>NC_044004.1:41602723-44102723 GCF_900496995.4 Aquila chrysaetos chrysaetos | reverse complement strand
ATCTTGGTTAAAGAAATGCCAGATTCTGCTGCAATTGCTTTCATTCAATCACACTCAAGAAATGAGAAATATCTCAGCATATTTACAACTCATTTCTTCATGCAGGACATCATAAGGTAAAATATGCAAGGAGATGGCCTACATTACTCTTTAGCAAGCTGCAACTCAAAAAGTATTTGCTAGTTTAATTTCTAAAGCTAGTCTGCCAAGCACTAACTGCCCGATAGGATGCTGATTGTCATCTTTGTTTTCAGCTGTTAAATGACATTAAAAGATGCTAAATGATGCTAAATGATGCATCAAGGGCTTTCATAATATTATGCTTCAAATTGCTGCCATTGTTACAGGAATTTACTTGGTAAACAACAGAGAGGATGGCTCAGGAGATTGCCATTGTAGTCTATCTGGATGAAAAGGTCTGTTGTTCCTCACTCTTCCTACTCTCTCAGCAGCACTGAATTGTAAGTACTGAGGTGAAGCACTGAGTTGTAAGTACAGAATTTACAATTGTACCTTCCAAAACATTCAGATTTTAACAGATTAGATTTTCCTGGAAGGAATTTAAAGAAAGGACTATAAATACCCCCACCCCGGTCTCTTTCAATGTTACTATTTAATCTAGGAATATTTTTTTTTCCCCTGAAGATCTATTAGCTTTAATAAAGCTTTCATTTTGAAGAAGATGTCATTTTGTTTTCTTAAAAATAAAATAAACAAGGAAAGGGGAGGGGAGGTGACATTTTTGCCACTCATTTTTCATTTCATGAACTAGGGGTCATGAAAGGGTTCTGAAAATTCTGGACTCTCTTTCCTCAGAAATAAGTGATTCATCCTCACAGAGCCATGAAAGATTTTTTTCTTGCACTCAGAAAAGTGAGAAAAGTTCTGCTTCAGAGAAAAGCCACAGTTTAAATCCAAATATTGGCAGGCGAAAAGGTGGGGTGTTTTTCTTCCCTGTTTGTTAGTCTTGGCAAAGAAATGAAATTACTATCTGAGAAGAATCACAGCAGTGTATTGCACCTTTCACACTTAGCAGAGCCATGAACATAGTGACTGAAGAGAGTAATTTTTTTCTTCATAAAACATCTGACTTATGCTGACAAAGATCATGACAGATTAGTGGCTGGAACGAGATTGAAAAAAAAACCTGCTAGACATGTTGTTTTATATTTTTGTTTTGTAACATTCAACTCTAAGGAATGTCTTCCTTTTGTTGTACACAGATGGCAGATGGTTTCTCAGAAGAGTTTTTTTCTGACTAAATATCTGAAATAAATACTAAATAATGTCATACCATTATGCAAAATCATGCAAGGCATTCAGGTACTTGAAAGTACAACAACATAGCACTTTAAAAACCTTTTAGAGAGCTCACTTTCATCTATACAACACAAAAACAAAATCAATTCTGCTTAAAAATAACATAAGTGATCTAGTAATTGAAGCAATCTTTACAATACAGCTTGTGCAGTGACAGGAGAAAATGCAAGATATTTTTTATTTTCTAGAAAATGGCTCAAAGGCAAAGTGAGCGTAGCCCTTTGAGACCTGCAATAACCTACAACGAGGGCAATAGCCATCATACAGAAAATATAACAGATGGCAGCATGGTTGCCTTACTCTCAGATACAGGTTACTGAACAGATGCCTTTAGGGCTTAATATTAGATTTTTTTTCCCCTTCTTCTAGACCATGGCATAGCTTTGTGCATATGCCGTTTATAAAACAAATGTAAAACACCATAGGGAAATGAATAAAATTTCAAATGGCAAAATGTCAACAGAAGTACGAATTTACGGAGGATAATGCGATTATCAATGTTGCTAGTATAGACTGAAACATAACCTTACCCTTTGCAGTACACTGTATCTATCACACATTATTTTGGGCTATGTTACCATAGTTCAAAAAGCAGACACGTAAAATCTGTTATAAACCCTCCATTTGCTTTGCCAGAAAGGTCAGCCACCCAACAGGCTAAAAGTCACCTCTCTTGCTTACCAGCTTTAAACACTCAAAACCAGCAAGACTAGAACAGGGAGAAAAATTGTCATACACAGCTAGCATCAGGATTTCTACAAATATCTGAAAAGCTAAATCATACAGAGAAAAAGATCAGCCATTGGTAAAACAGATAACAGCAAGAAAGAATATTCCCAACTCCTCTGGCACCACAGAATTCACAACTTGACCAAGTCAAAAACACATCATCAAAATATGTTAACGTGCTTATGCAGATCAGCCTCCTAACATGGATGCAGTCGTGATGGATCGCGGTGATACATTACAAGACCCCTAAGGACATAATAGTTTTTTCAGGTCCCAAGACTTTTCTCTAGCTGACAAGACAAAACTCCCTTTGTCTTCAATAAGACCTGAATTTCATCTTACATTCACATACAAAAATACACTTGAGCACGGACACACATTTTTTGCTAAAATTCTTTTAGGACAAATTACAACTGTATCCAGAAAATAAAAGAACCATCTAGACATTACTCCAGTTTCCCTTTCACAATGGGATATTTCAATATTAAAAATGGTGCATTCTTCAGGGCATTTTAGTGAATGTTTCCTAGCTAGAACTGTATTTCTACTAAAACTGCATTCCTTAACCAAGGAAGAACAATGTTTAACAAAGAAATGGGCTTCCTTGTTTGAAAACAAAGGCACGTTTTTTTGCAATAAAGAACCATTCAGGTGGAAAGCATAGTGAGAAGTGGGCATCACTGTCACTTCCACCATTTTCCCTGTAGGAAAGGAAACTGTACTTTTATTGGTCTAACTAGTAAAATTGGAGGAAAGACAGGGGGATAGTGAGCTACCTGAAAGCAGATATTGTGTCAGAATACTTGCTGTAGCTTACACTGCTCTGCCAGAAATGTGGTGTCAGAAACACCACAGGGAACCTTTCCTAAGTTTCACGGAAATTTTGACATGATACATTTTCCTAGGGAAAGTAGGATAACCTTCAGCTGAGGATGAATAGAGATGGTTTGCTTTGATTTTACTATGAACATGTTATGACCTTATATAATCTATTTTCTATGCCTCAGTTCTCCCTCAGCGTTGTGGCTACTTTCCAAAACTTTATGAAGTGGTTGGACAGTGTGTCATTGAAGGTCGGTGGAAATCCATAAGAAAGGCAAATTTCAAGGGCTATCTGAAAAAACTTAAAGTGTTCCCAAGGAAATAAAGTAATCTAGGGTTAGGAAAATAGTGTTAGCAATAGACCACAATAATTCAGTATATGAATTGGTGAAAACAGAAGAACTTTCTACTTCTGTAGCCCACTAGTCAGTTTTTCATCTTGCTTGAATCACCAAAACATTAGCTGCTAATCAGAAGCCAATTTCTTTCCCTGGAAGCCAATTATGGACACATCATCATCCTTGTCATTTTATTGGACTTATTAGAACAAAATATTATGGAAATGAATTATAAGAGAAAACCCATCCAACATACCCTACAGGAAGTGTTTTAAGTAGCTACAGAGTATGTTTCCTTCTTCCTTTACTCTTTCAACATCTCAAAGCACTCCGTTCTTATAGTAAAAAGACTGACATTAACAGAGTGACTTGGTAATAAAAGGCTTTCACTTAAACAAAAGTCTTTCAACTGATAGATTCACAAGCAGAAAGGCTATATTATGAGCTGGTTAATCTGGATAGGAAAGAAGAATAGTTCATGGGAATCAATATAAGGTATTGTATTGGTCCCCATCTTCATTACTCATTACAAAAAGGTAATGAACAGCACAGAATGATATATAAAGATTAAGCCAAAATGGAAGGGGATACAAAACATTAAAAAAGAGAAACAGAACAAGAGAACTGAACTACAGAAAATCATATACCACAATAAATTAAATTTTGTAAAATACTGGCTACTCGATCTTTAGATAAATCAGGAAAACTTATTCCATGATAGTGACATAGATACTAAATGCAAATGTTGAAAAATAACTGATAGTTGAAAGAATTTTAGTCTGAAGATGCAGAAGTCCGATTCACATTGGCCAAAAGAAACAAGTGCGCCTCAGCTACAAGGATAGCAGGAATACCATACTTCATTTCCAGGCATGTAAATACAATAAAAATATTGAGTAAGTGGAAGAGAATTGTAACCTGTGTGATTATTAAGAAAGAGTGAGAAGGGCAAAAGTGGAAGGAAGCTGGCACTCAAGTTGCCAAGTTTGGACTTGGCAAGGCTCTCAAGGGTGCATAATATGATACTGTAAATATTTGAAAAGTATAAATCCCGAGGGGGTGCAGCAGACGTAGTGGTATGAACAAACCCCTGTAAAGGGAGTTGAGTTTGTCATGCAGCTAGTTTTATTTTGGATGAGCAGATTCTTAACGAGATTGTTCACAACTCAGATACAGAAAAGACAGCTTCTTCTTGCCTCCTTCTGAGTCAGAGATATTTTTCATTTGAGTACTAAATATTCCAAGAGATGTGAACCTTCCTTAGAGTCCCCTATCTCTTTATGCTTGTATACAAAAGGTTAAAAATGTGCAAACTAACATAGGAAACTCCTTGATTTGACATTCAGACACTATCCTGCCTTGAGCTAGCAATATAAATAAAATTTGGGGTCTATTCTCAAATGAGTAAGTTCCATGGCTGGTGCTATAACCCATCACCAATTACATGCCTCATCTAGTTGAAGGAAGGTAGGCTGACTTTGTTAGAGAGGTGCAGCAGCTGACTTCAGCCTGCAGGGACAATTGATTCTACATTTAAAGTACGACAGGAGGCATATTATAAACTACAACACAAATTTAAGATGTTTACAAATTATTTCCTTCCTTCTCTCCCCCTTCCTTCTTATCCAAAGCATGTACTACATTGCAGATTGCGAATAATTTGGGGGGGGTGGGGGGAACATCTGGCTAAAAATGATTGCTCTTTTTCCATTTATGTTTACATTCACTCACTTGTATGTTACCAGACTGTTTTAGTGCTCTGCTTCCAAAGAAAATAGTCTAGTTGTCTTCTGAATCCGTTTCAGCTTTTCAGTGTTAATTGCCTTTTCCCCTTATGTTCATTATTCTGTGTTTCACAGGTTTTAGTTTACTTTGTTTCTCTGGCTTTAGGTTGTGTTGACTTAGTTTCTTCATTCATTACTGGCACACAGCAGGTAACATTCTCAGTACTCAGCCCTTTCCATAACCAAAGTATTGGGTGTATTATTTTGAAAGCTATAAGGTGAATAATAAATATTTTAGAAAAGCCACATATAGGACAGACCTTTTTAAAATAGTAATAAACCAGGATTCTAGGCCCACAGATTTTCTTTTCCTCCCTTTCTCCTTGCCTCCCTTCTTTATATGAATGCTTTCATATCTAAGAGCGGTTAAGCAAATGCACCTCATTTTTCTGTACCAACCATGCCTTCTTTTATTCAGATGCAGTAAAAAAACCAATGGCTGACATTTTATTAAACAATAATCCATACCATCAGGGCATAAACTAGATTAATTTTTGCATGCAGAATTCATTTGAGACTACGTTCCTTTTGTAAATCAAACGGCAAGAGATAAAGTGTTCCCAGTAGTATTGGTTTAAGTAGAAGTGACAACACCATCTCCATGAGAGCATAGGAATGTTTTCTACCTAACAAAGGCAGAATCCCATCACAGCCTGTCAGAGCTGTCAGGGCAGAGCACCTTGCCTAACCAGCTTTACGTCTCTGAGGTATATACAAATGTATCCGACAGTTTCTGTGGTACCTGACGTTCCCTGTATGTGATGCTGTGATGAGCACTGAGCAGAGGTCTGAGCACTCTGTGTACAGGGTAATACAGAGTATTCTTTGTGGGCTCCTTCTCCTTCCTCCTTCTTCTACTTGTCTTCCTTTTAATTAGGAACAACAACAAAATCCCCCAAGAAAACCAACCCAAGAGCCACCAGTCCACCTATAACTTCAAAGGCATCAATGCCCTGACAGCCATGAACAGACCATGTATTTCACTCCCTGAAGTCGAATCATGATCAAGGCCAGGTTTTTATGTCATGATATATCAGGGTACAATAGTAATTTGGAAAGAGTGCTGCATCTAACTTTGGATTTATGGGATCCTTATAGCGTGGGGACCATGAATGCTTAGTATTGCGGCCTTGGTTCTCGACATCCATATGCTAGTTTCTATCTGGTGCTACGTATCTACTGGGTATAAGTCATTGGCACAGAAAACTCTCATAGGCATTTTACAGATTTATTCCAGTGGTAGCCATAGGAATTTTCCCTAATTTGTCAAGCTTATGCTTAACATGTCTCATCACTACACATGTATTTTGTAGGTTATCACCAAACTGGAATGTGATGACTGCATAAAAGTGTTTGTGCTTATATTTTGTAGGAAAAATACTAAATATTATAATCTACACATGTTCATATTTCCTGACTTTCTCAGTTTATTATTATCTAAATCCATTGTTCCATCTATTGTTGGGTTTGGGGTTTTTTTTGTTTCCTAACAGAAGGCAACTGTGTTATGTTAAAAAAAACAGAGCAGAACTCAGGTTAATAGATTTTTAAATCCAAAGGGATCTGTACAAACCTTTAGTCTGACCTGAATAAAACAGATGTTGGAGTTTCCTCAAATTTCTGCCTTGAGTCTGAATCCTCTAGTTGAATGGAGCTGCTCAAGCAGGCAGCAGCCTGCTTTGACTGCAGCAGCTGTGTGGAGGGACCCCTTCATGGCCCGTGGCAACTTGTTTCAGCAGTTACCTCTTCTCACTATTAACTTTCTACAACATTAAGAAAAGCAGAGTTCGTATTGCTTGAGCTTCTGGTCATCAGTCCTTATAGTTTTAACTAATTATTTACAGAACTTAATACTGGTGTTCCCCAGGGGTAAACTTGTAAAGTGTGATCCTTCTTAACCTATGAGCTGCTGCGAGTGCTGATGGCACACGTTATGGGGGGGGGGTCCAGATTCATTCATCCTACAGATCACTGCATGCTTAGGCTGACAGTGAAGCAGGGCCCCACAACATCCTGAAGCTCGTGGTTGGATGACCTAGACGCGTTTCCATAGTCATCTTAATATTCCACTATTTGTACAACCATATTTACGTCCATGCGGTGTTTGGCCAAAATGGCACTCTGTGACTGTGATGCACTAATTATTCTTCACAAGTTCTTTTCAGAAACACTTCTGCCTAAGAGAGAAGAGCCCACCCTGTTCATCACAGCCTTCCTTGTGTGTTGCCCAGATGCGTGGCTGAACCTTTGTCTATATTAAAATGCTTACAGGAATTTTGGGTCTAGCTAACCAGGGGACTGTGGCCTGTCTTCTTCACTATTTATTACTCCACCAGTCTCTGTGTCATTTGCAGAATTTCGGTGCTCTTGGCAAAAAACCAACAAAGTACACAAAAAACCTACATAGTTGATATGGGTCCCCAATAACAAAGAATTAATGGAAGGTAAAACAATAGATGCCTATCAGTTTGAGTCTATACCAAATATACTTCTATAATCCCTACCAACTAATTTGTAATCTCATCAGAAATTATGAATGCTTTGTTAAGAAAGTCACACCATTATCAGTCATACATTCCCCTCCACAGAAATCAATATTTGACTGACCTGCCTATAATCAGGTTATGACATTATACTTCTGAAATGTTGGTTCAAAACTTTTCTTTTTGTAAGAACGTTATTAGCTGTCTAAAGTTTACAAGTCTGTTTTCTTAAACTTCTGCAAACAATTTATTATTAACTCATATAGATATTGCTACAATTCCTTTTGAGCATTGAATCTTTTAAAAAAAGTACTATTTGTCTCTCAAGGCCCAAGGAAAACAAAATATTTAGTATCTTTTATACAGATGAATAGATGAGCCATAGTGAGATAAATGACCAGATCCATACAGAAGACACTGTGGGACTGGAGCAGAATCTATGTCAACAACTACAGTCCTGAAAAAAACCATTTACTTCTCCTCTATACCGTTTTGTTATTCCCAGGTGCATCAAGTCCTTTTGCAATGCTCCTCAAATGACAGACTGAGCAAATCAGTATCTATCTCATGTTTTAGCCTGCGGCTGAATCCAGAAAACAGGAACTTTTCTGGTCTCTACTCTCAAGAGTTTAAATATAAAACACCTAAACATCCCCAGAAAATCTCATATTTCCCCTCAAAATTCTGTTACATGGATCAGACCTGTAGAAATGTGAGTACTGTCACACTAAAAATTACTCTAATTGATAGGTCCTATGACAGAGGAGGGAACTCAAAAGGAACTTCTGGTTTCTAGGCAAGCTTTTATCACTGGATCACCCTACCTTTCCCCAGTGTAATCCATGCAGTTTGTGGATGGTTTTCCAATCTTCCAGTTAGGGGCTGTGGGCTTTCATTCTATGCTACTGTTTCTCTTCGAAGATCCCTCCTGTTAGTGACAGTTTTCTATGTACTTACCTTTTTTTTTTTCTAATTTCAGTTGTGTTAGTGCAGGTCCTCCAAAACACTGTCTTTACCTGTGTCTTTATCTGTTTCTGTGTGAATTAGTTACTGCTTTGGGGTTTTTTTATGCCTGCTATATTAAAAAAAAAAGGTACGATGAGAAGGTGAGTTTTCTGAAGGTTAGTACAAATGTGTTATGGCAACATCAGAGATAAAATCCTCTGCTGACTATACACCCTGTATAACCTCAGGGACCACCTTTACAGATTTTCTTGAAACTGCATCCATGCTGCTGAGGGAAAAAAAACCCAAAGCAGTAATACATTCTGTGCTTTGATAAGTTCCATCACTGAAACACACTTCAGGGCAGCAGGTGTACTGATGTGACAGAGAAGAGTTTTGCTCATTAACTTCAGTGGTTTAAGTTAGGGTAAGATTTGGCCTAGAGCATTATCTTCTAATCTTTAGATGAAAGCAGGAAAACCTACTTATGATATACCAGTACACAGAAACAGATGTCAGCTGCTGACCACAAAACAAGTCTTTGAGATGCCAAAAAAAAGGAGTGCTTTCCAGAAATTCCTAATAACTCTCACTTTTGAGCACATCTCTGACTTTCAAATTGTCCACCTACTGACATGAGCCCAAATATATAATATTTTTTTTTCATTCTGGGTTATATGTAAACTCTAACCTGTTTCACTTCAGACTGCACACAGATAAATCATTTTCTGCAGTGAAGGATTTTTCAAACTGATCTTATTTAAGAAGTGTTATTGAACTTCAGAAGAAGAGGAATATATCTTCAGTATCAATAACTTCAACAAACACTCTATTCTGCAGTCACTACTGTCGATTCTTTACAGCTTGTGTGCTTGTGCTACCAAATATTAAAAAAAAATAACCAAAGGAAAAGTCTGCTCCTTCTTTAGACACTTTCTCACATACAAGCCCTTCTTTTGTGATTTTCCCTCAGCTGAGATCTCATTTCAGGCAGATAGATGGGGAATGAATAGCACAATCCAGTAACAATTATAAATATTTCATCCATAGTTAGGGAAAAAAGTACCAACTTCCTGTGCACACAGACACTTCAGAAGCTACTTTGAGGCACTTTGTCAGACAATATATTAATGGAAACAAAAAAGAGATGAAGTGGACCTACACGAGCAGTTTAGTTCAGACTTGGAGTGCTTCTTGAGGACATGCTGATTGTCCTCAGTTACTGACCTGTGCCCAAAGGCAAGGACTGTCCTCAGGCACACAAGCAGAACATCTGTTTTTGTGAATGCATATAACCACATGCATTTTAATGTTAGGAAATCTGTAGTTGCCATAGATTGTAGGGTTTCCCTAACAAATTCAGAAAAACAGCCATTCAGCCTAGTACAGGTTTTTACTTCCTGACCACACTCAAAATTACATGTGCAAAATCCGTGATGCACTATACTCATTGGTCCCAAAACCAAAAGATTTGAAAGACGTGCCTGGGCTTTGGTAAGAAAAAATCTTTTTTTTTTTCTTCCCATATAAACCCAGAAGTCTTTAACATATTAAAAAACTACCAAGCTAGAAGCAGCAGATGAAACCCTCTGCTGTGTAGAGACTCTGCACAAGTAGGCCTGTTCTGACTTGGCACAAGAGTGAGAGTGGCTATTTTCTGGTTTTGCCATCGGTGTTGGAGAAGGAGCAAGTTTGCCCCCATCCTTGCTGGTTTGGCATGTTTACAAGGAGGCTCATCAAGACCTTTTAGCAAGAGTTTGTGGAGAGGAGCACCAAGTAACTTAATCACTGGCCATACACAGAGTTACAGGCCAGGCTTGAAGAGTTCATGCATCTTTTATGTTATGGATAGAGATCTTAATCATATGTATGTTTATTGTGCTTTCCTTTAATAAGTCTAGATGAGAAGATAAATAGAAAGGTAATGTGATAGTGACAAAACAGACAGACTAAATGCACTTCTGTGCTTCTTAAGTAAGGCACTAAAGTTGGCAAAAAAATGTTTGCTAGAGGTTCTGTTTTCATGATTCACCCCTTGGTTGGCATCTGCAATAGCTCACAATGTTAATGGCAGCCTGGCAATTACTTTGATATGTTTCCTTTCTCTACAACACAGCTTTAAAGAATTTGCATCAGCAATACAGTAACCTGTAATGGCAGGGACCACAATAACACTTTCAGGTTCAGTTTTACATACCCATGTATTCCTCTGTGTTGTCCTCTATGCCTCCCAGGTAAGTACTGCTCACATATGCACCAGGAAAAAGTATCATTTGAGCCAAGGCAAAGCCCTTGAGGATCAGGGCCATCAATAGTAAGTAATTCTTATCAGTAACAAATCAATGACTTAAAATATGGGCCAAGAGGAAACAGCTTCTGAACACTAGGACAGAACTCGCTTGGCAAAATTAATTTTTATCCCTGTCAGCCCCATTCAGATAGATGCCATCTTTCCTGTTACTAAAAGGATCTATACATTCTTCCGACCACCAGCTCTGACAATTCTGCTGAGAACCATTTTTCCCAGTACATCATTATAAGTTTGCCTTTAAAATGAGTTATAAGTATCTAAGCCTGAAATATGCCAGAATGGCAGTTAAGGAAGTTCAGAGGAAGAGAAAAAGGTGCTAAGCCTGTCAAGCTGAGACAGCAGAGTGTTATGAATGCAGCTACCTAGCAAATCAGTCATGGGAGAAAGTTAAGCAAAAAGCAGCACTCTTCTTGAACTCCACAGTAAATCTGAGTGTGGAGTATTGCCTGTCCACTAGAAAAAAAGTTTAGAAACTTTTTATTGAGACCATCAAAGAAATTATTACGTGGTAAGCCCAAAAATGCCAAGGTTAGGTAATTCTTTTGAAAAAATTTCCAGTAAAATTGTCCCTACATGTTTATAAATTCACTGAAATAGCACAAAATTTAAAGCTGCACAATGACTCCACTTTGAAAACTAACTGAGAAGAAAGGGATTCAGGTTCAAGCAAATACTCAGTATCAAAGTTTGAGCCTGAATAACTGAACAAAAAATACATAAAACATCCTGGATTTTTCTCTCTTCAGCACGTGTATATCTGAATACACAATCTCTTTCAGATAATACATTACCTCTGATTGGAAACAGAGGAGGTCAGAGTAACTAAGGATCATTTTTTATTGTGGGTTTATTACCTGTATAAAATGAGTTGAAGGCTTCACGTTAAACTAATGTAAATGGATGACCACAGAAAACTCGTTTCAAGCAATCTCTTTGCTGATGGCCTTGGTAAACCTTTTGAAATCCTTGTAACTACGGAGAATACAAAATCCTTTTACCCTGATGGTGTTTTTTCCAGGTAAACACATTTGTACATGACAACACATTTTGGGAAAGAAAGCCTCAGCAGATAGATTAATCCCTTAGTCTCCCTGGGCTTCAAACTTCATTCAGTACAAAACAGTTGGAGGGAAGGCCAGTCAACATGCTAAAGGGAAAACGTCCAGCTCCCCAGCAAGTGAATGTCTGGTAGAGATAATCTGTTCAGAGATAATCCATTTCAGATCTCCCATAGTCATTAGAGAAGGTCCGTTAACCAGTCTCAAGAGTTCAGCTATACATCAAGTTTGACTTACTGAGGCTTTCTTCTGTGTTTGTTTTGAAAAGAGAAAACCAAACTGGTCAGGACCATCCCAGTATCCATACCTGCTCTAGGTTGCAGTGAGGAAAAAAGTGCAAATCTACATGTTTTAGAAAGAGGGTGGCTAAGGATATTTTGCTTTCCTAGTGGTTTTCATCTAGAGCTAGAAATGCACAAGTAGGAAACCATGTCCGGCTTATTACTATAACAGCAAGATGCTGGCAATTCTCACTTCATACACCGAGACTGTAAAATCCTGAGCGTGAAATACATTGCTCTCCCACCTTTCTATAGAACTAAATGTGATAAATTCGAGCATTAGACCCTTTCAAAATTTTCAAATCAAAGTGCTTTAAATGAGAGATGAATTAGACCATCTGGCTTAGGGAATTTAAATGACTTCCCACTCACATTTGGTATTTAACTATAATTAGACCAATAGATCTGAAACTTTTCACTAGACTAACAAAAATGCCATTACCCCCTTTGTCCTGCCTTTCTGTCCTTGCACATCACTGTGAAGTCCCAAAAGTACAGCTCTGCTATTCCCTAGCTGTCCATAGTATATTTTCACAAGAAGTCGGAAATCTGAAAAGAAAAACATTTTCTAAACCTGCTATTGGCTCCAAAGAGGAGTAGGATCAAGCTTCCCATGCAATGCAACTCCATCACCCTGCAGCAGAACAGCATGGGGGTTAAAAAGACCACCAAGTCCTGTTAGGTGTGGACAGCTGAGAACAACGATAGTGTTGATCTATAGCTGAAGGGACACATGCTGCCCATGGACTCCAGAAGTGGCATGTGATACCAAATGTGGATCACACATGTTAATACCCATTTTTTATTTGATTTTACAGCACAGCCACCTTGTCACAGCAGGAATGAATATAAATCCTCCTGTAACAGATATTCATTGCTTCTCAGTATATATGTTATAGACACAGCATAGACTCATTTGCCAGTAACTTCACTACAGGGCGTTTCCAAATTAACAGAGAAAAGAGTGACTTTTTTAGAGCTCTTTTTAGGCCACTTTCTGTATTTTTAACAGCAATTCAGGTGTAAAAATGTGAGAACTTGTTAATTATTATGTGTTTAGAGGATTAGCTAGACTTCTTCTTCTTACATTTGACAGGCAAATCAGCTTCTTGAGGCTGTGACGTCTTCAGTGATAAAATGCTCCTGTGTGTGTTGTCATTAATTTGTCATTTTAATTTTTTTTTTTTTTACTGCAAAGCAAACAGAAGTTCCTTAGACCCAATTAGGGGCTTTTTTCAGGATGGTAAAAGAATTAAGAAATTTGCTCTTCTACCAGTCCAATGGTAACTCATCAAGCTACCATGGAGTGACTGAGGTTCAAGAATGGCATTAAAAAAATCCCATGGTGAAGGTATCTGACCTTAGAGCAAAGATGACCTGCAGCATTTACCTTACAAGGAACTTTATTGGATACATCCTGCAATATTTAGGTAATAAGGCAAGACTAACTTTTATCAGGAGAGATTTTTCACTTCTTTCTCAGACAAAAATACCATTTACCAGACAACGAGGAATTACTTGCAAATTGCATAAAGGCTTCTGCATTTTCCTTCTGAATCAAAAAAATTTGTAAAGAATAGGCAAAAAAAATCTGGCATCCCATAAATCATTCTTTTCATTGGAAGTAATACAAAAAGAGTTTCTTTTTTTATCCTTAAGCTGCCACATCACATTGTAACTACAGACTTAATCAGAGATCTCGCAGCATGCTGCCAGTCTATCCCAGTCCCTGCTGTCACTAACAAACATGTCTGTTTCTGTCAGAAGTGTGGAGCTACTCAAACCCCAATTCTCTTTATTGCTTAGCCACAATAACCTTTCTTTCCTGACAGCTAACATGCAATAAATATTTAAGGTACCCAATAAAGACAGACAGCAGAAAAAAAAAAATTATTCAAAGATTTCCCTAGTGCTTTCCTTCATACTGGTTAAGAACCTGCTATTGAGAGTCCCAGTGTCAAAAAACTGGGGAGAGGATTGCTCTTTCCTATCACTGGTCTTCCTAGCGACATTTCCTCAATATTGCCTGGTGAAATCCAAATTTCTTTTGTAAGTAGCCCAACGAACCTACAGATATCTGTTCCTGAATGGTGAAAAAGAAATGAAGCTTTTAATCCCAGATTTATTTTAAGGTCAGATCTGAAGTGAAATAAATCAAGTAGCAGGGGAACGAAGCTGATTACTAAAACCATTAGCAGGCAGGATGCATAGACACAAAACACAGTGACACGGAAAACTTAGCAGTAAGTTTCACAAATATGGAAATGGTAAAAAAACCCAACTGTTTTCTAAAAGATGAAAAGCCAGATCAACAAGAAGTATCAATATAGTAACAATTATGATTTAGAATAAAGTTTTGTAGTGAAGCATGGACTGTAGTAACTCTTGACAAGTGCAGCAGTTTGCTTGTATTTTTAAGTTAAAAATCATAAATGCCATGTGCTATACAGAACAGTTCTATTTTGGGGGGAGGGAAGCCTTATGAGTTTATTTATACCAACTTTTGGCCTATCAATTCTCTTAAACTTCTTTCAGGAACTCTCATCTCCCCCCTATATCCCCTGTCTCCACTGAAAAAAAGAAAAGAAAAGAAATAATCCCCTGAACACAGTGAAACTCCTACCAGTGTCTCCTCATCCAGGTCTTAGGCATTACTCAGGAGCACAGTCACTATATTCTCATAGCATTTAAAACATCGGTCTTCTATTTTAATAATGTTGTGTAAAAGCCACAGCACAGTCCTGAGCTGATAATCCCATCCAAATGAACTACTTAGCAGGCTATTTGGCCAACTTTCATTTTTCCTGGGACACCACTCTTCTTTTCAAAAATATAAAAACATTGAATTATAGATCAGCCTTCAAAAATTTGTATCTATCTAGCTGTTGGCATTTCCTAACTGGAAAGAATCTGTTTATTAATTCCTAATAGACATTATTCTTTGGAATTCACCAAGGGCAGGGCAGAAGTTCACATCAAATAGCATCATGTATCTCCTTTACATATAAAGCAGTTGGTTATAATGATTTGTGTCACAGCAACACATGGATGCCCCAGAAATATCTTGGCTCCATTTCAGTAAGTGATATTTAAATAATGTGGTCCCTGAATAATACATACTGTCTTCTAGTACTCTCTAACAGGATGAGGAAGATGAGGAAGAAGGGGTGGCATGTGCTAAAAGCTGTCTAAGATCAATGACAAACAGTGAATAGAAAACAGTTTTCTGATTTCCATTTCACAGAATCACAGAATGGCTGACATTGGAAGGGACTCTAGAGTTCATCTTGTCCAACCCTCTGCTCAAGCAGGATCACCTAGAACAGGTTGCTCAGGACCATGTCCAGCTGGCTTTTGAATGCCTCCAAGGATGGAGTTTCTACCACCTCTCTAGGTTCATTTCAGAAGTCTGTTCTCCAGACACATTATGAAACTCACTTTAAAAAAATGTAAAAAGTAAAATAAATTGTGATTTTTTTAAAATTTCTAATGAAAACTAAAAATAAAATTTTTCCCAAATAATTTTGTTGTGGTTTTTTAATTGTTTTTAGGACATTCATTCATGGTCAAGATTTTAACATGATTAGTGGTCTATATGATCAGGAGCAGAACTCAAATACAAATAGAACATTGATAGGTTTTTCCAAGCTATCGCACAGCACACACTTACTATTTAATACAGTAACACTTATGCAGTATTTTGCCCGTTAAAAGCAAATTGGGTAATTATGCAACTATTTAATTTTACCCAAATCTGGAACATATGCTACATAATAAAAAATTTAATTACCACAGTTATTACTTTTTATTTATTTCTTTGTGTAGAAACAAGGCCTTCCTGTTTATGTATTGCAAAGAAGAATTTATGATCACTCTTTCCTAAGGAGAAGAAGCTAAAATTTATCTTCTGGGCAGCAAAGACATGCATGTAATATTCTGTTTTGTCATCTAGTGTTCATCCAAGCCCTTCTGGAATCACCTTTTCATAGAATAAATCCCATTCTGAAGTTATTAACCGTGGCATTATCCTTGTCTACTGAAAATTTTCATTAGACACTGCCTTCACAGACAGCATTAATCATAAACCTGATCCTAACACTGCAAACTCAAATAAAATAAAAAGAATAATGGAATTACCTTTTAATTACATTGAAAAGAAGTTTCATACTTTTCCCTCAAAAATGAAGATGATAAATTTGGTATCCCAGAGATACTACAATCAATATACCTAAATCTGCAGACTGCAGGAAGGCACTTACTGACATTTTTGTGGAATAACACCTCAGAACCTTTTCTATAGCTACATGCCAAATCAGTATTTTCTGGTGGACTACGGACTAGCAACTGAGAAAGAACAAATCCTAAGAATAAACTAGTATAAAACATCACTGTCACCATGTGGAACATCTTTGGTCACCCCACTCCAAGCAAGCAAGCAAATGGGAAAAGAAAAGGGCCATGATCTGGGAAAAAAAGTCTTTAAAGGAAATTTAACAATTATTTCATAGGTAGAGTCCTGTATCTGAAGAAACAACTTCTTAAAAATGCATACAAAAAAGCAAATCTGAAGGCAGTACTAATCTTTCCTCTCTTCCACGCCTTGAAACTCGCGTTCAGTCTTATAAATGACTCCCCAAAGAAAATAAGGAGACCAAAAAGGCTAAAAACAATTAACTCTTAACAACTCTAGAGACAGATCTTTCTCCTTTCTCTGCAAGGTCCCTGTGGTGACATAAATAGGGTTTGACCACAACCGAACTTTGCCTTATCCCTAGGTACCTGCTGTACACATTGAAGAAACGCACTTAATGTGAAATGAGCAAGTGCCAAATGAGAAAATTTTGAGGTTTCATTCTAAGAAGTAAATAAGTTTGGCAGCTACTGAAGAGTTTTAGGTCTGGAAATTTTAAGAGGAGGTTTCCAGATGAGATTTTCAGTGTTTCCTAGCGTTAGCAAGGCTAACAATAAATTCACGTTAGTTCTAACATTGCCAGCAAAGTCACTATGGCATTATACTACTTCCATTATGGAATCTGGCAGATGGTGGCAAGTGCAATTACCTTTGGACGTTTTTTTAAAAAATGATATTAAAGTAAGTATGAGATATAAATTTTTGTATGTATATATTTTTCCCTCTAGAAAGAAAAAAAAAGGGAGAAAGAAAAAGTAATAAACATCTCTTAAAATTGCTTTAGTTAAAAAGGCATCAATTACTTTTTTTCCATTAATAAAAAAGTCAAATAAACGAGTTTCAAAGAAACTTTTAGCATTTAACCAAGACTGAAATAAAAATCCAGGTTCTAACAGGAGTGGGGTATTAAACGATTTCTCATGAAAAAGCAACATTACATTTGAACTGCTATAAAGGTCTTTTTCTTCACAAGCATGTTAGAGTAAATTATCAGTGACTCCTTTATGCCAGTCAAATGCTATTAATGTCAAAAAGCTCGGTGAAAGGAAAGCTTACTATTTTTACATCCATTTTTTAATACTACTGGATGAGATCCTTAAGTAAGATGTTACAAGAATACCAGTTCCAGTCAATAGGTCATGAAATTTTTTTTCCCTGATGATCCAGATGTGGTTTTCCTAGTCCTAATATTCAACCAATAAAAGGAAAGGACAATAAGTCCCCAAGGAGCTTTTGCCTAACACTAGGTTTCCCTTTCAAGAATTTACAATGAAGGTCAACAATGGCAAGATGTATGGCCTGATTATTGAGACTTTTTATAAAGCACTTGACAAATTTCCACTAGACAAGCCTTCTTTCAAGGAACAAGCGAGAGAACAAAGAAAAGGTGATGTAAGAGGGAAAATAATACAGTGTGAAGTACTTGTAAAATCATAAAATCATTTACTTTCTGAGTCAATTGTTAGTTCCCAAGGAGTATGAAGTTGGCCATCTGCTGCTGCTCAAATCATATGTGAAGGGTCTTCTACTGAAAGAGATCTGCTGAGCATATGAAATCCTGAGACCAAGAGCAACCTTGGAGCTTCCTGACTGCTGTAGTAATTCTTAGAAGACTGGAATTATTTAGTGGCAAAATAGATGCAAGGAAGGTGGAGAACAGATCCAGATACATGGAGAATTGACTTGTGCAGCAGATACCTATTAGCTGTGATGATTGTCAATAGATAATAGCCTAAGAGAGCAGAATGACACTGAATGGGCTCTTCACAATGAAAAAGAAGTCTCCCCACTAAAGTCACATTTGAAAAAGGGAACAACATATTACAGTTTGGCATAGTTAGAGGAGGTACAATTGAAAGTCATACCTGCTCCCTCTATACGCAAGACCATTTCTTCAGAGGATGTGTTGATTGCTTCATGAGCCTGCTGAGAAGGTGCCACTTAAGGGTGACTTGTAGGACAGGAAGGATGTGTAGAAGTTCTGTTTTGGTTCTCTCCAACAGCTTCAAGAAGGAAAGTCAGGATCTCTTATATGCTTTCATAGTTCAAAGAAGACTGAAGCCATTTTCTGGAGTAAGATACCCGAGTGTCTTCTATGACTAGAAGCATAGCTACAGGAATTCATTTTCTGCAAAAAGAGGCGTCTTACTAATGGCGTTAATGGCTGGGTTTTTCTGCATGTGTAGTCCATGTGTTGACCTTCTGAATTTACTATAGGGAAGAAATGACAGTAACTTGTCTAAAACCAGTATCTGGTCTGGTAAGACTCAGAGGGAAGGGCTCAGATTACCACTACAATTAGATCATACACTGAAGAACATGTTGTTGCACTGGACAAATAGAAAAAGTAACTATTCTTATAACCATTCATCATTTTAATTTGTTTCTGTTTTGGGTTTGTGTGGTGAGGTTTTTGGTAGCAGGGGAGGGGCTGCAGGGTGGCTCCTGTGAGAAGCTGCTAGAAGCTTCCCCGGCTCCCAGTCGGACCCTCCTCTGGCCAAGGCCGAGCCCATCAGCGACGGTGGTAGTGCCTCTGGGAGAACAGATTTAAGAAGGGGAACCTGCAGCGAGTAGTGGGATTGGAATGTGAGACGAACCCCTCTGCGGATACCAAGGTCAGTGAAGAAGGAGGGGGAGGAGGGGATGCCCCTGCAGCCCGTGGTGAGACGGCAGGCTGTCCCCCCCCAGCCCATGGAGGGGAGCGGGGGAGCAGATGCCCACCTGCAGCCCGGGGAGGACCCCACGCCAGAGCGGGGGGATGCCCCCCAAGATGGTCGTGACTCCATGGGAAAGCCTGCGCTGGAGCAGTCTGTGCCTGAAGGACTGCGGCCCGTGGAAGGGACTTGTGCCAGGGAAGTTCGTGACGGACTGCAGCCCGTGGGAAGGACCCACGCTGGAGCAGGGGAAGAGTGAGGAGTCCTCCCCCTGAGGAGGAAGGAGCAGCAGAGACAAGGTGTGATGAACTGACCCCAACCCCCATTCCCTGTCCCCCTGCACCGCTGGGGGGAGGAGGTAGAGAGAACTGGGAGTGGAGTTGAGCTGGGAAGAAGGGAGGGGTTGGGGAAGGTGTTTTAAGATTTGGGTTTACTTCTCATTATCCTTTTCTTGATTTGATTGGTAGTAAATTGGTTTTTTTCCCCAAGTTGAGCCTGTCTTTCGCCCGTGACCATAAGTGGTGAGTGATCCCTCCCTGTCCTTGTCTCGACCCACAAGCGCTTTTTAATATTTTCTCTTCCTCATCGCACTGGGGCCAGGGAGGGGACGAGTGAGCAAGCAGCTTCATGGTGCTTTTTTGCCAGCTAGGCTTAAACCACGACAGTTTCCTTCCTTATTATTTGCCAGGTAGTGGCTGCTAGATAGCACTGCTTAGGCATAATGCCTTTTACTAAATGTCAGCTGTTATGGTCTTCCTTAGGGTAAAGGCAAAGCCCAACGGACATCCATGTCTTTGGTTCAATGTGTCCTGTTTTAGATGTGGTGGTATTCTTATACTGAGTCAATGAATACCTTTAGTGGCATGTGAAATTGCTCCTCCAGAACTCAAGGGGATATGAAAAACTGATAATTCACTTTCTCTAAGGCACCTATGATTTTATCATACTATATCATATCCCCACTTAGCACCTTTACTCCAGGACTGAGTATCCCAACCTGTTTATCTTCCTCATATGAACCAATCTTACCTTTTGTTATCCTTGTAATCCTTTCCTGTAAGTTTCATACTCTTTGGAAACAGGGAAGACACAGAGATTAGCACAGAGAAGGAGCAGCATGTGCTTATACAGTGAGATAAATGATGTTCTTTGAGTTTTGTTCTCTATTTCTTTCCATTCTCCCCCAAATAATTTCTGATATAATTGGCTTTCTTTGACTGTCATTGAGCATTCAAGTGATATTTTTGAAGAATTTTGTGTATAAATCTATTCTAAGTTATTATTCATTTCTGAACTGGTAATATTTAATTTAGACCTTGCTGTGTGTGTAAAGTTAGTGCCTAAACATCATTTTATATTTCAGACATGGGAAAAAAAAAATCAGCTCACACCTTCCAAACATGTATTGTTGAGTGGAAAATTGTAAAGCTACAAGCCGTCTATGAGGTGGACTGTGAAAACCTGGAAAGGATTTCGGCTCCGACAAACAAGCCAGGATGGAACACAACAATGGATCACATATCTCTGCCTAACTGTAGCTGATATTCTTACTAAGTATTTCTTAACTTTCAGTTGGGATGATTTCAAATTTAAAGTCGCCTTGAAACTGCATAATTTAGCTAACTTCTTAGCAACATAGCTAAGAAAAAAATTCAGGGAGCTCTGGAAATTTCACTGCTGTGTTTCGATGCAGTAATCATTTGACGACACCAAGCTGAGTGGAGCAGTTGACATGCCCAAGGGACAGGATGCCATTCGGAGGGACCTGGCCAAGCTCAAGAAGTGGGCCCATGTGAACATCATGAAGTTCAACAAGGCCAAGTGCAAGGTCCTGCACATGGGTTGGGCCACCCCCTGGTACCAATACAGGCTGGGGGATGAAGGGATTGAGAACAGTCCTGTGGAGAAGGACTTGGGGGTGTTGGTTGACAAAAAGCTCAACATGACCTGGCAGTGTGCATTTGCCGCCCAGAAAGCCAACTGTATCCTGGGCTGCATCAAAAGAAGTGTGACCAGCAGGTTAAAGTAGGTGATTCTGCCCCTCTACTCTGCTCTGGTGAGACCCCACCTGGAGTACTGTGTCCAGCTCTGGAGTCCTCAGCACAGGAAGGACATGGACCTGTTGGAGCAGATCCAGAAGAGGGCCACAAAAATGATCAGAGGGATGGAACACCCTTCCTATGCAGACAGGCTGAGAGAGTTGGGGTTGTTCCGCCTGGAGAAGAGAAGGCTCTGGGGAGACCTTGTAGCAGCCTTCCAATACTTAAAGGGAGCTTATAAGAAAGATGGGGACAGACTTTAGCATGGCCTGCTGCGATAGGACAAGGGGTAACGGCTTTCAACTCAAAGAGGGTAGATACAGACTAGATACAAGGAAGAAATTTTTCACAATGAGGGTGGTGAGACACCGGAATGGGTTGCCCAGAGAGGTGGTAGATGCCCCATCCCTGGAAACATTCAAGGTAAGGTTGGATGGGGCTCTGAGCAACCTGATCTAGTGGAAGGTATCCCCACCCATGGCAGGGGGGTTGGACTAGATGACCTTCAAAGGTCCCTTCCAACCCAAACCATTCTATGATTCTATGATAATTTAAAAAATCAAAATTTTTGATTCCTGGATTCAACTAAAGGAAATTATGAGAAGCCATTGCTTTCTAAGCAAAGTACCTGACATGCTCTAATGTCAGCATTCTTAATGTGAAAAAAAAAAAGTGATAATTAGGTTTAAGACAGTGATTACAATGCATAACTCTCAATATGTGATTTTTGGTTTTTAAACGTTTTTATCACAAAAACATGCTATGCCAAAGGAAAACTGCAACTTTTGACTTTTTTTTGTGTAAATATGCTGCAGACCACTTCTTCTATCCCAAGAGAGAGTGACTGGAACCCCTCCCCATGTGAAAAATGTAGCTTTGGCAATATACAGATGTTTGCTCCATGAGCAAGCATAATCCCAGAAGTATGGGATAAAGCGATGGCTACAGACTGATACAGATAAAGATCACAAGACTAACAGAGCCTTTAGAAAAAGCAGGGGGGAGCAAGAGTGGTGTGGGGCTTTCTCACCCTCACTAGGTTACTATTTTTCAGAACCCTGCCTTGGTAGCTTACTATTTTTTTAGACTTCTGCTTTGTTTTTTCTCCCCTTTGCTATCATTTCTTTATTCCTCTAACAATAGCTGGACCAAGAACACTTTACAAGTGAAGTTAAGAAGAAAAATTAGAAACAAACCTCACAAGCAGAAAATTTATTTCTTTTTGAGATAGATAAAACAGTAGGGAAAAGCAGCTAGCTGTTCTGCACTTATAGTCCAACCAGGAGAAATGAATGGAAAGTTGAGACACATGACAGAGCAAATGTCTTTTATGAAGATAAAGTTCAGAGCCCAGAGAGGCCACTGTTGTGGGACTATGCAGTTTGCATAACCTCACTATGCAAAAAGAGAAAAATCTTTCCTTTTCTTCATTCATGCTTGAGCAAGCAGCAGCAGCAGCACTACCATAAAGCCCTTAGGCTTATGCAATTCCCCTTCAGCAAACCTTTACTCTGTGGCAGAACTGATCCTTCTGTGGTCAGGTCTCAACACAACTACATCAGCTGCGCAGGAGCACTGAGAAGAGTAACACAAAGATGAGACGTGCCAGGCAGTACAGGTTTCTGAAACTCTGTGCTGCTCACGATAGCAACATTCACTCGGGGCTGCATGGCAAGGTTTCTGTCTGCACGCAGAAAGAAAAAGACCTATCCCTGTACAGCTGAAAATAATAGGAATTTTATGCAATTTTATTCCTGCTGTTGAAGATTAATAGGCCTTCTTTTTCCATTGCTGTGTAGTGGTATTCAAGCAGCAGTGGAGTGGGAGAGAATTTAAGATAAATTGACCTCTAATTAACAGTAAAAAGACATATATTACAGATTTGAAAGCGGGGAAAAAGAGCTTCTTTCACTCACTTTCTCATAATAATTGAAATCTAAATATGGCCAGAGAACAGTTAACCAGGCAGCTTGTGCTTATGGTGTAAGTCAGATGTATGAATCACAGGAGTGAACTGTATATTAGGGGATCTACTAATTACCTGTTTGGCCTTAAGACGTACCTTGTGCCAGCACTGACATTTCTTTTATCTTTAAAAAACTGATACAGGAAATTTACTTAGATGGCAATGCTTTTTCTGCCAGTATTGCTGATTCAAATGAAAGTTACTATGCAGAGAGATAAAATAGTAATGCAATTTCTACCACATAAAATTCAAGCTATCTTATTGGACAAGATATACAGCTTTCAATGGCATTAGTCCACTTCTACATCAGAATCTAAGTAAATTACCATTTATATAAACAACAACCCTGGACAATTCCCTGCACTGAGTCAGGCAAGCATTTGTAATGGATGCAATAGATTACATCTGGGCAAACACCAGCTATAAACTACTTCTTCTGAGGAACTCTTTAACGTGCCAATAACATGTCCTCAGCTTCTAAGCTGGTCAATGGTGCAATTCCTACAGATGCTTTGTGCCACAATGCCACTATGGAAGCTGAACTCATGTCAGCACTCACACGTAATTTCTGATGTGAATGATATGCTATAAAGCCATAGCCGAATAAAAACATGTGTGTGGGGAAATTATGAGGGGAAAGAGCAGCATGAGCAATGAACTTAGGATCTTCACACTTTTTTATTCAGTGATAGGATCAGTCAGCTACTCAAATACATAGATGCTGCCCCAACACTGTCTCATTCTAATTCTTCTCCTGCCTTCCTTTCCTTTGAGCTTGCCTTACAGCATTACTAATTTTCTTTTCTTTTTTTTTTTTTTTTTTTAACTAATAAAATTGTCTTCCCATGAGCAAAGATTATATTCAGGTACATTTTCAAGGCATAAATTAAAACTGTTGGTAGGTTTTCTTTACAAAATTATTAAGAGTAATCAGTCTTATTCAAACCATGCATTTTAAGCTGTTGTGCCTTCAAAGGAGCCTCCTTCCTACATTCTGGCAAGATTTCTAAGGATAGATCCTAGAGCTCTTACTGCTGAAGGAATCAGCCCTACTCAACATTTGATTCCCTCCTTTCATTGGAAACTAGTCTACGTTTCCGAGCATATGGGGCAACTGAGGGAAGCAAGTTCACTTGCACGTGAAGAAAGATGGCCTGGGATCATCACCTTGTGCTGTTACACTGTCATTTCACATCGTGTGTCCTCTCATTTGTGTTACATTAACATATAAACTTGTGACATCCATTTGGTCACAATTACAATGAAGACACAGCCCAGTGACATTAGCTTTGCACAAATCTTTTCATCACACTGAGCAAACATGAAAGCTTCCCAACACCAAATAAATACATAAACTTCCATATAGATACAACTGTACATTTCAGGTAGCTGCCACAGATGTTAGACAGTAAGAATTCTTCAGATAGACAACTTCACACAACAGATTTTGAATTAAAGCACGCTTCAGTTCCTTAACACTAATGCAGCACAATGGAATATACAGAAGTGTAGTAAAACTGAGCAAGCCCCAAAGAAGCTTTGCATAATGCTCAAAACCAATCGATTTTGAATTACGGTATGCTTTCAAGTAACTGCGTTATACTTGAGAAAGAAGGAAAAAGAACAACAGCATTATGGCTGCGAAATTGGACTCTTACTACAGATTGCTATTGCTGGGTTTTTTTGAAAGAAGAGAAAACCTCAGTAATCTTTGCTAGCTTTCAAACAAATTCAACAAAGTATTTTGTTAATCACTACTCTGTTCTAACACCCCAAACTCAGTAAAACTTGGTGTGGTCCTCCAGCCCCCTCAGGCACACGGAAATCAATCAGAAGCATTACAGTTACAGTAAAAGAGATCCGATCTCCTCTTCTTCACAGGGACTGAAGTCCAGCAGACAACTTAATCTCACAAAAACGTGTCAGTATGTAAGCCTGTGAGGTAAATAAACCATGAAAAGGGAAAGGAATTCGAGAGTCTTCCTAAAAACGGCTATCTGATGTTAACAGCAAGACCTATAGAGCACACCCTTAGTGCCTTGTGCTGGGTATAGCCCCCTCTTTTACCACTGCACTTGCCTGATGAGCAGTATAACGACCCCAGTTGGAGGGATGTGTATTCATGACTTTTTTTAATTCAGCAGACTGCAGAATGTTCTGTGAGTTTACAGAGCAGCTGTGAATTCTATGGGCAGACAGGGAGAGCAGGCCACCTCTCCGTCCACCTTGATTTTAACTGACAAATTTCAACCACTTTGGCAAAAATGGTTATAGGCATGAGCATGAGTTTTGTCGATACCCTTGTCTGAAGTTTTAATCAAATTCTTCTATGGGGTCATGTGGAAGGCTAGTGAAGAGATGTAAAATGCTCTGCATTATTACAAATATTATAGCACAGAGATACTTCTTAAAAATAGGCACGCACATTTCACTTGTAAAACTCACCTTCAAGAGGACAGACAGATATTGTGCAGTAGTGTCTTTCTCAGGATTTGATTCAATTAGCATCTGAAACACAACAAAAAATTCAAGCGGAGGTGTCATCTTTTAGGCTAGGCAACTCTGTTTCCCATTCATGCTCTGGTTCCTTAACTTCAGAGTCATTTCTACAGCCATTGCACTGGATGACTTAACAACTTAGCAAACTGCACCCATCCTGTATGAGTACAATGACACTGTGTTAGCAGAGACCTACTCATGACAAAGGGGTACCCTATTATTTCAGCATGTCCAGTATGGTCATGCTAGCCTTTGGGAGCAGGTTGGGCTTTTTTAAAACTTTCAATATTTTAATTTTAATTACTTACCCAGTGATAACTGGTTAAGTTGGAGATTCCTCCAATCCATTATATTGTTCTTCATGTTTATCCTGATCTGTTTCTTCAAACAGAAACTTGGCGACAAACTATTTAGTGTCCACTGAACTAGCTAAAACAAAACTATGGATGGTTTGCTATTAATATATTTAGATTAGTGGAAAAACAGTAAAAAGGATTACTGTATTTCAAATAAATTTGTGCTGCCACAGCTATATTTAAATCCATTTTTTAAAAGCTTTCAGCAATTAGAAATATACACACCATTCTAATGAAGAAACCCTGTAAATACAGATTTTTAAAATTTCCTATGAAGCATGAAATTAATCCACTTTCTGATAAACTTTTATTATTCCACCTGGGCACTGGATTCTTTAATAATAAAAGAAATCCAGTTCTTGTCCATGTGCACAAAACAGGTAAAAATTTTCCTATCATCATTACGGTCCATCTTCCTCAGTCTTGTAAAATGATCCAATTTTTGTACACGCAAACTAATGACGCTAACTCATTTGCTTTTAAACTAGGCATAACTATGTGGCTTGACCTGAAATATTCCCTTGGAAGACTACATAATAATTGATTTCATTGAACTCGGTATTCCTTACTTTTCACTGAATCTGAGAATTATAATTCCACACATTCTCAGAAGAGCACAAGGATTAATCACTGTGTCTGAAAATCTTCAAATTCATATCAGTATCTTTGCATATTTATATGTACATATATATGTGCACAATTATAAGATCAAGAAAAAACAACAACAAACGACACTGACACTGTAAAAATAATGAATTTTAAAATCAAGGGCTCCCTACTGCTTTCTGCCTGACTGTACTCATGAGGACACACCTCTGTGCAAATTTTTGGATATGACAGAAAGAAGGAAAAAGCTTCTGAATGGTTTAGTTATTTAGTGATTTTATATTATCAGCCTTTACCTTTATTTGTTCTACCTGCTCCTAATTTCATGTACTTCTTTGATGCTGCAGTGAAGTAGTTTCTATTTCATTTGGTATCATGAAAGCAAATCAACACCTTAATATTAATCCATAGACAAAATTACCTTTTTTAAAAAAAAAAGAAAGGGTGTTTTCAAAGGAATTCTCACACTATCAATCTCTTCTCTGGCTTTTACTCATGAATGAGAAACAATTCAAGTGTTTGTTGTTGCTGTTTTAGTTTTGGACCACAAAAATTCTCCAAAATTACCCTGAATCTCCATTGTCACTGTTCTTTAGTAAATTTAGCTATCTTGATTTACTTCTGACTTTATGATAGGTAGCTTTGATACTCAGGGAATAAAATCCATGCCTATTCCCACTTTTTCTAGTTCAGTGGGGAATTTTCAGGGAAGAAATAATATAAACTTCTTTTGTGCTCTTCTGCGTGACAGTTCATTTTAGAATGGTCTTCATACTGTAATCCCATTAGGCTAAACACATTATGAATTCTCTTTCCATACTTTAATTCTCCCAATATCACAAGTTTTAATGACATCCATTTTTAGTTTGCCATCTAATGACCATTTGTCACATCAGGAAAAAAACACCCACAACAGTACTTGCTACATCAGCCAATAATGACAACATTTTTTCTTTAGCTTCTTTATTTAAAATCAATTAATATATCAGTTAATTTCAGCCATAAGAAACTGTTCTCTGATAAAATCCCACTATATTGGAATGGTAAACTCTTAACTACTTTTATTTAAGAAAATAATACAACTATGTCCCACAGATTATGATGGAGTTTAAAAAGAATTATCTCTTTCTTTACTATGTAATGAAGACAATGTCATAAAAGTACATAACAAAGCTATAGAAAATTCAGGAAAATACAGAAAAATAAAAGCTCCCTATGGGTTATGCCTTAGTCAAAAATTCTTTACTGGAAATAAAACATTAATAAGTGGCTTTATACAAATAAATACATATTTTACTACGTGAAATGTATCTGAAACATGAATTCTTTCTGTTTCAAAATTTCAAGATATGCAAAAAGTCAAAATGATGGGCTATACTGGCCAAAGGTTGGTTACAAGAGTCTTTATTTTGCAAACTATACAGAAACAGTAAAAAAGAAAATGCATTATACTTTTCAATATTACATAGGGTAAACATTAAATTTAGTACTTAATGTGTAGAAATTAATTCAAATAAGAAACTGATTTTCCTTTTAATTAACGATGGGAAACCAGTGATCCAATTTTGAAATTATAGAACCTGTAGTATTACATTATACAGGTCACGTCAATTTTATTGTGGGCAGAAAGCAACAGATATGATATGAACGAAGATGGCGGAGTCCCAAAATATCTACACAATTAATTAACATGCTAACATAAATACAGTGATTAAAGTAATTTTCTCTACAGTCAAATCTTAAGTGCTACTCTACACAATAATTATAATCTAGTCCACATGGTAATTACATAACAATAGGAAAAAAAATTAAAATAACCCATATTCTTCATTCCAGCAGCAGTACCTATACTGGTATTAATTTGGTAATTGGGTGTGCTTAGCTATTGCCTAACATCCTATACTGGTGTGCATGCTAAAACCTCTCTATTTCTATTTTGCAAGGCACCTTTACAATACGCTCTCTAAGTTTCTGCACTAGTAACAGAAAACAACATGAATTAAGATAAAGATGCAAAACTACTTCCTGAATTAAGAAAATAAAAAGAATCATTATACATTTATTAAAAACTACCTTGGGGCAAGTGCCAAGACTCTGAAATACAGTCATGTATAAAGGTAATACAATTTTAAGCAAAGTTTTTCCCCATGTAGAATATTTTACGCTAATCTGATTAGAGAGAAATACGGAGAAACAACAGAGGGTGAAGCAATGTTTGAGTAAATAATAATAAAGCCTGTATGACCTTGTCGTGAACAAAAAAAAAAATTAAAAAGGACAAGAAAACTTTAGAATTACAGAATTGGTGCTTGTCCATGCTACTGCTTTTGAAAAATCCTCTCAATAACCTAGCCATTTCCTAGTAAAAAAACATAACTACAAATGCAAACACAAAGGAGGACTTTGCTTTATTTTTCCCTCCTGATAATTTTTCTCCATACCTTTGGTTAATTAAAGGCTGGTGAGATGCTACTCGTGCACCAATGTTCTTCTACTGTAATACATTTTTGATTTATTAAATGGACAATTTGCAAAGCCCGCAGGGCCTAAAACACTGACAGAACTAAAGTTAAGTTACAGTATGTGTTCTGAAGAGGACATGCACAGTTCCAAGTAAGGGCCAGTACCTTTTCACCGGAGTTTTAAAGAGACTGGTTGTCTTTATAGTGTGTTTTGCACATTTATATTTTCAGTAGCACATAACATTTCTTTCCTCAGGCTAGACTTCCAATGTGTTTTCTTCAGCGCAAAGGCATTTAAAAACTCAAAAGCACATAATATAATTATTTTTATTTAAACAAAACTAGTCTATGACTCCAGCTGCAATGTTTGAAATAATCATACAAAATATACATGTTTGTTAGAATCCTTTTGATCTTGGAGAGCAAAGGGATTTTATGAAATGTCATCTTGTGGATTTTAGAAAGGTACAATTCCTGGACCCCCTAATATCATCAAATATATCCATCATGATCATCGTCATCATCAACATCATCATCTCCTTCATCTTCATCATCATCTTCAATTTCATCTTCATCATTCATTATTTCATCTTCGTCATCTTCATCATCTGTCCATTCATGGAAATCGCCAGAGGCAAAATCACCTGAAGTCTCTAAATCAATAGCTAAAAAGGTATGATAGTTATAGAAAAGACACACAAGATACACTGCATATTTATAGTATGATATATATAAGCATATAAAAGGCACACCAGAATTTTTAGTTTCAGGACGATTACTTATTTTAAACTATACAGTGTGACTTAGAAATAAAACATAAATAATACAAAAATTTTTTTGTCTTACAAGAAAACCACTTCAATAGGGATTAATTTCTCAATGTTAACAAAGGAGACAAATTTTATGGATTTGTAAAACTGTAATGAGTGCCAGGAACAAGTGAAAGAGATTTAAGTCCAACTTACAGATGACAATAAGGACTACTGATAATATACACTGTCTATTGGTCAGTTCTTACATATTATCTTGAACTATCTAGAACTGTCCATTTATCTAGAAGGGATCCTGGATTAGATGGACAATAGGCCTGCGCTTGCATGTCAAATATGGTGTTTTGTTTCAGGCTATGTTCTTTTGTTGCAGAAGAAGTGGAAAGGAGTAATGTAGGACTTTTTTTTTTTTTTTTTTTTTGAAATGAAAATATTTTTTTGCCATTTTCTGTATCTGGGGCATCAAAGAAAGGTGACATGGGAATTTTTGGAAGAAGTTGCACAGTGCTGCAGGGAAGGGAAAAATAAGGGAAGATTTAGTGTGCTAGGAACTTCTGGCAATTCCCTCAAATATAAATTGAAAAAAATGTCAAACTGAATTCACTAGCATGCTGATTACCCAAAGGGATTTATTTCATCAAGCATTTTGGGGCTTGTCTAATGCTGCTTTAGATAATTAATTTTCCCTAGGTTTATATACACTATGCCAAGCACATATATGAGGTTTATTAATAGCTGACACAGTGATAGGAGTTGCAAAAAATAATGAAGTAATAACAATAAAAAATTATAATTTGTTATTTTTTGTTTCCAAATCCATGAGTTGGGTCCCACATCTGTTCTTACTGAAGAAATTTAATCTGGTTGGTAATCAAAGGGAATAACAACTCTAAACCAAATGCTACAAAGGCTTCTTAACTTACCACATTCTGCCATACCATTTGTTCTGGATCCTGTTACCTCATTACCATATCTGTCAACACACCAGCACTGCCCTATGCTTCCATGGCACTGACTTGGTTTGTAATACCCATCTTCATCACATAAGGGGATGTACTGCCCTGTGATATATAAATATTGAATAAGAATATTAAAAACTGCCTCTTGGCCAATGTAACAATTATACCAGAAAGTAACTTCCGTTTGCTTTTTCCTCATTCCAGACTTTACACTGGCTGGTTTACTACTACTAAATTCAGTTAAGCAGAAAATGACTGAATATATTAAATGTGGGAGGAGAAATAACACGTATCAGTCTTGGACTGATTTCAAGAAATAAAGTGACCAATCTCCCTTTAATTTTTTCATTGATCCTGTGATACATATTCCTTACTCCCTGAACATCTCAGTCAAGATCTTTGCTGTATTCTGGGGAAAAAGTTCAAATGTAGCACCCAGCCCTGAATGGGATGTTCTATAATCTGTGGAGTACAAACAAGTCTGAATAGTGAGGGCCAGGCTTCCTGGACTAACGAACTATCTGCTACAAGGCTTAGGAGCTATTTTTATTTAATATATATTTTACAATTCATTTAGTTATCTACTAATATTTAATTCCCCCACCACAGAAGACAAATGCAGTGTAACAACCAATTTTATCAACAGCAAATGTAAAAAATGAATGAAATTTGCATTTATATGCAAAGTGCCTAGTCAAATTAGGCTCTAAGCCAAAAGGGTTCCCCACCAAGAGTAAAAGAGACACAATCAGGAACTTATTTTGTGAGGCAGTGACTTGCCTAAGGCTGAATAAACCACTGTTTTTCATTTGGAACAAACAGAGACTTTTTGAAAGAAACATAAAAGGTAGACAAACCATTATGAACAAAACATTCATATGAAAGCATTTTGAAGTGTATAGTTGTTGTTAGAAATACAGTTGTAGCAGAAATACAGTTTTTACTACATTGGGCCAAGCCTTTTATTGCAGCTTTTATACAGTGGCTAACGGTAAAATGAAGATTTTACATTTCAGTAATATTGATACAATATAAACTGATTCAAGACAAAGATTTCAATTACTTAAAGAATATTACAGGTAAAGGATCAGCAGAGATACTAATTTAGGAGTGCCTTAGACTGTCCCTTCTATAACTGTAAAAACGTACCTTCTATTAGGGTAATAAAACAGATGTAATATCTTTTGGTAGGTAAGGTAATAAAACTAAGTTTAATAGCTTTCAAAAATTTCATAAATTTTGTTGCTGGAATTTACTGCGGTCTATCTTTGTTGGATTAATATTGATTTTATGTTGCTGTTTCACTAGGGTTATTTATGTAAGCAATAAAACCTTCAAAAGAATGATCTATGGCTCACCTAGGAGCTTCTTTCCTCCTTGCTGCTTCTGAATGTTGGCGAGTTCTGTCTGGCAAGGTGGGTCTAAAATGACATAAAAAATGTTAAACAGATTACACTGTATCTAGGAAAGAAAGCATATGACTAAGTTTTCACAGTTTGCTACATCCTAAGGTCACTCTAACTACTGACCTTAATAAACACACGCATCCTGCATTAGTAGTCACGTCTAAGCTCTGAAATAAAAGAATTACTGCACCTTACTACAGCTCCAGAATTATGAATTAGAGCACCACCATGGATTTGTGCAGAAGGCCACTCCCAGTTAACCCAGGTGTAAGTGGGCATCTAGTCACTAGTCTAGAGGATCAAGGAATGCTAGACCAAAATAGTAACTCTATCACACCCTATTTTATCAGTCTACAGAAATCAGAGTGTGACTGTGAAGCTGGCCTCATATATGAGTTAGAAACAGGATGGTTCTTTTAATCCTCTCCCTTTTGTTCTTGTTAGAAGTCATGTTCAAGTTTCATATTTCATGTACTACACTAAGAAAATAAGAATTTTCTCCACTGAAGTCTGCAACTTGTGATTCTATTGCAACAATTTAAGACTGAATCCCATGGGTACAGAGCCCCATGTTCAGCAAACTGAGTTAAAAACAGTGGCTAAAATTTAGATGGCTTTAACAGGCAGAACAGGTATTAAAATTCAGTTTTCCATTCTTCAGAGTTATAGCTTACTCCAGTTCTAAATCATTTAATTTTCTACTGTCTATAAAAGCAAGTCACAGTACGCCCCATGAATGGGAAGGAAATAAGACGTGAATGTGTATACGGTACTGTTGAGTAAGTGAAGGAATCAAAGACAACAAAGTACTAATCTCTGAACACTGATATTGCATACTACATTAGACTGTTAGCACAAAGGCATTTCTCAGTCTGAATCCACAGTACTATTACTGAGTTTACTCACATGTGTCTTCAGCTTATACCGTTCCCAGACAATATTCTGATAACATCTCACTAAAATCTCACATTCTCTGAATATTAAATGCATTTTCCATTTTAGCAGACTCTGATTATTTAGAATACATCTTTGCCATGCAATCAAGGCTCCCTTCTGAAATATAGTGAAACTACTTTTTTTCCACGCAAACAGAAAAAAATCTTCTGAGCTAGTTTAAAGATAAGTAGGACTGGCCTAGCTTCTTGATGAAGCACACAGTTAGGCCAGAACCCAGTCACTGTGTAGGGCAATGGGTAGGCAAAAATCACTGGAGTGGTGATAGTCCAAAGCAGCCTTTCCTGAATTCCTCCTAAAGGAAAACAAGAGTGCTCACCCTTTTAGACGGCTGAGAGCAGCACAAGATGCACAAAGGAGTGCAGGAACAGCAAGAAGACATTATAATACATGGAGGTGCCTTTCTTGTAGAATTGTTCAAACTCTGATGACAAATGCCTAGATGAACTGGGGATCAAAAATATATTTCTGTTGAACCCAGAGCCTCTTGGCCGCCATAGCCTAGATATACCAATAGGCCTTTGGTATTATTCATGAGCTCTTATCTAACAGAGTAAATAGAAACTGGAGGACAATAATAACCCCTTACTGACAGCAGGCTGTTAATTTCTCTTGGCTTTACACTTTAAATGCTTTTTACATATCCCATACTTTTAAAGAAGCTTATAAACAAGTGGCCTCAACTGGTGGGCCAGGTTTTCACACTAAATCTATAATGATTCTTTCTAGACTGAAGGCCTCAAAAATAGGCTCTACTTTTAAAATACTGTTCACAGGAGTCTTAGTGCCAGAACAAATTTTCAAGAGATGTCTTTCCAGACAACCAAGCCATTTTCTGTGTGTGCTCTTGAAAACTACTGGGACATGACATCATTGGGTGGGTATTGGGTTTTAAGTATTTAGCCTTTGAGTATTTGCTGAGGCTATATGAAGTTTTACATTTCTTGTTGCAAGAGGTGCTTTGATGATGATCACGCTCACTATTATGCCAGAGATGTTCATTACCTTTCAGAACTAAGGCTTCTGTCTTTCCTGGTATTTAAAGACTTAAGCTCTTAATTGTACAACATTCTGAGGATCAATTATTTCTTAAACCAAAGGTATTTGCAATTAATCAGTAATCTAAAAAATTATAGTCATTTATGCACGCAAGTGCCACAGGCTAGAAGGATCTAGGATTGTGGTGGATTTGGCAGTGTTAGGTTAACAGTTGGACTTGATGATCTTAAAGGTCCTTTCCAACCTAAATGATTCTATTCTTTTCTATTATATCTTTCAAAGAAGATGGAAAATATGCTGAAGGAGAAGAACTAGTCAAATAGGAAAAATACATGTATTTTGTTCTGTGGAAAAAAATCCTGAATTAGAAACACAAAGTTGCACACATGAGCACTAACATGTGGAAATGTAAAAATGATGGACTATGCCTAAAGAAAAAAATCTTCATCTACAGCTACAAATCTTTGGTGGTATAATTACAAAAAGGAATTCCACTAACCAAAAGGTAACAAGGCAATATGAGAAAGTTACTTACCCAAAACTCTCTTCTTCTCAGAAGCTAGGTCTTCAAGATTCACACTTAAGCTTTGCTTCTCAGGACAAAAGCAGCAAAAACTCTTAACAATACTAAATCACTCTGGTGCTTAAAACTGTCAAAGAGAATGGCAGGCTAGAAGTTCAACCAATTCCTTTTGGTCCACAGCATATCCTTTTTCCTCTTTCCCCAAATCATAATGCTTCCCTCTTTATATTCCAGTTAGTTCCCGAGTTTGGAAAAGCTTTCTTTTAGATTTCTGAACTTATTTCAATAAAAAAAGCAGTGTCACTGGACCACTTTTGGGAGTCTTGAGCCAAGGAGAAGAAATTCCTTTACAAAAATCAGTGTGGTGGCTTCCTTTGTAATAGAAATGAATCTGCCATCAGCCTTTCTGGTAATCTGAATACAAGTAAGAGACCTAATCGTCTTCATCCTTAATCTACTTCGGCAGATGTGGCAGGAATTGTCTGACAATATCACTGCATTGTTATGGGTGATTCATGAACCACTTAGCAGCCATCCACGGTTCTTCAGTGATCGAAGTACTGATGTACACCAGAGTATCCCATGTTACTAATACTGGCCCTTGAGACATCAATATTCAGTTGTGTCAAGAGGTGCTGCAAAGCTAGTATGATTAAGCTTTGATTTACCACAAAGAGGCACATTAACAGAGCAATGGGAGTAAAACTGGTAGATTTGACAAAGAATGTCTAGGATTTTTAACAGACGTGCCTCAAGGAGCTGCCACCCACACAGTGAACCTCCAGCTTTCACAGATTCTCCATCTTATTCAATTACAAACCAGTGATTTTCCATCTATCAGGTAGATAACATTTGGCAGGTAGATATTATTATTATCAGGTAGATAATATTTAGCTTCTGGCACTGCAGATTAGGCTGCCATGTTGTGCCTTGCCTGTGCTTGGGGTCAAGTATTATAATTGTTCTTGAACAACCGAGGCTTGAACTTTAAGGATTCGAACCATCAATACTGAACTTCATGAAAACTTTCTGGGGACCTCAATTATGTGTTAAGGCACATTACACTTTTCTTTAGAACCATCTACAAATATATTTGAAGTCCTGCAATCTGAAAAGACTGATTAACAAACACAAATCACTACAATTATCATTATTCCGTAAGATGGACTACTTTGAAAGTCATAAAGATGTCTTCCAGCCTTGACAGACAGAAAAGCCTGTAAGAAAAAGCCATCTAGAAAAGTGCTGGACTAATAGATCCATGCAGAGGCCTGCAGTAAAGAAATACTTAGGTGCTAAGCATTAATATTCCCAGCAAAATTCAGTACTCTCCTACTCTAAAGCAGTGATGCAACAAAAACAAGGGTGCAATAATGATGAAATACTGGCAGAAAGAAATTTAACCTGTAAAAAGGCCAACACTGCAAGTGCCTCAGCATTTAGATAAGCACTAAAGAGTTAAGCTAGCATCAAACAACTAAGAAAGTAAGTTCAGAAGATGAGTACTGAAGCACTTGCATGAATTGTAGTTGAAACTAGAGGGCAATAGTGACCAAAGTGTACAGGAAGACTTGCAAAGAGCACTGGAAAAGTGCAGATTTCGAAGTATTGCAGAAATGCATTACAGCGTCTTGGATGTATCTCAGAAATACTAAACTACACTTAAAGCAGAATAAGGCCAAGACAAAATGCAATAAGCACCACTGAGCCGTACATAAGTGTTTAAGCATTAGTCAAGGCAGGACAGATCTTTTTCGGAGCAACAAACATCTGACTTAAGTATTCATAAGAAGTTGCCTATATTGACTAGAAGTTGTGAGTAATGTGCAGTAATGGGTCTAGTGTACTGTAGTACATCATGACAGAACTCAAGCAGAAAGAAAGAATGAGAAGAGTTGCAAGTACTTGTCTGATCTTGGCAGTCTTGAACTGTGAAGCTAAGATCAAAGAGCAAGAGGGCTTCTCAGATAACGACTCAAGCAAATACTATGTATTTTAAAAAAGCACAATGGAATTTCTATCCCAGTATGATACACATTGTTGACTAAAATTTGTATTCACTTTGAACATCGTTAATCAAGAGCAGTGCCGTAAAACTGTAGATCTGCCCAGAAAACACCTATTAAGCTCAATGAATAGAGAGAGCTGTCTACATGGCTTGAAGCGTTCTGTTAATATCAACTTATTTTAGTAAACATCAGAAAGAAGCCACTGAATTTCTCTACATAGCCATCTCTTTGCTATTAATAGTAAAGTTCTAGTTAAAGATCTTATTTACATTGTTCAATCAAGTAAAACATAACCAAACATAAACATATTACAAGGTTTAGCATACCACTGTAAGTTATGAATAGAGAATTCAGTGGGTCACTAATACACTAGGCAGTTAGCACTCAGATAGTTGTGCAAGAGCTAATAATAAGATGTGACAAAAGAATACTACAAGTTTTTTTTCCTCCTTACATCTTCAAAAAAGGAGACCATAGATTTTGTTGACAGTGTTAATTTGGAGGGATAGAGTGCATGTTTAATGTGCAAGGATTGCCCAAACTCAGATTTCACCTCATTTACAAAGTTGAGGATACATCTTTTTTTGCTATATGCTCAAACACACTGTGGTATCACAAGCTATCTAATCTGTTTTAAATCAGCACCTTATTACACCATCACGGTCAAGACAGTGAGGAAACTGGTGAAAAGGGAAGAAAAGCTGGATGATATTGGATCCTTCAATGGGGAGAATCAGTGTCACTGAAAGCTGGATCCCAGATTTTCAGCCTTCAGGGTACCATTAATATAGTTCACCAGTGTTTAAATCAGTCTTTACGATACCATCCTTGGGTTCTAGCAGTATACTGAGCAAATACTTTAGACAAACAGAATTTATAGCCTATAGAATGCAAAACTACTTGAAAGTAATCTGTGGAAGTGCTTTCTTAATCTCCTGGTTCTGCTCTACACAACTTATATGAAATTGGTAGAAGAGCCTTGGACCATACTAGGCCGCATGTTATGTGCTGTACTTTCTCTGACAATTGAAAAGAATTATGCTGCCCTCCAAAGAGTCAGGGTGTTTATATATTAAGCTGAAATGATTGTGGTGGTGTTTTTTTTTATTTTGAAGACAACCAAACAAAACATGTTATGTTCTTTACTTTAAGAACTACTTTACTTCTGGGATGGGTTATTTTTCATTTGCTAATTTTGTTAGCAGTACATGCATGCTTATAAAAATAAAAGCCAAAATATTGTTCTACTGTAAAACAAACAAGGTGTTTTGAAAGATTAAATGTTAACTTCTTAACTAAAGTTACCAAAGAAAAGAAGTCTGCTATTTAGTATGTATCTACAGAAGTACAGCTTTATTTTTGTTCAGATTTACATCTGGCAGATGTGGCATGAATCTTTATTTCCACAGAAATCAGAGTCAAACCATAGATGCTGGGTGCTAATGGGAATCTATCAGGAGAGTTTTAAGGGCACAACTGAGATTTAAAAACTGATATTAAAATTTTCAAAACGGCTGAACTGACTTTGTGAACTTTCCACCAAATCAGTCTTATCTCCTCTGCTGGCAGTAGAAATTTGGACCCTGGCTGCTATTTATTCCTTTGAAAATCTCCCTCATGTTAGTAAGAAAAATGAAGGGGCAATTCTGTCCAGTTTCAGCCAATATTTAATAAGTAAATTCTTTGATTCATTACAACTAGTTTGATTATATAATTTATGTGATATCTCACCTAGATCTAAAATTGTTATATGATCCTCAGGAAAATAATGCTTAAGGCTGTGTTTATTTGTTTAACGAAATCACATCAGGGCATTAACAAGAGATTCATCTAGACAGTAAAAATCAATTGGTTTTAAGTCCAAATGACTGGAAATAACTTTATCCATAATGTTCATTCAGTTATTTTAATAGGCTCACAAAAGGGAACATTAAGATGCCCTACTTCAGCAATAAAAAAGTTTATTTTATAATGTAGGTGAAGTAGATTGGGAAAGAAATAATTTAAGTAATTCTGTTCTTTATTTTGGTCTCTTTCCTCTGCATACTTACTGGAAGTTGGCATGAGAAACAATATTGCTGTAAAAGCATTAGCCACTCTTTTGCACTTTATTTAGAATCTTTGAATTTCTAGCAAGCCTTTCCATTTAGCTTGGGTTGTTTCTTTGGTTTTTTTTCCTGTTTGGTTTTTTTTTTTTTTTTTAACTTCATTTTAGGTATTCACAGTAGGTAAAAAACCTTAACACAAATTCACGGTACAGCATTTAAGAGTCTGTAGTTCACTGTAATCTTCTTACTATGTTAAAAAAAGATAAAGCACTACAAAAAAGGTCAATCATATACATATGCAGGTTGTTCTCATCTTTTACCTTGCTGTCTTTGGAAGCAGTAGCACCACTCATTGTTTGATATCAAACTGTCCTTGTATGTGTCACAAGAATTGAAGAACGCCCTGGTGCATGGCTCATTCTTGTCAAGGTAAATGCTTCCAAGTTCTGACTGGTCCAACAACAGGTCATAGTTCGTATCAAGCCTGTTAAACATCCAGCCAAGGGAGTCTTTGCAAATTGGCAAAATGCTGGTATCAAATCCTAAGAGGCAAAAAAAAAAAAAAAAAATTAAAAAATCATGTATCAGGAAAGATCTAGCAGCTGCTGAACTCAGCCACCACAAAAGAATGCTGCATCATGGAAATTTCTCCAGCAGTACATAGATACAGTACATAAACAGTGTATGCTATTGAAGTACTATGTATAAATTATATGTCAGCTTCATTTTAAAAAATCATTAAATTAACCTTCTAAAAAAATTAATCCCACCATCAGTCTCAAAGCATTTAGAAATATGAGTTTTCTTGTCAAACATTATACCTATAGCACACACAGTATAATAAATGTTCTACATTGATTTCCTAGAAAATAATTCTGTTGAGGAATTTTACTGATATTATAAATCAGGAGAGTGAAGCTTAAATGGTTTTGCAATGTTTACAGAACTAAGAAGAGAATAAATTCCACGTAACTTGTTGGAGTCCATTTTTTTTCTTCCTGTAACATATATTCAATTCTATGAAAAAGGAACACAATACTCAGCCTCAGCAATGGCTTGGAAGTTATGATAATTTATCTTTACCTGAAGTACTTCATATCTTGGAGGAGGCCATGGAAAAGATGATTGCTAAGAGCAGCTGGCTGCCAGTATCAGAGCTACTAAGAGAGCTTACATCTTCCTAAATTTTTGCTTGGAAAAAGGGCCATCAGGAACAGGCTGAGTTAATAATTCCTGTAGCCAGAGGTCAGACCTCATGTTTGTTTTTCCTGCATCAACTGTAAAGTACATGCAGACTTTCATATGGACATGGATGGGAAATTCAGAAACTGCTAGGCCTCTTGCCTACGTAGAAGATGTGAGCTGCATTTGATACACACACACATTTTTTCCTGTTCATGTGCTATGGGTCGTACCACAGGCTTATGGTGCATGTGGCTAGGCAGTTGGGTATACGTCCTAATATAGAACAAGATTTAGTGCTACTACATACTATTCTTCTAAAAACTTTTAAGCTAAAACTGAGCACTGAAAAAATGAGATTCCTGAATATGGCTATAGAAAAGTTGACATAAGAGCACACAGGAATTCCCAGTTTCTACTGCTGTTAAAATCAAGCCTGCCTGCCTTAGCTGTTGTTGTGAAAACAATAAAGAAATCTGGAAAGTGTTTCTATACTGTTAAAACAGGTCAACTTGGATAACTTAGTAATCAGATTTAGAAATTAGTAGATTTTCCTTTAGATACTTATAATGTGGAAATATCCATGCTATGGTAGAACAACCATTTTGGAAAGGAAAAGAAAACTGATAACACCAAAAACTCCCCATGGAAGTCAGACAACCACATAAACTCCCCTTCCCCAGAAATCCTAAATTAACTATGACTTTTTATCAGGGCAGTCTCACTTTTTCTTGCTCCCTGTTGATCTGTCACATTCATTATTATTTCTGCTTGACAGAAAGAAAAGAAAAAAGCAAAAAAATGAAGTAAGCCATTTGATATTTATGAAACTTTTTGATGTGTTCAACACAAAAACGTAGCCAGGCATTCAACTAATGGTCTCTCTCTTCCTTCCTTTCCAGCCCCTAATAAAACGTCAAGACAAAACAACTTATTTTTTTGTGGATTAGGAAGAGCAGAGAGAGACAGGACCTGACTGAATGAATAAGGATATATAGCAGATGTGTTATTCAATTTTATTGGTAAAAGATATCAAAATTATTTAACAGGTGTTTCCGATTTGAAAAATTCTGGAAGGTTCCACCACCTTAAAATATTTTGTCTAAGGATGAATGTTCAGTATAACTTTATTTACCTCTAAGGCTCTGTTCCTGATGGCCTCTTAACACTTCCAGATACTTCTCTTTTCTCTGCTAGTCCTGCTTTTAGCTAGAGATCCTCATCAAGACCTTGGATTCAGAAAAGGGTCGATGTGAAACATACTGTTTCCTATCCTGCCTTTTGTGTACCTGCATGAGGGGAGTAATTATTCTTGTGCTCACAAAATCTTTCTGAATTTGGCATTTTGCCCAGCTCACCAAACTGTAAGACAAGTTGCAGAAAAACAGCAACCATGAGGAGACAGATTTTAATGAGTAAGATGCCAGCTAGAAGTGAATGTAAAATAAAAGCCCTTTAAAGGTGTATTCAGGGACAGATCTTGTGGGCCAAAGTAGATCATTGTAGCTAATACATCTGCATGTGGAATTTTAAGCCTAAATTTATTGAAAGAGGCATCACATTCAAGCTTGGGACAAAGTATTTTTAAATTAGAATTTGTGGTCCATGCTGGAAAACTCACATCATTAAGTACTCTGTATTTTAGGACACTAGAAGCTAGTGTTATGTATTTAATAAACTCTACTAAGGAAAAAGGAAAAAAAAATCCAAACACCTGCTTATTTTATTTCTCTCAGCCAGTTTCAAATTTTACTCTAAAAAGAAATAAAGTTACCTGAAGAATAGTGAAAGACCACTGAACATTTCAAAGGTTTTATGCATCACTAAATTAAAGTTGGAATGATATTATATAACTGCAGAAGATTTTATCCCCATTTTTTTTTTCTTGATTCCCCAGGCATTAGCTTGTGAATTGAGTTCATCCTCTATTCCCATTTCTCAATTTTTTCTCACTTCTTTCTATATAGCTTTTAGATTTTTAAAAAGTGTGTCTAACAGTGATGTCCCACTGGATTTTTATCTATTACATTTGTCCTACTTAAGGACAGAGCTTGAAATTAAAATATTTGCATTGGAGTCAGCAATATCATTAAAAACCAGATGATTTTATTACAAATCACTGATATCAACAGGAAAACACCAGAAAAATGTTATTATGTTCTAATGTTTCTATAAATCAAGTTAAAGTTCAACATAACTGTGGTTTAGTATTTAAATATAGAGTTTGAAGTCTGGTATTTATTATACACACTTCCTAGTAAACAGAAATATATTAAAACTGGCACATCAGAATTAATAAACCTACTTCAAACAATAATATCTCATATAAGAAACTTTTTTTGTTATTTCCAAGTCTGAAAAATAAAGTTGACATATTTTAAAGCTGTCATAACCTATCTATTAAATAGCATCATATACTGGAGAAAAAGCACTGTGGGTCATGAGGTCTAGCTTTCTACTAAATAATGGTTTGATGTAATATTTTCAAAAACTATCATGCTTTTTACCTTGAAAGTAGTTTATGTTTCTTTTTTCAGAATTTGCTTCTGAAGTAGTTTGCATTTTTATTTACAGTCCAGGTATATTTGTTGTTGTTTTTACTACTTTTTTTTAGTTCTTTCTCTTCTCTGGTATTTACAATTTTAGTGTTTTAAATAGAGAAAATCACGTATCTTCTTAGTTTTCATTCGGCTTGTTTCACCAAGCCAAACTCTTTCATGACCATCAGTCACAGATCGCTGAAGTATTTCAGAGGTAAGCCAGGCACATGTTTACAGAGACAGAAGCAGCTTTGTTTGATCTAAAATGGAGCAGTCCACCTCCTCCAGAACTGCTACACCACATAAAGATCATCACCTCAGTTCCATGATCGTATTATAAACCCTTAAGAGGTTACTGTTGTAAAGGGAAATTCTTGGTTCAATTTTATGGAACCTTTAAGGAACTGTCTAAACTTAAGATTATGGGAAGTGCTTTCTCTGTGCAATGACTTTCTTCCTCTACCGTAATATTGATAAAATAATACAGGTGTCACGCTTGAAGGTGATATAATTGAGAAAAAGAGTCAGGAAAGCACTTAAGTACATACCTAGAGTTTAACATGTGCTAACATGGTTTGACACATGAGGGGGTCAGGTCATACAGAACTAAGAATCACAAAATCACCAGGTGACCTAGAACTAGGAAATTAATTGCCCAAATCACAGACTACAGATATTATCACTTTGACTACCAACCAGAATGCTGTTCTTCAACATTTTTCACAGTTGTGACACAAAACAAAAAGCAGAAAGTAAAGGGGGAAAATTAGTATAGTTGAAGGATAGTAATTTATTCTTGATGATTACGTACCGGGGCATTATAATGAAGAGAGCAAAAATTGCTGCTCAGATGTCTACATCATGAAAGAAGATTTTCTCTTTCTCTCATTTTAACCACTTCTTTGAAATCTATTTCCATATACCATAATGAAATGAGCTTTTATGCAGCTATTTCTGAACATTGTCTAGAAAAATGTGAAGTACCAGCTTAAGCTCTTTTCCTCAGTCAAAACAATCCCAAGGGAAATATTATTGAGAAATATTCCCCTCCTCTATCGCTTACACACTAGCATTCAAAACATTTCCTCAAAAGGAAACCAACTGAAATGCTCCTCTGTTTCTGATTATTTCTCAGGGGAGAATCTCAACTGTTAGTAAATATAATCTGCTTTTCAAGGTAAAACTATTGTTTGCCTGCTTATTAAGCTCATAAGTAATAAATCCTTGCATACATTGAGGAAGATAGCTTTTGACATTATGTGGAAATCAAAACAGCATACATACATATGGCTCACATAATGCATTATATAAAATTGTTTATCTAATATGCCAAGAGAAGTAAACTGCATGATTCTTTCCAATACCAGTATACTGTCCAGTACAATAAAAGACACTGACAAATCATACATGTGAATAAACACACATGCACTCTGCTAGAGTCCTGCCTGCCATCTAGACCATGGCTTTTACTTGTTCAGCATGCAAGCCGCATAGCAAGAAGGTTTTCACTTGGGATGGATTTGTCTAGTATTTTGGCTATCAGAAAATCTTCAGTTAACAGCATCTCACAGCTGGGGCTGACCATGTACAAGCTAGGAACAAGTTTTCCTTCCTAATGGAGTTTTATCAGGAGAGACCTGAGCAGGAATGACTAAAGAGAGGACTAAGCAGACGTGAATGCTTTCTGTCGTATTTGCTGTTCACAAAAGTGCTGATCTAGGTGAGACTCATCTGGCTCCATACTAGCCCAAGAAGGAGACAGCATTACGCATAACATTCTCTGTCACCTGTCTAAAGTTGTACTATATTCCTGCTCACTATGATTACATAGATCAGAGCAGAGCCTGGGTTAGGGCAAGACACGGGAAAGGTACCAAAGGTCTTACAATAAACCTCAGATAACTGGTTCTCATTTTACAGAGAAAGGTACAAGGGAAAGAAATTAAGCACAGCTGCAATATTCCTTGAACACCTGTGAAACATTGCATCCTGAAGTCTCTCCTTTCCCAGAACGTGTTTTAGAGAATTTTAGGGGCAGGGGAGGTGGTGAGTGAATCAAGATGAATCCTACTGCTGGAGGCTACCGGTTTGCTGATAGATTGACAGTTCAGATGAAACGTATTCTGTGGGACACCAGACTGACCATTTTATTAATAGGAGTCACTGTTAAGGAAAAGTAGAAGATACCTGAAGAGGGAGAAATAGAATAAAATGCTAAAATAAATGTCTACATATGTTACATTGTGTATAAGGATAATTCTGTACAAAAGATTGAGTCCAAACAAACTTCAGTCAACAATACTGATTTAGTTCATTCAAGGTCTTAATTCTAAGTAAAGATGGATTAATTTAAAATTCTTGCTCAGAATTACTTCTAGGCTGGATTTCTTCTTCAAGATTCTTGTGTTAAGGATGCCTGGGTTTACACAACGTTACACATGCAGAAAGTAATTGGAAGAATCTTTCCAGCAAACTAGAACTATCGTTCAGGTTGCCAGCCTGTACAACCTTGTGGTACAGCTTACAGGAAATTTTCTGAGATAATCTCAGGAAGTAGCCAAATTCTCAGGCAGTCAGCATTTTCAAGACATCAAAAATGATGTTTAAAACGGCAATTCTTTTTATCTCTAATAACTATACAATGACTGTATGGGAGAGTACTGACAGGAGTAAGCAGAAACTTACTGTTCTGCTTGCAAGTTCTGTCTGTACATCAGGGTTTCCAAATAGGTTTCAGCAATGAAGATCAGGGAAATTTAATTTATCTCTGCATAATGTCAGCTGTGTCTCTTCATCAATAAGGAACTTAGGATAGTCAGAATTAAGTAAAAAACTCCAAGCAAAAATCTGAAATTGTTGATTTTATTTACCCTTTTCTATACAAAATTGGTCTTTTCCTGCTGCGTGTTTGCAAGGGTATTTGGCAATTTTAGTGTAATAATATCTCACCATGCTACTTCTAGACAAGCCAATTATAAGTAATTCTCTTTCAGATTTCTTGTATTTTTCTGTTATTTTTGAAATTGTTAGTGTATTAGACTCCAAATAATCAGACTATTCCCAAGCCATAAGAAGATTCTCTATTACCTTTGGCCTCTGGTCTTTCATCTTCTAACATGACAAGGCGCACAAGTATCCTTCAGAAATAGACTGCCTGTTAGTAGAAATATTTGTGGGACTATGGTATTTTTTGTGCTTTGCATTTGATACATTCATTGCCTAGAGTTTTATCACACAAAATTAATACAGAAATAGAACAAATATTTTAAAAGACTTTAAACAGGTACATAAAATCTCACTTAATTTTTCAACTCCTTATTTCCCCATCCACAAGGCAATAATAATAATGAGGTATTATTGTAGTATGGGGGTAAAGTATCCTTTTCCCCTTTGTGTCATCTATTTAGACCACAAATGGCCTGAGGACAAGATTTAAGTGTTTATATAGCATTTATAGTAATGATACTTCCAGATACATGCAATCTGAATACATCTGGACACAAAAGGGATTTTGGAAATAAAACCCTATTAATTATTTGAAATATTCTAGTCTGCATTACTAATAAGATTCAGCTTTGGAAAAAAGTGTCAGGTGAACAAAATTATGCAACTCTTGTAAAAACACAACAATGTAGACACCTTACATTTTTAACTTGTTACCAGCATATTGATGGCTCTAGCAGAACAACTTAAACACTACTGTTTGGTTTGTTTAGAAATAATATTAATGATCGTACAGTTCAACGTGGACTATTATTAGCCGGAACAACTCTGAAAAGCACCAGCAAGGCACTATAAACTTGCACCACATCTACCTTGGTCAGAAGGACTGTGCCCAAGCCTTTTAATAAATCCTGTCCCAAGTGCCACCAGAGAGACTGAAATATGAAAAATCTTAAACGCAAACAGACAACCAGAAAGGATGTCACAAATTGCTTTTTTAAATGCAGAATGGTTACTCAGTGAGGAACTCTATGACAAGAATAAAGGACAGCCTGGGGGAAAAGGTGCCAAAACAGATTTTTAACTCCCCAAGCGTAATGAACAACTCCAGAGATCTGCTAGAATAATTAGGACTCTGAAAGGGGAAGCTGCATTCAGGTGGCTTTTTGTCATAACTATTGTTCTCTACAGATCACTAAGTCTCATGTGCTAAGTTTAAGGTTGTTATACAGGATTAAGAAGTTCTTTGCAAGATTTATTTCTAGGTGTAGCTCTCAGACATCCCCAGATAGGGGCTGGACTCCCTGGTATACTTAAAAATTAATGTGCCTGTTGTCTTGCACCTACTACAACCTTGGAGACTAACTTTGAGGGATTTGATATGGGGTACTACTCAAGAGCTTAGCTCTGGAAGAACAGTTTTAAGAATTTCTTAATGGTATTAGAAAGGACATTACCATGTTGAATGGTTAGCATTATTTTTGTTTCTTTATGTTTTTACAGGGACATAGTGACCTAGTATTTTCTTCTAAACCACAGACATGTTAATTTCTCATAAGATACAGTATCTTTTGCTGCCTCAAATGAGAAATTTTGAAGTTCAGAAATGTACATACCAGAAAACCCGTATATTTGCACTAATGAAACCAGTTTTTAAACAATTTTTTCATCCCCAAATCCACAAATGAAAGAAAACTACTGATCGTACATTCATTCGATCAATTTCTGTCTATAGATGGACTGTCTTTTTGCAGTAGCTTGTCAAATTAATTCAATCAAGTAACTATTGGCTATTTATAAAATCAAGTAAATATTGTGCAAATAGGATCTTTTATATTTGAAAGCAGTTTTTTTTCACAATTAGATATACGCAATTTGAGTAACTGACCACAGTACTAAAACACTAGACTCTAAACAGTTATTGTTCAAATGTTTTTGTGAAACACTGTGGGTTTTGTCAAAAAACTCTTTTTTAAAGAGAAAAAGAAAAGAAGATAGGACAAACAATGTCTCACATGTAGCCATTTCCTACAATTTGATTTGCTTTGCTTTAGTAAAAAGAAAATAAACATGCCAAAGCCTATCATCAAACTTCCATGTTTACCTCCTAGCATTTCTGTAACAAATAGCAAACTTCTCAACATTCTTGTACCAACACTACCTCTATTTTAAGGTTGATGAGGTATAACTCTTTGAAACAGAAAATCTAATTTAAAACCAGCACAGTAATCAATTAATATTTTATACAACATTCTAGCTGTTTAGGATTAATTTGTGGTACCTTGTTACAAGTGGAATTCAAACATTTCTGACAGCACCATGTTCACAGCAAATTTTAAGTCAGTAGTACATTGAAACCAGATTTTTCCACACAGATTATATTTCCTTACCTGTTGATGAAAAAGAGCCCTGAAAAGCATATTCTTAGCTATTCAAATCAACTCTTGATTCTGTCTCTCAAAAAACTGATAGGGTAGGATCCAGTCCAACTTGTGCCTAAAATTTGAGGTACCTCCTAAAGTACATGTGAATTCTTTATACCATCAAAGGAGAGAACTTCATGACTTTGAAGGCTTCCAAAAGGATATTCTGAAAACTGGGCCAGAAACCCATTTTTTCCCCTCAATTGGAACAATTCTATTTGCAAAGAAGATCCTCACCTGAAGGCTTTTAAAGGCAAATACATCTCTCTACCTGCCTTAGAAAGATTCCTTTACTAGCTCAGGTTAGGTGGGAAAGATCCCACAGACCCCAAAACCTTGGAGGAAGCTAATCAGAATGGGACCATAACATTTTCTGCAGAAGAGCTCCTCATGCTCACAGACCTCACAGACCAAAGTGCTTCATGCAATTGAACAATCTGTTCTAAAAATACCCACATATCTCACAACTGTTTTGGTCTACATAATCTAAGCAGATGTCTATTATCTTCTGCATTGTACATGAAGTGCCAAAACATGAACATTTAGGATGTACTAGATGTAAAATCAACATTAGGTAGTCACCACTCTATCTTACGGGTGTTGCTAAAGTTATAGTAAGTGACCATCGAAGTTTGAAAACAAACCAACCAGTTTGGATTACATAACATATTTCTAGGTCCAAAAATTGACAAGGTCCAAAAATCCACAAGACTCTTGCATTTTTAGTCACACATTAAAATCCTAGATCTTAAGCCTAAATATAGTCCTTGACTGCATGTGAGTGAGTATAATATATCCACATACACATCATGATACAAATACCTGTCTCAGGTATAGATACTACGTCTTATCGATGACACCTGTGTGCTTAAGGAAAAAAAGCCAAGGAAAATGTCTAAGGGAAAAATCTCACCCTCTTAAGAACTTTGTGCTTGCATTATGTTTCAAGGTATTCAAAGTATTAATTATGAATTTTACATTCCTGTATTACATAGAACTGAATTACTTGAAACACTGACTTTTTATTTGTATGCTGTAGTACTTGCTAGCTGTACAGTTGCTTCTTTTATCATTGTCCAAATTTCTTTTTGAACTTTTACTGTATTATCAGGCTTCTAAAAAAGCTGTGCTGCATTTTTGACCTTACCTATTCAGCATGCTACCCTCAACAAAGTGAGTACTCAGCAAGAAACAGGACCCTATGCAGTGTTTCAGCTGACCTTTAACTGAGTGATAAGCTAACACTAGCTGTATTATTAGATACTTTTTATTTATTACTATACAATAAATGCTTACTTAAGAGCTGCAAACTTTGTATTTCTGTTGTTTTCGTTACTGGATGAGAAGCAGATCACATGCCAGTTATGGGCACCAACCAGAATGTAAATTGGAAGTCTATGTTTTTAAATGTGTTTTTTTCAATATCAATAAAAAGTGACATTACTGTATTACCACCTTACCTCAGAAACACTTTTTGTCAATGTTAAGAGAAGTATTCCCAGATAACACAGAATCATCTTTAATTCATTGAGTTTTACAGAATTATTCGTATTTCCTTGGCATGAAAAATCACACAAAGAAATGACATTTCCAATTAAATGAAATAAATGGATTTCTTGAAAAAAGAAAAAGTAATGCTACAAATAGCAATCAAACAAAAGCTAAAAAAAAAAAAAAAAAATCATAAGTACTTAAAAAGTTAATAATGAAGGAACTAAGCTAAGCAGCCAGTGGTGGCCAAGTTCTGTGAAACAAACTCTGGAGGAATTCATAGTTTGCTCTTCATATTAATGAAAGGTAAAGTTTTAACGGCTTAAGGAATCTAATTTTACTCTCCTTCACTGTAGGACATCACTCTTGAAACTATTATTGCACACTTCAATTGCTATTTTAAATAAGCCCTTTGATAATTACATTTTAAAACTTTACTACCTTCCACAAGAAAAAACCTATTTAAATATTTGAGAGGGTTAAAAAAAAATTATGCCCCCTACTGTTTCCACTTCATTAGTACTCCTGAGTCTTTTCCAATTTGAAGAATATCCTTGAAAATTCCTTTTTACTTCCAAGCTTCTTTTCCATGTTTTTCCATACCAGCACCCACAGTGGCATCAACTAGCAACAATGGGTCACACATAACTACAGCTCCTGTACATTGTTTCTTAGGGCTAGCCATTCAGCAACTCACTTCTCTCTATGGAAAAGTTGCTCAAAATCCCTATTTGTTTGTTTTGTTTTGTCTCCTTATATAGCAGCTGATTATCAAACTCTACCTAACAGACAATTTGATAGCATTCACAAATGAAAGCATTGTGAATGGTAGCTGCCATACATTCTTACAAGCAAGAGTGCTCCCAAATAACATTGAAAGTTTAATGTGAACATCTTATATCAGTACTAAGGCATAAATAAGAAATTAGCTTTAGAAAAGCACAAAGTTATGGTTTCATACACATGCCTATTTAAAGCACATGAGAATAAGGCAAGTCTTAGCAATGGAAATACAAAAGTACAGAAAAATATCAAAGAGAACATCAAATAAGACAAGTAGCAATCTCTTACTGGTTCTTTCAGGCCTTTGAACAATCCTAGTCTTCTTATTCTGAATTCCACTTTCATGAAGTGCCTTAAACCAGTCTCGCAATCTGTTTGCCACCTCCCTGAATTCCAGGTCACTGCACACTGAAAAACAAAACGTGGAGCTGTTTAATATTTTTCTCCTGGGTGCGGAACAGAACTTTTCAAACTATGCTAAAAAAAAGTAAAATACATAAAATAATATAAACATATAAGTTCCACAGTTTTCTTCAATTCATAAAGTTAATTTTCATTACTTAGGTATGCCTTCAAAACCTAATTAAGGTCCTCAGAAATAAATGCCTGATGTGTAAAGCAATTATGGAATTATATATACCTAGAAATTAAAAATATCCTTTGCAAACTACTATAAACAGTTCTAGCACAGATATTTTCACATCTTACTGTAGAGGAGGCTGTATGGCGGACACTCTCATGACAGTCTTTTGGAGTTTCATTTCTATGTTCATTAAGGCAATAGTAACGAAAGTCCTACCAGAACAAGTCGGAGATGTGATTTAGGCAGATAATGCAGGAACACCCAGTTTGCTTTCCTATGCTGAAGCATGAAAAAAGGCAATAGGGTTGACAGAGAAAGTGCTTCAAGTGTGTCCTGAAAGCTTATTTCATTGAATGTAGTTTTACAAGCCAACATTCGTAAGCACCTTACTGCAAACAAGCAACCGTACAGCTGCTTGGTGACAGAAAGGATGGCTTCTTTGACCAGAAACAGCAAAGGTAGAAAAAGCAAGCAAGACCAAAGAGACCATCTGTAGCACCAAGAGCAGCAGATTAGCAGCAGACTGGCTGAAGTGTTGTATGGTGCTGGTAATTAGTCGTGAAGCCAGCAGCAGAAGCAGATAAGAGATGTGCAGTGAGGAGCCCTATTCACCTTCACTATTAAGCTGCTGGAGAAGACAAAAAAAAAGGTGTGCTTGGAGCAAGCAGATATCCCTTCCAGAACTCTGTTTTCCTATTATTTCATGTGTTTGAGAGAAGCTGGGAGAAGACAAGAGAAATAACAGAATCTGGAAGATGACAAAAGCAGGAAAGGCACTGGATATATGCTTCCTTAGGTAACAAAATACCTTCCACTGCCCTTGAAAACAGTTACCACTTCCAAATCAGGATTGTTTTCCAGGTCTACCAGTAACTGACTAAGCTACCATCTGAAGAGCTCATACCTAAGTTAGCAGAGCTTCACAGTGATGCTCTTGAAAATAAATCTCTAGTTAGCTTACTTTTCCTTTATTATGTAGCAATCCATAATATTTGGTGACATAAACTTCAGCACACTTTATTAAATTGAATACTGTGAAATACCTGTTTGTATTTTAGAGTAAGATTGAAACATGTCATTATGCCAACAACTATCAATGCCTGTACAACAGCAGGCATCTAAGCATTTGTTTATTCATTCTTTGCTGAAGTCTCTCTTGAGACTTTGATTCTCTCCATGCAAGACTTAGGTGCAATCTATACATACATTTGCATATATTATGAACTGACATTTTAATAAAACTTGTATTGTGCTTTTCTCTTGTGTAACGGAACAAATTTTTTTCTGATAATTTGATATGGAACTGGGGAAAATTTTTTTTTAATGATATATGGGCATGTATGCTCAAAAATGGCATATTGCAACAACTAGATGAAAATGGTCTCCTGAGCCAAGACTACACAACATAATTCAAACTTGTGGGATTTCTACCATTTGCTACAATGACACCTTCCTTTACCAATCCTTGCACCAGCTGACAGGTCAGCATAAAGAATCAGCTATTAACTTGGGACAGCCTGCTGCTCTTCAATTCCCCTCCCATTTCAGGTGAAATAGAATAATATTTTTCCCTTCTCTAACTAACCTCACTTGGTTTAAGAGAAAGACTTTTAGAATAGAATCATAGGGTATGGAGCACAGCACAATCATTAGGGGTACCTGACCTGCCATCTAGCTGCTTTGATTTATCTACCCTGCACAACACTGTGTAATACCACCACAGGTCCCAGAAATAACATAGCCACATTAACGTGGTGCACTGACCTGGTTATTTTCATCTACTTCTAACTTGTCTATATGCAGTGCTACTCCGATTAACCTCTGATGCTGAGGTGATCTACTCAAAAGCCAGCACATAAGCTCATTTCCAGGCACAGACACACACATATAACCATATATATATGTATGTGTGTATATGTATATATTTAAAGGGAGAGCATGAGGAAGTGCCAGCTACAAGTAAAAGCATAGCTTGAATAACACTAACAGAAGGATGCACATGGCAGCTGCACAATGGAGAGACTGTATGAATTCCTCCTTTCTGTAGAAGCAGCCAAATAGACACACTGAAGTGGATCATCTCCTAAGCTCATTAAGGTGTAAAAAAGCCCTAAGAAAAGGAGATAATGCCTCTTTAGCTATTAGGTATAAGAATAAAATAGAGCTTGCTGTTTCAGCATCTGGTACTAGCCACTGTCATGCACAATATGACATAAAATGACGTTTTCTGTGCTCCTGTGAATTGCATTCCTTTCAAAATGGAAGGTAAATATGGCACATTTTGGGCTTCAGACACATCCCGTACCAGATCTCAGACTAGGGGCATTCTTCCAACTTCAACTTCTTATAACCCTTTTCCCAAACTTTGCTTGACAATTTAAATTATGGGTTGTATCTCAAAACAACGAATGAGAAAATTGTAATAATTTTTGTTCATTTTAATTATTTTGATAACTTTATCATGGGAACAGATCATCTTCAAAAATCTAGGCAATGCAAACCAAACTGATTCAAACTGTCATTCGCCTATTTTATACCCTGTAGCTACTGAAGTGCTGGAGTCAGCTCTCAAACGTGGCAGGTAATGACATTTACTGTATTATTAATTTAAATGCACAGTGAATTTTTGGTTCATGACATTTCTAATATGTCAAGTAAAAGTAGATGTCTTCTATATGGGGAATATACACGAGATGCAGCAGAACTACACTAATCCACACAATAATTTACATGGACAAATTGTGTTCTCAGCAAGGATTTAAAGCATGGGTTTATAACAATGTCTCATGTTTCAAATTTGAGTATCACAGTTTTTTATCAAAGAACATTTAGATCATTTACTAGCATCTCAGAAAAAGATTTAAATGGTAGAACCAGATAGCAAATTAGAATTCTTGGCATGAAACTTTCTATCAATCATTTCATTTCCACAGGATGCTTAAAATATGTTAAAATTTTGAGTTGGTGAAATAACAACTAATCATGCAATTCAATTTTGACTGCTGGAAAGTAAAATACATTGATTTTTTGTTGTTGTTCCCCCCCCCCCCCCCCTTTTTTTTTTCTTCTCTATTTTGGAATTTTCCATTGAGAAATTTAAGTTTCAGATTTCAGTATACTTGCTATTTTCCAGAATGCTTTTCAAGATCTAGCTATCCTAGCATTAAAATAGTAGAATAAGAAGAAACAAAAAATAATTAAGAGTGTATTTTTCATTTTATGGTTCTTGTTAAGTGGTTTTGGTTGGGACTACTTAAAGTTAATTCCTTATAATTTGATTTCGGTATTCCTTCACTTCTAAGGTTACTCTTGTATATGGTCCTCTCTAAATATTGTTACATTATATTGTTTGAAGCATTTAAGAAACATAAAGGAATCTGACAAAAATAATTCAGTTTTTTATGTTGTGATTACTGGGGAAAAAAGCTAGTACTATCCTGACATGAGAATTAAAATACTTATTAAAAAAGAGAGAGACCTTATTAGAACAGATTTACATAAGTATGTAAGAACATAAGGTATTAGTAGTGGCAAATAGCTCCTTAAAGTAGTACAGCTATTTCTATAGTTAGAGATTTGCATTTGAGTATCTTTAGGCCAAGACCTCCCATTTCCTAAATTATTAGGTACAAGGTGCTTGGACTACTTAAACCATGACAGTGGCAGGAAAGCTACACTCATTACCCCATCAGGTAACACAGAGAAGCAGAGGACTAGTGGCTTGACAGAGGAATGTTCTCAAAGGAAAAATCTTTTGACAGTTCCCAAAGGTAAATTGGGTAGTAAACCCCCAGTTTGGTCCTATCTCAATACAGACGTTTGCCAAAACTTGACAGACAAGAACCACCACATACACTTCTTTCTTCACACACAATGGTGCTTGCACTATATTTTATATAGGTAGCAATTCATGTGGCATCTAGAAAGTCAACTTCTTAACGTTAAATTTGCATAAGATTTTCTTCATTAAAATTATATATTTATATGAATATAAAGATCTAAAATGATAGTATTTTCACTCTTGGGGCTAAACATTAATATATTTACTGCTTCAAATATTATACTTCTAAATATACTATGATTGATATTTCAAAGATAATCCAAATACATTTAATTAGCATTAACACAGTACATGAAACAGTCCACCTTGCATGAACCTGCTTCCATGTTAAGTTACACACACGTAAAACCAGGGATTGTGTATTAGCTTTTTTGCATGTTCTTACATTAGGAAAATAATCTGGAAGCTGCTCTACAGATGTCATATGTATGCATAGCAAATTGCAAAACTGAATATAACTCTAATGTTATATGGCAGAAACCATATTTTACAAATTTCCATTAAAGTGTTTTTGTACGGTATGCATGAATAGCTAAAAGCAAATTCCAGGACAATTCAAGATCAATGTTATTCTTTAACAACTTTTTGTACAATTGTGCTTTACAACTATGGTTCAAACTTATTCATAAGAATAGGGGCTACCATAACCTAATACGTCATGAATACTGCTTGGTTTAATGTTGATTCAAAGCTTAACATTTTTTTATTTGGATCAGTCTGATCAGACTACTCACCACCCCGCAACAATTTTAAGTGGCACATCAAGCAGTCATTCTCAAGTTATGAAAACAGCACAATTTCTGGCTTGCAGGGCAAGTATCATACTTAGGTACAGTCTAGGGGGAAATTTTGCCTTAAGAACTTATATATGTAGTGCAACCTCCAAATAGACTATTGAATAATAATAAATATGGCCTAAAATTATCTATGTTTCTCTATCAACCTGCTGAACAGAGCTGTCTCAAGTCTTATCACCTTGCAAATAGTCCAACTTTTACAAAATCTGTTTTCAGGAAGAAAATATTTTTGGTGATAAAAGAAAAAAATTGTGGGAAAGTAAGTCCAGAAAGTAGCACAAGACCTTTGGGGAGGTGGTGATGGGCCTGTCAGCTTTAATGTTAAGCAAGTTTAAATGAGACATGGGGATGATTCACTGTTTTGAGGCTTTTGGATAAACTCTTCTTTCCTTTTCTTGCCCCCCGTGAAAACATCCTGTGCTTTCTGCTTGTCCTCTCAATTTGCTATGCTTCCTGCCCTGGAAAAGGAAGAGGCTGATGTCTGGATAACATGCAGCCAACTGTAAGAAGTAGGTGTGGGACAGGACGTAGCAGCTTTCTGTTCTCATTCCCGTCCCTGTCTCAGGTACACACAGATTACTGTTTCAGGAAAGTAGCTGTCACCGGCACTACTTCTGGTTCACTACCTTATCTCTTCCACGGGAGTAGCAGAGACATCTCGAGAGAAACTGTGGGATGGGCAATTCAGGACAGGATCCTACTCCTGCTGCAGCCTGCTGCCCCAGTCTCTCTCTTCTTTCACCAATACCTTTAACTGGACTTGTACAGTAGTAGACTGATCACAGCACAATGGTGTTACATTGTGCATCAGCCTAGGGTAAGATTATTTACTCTATAAAACATTTTACAGTTTCAGTGAACCAGAGAGCAGGTAATACAATTCATGTCTGAAATGATTTGAAAATTATTTTGAAATTAAAATATCCTCTGCTTAAACTTTAAAAAGTAGGAAGCATCTAACTTTCATAGCACAAAAGAAAGAAAAGACGATAAAACAAAATATACAAAGTTCAGATTACTTAACAGCCAATTTATTATCAAAAGAATACATGCGATAAATATGCTACTGTCTTATTTAAGAAGCACAGAGCAAGTAGAATTGATCAAAAGTTAGACAAACCTACCTCCATTTTTTCATAGGTTTTTAGTTACTAAAATAATTTATGAAAAAATACATACTTAGAGGATAGTCAGCAATGACTTCATTGTACCTGAGTCACTATGGTCAGGCAATTTTTTGGTAACAAGAGATATTTCTGCCCACACAAAATATGAGTATAGACTCATTGGTCACACATTCAGTCCAGCAAAAAAAGAATGCTGCATATATAGAAGTAATGCTAAAAATGCATTGATTTTTGCCACATATATCAGTGCTCATGAACATATATGATTAAAATTGCTGGAAACTAATAGAATTTGTTAGGTTATTCAAAGAATAAAAACTGGTGGTGCTTACTATTTGTTATCAGTTCTTTGACCATTTCTATATCAAATCAGTACACAGATACCATATTACTTCTTAATATAATATTGTATTACTATGGAATCCTTCCTCACTTTTTGTTTCATAATAAAGTCATATTTCTATACTGTGGCCAAAATTACTAAGGCAGTATTTGTACATTCTGAGTAAACTGAGGGCCTCAGACTAGAGAAAGAATCCTATTTCATGTTCCATGTATCAAGTCAGCCACACATACGCAGACAAACTGAAGATTCTTATCAAGTGGGTTATTAAAAAAGTATAAAATCCTAACATCTTCCACATATTAGATACAATTTTGAATATCAAATAACTTCAACTATATAGAAGTTTTTTCTAAAAGCACTTATCACATTTCAGATTTTTGTTCCTGTTTTGACATGTAAAATGTAAAGAAGTAGTAAAATAACCTTTAAAATAGTAAAATAAACAATTTATTTCCCACTCACACAGAAACTTGTCAATGTTTTGTTCAACTTTCCAAGAACATTCAGATGAACACAGAACAGATATAAAAGAGTTCAGTCTAAAAAGTAGCTTTCAGAAACTAGTAAGAAGCAGAGAACAACATTCAGACATTATCACAGTTACAAACACAATTTTTTTTCAGAGGAGCTGGGCTGCACAACGTAACCCTGAGTCATGCTTAAGTAAAATCATTAAGTCACAAAAACATTCAGGTGTATTTACTGAAAATGTTTGTTTCTGATCTGTATACTCTCTCAGTACAGTACCTGCCTCAGCATTCCACCTTAAGTCCCATGGATTTATGTGAATAAACCTTGTATTCTGTAACAAGAGAGGATCAGCCTAACACTCCATTCACTAGAACGCTATTTGCCATTGAAACGTGCTTGCTCAGGGTTATGCTATATGATGAAAAATTATATTAATTAATGGGTTGATGCATGCTAGAATATGCTTAGGGACTTTTCATCCTGGTGATCAGCTTCTAAAGATACATGCTGCCGAAATTATTGTACGCACTGGTCTGTACTGATTTAAAACAGGTCAAGATGAGGTAATTCAGATCTATTCAGACTATTATTTCACCTGATAGACTGGGAGATGAATCTTTTATGGTGAAAGACAGACAGTAAAGGTTGTAGAAGGTTAGATAGTAATCAAAAAATGCATATTAAATCACATGAATTCACTCAGGAACCTCCCAACAAGTACTTCTGTTTTTATCTATTGCCAATGCAAGGCATTCCTGCTATTATAATCAATTCTAGTAGCCATTAAGAGAATTTGTACAGGGTAAAATCCAGTCACTAGCTCAAAGGTTACTGGAGTCTCCTGTCATGAATTAATAAAAACTGACTGTCTTTTAAAACAAACGTATATGGCTATGCAAAAAATGAAGGGATCTGAAAACTTACAGGTACCCAATCTAGAAATATCTTTATAATAAATATTACTTTAATGTTAGGTGGAACCAACTGTTCAATTTGTTTTCACATACAGTAAATGTTACAATTTGTGTTGGCATTTGAATATAATTTACTGATTGGAAGTAGAATATTTGAAAATGCTAATCAGTATGTGTTCTTTCAGTGCCTTTCAACTCAAGTTAATTGATGAAGAAGTAAAAATAGTGCTACTCAAAGCTATAAAGACATGTGGAACATTTTTGGGACTAGCATAATGGATTGTATTCCCTAAGATATTTAAACCAGTTTTTGGTTTCTGACATAACGGAATATATGTTATTTTAACAGTATATACTTTTAATATAAACACATAGAGCCATATATATAAAATTATCTGTAGTTTAACAAGTGTAAATCATTACCATATTCACATAATCACACTGAGATACTGTTGCATTAAGGAGTAGCTTTTGTTAAGTGAAGGGTCAAAAAGTGATTTAAAAAAAAAAAAACAGCGATAAACACACCCCACACTATGTAGCATCTCACAATAATATATGTGACCATGAGGCTGTAGATAGAACCTTAGTCTCTGTTCACTTCAGGAAGAGATACTTTCCCCTACTTCTTCAGCAACAGATCTCAGTTCAATATTCAATTCTAAGAGCACAAGGCCTGCCAATTATGAAGGAAGCCATACAAACATAAAGAAATTATTAGCACACTGTTTAACAGTAATTTAAGTGTAGAACTCACCCATTGATCTGTCTTCTTTTGTGCCCCACAGCCAGAATATTCCTAAAGTCTTTATATAACATAACATAATATGACACTTCCATTCCTGAATCTACTAATGGCCAGTGTTGTGGTTTAAGCCTAGCCAGCAACTAAGCACCATGCAGCCGCTCTATCACTCCCCTCCTCAACTGGATGGGGAAGAGAAAATATAACAAAAGGCTCGTGGGTCAAGATAAGGACAGGGAGAGATCACTCAGCAACCACCATCACGGGCAAAACAGACTCGACTTGCGGAAAATTAACATAATTTATTACCAATCAGATCACAGTAGGATAATGAGAAATAAAACCAAATCTTAAAACACCTTCCCCCCAGCCATCCCTTCTTCCTGGGCTTAACTTTGCTCCAAATTTTCTCTACCTCCTCCCCCACCAGCAGTGCAGGGGGACAGGGAATGGGGGTTGGGGTCAGTTCATCACACGTTGTCTCTGCCGCTCCTTCCTCCTCAGTGGAGGACTCCCCACACTCTTCCCCTGCTCCAGCATGGGGTCCCTCCCACGGGAGGTAGTCCTCCATGAACTGCTCCAACGTGAGTCCTTCCCATGGGCTGCAGTTCTTCATGAACTGCTCCCTTGTTTGGGTCCCTTCCACAGGCTGCAGTCCTTCAGGAACAGACTGTTCCAGCGTGGGTCCCCACAGGGTCACAAGTCCTACCAGAAATTCCCCACGGGCTGCAGGGGAATCTCTGCTCCGGCGCCTGGAGCACCTCCTCCCCCTCCTTCTTCACTGACCTTGGTGTTTGCAGGGCTGTTTCTCTCACATATTCTGACTCCTCTCTCTGGCTGCAGTTTCTGTGCCACAGTAACTTTTTTCCCATCTTAAATATGTGATCCCAGAGGCACTACCACTGTCACTGATGGGCTCGGCCTTGGCCAGCAGCAGGTCCATCTTGGAGCCAGCTGGCATTGACTTTATTGGATATGGGGGAAGCTTCTAGCAGCTTCTCACAGAAGCCACTCCTGTAGCCCCTCCCCGCTACCAAAACCTTGCCACGCAAACCCAGTACACCAGTTAGCCTGAAAACTATGATTTACTGACGATATGGCCAGTGGGATTAAGTTGCAGGAGCAAGATTAAGGCTTTGTTCCAGTGAGATATGAAGTACCTTGCCCTGCCAGAAGGTACACAATGTGGTACTCTGCTATCACAACATGTGGTTGTGCTTGCCACACAACGCTATCTTATGTTTCAAGATACAGACCCCTGACAACCAGAACTGCAGAAGATCATCCCCAGCACATACAATCAGAGAGAACTATATTAATAAATTCACGTATATAATAAAATAACCAAGAAGTAAATATACAGAGAGCATATGGACAATCTGAAGACCAGGGTACGCATCAACCACCTCCTACAGCAAACTAGGAATTACTCCATGTGAGATGGGTAACTTAACAATCAGTGTATGCTAAAGCAACACTTCTGATCATTCCAATTTTTTCTATGTGTTGGAACCACTGCACATGATCACAGAATCACAGAATTATTTATGTTGGAAGGGAACTCCAGAAGTCTTTCAGTCTCTTACCCTCTGCTAAAAGCAGGTCTAATTACATCAGATTGCTCATGGTAGCGTCTAGTCATTCACGTCCTGTGACCATCATGCCATTCACATGAAGGTTCCTCACTATATGAAAGACTACCCCCCTTTTAAAGGTACAATATACTACTATCTAGTTACTCTACACTGTCTCCCCCGAAAAGTACAAGAGCATTTTCTCATGCTGTAACTTGAGGACTGCAACCATCTGTCCAGGATTGCTAGACATCCAGAAACCTGGCTACCGCAGCAATTCCAACTCAACTGTGAGGACTATTTAGAGCAGTCCACACCTAATGCTTATGTAGTTTAATGCCCTTTCAATGCATTACCTACCATTCATGTACTACTGTATGGTTGCACAGTAAATCTTATGTATCTGAGATGCACTGAGTAACTGCACATCCAGTACGTGCACTTAAATGTGTTTCTTTTCCACGGGCCCCTGTGTGAAAATATGGTAACCCTAATACTGTCATTAGAATTCAGTGCTGCCTTTAAAGACAGTATCTATTAAAGTAAACTGGAACATTTTATAATGCATACCTATTCAGCGTCAGTACTCTGCAGAGCTGCCATTCTGCATAAGGTTTATGAATTTAGTCCTGAGGAACTGATTGCTTGAACTGAAAATTCCTGGCTCCAGACTAAGGGCTAGTCCTCATTTAGCTAACTCTAAATGTCTAATAACACCGGAACTAAAATTGTATGCAAATGGCCCTACAATTCCTGCAGTATACAGCAGCATTTCTAGCTCTGTATCATCTCTGACACAAATGGGAAGAATAACACATGGCAAAAAGAAATGTGGTCGCAAAACCCAACAAATTTGGCAGAATGACAAAAAGCCCTTCAAACTTGTAGCTAAAGGATGGGACAGTCATTTCAGTCATCTTTTTACAGTCCCATATGTATAATTGGAACTTTTTTAGAAAAAAAGGCTGTAAATTGAAAAACTTCATATGTATATTTCTATTTTTATAAGCTCATGAAGTTTATTAGCCATCTGTTACCTCTAGGGCCAATGATTTTAGGAAGATACCTTGAAAGTAACAAATAAAAGCATTCTGATTTCCTTACTATTTAACTAAACATAATGAATTTTCTACTTCAGTTAGTCTATGTTATGAGATAATTAATATAAATGCTGCAGATACCATATCAGGGAACTGCAGCTGCTTATTCTTACTGCCTCAAATTAATGTTTCATACAGACATTCTGCTCATGATTAATGTTTCATAAAATTTAAAATTATTTCAATTAAATTACATTTTCATAAAACAAATCTGATCTTTTTCTGTCCTCACAGTTTTAAAGACTTCACATTTAAACATAATGACAATTTCTGAGTGCAGGAAAAATAGTAGTAACCACAATATACAGAATTCATGTGCTAAAATACTATTTTTAACTTAAAATATGTAAACTTATTGCATAAACTAATTGCACTAAAACATTGCAATTAAATAAGACCATGGTAATTCTTTAATCTGTCAGAAGTATCACAGACCTGTTGTGGAATTTGTTATTTTCTGGAGGACAGTCAATATATATGGCTTCCTTTGCTAACTGCTGCTAAGCTTTAGTGTTGGTTATCATTTCTCATCATGCTCTGTTATTCTGAACTATTAATTTCTGAGGATGAAAATGATGTTATTAATCTGTAAATTGCATACTTATGAAGCTAGATAGTCAGCAAAAAAAGTTAGATAGCAAGGAGATGCTCCACTGTAATGTGCTATATTCTAAGATCTTTTCATCCCCAAATATTTTTATATATTCACTTGAAGCCAGTATTTCACATAATAGAAGATATAGAAAGCATCAAATAGGGACAGAACAGCAATTTTCTTAGTGGTTTCCAGCCAACCATACCCAAAGGTGAGGTAGTTTCCTGAATTCAGTTTCAAGGATTCAAGATTGACAGGGTCCCGCAAAGACTTTTTTGTATTTGACATAAAACCTCTTGAAACCTAGTAGACAAGGATAAAAAGATCACTTAACAATGCTCTTTATAAAGAAAACTTAAATATATATATATATTATTTCAATATTTCAAATTAGACATTTTCTGAAATCAGAAATGTTCTGTGCTGATAAGAGGCTTCAAAGGTCTACCACACCAGGTAACTCTGTGCACAGAACCTGGAGGGGACTGACGCACCTTTCTATTGTGAGAGAAAATTACCGTTGTGCCTTCGTAGGACTGCCTAGTGGTTTGCACCTTTTCTCTTGCAGGGAAGGACAGCAGAATAGAACATCGGGCTGAACAGTCACCAACTACTAGAAATCAACTAAACTCTGTCCTGCAAGTGTCTGGCATAAAGGAATTTTACATCACACTGGATCCCACTAAAGTCTGACAGATTTAAGGCTGGCATTGCAGCAGTTTTCTTCTTTTCGTATTTAAATTATGATCTGATGCTGTAAACCACTTTGTACTTACCCTAACCATTTGCTTGTGTCCTTCTTGAATGCTTTATTACTAACATTGCTCTTAATCACTTAAAATTGCACAGTAAAGAGCACAGTTGCCTGTAGACCTCTCAGTGAGGACTGAGAGGGTGGAATCACTCCAATTTAGCTAATTATTTGTGTCTTTCCTAAAGTGAGGCCATCAGAGGTAGACAAGCTCTTTCTCTACTACTGAAGGAAACTATGGCAGTCAATCCATTAAACCAGTGGACCCAGTCCCCCGGCACAAGAATCACATCCGCTGAGATGCAAACTCTACTACACTGTACCACCACCTCATTGAAATCACAACTCTAGTTAACTAAATGTAATCTGCAGCTGTGTCTCCACACAAATTCACTAATCAGAAGTTGAAGGAGAAATTAAGAAAGTAATGATTTAAAAAAAGACATGATTAGGGTACAAATATCTGAAATGTTTACATGTGCATACATGAAATATGTTAGCAAAGTGTAATTATGCTTTGCTAGTCTATGCACTGAACACCAAATGGATTGTTCATGAATGTCTGATGTAGATCAGAGAATTTTTATGAGAGGTATATGAATATTCACAGAGATAAGAATTTATTTAGCCTTGGTAATTTTTGACACGGTTATTGCCTATACATCTTTTAAATCCAAAAATCCTGCATTACCAACAGTGACCCTCAGTGACTCTACTGAATTACAATTATTATTTTTGGAGAGGAAGGGGGAAACTTGTTCAAAGTGCTGTTTTATAAATAAGAAGGATATGAGAAGCATGCACCGGTGTGGCGTGTGGGTGTGTGAAAATGTTGGAGGGTACAGTGTCTGACAGGATACCATTGGGAGACTTTGCAAGTTAAAGGACTATAAATCTGCTACTTTTTCATTCATATAGTCTGCAGGAAGAAGTCCATGGAGAAAACTATTCCCAGAGGTACATCTGAAAGGGGAACAGCTACTCCACCTCAGCAGAGAGTCTGGCAATGAACTGAGTGTGGACAACCAAGGACAAGAGCCAAGGAGCAAACCAATGACCTACATTATTTGACAGTGCAAATATACCCTTATGTGCTCTCCCATATTCCTTCACCCCAAGTTTGTGGCCCAGAAATGGAGACCATGTCACGTTCAGTATAAGAAGAAATGGCTCCAGAGTAAGTTAATGGTCACTGAACTATCTTGCAAGGGATGACAACATTCAGAAAAGAAATACATTTTGGGTGATCTCCACATTTAAGGGACAGATTAACACCTTTCTTCAGGGGAGATATTGAATGGCAATGCTGAAGATGAACTGGCTATCCTAATAAACTGCTTCATCATAAAGCAGTTATTAAATAAATATGTATAGATGTACCCTTAGTAAAGCTTTCAACTTTCTACAGGAGAAGAGAAAAATAAGTCTTCCAGAGGTTGGCACCCTTCTTTCAAAGTAAAATTCTCAAGATAGATTGATGAAAAAGCGAAAAATTTCCACCAAGAAAGCTTTCCTTTTTTTTCATCAAAATATTCATTTTTTTCAACCTGTTCTACTGACTGATGTACTGAGGTAATACAGGTTTTGTTGGAACAGACTGGATTCTAACCCCAGGGCTGCTGTATTCCCATTACAGATTAGGGTCCATGCATGTAGACACAATACAGATATCCAGCTGAACCTAGCAACAGCATGTGATTTTTGGAAAGCTTAAACTATGCTTTTCTGCTCTAACATATCCTGTCAGTGAGCAAAAAAATAGAAAGTTCTTCATCTATATAGCTTTTCCATTTAAATTGAACAAAGACTACAAGGGAAGAAATAGAAGACATTTGCCATTTGACCAGCTGCCTTGAATAACTCTCCTAAACTCTTTAAAAGACATCTTGTTAAACACAGTGATAAAAAATTGCCACCCGAGACACCAAAAATAGAAACTAAGTTATCTGAATTGGCAACAGAAGACTACTTATAAGTTTAACAGAATCAAAGCACTCAGTGAAGTTAATGTGCAAGGCCATCAGAGACTTGGTAGCTTTTGTCACTTGCAATAACACAAAATACAATGTTGAGGAAATCCAGAGTTATAACACTGCCACTTACGATTTCAGAAATCTATACATTTTCTCTGGAAGAATTGATGGCATTTCTTTTGTTAAGATGAATGTTTGGTCTCCAAATGGCTCAGTGCATTCTTCTGCTATCTATACACCTCCTATGGCATCTAGGAAATGTACAGTGTTCCTTGTTCAGTAGCTGAACAAGAACTATGGTATGCATTACAATTTGAGCCTGTCAGAGAGGAATATCAGGCTTCAATCAAAAAAATCTGCAAAAGGAAGAAAAACTAAGGAAAGGACTGTAAAACTGCAAGTGAATGTACTCCATTAACCTCCTTTGCAGGGAGAACAAGCTTACTACACAGGAAAAGGAGACAGAAGAAAATTTTGACTACAGCAAATGCAGAAAAACAGTTACATCTCATCATTAAGGATGACAATTCAGTGGCTGCAGAGCCATGCGTGAGGATGGCTGCTTATGGTCACACCAAACTCTGTCAAGCTTTATGTCTTGTCTCCAAGAGCACCTATTCGCAAGTGCTGTGGAAAGAGTGGTATTTCTGTGGTATTCCTTCTCCTCCTGCTTAATCCATGGCTCAGAGTTGTCTTGAGTTCACAGAATTTAAATGGGTAAAGTAATGCAGAACCTGATCATTTCTGACTATCTGCAGATTTCATGTTTCAAGGAAATACAGACTTTATTTTTATGAAAGGATAAGGAGAGAAAAACTGCTTGATCAAGACCCTCCTGAAATCCATTCACTATCTATTTGTTACCCCATAAGGGTAAACTTACGAAGCACAAGCTGCAAACCCTATTAAGAAATCACGCTGTAGCCAACACAACAGGATAGTGATAAAATTCTGTATCACTCTTTATGACACTCTACTGTTTACCTGAGACAGGTAAACAGGCAGTGTTTCCAGCCATTTTTTTTTTGTAAAATGGACATGGCCTATAAATACTGGAACCAACCTCTCAAAACTTAGCCCCTGACAAGACACAGTCTGTGTGGGTTATGGAAGAATGCAAGAGTGACAGTGGTATGTCAGAACAAAGGCTCATCTAGCCCAGTAGTCAGTCTCCAAGAATGGGAAAAAGTGGATGCATAGTGAATCAAATAACAACAGAACAAGCATTTGCCTGGTCTCCAATCACCTGTGCACAAGGGAATTCTAAAGCCAGCTATGAATCTATACAGTTAGTAAAACTAATCTGGTTCCTCTCTTGGTGGCCTCAACCCAAGGCATGTGTAATAAATAAAAAAATCCACAAATTTTAAAACAAAATTTCAGGTCACGCTTTTAGACATAAAACTAGAAACAAAAGTAAAAATACACCGAATACAAAATACAATGCTAGTTTAACATTAACCAGCTTTTCTTAAGTCCCAAAACCATGTCCAAGTCTTCACTGAGACATCCAACTTTCTAACTGTTTGTCTCAGCTCTGAGAGATATCAGTGTTATCTGTACAGCCATCAGCTCATCTGGTGCAAACCACAGATAAGAAAGGGTCATTCTCAGAGGGACCCAGCTCCAAAGAAAACCATCAAGTCATCTTCATATGTTTGCAATCCTCATATAAGATGGGTGTGTTACAGAGGATCTTTAATACTCAGAGTAAACTGAGGTGCTCTGTGACATTAAACAACTCCAGATCCAAACCAAGCACCATAAGGTATCATAACATATTTTAGGAAATGTCTCTTTCCAAGCTGCAGTCTATCTGCATGGGATTGCAGCCTACTTGCATGCAGTCTATCTGTGTGGCTATTTTCAAGTAAAAAAGTTTTTGAAAGGAGCTGCTTACAGCAGGCACAAATCAGCACCATTTGTACACAGAACAGAACAAAGCTAATATTGCTAACAAAGACCACTATATCTTTAAGCAAACTTCTTATGACATTAGGGTGTGTTGAGGATCCTGGTGTATTTTCTGACATGTAGAGAAATTATCATCATATTAAAATCAGTAGTAAAATTATTGCTGATTTCAGTACAGCCAGAATTTCATTCCCACTTTGGTGCTGTCTAGACCAACTACTTGGTCCTTTGAAGAGGAAGGGAATGCTAGCACTGATCAACAGACATCTTGGTGGTTGTTTAAACAATTTTGTTGACATTTTTCACAATGAAAAGTGACATTTCGTAAGTTACAGTCCATTGAAAGAAAATAAAAAATAGAACTGTTTTGCTTAAAGAAATACGACATTATTTTTTGAAAAAAAAAATCTATACAATAAAAGGTATTGTATTGTAGACAAAATGTATACAATAAGAATGTACATTGCTTTTCCATATGGTCATTAAGGACCTTTCAAGACAAACAGAGTATGGACAATTAGAGATGCCAGGCAGTAATCTATTCAGTTATAATTTTGCTTGTTAGTCATAAAGCATGAAAGGTATTTGAACTAACTAGATGTGCTGATTATCAGCACCACTGCCTACAGCTGAAAAGAACTGTCAAATGTCATCAACTGTGAACCTCTTCACCACTGCATCTGAGACTTCGAAACAACTATTACCCCTCATAATGGCATCACTGTTCTGTACTGTTTGCAAAATTCATGAAATTGTTTAAACTGTCAGTGACATCAGTACTTGGTCAGAAAGAGTCTGAAAATAATGCATCAGTAGCTGAGGCTTTAAAAGGAAAAAACCAAACCCAGTATTTAATTATTTTAAGAAATAATCAAATGTCTACTGATAATGGTTTTGAAGATATCCTAGCAAGAGCAGTAAGAAATATTTATAGTGTGAAATTATGTCAATTTTTCACATAGACTCCTCTGTTCTCTGTCAAAAGATTTTTAACATAATTTTCTAGTTATTATTCAGACAGAGCTGTATTTTATGTTATTGAACTTCAATTTCATGCATGTTTCTCTTCTGCCCTTTGTGAGCCGTGCTCTAAAAGTATTCTGTCTTTCCGAAAACACATCATTAACTACAGAGAAACATGCAGAAATATATCACCGTGGTATCTGAAGTCTGGTGGTCACACAAAAGTAGTAAAAATGATACTCTCAGGTCTTCCTTCAACAATGATCACCATTAAGATCCACATGGCACTATAGTGTCCCGAGAAACTATTATATTCTACTGGGCCAGCTGGATCACTAGGCTATTCAGGTAAGTTTTTAAAAATACAGGCACTGACAGTCACACGTGAAACAACTGTGGTCACAAAACATGTGGTTTTGCTATCACTGCGCCGAGCTCAGAATGATGTTGCTTTCCTGTCTGCATGGCTCATTGCCGTGGTTTCAAGATGCTGATATTGCACCTCAATGACTTGCAGACTACAGCATACTCCTGTTTGGCAAAGTGAAGCTGAGGCACAGCAAACGCTTACAGAGATTACTGGATTCAATAGCAGGTACCATCACCATGAAAATTTACTTGCAGAGTCGCTGGTCCAAGTTTAAGAGTTTCTCCATAGCTCTTATGTCATTAAAGAAACAGAAATCCTGGTTCCATTTAGTGAGAATTTTGTCAGTGATTTTAGTAAGGCCAGTTTTCCCTTCAATGAATATGAAAAACCTCATTACTCTATTGCACAAAACCCACCCTTCCTCCTGGCTTGGCAGTTGTAATTTGAAGGCTACAGTCTGTCTATTGCCTGAATACTTGAGCGGACTTGGCATTTTATTCAGTTGTTGCTGTCTGTATGTATTACAAATGGACATCGTCAACATATGTTTCTACTTTAAGAGCCAAGATTGCTATTATTTCTTAATATGCAAGCTACTTATATTGAAAAATGCTGGTTTAGTCTCATTTTATATTGAATTCCTGTTTTACCAACAAAAAAAATTGCTATGGCTGCTCATGGATTAGTAAGAGCTGATAATTATGAGGAAGGACAAATATAACATAATCCTATAACATACTGTACACAATGCAGAGTACCTTTGTCATAATTTAAAATTAATCCTGAAAGACTAATTTATGGTTTTATTGTTTTAAGTAGGACTGCATGTAGTAAGTACTTTGAAAAGGTCATTAAGTATAGAGAATAACTTTATTTAAAATAATACTATACAGTAATTACTGAATTATAGTATTAGATCAGCAGGAAATTGCTTTAAGTCGTATTTGACAACTAAAATGTGACCACTGTGGAGCTTTTTTGATTTAACATCTGTGCAAACTTGATTTATAAGCTTGGTTGTTTCCTATAATGTTAACATACTTGCAAGTTTGGGGCTTGGGTGTTGTGGTGGGGTTTTTTTAACAGTTCCTACTATACCCCCGAGAATACAAATCCAAAATGGATTAAGGATTTGCTTTTAATCACAGCCAGGGACAGAGGCCCTATACGTGCTCCTTTGCCACAGTGCCACAGACCAGCCCTCAGCACATGTGGCAGAACAGGCTATGAGTGTTCCTGTTCCTTTTCAATGGAAAATCTAATTAGTTTACATGTATTGATACTTTATGTTTAAATCTTATTAAAGGTATCTGACTTTGTGCAGAACCAGTTGAAGAGCACAGCATTCATTCTGTTGGCTCAGCCCTGACAGCATCACCACTAATTCTGCAGTGATTATAGGACTGCAGTGTATGCAAAAAGGTTATAGCCACTTTTAAGCTTTTGCCACAGTTGACTAAAGACCTGTTAAAAAGTCAAAGGCAGCTGAAAGTGTTGTCTACTGATAAGCATACACAAGTAAGTGAAAAATGAGACTCTAAGAAGACTAAATAAATTTGTTGCAGGACATGATGTAGCATGGCCAGTAGTTGCCATTATAGTAATCTAGTTTAACTTTCTGTGTAAAAAAATTCAGTACAACTTCAACTAGTAGTTTCTGAAATTAACCAGTAACCTGAGCTGTGGAAAGATTTTTATTTAAAAAAATTACATTGAACCCTACCGTTTCCAAGTTGATACAAGAAGTTAAAATCAGAACAGACAGTCCACCAAACCCAAAGGCATTTCATTTGCAATTTAAAATGGTATCGTAACATCATTGTTTAAGTCTCAGAACATAAAAATAAAACAGAAAAACCCATTAAAGCTTTAAACTTTACAAGAAACTGATTTTCCTGTACAGGCTGAGAAGAAAAAAATATTTAAAAACCACGGAACAGAATTTGTTTTTATTATCTTCCAGACACTAGAAAGTAAATTTGTGAATTTTGCTGTTGATGCCTCAAGACATGTTATACTATATTTTGGGCAAATCTATTAAACAATAAAGTAAGTGGACAGATTCATAAATAGAATCATAACTTAGCAATCAGATGAAAATAATGCCTACTGACTTAGAATAAAATAGAACAGACTATTTCAGTTGGAAGGGACCTACAATGATCATCTAGTCCAGCTGCCTGACCAATTCAGGGCTGACCAAAAGCTAAAGCAAATTATTAAAGGCATTGTCCACCTCTCTAGGAAGCCTGTTCCAGTGTTTGACCACCCTCTCGGTAAAGAAATGCTTCTTAATGTCCAGTTTAAACCTCCCCTGATGCAGCTTTGAACCATTCCCACACATCCTATCATTGGATACCAGGGAGAAGAGATCAGCACCTCCCTCTCCACATCCCCTCCTCAGGAAGCTGTAGAGAGCAATGAGGTCGCCCCTCAGCCTTCTTTTCTCCAAACTAGACAAGCCCAAAGCCCTTAGCCGCTCCTCATAGGACATGCCCTCCACCCCTTTCACCATCTTTGTTGCCCTCCTCTGGACGCATGCAAGGACCTTCACATCCTTCTTGAATTGTGGGGCCCGGAACCGCACATAGTATTCAAGGTGAGGCCGTACCAATGCCGAACACAGCGGGATAATCACCTCTTTAGACCGACTGGTTATCCTGTGTTTGATGCACCCCAGGATGGGGTTTGCTCTCTTGGCTGCCAGGGCACACTGCTGACTCGCAGTGAGCCTGCTGTCGACGGCACCCCCAGATCCCTTTCTGCAGGGCTGCTCTCCAGCCACTCCTCTCCCCTTTTTCACTTGTGCCCCGCATTACTACGTAATACTGTTTCTTTCAATATGAGTCAGCATGAGGGAGCTGTGTCCAAATAATAGCACTGTACAAAGCCTGGTCCATGAAACTAAAAAATGCTCCGCCTACCACCATGACATTGCTGTATAAAATATCTGATGTAAGTAAATAGCTTACCAAAATAAAATAAATGAATACTGAATGTCTAGTCACTGCTTTAAGCCCAAATATGTCAGAGACTTAGACAGGTATCTTAGTAGGAATTATTAAGCAAGGAAACAGAAACCATGACATTTTCAAAAGACATTGACATCGATCACCTGTGAAGATGTAGGCAACAGCTCCTCTGATTATTCAGTCACTCAACAGTGATGATAATCAGAAGAAATTTCCTGAGGATATAGACAGTGATAACGGCCCATGGGGGGAGCAAGTCACACAAACTCTCCAATACTTCTCTATAAGGTGGTCAACTGGGTACATTAGGTATGTAGATTTTATTTGTTTCTCATTTACCACACAAAAAAAAATAGGTAAGCTCTTCAGCAGAAGTTAGGAACGTAAATATATGGTTGAATCTAAACATAGAAAACCAGGGAGTTCCTCTCCTCTCTTCTTTCTACACGAGGATGCCAAGCACCTGCCTGGTGGGCACAAAACTGCACTCCTGAGCCAAAGGCATAGTTAAAGAATCATCATCTCTTGCTATTCACATTTTCTTTTTTTACCTTTCTCCCCCTTCTAAGTTGTTTCTTTCTTTAGTCCCTCACATTCTGAAGTGTCAAGAGCTAATGAGCCACACTTCTTTTTATATTTTCTTTTACAATGTGCAATACAGGTGTCACATTTAATCACTTTGGTCTTGAGAAGTTTTCTGTGAAATTAAATACTTGTCACTTTGCACATATTTCTTTATCAAAACACCTTTTACAATTATATTGTTACTAAGTACATTTTGTTCTGGAGCAAAATAAGATGTAATCTTTTTTGGAAAAATATTAAAATGTAAAACATTTTTTTACAGAAAGGTAAGAAGCAAGCAAATAGAGTCTTTAGGAAAACATCCAGTATGATCTGATATTTCATGGATTAATTCTATTCAAAGTTAAAAAAAAAAAAAAAGCAGTTTAACACTGAGATTGATAGAAAAAATAAGATATAGGCAATAATCACCAAAATTATTTATTACCAAAAATAAAGACTTTAAACTCTTTACTTTGGATTCTCTTTTGTCTTAGAGTATTCATTTATATGTTAGTTCCCTGAAAAACTTACACTCAGTATTTTCTGTTTGTTATACTACAAAGATCACAATACGCAGATGCACTTTGTTTTCCTAGTTACTCTTTCGCTTCCACTGCAAAAGGAACTTTTCATTATTCAGAATAATGTTGATGAGCATTTAAAATTTTTTATAAGGATTTTTTATTCACTTTTTATTTTATGTAACAGAATAACTCCTGTCTGCATCCACATGATACACTGGAACAAACTGCTCAACTACACAGGACAAGGGTTACCACATTTCAGTTTGTTAGAATTCTCTTCTTCATCTACCCCAAAACTCTGGGAATAAAAAAGGAATTTCAGACCATATGAGAGCAAGAGCAGTAGCTCTGACCAGGCCATTCCATGTTCATCTGTCCCAGAAGAGTGTACAATTCAAGTCATTAAACTGCAAGCATCTGGGATGCACCAGACTCAGTGCAACTGATCTGCACATATGCATTGGCTATCTGCTTAGCGCTTAGTGCTTAAAAAATGCATGCCAACGCCAAACAGCAAAAGGGGCATTCTTCCAGTCTGAAGAAATCTTGCTTAGAGGTACAGCAAAAGTAACAAGGAATAGCAGATTTGGCAATTATCCGATGACCTCTGCAGTAATGAAATTCAGTATAATTTTACCCTTACGCTTTGTATAGTCAACATTCTTCTACATATAAATATATACGGCTAGGAATTTAAGAATTACTTCCAAGGCTCCTTCTGTCCTTTTTCCAAAGGTCAAGAATAAATCATTACCCTATTAAAAAGCTTGTATCAGATTAAATTGAATGTTGCATCACTGTGGCTACAACAGAGAAAGCAAAGACTGTTTTGCAGGCTTTATTATTTGCAAACAGTTTCTATGAGCTCATGTTCTTGAAAATACATTATGCTTCTAGACTACTACTAATGATTATGCTTTTCCTTACATCTTTTATGTGGTTATGTTACCCTCCAAAGTAAATCACAATGCTCAGTTCCACACAACTGTCAGAAAACGTCAGAAACATCCCAACTGTCAGAAGCATCCCAATTGCCTTGGATATACTTGTACCAACTCTGTTTTTTTCTCCTGGATAGATTCAAATAGGGTGCAACCCAATAACTACGACCCTAATTTTGTTACTATCCTTTTTCCTGCTACTTCATTTCACAGGTGATAAGAGCAAGGCTTGTTGGTCTTATTAAATTTGCCAAGGACAAAAGTATTAGCAACAAGTTCTCCTTGTTTCATATTATCGAAACATTACTGTTTCATTTTTCCATTGCTTTATCTGTTTTAAAAGAGCAGAAAGAGTAATTGTATTTTCTTTGTTTTTCTGAGCTGCAGCAGTACTCTGTTCACTTTGTTAAAACTATATGCTCTTTTTGTACTCCTGCTTCTGAAGTTAAACCTCTAGAAAGAAGGTAGCTAAATAATAACAGCATATTAGCAGTCTCTGAAGTATCTTTTAATCCTCTTAAACTGCGCATACAGAAATACTACAGAGGGTGATCAACTTCAAATACTGACCTTAAAAGAAAACTAGACAAAAAAAGATCAGATTCCTACGAGACATAGTAAACTGTGTTATAAACCTGCTTAAAACTTTCATCCGCACCTAAATTCAGATAAGGAGACAATCCTGCTGAACAGACGAAACAGAACAAAATCATCTTAATTACCTAGTTTCCCCTAAAGCTGGGTTTACAACTCTTTTTAAATGTTTCATGCTCTCCTGCTATTAAGAATCTCAGGAATTTACAACGGACCTCTATTATAAACAGGATAAATAATGCAGGCAGTTTTGACAAGAATTATTATTCAATATATATATATCTCTCCAGGATTTCTTCTGACTTGCCTTGCACCCTTATCAATGGCAAACATGAGATTGGTTTTTCTCCTACAAAAACACATTTCAGTACTAGTAAATCACAATACAAACCTGTTTTTCAAAGCCATTTAATTTTAGGGGGCAGTTATGTTTTAAAGCTGAATGCTTTTAATTTAGCATTCAGACTATTATAAAGGTGCCACCATGCTAATGAGCCAAAGCTTACAAGTTGATACAAGTGAAAACTGCTGATGCTTGCAAGCAAGGTGGCTATAGCACTTGATCTTGCAGTATCAGCAGGAACAAGAGTTAAAACAGATGCCACAGTTAATTTCATGGATCTTGGTGCCTTCAGGGAAGAAGTTGGGTTTTTCCTTCTCCATGAAGGCTTTTATGTTTTATTTAGAGGATTTCTGACATGTCAAGTAGCCTGCATCTTGTATACAAAATTAAGAAATCAAGAAAAAAAAAAAAATATTGTACTTTGTGAAGCAGATAAAAAGCAACACAGTTGGGTAATTATGATAATTGGAACCACAGTGTATCTATCTAATAGTTTTATTAATATATGTTTTCATAATGCTGATTCATCAAGAGTACACTAAAAATTCTATTTTTGTTTATTTACAGATACAAAATCTGCCCTCTTGGTAGTGAAAGTAGTGGAGATATAAAAATGCATCACCTGACATAGATTAAGGTCATGCTGATACTAGTGCATATTTGTTTAACTTTTCTTATTAAGACTCTGAGTAAAGCTATAGTAACCTACATGAGGACTCAAAGCTAGCAGGACTGAGAAAATTGTAAAATGATAATTAGGCATGAACAATAAGGCTGGGTTTTTTTTAAGCAAGAGGAAGACGTTATTTTTCAAAGACAAACAATTAGAAGCCTGTAAGGATTGCCCCCGAGAGGAGGCACATTGTTAAACTCTTTTCAGCATTGCATCATCTTTTCAAACTTTTAGAAATTATCACAGCTTGAAATTAGGAGGATAATCAGATGATGTGAACGTGGCCTAAGTATCATCATACTTTCACTGCACACAGAAACATTTTCAGTGCATCAGTGAATATACAGTAGCCACATAAACTGTTCCACTAGTGCCTCAAAACATTACACTAATCAAAAGAACAACGGTTCTCAATTGTGAAAGAGAGTTCAAACATTTATGCAAAGAAAGTAAAAGTGAAACAGTAAATCAATATTGTTCTTCTGTCTATATGCTCAGGAGAGGTGAGTAAGTTTTTTTAGTGAAAATTTGTACTTTTATGTGTAAGAACCAATTATATTTTAATTATTGGAAGAAAGAGGAAATTGTCTAACCAAGTAAGGACATGCTGATACCAAGTGAAATTCTTTTGTTGCATAGTAATTTATTAGCATATATGCTTAAAGTTAGCTTAAGTAGAAATTAATTTTCATGACAGAGGTCAGCTTCAGAAAATATATATTTAAATTTTTGCCCGAGATCCAACATGCATCTTAAAAAAAAAAAAAAAAAAAAGTAAAAAAACCCCAAAACATTCAGAAAGTGACATCATATCACCAGGATGTTAACTCTGTAATTAGCACATTTTATTTCTGTCAATTTCAGCGTAGTAGCTATAGAAACATTACCAACAGCTGCCAAAGACAGACTTTTTAATCCCTGGCTTTTAAAGGACTTTGATATTTTAAAGAAAATATCAAAATTCCACCAGCTATTAAAACAGTCACTTCAGAAAACTGATACTGCAACTATTCAATAGGAACCATAGATAACACAGTTGAAGTTGTGAAGTAAACAGGAGATTAAACTACTAAAGATTCAATTACTGTTACTGAGAATTGGTTGCAAAAAGGATATCACATGTTCTTTAAATTCCACTGGGTTTACAACCTACCTGAAGACAACTCCGTGAAACTCACTGATCCAACACTCCTTCGGAACTACTGAACCATCATCAGTCCATTCTTGAGCTTCCTAAGGATCTCAAGTAGCTTCACTATCCAACAATCTCTGACATAATTACAGGACAAAATAATTCAGCAGTAGGTTATAGAACCTGTTAAAGCACCACATGCTTTACCTTCCAAAAATAAGCAGGAGGGGCTAATAAACTAGTTTAAAATAATTACCTGATGAAGTATTTTTCTAGCAGTTATCTCCTATTGATGAGCAATGAAACACTTAAATATAACTGCATGTTGACAGGATAAAAATAGTATCAGTAAAAAATATTACCATCACATCAGTAATTGAGACACAAACATAGCTGCATCCTGTTAGCTTATTCGAACATTGCATGAACAGAAAGATAATGCTGATCCAGATACTTAGCATACGATCTGCATCTCTTTGGTTATTTATTCTCAATAGAACTACTGCGACACACTTCTAAAGCCTTTAATGTATCATAAGATTGGCAAGGCCCCTTCATTTACATAATTAAGGCAATTATAGCCATTATAATCGAATGCAACACCATTTTAATGGTCCGGACTACATTTAAGCTTCCAGCTTTATAATCCATAAAAGCTGGTTGGCAGAGACTAAAAGAAGATAATGAACACATCCTAAAAAAACCCCATGCTCTCATGACTATCTAAAATAGTTTAATAGAGTTTGTTGTGCTACATAGACTAAACTTTCCTAACAATTTGGGTGTTTTGGAGACTCTAGGACTGAAATTGTTCGTGAATTGTTTCATGACCTAGGTTAAAATTAATGATTATCAAACATAAAATTAAACAGCATTAATTATCTTCTTTCATCATAATGGCTTGTCTAACTATCTTAAAATTGCAGCAGCACACACAAAACCACAGTATGATACACTGAAGATAACATTTTTGCCTCTAAAGACATATTTACCATCAGATTTTTTTTTTTTCCCCTACTAAAAAACAAGGGGAAAGGAAATAAAGAAATCAACCGGGCTAATCAAAACTTTCATAATCAATGAATTTAAAGCAATCTCCTATACAGAAGTCTTTTCCTTTGTGAAAAGTATATGAAAAATTTGTAGTAGTAAGAAAACAACTCTGAGTGACTAGTTACTCATCTTGTATATATTGAGTCTTTACCTAAAATGAACCAGAGTCTAAATGGCCCTGAGTGTCTGAACAGTCCCATAGAAATCAAGGATTAAAAAAAAGGCAATGTATCCTAAATCTTAAGTGTCCATCCCATGTGTGTAAGCTCACTCTCACATACTGATTTGTAGTGAACCAGCTAGTTTTGCGTGAGACAAAGTTTGTGAAGTTCATCCTGAAATTGCTCCCTGTGCACAGGATGGACAAAGCCACCGAGGAATCCCAGCTGTGCTCGTGTCCTCAAACATGCACACCCATTCTCAAACGCACAACTGGCACAGGACATACGTGCCCTTGGTGTCCTGTGATAAAAATACTCACACAGTGAGCAGAGATGCAGCACTCACATTATTTTAGACACTTGGAAATTAAAAACTTTATTATTCAGATACTGTTAGCACGGGGCCAGATCTGCCAGTTAAATGCCCATTTGCTGGTAACAGAAGAAACATGAGAAGCAACATCTCAAAGTGCAGCCCACAGCAGGCTAGAACTGCTTTCCACTGCCTTGACACCCAAGGAATTTTCCTTTTAAATGTAAACGTGGGGACCTGATATACCTGGATTTGACAAAGCTGTCTAGATTTGAGTATTCAAGGCTGCCAAAAGCAGCCATAAAAAGTGGAAGAACTCGGAAATAACAAAGCAGCCCAAAGGAAAAGCAAAGAGGAAGAGGTTCTGGAGAAGACTGCTGTTGCAAAGACGCTTGGAACTGTGAGCAAAGAGCTGTTTCCAGTGATAGGAATGTAATATTCCAGCTTTCCCTTTAGTGTTACAGCTCTTTGTAATATTGACAACAAGCACTTAGCTAACAATCCTTTCTAAGGGTTTCGCTTAATCCTGGCAACAATAAGATGTTCTTTTTCACAGCATTTTTGAATATGTTCTGCAGTGCTATGGGGGTTATTTTTCACATACACAGCATAAACAGTTTCTTGCTTTCTAGCCTTTTTTTATATAAACTATACTATTATGGAACGGACAGTCTCCCCTTAATCCTTCACTTCTTCCTTCTAACAGTCAGGTTCAATGGAATTTTAATTTCTTCTGCAATTATGACTTCATTGCAGAGAATTAAATAAATATAAATCACTGTTCAAACACATGCTACCTTTTTTTTTTTAACACTATCAGCTCCACTCTGATTCCAATTCATAGTACACTTTTTACCAGAATGTCTCTGCCTCATTACTCTACTTGCATTTGTGGTATCTCTTCTTTTCTGCAAGACATGTATTTCTATCCCTTGTCCCCAAATATTTTAACCCCTGTAAGAACAGAAAGCAAAAGCAAAAATTTCTTTTTAGCCAAAAGATTATCTATAAATTACTGTCCTGGTTTCAGCTGGGATAGAGTTAATTGTCTCCTTAGTAGCTGGTACAGTGCTATGTTTTTGAGTTAGGTATGAGAAGAATGTTGATAACACACTGATGTTGTTGCTAAGTAGCATTTAGTCTAAAGTCAAGGATTTTTCAGCTTCTCAAGCCCAGCCAGCAAGAAGGCTGAAGGGGCACAAGAAGTTGGCACAGGACACAGCCAGGGCAGCTGACCCAAACTGGCCAACAGGGTATTCCATACCATGGGACGTCACATCTAGTATATACACTGGGAGGAGTGGGGGCGTGGGGACTGCTGCTTGGGGACTAACGGGGTATCGGTTAGCAGCTGGTGAGCGATTGCACTGTGCTTCATTTGTATATTCCAATCCTTTTATTATTACTGGTGTCATTTTATTAGTCCTACCATTATCATTATTAGTTTTTTCTTTTCTGTTCCATTAAACTGTTCTTATCTCAACCCACAAGTTTTACTTTTCCCGATTTTCTCCCCCTGTCCCACTGGGCTGGGGGAGAGAAGTGAGTGAGCGGCTGCGTGGTGCTTAGTTGCTGGCTGGGGTTAAACCATGACAATGACTAACCAATTCTAGTTATCTTTTTTGAACTATAAAGCTGCTTAAAACAAAATGAACACACCTTGTTCCTTGCAAGAGAAGTTTGAAATTACAGGAGAAACTCATGCATTTGAAGCAAAAATGCAAATGGAGCCACCTCTACAGCCTAACAATAAGTTACCCAGCCACACCTCCATTTCCCCCCTTCAAACACAGCCACAAGCCCTTCATATTTCCCACGTTTTACCATTTAGTCTCAACCATCTAACTAAACTATGGAGTCTTCAAAGCTTCCCATTTGCCAAGTTCAGGCGTGCTTTTCCAAATCACACATGGACAAGACCTGGAAAGAAGCTTATACTCCTCATTTCCAACCTTTCCCTGGGTTCCAGGGGAAGGACACCTGGGTACGTGGTGTGCTCTGGATAAGCCCCAGGCTAGATGACAAGGGGACCAGGGGATTGTGAGCATGCAGGTCAGATACACCTTCTCATTCCAAACACATTCTCTGTCATTCTACACCACATTAGATTGCTTTACTAATCACACTACATTAGATTACTACTAATTATGATGGAGAAGTCTCTTTTTAGAAAGTCTTAACATGGAGTTTGATTAATGAAAGAAGAGACTGCTGATAATTTTACTTGGCTTAGCATCGCTCAAGCAAAAAAAAATATATTCTGTTTAAGAATCTAAAAGAGATTCATGAAGAAAATTTATCTTAACTTTGATGGAATAAACAATAAAATTGGCTCCATTAAGTTTCAGTTATTACACAAACACAGTAATGAATATGAAATAAATGTCTTTTACAAATAAGATAATACAGTATTTTTCTGCGAGCAAATTCCCTTTCTATCGTATCATAGATATGGCAATCATTTACAGATACAAATGAATTCTTGCTAAGATTATTAGTCTGCTATCTTAGAAAAAACCTAACATTTATAAAGTATAAAGATACTAAAGCAATAAAATCTGATTAAACAATAGTACTTCCTATTAAAAATCAAGTAAAAAATGGTATATAATTCACCTTATATACAACAGAAAGAAAAGAAGACATTCTTAATGAATTAGCCTGACCAAATTTCAAAGCATAAATATCTACAATGCATCAATTTTCACTTTACCTTCAGAAAGCTTGTATTTATATATAATGTATACTTACAGCTTGACTTTACTGTAAATGTATATAATGAATTAAACAAAGTGGAAAACAATATTTTAGCTCGCATGCCTGGACAAATATAGGTCTAAGGTGAACAGCTTTGAGATTTAAAAGTGAATACTATGTATTATAGTATAAAAAGCAATAAAGCCAAAGTGGACTTTTACTGCTAAGTCAATACCCTCTAAAGAACTAAAATGGATATACAGTAATACATTTTAGTTTTGCAGTGTCTTTAAAATTACAAAATGTTTCAGAAACATTAGTAAAGCAGAGTTCAGAAACATTAGTAGAGTAAGAAAGCTTACCTACAGATAATGTCTTTTCCTCTGACAAGGAAACTGAGTCACAGTGTTAGAACCTATTTACAGTTAAATCAATGGCAAGATTCACATTGATGCCAGTAGTAAAGGCAAGAGTAGAAATACTAGCCCAGATCTGATTTTTGTGGTCAGCCCACAGTTACATCAATCTCAAACAGTACATGCCAAAACACATGAGACAAATTCCTGGTTTTGAGTGCTTCCACTGATAGTTGTACACTTGTATTTCAGGGTTCATCTAAAGACTATTTTGAGAAAAATCAGCAAAATTTTCTAATGAAAATTAAGCAACTAAAAAAGTACAGAGGTTTTCATTTAATGTTGCATTCTATAGAACTGCAGTAGCAATTACATAACAAAATATTTTACTGAATCATAAATACATGGCTAAAAAAACCAGTAGAAAGCTGACAATTACCTAATACAAATTTAACTCACATATATAAAAATGTTGCTACTGTCTATACTCCCAAACTACTGAGACTGCCTCCTTCCATTTACTGTGCATATTCTTCAGAGAAAGTTAATTACTGAGAGTAGTTTCTCCATGACGAAAACCAGCATACTTCTCTTTATATTTCTTTTTATAGGTTAGTCAGTTATTTTCTGTAACAAGCATGGCAGTGTAAAATTAGATGCTATAATTAGATCTTTTGGGAAATATTTTAAAACATATTAACATATTTGCAAATAAACCCCAAACAGCACTATAATATAACAGTCATTTTCTCTGGTTTGTTATTTTTGTCTTACTTGAGGTTTGAAAGTTTAGTTTTATCCTTGACCACACAGCATGAACTTCTTTATCTTATAGATGGGAATTTTGCTCATTGTCTCATATAAATGGCTTCTCCTGGCTACCCCATAACTGATCACTGATAGTATTAGGCCTAATTAGTCTAGTATATGTTGTTTTGGATACAGATTTTATTCTATTGATGTCCTGGAGTTAATCTTGCAGAAGAGAAAAGGGGAATTACACAATAGTACTATATGTCCTTGAAAGGTAATAATACAAAGTAGAGATTAAGGAGTTAACACAAATGTTATTTTTGGCCCTAAATCTCTTTATTTGTGAAGTCTGGAAACAATTCAGTGTTCTCTTTGAATACAAACAAAACAAAAGCTGTTTTTTGGCATCTATACCTGTACTATATGAAGAGTGGCTGAGGTCATGTATTGAAAAGATGCTGCTATGTAAATAAAATAAGAGGATTTGGGAGAGTGCTGTTTTGCTATTTGTTTAAAAAGAGTCCCTATATTTGTTTTTCAAGCACTGATGCACATGGAATGAAACAGAATCCACAGTGTCTTTAATCCGACTGTTACTTATCCTCATCTCTCCGTAGCAATTAACAATTCGGCAGTATTCAGTATAAAATAGGATGCAGCTGAGAGAGCACCTATGTTCTGTGATTAAAGTCTTTCATATATGCTAACTAAAATACTTTCAGCATGTAATGTTGCCTTTTCGCTTTCTCTGGCAAAAGCTTAGACTCAAAGAGTATGACATTTAAAGCAGCTTCCTACATTACCTATATAGTCCTCCTCAGATGATCAGATAAAGAGCCTTTTTTTTTTCCCAAGAACATAAGTCTACCTCTCTTATTTTAGTGAAAATATCAGGTGAGCTGTTACCACAGGATTTATTAGAAATTAACTAAAACAATTGTTGAGAGCAAATTCTTCTATTTCAGGAGCCAATCAAAATGGGTATTTAGTATTTTACCCACAAGGTTATAGCTTTTTCCATCTAAAATGCAGGACCCTCAACTGATTCTGAGGTTTTGGGTATGGCTGCATGTCCCAGCTGCATCCTGACTCTATGTCAGGGCAGAATCCCAACCTTGTTTCAATGAAGAAGATATCCAAAGACAATCCAGGAGGATGCTGTAGCACACATCAGCCTAATCTTTGAAACAGACTGAGAGACCAGGATCCTAGGCATATCATGGCACAAATGTATCACAGTGTTAGTGTAGCTCAACAGGGACATAAAACATAGGCACTCGGTCAAGCTTTTTGGATTTAAAGATAATTAAACTTTCCCAACGCATGCGCTCTAGAATAGAGCAAATTCAAGCCTACTGACAATGTATGCTTTTCTTAGATACCTTTGGAAGGTCTTTGACCACAGAGTTGTGAGCCATACACTCATCTGCTGTCCTGGCATTCAAAACATGTTTAGTGAGGATCTTCCTGTAAGTGCAGAAATCCCATGTATGTCTTCATTGAGCATATTCCTTTAGTCTGACATACCCAGTGGGATTTTGTCATCTACATTGCCAAATGTCTCATATTAGGGTGCTGTGACAATGAAAAAGAGACATACCCAGGTATTTGGTCCAGGCAAGAAAAAAACTCAACCAAAACAGTCCAGCAACACCATCTTGTTGTGTCTGGAAGGTTTTAATTATTATTAATATCTTATACTTTTTTAATTATTATTTAGTTGACAAGCCTCTATATAACCTATATAACAAGTAAAGGAAAAACAGAAGGAAATGTCTACAATGATGCAATGAGTGCAGTATCACTTAAGGCAGAGCAAATAATCTCCTTCTATCTCAGTTTCTGAATGGACGTGAAACAATTTTATTTCAGAGACTGACATATTCCTAACTCTGCATCATTCTGCAGCTTTTGAGAGATGATAAATGCTATAGCTGATCACAGAGAAGGCTGTTGTCTGGACCTCCCTTTTTATTTTCTGGAGGGTGGGGTATAGAACTCCTCAGTCCACCAACCTCCACTTTCCTAAGAAATACTTACCAATCCAATATCATTAATTTTCCATATCTCAACTAGTAATATAAGTACAATGCTAGTAAAAAAGAAAACCAAGGAAATATTAAGACTGGAAACAAGGCAAATTTCATACAGAAAGAGATTATACATGAATCCAAATCCTGTCTCATGACAGTCTAAAACAGACAACATGGGTCTTGACCTATACCATGAGAATTAAACAACAGTACAAAATGACTGCCACTTGTCCATCTTTTTGTTCTTGTAATGTCTTGAACTGGTATTTTTCGGTTGTTAAAAACTCTGAGGATTTTGCTGTTGGCGTTCATTCCTCCTTCTGAATTAACAAAACCCCTTAATAACCCTGGCCTTCTAGACCCTGCAAGATACAAACTAAGAAGCACATGTACTTGGCAGACTAAAGCAAATAAATTTTTAATGCCTGCCAGGCCTAAACATGAAAACATACAAACAAGTGAAGACATTTCATCCATTTAATGTAAAAATAAATTGCTTGGTAATCATGTAATATATTGATTTTCCCTCTTATTCTTATCTTCCTTCTAACTACAGCTTGAGCCATGAACATCAAAAATCAAATTCTGACTTTATTTGGTGAGGCACGTACTCAAGTGTTCACACCTAGTAAGCTTTTAATTAAGCTTTCTGGTATATAATTTTCTTTCTACTAGATCCTAAAGGATATTCAGGATTATTTTCCCACCTTATTATATAAAGGTACTTATTAAACTTTTTTAGAAATTAACAGAAGACTACAGTTAGTAGGAGATGGTAATATGGTATAAGACTAAACAGTGGGTCAGACACATTTTCAGAGTAATTTCATTATGATTAGAATGGCCAAAGTCACTGAACAAAGCTGAACTATCCTCAAAGTAGAAAGGTTTGTGTAACCTTTCATTCATGCTGAAAGAGAAAGAAAAATGGAACTTTCCATTATACATCTAGAGATTTTTGTTAAAAACATATTGCTAAGCATATCTTTATTCATTAAAGGTTTTAATCACAACTTTTGAATTACATCACATATAATGCAAGGAATGAAGCAACATCTGCTATCTCCTGAATAAGGACCATTTCAATACATACTCAAAAAAATATAAAATCTAACAGGTTTCAAGTCAATACGTCATGTTCAGTAAATGGATTGTAAACACTTCTTTGAGAATATGAGTACACTGCTATAGAGAGATACGTTTTACATTTTGTCAAAAATTCAAAATAGCAAAAGCAACACTAAATAAACTAAAAAGCAAGACAATACTTCTGGGATCATGCCAAGGTATCAATGAGTTTGTTAGGCAATTGCAACGGTCATTAATGATGGTCATTAATATCAAAAGAAGCTCTTGCGCCTGAGAAAAGTATTTTGAATATATAAACCTGCAAAATAAAACACCATTGTGAAGCAGAAAGTTCACTCGTGACTACAGTTCATTCAACTTTTTATTCTTGCTGTTTTCCACCCATTATTAATTATTTAGATTACAAAATTAAATATTTCTTTTTTCTAACAGGATAGTAAAATTCCTTTACCTTGAAATCAGTTAAGAACTTGAAAGAACTCTCCCACAACCTTACTCCTTTAGTAACATTTTAAAACTTAAATTTTTATTTTCTTTGAGGAATGTTGGCAATGTGTACTTATGTTACACAAATTTGTCCATTTGGGTGTCTATTCATAGGTTTCAAATCAATTCACTACAAATCAAACATGAATCAGTACTGGACTAGAAAACTGGAGATGAAACTGCAATAAAATTTAATATTACTTAAATATTGACTGGGAAAAGACACAGCTGAAAAAAAGAATAAGTTAAAATTAGCAAAAAGTGCCAAATGACAGAAGAGCACTCAATAAAACAATTTTTGTTCTAAACCCTGCACTTTTTTAAGGAAACAAATTACATTAAGTAAAATGAAAATCTGTTAATGAGACAAGAAAACATTCCAATAGAAAAGCCTTATCTCCTTCTCCTCTACTTCTCTATTATTAAGTCACCTAATTTTTTCTGAAGAAATTTTGCTGTCAGTATTGTAATCTCAGGTTGGCTGAAAAGAAACATGATTTAAAAAAAGTCAAAATAGCCAACTGCCAAAAGCTTTGCAATACACTTTAAATTACTGAAAGAGTAGATGTAGGTTGCACATTACTAAATAAATGTAACAAAACTCTAAATAAATGTGCTATTGCAGTAGATGAAAAAATAGTTTCAAATAATTCTGTGCGTGCGTCTGTGAATGTCTAAAATTGAACTTTTGAACCCTCAAGCACAAGGCTGCTACTTGCTAGCTGCAATTGGTATGAACTGGTGTAAATTTTGATAAAACAGAGATGGCATTTCTTGAATCCTCCATTAAATAAAGAGACATGGGACAGAACTAACAATTAGGAGGCTAATCACACACTGTGCCTCTGCACATAAGACTGTTTAGATTGGGAAAACGTGGGCAGGGGTGGTGGGGATAGTAGGGACTGAAAGGGTGTGTCCTGGAAGAAGAACGGCTTCCCAGAAAGAGGAAGGGGGCCCTGAAAGAAGACAGTTAAGATCCTGGCTGGTGGAAGGATGCTGGAAGTGAGGAGATCAGCAAGATGCATTGAGACGAACGCTGGGGGACTCCCAGACACCATGGCCAGTAACAACTGATAGGTAACTGCATGCAGCTGCATAGCAGAAACCAACATGATTTTCTGCCTGACTGTTCCAGGTCAGCAGTGACCTCCCTGCTTGGAACGTAAGCTGAGATCTAGTGAAGGCAGCGCTGGGTGGGAGGGTGAGAGATGAAATGAAGTTGAGTAAAAGCCCTAATTGCATCAGTTCTTAAACAAATTCCAGTATTCAGATGCACTACAGGTTCTTGTTTACTGTCTTGCCTGTGATACATTACAGAATAGGCTAAATGTCATTGTAGATGGTAGGTGTACATGTTCCTATTCACTTTAGATAGCTGAATATGGAAGCTAAGCATGCTTCATACCCAAAAGAGAAACAGAAAAAGGATTGATCTGGTGCTTGTTTCCTGGGCAGTTGGGGATGGGTGGGAGGATGGGTGATCTGAAATGCCAGAAGGTAAAGCAGACAAGGTGTGCAGAGGTAAGCATTAAAGGTTAACAGGACTTTTTGTACAAGTGAGTGCAACTTCTGCATTTACCCCATTGACTGGTCTCATCTCCTTATCCCAGTGACGCAGTTGGTAAGCCTACATTTTGCATCATGTATATTTGTTCTTATCCATCAGACTGAAAAGCAGGACTAGCAAAAACATTGTCCTCCACAACAGGCAAGGGACAGGGCTCAGTATGTCTCGGAGCAAAAGGATTGTTTTGGGCAAAAAATGGTGCCCAGACACTGCCAAAGGGACAGAATTCTCCCCAGTCTTGTAAAATGTGCAGTGCACAGAAGCCTTCCTAGTTTCTGGTTCCACATAACCACTGGAAAAAAGGCTCAGAGGAGCTTAGGAAAATAAACACCTGCAGACTCCAGCTCAGTGAAATCTCTACATTCACAACTGTGCAAGCCAGTATGACCTGGATACCCCAAATCCTGGCACATACCTGAAAAGGAGATTAGGGTGAAAATAGGACATGAGGCAATGGCTCCACCTGGAAAATAAGACAGGCTCCTATAAGTGCTTCCTCACTTGTCTCTTAACACCTCTGTCTCTAGTGGTGGGGCCTCCCATTCATTCTGGTTTACCTTTCTTTCTCATTCTGCTTCTACACAACTCCCTAAGCCACCTCTTTCTTCCATACTGCTCATCTTCATTTATTTCTAACTTTGTGTGACCCTTTCCTCTAACAGTACCTCAAGTGCTCTTCAGATTTTCCCTCTCTTTTTATGGCAGTACACTAACTTTGTTTTTCTTTTCTTTCTCTTTTTTAAAAATTACTGGAGCACCTGCTGTAGTTTATATGATACCCATTGCTTTCTCTAAACTAAAACCAAAACAGAAATATGACAAGGAAAGATCTTATTGTGTCCTTTTTTGCTTGTTTGTTTTGTTTTGTTACCAACTTATATATTTAGTTCTAGATCAAATTCTTAGCCCTTTCATTTTTGGATTCAAGCTAACAGCCCCTGCATGTCGGTCAGGTTCAATGTTACAGAATGTATCACTAAAATGAGCCAGCTTTCACAAAAACTAGGAAGCCCGCACCTGCCCCATGCATTCATTGGAGAGAGAGATTAGATAAACTTCAGAGTTTACTTCCAACTAAGAGTTTCCTATGATTTTACAATCAGGTTCACATATATTTTAAAAGGCAAATCTGTCTTTCTGAATAGTGGTTTAATTTTGCTTCCCAAAGGAGTGTGGAGTTCTACAACAAAACTATTTTGGGAAAGTTCATAGACATATTTTGCTCCCTAGATACACCAAAAATTCAGTAGAATTTGTCAATCTGAAGAAATGAAAAACTGTCTTTGGGGATGTATTTTAGGAAACACTCACCCACTAATCTTACTTTGCCTCTTTAGCTTTGTCAAATTTCTAAGCAACCGACATGTGCGTATACAGCTTAGAACACTTAATGGAGTTCCATTTAAAGAAAATAATTGTATTCTTTCAACAAAAGTTCTTATAACAAAAGTTGTAACAAATTTTGTATTCTGTTACAATAATGGCTGAAATCTCAGTAATGATACTCAGCTCACTTTCATATTTCTCATGTCTTCTGGCCTTTGGCCTTGTAAAGAAATGATATTCAAATTTCAATGTTGCAGTAAAATGTAGCAGTTGGAAAAGCCCTGTATTTTGCTTGTCCTGACAATCTGTCAGGATAGGATTAGTGTTAATTCCCACACTCATATAGGATCTTTTTTCTTTTTCTTTTACATAACTAAGCACAAGTAATCTTGATCCCTTGGCAGTAAAAATCTTCAAGAGTTCATTCCTAGGAGTTTATTCGTAATTAAGAACTATTCCATTTTCTTGAAGCCAATAACATTTGTCTATAGATCATTTTCAGTGTTTAAGTACATGAGTACTAAAAATAGAAATAGTGTGCTTGAAAGAACACACACAAAGACAAAACCAACTGCATCAGGTGAAACAGCTTCCAGCAGAGAAAATGCTAATTTTTTTTTTTTTTTCTGGTAAAAACTGAGGGCAATGATACTATATTAAAAAACTAACACTGGAGAATAGTAGGCCTGCTACTCACACAGAGATGCTTCTCGGATCATTATCTTAATTTCACTTCATGCCCACTGTTAAGCAAATATCCCCACATCTATGCTGGAGATGCAGAAAATGTTGCTAGTGAAAACTGCAGCTGCATTAATGCTATACTATATGTCTTATCAAAGGGGCCACATTAACCATATAAGGCTGGGTCTTCCGGTGTTTTTCATTGGCAATGTGAGCAGATGACAGATTTATCTATTTATTTACAGTTACTACATGAAATTGTAAATTAATGCTTTAAAAAACCTCAAGGCTGTATCTTTTTGCAGAGAGGTTATAGCATAGAGAATATTTAATTACACATATTCAATCAATATTTAATTACACCATCAATGATATTGCTGAAGACCAAAAAACTGACCTAAAGGAGTGTTTCAGAGAAGGTTTTAATGACTTGTATGTGTGCACACAGGTCCGTGTTTGCAGTGGTCTTCTCTATTCATTGTTAAATGAACATTAATTCATTTTTTAAACTAGGAAAAAAAATACTTTTGGCAGTAGTTACAGCTTATCATGGAAACAATAAGATTCTCTTGCATAATAAATTTGGAATAGAGCATCAAACCATAATGGATTACCAACGTTAACATAATCCAGGAATGTAACGCTGGTTTCTTTTATCATTATAAGGTTGCTACAGGAAAAAAAACCTTCAAAAACAAATTTGGGTGTATTTCCAATGAGGATACATTGCATAAAGATTTTAGATTACTCATCAAAAGTGTGACTATACAGAAAGAAGAAAAAAATACATCTAACAGAGATCAGTCTAAATAAATACAAAAATGCAGACCTTCAGTCATGCCGTTCTCAGCAAATTCAGGTCCATGGTGGCCTAAAACCTCATGCTATGATGGCTCTCTATTCAGCAGTACCAAAGATGGTATCCTGTCTTGTTTAACAACAACGTTCCAAAGTCACCTGGGAGTCACTGAAATACAAATACACTTAGCCACAAATTTTTTTCTCCAGTTGCACCAATGGCTGAGAAGCACTGCAAAGCAACTGCATTTTCCAGCAGCCTAATCTCATGCATGGTCCAAAAGGAAGCTGATTTATTCCTATCACTTTTCAAACAAAGAACTCACTTTTGTATGATAGCCTTTACTAACAGTTCCATAGTTTAAGTGCATCTGCTTGCTCCTATGAGCAGTAACAAGGACTTTTAAGTTTCCTTTTTTCTATCACACTTCATTTTCTTGAATATTCAACTGAAAACACTGAGGAGCAAGGAATGAATTTTTCTTTGTCTCAAGTACAGCCATAAGCATCGCAAGGAGTATTAAAGAGTAAAAAAAGAACAACAATAACTCATACTACAATAGCTGCATTTGAAAAATACAGTGGTATTTTACTGTAGGCACAATTTCAAAACCTACAGCAAAGAAAACAACCTTGAATAAAATAAAATAATGCTGGTTTTATTCAAGAATAATCACTGTTTGTGATCACTGTACTCTTCTGTGAGCAAAATCTTATTTCCTTCTAGAAACGAGCTGTTAAAAATATCATACAAATTACCATCACTCACCTCTCCTATCATTTCTGCCTGCATTTGTGGATTTGTCAGAAGGGCAAGGGCAACGTCCTTCGCATTTCACTGAGATTTGTTTTCCTGAGACACAGGCTTGATAGTCTAATTTGCACTGTAAGGAAACAGAATGACTATCATTAATATAAACATCTTTTATAATAAAAATCCTAGCTCTCTAAGTATTTTGAAGCAATCTTTCATGAAGTGCTTAAACCTTTGCAGACATAGGTGCTAGGAAAAAATTTCTGCAGTATATGCTACCTTTGGACTAAGAATTAGATTAGATAAAGATAAAAAGTTTTTGTTCCCTAACCTGGCTACAGTTTCAGACTCAGTTCAAGCATGAATGCACTTGTGGTGTTAGACTGATTTGAATATGCATACTAAATGGAAGTAGACTGCATTGGTTTTATTTGTATTATATGAGCAAATAAAGAAAGCAACAATATTCATTACTGATAGGAAGCGATTAACAGTGAATTATAGAATTTATCACTTAATTTCTACCTTTAAGATGACAGTATCGTAGTAAAAAGCAATAACAAATAAAATGGAAAGCTGTGCCTATGCCTGATGCAATTCTGCACAGTGACAGTCTTTTCTGATATAGAAACAGATTAATTTTTGTGGTTCTGATCTATATACTTACAGATCCAATTGAGAAACCATACAAAAATTAACTAAATCTAACCAGGAAATGGAATCTTTGTTTCAAGCATATAAAATAACATAGTTAAAGACCACATACATGGAAAATAACCCTATTGTAAACATTGTCACTCTTACTGAGAAGCTGAACTTTTATGCTAAAAGGAAAGTTCTTGACATACAGATCTTTCTGCAGGACATTTTGCCAATGTAATATCAGGAAAAACACAAACCAAAACAAAGGAAAAAAAAAAGAAGTTAAGTATCTACAAAGAGCTTTTTAGGAAAAGGAGGAAAAAGAAAAGGAAAGGAGGAAGATGGCTATGGATAACACTTCATTTAAACAAAGGATGGAAGATGCCTCATTAGTCAGGTAAGAGATATATAACTTAAAAGCGTACGAGTCAGAAAACCACTTCAAGTAACAAATAAAAATATGAAGTGTTTTCTATGCATCACAACACTTCAGAAGAACAATCTCACCAGAATTTGTGCCTTATATTCCCTGACACATCTTCTGTTTGGATATTTAACTTCAGTTTAATGCAATTCCATTATACAATTACCAGGATTTCTGGCAAACCCTAAAGTTGAAGTTTCTCTCTCCCTCCTAAAAATAAGTAAGGGGTGGGAGCACTGTAGCTGTGTAAGAATAAAGGAGCCTCCTGAAAGACTGCACTTGAGGTTTCCACTAGTATGCAGATATAAGCACTGTGAATTTGCAGAACTTTATTAACCTTTCGTGCAGTCAGACTTCTAACCCTGTCACACTGTCATGCAGTTCTCTACCCAGCACAAGCTGAACTGCATCACTGTATTGAAATAATACCTTTTTGCACCACTGCCAATACCAAAAAGAAGACATATTAGAAGCGAGAGAAAAGAATACGTCCATTTTTGTGTACTTACATAAAATCATCATTATAGTTCAGTTCTGAATGCACTATCTTTTGCCAAAAAGGCATGGTTAAAGGACAATGAGACTAAAAGAATCTTCTGACAAAAAAGAACAACAGATCAACTCCAATTGAAAGCTATATGAATAGTATTAGTGTCTCATAAAGGACCAGAAAATTGAAGCAAAGCAAACAGGTCTGCCTATGTTGACCATGAAACAACTGAATACCTTTTGTATCCCTGCACAATTATCCTGGCTGTACAGGAGACTGCTTTCATTACCCATGATGCCCACCAGACCTCTTTCCAGACAGTGCATGACCTAATCCATATTTTAATAGTTGAAACAATCTTCAGAGTTAGTAGAATGGATCATAGCCCAAATTTAATACATGCTTCTGTGGAAAAGAGGTATCTTCCCTTTTTTAAGATCAGAGAACTTTTACTGTTCAATCTTAGTAGCTTAAAGAGTCAAACCTATAAATACCCGCGCTTTAGGTTTTGATTACTTCCTCTTGGTGACTGAATTTAATGAGATCACCATTTAAAACTGACATACAAACCCATTTCAGGTTTGTTTTACTGAGAATCAGAATATGAAGAGTGGAAAACAGAGGAATACTTTTTTATTTTTTGAAGATTTCTTTAATCCTTTCCTTGAGAGATTATTTTTTACAGACTCCAGTGCTTCTATTTTGTTTCACTTGAATGTTGAAGAAACTAGTAAATACTTCAAAGCTGCTCCTGCTAACATAATTAGTTGTGAGTTTAGTCCTTTTGATTTATTTTTCTTTAAAGTTGCCTACACAGTCCTATTTGCAAACAACACTGCCCTTTTAAATGTTAAGAAAAATTTAATGCCTGGCACCTGCCACCAGCACTGATACTTGAGTTAGTGAGTGCAAAGTCAGCACATAACACTTCCAAATCAGTACTCCATTCACAGGTATGCTAGAATTTTATACTCACTGAACTCATTTTATGGACAGGCAGGCAGCAGAGAGAGATTCCTTGTCTCCAGAAACAAAGCAAAATCATGGTGCTTGCCTAAGTCAGAAATGAATCAATAGGCTGTTCCGACAATTTCATATCAGCAGCTAATGACACCAGGAATATAACTCTCATTCAAACCTCTTGTCCTTGTTTCCCAAATAAACAATGCACTGGGATATTGCAAAGGCAGCTCAGCTAAATAAAGGCAGGTCAGAGTTCCCTCAACGTTACTCTCCAACTAGTAGAAGAGGCAAGCAACATACCTGAAAACTCCATAGAAAAAGAAATCTGTGGCATACAGAATATGAGGACACGATAAGAATTAGCGGTACAAAGGAGAGGTAGTGTTGGGAACAGTGATGAAATAATTTGTTTTGTGGGGAAAATATCTGAATAGTTTAAACAGCAGAAAAACACAAGAACTAGAACTATTATGTGATGTATAGCAACAAAATAATTCCAATTTATTTGGCTTTATTAGTGACTTTTCTATATGGGGAAAATATGTCATGAAATTTTCAAGAAACTCATCTCTTGGATTTCACAACATTCCTTATTTATATTGGTTTTATAAACTGTTAACCGCTTGTGCTACTTTCATCACAATCCCTTTTATGCATGCAAAAATACCATTTTCCTCCTGAATATATGTAGCTTTTTATCTTCTGATCTTGATTCCCCTTTCCTTTTAGCATGTCATTTTTCTACACTGGAGTTTCACTATGTCTCATTTGTATGTTTGATTCTAAGGATGCTTCAGCTGTTTGAATTTTCACACATTTTGTTTCAAGACAGAAGAACAGGTATTTCTGACTTCAGAGCAATATGCTGCACAGTGCTTCAAAAAAAAAAAAAATCATTTCAATACAGACAAAGAATATGTACCATGTCAGGGTCTCTTGGCAATATATTTCAGGATGAAAAATTCCTCATTTCTGTACTGTCAAGTGTCCCATAGAAAAACACAATTTATTTACTCATATTCTGCCTGTTTGAAAAACTGTTGAGTCTTAAATGGACTCAAACATTCTTCAACATTTGCCCAAAGTAGTTGTTTAGTGAACTAGAGACAAGCAATTAAACATCAAAGAACATCAAAGAATATATGTCATCTTTAGACATGACTCATGCAGCTTTACTGTTATTACAGTAAAGATGAGAATAGTTATATTTCTGGAACAGCTACCACAGTGTATGTTATTTTGAAATTCATGAGCTCTGCTCTTACAACTACTGTTATAGAGTTGGAAAGATTAAATGACAGTAATATATTTCATTAAGGTCTGCTACCTTCCATTCCAAAGTAGCTATCTGTCAAAGGCTGCCAAGATACATATATACATATGTACATATATACATATATATATATATAGAAGAGCCTAGTTTTGCCCCAAAATGGAAAAAACCCACCTACTTTTCCATGGAAAAATAATGAAAAAATGAGAATACAAGGTAAAAAACTTATTATTTTTGCGTGCATTTGATGGGCATGAATACAAGGACAGGATAGATTTTGTTACATTAAGTTCCAAACAATTCCAACTTCCCTTGTGTTTGTAAACCAAGTTCCAGGTTAATATCATACATTTCTATACATACATGTTTACCTTTAGAAAACCCCCAAATCATCCCCCTGTGACCAACTGACCCAATTTTTCAAGTGTGAATGACAGCATGCATGTCATTAATACATGGGGAGGATGCTGATAAAAATCTGTGACTTGGGAAAACTCTTTGATGACTTCAAATATACAGGAAACCTCTACAGAAAGGAGTAATATGTCAGCATGAGCATCACATATACAGAGGCAAAATCTCTATGTTGAGCAAAAAAGAATATTCGGAGAATATTTATATAGTCTAGAATTTTTCAGATTAGTTGAATTTGATATTTACATCCTTGAACACTTGAACTGGCTGAGCAAATTTACAGCCATTGAGAATTTATGAAGGACAGAGGATGTACTATTAGACTGGAAATTAATTAAAGATGAAGAAAATGAATAAGGAAGGAAAAGATGGTCTCAGAAATTATAGAAAAAAACAGCTTTTAAGTTTGATTTCTGGGCACCTAGAAGAAGAAAGGAGCGGGACCATGATATAGGGTTTTATCAGGCAAATCATAATAGATTTAGTTTCATTCTATGGAATAAATTCTAGAAAACAGAGACATATTAGATTGCAAGTACCTTGATTTTACCAAGGCTTGTCACACACTTTTACATTGCAACCTGGTAAGCCATACTGGGAAGTATGCTATTTGTGTGCTCATACTGTAAGATGAGTACAAAACTAGTTGAAAGTGATCCTCAGAGAGTAGCAATCAATGGATCACTGTTAAAATAGAAGTCAGCTGCACTGACTGGACTTTTGCAAGAGTAAGTCACAACGCTCGAACTATTCTGTATTTTTATTAACGGCTTGGAAGATGAAATAAAAGATATCCTATTAAACATGAAAGAGGCTGGAATAACTTTAGAAGACAGGACTATAATAAAAATACTCATATTATTGAAATATGCTAAAAATATAATGTAATTCAATACAGAAAATTGCGAAGTTCTACTCTTAGGTAGACATAATAATCACGTTTAAAATACAAGCTATGGAACGACTGGCTAGACAACCCTTCCAAAGGAAAAATAAAAATCTAGTGATCATTATGAACAATTGGTGTTTAAAAACATTACCATACCAGGATATATAAATAGGACTGCAACATACAAAACACGTAAAATAATTCCACACAGCTCTGGCAGTGCTTAATATAGAGTACCCTTTCCAGCTTTGTGACAAGGTTTCAAACAAGATGGGAATTAATTGGACAAAGTCCAAAAAAAGATTACAACAATGATCAGAGGCCTAGAAAATAGAGTCACTGAGAAAGAGGCTCAGGGCGTGGGGATGTTCAGTCTTGAGAAGACAGGATTTGCATAACAGCTGGCAAATAGGAAAAAGGCATCTGAAAGATACCCAGAAAGAATGCCACGATGAATGTTACAAGAAATAATTGGCTTAAATTGCTGCAGAAAAGTTGCAGATTAGATACTAGGAAGACTTTCTAATAATAAGGATAGTGAACTATTAAAATAAATTGTTGGAGAAGTTTATCGAATCTTAATCATTGTCTTTAAAACCAGGATTAGATAAATTTGTCAGGAATGACACCTGTGTAGTTTATCTTGCTTTGAGAAAATGGGTGGTGCCAGATGGCATCAAGCTTATTCAATGAGGAAGTACAGGACAGACCAGCTCTGGAAATGAACCAGTGTCAAAAGACTATTGCTTGCATAAATCTTGTTCATTTGCTGGAGAGATTGAAAGATGTGTAATGAATGAACTAGGGAGACTGCATGAAAGAAAAGGAAAATAATGCTTATGCTGGTCCATGGATCTTGGATAACTGGAGCAAAATTCGGTTTGGTACTGAGTGTATTTGTGCTCTCCTGAGCTCTTGAGAACCTGAGATCTGATTTGGGAACATGCTAAATATTTTTACATAAGCTAGAACAAAAATGAATTGAACATATAAATGCTTTGCAATGTGAAACATGGAAAAAACAATCCTTTAATGGGACATCCTAATCTCACGAATATTTTTTTCTGCTTCCATCTGTCTGCAGAACCATATTCTACCTGTAAAACAACACTCACACAGAGGGACTGTGTGTGAGTATAAATTAGTTACTATTTGCAGACCTCTCAAAATCTGTATAATAGAAGACATGAGACTGTACTGAACAGTGCAGAGAAAATGAATTACTGATTATATAGAAGACAGGTATGTCCATTCTGTGTGTTAAGCGAGTGAAGAGTCCTGCGGAAAAAAAGGCAACAGAATTAAGACTGCATTATAAGTCTACCCCAAAAGAAAGACAAACAGTGCTTGTGCAACATTAACTTTGGCATTTCCCAACATATTATCAATTTGTTTTTTCTCACAGACTTAATTCTGTTCCTTTTTGAGAATGCTCCTACCTCAGTGGCAAGATAACTTATTTTTCCACAGTAGTACTGTCTTGCCAGGAACATCTAGCAGCTTTTAAACAAACTAACTAAAGCTAAGTAATGAGGATACATGTGATTTCTCTGGACAGTAAGGAACAGAAGCTCATGCACTAGTGCCTTCAGTTGCAGTCTCCAGACACTCCCTCCAACTCCTCCTTTCCTTTACCTTATACATACTGGACAGCTGGAAGCAGATGGGGTACATCCCTACAGTATGCAAATCAGCAGAAGTTAGCTGCCAGGCAATACACCTGGATCTCTGATGCATATCGTATCCATTATGTGCTTCAAGCCCTTGATGGTGAAAGACTGAAGTTCAGCCAGATATGTCAACACACCCTTTTCTACCATATAAACATAACTTCGCAGTATTGGATGAAGTGTGAATTCAATGTGAATTAAAGTCTTTTAGAAATTTTAATGTGCTGAGGTATATGCTGCTTACAGAAATGCTTTCTAGAACACCATCACATTTAATGCTGAGCATTTAGTAAATTACTTTTAGATAACCAATAACTAATATTTATGCAACTGTAAATAGTGTTTCATCTTTGAAAGGTAACTGTCACCTTTAATTGTACCTTATCTCAATAATGAGAGTTCTATAGAAGTCCATGACTTTTTTGTGCATTTAAAATTAAACAGGGCACGCTATCTAATTCTAAGAAAAAATACACTGAAGAATAATTAAATTCAGATTCACCTGATAATTATTAGTTCACATGCTACGAATACTTAATTAGAACATATACTCCATATAGGGAAGAAGTTAACAGGGTTTTTTTCTTATTATTACCAACTGTGGGTGTGGATAATGATTCTGACACTAACCAGTGAGAGAGAAGAGAATAAGAGGCCATACTTCTGACTCCTCAACTCTTCCAAACCCTTGTTCACTCAGCTCTAACCAATGTTCCAGTGTACAGAAGAGGAGAATAAGTGATCTAGTGCAGGTGAAACTGGGGATATCAGTAAGCATTGGAGAATTCCAAAATCTTACCACCATAGTCTACAAGTTGTACACCACAGCCCTCTGCACTGCTACCTACCAACTGAATATTCATAGGTCGAGCAGCGAAACCTAGCTATAATAGTATAAATAAATAGAATGGCTGAGAGAATTTAGAATATCCTCTCAAATTTACAGGTTCCTAACAAAAAAGCTCACAGTTCTTCCTTCCCTGTCTATTTTCTAGATGATCAGCAATGGGTGGTTAGGAGATTTTTGTATGATGCAATCAACAGGATCTCTGAGAAAAGAGTTCTTTGCTAGAGTACCACGAAGATAGATGCTGAAGAAGGGAATGAAGGGTTAAAAATTTCTTCCAGTATCATCACGTGTCTTACTGGTAGAAATCTCTCCTGTAGAGCTCCACATTCATGCATCAATACAGATCTCTGTTTTCTCTCCATTTTTAGAACCTGGTACCTCTGACAGTTGAACAGATAATCTCTGATTACCAGGACTCAGTACTGTGTGCTTTCAACTTAATTTCATGCTATTTTGCTTATCCATGTTCCCCATTTTCTCACTTTATCCCTATTTCACAAAACTTACATACATTCCCCTGCTCAAAATTTGCTTTTACTGTATTTGGTGCAAATTGCTATGTGAAGTTATGGCCTTAGATTTGAGTCTCCTAAAGTAAAATATCTAAGAAACTACAGTATGCTTTAACTGGGTTGGTGATTCCTGTCACCAATCATGGGGGCGGGCTGGGCAGAGTGAGTGTTGATCAGGTTATGGTCCAGGTCCAGTTCAACATGGAGCATTACTTGATACAGAACATGGAACAGAGATAAAGGACCGCTTGACACAAGGGGCCGATTCCAGGCAATGTCTGGTACTGCTTCTTTGTGCAGGGGTGTCTCTTTACGTTGGCTTAAAATGGAGGTGATAATATGGCCAGTGTTAGTGACATTCATGTGCTAAACCTAATTTTGAAATTATTATACCATTTTATAATTCTTTACTAAAAGCAGCCAAGAAGGCACAAGCAGTTGCAATACAGAACTTCAAACTAAAACCAGCTAGACATAATGCCAAGATACCACATTTTCAACTAATTCAAGCTTTAGAAATTAAAAATTTATGTGCAAATTTATCTATGAGGAGTCATCCAGATCTACAGATGCCTTTTTGTCCTGTCAGTAGCCTGTTAATCATGTGTATTACTTACCTAAACAATTGGAGTTTGGGTAAAAAGCTTTTCAGCAAACAAGTACTACCATTAAAAATGGAAATAACATTTAAAAAATATTAACCATAAAGACATGCAACTAGCATTTTGACCAGAGAACAAAAGGAAACGTGCCTACTGAACCAAGACCCTGAGCAAAGAAACTCTTTTGTGGTTGAAAGAGAACTGATGATATGTTGTTTATAAAGCTATGAACTAGGGAAAGCAATTTACATGACAAAATGAAAATCTGTATGCAGTTTTCTTCCTGTTCACCTCTATAGCTCTTGCCTGTTTTCTTCAGTGCTCTGCAGTGCAATGGCATAAAAAGAAAAGCCTGAAATCAGGTCAACTAGCTATTAAATCTTTTTTGGACACCCTAGAAAACATATTAAGTCACAGAAACATGCAGATAGATGCCTACTGGGATTATTCAAATTAGGCACCTACCTTTCTTTGCTTTCATACTTAGAGGCTTTTAGAGACACAGGATGCTTAGGAGCTTCTGAAAATCCTTCTAAGGACCTATCTGCTTTTTAAGTCAGCCATCTGAATTTTTAGGCACCTACTCAGTTTGGCAAATATATACCTTACCATCTTACTCTACACATTTTGCAAACAGGTAGACTAATATTTTATACCATCAAATGAGAACATAAAGCTTTAATTAATGCTAAATGACAAAACCCTGTGATATCCCTACTTGAAACATACTATTTCCAGTAAATTCAAAAGTATTAATAATAATGCTTCTAGTCATTTTTTGTGTAAAAAAAGTAATATATTACCTCATATCCAAATTAATATTTCAATTTTCTTTGAAGACAATAAATTCTGTAAAAAACAAGATATTTCAAATATAAAAAATATTAAAAAATATTTAGAGAGTGTTTTAAAAAAACTAATTAACAAAAGGGTTAAAAATATATAACCATATTACTCCTACCTACATTATTCCTTCTGATCTTAGCTTATTCCAAAATTATAAACACTGATGCAGTTTGAAAATACACTAACAGCTTCTTGTAAGCATGCTTAATATGAAAAAAATTCTTTCTGACATATACATGCATATACTTAAGTATATAAATTCTGACTCTTATTCAGAAGTCTTGCCCATATAGTCCAACTTTCAGCATTTCACCAGGCTCCTTGTTTCAAACGTCATCACTTTTAGCAGACCCAAGCTACAGATGCACAGAATGTCACTCAACGCTGTATGTACATGAGATCCTTGGTGTACCTCATTGCTGGCATTCACAGTTTTGCAATTTCGAGAAAATTTCTTGAAATAGAAAAAGGAATATTGCTCAGACAAAACTAATTTTACATTTTTCAAGTTCCCACTTCAAATTTGAAAATTAATATTCAAAGAAAAATTTAAAATGTGAGCAAAACCATTTAATTCTCTTAAACCATCTTAAAAACAGCTGACTATTTTGGTTCAAAATCAGCCAAGAAAGATATTCACTGATTTTTCAGCTGACAGGCAAATTTCTGAGTAATGGCAATGCTAAAATAAAAGTAATGGCAAAGCTATAAAGCTTTATAATAAGACACAAATGGCTTCTAAAAGAATGGAATTTTTTGTTAAAAGAATCTACTTATTGCTTATTAACATGCATTATCACTGTATTTTTAATGTGGTATGGCTTCCTAAGCCATGCTGGCTGATTGCATTACTAATTAAACAATTTCAATTTATCTAATTAAATCTAAGTTGAAATATTTATAAAGTTATATGTGAGCTAAAATAGCATCTAAAGGGCGTGCTCATTAGTCTTCAATTACAGGAAAAATAATGAAAGTAATAAAAGTAAGGTGCACAGACCTAGCTAGTCCATGCTGGGTTATCCCATCCAAGTTTATAAGGCACTTAAACTATACTATGTCAATTGGTAAAAAAAAAAAAAAGAGAAAGCAAAAAAAAGAAATTTGGTATGGTTACTTACATTTAGGTGAAACCTTCATCAGCACACTACAGAATCACTGTTTGGATCAGAAGTTAGACACCCCTAGGCACTCTCAGTTTTCTTACCATTGCCTCTACAGCTCTCTACTCTTTTTTTGCCCACCTAGAAATGTATGCTGAAATTCATTTGAACTCCAAGTACTAGATTTTATTTATTAAACAGACCAAAATAGAAGGCTACATGTGCTATCAGTGAAGGAAATGTTTATGAAATTCCACGTTCATAACAGTTTTCACCCTGTCAGGGAAGAAACATCCTGTTGTGCAGGTGGAGGTTAATATTCCAAAGCATGGATGTTTTTCCTTAGATTACATGTATCTCTTCTTGAACTTACAGAGATATGTTTTGTGTAGAGACAGACAGAACTGTGCCTAAATCTTTCTACTTTTTGCTGTTAGTATTTGATCTCTAAAATATAAAAAAGATTTCCCTGTTCTATGTCAAACACATATAGATTAAAATCAGGACAACGCAAAGCCAAGTCTTCATATGTATTTCTGAATTAAGAGCTAGAGCGACAAATTTTGCTACACAAACTCTTATTTTTCTCTTCCAGTAAGTCCATGGTGGCCTACAATGCTCCATTTTTTTTCTGAAACTTTGCTATGATGCAGAGGACCTACCTCTGATACTCTGTCATATTTTTCAGATCCCTGTCTGTCTCTCGGTTCTCATCAATGTCCAGATCTGTTCTTTGGGGACTTCAGTTATTTTACTTTCATGCTTTTTTTCTTGTTTACTCAAGATGTCATCCAAGAGTACATCTGTTTGTTAAGAAATATTTGGTTTCATTTGATCTCAAGATTAATGTAGGAAAACAAGGAAGCAGAGCAAGCAGCAATGTCTTAACTTGTGAAAGAAAGGTCTATTATTATTTGCTGCTTGTAAATTTAGCCGAAAGCAGATGCTTAAAAGTCATTGGACACGTAAACAAACAGGTTGGACAGTTCTCTTTGCTAGAAATTACTGAAGTTGGGATAGATCACAACCACACCCCTGAAGAAAACTGACGAAGGCAGAAATAAGAGAGGTTTTCTGGAGGACTCTGTATTCTCAGGAGAACCTTAAGGATTTTGTTTGAGAGCTGGCTAAAACATTTTGAACATTTCTGAATATCAACTATCAATTTCTTCAAGGTTTCGTCTTTGGTTGGTTTTGTGGTTTTTTTCTTCCAAGAGGGACAGTTGCAGGTGTATATTAATGGTTCAAAGAGTCCTGAAATGATCAGGAACTTCACAGCAAGACCCAGTGCTGTGAAATTCACACAACCCAGAAACTTCTGGATGAGTGTTTCCATACGTGGCTTTGGATATTTTAAAGTGACATGATTTGGGGAGGGAAGTGAATGTGGTTACCAGGTATGCCATTAGAAAACCTGAATCCCAGACAGTCTTCTGTGGTTCAACTGAAGAACTGTATTCTTTTACAGCCATAATCTCAATATGCCTGAGCTATGACAACATGTATTTAGTATCACAATGTTGAATGCTAAATGTGTCTTATTAAAGACCATGAAATAAGATTAGTACGCATTTAACAGAAGACTACACAAACATCAACCCCCTTTCAAAATAATTTTAAAATTCTAAATTACAGATGTATTCTAAGCAGAGAATCTTAAGTATATAAAAACAGTATATTGGAATTAAAGCATCAGAAATACTGAAAACTTGAAGGAATATTCAAACAATCCTGACACATGTGAGTTTGTTTTCAGTGAAATATCTACATAGTAATTGGTTCATGTTTACAGTACTTCATTGTAAGCTTTTCAAAATTACAAATTTAAAAAAAAAAAAAAAAAAGAGTGAGACTTCAAAGATGATTCTTTAATGTTACAGGTATTTTACCTTACTGACATCTGTGAAATTACTAGGACTGAAGCTTTTCTTTTTCTCTGGGTCAGCATAACTAGTTTATAGCACTGTTGGTCTACATTTCTGTTACAGTGTCTGATGTTACTACTTGAAACTTCACAGTATTTCAGTTTCTTGATAAGTGCAAGTATGACCTACATCAATAGTGTGTAAGAATATCTTTTTAGAAGCTAAACACTTTGTTCTGTTTGATTACTAAATTTAATTGCAAGTTCTAAAAAATTTTAATTTGAATAATTACATTTTTTTTTTAGTAATTTTCACTTCATTTGCAGTTCTGTAGCTTTTAAAATGCTTACTGTTCTGTTAATTGCTAAAGAAAACCAAAATGGCTAAGTAATGTTAAGTACATCTTCTTTTGTGCCTGCTACATCTATGTTGTTCCAAAACCCTTCTTAAAAGGAAAAATAGAATTAATTTTGAAGAAAATTAAATATACAGAAAAAGGGAAAGAAATTAGAACCAATCTACATTTATTATAACTCTCCATAACACATGGTACATGGAACAGGATCTGTTTTAAAGCAACAAAATGATCCATGGGTTCACTGCTACTTGATAAGCGTATATTTAAATTCCACTATGACTAAGAGGAGACAAGAAGACATATTCAAGGAAAAAAACTCCCGAGGTCCCAGTCCCACAGTTCAGTGCACTAGGAAGTGATGTCAGGTTTAAATATGCATGTAAAAACAAATGGTGCATTGGAATTAAGAGAAAATAACAGAGGAAAAAAAGGTAGCAGGCATTTAAGTTAGATTTTTGGCTTTTTTTTTCTTTTTCTTTTTTTAAGGTACCATTGTGTAGCTACATATTTTACCCTACAGGATAAATTTAGGAAAATGATCCCTTTTAAGGACCTAAACTTACTGACTTCCATGGCATACTGGTGATAGAAAGAGAGAGAAACTGCTTTCTAAAAAAAAGTATAATCATCCCATTCATATATCTATAGCCAAATGAGAAACATCTTTATTGTTACATTTTCTTCTATTTCCTCACATATCTTGAGTGCCGCCTTGTGTACAAGGACAATTTAGGTGGCCATGGCTCTCCCTTGCCCCTGGGACATAGGAAGGAATGTTCCAAGGAGAAGGGAATGACATGCCTGGGGTGGGATATAAGGCTGTCAGAGACATGAGAACAGAACTACACCACACACCACTAAACTTCTTCCTTTCTAATAAGTGCTTACCTGCATTTTCCATACCATCTCCTACAATGGCACACTCTTTGGGGTCTTCTTTCAGAGAATTATTACTGTAATATTTGAATGTTTTGACTAGGCCAAGACCTGAGCCAGTTTTCTTGTTTGCCATTTATGACTTTCAATCTCATGTTCTTTAATCCCATTCTTACCATAGATTGTCTGCTACTGACTCTCAAAATTTGTTCCCTAGGTTGACAGTATCTTGTTTCATGCCCACTGTCTTTAACCGCTCTCTCTCTTCCTTTATAAAAAGGTTCTTTCCCATTTGTTTCAAAAAAACCCCACCAAATGCCCAAACAAAAGCCTCCCAAGATCATAAAAAACCTCTTATCCCACCTAACTACCTCTTTGATTACCACCCTCTTTATCCTCCACTCTACTGAAACCATGCTCACTAATGAGCTTCCGCTTGGTAAATCTGAGACAATCTTCTCTTTTGATCCCCTTCTTGCAATCGGCACAGCTCATCGCTATCCTCTCCACTGTTTTCTCATGTGCCTTAATGTTTCAAACAGCTACACAAACTTAAAAACATCATTTATTGTCCTTAATGCTCCAGACCCATCTTTATATTGGTTTCTTTTCAGAACTGTTTTCTGCTCCCTACCATCACTCCACAAGCATAACTATGCTAGTAGCAGCTCCTGTACATTTCTGCTTGCATATGATTTGGATACACTCTCCCAGAAAAGAATTCATGTGCCAAAATGATTCTTGATTATTTTAGCTGTAATCCTAGTAACAGCATTTTCAATACTATTTTCAAAAGATTAACTTCTGCTCGTTAAAGCTACCATTCAGAGAAAGACTGTTCTCCAGATAAGTATGTGTGTCTCTAATGAAACTTAACAGTTTAAGAAATCTGAATCTTTAACTATCTTCTCAACTTCACTTTAAGCAATTTGATTTTTCTTGTTTTACTGGCTGTCCTGTTTGACAGTTAACATATAAATTTAGATTTTCATGAATAGGTTCTGAATCTGAGTTCTTTCTAAATTTATTATTTCGTATCAGTATACTGCTGCTGTGATATGAGAGTTATTTAATAAACAGTGACACTTGTTTCACTTTCCCCTATTTGTCCTATTCTTTTATTAGTTTGTCCTTCCAGCCTAGATTGTTTCTATTCTAGAGAAAACTTTATACTGTTTTAAGAAACAATGTAAAGGTATTAGAGAGATGAAGGCTTCAGAAAATATTTTCCAATCCATAAAGTAGCATTTTTTAATTTCTTATTGAAGTATTAAAGTTTATGTATATTTTAATGTAAATCCAATACCTAATTTGATATAAAACAAACATAGCATTCTGCAAATGAAAAAAGAGAAATTCAATTCTTGCTAGTATAAATATGCCATCCTAGTCTAAGAAATACTGAGCTGCTCAGAATTTCAAAATATTGAAGGTTCCATAAAGTCATCTAAGCTACCATCTCCACTCTCTACAGCTTTAGCAGCTATTTATTTTGAATGCAGTTGATAAAAAGAGATCAGTTATATATAATTTGGAATTTTTAGTACATCAGCCTATTTGGAAAACTGGATTAAGTGAAGTGAGTCACCCTTCTGATGTTTCTCTGTCTCTTTTTGAACACCACATCCTGTCAATTTAAAGGTTCCAGATAAAATTACAAGCATTACTGGCAAAACCCATTGATGGCGGAAGCTGGAAAACCAGACAATCTCATTTCCTGATTTTTTATTATTAGCCTTTTTAAAGCATTTAAACAATAAACAAGGAGTTTCCAGTATTTCTGTAAAGATCAGTTTATCCTCATAAAGTATACTCCATGGATCAATCAAGCAAGATACATTTTATCTCACTGACTACTGGTCAGTCCCATTCAAGAAATGAGATTACAGGTTTTTTGTTTGGGTTTTTTTGGGGGGAGGGGAGAGGGTGGGGTGGAAGGAGGGCTGGTCATGGTTTGTTGATTTTATTAGAAAAACAAATTGGTACTGGCAGAGCACCTGGAAGAAGCTGCTTTTTCCAGCTGCAAAAATATGGACGAGCATGCTGTCAAATAATTTATTTCAGAGGGATTGGATTATTTTACTACCAAAGATGGCAGGCAATGATTTAACCTTACTATTTTTGGCTACGTTTCAACTGATAGTTAAGTCTACAGCAGATTGCTTAGTAACAATGCAGATAAAAACCGAAAGGCAAGTGGATTAGCCCAATTTAAAAAGTAGAACTGACATACATTGAACCAGGTCTGTGAAAATTACTTTCATTTACTATTACAAAATAGATACCTATTTTGTAATAGTAAGTGTATTTCTAGCAATCTTTTCTTAAGTAGAAAGAACTGTCAACAGCTCAGACATGTGACCTGAAAACTCACAATAAGCTAATAAATAAATTTAAATCAATTTAACTTTTATAATAGGGCAATGTTTAAAATAACATCAAAGATTAAAAATGTTGATACTTATTTTTTATGCTTCCTCCAAACAAGCTGTCTTATAACAAACACACTGCTAAGAGATACAGACTATTAAGTAAAATTCTTAAAAAGACCCGAGATGAATAAAGGCAGCAATGAGTTTAAAAACAACAATGTTAAATATGGGATACCCTGAGAATAAAAATCTAGGAATTTAGTTCATGTAAAATTATAAACAAAATTTGCATAGAGTAAGCAACCAGTACCAAAATCCCCCCTCTAGACACAGTGTGATTTTATCCAGTGGCTCTCTTTCACCCTTCTAATGAGAAAGGAATCATAATCTGGGAGACTGAAGAAGTATTTGAATATTAAAAAAAATCTAAATCCACACACCTATCTATCTGTAAAATATATCAAGAATTCATAGCCTCTTTTCTGACTGCTTTTCTATAACTTTTCCATCTTAGTCTGAGAAGCTAGTTTACACCCATTATTTTTGCAAAACATTATTTGTATTGCTATTTATACCTATAGGGATGTCATCAACCGCATGAAGTTTTCATAGGAGAAAAGAATATTTCATAAAAAATTCACCTTACTAGCCCTATGCTACAGCACTGCTTGAGAATTCCTAGAGTTAAAATGAATAATGCACTTTCAAGTGGCAAAGTTTAGAGAAATGCAGAAGGTAAAACTAGACTAATGACGTGTAAAACGCATGCAGTATTATTTAAAGGCTATTAACTAAAAATTGTTTGTAACACCACCCTGGTAAGGAAACTGCAGGATCTCTTTATACTGAATTTCTTCTCACATAATAATTAACATTCACTTTGATTACTCAACATTTCAGCACATAGTATTTTTATTTCAACATTCTTGTAATGTTAATAAAGAATATCTGACACCTGCTACTTCTACTTTACACTAACTGCATGGGACAAATTGTGGGCTGAGAACACAGTGAACCTAACCTAGCCTGCTAAAATGAATGGGAAACAAAACATCCTTACCTGACTCTGGATAAGCTCAATTTAGAAGTTAACCTTTCTTTCTACATTGTCTACCCATTATATCATTTTTTTTTTCCCCAAAGCAAAAAACATGTGTGAAATATCTAGAGTTACATAACTTAATACAAACATTTGCATGGGATTGGCCTGAAAAGGGAGGGCATACCCCAAAGTAGTGTCCATCTGATAACTGCCAGCTGCCTGGCTGTGTTCTACAATACCATTACTATTTACTGACTTATTTTCAGAAAATGTATTCTACAATTTACCACAGTCATTGACAAATGCATTCTAAATACAAGAAAATTGCTATATAAACTCCTACGGGAGCTTGATGACACAATGAAACTAAACTTTGCCTGGAGTAAAGCAACACAAATATTTGTCTTCATGTCAATTTTTAAAATGACTGCTCCTGAAATAACCTTGCAATGACCTCTATTTTGATGCAACTGCACCCTAGAATATGAAATCATAACATCATTGAAAAGAAATAAAAATTAATATTTATAGGCTAATACATATCTTCTGAGGTCATTAACTTTTTTTAGCATTTTGCTGCCATAAACTTAGATTTGAAATCTACCATTATGAGGTAGTGTAAGACAAAAGGAAAACCCTTCAAAAGCTCTCTGATGCTACATTACTTCTGTATGTATGGGATACAGAGGTTGGATAGTATGTACTATTGCACTGACTGCAGCTCTGATAACGCACTGGAATGGAGGTAGAGTACCTATTTAATCCACTCATTTCACGTCATTCTGTTTGATAAGCACACCCTTACCTTTAACACATGAACTGATGTAAAAATACCTGCATCTCATCATTATTCATAGGCTTCTGTACATCTACTTCAGACCAGACCATGAGAGGCCAAAACGGTCACTTCTGTCTATGGGACTACTTAGAATACAACATTCCTATATGATAAAATAGGAAATAACCAATGAATTCTTGACCAGTTCCCTATAACTTTGTAAGAAAAACATTTTCTAATGTAAGATTTAGAATAAAAGCACTAGAATTGTCAAGGTTGAAGAAGCACTAGTTATAGTCTGATGTTTTTATTTTATCAAGAAGAAAATGTCCTTGGAAAGGATACTTAGTGTTCAATCCAATAGCCATAAACCAATTTTAAGAGAGGATGCTAAACAAATTGATTTGTTTTCAGCATTATGAAGTCCCTCCATCTCACAAGTTTCACCTGAGCTCTGTACTAATGCAGTCCCATGCTTTCTGGACTTCAGTATGACCAGCACAAAATCTTTTCTTCAAAAATGACTGGGTAAACTGACAGTAACATTTTTTAATTACTATTCTGTCTCCAAGGAAGAATGACAGAAAAGACAGTAGGGTTCAGGAATACAGAAGGAAGATTTGGTTATGGTCTTAAAATACATAAAATGCTGTTGCAAGAAGGAAAGATATGCAATGATTATTTACATTATTCTATTTTTTTTATCTGGGTATGTTACATCTATGCCTAGGTCCTTGGAATGTGAAGCATCCCCTCAATGGTCAACTGGAAAATCTGATTTAACATGTTTATCCTACCCCAAACTGGGGACACACAACACGTTTTTCCTTACTCAAAACCCTGCCTTGGTGTCTGTCACAGACAGACTTAACCTGGAGCTCCATTATATTGTGGAGCACTCTTACGCTATGCTGCTTTGGATACTACTGTTTCATGCTGCTTAGGATTTGCTACCATTTTGCTTTTTTGTCTCACAATACACTAGAATTGCTGCAGGTTGCAGTCTGTAACATATATTTTAGACAAAACAAATAAATGTTGATTTGTGTCGCAATACAGTATTTTATTTTCCAAGAGCTGGAATTGACTGAACAATGAAAAAATAATTTAGTTCTTTATTTAATTCTTACCTGAGAAGAATATGTGTGACCATCTGATCCACAAACAGGATTGGTATAAACTACTGGACACTGCTTGCAGTTTGATGAAATGGGACCACCCCTCCACTGTTTATGGCCTAAACCAGCCTCTTTCATACTGTAAGTAAACAAAAAGTATGTAATTCTGATAAGCAGTAGTAAAAATGAACATATTCAGGGTATTTTAATGAGCCTTTACAAACAGTAAGCCATACATGATTTCAGCCAAAATGTTCTCTTCTAAGTAAAGAGCTTCCACAGTCACTGGTATATACTCGCTCACCTTTGTACATTACTCACTGTAGTGATACTTGATACCTGTGTATTATTTATCTTTCTAAGACACCTTAGTAGAAAAAGATGATTAAGATGATGCTTTGGTGACTGTTACACTTATTAATCAGTGAAAGATGTCTGACTTGTGTGGTATTTACTTTTTTTTGTTGTTATTAAATAGTATGAATGGAGCTATTGTATTAATACTGGTGTTTAAGGAGGTAACATTTAAATATTAGAAAATTATATCATAAATACTTCTATAGAAATAGGTAGGTGGTCCTTCAGAGTATTGTTTGCCCCACTTTGACCACTGCCTCTCGCAGCTTACACTTCATAAAATTCAGACTCTAGCACCCAATGTAAAGTTCAAAGGAAAAAAAAGGTAATCCACTGGAGCACAGAATTGATCTGCATAAGCGTATATGTGTATGCTTATACAAACAGATAGATATAGCTAGGTGGATCATTTTAACACAGAAAAAAGCTACGCTGGGTCAGACTAAGAGTCGAAAATAAGTTACTGACGCTTCCTCAGAATACTCTCCTAGCCTTCAGTAATTTGTGGCATATGGCCATCCTCAGACAAACATGTTTTCTCTCTGTAGCTTTGAATTAATTTTTATTCATGAATTTTTTCAATTACTTTTTGCAACGATAAAAGCATTTAGCAGCCATTGTATCCTGAAACAGCTGTTTTATGAGAGTTGCCTAACTCATTGACTGACCTACAATATGCTTTATATATTAATGGCTTCCATATAAATAAGAAAATAGAACAATAATGCATGATTTTTATATTGTGTTTTCTGCTTGGAATCTTAATGAGGAATCTAAAAATGATTATGTTTAGAATACAGCAATGACTTATCAGGACACACTCAAGTAGTAAATGTTCAAACTTATCTTATAAAAAACTTAAATCAAATCTTCTTTAATGAAGCAGAACTCTTTCCGCTTGGTTCACCTACAGATAATACAGAACTATTTTGCTAATTAGTCAAGATCACTGTTTGAGAAGAAGTTGTCTGGAGTAATAAAAAGAAATGAAATTAGAGAAAATAAAATCCTCATCCTCTGGTTTTATGATGTGCAGAGTAAAAGGCTAAAAGAACACACCTAACAGCAAACTGATGATGATCAAAACCAAAACCCCATTTCTCTATGCTCATTTTTTTATGCTGTTCATTATTTTTGCTGTAACTATGGTCTTTAAAAAGAAAAAAAAAGAAATAAAATCATATAATCTATAGAAGTTTACGTTCAGATTATGTTGTGTGGTGAAATTTTGAAGAACACAGGTTTTTTACAGTGTAAACAGGAACCTGAAAAGTTGTACAGAGAAATTATCAGTTATGGCTGAAAAAGCTAGTAATAGCTTCAATTACATGTAGCATAATGAGTGGTAAAATATCTGTACAGGAAGTTTTTAGGTCCATCAGGAAGTATAAAAAAAAGGTAACAATTCAAACATACCACCCTAATTAATAATAAATAACAATCCTTTCTGCTGAGTTGCATCATTTGAACACTATAAACCATTTCATTTCTATTATAGTAAAGAAAAGCATAGTTGAACTGTTGAACTGAACAAAGTTGAATCTTTGCTTATGTATAATATATAGTAATAACCTGACTATTACTGCTCCTCTCACTTGACTTAGAGTTTTCCAATCATCCACATGAGCTCCAGTGTAATTAGATCATTTAGATGGCTGCACCTTTCTCTTACTTCTTGTTACTTTTATAGCTCACAGTTTTCCAGAAGTGCCCCAGTAGCCTGAGGTTACTGACAGGACCAGAGTCCCAACTATCAGCCTGATGCAATTTCTATTTATCTGAAATACAGTAAGTTTAAAATGCTGCATTCATCAATTACAAAAGTTCCAGACATCAACAGGGAGAACAACTTCAATACCAGCAAATAACAGAAACTGGAAGCAGGATTTTTAAGACACACAGGGGCTGTTGGGTGTAGATGTTGTGGTGGTGCAGCCCCCCCCCACCCTGGGCAATATTGCGATGTCAGGACCAGCCAACCTTGTGTTCTTGTGCAGTGAGTTGGGACAACCTGGTGCTTTCTTATCCTGACTACAGTACAGTCAGTCAGAACAGTTAGGCACTCCCTAACTGTACCTGAAACTCCTGCTGCCTGGATCATGGCCCAGCTTTGAAGGTGCCTGACAAGAATTGTGGCTGGAATGAAATTACACTGACCAAAGACAATCATCTTGCGAACCTATAAACAGCAGTCCCAAGTGATGCCCTTTGAGATCTCCTGGACTGCAGCAGGCTGCGACCAGCATCTCCCTCTGAGTGCACGCCTCACAGAGCTCGCGAACCTTCCAGTTTACGAAAATCAGAGGACTGTTGCCGAAAGCTGACTACGGGACCTGGGCTGAAACCCTTCACTCCTTGAGGCTCAACCCTTTGCCCGTTGAGAAATGCCGAGACATTTGACGTGAATATTTCACTGAACTCGAGCGGAATTTTTAACAGGTATACCTTTTGTTTATTTATATATCTATCTCTATCTTTAAGTCTGTGTGCATGCACATGAATTGACCTACGTATCCAATAGCAAGTACAGTACAAATAATGCCCTTTCAAATCTATAATTAAACCACTGTTGTGATTATAGCAAATTCTATCACTTTGTAAATGTTAAATTAGTCAATGATTAAGTGCTGCTAAATCTTGTGATCCACCTTAAACTGTGAATGAACCTCAAACTGCTGCTACACACATACAATCCCTTTAGACAAAAATCGTTGACCAAGCCTGGGACTAGGAGTAGATGCAGCCACACCCAAGCTCCATCAGGAGTTTAGAAAGCAAGGGGGTCTTCTCTGAACCTCGTGACTCAATGGGAGGGTCTCCCTTACCTTTTTGCATCTCCCATCTCCATGCAAATCATGAAAACTCAATTCTAACTCGATCTCCCTTTGTATGTTTCTCCCTTACCCTTCTGCGTCTTTGGTCTCTGTATAAATCATTCTAGTTTGATGCTAACTTAATTTTCCTTTGTACGCTTCATCTGTGTATTAAGTAATAGAGTGAACCTTGCCATCGAAATTTGTGAAGTTGTACTTTTATAAACTTCTATTAATTCACTTTTGCTAATACCCTTGACGGTGATTCTTTAAGCTGCCCAAACCACTAACTCATGACAAATGCTTAAAACACATCAAAGAAAGGACTAGTGGTGATTACAGGGTTTTAGCATATCTGCACCCTTGTACATGCCCTCAATGAAGTTTAAAGACAAGAAAAGACAGAGGCGGGGTGGGGGGAGGAAGCCCTTTTAGACAGAGGAAAACGGATAAGTAAAATCACCCTAAGGAAGGAAAAGAGAATGATGTGTCTCAGGAAGGACCACAAGGGGGGTGGACACTAGAAGAAGCTCAGGACATGGAAATTGCAATCTGTGACAACCAGCGGAGAGGTATGAAGAAAATGGAAAATATTTTATGTAGTCACATAGATTACCTTCTCTCAACTATCCTCTGCTTTGTTAGGCTTTTAACTGCAGGTTGTCCCAGGGTACTGATTTAGCGTGAAGAGAGTCAAGTTTCCTGTCATACACAGAACTCACCTGAGACCTTCAGCAGACCACTTTCTCAAAATCTTTGTTTCTATATAACTAATAATATGTAACTTCTGTTTCTACAAAACAAAAATATCTGCATTTTTCCAAACTTGGAATTGGTATAATGATAAATAAATTATAAATAATGATACTTTGAAGGTATCAATCCAGAGATACCTGGTTATGGAAATGCTTTCAAGGAACATCTGTTCAGAAGCTTTAGCACAATGGTGCAGAAACTAGATTCTGTATTATCAGAGCTGCTGAACAGCTATTTTTTGATTGTCAGTCACTGAGATGACAGGCAAATATGAAAAGTCAATTAAAAACAATTTTAATACTAGTTATGGTAGACACATGCATTTCATAAAATATATTAATAATGCCTTTTACTTATGTACTCAAACATTTCCTTTCACCATTATTTAACTGCATCAGATTTGTTCCTGTTGTCTATTTCTTTGCTATCAGGTGGTGTGTTTATTTTTTTTAGAGCTAGGCAATGAGCATACACACAAACTAGTGACATGGAAATAACTGAGAAACTACTGTGGTGATATAAATCATCTTGAATTAAGATCATTGGTGTATGTCCACAACGTCATGAAATAAAATACAGAAAGACTATTTAACTACAATATAAATAACCTGTTATCATTTACTTGTGTCCTGGTTTCAGTTGGGATAGTTAATTTTCTTCCTAGTATCTGGTATAAAGTTGAGGTTTGGATTTAGTATGAGAAGAATGTTGATAACACACTGACATTTTTAGTTGTTTCTAAGTAGTGTTTAGACTAAGTCAAGGATTTTTCAGCTTCTCATGCCCAGCCAGCAAGAAGGCTGGGCGGGCACAAAAAGTTGGCACAGGACACAGCCAAGGCAGCTGACCAAAACTGGCCAAAGGGGTATTCCATGCCATGTGACGTCATGTCTAGTATATAAATTGGGGGCATTGGCCTGGGGGTGATAGCTGCTCAGGAACTAACTGGTTGGTAAGTGGTGAGCAATTGCATTGTACATCACTTGTCTTTCTCAGGTTATATTTCACTCTCTTTTTGTTATCTTCCTTTTCATTACAATTATTATTATTATTTTATTATTTATTTTTTATTTCAATTATTAAACTGTTCTTATCACAACCCATGAGTTTTACTTGGTTTTGATTCTCCCTCCCATGGGGTGGGGGAGGGAGGAGTGAGCGAGCAGCTGCATGGTGCTTAGTTGCTGGCTGGGGTTAAACCACAACAACTTGAGATATGCAAATAAATCAATATATTTTTACATTTTAAAATCTTAAGATGGCAAAACAAATAGTAAACAAAGAAATCAGCTACATCACTATAAGAAAGCAATTTTCTTTTTCCTCTTCCTTGTATTTATTATTTTTTGATTCGATATGCAAAAAGAAAACCCAGATCACTGCAACTTGTAGTTACTAAAATTCTACCATTTAATTTTGCAATTCCACTACAATCACTATAAATGTTCTTGCACTTGTTAGTATTCTGCCACAATAAATATATGATGCCATGTGAAAGTCAACCTCTTCCACTGACAAATTTTATACTTCTAAATTTCCTGAAAAGGGCTTTGGAATCTGTCTAGTAATAAAATAACTATTACTGAATGCAGAAGCTCCACCTTATCTGACATTGTTGACACCTAAAGGGTAAAATTAAATATATGGGTTTAATTTACCAGCAACACTTGTGATTGCTTTAATTTGCATACACCAAATCGTGCATATGCTTTTAGACTGCATATGCAACTGCATGCCTAGAAACATAATTAGCCAATCTGCGCAATTACTCTATCCTATGTACCTGTTTGCATACATAAACTTACCTTCCTGTATACACAGTCATCATGCCTGCAAATAGTTTGAGAATGGTTAATGTAACCCATTGAAAATTTAGCTGCAAGCAACTCTTTGGCAACATGACTTATTTAATGATATGTATAAAATGCACGAGTGCCCAATTCATTTGAAAAAAGTGGTATTTTATAGCTAGATTTGAGAATCTTCAAACACAGGTCTTCAAATACAGGCCAACAGAAACAAATCTGAGTTACTAAAAACCTAATCTTTCAAAGAACTCTTGTAACTCTTCTCTGATTACTACATTTGCATTTTTTAGAGATTTTAGAATTATTCCAATTTAGAGACTGCCTGATTATGTTTTGCCATGGCCTTTGGGGGACACAATCAGGCTGTGCAAGATTAACATAATCAGAGAAAACACTTGTATCATGGAATCTAATTTGCTTTCATTAGAGTTCACTGGATTTCCTTCAAAGTTCTCTTTTCATGCGGAAGCATCCTGGAAGAAAACTATGGCTGTCAATATATTGTTGAGATGTTTATTTCAAATGTTAAAAGAAACCAAGACATTATTGCCAGTCTCTGTGTGTGTATGTCTATATTATTTTGACTTGTTTCATTATTTTGCACTATTCCTAACAAATACAAGAAAAATCTGTCTTAAGAAAGTAATAATTGACTCAATCTGAGACAAATAAAGCAAAGGTTAATAAAGTTAATATGGGAATCAAAATACAATATATTTTAGCAACTTTAAATTAAGTGTTGGCAAGATGTTTGTATTTATTGATGGACCATCATAATATTTGGCAGAAACATGTGAGATTATATAAATTCAGCTATTATTCTTTCCCAGCGTCTGCACCCAAGACATTATATTAGAAAATTATGTATGATCTATCATTTTTGTCAGGATCACTAAGCATATATACTCAGTATTATTTCAGAATTTAAAAGACTATTTCTGTGCATGTAAAAAGAAAATGCTACTTACTCATTTATACCAGAGAAGGAACACAAGTACATATCTTAAAGATAGAAATTCTTGCTACCTCTTTCCACCTACGTGTATTATTAAAAAGATAAGTTTACACTTTAAGGTAGTTTCTTGCCTTGTTGTCACACAGCCCCATTATTTTCAGTACCATTCCGCCTACTCTTGCCAAGCAGAGAAATCAGTATTTTATTCTAAATGTTTATATAATAAACTAAAATCTAAACAAAACAGCCTTATATACTTAAAAAAACAACAACCAACAGTTTTAAGTAATGCTACTGAAACTTCCTGGAATAGTATTTGCTTCCTTTTGATTGAGTGAAGTTAGCTAGTAAAGTATTTTAATGAGACAGAAAAGCAAAGATTGCACAGCAACACTGAAATGAGTTTTCTCATTATTTAACTTATCTGGAGTTGCTTGAGAGGTGAAAGGGACCTAATACAGGAACAGCTGAATGCAGAGCTCATGCCAACCTTCTTTTCCATTACGTTGGCAAATGATACAGGCATTTCAAAGAGTAATTTGTTACAAATTACTAGGTAAATCACCAGGGGAGGCAGGGTGGTGAAGATTTGAGATGTTGAAGTCTAAAAAGTGCCTATTAGAGATATCAATCCTGTATGATTTTTTTTGAAAAAAGGTTATCAGCACAAAGTAGACTGAAGGTTTTTCTTAGGACCTCTTACACTTGCTACACTTGTATTTTACATAGTTACGCACTGATTAGCACGTATTTTTCTAACACTTAAAATATAACTTACAAAGAAGGAACAACATTAAAAAAAGCTTGAGTCAAAATCATTACATTGTTATCATAGTTTTCTGATCAGAACTGCTATATGGTCAGTTACATCTTTAGGAGACATACAGCTACAAAAAAAATTTATAAAGGAAATCCAAATTACCTAAATGAAAAAAAAAAAAAAAAAAAAAGAAAGAGACTTAGGGTAGGTAATTAGGAGATAATGGGCAAATAAAGGGAAAGAAAACCTGGGTTAGAGACTTAGACTTCAAAAAAAATAAAAGTAATCAGATGTTTTTACCAATGCCCCTAACTTCCAGATGGTAGTCAATTATGTGTATGTGGTGTTAAAAAAGCTAGTTCATGGTAAGAGAACACTATTGAAATCTGAAGGAAAAGTTGACCTCTGTAGAAAAGGCTCCAAATATTCTTTCAAAATTGTGGCTCTTTTCAGCTCAACATCTCAGAGTCCCCCCTCCCACCTACAGCTATTCTTTAAAAAGTTCTGATTAAAATCTTTTGTTTTAGTTAAAGAGCAAAGACAGAAAAAGGATGTTCACATATTGCCTAGAGACAATGACAGAATATAGACTTGTTAAAGGATTAAGAAGATAGTTGTACTAAAAGAGATACCAAGTACTGCATCAGAATCCTTCTCTCTTCCTTCCATAAATATAAATTCCCTTCCTTCCCAGCTGACACTATTCCTAAACACCCTAGGAAAATCAGTAAAATCTAGATGGCAAAAATGAGCACATTCTTCACACCCCTCTTTCACTTCTCCTTCCAGCATAAGCCCCAGACTACAGAGATAGCACTCTCTGGAGCACCAGTTCTGTAGAGCATGATTTGTCCATTATTATCTAACACAGGCATTTATATGCATTGTGAAGTCAAAAATATATAATAAATTTCCACTAAAAGCCAGCATTATTTATGGATATGCCTATTGCATTCCCACGAAACGATCTGACATAGTTCCATGCATTCCCTATATATTTAACTAGAAATGGTCACATACACGTATCTGAAGCAGATTTTGCTTGGCATATACTGGAGATATGGAAAGCATTTATTTTCTGTCACAGAAACCACTGTACTCAAATTTTTCTAAAGATAGAGACGTTAAGTTGACCCTTAATATCTGTAATAACTCTATTACATTCTCTGTTTAAAGTAGCAGACACATAATGTTACGTTAATAAAAACAAGTGAGGTACATGAGCGCAAACAATATCTAAATTATGAGACTTATTAAACAAATGTGTATTTACCATTTTGAACACAACAAACTTTTTTGTTTGCACAAACTGGTATAAAGTGTTGTTGAAGATAAGGAACAAGACTGCATCTTCCCACAGAATAGCAGTATTATAGATGTTAAGATATTTAAACACCAGAAATGTTGAATTCCTTGAGATCTACAAAAGATCAAAACCATATTCTCACCTAGTGATACTGGAGATGTCCTTCATCCTTATTTTTATTGCTTCAGAATACACGCTGAACTACTTAGTGGATAATCAGGTGTTTTGGGTTTGTGTGGCATGGGGTTTTTTGGCAGCAGGGGAGGGGGCCGCAGGGGTGGCTCCTGTGAGAAGCTGCTAGAAGCTTCCCCGGCTCCCAGTCAGACCCGCCTCTGGCCCAGGCCGAGCCCATCAGTGACGGTGGTTGCGCCTCTGGGAGAACAGATTTAAGAAGGGGAACCTGCAGCGGCGGAGGAGATTGGAATGTGAGAGGAACACCTCTGCAGACACCGAGGTCAGTGAGGAAGGAGGGGAGGAGGTGAGCCGGAGGAGGGGATGCCCCTGCAGCCCGTGGTGAGACGGCAGGCTGTCCCCCCCCCAGCCCATGGAGGGGAGAGGGGGGATGCCCCCCAAGATGGCCGTGACTCCGTGGGAAAGCTCGCACTGGAGCAGTCTGTGCCTGAAGGACTGCGGCCCGCAGAAAGGACTCGTGCCAGGGAAGTTCGTGAAGGACTGCAGCCCATGGGAAGGACCCACGCTGGAGCAGGGGAAGAGTGAGGAGTCCTCCCTCTGAAGAGGAAGGAGCAGCAGAGAAAAGGTGTGATGAACTGACCCCAACCCCCATTCCCCGTCCCCCTGCACCATTGGAGGAGAGGAGGTAGAGAGAACCGGGAGTGGAGTTGAGCTGGGAAGGAGGGAGGGGTGGGGGGAAGGTATTTTAAGGTTTGGGTTTACTTCTCATTATCCTTGTTTTGATTTGATTGTTTTTTTCCCAAGTTGAGTCTGTTCCACAAACAAATTGTTTTTTTCCCAAGTTGAGTCTGTCTTTTGCCTGTGACCATAAGTGGTGAGTGATCCCTCCCTGTCCTCATCTCGACCCATGAGCTTTTCTTCACATTTTCTCTTCCCCATCCCAGGATGGGGGAGGAGTAAGCAAGCAGCCTTGAGGTGCTTTGTTGCCAGCTGGGCTTAAACCATGACATCAGGTTAGATGACAGCAGAGTCCAGGGGGTTTGGTTTGTTTTAATAAGAAAGCCACAGATTTAAGTAATTTTCTGTATGACTTCTGTGAACTTTTGGCCTTTTACTCCTGCCTACTCCACAAATCGACTTAGAAGTCCTGAGCCACAGAAGCTGTCAAAACTTGAGGTTCACCCACTAAAGGTGAGAGCTGAGCATAAACCATCTTCTCGCTATCTCTAAGAAGGAAATCTGGACATGCAGGTCAATGGAGCACCAAAACACACTCCATCACTCCATGAGTATCTGAAGTTTGGACCATCAGAGTGAGGAAGAATGGCACATATTTTACAAAGTTAACTCACAGCTAACTGCCTAGCTGTCCTCCTAAGGACTGAAGTTTTAATATGGCATGGCTGAATAACCTTGGCTCAGACTTCTGAGGAAACTACTAAATTGCGAGAAAGAGCTATGAGAAATTATGTGGCACCGTGCAATATAAGAAACGTAAACTGCAGACAGAACTAAGATTGTTGAGACATAATCAGTCAGGGGTGGGGGGAAAACAAGCCACAAGTATGAAAAGTTATAAAATCATAAAAGGAAAAAAACAGATTCAGAAGCTTAAACTGAGCCTCAGTGTTGTTTGAACTGAGGATCAGCCCATTTCAAGGAGCAATGGAAGACAACACTTGTTATACTTGATTGAACTGTCTGGCCAGCAAGGATTCATGGGGTATCTTGCAAAAGGTAAAGAGCATCTTCACATTCAGTCTGACCACAAATTAGTCCTAGCTATATATTTTCTCTATTTGACGATAAATAATTTTGTACTTTTAGGTAGCATGTATCCTGCTTACAGAGCCTTTGTGAACTGTAAAAATTGCTAGAACAAAGTGGTCCAGAGAGGGAAGATTATAAATATAGGTTCAGAAGTAAAGAACACAGTGGAAGAAAAATTTGGATGAAGAAGGCATTTGCGCAGAGCAGAGTGATTCACCTATCACAGGAAGTCTGATTTGGCTCTTCAGCATAGTTATTTTGGCCTCCAAGATGAGAAATGACAAATTCTTCTATAAGGTATAAAAACAACACTACCTCTAGAAGACAGTTAAACTATGCATTGGTTGATCTCTTAGTATATTCATATATTTTTCAGTTCTTTTAATGTTGGCAGTTTTGTTACATCTGTAATTTCTTTCAACAAAACAATATGAAATACTGCATTTTAATTTTATTTTCTTTTACAGTAAAGGATCTCATTTCTCTAGAGGCTATTTTCTATGCAGGCATCCATTTGACATCATATGAATGTACAGGATGTCCAAATCACTGTGCCATCTAGAGGCCACACTAAGAAATCTTCTTATCACCTATCATTACTTAGCAAAGATCATTACTTAATAGATATATGCAATATAAGAAGATAAATAAATTATATATCCTGGGAGACAAGCTAATTTCCTACATCTTTCAAAGCTGACATCATCAAATACAAACCTCACGTTCTATAACTTCTACAGTACGATGGTCAGTGAGCAAAGTTAAGATGTGACATTTTTAATTTATACCAGTTGTGTGTAGATTAGGATTTAAAGATTGTAGATAAAATCCTGGTCCTGTTGAACTCATAAGAAAACTCCTATCGACTTCCAGTGGGCGATAGTTTTAGTCTGTTGCATCAGGCTTCACGTATCACAGCTACAGTTCAAGATGCTATGTTTCTATAGTAACAAGAGAATGATTCCTAAAGATTATAAAGGTTTGGGGCTAATTCAGTAGTACCACACTTGGATCACAGAGTAACACAGGACTCTGCCAATGAACACAACCAGTGTATCTGCATTAGCAAACAGGTACCACAGGATTACACATACAGAGTGAAACACCTGGTGTGAGAACCTAATGCCCATCTTTTGGGGGGAGAGGGGGGCATGGGTTGTTTTTCTGTTTAGTTTTTTAACTTTGAACTTCCTCTAGTCTGGCATGCTGGCACACATTAGGTAGGGTCTTGGAGAACATCTCCCAGTTTTTTTCATTCAAAATGAATCCATTTCATACACCCTGAGAGCCACTCCACTATTAAAACCAAAGCAAGGTGAGATGATCAGATTTTCGCACAGTAACACACTCCCAATTGAACCAAAACACTAATGTAGACATATAGGGGTTTTTGCTGCCTTGCTTTTAAGCTTCAGTTTTTCCTTCTCCTCCTCCTCTTTTAAGCATATGTTTTTTGAAGAAGAAAAAAATTTCTTTCCAAAAGAACATTACATTACTCTCTTTATTAACTTCATTGCACCCCAAATCAACCAGTCCATAATATCAGTAAAAGAAAGAAGAGCTCACTGAAATACAGAAGACCAGGAAAATCACCCCTATTCTTTCAGTATTTTTTGTTTTCAATGAATACAACAATTTATCACAGTTGTGTCTTTGTGAATTATAGCATCACTGTCAGAACCCTTTTTCTTCCAAGGACCAAACTGCCCTCCCCAGAACACAAAAAATACCACCAGCTAATTTGTGCCAGTATGTCCTACACTCTCTTGCCCTTCACTTTTTCTCCAGGCTCTGTGGAGACTGAAGAAAGGTCCGTGAATCTATAAAGGAAGAAAGAGTTGGACAGCAGACACACAGAAACCTGCCAGACCCAATGCAGACATCCATCCATGCTCAACAGCAATTCCTATAGATTACACATACAAACAGGGGCCTTCACTTTTGTTTCCTCCCCTTTTCATGGTGAAAATTATTTCTTCACCAAGTTCCCAGTGGCAGATCAGCCAAAAGGGCTATGGCAATATAATTCCAAAAGACTCCATGGCATTGACAAGTAAAATCAAACTGCAGGAACACAAACTGCTAAAGAAACATAGACTTTGAATCCAGACTCTGCAATATCAACGTGTTTGAGGCAAATTCTTTTTCTCTTTCAGGTATCTCACACAACAATGCAGAAGGCAGTATCTCTAATGGTTACTTGCTTATCCTAAATTGTTAGTTCTGTGCAATGATCTGGGTTGACACCTAGTTTAGCAATCATGATAAAAATCTGCTGGGTTTAATAGAGATAAATTACCACAGCAAATAATAATGTCTGACAAAACACATCATAAAATGATAAAGCAAAGCAGAAGCCAAGAGTTACTAATGATTCCTATGATAGTAGGAACAACTACTATTAGAAGTTTTCAAGGATTACTGGTTTCAGAAACTGTACAAAACATAAAATGACCCTCGTACATGAAAGAGGTTTACTATAACCAAAGCTCCATGTATATTTCATATGCAAAGCAAAATGTCACACAAGGGCTGATTTTTCTTCCTCTCTAATGCAACATTTTGAAGGATATATTTTGTAGGGATATAAAGGTAAATAAAATAAAATCAGGTGGAGAAAGAACAGTTAAGTTAAAGAAAAAGGTATTTCAATTATTTTGAAATTATATGAAAACGTATTGTCATTTAAATGATAAAGATGCTTCCTTGACTAGATATTGTTTTCACATATTGTAGATAGTGCAAAATTACCTTGGCAATATTGAGTTCATAATTTTTAAGCTTAGCAACTCACCTACTATTTTTCCAAATTCACGTTGTTTAGAGAACTTGTTCCACTTCATAAAAATATTGACCTAAACATATTTTCTTTCCTTTCAGTGAATACATGCATTTTTACTCAACCAAACAGACATTGAGAAACTCAGGATCTCCTAACTTACACAGTTATTTAAGTGCTATTCTAAAAAAATGGCTTTATTATTCTTTTAATGTGTAGAATCTTAAAAATTCCATATCTCTCACTAATGAACAATGGTTAATTTTTTCACAAGCACTGCAGAAATTGACAGTAATAAAGTTGAACAGGTTTGAATAGCTCCAGTGACTACACGGGATGCTCACTGTTATAACTGATTCCAGAATTGAGGCCTCAAATAATTTTATATACATATTTTAGTTGATATAATGTATAGGCAATATTAAAAAATAAAATTGAGATTCATACACACACATCCCAAGTTGGTAAAGCAATAATGTATTATTTTAGAAGGATTTTTAATAGTGTATGTTAATTTATGAACTTATACTTCACCTTTTGATCACTTAACAAGATATGCAAATGTCTTCTGTAAATGCTTTCTATGCTAATCTAAGCGTTTGACCTTGTCATAATGTAATTTTTTAATCATTTCTCTTGAGAGTTATCACCTTTTCTCAAAACTGTTTTCATTTTATAAAGCTAAAAGAATCATTAAACAGCTCTCAAACCCATAATTTTCTATTTTGCAAAGACAGAACATTACACAGATTTTGTGTCAGCCTTGCAGAGTTTACCTCTTTGAATATAAATATATTCACTGTCTATTGGAAAAAACAAAGACATCAATTTGTGTTCAAAAGAAAGCAGAGATTCTTCAACATGTTTTCAAATACAGATAACTCAGAAGTGAAAATAATTTCCTTTCTTTTACACATTATTTAATAAAGCAGAATACTTTTTTTTTTTTTAAAGACAGAAACCAGTTCTCTTCAGTCAAAGAAAATAATTTTAAGAACTAGATATAATAACCAGAAGGTTGTGTCAAGTCTTACATTCTTATAGTCTGTTGAACAGGAATCTAAAAAGTCCCTAATAATAAGCAAAGTGCAATAATCAGATTTGGTTAGTGATATGTGGGTCCTATGTATCAGCATGTTTCATATTTGTAAAACTGCAGAGTTAGATATTGGCTTAATTTTTTAATGATTATGTATCTATTGTTGAGAGAAGTCAAAGTTATTAATTCAGAGCCTGGTTTGCATAATATGATGCTTTTTGTTACCTGCATTTGATAGTCCAATTACAGATACAGTTCTCATCAGAAAGCATCTTAAAGCCTATGATTCAGAAAAAGTAACTGAGGGAAGAAAAATAAATGAAACATAAAAAGTAAATTAAAAAACAAATGAAAATAAATGAATCATAATGAAATAACTAATAATCACTTATACAGCCAAAGAAGACAAATAGTGACAATATTTTGATTAATATTGCTATTAGAATGGCCACTCCTACAAGATTTACTATTTTATGTTAAGTATAATTACAGAATAGTTTTCCCTAGAAAATAGCTAATTTTCCTATTGGCTTAAAACACTGGCTGCCACAAAAATGTTCTTTTGCCATTATAAAAGTAGACTGATATTCCACTCATCACATTCAGTACCCTGCAGACAGTGTGATTCTCACACAATCTATCTTTCTCATTCCCTTGCAATTGCAAGTTGCACTCTTGCTGCCCATGCTCCCAGCTCTTTCTTCTCTCATATGGGATCAGTCACAGTGTCTGCTTGAAAATTAAGACAGAAAAGAAGGAAGAAAAGTCCATTTATAAGCATCACAGTAATCAATATCTGAAAGAAGGATTTCCATTTTCTCCCTTTAATATTATTATCATACATGTCTGCTGGGTCAATCACTTGAGAGCCAGCAGGCAGCTTAAAACTTTTATGTCTTTGAGCACTTAAAAAGTTTATATGCATTCTTCAAAACTTTATATTCAACTCCTTAGGTAGGCTTATAGGCAGAAAATATCAGTTAATGATCAATTTCAAAAGGACATGCCATTTTTCCTTCTGAATCGGAAGTACAGAAGATAACTAAAGAAACATTATTTCTGAAAAGTGACTAAAGTAGTGTAGGAGTTAAAATAGGCACCGTTCTGTGACCACCTGTGCAGGCCAAGGGCACTCATCCTACCTGACCCTCAAGGCAGAATGGTGGGCACTCGCCTGAAAGCAAAGGCTGCAGCTCCAGCTGGGGGGGTCTGCACCATCCACCCCAGTGGTGGCTGATGCCTCCACCCAGACGGAGCTGCTGAAGGGAATGCTGCAGTGCAGACCTCAGACAGCAGGAACTGCCTAGACCTTTCTCCTGGGGCAGGGACAAGCAGCAGACCTGCCTGCAAAAGGTGTGCCCAGGTGGAGGATCTCCTGCAGCCGGTGACCGAGCTCCAAGAGGCGGTGAGAAGGCTGTGTAACATCAGGGAGGCTGAGAAGAGGGTAGGTAGCTCATTTCAAGCACAGTCTGCAGTGGAGCCACAGCCCACGGCCAAACAGCCAAAAACTTCCCCACCAGCATACGCACAGAAGGGAAGGGGGCCAATAACGCAGAAGAACAGAAGCTTGCAATGGGAAGGACCTGCAGGAGGAAGGGACTTCCCCCAAAGCCTGAGGTGCCCTTGCAGAACCGCTTCACTGCTCTGCAGACTGAAGAGGAAAGACCGGTCACAGCAGCAGAGACACTGGAGTTGAGTAAGGCAGCGCAGTCTGCTCCCCGTATAACCACCAGCACAACTAAGAAAAGGCGACGGGTGATAGTAGTAGGCGACTCTCTTCTGACAGGTACGGAGGCACCCATCTGCTGACCTCATGCGCTCTCTAGAGGTGTGCTGCTCACCAGGGGCTCATATCAGAGATGTCACCAATAGACTACCAAGCCTCGTACAGTCCACCAACTATTATCCATTGCTTTTGTTTCATGTGGGCACCAGTGATGCAGCCAGGAGCAGTCTGAGGACTATAAAGAAGGATTACAGAGCCCTGGGAGCGGCGGTAAGGGACTCTGGAGCGCAAGTAGTTTATTCATCAATCCTCCCAGTCAAAGGGAAGGGGTTTGAAAGGGTCAGTCGAATGTGGCAAATCAACAAATGGTTACAGGACTGGTGCCACAACCAGAGGTTCAGCTACTTAGAACACAGGACTTGCTTTGAGAAACCTGATCTGCTGGGGGCTGACCCTGTCCATCTGTCAAAGAAAGGGAAGAACATCTTCAGTCACAAGCTTGCCAAGCTGGTGAAGAGGCCTTTAAACTAAAGTTGCTGAGGGAGGGGAACCTCAATCCATCCCACTCCTACCAGTTTGATGCCAGTGCCAGCAATAGATGCCCAGAGACTGGAGAGGGATCACAGTTCAGCAGGAGAGCACCTGAAGAGCAGCACAAAGGAATTCCAGCTGGTAAGTCTGCTTCATCGGGCGCCCAACTTAAACGCCTCTATGCAAACACACGTAGCATGGGGAACAAACAAGAGGAGTTAGACACGTGCGCACGCTTGCAGGGCTATGATCTTACTGGCATCACAGAGACGTGGTGGAATGGTTCCTATGACTGGAGTGTTGGAATGGAGGGACATGGGCTCTTTAGGAAGGACAGGCAGGGAGAGGAGGAGGGGGTGTCACCCTCTATGTCAATGACCAGCTGGAGTGCATGGAGCTCCACCTGGGGATGGATGAGGAGCCCACTGAGAGCTTATGGGTCAGGATTAAAGGAAGGGCAGGGACAGGTGACATTATAGCGGGGGTCTCCGACAGGCTACCGACCAGGAAGACTGAGCAGATGAAGCCCTCTATAGACAGACAGGAGCAGCCTCACATTCACAAGCCCTGGTCCTCATGCGGGACATCAGCCACCCCGATATCTGTTGGAGGGACAACACAGCAGGGCATAAGCAATCCAGGAGGTTCCTAGAATGTGTTGCTGATAACTTCCTCCTCCAAGTGATGGAGGAGCCAATGAGGAGAGGTGCTCTGCTGGACCTTGTTCTCACCAACAAGGAAGGGCTGGTGGGGAACGTGAAGCTCAAGGGCAGCCTTAGCTGCAGTGACCATGAAATGGTGGAGTTCAAGATCCTGAGGGCAGCAAGGAGGGCGCACAGCAAGCTCACTACCCTGGACTTCAGGAGAGCAGACTTTGGCCTCTTCAGGGATCTGCTTGGGAGAGTACCATGGGATAAAGGCCTGGAGGGAAGAGGGGCCCAGGAAAGCTGGTTAATATTCAAGGATCACCTCCTCCAAGCTCAGAGGCGATGCATCCCAACAAAGAGGAAGTCAGGCAAAAATACCAGGAGGCCTGCATGGATGAACAAGGAGCTCCTGGACAAACTCAAACACAAAAAGGAAGCCTACAGAGGGTGGAAGCAAGGACAGGTAGCCTGGGAGGAATACAGAGAAATTGTCCAAGCAGCCAGGGATCAGGTTAGGAAAGCGAAAGCCCTGATAGAATTAAATCTGGCCAGGGACATCAAGGGCAACAAGAAAAGCTTCTGTAGGTATGCCAGTGATAAAAGGAAGACTAGGGAAAATGTGGGCCCTCTCCATAAGGAAACGTGAGACCTGGTTACCTGGGATATGAAGAAGGCTGAGGTACTCAATGACTTTTTTGCTTCAGTCTTCACCAGCAAGTGCTCCAGCCACACCGCCCAAGTTGCAGAAGGCAGAGGCAGGGACTGAGAGAATGAAGAACAACCCACTGTAGGAAAAGATCAGGTTCGAGACCATCAAAGGAACCTGAAGGTACACAAGTCCATGGGACCTGACAGGTCCTAAGGGAACTGGTGCATGAAGTGGCTAAGCCACTATCCATCATATCTGAGAAGTCATGGCAGTCCGGGGAAGTTCCCACTGACTGGAAAAGGGGAAACTTAACTGCCATTTTTAAAAAGGGAAAAAAGGAAGACCCAGGGAACTACAGGCCAGTCAGTCTCACCTCTCTGCCTGGCAAGATCATGGAGTGTATCCTCCTGGAAACTACGCTAAGGCACATGGAAAATAAGGAGGTGATTAGTGACAGCCAACATGGCTTTACTAAGGACAAATTGTGCCTAACAAATTTAATGGCCTTTTATGAAAGAGTTACAGTGTTGGTGGATAAGGGAAGAGCAATGGACATCACCTACCTGGACTTGTGCAAAGCATATGACACCGTCCCACATCACACCCTTGTCTCTAAATTGGAGAGACATGGATTTGATGGATGGACCACTTGGTGGATAAGGAATTGGCTGGATGGTCACACTCAAAGAGTTGTGGTCAATGGCTCATGTCCAAGTGGACAGCAGCGACGAGTGGCATTCCTCAGGGGTCACTATTGGGACCGGTGCTGTTTAACATCTCTGTCCACCACATGGACAGTGGGATTGAGTGCACCTTAGCAAGTTTCCTGACGACACCAAGCTGTGTGGTGTGGTCGACACGCTGGGGAGACTTTGACAGGCTTGAGAGGTGGGCCTGTTGTGAACCTCATAAAGTTCAACATGGCCAAGTGCAAGGTCCTGCACATGGGTCAGGGCAATCCCAAGCACAAATACAGGCTGGGCAATGAGTGGATTGAGAGCAGCCCTGAGGAGAAGGACTCGGGGTGTTGGTTGACAAGAAGCTCAACATGACCTGGCAATGTGCACCTGCAGCCTAGAAAGCCAACTGTATCCTGGGCCGCATCAAAACAAACGTGACCAGCAGGTCAAGGGAGGTGATTCTGCCCTCCACTCTGTTCTCGAGAGACCCCACCTGGAGTACTGGGTTCAGCTCTGGGGCCCCCAACATAAGAAAGAGATGGACCTGTTGGAGCAAGTCCAGAGGAGGGCCACGAAGATGATCAGAGGGATGGAGCACCTCCCCTATGAAGACAGGCTGAGAGTTGGGGTTGTTCAGCCTGGAGAAGAGTGGGCTCCAGGGAGACCATATTAGCAGCCTTCCAGCACCTGAAGAGGGCCTACAAGAAAGCTGGAGAGGGACTTTTTACAAGGGCATGTAGTGATCAGACAAGGGGTAATGGCTTTAAACTCAAAGAGGATAGATTTAGATTAGATGTAAGGAAAAAGTTCTTCACTGTGAGGATGGTGAGGTACCAGAACAGGCTGCCCAGAGAAGCTGTGGATGCCCCATCCCTGGAAGTGTTCAAGGCCAGGCTGGATGGGGCTTTGAGCAACCTGGTCTAGTGGAAGGTGTCCCTGCCCATGGCAGAGGGGTTGGAACTAGATAGTCTTTAAGGTCCCCTCCAACCCAAACCATTCTTTGATTCAAGCTTTTCATTCTTTCTGTACTTGCTCTTTTTTTTCCCAAAAACTCATTCGTTTGTTTACTTTTTCAGAAAGATCCATTTCATGTAGTAAACTAATCTCTTATCTACTGGAAGGCATTCTCATATTCATATACCAATGGTAAAATTACTTCAAGGTGATGGTACGTTCTCATGAACAGCATTTGTAACATTCTGGAAAACATATCACTCTCCCAGCAACGACATAACATAAATGCTGAGATGATGCAACACTACTCAGGAGAAAAAACAAAAACAAACCAAAACAAACCACACCAACAAAAAAAACCCTTTCACACTTTTATATATTCATATGTGTCTGATCAAATCTTCTTACTCTCTAAAAATCTAGTAGTATCCTCTATTCATCTTCCTGCAAAGATTTTACCACTGCTTGGCAGCTCTAATACCTTCTTGTTTTTTCTTATGGGTTAAATAAAGGTTTTGGGGTTTTTCTTCTCCCAGAAAGGTTACTTTTTTTTTTCCCCAAGAAAACTTCTTTGGATTTGTGTTCACTTATGTTGTTATCCTAAGGCAGATGTTTCAGAATCTGTTTCCTCTGTTGTATGAGAACTCAGAATACATAACACAGCTATAAGATTCAGCTTTACATTTAAATAAAGTGACAAATAGTGATAAAATTTGTACAAGTTCGTCTATATGATTGAAGACTCCTTTTTTCAGTGTTTTATGTACACTACACATGAACTGTATATTCAAAAATCCATAAAAAATGTCTTTTCCTATCAATTTTTATGAAACTGTTATTAACACAAATTATTCTCCTTGTGGTTCCCCCCCCCCCCACATACACCAGTGATTGAAAAGTTCTCAACTAACTTTAAAGTTGTTATGAATGTTGATGTGCTTTTACCATATATTACATATTAAAACACTAATCATATCTAACTTAAGCTTAAAAATGAGATTGTGTAGTCAAAGCAGGTAATATTTGGGACTGCCTGCTGACAGCAGCACAATCTTAGATCTGCTTTATTTTCAGGTTGTAGAATAAGGAAGAGTCTAAGATCAACTTATTTAAACTCTGTGGTAAAATGCAGCTTTTTACAAGAAGAAACAGTTTTAAGTGTTGAGTGTTAAACATTACTCTGACAGAATAGTCAGTGAGAGAGTAAAATGGTAAACATAAAACAGTAGTAAACATCTGAGGCAATAATGTTTTAGCCTTCTCCTAGTATTTCTATTTCACATTTGTTAATTCTCTCAGACAAATATATTTGCCACTCTTGGCTTTATAAGGTCAGCCCAAACCATTTAAAAAACTCCAATTTCATCAAAACCACCTTCACTTGTCAGCACTAAAAAGAAGTCAATTGCATTCTGATATGACCCAGGACACTTATCAGTGAAGATATGTAAAGAAGTAAGAGTCTCTACAAAATCAAACTGATGCTTTTCAGCTTGAAGTGGACTGGGGTAGGGAGAAGAGGAACAAGCAATTTTTATTTTTTTTTTTACTTAAAATGAGCAAATATAGTTCAGGAATAGTGCCATTACATCTCAGAATGGTTACTCATACTTTCCTACAATGTTGTGATACTGAGGCAGACGAATGAGACAGAAATGTCATAAACTTTAATAAGATCATCTTTTGTTATTTTGAATAACATTGATAATTTCTGTATCCTCACTGTTCATCAGGAATGTGAAATGTATGTACTAATATTGTCTCAGTCCTGTGATGCCTCTTCCCACACAGAAGCACTTGTAAGAATAGAGCTGCTGGCAGGGAACATGAACATATATTTTCCATTTATACAGAACTGATATGAAACTGTCTTCACATCTTATAATTTATATTCAGTAACTAATTTACCACCCCACTCATTTCCAAATTTTATATTTAAAAATGCCTTTACAACACTTGCAAGAGCTGACTTACAATAAACACAAAATAAAGAACACCTTTTCTCACCTTCATATTCATACAAACATTGGTAAATGCACTTTTTGCAAATGATATTCAATAATCAATTCTTATTTTTGAACTTGGTTATTTCTGGACTTGCTAAAGGAATTGAAATTATTTTCTTGAATTTTTTTACCCTTTCTTAAGGAAGACTTAAAACAACAACAGAGGCCTATGGTCTGATCAGTATTGCTGATAAATTCAAGTATATGTTATTGAACTTATTTCTACTAGCCAACTTTGTTGTGAAAAGAACATCAACAGTACCAAACACATAAGAATAACTATCACGCTGAAGGGCAAAAGCCTAGCTCTCAATGAAAAATACTGCACTTAATTATAATTAAATAAATCACAGCAAGATATCATCACAACAAGCTTGCTGACCACATTCAAGGAGTTCGGCTGACCATCCTCCTGTATGGTAGACCTTGCAGTCATGAATTTATTGCGAATGTCAAAGCACTCTTGGACACTTTTCAAACATATTTGGACCTGAGATATTACCATCATCAATGTAAATCAGGTGTAAATAGCTGAATACAATATACAAATAAATCACCCCATCTGGTGATAAAGAATGAGGCCCTTAGAAATATTTTATGATCTTGATTTCCATTTTACAGGGTTCTTTCCAGAAAAACTTCACTATGGTCACAGACATTAGGTTTTAAGTTTTTTCTATTTGCAAGGCTTTTCAGGAGGTTTTGGGGTCATTTGCAGTTGTGTTCAGTTCTATTAAAAAAAAACAAAAACAAACCCTGTATGGCTTGCTCAGCAAAGCCTACATAAGTAGGTACAACTACATGTTTATTCTGATTTTGTTGTTTTCAAGATGTGCTGTCCATAGGGTATTTGAACTACATGCATATACACCTGTCTGAAAGAAAGCTTAAACTGAATATATACTGAATTGCCCCTGGACAAACAATCATATGGCAATGTTTATTTTAGAATTCATTATTAATGTATGCATGTCTCACATCATGTATAAAAACTTGTTGATAAGTATGGCAACATGCCCCGTTCAAAGCAAGTACTGGAAAAAAATGGTACGACACTATTTACAGAAGACTACTTCATGTCTGACTAAATTGTTACCCTTTCTACTAACATTGCTTGCTTTGTAACAAGAACAGGATTCGCCTAGCATATTAGGAGTGTATTATGAAGCTAGAATGTACCCTTCCTAATTTGGATTTCTCTGTGAAATCTTAAAACATCTTTGCTACCTTGGGGAGCCTGTTAAAAAATTTCTGTCTCCAAATAAGTATTAAAACAGTAACTGCACAGCCTTCTTCATCTTTTCCATTGCAAACAAATACATGTGATGTTCCTGTTGTCTTTTGTGATAAGGTATATTTTCAGCTATTCTTGTGGCTCTCTTCTGAATACTCTCTAACTCTCAATATTCTTCCTGAATTATGGGCATTCAAATGGCACAGTACTGTGTGAGCAGTTCCACTAGAATAGCTAGAGATATTACAGCTCCCTATACCTAATTCAAGATTACATTGGTCATACCTATGTGTATGCTCCACAAAGGCTGCAAGATTGCTCAAAGGACCTTGGCACATTACGTTCCAAACACCTTCAGGATCCAGTCTACCTCCTGCTCCATACCATTAATATTACTCCCAAGCTGTGTACTGACTGTAAAGGAGGAATAGAAAGCACAACATTTGCATGTGCCTCCTAAACCACACTTTGTCATCCAGGGCTGGAGACTGATTACTGCATGCTCCCACTATCTAGCAATCTTTAAGGTCATAGCCAACTCAATGCTGTCTGTAGCACTTTAAGCACTGTTTAGAATATAATGAGGTTATCATGCCAGTCCCATGATTCCTCACATTCTCCACTGGGGAAAAAAAAATTAAAATACACAACTGCTTTCGCTCAAGTAGGAGATCTAAAACACCCAGGTACTGCATCACTACAACATGACTGCATTAGTGTAACAACTCTTAAAATTATTACTATAGATTTTTACTACTACTCACAAATCCCTAACTCATTCCAGTTATGTATTTGACATTATCATTTCAGATCCAAATGTCACACTACAGGTTTATCTTAATAGTTTTTCAACACTTTTGAATGTGGTGGTTTGTCACTCTGATATAGCATGCTTCTTTCTTATCCTCACAATTTGATACATTTATACCAAAATGTGTATTAATATGTATTGAGATATACACACATGGACGTACATATATTGCAAATCCACTCAAGTTCTGTGGTCTTGATTCCTTAGTGCACAGCTCATGATAATTTTTGCAATTATCAGCAGAACACACACTATCTCTGTTCATATACCTTGCTAAAATGACAAGTCATTGATTTATAATGAGCAAAGCAGAAGTTGACTCTTCTCCATCACATACCAGGTTTAACTGACAAAATCATGAAACTACAGGGGAAAACAAATGAAAACAAATACAGTATGGTTGGTATTAATGGATGCAGCTTGTACAAGCTTTCTCTTTCTGATCCCTTGCCAGAAACTATAAAAAAAATAATTCCTCAGTTGCCTATTTTCCCCCTCCTCCATAAAGAGAAAATGAAGCATATCTTTTAATAATTGTTCAACTAGTATATTGATTTGCGACACTACTTATCTTTGAATGTTTTACTATATTGATACATTTTCATATGTCTTATTGTTTTTAATTATATCAGCTTTAGTTTTAGCACTTCAACAGAAAAAGGGTATGGCACAATATAACTTCTGGAAGTATCATAAAATCAGCATGTTCCACTTGAGTCTCTTAGCTCTGAATTTAGACAAATTTCTGTTGCATTCACTACAGTTGCTATTTGTCCTCTCCTTTTCCACCTTATTTATATTGATGACATTTCCACCATCATTATGTCTTTTCTCACATCAACTGAGACATGGGGAGGAGAACAGAGAATAATCCATTCTTTAGAGGGCAAAATTTACCTGAAATTGTTTTCTAACACCATATACAGCAGTGTATTTCAAGCTTAGTAGCTTTATTTTCTTATAATGTATACATGTAACATAGAACTATTTTGAGCCAAAATTGTAAAATTCAAGAGGCATAAGGAAGTATGTGCCTCTCCAGACTGTATTTAGCAATTCCAAGCTCCTCATTACACCTGTGCGGAGTAATAAGCCACTTCTACAAAGAATACATCCAAAGTATTCATGTTCAGGGATCTGAGTATCCCTTAATTGCATAAGTGAATCAGGGTTCCTTCCGTCTCTTTATGGCACACAACCTTGCAGCCATCCATTTTAATAAATTTTCTTTGCTCTGTATCATAGCTTTACAGTGAGCATTACTTTTTTTTTCCTCTCCCCGCCCCCCACCCCCCTTTGGCTTTCATTCTACAGTACTTAACTCCATTCATCAGTGTGTTCCTCTGCATGGCTGATGCCGCTTCCACCACCTGACAGCTGAACTTCTTAAACCTGTCAGTTTTCATTTATTGTTCTCCCCACCTCCAGAAGTACCACACCTGTTTTGCTTTATTTTTTTTTTTTTTTTTTTACACTAATCTGCTATATTACAGGTGCTGTGTAATATAATTCTACCTGCCATGGACACCTGTTCTAATGAAACAACTTTGAACTGGATTCATACAAGTCTAAATCAAGAATAATTCTGCTGAACAAGAAAACTACATAATACACAGAACCAAGCCTCTTTATGTACATACTGTCTACTGCCTGGTGCTGAGGAGCAATAAGGCTTGAAATGGGCCAGCTGTCTTGTTAATTCTAGTGCTAGTATCACTTGCCCTTTATTCTACAGCCAAAACGCATTATCTTCCTACAAGAATTTCAAACGCATCACAATATCATTCTTGTAGTTATAGATTCTAAGGCATAGCACACACTTGGACAGAAAATTGTCTTATGCAATAGTGCTCTGGATTACAAGTAATCTCTACACAGTATTTAAATTAAAAATGAAGCAGTATTAACTTGAATTGATTTTGCTGTTGGGATTACGTTAACTCAGGTAACAAAGGCTGTGATGTTTTTAGATGATGATGTTAATCAGGTGTTAGAAGAGCACTTGCAAGCTGCAAACTACACTGCTTTACAGCTCATGAGATTTTAAGAGAAAAATGTACGTCTGCATATCAGTGCCTCACAAAACTAAACTTCTGTATTCTAGCACTGGTTAATAGCTATGGCATTTCTATGAAAAACAGAATTCCTTTAGATCATCTAGCCAAGTGTCAACTTATTGTACTGTAATCTTCCAAGTGCTCTTTAGATAGATGGAAGTGCTCATATCAGCACCACTTTTCTCGCATCCCCAGAGCAGGGGAAGAAGAGAATAAAACAAACAAAAAAAAGACAGAAAGGCTTTCAAATTGGTATTATCTTTTCTGTCAGTATGGTATCTTCTGTATTTATGAATGGTGTCTCATAACATCAGAAAATGGGAAGATAAAGCTGACAAGCTGACGTAGAGATCTGCTCAGAAAAAATATATAGCAAGTGTATAGTAAGATGATAGTTGAGCAAAAAATGGGTGGTCAAACTATTCATGGAAGATCATCTGCTGGGTTGTACTAAATTATTCTATTGATATTCTTTTACATTAACAAAAAACCTCAAAATTTTCTTTTTTTTTTTTCCCCCTTTTCCTTACTACTGAAGACAGTCAAAGTTTCTCATAGTTTAGGAGCGTTTCTCCTTAAATCTCAGATAGCTAATTCATCTCAGAATCTGCCTATGCAATGAAATTCATGCATACGCATGGCAAGCCCAAAGCATCAGAGAGTACCATGTCTATTACACATCCACTGTGCAACAGGTCTGTACACTGTGGTCAGCCATATTGCCAAATATGCAGAAATTCCCTGAACAAAGATCAAGATCTGTGTTGACAAAGTTCATGGGAGGAGAGAGCAAAACTCCAATAAATGTAAAACCTAATTCAACAAAGCACTGCACCAGCTAAACTTACTAAAAGAAACAGTAAGACTTGCACAGCCTCCATTCTGGCCTTGTATTGCTTGTGTTTGTCCTTATTCTTTGAAACTTAATCCTATTTTGCAACAGTACTGATGTTCTCCAAAAGTTAGTTTTAATTTATAATACTCTTTTTCCTCTCTGATCAAATCCAAGGATCATCAACAGTGAAGCTCATACTGGGGGAAAAAAATGTTCCCTTCACAGTTATGAAATAATTTAGCATTTTTTATATACTGTAAGTGTGGAATTTTAAACCTTGAAAAAGTTCCAATTTAAAGTAATTCATAGCTGGTTTTACTTTTAGCCTGCTTTTGTCATGGATCTATTAAACCCAGAGATAGATAGGGATATTGCTGTACTGAAAAAAAAACCCGAACAGTTTAAAACAAAAGCTGGCCATTTTCATTGGCATCTATAAATGAAGCTATTTTTAAAACATAAAGTATTATTTGTGCTGTTGCTTGAAGTAAGAAAATCAAATAGATTAAAAGTGTGAGGTTTTCTTGGCTGCTAATTCACACATATAAATAAAATAGATTATTTTAAAGATGAAAATTTAATATAAACCAGATATCCATGATGAAATATCTGTGCCAGGATATGAAAGAGAAACAAATTGTCAATAAGACTGCAAAAAGAAGTTTTACTAACTACTGTAATGTTGTCTCACATTATTTAGTCTAGCATGATAGAAGTTCTCTTTTATGTATGCCAGCATTATATTCCCCACCATGTCTTTAAGAAAACCTCAATTTGATTCCACAAAATAACTCAGTAGCCAAAAAGCTAGATATAACTTGTTCCTCTGTCATGAAGTCAGTAAGGTTCCTATTTTAATTTGATTTTTTTTTTTCTATTAATGTACATAAGCATCCTCAGTCTAGCCTCTTCCTTTCTTCCTTCCTTAATTACTCTAATGTGGGTTCCATAAAATAGTACCTACAGGATAATACATAATCTATCCCTTCTCCATTCAAGTGCCCATAAAGCGTCTCTTAACAGGGCTTATTTCAGGTTTGCAGGCATGACTGCATGAATGTTAAACCATGCTGAGTGAAAAGGTGAAATACTGTGAAAGAGCAAAGTAGTACATAAAAATAGAGAAGTGTTATCTGAAGAGAGAAGAACAGTAAAGAAAACTACAAGAAAAATGTCAAGGGATCAAATCCTAAAGAAACAAAAACATGCTATAAAAGGTAAAACAGTAATAATAAATATTTATATGATGGTAGCACCAAGAGAATTTTGGTTCAGCTTTTAGGGCTTTGTTTAAACTTTGACTTCTTCATTCTGCATCACGTGGAGTTTGGAAAGTTCTCTAAATATTTTAAAAATCATTTCAAACTCTTCAGTAAAACCAAAAAATAAGATACTTCATGCCTCAGCTTTTGCTCTGCTCAATTGCTCCTAGAAGGACTCAAACTTCATACAACTGGGACCCTTGCTGATGCCCCAGCTGGGCACCCCTGGTATTCTGCATACCAAAACACAACATTTATCTTAATTTAGCCGCCTAATTTCATCTTTTGAAGTCATGAATCTGCAAAACAACAAATCCACCACTCTTAGCCTCAAACCTGAACATGTTTCCAAATACTTTACTTTAAAAGACCAATCACAAATCCAGCTTTAAAGTCCCCAAGTTGCAATGTAGTAAGAGTGACAAAAAGGCCATGGTTATACGGGGGAAGGAAAAAAGTAATCTATCGAAAGATGACATAAATGGAAACAGATATTTTCTGCCCTATTGTAGGACATAAAAAGCATTTCATAATTTGCTTGGGAAAGCATCTGGTTGCACAAAAGCATGATTTTTTTGCTTTTAAAAATCCTGAGAGCAAACAGTGCTACTTTTTCTAGTGGTATTTTTCCCTCTGTAATTTATAGTTTAACTCAATTTTTGTTTTTATTGAAGTCTTTACAGGTTCAAGCATATATAACTAACTGTATCTTTTGGTATCTAAATAGCTTTGGTAATGTCCTGGTTTCGGTTGGGATAGAGTTAATTGTCTTCCTGGTAGCAGGTATAGTGTTATGTTTTGGGTTCAGTATGAGAAGAGTGTTGATAACACACTGATGTTTTCAGTTGTTGCCAAGTAGTGTTTAGACTAAGTCAAGGACTTTTCAGCTTCTCATGCCCAGCCAGCAGGAAGGCTGGAGGGGCACAAGAAGTTGGAAGGGGACACAGCCAGGGCAGCTGACCCAAACTGGCCAAAGGGGTATTCCATACCATGTGACGTCATGCCCAGTATATAAACTGGGGGAAGTGGGGCTGGGGGGAGCGGATCACTGCTCGGAAACTAACTGGGCATTGGTCGGTGAGTGGTGAGCAATTGCATTGTACATCACTTGTTTTGTATATTCCAATCCTTTTATTATTATTATTGTCATTTTATTATTCTTATTATTATCATTATTAGTTTCTTCCTTTCTGTCCTATTAAACTGTTCTTATCTCAACCCACAAGTTTTACTTTTTTTACAATTCTCTCCCCCATCCCACTGGGTGGGCGAGAGTGAGTGAGCGGCTGCGTGGTCCTTAGTTGCTGGCTGGGGTTAAACCACGACAAGTAAGAAAGCTATTGTGGTATCTAATTGGACTAGTGTCCAGTCTGCTGATCAAATACAGCACCTCCTTTTAGACAGCAGCCGTACTAAGAACTTAACAGGAAAGTGACTACAGGCAAAACTTACACCTCTATTGTCAATAACAGGTATGCCGCATGTCAGAAAAATTAGTTGTCTTACTTGTATGCTAGCTTAGAGGACTGTTCTAGCTCTCCACACACATTTCTAAGCCTTCCTTTTAACCACAATGCTGACCAAGAGCTCTGTGGTGGTAGTGTCATCTCAAAATTAAACAGTTTCCTAAAATTTGTTTTGAATCTGCTGCCTCATGTATTCTTCTTGTTGCTTCATTATGAGAGGGTAAATGAAACTGAGAAATTATTCCAGAAATAAAATCCTGTCATAGTCTTTCTTACTAAGTTAGCTTTAATCTATGTGCCCATTTTTCAGTGTCTTTTCATCTAGAAGTCTCTCTAGGTCTTTGATCATATTTTTAAAAGCTCTGCAGTGTTGCTGTGTGTCATTTATCAAGGTGGCCAGATATAACAGGGTTATTAACACAAATAAACTGTGAGACCTCACTCATAAAACGATTTCTTAGCATTTACAGACTATTCTCTTTACCATTCTTCATAAATCTCAATGTTTTGTTTGCTTTTGTAACTACTGCACCTGCATACCTTTTCCAGGTTCTTCATAATGGCACTTTGTGCTTGCTTCTCAGTAGAACATATAGACAATATTTATTCTAACATAAATTACCTTGTTTTATAATTTGAAGATAGGACAGGTGAATTAGAGCACGACAAAAATCTTGCAGTGTAGGTAGAAAACCTCTAGCATTAGTACTTCGAAGTACATGGTTATATGATGTCAGTATACTTCTAGAATATGCAAGGAAATTCGGTTTTCCAGAATGCTCAAATCTGTAAAGTCACCCTAGAAGTGTTGCTATTGTTGGTTCCCTATGAAAGAGAATTTTATAGGTAGAAGGGCCAAAAGTACACGGGTCACCAGTTTTGGCTATAATAACGGGTAAGGGGACAGCAAGCCCTCACATCCTACTTCGTAACATGCGAGTTTGTTTTATGATATCTAAGAGCAAGGGGTTTAATTCTGATCCAGATCATCTTAGCTGTGCATTCGTACCTTTTATAGACTCCAGCAGCATGCTCCAAAGATGAAAAGATCAATCATTCATATTCTCAGGATATCTATTTCCTGTAGTTGTATGTTTCTTGCTCTACTCCCCAGCTTAAATCTCCTCTCAGATAATCCTTCCTCTTATTTGCCTCTTCATTGCACCAGCTGAGTTTGGAGTTGGAGAGGAGATGATGTTTGGGGTTTTCTTTAAAAAGAAGGCCCAATGGCAAAAGCTTAGAACATAACTAGTGTTGAATTTAGGGATCAAAACTTCAAATTAACTTCCACAAGTATGCAAACCTTGGTACTACAAACATTCATTGGAAACGAATGTGCAAGTGGTGAAGGCAAAGTCAAGGGGAATTCATTCTTCAAGACATGCAAATGTTTTCAGAAGTATATATGTGCCCAGATCTTCAGCTAATCAAGAAATAAAGTAATCCCTGAATTACAATAAAGTTAACTATTTAAAATTTTACATATATGAAACTCTCTGACAAGGAAAAGCCCACCTAGGTATATTCATCTGTGAAACATCTTTCCCAGAGGCACTATTTCTAAGATTCTAATGCTTGTATTTTCCAACAGTTTTTACTTTAGTGTCTGCATTAAAATAATCTACAATTAAGTGTATTGGCTTTGCGTGGCAAGGTTTTGGTAGCGGGGGGAGTTACAGGGGTGGCTTCTGTAAGAAGCTGCTGGAAGCTTCCCCTATGTTCGAGAGAGAGAGAGCCAATACCAGCCGGCTCTAAGACGGACCTGCTGCCGGCCAAGGCCGAGCCAATCAGTGATAGTGGTAACGCCTCTGTGATTACATTTTTAAGAAGGAAAAAGTTGGGACGGGCGGTATTCGGCAGCCGGAGAGAGGAGTGAGAACATGTGAGAGAAACAGCCCTGCAGACACCAAGGTCAGTGAAGAAGGAGGGGGAGGAGGTGCTCCAGGCGCCGGAGCAGAGATTCCCCTGCAGCCCGTGGGGAAGACCATGGTGAGGCAGGCTGTCCCCCTGCAGTCCATGGAGGTCCACGGTGGAGCAGATATCCACCTGCAGCCTGTGAAGGACCCCACGTTGGAGCAGGTGGATGCCCGAAGGAGGCTGTGACCCTGTGGGAAGCCCACGCTGGAGCAGGCTCCTGGCAGGACCTGCGGATCTGTGGAGAGAGGAGCCCACAGAGCAGGTTTTCTGGCAGGACTTGTGACCCCATGGGACGCCCGTGCTGGAGCAGTGCACTCCTGAAGGACTGCACGCCACAGAAGGGACCCATGCTGGAGCAGTTCGTGAAGAACTGCAGCCCATGGGAAGGACCCACGTTGGAGAAGTTCGTGGAGGACTGTCTCCCGTGGGAGGGACCCCACACTGGAGCATGGAAAGAGTGCGAGGAGTCCTGCTCCTGAGGATGATGAAGCAGCAGAAAATAACGTGTGATGAACTGACTGTAAACCCCATTCCCCGTCCCCCTGTGCTGCTGGGGGTGGTTGGTAGAGAATCCAAGAGTGAAGTTGTGCCCGGGAAGAAGGGAGGGGTGGAGGGAAGGTGTTCTGAGATTTGGTTTTATTTCTCATTACCTTACTCTGGTTGATTTGTAATAAATTGAGTTAGTTTTCCCCAAGCTGAGTCTGTTTTGCCCGTGACAGTAATTTGTGAGTTGATCTCTCCTGTCTTTATCTCGACCCATGAGCCTTCTGTTTTATTTTCTGCCCCCTGTCCAGCTGAGGAGGGGGAGTGATAGAGCAGCTTTGGTGGGCACCTGGTGCCCAGCCAGGGTTAACCCACCACATTAAGGTAGAAAGAACAGTAATTAGAAAGCAGATTAGATAAATGATGTCACCATACATACTCATGCTTGAAAACATGAAGAATTAAATCAAATTAAACCACAGTGAAGAAAATTAAGTGTTGATTACTGTATATTCTCTAAGATGATAACTTTGGATAGCTTGATCTATAGGTGCTATGAACTTGTATAGTGGTCAGTTACTCTCTCTCTATTCCTTTAGTTAGTGGAGAAAAGTCGTCCTGAAGAGCGGAGAGAATTGAGACTTCTTTTTTTATGGTTTTTTTTGCTTTATTGCTTTATGGAACAGGCTAGGAATTGCAGTCTGTGTCTACTGGTAAAGTGTTTATATTATAAGTATTAACCTGTTGCTATTATAACTGCAACTGCAGGTAACAGTCAGTCTACAAAATTATGATATATCCTGAATTCTGTCCGCTTTTGTAATCCTATAAAAAACAACACCCTACTACTATAAAATGTTTATATAAATTTTACCCCCAAAGTTTACCTTCCCTTGGATGTTCAAATATATCATTGAAGGTCTGTACCTGAAAGAAGTCTCCCTCAAAAGAACTGAACCAGAGCACACTGGAGTCACGGCTACGGTGAGTGCAGGTTTCCTCAGGTATAACCTCTTTTCCTCACCCAGAAGTTTTGTCTAGACAGAACTTGAGCATTTGTCCAAGATTTCCAGACACAGAATCTACAGTGCCATGCATCATGCAGATAGTCTGCACATGTGAAATAAACCCAAAGCATCCTTGAAACAACTGTACTGGTACTGCCTGAATTAAGGCAGTGGATCCCACAGATTTAGAAAGCTTTAGATCCAGCCTCAACTGTATTGCAATTGTAAGAATTTAGTATTATTACTACTACTAATACAGAAGTTCCATAAGGTTTTTAGGAAAAGTATTTGTATGGTGTAAGTGTTCTAATACTTAGGTTAAACCATAAGATGAAAAAAAAAAGGTTTGTTTTTTCTTTTTTTTTTTTTTAAGGCAATAAGCAGCTGATATAGAATATATAGTAGTCTGTGGAAGAGGCCATACCTTAAGTATATTACTGTTATCTTGTAGCAGACTATAGCATTTTATAAAGTAAACTTACTTTTGACAATCTGAACACATGAAAAAGGTTTTGGTGTTTGATTTTAAATGAAAGAGAAATATAAAAATACTACCAGACACAAAAACCCTTAAATAACTGATCATGTAACAAAGACGAACATTTAGTGACTCCTGACATGTCTTTACTATCATAAGTACACTATTTGATTTCCAAAAGCAGTAGTACATTTTACTGTAAAGTACCAATATATGCACACACTTCACTCTATGATGACAAACATCCCCAGCTGCTACAATTAATGTATTTTTCACCATTGGAAACCTTATACATATTGTTTTACACAAACAGAAATTAATAGAATGATTTCTGTTCCCTGAACACTACTCCTAATCAATTTCACACACAACAGTTTTCTCACCACTGGTACATAAGCAAAACAACAGATGCATTCTGAGCCTATAAACACAACTTACGAAGCAAGACCTTCACAGAAAATGAAATGCATTAGAATTGATGATAGCTAGTAATCAAAGCACCTAATTATAATCAGATCCAGATCCACATGAAAATTTTAAAACCTGTAAAAGAACCCCTCACATACAAGCATCCTGAAGTTTTATTGTTTCATTATCCAGTGTTAGGAGTATTTCAGTAACACTGAAAGAAAAAAAAAAACAAAACAAAACCCAAACCCACACAACCCACCAACAAATTCCAAATTAAGCACTAATTGAATACAAATGTTTGCATCAGCTATTTTACAGTTGATAATGTATTCTAATAAAGTAGACTGGAAACTGATACTGACAGCTAATTTTTAAAGGACTACAAAAAGAAACAGATAGGTATTTGTAAGAAGGTGTATTGAACTGTTCCTGAATTCATTTTGCATAATTCTTCCGATAAAGGAACATTCAAAGATTTTACTCGTATTCTTTTGTATTGTTTTAATGTTTACCTAACAGTCCACAATGAATGTTATTGCTATGGACTACAAATCACAACTTCATACTTATGGACAGAGAAATCATTTATAAGCACTGTCTTCACCATTTTTCTTAATTTTGTTAGTAGAAAGGCAATCTTTTAAAGTAGTAGATTCTCGGGAATAATGTGAAGGAAGAGATAATTTTTAAAACAACAACAACAAAATGAAAGCTCACAAACCATTTTTTATTAACAGGACAGCACATTAACATCCCCCAGGGTTACACAAAAACAATGACAGCAATGCTTTCCTAGATCAGACGTCACATTTCCTAATTCTTTCCTGTGTTCTAGTTTTTTAACGGAAGTGCCCTAACTTACTGCCTTTTAGGAGGTGGTACAACTGCCTTCAACCACTGTCAGCAAGACAGAAAGAAATACAGCAAACTGGGATCCATTTTCCTGCAAAAAAAAATCCCAATCCTAATTTATAGCCTCACTGCAGAAGTGGAAAGTAGGACAGTCATGATCACTGAAAAACTCATCATGCCAACTGATTATCCAGTGCACCCTCTCGCTCCTACAGACCACTGAGAATCTGAACGAGATTACTGGAGCAGGTAAAACACGAGTAGGCCTAGGACTTACTAAATTAACTGAAGTCCACCTGCATTAGTGTAGAGTAGGACTTCATATTTTCCTTAAAAATAGGTGTATCATAGATTTTGAATTGGAAAATTATAGTGGAAAATACCTGTTCTGCTAATAAGTAGAATAGGTAAGTTCTGTTTAGGTCTCCTCTATTTCAAGTTTGCTTTGATCTCTTACAAAACTTGTATTACATACCAAGGAAAAAAAAAACCCCACATTAAAACCTAAAAAATTTCTATTTTAGAATTCTACAGAGACAGTTGGAAGGGGGTGGGGGTGGTATTTTTTTTCCTGAAGGACAGCAATTTTTTAGTTTTGAAGTTTGACTACAAAAAGTATACATATTGTATGGCTAAATTACAACCTTAATAAATAGTAAGGCTGACATGGTCAACACTGGTACTGCAATATACATTCTTGCAATCTACATATATATCTTCCGTTAGTGTTAGCAGAAGTTACTTAGAGAATGAATTCCATCAGAGGATCCTGTTTCCCCCCAGCTGTGTATCCACAACTCCCACCAAAATGAATCGAAGAAATATGTGCACACCAAGGAAAGAACAGGCCCTCACAACATATGCAAAACCTATGATGCCTAGTGTTAGTCACCTTTTTTCCTTCCCAATGCAATGAAAGAGCTAGTAAAAAAGAACCTTCACTTTTTTTCCTTTAATAAATGAAATTGCATAGCATATAAAAATCTCCAAAATATTCACATTTTCACCTCTCCCAAGCACATAAAAGTCCAAATTATTTTCTCAACAAGTTCAATTAAGCTATGGCTAAGCAAATTTCCTTTTCAGTACTTTGCAGAGTGTAAGTATGATCACAATGGCATAGTTACACAATAATTGGACTAATCAAAGCTATATAATGTTAGTATTGTGAATGAAGTAGTGTTGCTCATTAGCCTATTACAAAAGAATTACTGTAAATTCAGGCTACGTGCAGCATCACTTCCTGTGCAAACACACACAGATAATGCAACAAGCTTGAAACACTGCCAAGCTGGCAGACTGGCAGCACAAATTATGCAAAGAACCAGAAAGCCTTCAGTAGATTCAATAGAGCTTGGAGCATAAGAATGATTAAGTGTTTCTGTGTACAACTACAAATCACAGTAATGAATCAGACTAAAATTTCCAATAAGGGACTTAACTGCACCAGCTGGCCTTCTTCAGCAGCATTATAATGTGAAATGATGACATCCTAAATAGTGGTGTTTGCAACTTTCACACAATCTGCCCAAAGCAAATCCTTTGTTTTGCTTCAGTTTTTGGAAGTCTTTTCTTGAAATCATAATAAAATGTTACAGCACCTAAAGATACAGAAAAGCTACAAAGCTATACCGTTCCTTCTCTGCTTATTTTCCTTTTTTCTAATCAAACGAGAGCAAGGCTCTATTTGATTCTAATCAAACTGAGCATCTTCCATATCAGTTCACTCTCTTTCAAAACTGCTCAGACTATTTAATACAATTACAGATTTGGAATTACAGCACTCGTTTCTTTTTTTTTCAAAGAATCAAAAACTTAGTGGTAGCAAATCTAAATTGAAAACCCTCTTTCTTTTATTGTAAAATGACAGTGAGAGTAAAATACCTCAAATTCCAAAGTATGATGTTTTGGAAATCTGGGATACCTGTGTCCATATGATATGAACAGAAAAAAACCATATCCCTGTGTACATATTTATTTATATGTAGGTATGTGCATATATGTATGCACATGTGTGCATATATGTATGCATGTGCATTTTTCTTATCGAATAGGCCTCTCACATACTTGGACTTGGTCACTTTTTATGCCTGGGGACATTATCTCAGCCATACAGTACCACAGCATGGAAACAGAAGAGGTTTCAGTTTGCTTTTGCAGTAGAATCAGTGTTACAGCTCTGCAGCACTTCAAATTTAGTCTGGGCTTCTGTCACACCATCCATAACAGGAAAAGTTAACCCATCTCATGCTTCAGGGCCCAACACTCATCAATTCAAGGCTCAGATGGAACATTTTCCTCATGTTATAATACTAAGGTGAACACACCCAAGGAAGAACCTCTGATAATCCAGCTTGTATATAAAAGTATTTAGACTGGTTTTCCACATTTTCCAAAAACACTGTAAGAAGGCAGGAGTCCAAGGCAAGAAAATGGACTAGATGACCAATGATTTGAACCAAATCAGCACTTGGAAAGGTCATTTAACTCAGAAGCCAAAAGGAATTTGTAATAAGATTAAGTGCTAGCACAAAATCTATCAAACTATCCAACTACCCTACCCTAGTAAATTAGACTGATTGATATAACATTTTTACCAGTACCAGTTTCCGTGAGTCTACAATAAAGTGATGCTCTTTAACATGCTTTAAAAGTGAAATCATGGTAACTTGACGACTGTACCCACAGGCAGAAATACTAGAAAATTTTTGTTAAGCCCTAAATTCAGGTGTTACTCCACACGAGCTTAGGGGCAGGGAACAATTCTCACTAAATCTAACTTGATTTCATAGAACTCTCTTAAGAAACAGCAGAGGAAATATTTTAACCAGATAGCACCTACCACTCTTTCCTCAGTTCTTAAAATAGTGAATTCTGTCTTATTAGGCCCACTATACTGCTCACCTCCTACCCAGCTTCACATTTTATAGAGGTCCAGTCTGCACACTTCTCTGCAACCTGCCTTGTGGAGCTCTAATACCAAAAGAGCAATGATTATTTTTTGTTTCTTTGTTTTATCTTAGTTAAATGCTTACTTGTTATGACTCTCTATCCATGACTAGTGAATCCTTGTCATTTTCCAGGTAAATCATGATCTGTAACTGAAATGCTTTTACCCTGATTAAGTCACCTCTCCTACCTTAACCTTTACTTTAACAAAATGGGTTAGTTTTATTAGAATTGCTAGTATCATCAGAATCTATTGCTTAGTTAACATTTATTGGGAATCAGTTACTTGTAAAGAAGATGAAAAAAGCTGCGCGCCTCTGTGACAAGGCAATTCCATTCCTCTTATGAGTACCTTCCCTACATTATTAAAATGACATAGGTATAGGCTGGTACCATAAAGAAGAAAAAAAAAACAGTACAAAAACAAGACAAAGAAGGGACTGTACATGACTGTAAGGCATAATCTGCAAAGAGAAAGAAAATAAATCATAAATGTGCTACAAAAGGAATGATCCCTTATTTCTAAATGATTCCCTAGAGATTTCCTATACCTAATACATGAAATAAAAACTGGATCTGGAATACCTGAATTGTGTTACAATTGCTTCCTACTGTGAAACCTAAGAATAAATGACATAAGAGGGTGAGAAATCCAATAGAAAGAAAAAGAAAGTTCGAGGTCCTTACACAAGTAATAGCTGTCAGTCTTTAAACATTTCAATTCTACCTTAACATGCTATGGCTATGACATGGCAAAGACAAGTGCAATCTGTTTCTCCCATGGCAGGGAACTGTTGTGTTGATCTGCACATTTTACATAAACAAACCCATAAAAAGCATGGCAGGAGCTTCACAATGGGGGCAGGGGGCATAATGTATGGTGGGGAATTCATAAAACAGACAGATCTATATTTACCTAGAAAAAATGCACGTGCATTTAAACACATTGAATAATTTAATGCATCCAAGCATTGATTGATTTAATGTATCCAATTTTATACAGTGCATTTCTTATACAAGAAGAAAAAGAGACTGTTTTATCAGATTCCACTACGATCAATAATTAAGTAGGTTCTAATATATCAAAGACACTCAGATTTACTTGGAACAGAACTTTGGGCCCAAAACTGTCTTGCAATTTCCTCATTTTCAGAGCTTAAACACAAAACACATTTCTGAATGTTACTGAGCAAGTCATCACTTCGCCAGTTCCTTGCAGTAAGCAGTCGAATCTTGGAATGGACTGCATAATGACTGGGTCTCAACTGAATTAATCTCATTTGTAAATTGGTCTCCTGCAGCTGGTTTGAGATAAAAGCAAAGAGAAACATTTGAAGCAGATAGATGCTTTCCCCCCTCTCCACCTCCTTTCTTTCACCTTTAAGCATTAGGCTTAAATATTTTTGTTTTGACAAATTTGCAGTACCAAAAAAGAATTCCAGTAAAAGTAATCCAACTGAAACCACAGGCACTATCCCATGTTTACTGTTACACTTACATTAAAATTCTCTGCTGGGTGGCAACCCTGCCTGATTTTTTCAAGTTTTCTAGAGTCCTGCTCTTCACCTGCAGCTAATCTGCTTGCTTAGAACTTCATCCATACATTCCTTACTTTAATACAGCAATCTATGATTCACAGAATGTTGTTATTAGAGCAAATTACATGATATGTCACTTCATATTATAATTGTCTGTTTCAAATCTAAGATGAATTTAACAGACTATTTATCAGGACCTGCAAATCTATGATAGCTCATTGCTGAACTAACTTTTCAACTTTTCTGAGCCTGGTTAGCTTCCAGCTTTCCATGGCCTTAATGAGTTCCTACGTGTTGTGGTATCACCACAAATTCTTTCTTTCTTTCCTTGCTCAAAGTGGCAACCACAAGTATGTGAAGATTTCTGGATTTATCTTTACCACCTGCTGCTCTGCATATATAAAAAGCACACTTTCCATTGCAGGTATTCTGAAATATCCATTACCACCTACAGTCCTCCTCCTTTGACTTATCCCTTTTTATTTCCTGTCCAATCCCCTTCAAGCTGAACATTCACGTAACTTTCACTGAAAACTAAAACAAGTAGACAAATTTCGATTAGTATGATGAATATCCTGCTTGTCACCATAACATTCACATCACTGGTATCACAGTATTTGCAATACTGTATTCTGATGTTCTACAAGTTGTATTTGTAACTGAATGAGGTATACTCCAAAGCATTTCATTATTGCATGTACTGATACTTTACAGGGCTTCTTTCCCCATAAAGCCTATCACTTAACCAATAAAGATAAATTGGAAAGCACAAAGGGATGGTAAAACACCATTTCGGCAAAAGGAAAAGTTAATGCCAACCTCCAGAGTTTCAAAGAATCAATGAAAAATTCTGGTTTACACCAGACTTTGAATTATTTATCATGCATTCTAGTGCAGGCAGCTATTCCCTTCCCACAGCAATCCACATGGAAGTACTCAGATAAATAACATTAATATATATCCTGCATGCTTTCCCCTCTTAAAGTACTTCCTCTTTCTTTCATAGGACACAGCTAAGAGCATCGCACACAGAACACAGCTTCCAACACAGTTATAGCCAGCAGAGATGCAAATGCAATTACCTGCCACCAACAAAAAACTGGCAACCTCTAACCATGCCCCCATACTGTCTAAAGCTCTGGTACTCCAAACTACTCTCATGACCAATGATCGACAACACCTATTTCACCTTTTTGTCAAATACTGTTCAGTCTTCCCAGGACAGTACATAAATGAAGCTCTTGCATCAGGATGCTGTGGCACTGCAGAAGCGTGCTAGAAGATGACTTGCCATCCTGCCAGTCTCACAGAAAAAGAAATGAGCCTTGTGTGCATTTCTTCAAGACTGAGGGGAAACCATGATCTCTGCTGCCATGGAAACTGAAGAAATCGCAAAACCATAGGCTTGCCTAACCCACAGCACCATGAAAAGGACAGTGAGATGCAGTAGCTGGTTTTGAAACCACGCAAAGGCAAGCACACTGCAGCAAGAGCACAGTGCTGAGATCCCCAAGCTAATACAAATTTTAATACTTTTGAGAGCACAGGTACAATCATCACATCAGTAGAGTGTACTGTCATGTTAATTAATCCTGCTGGGACCATGTCATATCACGTCACTAACAGCTTTGCAGATGTCTGGGATGTCCACCAATCACACGCTTCATTGTGTGGTACTGACGTACCCTCAGTAATCCATCCAGGGATGGATTGTTTGGGAGTTGTACTGTACAGATAAGAACACCTGGGAAAGCATGGACCCAATAACAGAATGTCCACGCCTAAGTGTTTTTTCTGCAAGTCAATTTTAACAAAACAACAGAAGAAATTACTTATGTGATTTCTCCATTTGATACAATAATCAGCCTTCACTAATCAGCAGCTTCTCTGTCTATGCTATTACCTCGAAGAGTGACAGAATTTATATACAGAAATTTATGAACAACGTAATAGGGTGCTTGGAAATGCTGCTTCTAATAACAGAGAATTTAACTGTAAATCTGAGAATTTCAGCTTGATGACACTACAGAATAATCTATCCAGCTATAACTGTACTTCATGCTTCTTTCCCTGGGGTAGCCCAAAGGTGCCCATAAACCTTTTATTTATCTTGGAGGTATGCAGAGTCTTCTCTTCCCTGTCTCTTGAGGATAGTCTTTGCCACTGTATCAGTTCACATGCTTAAAACTACTTTTCCTGTGCAAGAGTCTTGGGAATAATCTCTGGAACACCTATGGATCTATACAGCAAATATGTCCAAATGGAAATCTGTGGGCAAGTTCTTTATGAAGAGCTCCCAGTAATCCATGAAAAAGATCTCAACTATTTTTCCAGAAGATATCCCCAACAGCCTTTTCCTTAACCAAAAAAAAAAATAAAATACTACTACTAATAATAAAAAAAAATTACTCAAATTATGCAGTCTTTGAAGAACACCACATGCATACACACACACACACACAGGTGAAGTGGAAAGGGAAAATTACTGGGATTAAATTTTGTAAAGATTTATACCCAACAGATTGAATACACACAACTGATATATTAGAAATGGATACAGGTAGATAATATAACCTGACAGTTGATAATATAACCTTTCTCATCTAATTTTTACCAAGACTTATAAATAAGTGGACTAGTCATTTGGGAACTTGGAAAAACAGATGGCTCTGTTGAAAACCAATATGCAAATTGTAGATATCAGCAAAGGAATAAAATCTTGGGCTAAAAATAATTAGTGGCAAAGAGACCAGCAGACACAACTGCTTGTGAATATGCTATTCATACTCTTATCCCAGCATACTACAGAAAGGTCAGAGACTGCATGAAAAAAAACTGTTTAGAAAGAAAGCACAAATCAATTGATTACTCCTTGAACATGGTAATCTCAGGGAACAGGAAGTTCTAAGCTTGGGAAATCCCTGTCCTGGCTCAGGACAGGTAGGTAGAGAATTGCTTCGTCTAGTTTACAAGACTAGACTTGCAGTGCTTATTACAATCACTAAGTTGCTGCCATTCCAAAGTTTCCCATTATGAGATTGTATTATATTCAGACAAGCTTTGCCTCTTAAAATACCACCTTTCTAAAAGAGTGCCAGGGACTGTGGGAGGAATAATATAGGTATGAAAGCAGATGTCAATACATTTATTAATTTAACCACTGTATGCACCTTCATCTAGTCTAAAAAAGTTTTCAGTCCTTACCTATGGCATGTATACTTAACTTGGAGATGTCATTTTTTCACTGTTTTCAATAATGCACATAATACCTCTCAGAAATTTCAAATTATTGTGTTGTCTTTTCACAGCTGACACTAACATATTCCCCTGACAGTTCACATGCAGTTGAAATTAGACTACCTAGCTTTGATAATAATTCTTGCACCTTATATAATACTTTATCAAACCAAAATGTCTAGCTCTACACTGAGATTGTTTGATATAAACAGTTTAGCTCTACAAATAATGTAGAGCTTTTTTGTTAATTAACTGCAGCTGCAGATCAAGACTAGTTTAAACTTTTCCCTTCGCTATGTACTATCTTGCTTGTTTGAAAAGCTACAGATGGGCTTATTTAACATAACTAGACACTTGGAAGAACATTCCTTATATCATTCATAAAACTGTACAGGCTCTCTAAAAAGCTTGAAATGATCCTCTTATATCTGACAAGAAAGTCTCTTATTTTTCTTAGCTCTTTTCAGCCCCTACTGAGCAAAGCACTTTAACACACACATATTTCAATCAAGTTACTGAAGTTTAGCCTTTCTACTATGCTGTTTCCCACAATGAAGTGCAAAAAATAAAAAAAAAAGAACAATCCCAAGTCAAAAATGCAACTTGACTCCATCTCCTCAGAAAACAATGATCTCATGACTCAGCTAAGTGTATGGTTCAGGCCATACTCACTTTCTGCCCCAGATAAAGCCACAGAAGTATAATAACATTTTGCCACTCTTAAGACCTACATAAATAGAGCATCTGGAACTGTTCTCCCAAAAAAAGGTAAGAATAAGAGTCATCTACATTTGGATTCCAGAATAACTTTACCGTATATTTGTTCCTTATATTTAACCATTCCAGAAGGCAAAGAAAATTAGTATGCATAAAAGAGGAAAAAAAAGAAGGAAAAAAAAAACCAAATACCTTACACTATAACAGGCCATTACCTACACTTTAGCAGGTAGTTTTGAGTTCCCTAGCTTCTTATATGAAGTGATTAAGTCAAAGTAATGTACAGCAGCAGGACATTATCATAATCGTTATATTCACTTGGTACTAGCACAGTAGGTATTTCTGTAAATGTATTTTTATCAGCATCTTGCGGTATTTAACTATGTACACCCTCTAGTTTACCAGCCTATCAAAAAAATCAAATATTAAACATTCTAATCAAATTATGCATACATAATTACTTCTAAAATCCACTCCTCTGCTCAGATGTTATTAAATAACTAAACTAATTATAGTGTATTTATGGTTTACAGTCAGTCACGAACACTATTAAAAAAGTCTATAGGATTAACTTTTAAATTATTTACCTGTGCGTAAGCCTTCGGTGACTAATGCAAACAGCAGTTTGTTGATCCTGTGCAACACACACCTTATGGCGACTACATTTCATCTTTAAACATGGATCTTTAGCCGGATCTAAAGCTAAAAATAATTTTAGAAAATTGTTAACAATTATCTAGAAACATGCAATTAAGAAAAGAAACACACCACACATAAAACCCAGCAAGTACGTGGAGGGGGGTTGGCCTGCTGCTTGTACAGCATGCTGGACTGAAAGGCACTGATTGTCACCAGGATAATAAATAAAATGCAGCACATTCAATGATAATGCAAAATTCCTTACCAAGGAAAACGGATCTTCATGAAACATGGATACTTCTGTATCCTCTCATACAATATCACTGGTTTTTATTTATAAAAATACTAAGTAACCTATCCAACTCTCCCTTGGTCCACATTTGTGATGAAGGTAATCAAAGGCTACTGGTTTTTACTGTAGCTGAAAACACTTTTTTAATATTAGAATTTGCTTAGGACTTTTAAGAAGTTTGCATACTTGCATGTCATTCAGAGCACCAAATTCCCAAAGAAAATTTTGAATTGGATTCTGTTGCCTACAGTTCTCCATTTCAGTCATGTCACTTCTAAACAGAAATAGGTTTGTGATTTTTATAGCTCAGAAGCCACCACATTTCTGAAATCACAATAAAACCATAAGCCAAAAAGTAATGAAAAAAGAAGTCAGAAATGCAAAGGAAATTTGATCAGGAGTTTGGAACAGTTGTTCATTCAGATGTTGGCTGCCACATGCCCCACGTACAAGATCTTTTTAAAAGCTGTAAGCCAGCATGCTAATAAAAAAAAAGTACTTCCACTCAATCCATTTCTTGTCATTCCTACTATGAAATAATAACACCTACTAAGCTACATTGCACAGTAATAATTCACTATGATATAAATGGTGATGTGCAGGTCCATAAGGAAATTAACCCAGAGAAGAGAAAAAGCATCCATTTGCTAAATTCTGCTGTTATATAGCTAAGAAAGTACTCACCACCACATTCTTTAAACAATTGCCACTTTTTCACCGTAATCCCCAAATACTAGTATTTCTACCTTGAAAGTAGTTTCCCTTTCCTGCTTACTAAGACACAGTTGGGTTCTTCCAACTCAACATTAAGCAGTAAATAATGACACTGTCTGAATTTACTGAGAAATTATAACTCAGATGAGATATTTACTGAGAAATTATAACTCAGATGAGATTTTAGTAAAAGAAAAAGTATACTAAAATATGCAGGCGAGCGATTTGCATGACTGTCCTTAAATAAAAATTCTACCTGCGATATTCTAGGTCTCTTATTTCTGCTTTGTGGGGTTTTTTTGTACCTGGTCCTTTAGTCATTAATCCATACTCATTTTTGAACTACACTTCGAACTACAAATACTAACTTATGGCTATAATACTAGAAGGGCCAAATAATCCTGTTTTTTACTTATTATTAAATTTCTATAGCATATTTCTTGAGTAACCATGCCTACATTACAATACAGAAAAGTTTCTTCCAATTTATGCTCTCACAAGAAAAAATCAACTTTTCCCTTCTCTGATCTCCATGGTGTCTTTCAGGTAGATCTAAATATTCCAAAATTAATTTTTGTATTCCTATAGGTATCCCCCCCCCCGTTTTTTTAAAGTTTAACACCCCTCCAAAAAAACAACCAACCCACCCTAATAAGTTAAACACGAAAGCCTAGCTTAAAGAGACACTACTGAAAATCCTAAATCACAAAATCAAGCAAGAAAGCTATGAACAACTATAATTCAGTTTTCCTGTGTTCATCTTCACTTTAGCATATTACTGTCCAGTCTTCAGTTATATTTCAGAAATACTATTTCCCCATTTTTCACATTCGGTTATAAAATATGTATTTGGATATGTATTTTCTGAAAAGAAAGTTATCTTTCTTCTAGTTTTCATGATCAAAAGTAAACTTTTAACCACAACTCTATTTGAGCTGCCAGATAATATTAACATAAGGCTGACTAACTATGTACCCAGGAACAAGAACCAGGCTGATCATTAGTTGCAGTTTTGACACATGACTCTGTGGTGCTAAGAATCACTTAATAATCTAAGCAGTAACTTTTTCAGTTTCATTTCCTTCCTAACAATATATCCAGCTGTGCAAAATATATACATCATATAACCAACAAAGCTGAAAAGTGATGGAATCATTAATATAATAATAATTCAATGCAGACGGAAACAAGTATATTGTTAATTACAGCATAAGACATGTGCAAAGATGCATTCCTCTTCCAGGTATTTTCATTTCTACAGCAAACCAGCCATAAAACCACAATGAGTCATCCAGACTAAGTCTGATTACAACTCTAAACAAGTGGGAAGCAAATGCAGCAAAAAATGACTGAACTAGGATAACAGTTGGAGTCAAAATTAACAAGAGCTTATTCAGTATCCTTCTCCAATATACTTTAGATTTTAGAATCTATGTCAAATACTTTCTCTGCTTAAAATCAAGCAGAATGTAATGTCAGTCCCTAGTAAGCATGAACAGATTATCATTTAATGTACTGGCCCAAGAACCTCTTCCCAGAATGTTCCCTGATGGAGAAACTAAGGTAGCAACACTGGAATATGATACTGGCATATTTTCAGATAACTGTTTTGCAAAACTGCATAGGTTAATGGAATAAAAATACTTGAGCAAGAGAAAACTGGAATAATGTAAGGGTGCTGAACTCAGTATCAAGTAGAAAACATGTTTCAGGAAAAGCAGTGAATGGAGGAGATCATGTAACTTTCCATTCCTATTGAAATAGTTCTTTCTTTTCCCAAGTTCTTGGGATTCTGAAGGTGTGTTTTGGCAACTCCATCAAACTTTAGCAAGCCATAACATATCTTTTTGGCAATGTTACAGGAAGAACCCAACTTTACAACCAAGAAATGATAACTATCAGACTTTGCCGTTATGACAACATAAAGATGGGTATCACACTAGGGAAGACATCTAGTTTATTGCTGGAATCAGAATGACTTTACCCCTAGAAAAGAATGCCAGGGGCCGGAGTTGAAGATTCCATAAAAATCAATGGAACTCCAAGAGATCTAACTAGGAAATCAAATTAGAAAATGGCTTTGAACACATAAGTGATGACAGAAAGAAATGCTGGATTTTGACAGCACTGTCAGAAAGAAAACTGTTGGTAAGAAAAAGAGACTGTAAGAACTGCATTGAGTCCTGATGCTCCATTAGGTTCCTTATGTATTTAGCAGACTTTTTCCACCAAAGATAAACCAGATTGTTTAGAATTCTCTGTTAAAAAAACACATTTTTGTGCAGCACCCATTCACAAATTGTGCCTTTTAAATGAAAGGTAATGATACATGTTCATTGGTGAGAACCTAATGTTAGAAATCAGTTGTGCAAGACGACACAATATCTGCAAGGCAACCCCTTCCTGGCCCTATGTTGATAGCTGACTCAGCTGTGTTCTGTCCATTTTTCTCCTCTAAGAATTTTCTTTGAAGAAAATCTAGCAGCTTACAAAAAGCAAAGACTTATCCATACGTGTGGTTAACTGATAACGCATTCTGTGCATGTGCACACTGTTTGTTTCATTTGCTATGGAACAGAGAAGTTGGGGTTGATTGGCTGTTTCTTTTAGGATCAGGGTTTGTTTTATAAACCGAAGTACTGAACAAAACTTGTGTTTGTGTGCACACACCTGTGTATTTAAGACATAAGACTTTGTCTTGGCAGCTCTGTCCAGCTTCAGAGAAATGAAGAATTGTAAGGGATTTTTGACATGATCTCTACCAATTAGACATTGAAGAATATACCAGTGAGTTCACTAACTTCTCAGAGGTACTTCTTTATAGTGAACAGTCAACAGGAGAGTCTGAGAAAACTGGTTTGGACATTTCCAAAGTCAACCATTTCCTGGGCTACACTGGGCCCTCTCCTACCAAAGGTTTACATATACCACTTGGACTGGAAGCCAGGACACACACACAGTTCTAGAGTATATCTAAACCTTCCAGTACCAATGTAATCTTCCAGTATTTGCTGACTCAGTGGTTATCATGCCCTGCATGAAACTCTTGATGACCTCAGGTGTGGCATACATTCATTATACAGCACGAATGGCTATGAGACTCTGTTAGTACAGGGGCTACTACATAAGCAGAGTGGGTAAGCCAGTAGAGCCATGGGTGCCAAAATCACAAGAGCCATCTTTAGATTCAAAGGCATGTTCAATACTCATGGTCTTGCTACCGACATTAACTCACATTATCACTTAGTGACCTGCTGGACTTCTTGTTCTCTGTCAGCTATGAAAACCCAACAGAAGTCTTTTTTCCTCATCTTGTGTGTGATATATGGCCTCACTTTTTTCAATACTTTTTTACAAAAATTTCTTAGTTACTGAACCAGTTGTAGTGATGCAGAAGTCACAGAAGAATGTATCTCCTCAGACACATTTTTTGAAATGTTGCAGTATCTTACAACAGCAAGGGAGAGACCAAATAAATCACTGACATAAAAATACGGATTTTTTGAATGTGAAAAGGTCAACTACCTGAAGAGTCAATGTCTGCCTGGACTGACACTGTAGCTTAGGAAGCCAGATAAAATACAGAAAAAAATGTTGCTAGAAACTGTGAAAAGCAGTGCAAGTCCTTCTCTTTTTTCTTTCAATATCACATGCTGTAGTTTATACTATGAAGTATATAGCATCTAAATTTTATTAATCTATTTTGCACAATCTTAAATTTTTAATTTTAAACCTGCTTTACAAAAACGGTAAACTTTTGGATTGCATTAGTGATTTTCCCAGCTTTGAAAGGACTAAAAAAAAATCAGATATTTATGAAAGCATGGAAATGGCTGTCCTTTTTTTTAAACCTGTTTTACTTCATACTTGGAACAGACAAATGGACAATTTTCATGGAAAATGAAGGCGAAACCGCAAGAAAAACATTTTCCAAAACCATACTCTGAAGTTTTTCATGCTGGGGAAGAACTAGACTCCCCTTACAATGCAGGGACATATCTGACTATGTCCAGTCTCTACATGGAGTCATCCTAAATATCTTAAACTACTATAAAAATGCATAAATTTATTCCAGGAAAAGTACCATTGATTTCATCTAAGCATATAACTCAGTAAACTCAGGAAATACATGGCATTCAGTCTTAATTCTTCCCTGCATCTTCTAGAAAACCCTGACAAAACATGCCTGCTTTACCCCAGCTCACTCAGTATGCAGACTTGCACTGACAACACCACATATTTCTTCCCATTTCTGCTAAAATAAGCAGCTATGAAACAGTACAATGTTCACACCAAAAATATCACAAGTGTCAAAATCCCACTATGGAGCCATTTATGTATCCCTCAGAGCTATTTTCTTCAACATGAAACCGACATAAAACTGAGTTTTTATCGAATTCGCATTTACTAAAATATCTTTGTAATTATGAAAGCTAGAGGCCTTTCTTTTCCATAATTGAAGTGGAAATGTAGATTGTACAGCACAATGGTATTGTCATTAAAGATAGGTGATGGTTTCCACTATGGTGAGGAGACTCTAGATGTAAGCAATATGTTTATTTAAGGCTAGCCAGAAATAATTTCTTTGTTAGTGGCTATAATGTATCAGCTGACTTCCTAGAAAGTCAGATACAACCAGCTTCTAAAGACACAGGTCTGATCTTAGCTTTATTAACTTGATTACATTCAGCTTTATTTAGCTCCTAATATTCAAAAAAATGTGCTTGCTGTAGGTTATTTGCCTATATGCCTACATTTGTCCATATAACTGCCTAAAATAATATAAAATGTTGTGTTAATTAAATTTCAACAAGCAGAAAAATATCATTGTCACAAAAAGTATTACAAAAGTATAAAATGCTTTGTAACATCTACTATTTCTCTAAGAACTTACATTGTAAATGAAAACCAATTCGCTCTCTGCTGAAAAATTATGGAACAGAATTAGGATCACCTGGTGACTTTTATAGATGGATATGGATTTGTTATTCTCACATGCTAAGGAAGCAATTAATATTCGAAAAATTGATTCCATTATTACTAATGGATCTATTTATTTATAATTCAAATTTGGAAGAGCAATTCAGCAAAGCTTCCCATCATCTCTTCTGTAAGTTAACTTACAGCTAGCACTCCCCGAGACTGACATTAGCCACAACATTTTTATTGGGAATATAATAGGAAATCAAGATTAACAAGACATAACATAGGAATCCTCTTAACAGGAGCTCTGTGGCAGAAACCACAGTAAACTACTATTATTCCACAATCTGCTGAATGCATTCTGACACATTCCTAATTTTCCATTCTCAGTAAAATAAAAGGGGAAAAAAGGTTAGGGACCAAGTTTTCAGACTTAAATTCTATCTCCCTCCTCCAAAGTTTGTGATTCATTTCTGATGGGCAAAATAAGAACCAGCTAGACATTTTGCTTTGCTACACTTACCAAAAAGTAAGCTATGTTTTGAGTATCGCATGAGTTGTTTAATTCCTCTAGTTTAAAAGGCAGGTCTGACTTCTTTGCCTACAAAGTTTTCATGTTTGACAATGGGGGGAGAAAAATATAAATTACCTTAAAGTGTTAACTAAAATATTAATAATTAGGTCAAATGCCTAGGTTACAACCCTAGGCAGACAGACACCTAGAATGGAACGACCCGTATCACCTCCTTTGATAAATAACACAATTCCTGAAGATACCTAAACACCATCAGTGTCTTTACTTCTCCATTTTGAAAGATGGTGATTTCTTGCCTCCTGAAGCAGAATTTCTGACTGAGAAAGTGTGCTGGGTCTAGAGAGATAAGCAGAATCCCAGCACCACAATTTCCAGAAACAGTAGGGAGGACAGCAAGGCAGAACACATAAACACTCGGTTGATATTGTCAGCTAACACGGAATACAGATAAATGTTTCATAACAGTTAACAGTGATAGTGGTTATTTTTTGCCTAAATTGTACAGTGATCGGCATCCAAAACTTGCATCTGTGCATATAGGCCCTCCTCAGCCACATCTGGTTTGAATCCACACTGCTGTGGATTCATAGCAAAATATCCCTGTCTTGCTATGCAACACACCTACTGAGAATAAACACCTTTTAACTTCAACAAGAAGACGAATCATTGTGCAGCTAACAATCTGAGATTCATGAATAAAAATGACAGAATAAACAAGAAATAGCCTACCTCAGTAACCTGATGGGGATGTTCTGAAAAAGAAGAATCTCAAATTTTTGTTTCTTCTCCCAGGGACTGTACTTGCCATTTAAGATTCACTATATAACATGAAAAGCAGAATGGGTAGCTACAGCTGGACGTTCACTAGAGGAATCTTCTTGTATATTTCTTCCATCTGGCCACATGAATCTACAACTTCAGTAAGAAGGATAGAGAGAAGGTTTTCCTGTAGGTGGCCAACCAAGTAGTTAGGAGTTTAGACTCAAACCCCTGAATGTTATGGGCTCTCTAGAAGTCTGGTTTCTAACTTGTGAGCAAATGCTTCAACAACTAAGGTGGCTGTGTGCGTGGAGGTTGCTTCTACCCAAAATACCTATTCTCACAAGTGCTCAGAAGTCTCCATACTGATGAACCAGGGTCAATTGTGTAAAGCCTCTTATCAGGCTTCTGTTCAGATGCGTCGCTGTTCCTAGCATTTTATATTATTAAGTTTTGGTACATTAGCACTTAGCGTCAAGTTGCCCTGCAATGGTTGCAGTTACGCTAGATAAAGTTCTGATAAGCAAAGAAACTTCTAATACTGAGTTAGAACCATCTGACAAATAAAATAATGTACTGCCATATTTCCCTTTTGCTCATTGCTGCAATTAAAGTTTAAAAAAAAAAGTACATAAAAATGCATTTATACTGATTCGTAACATGGTACCTGCTATTCTGGGTACTGTTAATGTAAGTTAAAATAATTGCTCAAAAAAATAAAATAGAAGAAGGCAGTCTATTCTTCCTCTGGAACAAACTCACTAAAGCTTGATCTCTTTTCCACAATTTCAAAATACGTCACTCATTCTTTCTCCACTCCCTTTAAAACTATCATCTTCATTGAGCCACACACTTTTTAGTCACTCGTGCAGAAGCGTTAAGCATTATTTATATGTCCTAATCCACCCCTCCCATCCCCCCTCATTCTCGCTCACAGAAAAGCAGGTATTTGTGTCCTGGAGAAGAGAAACTGCACAGGACACGTTCCACCAACAGCTTCTTTTCTATTGTAGTCTCCAGCTGAGAAACTTTATCCTCAGCAACCTCAACAATATGATATGAGGGGTGAACAAGTTTTTCAAGTGGGCATATTCCAAGATGAACAGCTAGGACAGATAATTTATATCATAAAAATATATCTGTGTGGGTGCATGTACCTGCATGACTAAATGTGTGTAAAACAGCTAGTAAGCATCTGTGTCCCACTTGGTTCTTTTTTAAACAGAACTGTTCACTGCTGATTGCCAAATAACCAGTATGTCATTTAAGGACCTCCTAATTTTCTTCTAAATTTCTATTTTCTAAATCTCAAAAATCATCAAAAATGCAATCTCGTGGGAGAACTTTTGCCCAAGTTCCGCATTTCTGGCCTACACACTTCATGTCAAATTCAAACCATGTGCTTAGCAACATCCACCAATGCACTCCACCATCTTTCAGCATCGCGGTAACCAAAGTGCATTAGATTTCTCATCTGTGAAACGGGTGTTGCAACTCTTCATATACTAATGCTTATTAAATGTTTTGATATCTTTACTATTAAACTCTCATTTGAAATCTTTAGAAATTAACAGATATTATACTACCACAGTCTGTGGTTTTCCTAACAAGAGTTTTTACCTGAACAAACGTTAGACTTAATCCTACTTATGTACTTGGGTTTCAGGCAAGGGTGTGAGTTTGGCTGGGTGAGTGGGGGAAACACGAAATCTAAAACTTTCCTATCAAGATTTTAAGAGCAATTACTGACTCCAGATTTCTCAAATATGGAGTGCTTACCTTCAGACTTTCAAAAGACATTTGAGCAGTCTACTCCTATGATTAGTAGTACCGTTTAAAAAACAAAACAAAAAGACCCCCACCAAAAATAAAACCAAAACAAAATAAACCCAAAACAAAACAAAACCCACTCTTTTGGCCCTCAAGATGTAAGGCACCCCAAAGTCCCTAGTTACCTTTGACAATCTTTGCCCAGGCTCACAGCCTGAGGTGACTGCATTTTTTTCTTTTTTCAGTGGTTAGCAGCAATGGTTTTGTAATTTCTAAATTATAAGAAGTTCTCCCCGTCACAAATATCAGTGAGCTCTGCTTCAAAAACATTCCCATAATTTTGTGTTCTCTCTTTTGGGTATTCCTTTAAAGTTTACAAGAGTATAGCTTACCCATAGCTCACAAGTTGATGTAAATGAGAAAGTCCATGAAGTAAAAGTCAAATGCCACCGTTACTTATATCTGTGCAAATTCAGAAAAGATCCTATTTATTTAAACTGCCAAAGAACAGAGTTACTTTGGACTCAGACTGGTGTAACTGACAACAAAATTAAGACAATTATATCCAGTTTCTTCTATGTATAATAAGAAATTCTCAAATATTTTGCAAAAATGTCCAGAACAGCTATGACTAGTAGAAATACACGTGCATACTTGTCTGGCATCCTTTAAGATTTCAGTAGCTTTAGCGAAGCACTTCTTTTTTCAAATCATAACGTCCACTTCCTTCATTTGGCAGAAAGAAATAACACCTTAAGACTATGTGAAAGTTCACAATTATCTTTTCCTAAATACACTAAATCATAATTTAGAGACATGCTGGCTGTGTCAGAACTGACTTCTGGGTTGTCCAACTCAATCGGGGAGAAGAAACATCTGCATACCTCTAACAGCAGAAAGGCATCTTCCTGAAACTTCTCCCAGCTATTATCTCACATGCCAAGATGATTACTCTTGCAAAACAACATGCTATGAGATGTATTTTAAGTATTCCAGTCTCTTTGGAGAACTGGTGAACTTCTGTATTTAATTACGTATTTTTATGTTAAAGAGGGCATTTTAACCAAAGGGGTTTTTTTACTGCAATCCACTCCAGCTTTTAAATTTTTTAAACGAACTAAAACAGAATCCAGTGGGTTATTCATATGAAGTATCTAGTACATCAGTAATATGTGTGTGTGTATATATATATGTATTTTGAAGAACCTAGCATAACAAAAATAATCAGGAAACATACTTGTGATAAAACTGAATAAGGTCTCTACATAAAATATGTTCTGTAAAGAAATCACAAAAGGTGAAATCACATCTTGTATCACAATATACAGAGCACATCTATTTTTGAGTCGGTTAAGCTTTTGTATACATCCTGGCTCAGACAAACCATCTATGAAAAGTTCTTGGAGCTTAAAATACTGAAATTAAAGGCAAACCTCCAATGCTTCAGTTTTCTAGTATTTAAAGATATTTCACTGTTACAAGCTAACAACTACAAATATACCAAACCTGTGGAAGTTCCAAGTAGATTTAAGTGGACATTAAAAAAAAAAAGAAAAACCAAAATGTAAGAATTTATCTTCTATAAAATTATAAATATAAAGAAAATGGACCTACTCCATTAAAAATTCACTTTGTAATGTTCCAGGGTTTCTCTTGGACCACTAGATTCATATTTGCATGAAACACTTCTGGTCTCCAGATTGAGAGAACCCTGTAGTTTGGAAATACAGACAGAACTACAGGTGTTCTGCAATTACTAGCTTGTAATAAAGAAATCTACAATTTCAGTCACTTTTGAGTATGCACCTGTGTCCTCACTCATAGCTATCAACACCTAGCATAGCACAGGAAAGGAAGAAGTTGTGTATTCCCTGTATGTGGACAGGATGGAGTGGAGAGTAGCTTGGAAGGAACACTGGAGATAAGAAGTCAAATGAGGTGACTGCAGAGCAGCAAAGCGTGCAATACTTCAAACAGGGCGTTCCACAGCCAAACCTGGCCTTTCTCTCCAAAAGGCAACTTGACTCAATATAACAATTTGACAGCCTAGACTTATTTTTTTATATTAGCAGATAAATACAGAAAAGTGTCTAATGAGAACCAGTGAGCATTTTCCTAACAACCTGGGTTTATTACTACCACAAATATTTTTTATAGTACGAATATTCACATTTTAACTGACCTACAAATATTTTTTACAGTTTTGGGTAGGTCCTGTTTTGACATGAAGGTTGTACGCACCCATCTCACAGCATATGTTTCAATACATGAGGCAATCCATTTCCTTCCACCCATGACACATTTTTATGAATGAAATGTTAGTTTAAAACCTGTGGTTTAGAGATGACTTACAGGGAGAAAGTCTCATTTAAAATGAGACCTAACTAAATAAAAAACAAAGCCTGAATATATTTAATTGAATATTATGTAGCATATAAAAGCAGAGTAAATGTTCCAGAAGTATATGCTTCCTTTCTTTTCTATTATTATTTAAAGGACTCAAAGTACTCTCTCGGGGTGGGGGGAAGGAATCCTAAAAATGTAACTTCTGGATCTGCTTGTTAGTCTGTCTGATTCTCAATTCTAATATATTCAAGGTCCAAATAATAAAGTTGTTGTCATTTACTGCTGGCCATGCAGATTCTGACATGCAAGGTCAATGGTTTCTTAGAGTTCCACAGATGATTAATAATAGCACAATTTCTGTTAATTACATAAGAACTTCAGGCATAATTCCAAAATCCTATTGTTCTCTCACAATCCTGTCCATTAAATATAAGAACAATGCAGAGGTTACCAACAGGAGTTTTACACGCAACTTATTTGTCCTGGGATGTATGTTCTTTACATGCTGTAAATTAAAAATTAGTAGAGAGGTATGTGTAATGTCAACCAGAGATAAACACGATTCGAGAAACAGACGAGAAACACCTTACTTAAGATGACAAATGTTTTGGGTTTGTGTGGCAGGGTTCTTTGGTAGCGGGGAGGGGCTGCAGGGTGGCTCCTGTGAGAAGCTGGTAGAAGCTTCCCCAGCTCCAAGCTGGACCCGCCTCTGGCCAAGGCCGAGCCCATCAGTGACAGTGGTAGTGCCTCAGGGAGAACAGATTTAAGAAGGGAAAACCTGCAGTGAGCAGGGGGATTGGAATGTGAGAGGAACCCCTCTGCAGACACCGAGGTCAGTGAGGAAGGAGGGGAGGCGGTGCGCCGGAGGAGGGGACGCCCCTGCAGCCCGTGGTGAGACGGCAGGCTGTCCCTGCCCAGCCCACGGAGGGGAGCGGGGGAGCAGATGCCCACCTGCAGCCCGGGGAGAGAGGAGCCCACGCTGGAGCAGGGGGATGCCCCCCAAGATGGCCGTGACTCCATGGGAAAGCCCGCACTGGAGCGGTCTGTGACTGAAGGACTGCAGCCCGCGGAAGGGACTCGTGCCAGGGAAGTTCTTCGGAGAACTGTCTCCCGTGGGAGTCCTCCCCCTGAGGAGGAAGGAGCGGCAGAGACAAGGTGTGTGGAGCTGACCCCCAACCCCCATCCCCTGTTCCCCTGCATCGCTAGGGAGGAGGGAGAGAAAACTGGGAGTGGAGTTGAGCAGGGAAGAGGGAAGGGTGGGGGGAAGGTGTTCTAAGGTTTGGTTTTACTTCTCAGTATCCTTGTTTTGATTTGACTGGTAGTAAATTAAATTGATTTTGTTTTTTTCCCCAAGTTGAGTCTGTCTTTTGCCCATGACCGTAAGTGGTGAGTGATCCCTCCCAGTCCTCATCTCGACCCACGAGCTTTTCTTCACATTTTCTCCTTCCCATCCCAGGGCAGGGGAGGAGTGAGCGAGCAGCCTCGTGGTGCTTTGTTGCCAGCTGGGCTTAAACCACGACAACAACTTAAATAAGAAAATGGGTTTTTAAATATGAAGAGGTTAAATAAAAATGGGTCAAAAAGGCAACTTCTAACATTTAAAACATGGTTTAAGAAGTGTCGTTCTTCTATTCAAGTTCAAGGAAAACTATGTACAGCCTTTTTTCTCCTTTACATTCTTTGTTTGTTTTTTTAAAGGGATTTATTAAGCTTTTTCTCTCACCACGAAACAGTAATGTGTGATTTCAGATTTCATATTCTTAATAACTACCTCTATTAGCTATTTTATAAGCTTTCTTATTAAATTCCTGTGGCAAACGTAAGAAATTTCATTAGGCCATTAAGTGAGCCTGTAAAGAAGAAGCAGCCCTAGTACACTCCAGAACATTTTCAGGCACACAGTCCTCAGGGACCAATGGCAGCCATGACTCAAGACTGTTAGCTGGGACATTGCAGCACAGTAAACAGAAGTAGGAGGACTTTAAAAATTAAGAGATGTGCAGGACTAAACTTTAGGAGGTTTAGGAAATGCAAAGAAACAGTTCCACATACCCTTTGCTCAGCATGCTGCCAGATTAAGGTCTGGTGCTCTACCTATAGCCAGTCACTATAGCCCTGTGCCACATTTCCACTTTTCTGACATAACTGTTTGTGGGTCTGAATGGCTACCTGAATCCATGATTTAGCCAGGTTAAAAACAAATAAACAAAAAATAAACTTTTAGATTTATTTTATGACAAATCAAGAGTTGGTGACTCTACAGACCTAACATCAGGGCATAAAGCAAGGGTGGCAGAGGAGCAGGAACGAGGGGTTTAACTGCTACTGAAGGCAAGCAAAATCTCTTATTATGGGCTGGGTTTAGCCTCACTAAAAATCCTTTATACAGCTTTCTTAAAATAGCTGTAAGAATTTAGAATCCATTCAATGATTCTACAGAAATAAATACTGAAACAATTTGAGATCCACAAGTGGAAAAGCAGATGTGTATTACCCAGTGAACCTGAGTTAGGAGCCAAGAGTGTGAACCTTACAGGGCAAAGCACTTCTCTGGTGTTACCACAGTAGAGAAGTTTATAAAAGAGATACAATAAAAGAACCACTAAAGCACAACATCAGATAATGAAGAAAAAGCACCATTAAAGCCTTCCTCAGACATCTATGAAAGATCTTTTCAGGCAAGGGCTGGCTGAAAGTAGTAAGAAGCAGTGGAAATCTGTTTAACACAGGATTTGATGTATTTTCTCAGTGAACAGGATTCCTAAACGTACCTAAATACCTGAAGCTGGAAACTGTTCACCGGGTTAAAATGTTGGCTCAGATAAAGAAATGGTGTCTTTGTAGGAGGACACTATGAATTTCAAAAGGAAGTGAAAAGCTGTTATAAATATTTCATGCTTATTTACTATTAAGACTAAACTATATTTAAACTGATATGCAATACATTTTAAATGCAAAGTACTGCAATTTATCTTGGAAGCGATGGACATATATTTCTAGTTTAAAAACATCAATAGTTTTGCTATAAAAACTAGATCATGAGTGCACATATCAAATGTAGCAATGTTAAATCTACATGACTGTTTTCACAGTCTTCCACTAATGTATCTTCATTAAACTTCCTTATGACTTCCTAGGGCTGGCAAATGAGTGAATCAAATGATTTTATTGAGTATGACTCTAAATGGTTTCAGTTTGCAGTACAGAATTGTATTCACAAATTATAGAGATGTGTTTGCATGTATTTGCATATCCTTAGTTACCAAAATTATTACAGAACTAGGTAAATGAAACAAAGAGCTAAAAGGCAAAGACTCAACTAAAACATAAGTGTTTGCAATTGTTTCAAAATCTATTTTTGCTGTAAAATGCTATCTACAATATTTCTGCTGTAAACAGACATCTAATATACCTAATACTATAAAACCCAAAAATAATTCAGTGGAATGGTCTACAAGAAATGTTACAAATATATCTACACCCAATTATACCTTCAGGGTGTTCATCCTCCACGGAAATGTCATTTCATATTTTTTCCATTACATGAAAATATTCCACTGTTCCTCCAAGGTATTTCTATTGAGCAAAGGAAAACATCCTTTCTGCTTTAAAAAATTACGCCAATGTTTTTGTGTATGCGATTTTATTCAATAGCTACACCCTCCAAGCTCTGCTACCATCTATAGTCTAAAAATAAAATGTACCAAAAGTATCCTCTATAATTTTATCTGATGTAAAAGCGGTATGTGAAGAAAACATGTTAGCAAGTATTGTTGTTTGTTGGGGCTTTTTTTAATTTGAGAAAACATTGATAAAACATAAATTAAAGCTACTAAAATATTCAACTTGAAATAGTCCAGAACACAAAACATCCTAATTGCTTGTTTCTTAAACCACTAAAAGGACAAAACCTGCTTTTTAGCAGTAACTAAATACAATTAATAGAACATTCAGATTTATTCCAACAATAATACCTGCCCCACATGATTATTTATTAAGAATTTACATTGTAATATTTATAGAAATACATAAACATTTATGTGTGTGTGTATATATATCATATAAAGTCAAAACATTTATTTCAATACATTTTTCTATCTTGTACATATATAAACAAATGAGAGTTCAATGGACAAGTACTCTTTGGACAAATGTCAGATGTTGCTTTAAGGAACAGCATTGGTGGATTGCAATGCAAGCCATAATATTCTTCCATCTTTTAAAATAACTTAAGATTTTGCAGCCCAGGAGTAAATATCACTATACATTTTCATAGTAAGGGCTAACTTCCTGGAATGCTTGGACATGTATTTCCATATAATCATTCTCCAACCATTAATACCAAAGGAATTACACAGATATGTCTACCTGAGCAATTTTGACATACTTAATCATATTAACATAAGAATGCTTTTCAAATACACCAAAGTATAGAAGAGTGAATTAAGACACTATTAAGACACTCATTTTATTATAATATGCACAACTATTGATTCCTTGAACCACACAGACTTTCCAAATATTACAACAAAATATTAGCATTAAGATTTGGGTTCAGATTAAGGATACACTTTGAAAAAAATATAAAGATATATTATCCATATACAGTAAATCTATGAAAATCTTAGAAAAGGCTTTAATAGTCATATAAAACTTAGGAAAATAATAACTATGTGTAGACCTCAATGATATGCCTATATTGCAAGTACTGGTTCCTCAAAAATACTACCTGCAAATTAATACAGGTCTTGGCTAAAAATAATTTGAAAAAGGTCCCCATATATTGTTGATTTCGAGCAGAGTATGGATACACAAAATAAATGTAAATAACGAGAACCCATTTGTCTGACTACTATGGACAAGGAGTTACACGTGTATCAGGTACCTACACCACAGCCTAAAAGACACAGGGGTGTAACAGAGATTGAGTATTTTTCAAATTGTTAGTTGTCATTGGAAAAGACAGACATAAAGCTGAATATTCCACCACCACTCCTATTACACGTAGCCAGCTGGGGTTTATGCAGTTTAAAGATCTTCATATTTTCTTCATATATAGATTTTAAAACTTCCAAATATCTATTTGTAATTTCATCATGTAAAGTTGCTATGATTTAAATCAGCAAAGAAAAAAAAAATATTTCTGTAAAAGCACTAGTTATTCCTATAATCCATTGTTTTCATAGAAAATAGAAAAAAATATCCTGTCTAGTAGACCTGGACTTCAGATCATTTTATGCCAAAAAGATTCCTTGCTTATTCCATACTTTCACAGATTTATAGGAGAGTTTCTGAAAGGCCAAATATTGATAAAACAAATAAAAGAAAACACTGATAGAGATAAATTAAGGATATTATTTATTTCTGTCCTCAAAGAACTTATCTGCCTTTATCTTCAGCAGTATTATTACAAACTTTAACACAACAGACATGGGAGGTTGTTACTGCTCATGTTTAAACATCATCTTTGGTGAGCAATTTTAGTCTCTCACTGCAAGTTTATCTCTACATTTTAAAAATTTGTCCTCCACTTAGGATTTTCATGTTTTCATTTGGGAGAACATTTTTTATGGTATGCTTTCACTTCAGAGAGTAGCTGCTGCAGAAACCAGAATGGCAGTAACAGAAGACTGAAGGGGAAACAATCGTAAAGATTCTCTAACACAGATTGTTTGGCTTGCAGCAAGCCCCAGCAGATCACAAGGCTCCACAGTCAGTCATTCATGATGTCCCCATTTATTGTTTTGAAGAGGTTTTTTTTTTACCAAAGTGAAAAGATTAAAAACCCGTAAGTCTACATGTATGGTTACTGAGGTGAAAAAGCTAATTAATACTTAAACCTTACTTGTTTTAAACTTAGTAGTGAAGTGGTACACAACTGGAGTGGAACGGTGCTGGTGCAGTGCTTATGGCACAGCCCTGGAATGACACTTACAGACACTATCAGAATGTACACCTAAAACTTAGTTTTTATAGTCTACCATGTCTCACTTTTTTCTATCTCATTAAATAATATGAGGAAAAAAAATGTGCTGAGATTGTCATTGCTGTATGTCTTTTATTGGCAAACACAGGGAATCATAAAAGACCTGATTTCTTCAGTAAATCATGAACATTACATTCACTCCTAAGGAACTGAGATTTGGAAGGCTGCCACAATTTTAAAGTATGAATGGCTCTTCCCACAGAATATCACCCGTGATCACTTTTCCCATCTGATGAGAGAGACCTGAATGATGAACAAATACGTGGTACTTCCATAGTTACATTTTACTCTCAGGAATATTTTGCTATGTTTCAAAAAATCATTTCCCAAAAGTAAGAGGAAGCCAGTTCTGCCAACATGGAGACCAAGATACTGACTGGGAAACCTTTTTCTATCATTGAGTATATCTCCCAAATCTAGTTAGTAATGTTATTTACAGACCTTCAAAAAAAAAAAAAAAAAACAACGACAGCATGCAAGTCTCTGATTATTAAAGAATATCTGTATGTCAATCAGTCTAGAAAACATCTAATTCTTGAGAAACTGTAAATCTTTTGACATACAGCTCAATTCAGTATCATTGCTAAATTAAATACAAAGACTGTAGCAGTTCTTGCAGGAAAACTGAAAAGCAGTGCACTGGCAGGTAAAAATACCTGATATTCTTTAAATGATAGATTGACAAATTAAGACACTGGGAATATTTTTTTAATAATAAAAATTCAGTGTACCTTTTATTATTAAGAAGTGTTCCCAACTAGCATTATTTGTTTTTCAGTTATAAATTACACAGTAAAATGTAGATAAAACTACTCAGCAAATGCATTTCACTCTTCAATGTTAATTTTCTGTTAACAAGGATATGAAAATAGAAAGTTGAACTCTGTAGGCATGCTTTTAAAATATTCACTACCCAATATACAATGTATTTTGCAAACAAGGAAGGACAGATAACCTTAACATGTTTTCTTAGTTGTGTTGTTTGTAAATTCAGAGAAGTAGTCTACAAACATCAGCATTAGGATCCCCAAAGAACTCAGAGTAATAGAACAAGCCAGAGTGTGCAAATATGTAAATCTGGTGGAAAAAATAGTATTTCAGTGTATCTTCTGAAAAACAAAGAGCCTATTGGAAAGAAAAAAACAACCAAACAACCAAACCACAAAACAAAAAACCCCAAAACTTATCAAGTATGCAATAACAAAAAAAATCATGAGCAAAATTTACAGTGTATTCAATTCAATGTCTTCTGATGAAAGATTTTGCCAATAATAAGTAATTAAAGTATAACCTATTCCAGTTCTTGTACTAAAAACATATTTGCAGACCATGCCCCTCTATCAAAAACCAAAGAAGAAAAGGAATAGACTAAATAGACTTTCTAGTGAAGTGATAAGCCTGCTTCTTAGATGAGGCACTTCACTAAAAGAAAGGAATCTTCTTCTCCGAGGAGTCAGAAGACTGAAGTCAAGTACTTTTTCCTAGATGCACTGGTATATAATGGTATATAATGAGGAGAGATGCATGGTCTGTGAAATTGGCAGGTTCTGAAATACTTAGGTCATGAATCTAAATTAACATTTACAAATTCCCACCAAACCAGAAGAAAATCACCACAGTTCACAGAGAAGTGATAACATATATGTGACTTTTTTCCCCTCCCTCTACTCCTCTCTCCCACAACCTGACAAAACAAGCCAGGTGCATTCATTTAAGAAATTAAGGCATTCCCTTTCCCAGGCTTACTACAGTAATCCTGAATTAAAGTGACAAAGGCATAGAACATGGTGTAAAGTCCATCTCTAACAGATGTGGCTGTAATAAAATACAATTCATTATAAATCTTCCTTAAAAGTCAGTATCCGTTATGGAGAAAGTTCTTTAAATTGAATAAACATTATTTTTGCAACATATTTTTATCTCAGTCTCTTGTGTACAAGCTGCTACACTGTTTCTTCATTGCATTTGTGCCATTGGTATTATCAGAAAAGACAAGGTCTCTGAAGCACTCCTTGTAGCAAGTCAAAAAAAAAAAAGTATCAAGATTCTCAGTAGTTTCACAATGCTAGTCATACACTTTTAAACAACATACATGAAGTGGATTATATCAACAGTAAATATTAAGTTCCAGTGCCTGGGGAGGGAATGTTTAATGTGAAAATTTTCTGTGTTTGCTCAAATTATTCTAAGGCTGAAATTGTTGTACTGTAGCATTCTCAAAGATCCATCTCTGTTTTGCCTCAAGACAGATCACTTGAACATGACAGAGACTTCCAAAACTGTTTTTCTAGATCTTCTTTTATCAACCAGATATGAAGAGACTTTCAATATTTTAATGAATTTTTTTTAACTGCAGAAGACAAATATCAGATTGCATGCCTGTTTTTCTTCAAATGTCCTACTGAAAACACAACAGTACTTAAATATATAAATAAAACAAAAAAAAACCCTCACCTCCCAAACCCCATGAAATTGTTTATACGAGGTAAAGTTTAAGCTACTTTGGACATTCCTAATGCTCCTGTCTCTGTCTCTAATCAATAAAAGTTTGAAAAATCACAGATATAAAATGATCATTATGCTGAATTTCTGGCCCTAAAGGGGGGATTTAAACAAATCAATCATATGAAGAGGGACAAAATGACACAAATTCACAGAATCCTGTAGGTATTCTGGAACAGGAGCACAATTATAAATACTTAACTTTTATCCCATACAAATAACTAGTAGCAGAATCTTACCTTGATCAAATGGTTTACCCGGACTCCATGTACGAAAATAATCATCCTGGAGAGGGAGAAACAACCTACATTTAGTAAAACGTAAGGAATCAATGTATACTAGAAAAACTCACAGAATCATGAAAGACAGAAGATATATACCAACCTCTACTTCCTAGAAAAGGCAAGCAGTAAAAAACAAATGAGAAAAACATTACAGTCATCATAATGGGACAAATTACTCATATAGAATAAAACAGTGTAATTCAGAGGCCATTTGCACTCATTAAGTAAAAATGCTATTCAAACAATGTTACTTACTAGCATTTAAAAAAGAAAAAGTATTTCTCTCAGTACTTATATAGGTAATGTTTCTAACATTCCTGTACTTTAAGTTCTAATATATTGAAAAACTTAATTACATTTTCCATTAATGATTTTTCAAAACCAAAGCTCCAAAGTCATCATCAATGAAATATAACTACATTTTAAAGAATGACACGTGAATTTTAGAAAAATATATATTCTGCTATGTAGTTTTCAACTGTATCAGTAAGATCTGTTATTAAATAAGTCTAATCAGCTCTATTTTCTACAAATCATCTTCCTAAACATAAAATATCCTCCTAATTATGTCATCAGCTGTATTAGGCTACAATTTCAAGAAGGAAAGACTTGAATTAAACAAACTGCTTTCAAGATTTTAAGAAATTTAATAATAAATTACAAATTCATAGCTCAGATGTAAATAAATTGATCTGCACACCTCAGATAATAGGTGGAGCAGAAAAATTACTAGAATTATTTACTATTATGTCTTAATTTAACTCGTTATTCTCTAGAACAAAACATTAAAAAGACTGTACCCAACATTTTAATGTCTGCATACATTAAGGTTCACAAACTGCAGTGGGTGTATTGTCACATCCAGCAGTTCCACTCCACTTCCTAGAAGATCCCCAAGACCACCGTAAAGAAACCTCCATTCATAAAAAATTGAACTACTGGGAGAATATGAGTCTCATACAGTTGTCAAAGCCACATAATCACAACGTAAAAATGATCAAGCATCAAGCACATCTTTACAGGGATAAAACACTCTTTGGGTTTTAACAGTTCAACAGTTTTACCTCAAAGCGGAGGGGGGGGAAATTGGTTGCAGCCTAAATCGTATTTCACTGACGATGTTTTATTAGTAAAAATCTTGTTATGGGAATGCATGCTTTGAAAGAGGAAGAAAGAAATGAGCAGAATCTGGAAGTGCACAACAGAACTATAGCTCTGTACCAATACTTATACGTTCCTTCACTCTGATGCTGCACAGATTAACAACCTATGAATCAGCGTATGTTATTTGCCTTTTTAATTACTATTTTTTGAAAGTAAATAAATAGAGAGAATATAAAATTATTTTTGTTTTAAATCATGCAAGAGATAAGCAGAAATGACAATTATGATAGTGTTTTCCAATTATATCCCTCCTAATAGCAACTATGGAGATGTTACTCCTACAGTAGTGCTCTGAACAGGTTTGAGCCAGCTTTCATGCAATGCTGTTCCATGAATCACACCACATTGGCAAAACTTTCAATTCTTCAAAAAACATCGAAGTGGTAGATTCTCTTTCCATTTCTACTAAATCAGTAACGTTCACCCACAATGAGCCTATTCAGACAATATGTTTATTATTAAAATGGTAAAAAGTTAGAATAACTAGAACATAAGGCTATTAGAACAAAAGAGCAGTAATCCTGAGTGAGACCAAAATCCCTTCTAAGGCAAAGCATCCTGCATTATGCTTAAGGAAGAACATAGAAGTGGTGCTTGTATAAATTACACACTCTCAAGTTGGCCTCAAACCAACCAGACAATAAAGCAGTGCTTGTTCATCTCTATACTGCAGACCACATCCCAACTATAACATCCCTCAGGCATTTCTAGAAGTAAGAGTCTTCACTGACTTACTTCTGTCTACAAAGCCACTCCATACCTTTCTTGTTATCCTTCTCTGAATCATTTTCAAGTCTATTTTTTTGATATGGTATGACTAGAATTGTGCAGATCATTCAAGATGAAGCAGCACTATGCATCTATACAAAACACAGTAACACTACTTTGTTCTGTATTCTCCCCATTATGCCTACCCCACCATTTCCTTCTTAGGTTGCAGGGGGTGGGTTGTTTTTGTTTGTTTGTTTGTTTGTTTTATTTCTACTATGGTTTGAATGGATTATGGTTTGCATGGAATTTTTTATCTTAAATCCAAAATATATACCCATATGCCATATATACCTATATTGATTTTTCCTAAAGAGTTAATTTTTCAAATCACCTTTTACTTAAAGAAAGTCCCTTATTGGATATGTGAAACTAAATCTTTATGTGCCTCTAAAAACAAAATAGAATAGTTAATTGATTCTGAGATTAAGTAAGTAAATTGCTTCAATAAATTGCAGTTCCACAATTTTATAAATATTCCTAAAGCTATTTAACCTATCACATGTATAAGAACCTGGCATCCTGTTACGTTCAGACCTTTCCTGGTCTTCGGTCAGTAAGAGTTTGATTATAATAATGTTCAATATCCTCTTCAGAATATCACAAAGATGATTATATAATTTACAAAGCCTAATTTTTCATAATTTTAATATAAAATTAGAATTAACAAAGACACAGTTTACAGTGAGGGCTGAGCAGCATTACAGCATCTCTAGCCAAAGTATCCTTTAACAACCTATAAATGCAAAAGGCAATGTCTCAGGACAGAGCCTATTACTTCTGATTTTCTTCAGGGGCTTCCTTGCCTTTGTCCTGAGCATTTTAAAGGGTAGGTTGTAAAAGCATAGAGAATAAAGTCACAAATTTGTCACAGTAACCATACTGCTTTTTCAACATTTTCTAGCTAAAGGTATCCATGCATTTTAAATAGAAAATTCATCCTTACTGCTCTACTTGAAACTACGTGAAATGTCAGTAATTCTTTCAAGTCTCTCTCTGTATGAAAGACACATAAAGCACTTCTAATAGCCATGTATGATGGATTTCAATGAGTTTAATACTCATGCCTTAAAATTATGCATGTTTAAGCATTACGCTCAGTCAGGGTCAGTGATGAAGTGTTTCAGTGTTTCCAAGAACTGAAGTTCATGCTACAACTACATATGCACTTTGAGATTAATAAATATTTTTTTATTTTTCCTGAAAATGGCTTACCTTAAAAAAAAAAAAAAAAAAAAAAAAATCACGTCTGTAGTCTGAAAATCTGACATCCTTAAGAAAAGGATTCAAAATGACCAAAAGCAGCTTAATCAGAAAAGCTTTTTAAAAAAAAAAAAAAAAAAAAAAAAAAAAGGTATTTTGCCTCAAAGACTTTTATTGCTTCTTTTTGGACTTCTATGTTCTTCTACTTGAATTATTCTCTCCTCATTCTTAAAAAGGAGTTGCTACATGAGTTTTAAGAAATACACATTTAAGTACAGTAAAAGAGAAAAAAGCTCACTGTAAAAATTCGTATCTGACCATGTAGTTATGCAGCAGAAGTTTTCAGGTTTTGATAGAGATACAAAAGTATGATCCTACTAATTTTCTTTCTTGTGTACAGCATTTGTTACATCATATTATTGATCTGTCCTCTGCAACACTTTCTGCAGATGCTGCCACACATTGCTGATAGCACTTGAATTATTATCCAACAGAAATTTATACTGCTAAAGAATATAATGATACATGATAATTATGATGAGTCTGACTCAGAGAACAGCAGGTGTCCTAGAGGAAGGAGGGCGGTTTCCTCACAAATATTTTCAGACCAAGGTTAACCTGAAAAAATGGATAAAGCAAATCCAGCCCTTGTTTCGTGTCCATATTTTATCTCTAGTATGGACTATGCATTAAAAGCCTATATATTAAAATCAAAGCTGATTTATGTCAGAGAATCCACTGCAATTGAAGCAGTTTTCTGAATTTATAATTATCTTTCTATTTTATCCAAGTATAACTTCATTGCTACAGCACAGGTTGTACAGCAGCGATATTATTAATTGTGTAACTTACAACTACCTATTTAGAGGAAAGTCTAATAGGCAACTGTTCAACGTGAGGTACTGCTTCATATATAATACTTTTAAGCATTAAGTAAGTATTAAGAAACAATACTTCTGACAGTTACCAAAGCAGGAAAGATGTAAGATTTCCTGAACTTTATTCAATGCCAAACTAAATTCTGCCCATACAAAATTCCACTCAAATTTTATGCAACTTACCATAATTCAAAAAATGTATTTTACCGCTGGCCTCCCTATTCCTACATAGGGGCTGGTTTGTTTTTTATCAAAGAAGAGCTACATATTCCAATTTGTAGATGGACATGAAATCATATTTTGACAATTTCAGAAACAAAAGTCTTTCAGGCTGCACATGCTCCTACAGTAAACCTACAGTATTAGATTTAGATTTTTTCCTTGCTGCCATTAGCTATGAGATTATTTTTAATTTCAAGGAGTTCTTAATGGGTTTTCTATTCCATTTCTTATATCTGCATCTCAAGTACATACATCTGCTTCTCGTCTGAACTGAAAGCTCTTTACCTCTTTTAGGCTAGGTCTTTCCTATTTGGTAGCTATGCTATTTTCAGATTCCATTTCAACAAGCCAACTGAATTGAGCCAACAGTCCCACATCACAGCACTCCACTTGCCTCAAGCTCACTTCCGCAGCAGACTTGAGCTCACCAAGTATCTCCCCTTCATGTCTTTGTACCTCTGCAATAGCAGAGGGTTTGACTAGTGCACCAAATCTTCACAGTGACTCCGTAACATGTATTTATATTCTAAGTCTCACTGAAAGAGCTGTGGGAGGGTTGTCACCCAATACCTCTGTCTCAACCTCTTTCCAGTGCAGGAAGAAGAAAGTTAGCACCAACAGCGTGCAGAAATTTTTCTTCCACTCATATCTTGCTCCAGGACCTTCAGCCTAATATCAGTAAGATTGCCCTGTGTAGCCTTAAATTGCTGGTCACATGGGGAAGTGCTACAGCAATAACAGGATGAGACACCATCAAAGCTTCCATTATATGGGAAGTATACCACTCCTGAACACTGCCATTTCCCCAAATAAATGAGGGCCACAGGCAGCATACACAAAATAACTAAGATATTCCAACCACATCTAAGGACAGTGCTACCCCAAAACACAAACCATAACTGGGGAAGTGTAAGTTGCACCATGAAAACGCGTGATGCTTGTGCACTGGGAAATTCTTCAACGCGAAATCTAAGCCAGTCTGGAATCCTCATCCAGGATACAGACATGCTCTTCAGCAGCATGTGGATACCACCTGTGTATCAGATGCTGCTTTTAATCTCTGCTGACCTGCATAGGCATCTGATCTACCATAAGCCATGTGAGCACTCTGTTGTATAAATGTGGAGCATTAGTTTAGCTGTTAACTGCAGGATAGTGCAACTTAAGGGAGTAAGGTAGCTACCACACTCCCCAACACCATATTTATTATCACAGCATCTTATGTGTCTCAGAACACATGTGAGGGCAAGAAGCCTGGTCGGACCACGTGCTCCTGAGTACGTTTTTTACTAATTGTCCCAGATGCATTTAATAGATTGCTTAATCTGTAGGACAATATGCACATACCTCATGTGACGCCACGTATCTAAGGACATGCAGTAGAACTAGGAGCAGAACTAGGTCCAGGAGGGCAGGGACTATTTGTCTAGTGAATTTTTTGGCTCTATGCTTTAACAGGATCCACCTCTCCTCACCAGCAGAGATACCTCTTATGCTTCCCATGAAGCCACATTGGAGGATTCCTTTCCAATGCTCCACAAAGCACAGAGCAGGAACCCTCCTTTAGTGAATCAAGGTTTAAAGAAAAAACAACCAGATTTATTACCTGGACTTAAGAAATAAGAAAAAACATAGTCTAGAAGATTTTTTACAGGCTAGCATAGAAAGGTGACTACTGCCAGATTTGATTCCTTTCCCCAGATTAAGTCTCCCATTAAAAATATAATTAGTTTAGCCAAATCCACCAGAAATATTTCAGTGCATAAAGCACCTCCAACAGATAACGGCAGCGACACTTCACATCCAGTACTTCTGGGAATCACGTAATCTTAAAGATCTGTTTAGTAAGTCAAAGAATCAATACGAGAAAAAAATCTCCAAAATAATGAACCACCACAGAGGTAATATCAGCATTACTCTTCCGTTAGTGAAGGACCTAAACACCTCTGGGAGAAATTGAGCCTTGCTGCAAAACTCCTTTCCTACTTGTTAGGCACTTAACCTCCTTGAGTGGGGTGCTGGAGTGATGGATGAAAGGATGCTAGTTTGTTGTTCCATGCCATCCTCCAGGGAGGCTGATGTCAGCTTCCTCTGCTGCTCCAGACTCCTGGGCCATGCCACCCCCGAGGCCCGTATTCATAGGGCTGGCAAAGCACAATTAGAATCAAGAGCTGCTTCCAGCAACGCTAGCACAAAGCTCCCTGCATTCAATGTTTATCCCGCTCCCCTTCTTTGCCTCACGCTTCTAGTACCGTTGATGAGGCTGGGCTAAGAGCCACCACTTTTCAGCCCTCTCTCTCTGTTTCACGATCTCATTCAGTAAGATTTCTGTGAAGGCTGTCTATTTGGTACTAGGAGCATTACCAACAGCAGGTTTGAATAGCACAGTATTGAAATCATTTGCCAAGAAATGCTCACTAAAGTTTATATTCAGAAATACTGAGAAAATACTGAAAAACATTTTGAAAAGGAAGGAATTAATATCAAAGCACAAATACCACAAGCTTCTAAATCCCAATAAAACTTAAAACGCTGTTTCTTTAGAAGTGCATCACATATTTCTCATGAATAAAAAAACCAAATGAACCATCTTTTCACTACAAACTCATACAAAAAGTTTTGGCCATGCTCCTTCTATTATGCTGTCAAGATTCAACTTGTGAGGAGGGCCTTAATACAGGTTTCTTAGACTACAGCTCCTGTAGTCTAACAGTTGAGAGAAGAGCTGAAAACCAATGACACATGAGGTAAAAGGCCATCTGTGGGACTTCACACGACTATTCAGAAGGGTCACTGTTCAATTTCCTCACGTGCCTCTTCACTAATGCACAAGCCCTTGGAAATAAGGGCAAAACTTATTCTCTGATCTCTGCATACAATGCCACAGTCTGGAGAAGAGGACAGGCAAGAGTGGCAGAACAGTAACAGATTATAGAGAGGGATCAGATCACATCTATGGGACTGGTGGGAATTTACCCAAGCGTGTTGAAAGAGATGGCCAATATGATTGAGACCATGGTTTGTATCTATGAAAAATGGTAGACCGTATCAGGGAGATCTCTGGGAACTGGAAAAAAAGCTAGCATCTTAAAAAAATAAAATGTAAGAAGGTAGATGTAGGGAACTACAGGCCAGGCAGCCTCACCTCAGTCCCTGTAAAGATCAATGGAAAATGTTCTCTGAGTCCTTTTCCAGGCACATGACAGACAAGAATAAATACTCGGTGCAGATATACCAAGGATTTACAGTGCTTGACCAGCCAGACTGCCTTCTACAATGAAATAATAGTTTTGCGCACAAGGGGAGAATGGTGGGTGTAACGTACCTTCACTTCACTAAGGCTTTTGATATAGTCGCCCAGTGCCTTCATTTGGAAGCTCAGGAAGTAAAGGGTGAACAGTTAAGTGGGCTGAAAATCAATTATTTTGGTGGTCAACAGCTTAAATCCACCTGATGTACCACTAATGGCCAAAGCACCCCAAAGTCACTTCTGGGGATCGTATCATTTAAGATCTTCATTAACAACCTCGATGATAAAGAGCATTTCATAAACAACTGAACTAGTGGGAGCAGATGACACAATAAATAGCAAAGGCTCAATCCACAGAGACCTCAGCAACTTGAGGGTTTGCCCAGCAGAAAAATGAGGTTCAATAAGAATTGGAAAGGTCTGAAGGAATAACTAGGAAGGAATGTGGGGTACAGCCTGCAAAACAACTGACTGTTGAAAATGGCCTGGGAGTTACAGTAGACAGGAGAATTTGAAAGACCGGAATTTATTTAGTCTGGGAATGAAGAGGCTAATGGATGGTTGCCTGCAGCCAGTTGAAGGGCAATTACCTGCTCTTGTCAGCAGTTCCAAATGATTTAAACGAGGTGCAAAGGTCACACATTGCAGGTTGGGAAGTTCAGGCTGGATATGAGGGAAAATTTCTTTACTAGGAGTGTAGTGCAGCAGCAGAACAAACTGCTCATGGAGATCATGGCATCTTTGTTCTTGGCGGTTTTCAAGATTTGACTGGAAAAAATCCACAGCTAACCTGATCAATCCAGTGTTGCAACAGTCCCAACTTTGAGTGGGACACTAGATTATAGGTCCCTCAGGGGTACCTTCCAACTAAAATATACCTGAATCAATGACTATTTACAGTATGTCAATACTCTTAACTCCAAATATTTGAAGAAAAGGAACAATTCATTCCTACTGTCCGTTTGCAATTTATTATTATTTTCTTTATTCATCTGTGTTTCCTGCTTGGATAGTTGAACTGGCATATGTGTATACAATAGTTTGTAATACTGGGATGCGGAAAAAAAAAAAGTAGAAGTAACTGATGACTGGGGACAAAAGGAATAAGTAGATCAGGTAAAAAGCTTGGAGCACATCAAACAGAGGGGTTTGGAATAAGGCAATTAAACAGAGGAGTCACAAAGTAGTTTCTGGAAACCAAGATTTCGGAACATAGACATTAGGAGACAAATGGGTAGACTGGGACTGATAACTGGGCAGGAAAGAAGATAAAACCAGGAGGCAGTAGTAGGATGGAACTGCCACATGAAGGAAAATAAGGAGGAAGTCAACATTAGCAACTGATCAAAGACTAGGGTCACAAACTGAACAATTTGGATAGAACGAAATAATAGAAAGTGTTTCATTTTATTATATGCAGTGAACAGTAAGGGGTCTTATGAATAAACAATGTATGAACATTTATTAAAGACCATGCAATTAATGATTATGGAGCATGCATGACAGAAACTAAACCTAGGCAGTTTTAATTTTGGCATTTCCAAATTTTCAAGAGCAAGACCATATGATATCTTAATTTCTTTCACTATGATTTTTGCAGACTACATGATATAAAATTCATAGGTTAAAATTGGGAAATAGATGCATTTACTGATTGGCTCATATACTAAATCCAAAACTGAAGATACTATTTGAAACAAGAATAAGAAATATATTGAAAACCAATTCCTGGTTTTGAAATTGGGAAAACTTAAGAGTTTTCTAAACAAAAATGATTCTAATTATGTATAAGGGAAACAACACGCTAATCAAGAAAATAGTTTAGTTGTTTTTAGCATACTCCAGAACATATTTAGAAACAAAGTCAAAAGAGAATTTTTTGTTGTACTGCATCAGATAATGACACTTTTGCCTTGCAGCAGAAAAAGCAGGGTGCCGCTTTCAAGGGAGGCAGACTGGATCTTTGCTCTGAGACAATTCATTAGAAGAACCCTCCAGAACAGTATCTGATACAGAAAAATATCAACTTCAGCAGTTTATTCAGCTTACTGTATCAATTAAATATACTGTAGCAATGCTATACAACTTACAAAACAGTCTTTTTTCAAACTACTAGCAAGTCAGCAATAACCAGAAGGGGAAAAAAAACCCAACCCTAAACCCTAGATATAAGGGAACTTCACAAAAATAGGGTCAGTTTGACTGACATGGAGAACCATAGAAAGAAAATTCAGAGGCAAGACTGAATTTGCCATTTCTAAGTCTCTTCCACGTCAAACAATTTTCAGAGTGGGACACAGCAAGTGATACATCTTTCAGCAGAGGAAGTACCTTCCCACAGCACTAAAAACATGGCTGATGTACATTGCCATTGTACTTTTTAATATGCATGCTTTTCAGAAAAGATCAGTCATAGCTTCATTTCTTCATTTAAGACTGAATGAGAAAAGCTTATTCTTTCCTTACAACATCCTGAAGACATCCATCATCCCTTAGAAGCATTAGTCTCATAATTCCTGATGCTGGGCTCTTATTGAGTGAAGAATAAACCAAAACAATTTGAGATAAATCACCAGTAAGAATCAGAACAGTCACTGGAGGTATCAATTTTGATGGTATTTGAAGCCCTGCAGGTTAAAAAAAAGGGGTGGATGATAGACTGGCTCAGCAGCCTACTAGGACCAAACATGCTGAACAAAAATTTTAAGAAAAATGTCCTTCTGCTTCAAATGTTGCACTATTCCACAAATGACAGGAGCTCATGTAACTTGTCTGCCTTTTTTTCCCCCCTCCTCGTTTTCCCCCTCTCCCTACCCCCCACCCTCTTTTTTTTTTTCCTATAATGCAGCTATGAAAATTGTTGTATTATGTTCAGGACAGAAACCCTGGAAGACGCAAAGGACACATAAAGGGCACAAAGACAGAAACAGTCTAGCTTTTAAGGGTCTACTTAGTGTTTAAGAAAGGTATTTGCAAAGGCCTTGGCCCTTACTCAATTTCTAGAGAACATTTTTTCAAACCTTATCTGAGGACAGCAAGAGGAAAGAAAAGTGCTACTCATCAGCTTTCTTTCAGGAAGCTGAAAGTTTTTGTATTTTTAGCATGTCAAGGAGAAAAATCTGGAATCAGTTACAAACCAGATACTATACTTCTGCTGCCATTGCTTTTGTTTGTTTTTCAGTCTCCAGAAAATTCATTACAAAGATAATCATGAGGTCTGCCATATCATGCTAGTCGCATGGACAGGATTTTGGTATGTTTCTCCCAACAGGTAGTCTCTTATGCCAAGGCTCAGAACAATGTTCTGGTCTACCTCTCATTGCCATGGAGACAGAGAACACCCTAGTGTGAAAACAGCCCAAAATGGAAAAAATTAAGGAATACAAAGATTATGAGAGAGGCATTACAGCATAATTATCATTACAAAGCAAATAAGAACAGATGTGGCAGCAGAAAATGGGATGGAAGGAAAACCACAGGTCTACTAAGGACAATATATTTGCAACATAATAGAAGGAAACAGTTAAAATTATTGGTCTCAGTTTAAGAAGAGTGTTGCACAGATTTTAAGAAGTAAAACACAGCCATGCTGAAAGAATTAAGACCTATTTTTATATGATCCCTATGATTTTTTTTTTATAAAAGTACCGCTTTTAAGCAAGCTTAGGACTTCTTAAAAAAAAAAAAAAAAAAGAAAATCAACAAATACCTGAACTTAGAATCTGTGAAGACATAAGCTGCACTTCAGAATCTGTAATTAAACCAGTGATAGAGATACTCATTCAATGTTCTTTGTGAATATTAACACTGGATGGTTATTTTTATATATGTTTATTATAGTGAAACCTATGTAGCTTGTACCAGATGGAACAACGGAAAAAAATACTGCAAATTAGGTAGATCCACAGACAGTAAAGACAGTAAAAACAGAAAAATACATACTGTTAAAATAATATGAAACAAGTCTACATGCATATATCAATTTGTTCAGAAATTCAATCATTATACAACTACTCCCTGGTAGATGTTATTTTTGTTAAAGGTATTCATAATGTAAGCAAAGTACTCTGATTCAAGATGGGATTCAAGATTTCTCAAGAGTTATGTCCTAAATTTATCAATAAAAAGCATCAAGTTCAATGCATTTTTATGCCCTCTTGCTCCTAGTGGCACTATTGCAATTACAGAACTTACAGATATGGTCAGTAATACAGAAGCTTAAAAATATCATATGAATCAGCAAACCTCATGAATATATAATGCTGAGTTAAACAAAAATAAAAAAAACGTAGAAAAAGCAGGCACTACAATTGCCTATGGAAAACAGTATGGACATCCTTAACATACACTGTCTTTTTATTGCCATTGTAATTTCATCATTTTTATAATATCAAACAATTAATAATACAAAAAGAAGTACTGTATCCTCTGACACATGCCATTAACATGTTTTACTGATGCTGTTGGGCAAGAATTGGTTTGTAAGATGTATAAACGAACATCATTAAATGCTCATGGAAGTTCCCAGATAAAAGCTTAAGAAGGTAGGTTTTTAATCAACTGAAAAGATAAAGAAAAAAAAAAGCAATCTGTGCAAGTGTACTGTGAATTTTAGCAAGAAAACTAAACTCATTTCAACAAGATCATCAAATACTTGACAATAAATTTTGGTCACTGATGTACCATAGCTGGATTTTAGTGGTTAACATACCTTTATAATGCTTAAGTTATCTCATTCCAGTTATTGAGAAATGCTACCTTAAGTATCCTACAGGCCCGAACTCCGATCCTACAGGTCCTTGCTTAAATGTCAAATACCTTCTCCCAAGTTTTTAGTGAAACCATTTTGTCATCTAGCAAATAACTAAGAAAGTAACCAATCACTCTAGCGGATAATGAGATAACTGATAGACCTCATTATCATTTTTAACTTTTGCCACTATACTTGCTCAGGTCCCAGTGCTTCCACTGTGGGTAAAAATTAAAAACAAGTAAGTACTGTTTAAAAGTTTCTTATTTGCAATGTTTTACACCTTTTCACAGGACTTACAAAGCAAAGGCTAGTGTTTCCCCCATCCTGTTTGGCACCTGTGAAATCTGAGGTGAAACTGTGTAGCCCTGTCTGCAGACCACTGCATATTCTTAGATGCTAGGGCAGACATCACATCCTCAGTCAGGCGCCAAAATGAGTGGATTCCATTTCAATATCCCATAAGTTGATATGCGCATGAAAAAGGCAACTGAATAGTATGTGTTTCTCTACACAAGTACGTAAAGTCTATGGTAAGCTGTGTTCAAGTCCTACATGAAGTAAGGTCCCATACTTAAGGACAAACTAAGTTATATTGTCATCTTTATTGTTTCTTCTCCCTTTTGTTGAGCTTAGAAATCACAAGTCACAAAACTGACTATATAACATGAAACCAATGCCAAGTCACATATGTGCTGGTTTACAGACTTCAGAACAGAAATGTTTCTTTCATTGTCTGCAAACACTGCTTTTTCTTAAAGAGAGAAAGGTATGCACACTGACAGGACTAACTAAATAGTTGTGATTCAAAATGCAGAAAGAAACCCATTTTAATTACTTTCACTTAGGATATTATTGTTATATTTGCCCTCTAAGGGAAAAGCTCATTTACTTACAATGCAGCAGTTTGTAGCTCATGAATTTACGTAGCCTGCCACTAAGCTGTGAGGAGTTCACCAATCTAGTAGTAAGTGTGCAAAATACATTACATGTCTAGATGAATGACTTGAGTAGGTTACTACATCTGCCTTTGGTCAGTCTTTCATAGAAATAGAGGTAGACATGCAAATTTTCCTCACCACTGGCCACAGACAAAATAACACAGCATTAGACTGAAAGCATTATTAGTTCACATAAAATCATTAGATACTTTAAATAAGAAATACTACTAATATATGTAAGTGTTCAAAACTTCACCACAAGACCAAGGAATGATATTAGGAATTACCTTTTATGCTGTCAGCATCCAAAGCATTTTTCAACATAAGCAGTAATTTAGCTACAAAATCTGTAACTAGGCAAAGATCCTGCAAGCTTCCTTGGAATGTGCTGGGAAAAGCTTAAACCTGGATCTTCTGTGAATCCCTTCCTCAGCCATTCCATATCTTACTAAAATCTTTTGCTCCGTCAGTTTGGCATTAACCCAGAAGTCAGTAGCAGAGAACACATGAAATAATGGGATGGGAAGTGTACTTTTCTTTCCTCAACTCAACATTGGTTTTATGTGTGTGTGTGTGTATATATATATATATTTATATAGGTGAGAGATATATACTTAAATATTTTTCTATATTAAACATAGGCATGTAATTGTATATTGGTGATGCATATATATTTTCCCCAACTCGGAACTAATTATACATAGCTCTGTTGGTACTGACTTTTTCAAAACAGGCTCTTTACCGTCACCTCATAATCACTAATCTACTCATAGACCAGTAGTAATACTTTTACCTCTAATTTTTTGCTGTTTCTAGAAGTACTCTTTAACTGTATCTGCATGTACACTAAACAACAGCACTTATAAGTTTGATTGTATATTTTAGAAATGTTATCTTAATTTCCAGCAAAACTACTACAGCATAGTATTATTTAACAACAGAGCAAGAATGATTATAAGACAAGCTCTGTACTAAAACTTTAGCTTGTATTTCACATTTAGACAAAAGAAAAATGCTGAACTGGAACATTTTTCAACTGAACTGCTTTAACTACTTTACAAGATCAAACATGCTGCTATTCCTATCTTTCAAAAATTATTAATGAAAATTCATAAGCTCCCTCAAAACTGTTTTGTCAGTATCTATTCACAAGGAACAACTTGTTTTCCTTGATGAAACCTAATCTGTGTCTCCTGTTGGGTTCATCTATGGATTTAATTGTATGAAATAAAGCATTCCCAGTGACAAGAAACAGTATTCTTTGGTCTCATTCCATAAATGAAAAAAGATACAGCATTCTCCAATACAAAGGAAAAAAAAAAGTCATCAGTTAAACATACTGAACATACTGATAACCATAGATCAGAATGAAAAAGGCCATCTCCGCAGTGCTAATCAATTATTAGAGCCCAGACTAAACAGAAATCAAAAGAAAGACCCAATTTTGCTGGAACTGAATACCTGCAATTGCTAGTCAACTGCATCTTGTCAACAGTTCACAAGGTTGATAGTTACAGACCAGAGAGAAACAGGTTCACAGAAGAACATGTAAAAGATGGACTGCAATGTTTTAGTGTTGAGAAATTAAAATTTATTTTACTGCTGCAGCACCAAAATCAAGGCCATATACCGTTATATTAGATACTTCTCAAAGATCAGAAGGCCTTGACTCTGTGTTTCTGAAAGTACTGCCCTGAAGACTGTTATTTTGGGTTTTTTGTCTGCCTTAGCTTGACTGAGGAAAGTTGACAGACAAAGGAAAATATGCAGAAGCTGAACAAAGAAATTACAAAAAAATTAATACTTGGCAGTAATTGAACTCTTCTTTAACAAAAATAAAAGAGCTTTGCAGGCAGTAAAGTCTCAGCTTTGCTGTTTTAACTCTCAAAAATATCTTGTGTGTTTGTGCTTACAGGGAAAAAACAGTTGTTCCTCTTAAGGTCCCTCCCTCACTAGTGAGTGGGACAAGAATCATTAGAAATTAGTAAGACATGTCTTGGGCTGCAAGGCCCAAATAAGCTAATAGATCTTGGTCTCTGAGCATGAAGTAGAAAAATTGACATACACATATTTATTCTTCCAAATCTAAGCCACTCATATAGAGACGTATCCATTTCATTAGCATAGGACTAAATTCTGAATGGTCAATGAACAACTGTTTTCTTCAGGGCTGAAAAGTAATTTTCCTCTGAGAAGCAGAATGACGTTACCAAAAAAAGGCCAGAACAGGGAGCAATACACCCCATGTAGTGAGTCACAAAACAAGGTTTAACGTGGTGAGCAACAACCATACTCATTCGATAACAGCTACTGTTCTCAGATGATCCAGAAGATTAAACACATCAAGGGGAAGGAATGCCTTAAACAGGCTGAAAAATGTGCTAAAGCCTGTATCTATGTCAATAACTGGAGTCAACATTAAGATCTCCCTGAAGCCCTTTCCTTCCAATCACTTGTATTATTAAGTCCACCAACTCAAATCCCAAGTTCTTTTGAATTCTTAGTAGGAGGGCAAGGCTACCTCCAAGGCACACAGCTCCGTACTGTACTTAGGAACTGACCTCAACACCTAGATCTCAAGCATAAAGCTCCTGGGTTATTATTTGTTGGGTTTTACTGCAAAACACTAAACACAAGCAGGCAGCAAAGAATATAAAACAAAACTCTTTTGCTTCCTTCCCTCTGCAAACATTCTCTTATGCTCCTCTGAAAACCAGCTCAGTAGACTGCTTTTCCAATACTCACAGGAGTCAGTTCTTGTAGGACAATATTTCACACTCAAGGAAATTGATTAGCACTGACTAGATACATCTGAAAAACTAAATACATTTATATGCTTATGACAAAGTGAAAAAGCATCACACGGTCAAATTAATAGTGAAGACTGCAATTGTTTTAAAAACAGAAGTCCATAAAGGCTGAAAAAATTTAACAACAGTTCCCATTTGTTAAGCAATTCTAATAACGTACCAGTGATATCGCCGTAATTTTTTTTTTAAAAAGTCGTTGCTAAAGCATTACATCTGTAACATCTCTTAAGTATCCATAAATCAACATATGGATATGTCTTTAATAGAGTATTACTTTTGTAGAGTGAAATAATCACTGAGCCTAGAACAAGGCTACATACAACTAGGCTGTGTTAATAAACACGAGTTCTGTTATCAGAAAGCCACAACTTGAAGGTTGTTGAAGAAAAACAGTAGCTTGCAACAGGGCCCCCAAAAGGACAAGAAGAAGATAATACAAGATGCCTTCAAAATACAAGCACAGAATGATATCAAAGAATATAAAATCAAATCAAAAAATGACCAGTTACTGATCACTGAAGAAATTCAAAGTGAGACCTGGGCAGAACTGGTTTTAGAAGGAAAGTTGAACATGTATAGAATTACCCATAACTGACACAGGCTGAGATGTCTTTTGATAGCAAGTAACAACTAGTTGCACTGGCACCAGACTTCAGAACTGGGAATGCAAAATCAATCATGGATGCGTAGCAGTATGCTGTAGAATATTATCATTAAAGTGAAATATATATCCCAACTGCTTGTAACAGTACCCCATCCTTGAGGCTTGGTTGCAATTTGGATGCGACACATTAAAGTGTTATCCAATTTCTCCTACATTTTGAATTATAGCCTTTACATGACCTCAGCATTGTGCATCCCAACTGTTCAGACAGTTATATGTTCTTATCATAATTTCTAAATTATGCATAGCAAGCTAAGAACTTGCACAATGAAGTATTTAAAATAACGTACACCTGTAACACAAAACTGTATCGCTTTATCAAGAACAGTAAGTCACTCAAACCTCTGATATGTTTTCATTCAGAATCCTTTTATAGATATAAGCCATTAACCTGAAGAGATGCTCTCTTGATTTAAAGCCCTATTTAACTGTACCACTGAAACAATAGCAGTTACAGCCGTATCAAAAAGAAAAAAAAAAAATATCCAACTCCTAACCAGTTGAGATACTGTCATACACAACTGTGCAGGAATTAAGTAACAGGATTTGATGTTGATTACACTTTTGCATACACTGGTAACTTCAAGAAAATCCAAGAGAAGTTTTACCAAGCTTATATGAAGTGTCAATTATTTTTAAGAAATAAAACAATTACAAAAGGAAAAAAGTCAAAATGGTAATGAAGGTTTTGAGATAGTACGTGTGTGATTCCAAAACCCTACACTAAATGTGTGAGTGTGTGTATATGTACATATTCCTGAACTATTGTAGTTTTTTTTTTTAATACAAGATCTCCTGTGAGGGTGCAGATTACTATCACAGTTCACTATTCATATCACTTAATTTGGAACCATGGCAAAACATTGAGTCTGGATGACCAGAAAGCCACCTCTGTACCTTCGGCTTGGTAAAATTTTATAAGATTGAACTATTGTGCGGCAGAGGGGGGGATTAAAAAAAAAAAAAAAAAATCATTTTTTACTATAAACAAAACTCCATAATAGAACAAGTATACACACAAGAGAAAATAATGTTGGTAAGAACAAAAAGAACTATGTTCTAAGTAAGTCAGTCATCCCTTTTGATTTGTGGGATACAAAAAAATTCCAACACTTCTTCCCAATGTCAGAGGAGTACAAATTCAGCAAATCGGAGAACACAATAGATAAAGCACATAGAGATTTCAGGGTGATATGTTATTTAATAGAGTAATAGTAATGTATCATGTAGCTTGGGAAAAATAAAAAAAAAATATTTCAGCAAGTAATACATACTTGAATTGGGTTCCATTATTAGATACATTTGGAAAAGATCAGCTGCCTCACAGAAAAGAAAATACTCTACAGATAAAAGGAATTTCACAGGTATGTCTTTATTTGTTTAAAGAAAACCAAGTCAGGGTTCATTTCTTAAAAAAATATTTGCAAGCCTCTGTCCCCTGTGCTTAACAAGAAATTTAGGCTTTAGTTAATCTCCTTAGGATATGTACTTCACAACTACAAACTACTTTTCAAGAATGTGCCAGTCTTTGTAACAAGAACCAGTAAGGTTTAGGTTCATTCAACCTATATTTAAAGTGAAAATTAAGTCCAAAACTCATAATGCCACTAATTACTTCACCTACTCTGAACTTTGCCTAATCAGAAGTAATGTCTTCTTTCCAAGAAAAGTTATGTGTTCATTAACAGAGATTAATATAGCACTATGATACTACCAAGAAATCAGCAGAGGTTTCCATCTCAAAAAGCATTCTGATGCTCCAGTTTCTCAAACAGGAGTTCTAGCTTGAGCTTAAGTGCTTTTTACTCATCCCTTAAGAAACACCTGTCTTGTGAAATTTTCTTTATCCTACTTGCAAATATTAAATTAAAAAAAAAAAGTTGACAACACTGTACATTCTAATTACTTCTTCCCTTGACAAAAGGGAGGTAACACAAAAATGGAGTTAACATGAGAGAGTTTCAACGGTTTCAAATAGAATGCACTATGGTGATACCAGGTCTATAAACATGACAAGTTTAGGCTGAATCCTACTGACACTGAAGTGACCAAAGGTTTATGAAACCTTGATATCCCAACTAAAAGTAAATTAATTTTAAAGAAATTGCAGATGTTTTCTTCCCTAACTCCACCCACTATGCCAGTGTTGTGGAGAGTTAAGGTTGTCATGTGTGGAAAATTCCTACCTATGTATGACAAATGTCACTAAAAAGAAAATAAATTCTCACATCAAGTAAATATTGCCTATGATACTTTGTATCCTAAATTACTAAGGTGTATTAAACTATTTCATTAAATATCAACTTTAATAAAATACTTACCATCAAAATCTGGATATGCTGCACTGAAACATGGAGCTAAAAACACCCTACCTACTGTGCATCAGCAGAAGCTACAAAACAGCTGAGACACAGTGGCCTTCCTCTGTCTTTCAAATGGCAGGTGTAGGTTTACTAACAGCAGAGGTGGCAGCAGGAAAGAGGGCTCAGACAGGTCCAGCTTCCTCTATTAGTATTTCCAGATATAGCATGCAATCTTTGTTACATGACACACTCTCTTTCCCCTCCTGCCCATTCATTTCCAGAGCAGCTGATCTAGCCACAGTTCTAGTCCAAATGCTTGGGAATAGCCCTAAAGAAGTTTCTGTAAGTCAGCCCCTACAGTGCTCTGCTCTTGGGCATGTAAATGTGCTCAATATCCTTTCTGCACCTCCATTCTTCTGCTTAGTTATACACATCTTACCTTCATTTTCTTTTCCTAGCTTGCTCAGCTATCTCTTTCTCCTATATGTATGTATAGATACTACCCTTAACTTCATCCTTAACCTCCCTATTGAGCAAAAATGATAATATGTACAAAACCAGACTTTGGTACCATATACTTTTTACAACTGTTTTTAATCACCAAATATTATCTGCCAAATCTGCTGCATAAAAATAGTTGTCTTCAGGGAAATTAATGAAGAATTGTTCTCCTCCAAAATGGCTATCTTCCATTGTTTCTAAAGAAAATAGAGCCACCAGTAGTTTTTGTTAAGAGCAAAGACTGCCTTCATTCCCACTGCAAATAACAGCAGCTATTCAGAAAAAGAGCAATTCAACATGCAGGTCTCTGTAAGAGAACATTATTTGTCAGTCCCTAAAGGTGTAACTTTTACCGATGAAGCTTGAAGAAAAAAGAAATAAACATGTTCAAAGGCAGTTCAGTAAAGGAATCTAGTTAATTTTAAGCACAAAAGAAAGTTTGAAATATCGGCATTATTCTTTTATTAGACTCATCTAGGATAATAAACCAGTATATCACCAAGTGCTGTATCTCTTAAAGGAATTATTCTTACATGCAATTTAACTTTAACTGAAACTAATTGACCCATTTCTTGTAGATCATTAGTGACTGCATTATTCCGAAATAATATATGACATCTTCATATGCAGTATAACATGAAGTTCCTGCTTTATATGGAAAACTCTGGTCAACTTTGGCCAATAGTGCTCTAAGATGCTTCACAATGCATCACCTGTAGAACAGCAAAATAAGGAGCAAGAAGCAGCGCATTCCTAAATGGTTCCCTGAATATTGGTATAGATCCTCTCTGCTTGGAGACATCCTGAACATATAACAGGACAAAGTTCTACACTGAGACATGTCATCAAAGAGAAGCATGAATAAAGAAATTCTCCTTTCCCGCATTGGGATAAGACTGACAGTGGAAAAGCTACCCTAAATTTGAGACTAGAATCCAATCTTTTGAAAGCAAAAAGTCTATTGGCTAGCATACCTGCTTCAGCAGCAAGTTGCAATGTGCACTAATGTACACTATGATGTCCGACAAATTTCATTTACTAATCACCTACTCTGTCCTAACTTACTGTTTACCTTTTGAATTCTTCCTTGAAATTTTTCAGCTTTTTTTTCCTTTAAAAAGTCCATTTTGCTTATTTCAGTCTTTTGACACATTATCCCATTCTTCATTGTATTGGGTTTGTGTGGCAAGGTTTTGATAGCTGGGCGGCTACATGGGAGGCTTCCGTGAGAAGCTGCTAGAACCTTCCCCCATGTCCGACAGAGCCAATGCCACCTGGCTTCAAGTTGGACCCGCCACTGGCCAAGGTCGAGTCCATCAGCAACGGTGGTAGTGCCTCTGGGATAACAGATTTAAGAAGGGGAGAAAAAAAAAAAACCCTTAGCAAATGCAGCCAGAGAGAGGAATGAGAACATGTGAGAGAAACAGCCCTGCAGACACCCAGGTCAGTGAAGAAGGAGGGGGAGGAGGTGCTCCAGGCGCCGGAGCAGAGATTGCCCTGCAGCCCATGGTGAAGACCATGGAGATGCAGGCTGTCCCCCTGCAGCCCATGGAGGTCCATGGTGGAGCAGATATCCACCTGCAGCCCGTGGAAGACCCCGCACCGGAGCAGGTGGATGCACCTAAAGGAGGCTGTGACCCTGGGGGAAGCCCACGCTGGAGCAGGCTTCTGGCAGGACCTCTGGGTCCCATGGAGCGAGGAGCCCACGCTGGAGCACGTTTTCTGGCAGGACTTGTGACCCCGTGGGGGTACCACACTGGAGCAGTCTGTGCCTGAAGGACTGCACCCCGTGGAAGGGACCACACTGGAGCAGTTAGAGAAGAACTGCAGGCTGCGGGAAGGATTCATGTTGGAGAAGTTTACGGGAGACTGTCTCCTGTGGGAGGGACCCCACGGTGGAGCAGGGGAAGAGTGAGAGTCCTCCCCCTGAGGAGGAAGGAGCGGCAGAGACAAGGTGTGATGAACTGACCCCAACCCCCATTCCCCGTCCCCCTGCACCGTTGGAGGAGAGGAGGTAGAGAAAATCAGGACTAAAGTTAGGCCCAGGAAGAAGGGAAGGGCAGGGGGGAGGTATTTTTAAGATTTGGTTTTATTTCTCATTACCCTATTCCCCAAGTCAAGTCTGGTTTGCCCGTGACAGTAATTGGTGAGTGATCTCTCCCTGTCCTTATCTTGACCCACAAGCTTTTCTTCATATTTTCTCCTCCCCTGTCCAGCTGAGGAGGTGAGTGATAGAGCAGCTTTGATGGGCACCTGGCATCCAGCCAGGGTCAACCCACCACATTAATTTTTCATAATCTTTCCTTATGTTTCCTCCCCATATTCTTTGCTTTCCTGCTGAATTTTTACATAAGAGCTGCAACCTTATGCTGATTATCTAAAACCAGATGCCTGGGAACTGTGGTATCCCCCCAGACAGCTCACTGATGAGGACCACCACAGATCCAAAGATCCCAGTGCTTACTGGGATCAGGAAGTTTTCTGAAATACCAGTTTTTCTGGCATAATTTTCAGTCAGTTTAGCACAGCACTATAATCTAGCAAGTTCTATTCCAATAAAATGCAATGATTTCTACTTTGTACTTTTAACACCACAGTAACTATTGTTGCCTAAACTATTGTCTATTAGTCTGACTTACTGCAAATCCTCATCTAAACCCCTGATTTATTTAATGTTTATAACTAATTCCATAGGTCCTATATAGGAGCAGAAAACTACACACATATCCCATAAGAGGCACAATGCTAGTTTAAGTGGAGTTGAAGAAAAGCAACATGTGACTATCTTGTTCTCTTCCAGTGAAGACATGCACAGTGTAAGCAGAAATACAAGATGGGAGCTAGAGGTGGGGAGAATCCAGTGAGCGCCCTGGCCTAATCAATAAAACGTCCCCTGGGTATTACTATGCCAAAATCATTATAGAATAAATCTGTAAAAAATATTGGTCTAATCCTAGAGCCTTTAGGGTTTCTCCATACCTCAAGGACATGAGCAGGAATATTTTCACTGACTTCAGTGAGACATGGTAAATTTTCAAATGCGTAACTCCCATTCATTGATTCTACTAAAGGATTAGCTTATTCACATGAAAATGTAAAGCTAGGTTTATCACAAAACCTGGTTCTTACCTGCAAGCTGCCAATACCGATTTCTGCTAAAAACCTTAGAACTATTACAATAAAACACCAGAATCAACACAAATGGTTATTCAACAGTTAGAGAAATCACGTTGTCCTACTTTCACAACCTTACTGCACCTCTAACATCATCTTCCTCTCCGATCCACAGGAGCATTCTGTTATCTCAGTCCCTCAGGTCTTATGTCAGGTTATTATTGGCTTTAATCTCAAACAGACCAGATTCGGACCTTGCCAGGATGACTGACAAAGGATAATCCCAGTTGCTGCAGGAAACCCTGCTGATGCTTCAAGTACGTGACACAGCGTCAGTGCTGAACTCACAAAGGAGCAGTGTATTAGCAAGGACTGTGCTGCTAGAAGCATTTTTTCTTCTATGGGACTTAATACTGAAGACTTGACTATTTTACTTTGGCTGAAGTCTTGGCAGCTATAATTACAACTGACATGACTCTTTACATACACACACCCCCAAAAAAAAAGAAAAAAAGAAAGAAAAAAAAAACCAAAAAAACAAACAAACAAAAAAAACCGAAGGTTAGCCTTTTTAGTGTCCAGTTAGGAAATTACTTTCTGCATTGTTGAGATATCCCTATGCTTCAAAAACAGTGAGAGCCTTCAATTTGCCTTAAAATAGAATCATGTTGCTGAGCACTAAAATCTGCTATATCCTGCCCCAGAATGAGATTAATTTCAGTGTTACCAAATGTTAATCATTTGTACTGCATACAGTGCAATGTATTTTGGGATCTTTCCAAATAGAAGGCAATTTGTGAACTTCAGCTTCTTCCTGCTCTTTCCTTTGCTTTCTTAGTATCTGAATTAAGCTCTGATGCAGTGCTCTATACTGAGAATGAAAAAAACACAACTGTTTACTCTTCCTCACCAAACGAAGCTGTCTTTTGTGTTCAGAAATTTTCTGTAGTACTTTATTGAAGCTTATCTTTGTTAAAAGCCTAAACTGAGCTAAAAGGATATGAAATCAAATTAAATGTATTTTTATAGTATCTATAAAACCCAGTCTATAAACTCACCTCTGTTCTATTCCTGTAAGAACGTCCATAGCATTATACTGAAAAATTCTGTTGAAAATCACCTCACCCCATTTTTCATCTTATGATAGCAGGTTTCTAAGCCTAGCTTTCAGGAACATTTCCCCATAGACTTGACCCAAAATCTGCATAAGCCAATAAAAGCTTTTTCCAAAGATTTTCCTCACCTTGGGACCAGGCTTCACCATTAGTTTAATTTCTATTAGAAAAAAAAAAAAAAAAATTAATACGAATGAAGAGTCACACTTAATGTATGCAGGAAAAGAGACTTTGAAAGTACAACTAATTATAACAATTTGCTGAAATGGTGGTTTTCACACATCCAGCATATATCTAGTTGCATTTTTCATACCATCCCAAACTGTAACACAAAAAAGAATTACTGATCTTTTAATAGCAGAAATAGGGTGGGTACTATTTACCACTACTTTTTATTTAACACAGACCACCTGTATTGAAAGTTTATTTCATTAGGAAATACCAAATAGCACAATCTGTTTTATTAAAAGACGACTGGCATTAAACTATATCACTAATATAGTTTATACTTTTATTTATATTTATATTTTATAGCTCTCCATTTTACAGTGATGTCACTATGGAAATGAAGTATTTTTCTAACCAAGGTTTATTAAATATGGCATACCAAATTCAACAAGATATCTTATGTGTCTGCCAGTACAAACCTAGAATCCCTGCCCAAGTAAAGCTTGGCACAGAGGAGACTGCTCTAGTAGAAAACAGCTGTGACCTCCCATTTCCAAACAGGGAAACTGGAGATTGCAAGGAAAATATCATGGATACCTCATTGTATTAGTTTAATTCTAATTTGTTTCTAAAAGAGGTACATTATGTAAGTGGAAGGAAAATCAGACTTAGTCTGTGTGTTCTCTTTGCCTGACCTTTCCTTGAAACGTTGACATTAGTATTTGATTCCGATTTATCCTGTAAAGAGCACAGGTTTTGCAGCTGTCAAGTAGACTGAAAGAACATAATAAAAACAGAAGGACTTCAGTAGTGAAAACAACTATACTTGTAGAGAATGATGGCTCAATGCAGCAGGTGCAATGCTAATGGCATTTTAGAAAATCTTGATCTACCATAAAACTAACCTCTAAAATACTGCACATATTTCCTTTCTTGTCACTGAAGTTCTGCAACAAAAAAGTTACGTATCAAGACCGGGGATCAAAGCCTTAGTGCCTTTACTGTGTGTCCACCTACAAGTTCTGTATGTCAGGTTGTCTTAGTTACGGTGACAAACAAGCAGTAGCAGAATGTCATGGCTGTCAATGTGGTAGTTACAAAATGAAAACAAAACAACATACCAAATCTTTGCAGTGAATTCAATGCTAACAAGAACTACAGTTAACATTTAAGACTAGATTCCAACTCCCTTCAGTCTACCGAAAATGTTCAGTAATAATGCACTTTATATATAAATTGCAATCATAGGTAAAGACTGTCATTTATTATCTCTAATGCTCTATATGTGCCACCTTCCTTCTGCTGAAAAGAAAAACAACAGCCTGAAAGGGCATTTGAGTGCATTAACATTTGAGTTCATTTCTTCCCAGTGATACTTTAAAGATAGAGTTCCCATTTTTGACTATTCATAATTTTGCCAGGATCAGTTGTAGTTCACTACAGTGATAAAAGCGAAAAAGAAAGTGTTTTCCAGGTCAACAGCTATGACCTACTGCATTGGAACAACAATCTTCCCCATGAAATACTTCAGAGTACTTGTCTGCTTTGGACTATGACGTCAGTTGGGATCTGAAGCCTTACTCCAAGTCTCTGCATTCAGACTCATTTTCTCTATAGACCTTAAAGCACTGCAGGAAAATCATGGTGCCTGTGAGCACAATACATTCTCCCAAATCCTCTGTCACAGCATCTCTCTCAGGCTTTAAGAGAGATGCTTCTACAATGCTGTTAAATCCAAAAGCAGATGACACTCCACCAGCCGCCCTCAAAAAAATCCTGGGTCTGAGATTGTGTTTTCTTTGCCCCCCATATCACTATGAAGTTAATTTAAAAAAAAAAAAAAAAAAAAAAAATCAGCTGCCTCAGCAGCAGCAGATAAAACAGTTAAAAGGCTCAGCAGAAAAGTATGTCTCTAAGCTGCCCTGCTGGAGAAGTCCTAATAAAAATGTACTGATTTAAGACAAGAGGTATTAGTAGTCTACTCTTTGCTATCATGATCAACACACACAAACAGGTGTCTTTACTTTCATGAGATGGGGAAATTACTATACCAAAACCACTGTGCATACAGATAAGGGAAGACAGTAAGACAGGCCATAACAGATAAGGAAACTTGAGCCAAAATACCCTGGAAACAGAAACCTAGCAGTGAAAAAAAAATTTTTTTTCAATACATTGTTGTTGGTAAATGTAGTTAAAGATCAAGATGAAACTGTGATTTAATAAAATTACAGGTTTTCCACAAAAATTTTAAATAATAATACTTACTGCTGCCAAATGTCATGAACAGAAAACTACCTTTGTAAGATATAACCATTTGTCTATCCTATGCTCTATATTGTTTTTGACTAGAGACTAAAAGCAAGTTTTCTAGTTTGACAGTAACACTTTACAATTTCTGAATTTGGAAACCAGCGCATGTATCTATGTATGTGCGTGTAATGTACACATAAATACACATCATTTTGCTAAAAAGTGTTCTGCAATTTAACTTCTATAATTATGTATAATTTGTGTTATATCTAAAAATAAAATTAGTTTTTTATTGTATCATTCTCCTTCAAATACTTCCTATACTCTGCTGGTCAAACAACCTAGGAAATAATGGATAATTTTAACCCACATTTTCAATTAGGGAAGGATGGAACATCCTGTAAATTAACTAAGCAGAAAAGTAACATATCTAATACTTCAAGCTTCCAATTTACATTCACAAATTACATAAAATATTTTCACAAAAACTTTAGTGAACAAGGTTTTAATAGCTTCCTTATAAGTTATAATTCATGAGTATAACAAAGTCTCTTATCTGATACTAATTATTTTATGATCATAAGGAAAATCTAGGTTGGAAACAATCTCTGGAGGTCATGTAGTCTAACCCCTGCTTAAAGCATGCCTAGTTAGAACAGGTTGCTCAGTCATGCCCAGTCAAGCTTTGGGTATGTCTAGGAATGGAGATTCCATCTCCTGGTCTGGGCAACCCATTCCAGTGTTTGTCCACTCTCACAAGAAATTTTTTCCTTTTACGTAATTAGGATTTCCTGTGTTGTAACATGTCCTTTACCTCTAATCCTATCCCTGTATATCAGTGAGGAGAACAGTCTGGCTCCATCTTCTCTATACTACCACAAAAGGCAGTTGAAAACAGCAACAAGATCTGCCTTAGTCTTGACTTGTTAAGGCTGCACCAACGTACTTCTCACGCTCTTCTCATGCAAACACTTTTCAAGTACATTATAAATATTTCTTAAGAGCCAATAGGCAAAAATAAGTAAGCCCATGCTTTTTTATTTTATTACACCGGACATTCAGTTTTACAACAGATTCCCAAGTTTGGGATTAAAAAATACACATAGCACATATATACAGATCCAATCTATAAAATAAGTTTGTTATCCTCTGACTATAATTTACAGATTACCAAAAAAAAAACCCAGATCTGTTTTCTGCCTGTCAGGCCCTAGAATATACTCAAGCCAGCTGCTCTTCTACAGCATAGATTGAATACTGAAGCTGAGCCCAAGAATATCCTGCCAATTTCTGAGTTGTTACCATATATCAGCATTGACAAGCCTAATTTCCAGCCACACATAAAATTTTCAAGATCGCTGCCCAAGAATTTATTTTTTTTTTAATAAAGTACTTTCATGTGTGATGTTTTTGTAGGACAGCTACTGACTGTTCCTGCTTAGCTAATAAAAAAGTGACCTATGAAATAACAGAAGCACAACAAATATGCCTATACCAATAGGACAAGAGGTAGTAGTTTTAAACTAAAAGAAGGTAGATTCAGACTAGATAAAAGGAAGAAATTTTTTACAATGAGGGTGGTGAAACACTGGCACAGGTTGCCCAGAGAGGCTGTAGATGCCCCATCCCTGGAAACATTCAAGGTGAGGCTAGACAGGGCTTTGAGCAACCTGATCTAGTTGAAGACGTCCCTGCTCATTGCAGGGGGGTTGGACTAGATGACCTTTAAAGGTCCCTCCCAAGCCAACCCATTCCATGAAATACATTCAAACATATTAATGCCTTTTCTTATTTTCCAAACTACATTGAGCAAAACTGACCATCTATCTTGCTAAAGTATCTTACTCCAAATGATAATAATTGAAAGACCAAGACTAAGAGTAGAACTGTTCTATGACGCTAACTACATCTTTATTACAGATTTCTACTCAATACATGGAAAGGTCTTGATTGCCTTTTATGATGAAATCTATTCAGTAAAGAAAAGCATGTATTTCCTTGTCCATTCTGGTTTCACAGCACTGCTTGCAGCTATGTCAGGACCAATGGCTGTATCCATTTGCAAACTTCAGTTCTCTTGTCACCTTCCAGATCCCATTTTTGTGCTTCCTCTGAAAGAGGAGAGGAACATATTTGAACTTAACCATGATACCCTGCTGAGGAGACTCCCTTATTGCTAACACTCCTTTGGCTTTTTACCCCAAGCTCCTTTATACTAAGTCATCTTTAAGTTTTCAGATGACAACACAGACAGTAAGAGACTGGACCTTATTTGCTTTGGCTTACAATGAAGAAGGAAGAAACAATACCACCCCCGCAATTGGTATGCGTATCTGCATACAGATTTAGTATCTGAACAGCTTTGGCCAATATTAAGGAATTTAGTATCTCGGAGCTAGAGTGTTCAGTTCCAGATTCTGAAGAACATACAAGGGCAAAGTGTTTTTCAGTTCCTATCCTCCCACTATCCATATCAGTAGCCTCATTGCAGCTTTCTTACTTATACTGAAATATTAAGACTGCCTCTGGAATATTTACAGATATGTGAATTTGGACAAGTACTTTTCACCGAGTTCTCCAAATTCACCCAAAAAAGTCAAATATTGAGAAATTGCTCTCTATACTATTGCCAAAAGCAAGAAACAAATCTTCACTAAAGCACTGCAGTACTTACATTACAGTATTTTAGAACAATATTTCATATCAATTTTATGCTATTTTTTCTGGAAGTATAAATTTATGCTATACAGATAACAAAAGACATCAGAAATAAACTTTGTGCTTGCCACAGCTTGCATTGTATTATTACACAACATATAGAGTACATACTTTCCAGCTACAAGATTCTACTAAACACACAGAAACAGAATGGCCAGAAGAAATACAAAGACAAGACAATGAAGAAACACAATATTCAAGTCCTACTGAGGCAAAAGAACAAACTACCACGGGAACCAAAATATCTAAATATAATCCTGAGTAAAAATGAGGATGACATTACTTCATCTTGAACAATCTGAACGTGCAAGAAAGAAACACCGTACAGAACCCGATAGTATCTTTTCTTATTCTTTACAAAAAAGTACTTATGAGACAATAAAAAGTCAATTTTAAGAGTTGTATCACTTAATTTTTATATATATGTGTGTGTGTGTGTGTGTACATAATATACACTTGCACTGCTGTCACTGGACTTGCAATAGAACACTTTATCAAAACAAGAGTTGCATGCTATCCCTGTAGCTAGGACATACAAAAATGCCTTTGCTAACAAAACAAAAAGCCAAAAAACCCATGACCAAACCACCACCCACACAAAAAAAACCCACGAAAAACCCACAAACAACCAAAAACCTAAACATAGAAGACATTTAAGGGTTTATCAACAGCCTACTGTAAGATGTAAACTTGAAAATAGTGACTGATAGCTTCATCTGTTCATTCAGGGAACTATCAGCATCTACATTTCACAGAATCGGAGAAAGAAAAGTTCAAGTTGGCAGGAACCTCTGAAGACTGTCTAGTTCCACCCACGCTTCAAAGCAGGGTCAGCCAGAGCAGGTTGGTCAGGGCCATGTTCAGCTGGGTTTTTAATTTTGTAATTCACTATGACAACTTACATGAAAGAAACTTTATTGATATTTTATATTTAGTCTCTGCAGTTTATTCTGCAGCAAAACATGCCAGAGTCATTGGTTGCCTTATATTTTAAAGTAGCATCAGGCTTAAGAATTTAAACTGATTTACAGGTGTACTCACTCTGGGGATATGCAACTTTTCTCTGAGTTTCACAGACACAAAGCCCATTTGGGACCTCCCTCAAGAAAAAAAATCTTTGAATGGGATTAGAGTCAGGCTTCTAAATGTAGCATTCTCTTCAGGTATGAGAACCAAGTATATGTTCCATTAGACATGACAGTACTACGATACTGATCCATCACTTCTGTTTCATGAAACATTTCAAAAGCTGCTTTCGTGCAAAACATTTACTTCAATTAACTTTTTTAAGTTACACTCAGAACATAGTACTTCCCTCAAGTTAGAAAGCTTGAATACTCAAAAAGGGGGGCATTTACTACGAAATAAAACATGGAAACAAGAGATTACATTACAGTACATGACTTAAAGTATCGACTACCTTCACCAGAAGTCCTTCCTTTTACTTCCTGCAGCTCTGTGCCTTTTTGCAGTACCTTTTCTGTACTTTGAAACGTGACTGAAACGAGTATAATCAAAGTCCTTCAAAGGACAAGCATAGTTCATCTCCAGTTCACAGAAAATCCCTTTAACTTAATAGGTAAAAGATATGAACATGCAGTTACAGCCTGTATCATAATGCATATCAACAAAAGGACCAATTCAGGTATCAGGTTGGAAGTTTAAGTATTTAATAATTTCTCAATGCTTGACTTTATAACTTTCATATTCTCAGGATCAGCCTGATACCTGCAAATCAGACTGAGGCTATTAAGGAATTATTTATTTTTTCAGGGATTAGTAGTGAAATTACTTGGCCTATGTAACACACACAGTTAGAATAAGTAAGTACCGATTTTTTTTCTGGCCTTAAAATTATCAATCGAGAACGTTGCTTCCCATTCCTTGAACATTCTCTGTGGGTCTACTTGTCATATTTCAGGAACAGTATATGGAAAATTAGAGACTGTCAAGTTTTAAAAAAGGTTACATTATTAGAAATACTTGACAAGGCAAAATTTGGACAGATGTTCCAAAGTAAATCACAAGTTACCTACATTCACTGCAAAGAACTAAGGCCAAAAGCATTAGCAGAGTTAGACACACCTCAGGATAAAAATACTCAATTACATTAGAAAGGATTTTTAAAAAAATCAGCAGCATCAATCTTTGTACTCCAAGGATTCAAACTAACATTGCTAAGGGCACTACTAATGCAGAGCCCACTGTAAAATTCCTTTATTATCATGCCCAGCTCCTGCCACATTACTCAAACAAATCCTTGCTAAATACATGAAAAAGAATTCTTTTTTTCAGTTTCAATTGAATGAAAAAGCTGGTTTGCCATATTTCTTTTATGTCAATGTATCATTCACTACATGGAAGAAGACATCCTGCTCTGCTACCTAAGACCTCCTTACTTTTGGTACCTTTTTTTTTTTTTTTTTTTAAAATTCATCAGCTTTTTTCTAACCTTAGACACTTTAATGCTACTTTAGACACTTTAATGCTACCTAATTTCAGTACTCATTTTTGTTTATTCATCAGGTTCCTTCTAACCTAAGACACTTTATAAACCACATGGATGGCACTATGCAAGTTCAAAAGAAAATAAGACAAAACTTTATAAACATGATGCTGCTTATTCACACTGCATTTAAGGGGCATTATCTTAGCGTGTACCATAAAAATGCATACTTGAAATTCCACTGACCTTACTCAGAACTGCTTTATTCCAGCTTTACCAGAGAAGGATCAGAATAATGCAAAAGTAATACTTTCAAGGTTGGACTCAATGATCTTAAGGATCTTTTCCAACCTAAATGAGTCTATGATACTAAATAAGTCATCCAACACAGTCTTAAACACTCCGCTCACACTCCACCTCCATTATGAGGAGGCAACTTTAAGCAACAGCTCTCCTGCATACACCATCAAGCAGATATGAATCAAGATGCCAAAATATTGCCAGATTTGCAGCCTATTATTTCCACAAAATCCTCCAAAAGTATTTGAGAAGGAAAGGAAAAATTATGGTCACATATGGCCCAAGCTGATTCAAATTAAAAGGAACAAAAATCAAAAGGAACAAAACTACTTTAAAAAAAAACAAACACACACGCATCTTTATTATTATAAAACTATAGTTTTATGTATTTCCTCTACAATCTACCAAAAAAATAAAAAAACCAAAGCACCTAAAGAAAAAAAAAAAAAACACCAAAAAAAAACCTAACAAAACACTTACTGAAGAATCGTTACAGCCACAAACAGGGTTAGGATGTATTTGTTATCACTGAAATGACTGCCAAACAAAAGAGTCAAACACTCCACGTGCTCAGCTCCTCTCTGCCAGCCAACTTCTCTTTTGTGAATTCAGCTTACTGTCACACCTCAAAAGTTTCAAGCATTTTAAGACTTGAGTCAAATTTCCTCTGAATCTGGATGTATAATTTGTACAAGAACAAAGTGTGCATGCTTTGACTGACAAAGCCAATTATTCATTCAGTTACTGCATCTATTTCAAACAAGTGTAGCAGGAAGAAATTCATTCTTTAGGCAACTTATGTAATTTATGCCAAGTACAAGTTATTCTGTCCCTCTGCAATGAGCTTCAATGCTCATCATTCAGACCCAGTTTTTGACAGCGCACTCAAATTTAGCTCTGCCACGATGAATTATCTGCCAGGCAAAACATTTCCTGGAAGACTCTTTCTCCAGAATATTTCCGTTTTTCTTTTTCTTGGGTATCTTGTACAATCAATACCAGCAACAGGATTTAAAGGACCACATTTCAAAGGCATCACAGCTTGCCTTTCCAAAATGCAATGTCCACTACTCTGATCATACTCTTCCAGAAAAAAGAAAATCATTACCAGAAACTAAGAAAAATAAATACAGCAAAAACAAAGTTTAAAAACTCACTTAGTGAAGGGGGGGGGGGGGGGGGGGGGGGGGGGGAATAAAAAAAAAAAAAAAATCACATGTCAAACCTTACTCATGCCATATTACAAAAGTCCTGAAAGATACTGAGATCTCAATGATAAGGACAAAGCAATGTGAAATCAAGAAAGACTCCTCCTTAACCATATCAGTCACCAGCTGGTGTTTTTTTCCAGCAGTTTACCCAAAGAGAAGCGAGTTCAGTTTTACAGCAGTGATACTCCATAGTTAAGATTCCACTCTTTCTCAATTACTAAAACCTACTACAACAGTTCTATTTATAGGAAGTACAGTGATAAATATGGGAGACTGGAACTTCTCAGAACAGGGCTAATGAATCCCAATTCATTAATGGAGGTCATGGTTGTGCTTACTGATCTGCAGATTTTTTCTTTTTTTCTTTTTTTTAAACTTGAACAAAAATAGGAAAGAGAGGAACTGAAGACAATAAAAGCTAAAGGAAAAATCACAAGTGTTTTTTGTTAGTTTTGTTTGCTAGCTTTTCATCGGGGTTTTTTTCTGGTTTTTAATTGCCATCTTGATTTTCAGCAAGTAGCAAGGAAAACTACATTATGAACTACACATGAATTTTGGTTTTTATGCACTGCAAACAGGTCACGTTTCCACAGAGGACGATTGTTATTATAAAATAATGAATTTAGCAATATGCTTCAAAAACATGTCATGATATCACCACCTGTTTTTCAGATTTCTTTTTGATCACTAGTATTGGCATTGAAATGGATTAAATAAAAAATTCACCCAGCTTGTACATTTGCTAGGGCTGGCATAAGCCATGGAGAATAATTTTTTCAGTGTTCCTATGACCCTAAGGGTTTCTCCTGTAAAACTGAGCACAGATTCAATGAAAAGTACCTCTTTTCTGTTCTCAAAATGCATGGTCCCTGTCAAGACTGAGAACCCACTAATGTTTCCATTACTTACGACACACAGACCTTTCCTTTTTTTTTTTTTTTGTCAAAACTATTCTACTGTCTTTGCTTTTAAATTTCAAATGAATCCATCTTGTATTCATTCCATTAGATTTCCTGAGCATTTAAATGCTTCCATTTACATACATGTTTCTGTTTTTAAAATATATGCCACTGTATTCAGGCAACTAACCCCTGCCCCATGCAACCATCTACCCCAAGTTCCATCTCCAACTTGAGCCAAGAACAGATAGCTATGATCTGTTATTGAACAGATACAGACTGATAAGATAGACAAACAGATAGAGGTCTTTAGAGAAAAAAAGCAAACCAATATCCCTTCATCACCATTCCTTCTCCATATCGAAGAGTCCTAAAATATTAAGTAACTTCTTATGAGAATCTGCTCTTTTTCATATTGTTTATCACTTCTTTTGCTCTTTTTAATATTTATTCTAATTATACTGTATCTTGGGGGGTGGGCAGAGGGGGAATTACAATACACACAATGTGCCCCATAGAATTATACAGGAACTTAACCATATCTTCTAATTTGTTTTCTATTGTTTTTTAATAGTTGCTAACATACAATTTGACCTTTTTTTTTGTCAGCTGGCTCCTGTTAGTAATAATGTTCTGTAACTCATCATCTGAATTTTGGATGTATACTAACTGGACTACTTGCAGAAAAAACACTACTCAACAGAATTAAGTAGAAACTTTTTTCATGAGAATAAGTGGTGCCACTGTTTTGTGCTCTCTCCCTTATTCCATGGAATGATCCCACAAGGTTACAACCAAGAGAAAGGAGAGAGTAAATGCAAGACAATGCTTAAATGTAACTTCAACAGCATTGTGTTGTAATGACTGTTATAAGCAAAAAGCCTTAGGTCTCCAGTGTCTTCAAGTTCACTGACAAACAGCAACTAAAAAAAAAAAAAAAAAAAAAAAAAATTAATCAATAGTGACACAAGAATCACAGCTAACAATGAAAAGGGATAAAGTTTTCAATGTTGCAATCTTAAAAGGATCCTTGACAAAGAATCAGGGTACATAGTACCCTTACTACATAAATACACAGTAAGGATGAATTCCTGAAGTTGGTCAGGCACACGACTCTGCAACATATTATCCATTACAGTGAAAGTTTCATGACACAATTTCTGTAACATCAAAGTTTATGTAAAGCAAAAATCTGCCAAGTACCCCAAAAAACAAAAGTCTCCTCCTATAACCTGATGTGCAGTAATGAGCGTGAACATCTGATAGCACACATGCTATGTGCTGATACACCTTACTTTTCAAAAAAACATTAAAGAAAACTAAAACTTAGTAAAATTCTGCACACCTTATCCAACAGCATAATTTCAAAACCCCCTGAAAAGTTAAGTCAACCATTCTCAATTCAACAATTTCAAGAATTCAGCAAGTTTCCATACAGAAATAACACTTCATAGTGTTTCTTACATAGTTTGGCTCATTGGGACTCTAAAATATCTGAGTCATCCTTTGTTTTGTCTGTTTGCCAAATCAAAGTGCTTATTTTGTATTAGGGAAAGGACAATAACAACTTTAAAAAGATAAAACTATAATTAAGTTCATCAAAAACAAGTTTTACACATGTATTTAAGTACATACAAAATGAAATAAGCAATCTGCCTTGACTCCAGCTGTTTTGGTCAAAGACAGTGAACAGATAGTGAAAGAAGAAAAAAAAAACCACAAAACAGTAATGCAAACAGAGTGGGACAGAAGACTAAGAAAGTACTCAACTCAGTCAACACTTATGAAGTGGGTAATTGTCCTTTTAAGAGAGGAATACATGTGGGGGAGTAATTTACCACTAACTCATCATGTAATGCTTCTACATTAGAAGCTAAATTGGAGTCTAGGAGAAGCAGCTACCTCTGACTTCAACCATTGATAAGCAATATGTGATTACGGCAGCAAATCAAAGTTTGAAGAGTGCTCTTACAGATAGAATGAAGGCAAATTATTTGAAGGTGGTGTCTTTCACAGCAGGCTTCATAGCAGGGTAGTAGTGGAAACAAACATGGAAGAAGCAAGGAAGAGCCAGAACTCTGGCAAGACAGAAAAGAGTACTCAAAACTTCAGAAATTTTATTTAGCTTTGATGAAAGTCATGCAAGATATGAACTGACAACACAGGGTACTGAGTCTGGCTGGGATGTAGTTCCTTTTCATCCTAGCAGCATGGTGTTTAGATTTGCGATTGAAACAACGTTGGTAACGTGCCAATGTTTTAGCTATTGCTGAACAGTGCTCGCACAGCATCAGTTAGTCCCAGGACTAACCCAAAACTAAACCCGTCTCTGTTTCTCACTCTGCCCTCCCAAGAAGTGGGCTAGAGGTAGGCAAGAGGATAGGAGGGGGACAGCTAAATCAAACTGACTGAATTCCATGCCAGATAACATCACGGTCAGCAGTAAGAACCAGGAGAGAGTATTTCCAAGATGGCTGCTGCTCAGAGACTGGCTGGGCATCAGGCTGCTTTGTGGGAGGTGGTGAGTGATTGCCTTTGCATCACTTAGTTCTTTTGTCTTCTGTTTTTTACTTCACTTATTGAACTGTCTTTATCTTGACCCATGAGTTCTTCCTTGCTTTTGCTCTTCCTGTTCTCTCCCAAATCCTGCAGAGAGAGAAAGCAGGGCCCATGCAGGAGTGAGCAAGCAACTGCTGGAGGTTTAGTTGCTGGTCAACCCACCACACAGGGGCATCAGTAAAGCAGCTACAGCTGTTAAACATTGGCTTCTGGATTTAAAAATACTGTCTGCTTGGTTGGGGCATTATCTAACTTGACACTAAGGGAAAAATTAGTTATTAGCATGTATCATTCCATTCCCCAAGTCCATGTTTGGAAGGTGCAAGTCTAAGTATCTGTGTACTGCTATCAGTGCACATCATCAGCCTGCCCATTTCAAACATAGGTAATTATTGCACGGGTAGGTACAATCTGCATTTCTTCCTAATATTTATGAAGATGATTTAATTTGTTCAAACCTAAATCATATGTTTCTTTAGAGTACAGAATGCATCTAAATTAAAATACCCATAATCCCAAATCCAGCATACATTTTAAAGGAAGAGGGGATCACAAACTGAATTCTTCCTGTTTTAAATCTTTTTTTGATGTTATCATACACAGTTTATTATACCACAACCTAATAACCTACACAGTCTCTATGGTCCCTTACACAAACTCCGGGAGCTGGGATAAGGAAAAAAAATAACTCATATATGGAGACGCCTTTGTCCTACAATCATTTGTCTCCTATATACCAACAAGTGAAAGAAGTAGGGAGGGAAAAAGGGGGGGGGGGGGGCCACGGGGGAATACACAACACCATAACCACACAGGTCTGTTGGAGGTAAAGAATACCTACGCTTACAATTGAGAGAAAAAACAACGACCTTCAGTCTATGACCACAAAGAAACCTTGAAATTGGAAGATGCAATAGCTAGTTGCAACATCCCAGCAAGAAGAGAGAAACTGGCTTTTAGTGAACTTTTAGGGGTGTAAGGTTCAAGTAATGAAGAATACTTGATGTTTCCTTTAAAGATTCCTCACTAACAGGAGGCCCACAAAGGCGCTGTAGACCTCAAAGAAACTCAAATGAGCTATCAAAGTATATGACAAGTAGCATTTTACTTCAATGACTGAATTTTAAGATTACCTCACTCTTTGCCATTAATGTAGCTTTAGGGATTTAAATATATATATATACACACACATATATATAAAGAATGCAAACAATTTTGCACTAGATGATAAAAATATAACACAACATTATTAACTTAAAATAACGCACATGCTCATTCAAAGTGGCAAAGCTCTTGCACATGCCTACACATTCTGTTTTGCCATCACTGATTGCCAGATGATATCCTTTACTTTTTTTCCTCATTATGTATGGGACAGCTCCATAATATTAGCTTCAATTACCTCCATAGCAAACCTAAATGAGGTATAAATTCAAAATTTTTGAACACCACATTCCAAAAATATACTTCACGGACTCATCCTCTGAATTACACTGGAGTTACTGAAAACTATACATTGCCCTTTGCTTCATTTATTTAACGCTCTTCTTGAGAAAGAAAAACAAAGTAGCAAAAGTGAAGAATACTGATTTTGTAACCTTAGAGGTGATCTGCGCAATCTTAAAATTGCTCCTTGTCTCCTATTTGAAGCCTGTGTGTTCCAAATTTGAGACACAAGGCACCATTACAAGTTTAAGACTTTTATCCACCATTTTTCCACAACATTTCACAAACTCACTGTTTGGTACCATAGGGCCACTGAGTGCCCATTATATCTACTAAGTTTTTGTCAATGGCCTCATTATTTTAGACTCCTCTACAATGCATTTAATAGGCCATTTAACTATCACACTTCTAGTTTATTAAAGTAATTTTGAAATTTTTCTCCTTCCTTTATTTACTGTTCCCTACATTATCAGAAAATTTCATATTACTTTAACTTTTTGAAGATGAGTGATCTGTGAAGAGAACAAACAATACTTAGCCAGTGTACACTGCTTAAAAATGTAGAGCACTGTATAAAGTTATTCCAACTCAAATCCTTGCAATAAAAGGAGAGTGAAATTTGTCTTTGAATACACTAGACCAACCCATATCAGAATATATTTCTAGAGATACTCATTTGCCTTTCTAACCTGAATTGCTGCGTCTCTCCTGTTCATTGTAGCAGCAATACACTAGTTCACTCTAGTAAATTTGATGCCAAGAGAAAGCACAAAAGAGCCTACCTTATAAAAAATGCCTAAATATAGTCAGAAAACTGTAAATGCAGTCATGACTACCACAATGCACAGGTTTTTGTTTCTGTGAAAAGAGATTTCCACACCAAAAAAAAAGCAATTAAAGTACCACAATAATACCTAATGAGAGCCAAGTTCAACATGACTATCAAGTTCACCCTGAAAATATGCACCATAATATTATTCATTACTGAAGGCCAAAGATTACAGGTTAGAATACATAAGAATGATAGAAGGGTAGGATATGAAGACCTATGGTACTCAGTTAAATTCTCTGGTAATTTGTTGTTTTATCATTTTTCGTATCTGATAATCTGATGAAAAAACAGCACTACTAAAATTCAAACATCTTCAGAATTTCTAAGTATTATAGATGATAACTTCCTAATTTGAAAGCACTGCTTCTAACAAACTAAAACAGTTGTTTACCAAAGGTAAAGGTAAAAAAGGCAGAATTGATTGTAGCTTGATCAGAATTGTTAGAATTGTTTTACAGGTACACAACAAAACCCAAACAAGCAATGCTAGTGACAACTGAGATTTCTTTAAGAAATCACTGATTTCCAAATAGCGGTAATCCCACAGCCATTCGTAACAGTTAAAAACCCCTTTGGCATTAAAAGGAAGAGAAGCCCAATTTTTTTATTTTTTTTTTTTTAAGTTTTCAAAAGTAGAAAAAGGGATAACTGACAGTCACAGATACAAATCAAGTGCTAGGAAACCAAAAATAACTGATGAAGAGGAAAAAAAGGAAAAATATATGGTCAAACTCAAGGAAAGCAGGAGTAATCTTGAAAGTAATTTAAGCTCAAAATATAACCCTAAATATGTTTTTCCTTCATTATCGGATGGAAATGCTGTTGATTTACTGTTGAAAATTCAAAGTCAAAAATATCCAATATATTTTTTGCTCCTTGTTTTAGTAGAAGCCAAATCATGTAGCCATACCCTTCTATCCAAAAGTAAGAAGATACCTGATATATTTTAACCACAAAGTTGTGTCAGCTCCTGGTTAAATTCTATGGAACTATGGATTAGATATGGTTCATGTAACTGAGTTATGCGGACTGTTGTTCTTAATTTTTAAAGTATCTGCATGGGACAAGGTCTGGAACATAAAATAAAATCATTATCCCACTAGTAGGATAGTAAATTGCATTCAAGGCTGCAACTACAGCCACGAAAGGCAAAACAGAACATAAAGGGGAGCAGCTATATCACACTACGGAAATATAGAAAGATACCATAGCAATACGGATTTTCACAAAATAAATTAATATTTTTAAGAGGCTGGAAAAGCAATTTGAGGAAGGATCTTTAACTGCTTCTCTGCATTTATCTGCTGTTTCAGACACCTGTTATTGGCAACTATCAGACATAGGCTGCTGGGCTAGATGGACAAGAGCTTGACTTGTGTGATGTTCCCACACATTTCATACAAGAAGTTACTACTATGTATATATGAGATTTATTTCTTGTAGGATGTTATAAGCACTAGGTTCCTGACCATATATAACTTCTACCTTTTCAATATTTCTATACTAAAAAAAAAAAAATTAAAAATTAAGAGAATATAGCCAAAACAAGAGCAAGAAAGAAATAATGCAAAAGGCAAGCCAATAGTAGCCTAACATCTCTACAGCTGTGCATCACTGGCTTGCCTTCTGCAAGCAAACAGTGTATATTTCAAACAAGTTTCATATAAAGCCATAAATCTATGACCAGGAAGTACAGTTCAATTCAAATAGGACAGCTATCCCCAAATATATAAAGAAGGGAAACTTTAAACGGGAGGATAGGGGTCACAATGTAAACTTGTTCATCTGTGATGTGGGCACCAGAACTTAGCACACTATTCTAACAGCAATCTTGACAAGCAAGAGTTAATTAATAAAACAGGATAACTCTTATAGACAAGACAAAACAATATCCTGAGATCTGTAATTTGCTTCATACCATGGATACCATTTTGGTGTATAAGGGAAACTTTTGATTGCTGGCTATTAAGTGCTTATGTAAACTTGATAACTGACCGATGAAGGTTACAAGCTGGTCTAAATACTTACGAATATTATTTATTACTCAACAGCATTCTCAAATCAGTCAATGTTTCAAGGAGAAGGTACTAAAGACTGTGTAGGGCTAACTCAATTTCTCTCTGTCTCGTATTGCTTTCAGAAGCACAAATGACACTGAGATTTCACACTGCAAATTAAAAATGGCTTTTCATACTTCTCATCTGTTGCTTACCTTATGAAAAAGTTCCCATTAGGACTTGAGGTAGGATGCAGCTGCCTAAACATTGTGTTACCTAGGAGATTCTACACATCTGCATGCGGCTGTTGTGTATGACACAATATTTAAAGGAAATCTGTACTCCTGGACTACTAGGTGGAGAGCAGACAATAATTTACAGCATCTAAACTGAAACTAGGTGTCTGTGCTTAGGTAACTCAGTTGTAGTCTGTATGTCTTAACTTTGGTCAACTGTTGTCTGCGCAACATACCTTTCTGTTAAAATACATATAGGTAAACAGCTTTACATCATGAATACATCACCCCAAAGCCATTTACCAACCTTCACGTCTTGTACTGCTATTGTTTCAGAGCCCTTCAGTATCACATATACGTCATACACTTCATCTACTCTTTAAAGCTTATTTGATTATGAGAGCAATACTGAAGGAGAGAACTGAAATACAGAAATTTGCATACAATCTTACCAGAATCTAAACGTTACATATATATCTAGTGTTTGATATATAGCTTGAACATCTTGGTTCCAAACCTAATTCTTGCGTAACTTAAGGAAAAATTGACCTTATTTCTTCTCTGAACTCTGCTACATTTGGAGAAAATATTCCAGAGACATTGATATAGTTACTTCAGAAACTATTCTGCAGAAGGATCAGGTCCAATTATGTTGTATTAGAAGCTAAGATGGTTGCTAAGTGACTCCTGAAAAACTCCAGATTCAATTCAAATGTGGAAGAGTTACAAAACAGACTGCTAATAGTTAGCATCATAAAAAGCAACCTTGCACATGTGTGGGTTCGTCTGTCAATTAAGGAACTGGTTTTTTTCCTCTAGAAGACCTTAAACTTTAAATCCCCACAGTATTTACAAGATTAAATAGACCAACTGGTTTATTTATAGAACAATCCACTTAAAAGACCCTAGAGAAGAGACACAAAAAGCTGAATGGGTGTTAACTACAAATTTGACTGCATTAACCAGCAAAAGACAATTATAAAGTGAATGCAGACTCTTCTTCCCACAATAATTACTTCATTAAGGTGCAGTCTATAATTCACTAACTGTCCATTATTAAAACAATAATAATAATAAAAAAACCTTGAAGTAAGACATTTTGTTAAACAAGCGAGCAAAATTACCTTAAAAAAATGCTGTATCACAGTAATATATACAACATATGTTCATAATGATAGAAGAATAAATTTGTTAGGATTATCTGAAACTATCAGGTTTTTAAAAGAACCATAGAGAGAAAACATGCATCCTAAGTCATTAAGGTTCAAGCTGTCAACACCGTATCTGAGGCAGTTTTGACTTAATATAAGCTAGAGTAGTCATAAGAAATACAATTATTGAAAAGCCAATTTTTTTATTTCCAGTGTTCCATCCTTGAACTGTCACTTACTTATCTCATGCAGAGGCAACAAGAACTTCTGTTTGGAATAGAAAAGGCAGAGAAAGGAAAGTCATCTATGTCATTTTTTTCTGATGTGTCTGGAAATCCCTCTGTTGATGTGTGAACAGAACATTTTGGGGGAATTCATTCATCCCAATAATTCAGTTGATACATTATGAATCACCTCCCTTAGCACTGTTCAATATACTCTGTTCACGAAACCTAAGTGTTATGGTTTAAGCCCAGCAGGCAACAAAACACCACAAAGCCGCTCGCTCACTCCTTCCCCCTCCCCAGTGAGATGGGAGGGCAAAGACATAAAGAAAAGCTCGGGGATAGACACAATACAGGGAGGGATTACTCACCTCTTACGGTCACAGGCAAAAGACAGACTCAACTTGGGGAAAAAAAACAATTTACTACCAATCAAATCAAAACAAGGATAATAAGAAGTAAAACCAAACCTTAGAACACCTTCCCCCCACCCCTCCCTTCTTCCCGGGCTCAACCCCACTCCCAGTTCTCTCTACCTCCTCCCCCCAGAGGTGCAGGGGGACGGGGAATGGGGGTTGGGGTCAGTTCATCACACCTTGTCTCTGCTGCTCCTTCCTCCTCAGGGGGAGGACTCCTCACTCTTCCCCTGCTCCAGCGTGGGTCCTTCCCATGGGCTGCAGTCCTTCACAAACTTCCCTGGCACGAGTCCCTTCTGCGGGCTGCAGTCCTTCAGGCACAGACCGCTCCAGCACGGGCTTTCCCATGGCCATCTTGGGGGGCATCCCCCCGCTCCGGCGTGGGCTCCTCTCTCCCCAGGCTGCAGGTGGGCATCTGCTCCCCCACTCCCCTCCATGGGCTGGGAGGTGGACAGCCTGCCATCTCACCACGGGCTGCAGGGGCATCCCCTCCTTCTTCACTGACCTCGGTGTCTGCAGAGGGGTTCCTCTCACATTCCGATCCCCCTGCTCACTGCAGGTTTTCCCTTCTTAAATCTGTTCTCCCTGAGGCACTACCACCGTCACTGATGGGCTCGGCCTTGGCCAGAGGTGGGTCTGACTGGGAGCCGGGGAAGCTTCTAGCAGCTTCTCACAGGAGCCGCCCTGCAGCCCCTCCCCTGCTACCCCAAACCCTGTCACACAAACCCAAAACGATAAGTAATACACTAAGAAATACATCAAGTTCCTATTTTTGCAGTTACCTTCCAAAAAACATTTCCTCTCTAGGAGTCATTTGGAGTAGATATTCCTACATCTATTAATGAAGAACATGAACAGGTAGGCCAAGTCCATTTGAGGGAAAAGAAGGGAGAGGGAAAAGAAATGTTTACTATCAACATAGATGGGAGTTCAAACAGGACAGGAGTTGGTAGTAATGCCATGAAAACAACAATTTATGAATTAATTCTAAAACATGTTTCAATATACATTCAGGAAAGAATCTTGTGTAATACCACAGGTATGCCTCCTTCAGTTGTACATGCCAAACCCACCATTTTAGTTTTAAAAAATGAAATAGTAATATAATAGGACTGAGTCCTTTTTATTTAAAATTTTAGATTTTTATTTTTTATTATAGATTTTTATTAAGGCATTATAAAATTAATCTCCCACATTACTATTATAAATATATGAAAATTAATGCAGACCATTGTTCCAACTGTAGCATAGTCAATTCTTTCCTATAATGCAAGGCTGCATGCTACAGAACAGCTCTGGGAGATTTCATGGCAATTTAGTAGAAATTCTGAAAGAATGCTGCCAAAAATCCCTATTAAAATAAGATGTTCAAAGTTTAAAAAAATTAAGTGTATATATTGAATACAGAGTATTTTCATGTGCTCATCTGCTTTGGAAAAAAAAAGGGAACAATATACATTGTTGTACACAGAGTATGCCTCATCTTTAGTGCAATTTGCCAAAATAACAAACAATTTTTTGACTCTTCTCATGCTTACTGTGTTTTACTTCAAAAAGAAAAGAGAAGTCAGATAACTAGCAGCCATTATGGGTTACTGCATATCAATAACTTGGAAGGATTTACTTCCATTTCCTACTTACTTGGGAGCATTTACTAGGTTTTTTCAATTTGTTGTTGTTGTTGTCTTTTGGGGAGGTTTTGTTGGTTTTGGTTGGTTGGGTTTTTTAAATCAGACTGTATCAGAACCTATGAATGCAAGTCAGTTAATTCTGGATTATATTCAGGTTAATCTCCTTCAAATCCAACCAAATTTTGTTCTGAGATAACAAACTCCTGTTGAAAAAGCAAAAAAGTATTGAATGTTATCAAATGAGTCTTTAAGCTATTTGATCCACCACAGAGAGGAGACACAAGTATTTTACAAAAGTCACTGGAAAGCAAAAGGTAGGGAAATGTCATTATGTAGAAATTGTTTCTGAAAACCTTACATTTCTAAGCAAAAAATTCCCTTCATTCACCTTTCTAGCTTCCAACCCCACCTATTGAAAACTGGAGCCACCAATAAAAGAGAAGTCATTCTGCTCATAGGCTGTTCTTTCCCTTAAGAACAGTCATAGTTAGACTTTCTCACTTATATGCAGTTTAACACACACACTTTCTCTTGAGCTGTTAAGTGGAAGAATAAATGTAGGTGAATAATCAGTATTTTTAATAGAGTAACTAAATCCTGAATAAGAACACTGGATGTGTTGATTTCCATCTTATAAGATGCAACAGAATTTCTAAAAAAAAAATCTACCATTAAGATTACTTTTTCTGTGCTTGCTGACTTCAGGGCCCTCCTCCTCTTCTACAGACTTTTGAGAGACTGTTCCTTCCTTCGGCATTGAATTGCACTGCTCCAGAACAGCATGCAACCTCTGGAGTCATATAATAAAAAGGAAATGCAAAAAAACTGTGTCTGAAATAGCCTTAGAATCAATTCTGTATGTATGAGGATGTATATATTTTCTTTATGAAAAAAATGTGTGAAGCTTGCCATTATTCTGTTTTAGGAGAGTTTCTAGTCTTTTGTTTGTTTTCTTATATTTTTTTAATGACTCAGGGACACACCTCCACACAATGACATGTTCATCTTGCCCACTCTCATTCTTTCAAAAGAAAAGCTTTGTGAAGTGTAATGCATATGGTCAAGATGTTCTGGAAAATATATCAAACTGACACTAAAGAAAATGGTCCTTTACTAAAATTCATTTTAGTAGGTACGTGTATACAGATGTAGAAGTTCAAAGTCTCCCTCTACCAGACAGAACAAAACCATAATTATGCTACTACATACTGTCTACAAAACATATCCACTTAATAGTTGTCAAATACTTAAATTACTCTGTCACTATCATTTTCCAACTGTGAAGTGGCCTCATTATGAAATGAACAATTCTAAATAAACCCAATCCAAAATTTCTACAAGGTCATATGAATCCCAAAAAACAAATAAAAGAGGTATATTTAAAAATTCTGACAAAGAATGACAGATAAATTTTGTGATAAACATATTGGCCATATTAATCACTGTCTTGCAAAGACAGCTAAAATTCACATGAGGGTTAATAAATCCAAAATTTCTGCAAATCAAAGTTACTCAATATAGAACCTGACAAAGCATTTCCTTCTATCCTGCAATACCTCATCTACCTTCACAGTGGCTTAATCCAGGCCATATTGAAGTTTTGATGAAATAAAATTAACCATGGCCAAGAAGCCTGAATTCAAACAGAAACACACCAAATCATAGCTTGGTATCGATAAACACTTGGAAGAAAGTGCACTCACCTATATTCTAAAATCAGCATGTAAACTGACACCAAACTAAGTCACTGTAACATTACATTCCAACAAGAAAGGCATTTCATTACATATATTATTTGATCTGACAGGCATAAGATTATGTCAAATAAGAAAGATATTCTTTAAAGGAAAGCCAAATTGAAATTAAAATATATCTATCAGTACACAATGACAGAAAATAATCTCAATTTAAGCTACTAAATTTAGTGACTATAATCAATTCCCTTCTTGTTAAACAGTTAAACTGTTATTTCAGAGTGGATTTTTTATTTATTCTTAATACATTTTAATTTCATACATAATTCTTTAAAGAAATATATTATGTCTCTATTTCTATTGACCTAAAAATATATAAACATTGAGACATGTCATCTATCATAAGTAAACTAAGAACCAATTCAGTATATGCCTCAGCTAAAACTTTCCTAAAATTTTGTCTAGTAAACTGGTTTGATCTAAAGGGAATGTAAACAACAGTTATATTCAAGTGTAAATGGAAACTCCTGGAAGTATTTTGAATTACAGAACACCAAAATTTTACCTTGTTTCAAACATATGGGATCTTCCCTTTGAATGCCAGTGTTTGCAGTATTGGGGAAAGGGACTTCAGAATAGTTTATTCCAATCTTACATGACTGAACATTTCCTATTGTATACAGAATAGCCTCTTTGATAGCCTCATACTGATTAATGCTCTTTCAGATAGCGAGGAGAAGCGAAAGACTCGCAGACTATGTTCTGCTTACAGATGCCATCAAAACCCATCCAGCAATAAGATGTGTAATTCCTACTGAACAGCTCCTTGCTGTTTCAGAGTTGTCTTCCAGGTTATTGTTACCGCACAACGAGCCTAGACAATACAACCTCTTCAGTGAAAAAACATTTTCTTGAAAAAATATTTGCAATTACTGTAGAGAAAAAGCAAATTATATTGACATAAACAACTGTAGCTGATTTTCAAGAACATGTAGAAGAGGGGAGCATGTACATTTATTTTGCCCTCTGGTGGCCAATTCCAACCTTGGCTACATTTAGAGGAGAGAACAAGAACATACACCGGGATCAGTATAATTAAAAGGCAATAAGCATGTTACAATTACTTTTTCAGTTCTTCATCTAACCCCTCATATATTTTTTAGCACACAACTGTAGCTGTTAATGTGATATTCCTCCTACAGTTTCTGGCTACGTACTTTTGAGTGTCTACCAAACCACTGGTACAGATCCAAGACTTTGGCCAGATTTAAGACAGTTTAAAAACTAAAAGAACGTAACTTCTTTAATCTCCTGGAAAGAGAAAGAGGTGCAGAAGGAGGACAGACAGTTCTGGAGGACAGACATAACAGGCTGATTTATGCCACTAGACTTCAGCAAATCAGAGGATAAAAACAGAGAACTCCAGAGAAAAGTACTGGAGTTTCTCAAAAGCACTTGTGAAATTGTCTGTATAGATAAGTGACAACTACCACTCAAAAGCAGATTGTTCCACTATACATCTCTAAGTGCAGAGAACTTGATTCAGTAGAGTATTTGGGAACATTTCTTGGTAGAGTTTCATGAAGAAACTCATAGCAGGACAGAAGAAACCTGAAATAAACAGTGGCTACTGAATTGTCAAATGAGAAGAGAAGCCCTTTCATATCTCTGTAGGGAATCAGGTCTAACTGCTGCACAGAAATACCACACTAAAAATTTCACAATTTTCAGTTCTAGATAGACACTTAGTCGGATAAGCATTATTTGAGAATATGTGATTCTCTGTGATTCTGAACAGCAAGTCAATGAGCGTGCAGCAGGACACCAAGTTGTTTAAAAAAAAATAATTCCTTTCCATTTTCTTCTCCCCAAATTGCAACAGTCTGAAACAAATATATGCATCAACTGTATACTTCTCATCAAATCCAGGACTATTGTCACCCTTTTGTGAAACCAATTAGCTTGGTAGATTCTCAAAGGGGCTTTCTTTTGCACAAAGAGTTTCAAGTATAGGAAAATCAAAAAGGACTCAAGACTTCAAGAGTTGGCAAATAAAGCCTGTATTTTCAGCAAACAATGTTGACATTAACAGTTGATCCCGATGAAGATTCTAGGCAATCCTGCAGCCCCATTATTGCCACATCCAACAAAAGTATTCTGACTGCAAACATTCAATAAGCTGCCAATTCTTCCTCACACACTAAGTAAATGCACAGAGGCAGGTGCCTGAGCTTTGGGAAAGACCAAAAGCAAGATGAGAACATCTGTTACCCTTTAATGACTGCCCACCAGCTAAAGCAACAATTCTAAATATTTCCTTGTTGTATTCTGTATAATATAGCCAAGGAAAGGGACTTTCATGTGTAACTAAGTGGAAAAAAAAAAAAAAAAAAAAAAAAACCCACAACAAGATTTCAAGTGACTTATGCATAACATGACATATTATTGCACCTGAGCCAACTACTTAGTTTAAAATAGCCTGCAATGAACATAGTGCCAAAATTAGAAAGTTCTTCTGAATACATTTTATAGATGAATTGGGGAATTGTGGATGGAACGATGAAATCTTCCTTAGTCGCAGTCATTTTAACTATAATGGACAGGAGTAGCATCTTTTGCTTTATATCACTTTTGTTGCATACCCGATTATTTTGATTTGTATAGCAAAGGAGTTTATGGAAGAAAGAACTGATGCAATGCTGATAAAGTCTGTAATATTATTTGCTGCTCTGAAGTGCCTTTGTATAATTTTGAAATGACAGCATTATGCCTTTGTGGCTTTTGCATTTCTGTCTTAAGTAGTTTCGATACTTGAGTATATGGTAGAGTAAATGGACAGCCTTTTGTCATAGAAGAACACATTTTTGGTTGCACAAGTTACACAAAGCCTTCCTTTTCCAGGTATGTCTTTATTAAAACAAGATTGCAAGCCAGACACTTGCCAGAAATACAGGCTACTGAAAACAGTAAGAGGAGGAAAAAACACCTAAGAATATCTGCCTGGTTTCTCTTCACACAGTTTTGTAATATAAAGATCTAACCGGTTATCAGTGGATAAGCCATTTTACTAGTCCTGAGTCAAGGTTTATTTACCAGTGACATTAATTCTGGCATCAGAATAACTTGTTTTTTAAACTACCTTCTGAAATTGTCCATACATTTCACTCCTTTCAGGAAAAATTCAGCATTGTTTTCCTTCCTTTCTATAGAACTTTGTGATGTGTTCAAAAAAAAAAAAAAAAAAAAACCAAAAAAACCACACATGTTTTCTCCTTGAACAGATACACACTTTTCAAGAAAAACATACCCATACTCATAGTCAAAAGCAATCTTTTCTCTTCTTTAGAATTCAGATTCATCTACGATAATCTAGAATAAGAAACAGGCCACTGACGTGAGACACAAAAGTAGTACTGGAGTTCATCTTAACAATACTGATTATATTTTAAAGATGAGTGCAATTTCCTATAAATTTGCTAAAAATAGACAGAAGGTTGATAAACACACCATGTATTTAGTTCATAAATTTCAGAAGTTTCTTTATTTTCCAGAAAATTTCTCCAGAGTGTTTTAAGGAAGTATAAAGAAAAATTATAAACTCATGGTCAGAGCACTCTTAATTCTGTTATCTAAAAGTCAATATAGTAAATTCACCAATAAACAAAGCCACTAATTCCAGAAAGCCCTTACTTCAAATAGTAAGCCACTGCATGTACATCAGGATTATTTTCATACCATAAAATTCAATACATTGAAACGCAACTGTAAATAAGAAAATGTGTGCGTTACCTCCTTCATCTTTAAAGTTACGATTTGTGTCAGTAAAACTGAAGATATTTCTTGTTTCTAGATTTTAGAATGCCTTTGTCCTTTACAAGAAACAACAATTAAAACATTTACAGAAAAGATAAGTAATTTATTTCAGTGCTTACTGAAGAGTAATTATTCTAAAATAACTAGAGAACTATTCCTGTTTATGATCATTTAGAAATTTAAGGCTGTCCTATAATAGTTTCATAACACCCCAGTCATTAGCATACTTTCTGTATAATTGTATTGTATTGTCTTAACAAGACAAAGGCTCTCTAGAGAGGCAAAAAGAAAGCAGAACAGTACTGAGTGGCTTAATGTCAACAAAACTTTCAAGAGCAGCAAAGTAACCATACCAGACTCTAGGCTCTGAGGACAGTATGAGTTCTAATGAGGATACAAGATAGACCTTTTTCCTCCAAACCAGTGAAAACACAGAACAGGAACTCCGAAAAGAAAGTTACATTGTCATTCAGTATACAAAGAGATGAAGGCTTCCTGTCTAAAGAAAGTAAGCTTTCTTTCCCAGGTTACTATTAGAGGATAGGAGCATTCTAGATAAAAAGGACTGCCAGGGCTCTTCAGAACAAGAGTTAATTACTTTCAAAGGGATTAGAGAATATTTAGGTTCAGTGGACAAAGTATACTTCCAGGAAAAATAAAACATCTACCACCAGATGGTCACAGCTATGTGAGACAAAAACTCTCCAAAAAGAGATCAGGGCTTGCCAAAAACTAGAGAACTCATCTTTAGGCTACGGCAATATAGGTGAAGTCACAAGTCTAAGGCCTGAGAGTACATTCAATTTGAGTAAAAAGGAGTCAGACTTAAAACTACTTTGCCATATGACATTAAAACAATGTATTCACACAAGAACTGTTTTCCTATTAGAGCGGATTAACTATTCTCTGCAAGGATAACTGTAACACTAATTATTTTAAATTAGTACTATGAAACTGCACTGGATGTTTTAAACAAAAAATAGGAAGATGGGACTAAACCTACTTATATCCTCCTCTACACTTGTGATGTTCCAAGAGCATCAAAAAACAAACTGGCAAGAGTACCAACTTTAAACAAACCTTGTATAGACTGAGGGATCAGGATCTGGAATTAATGTTTCGTATCCCAGTAAGATTTTGTTGAACAGGTTGCTGTAACACTCAAAAAATAGAAGATATCTAGCTTATCTGAAGGAACATTAAAGAAAAAAAAAAAAAAAAAAAGGTAAACTCTAAGATTTTCTTCCAGTGTACAGTACCAGTTATCCTTTGCTTTTAAATGCAAAAGGAATGATGATCATGTCATCGTTCTTAATTTCTCTGCACAACACAGACCAGCATTTTTAATGCTCAAGAATTTTTAAAAGCATTACTCTGTATTCAAAACCAGCACTTACTTATTTCCAGCTGCTCAGAATTTCTTTGCTCACTTTACTCCATTAAATAAAGCTTCCATTTAATGCACTCAAAAGACTTTTTAGAAGTATTTTACATAGCTCATTCATATAAAACAGTCTACTTTTGATTCTTCTTTCCAGAATGTTTTCCTGAGTATATCCTGTGGCCCAAAATCACTGTAATTTTATAAGCTGAAGACAAGAGTTCTCACAGTCCATAATAAAATACTTTTTGACTAGCTAGAAAAATAAATTCAATCAGTGAATGTTTTTGAAAGAATTACTTGCAAACACCTATTGACAGAGAGCTGCCTCTTCTCTTTCAGCTGAAGGAGAAAGAATGCCTTTAGCCAGGATGTTTTGGGTGTTAATGAGCCACCAATATCCTTTCCTAGCCTGATGCCCCTGCCCCCACCTCCATCCTCCCTTCTAAAACAAAGTCCCTTAGGTAAGACCCTACATTCAGAATATTTTTACTTTGAAATCTCATTGCCTCTCAGGCTAAGGCTATGTAGGACAAGAAAAAAGAATGTTTATAATGAAAGATGCTTCATTTCAGAAAACATGCTGAAAATAGTCATCACATCCATTTTTTCAATGTTTTGGGCATTCTGGGGTAAAGTCCCAAGCTTTTATCTCTGCACAGGTATTTTAATACATTGCGCAATTATCTTTTTTTTTTTTCACTTCAGGCTCAAAAACAAACAGTTGCAATGCAAAGCTTACAGGTTTCACAATTTTTCTTTATATGTACAATAGCAACTTCATAAATACTATATATATAATGCATCCCTAGATAACCAGAGTATGACATCCAGTATACACAAAGCTGTTTTGTTTGCTTCGTTTCTTGTTTTCAGGCTTTTCCCCTTTTTTGCTGAACATTTTTTCCTATGCATGAATATAGGTGCATATTATACCTCATATCTGTGTCATTTTCGCTTCACTTACAAAGTTGAGGTTTTTTTAAACATTGACCTCATCTGCTTTCATTTCCTTTTTTTCCTACAGAATTTACTACTGATCCTTCAATTTGTTACTCTGACCAGCAGCTTTTGAAGGTTCTCCCTGAAACTATTGAAAATAAATGGATGTGGTTAGTTGACTGAAGAGCAATTCACAGCTATACAGCCACACTTCCTCAACAAACTATACCACACATAAGAATGTTCTTTCTGTATCTCCCTGAAGAAAGCAACACCTGCTCTGCAGCCTGCAGCAGTACTGCAAAAAAACAGAATTCTTGACAAAATACATATGCCTACACCTACTTCAGGGAAAGTACTGTACCATATCGCATGCAGGGCAGGGAAAAAGTTTGTTACGAGACATTCGCATCCACTGAGTGCATTAATCAGCACTCTGTCTTCAAGGTCCAACCCACAGCACACTGAAGATTTCCAAGAATTTCAGGTCATGCTCTTTATCAGTCCTGCATCATACAGAAAATACACTGCAGTATTTCACATTTAAACAAGTTAATCTGACAATCAGTCACTTCTGTGAAAAATCTGAGAAATAATTAAAGTATATAATGTATCTTCTCTAACATAGGCGTGATCATAAAAGTGTTATCTACTGTTCATAAAAGGGTATCTATTCGTCAACAATTTTATTGAAATTAAAGGATAGAAAAGAAATAAAAATCCTGAGAAGTGCCTATAGGGAGTAACTCTGAAAGTCTACCTTATTCTTAAGGAATAACCTTAAACCTGGTTGGACATGGAAGAATGTTGAGACAAAATAATTTTTATGCTTCAGTAGATGTTTGAAGTAACAGGTTTTAGAGAAAGGTCAGCTAACTACATAATAACTATACGTATCAGGGCTAAATTTCTAAAATTTTTTTAGCAGTATACTGCTGAAAATAACTAAAATAGTTTATACATAAAGCAACTCTTTAACATGCAGGTTCTATACTTTATTCTATTACAGACTGGATTTACAGAAGAAAAAAAGAATTGTTTTTCCTCCACTTGTACAAAAGACCCATAATTTAGGTCTTGGTCTAATACAGGCTAACTGTATCTAACTTTAGCCATTTAAAAACTAGCCGTTTCAGCTGTACAGAGCATCTAAGACACCTAGCCTTCCTGACAGAAAAAGGTGTCTACTTTGAAAGGGTGATATATCATACACAAAATTACAACAAAAAACTGTTTAAAGCAGACATCTGTCTCCACTTACTATGTAGGAAGTCTGCAGAAAATGAGCTTATGCTAGGCTTCTAAACTATTACAGTTAGGCAAGAGGAGTCTCAGCTTTACCTTCTGAATACCTCAGTTTCACTTCCCAATAGTTACTCATTTAAGCAAGGAAACCCTGATTATCACAAGACACACAAACCCCGTAGTGCTTTACCTAGGATAATGAACAGGTTGGGTTTGGGGTGGTTGTTTTTGCAAAATTCACCCAAAGATAAGGAACTTTTCCAATGCAGCAATTCCGGGGGGTGGGCTTTTCAATCTACATAGTAGTTTTAGGCTGTAACATTAAGCAACTCCAAACAAAAAGCAGCAATACATTGCTATCACAGTTAATTCAACCTCCATCAGAATTAGCTTTCTGCAAGCTAGTAAAAATAGTTCACTTACATTTTTTTCTTTTTTTCCCAAAACAAAAAATTTGAAGTATTTTTAACGCTGATATCATTTTTCTAGGCAAAAGCAATCAACATCTCCACTTATAATATGGCAATATCTAATTTACATTCTCCACTACTCCTAAGGAAAGAAAATTTACATGTCTAGCCTCAAGTCTTGGTGAAAATAACATTCATAATTTGGAAGACTTGAAGACGAGAAACAGCAGAAATGTAATGACAGGAATTAGGTAAGGGAAATAAGGGGAAAGAAATTTGATAGTTTAAGGAACCATGGTTAAGTGTCCTGTCATTGAACAGCCTTCCTAGTCCAACACAAGCCACGGAAGACATATTCTAATTTTATTTCTTGCCCAGTAATAATTTTAACAGAAAAATGAATACACAAAGATATATGAACTGTACAAAGCAAGTCTCTCCTTAAAGTTTTTTCACTACTAGCTACCTAATTTTCAGAGTGATAGATGTATCTAGCCATGACAAACTGCACAATATCCCAACATCCTTGAGAAACAGCATTCTTTTTTTTCAAAACTTTTCATGCCCTGGTTCTTTCTCAGGTTCTAAGAATTCGTATCCCAATGGCCAAGATACAACTTAGGACAAAAGTAAATTTTATGGAGCTTAGAAGGAGGGATGATGGGTGTAAGAAAATACCGGTTTTTTTCTTCACTTATATTTCTACTACCAAAACTATTCTGAAATAAAAATTTAAAATCTTCTCTTGCCCTACCACAGGACACTTTTTTCCCCTCCTAGCCTTGAGAAATGCAATAGAATTTTGAGGTATGTGACATTTGGTTTAAAGCAAAATTCCTCCATGAAGACTATGTTCATAGCTATGAAGAAAGGCAACAAACACTAGTAGTGCAGTAACTATCTACAGTGGAGCTGATCCTGAGCAATCCTACTATAGAATTATTCAGCCCTGGAAAATTTCACACGACATATTTCTGCCAACTGACTGTTGCCATATGTGAACAAGTAAATGACAAGAAAAACTCAGCATGCAAGAGATGGGGAAGGAAACAGGAAAGAAATACAAAAGCAGGAAAGACAGCGATATTGGTCAAATCATTCCCTAGCAAATTTCATACCTTGGTATAGCAGAAGCAAGTCAAGCATTTACTATTTGCAGCTGCAATAATCTTCACAGTTATCAGACCAGGATAATGGGGTTACTGATGTAACAGTACAAAGCACAGAACTTGAACACACCACACCTTCTGATTTAAGGCAGTGATGGTAATAGCCAGTCAGCAAAACCAATGTGGTCATCTACAGAGCCTGAAGGCTTTTCATTCCTCTGATGATAATGTTAGCAATTTACCCCTGCCTGGACTATATTCTTAATGATTAGGATGGAGGGGAAAAGACACTTACATAAGGTTTTAAAAGGCTCATACAGGGGGAAAAAAGGAGAAAGATCTCTTGAGAAGGAAACCCAGCAGGCACTTGGGAAGCAGAATTTGTACTGATAGCAGATTTGCCCTTTTAATCAAGTGTAGTATCTACTAAGCTCACTCCCCTTTTAAACAACTCTTGCTTTTAATTACAACTCAAATTATGTGGAAAAGGGATGACCTTTCAGGAGATGGAAACTTTTGCAAAATTTCTCCCTCTCCACCTGTCACAGTAATCAAAGCTGAAAGGCTTCAAAGATAAATGTCTTGCTAATTCCTCCATTTCCAGATAGACTCACAATGAAAAACAGAAAATAAGGGTCTAATGTACAAGAACATAGTTAACAAAAAAGAAAGGTTACTGTAATGTTAACTAGTAACTCCTATTCTAATATCAATTCTGTCAAGACTATTATAAACACACTTAAAGAGTCTTAAGCTTGTCTTAAATACTCTCATAATCACAAAGCTGTCATGGAACAGCGATAACAATATCCAATATCAATCACGTGCTTTCCCATATAAGCATGATCTTTTATTTCAGTACTTTGGGGTCGAGCTCCTTATCTGTACTTACAGGAAAAGGGAAGATGCAATAGCCTAAAGTAAATTAAATTACACCTCTAAAAGGTATTTGAACACATATTCTTATTTCCCAGAGGCTGGTTTATATTTGAGAACTTTGAAGCAGCACATCGATAGGAAGAGGTTTCTCATTTTGCTGCTGAACAGGCAAATGACTTAAATATTATGTGCATATATAGCAAAGGACATAAACATCTCAAACAATGCTTTCACTCAGTTTGTTTGAAATTTTCTCCGCTCTCCAATCACTGTCAGAAACAGACAAGGAAAACCCCATCTCTCCCTTCTATTCTAAAACTTTCAGTGTGTATACTCTTATTTTCCTCTCTCAATTTCATTCTTCTCTTTGCTCTTACTCCTTTAGTTAAGAGCTGAGGTTAACCATGGCTGAAAAAATGCCCAAAGAATTTCCCCCATAGATTAAAGAATCTCTCCTTCTGTCATACCTACTGCAGTTGCTCCAACAAAAGGAATCAAAGAAAACATGTACTCTGAAAATCAAAAAATAGTCACTTCTAAACCTTAAGGTCCTGAATTGAGTCTCAGCTAAAATATCACAAATGCTATAGCAGTATAGTTGATTTATGAATAATATTTGTAAGCAGAGCCACTGATTTCTATGGGGTCTTTCTCTGGTACTCATAAGCATTTCGACAGCTCTGAAGTATTATTGAAAGAGACAGTAAAACTTCTAGAACATGCCAAATATGTTTTTTTTAAAAAAATAGTATTTTGTCTTCCTCATTTGAATTAAAATTTAGTTACCAAGTCAGGAAATTAGGCACACCAACAACTGAAATATTTTTTCAAGTTTCAGGTTTAACAATTCATAAGCTAAATATATTTGGAACCTTTTTGATAACAGCAGTGATTTTCAATTGCATCTAAATCACCACACATCAACAATCTACTTTAACAACATTGCCACTGAACTTTTTTTTGTTTCAGAAAGCAACAGTAATACATAACCACTAGCCACATCATGTAAATTTCTTCAGTGGTTGTTGTTTAAAAATAAGCTCAATGAACTAACTGTTGTGTACAAGCAAGACAACTAACTATTGTTCTGCAATAACTTTTCAACTGGAGGTAGTAAAAATGAGTTTCATATTAAGCTACTACCTACAAAGGCACTTAAGTACTTTGTTGTATAACCATACATTTTATTCAAAGCACCACATAGATATATCCAAATCATCTCTGCACACCAAATTCAAATACCAAAATCAATAAAAGTGTGAGCATATATTGCTTTTTGTAGGCTTTGCTCAGAAACGGGATAAATTTGCTTGCTTAATGCCCTGCATTACTGGAGCTATACTATTCCTAAATTATTATTATTACTTCCGTATCCTCACTCATTACACATATCTCTTGAGAACATTTTGCCATGTAGATGCACCTTCAGTGTCTCCACAGAAAGATATCAGAAGGAATAGCTAAAGCATTGTCGTTTGCTCTCCATCCCTACTTATTCTACACTAATGTTCATATACATGTATTGGTTGTTGATAGCAATTTTGTAATCAGGACTCAGTTCAGCAGATTATTCGTGACTTCAGCAAAATATTACCTGAATCAGTAGCTTATATCACTCTTCCAAGATAAAACTCAAAGACATATTTCCATCACCGACAGAAAAAGTACTCAGTAGAAATGAATACTCACAGGAGTGACTGATGCCCTGATGACAAATACTTTTTTGAGCAAATGACAGAGAACTGTAGTAAGATCTTCCATTTTAATTTGGGGAGAAAAGTAATTTCAAGGTTCTCTCTATGCTCACTAAAATTGAGATGGCAAGGATGACATACTGTCCATTTATCACAAACTGATTTAAGTCTTCCTAACCTTCCCAACTTAAATGAAAAACTTCTATGTGAGACCAAAGGTTTAAATGTACACATGACAAATATAACAAGCGTGTATTTTTGCAAGAGTCCTTTTAAAGTAAAATTATGATAACTTATAACAGAAGTTTTACCTGCAAAAGACAAAAAAAAAAAAAAAAGCTTTTATTTTTCCTACAAACTTAATCTATGCCACACCATATATGGCAAGGCATCCGATAAAAAGAACCTAGAACATCCTTTCCTCAGGCTTAGCTCTGTAATTAGAATTAAAGAAGTAGTAAAATGAACATCTGATCTCACCTGTTTTTCTTGCAGTCTAAAAAAATAGAAGAATATTAATGTCTCAATCCTATAGTTAAAGGAGTTCTATGCCGAAAAAAATCCATGTGCACATATATGCATACAAAAAAAAAAAAACCTGCTCCTGCTGCAAACAGCCACATATTTGCACTGCTGTTTTGCTCCTAAATAAATATAAAACACATAATACTGACTTTAAAAATCCAGTTATGAAGAAATTACCATACTGTTGCTATAATTTTTGACATCAGTGAGAATATCTTCTACTGCTTATGTTGTATATTTATCAACATTTTATTTTGCTGTTTCCCCTAGAGAACCTCTGAGCTTCCTTTGTTCCATTAGTTATCTAATAAAGCAACAGGAAAGCAATCACAAGACAAGACAATATGAAAAACATGGTAGTAGAGCAATAAAAACAAACGGGAAAGTATATGACAACGTAAAGCACGTGAAACTACTCCTTAAAAACTGAAAGCAAACATTAAGCGTACTTTGTCCCTTCAATTAGACTATGTACGCTAAAAATAAGGAATTATTCACCAAAAAAACAAATCCATTAATACTAACTAAATAACCAGAAAATTTAATTATATGTAGCAGGTTGTTTCTTTTTTGGTTGTTTTGTTTTTTGGTTTGGTTGGGTTTTTTTTTTTTTTAAATACAAGTGTAAGAACTACATACACCTCTACATATGGTCAATCACCAAATCCATCCAAAAATATAATGCTTATTGTGAAACCACATTGCAGTATCATGTTGTATGCTTTCACACTAAATCAGTGATACAGGAGCAGCGAGGGAAGAATACATACCGACAGAAACAACCAAGAAATGCATAGACTACAAATAAATTTTAGCATTGCTAAACAACTGTAAGAATTGGCTGTGCATAATACCACTGCATTGTAAATAGCAATATATCACAATCCTAGTTTTCATTCAAGAGTTTTCATAACGTATTTTACAGTATTTTTTCAGTAGTCTGACAGCATACATCACTTTCATTCCTAGGTCAGAGTTCTACCTTGAATTCACCACAACCCATGAGAACCTTTCACATATAAACAGTACATCTGGTGAATTTTTTTTCCAGATGGTGTTGTGTAACACTTAATATTACAAGTCTTTGAGCATGCAACTTTCCATACCAAGTTTCTCAAACACGTCACTTCATTTCCTACAAAAAAGGCCTTAATAAAGACAAATTGACCGTTTACGGTTTCAAACATTTCAGTGCAAATCATCAGATCTCATGAAAATACTTAATTTCACACAAAAAAGTCCCAACTGCCTTTTTTTTTTATAATTATTAAAAAAAACCTATACAGAAATCCCACTGGATAAGGTTGTTTTCCATGTAAAAGCCAACTGCTTTATACATGTGTTCAATTTAAAGTTAACTTTTATTCTTCTGCTGAATTCATCAATAGCCCTACAGAACCTGAAACCATTTTTTACCAACACAAAACTCCCAGGGAATTTAAAAAAAAAAAAAAAAACAAACAAAAAAAAAAAAAAAACACATACAAATCTAGTTCAGAACAGTGTCTTCAGAGTAGCAGCTCTAGCTGTAATGAAAGCACAAAAACTACGGGATGTGGTTGCTAAAGGAAACCTGGCCCATAGTTCATGATATTCATATTACACTTCATATAATAAGCACTCCCCTAGGATATAAAAAATTGAGCTCATACCCTTGATTTCTGCTGTGCTTGATTAGTTATTGTTTATTCTTCAGTAAGTTACTGTGAAAGATCTACAACAAAAACACATTTACAGAAGAACAAGTAGGTTTACAAATAAGGCAAGTTTCTAAAATCCATGTCCTGCAAGCCAGGGTGCAAAATAAACTGTCAATTTCTGTATACAGAAAAGTTTAACTTTAGAAGAGACAAGTCATAGGCAGGGCTGGGTGGGATCTATCCAGACATAAAGGAAGTATCATAGAATTTTCAGGCAAAGAAAAGTACACTAAAAAGATGCGATACATAGCTGAAGTTGCAGAAACTGAGTGACATCTTAAATTCGAACACTATCTTCCTTTCAGCTTTACTGTTAAACATAAAAATGTCAAAGCTGTCCCAAATAAGATAAACTCTGTAAACTATTGAAAAGACTTCTGGTTTCTTGATGTAAATTCCTCTTGAATAATGTTTAAAATACTGAAAAGAATATTTCATACTCATGATAGTTGTACCTGCAAATAACTATCTAGAAATTAAACTACAGGTTTCTACACACCTGATTTGATATTAACTGGCACTAGGATTATTTGCTCCTGCACAGCAGATCCCTCCACAATTTCTATGGTTTGGATACATTGTATAGTAATGAAGAACTTAATTAAAAATAAGTTTGCAAGTTTCATTGGTCCACAAAAGCAGCGGTACTGACATTTTCTAAAAAAAGAAGCAAAAAAATTCGGTCACTACATTTCAAGTAGCTTGACAGTTTATTGCATTTCCTTTTTTGTGTCTAAAATGTGAACTAGATTGTCAAAGAAACTAGTGCTACAATTAATCTTTCCAAAGTAGTAGAGTTTTACTTTCTGAAGTTTTACTTTCTGATTCTTCTATCGAGATTGTTTTACACAGCAAAAAATACTACACACACACACACCAAGCTGTGCAGAAAAATGTAACTCACTGCAGAATCAGGATAAAAACTTAATTCTGAATATTGGTGTCAGTTCCATTAAATTTAACATCTGATTTCCCATGCAACTAACATTTATGGATAAAAATTGTTGTTTTTCAATAGAGAAACATCTGTTAAAAGTCAAAAGAAAAAAGGCAAACATTTCTTTTAAACATTAGTGAAAAGAAGCTGATCTCAGAAAAGTGGATTCAACAATCATGTAGATCACATCGTAATAGTAGCATAATTGTCAGGTAGAGCAATAAATCCATCTTTTCTCCCACCAAAATATAATGGCGCAGCTTGTTTGACCACCTCAGAATTAATGCCTGCAACTTTTATTTTCTTTCTGCTCTAAAGTTAACAGAGACTGAGATTTGTGTTTTGCTATTTAAGAAATTTATCGAACACAAAATATGAATAATCCAACCAAATTCCTCAATTTTTGATTATTTAAAGGAATGTAAGGCATAGAATATTTCACTTTCCACATTATTTCTTTCTGAACATAATTTATTAAGTCATTACATGTTTCAGAGAGGTCTACTAATCATTAGTCAAACCAAGGGGTACACTTTTAATCTATGTTTAAAAAATGGGATTTTAGTCAACATAGGAAAAACAAAGTTTCAAAACTTTACATACCTTACTTTAAATGGTGGTGGCACCAAAAATCAGTTTTGGTAGTTAGTAAAACACATAATAAAACTACCTTCTGCTGTAAGGAGAAAATAGCTTCTAAACTCAGGGAAAAGCAACAAAAAATTAAAATTAACAAGAGGAAAATTAAAAGTTTCATCCCTGGTAGCCTATGCAATATTATCTTCATTCCTGCTTCCAATTTCAGGTTTTGCAATAGACATCTTATGAAAAGTGTTTAGCAAAGGAACAAAGCCCCTAATAACATTGTTGCATGTCTTTCTCCAATAGGATATACAACAATTCACAGAAGTTCTCATACAACTTTTCCACTTCAAGAAAGTATCCGTAACTCTTTTTCATTAAATGTTACCTACTTTAAACCAAGTTTGTTTTATTAAAAAGCTTTATGGGAAAAATATTTAATGAGAAATAAATTTCAAGCCCACCAATAATAGCATTATCTACACCAAAAGCGAACAAACTCAACAATTACATCTATTAAAAAAAAACCAAAAAAAAACCAACAAACTATTGGAATGAAAAGCAGAAAAAGAAACTGGCCAGATAGGAATGATCTTAACACAAACTAAGAGCCTCACTTAATTGAAACATAGCAAGTGATTTCAAAGGAAGCCTACTCATAAGGCTTACATAAACCGTAGGCCTAAACTCTTTGCTGGATAAACCACAGAGCACTCAGGACATGAGAAATTCAAATTCATTGTGCAGAAATATCTACAATCCCAGTAGTGAGTAACTAAGCATGACTACACTGTCAGTTTGGTTCAACTTCGAAACCCAGTGTCAGAACCCCTCAAAGACTGATGTCAATCATACTGACCAATGGCACAGGACTAAAAATGTATCTTTATGTTTAAATCCTATATTAACAGATCAGTCTACTAGACCATCTCATCATTCATAGTTAAGGATGCAATAAACTTGTGTGTTCAAACATTAATGATCATTGTGAAAACTAAGACTTGGCACTCAGTCTTATTTTCATCACATTACTAAGAGATTTTAAGGAAATAAGCAAGTTATTTTTCTAGTGTAGTAAAAGAGAGACCCCTAGAAATAAACTAGGAAACTGATATAGATAAAAGAAAGAGATAAATTCCACTTCTCCAAACAACCACATATAGTAGGTTGTCTAGCTAGGGTAACTAGACAACAATGAGATAAGAACTCTGGGTACCCAGATGCCTTTGGATAAACATATTCTCAGAAATTGTGCTGTTCCATTTTCACAACAAGAAATCATGAAATAATACTCTGTTCTTTTCATGTGATCATAAAACTGTGATTTTTTTTTTCTTTAAGAACCCTCTAAATTATTCTTAAGCTTTCTCCCTAAAGTACCAATTTAATTGCTATAAGAAATGAGAGAAGAAACAACATAAATTGAATATGGACATTAAACTAGGAGAGAAACAGTAAACCAGAGGACAAAATGGAATAATGCTTTCATATTTGTGTCACCTATTTTTAACTTTAAAGCAAAGATTATTGGGGTGGGCTAATACTATTTTATATTTAGCAAATAAAATGCTTAGAGTATTCTGTTGTTCTGTAAGACTTCACATATTTTCTCAAGCTTTTCTTAGAAAGCTAATACATAGTGTTGGAAGAAGATTTCAGGATTCTCCCCTGCCCTAGAAATCTACTTGGCAGCAGAGATACCAGCCAGTCATTACAACTACCTGTTCCTAACAGCTCAAGCCAAAAATCACTCAGAGCAGCAATGCACAGCTAAATTACAGTATCAGGTCCTTAACTAATTTTATGCCATTGGAGTGAAGCCCTTAACCTCCTCTTAATCACATATAACTGGATCATTTCTTAAACCCTTTTCCCAGTGAACAACGTACACTGTCTTCAGGATTTTTTCCCTGCCAAATTGCCCTGGTTTGTAATAGAAATCAGATACATCTTAACTCCTAAATGAAAAACACAAAAATATAACAGTAACTGTATTTTGAAAAGCAGAAAGCGTTCTCTAAGAGTCACAGTCAAATTCCACAGAATACACACACAAATGAAGCAGATTTTTGTTACAGATGTTTAACTTAAGCAAGCACACCATTCAATCAAATCCTTCCTTAAGAAATTTAAACTTGCAGGAGGTAAGAAAGAAGACTTAAAGATTCATACAGTCTACTGTCAGAAAGGGCAAAAATATTCCAACTCTGAACTCTCACTCAAAGTTTAAATCTCAAACAGAATGATAAAAAATTCTTCTGAATTCATGGTGTGATGATAAGACCTGGAATTCTGATCTGAATCGATACTCAAGTTTTGTCACATTAGATATGAAGTTCTATTTCTTACACAATGCAGCTATACTGAGCAGCTTTCTACTAATCTATGCTCAAAGAAAGAAGGGAGTTACATGTTTACTAACAGTGTTCTCCGAAGTGTTCGATGGTTGGTGGTGCTGACCTTCAGTTTCAAGAGTTTATAGTCTCATGCATTTAACTGATTAAAACAGAAGAGATCTTGAATATCTAGATCAAGGCTGAAAGAGAAAGGGTTTCTTTCTTCACCCCTGTTTTTTCCAGTTCCTTTATACCAGATATATAAAAATAGTATCAACTATTTGTTGTAAAGAAGCCATAAAATCACTGATTCTTGTCTGGAGCCTCTGAGCGAGGACACTGCCATTGAAATGTTTATGGGAACAACCAGGGACTTGAACCTGGTGTAAAGAGTGGATAGACAGGGACATTTATCAGCATGACCAGTATCAAAGAAATCTCCATACAAAGAACATACATGCTGCAAATCCCTATAGTTGACATAATGACAATACAATTTTGATTTTCATTTCACTGTCCCCTCGTTTCTACTTTTCTGGTGAACCTCATAAAAGGAAAGCGATGTAAAATGTTTTGGTTCTAGAGAAAATATTTAAACATATAAAATACACAATCTCTGTTGCCTAGGCAAAGGAGGGAAGTAACTAGTAGTTTAATAGATTTCTGAATAAAGATGAGGAAAAATACAAACATTGTAAACATCAAGTGACCCAGCAACCTTGTAAGAAAATAAAGCTGAGGCAGGTGTAACAGAATTTCAGAACTCTTAAGACAAGTGAAGCAAGCAGGATATAATAACATATAATAAGTAAGCAGGATATAATAAGAACAGAGAATAAACTACAGACTTCAAAAAATTTAGCTTGAATTATACTATGGTATATCTTACTTAAACCAGGTTTTGATTTGCTCTAGATCCCTGGTTTCTTGGTACACTGCAGTTTGCTCATGTGACATTTCTGACACAAAAAGAAACAACATATACTTGTCAAATCAAGATAAAGCACTGCCTACAGATTTGTGCCTTACTTTGGACATCTAAGAATTACTATACTAGATGATCAATCTACTCCAGCATCAGATCCCAGGGTGGGGGGGATGGGTAAGGATGAGGGGGGAAGGTGGGGAGAGGGAAAAAAAAAAAATAAATCCAGTTTCAGGTAAAAGATCAAATACTAGGTAAATCCATCCCAGTGCTTAGCTTAGCCATAAACTCTTATAATTTCCCACAGAATTATGCCATGCAGTAGATGCTTTAATACTTCTCACAAAATAGATTGTTCAGCTTTAGTTTTTAATAGTATTATTATCTATATAAATGGCCTTTCTGATATAGGATGAAAATCTTGCCTCAGTAATATTGTCTTTCTATGCACTGCACAGCTTTTTTATGCTTGTCTGATTTTCTTTTTTTCTACTTAGTAATTGCCACCCTCCCAGTTAACTGAATCTCTGCACTGTTTTGCAGAGTACTACATGGGATTCAGCTAGGGGTGAAAGCAGAGAGCATCATACAATATGCAGTTCATCGTAGAAGCCTGGCATGTAAGGCAGTACAGAGGCACCTACCTAAAACTCCATGAAGCAATGCAGCAAATTAATCAGACACAGACTATAAATACAGAAACAGAAACCCTCTCAGATTAATTAGCCAGAATGAAATATTGTGATTCAGGTCAGTGAAACTGAAAGATTGTTTTCTACTCTCACCTCACTAATGGGGGCAGGGCAGGGGGGGTGGAGCAGAATAAAAAACAAGTAACAACTTACTCAGGAAAATAATTCATTTAAAAAGTGAAACAAAATCCCCAATCAAATCCAGTACCTTAAGGAAATAAAGAAACAATGTTTTCGTTGTGCTCCAAGAAGTAGCAATGAATTAAGAATTCCCTTATACATAATAAAGCAAAAAGTAAAAAAAAAAAAAAAAAGAAAAAAAAACCCACCACATAATATTCTTGATATGTATTCTACTTTAGATCACTATGTAGGATTTTCTAATGGAAAGAAGTTATCATTGCATGGATGACTTAGTTTGTTCTCCAGTTCAAGTTTGCTTTCTTTCTGTTTTTCAAAGATGCAAAACGTATTCAGCCTGTTTTGTAGACTTAATGTTCAAATAATGATTTTAAATAAGTAGACTGGCATAATTAAATATTTACACCACCTCTCATAAACATCAGTGAACATATTCTCACAGTGACCTCGATTAGACAAGGAAAGACTCCACACAAACTGGACTGAGATCCAGCCTAATACAACATTATCCCAGTGAAATCCACAATGAAGGTTTGATAAAGGTGGGAGAGGAAAAAAAAAAAAAAAACAACAACAAACTTCAGCAGAAGCCCTTCATTTCCTGCACAACTCCTTAAAAATACACTATTTTAAAGAATTCCTATAACAATTCAGACATTACAGGGTTATTGACTACACATCACTGAGTTTTCTCAAATTTTATGATAGTAAGTAATTCAGCATTATGAAGATTTTTTTTTTCTTTTCTTTTTTCCTTCAATCAGGCATGTCTTTTGATAAATGTCAAGCATAAAATAGTAAATCACAATGTCTTTTGTTTCATCCCTATGCTTGATTACTCTTTGCAGGTTTTTTGGTCTAACGAGCAAGCTGTTTGGCTAAAGCTACCTAAGATAAGCGACTGAAAAATTCAGTTGTCAAATCTGAAAATACATCTGCTTGATTTTCAAGCTTAATTTTGTTTTATCACAGTATAAGTAAATGATGAACATTGATATATCTTAAATCAGTTGTATAAATAATGTGTATAATTTTACAGCTACGGAAATTTTAGCTTCAACTAGTACATTTATTCAGTAAAAAAGTTTCTTTCTGATAAAATCAAGCAAGGGTAGGATCTGCATATGTGGGAATTAAGCATGTGCAAATTACTAACCATAAGAATAAAGATTAAAAAGCAGAAATATCTGTGGAAAAAAACAGCATTATACAGGTATTATTAATAAGCTGTACTTTTTATTATTATTAATGTTTGACGGTAACTTGCAACATTTTAAGAACAGTTTCCTAACAATCATGCTATTGAATAGTCCAGCTACGTTCAAACTGGTTCACAAAGTCACCGTCCAACACTTTGTTAAAAAAATTATAAAGATTCCCTTACTTTTGAACTAAAGGAATATCAGTTTGACAAGAAAGATTTTTTTTAAAACATAAACTATGTAAGATACTATCACATTCTACAACCAGACAAGCACTATTAGATTCTAACTTCAGTTTTGCTTCACAGAATAATTTCACAAATTTTATTGTAATATTTTTGATACTTTCTCCTATCTTTCGTGTGGAGTTCAACACAAACATCTTCTTGAAAATGTCTAGACATTTGTAGCAATACTTGTCTTGTTCTTACGTGATACTTAAAGGCATGTAAAAAATTAGGTATTTCTTCCAGCCAATGAACTAAAACTATTGTAGACAACTGCCTCACATATTTGACATATGAATTCAGAATTATTATTTTATTCTTCACAACACGAACATGGTTAAATCCATTTCCCTCTCGGTACGCACCCAAAAATTATCCGCAATCAAACGGATATCAAAATCTGATGGTAAGATAAGATCTGCAGACATGATGAGGTTGGACCTATGAAATAATTCTAATATTCTGTGAGGTATTTGGCTCCCCAGCATGAGGGATGGACAGAGTAAAATCTCTTTAAATTGTTATTGATCTGAAATACCACTTAGCCTGCGCATGTGTGTGGGCATGCACTCACACATGTACATGGCATGCATTCATATTTATTATAAAAAATGTAAGAGCTCAACTTTTCAATGTGTTGTACATCAAATACTCCATAATATTAGTACTTTAAAAGCTGGGGAAAAAATGTTACTTAAGTCTTCAACTTACAGAAGCTATGCTATAATCCAAAATTAGAAAACTTGGAGGAAAAAAAGTGTTTCATATGCCCTAAGAAACTATCATTTTTATGAAGGAAAGGAAAAAACAAGGAATTGTAAACATTCAGCGTATGTAAAAAGTAAGCAAAGACAGAAAGGTATGGTACCTTTTGTCCCAATGAGGCACAGAGGTCCTTCAAGATTAAGGCTGCATAGAATCCAGTTTATAAATACACATTCAGTCCTACTGAAGAACACTGAAATGTTTTGAGGTTTTATACGTCTATATTGGTTTAATCTGCAGTACAAAACTACATAGTTAAGTCTACTTCTGCAAATCCCTCCTTCTCCATCTTTAAGAGACCACACCTGCAAATTTCAGAGCAAAATCCCATGATTCATCATCATGTTACACTTAACTTTGTTAAGGTGTTACTCACAGTAACTCCAATGAAGTTTTGGCCATACAACCCTGCATTCTTTGAGAGGATATTTTCTTTTGAGGAGCCCATGAATATCACATCACAGGTGGAACCAATTGCCTGTTTTCCCAACATAACCAAGTCTTTTTCTTACTACTGTAAAGAAATTCTGTCCATTCATGCCCCAAGTATCAAAGTTCATCAAAACAGGACCTTGTAACTGCCCACTAAGAATTCCTGAGTAAAGTTAGATACATCAACTTTAAAATAAAATAAGCACATGGATGAAAAATTAAACAGCTTAACAGTTTAGGAGGGAAATGCTAGATTTATTTAAAAAAATAGATATGCACTTAGTGTGGCTTAATCCAGTTCACGTAAGAAATACTGCACACTATTTACAGTACACTGAGCAATCCGATAGGCCTTTGCTCACTTTGGAACTTATGAGCCTACTGAGCTCTTCCTGTTCATCCTTTTCATTCCTGGGTGTTGGAAACAAGACTGCCTGCCTAATCCTTAGTATGTTTAAACACTTACACTTCAGATTAAGACAACAAGTATGTACCTCGGTGAGTATCTTAATGGAAATTCAGAAGCCATTTCTCCATCTTCCTTAGGATTCAAATTGGCTTGTATTCCAACATCACTTGTGATTTTTTGCGTAAAAGTAGTTGGCCACAATTACTGACAATACACACAAGAAAATGCTATGAAGGTGGCAGAATAGAATTCCTTTTAAACAGGAAATTAATATAAGAAGGATTAATCAAGCACCAGTCCTAGTCATTGTCATATTTGGGCCAAAGAAGGAAACACTGCTGATCAGATTAGTATGAACTTAAATGGTATTCTTCCTTATTCTGCTGCAAAACAGCATTAAGTTTGCTACCTAGATCATATGGGAATATTGCAGCTAATTAATTCCCTCACACTGCAGGCCTTAGAGAGCAAATCTTTATCTTAATCCGTGCCAGTAGCATACAGTACAGCCTCCTGAAACGCTTTTGCCCAACTAGAATTTTTGGGTTTAATACAATCTGTCAGGATAAAAGTTAATGAGCCACTATATACAGGCAAGCATATTATCAAATCCAATGGTCTATTTTGGACCTAAACTTTATGAATACAAACAGTTCTCAGCGTTTCACATGGCCTTCCTAAATCTGACCAAACTGGTTAACTTACACTTCTGCAGAAGTCTCAAGGGCACTTTATACAATGGATTCCTGGTATTGCTGCTTTACATACCAGCCAATTGATTCTGCTTATAAGAATCATTGTTTGGGTTTTCTGCTAAAGTGATGTTTCACTCACCAACACAACTACCACCAAATCCTTAAAGATACATGCATCATTAAATATATATCCCACAGTCTTCATATTAATAACTTCCCTCTATTTTAATAAATAGCTGTTAAAACACAGGTCATTTTCCATACTCCATACACTTTCCATATACCAAGGAGTAAATTCTGTACTTCTCATTGCTATGCTACACAGATTTAACAACTGGAATGAATTTCATCATCAATGCAAGCTCAAAAATGTCAAAGGAGTTTGTTTTCAGCTGTATGCAAGCCCCAGTGTAAGTGCACTACATACATAAAATTATTTGATGACTTACAGGCTTTTTTAGAGAGATGCTGAACAAGCTGCGAACTGACAGTCTCCTTTGAGCCAATGATTATACATCACTTGAGAAAATAAAAAACTAGTTCATAAGAATATTCTGCAGAAAAATGTCAAGCACTGGATAGTCTTTAATAACAGCATATTAAGATATTACTCTCTGGAAATGGCAAAATACCAAAAAAATTTGGATGATTTACATCTTTTAAACCCATTCTCTTATTGTGTTCTCTTCAAGCAGTCACTTTTGAAGATAATAACTGAGCAGTGAAATCACATCCTCATTGTAAAGTGAAAGTTTTGTCATGGGTTAGAATTTCATATCATCTCTCCTTGTGTCCTGTCCAAGGTTACTACCTTAGGCTGCACCACCTTTCTTAGGTAAATCATTAATTCCTACAGTAATTTTCACTACTGTAATCTAACAGGGTGAAATGAGGTGAGATGGGAAAGCAAAAGTGAATAATCATTTCAAAAAAAAAAAAAAAAAAAAAAGTCTAACAAATCACTAAAGATCATTCACATTAGGTAAAAATACCCAGTGAAGCTTTGAACACTGATATTACTAACCAAAAACTTCTCTCTTTCAGAAATTAAACTTCAAAAAATACAAAAATTACAAGAACTTTTAATACGATATAGTATGTTAGCATTTACTACCATTGCCTCCATATTATTTGTTTCTAAGGCAAGCAAGGCAGATTTTTAGCACTGAGCATAGTCAAAGTGAGACTTAACACCAGATGCAGAAAAAAGATGTTCGCCTGTGGTTACTAGTACATTCAAATATGCCAGATTAAAGACAAACACACAATAGGAGAAACACTACTGTAAAATCAATGTCACAACTTTTAAAAAGGTCTACATTAGAAAAATATCCACAAAGCAAAACTGAAGCTATTTTACTAACAAGTACTTTTCATACACTGATACGAAAAAGACAGAAATCCCTTGGTTAGAATAAAAGTTTCATTATACTTGAAAACTTAGGAGTCGCTCTAAAGCTAGGTACCAAAAAAATAAACTGTTCAAGGATTTCACTATTTCATTCAGCATATCTTGGGAGGGGGTGGGGGGGACAAGACACACAACCTGGGACAACACAGACACGACATACTATTTACACTTAAGTGCCGATTTAAAGGAAAGAGTTACACTTGAAAACTGGCCAAGACTTGCAAACATATTAAGCCAAGCTATTATTTCTCCTTTCTGCAGCTAGTTACTTCAAATGCTTCAAAGACTGTGAAGTAATAGAGATAGAAGAGACAGAAAAAAAGAATTGATGGTGTTAGCCTAAAAACAGATATGCCAATTCCTCTCATATTCCATTGTTTTCTACATTCAGCTTCCCCTTATAATATACCTCTTGCTCCAGACATCTTTCCTTTCTGATTATAAAACCAAGACAGCCTATGCAGCTTCTGTTACTGTTACTATCTATTAGTGTATTACAAAGCTATTTATACTACACTATAATAAGCACAGATGGCTAGAGTCAATCCCAATAAGATTTAATGGTAAGACAAGAGAAGACTAGGTATTCATATCCACTAAACAACCTACAGCAAATAAAATAAAGATTATTCTTCAGAGAAAGGAGATAAAGGTAAGACGAAACAATGTTATCAGCTTTACTTTAGATTATGAGGGCAATCTAAGGAAAAGCACATTAGAGTTTACTTAACTCCTAAACGTTAGCTATATAAAGAGCTTCCAAGCTAATGCCTTCCAAGAGACAGTTAAGAGTTCAATGTTAACAATAGTTTGAGATTAGTAGACTCTGCCTTTGCAGACAAAAAAAATACTTGTCACTAGAAATAAGCAGCAAACAGACCAGAGGAAAAGTAATCACATAAAAGAAAAAAAGAAATCCATACTTGGGAACAAACTAAAAGCACATATAAAAATCAGAAGCCTTTTTCTACAATACAGAAATCAAAATTTAGGATTTCCATTACTCCTTCCCATTACAATTTGCCATGTTCAGTTTAGGAGTGCTGAACAATTAAATAGCTTCTTAAATTTCCTTAATTAACTAAAATTAATGCAAATGCCTAACATTTTCCTGTATCTCTCAGTTTAAAAAACAGTGGTCAAGTCTTACTTTATTAGTTTCATTTCAAAGGCAGTAATTAGAGGTGGAGGTACGAAATACTCATTCTTTCTGTCAGATCTCCTACATTTCAAAATTTTTCCTCCTTCACCATATTAATAAAACTAAGATCATACAAAGTAAGTCATGAAAAAAAGAGACCAATACCATTTTAGAATAGCCAATAATAAGTTTCAAGTAACAAACTGGCATGCGGAAAACAGATTCAATACCCTAATTGAGAAAGTAACTTTTAACTTATTAGCAGTTCTTACTTTAACTTAGGCCTAGGACAACATAATGAAGAAGTTCATCTTTCCTGTCCTGCAATTCCAATTTTTCCTGACGTCATAATCATAACTTTCTATCAAAACATATGTATGTAGTAAAAGAGCTGCCCTGCCCACTAATAAGGAGAGAGGTATGTTCTATTTACCCTGAACCATAAAAAGTACAGGACAAATAAGCCTACTGGACCTATTTTCACAGCTAATGAGTTAAAACTAGTGAGGAAAGACTGAGGGGTGCTGCACTATCCAGTCCCAAATACTGACTTCCTCTAAAGTACATTCACCATCCTCCATAAACTAGGAGGGATTCTAGTCCAGTGCAAGAAACTTGTTGAACAGAAGTCCTTCTCCTCTTCAAATAAGGTTATCAGTACTCCACTCTGGAAACATGAAAACCTTCCAAATATTTACATGGTGATCACATAATCAAGTACAAAAAACTTGTGATGAATGCGTTTTAAAACAGCCTTTGGCTTTCTTATTTGTACAGAGATGCAGTAGTAAGGATGTACAGTTGGGCAGAGATGTTCTGCTCACAACACTAAAGAAATACCAGGTGTATAGTTGGTGGGGAGCTTGGGGGGGGGGGGGGGGGGGGGCTTGTTTTTGAGAAGCCTTAAACCTCCAAACAGACAAAAGATTAATGCATGCTTGCGGTTATTGAACTGCTATGGACACCTAGTATTTGATTCATCTCCTCTCTCCAAACACAGAGGTTTAGACTTCACTAATATTTAAAGAACATGTTTTTTCAACATCTGCAAAAGACTCATTTGGGAGGCCAACATGAGCTGCCCAAACTTGCCAAGTGTTTTAGAAGGCAATATATTTGATGGTCAATGTGAGAACACTTCATAGTGAAGCAGAATAGTAAGTAGTATTACCAGTGCAAACTTCCCCTTCATAGCTGATAGGTTTTAAGGTCTGTTACTTGATTTTTATTCTACCTTCTTTACCTTTGATAACTGTATTAATATGGTAGGATGATAGTAACACCGTGGTATGATGAAACTGATCACATTGATCAACTGATCATATTATTTCATAACAGTACTATGCCATAGTTCAGTTGTGCTGAGTTTATTTATATACTAAATTATCCTTCACTACAAAGCACCTGATGCATCTTAAATTTGCAAATATGGGAATTGCTTAAATTATGATCTCTTTGAAAAGAAGAAGTAAAAATCACTAACAAGCTAGTTAGATCATAAACAACTCTCCTTGAGTGGCAAGTAAAATTTCCCATATAAAATGCATTTATTGTACAGTCCTTTTAATGAACACAAATGGACAGGATGCTGTTTGCAAATATCAATGACTAAAATGAGTTACTCTGAAGAATGTTGCTTGATGGAATTTTACAGAAGTAAAAATTACAGTTTCTGAAAGGCTTTCAGATAGCAATCCAACACACAATTATGGTTACATGAAGTTTTGTCCGACTGGCTATACAGACCACATAAAAAGACAAAGTGATTATAAATGACAAAGCCATTATGTCTTGTTCTAGGATTAAAAATAATACCATTATTTGGAATCAAGTCATAAAGACAATAAAGAATTACTCCTATATTTTGTTTTTCTCTACATATTTACAGCATTATTAGTAATGAAGGTTTGATACATAAGATTTAGGATGTTATAAGTAGGAGAGTGTAAATCTAATGCCATTGCCCGATTATATTTTTTAAAGGGAATAATCTTCATTTTAGACAAACTCCAGTTTATACATACATTTTTATCAAACATGGTGCAACCATCATAGACAAGACCATTAGCACAAGGCACTATAGATGTAACAACCTATGAACGAAGAAGATTCCCCTAACTTAGCATTTACTAAAGAACCTCAGTTCTCAAGCATGAAATAAATAATGTATATGTACACATGGGCTAGCACATCCCAGCATTGTGACACCATTGGCTGCTGAAGCAGCCTAACCAGGCAGCTTGAAAAACCTTAATAAACACATCAACCCTGAGACTTATTTTAGTGAGAGACATAAGAGCTGCAGCTCCTCAGTAACTGGACTGCAGCAGCACTAAGACTGGGTTAAAAAACTCTTCCTCCTCAGCTACTGCAGGCAAAAAGTAAACATATCCTTGTATATAACCCAGAATGTTTGACGCGCACATACAAGTTGAGGGAGCTGGTATTTAACATACAAAGAATACATTTCCCCCTGCCCCTTTGTAAGATGGAAAGTCTCCCATTTAAGAGCAAGCCCATTCTCAATTTTTGCACAAGAAAAACACGTAAGAAGATAGCCTCTAACAAGCACATAGCTTCCTACTGTTCCACATTAAGGCACAGTTCTTGCCTAGACCTATTTCATTATTTTCAACCTATTTGTCGGAATGATCAAGATCTTTCAAGAAAATTCAAGAGTCGGTTACAGTTTTGCCTGTACAAAGTACTGAAAAGATCTTAGCTAATATTATCATGTTAATAATAACCTTTACTACAAATCTGACATTTTAGAGGATGTTAAGAGAGCTAGGTTCGGGTATTTTGCATTTGGTGTGGTTTGGGTTTGTTTTTTTTAAATAAAACATCATATACTAGTTTATTAGGTTTTGTAAGGGTTCCCTTTCTGAATGACTATCTCCTTTCTCACTGTGATCTAAAACTCTTAAGAAACTGAGCCAATGAGCCAGAAGTCAGGGTCATTATCTTCCACATTAATCAGTCCTGTCAGTTAAGTCTTAAGTTAAGCCTTTAAATACTTCTTTTCACACCAGAATTCCATCTCACCCTTACATCTGTAGGGTATTTAAAGCCCACAAAAAATATGCTGCTCTCTGACCAGAGAACTAAATTACAAACACAGGCATTGCATACCATTATTTTGATTTTAATTCTGCAAGACAGTTACCCCTACATACGTTTAAAATGCAGTTGTGCTGTTCCTTAACAGGAGGCAACACTTGAATCACTGATTAAATTGCTAATCACAGTTTCAAAACCAACAAATTACAGTCATACAAATAAATGTACCAATGACATGAAACTGTAGGATGTTAATAAAACTTCTCCACCATGTTATATTTAAAGATGATAACTGATCAGTGCTTCTTACAAGTAAGCTATATTTCTAATGCATTCTCATGCAGGTAGATTAACTCATAATTTTTAATTTTTTTTACAATTATATCTTGTGAATTACTGAAAACCATCTATGCTTTAAAGGGAGAGCCTTGTGAAGTATTAGGACCATCCATAAATATTCCAGACTGAGTACTAATCAATAGGATATAAGCATTCTGCACAAGGAATAAAAGCATATTCCTCACTGAAGTACCAGCCTTATAAAAGTTTACAGTGTAAAAATAAATAAGCCAGCATATTTGTAAATTTCCTCAGAAGAATTGGTATGCAGTACTTCCTCAAAGCAGTCACTCTTAAAACCCTTGGGGACACCTACTTGTCACAGAATAAATTATCTGGCTAATATCCAATATTACTGTATATGTCAGCAGGCACCCAGGAGACAGGCATTAGAGAGCACTTAGCTTCTTCAGCCTTGCAGGGTAGTTCTTACATAAATGACTTTGCCCAATTATAAAACATAACTGATGTGCTTATTTTGGAGTTTCCTAGCAGCAGCCTTTCATCCTAAAACATTTAGATAGCACTGCATATTTTTTTTCCAAAATCATAGGTCCCAAAGTACAGTACACTGAACAGGTTTTTTTCACATGAACATAAGTTTTTTCAGATATTCAAATCAAACAAAAATATCTGAATACTAATTTGAGTGTTCTCAAACACTAAAATTATGCTGTTTAATAGAAACTATTGGAGAGATAAGTTCTCCCACAACTCTAACAGTAGCTCTTCTTTCCTAGTTACTTAACATAAATAGCCAAGTTTGCATCCCACATGCAACGTATATATAAAGCGCAAAAATACATGCATCACAAGTACACTACAGCTCTCAGAAAAAATAAAAGAGACTTCTTGGAGACGTTTACTTCAGCTCGCTATAGTGAACCACAGTCACCGGCAAGCTGTAGCACAAGAAACCTGTTGACTCTGAAGTTGCAAACCAAAGCAAAGCTTTAAACCACATCGAAGAAATCCACTAAGCAATACAGTAAAGCTAAATAGAAAATTATTCAGCATGCTTGGAGTTCAGATTTCTAAAAGCAACAACAAAGAACGCAGGATATTGGAAGATCAAGGAAAATGTTTTTGATTGAAAGAAACGTGGAGGACTTTTGAAAGTTGATTGGGTTTTACTCAACTTGCAACACACAGAACGAACTAGGCGCACAAGCGAAGCACTCTGGAGGACGAGAGCCACCTCACAGGAGCGGGTTTCGTAACGGATGAGATTCGGGTCAGACTGGGTCTGGCGTTCAAGCACTCCGTGCAAGGCACCCCGTTCGCACCGTTCATACAACTTACCGCCTTATTTAGTGGACTTCCCTGTCACCATCCGCGCTCCAACACCCCCCACAAAGCCCCCCCCCCCCCCCCCGGCCGTGCGCGCAGCCCCTTCCCCCCCCCAGCCCGCCCTCTCGGCACTTCTGACAGCGGCAAGGTGAGACGGGGCAGTCCCGCCCGGCGTACGCTTCCAGGTGGCGGGGGGGCTCTGCCCCAGGCGGCCACTCGCGGGGCGGCGGCGGGGCGAGCCCTCCTGCCCCGGTCCCACCCCCCCGCCCCGGCGGGGAGCGGGGCCCAACGGCCGCAGCCATCCCCGCAGCCACCGCTTCCCCCGCCGCTCCCGCTGCGGGGCGGGAAACGGGGAGGAGGGAAGGACGAACGCAACTCCCCCTCCACCGCCGCCGCCGCCTTCTAACGGCTGGCGACCCGCAGGGCGGGAAGCGGCGCCCGCGGCTCGGCCCGCTGGGCCCCGGAGGTGCGGGCTTGGGCGCCCGGCGCGGCCCGGGGCACACCGGGCGGTCCTCGCCGCTCAGCGGCGGCAGCGCGCCGCGAACTGCCCGGTGGGACCTCCCTCCTCCTGCCGAAGCGCCGCCGGGAATTAAAATAAGAATTAAAATTCGGGGAAAAGGGGGGAAGTTGAGGCTGCACCCCAGCCCTGGCTGCCCAAGGGACGCCCTCAGCGAACGCAAGCAGCCCGCCAGCCGCGGGGCTGCCGGGGGAGCGGGCCGGGAGCGGCTGCCGGCTGGCAGGGTGGAAGGGTTGAACTTACGTCTCGGAATTTGTTCCACTGCCCGACCTCCTTGTCGTACTGGGAGATGGTCGTGAGCCATTGTTTATCGTCCAGAAAATTGCCGCTGTCCGGTCTGCCCCCGGCCGCCGCCGCCGCCGCCAGCGCCGGGCTGCACCAGGCTGCTGCACACACGCACACGAAGGCTGCTACCTTGAGCATCTGGGCGAGAGGAGACACGAGGAGGGGGGTTACCCACACCCGAGCCGAACCGCAGCCGGGGGCTGCCGGCGGGGGACCGGGACGACCGCCCACCCGAAAGGGGCAAGGGGCGCGGAAGGCAGGGGAGAGGAAGGGGCGGCTGCCCAGCCCGTCACCTTGCTGCAAGCCCCGCAACCGCGCTCCTCGCCGCGGCCGGAAAGGCGGCCCGCTCCCTCCCCGCACACGCCGCCGTCTGCAGCCGTCCGCCCCGCGCTCCGCGCCCCGCGCTCCGCCCGCCCCTCGCCCCGCCCCGCTCCGCCCCCGCCCCGCTCCGCTGCGCTCCGCTCCCCTCCGCGCGCCGCCGGCGGCGACGCCGCGTCGGGGCTAACGGTCTGCGGGCGCGCGGCGGGAGAGGCTTTCTCCTGCGGAGGCCGCTCTCCTGAGGTGAGCGCCGCGGGACCGCGCCGGGGCTCGGCCTCGGCCTCGCTGCTCCTGCCGCCGCCGCCGGGAACGGCTGCGGGACCGGTCGCACGGGCCGCCTTCGTCGCGCCCCTCGTGGCCCCGCTGTGCCGCCGGCACCTCCAGGCGGGGGCGGAAGCCGCTGGAAGTTTTCTGCGGCTGTTGTTGGCACCTCGTACCCCAAGTCAAGTCTGCGAAAATCCTTAGGCAGATACAATCTTTAAAAACTCCCAGTGATTTCAAGACGAAACTTCCTGCGCCTTAGGGGAAAGGAGACACGCAAGCTCTCACATCGCCTCTGAATGCCGATTCAGGTACCTGCTGGCGTTGCAATGCCACCTGTGTTAACTAGTCCCTGTTGTACGAATCACGCACCCTTCCCTCTTCTTGCTTTTTCTCTTTTAAACTGCAGCTCTATGTTAGCACAAAGCCTTCAGCACCATCCGGTTTCTTTCCCGAATTAGTTAAATTTAATTTAGAAAGGAGCAAGGTGCATAAATAGTTCAATTACCTTTCCAGCATAGCTGACTCCATATTTAATTTTGAATTCCATCTGCCATCCTGTTGACCTAAATCAGCTAATCTTCTAATGTTAGCTTTATTCCCTAGACTTCAGTAACACTATGCTTTTTAGGTTTGTATTGGCTGCATGTCGCAAGGTTTTGGTAGCGGGGGGGACACGGACCGCAGGGTGGCCTCTGTGGGAAGAGGTATGGGGCTGCCCGCCCCACGTTGGGGACAGCTGGTTCCTGCCAGCTCCACGGTGGAGGCGCTGTGGACCACAGCTGAGCCCATCAGCAAAGCTGGTGGTGCCTCTGTGAAAGCATAGCTAGGAAAGGGCTGCAAATGCTGTGTGGAGGGAGGAGGTGGGAACAGAAAGGGTAAGAAACGAGGGAACAGCAAGGTCCGAGAGAGAGAGGAGGAGATGCTCAATGGCATAGCACTGCAGCCCCTGGAAGACCCATGCCGGAGCAAATGGGTATACCCAAAGGAACTGTGGTGAGCCCACACCAGACCACATTTTCCTGAAGGACTGCAGCCCATGGGGAAGCCATGCCAGAGCAGAGGAAAAGCATAAGAAAGGAGGGGTGAAGAGAAAACGTTACATACTGACTGTACCCCTGCTCTGCCCCTTCCCATCCCCCAGCTCCCCCTGCGCTGGTCAGGGAGAAGAGTCCGAAATGAAGTTGAGCGTGGGAAAGAGGGGAGAAAAGGTGTTGTTTTAACATGTGTCTTCCTGGTTTCCACTACCCAAATTAGGAATTACATTTTTATTTTCATTGGCAATAAATTAATCTTCTCCAAGTCAAGTCCGTTTTGTCTCCAACAGTAACTGGTAAGCAATATCCCTGCTATTATCTTACCCCATGAGCTTTCTCATTCCTGTTCTTCCTGTTTTCTCCCCTGTCCTGCTGGTGGGGGTGCTGGAAGCAGCTGAGTGGAAGTTTGGCTGTTAGCCAAGGCTAACCCACCACAAGGTTGCTAAGTATGTTAAGAGAATACAACACTCCTAGTGTAGTATCTGAAAGTATTTTCCATGGTAAAAATTGAGAGTTACTTTCAAACTTGAAACTAGGGCCAAGTCCATCACGAGATTCTCAGATCTGATAAGCAGAAAAATGCCACTTAATGCAAAAAGAGAAGTGAATATGAGATTGTGACTGATCTTCGGAAGTTTTGAGTTTGGTCATAAACTGTAACTAGAGACAGATAGTAAAGTATAGTAAAGTATGAATTAAATCCACTAACCTGCATCTTACACTACATAATACATGCCATTTTGTTGCTAAACCTGTATCACTAAAATCAATGAGAATCTTGTCACCAGTCTGACAGATATAAAGGATGATTGCCAGATTAGGATTTATGTGCCTGACTCTGAAAATGCTACCTATCCAGAATGATATTATATTCGGTAATAAATGAATCATAAAATTCAAAGCAAAGGGATAGAGGGACTGCACAGAGGCTAAATAAGAATCAATAAAACAGTCATGTTATTCTCGGGGTGGGTTATAGAGTCAGTCCCTTATACAATCATTCTCTGACAATCCAGTTTGTATTTGTCAGTCTTAATGTTAATTTCCTACAAATCACTTTGCCCTTTGGCAAAGAAGAAATTTCCCTATAAAGCTAATGTTTTTTTTTTTTTTTTTTTAAAGAATCACTTATTTAAGCTTTTTTAAAAGCATCCTGATCCCCAAATTTGTGGTTTCACTTACATAGAAATCAAGGTAATCTATTTTGGTTTAGCTTCATCCATTCTTCACATTTTCATCCAGATAATATTATTCAGTACTTTTAACTTATGGTGCATCTTTCATACTTAGAGAAGAAGAATAAAAGTGGCTGGGATTTGGGTTCAGTAAAAATCCTTAGAAAAGGGAGCTCTGGCATGGTTTGGGTTTTACAAAAGTTTCACTGCAATTTGTCTAAAAAGGGATCTTCCACACCTATGACTGCAGTTTCTACTGATAACACATACTAAATGATCAATTACATGTAATTTTGCCTGAACCAAGCTATTTGAAGCCTGTAATAATTCTAAATGTATTCCTTATAATTTTAAGCACTCTGATCTCCACATAATTGGTTTAAGAGCCTCATTCTGATCAAGGACTTTACACAAGTTGGTAATTCCATTTATTCAAGCACACAAAAAATGATACTTGATTGAAATGGCATTTTGAAGATACAAAACTAAGAAGTTTTCTTTTTTTCCTTAATAATTTCACTGCTCTTCAAAGATTAAATTCACATATCTTGACAATTATTCTTTCTTTTATTTTAAATGTACATACATTTCTCACAGAAAATATATCTGTATTGTTGCATACTGGTGTGCCTAACAATAGCATCTTTAAGATGTGACAGGGAATCCAGTACTGCAGTAGTGATGAGAGAATAATACTAATGGTAACAGATACATATTTTTAAACGGAGAGTTCAGAAACTCTAACAGCTCTTTTCATCATTGTCTGGTTAAGAAATATTGCTATTACTAATAAAAAATTGTTTTTTTCTCAATTTCAAAATATGATATATTTTCCAAGTTTTCGGTAATAACAATTTTTGAAATATTAATACTTACTAGTTTAAAATCATAAATATTCAGGTTGCTTTACCTCTGACTAGCTGATGAAGCCTACAGGAAGATAGCAAAGAAGATAGTGTAGCTGGTAATATACTTGCAGAAAGTTACAAGATTGTCATAAACAATATGGATGTTGCATAAGGAAAAGGATAGAGAGATGAAAAAAAGAGGGAGTATGTATGTAAGTACATATTTTGTATACACATCTGTATGTTATATGAAAGGGTGTTAGAATTATGTAATAGATATGCTGAGATACATTGGAAGAAAAGTTTGTATGTATAGGTTACTGATGAAACAGAAGGGACATGCTGAGAAATTATTAGGAAATACAAAGAAATTTATGCCCTGAACACTGTGTCTGAAAAGAGCTTTACCCACTTCCTGCAAATGAAGAATGGGTTCATTTAAGGCACTAAAGCATGGAGTTAAGTTTATTCAAATATAACAATACAGCCCTTGCAGTTTAAAATAATTTTTTAAAATTATGCTGAAGGGAATCCCAAGGTACCATCTAGCTATCCCAGTGCCCACAAGCAAAACCAGATATACCTTGTCACTCCTGGCAGATGTCAATCTAAGTCTATTTTTAGACCACAGGGTCATCATCGGTGGAGTCTCTGTCAGTGGTGGGAACTCCACACTAATCTATGTTAGTGACTTTTACTAGTCTAACTTCAGAAGAGGTTTCCAATACCTGAAACAAGTTTTTTTTGTTGCAATTGAAGCTTATAACTTCTTAGGGTGAATATTGTTCACCAAAAACATGAAGAACAAATTACTATCTTCTGCTGTTCAGCAGTCTCTTCTATATTATAAACTATTGTAACCCCATTTGGTGGTTCCTCCCTGTGATATGTTTATTACCATATTTTTACCCAAATCTTTTAATCTTAGACCATGGTTTTGAGACCCCTGATCACTTGCTTTATTACCCTGTTGATTCTTTCAAATCAGGCTACCTGTTTTTTCACCAGCAGGTGAGCACTAGAACACCTTGCAGCACTAGCACTAGTGCACTAGAGCACTACAATACCTTGTTTATGCCTTCCCACTATTGAACACAGCAGAAAGATTACTTCACAAACAGAAATTATTTTGGTTTGATATGATTTGTTGTGTCAAATACATGCTGACCACTATGCATCTTTTTGGTATCTACCAGACACTTAGAAATAGTGTACTGAATTACCCGTCCCTGTATTTTCTAGAAGTTGAGAGTAGGACAACAGGAGTTTCATCTTCTGACCCTTTTTCAACCCACTTTTTTGAAGGTCCCTTTTTGAAAAAACCCTTTTAATTTGCTTCTTTACAGTAATGAGGTTCACAACTTGTTCTCTACGGTTTCTCAAAAGCAACTGCTAATAATTCCGAGATCCTTTCAAACAATTTTGTAAATTTTCAGTGGCAGAGTTCATAAGATTATTAAAACAATCACATTTTTACAAAAATTACAAAATGGAGTAGTTAGAGTTGTTACAAAGTCTAATCTAAGGCCTTTCTTTGTTCTTGTCATTGTGGTGGTAGCTGAGCTAACCACCTACATGCCATTGACATTTGGTACATAGATTTTAAATGATTGTTTCTTCCATTTTTCTGCTTCCTGCATTCTTCCTCCACAATGGGGCACCGACCTTTCTTTTACCCTCTTTATACTAATACATACTATGTTCATAGTGATTTCTCATTAACCTTGACGTCTTTTCTAGCTGCATCTCAGCTTCCACTTGGCTTTTGGTACTTGTGTCTTGAACTGCTTTGAAATATTCATCTCTCATAATCTTCCTTGACTTTCATATTCTACTTCAGGCTGCTGCAGACCTCAAGATTTAATATATTTGGTCTTCTATGGCTTTCCCTATTCTTCTGCTATTATTGCTATTTAATCCTTAATATTTTTCCTGTGCAGTAAATGCTCCAAGGTGCTAATAGTTCTCATTCTTCATGAATATGATTAGATTGCTAAACATCTGTGGACCTCTGCTGACACAACTACTGTGAAAAAGCCAGAAACCACAAACAAAGATCCAGAGAGCACAGGAGCTCAGGTGATCAGCATTAACCACACATCCATCTGTGCTTACTGTCAGCTTATATACCCTTCAGAATAAGGCACTGATGAATGGGCTTGTCCAAGATCAGGGCAGAAGACCACCTCAAGACAGGTCTGAGCAAAGTCCTTACAAGCATAGAACTGAAAGAGAGAACATCTTCTTACTGGAGTGACATCTCATCTAATCTTTCTGCCATTCCATATAGCCCCAACAACCACAACAGATGCAACAGGAGTTCACATAGATAAATCCTGGAACTCAAGCCTTCAAAAATAGGAGAATCTCATGGGGTTCAAGTTCTTCATCCAAAACTTTTCAACACAGAAGGATCTAGCCTTTCATATAATACAAGCTGCAGAACTTTAACTTCCACACAAACTTGAGCAGCTCATGTTTGACCCAGCCTATTCAAGACCTTGTCTAGATATGAAATCTTCATTTTTCACTTTGACTACTGAATATTTTCAGTTGTTGTCATTATCAAAGTTAAGATTACATCCCTAGAAAAGCATACAATGAAATTTTGTATTTCCTGATGTTCAAAAATACAAAACTCTCTTCATATCCAGTGAACAATTTAAACTGTATGTTAAAATTTAGAACACAATAACATGCAGAGTCTTGATGCCAAGGACAATCTTCTATGTCTGCACGTCAAATCTTTTAAATGCTGTTTATTCATTATAAACTGAAGAGCCTTCTCATCTGACTGTTCTCAGTAGTTCTGAAAAATCAGAATCTTTTCCTGCCCAGGAGTTTCATCTGGCAGATATCACAGCTTCCAGAAAAAGGCAAACATCTCCCTGTGCCCTAGTCCCAGACACGCCCTTTCAAACAAACATTTTATGTAATAGATATTCTGTGGGAAAAAAAAAACCAGTAATAACATCATAAAATGGATGGACCCTTTAACTGAAATCATGTTAGAGCAATGCCTGTTAAAACCTTCATGTTACTCACAATCTCCTTGAAAAAACACCTTCCTAGTTTAGGCATCTCTAACTGTTTTATATGTGCCTTACAGAAGTACTCAGCTTCCGTGTCTGAGGATGGATTTTCAGACTTGACTCCATTTAAGCACCAAAAAATGTTGGGCAGCCAATAGAGCTTTGTGTTGCATGGTGACCTGTCTTAACCATCTCACACCATAAAATCTCAATAGAAGCAATTCAGAAGTTGGGTAGGGCATAGGTACCCTTTGTGAGCTTTGACTTCTCAATTCCTTTCTTACTAATAAGATAAGAGTATTGTGAGTTCAGATTCCCTTATTAGCAGAGTGGACTCAACTGCCACTGTATTCCCCTGATTCTCTTCTATTACTTATCATTCAAGACATACTTTGGAAATTCATATTCTTTGCTTTAGTGAACTCTGTCATTAGGAGTGTACATATTGCAAGCTATATGATGTTTTTGTTCAGTTGTGTGATTTTGTTCCTTCAGGTCCCAAGAGGAGAAAAACTGTTTACTTCACAATTTTCCATAATTAAGTATCCTAGAAGTTTAAGGAGTAGGTCAGCAGTTCTCTAATTCATACCCCCTACAGTTTGTTTTCCAAAGTATATGACTGGAGAAAGTCTTCCACACGTTTTTCATCCTCAGGCAAAAATAAGAAATAAGGATAAGCAAAGAGAGTTAGCTACTTCTGCTACTTTTACCCACTGAAAGTTTCCTGTTAGCCCAAATTTATTGGTCAGAAATACAGAGGTACAATTTGAGTTATGCTCAACAAAAGGTACTGTGGATGATACTGCAGTGTGAAAAGTATATTGTTGCTGAGTGACCTTATTTCATAATGGATTTTCAGGTCTGAAATAAGTTATAAGAATCATTTTATAAATCCAGTTGTATAAGTTATTTGAGCAAGTGTTTCCAGTACAAAGCTAGAGGATGAAGTATGTAATGAAACTGTTTTTTACAAATCCCAACCCAGATAGTTACTGTGCAGGTTAGGTCTTCATTTTTTGAATAAGAATGAAAACAACATAAAAAAACCCCACATGCTACATATCTTCAGAAAACTTTTTTTAATTTATTTTCTCTCTGAAACAAGCTCTCCTGTTTTTCCTTACTATGGAGCTCACCAGCATCTCTTCAGAAATGTCTTTTCATCATACAGTTTGAAAAATCCATGAATTATTCTAATCATTGCGGTTGATTAAACAGGTAGGGGTCCTTTTTGATTCTTCATTTACCACTTTCCTCCTTCCTGATAGTTCTGCACAGCTGGAGATTTTCAGCCCCATTGTAGCCTCCTCATCTTAGTAAAGATCTTTTGGTATGCTAATTATCTCCTTTCTAATATTTACTCTCCTTGACCAGAAGCCATTGTCTGCTTTTACATCTTATTTTGAAGAGACAGGGTTCTTAAAATTCTTGAATGTCTCTCTTAACAATAGCTTTAGCCTATACATAATGTGTCAAGCAAGAAAATTATTTAATGACAAATAAAATTCTAACATTAAGACATTTTTCATTTTTTCAACATTCTACATGGCTCTGCTTTCTTTATGTGCAAAACTGAGTTTAGTTTTTTCTATTTTACCAAAATACTAATCAAAATGGCAAAGCTTACTCAAACAATTAAACCAATTTTTAATCAAATTTATCAAATAAAGAAATATTCTGCTTTATATCTGTTCATTTTTTAGGCTTTTTAAAAATCTCATTTATTGAGAAATGAATGCTTTCCCATAAAATGTTTTATGCGTGATATCCAAAGCACTGGATACAATACAACATATTTGGTTGTTTTATGTTGGACACTGCTATCTATCAAGCTGTATCTTCTGAATATAACACATATTATGACACACTTCTAATGTATTCATTGACTTATCGAGACTGTTACAGAGGATTTCACAAAATCTAAAGAGTTCTAATAATGCCTAAAAATGTTCATAATAAAGTGTAATTTATGAAAAAAGTTTATGAAAAAAGTCACTGGGATTTGGGGAATATCAGTATGAAGATTTATTGATACAACCATAATTAAAAGGAAATGATGACTTTGTTTAGTTATCGTGTTAGATTTTGGAGCAAAGTGTAAGCATTAAAGGAAACTGTATTACAACAGGAGAAGAATCTTACTCGCTTTTACTGTCAGATCACAAACCACAGCCATTCTTTCGCTCTGTTTCTATACCTACATAAGACATTTCAGAATTACATGGTTTTACTTTACTGGCATATTTTTCTTCTTCAAAACCACATCTTCTGTTGGAGCCAAGTCCATTACTAATCAAATATGTAATTTGACAAGAGTACACATTTGTGCCCATTACATTAATTTGTTTTGGGCCTGTAGGCACTATTACACATGCTATATGTCTTACCTTGTTACCAAATCATTTAGAGGCAAGAGGAGGCTACACAATTACGTACAATTTCTTTACAAATAACCTTGATATGCAGTCTAGGTCTCTGAAATGATCTTGGTGGGTTTTTTTTGTTTGTTTTTTATAAACTTGTTCTGTAATCATTAAACTTCCTGTATAATTTAAAAGTAAATGAAATTCATCTTAAATCTTGCAAAAAATAAGGTAGGATTTTTGTGATACAACTCAGAAGAGGCTCTGCACATTTCTATCCAATTTTGAAATATGAAAATATCAATTTTCTGCAGGACAAAACCTTTCAATGACACATTGCTTCACAGGCCGTCTTTATAGAAATTTCATTTATTAAAACCATCTATACCTTTCGCATCTTTCTGTCACTTGCTGTCTTTCAAAATGACTTCCTTCCAATTTATTTCCTTTTCTATGATTTTCAGAATACAAATACCTAGTTTCTCTTTTACTTATTCTTTTCCATATTTTTCTTCTCTCCCTCATCCTCTTACCTTCTTCAGTTGACTGCTTTGGCTCTATTTTTAACTTAACATGGGGTCTATTTCAGAGGTGGAAAATTGATGTGGAACAAGACCACCACAACACAAACACCACTGCTGTAGAGTACAGTTGGCCTTCCAGATTACTGGGGTTGATGAAGCTATTGGGAGTAGATTGGTACAAATTCATAAATTATCGCAACATCCAGCCAAATCTCTCTATACTGAGCTGGTCATTTTGAATTGGCAGCAGTGTTTCACAATTGACAGCTTGTCTTAATCAGGACATCTAGGAACTAAATTAATATTTTGCTATATGATCATTCTTGTTACTATTTTAATTTTTTCAGCACCTTTGATATATCAAAAATCAGAAACAAGGTTCCAAAGCAAAAAAAGAGATATAAAAATACAGAAAATATACTTAAGGAACTGAGGAAAGGAACTCCAGTTGCAGTTCCATGGTACTCCAGTTAGCAGATAATCCAGTTAAGCAGTTAAAATGTGTTTCTGCAAAATAATTTTTTCCTGTGGGATGCTAATTCTGCTTATACAGTGGGCATTTTCACATAGCAAAATTAATCACTTTATTCAACGAAGTTGAAAGATTTCATTTTGTCAAAAAGTAACTGAACAGTAAGTTTCCAGGTTGGTCAGAATTAATTGGCTGCAATTTGTAGTTGCTGTATTTCAAAGACTAAGTTCCTCAGAGTCCCCGTCTCTGTGGGCCAGATGTGTGTCTAAACCTCAAAGGAGACTACAAATTGTAGAAGATGTAGTTTTGCCACAGAGCCTGGTCAGAGACCTGGAAATTTCTAACCATCTGGCTTCTTAGGTAGACCATAGGAGAGAATAGGAACACAAAGTGTTGAGACAAAGAATTAATTTAGAGATACCAGTAGATGCAATTTGACAGACTCAAATTCTGAATATTCAGATTAAATTAAATTAGAATTAATGTTTCAATTCAGGGTAATCAAAACACTAAAATTAAAAAAAGCCATTTTTAAAGTTTGGATTCTACATAAAGTTTTAGGACATTGACTTTTCATCTAGATTTAACATGGAAGAAAATGTGAAAGGAATGAAATTTTTTTTATACATATTCAGGAGTCTGGAAAGCAGTTTATAAATCTGTTTGCAACTTGCATGCCCTTTACATAATGATGATTTTCCTTTAGGAAGATCTGTCTCAAAGGGCACAAGATACCACTGGGAGAATTACCATATATCCAATATCAAATCTAAATCCCTCTGAGGTGGCAGTTTTCCACACTCTTAGCAAACAATTTCTTCCTGACATAGACCTGTACTATACCAAATGGCTGTGTATCTAGAGGAAGTGGGGGGGAAGAAGACATTGCTCAACCTGTTGTTTGCCCCTCCACACATGCTGATGAGCATAGGCCTTTAAAAGTCTATAATTTATCCAGACTTTAATTCAGCTAGGTTTGACTAGATTAGTCAGGTCACAGGTTTAACAATTCTACTGAAGTTTTCTGGTCTTGAATGGGGATCACATGTTTTTCTACAGCATATTTTGGTATTCAATGGTGCCTCTACAAACAGCAGTTAAGGTGCTAGCATCAGGTTGATGGTAACCCACTGAGCTACGCTCTAGATTCAGCAGATGTCGTTTCCTCCAGAGACTCCTACAGAGCTCAACAGAAATGCAGAAGTTTGACCCAGTTGATGAAATGTCCTTCTTCCCTTTCTCTTTCTTCACAGGCGGCTAGGCTATATACTAGACCATAAGTTGACCTTCAATTAATAGCTCTTCAAAGAGTCCTTGTTTGGATATTTTATTAGCTTAAAACACTAGGTATCCAATGGTTTCCTAATTTATTAGAGTAAAATAATAGTATGTTAATACACAACATAGTACCTCCCATTTTTTAAGATTTTAAAGATCGTGATTTTTTTCTATATCTATGTCACCATGATCAATTATTCTGATTTATCCTTTTATTATATTAACACATATCACACCCATCTTAACCATGCCAACCCATGAGTGTACAACAGCAAGTAATTCTGATCTGTCACTACCATGTGTTTTGGTATTTTGTTGGGGTTTTTTTGTTTGTTTGGGGGTTTGGGTTTTTTCCCCCTCTACTTCAGGTCATCAAGATAAACACCAAGAATCTCAGACTTCCTTTAACCTTCAAACACTGTGCAAACCACATAACTTCCCTATATCACAGATTAAAATCAATAACCTAGAGTGCTTCTTCCAAGCTCCAGCATGCATCTCAAGGAGACTGCTTGTGTTTCAGAGAAACCTCTTATACCCAGCATAGTCTCTCCAAGTACCAAAATAAGTTATCACTGAAATATAAGAGAGAAAGAAGGTTGGTCCTTCCAGGATTTTTTACTTGTTTGTACAAGCACAGCTCTGGACTCTATACAGGAATTTAATTTTCACATGCCACTCTGATTCATACACTCAATAGCAAAAGGGAGAGCCAAGAACATAGGAGTTGATAATTGCTGGCATCTTTGGGAATCCAAACCACAAACTATCAACACCTTTGAGGGAGAGATTACATTGCATTCATTAAAGTATACAAATCCAGACAAATTCTAAGAAATCAATGTCCCAGTTTTTCCAAAATACTGCATAGCATCCAGCCTCATGTTTATCATAGCTCTATCAAAGAATCATCTGTTCCTAATAACAGGGTCTCTCTTAGAGATTCAGAGTTACAGAAAAGGAACAGTTTTAGCCACGTGATAGAAGACCTTTTAATCAAGAATGAGGAACATCCCCATTCTTCATCACTCCGTAACGTTTTATATTGCTGACCCCATATCAGAATCAGAATGCTGGGGTAACTCAATCCTTTTTTTGAGAGACTCACAAACAATTACATTTTCACCTAAAGTACTCCTAGAAGAGGGAGAGAATCATGCACCAAGAGAAGCTTGAAAACCAGCAGGGAGTGAATGACATGGAGCTTTCTGATTTTTGACATCAACCTGTAACTATCTCAGTAGCATGAAAATTAGCTCCACGATTTTTGAATAGACATTATCTCTCAGACCAAAATGGAAGCTATGGTGATAGGTAATATTTTGACGGACATGGCACAGACATTTTTATACAGAACTTGTGCATATGAAATTTTCATCTTGATGCCTCCTCTCAGAAATTGTTCTGAAAATGGTGCATAGAATTAGAACGACAGAAGCAAATTATATCCTCCACACAGAACATTAAATGAATAGACGGCATTGATCAATATATACCAGGTCACATTATGTATGCCAGAAGTCTGCACTAATCACTGAAGACTTGAAATTATGTTTGAATCTGATTATCCCTGATCCGAGGCCATGTACGCAGAGAATATAAAAAGACAGGCAGTTATAAAGTATGCAATTAATGCTTTTCTCTTAATAATAAACTTGGTATTTAAAATATAACTGTCCCTTCCATAACTTGTTCACTGTGTTTTTCCCAACCTGAAAAAGCATGTGTACATATTGATTAAAGTGTCCATTGTTCTAATCCTTTATTATTTTTTGGAGTGAGTTTTTTTTAAGAGGTTATAGCAAACTAAAATGTAAAGTAAATACTGAAATCTATGAGGTTTGAGTAATAATATTGTTTTCATGTTTTATAGTGCCACTTTTTTTTTTTTTTTGAATGGCAGATCTTTCCCTTTTTCATTTCTCCATTTCTCTGATCCTGTTAAGATCTACTCAGACTGCTTTATGCAACTGGAAATGAAGTTGTTTCGTCCTATATACAGCACCAACGTACTTGCAGGGAATCAAATACACACTTGGGTTAAAGGTCTGAAGAATGCTAACAGTTAACAATTTACATACACTGAACATTTGGAAAGCTTTTATCTTTTGTTCCTTTGAGTCAAAGAGTATTAAATTATAAATTTCTTCAAAATCATATGGGTAATGAATAGGGAAGTATTAACTAATGTTAAGTTAATGATTACAAACTGACAATGAAGATTAAGAACATGAAAGTCTTATGAGAGTATCTTTGAGTTCTAAGCAGGAGTAAGATCTTTAATAGTAATCTTCATGAACTGACACAAATCAAGGAGAATACATTAAACATCCCAGTTCTTCAAGACACAGTCATCTTTTTAAAATAGAGACCAATGTTTCTAGACTAATTTTTTATTTTAATTTAGTCAAAAATTCACAAATTCAAGGAATGTGACAAAAGGTTGATTGCCAACATATTCTTACCTTTTAGCATTTACTTTTAGAAACATAGAAAACACTTTAAATATGCATGTTCCTAACATCTCGCCGAGAAAAAACTATTTATAGGAGTGTACTGTTTGTGCCTTTTTCTTAATGTATATAGGAGAGGAGTGCCCCCTAGTGATAACTGAAAATCACGTTTATTTTTTTGAACATCAGTCAAAATGTGTTTTAGAGACGCAAGCTGAGTTATTACAATTCTTGTACTTACATGTAGTCCTAGCAATATTTTTTTCCATTCCTTATTTTATTTTTAAGTTAAAACATTTTATTTCCTTTTTTATTTAGTTAAAATGGATATTACTTGACAATGGGAGGATTTCTGTTTGTCCCTTGTGCTGTAACTAGTTATACCTATAAAAATTCTTGATCCTGGAAACTTTGCTTGCAGATACTAGAACTCATGCCTTCACAGTTATCCTAAGCTTTTCTGGCACCCCAGTGTGATTGCATATGTGTTTTAGGACTGCTGTTCTTTGAGAAGCTAATGCAAGAATGTCAGTAAGAGCCATACACCCTTATGATTCTTATAGTGACTAGCATTTTAATGTCAATAGAAGTTATTTGTGTAGATCTGTTTTTAGAATCATTTGTATTTCCTCTCAGGATGTCATTTCCCTGCTACAGCACTGCAGAGAGAAGGCAAGTAGTGCTAGCGCATTGCACTAACATTATGGTAGATACACAAGTCCCATAGCCTTCCTTGCAAATGCATGCTCCCTTAGAAGACAACAGAAGCTGGAATTAAAGTACCATGACACAAGCAGCTTATCTTATTCTTAGGGTGCTTGAAAAGCATCTGCAATTGTTCCATGGATACCAAGGAAATCTGACAATTTGTCAAAGCGTAAGCCTGTCACAAATTAATAGATCTATGTACATGTGTGTAGTAAACCAGATTATTTGGCAAGGGGAAGGCCACCTCTTGATAATGGAGATAATGTGGGTCATAACCAGACACTACTGCTGATAGTGAGTTGTTGTTGTCAATTTCATGCAAAATGGCTGAACGTTTTTTATTACTATTTCCTACAGATAATATTTTGTGCAAAAGATTTAAGCAAAACCAAATTCATTGTTCAACAAATCCACTTTCAGGAAAACAAAAGGAAAATTCATGTACAGGTCATAACTCTGATATAGCAAAGGAGGCAAGATAAAATGAAATGCTTCCTGGAGAAAATAGCCCAGCCCAGAGATGTAATAAGAAGTGCAACAGGGTAGTATGTCATTTTCAGGCAGCAAACACAAATGCTGCAAAAATACCCACAAAACCTCCACTTCTGTGGAAATGTTTACACTAAGCTGCCTAGGAAGTATATTTCAAAGCAGGAAAGCCATCCACCCAAGCCAAGCCAACAGACATATCACTATCTTTCCCACTTAGAAAACAGTGCTAAAGTTCAGATATAGTAAAAGGTTAAGCAGAAAGCTCGTACTCGACTTTAAAATACAAAATTTAATTAGGACTACATAGTGGTTTAGTAGCTGAAATGATATAGAAACCATGCATGTTGTTTCTAAAAGCGAGATCAGAACACTGTTAGCTACATAGGATCTACCTTTGAGAGAAGAGTGAGAACAAAGAGCAGCCTTGGAGGACCATGGGATTGGGGGGCGAAGGCCTAGATGGTATGGGATAAGATCATAACAAGAAGAGGAACTATGACTCCTTGGATTTGAGCCCCCAAATTCTCCAAGTGAAGTGTTTCTACTCTACAATGAGCTAGGTGAAGGTATGGGAAGCACAGGAGTATCCACCCACCTGCTGACAGAATTTCTCTTGAGGAGGACATTTTTAACAAGAAGATAAATCAAATATATCTTCTAGATCAGTGCATACTGTTGTTACCTGTTCACTGGCAGAATTCCCTGGTGTAGACATGGTTGTAAAAAGACAATTTTTAGAACCTGGGGGATATTTCCAGATTCCTGTTTGGTTTTCCCTGGCTGAAGGATGTAGATTTTGACAGTGATAATAGCAAGCTTGTATGTACTATGTTCTGTTATACTGCATGTGAGGGTTTTTTTAAAAAACTATAGACTTTATATCACAAGAAGCAGTTAGTATAACATAGATTTTGCTTAAATGTGAAATGGCAGTGTAAAGCACTTTCTATTCATTCTCCTTGTATTAGCACTTTACTCTGTCCTTCAAGCTGCCAGAATAGTATGAGACTTTTAAAAGTGTATCTTAATGGCAGAAAGAATCCTACTTGTCCATCAGTTTCCTTACACTGGATAAAGTCATACCTCTTCCAACTATTCAGTGACCTTAGGATCAGGACACACTTTCCTCAGGTGCCATTGGACAGTAGTACAGTGTAAAAAGAGGCAGTATGTCCTTCCCCTGACCCCATTCTTTGCCTCAAGAATACCATGCTTCACAGAGTCTCTAAGATTGTAATAAAACATTCAAGTTTGAATGGTCCTTGAGAAACAACTCTTCCTTCAAAGCATTCGCAAAATGCAAAACTTTTACTATGAATGTGCAAGTTATTTTTGCTACATAAAGTATTCTAAATTTTGCCTTTGGAGACATATATAACATTTTCAAGAAGCTCCACTAAAGTGTTTATAAAATAGACTCTGATTTTACAAACACAATACTATTTTTGAAGTATGTATTTTTAACCCTATATGTTTTTCTTTCTTGCCAGTAAAAAAAAACACCAAACAACCCAGACACCAAACCAAAACACCAAACCCAAGAGTTCAAATGGGCAATACTAAATTTAGCTTCTGCATATTCTGGATGCGGTGTTAAGCACATAAATAACAAGCCCCATCCCCCCAGAACACAATACAGCTACTGGAAACAGTCCATAACAGACTGAGCTTATCTTGTAGAAAGCCACTTGTAATGCAATCAGATTGAGTGGACCTGCGTTTCTCCACTGAGGCACAGCAAAGTGTTGGCCTCTTGTTGACCTTCTGTCCACAGCTATTGGTCTCGACCAACTTCTGGAGAGTGGGGGGAAAAAAAAAAAAAAAAAAAAAAAAAAAAGAACATCAGCAGGGCTAAGCTGATTTTTTTCTCCCAGAGAGGCTGTGCTATACATACTCCTTTCTGTTCCCTTAATGCCTTCAGTGTCCCACCTAATGCAGTCTTCACTGAGTGAACTTTATGAACATTCCTTGCAAATGAACATCAACAAAACTATGCAGGGCATAATTGTTTGTAAGCAATAAGACCTTATCTCAGTCAGTATTCTTGAAGCTAAAGCAGGTGAATTAAGGATTTTTACAGAAATATTATTAAAGTGTGTTTGTGCCAAAGTACCAGATGTCCAACACTTTCCGCTAACCAAGACTTACGGTTTAACTGGTGGTTCCAAATTTGACCTAGCAGAACTGAAAAGCAGCAGGTCTCCAGAAGTACTGATCCACTGCAAGAGCATTTAGCCTTCTTTCCAGTAGCCTTCCTGTAACATCAATTTCAGCACCCAAAGACTTGGCCTTCAGTAGTTTCTTGCTCCCAACTGTCAAATAAGGTGTGCCACATCAAGATTGTAAAAAAGGGGGAAAAAATATAACTTGCAAAATACTGTCAACTTAGAGAAAGGCTACGCTATTTTATTTTTAATGATTACTCATCATTTCATCTTTCGTCATTCTCTCTCTGCTATTGGCTTGCTTACTTTTTCCTTCCTCCAAGAAACTCTCATTTTAAGATAAAGGAATTCCAATTCTACCATCCAAATAAGGAGGAGTGACCTTTCCTTTCATAGACAGTCCCATGCACATCACTGCTTGAGACAATGGAGTCATCTGTAAGGCAAGGACAATGTAAGTTATCTTCTTTAAGAGGCAGCGGGGCAGAGATGGAAGAAGGGAAGTCTGAAAGTTGTCAGCAGAAATAAGACATCTGATTCTTTTTCTTACTGTAACTGGAAAAAGTTTACTTAGTCAAATTGTGAGAGAGATTGAAACAGCATTACAGTCTACAATGACTATTATTTAAATTTAATAACAATTTTCATTATTTGTGTTTTTCTGTACAGTGTTTGGAAATGGCTTAAGGCTAGTATAAACATGGTTAACCAGTTTGATTTCCTAGTTTGGTTAAATTTCCTCCTTCAATGTCAGTATGTCATATTTCAAAACATATTGTTAATATAGATGTCAAAACATGTAAACTTATTCCATACTCAAAGTATGGATTTAGATGTTTCAAATTTATAACTTACTATGAAATCAATAACGTACATACGAAATATGCATATTATTAAAAAGATGCTCAGGTTTTCCAGATAACAGCAATGCTACTAAAATCCATGCTGCATGCTTTTCCCTGTCAAAATAGACTTTAAAAAAAATAGTTTTGAGCATAAAAACAGTGGGATCTCACAACATAGAAATTAATTTTTCATTTTTTTCATAACACCATAACACTTCTTAATCTTTTTTAATCTAGTATTTGCATATCTGTTGCACAGAGAATTTTATCACATCAGGTAAAACTAAAAGAAGTCTAACTTAGAGTTGAAAACTACGTATATGTTTTCTTATCCACACACTGGTAAACACAATGTATGGTAAAAGCTGAAAAACATAATTACGTGGTTTGGCCGTTCGTCCAACCTGTTGTATGATTAAAGGACACTTCATGAGCACTGCTAGGTCAGTTACACTCTTCGGGGTTTTTTTTGTTCCACTTCTAGTGGGATGTTTATGTGAGCAGTTACTTTTCTAAGTACAGCAGCTAGAAAACTCAAGAGTTCATTTCCATGGTAACAACCACCTTTTCACTGGAGATACCAGTTAGTTTGAAAAGTCACATATATCTATTTTCTCCTTCAGCAATTTTCCACATACATGTAATTAAGGTGGAGGTATGAAAGCACGTAATGTTGTTTTATTAGAATTAATATAAGGTGGTATTACAGTGGTATGGAATTAATATACAATGATATTTTGAAAGACAATTGGTAGGCAAGAGTGGCAGTAATTTAAATCTAAATCCTATTACTAAGGCTATTTAATTTCTGCCTGAATAAGATAATTATTACTAAAGGATGCTTTCATGGCAATAGTCTTTTTGTGATTATTTCTTCGGGAAAGACAAGTTCATTACCCTATTTAGTGCTGGAAAAATGAATCAAATATTTCTCCAATTATTTGGCATATATTGATGGAATTCATGCACAAACTATCAGAATAGTATATTTTATTTGCTCTTTTCTTTAGTTTCTTTAGAATCTAGGGTTTAAAATTAAAAATCCCTTATGAAATACTTACAAAGACTATATTAATCTCCATATGTGTATCAACCCTGGTGCAAGGCTCCTGTTTTTAATAGAACAGTCTTATTTTTTCTTTTATGCCATATTTTCTTATTAGCCACAGTTTTTCACTTCTTTCTCTATACTTTTATTTGAAGTTTTACACAGGCAGGAGCTGGCAGTGGGCAACACAACATCCCTTCCTGGACAGGCAGACCAAGTGAAGCTAAGTCATGAGTTTCAGTTCTCTATCCACCACATACACATCTCTCCTGTTCAGGTTACCACTTTCCATTGTGACTTTAGCGGGCATCATTTGGAAACTAATTAACTGCCAGTTACAGGATATTCATTCAAGGCAGTTTGTTCAGCTGATTCTTTAAGTTACATTCATTCCATTTAATTTGTGTTTTGCTATTTAAGTCTTGCAATTTTTCAGTATTCTTACAATAGGTTAAAGTTGTCAAGCAACCTCCTGCACTTAATACACTTTGTAAATCCTATAAAAGTACACTTGTGAAATTTAGTTTCAATATGTTTTTACACTATTTTTTTTGGTAGAAACTGTTTAATGTTAACAAATTTTAATTTAAAAATTGCAGGAAAAATATCAGTTTCTAAATGACAGTCTTTTCCACTGACTTCATCTCTGGCTATGACCTTGCATTCCTGAAAAAGATATTTGTAAAACTACTAGAGTCATTTCCAAAGTGAAATGTTTATTTAGCATTAATTTCACCTGTACTTTTTTGTAAGATACATGTCTTCTGATACTCCATATGTATACATAATAAAAGGGACTTATGAAAGTTTGTGAAAGCCAAAATACAAATTATATCAACTCAAAAGAGATTATGAAGGAGAAAGACAGGACATAATCCAGAGTTAAGACTTATTTCAGTCAATTAAATGACAGAAGCACAAATAGAATCTTAAAAAAACCAACCACCACTCCAAGACCAACTGAAAGGACTTCAAGCAGTCACAAGAACTACTATGATAAAATGAGTACTTTGTCAGTCTTAAAGTATGATTTATTAGCCAAACTGAATCTATAAAATACTATGCAAGAGAATCACCAAACAGAAAATGCATCAATCAGAATTCAAAAAGAAATAAACAGAAGTTTAATCAATTTTTTTTTTTCTCTGCAATAGGCTCCTTGAAAAAAGTTTATTGCATGTTGAGTATTTGAAGTACCTAATGAAATATTCAGAATGTGCACAACACCAAAGGAGGTAGCCTTCCCTACAACACAACCAAATTGGAGAGAGAAGTGAAAATATTTGTGTAAATGAACTCTTAAGATGAAAAATGGGACAGCTGCATAAAGCACCACTTTGGAGAGAATCGGAATATTCTGAGAAAGTTAAAAAAATCTTCAGCATATTGTCTCAGTGAGAGCATACGCTCTCAGATTTTTCCTCCAAGTTGTGGGGGATATCGGTCAAATTTTAATTCCTGCTGCTAGTTGAATGTTTCCTTTTATTGTTATGCAGGTTGTAATGATTTCCCACATCGAATCAATTCTAGCGTTACTCTATGTCATATTTCCTTCTGCAGCTGAATGGCCATTAGCTCAACTCAAAATGGATTTTTCAGAGCAGAGGCTATGTATGGCAAACAACAAATACTGTTATCTGATGCACAACTGGAAAACTCATTTTGAGATAGTTCCTGGAATACCTGGTGAGTAGGTTATAGTCTCTGAAAGTCTGAAGGAGAAAGTATGTGGAATTTTTCACCAAGGCAAACAAACATTAAGTTTAGCCAAACAGAACAAACTAGCAGTTAGATCAGTAAATCACTCTGAATTGGTCCACTCAAGACATGGAGGCAGGCTGGTTCCAAAGCAATTTACTTTCCTTCCGGGAACTAGAAGGCAGCTAGGGAAATAACTATGATTTGCAGAGTAAATAGTCCCATCTTTCTCCATTCATAATAGAATTTAAGCTAACAATTTGATCCTAAAGGTTTTGTTTCATAAATAGCTGTGAAATGATGTTCTACACAGAGATGTTTATCACAAGGTTTGAAAATACAGTACTGAAAAGAGATATTGTGTAGCACTTTCCAATATGGACAGTTACCTGGCTATTTGCACCATCTCTTTATAAGCTATGATATTCTGACTTTATTTGCTTTCTCCTTTTTTACAGCTTATTTTTCTTTGCTTTAGTTCCTTTCTTACAACAGAGCAATAAGATAATAGTGCATAGAGTGTTTAATATGATTTTATCTTTTATTTACTACTTCTCTTTTTACTTTGTCTTGCTCTACTTGTGACTTCTTTTCATTTCTTTCAGTTAAAAAATAAGAAACCCTCCCAAGAGGGTAAAAGGCAACATTTGACTCACAATTCTAATTTCCATACACTACTGTAAATATAAGCAGAAGTGACTCCAACTGAATCAGTGAACCTACGCATGCTTTAGACTGATCTGTTTGAAAGACAAGTCACATCTATTGTTCCATCTCATTCTGGTTCTAGCTCTCCATTTTCAGGGCCTGAAATTATCAGATCCCTCTCCTAGCCCATGACCTAACAGCATTTAACACGCAGCACTGATGATGAAGGCCTGCAATCATAATTTACCCAGTTAATATCCATGTTTTAAGCCAGTAACACATCTTTTTCTTACAAATCTTCAATGGAAGGCTACACTGATGGGGGGAGGTTACTTTCAGGAAAAAATCTATACTTAATATGGTGAAATTAAACTTCTAAATGACTATTCATAAGCTCAAGAATAGCCAATTAATTAGATACAGCTGAACATTTAATGTTCCTCCCTGACATAACAATTATCTATAAAAATGCTACAGCAGTGACCTCACTTGTGAAAGCTAATGTATTCTGTATTTTTAAAAGTTCTTAAGACGCTGATATTTCTAAAACTAAATTCATATAGATTTTATCTGAAGTCTCTAACAGCCATGCACTAACTTTATTAGGCAGTATACAAATGTATACAATGTATACAAATGAAATTGTCCTGAATTTCATGTTATATGCACACCAGTGAAACAGGACTGGAAGTGAAAAATCTAAAATTCAAAGTGAAAAAAATCATAACACTCATAAGGCTTATGCAGTTTGTTCTACGCTTTTGACTGGGACATTAGTTTCACAGCCTTTATCATTTAGTGTAATTTTTTGTCATTTTTTTAATGGTCTTTCCCTGTTTGAAAAGATAATTCATATTCCTCATTTATTTAACAATTGAAACCCTTTTTTTTTTTTTTTTTTAAATGACAAGCATGTCTGGAAGCAAGCACAACTATAGGAACCACAGGCAGAGCTGACATCAGCAAAAGCAGCACAGGTCCTTCAAACACCAGGAACTGTTCCTGTGATGTGCTGATATTTCCCTGTTCTGGTGTCTGATCTGATTCTCTGGTTGTTTGGTGTTTTCCTCCTCTCTCCACAGCAAAACTGGCTTTTTCTCTTCTCTGCTGGTTTCTATGACTAACTGATGTTAACTGAGCCTTTGAGCAGAAGAGAGTGTGCATAAGACATCGACAATCCTATTTAGTCTTCTACCAAGTGAGTCAGATCATTTCTTGCTATTGTGCATGTTAGGAGATAAAGGAACTCATGGATGATATGGAGACAAGATACAGAAGTTTTTACTGTTGTTAGATGCTTCTGGAAGTGGCGAGGAAATCAGAGAAAAGAGGAAGAGGTTTAAAGTCATGTATAAGTGAATGATTCCTAAGTAAATGCCATACATTTAATTAAAAGATTATTTAAAGGGAAAAAGTGAGTGTGTTACCCATTAGACTATGTCATCATTAGGAAAAATAACCAATTTGAAACCCAAAGCCTGTCACTTAACTAGCCTCACTGACAACACGGAAGGAAGCCTTTTCTTTTCTTCTGTGCATCTAGAAGAAACTGAGAAGAACAAGAAGGATGCATATGGACCTACAAAAAGTACCTGCTAGATCACAGTTGTTACAATGATGTTATCACCTGGGATACCAGCCCTTTGTAGTGATCACCATCAGAATGTTGTCAAAATGATAGTCCTGACTGTTCTGATTCCCTTTGTTGGAAAGGAAGACACCTAAGGAATTTGTGTGCAGCCAATAACAATTGGTAGCTTTTAAAATAAAAGGGTTTATGTATTCCCAGCCAAACATCAGGCTGTGTGTGGGGGTGTATATGTATGTACTCAATGCTAAAGGCAGAAGTCTAGTGGTGCCATTTCAGAGAAATATACAATTCCCAATAAATACTAATCAACTGCTAAAAAACAAGTTGCTAAAGAAGAAAAAAAAAAAAAAAAGATGAGCAGGAAGTCCATTCTGAAAATGTAATTCTAAATTTTAACTTATGCATTTCTCAGACAGTTATCATGCTGTGGGAGAGTAATGCTGAAAAAAAATTTTTAGTCGCCTGCAACAAAGGTTTAAAGCAGCACAGTTTGAGCACAGAAATACGTTTTACAGAGTAGAGCATACTGTATTAGTATGGTCTGAGAAGTTTCAGAGATATTAAATCCAGACCAACAGATCATCTGAAAATAGAAATTGTTCACAATGCTTCCTTGTATTTGAGTAATTTAATCTTTTGTATTTGCTTTAGCAAGACTGTTGTGGAGCAAAGAGATTGCAGATGAGGAAGAGAACGCCACACAATTGCACTGATTTTGGACTGTTTAGAGACAAATGAAATAAATCCATAAACCTATGAGTTTTCCATCAATCTGAGAGAATTTCTTAGAAGTGGCATGATGGCTGTGGTAATGAATGGAAACTGAAAAAACTAGCACATTTAAGGATGTGCTCAGAATAGACAGGTAACACATTCCTGTTCAAGTTCTTTGAAGATGTAACTGTTAAGAAAAATAGGAGTTTGAAATATTCAGATAGCCTTTCACCACATCCTTCTACATCAGAGGGAAAAAATAGTTGAAGTAGAGTCACTGTGAGTAATATGTGACAGTCTTTGCGAAGAAAGATGAGCCAAAGTTGCAAAGGTGAATTTCTGGCAGTTCCACACTTACAGTTGAACCGTGAAATATTTCTATACTTACCTAAGCACAAACCAAGCTTTTTTTTTTTAATCTTACATGTAAGTTAGGATCAAATTATAACATTAAGTTTGTTAAAGAGTTATTAACCCCTCGAAATAGCTGAACTGGTAGACAGTGATCTTGTTGCCCTGTGTCCTGAAGAGGTATGTCATTAGATGATATCCCATTAGCAAATGGCCTATGAGAATGGGACAACTCACGTAATTTGTCACCAGGACATTGGCCTTGCTTGTCCTGGGTCAATGCAAACCTAAGAGCTCTGCTTTTCTATTCAAATCCAATTAATTTTTCACATGGTTCTGATACCAAAGCTTTTCACAGCTTTACTCAAAAGATCCTGTTCAGAGTCAGTATCTGATATTGCTAGCCACTTATCATAACATGATAGTGTTGTAATGTTGTGCACTGCTTTTGTCACTCTGTTGAGGTAGGTGGCTCATCCTGCTATTTAATACTTAGAAGGCACTGATGCATTTGTCTAATTAAAATTGCATATGGCTCTCCTTCATCTACGTTTATATTATCTGCAAAGATTTTATCCCAGAAGTTGCCATAAAATTTGCTTTATCTTGTTTGCAGTTTTCCATCACTAAAAGGAAAGGTTCTGAACCATAATCCTCAAATACGAGTTTTCCCTCATTTCCTCAAGGGTTTTGTTTGTTGTTTAATTCTCCAATTATTTTAAAATTTATTTTAAAATTCTTTAATCATTTACCTGATAAGTGGTTATTCTACCCAAATGATTTTTTTACTTTTTCTTCTTTGATTTATTTTTACATAGTTAGAGTGATTCAGTGTTTAGTACGTGAATTAATTACACAGATTAAGAGATTCTTCTCTTATTGGTGATGATCAGGCATTCAAGGACAGGTGAAAGTCTTAATACTAGATTGGATTGCATTGGATTAGATTCAGTTCTGATTTCCTAAATTGTACAAGGATATTTGGACCTCTGGTTTTATTCTAAACATTTGTACTTTAAAGACATGAAAAGTTATCTATTAGATATACAGGTAAAGTTTCTTTGACTAATATCCATGATCTCCCAAATGCTGGAGGAAAAATGAGTTCATACCAGTCTCCTTTATCTGCATGCATACACACACACCAACTATTGACCTTACTTACACATCTTTTACATGCTTAAAATGCTCATCTTGCTTTTTTTTCCCCACTTTCTCTGAAGGAGGAGCTTAATACCTTTATTCCATGGAGGGGAAAAAACATTAATATCTATTTTTATTTGTCAGATAAATTAAAGAAACTCTATTGACCCTTATACACAAAAATAACTAGCTTCAAGTCTCCTTGCTTTTCCAGCTTCCATATGCTAATCATCATGTCAAGCACTGCACTCCTCTTACCTACTTCAATTCCTTGGGAAACAGTTCACACATCATTCACTCCATTTAGCAATGTTATTCTCCAGAGAAAGACCCCTTCTCATTTAATCCAGTCCACCTACTAAAGAGGCTGGGAAACACTGTAGAACCCTTGTGAAGGTTATATAGTGGAAAGACCTACTGTTTAATGCAACACAGTATCCTGAAGTACTAAGGCAACTAAAAGGTAATAGGTAGAAGGAATATAAATGGATGGAGAAGACATGAAGCTCTCCCTTATCTACTTCCTGCAGGCATTAGGAATGGAAAAAGACAGTCTTTCACTTTGTATTGCTGAATTTGGAAGATGTGGTTCTAAATGAGCTGCTCTTGCTTCCTGTTGCTTTATGTAACAGATGGGGAAATTTAAATGAACTTACTGATGATGTCCCAAATTTATTTAGTCTCCTAGTGATCCAGCTGAATTTATTTCCAAACTGTCAAGGTAGTTTCAAAATAAATTTTGATACCTCTCTAAGCTCTGGCAGTGTTTGACGAGTTCTTATTTGCTCTCCCAAAGCAGCTGGGAAACAAGTAGGACAGCAACCTTTCCCCCATCTGGGTAGGGAAAGAGAAATTTCTAATCAAAATGCTTTCATTTATGTATTTCTTCTTCTTTATTACCTGTAGCATCTGAGTAGAATTAAGTGCAACCACTTAAAAAGAGCATGGTTCAGGGAACAAACAATGCATTCAGAAATCATCATAGTCTTCTACATAGTCTTCTCAACTTCTTTTCTCTCAGAAACTGTTATTATGCCCTTGGTACCTACACCCAACATGGTGGCAGATGAACACTGCCAACAGTGCGGGAGCATCAGATGCATCACTTGCAGCTATTTCATGAGTCACCAACACTAGTAAAATGATGAAGGGAAAAAAAAATAATAATCATGTTGTCTTTCAAACTTAAAGCAAAAGTTACTGGTAGCTCAAATGCTGACTATAATTATGAAAAAAGATCAGAGAGCAATATGGACATCTCTTTGCAAAAACAGGATCTTAAAGATAAAGCAAAAACAATTTCTTAAGAACCCAAAGAATAATAAAATGGAAAAAGTTTAGTCTTTCTACCCTCTTCCTATGCACTATTGCAGGACCAAAGGAGGTTTCACTTTGACTTCACTGAAAACTACATTCTAATATAAATTCTGTAACGTTGTGAAACATATTGGTGATAAATCAGATTGCCTATAGTGTACAGGGGTACTGTTCTTTAAGTATATGTTCCTCAAATCCAATAGCAAATCTGGCTCCATATACATATATTAAAAGAAATTATTAGAACATATTTTCTCTTATTCCAGATATTTCTAATCCTAAATCTGTATCAGACTTGTTTTATGAATCACCTTACTAATATGCCACAGGAACCCACAGAGAGCAAAATTACAGAGCTGTCAAACTCTTCTCATGACTAGTACTCTTACAGAGCCCTAAACTCTTAGATTACATCTCCAGAGGTCTTGCTACATGAAATTTCAGCATAAATATCTGGTTTCTTCAATATTTTTTGCCCAATTCTTTAGGGATATATTATCACATCAGCTTTAATTCACTGTATACTGCTCAAGACCTTCTCTCTGAAGGAGGAAACTATCTCTGTTCTTAGAAAAGTGCCCCTGAAATATAAACCAGGGTGGGTTACTGTGGTCATACTAACATTTAAATACACCAGTCAGCAGAACAGTTTTCATATATAACTGCTCACATTTCATATCTGAAAATAAAAATGAAAGGATTAAAAAAAATCTCATTCTGCATGTTCTGTGTTATTATAGTGTTAAACAAAACCTAAAGCTTATAGCAGAGTTTGGTAAGACTTAACCTGCAAGCCATTTTTTTTTTTTCTTTTCCACATTAAAAGGTGTTGAGTATAAAGAATCTCCTGCCATGATTGTTACATCACACTGTTGATAGAGATTTCTTTGCTCAGCAAGGAAATCTCTATCAGGCTTGATGAAAAGTACGTAGTCATTATTCTGAACTGCATTTATCATCATCTTCATTTTAAACTTCCTGTTTTTCCTTGCCATGGCCTGTTTTCTTTAAAGCCTCCTGTTGCTGCTCATTTCCTCACTCTGCTGCAGAGCATCATTTCTAAGCAGGGAACATCATGGTTCTAAAAACCTCAAGAGACTGTTGAATCACTAAGCTTTCTCTTTTGCGGGGCAAAATCCTGAAATCAGTATGTATAAAGCAAAGCAGGATGAGTCTCTTCTCAGTTCCAGGGCACATGTACTACCCCTATTATACAATGACCAAATTCAAGGAGATCATTCCAGGGCAAAACAACGTATTAATTTTCTTTATATTTCTGAGAGGAACACTATGACAAACAACTTATTGACTCTTCTATATTTAGTTTGGATTGTACAATGAGAGTATTGCTTCGCAGAACATTGAGAAAAAACAAACCAAAACAAACAAAAAAGCAGAGTGCAAACCCTCATCCTGACTGTATTCTTGCAAAGACTGGATATGTCCCCGAGTAATGAATTTACATTTACACATTCTTCCTCTACTACATGTAGTTTTTAGACATATCAAGTGAATCAGCCACTCACTGTCACTAACCAAGATGCCTCCAGTAAACAGGGATACCACAGGATATCAGAGATACCACCAGAGGAGGATGGATCACAAATATGTTCACTGGGAGGAGCTGGCATGCAAGTTAAGGCTCAGAGCTAAGCTGCTGTGTCCAACCCTAGCCTGGACTCTAGAGTACAGCCTTTCTGTACAGTAACCAAGCACAGGAGCTCCCTGCACTTCCCTCCAGCCAAGCTCACATACCTGAAGTATGTCTCTAAAGGTCTAGCTTCATACAATTTATCAGTTTCCCCAAGCAACGTACTAAGAACACATCTTGGTTGGTATGAAAATGCCAATTAAAAATGTGAATAAGAGAAAATCTTGTGTTAATAATTTTTTCATTGATTAGCTATTTTTACTGGTTGATTGGTTTTTTTGGGTTTGTGATTTGGGTTGGGTTCTTTTTGTTGGTTTTTTTGCTTTTAGAGCAATGGGCTGATACTGTTAAAAAGTAATTTGATTGTTGTTATTGTAAATAAGAATGTAAAATTATGGTGGTTTTTAGTATACAAGATCTAGCCCAGAGTTACACTAATGACAGAACTGAATCTCACCCTCCACAGCTGAAAGGTTCTTTTATATGCTACATTACACTTTCTCCCAGCAGCATTGCCAGAAAAATCTTAAAATAGTTCCTAACTAAATCAAATTAAGTATATTATGCAACAGTTAACTATAATCACTCTTTTTTCCAACTTCTCATATGGTGTTTTTATTGTTGAAGTCTCAGGTACATTTCCATCGGCAGAGAACACCAAGACTTTTTAAAAGCTTTGCATATAATTGCCTTTCTATACCATTCCGCATGCTTTGCCTAAACAGTGTAATTTTTTTTCCCTGATCTACTCTAAACCCCACGAAATGAAAGAAATTGTAAAACACGACTTCCCGTATGAATTATCACATTTCTTGTGATTAAATTTTCGGTAGTTATAATGTTATCTGTTTCTTTTGACAAGTATAATTATTGTTGGCATGAGCACCCAAATTGTATTTCATTTTCTGAAGCAGCAGCTCATTACGATCGGTGAAGTCTCTAGTAAAAGGAAAGCATAGAAGTAGTACTTTATAAATATTGACTTACTCTTAGTACCTGTCAGCAAAAATGCAAATGGCCACAAATCACAGCTGCAAAGGAAATGCAGTAAACCCCAGAAACAGATACTATATACACTAGCAAGGGTAAAGCGATTTCCAGACTCCCATGTCTGAACTGGAAACACTTAGACTACACAAAACAAAGATGCTCCTGATGGACATTTTGGTCCATAATTAACATTATATCTATATGTGTTCTGTAACATCATAGGATACAATATTTTATGTTAATGTTAGTTTTATGAGATAGCTCAAAACCAACTTATTGTTCATAGTTGTCCTATTCTGTTCCTTGCCTGGCCTATATTTGACTTAACGCATTTGAACACAGTAACATATCTACATTGTCTTGTGTGGTCCAGGCTTTGATCATGGTCAAATGGTAAGGACTAGCCCACACCCATATTGTTCAAGTCACATTAACTGTGTCCATACTACATATTGTGTGGAGTACACAACACCACCATAATTACTTTGTAGCATGTCTCCTTCAATAGTTTTGTATTTTGAAGTTTGTTACTTAATATTCTGTAGTGTTTGTTCTTTCAAGCTGTGGCATGCAGTATGCATTATGCTCACATCCCTTCTACCTTGGGCAGCTAATACGTGTTTTATTTATGTGGCCACACCATAAGAATCAGCCCTTTTAAATCACTCATGACCAAAGGATGCAGCCTGATTTCTGACCTGAACCCTACTGCTGTTGCTGCTTGTCAAGAAGCAAAAACTTTGCAGGGACAACACTGAGCAGTTACTTAGCAAGTGGATCCTGCTTTCCTGGACAAAGTGTGCCTGGACCTTCAGAGGACCTCCATAGCAAATGTCTTGCTTTCCTGAAGCCTGAGAAATAAACTTATTGTTCCAGTAATAAGATTGGTAACAAGTAATAAGATTTTTCTGAGGCCACTGTGGAAGCGAGTTCTTTTTAAATGCAAAATTTTCGTTTATTTACCGCTATAGTATCCCTAAGGTCACTACAAAAGGCAGTTTGTCTACATATATATAATATCCATTCACTGCTGCATTCCCTTCCTACAGAGTAAAGTGATTTCTTGAATGTTTGTCATCACTATGTGTTATTAGTTGCAGCATCTTAGTAGAGTTTATATCAATTTCCGCACTCTCAGCTCCACATGTGCACCCAGGACAATTAGGAATGGCTCCTGGCCACTCAGTTGGCTACTCCTGGCTCTGTTGAAGTCAGTGAAAGTTTAGCACTTTACTAGGATCACAATTTTTCCACCCCTGTTGAGCCTGTATTTGATACATTTTGCACTTGCAGTAGCTGATCAGTCAAAGCAAGCTAGAGGAAGATACATTCTGCACAACCGTGTTCTCAAGTATATATAATGCTAATTTCCATAAAAATCCCTGAATTAATTTATGATTCAAGTCTCAAGTTGGTTTGTTGTTTTGTTTCTGTTATGTGATTTTTTTTTAAAAAACACACACTGATACAGAATTAAGTGGTTCATAGACACATCATGTAGAAAAATGAATTCAAAATACTACTTGATTCCTTTGCCTTCTGCCTCTAGTTTTTTTCCCCTCCTGAACACAGATGCCAACTTCATATACATTGCTGACACAAAACAATTTAAGTTTCTTCTTCCCAGAAATGGCTTTTTGTTACAGGACAGAAAATAAAATGGTTCAATTTTATATTTGTTTTATTCATGGCAGTTTCAGGCTTTTACTCCGGCCATCATTGCAGAAGCATAGCCATTAAAAACAGACCTCAGATTTTATTTAGTGAAGTCATTTGTGCTTTATCTACAGATATAAGCCTTGGTATGCAACTGTTACACGGATAACAAAGACTGGCTTGCCTTTTTACCTCCATGAAGACATTTAGAAAACACCAATTACTTTAAAAAAAAATTAACACATACACTTCTCCACATATCCTACCCCCTCAAATATATCAAAGATTGACTGAAGGACAAACATAATATGAAACTAAAAATACCAGAATGCACATTTTATCAAATGGATAGCAAAAAGCAGTGCAGAAAGAGGGGTAATGGTAAAGAATGACAGATGGTAAGAAATACAGGGAAGTTATCTAGGTGTTCATTTTGGCTGTTAGATGAATCATGTATGCTTCTGTACACCTGTAGAACAGCAGGAAAGGTTTCACGAGACCTGTGAAAAATGCAGAGGTATTGTTTGGGAGAAGAACATGGAGATATTTCTAGGGACATCTACAAGAAGCCTCAATCTTCCTCCTAGGTAAAACAGAAGGATTTCTACCATTAGCTTTAAAAAGGAGTGGGCTTGATCCTTCTGGTTTCCTGACAAGGCAATGTGGAACAAGGCTATCCGTGAACTTGTATGCCCAATGGTAAAAGTAAAGCATGTGAAATTGATATTAGGGAACACTTAGCTAAGGCACTGTCATTCAATGTAAACATCCAGGAGCGTAAGTACTATCGCAAGAAACAAAGCTATTTTCTTCTAATATAAGTACCTTTGAAAGAATGTAAAATACTCTAAGGAAGCGTGATCAAAATTTGATCGTGTAAAAGAAATCCAGCAAAGGATAGCGCAAAAGGAATAGGAGATAACTGAAAGTCATCCAGGCTGAAGCTAAAAGGAAATAGGGCAACAGAGACCAATTTTATCACGTAAGATTGAATAATCAAGAGTAGAAGCAATGAGAATATTTAAAAAAAAATGAATAGTCTGAAAAATGGAAAGGAATGAGATCCCTAGATGAATCAGAATCAAATGGAAGAGTAAGAAAAAGTCTGTTCCTCTGTTATAGGAGAGAAGGTAGGTATACACACACAGCAATCTTACTACACCAAGATCTTTGATTATAGTTTGCATATCTAGTTCTCTAAAAGGAAATTAACTGGATGTGGCTATCCCACCTTTCAAGTAGCAATTCTGTCATAAGTCTGGATTAAGTGTTTTTGTAACTACTTTTTAAGATCTACAGTCTTAGAACCTGTCTTTGCTCTGTACAGAATACATTTCTGTCTCTTGCTGTGCTTGTTTGTCAACATTCAAATATTTTCTTTAAAGATCCCAGTTAGCCTCCCCTCTTGTATCCAGCTTGTGTTGGACCACATGCCACAGGAAGCCTAATTCGTGTCACATACTTGCTATTTGGTCCATTTTATGTCTGAAAAAGATTACCTATGAGATTCCTGAAGAAATATTTGCTCAGCTTAACTAGGGAAGTTTTCTCTTTATTTTTCCCATTATTTCAAAAATGTAAAAGTTAAAGCAGTAATTCTTCCACTGTATACTCCCTTATGTACCTCTACCCCCCAAGAAATAAAATCTTCTAGGTTCCCTGAAGCATAAGACTGGAGCTGTGTGTCATATCATTGTGCTTACTTTCTCAAAATTGCTTATTCCTCTTGCTTTGGCACTCAATTCAAAATAAATGGGGGATTTTATATCACTCCTAGCTTTTGATGTTGATTGTAATAGTAGCAAGCAACAGTACATTTTGACAGTTCTATGGAAGTCTTCCACAGGTTGCTTTTAATAGTTTCTGTGTATTTATTTAAGCAAAATAATTAAATACCAGCCATGTGTTTTCATTTATTAACAGTCCCTCAGGAGCACAGGCAATCAATGTCTTGATTTGGTCAGTTTTCTAGTTTGCTTTTTAGAGGTTTTCTTCTGTCTATTGCTATGTATTTATTCTAGCAAGGGCATAGTTTAAGGAGAGGAGAAGCTTGCAAGATTTGTGTTTGTCCAAAGTCCCTGTTTAGTTCATGGTCTCAACCACAGCCTTTAAGAGTTTTACCATCATCACAAATGAGATTTAATCTTACATAGGAAGGTGCATCATGCCAGTTTTCCAAAACAGGCTTTATGCTGCAATTTCTTCAGATCTTTTAGATATCTGGGGACTCATGCTATGGAGTTGCCTCAAGATGAAGACAGGTATCTTGAACTCACTTTGACATTCTCACCGAAGCCTGAGGAGTAGGACGGGTCAAATATATTCACAAAATGCTGTTTTGCTGATGAGATGTGCTTTAGGAGTCTGCAGCAGTTCATGCTTCCTAAATACTGAAAATTTTCACTATCACATCTGAAGATCTGCTCAACAGAAACCCCAGTTCAGAAATGGCAAGAAGTATAGATAAACAAGACCAGCAATAAATGCTTTCTTGCAAATCCTCCCTATCAGCTCAGACAGCAAGTCCAGATTGCAAACAATGCATAGAAAATTAAACTTCAGTTAGGCAATGGAGTATTCTCAAGCTTCTTTGATGCAGCACAGAATAAGGTGTAAAACCAAAGTATGATTAATAAACAAGCTGAAAGCATTTGTGTTTTTCCTTTTTCTTAGCTACAACTTTTAGATTTCTTCATGTCAAACATTTCTTGTCAATATACATAGATAACTGGAATCCCTAATAGTTTTAGCTGCTTTCAGATCCTCTGCTAACATGATATCTCTACTACTATAGCAGAAAAGTAAGATCACACCTGGTGAACCTGTCATTGCTTAGCAGGAAATCAAAAAAATCCCTGTACCAATAATATGCCACTAATACCTCATTAAAAATATGGTAATCCTTTTGACAAAGAAGAGTTGCTGAAGAACATAAAAAAAGCTCATCTTGCTGGAATTCAGCCCTGAATTTGTTGTCAAAATTCTTTGTGTTGAAATGCAGGAAACTTCCTTGGGTTACAACCCTGAGAAAAATACAGAGGACACTATCCATCCCAGGTGCCCAAGACAAGTTCTGCAGGGGTTGGAGCTATGCATGACATTAACAATTCCATCAAGGCTTAGTACCCATTATTAATAAAAAAATATTAATTCACCATAGAATCCTATTGCTTTCTGTACTATAAAAGTTAGCTATCGTCCTGTCTTGGTTAGATGACCAGCCAGCCCTAAAGATAAAACTACTAAAAATGCAAATGGAGAATTGGAGACTGAGATAAAGAAATGGCAGATTTATTAAGCAATTACTATATATTTTCTGCCTTTAGATGAAGAAAGAGGATTGATGGACTGCTGCATACCATATTCCATGGTATAATACAGTTAGCAATTGTAATGCACAGATAGCAATGGAAATGGGTCTGAAAAATTAGTCATATATTAAAATAGACAAAGTAGTACATCTAGTGATACATCACTAAGAGACTGAAAGGAAATGAAGATGGAAATGAAGAAAGTTTTTTGTCACACTAGTCAAAAGATTGAAAAATACTAGAACATTACAACTATTCAGAAAATAACCACAGAAAAGACTCCAGACACTTTACCCAGTCTGACACAAAACTATCATAGCAACCTCTCAATTCATGGCCAGGAAAAAGAAAAAACTTTTTGGATAATAAGCCTCCTAGCACTGCCTGAAATAGCACAGTACATGTGCATTTGCAATATACCTGATAGAGGAGTGCAAAAATCAGAAACCTCCTGTGCTATCATGGCATATAGGCTAACTTAACCTGCTACTCAGGCAGGTTTTGGTGCATCCACTAATCTGTAGCCTACGGCAACAAAACTTCTAGCTTCTGAAAGTCCTATGACTGCAGAGCAGACACATTCAAACCATAGTTTGGCTTAAAGCAAAAGCAGAACAAAGCAAGATCTGTAGCTAGATTTTCTTTTGCCTTGAACCTTCAGTATTGATTTCTCCATACTATTACTTTGACTGTGAAATAAATGGAGGTTTGGGGCATTTGATAGTACAAGCTCACATCGTGTGTTAAGATTCTCTTTGTATAAAAAACAATGCCTCTCTCTCATAAATGGCAGAAGATACAGTTTTAAGGAAACGTTCTTAGAAGGATAATGTCATTTTTGCCATACCCAAACAGATTTAATGTATTTATAAAATAGCTGAGCATTACTGAAGGAGGATGGACAGAGTTATGGACAAGTTAATTTAATATCAGCTTTCAGCATAGAGGATATGACAAACATTTCACAGTGAGCAGGGGTCATGGAAAATATGTTTTGACAGAGTCCCAACATGGATTTAAGAGATAAAGGTCATAGCTAGCTTGCTGGAGATCCTAAAAGATTTTACCATTGCTGCAGGCATGTGGAAATATTGTATACTATGGTTTTTGAGAAGTAACTGGTAAGAGCGTACCCTGAAGATCACCTAACAAAAATTAAGGCAAGAAGCAAGCATAACAAATGAGCCCAGCACAAGTACACACCTGTTGGGTAAGAGCAGAGCTGAAGCAAACAGAAGCCAGTGACTGGGTTGCAGGCCAAGCCACACATCCCTGTAAGGAAGCAAAGGAGGTGTTCTGCTGATCTCCTGAACTCGTCTGAGCAGGGAATGCCAGATTCTCCGTACATGAAGCAAAGGGCTTCCGCATGAGACAGAGTATCACTTTTGCTCCCAGACAGGGAGGTGAACCATGAAATGACATGAATTAAGAAGGGAGCTGTAAGATACCCCATGAATACGAATGATAGAATTTACTTCCTCTCTGATGCTAAGCAATAACTGCATTGTGATTCAGAGCCCCAGTCTGATCCCTGCTGTGCACCGGGACTGCGCACTGTCTTCCCAGGGCCCGATGAGTTGTCAGAGTTCTGAACAGAGCTGCACCAGACTTGCCAAAGATGGGTTTATCAGATCAAATAAATTTCTTGGGGGAGGGCGGGGGGGGGGGGGGGGGATGCAATAAACCACACACACAAAACTAAAACACAGCTTGATGCTTGCGCTATAACTATTTTAAAACTACAGTACTTTTAGTTAAAGTGATTGTCAAAGTAGGGAAATTTGTACTGCAAAATACATTGGAAAGTTCTAACATTTTGCATCCTTTTAGAGAAACATTCTTGGATTTGTTTTAGCCTATTAGGGAGTGGGGGCAACTGCTGGGCGAGAGACAATCACATCTATCTCTTCACTCAGAGAGAAGATGGTGTGAGCAAGATGGCATTGCCACAGTAAGCAACAGAGTAAGAAGATTTTGGTAAGAAGAGAATTAGAATAAGGAATAAACCAGGCAAGTGGTATCAGAATTTCCTGGGAGTGCATTTTCCTTTAGAAACCCCACTGAAAAAAGTCAAGCTTTTCAAACAAGAACCTTGCACAAATGCATGAAAATAAAATCTTCCAACACGTTACTTTGCACTAGTTTTCCCCACATGGTGTTAAATATACAGATGGACCTGTTGTCTACCAGATCTTACATTGTTTCAGGGGTTAGAATATGTGTAGTGAAGACAAGGGCTTTCACAAAGACAGAAGCTACTCCTATGAACAAGGGACTTAAATAGCATCATGCAGAGCTGGATTCTACTGCTGCATCTGACAGGACACATCTGCATAGCACAATGCGGTACTGTGCTGGCTCCACTGAGGCTAAACAGAGCCATTCCTTATTAGCCAAAGTGGGAATGTAATACTAATGCAGATCTGCTGGTCTCAGTATTTAAGCAAGCAGAGATAACTGTACAGCAATGCACTAATGTGAAATGTAATAGAATCACAGAATCATTTAGGTTGGAAAAGACCTTTAAGGTCATCAAGTCCAACCATTAACCTAGCACTGCCAAGTCTACCACTAAACCATGTCCCTAAGCACCACGTCTACATGTCTTTTAAAGACCTCCAGGGGTGGCGACTCAACCATTTCCCTGGGCAGCCTGTTCCAATGCTTGAGAACCCTTTCAGTGAAGAAACTTTTCTTAATATCCAATCTAACACTCTCCAGGCACAACTTGAGGCCATTTCCTCTCATCCTATCAGTTGTTACTTGGGAGAAGAGACCAACACCCACCTCGCTGCAACCTCCTTCCAGGTAGTTGTAGAGAGCCATAAGGTCTTCCCTCAGCCTCCTTTTCTCCAGACTAAACAATCCCAGTTCCCTCAGCCACTCCTTATAGGACTTGAGCTGTAGACCCTTGACCAGCTTCATTGCCCGTCTTCGGACAGGCTCCAGCAACTCAATGTCTTTCTTGTAGTGAGGGGCCCAAAACTGAACACAGCACTCAAGGTGCGGCTCATCAGTGCCCAGTACAAGGGGACAATCACTTCCCTAGTCCTGCTGGCCACACTATTTCTGAGACATTCTGATGTGATGCTAGATTAGTCATTGAAATTAAACTCCACAGTTGGTTACCAATACATATTCTACTTATAAACACTCATCTTGCGACTCTGGAGTTTGAGTCACAGAAGAGTCACAACTGTGTCTAAAGCCAACTAGAACTGTGCTTTCAAAGCATGAAGTTTGCAATGCTAGCTACTGCAAAGAAGAAAGCCAGAAGCTGCTCCAGTATTGATGCTATTCAGTATCCCAGGTATTCTATCTGGGAAATTGAACTAATGGAAAAATAGCTTCTTTCTCAGTCTCATGAAAATTAGTTTAAGCACTTGGACAGGATAATGGAGATTTACAGAAAAGCCTATGGGGGAAATAATTTTATATTTGTAGTAGGGCTAGAACAATAAACAGTGGGTAAAGTTCAGCGCTACATACTGAGCAATAAGATTAAAATAGTAGTAGTAAATAATGGATGTGAGCATTGCACATTCTGCACACTGAATAAGCCAGGGGTCTGGTGGGGGTAAGAACAGTTTGTGACCATGTTAAGATTGTTGCAACTCACATGCTTAAAATGGCAATGTTGAAATGATCCTGGCACTAACTACTTTTGAGTATTTGACTTTACAATCCTAGTAATAATGTTAAATTCTTTAAGAATGCTCCAAGTTAGGCCTTAACTAATGCAGAGGAGCCAGTCTGCTTCCTTATACATTTCTAAGATGCTCTTTTCCTCATCCTTTACCCTTGCATTTTCCCAAAGGGCAGAGATTTTCCCTCAAGTCCAAAATATGTAAATAATCCAAATGCAATACTATCATCTTCCAGAGTTACAAAGGTCTACAAAATGCATCACAGAGCCAATGCAGTAGCAGATCTACAGCTGACAGGAAAGGAAGATGAAGTTTATATCAGGACAAGATACACGCACAGAAAATCTTATTTCAGGGTCTCTTTTTTTCCTTGTCTCATCCAACTCCAATGCAAAATTAAATAAGTAAATTACTGCTTTTCATGGTGATAACAGAATATAACATTCATAACCTGCTCCCTGCCCCTCACACCACTGCTATGGGCTCCCCTTCTAGTCAAAGTCAAGAAGAAAGAGGCTTTGACGTTATGTCAGATCCAGCTTCCACATGGACTAGCCTAGAGGTGGTTTTACCACAACTGCTTGAAAAAGCAGTCATGTTATTACAACCACTATTCATATATGCTTGGGAGCACAATAAAAAGACAAATAAATTTCTATCAAATTTTCAGTCCAGTAGACTGTTATTATGAACAGATAATAATGCCATGACAATCAGATGAGTTTATGACCATCACTCAGTTGCAATGTCAGGCTACCCTTACTCACTAACAGATGACACTTTTACAATCAGTTTAATCACAGGAAAATTATAATCTCATCACCCATCAGTATCAATTGTGCATGGTGTCAGATCAGTTTGAAGGAATAATTAGTTTCTGTACTGGAATTCCCCAGGTAGAACATATTAGCACACATATACATAGTTTTCATTTAAACACAAGCCGTGTAAAACCATAAACATATGGGAGCAGAACTAAAGTGTACAAGATCCAGAAATAATTGAGCAGCTTTATATACCCAGATCTTTTCATTACCCTCCTGGCAACCTATCACAGAAAACACACATTTTCTTCTCATTATTTCATAGGAAGTTTACCAGAGAAAAACACACAAGCATTATTTTAATTTTTTTGCAGGGGAATTCTGTATATTATCTGGTAAACTTTATTTCAGGATATGAAATCTTTGTAGATTTTTGTGTGCGCTTTGTGAGAACACAGGCAAAGCTGCAAGTTAGGCTCCTAGGCATGACTCCAGATACACAGAGAAGCCATCTTTTAATGTTGCAGGATTTTGATAGTCTTCCCAGTTCTCCGTTTAAAAGCTCAAAAAATGATGCCTTAGCAAATAGTTTTTCAGCACACTAACATACTGTTTTGAGTCCTTAAATGCAGGATTTAGATGTGCTGTTAATGAACTTATTTTTATCCCTAAACATCATCTCTTTAACATTGCAGTGAGATAAGGCATTTAAAAACTCCTAAAAATCAAAGTTCAGGTTCAAGTCCTTTGCCAGTATAAATTAATGAAGCGGTGTAATTGATGTAAATGAATGATTTTTCAGCTATTTTTGATGAAGGAATAGGTTACTGTATTGTGAACTGACACCAAATAATAGGTTTTGTTTACTACATTTCCTTTTTTGGACCTTTTAAAAAGAGTTCAGGGAGACCTGAAGGGCCCATAGATGGCAGGTTGCAAGTCACTGTTGTAGCACCCTCCCTTTGTTCCTTTACCATTACAAGCCAGAGAAGGCATCTGAAGCTTGTATCCTGAGGTGCTCATTCCTAAAGGCAGCTCAGCTGTCTGACAAGCAAAAAATGTCTTACCTCCTATATAAAAATGTTACTGTACTTAAAACAAACAAACAAAAAGATAAAATGCAAGGCTGTTATGTATAGCCAGTGTTTGAGTGCATGAAAGGGGAGATGTTGCTTGTGGGAGCTTCTCCAGGAGCACAGATATTCTTTGTAGGGAAGTATGTGGGCTTCACAATTCAGTAGACTTTGGGGAAAAAATATTAATATACTTGCTGGAAAAATCAAAAGCTGTACTAGAGATTAAAAAAAAGAGAGAGAGTTTATCATTGATCCATCTGGGTAAAATTTTGAAACAATCCTTTCAAGATATAAATTCTAAGTCCTATTTCTTATTGGATCTAATACAGGATTTCAGCAGTGCTCAACTTCTAGGTGAAGGGTCATTAGACCCAGAATCCAGGTGGAGATATCCATCCAGATCCCCACAGGAGTTTTCTGTTATTTGGGCAACTGCTCTATGAGAGTATGATGTAAACAGCAAGCAACACCACTACCTTTTCATCTGCATCCTGTCATATATGGAGAAGGGAGGAGGGCCACCACAGTCAATATTTTGAGGGGCTTCCCTAGAGCAGAAGGGCCAAAAAGATCCTCTGAAGGACTTAAGCATCACTTCACCTAATTTTTAGATCTTTGCAAAGCTTAGGTAAGGGTCAGCTGCTCAGACTGAGGCAGCTGTGTGGCTACATCAAGCAAAAACCTATGGAAATGCCAGATCAGGTGAGAAGGAGATACTGGTCAATTTAAGCAGTTTTAGGAAGTGACTGCCAAATGGGACATTTTGAACAGAAGTATGGGCTTGAAGTCTGTTTACATTCCATTTTAATGTTCAATGACCTTCTGTATGACTTGATAAGACTTTTAGACGCCTGTCTATTATTGAAAGTCAATGAGAAGGAAGACCTGAGTCACCAAAGTACTTTTTAGTTTGTTGTTCTTTCCATTAGTCAGTGTGATGTAATTATTTATGTCAAATACCACAGAGATTTTTACAGCAGAGAGATCCAAGACTTTCATATTGACATTATGTGAGTAAAAACACAATGTCACATGAGTTTTATAATCTTAGTAGAAAGAGGAGTTAAGTATTCTTCTGGACCCTAAGCTAAATGAGAATATTAAATTCACTTATTAGTCTTCAATGTCTCCTACTTTTTCTCTGTATACATAATTACTTTTTGAAAGCAACAGAAGTGATTTTTTAAATTATTTCTTGCTACGCATCTTTTGTTCATTATTATTTGGCTGTACTTAGGAAAAAAGGATTTGTAAACCACAATTGTTCTTTGAAGTACATCCAAGTTAATTACACAAGCAACAATATAAAAATAACATAATTCAAGTGATTTTTTTCTTCATAGAAACTTTCTTATTTGCATTCTCAGGACACAATAGCAGCCCCTTTTCTCCTACAGACTTTATCTTAAATGGTATGTAAGTGTTGGCAGTACACACTTTGGAATGCAAACCTAGAGGTGCACCTAGCAACTGACAGTGCACAGAGTGATTCCTGTTGTGTGCCATCTCCTCCACTAGTCAGAGATGTCACTTAAGTGCTATAGCCCTGGTATTGCTAACTGCAGGAGTGCAGACCATTAAGCTTAGAGACACTACATTTCAATTTTTTCCTTTTTTTTTTCCTCCCCTTTCTTACTTCAATTTGCTACTGGAGAACTGCAGCTTTGAATTGCTAACTCTAAAGCAGAGGGAAAAAATAAAACACATTGTGGTAAGTATCAAACATTTTGTAGTTTTGTGGCCAATGGCACAACTTCTGGAACAAAAAAAAAATTTTCAGACCCTCTTCCCAAAACTGAATCTACAACAGAAGGCAAACCTTACCCTGCAATCATCCACAGACTTTGAGAGTCAGCAAGCAAGAGGTTCAGCTGCAGAATCAGGAAATGCAAAGGACCCAGCACAGTAAGTTTTTTAGCATGGTGCAGAAAGAGTGAAGTCTGCTTAGGAAAACTTAGTAGATATGAAAGAGTGTATGGGCAGGGATAATAGGAAAGGGAGAAAGACAAAGTGGCCAGGTGACTTGCCCAATTCAAATATCTCATTCTCTCTGTCGGAACCCAGCCAGTGCATGTGCAGTTTACCACATATTTTCCATTCTGCATACAAAAAGGATATCCTGCTTTTCCACTACAAGTACTTCACGAACCATAAGCTCAATTGCCTCAGAATACAGCCCCTTCTGGGGTGATGCCACCACCCTAATTTACAGGAGGACAGCCACTTGGACACAGCTTTCTGCTGCGCAATTTTCCCCGGGAGCAACCTTCTACTGAAAACACACGAGCAGTATATAGGCTCATCAGGCACACCAGTCCACCAACACATCTGCTACCTTGTTCTCAGGTCCTGAAACCCAACCTGACATCAAAGCCTCCTACATCAGCTGAGGTAAGCTAGTAAGCTGAGCAGTCTGGCAGGGATGCACATCTCCTTTCTAACAGCACTGTATTCAGCTCTCCAATGTATAGCAAATGGCTCAGCCTAACAACAGCAAAAATGAATGTATGAGTTGCACGCTCACATTTGCGGCATGACCAGCGCTGCCTTAGTCATTAACACATGTTCTTTGCTAATTTTGTTGTAGCTTGTATTGAGTAAGCAGTACCAAGTATCTCCCTTTGCCCCTATTACCAGTCAAAATATGAAGTAATCACGAATTCATATACTTTCAGGTAGAGCTATCATGTACAATGTATTTCTGCAGCACCAAAAAGGAGACAGTACGACAGCTTACACTTGTAAAGCGCTCTGCAGAGATATAGGGCTAGCTAGAAAATCAAGATGGCTTGGACACACAGAAAGATTTGGCAGACCCTTCACGTATTTAAGTGGATCCCAGTGCTGACCTGCAGAAACAAAGCTATCACTATTCCACTGCAACAGCGGGTAGTGCAGAGACAAGAACCTCTGCCAGCTCTGTGTGCGCTCCGCTTGTTACACAGCCGTGGCTTCCCTAGCAGCACGGGGGCAGGTTGACGGCATAATAGACAAGTCAAGCTGAGAGATGAAGAGCAGTACATCCTCCAGTAATGCATTAAGTATATCCTAAGGCTTAATTGCACTCAATTTAGAGACTCTACAGGTGCTCCAGCACCTACCACAGCTGCCAGGCGATCGCAGAAATTGCCAGGCAGCTCTTCCACCCCAAACATGCTAGATGTCAAGGAGGCAAGCTTCCATTTCTTCAGCTTCTATCACTTCTTTGAGCAAAGTCCACTCTAGCTTGGAAATAAGGAAGCAATTTCACTTTCTAATTGCAGGACACAAATGTGTGTCTACCACTGAGAATAAATTACCTTAAAAAGTACCTGGAGGTCATTAGGTTTATTCTGTTTATCACTGCTTATTTTCATTCTATATCATCCATTTTTAAGCCTTTGTTTTATTTATTCTGTTGAATAGATTTTTGTTTGTGTCTAGTTTTGAATTTTTGCCACTATTGTCCTTGTTACATGATCTATATTCTTTGGTAATTTAAAGAGCCTGAAACCAGAAAAGAAAGCACTTTGAAACGGAGCAGTTTATCTTTCAATACTGTGTATCATAGTCACGCATTCAAGTTCAAAGCCTAGCATGTCCAGTTAAGCATCTAATTATGTTGATCAATGCCCTTGTTCATTTAAATACATATGTCCAGAGTGAGGTCGGTTTCTGTTTCTGCGGTCTTTTATTTAGGTACACAATTATTGATTTTTTTTTTTATTTTTTTTCTTTTAAAAAAACACCCTTCATGCCCATGAATTGCATGTGATATTTCTTTCCACTTTCCTATTGTTTTAAGTACCTCTGTTAATATATCTGCCTTCCCAAGTATCAGGTATTGAGGTCATTTAAATGCAGAGAATAATTGAGTGCTCAGTTAAATGCACAATAACCCAGGCAAATATGCAGTTCCAGATATCTTTTAGAATTTGTATTTCTAATTAACATGCATTATGTCTATAAATTACTGGTCTGATAAAAAATACTTTCCTGGTATACATTTACCTCTGTGTTTTCAGTCATCTCTAGCAGGCTTTTAGGAAGAAAAGGATGACTAAGGCATGACAAATTCCAAAATGCATAGATGTATATAAATCAAGAAGAAAGGAAAACCACTACTGTTGCATATTAATTTTGTAAAAGAACAGCAAATTATGGCAAGTAACTTTTATTCTGATGAGATTTCCATGGCCTGTATTTATGTTGAATGCTTAGTTTGTTTTTTAAAGTTCTTTCATCTGAATCTGTAGACACTTCATATTTCAAGAAGTTATATTTGTTGGATACAAACTTCAAAACAGAACTCTATTTTATTCATTTGAAAGTATAAAAATCTGCTAACCAACATTATTCCAAAATCCTTAGACCTCCTGAAGTGAGACATCTTACATATAGGGGATAACACTTGGTTATATGAATCTGAATACACTTGACTTACTATATTTACTGCAGCTGAACAGTTTCAGAAGGCATCCATTCCATATGTTTTACATGTAAAAATTAAATTCTACATCACTCAAGCCAAAATATAAGGACAATCCACACCATGGCTAATCTCTACTAAATCCTCAGCAGTTTTATGGGTTCCTAATAATTTAAATTAAAAACCCCCATGTATTGTGATAACCTCAAACAAATATTGAGCTAGCAATATTAAATTACATTATAAATCAGTTACTTAGGAAGCATTTCCTACTACATGCTTAATATGAATTGTCACATGAAAGACATAAGGATTCTTTTTTAACCTGATAAAACTGCATACTTTGTGGATAAAGTATTTCACTATGGTCAACTGGTTCTGTTGGTGTGTTAAAAAAAAAACCAAAAACAAAAACAAAAAAAACCCACCAAACAGGTTCAAAACTTTGCTTGGCATAGTAATCCTCTGGGGAAAAATCTATATTATTAAATTCCTACAAGAAACATGTATACAAATACTAAAAGGAAGCCACATATGTACGCTGGATCCTAACCCTATGGAATACCATCTGTATGCACTAGCTGATAACATGCAACAGGGCAATGGATGAGAAACAAAGCCAGTCATTCATTTAAAAAGAAATAGTTCAGCACAGCCTTCTCTCATGACACATTAAATATGATAGGCAGAAGTGGCAGGGTGCTAATTACTCTAGTGATGTGATCCATTTTCTAAATAGTGAGAACATCAATAATTCATCAGAAGTGGCTGTTAAAAAATTTAATGTCTGACAATCCAAGCCTGGCAAACAGGAAGATAATCTTTTGTGTCTACTAGTTGGCATTCAGAGGCTTTCTTTTCATTATAAAATATAAATGCATTGTTCCTACTTGAGGCAGTTTAGATTATGAAAGATGGCAGATGTATAATGTGTCTAGTTTTGATTGTTTCAGGTAGGAAGGCAGAACCCAGCAGACAGAAATGCAGATGTCACATATTTAATGAAAATGAGTTTTACAAATAGGTTTAATAAAGTCTGAATGGTTTCTGCTAATAGTAGCAGCCTAATTACATGGAAGTGAGTATAGCTACATAAACATAAAAATATGGAGTAATCGGGTGGTTCTGCTGGCTGAATATTGCACTTCCAGTTAAGAAAAATCCCCTGCTTATTTGGAAGAGCTTAATTTGGCTGTTAATGTTGGCATCAACATTTCATGAAGACAGTATTAATGACTACAAAGTCAAAGTATATTGCAGAAATGGACTGGTAAAGTGTTATCTTTGCTTATGTGAATTTCTAGCTTTTGTATTTCTACAGCAATGTAGACAAAAATAATAAATGATAAAAGCCTTTCTGTTTAGCCTTGGCAGAGCGTAATTTGCATATATATATTGTTTGAATAGGAAAGGTTAGAAGGGTGTTGCTGTGTCTCCCAAAAAAATTAGAACTCTCTAAACTACAGCTCCAAAGAAAAGCACTATGGCTTAGCTATTCAAAGGTATTCAGGCACTTAACTCCCGTTTTGGTGAGTACATTCTCTCAAAATCAGCGACAATTAGGTGTTCAAATAAGAATTAGGTTCTCAAATGGCTTTGTGGATATGGGCCTATGTCCTAGACTGAAACAGGTTAAAAGCTTCAATTAGAATATAAGTGGATCATAATCTAATAGTCCAACTACAGGAAAAGGGGTTTAGCAATGCTATTTCTCTCCTTAACTGCTCAAACAAAATTTTAATGAAGGTCTTATAAAACAATCTCACCATACACAAACTGCTTAAACCCTCAAATCCTTGAATCATCAATATTTCAGTCCTCATGATTTTTCTCACCATAGACCAACAGAGAGAGCTTTATGTTGTTTTCTAAGTCCCAAATGTAATCCTTCATTAAAATTTAGATTGATCCTTAAAGAAGATACTTCACACATTCTTGCCTCTGAGAACTGATAATTGAATTTTCTCAGTTATATGAGTAAGGTAGATACTGAGAGTATGCTTGAACTATTTGCCACAATGTGATCCATATGGCATTTTTGCTTTCTTTCTAAAATTTCTGTGACATTGGCTGCAACTCTTGGTTTCTGCTAACTCAAAATAATACATTTCATCTTAGGATCAGGTGAATTCCTCTCACAAGTGCAAGCTTCCCATAAGCAGAGTACCATTAGCCCAGGACTAACTAGTATCTACAGATACCAATGATCTTAAACAATTCCATTTTAGGTTCTTGAAAGGGTACTTATTTTCTCTTATTTACCTACCCAGACCACTTCCAGGGTAGCTCAAGCTAAAATTCAAGACATCATACAAGTAGTCAGTTCTCAAAACTTTGGAAAAAAGGGCCATTATTTGTTATTCTGAGAATGGGTCCATGCAAATCCAGAAATATTTTCTCAAAACTTAGCTCAGAACATCTGATGTGAGATGGATGATCTTGTAACATGTTTCAACTGTATAGCCAAGATCTAAATGGGCTGCATGCACATCAGAAAAATTGTATCTGTGAATTCTGCTGGAAGAACAGTTCTCAAGGAGCTGTAAACTGGCAGAAAATCATGCCAGGAAAACTGTAGAAAAGATCATTCCAAATGCAGCTTGTATAATGAGATAGGAAAAAGCCCATGAAAAACCCTACAAAAACCCCACTAAAATTAACCAACCTGAATTATTCTAAGCAAGCCATTCTCAAAATCTTACAGCATATGTGAAATATTAAAAGAAATTAATCCACATAATTTGTACAGAGATGATACTTTCAATGAACTCCTACCAGAAATGCCCAGCCTCTGTAATTACAGGCCGACTTTAATGCTTTATCTTCTGTCTGGATTGTTTAAGGTTTATTAAATACTGTGGTTAACAGTTAACCAACTCTTATAATTGCTTTTCTCTGAAAAAAAAAAAAATCAATTCTATTTTTTTTCCAGTCACTGAATCAAGACTGGGAAAAATAAAGATACATTTTTCATGCCTTTAGATATATTATTTATTTTTATTCTTGACAATTATGGGCATCCTCCCCACATACTGTTTTGTTGACAGTCCAGTCCCTAAGTATTAGAGACTACTTTGTGAAGGCCAAATCTTTACGCCAATAGGAAAAAAAAAAAAGCACAGAAACCCTAGAGATTATTGCATCTCCTTACTATGGAATCACCCGAATGGGAAATAAAGAAGGGAAAAAAAAAAATAACAAGAAGTAAAGATTTCCATTGAGCCATGTCCTGTGACACCATCACTTCTGACAACATAAGCAAGGTCGTGAAAGGAGAGGTTGCCCGAAAATGCTGATAGTTCAGCATGTGGTATCTTTTGAGACTTTACTTAGGGCTCATCATATTTTCAAGGCAAAATTAATCAATGTTTCCAGCTAGTGCTGGGAGAAATGCATTTCTGGAGGTAAAAACATTTTCACTGAAAAAAACCCCATGACTTCTGACTGCAGCTGGTTTGAGCGCTGGATTTCTAGGAAGAAGTCCAGTATTTCGGAAGTCAAAGATGAAAAACAATTAAAAGTGTAATTCAGTAGCAAAATAGAGTTTAATTTCCCAATAAAATTAATGATTCCATTATGACAGATTTGTACTGCATTTTATGCAGATATATTATGTGGAATTATATTGATATGTCTGCATAATATTACCTATGTCTAAATATAACTGGATTTTAGAAGAAAATATAACATCCTTAAAATGAAATATTTTTATTTTTTCCCCTTGTAAAATGATACTGATATAGACTCAGAGCTTAGTAATCCACTGTTCTGAATATTAGGAATGCCAAACTCTATCCTGCACAGTATTTTGTGGAAAACTTCTGTAAACATGGCTTCCCATTCCAACTTAACCCAGAAAATTTTTCAGAAGACATTTGCTGGTTTGCATCAGCCCAAATCACCATCACCTAGTGTACTTCCAGCTGCTGCCCTAAGGCTACTCTAGCACAGATTCCTTTTGTCTATACTGCAGTCATTACTTTTCACTGCTTACCAAAGCCTTAGTAACTTTTTCTTTAATATTTAATAAAGTTTTCTTTAATATTGGTTTTTTTTTTTCAATTCGCAGATGAAACATTGTGTGTGCCTGTTCAAAACCCTGGATATTTGGTATTTTTTGAGGTATTCCTTTGTGCTTTTATTACGTACTGAATATGAATACAAAATGTAACAAGTTAACTTTGAAGAAGTTCCTAGTGCTCAATTTCCAACTATCACATAATTTGAAGACTTGACTTACCTAAAGCATTTTTTAAGTTGTTTTTCCCTGCAGTACTTAAAACATTTACTGTGTAAATATCTACCTTTTATTCCTCAGCAGGTGGTTAAAACTTCACTTTTGTGATAACTCTAAAGGTCATCTTCGTCAAGCAGCATTAAAGGAAATCATCTATCACAGATGTTTGTTTCCATAGCAGACTACAGAGAAACCATTAGAATGTTACTGTGATTTTGTTACCTTTGGGGAGCGTTTATTATTTAGCTGTCATCATTAAAAATTCAAAGCAGTGGACTGGCAAGGCAAGTTTAAACAGGGTTCTCCCACACACACACACATTTATGGCTAAACGATTGTGAAAAGAGGGATTAAAAAAAAGTGAAGAGAGGATAGGTTGCCCTTAGAAACAGTAACTTTAGGCACCCTAACAGCTGCAAAATTCGATTAAAAAAGCCACAGATTACAGTGATTTTGTTTCCAGAAACTTTACCCAACATAAACCTAGGTAATTATAAGAAATAACACAGAGGCAGTGATTTGAACAGCATATTAATTTGAACAGCAGCACTGAGATTTAGGGATGACTAAGCCTTTTTGGTTTTTTACTTTAAAAACAAGAGCTCTGTGTTGTGCACCATTAAGCCACAATCAAACTCTTTGAATTGGTGTTTCTCCTTGGTGTGGTATCAGATATCATATTTGACATGACCAAACCTTTTACTTCAGCTACATAAAGTCCTGTAAGAACAGGTTAGAGACTTCAGAGTAATTTCATAGAATCATTTAGGTTGGAAAAGACCTTCAAGATCATTGAGTCCAACCATCATCCATGACCACAAAACCATGTCCTGAAGTACCCCATCTACTCGCTTTTTGAATACTTCCAGGGACGGTGACTCAACCACTTCCCTGGGCAGCCTATTCCAATGTCTGACAACCCTCTCAGTAAAGAAATTTTTCCTAATATCTAACCTAAATCTCCCTTGCCTCAACTTGAGGCCATTTCCTCTTGTCCTATCTCCAGCCACCTGACAGAAGAGACCAGCACCCACCTCACTACAACCCCCCCTTCAGGTAGCTGTAGAGAGCGATAAGGTCTCCCCTCAGCCTCCTCTTTCCTAGACTAAACAGCCCCAGCTCCCTCAGCCGCTCCTCATAAGACTTGTGCTCCAGGCCCCTCACCAGCTTGGTTGCCCTTCTCTGAACACGCTCCAGCAACTCAGTGTCTTTCTTGTAGTGAGGGGCCCAAAACTGAACACAGTACTCGAGGTGCAGCCTCACCAGTGCTCAGTACAGGGGAACAATCACCTCCCTGCTCCTGCTGGCCACACTAGTTCTGATACAGGCCAGGATGCTATTGGCCTTCTTGGCCACCTGGGCACACTGCTGGCTCATATTCAGCCGGCTGTCAACCAGCACCCCCAGGTCTTTTTCTGCCGGGCAGCTTTCCAGCCACTCTTCCCCAAGCCTGTAGCGCTGCATGGGGTTGCCGTGACCCAAGTGCAGGACCTGGCACTTGGCCTTGTTGAACCTCATACAATTGGCCTCAGCCCATCGATCCAGCCTGTCCAGATCTCTCTGTAGAGCCTCCCTACCCTCAAGCAGATCAACCCTGTCTCCCAACTTGGTGTCATCTGCAAACTTCCTGAGGGTGCACTCAAACCCCTCATCCAAATCATTGATAAAGTTATTAAACAGAACAGGGCCCAACACTGAGCCCTGAGGAACACCACTTGTGACCTGCCACCAACTGGATTTCACCCCATTCACCACAACCCTCTGGACTCATCCAGCCAGCCAGTTTTTCACCCAGCGAAGAGTACATTTATCCAAGCCATGAGACGCCAGCTTCTCAAGGAGTATGCCATGAGAGACAGTGTCAAAGGCTTTGCTGAAGTCAAGGAAGATAACATCCACAGCCTTTCCCTCATCCACTAGGCAGGTCACCTGGTCATAGAAGGAGATCAGGTTGGTCAAGCAGGACCTGCCTTTCATGAACCCATGCTGACTGGGCCTGATCCCCTGCTTGTCCTGGACTTGCCATGTGAGTGCTCTCAAGACAAACCATTCCATAATCTTCCCCGGTACCGAGGTCAGGCTGACAGGCCCGTAGTTCCCCGGATCCTCCCTCTGACCCTTCTTGTAAATGGGAGTCACATTGGCAAGCCTCCAGTCCTCTGGGACCTCCCCTGTTGACCAGGACCGCTGATACATGATAGAGAGTGGCTTGGCAAGGACGTCTGCCAGTTCCCTAAGTACTCTTGGATGGATCACATCAGGTTCCATAGATTTGTGAGAGTCCAGATGGCGTAGTAGGTCACTAACTATTTCGTCCTGGATTAAGGCGGGTATGTTCTGCTCTTCATCCTTACCTTCCAGCTCAAGGGGTGGAGTACCCTGAGGATGACTGGTCTCCCTATTAAAGGCTGAGGCAAAGAAGGCATTAAGTACCTCGGCCTTTTCCTCATCTTTGGTTTCTACGTTTCCTTCTGTATCCATTAAAGGATAGATATTCTCCTTGGGATTCTTTTTACTGTTAACATATTTGTAAAAACATTTTTTGTTGTCCCTTACAATAGTGGCCAGATTTAGTTCTAGCTGAGCTTTTGCCTTTCTAATTTTCTCTCTGTATGATCTAACAAGATCCCTGTACTCCTCCCAAGTTGCCTGCCCTTTCCTCCAGAGATGATAAACTCTCCTTTTTTTCTTGACTCCTAGCAAAAGCTCCCTGTTTAGCCAGGCTGGTTGTTTTTGTCGGCGGTTCGACTTGCGGCACATGGGAATAGCCTGGTCCTGAGCCATTAAGATTTCCTTCTTAAAGAATGTCCATCCCTCCTGGACCCCTTTGCCCTTCAGGACCATCTCCCAAGGGACTCTCTCAACCAGTGCCTTGAAGAGGCCAAAGTTAGCCCTCTGGAAGTCCATCGTGGTGGTTTTGCTGACCACCTTCCTTGCCTCACCAAGAATTGAAAATTCTATCATTTCAGGGTTGCTAAGCCCAAGACGGCCTCCGACCATCACACCTCCCACCAGTCCTTCCCTGTTCGTAAACAATAGCTCTAACAAGGCTCCTCCCCTTGTTGGCTCACCTACCAGCTGTGTCAGGAAGTTATCTTCCACACACTCCAGGAACCTCCTAGATTGTTTACTCACTGCTGTGTTGTATTTCCAGCAGATGTCTGGAAAGTTAAAGTCCCCCATGAAGACAAGGGCACACAATTGTGAGACTACTGCCAGCTGCTTGTAGAATGATTCATCCGTCTCTTCAACCTGGTTGGGTGGTCTATAACAGACTCCCAGCACAATATCTGCCTTATTGGCTTTCCCTCTCATCCTTACCCATAAGCACTCTACCTTGTCATCAGAATCATGTAGCTCTGTACAGTCAAAACATTCCCTAACACAGATAGCCACCCCACCACCTCTTCTACCTTGCCTATCCCTTCTGAAGAGCTTGTAGCCATCCGTTGCAGCACTCCAGTCATGGGAGTCGTCCCACCATGTTTCCGTGATGGCGACTAAGTCATATCTATCCTGCTGCACGATGGCTTCCAGCTCCTCCTGTTTATTGCCCATGCTGCACGCATTGGCATAGATGCATTTGAGCTGGCCTATCGAATCCACCCCTAACATCGGCATGCTGCCCCCAGGCTCATCTCTGTTGCACCTAGTTTTATCCCTTACCCCTTCAAACCTAGTTTAAAGCCCTCTCTATGAGCCCTGCCATCTCACGAGCGAGGATTCTTTTACCTCTTTGAGATAGCTGGAAACCATCTATTGCTAGCAAGCCTGGTGCCATGTAAACCTCCCCATGATCAAAAAACCCAAAATTCCACCGATGGCACCAGCCTCTGAGCCACGTATTAACCAAGTGTGTTTTCCTGTTCCTTTCAGTGTATCTCCCTGCCACTGAAGGGATTGAGGAAAACACTACCTGTGCTCCCAATCCTTCCACTAATAGCCCCAGTGCCCTGAAGTCCCTTTTGATTGCCTTTGGATTTCTCTCTGCAATCTCATCGCTGCCAACCTGCACAACTAGCAATAGGTAATAATCAGAGGTCCGAACCAGACCAGGGAGTTTCCTGGTAATGTCTTTTACCCGGGCCCCAGGGAGGCAGCAGACTTCCCTGTGGGTTGGATCAGGTCTGCATATTGGGCCCTCTGTCCCCCTCAGAAGGGAGTCGCCTATGACAATTACCATCCTTTTTCTTTTTTCAGAGGATGTGAGAATGCGTGGGGCTGCCCGACTGGGCCTAGGCACCTCCCTAGATAGGCCTTCATCTACACCCTGATCTTCATTGACCTGGTCCTCAAGTTCCAGAGCCCCATACCTGTTGCGTAGGGGCAACTGGGAAGGTGAGGGAGACTGAGAGGGGATTCGCCTGCCTCCCCGAGCAGGGACCTGTATCCATTCCCCTCCATCTCTTAGGTCCCCTCCTGCCTGGTGGCAGGAGAGCAGGGGAACCTCCACTTCTTGCGGAGCCTCCATCTGCTGCCTCTGCCTCAGGGATGGTTTGTAGAGTGTGGGCCCACCAATCTATCTCCCTCTCACACTCCCTGATACTCCTCAACCTTTCCACTGCCTCCTTCAGCTCTACCGCCAGGCTGAGCAGATCATTCACCTGGTCACACCTCACGTAAGAGGCATCCCCACTGCCCTCCGTCATCAGAGACAGACTCGGGCACTCCCTGCAGCCAGAGACCTGGACAGCTGCATGTTTACACAGGACCTCTGTCTGCGTCACCACATTTTTCCTAACAATGGCTTTCACCTGAGTGGCAACCATACCTGGGTCTCCCTCCGGGCCGACGCCCACCGCTGGAGTAGCCTTCTCCAGCTGGGAAAAGGAAGACGGGGGCCACGCCCTGCCTGCGCAAACTGCCGCGCCACGCCCTGTTCGCCGCGCTCCTGGTGGCCGGCGCTCCTTAGGGCCGTTCAAATCTCCCGTGGTTTCGTTGGTTTGAAACTGAGACCGTGCTCTGGAGATACGCAGACTATGACCTACTATATCTGTCCTTTTGCTAATATCCACAGCTGCTCAAAGAGGCTGAGAGAACAAGGCAGCTCAGAACCACTCTTCCATCACTGTCACATTTCCAGAAGGGACTCTACAGCCCTGTGCATGAACTCTGTGTAGGGGGCTTTTAAGATTTTTTTTTTTTCCCCCCTCAAAACTGAGTTTACATTTACTTTCCTACAGCCTACAAATTTTTAGTAGGAAGCTGATTAAAGTGGCTAGTGAGAGATGCTAGAAGGAGGGGTGTACCTGAAATCATACCCTTTCTCAGGTTTAGACACCGATTTATAGGACAAAAAGAGGGGCCCTCTGTGAGATCAGGCTTGTCAGCACACATCTTTTGATTAAGGTATCTAACAGTAGTCCTTATTAAAAAAAAAAAAAAAATAAAGGAAACAAGACAAAGTATAAAACAAACAGCTCTATTTACCTACCTCACTGTTTTGTGTTTAGTGGTTAAAGAATTCACAGAAAAGCAAAAACTCTGAATTGAGCCAGGACTCAAACCTCTTGCTGAGTTCCTCAGCCCAAACCATCAGCTATTCAAGCACTCCTCCTACTGAAGCCATAGTATGACACAGGAAAGAGTTTAAGGCCTGTAAATTTATATTAGTCATACCTGTTAACCAATTAGCATTTAGCTAATAATTTCCAACCCACATCTAATTAAATCTCTAGAGTTGAGTATAGCCACCCAGACTCTCTATGTCATCAAAGGAGCACAAACAGCACCTGTCTCTACAGGAGTCACTCCCTGAGGGCCTCTCTCTGCATCACCATAGTCTACAGAGGGAACAGAGGACAAGTTCTCTCTTAGCTTAGACATCTCCATTAGATAGCAAAAGTTTGTAGAGATGAAACTGAGCTATAGGATCAATAAGCATAGAGAAAGACAAAGTTTTATTAGGCTGGCTGAGCTAACACCACCATCTGTCTCATATTAACCAGAAACGTGCCTACATAGCAGGCTGAGTTACATACCTTCCTGAGGAATTTGATGGTGTAAGTGGATTTCCCTGTCACCCATCTAGTGAAAACTGGTGAATGACCTAATATATATGCATATGACATAAATCTTTCATTGACTTATTTTTGTAATGTACTTGCCAGTCATGTACAGTATATTATAAAACTCAGGCATCTCAAAACCAAATATCTGTTCCTCATGTGAACAGGAAAGGACACCACCACAATCTATATCTGCCTCAGACTTTATCAAGAAACATGAAACCTATAAAACCTCCTTGCTTGAATTTGAGGATAGAATCAATTCCCAGGTCATTGACAAAGAGATTAAAGCATTCTGCATATTCAAAGGAGAGGGTGATGTTTGAAGGCTTGAGGGTTTTTTTTTTGTTCCACCCAGTATACACTGTTAAATTCTTGGAGCTGCTAATTAGCAAGTTCTGTTGCAGAGACAGGAAATGGTCCCTCCTAGACTGTGACAAAATAGAAGAGACTGAACATTAATTTTTCCATTTCAAATGGATACCCAATGGTCAGCTTGATAGGTAGAAAATAAGACTTCTTTTATAGACTGTATCATGTGCTCTATTTCTAAAAAGTCATTCAATTCTTCACACCATTATTGAATGCCCTGATACGTGCTCTTCCTCAATTCAGCAGTCATAAGAGAAGCACATTGTTCTGAAGGGCCGTAACTAATGCTGCTTTCCACCTGTAAAGTTTGAGTCTCCTTGCCCTTTCATTCTGCCATCAGCTCTGCTGTGGGCTTATGCGGAGATGCTCTGAAGTCAATCAGGTTTCCTGCAGGTCTCCCAACAGGCAGCAATAATACGTTACTTAACCTGTGAACATGTTTGTAGGCATGTGAGGCAGCAGTGTGTGGCAACGGTGTGGCTGAAGCCTTACACGTGTTTAACATTAATGCATCTCATTATAACAGAGGCTTTAATTTCTCCTTCCCAATTCTAGGCTTTTGACAACTTGACCTCAATTTGGAGACCGTTCGTGGCTCCTATCATCTGCCAAGAGAAAGGGTACAAAGGAAGCGGCACAGTTTGCCTAGGATCAAAAAGGTGCTTATTTTTCTCTCTTTTCTCTCTAGACACAGAGACTAGAGGAACTCCTAATTTAGGCAGCCCAGTCAAGTGCTTAACATTAGCTCTGTGACAATCAACCACATCACTTATCCTCTTTGCTTTTCAAGTTGTTATGAACTATAACCATATACATTTGCTGAGGGAGCAGTGGTCATACCTGACAGATTGCCCCAAAACTAAAAAATGTCCAAAGTAATGGCTCTACAGAGAACAACGATTTGAGATAATTGTATTGTTTAATTCCAGTAATGGCATTTTTAAATAAATACTCAAACACCAGTGGAAAAGTATCTATATTTTCCTGTTCCTTCTTCTGCCTGTTGTAGTCATTGTCTGGTAATATCTTCAACAAACTACAGAGCACTGGAAAAATCAACTATAATTGTCTGACAAGTTTTGATAAGGGAAAACTTACCCTTTGCTAGAAACACACAATTTCTGACCTTGTGACTTTATATGTGAAATATGCAGAAGAGAATAACACAGTTAAAATCTATCTTGTTAACTTGTCTTTTATTGCTAAAAATCCTCCTGGAAAGTATTTCCAAATACATGAAGGACAAGAAAATGATTGGGAATAGTCAGCGTGAATTCAGGAAGGGGAAATCATGCTTGACCAACCTGATAGCATTCTACAATGAGGAGGATACCTTGATGGATGAGGCAGAGCCATGAATGTTGTTTACTTCAACTTTACTAAGGCCTTTGACAGTGTCTCCCATGTGATTAGTGGCACAAGGTCCAGCTGGAGGCAAGTCATGAGTGCTGTATCCCAGGGCTCACTATTGGGCCCAAGTCTGTTCAACATCTTCATTAATGACCTGGACAATGGGACAGAGTGCATCCTCAGCAAGTTCACAGATGATACAAAGCAGGGAGGAGCAGCTGATATACCAGATAGTTGTGCCATCTTTCAGAGGGACCTGGACAAGCTGGAGAATGGCTGACAGTAACCTCATGCAGTTCAACAAGGGGAAGTGCAAAGTTCTGCACCTGGGGAGGAATAACCCCAAGCACCAACACATGCTCGGGCTGACCAGCTGGAAATTAGCTTTGCTGAGAAGGGCCTTAGGGTCCTGGGGGACAACAAGGTGACCATGAGCCAGCAACACACCCTTGAAGCAAAAATAGGCCAACAGTATCTGCAGCTGGATAAGGAAGACCATTGCCAGCAGATGGAGGCAGGTGATCCTTCCTCCCTGCTCAGCACTGATGAGGCCACACCTGGAGTGCTGGGTCCAGTTCTGGACTTCTCAGTACAAGCAAGACATGGACTTATTTGAGTGAGTCCAACACAGGGCTGCAAAGATGATTAAGAGACTGGAGCATCACTCATACGGGCTGAGAGAGCTGGGACTGTTCAGCCTGGAGAAGAGAAGGCTCATGGGGGGTCTCATCAATGTGTATAAGTACCTGACAAGAGAAGAGGAAGAAGAGGGAGCCAGACTGTTCTCAGTAATGCTCAGTGACAAGACATGAGGCAATGGGCACAAATTAAAACACATTAAATGTCATCTGAAAATAAGAAAACATTTTTTTACTGTGAGGGTGGCACAGGTTGCCCAGAGAGGTTATGGAGTTTCCACCCATAGAGATATTCAAAACCCAGTTGGACACAACCCTGGACAACCTGCTCTGGCTGACCCTGCTTGGATGATCCCAAGAAGTCCTTTCCAACCTAAATGATTCTGCATTTCTGTGAAAAATTAGAGTCAAGAAATCTCTGACTACTTCTGTCATTAGAGAAGCCATTCCTGTTAACTAAGATATAAATCTTTTATTTCACACATATAAAGAAAATGGGATTCAGATATTAAATTTACTACAAATCTCCCTTGTGACTGCAGAAATGTTGTTTATTCTTTCTTCAGCTTTTGTCTGTATAATTATCTAATCTATTTATATGGATTTAACTAATTAAAATATATTAGTAATAAATTTTTAAATAACTATCAATGCCATATGCCATTTTTTTACCTGAAGAGCTTCAGTAAAACATGTATCTCTAGAAAAAATTCAACAAACAAAAATAAAACACTCCCCAGGCAGGTAGATGAGGTGGAGCAGAGAGACGGAATCAGCTGAGCGACAATAATTCAGACTAGCTGAGGATCTTCTGCCTTATCTTAAACAACTTAAATTCTTCTTTTGCAGGTATGTATGGAAGAGCTAATACAGTTCATAGAGGTAAAGAGGAAAAGGGTAAAGTAACAAAGTAAGGCAAATTCTATCACTCAATGGCAAAAAACATTACATGGAGCACCAAAACTCCCTGGAGCCAGTAAATGCAGGGTCAGAATTGGGGCTTTTGTTAGTGTGGCTCAAAAGGGGAGAGACAAAACTAGCAGGAATATACAGCTGATATATGGGATAAATTCCCTTAAGTCAGAATGCATCTTTTAAGCCATCTAGCAAAGCAGTTTCTTTCTCAAAATCTTGCATTCAAAGTATATAAGACCTGTTGCCTCCAGACACTCTCTAAAAAAAATTCCTTTACCTTATATTCTCATCCTCTTGTAAGAGTCTACTTAATCCATTCTCTATGAACTTCAGTGTTGCACCTGGAATTCACAACATTTTTGTCTTTCTGTAGGGCTCCCTCTTTCTCTGCCTCAGTTTCTTATGGGTTTCATGGGCAAAATCACATTTTCAAAATTGACAGGAATGTTGCTACTACAATATATTAAAGGTTGAGGCTTTTAGATATTATATTGATACAGACTGTAAATATGGTAAGTAGTTCTATCATCTGTATTTATAAACACAGTAATGGAAGTAATCATACAATGATCTTTGAATTCCACTTTCAGAAAACCATGGTGGTATTTGTAATTTGTTTAATTTATTCCCATAGAAAAAATGGCATCTGTAGTGCAAACTACAGGAAAATAAACTAAAATTTTACCTTTCCTGTAGCACTCTCTCTCCTGTCTGCTCATATGCTGTATTTTTAAATTCCATTCATCCTATTTGCATTCTTTTGAATTCATCTTCATCCTGCCAGGTTCTCCAGTTCCATTCTTTTATTTTTAAATAAATAATGGAAAATGAGATGTTTTGGGACTGGGGGGTTCTGCTCACTAGCTGATATCATTGCTCTGTATTAGCATGTGTTCTCAAAAATGGGGAAGCATGACTAAAGAACTCGAAAAAGTACTCCTAAAAAAATTCTACAAACCTAAAGCGGCAGCCATCTGGAGCAAGAGCAATGCCTGCCATGAACTTACATACCTCAAACTCTGAAAGGTTTTCAAGCTGAATGAATTCGCATCTGTCAGAGAAACAGGCAGACTTTATGCAATGGAATGCAATGTGGCAATTAGATGCAATTAAAATTATAATTAGAGAGCCATATCGAGTGTGCTCACAGTAATCTGGGATCATTTTTTTCTGCTACAGACAGAAACGAAGGCCCAGCCTAGAACAGAGATTGATCTAATGTCTGCTGGTAGCTTCTCCTGGGGAACTTGACCCTTCCCCAGGAATGGCTCTTCCTGCCCGGCATGACCCCAGGCACAGCCAGCTGCTGTTGCTTCCAGAAAGCTATTTATGTTTTTAAAGGCCAAGAGCAATCATTTGGGTTCTTGGCTATGTCTCTTTACCAAATAAGGTTACTTGCTTTCCAGCTTTCCAGCCTAAACTCCCTCTTAATATACAGGTAATATAAAAAGCACGATGCATGCTGTTTATGAATGCTGATACCCACTGCAAATCCAAGTCAGCCACGTACTCCATGCCTGCTTTGTCTGACTCAGGCTATACTGCAGGCAGCGTAACTGAAACATCAGTCTAGGAGTCTGAACCGAGATCTCACCGGAGCGAGGCAAAGCTACCCAGTGCATGCATATTCAGCATGCGGACAGATTTGTCACGGGAGAGGTTGTAGGGTGAAGGGGACTCTAGTCTCCCCCCAGCAGCATCAGCTGGTGTGCTCATTACTCAGTAATGAGACAGGGGACTGCATGGCCAACGCTGTTATAGGGGCTGCACACCCTGGCTCCAAGCCCAAACATCCTCAATGAAGAATCACATTATTTTTAGTATGTTTTATCATCTATGATATTGCTGCTTCTTTCTCTTCCTCAGAATTGTGATTTGCTGCGTTAAATCTTTAGATTTAACATATATATGAAAATGAGTATGGTATAAAGTTCAAAGACTAAAAAGCAGCTAAAAAGGCATATTTTACCTACTGTCTTTTCACAGTAAGGAAAATTGATGGGGTTTTATGCCAATCTAAAAGAAAGTAACAGGTAAAGTATTCAACTGTTTTCTTTAGGAGCTTTTAGAAATTATAATTGTGTTTCTAGAGTTTAGATATCTAATTAAGGAGCTATTTTAACTATTTCAAAGAACTTGATCAAATTTATCTATCTGCAAGAGACCTAATATCTTATGAAAGTTTTGGCTTTAAAGATATGAGTGCCGTTATAGAAGAGCATGGCACAGCCTTACTCATCTTGACAAGTTCAAGGCAGTGATGGATGATTTCTGAGAGAAAAATCTGTCGCTATGGTTTGTCTAGTACTAAAGGGAAGTGCCAGTAAATAAGACACTGAGTAATTATTCAGAACCACAGTGGTATTGTTTGCATGTGTTATATAAAATCATTTTTAATAACTGTCATCAAAGAACACTAAGCTCATCGGCTGTCATAATAGAATGACAATATATTATGCACAAAGGTGTAGTCTTATAATTTTAAAACTGAGTCTTCAGTAGGAGAAAAGGCAGGAAATTAAAAGCAAACATCTCTTCTGAATTCCCTTTTTGTTCTCAGGCAGACCTGCATGAGATAATTGCATGATAATACAACCAGGATGCTATATAATACCTCTAACAGTTTAGCAAGAAACTAATTCATTACCACTATGTTATGGTTTTCTAAGTGTTACGGGCAAATTTCTGTGATCTACTACTTTAGTTATTTGAATAGAAAGACTGAGATTCTCTTGTGGAAGGCAAATCTGAGGGAATAGAGGTGGTACAAAAAGAATACTCTCTGACTATGGTTTTTTTATGTTAACAGAAGACTGCCAGGATGGTCCACTGGCATGAGGAATGACAAGTGCCCCCAAGCACAAGTGGGAATATCAGCCTATATCCTCTGAGCTTCTCCCCTAGCCCCCAAACTGGGAAGTAAAATACGTTAGCTGAGACTTCCTTAACTTGAATTTCAGATAGCTTGGTTCACTCTGCAGCTAGGATAGGCTAAGAAGATATGTGCTAGCTGTTCCTATAGCCCAGCTGACAGATGGGACCTTGTCAGGCAGCAGTAATGCACCCGAGATCTACCACAGGCTTGTGTCCTGCTTCATGCACAGGTTTGCTTTTAGCTCACGCATCCTTTCTGCTGCAGTCAGAGAGCCCAAACTTCACCCATGGCAAGTGTGAATTAACTGACAACAATTGTGCCCTTTGGCCAGGGTCACAGACAGTTACAGCTTACTTTGAAACCCATAATTTTTTTCATTCAAGGATGATCTTGTACAATACTGTAAGCGGTTTATTCCTTAATGAACACATGGCAAATTAAGGAGTTCAGAATGGTTATTGTTTTATGAAAAATGTGCTTGAGTGCATAGCTGTTATGCAGCTGTCATCATGAAGAAGAGCAGGATTTTTGAAAGCATCTTTGGAAGTGACTCCATTAAGAACATGTGATGCTTTTAATCTATTAGTTTCTTACTTCTGACGTGAATGCCTGACTGCTTGAAGCTGGCGGCAGAAACTCCAGATACTTCAGAGAGGCCACAATTTCACTCCTGACATGAGTAAGCTTTTCCAGTTCTAATAACAATACAAACATTTACTATTTACATACTGTATTTTTCTGCATTTGTCTCCTTGTGTCATCACTAAGTTTAAAGAAATTATTACACAGTGGATGTGGATTTTATATCTCTCTCTATTTTAAGAATATCATCTTTCAGCCAAGCGTTTTGCCCCTGGCAAAGAACTTAGTACCAATCTGAATTACGTACATACAAATGCAAAGAGAATGATCTCAGAGCCGAAAAAGACATTGAAAAGCTGAAAATGTATTGAAATATACATTGACTTAATGATAAATATAATTCACCATAAATGGTGCTTTTTCAAAAGTCACAAATTGACCTACAAGATGGGCCTAATGATGAGACACCTCAAATCAAAGATAATTATCAGATCGAATCTAAAGGGGCTGAAAAACATATTTTAGAATGCAATGTCCAACTCACCATAATAAAGCCTCAAAATGGTTCTTTTCACTGACATGCAGCTAAACCAGGATACAATTCCAATTCTGCTTTGAGCAAGTCTCCCCAGGTGCATCAGAGAGATTGCGCTAAAACTCTACAGTTATGTCTACTTACTGCTTGGTATTTTTGCACATTATCATTTAAATAAGCCACAATATGTTTTGCTCTTGAAAAATTGCTTAAAAATTGTTTGATGGTGCATACCACTTGCATACACCCCCTTCTTCAGAATACTTCTCAGGCCATCTGTTACCCATCTCCCAAAAGCTACAAGTACCAGTGCCATGTTGTTTCACTAAATTATATAATAGGAGTGGCTGGGGCGCAGCCATCTCAGGACTCCAGAATACAAATTTGGAAATACACCTTCTGCATTGTTTTATTGAAAATCACTGTATGCTCTTCTGATCCGTGCTAATGGCCGCAATAACTCCCACAATCATGTTAGGAAAAAAATGAACTATTATTCTGCTATTAGGAAAGAATTCCCTAACGGGCACATATGGGTTTTCATATCTAGTTCATACAAATTTAAAGACCAAAGTTTTGTCTTCAGTGTAAGCAAGGGGATAATTTGGCTAAAGGTTATAAAACTCATGTACTAACAATAAAAATGTGACTATCAAGATTAAGTCTTTGTTATGTTTCTGGAACATGGGGAATGTTGTATCAGCTGAACAGAAAACAATCATCAGAAAGAGATCAGAAAATTGCATGGGAAAAAAATTAATATTGCAGAAAAGGAATGTACATCTAAAAAGCTTTTTGAAAATACTATACAGATTTACTTTAAATGTGTAATATATATATTTATTTATATAATACCCATATTCAAAATACAAGTGTGGTAAATGGTGCACACATATTAAAATCAGGTATATAGGGTGTCTGCATTCATTGAAGTCCCATCTCAGTCAACCATTACTCCTTGCTTCTGCCAATGAGTCTTCTTGGTTTACAGCAGCCACCAGGCGATCCTTGCCTTGTCGACTCCACACAAAGTGGTTTGTGCAACAGATCAGGGATGCAGGCTGAGAGCCTTGAGCCAAGTGCAGCAAGCCTTCCAAAACAGAGTTTAAAGGTTGCAACAACCAGTGAGGTGAAGTGCTTTGAAGATGGAAGGTTATCTTACTCTGCTACCTTGAATCATTGTTGATGCACAAAAGTCTAAGGCAGAAGCAAAGTATTTTTGTATATTTTGAGTTTCACAAAGTTACAAAGACTTGCAAAGGCAGGTGTTTGAGAGGAAAGAAGACCAGACTACATATTGCAGCACCAGATCCAGAGATCTCCTTCTTCCCTTCTGTCTCCACCTGACAAACTCTAGGCATTCATGTCATATAGGTAAAAAGTTGGTCCCAAAGCATAGCCAGCCTTTCAAAGGTGCATTTTATGGAGAATGAATGTTAGGACCATGAGATTCTTCCAGTCAACTCTTCTCATTTTTTTGCCCCTTCTCAGTCCAAATGTCATCAGGAGGAAATTTGACCTTTTTTTTTTTTTTTTTTCATAAAATGATTGCGCCTGTGCTTGGCTAAACCCTAAGCAGCTTCTTAGCCCATTTTGAAGATGAATAGAATTTCTCACCTGCACAGGCAATAGTCTAGTCCTAATAGAAAGCTTTCATGTAACATGCTACCACGTTTTTACTGAGCCCATACGTGATGGTAACCAGAAAACTTGAGGTGATTATGGGCTTGGAGATAATAATCAAAGGCCTTGTCTTTGAGAGGTAGAATGACAGACATGTTTAAGCATAACTGTTGTTTTCAGTTGTTATAAAGGTGAGGCTTCCCTGGGGAAATGCACAGACTGCAAAGTGAAAAAAACCTTGAATTTTATTTTATTTAATTAAAATATAAGAAAAAGTATTTTTTTGGAGTAGACATTATATTGTATTTATTTGGAGGATTTTAATTAAAAAGAGTACTACTTTCTGGATTCTAATTCTTGTGTGCTCAGTAAAGATCTCATATATTAGCCTAGAAATCCTGTAGGCAACTTGCACATTTTAATAACCCAGAAGCAGGTTCCTATGGAGTGTTGTGGAGTGACACATCTCTGTATTGGATTATCCAGGCATTTATCATGTGCACTAGTCCTCCAAAATTTTTCAGGCTAAAACTTATTGCAGTAGAGTTTATCTTCAGCAGATCTACAGACTGAACTCATAAAAGACCTCCATTCAAACAAATATAAAATAGAACATATGACTAAATAGAAAAGATCACCTTTTGAAATACTTCCTTGGCTATCCATCTAAGCCAATTTTCATGATCCTTTTCCCTGTAGTTTAAGAGAATTGTATTATTACTATTCCCCAGTGATTCCATTAAAATAGATTGATCTTGTCTTTCAGACAAAAAAAAGGAGGCCTGAGAAAATAAAAAAAAGCAACTTTTTTTTTACCAACTAATTTTTGCAATAGTTTCAGTACTCCCCTTAATCTTTTCTGTATGACCATGAAAGAGAGTATTGACAGGCTTTACAAAGCCCTATAGCACAACGTACCATCAGAAAACAGCTCCATAACGCATGCTCAAAGTTACCCACACATCCCAGTGAGAGGAATGGGATCTGTAAGTAAAACCTGGATGGTAAGAAGCTTTGCTTTAACCACAGCTCTGTTTTTGCTCTGCCAGAGTTACCAGTTAATACCACCGATGAAAAAAGAAACACAGTTAGCAATTACCCCTGTATCCATTTAAGCTGTCAGTGTTAACAGGCACTGCTCTTTGGACACTAGACACCCTAATCGGCTGCTTGTTCATTTTCTAATGAAGCTGTCCGCAAGTGTCTGAAAAGTGATGTCCTTGAGACTAGCAGCTTCAATGTGAACAAGTGATTCCTACTGATTTTTTTTTTAACTGGCATTGAGTTTGTTTTTCAAGGAACAATATAGAATTACTGCACAATCTTTGTCAGTGCTTTATAGACGTTCTGCTATGTATTTCCCATTTCCTCAAACTAAAACACTGGAAGCAAACCTTTATTTCTATTTTGTAATGCACGTGCCTATCTCATGATCAGGGCTACTTAGCTATTTGACAACATTACAAATAACATTTTTAATAGGCTTTGCATAAGCTTCTCTACATATCATCAAGGAAATTCAAGAGGATGCTTTATTGTATATTTCGTGAAAAAAGAAACAGAACAAAGTTCAAGTCCTCAGGAAGGCAGAGGATGCTTTTTAATTTAATGAAATTGGTTATTTCTTTTACAATAAAAATATTGTACAAGACTATTTTCATGGTTATTTGACTTCCCATGTTCCTAAGTTACGATTCCATTTTATTGTAAAGTTGCTATTGCCAGAAATCAGTTGAATAGTATTACTGTGCACTCGTTCAGTACAGGGAATTTGCTACCTTTCAGGTTTGGAGGGACACACTAAGAGCTCCTGAAACAAATAATAAATAATATTTGTATTATTCTTATTGGCAGATTGTTGCTGGAGATTCTCAGTGGCTAAACAGGCCTTACTATGTCAACTGCTTTAGAAAAAAAAAAAACCTAGTAGGAAGTAGTTGCTGCAGTGGAAAGTTCAGTCAAAACAGACAATGGTTTGGAAGAGAATAAAATAGATTCACAAATTATCCTACATATATAAAGCGTATTGTTGGGTACCATCAGAATAAAATGCAGCTAAAATGTGAGGAAAACAGTATAACTAAAAAGAAGTATCAATAGAAAATGCTATATGCACTAAGCAAGCTGAAGAGCTACCTCATAGTTTGTGTCAGCACCATGAAACATTGCTGGACCAGCAGTTTTCTTTTTATGGATGTTTTCCTTTGACCTTATTAGTTTGGCTTTTACAAAGACACAGCTGTCAAATTCCCAGTAAAAATGGAAAAAGTGTTGATCCTATCATATTATTCACTAGTGCAGGGTCTTCCTTTCTTATTTTTTTCCATGTCAGCACTATTTTATATCAAATTACTCATTTGGTGTGATTTATAGAACAACAAAAGAATTACTGCAGAGGGTAAAATCGATACAATAATGTAACTTAGCATGAATACTTGTACTTGAAAAACTCATGCTTTTAATTCAATACTGAGCTACAGAATACTGCTTTCCTCATTCCCAGTTGTCTTATAAGATTTTCTACAAGACTACAGAATTATTTCACATGTATTTTTATTTTATTTAGTTTTCAATACTATTATCAATAGTCACTACACTGCTCCAAATACTGTCTTTACCTGAGCTTACAAAAATGAACACTAACAATTGTTATTAATAGTAATTATGAAGTGGGTCAATCCACAGATGAATAACAGAAATCTCCGTAAGGTCTATTATGCTCTTGAAAGGAGACTCAGATCTGGCCTGTAGGGTTGGGGGGGAGGGTGGGGGGCTGTAGCCAGCCTGCACTCCCACATTTTAATGCTTTTTCCTTTTCTCTAGCTAATTTTACATCTCTCTATTAGCATACTCACAGACTCTTTCCTAGTTACCATCAGCTGTTGCTCTAAATGAATACGTTTGAATCATTATCTTTAACACTTCTTCAGGAGTAAATTTGTAATCACATTGCTTGATGGTCTAAATTCACTTGTCCACATCCAGTGTAGACATTTTGATTATGATTAAATTGCTCAATCTTCTCTGATACATCCTCGGGGGACAATGACCCACACAGACTTGGTGAATAGGGCAGAGGAGACCCACACTGTTCTGCAGTGGTGGCTGGAGGGCAGGCAGGATGCTTTAATATGTCTGAACTGTCACCAGATGCCAATGTTTAGGGCAACCAAATTTCACCTTTAGTAATGAAAGAAAAGATGGAAGAATAAAGGAACTTGACCTGCTCACTCACCTTTTAAAATGATCTTTTCCAAATGAGGTTAAGGAAGGCAGAGTATTGAGTCTCTACTATGGCAAATAGAAACCTTGGCTGTGCATCTCTGGCAATAGCTGATGATAAGTAGGAAAGAGTCTGTGATTATCTAGAGGCAGATGTGTATCAAGGGCATGTATAATACAGTGGGAAAAAAATTTAGTGTGATGCAGGGACTGTAACCAAATACTATTAAGACAGGAGATAGTTAGAAACTATATTATAAATACCTTCCTGACACCTATAAAAAACAAATTGTCAGATAGCCTTTCAAAAGCTGTCTTTGATTTCTATTGCTTGAGACTCCTGACTAGACAGAACAAGGAAGATGTTTAACAAATGTGTTATGGAGAACAAACCTGCACTAGAAGAACAGATAACTCCCAACCCAGTAGACCTTTTCCCATTTCTACCTACTGTGTTATGTACAAGAACATCCACAGTCAGACTTTTTTGCAACACCATACTTCATTAAAAACATGATTCACTTTCACCTTCTTTTTAAATTGTCCTCTGAGTTTTGTTCACAGTTATTAAGTTCAATGGGGTGTACATAAGGAGATGCTACTTTTTGAGGGGTAAGAACCAGGGGAGAAAAACAACCAAAATGCACTCCATTTGAAAGGGATTTTGTACATTCTCCAGTATTCACGTGAAAAGTTGGTGGGGAGAACGGTATCTCACAGGACTGAACTGTTGGGTAGTCAGTATCTTCTTGATAGATAAACTGGTTCATTAATGTACTCTCAACTTACTAAAATTCTAACCCATAAAGACAGGCCAGACAGTGAATTCTGCTTCTCATATTCACCACAGCTTGTCATTCAGGAATTTTTACTAGCTGGAAGACAAGGTTTCCCCACCAATGAGGCACAACATCAAGCAAAATATGAAGTACGCTGAGTTGCAGGTGGTACGGTTCAGCTCCTCATACAGGGGCAACCTGACTAAGAATCTACAGATTTTAGCAAGATACTTACCTGCCTACAACAGTCTGATCCATAGCCCACACAGGAACCCTTGTATGCAAAAGCTGATGTGCAGATGGATGACCGCTTGTCCCAGTGCCCTGTGATGGCTCTTAACTCTTGCTGAATTTCTGCAGGCAGCATGGAGCTGCTACCACTGATGTAAGTAATCATCCATCACATACTTGCCCCCAAAATCAGTGGAAAAGTATGGCTTTAACAATGGCTGTATTCATAACTAGTAAACTACACAGTGCTGGGGCATACAACGGTCCATACTGTTTAATTGTTAACCTGTTCCATCACACAATTTGGTTCCTTCAGTGTAAAACTCATTCCAGCAATGCTCAGGTGAGATAACAACGGCTCCCTCCTGGCAGAGTAGGCAAAGGCACCTCGCTTTGGAGGAAAGGCAGGTTACCCATAAAGATGCAGGCCATGCTGTATTGCTTCCCCTCAGCTATCTCTTTTAACTAGCACATGTAGCCGGCAGGATTAAAAGGAGCTGAAGAGACACTGAAGTCATTGCGTCTGTCTTCTGATGCTCAGTAGTGACATTTTGGTATCTTCCACTTGAAATACTCCTAGAGGATGGCACTCCAGTCTGTCACCATAAGTGATTTACAGGCTTAAAGCATGAAGACTACATCCTCAGTAACATTAAACCTTGGGCTAACAGGGTTAAGACATTTAATTAGGGGAGACTGTGATTTAGATATGCAAGAAGACTAAAACTGAAAAGCAGAAGCTTATCTCTAACACTAGTAATTTAGTTATAATTTCTTCCGCTGTGACCTTCCTGTGAAATGCTTCCAGTAGATATTGTATGTTCACTAAGAGCATGACAATCACCTGATAGAAACACTCCTCTAGCAGAATTGAAACAGGAACCAATTAGCATAAAAATCAATACACAAATCCTGCTTAATTATCATAAATAACTCGGGCAAGTCATCGATAGTGAAGGACTCTTCTTTTTTGGGTGTAAGTGAAGCTTTCTTGGTTTAACATAGGTAAAAATCACTTTGGGGATTCCTTTTCGCATTTGTATCACATTCTATTTTGCATAAACTCAGAAACTCCACTATAATAGTCAGTAAACAATAGCAACATTTTAAAAACATTACTACTAAAAAGGAAAGGAAAATTTCAGGGGAAAATTCCAAGAGAAAGGGGCAGAATGAGCAAGAGAAAAAGAAAATTGCAGGAATAAATAACAGAATTTTAAGAATGAGAACAGATGAATGTAAATTGATGTAAACTGACAGTTTTACATGAATCTTGTGGCTGTTCACTCAACTCCTGCTCAGGTTTTGGCCTAACAAAATGCTCATGCTAAGGCGTGATGTTGGCTGCGAGCAGCACCGGACAGTTTGATTCACTGAGTGTGTTGTCCTGTAAATTTGAAAGATCCAAATGAATAAATATTCAGTCAAAGTGAGCAAGAAATGCCTATGAGCATGGTGGTTGAGAATATGTTGACAAATGTGAACAAATATTTCCAACATGTAATTATATCCGGTCTTCATAATCCTCTAAAGCAGATGTTAACTGGGATAGTGAGTGTGTTACAGCTGAATATTTTTTATGCTTCTGGGAAGAATATCTATGTGTTTGGTCTATTTAAGATTTAAAACATTCTGTGTTTGTGCTACCTATACTAAAGGCAACTTAACTCTGCCTGCAAGAGCAAGTGAAAATTGTGAAAAATAACCAAAAGTGTATTTTATTGAATCTATTTACATATTTAATCTTACACATTTATTTATTTAACCAAATGTAAGTAAGATAAAGATATTGTGCATCTAACTATATCCCACTTACACATACTGAAGATTTGTGGCAATCTAATCTGCTTTATTTTGTCAGTTGTGAATTAGAAAATCTTCTCTAAATTAAATCCTTCCTAAATTAAATCAGATTTACTGACTACCTATTTTTTTCTTTTTATGTAAACTCTCATCTTGGTTAAAAGCAATATTTGCATCGCGGAAGAAATTCCAGGTCTTTCAAACATTTATTAAGCAAGTTAGTAATGTAAACAATAACAGTCCATTAGAGAAATTATGTTATACATATAAACATGCATAAGTCCCAGTAAAATATATTTTTTTTCATCTGGAAATCATTATTTTTGTTTAGAAGAACACTACAGTCTGCTGGCATGAAGGAAGAAGAACATACTCAGCACTCCTTATAGAAAGTCGATAGGAGTTTGCTGAGATATTAGAAATGCTTCTTATCCAGTATTACACCTTCTATTTTAACAGGAATTTGTATTAAAAAGCTTCATACCATAGCAATAACCTATTCTATTAGAAAAAAAAAAAAAATAAAGTGGCAGTCCAGGTAGAAGGTTACAGATGATAGACATTCTTGGGCAGACTTTGAATCATATAATGTAAACAAATACATTTCATTTTTGTAAATAATAGTAAAAGCATTCTTATTATCACCATTTTCTTTCTCCCAGTTGTCTACTAACACTAGTTTAGGGTGAAACGTCTCAGAACCTCAGCCCTGTGAACAGAAGAAATGGGACTGCCATCTTCAGAAGCTAGAGTGATGGCTGGCAGACAACTGTAAGCATGATAAATAACATAGTTTTTATGAACGAACTTTATGAAGTTTGCAGGGTTTGTGTCTGAAATTTGAACCTGATCCTACCCCAGAGCGTACATAAGCAATTGGAGCTGAGTACAGCTGAAAGCAGAATCCGGCCTTGCACCATCTGAGTATTGTAACTTAATGGCTTCACAGTAATTTTCACAGAACATTACAGCATTATCAAAATTAATGCTAAACTTTGTAGAGCAGTACTGAATCTCACGCTTCGGGGCTTACGCTATTATAAAGCCAACACGGAAGGATAATTAGCTTTGTGTACCAAGTCCTAATGCTTTCCTCTGAAGCCCTTGTGCTGGCCCAGACAATCAATTGATTGTCTATTTCCAATTTAGGCATTCACTTTTTCAAAAGTACACTTCCCAAATTGAAATGCTTGACACAGTTTCAACTGGAGTCCACTGGTCAGTATAACCATGATTTAAAACTGGTTTTAATCCAAAACTATGACATGCCACTTCTGTAGCAGCCAGCCTTAAATGATTCAATATAATAAGAAAAGCACTTACTGTATAGCCAGGTAATTAACTATATGAATAACTGAGCAATTTTCCTGCTATAGTTTAATTTGTGAAAACATTTCAGTCACCTTTAAGTTGGTAGCCCCCATGCAAATACTGTTCATGTACTGTGAATTTTCAATTTCCTTTTCTTAATTTGCATCCTTTTTAATTGTCTCATCTAAATGCACATTTTTTTCATTAAAAATGGCTTGAGTAATGATGTAGGAATGATACTCTTCAGGGCCTTTTTATTTTCAATTCTAGTCACCTGTGAATTATATCTTTTTTAATACCTGAGTGAAGACCTGCCATTAGGAAGACCATAATAAATATGACTCATTATCAGAATACAAATGGAAAATAAACCTATACTTTAAAAATTACTAGACCTCTGGGAGGAGTTAGACCTTGATTTATATTAGGTCCCAGAAGACTATAAGGCTGTGACAAACCGTTCTCATTACCTATGCTCTGTCTACATTTTATCTATTGCAGACTTCAGGGCAGACAGTTATACATTTACAATAGGCTCGTTACAAAACAAGAAAGGTAGATAAAATCCCAATAAATATTTACACAGACCTATTCATATTCAAATAAGAGTTTGAATGGTCAGACTTCTTATAAAAATTACCATAAGTTCATTTACAAAACCGCTGATAATATTTTGGTTGGAAGAATATGACTGCAGACATCACTCATGGCAAACAGGCTCTCTCCTAAGCACCTCCGATTCGGGGTGAAGCTGAGTGAAATGACTGGGTCTAAGAATTTTCTCACCTGAAAATATGAATTTAGCACAACTAAGGCTGTTTGCTATATTTTGTCACAATTCGCCAATTATTTTATTACTTTCTAGAAGCAAACTTTTAAAAGCCAGGGTATTCGCTGCTTGTTATTTCTGGCTTCTGGGGCTTCCCTGGTTGGAGCAAACAAGCGCAGTCAGAAATCGCAGGCACTTGCCTGTCCTCCTCTCTGGAGTGCCCACCAGTGACCACAGCCACCACAGAGCCCCAGTTCAAGCAGGTACGTCACATGAAAAACAGGGCGTCAAAAGGGGATCAAGAACGGCAATCTGCCTGGAAAGCTGCCACTAAAGCCAGCTGGTGAGCAGGTACAGAGAGCTTCACCCGCAGCAAAGGTTTCTAAAAGGCTGAGGAGAGCTCTCCTACATCGAGTTTTCAGCAGCTCCAGCAGACAATGACTCGAATGAGAAAAGGAGCCTGGATTAATAAGACAAGATCTAAACTGTAGGGCTCATAAGGACATTTATTCATTGCCTGAGACACCTCATATATTTTCCCTGGGTGGAAGGAACTTCGGAGTAGGTTGTCATTCACCCCCAAAGGTCACCCTTTTCTGAGGCACTTTCCCAGTCTGTGAGGAGGCAGAGTGCTCTGAAAAGGCTTGAATGCATTATGCTGGTTTAGGCAGACAGTATTTTATTCTGTCTCTACATCAAAAGAGATTGCATCTTCGGGGAATTTTCCTGAGCTATATAATAAACTCTCCTTGTATTTCCCTTTTGTCTTTTATTTTCTGCTATGTTTTCTAATATTTTACTTTCCAATATAGGATAAGAATAGCAGAAAGGCAGAAACAGAGGGAAATCCTGCCAATTCTAAATCCAATAAAGTGCCGAGAAAAGTTAGCACAACTGAGCGTGTGACTTGTAAACTGCTCTTTAATTCAACACAAGGTGACAGTTGTTAATCTGAAATATCTCACAGAAAGAAATATCGAAACTCCAGGCAACATCTGATTCATAAGAATTTCCATAAGTTCTGTGTGCAGATCAAACAGAATGTATTTCTACAGAAAGGGCAAGAAATTAAGAGTATTATCTTTTTTGTATGAGTGATGCGCATTTTTATTTCTAAAGAAAAAATACCCAAGTATTTTGTTATCACTCTCCCTTCCCTCTTTATCAAAATTCTGCATCACAACCTCTCCAGAAAACACTTCCCAGCCTCAAATCAGGTTTTTCCACTTGCTTTTTCAATAGAAATTCATTCTCATGGGACCATTTTGCTCTCACTGAGCTACATCTCAATCAGCAGACAATTCACTGAGGAGACTCGGTTTGAATTCTTGCTTCATGTAGTCACACTCAATTGAACATAGATGCTGGTGATCATTAAAGGCCACAGCAATCTTCTGACAGTTTTGTGGAAAACGTCCAAAATCCACACAGTGTCTGAATATCATACTCCCCTGAAATTAGAGGTGCACCCTGTGCGGTGAGATGACCTTCTGTAGCTCTCCCCCCCCAGTACACTCATACTTTGACATTCTCATACTTACAGCAGAAATAAACAGGAAAATATGACCAGCATAATAAATGTAATAGTAAAGGTTATAGCAAACACTGGATGTTCATATAAAGTAGACAAGGACCAGTTCCCTAGCTTGCCACACTTCAAATATTGAAACGATAGAGAGATCTGAGAATTTCAGAACTATCTGTCCAAAATTATAACTTACTGAATCCATTAAATAATAAAAAGAGCCAGCTGTTATACAGCACTTATTTAGCAACTCCTAAATGCTATATATATATATATCTCTATGTTGGGGCAAATGTTTTGTGCCTGGAGGAAAGGCAGAGAAGCTGCCTGTTACCGCAGTTCTTTGGCATGGCTAGGAGGCCAGCCAAAGCCCATAAAGCAGCTTTTCTTCCAACTTTTATCAAAAGGACCAAGCAATCCTTTAAAAAAACAAATAAACACACCCCCCCCCAACACACAAAAAAACCCCCAAAACAACCAAAGAACAAAACAAGCAAAGCACCAAGTCTCCCTATGTAACCCTTCAGAAAACCCTCCAGCCTGTTTCCTAACTCAGCAGCTGGGGAGGGGGGTGGAACGAGGTCAACCTAGTGACTACATCTTCTCCTGCCAGCTGCTGGAAGCTGGTTCCTGCATATACCATGGTTATGGCTTCTGCAATAGCCAGTGGCCATGCCTATACACTTGCACAAACCCGCTGGCTGCACAGGAGCTGTGTAAACAGGATTTTTGTTTTTACCATAGATTCCATGACTGACAAGACTTTAGGTTGAGTAATTCTATCCGGGGCACCTGTTACTTCAGCTTCCTGGTATCATGAGACACAGCTGAAATGCATGGACCCACCAAGTCAGAAGCTGCAATCTCCAAAGTGGATGTAGTTAAATTTCATGAGTTTTCCCCTCACCATGAGTTTTAAAGATGATCCAGTCCAGGATGAAAGTTATGTATGCTTGTATGCCTGGACTTATTAATATAAATATCTCCTTTGTGTCTTGGTACATTGTCAAAGGACCTCAACCATTTCTCTCATCCATAACTTTAAACCCGCTTTAGAAGTTTCCATCAATGCAAAGAAAAGTATTGCTTTGAATATATCAAAGTCATTACATAAAGCTCCAGGATATTGCACAATCTCACCTATAAAATGGATATTAGAAAAAGCCAGGGGGCTCAAACCTATCATTTACCAGTAAAAAATAGTCAGACACTGCCTTCTGATCTCACTTTAGCAAAAATATTATTAATCGAATCATGGTACAACAGAAGAAAGGTCCAAACACAGTGGAAATTAAGTAAAATAATTTCTGCAAGAGAATGACGTATATTGGAGCTTGGTTGTTGTTATGTTGACCTCAGAGAAGCAGCTAAGTATGCTCTATCCAGAAAAATGGAAGGGGAATAACAAAGCAGTAATTTCTGTACTTCCCAGTGATTCCAACAAAATTAGTTCATAGACATTAAAAATAGAAAATATGCACTAGGTCATGTGTTCCATCTCCTTACCAGGCCAAGATATTTTGTCTTACCTGCAAGTCAGTTGGAAAAAATCACATTTTTCATCATTAATAGTATAACGTGTTTAAATAGCTTTGAAGTAAAAGCAGTATCGAAGCATAAGGTAATAAAGCTCATACCTTCATTATTCTATTGTTCGGCTGACGAAGATTTTCTGCAAAGGCAGTTTATCGAGAAAGCGGTACATCAGCTTATGTTATGAATACTGTTTTTGCAATGCAGGAAGCCTGTTTATTTATTTATAAGTGACAGCTTAGATTCTATCAGCTGCAGTACTGTCAGGCAGCGACAACCAGCTGACTCGCAGACGCTGGGGCCAGAGCATGTCCTGGCAGAAAATCCTGCCTGCACAACCTATGGCCAAGACAGAAATGAGGTTGAATCCAACCCTTACGGTGTCAGATCAGGTTGTAAAATGCACCTTTTTGGTAAAGCCTTCTTCCAGAATCACTGCTCTCAAAACACATCCATACACACAGTTTTCTTCCTTTTGGCATTACAAGGATAGAGAAGAGTAAACATAGCATTTTGCTCTAGGTTTTTCTAATCTCTGAGGCTTTTACCAAGGATTTTACCCTCAGGCACTGGTTACCAATCTTTAACGTAAACAGCCAAGCCCACTAATAGGACTTACCCTAGTGTACAGTGAGATAATAAGATGGCAGTTCACAGTGCATTACACAGGAAAGAGCCTGCCTACATTATGCTTGCCCTGCTCCCTGTTCACTAGTGGCTGTTAAGGGACGTAAAATCTCAACATCACAAACAAAATGTACACAAAACTGAAGTCATTAGATAAAGTATTCAGTGTACTTTCAGACTACATACACAACCATTACGGCAGACAGCATATTTTCATACTTGTGGATATTGGGCAGATATTTTAATTCATAAGAAATAGAACTAATTAGTGGGAACTTAAAGAGGTAAACAAGTAGGTTATTAAATCTGCTTACAACAGTAGCTAATAATCCTCATATAGGTAATGCATCCAAATAGCATCACTGCAACAGCTTATAATTTGCTCTCCCATTCTTTCTATGTACACTTGATAACATTTACTTCCACCAGTGCAAACAAACCTTCCACATCCCATATCAACAACTATCATTCTGTGAACTAGGCAAAATAAAAAATTCATGAAGCCCTAAAATCACAGAATGAATGCTAATATGTCAGTTTTGTTGTAGGATTATAGGGCATGTGAAAAATATTTATTATCCCTTGTATAATGCTCAAATGGGGTAATCTGTATAGACTGAGACCGTGGAATTGTACAGACTAGGCCATCTGTATCTGTAGCTATTCTATTCACAGAACAGTGTAATTTTTCCACAGAATATTTATAGAGTACACAGAGAAGAATTTGAAGTGATTGAAGAGGCTGCCAAACACCATACTCTGCCTTCAGGATATAGATGATACCTTTAAAATGGGTGAAAGGCTAATTAATCTTTAACTGTTCATGGATGATATATAAGATAATATGCCTTAGCCTGACAGCATTTTGGGAAGGCAGACAATTAAGAACTAAGCCACAATTTTCCTGGCAAGACAGCACACACACAAAAATAAGGCAAGAGGGTTTAATATACAGGTGCATGAGAATTTAAATGCCACTTGAAATACAACCTGAAACTCAATCTTCACTGCAAATATTATAGGTAGCTACAGGGCAGACAGGTTGAGTTTGACAGAACCCACAGCTTCAGGCTCTTGAACAAATATTTTACTGGGGGAAAAGGCTGCTATATGCGTTTTATTGTAGTATCACTTTCTAGCAATAAATAATCTGCTACTTTCTAACAGATGCGACTTTCATGGCAAATTACTATTATATTCTTCAATTTTCTCAAAGAGAACCATAAGATATATGCAGCCCATAATGGAACGACAGTCTTCTTTACTGTTTCATTTCGTACTTGTTCAATATATGTACACACCTATAATCATTTGCTCTTATTCCTTACCATGTCTAAAATAAGATCACAAAGTTCCTAAAACAAAGACTATATCAACACAGTAGTCATGACCTTATCCTGAGTGAAACAGAGAATTTAAAGATCTCATGTCAAAGTAGTCCAAACTTAGAAGGACCAGCAGCCAGCCACAGAGCTCCAGCATGGAGCACAGTAAAAACTAAATTACCCTGCTTCCCAGATAAATTTTGCAGCTTGCACTGTACTTAATGGCTAGATTGCTTCCTGTACCTGAGCTAAGAGGTTTCAAGTGATTGACAATAATCAAGCTCTTTTTGTTCTACAGAAGTACTTGGTAACTTTTGGAGTTATATGAGTAATAGATAGCAATAACAGTGGGTGAGATTTTGGGGTCTTTTTGTGCATACTGCTAGGTTCTTCAATCCTCTTTTAGTACTGCACTCTAACTTAACAAATTAATGATATAAGCATCTGACTTTTTCCAATTGCCTTGATGGAAAGACATCACATCTGAGTATATCAAAACTTATCTGCCAGAAGTTTTGTTATAACATCCCTTCTGGAATGTGGGGGAGGGCAAGGCAGAGACGACATGGTTTAATCACGGAAGAGAGCAGGCTAGTTTAACCTAGCAATGTAAAGAATTAACTTCTTTCATGTATTTTTTGTCACATTCCCCCGGCTTGCACTATTTCATGCTGTACATGACACAACTTTAAGAGCAATCAAAAGCAAGGTTGCATTTGCATTGACATTTGGAAGAAATATTTTCTCTTTTGCACATGATATCAAGAATGGTGCCTACCTCCTAGTTAACCCACTGGAAATTTGATTACTTGCAACTATCCAGATGGGTGGTTGCAGGTAGCAGATGTCTCATGTGGCTCATACATTTTTAGCATGAGTCTGTAATGGAAGCCTTCACCCTTGCTTATGTTACCAAAAGTACTTTTTAATGCTTTGTTTAATTTTGGCTTCATTTGAAATGAACTAGCATAACACTTACTTGCACACTAGAAAAAAGAACTACTCTCACAAGTCTTGTTTTTGATCACAAATTTGTGTGGGTTTTTTTAAATCCAAACTTATACCAGTATGACATCATGTCCCCACTATCTCATTTTCAGCTGCTCAGCATGACAGCAAGTAGTAGGGACACATGCTGCTAAACCAGACAAAAATGTTTTATTTATCATTCACAAATCTCCAGAGTTTCAGTACCACTCAGGTTAACGTACTTGTCATACAAATTATTTAACACTTACCTGTTCGAAGGATTTACAATGAAAGCAGACACCAGATACTTCTCAAGGCAATTCACCAGTGTTGAATAAATCACTTATTTCTGCAGTTCTCACTTGTATCATTTTTTATATCTATTTATCTAGATACTGAGATCTATATGAGATGTTTTTACCATCAATATACCGGGCAAGTAAAACCAGAATTAAGCAAGTGTTTAATTCTGGAAATGTCAGCCTAGGACAAATTAACACGGCTCACCCAATGGTGCAAAGAGACAACAGATGTGACATCGCTCTTCCATTACTACCAGCCTTTAAAAAGTCTCTGGTTTAATTTCCTAACTTTTTCAGCCATGTAGCTTATTCTAAGGATCATAAATAACTCTGATACTGAGGTAAAGATATCAAGGGTGAACTCTTTACAAATTAAGCCTGTGGAAACCTCCCATTCTTGTATAATGAGATAGTATTTCTCCAATATCTTGAAGCAAAGCTGTACTAATGTTTTCTTCACAGAACCTTACTATATACAATAGCAAAAAATACAGTACAGTGTACTAAAAATATGCCTATGTTGTTACCTTCTAGTGAATGGCAACAGAATTCTTAACTCGTAGAATTAGAGAAGGATTCTTTTTGCAGTTCTGTCATTGTTTGATAGGTATCTGCACAAGTTCAATAAGTCACTGAAATGTTGTGAGTTTAATTACTGCTGGCAAAATACTTAGCAGTTTTGGAACAAAGGACTATATAACGTTCTAAATGCTTGGGATTAATTTGCCCTGGGATTGATATACAGACAGCACATAACCCCCAATTTGACCAAGGTGACCAGGCTTCTGCTGTAATAGAACTAACTGGCATTTTATAAACTCAGAAGAAAGTCTGTGTCAGTTTTAAGACTTGAGGAATGTTTCTTGTGGAAATTGAAATTTGGAGAAGGTAAAAAAAAAATAAAAAATCTGGCAAAGAAGAAAAAGGGACCTTGCTGATCACAGATTTTGTTATCAGAAAAACTAAAAAGCTGAGAACTGCAAAGTCCCTCAAGGGTCATCAAGCCTAGCCTCCTGCTACCACAATGTAGATAACTAATCCCTTTTGTAAATTAATCAAAGAAGACCAATTAGTTTTGGGGGCTTGCTTCTCTACCGCTCCACTTTTAAGGCTGTTCCAGAATGTAACTCCTACTGTATTTATATTTTTTTTTCTTAGAATTGCCATCTAAGTTTACTCAGGTCCATTACTATTTGTTTTTAAAAGTCTGCTTAACCTTTTACCTTACACAGTAACTTTCTATGTCAAACTACTTACCCTACTGAAGACCTCAAGAGGACTTCTAGAGAAAGCAATCCACTCTTCTGTGGACTCAAGTTTTCCAAGCTAAGCAGAGTTCTTTCAGTCTCCCACCATAAGATATGTCCTTTGTTGTCCTGATCATCCCACACACTCTTTTGTAAAATTGTTTCACTTTAAAAGTTCGCGCTTTTTTAATCTACAACCTGCACTTATTTTCAGGTACAAGCACATTTAAAATAGCAAATGACATAAAATCAGAGGTGGGACTGGATCAGGAATAGTAGTCTGTAGCTGTAAAGGACTGGGGCTCTAAAAAGCTTAGGGGAGAGAGGCACCTGCAGTAAAGAAAGAAGGATCCAAAATAACCAGGCTGTGATCTAATGTCCTCTTATAAGAACAAACATATAATCTGTCATGCTTGTGAATTATGAGGAAGCGGTTCATTCTTGCTGGTGTTTGTATTTTTCTTTAACCAGATAATTCTCGAGTTATATGCATGAAAGTATGCTAGTAGTTTTGGAATATGATCAGCCATTATTTCACCAAGACCTTTTACAACAGCACAAATACTTTCCCTGTCTCTGAACTTACACATTCTAGGAAGGCTTTTGTCTTTTTCAGAGCTGCATCACATAATTATTCTATGATTAACTGTGTCTCTGTCTTTATCACTCATTTTTAATTTACAGTAGACTTAGTAGTAGTTCTTAAGTACCTGACCTTGTACTAGAACATTTCATTCTGTTTCTATTAATGCTGTTTGAAGGTCACCCTGATCTTCCTATGTATTATTCTCATCTTCCTGTGAATTCTCAGTCTATCTCGACTTCGACTGATTACCAGATTTTTCTATCTGGCCCATGACATTTCAGGAGTACTTTATTATTTCACATTGTTTGGGGTGATATGGACTACTGAGAAACAGTGGAAAGAACAGGTGGATGCAATACATGAAGCTGGTGACAAACAATGATTTCAGTGACCGTCGTAAACTTAGGCACAAAGAGAAACAGCTGCAACACCACTGCTGTAGATGGGCTCCAAATTCACATCACCTCATTTTCAGCATTTAAATGAAATCTATTATCACTTCTTATACTATTCATGATTTTCAAATGAAGCAACTTTCAAATGTGATTCAGCCCACTGAAGATCTAAAACACCACTAGAACACGACTTTCTCTTTCTAATTTAGAATCCTAATTTAACTATGACAGCCAGGTGCCCACACTTAAATGGAATTATCCTGAACTTTCACGACGAGTTTCTAAATAATACAAATCAACTTCATCCAAACTTTGCTCCATGCAGTGGCATTTTAAAACACGAAAATGAAAAAGCAATTTTGATATACTCATTGACACTTCGGAATTTCTTCTATGAATTCTTCTATGGATTCCTTTCTAGTGGATTTGGTCCTTTTCATTTGAAAGTGAACATCCATGAAACCAATAAAATAGTAAAATACCATGTATTTGTGCATGTGTGTGTGTGTGCGTGACACTACGTCAAACAATACATACAAATCCCATATATGTATTGTGTATACACAATACAAACAATGGCATTTCTTATCAAAGTACTTTACGTACAAATCCCATCCCGGTCACAGATTAGGACTCTTCTCTCTTGGTTTGGATTAAGAAATATTCTCTAAATCAGTCTTAATCAGTCCCATTTTATCTACAATAGCATATATTCTCTCCTAAAAGGAAAATTTTGGATCAAACTTTATCACTTCTTCTGTTAAAGACATTTTTCATTAAAAAACTTGTCAGGTTGCTTTGGGTCCAAATGCATGTGTGATATTTGTATAAACAAATGTGAGTGGGTGAGTAGAATGGGCTTTTTGGCCCTTTCTAAAAGAATTACCTTAAAAAAACCAAACAAACCAAACAACCTGCATCAGTCAATACAGGGCTTTATAACCAACACAAATCCGAATGTGCTTGAGAGAAAAGTGCTGTGGATCTGGTCCCACGCACCTGCAGAGACCTCCCTGACTGCTGCTCTCAGCTCTTCAGTGGCAGAAAGGATCATTTCATCTCAGGATCGCAAGCCTTTCTGTTTCTCTAGCAGATCCTGGAGCGAAGCGTCAGCCCCATCTGTAAGTCACAACGCTCTGCTGTCACATTGCAATTACGAGGTTGTAAAGGGGACATTCAGACTGCGATAAAGAATAAAAGAGGCAGAAAATGGTTCATTTTTTTAAACCACCCGAACAGGTACCAACAGGTACAAGGTGGGATATTGCAACCCAAATTCTATTTCTTTTCTACACTCTACTTTAGGACCATAAATGCTTTTATAAGCTTTCTAAGATTGAGTAGGCTATTAAGGAATGGAAAGTGATGCAAGGCTTAAGCACCTGAGCAGGAGCTCAGGGAGGAAATACACTCTTAAAAATTGGGCAGGTACAAGACAGATATGTAGCACCTCACAGCAAAGTGGCACTGGGAGAGAACAGAAGCGTGTGTTGCAAGACAGCCGGGGAGAAGAGCAGTGGGACCTGGAAACTCTTTGTACCAAGGGAGTCAGAGACAGGCAGGTGGAGCTGCCAGGGTGAGAAATACAGCACGGTAGCATTTACATGCAACCACAGAAAGGAGAGGTTTGCCTTTCTGAGAACCGCTCCCCTCCTTCTTCAAACAGATAGGCAGCCTGGAAGGCTGTAGGCACTTCCTACTGAACCAGGCTCTCCGTTTTTCCACCTGCGTTTGTCAGATACTATTCCTGCAGTGCGTCCATTTTTTCAAGGCCAATCCAGCATTGCTCAGCGCACATATATTTCCCGGTTTTGCACCTCTCTCTGTAAAAGAGATGAACAACACCCTTCAAGAAAGAGCTTAAAGCAGAACCTCATAGGCAATAGATTTGAATAAGAAATATAGTATTTTCCTTTCATGAGAAAATGAAAGCAACCACTCTTCCACAGAACACCCACAGAATCAGCTGAAACATTAATGAGCAAAAGGGAACACATACCAGATCCTTTGCCTGCTTTATTGGCTCTGCTTTTCCATGAATGGCAGAAGATATAAATATTATTGTTAGCCTTAGGGCTCTCTTCAAAAATGCTTGTCTGTATCAACTCATATTGTGAAAAAGTGTCAGTAGCTGTGTTAAACCACTGCAGGCTGAAACTGAAAAATGGCACAATAATTTTTCCAACCAGTGCATGCAAGATCAAAGCTGTTAAGAGGGGATGACAGGTGGCATAAACGTCCCAAGGCCCTGACTCACTAGAGGCATAACATCATCCACTATGACTCTAATAAAAATAGTCCCAGTAAAAACAACATAAAAAGCAGCAAGTAGCCCGTTATATCTTTGACCTAGGGGTCATTCCACCAACAGATCATCTGGCAGCCCAGTGAGAAAAGTGTAATTGTATTTTATTCCCACACACAAGGCTAAACGTGTCAGATATGAAAATATAAGAAAGAGGTTTTAAAAGACATGTTTATATTGATTGCAACAATAAAATCAATGCCAAAGGACAATCTCTTTATGGATATCCATCTTCAAAGAAATTGCATAGTTTTATATGACTCCGGTTTTGTTCTGTAAACTAGCAATTTTCTTAACGTTCTGGTGCTCAGGCTTGTAGCTCTTACTGAAGTTAAAAAAATTAATTTACTTCAGTTAGAGTTAGATAATGAAGACTTTAATGCATAATCTATTTGTGATGACTAATAATATTTTGTAGCAGACAGTACAACATGTCAAAGCTAGACTTCTAGTAAACCTATATTTATTCTATAGTCTATATTAATAGTTGTAATTTAAACATTAAAAAGGGCTATACTTAGTCTTTGAAGAAAGTTATGAAAATAAAAGAAATACTGGGGGTTTTCCCTATATTCTGTTATGTGTTTTTTTCACTTTTTCTTACACACCTATGATCACATTTGAAAGAAACCTGTCTAACCTAACAGTTTTTATTCAATTTGGACTACTTGCAGCATCTTGAATACATATCAAAGTAGATAGACCAGTATTAGTTAGGTGTCTACTTTGGAAAGAAATAGAATCATCATAGAAATTAACAGAAGAGAGGATGTCAAGCATCAGCACTACACAGACTAGATTTAGGTGTTAGTTCTTCAGGTTGGAGAAAAACAACTTGTCTTTGCCAACACGGTACATAAAATACAGCAGTATTCACCGTGATAATAACCCGAAGGCCTTAGGAGGCACACAAAAAATGCAAAGTTCACAAAGAAAAAAATAAGGCTAAAGCATTATTTATAGGGATGTGCTTGAGCCCTTAACCTGTAAATAAATCATACTGAGATTTTTCATGTGAATGAAGCCTCAGATTTATTCCTCCAGAGAAAGACATGAAAGCCTGCACTGCTTTGTGAAGCAGACCTGGTACAACACTAGCTTAGAGGCTGAATAGAGTTCATTTGAATGTTATTTAAGCACCAGCTCTGCAGAGTTTAAAGTGATCTTACATCAGCCTGCGGAGAGCTCCAAACTGCAGCCCGGCTAAACTTTGAGGAAAAGATATAAGCAGAGCTGCAGGGGAAAGGGCTGTGCTCTGTAGGGAACAAGGGTGCGTGTTCCCAAATCAGGCTATGAAATCCTAATTGTTCCTAACAGGAAGGTAAAGTGGCCACAGATTAATGGGCATTTTCTGACATATAAAGTAAATAGTAAATGGTTACCTGTTATTTTAGAAGTAGCACAGACTATTACCCAACTCACTGCCACTACACAACCTCAAGTACTACTCGTTAAGCATGACCAGCTGGGCACCCTGATTTGGATGAAGTTGGTTTTGCTTCACTTATCCCAAACAAGGAGACCCGCTTCCAAGTCACGGCAAAGAGTTCGTGCTGGGGCTGCTGCGTCACCTGCGCAGCCCTTCAAGTGCAGATACAAGACACAGCCAGGGCAAAGCCCCTTGCTGGCATCACCCAGCCGGCACGCACCGCGCCACTCCACCTCCGTTCCCAGCCGCAAGGCGAGCCTTGCGCAGAGCTGCCGGGGGATGCCTTGCTGCTGTGCGGGCAAACCAGTGACTCCCAGCCTGCACGGAGCAGTCTGGGCGTGCAAATTACCCAGGCATCTTTCTTATATACATGTCAGCGTCAGTGTGCCCAGCATAAGGACTTCCTCTACTCACATGCTCTTTACACTGTGGTTAAATAGGCAAATTGGTTATATTACTTAAAAACACAACTGTTTCATAAACTCAAAATCCTCCAAATATTGCACATCATAATTTTGGATGGGCACATAGAACTTTCTGACTCCTAAGTGAGAAAGGTGAAGATAATGTTTGCATGAGAGAAAAAGAAAGAAAAAACAGTTCCCAGACATTCCCCATCCTAATCATAAAATACGTTTTGAAAATCCTAATGTCGACTGAATGAAACAGCAAGCCTCAACTACCGCACATGCACTACACCAGCTCTAAGCCTCAGCATAAAAATGGTTACTGCACTCAAGCTGAATTGACAAATGCTTCCAGTGCCTCAAAATGGATGTCTCTGTCTTGCGTTGGTGACTGCTTCATAATCCCAAGCAGCAAAAGAAAGGACAAGAGACTGAAAATGAAAGCAAAAAAGAGATATTACTCTGTCAATTTCAGTGTACAGTCTTTATTTAATTGCAATTTTTACTTATTGTCTTTCTAGCAAACAACCAAACAAACATGAGCATTTCCGTGGAAGAGACATTGCTCTTCTTCCTTTCCTTTTACAGTTAAGTGATTATGAAGCTAAAAGAACAGACAGGGAGAGGCAGCAAATCTACTTTCCTTAAATGAACAATCGTTGGGGACTGTCAATGTGATAGTTCATGTAAGGCAAGTAGTACTTGCCCCCCAAATAGTTTGTTGGTAGAAAGACAGTGTGTCACTACAGAAGCACATAGTGCCTAACATTTAAGAAAAGCAAAACATAAGTTTTAAAAATAAATCAGGCATACCATGTGTTTTACAGGCATAAGGATTGCTACTGTAATTCCAATAAGTGGTGTGAGAACATGCCCTACCTGCTGCGTATGATACGTGCTGATCAGGTTTCTCAAGAGCAGATGTAACTTCAGTATTTGATTTCAAAGAATTCTCTGTTTATCACAGAGATTACTATAATTTTCTCTCTTTCGAGAGATGTGATTATTTTTCTGCTTTCTACCTTTTTACGTAATACTGCTACTTGTCCTGTATCAAATGCCTGCTTGAAAAGGTGAATGCTAATGTCAAAGAATTTACATAAAGGAAAAACAAAGCAATTTTTTTCTAATTGTTGGCATAGAGCAATTTGCCTTTCGAAGCAGTAAAATTCATTGGTGACAATATTTTTACAACATATTTAAATTAGTTAAGCATTGATCCTACAGGGGAGCATAATTAGCTCTGCAGAAATACATGCAGGGGGGACTCGGAAAAAATTGTTGCAAAGTGACTTGAATTATAAGTAAGTTGTGTTGCTATTTTTACTATACATATATTACGCATAGGGTTGCCCAGATATCAAGGCACTCAGCTAGACGGAATAAAGGAGAAGGGCATAAGCTACAATAGGTATTTCCATTATTATCCTTCTTGGAGGGACTTTAAAGAGAGTACTGAGAGATGCAGCCTTGCATGTTGGTTACGTGCAGCGTGGCTTGGGAATTCCACCTGCTAAGTGGCCCTGAGTCTCTGGGTGGCCAGACCTGAAGGTGGCAAAAGAGAGGACAGGACAGCACAGGAACTGCAGCCCAAGGGTGATTGAGCAGGGAAGCAGGGACCGACCTGGGAGCACCGGCCATGATGCTGACAGAGGGAGGAGGAACAGGCTCATGTGACAGAGGAGAGCAAGAGGGGAGTTGCACGCATCCTGCGCTGCTGGCCGTGCATCCTGGTTTTGGCTGCGATAGAGTTAGTTTTCTTCTTAGTAGCTGGTATGGTGGTTTTTAGATTTAGCGTGAGAATAATGTTGATAACACGCTGATGTTTTCAGTTGTTGCTAAGTAGCGCTTACCCTAAGTTAAGGATTTTTTCAGTTTCCCATGCTCTGTCAGCAAGCAGGTGTACAAGAAGCTGGGAGGGAGCATGGCCAGGACAGCTGACCCAAACTAGCCAAAGGGATATTCTATACCATAGAACGTCATGCTCGGTATATAAATCGGGTGGGAGTTGGCCAGGAGGGACACATTGCTGCTCAGGCATCAGTCAGCGGGTGGTGAGCAATTGCATTGTGCATCACTTGTATTTTCTTGGGTTTTATAGCTGTCTTTTTTCTTTTTTTTTTTTGTTATATTCCTTTTCATTACTATTATTATTGTTATTTTTATATAATGTTTTACTTTAGTAATTAAACCATTCTTACCTCAACCCACAAGTTTTACTTCTTTTTTTTGATCCTCCTCCCCATCCCACTGGGAGGGGGAGGGAGTGAGTGATAGATCAGCTGCACGGCGCTTTGTTGCTGGCTGGGGTTAAACCACGACACCGTGTTACCAGCATGTCAGGGGAGGAGGAGAGGCTAACACTGCCCATGTGGAGTGTGTTCAAGGAGAAGGAACAAAGGGGAAGGCAAGATCTAATTTTTCATTTAAAAATCAAGACTTAAGCCAGGTGATGCAGTGCTTCTGCAACACTAATTACAGCTCAAATCAAAGAAGCCAAAAAACAGATGGGCTACTGTCGGGATATAAAGTAACACTTGGAGCCCCTACAGACCAGTGTCTGTGGGTTTGGATAGGCGTCCTGCCAAGGCAGTAAGGAGGGGTTCCCAAATCACCGGGCACAGCCGTGTGCTGAGAGCAGGCAGGCGGAGGGGCGAGTGGGGCAGCCCAGCGCGCTGGAGGAGCACTGGGGGACACGCACACGGAGAGTGGCCCGCAGAGCTCGCACGTGTCAGGGATGGCCCCACACACCGTGCAAGGGGGACGCAATGGGACGCTAGCACGCTGGGGAGCTGCCAGGAAGTGACCAGAAGCTATTTCATCACCTAGAAAGGTTACGGGTTCCCCCACCTGTGAGTCAGAATGGAAAACAATGATACAAAGTCAAGCTGTTTTGACATCAAGCCTTTAAAGAAAATGAATGCTAGTACAGCTATGTTAACACTTTGATATTAATGATGCTGCCAACGCATAACTGACATAAATGTAAACGAGTGACCTGTGTGGATTTGGACATCCTAGAATGAAGGGCAGTGCTGGCTATGGCAGCATCTCATCCTCTGATTTTCACATTAAAGGAATGCTTCCTCATGTCTGAATTCCTGCTGAAGTAAAACTGTGGCTCTTTCCATTACAAGTACCCATGAGAAAACCAGCATGATGTGTGTTGGATAGGTCCTGTCCAATTTCATTCTACTCTGACAACGGACACAGCTTTCCTGTCATGTATTCATGATTAATAACTTATAATTAATTCATAACTAATTGTTCTATTACTTTTGTTAATTTTAAGTAATCACTGTGACAAAACTGCCTAATTGAAATCAGCAATGGAATAAGATTCAAGGGTCTTTGGCAGAATGCTTGGATTAATATGAAAAACGTATTCTGAGTTGCCATACTTGAACATTAGGGAAAGCTGGTTAATTACCGTAAGTCATTATGACACAGGCTGAAGTATAAACTGAAGTGGATTGAATCCTGTGATCATCGATATGCCCAGGAAATCTGGTAACTAAGTTTGTCATCTATATAAATCACATTCTGCGAGATCTCTAACCAAAGCTGGCAGCACATCAGAGAGGAGATGTAAGACTGAATGAAAAGAAAAAAAAAAAAAAAAGAGTAGAAATATCTCATAGCTGTCATCTCTGTTTCTCCAGACAGACATTTTTATCCCCAAATCTAGCTAAAAATCCTGGGAAGGGAAAAGCATCACAATCACCACAATCTCACTGAAGTCAGCAAAGGGAGTTATGACCCACCAGCTCACACCAGTGCTTGTTTCGCTACTACAAACATTGGGACTGCCGTAAGTGAATAATTGAGAACAAAAATAGTTACATCTGCTAAACTTCAAAACTTAGCCTTGTGCTACATAAAAAATAGAGAAGAAATTGTGGTCTATCAGGCCAATTTACAATTATGATAGTGGCAAATAATCCAAGATAATTAAAGAAAGCAAGTTCAAGTAAAGGAGTTTGTCTCTTCACTTACTGTTTACGTAAGAGCACTCATACTGATGAATTGGTAGGCAAAGTAGACGGGGACACTTTCGAGAGGAAATCTGGGCACAAAATGGGTCATCATTGTTCTTGATTGGATTAAAATGACTGTGAGGTATATAAAGCATTATGGGAAGAAAGGGAAGACAATATTAAGCCTTGAGATAAAAATTCAGAGAATATTTCTAAAGTAAAATTGCCCACTAAATGGGCTTTGAGGCTCTGAAAAAAAATTAGTCTTACATTTGAGAACTAAAAAGTTATTTGGAATCAATCAAGACTACCTTCCTTTCTCCTTACCTTTATCATTTCAGTGTTTAACAAGCAACTCTTGCTTTGTTTCTGCAGACATTGTTGAACAAAACTCAAGCATGTGAGATGCCCTGAAGTCAACAAAACTAATCACAACTCACATGCTTACAGCAAAACATGAGCTTAAATTCAGCTGTGTACTGAACCGCTTTGATGGATTTGATTTTGTACAAAGGGGTGAGCTTATGCTAACGCAACATATTCCTGCAGCACCTACTTACAAAAAGCTTTTACTGAAATCTATAAGACAAGTCAGATAAGTGCAGACCCTTTAAAGGACGAGCAGAGTATCTCTAGGTCTGCAGTTTTTTAATTATCCTTTTAAAAAAAAAATCTCAAAGACACGTTACAATACTTATTAGAAGAGCATGCACTGCACAGATGAGAGCAATTTTTGTTCATACAATGCTTTCCACTTTCATTTACCAACTTATTACATACCACACCTCAAACTTTAAAGCTATCACATAGTCTCAGGCCAAAGACGTGCTTTCCCAGACTAAGTTGTCTGGTTATTTATCCTTTATTAACCATCTGGATAGCCAATTACTTCCTTCAGGTCTAATGCTAGTCCTTACAGCTCGCAGTCACTATTGCTAAGGTTACTACGGTATCATCTGGAGATAAGATAAAGTACTTTCAGAGATCTCGAGCAATCCTCCTTCCTGCAAGCGTTGAAGTTTTATCTCAGAGAACAGCAGCACCCTTTCCTTCCCTCCTCTCCCCCTCGAATTAGGCCAAGTAGCTGGGACCAAATACGAGACTCCCTCGCATCCCATGGCTAGAGAAGTGCCCTGTCAGTCTGCTGTGGGGCACTCCCTCCCTCCTCAGCCTGATTAAGGTTTCATTGAGTCTGATATACTCCTCCAAGTCATCCTTTTCTGACAAAAAGAGCCACAGCACTGGAAAAATCACTGGTTTGCTCTGTTTCCATTTAAGATGCGGACAAACCGGCTTGCCTGAAGTGAGAGGCTTTCACAGTTACCCACTAGCTACCAGTGGGAAAACACAGCATTGCTGGCACATTTATTGAGTGGTTTAAATTAAACCTTTAAATTAAAGCTGCAGATAAACATAATGTTTCACATGTTGCTTGAGAGAGTAGTATGGGAATTAGGGGCTTAATGTCATTACCACACTGAGTGAGTGCCTTTCTCTGCCCCACTTGCAAATACAGATATATAGATGCTTTTGTCAGTTTATGAGGAGACTGTGCAAAATTGATTCCGAGGAACTTCATCATGCACTGAATGCTGTTGCCTCTGGAGCCTTTTTAATGTCAACATCAGATGCTTTTCAAAACTTAATAGATTTAATATGGTCTCCCCTTCCCTGACCAATTTGCATCTTTGAAATTTTGTGCAATTAAATTTCACCTAACTTCTTACACTTCAATGATGATGAGTTATGAACTGCAGAATCTAGAGGCATGGATTAAAAAAAAATAATAAATGCCTTGAGACCAGCATCAGTATGTGCACAAGTATACATCTTAGATAGTTCCATCATTCTTTTCCTGGTGGCAAGCAGAATTTTCAGAGAAAAATTGCTAGTGGATAATAAATGTGATGCCTGGTGGTCCTACAACAACACTACGTTACAATACCAAGCTCAATTAAGGTCACCTTGATATAACATTAATATTACAGGGATGGAAAAAGGAAAGTAAAAGGAACAGTGAACGATGCATAAATCTGGGGAATACAGTTATACAGAAGGTCCAATGAAACTAGGCCTCTTCTCTTTAAAAATGGAAAGACAAGAACAATGAGATATAGAAAGCTATGAAGACAACAGAAAATACAAGCATGATGTCAGGTACCTAGTTCACATGATATGACTGAGAGAGATGTTCATTTAATGAGTCCCTGTCTTGAAGTTACTCAGTAATAAGGTACACAAACTGAAGTCATGACAAAAAGGCAGCACTATACTATTACAGATAAACTGTAGTTTAATACCTGAATGCACACTCTAAATCTTTGCTTTGAGAATGTCACTAAGAAACAGCAAAACAAAAACCAAGATCCGACAAACATTTCTTTGACAACTGTGAAAGAAACCCTCTGCTGATCATGCAGCTAATGAATAATGATTAAACTAATCAGAAGCTAAGTTTGGAAAGAAAAAATATTGTTGTAGAAGTTGATAACTGTAAACAAATATGATGAACCAAAATTCAATTACACCAGTCATTTAATTTAATCACTACCTTCTCATCAACACACAGCCCAGCACAGTGAACGGCAGTAGGACAGTAAGAAATCGAAAACCCACTGCCGCCCTACCCAAAACTCTCAGCTTACTAACCCAGCAGGCGCTGGGGCCAGCCATGACCTGGAGCACAAGGGGAGCTAAGGTTCGGAGAGCTGCAGCTCTGACACCATGGCCGTGCACGTTTAAGCACTGCCTGAGCAGTGCAGGCAGCTTCAACAGAGTGGAAGAGGGGAAAAAAAGGGAGGGTGAAGCTGCCTGGAAATGGAGACACTACTGGAGAAGCTGACATTGCAGAGAGCTCCCTGGAAAACCTCTGTCTCATTTTTCTCCTCTCCAAAATAAGTCTCAAATCCTTTTTGCATCCTTCTATGTCATCCCCTGTGCTGACCCAGAGCTATTTACCACCTAGAGGAATAGAACATAGTATCAGAGTTTTTTCTTTAGGTTCACTCTCTATTAAGTAATGACTGTAAAGTTACAACAAGGCAGAACAGAAACATATACATAAAAGCTTCACATTCTGGAATTTTCTGTCTTTTTTAAAATTTATGATTATGCTGTAATTCCACCATTTACTTGATCAGGGTGCCATGGGATGAAAGCAGCTGCAATATGATACAGTGTCATAATCTAAAGGAATGAAAAATTAATAGTTGAAAATATACATCTCCATCTGAATGCGTAATCTATACAATTAGGCAAACATTTTCATTTAGAAATAACATGGTATATATGCTTGTCCATACTTTGATTTATCATTGTCTTATAGACTCTATAGAACTTCAAGGAGATGTCTCATTTCTTCTGTTTTTTTCTTCTTTTTTTGGCAGGAGGATATGATATGCTGTCTTGGTGATATCAAGTTTGTTTAAGATTTTTAAGATTCATGGTAAACAAAGTAAATTTTATGTTCAGGGAAGGCATTCCAGAGTGTTTATTCTCTGTGCCACAAGAGTGTCTAGCTGCTCCTAGGCTTGGATTATGTCTGGAGCCCATGTAAGCACCGAAATAAAAACAGGATGTAAAAGAAGACAGAAAAAGGTTCATGCTTTGTTATTATATCAAATGGCTGACAGAGTACTGTTAATCTGGAAGAGAGTTAATGAAGCATTTTACACCAGGATGGTTCCTCTGAGATAACACTTCTCACAGCAGGTTCAGTCTTCAGTGTTAAAAAACCATCACCTTACTACAAATAAGGAAATGGAATAAGAATACCCTAACATGTGTGTGTATAAAACTGAATATATATAGCAGCAGACAATGAACAGTGAAGGATAGATTATATTCTGCCATATTGGCAACATGGATGAGACAATTTTCATTTTAGAAGTTCTGGCATGATGAACAAAAAACCTGAGGATGATTGTTTTTCTAGTTTTGCTATGAGTTCTCAATGCAAGGATCTAAGACAACGTCATACTTTTTTAAATTTAATCTAATAATCTTAAATTTAATTCTTAAAAAGGATTTTTCCTTGCTGCAGCCTAGGCCAATCGGGGAGTGGATTTTTTTCCCTACCTCTGTCTCAGCAGACTGGTAAGCGAGCAGCTGAGCATGGTTGCAGGAGATGCCTGCATCCAGTCCACAAACACACCTATGCAGCATGAAAACTAGTGGCATTTAGGTAAGCTGCCAAGTTTAAATACCTGTGCAAGAGCTTCACCCATCAGTGATTTACTGATGATTCATTACCTTGCCCTAAAATTTCTTCTTCTGCTGTGTGAGACTGAAAATTTTTCAATCAGCTTTTCCCTTTTTTGTATTGTCAGGAAAAGGTTGCCTTCCTCTCTCTGCAATTCACTCCTGCCAGCAACTAGTGGACTGTGAATAAGTTTGAGGCGTAATTCAGAAAATACTGTATTTCAAGTGGTTTACACTGTGTTAATATAATTCTGTTTAAACTGCTGTCAGGCAATGTCTCATAGCCTTAGTGATTTGAGCCTGTGACAGAGTTTTCACCTCCCTGAACCTGTGAGTTCCCCAAAGAAGGAAAAGGAGAAAGTGCCGCTTCACTTCTGCTCGCAAAGTACCTCCCTGATTTCACGCATGGCTGGCTGGAATACACAGCACGATGCAGTTACACTGTGCTCTTGCATGCAAATTTTACTTTTTTTCCTTTCTCCTTTTGTCACTTCCTAGAATGCAAAGAGCTGTTTATATGGCAAGTGTGTCATTTCTCTTTTTGTAGCGGGGACAACAGTAATAACACTAATATCTTATGCTGCTACTTCTCTGCCATTTGAAAATTTCAAGCTGTTCTCTATTTATTCCTCACAGCGTGGTTTACAGACCTTTGTCCCTGAGAATCTCATAGTGATTTAGTATACCCAGCCATGCAATCCCCTGTGAGATAAGGAAGCATTACAATTATTTTATAAATGTGAAGTTGCTTCAGAGAGAGATTATGGGCTAAAACTATGCAGGTGCCTAGGTATTCTCCACAATTCAAGGGAAAAGACAGGCTTTTCAAGTGGGATACACAAAAAGGCAGGCCATCATATTACATTTTCAGCTAATTAACCAGGAGAAAATGTTGAGGACATTCACCCCTGTAGATAGGTCCTCTAGTATACAAAGTCCAAAATCCCTTCTAGAAAACTGGTGCCTTCAAAATTTCACAGTAACACTGTAGAGATACTCTTGCCATTTAAAAATAGCAAGGTTGTGCTATCTAGTGAAATACAGCTTCTTTTGTCCTGCCCTCCCATCTAAAAACAGTGGAGGAAAGAGATGAAACTGCAGTTCTGAGATAAGACACCAACAAGGAGGCTGTTGCATATAAAACTGGAGGCAGACTGGGAATGAAAGAATGTCATTGCCTCGATGCTGCCACTGCAAGTTTGTCTTCCTAGACATCACGTGAATGCTATTGCATGGAGCTTTCCAGGGAAATTAGGTGTAAGATAGTCTACTTTCTAGACCCCAGCTGGAATCAAAGCTATAGTAGTCCAGCTCAACATGTGTATGATAGAAGGGAAACACAAAACAGTCACTTTACCTTTGATCTCTCACTCCTAAACCTTAAGGGAGACATACAAAACACCTTCAAAAGGTAACTCTTCGCAATGCAATTTATTTATAACTCTCTTGGATACCAATATCAGGGATCCAACACAGGTGCTGAATTTGTGACAAACCATAATCTCTCTCCATATTAACCCCTTGATGTTTCACAGTCTGGAAATGAAATTACCTACCTTGCAATGAAAAGATCATCATCTTAATATGTTTCTCCCTGGTAATGTTTCATCTATCCCATAGATACTATACCGGTTCTTTCAGTCAGGCTAATTGATAGGTATCTAATGATTTGTAACTATCTCAGTCTGTGTATAGCTTTGAAGTTTGCTACTTCTATTTCATACTGGAAGAAAGGCACATGTGCACAGAAGCTTTTTGATGTTCCTTTTTCCACCTATGCTGGTTGGTCTAATTAAAAAAAAAATACTTCTACAAATCTCATCTTGCCAAATTTCCTAAGACTGCAACAACACTTCTGCAGAGACATTTGTATCTAGCCTTGTCAAATACAGGTCATATTAAATTAGCATCTAACAGGTATAGAGTTGGAGAGACAACCACCAACATAATCAGGGCTCCTTTACCTTTTACTATAGACCCAGAGTTTCCTATCAGTTTTGGGATGAGTTTGAGGTTTGCAGTGAGTGGGGGCACATAAAAAGAGTATTCTAGGGACCCTGCTACATGAGATGTCTAACATATGATTCTTCTCATTGTGGAAAGCATGACTGAATGATTCAGGCTTTCTCTGCCAATTCTCTGTTAGCAGGCCTATGTCAAGTCACAAAAAAAACCCAGTAAAGAACTCAAATTGAGTCCCCTCAATTAGTACTTCAACTACTGTACCTTTCCTTCTCTTTAACGATATAATTAAATATCTAAAGTGATTAACTCAGCCATATCTTTTTAATTAAGAGATTACAGTTATTTTGGGTGGACATTTGCTGGGAAGATCAGAGGGTTAAGTAAATTTGCTTACTTTATAAGTAAACTTGACAAAAGGGGCTTATTTGAATTTCTTGTTATGGCTCTTTTAAAAATGCACAGGTTTTGCACCATTTTAAAGTTTGAGTTCTAAAAACTGCCAGAAATGATGAATTTGAAAAGACCGTGCCAGTGATTCTTGCAAGTGCTGTAAGACAGGTTAGATATAGTGAAAGAGCTGGTAACTGTCAATCCCACATTTCAGCTTTTGCTGGAGTGATATGTTTCAGACGCTGTACTGGTAAAATAAATGACTTTTCCAAGTCTCAAATACTGGTTTTCTCATTCCATTTCCAGATGATACAAAATTGGCAGGATACTCCAGATGGTTGTGTGAGTGTCTTCACCCTGTGGGCCGAGCTTGTTGACGCCATGAGCATTGCTGGCAATGATTATTCCTCTGAGAAGGATAAGCAATCCTTCGATGGTTAACCTGATCTCCAGGGGAGGTGTGCTGGTATCATTTCCAGTATCATTCCTGGAAAGGGAAAACAATGCAAATCTCAGTGGGGTTTTTCCAGATGGGTTACCACTTAGCAGCAAAAATTGTTCAGCTGCTCAGACTAATGACAGAAGTGCCTTTCCCACTAGAAATATTTCTGTTCTGTTTCTTTAAATGCAGTTGAGCTGGATAATAAAGGTCTCTTTGGCCCTTCAGGGCCAGTTTGGAGAAGGTTACAGTAAATACCATGTTCAGCAAAACCCCATTCTGCTATAATAGGGTTGGGTGTGTACTGGTCCCAATGACTGATATGTTTTTAATTCCTGTATTAAGGTTTTGACTGTCTCTTCATATTCTGGGTTCCATCTTCATGGTTTTCCTTTTCATAAAAGGGAGTACAGTGGGCAAGCAATGCTAGAAAATCCAGGTATGTGTTTTCTCTAGTATCCTAAAGTACCCATAAGACGTTGTAGTTCTTTCCTAAGTTGGGGGATCTGCACTTGTTCTATTTTACTTAGGGTGTCTGGTGGAATTACTGCACTACCTGCAATCCACTAAAATCTTTACTTCTCTACTTGGTCCCCGACATTTCTCAGGTGGGATCTCAACTTCTGCTTTGCACAGTGCTTGTCACACTGCTGCTGCTGCTTCCCCCACTGACTCAGGGGAGGTTCCTCCCATCAGAATATCATCTATGTATTGGAACGGTTTCACATCTTGGGGGAGCGAGACTGTTTGTAAAAGGTCAGCAAGCATGACATAAGCAATTGTGGGAGAATGTTTATATCCCTGTGGGAGTCTGTTAAAGGTGTATTGTACACCTTCCCATGTAAAAGCAAATTTCTCTTTATCCTTTTCTTGTAAGGGAACTATAAAGAACATATCTTTCACATCTAGCTTTGCCGTCCATAGGTGTGCAGCTGCTTGCAAAGCAGGGCTGTATTAGCATTCAAGCACCAATAATCAACTGTTAAACACCACCTCCCATCTGGTTTTCAGACTGGCCAAGACAGGTGATTTATATGGGGAGTGGGTTCTGGAGAAAAGTTGTCTTTTCTCAAAATCTGCTATTACCTCAAAAATTCCATTTCGTGCCACAGCAGAAATTGGGTATTGCAGTACATTAGTACCAGGGAGTGCAGGGGCTGTGCAGAGTACATGCACTGTCACATCCCAATTTTTATCAGGGTTAGGATTAATGTTTGAACCAAATGACCACACCCTGCCATTCAGCAGGTGCCAGGTTCAGCCATTCAAAATATCAAAACCCAAAATATTTTCATTGTGATCTTTGATTGCAAAGTGAGTAGATAACATGCGCTTCTCACCCAGGAGTCATAAATTAACTTTTGTGGTTTGGCACATAACACTTACTCTGTTTACTCCAGTGATTTTAACTCTTTGCTGTCCAGGTTGCACACCCAGCTTCTCAGCATCCTGTTGTGTTAACATTGAACTTTGTGCTCCCATATCTATTAGAAATTTCATCAGTTGTCATTCGGGACCAGCTGGAATCAGAATGTATTCTGCTTTAATGATGGGTCTAGCCTCATATTCAGAGGAATCTGAGGGGAACAAGGGACCATCATTTCCCTCCTCATGGTCATCAGGATCACCCCAAATATCATCATCCCAGTCCTCTGGGAACACTATTAATTTCTTAATTTGCACAGGGTTAGGCAGGTGTGCGGCCCACATGAGCATCATCTTGATCTTTTCTTCCAACTTCCATGTTTTCTCCTTTTCTTCCTGTAACTGTTTCTGCAGCTGCTCAATTTTCAAGGACAGTATTAATTCAGCTGCTCTTCTGCCTTCTATTTCTTCCTTTAGGTCCACTTCCCTTTTATTGCTATTCTTCCTAAACTGGCAAGCAGCTTCTAGGCAGGTACCTAACATTTTGCAAATAATTCCCTTTCCTATTCCATCCTTTATATGGCCCCCGGCCATCCTTAGCTGTTCTTCCACAGTTTTCCAATCATGCCAGTTATCGCGAGCCCATCCTTCTGAAAATTTGGGACTCAAATTATTCCATGTTTTCGTAAGTGATACTACTTGCCATCCTGCCAACTACACCAATTCATCATGAGTGGTTTGGACCGCTTAAAGAATCACCACCAAAGGTATTAGCAAAAGTGATTTAATAGGAATTTATAAAAGCACTACTTCACAAAGTTCAATGGCAAGGTTCACTCTATTACTTAATACATGGATGAAGAGTACAAAGGAAAATTAAGTTAGAATCAAACTAGAATGATTTATACAGAGACCGAAGATGCAAAAGGGTAAGGGAGAAACATACAAAGGGAAATCGAGTTAGAATTGGTTTTTCATGATTTGTACAGAGATCAGAGATGTAAAAAGGTAAGGGAGACCCTCCCGCTGAGTCACGAGGTTCAGAGAAGACCCCCTTGCTTTCTAAACTCCTGATGGAGCTTGGGTGCAGCTGGATTGACTCCTAGTCCCAGACTTGGGCAACGGTTTATCTCTAAAGGGATTGTATGTGTGTAGCAGCAGTCTGAGGTTCATTCACAGTTTGAGGTAAATCACAAGGTTTAGCAGAACTTAATCATTAACTAATTTAACATTTATGATGTGATTAAGTAGAATTTACTACAATCACAACAGTGACTTAATTATAGATTCGAAAGGGTAATATTTATACTATACTTGCTATCAGATACCCCGGTCAATTCACACACGCACGCACACACACAGACACAAACATATATATATATATATATATATATATATATAAAAATAAAAGGTATACCTGATAAGAATTCCCCTCAAGTTCAGTGAAATATTCATGTCAAATGTCTTGGCATTTCTCAACAGGCAAAGGGTTGAGCCTCAAGGAGTGAAGAGTTTCAGCTCAGGTCCCATCATCAGCTTTCAGCAACGGTCCTCTGATTTTCGTAAACTGGAAGGTTCGCGAGCTCTGTGAGGCGTGCACTCAGAGGGAGATGCTGGTCGCAGCCTGCTGCAGTCCAGGAGAGCTCAAAGGGCATCACTTGGGACTGCTGTTTATAGGTTCATAAGATGATTGACTTTGGTCAGTGCAATTTCAGTCCGGTCATAATTCTTGTCAGGCAACCACAAAAGTGAAGCCATGATCCAAACAGCAGTAGTTTCACATGCGGTTCCAGGCAATAAGAGTTTCAGGTGTGGTTAGAGGGTGCCTAACTGTCCTGACTCACTGTACTGTAGTCAGGATAAGAAAGTACCAGGTTGTCCCAACTCACTGCACAAGAACACAAGGTTGACTGGTCCTGACGTTGCAATGTGGCCCAGGGGTGGTGGCTGCACCACCACAACTGCAAGCAAGCTCAGGTGAGTAAAGACCCAAATTAAAAGAAAATCATTCAGCCACTTTAGGTTTACATGAAAAGGAGTTACCCAGACAAAAGGGTAAAGTGAGTTGTAGTTAAATATAAGATCTCAAAACTCAGAGAATGTACTCAGAGACAAGTTCTTCAGCACACAACTGTATAATACCAACAGGTAGCATGTGATGTATATTTGCAAAGTAGTTGTTCTTTTTGTCCATTTCTCCTTCAGAAAATTTGGATTCGTTCACTATATTTTCATTGCTGTAGGCATACACCATATCCATAACTGGTCAAGGTCCATATCTGACACACTCAAACATTGATGCGATGCTTCAGTTCAAACACTGAGCCATTTTTTAAATTCACATTCTTATTATCATCATCCAGACCTTTCAAAAGATCAGCCTTCAGAAATGATCCAGCAGTTAAACCAATACTGACCACTCAGCTACCTTTCCACACTTTCTGGGCAGAGCAACTGTTTGCTGAGCTTGCTGCTTCTGATGCTGGAAGTGAAAGTCAAAAAAAGGAGTCAAGGGCTTCTCTGCTCTCTTTCTAAAGGTCATTAGGTACTTGTAAGCTGAAGAAGAGGAAATCCATAGAAGGGAGGTTTTCTTGGTCTGAACTGGGAAATAAGGGCTGCATTTGTTCAGTGGTACATACTAAAAATCATCAGACATAGAACAGCAGGAAAGTTTTAGGCAGCTCAGCATACTTCAAGTAACAAATAAAAGCTCAGCTGTTAACAGTACTTACTACACATTTCTATGAGCATAACAAGCATAACACTTGTTATGCTAAGACGCATCTTCATAACTGTTGAGATTCTCTCCTTTTTTAAATTTTGATTAACAAAGCACTGCAATGAAACTTCCCAAAAGCTACCTCAGCTGTCTGCTGTGTCGCTTGACCATGGTATTTTGACAGGGCACAATGGGAAGGAGAAGCACACGCCTGCAGCGGCAACTTATGCCACTGACTCTCAGGAGAGCACAAATGCCTTGCTTCATTGCTCCTGAGCAGCTTCTTCCAGCTGGCTGCAGGCCACCCTAGGAAGAGAAGCTTCGTAGGTGCAGAGCATCTTACATCAGAAATAGGCTGTATCACTATGCAGAATAGGCTCAAAAGTATATCTTAATGCAGAATGTTTGTAAAGAAACTCCTGTTATTTTTTCAACTCAGAGCACTGCTTTATATGAATTTTTCCCTGGCAACCCGTTTGAGAAGTGAGGAAAGTGACTATAATAGAGATACTTGGCATGGGGTTGGGTGAATAGCAACACAGTTTATACAACTCAAGGCATTTGTCTCCAAGTTACAGTAACTCTGAGTCAGGAGAAAAACATATTTGCTTATGGAGTAAATCTGGGTAGAGTGAACTGGAATAAAAAATAACGTAAGCTTCAATCTCCTGGCCAAATTTACTCCCACTTGTTGTACTGTTTTTGCGCTGAAAGTATATTTAGTTGAGAAAATAAGAATGGAATTGGACAGCAGGTTTGACTTAATGGGCCAGCTTCTGCACCAGCTACAAACACATGAAGTGAGGCGCCTTCTAAAGTGTCCTTAAATTAAATGCATTTAATTCCCTACTTGTCCCTACTTAATTAAACATATTCTTCATATAATTCCCAGAGCTCCTTTCATTTCTAAACACAGAAATACTTATGCTGTCTCCAGGCAACTGGCCTTGATGTTATTAATTTGCAGGACACAAACAACAGACCATGTCACTGAGCAGTAAGAATGTTAATAAAGCACTTCAGCAATGAATTTTATTTTTTGAGCTTCCATCAACACAGGCAAAAAAATAACTGTATTCTAAGTAACTTTTTGGAAAAGATATCGTATCTTCATTTACATATCACTATGGAGGAAAGTGAGTCAAAACCCTCTGTGAATATTATTGACTTGTAACTGATATACCTGAAAGGCTTTATTTACTGTTGGGTTTACGTCCATTATATGAATATTTGTAGTTTGCAGGAGAGATATAAAGCTATAATTTACACACCACTCTTTTAGCTGATAGTAAGTGCACTATTTAGTATAAGGGAATTTTGGAAATAATATTTGATAACTACTTAGAGACAGAATAATAAAGATAGCAATTTAGCATATACAACTCTGCACAAGCTGCTACATAAACAGCTTAAATCAGCTTAGTTTTACTTAGGTGACTAGGAGGTTAGAGGACAGGGAAAAATCAGAGATCTTAGAGACAGGTGGGTCTGTGAGACAAAGACCTTTGCACAGGCAAAAATCAGGCAAATGAGATTGCTCACAAAGTAGCCTATACTTGCAAGTCTAAGATCACTTGGATTAAAATAAAACAGTAATATACCTGATTACCTCATACAGATTAAGATCATTGTATCATTATAAAAGAGTAAAATCAGGATTCAGCACAAGGATGCTGTCTCCAAGTGCTGAGTATGCATCCATGCAGGGGTTTCTATCTGCAGTCTCCAAAAGCTCCTTTAAACACAGATTAAATACAGATTTTCTGCCCTAATAAGTTAACTACTTATTAATGGTCTTCAAAACAATCTTAACTATTGTATTTAAAAAACTCTTATTTGTTTTCTTTATTATTTATATGTTCACCAACTGCCTATATTATATATTCATGCATCATATGGATTTTCTGTGTCATATCTGAATTGCTTTTCTTCAATTACTCATGCTATAGGCTGTTTAACTTTTCAAGTGAAATTACTTCTTATTTATTATTGTAAGAATCTGGTCTGTTTGGGTTCGTTTGTACTCCCCTATTTTCTACCTAATGGCTAGTAACCTACTGAGAACAACAGATTTGTGGCCCTATATTAATAAACCTTATTTATAGATAAGTTCTATTCATAACACCTACTCTAAATCACTCAAAACTAGATCTAAGAATGAAAAGTGCCTTGACCTGTTCCCTTCACCAATGGTCCAGTCTCCAAGACTCTTTAAATCTTCAGTATTCAGAGGCCAGAATCAAATAGATTTTTTTTATGGTGACAGGAGAAAGGCATCTCTCTCTAAACAGTGTTATGAAGCCCCTGCTCACCCAACATAATCATTTATCTTCCTTTCAAATGTCAACTCCCTCTCATGCTGATACATGGAGCACTGAAGTTTCCAAAGGAAAAAAAATTATAGTTATTCGAAATACAGCTACTGGGCCTAATCTCATTCCCAGGAAAAGGAAAAGGAAAGAATCCTATGGCAGAATTTAGCAGAAAAGGTTAAAATTTGATAAGGTTATTAGGTGCCGAAAACATTCCAGGATAAAATGAAATGACAAACTCAATTGTGGGAGAGAGTATCAGCTCTCCTTTTAACCATGTTTCTCCCCCCTGCTCAGCTAGTGAGTGCCCTTGCCAGGCTCTTCAGAAAAAAATCCCAAGCAGTATGTCTGATTAATTAAGGTTACATCACAGCACCACCTGTCAGAAGAGCATTGTGCTCTTTTGTTTGTAGAACACCTTATCTTCCTTCATGAATGCACTGTCTGGAAGAAGTGCCTTGAGAATGTGCAGGACAGAGAGATACTAATTCCAGAAATAAGAGCATGCTAGAAACTTGATAGCATAGGCATCAGGTAACTTGTGGTTATATAGTGGCTCAAAATGATGTTTCAGTTCTGTAAGGCGTTGGCATATATAAATTTGATAACACAGATTCATAGATTTTAGGGCTGGAAAGAACTATTCATCTGATATCATTTAGTTTGACTTGCTTTGTATCACAGTTCTCCCTGCAGTAGGACCTATAATTTGTGCTTACCTAAAGTACATCTTCCAGAAAGGCATTCTGTCTTGATCTGAGGACATCAAGAGATGGAAAATTCACCTCTTCCCAAGAAAGCTTGTCCCAAAGATTAATAATCCCCAGCATTTAAAAAAAGTGATGCATATCACCAATTTAAATTTGTCTATCTTCCAGCCATAAGTTTACATCATACCTTTTGCCAAGTATGTTAAAAAGCTTCTTAGTCAATAATAATCTTCTTAAAGATTCTTATTCACAATAATAAAACTTTTAAAAAAAACAACCAACCAAACAAAAAAACCCCCACCACTTTACAGATCCAGATGGCTATGTCTCTTGCTCTAAGATATCTTTTTGAATCAGCTTCATAATTTATGATTGCATATTTATAATCCTCTGAAACTGTGGATACTAGAACTGTATGTGATATCCTGGTCATATAACCATATAAATAAATCCATACCTATTTGCAAAATGATCTGTTATCCTACAGACTCTGTTGACACATCAAGGAGCTTATCAACCCTTTTTGCTATCACATCACACAGGGAACTCTCATGCAGCTGCATGCCCACACTGCACACTTTTCTGGCAGATACTACTTTGGACTATATCCAGCCTGTTCTCTCAGACTGGATGCTCCACAAAACAAACTAAAAGATGATGGAATGATTGGGAAACTGGTTTCAAAAGCACGCTCCTCTTCTAAACTAAGGTATCAACATAGGCATTCTGAAACTTAGGTGGTTTCAAAGTCACTGCTTTTATGGACAGAGACTCTAAACTTGTAGATACAGACTGAAATCCTTGTCCTTAAATATATGACCTGTATTTGGTTCCAGTAAAATACCCAGTCACAAATTCACATTAACCACCTGCTTCTTTTAATTATTGTTTCTGTCATTTTTGTGTCTTTCATGAGTTTTATCAGTAATCACTTTATAATTCATTTTTTTATTATTGATACAAATCATGCATAGCATCAAGCTGAGTACTAATTCTGTCAGGACCATATTTCACATATTCCCAAGAAAGAAGAACATGTTACACCTTGTACTTCAATTGCAACATGTTTTAGGCTGAACGAGAAGAGTGCTGCAGCTTGCCCAGTCTGCCCAGCTCTGTCCAGCAGGCTGCTGGAACAGCCTTGAGGGACCTCACATAAGACCAGCTTGGTGTGACAGAGAAGGAGGGGTGACAGGATCAACAGGGAGTTAATTATAACCATCCTAATGTAAGGAAGTCCTGGGTTGCCTCAAGACAAAGCCATTATATTTTCTCTGGCAACGGACTCTGAGAGATTTGTCACTGAGGAGAAATGGCAAACCTCTGCTTTGGCCTTTTTTTTCTCGGGCTGCCCACATGAAGGAGTGACAGAAGGACCCACATAGCTGAGGAACAGATGTTGTAAAAAAACGTCTTTGCTGTGGCATAAAACTCAGTGAGGCAAAGAAGTTATCATCCTTACTTCGCATTTGCATTATGAAGGAGCTTTAAAGGGATAGATAATTTATTCAGATAAGCAAACACATTTATTCTTTCAAAGAATGAAAGAATGGCTAATTTGCCTTCACACCTTATGAAATGCCAGATTTCTACCAGCGACTCCAAGCTGTTTGAAAAATAAAGGTAGGAGTGTCATGTTCAAATTAATTCTACAGATATTTACAGGTTTGACCTTAACCTATGAATATCAGGTGTGAGGTGTATTTCTCATGAGCCGTGTAGTTAAGTACTCCATCCTTCCCCTAAGACTCAACCCACGTGCCTTTCCACTCAGAATCAAAGGCTTTTATGCCACACAGCCCATCTGCCAGGCTCTGTCGGCAGGAATAAAGGGCTGTGATCAGCCGTGTGACGAGGACAACTGAAAGGGACACCAGGCAGGAGGAGATGTGTGCGAACTGCTGCTCAGTAAAAGGGTCTGTGAGAAGGCAGCAGCAGCAGGGTGAAACAGTGGCAGCCAAAACAGGAGTTCGAAGGAAGGGGTTGCATGAATGCCAGTCTGACCAGAATGCTTTTCTACAGCACAAGCAGTCAGACACCTGTCTTAAAAAGAGTAAGGCACAGCATAAGCTCCCACCCCACCAAAAACTTCCCGGGTTCCCTCCTGTGCTTTTCCAACGTCCAGAAGATATTAATTTATTTTATATATCATTCTCCATTTTCCCACAAAAATACTTCTGTGTTTCATGGGCCCACCTTGCTAAGATATATTCCTCATCAAAGAGAAATTTTTTAGGGAAGTAGCATTTAGAAAAGGCAGAAAATAATTTATGCTGCCAAACTGCAGTGGGAGTTTAAAAGCTGTGAAAAAGGCAGTACCTTCTAAAACTGCTTCTCACCTTATCAGCACCGCAAGGAAACAATCTGAAGCTCAGATCAGTTCCTCCCACCACCTCTGCTGGGGAGGAAAATTAAGGACTCCAAATATTTTGCACTTGCTGAAATAGCATGCACATGTTATGGCCCAAGACTAAAACTGTAATGTAAAACAGCAATTGTCAACTTGTCTTTTCTTATTATTTATTTGTCGGCTGTTATCTGACCATTGTGACAACGGAGTTTCAAAATACATTGGTCAAATTCTCTGTCAGAGGTGAGCTATACAAATTAGCTATCCTACTAAGCATTCATATTTAGAATTGATCCCCAAAATAGACATATTTGGTATGGCCAGATTTGTCCATAATTCCATTTTATTTAAAATTAAACTTAGTTCAATTGTTTACACACGTGCTCTGAAAGCAGGCAGGAGTATTTCTAATAAACCATATAGAAAGCAAGCACACAGTTCTTGTTCACATGGCCTCCTGTTTAACAGGGGGTGTGGATCTGAAATATTGTCCTTCTTTCCTCCCTCCCGTTTGATAGCTTTGTTTCACATCTTCATGGTGTCTGTAGATTGTGAATTATTGCTTTTCCTTTATTTAAAATAATAAAGTTGGTTTATCAGGTAAAAGCAGATGCTAAAACTAGATTCTCTAATTATCACATAAAATGGATCCATACATATGTATGACTTTATCAGGTAATAACAGGTACTGAATATTTATCCCCCCAGCCACAATGGCTACACATTACAAATTTATGACTGCACAGTATCTACCGTGCAGCTTCCTTCCAGCGGTCTCAAATGGACAAATCTCACTTATCTCTCCTGGGGCTGTGACGTTTTTTGGATTTGTTTTTTTTTTTACTACCTTCAGCTTGTGTAACCACAACCAATCATGCCATTGTGGTGCCCTCAAAAAATACATACGTATTAATACCCACCAAATTTCAGGTTTTGCTGCCAAGGACCTGTGTATGTCAGGAGGTTAATAAACACAAAAATTAAAAGTATTAAAAAGACAAGTGATGCTTCCAGATCAAATGGAGACATTTTCCAGGTCACCTTGAGATAGAGCACTTTAAGCATCTCATAAATTTCCCATGCTGATGCCCTGAGATGAAATCCTGATAGCACACTATCCAAATCTTTCTGTCCTTAGGTCAATATAGGATTATTTATGTTTCAGCGAACATAAAATTAGCTTTGTCCCTTCTTACTGAAAGGAGAAACTTCACAATATGAAGCTATGTAAATGTGTAAGCAAACCTGGTCACTACATAAGGAACCGAAAGTATGGTATGCACGTACTTTCTCACTTCATCATAATCACAAAGTACAGCACACTTATAATACAGAACAGTTCAAGTTTCTAGTACCATGTCTTATATGGTGGCTGCCCCTGCCAGCACACAGCATTATATGAGGTTGCTGATAACAAAAGTCCAAGTCAAAAAATTGCTCAAGTAGGAGACTGATCTGGCAAAGAAGACAGAAAGCATTTAGGTAAAGTATCTGATATTGGCATCTTGCCTTCATCATCTCCACAGTCTGACTGCCTCTCAATCCAAACCAAGGCCAAAGGTCTTCTGAACATTTCAGCCCTGTATCACAGCTGGATAAGTTGTTCTGAGCACAGTGACTCTAATAAAACCTAGTTTCCTATATTTTTGTGCCCTTTGATCCTTTATTTCTTACCTTCAGCTTCCTTTTTCCCTCCCTCTACCTCCTTCTGTCACTTCAATGAGGAAGAAACAGCATATTCTGCAGCTGAGGGCTGTAAAGCTGCTAATTGAGTAGCCAACGCATCTGTGCTATTAGCCAGCTGGCTACCACCAAACAACACATAATGGCTGAATTTTGTGTGCCTTCCTTTTGTGACAATGCTTCTGTTTCCACTTTTACCAAACCAGCATTCAGGCTGAAATTCTTTTGAAAGTGAAATTATCTGCATTTCTGCTTTGATATTTCACCTGCGCAGCTCCACCTGAAGATACAGGAGCTGGGCTTTGGGCTTCCCCAAAACATTTAGTACAAAACAAGTGTATTGGGTTTGCATGGCAAGGTTTTGGTAGCGGTGGGTTCTGTGAGAAGCTGCTAGAAGCTTCCCCCATATCCAATACAGCCAATGCCAGCCAGCTCCAAGATGGACCCAAGGTCGAGTCCATCAGCGATGGTGGTAGTGCCTCTGGGATAACAGATTTAAGAAGGGAAAAAAAAGTTGCTGTGGCACAGCAACTGCAGCAGGAGACAGGAGTGAGAACATGTGAGAGAAACAGCCCTACAGATACCAAGGTCAGTGAAGAAGGAGGGGGAGGAGGTGCTCCAGGCGCCGGAGCAGAGATTCCCCTGCAGCCCGTGGGGAAGACCATGGCGAGGCAGGCTGTCCCCCTGCAGCCCATGGAGGTCTGTGGTGGAGCAGATATCCACCTGCAGCCCATGGAGGACCCCATGCCGGAGCAGGTGGGGGCCCGAAGGGGGCTGTGACCCCGTGGGAAGCCCGTGCTGGAGGAGGTTCCTGGCAGGACCTGTGGTCCCGTGGAGAGAGGAGCCCACGTTGGAGCAGGTTTTCTGACGGGACTTGTGACCCCGCGGTGGACCCATGCTGGAGCAGTCTGTGCCTGAAGGACTGCACCCCGTGGGAAGGGACCCATGCTAGAGCAGTTCATGAAGAACTGCAACCCAAGGGAAGGACTCATGTTGGAGAAGTTTGTGGAGGACTGTCTCCTGTGGGAGGGACCCCACGTTGGAGCAGGGGAAGAGTGTGAAGAGTCCTCCCCTGAAGAGGAAGGAGCGGCAGAGACAAGGTCTAATGAACTGACTGCAACCCCCATTCCCTGTCCCCCTGTGCCACTGAGGGGGAGGAGGTAGAGAAACCTGGGTGTAAAGTTAAGCCCAGGAAGAAGCAAGGGGTGGGGTAAAAGTGTTTTTAAGATTTGGTTTTATTTCTCATTACCCTACTCTGATTTGATTGGAAATAAATTAAACTAATTTCCCCAAGTCAAATCTGTTTTGCCTGTGACAGTAATTGGTGAGTGATCTCTCCCTGTCCTCATCTCGACCCACAAGCCTTTCATTATATTTCCTCCCGCCTGCCCAGCTGAGGAGAGGAGTGATAGAGTGGCTTTGGTGGGCACCTGGTATCCAGCCAGGGTCAACCCACCACAGCAAGTGAAGACAATCCCTACATTTGTTAAACTGTTCAGACACAATTTTAATGTATCCTTTTCACTGAATAATGTCACATCTGTAAAATGGGAAAATATCATATCCTTCACTTCACAAAATGTTGTACAAGTAAATTCATTTTTTGTGAAAAGGACAGACCAGTGACAGAAGAAGTAAGAAATTCCCGCTTCTGTCTTCAAAACATAGTTTGAACAATGTCTAATAAACCAGGAAAGTGTCATTCACAGAACTATGAGATGAGAAGCTGATCATTAAATGAGTGACACATATTTGTGTTCTTGTAAGCCAGGAGGCTTTGGAAAAATAATATATGAGCAAATAATTAAAGACTAAATTATGTTAGCATAGAGTATTTATTTCCTGTTCCTAATGGAAACGTTTTCCACATCATTTCAGTGAAGGCTGGCAATATCTGAAAATGGGCAAGCAAAACTGGCAGGCAATAGCTAGCCTCAGCCACCAGAGAGAAACAAAGGGAAATCATTAACACTTGCAGCCACCTTCAGAATTTTTTTAATGCACTCATTCTCACTTGGCACTATGGACCATGAGCTGTCTTTCCCATTGCAAAGAAAAGGTGAGTCATATTGAGAGCGAAAAACTTGCTCAGAATCAAAGATGAACAGCTTTCTATCCCTACACTCTGATTGCAAAAATAAAGCCCTCAATTAATTAAATATATATAAAAGCTTTCACAAAGAGTCATCTTTGCACAGTATCCATCCCTCTAAAGCATCACTGTTTTCTCTAGAACTGTATACAAGTGAGCAAAGAATAAAAGTTAGCTCAGCTTTAAAGTTCCTAGGAATATGCTCAATATACAACTATATAGCCAGTCATTTCTCTGTCTTAAAGCTTTCAGTTATTCTCCTTTAGTCTAGAAAGTATTCCAGATTTTCTAAATCAGGATTTTTCAGTAGTGGATCAGGATTTTCCTTTTGGAAAATTAAAAGAGCATTCTGGTCCAAAGAGTGTTTGTTGATTCTCGCCTGTTATCCTAATCTCTCTGTTCAAAATCCATTCTCTTGCATTATGTTACAGTACAGAAGTCCTTGGCTTTCCTTCAAGAATGTAACATCTCAGCTTTTGGAAGACTCTCAAAGTGATTATGCGTGCATAATTAATTGTGAAGACCGAGATCATCAGTCCTACAGAGATCATCAGTCCTATAGTATTCCCAGCTCTTCACTGGGATGAACAAGGCATCTTTTTGAATTGAACAAGGCAACCCTGTGAATGAACTCAGCATCCTTCTGCAGTCTACCTTCTTCAAAATGCCAAACCATCTGCTTCTCCTAGATTTTTTAATTGTGTTTAGCAAAGTGAAATGTGACATTTTTGCAGTGCATTAGGTATCATGAAAAGGCAATTACAATAGACTTCTTAATTATTTAGGACACAAGCGCTCTTGAAGGTAGGTATAGAGGAAGAGGTATTCCAGCTGAGAAATCTTTTGTGAAATGACAGTATTATAAAACTGGAGAAAAAAATGGCAAGCCCAGTTGTTTTCATACTTACACAATGGGTATTGATGGCTTTTCCTCTTTATTAAATCTGATTGAAATGTCTTGTCTCCCCTTTTTGGTTTTAAAGGAGAATGGACAAATGATAGAAAATATATGGCTGTCCCACCACCAGATACATGCAATTATTTTTTATTTCACATGGCTATTCCTATCCTGTAGTACAAACCAGGGTGCAGGTAAAGAGAAGAAAGTTTGTTCATATTTGAATAATAGAGCTTTAAACTTCAAAGCAAAATTGAGAGATTAACCTTTTGTTGCTGAATGTCAAAGTTATTTGCTCAAATCATCAGCTGATACATAAATGTCATCTTCATAATATGACAGTAATAAACAACTATAATAAATTAAACCAGCATTGTCTTATTATCAGTCATTTTACTCAAGGTAGTATAACACTGCTCTAAAAATGTATTCAATGTAAAAGGGGGTGAGACTTGTTTCAGTCAATGGGTGCTCAATCTTTTCTTGGAGAGACAGCTTGGGGACCTTACTGTTTTCATTTTATGCATAATAACCTGCTATCAGAGCATGCAGAAAATCAGGGACTTGCATCCATCTCTCATCTCAGCCTTAAACCTACAGATGCAGGAGAAGTATAACTGCAAGAGGAATCCTCCCAAAGCCAAACACTGGTTTTCAGAAAGCCAGATCTTCAGGGCCACAGAAAATAAGATAGATTTGTCCCTCTGCCCAAAAGGGCATGTTCTGAGGAATACACTCTGTTCTACAGACTGCATATTTTTCAATAAGGAGTCATTTAATAAAATACATACTGACATGACAGTTAGGGTTACAGTTAGGAAAAGCTTTACGAATGGCACACCCTGTCCTGATGCTGATATTGGGAACTTTGTAACACGTAAAACTACACCATTGTGTCAAGCGCCTTTTAAAATTCTGCAGTAATAATTTTCTTATTCATGTACATAACCCAGTGTTTTTATTATTAATGGACACGTTAAAATGCTAATAACTAAAGCTTCGTAATGAAATATGCATGTTGGTACATGAAAATATCATTAAAACCAATCCACTTATAATATGTCATATAATTTGTGGCTTCGTATTTTGTACTGGCTCTTGGCAGAGTAATTAAAGAACAATCAAGCCTTTCTCGCTAATTAACATTGTCAGTATGTCTGTATGATATGTAAAATGTGATAATGAGTTGAGAACTTTTAGCATTTGGGATGACTTGTGTTTTTTTCTCTCTCGGAAGGAATTTAATAAAGAAACATCTGGAAATGGAGGCATCGTTATATTTAGCAGAAATCAAAGAAGGATAATGAATGGAACAAGAGGTTAGAAATCAGAAGGCATTAATTTATCTTCCTCATTATGCTCCATTAAGTGAATCCATGCTATCAAATAAAAATGATGATTTTGAGCATTGATGTAAAATTTTTCATTCCAGTTTGAAATTACGAACTCTGAGCATCTGTATTTACTACACAGCTCCAGTATATTTATGGCAATAGCCTGGCTTTTCATGACTTTTTAATTCAGTTTGGACTGAAACCCTAGAGAGTAGTTAATATGGGTTAAGTATCTTTAATCAAGATATTTGAGAACTTTCCAGTAAAAGATTTTTTTTCTCCATACGATTAAGATATATCAGCAATGACCTTTTGATGGGAACATGAAGTTTTGGCAAACTCATGTTAAGTCACAAGCAGGCATCCATCAGAGACTATCATCTTAAGTTTTTATCATCCTGCGATGCACTATCCAGTTTCCCAGTTTGGGTCTGTTATTTTAAAATAACTTCAGGAGGCAGACCAATCCATTCTTGGGAATTTACAGGCTTTTAAGTTGCCTCCTTCCAAAGAGGGGCAGATCAAGGGAAGCAAATAGCATTTGGGATCCCAAGACTACCAGCACCTTAAAGACTTTCTGTGCAGTCTGCCCTTGGGTTCCTGGCTGTCTGGTATAGAATCAGAAGTCTATGTCCCAAGTGTTTCAGCTCCAAGCAGAACTTGGCTTCCAGCTTTACAGAAGCTGACCAACATAAGTATTTGAGGCTTACCAAACACTCAAGATCAGAGCGCCAGGCCAGGAACTCCTTGAACAAAAGAAATAATCGAGCTATTCAGGAAGAGAACAGAGAGAGTTTAGGATACTCAACAGCTAAACCTAAGCAGATTATCATTATAAATGTGGTATTATACTGATATCTTCATTTCCTTCACAGGCAAGTAATTTAAGTACTTTATTTTTTCATCCAGAAAAATATAAAATATTATATGTCTCTCCTGTAAGTAGCCCATATTGAAGAGTGCCTATTCCAAAGTCTACATGTCATGTTCCAGACCTTCTGCTCTGGCATGTGAACCATAACTAGACTGGCCAAAGTATGTATCTATGCAAAAGGGATGTTTAGGAGGAACAGGACTGGCTCCAAGAAAAGGGATAACTGAGGCCACCTTTGTGGCAATGCAGAAGTTTTTACTTAACTATGTCAGATAGATCAAAAATAATAATAATAAAAAAAAGGTCAAGAAACAAGCACAGAAAGATAAGCTTGAAAACACACAGGCTAAACATGAAGGGACAGTAGTGTTTTAAATGCCCACCTGTTGGCAAAATGACTTCCTTTCAGGAATGGATGAATGTGAAAAATGCCTCCAGCACCCTCTTATGTTCTGACATCTTTTATTTCAGTTTCCAGTGCAAAGAGACGTATAAACACTGTTCTTTCCTGACATCACCAGAGGATGAACACTGCCATGTGGGAAAGGAGAAATCAGAAACCCATGATCCCTCTTCTCTACAGTGTCTGAAAACTAAAATGACACTGAATATATGCATCTCATCTAGAGCAACAAACAGTATCTCCACTGCCACAAGACACTTTTGGGAACTATTGCATTTCAAAGCTTTTTTAAAAAAAAACCCACTTGTGTGCGAGTGGTGAAACTCAACATATAAATTGCAACACTTTGGGCTTGAGTATACCACACAGATTAACACAGGATCATAATTTTAATGGCAGTGCACTATGGCACCATACAATGAGTCTCAAAACAATTAGCACTTTGCCATTATGAAGGCAGCTTTATTCTCTAAATTGTTTCCTTTCATTATATTTAGCTATAAGAAAAGGTTTCATGTTCTTCACACATTCTGTCCTGTGGTTTGCATTATTATTTTCTAAATGTATCATGCTTTATTTACTCTATTTTATAGCCCAGAAGCCTTTTTGCAGTTTCTTCTTTCAATGTACTTTGCAGACAAGCTACTAGGATAGATCTATTGGGTTTTTTTCCTGCCAGTTAACACTGATTGTACTACCTTTGAAGATAAACAACTTTTTTTTCATGTTTAAATCATGTTCTTTACCACAGACATGAACAGCTGTAAAACCAGATAATCAAACATTCCTCCACTAGGATTACAATTTTGCTTTGCTCGGGAGGGCATGCTCTGACTGCTTTTTTTATATTAGGATTGCACGTGTAACTTAATTTGGATAAGTGAATGAGTTATAACAGTAATTATATCTTTCTAACAACCACTAGGCTCTGAAATCATGTTACAGAAGCACAGATATATAAAATGTAGTGTATTTCCTGAAGCGACATTCTAGAATTTGTAGTATCCAAATTAAACCCATGGGACATTTTAGGGTTTTAGTGCATGGAATTTTTGTTTGCCCCTTTTCCAAAGGAAAACATCTAGTATTCTTCTCTCGCAAAGATGAACGATTAATCAACAAGCTAAATGACAAATGGATGTTACAGCAGTATCAGAACAAGTTCTGCTAAAATTACTGTGTGACAGTAGTCATAAATTATCTCTCAAAGTGGCAGGTAAGTCTCAGTGTAGGACCTACTGCCAATTCACTAGACTCAGAAGTGTTTCTTAGGGAGTACTGTTGAGAAGAACTGCACTGCACTTCCAGATTCAGAAAGCTTCTGTTGTAAGCTTAAAACACCAAATATCTACAAGGAAGAAAAAAAAAAAAAAAAAGACCATATGGCAAGTGAAGGTGTAACTTGGAAACTCTTGAGTATCTTCAGTCCAGCATGTCTTGACTGCTGGATACTTTCATATGAACTTCATAACAAATAGTTCTTGTCATACTGCGGTCCCTTATTTCACAATGTCAAGTATCTGAAACTCTGTCATAAAAAGCAATATAGATCTTTCTATCCTCTGTGCTAGAATACATAGACTGTTAAAAGCAAAACAAACCTGACAATTGGCTATATTACAATACAGAAAAATAAGTAAACGTGAGTCATACTTTTCCTTAAAGAGCTAGAGGACTGTGAGAGGGATTCATGGTTTACTGCACTGCTACTATGCACATTTGCTGAGGGCCTTGCAAAAGTGCTGGAGATTGCAGCTGAAGAAGAGCAGGGCTTTGGTTTTTGTAGCATTAGTTCTTCCATCCAGGATTTAGGCAGATAGGACCAAATTTGCATGCCTGTCAAAACTTTGAGTATGTCAAAATACGTACCTAGTACAGAAATTTTTTAAATTCCTGAATTTTTGTTAATTTTAAAATACACTAAGAATGCAGGAAAGCAGTAGGATGCAATGTGGAAAGCTAGTGACATATTTTTGGAGAAGAAGGGTAGTATCTAGTGAATGAGGCAAGCATCCAAAGAAGTTGAGGCTGGATAATGCGCAGGGAATGGGGAAAAAGCTTCATCAAGAACAGATTACATATAAAGAACTGAGCAGATGTCTTAACAAATGCATGTTATCTAACCTTCAGTCTAAGCAACACAAGGGTCTTTTTACAAACAAAAGCAAGTACCTAAGCCTTTACAGGTAAACATCAGTGTCAATTCAATTTAGATCACTGACGACACATCTAACCTATAGCATTGCTTCACTGTGACACACAGGGAGGAAAACCATCTTGCAGAGTGTCGTGGTTTAACCCCAGCCAGCAACTAAGCACCATGCAGCCACTCACTCACTTCCCCCCCCACCAAGTGAGATGGGGGAGAAAATTGGGAAAAGAAGTAAAACTCGTGGATTGAGATAAGAACAGTTTAATAGAACAGAAAAGAAGAAACTAATAATGATAATGATAACACTAATAAAATAACAGCAGTAATAATAAAAGGATTGGAATATATGAGTGATGCACAGTGCAATTGCTCACCACCTGCCAATCAACGCCCAGTTAGTTCCCGAGTGGCAATCCCCCCACCCCCACTCCCCCCAGTTCCTATACTAGATGTGACGTCACATGGTATGGAAAACCCCGTTGGCCAGTTTGGGTCAGCTGCCTTGGCTGTGTCCTGTGCCAACTTCTTGTGCCCCTCCAGCCTTCTTGTTGGCCGGGCATGAGAAGCTGAAAAATCCTTGACTGTAGACTAAACACTACTTAGCAACAACTGAAAACGTCAGTGTTGTCAACATTCTTCTCACACCTAACTCAAAAACATAGCACTGTACCAGCTACTAGGAAGACAACTAACTCTATCCCAGCTGAAACCAGGACACAGAGGCAATGTTCACTTTGGGAATTCTTTTCATAATGTTAATATGCTTTAAAAATTAATTTGGCCTTAAATTGTTAGTGTCCCATGTCCCATTTGTAGACAAATCTTATGAGACCCTATTTGACACTATATTCATTTTCCTTACCATGCTACATTCATTTCCATTCAGGTTTCTGAAGAACTTTTATCTTCTAGATGGGCAGCATCCCCATTGTCCCAAGGTGCAAATACTGTAATAGCTGTTATAGCCACCAAAAAAGCACCAACTTTTACCTACCAGTCAAAAATCTGGCATCAGGATCAGTAGTTATTAATTTGCAAGGTCTACATTTGATTTCCAATAGCACCTAGAAGCCTTTACTATCTGTCCAGAAAACATATTAAAGCCTTGAAAAAATGTTATCTATCAAAAAATGCAACTTGACAAGTTTCAAATCTGAACATACTAATTCTTTCTATAGCTGGATGACAAGATAAACTGAACTTTTCACCATAATTAGTATATACAAATGCAAGCACTGAAAAGGAGCACTTAAACCAGAGCAAACCAGAAAAATAACAAATGTCTATGAAATCTGCCACCCTAAAAAGCTATGGCACTGATTTTACTGTCTACATTCCACAAAAAGAGTAAGTGCCTGAATAGGTACTGCTGAATTCCTTGCTTTAAATGAACATTGCAAATCATCTAAACACTCTAGGGTTTGCTTTTTCATTATTAAAAAGTCAGATACATAGGCAATTTAATTATGTCAGTAAAAGCAGTATGCATTTTCATGCATAAAGAGAATAATTTAGATCATATATTTTTGTCAAATCACTTTCTCATTGTTTCAGAAGTGTTTCTGAATGCCAAATTTAAGCCCATATTATTCTACTCAAGTTGCTTTAAGCTGATTAGATGGTCAAATATTACCTACTTAAATGAGATAATGACTATGAGATTAATCTAAGGTGAAGCAATATAACATAGATCAGAAAGCAAAGGGCTGCAAGATGATTGCATGTTACCAGGGCAATAAAATCAAGAGGAAAAAAGTATGTACCACTAGAGGTTTGCCAATGGGAGTGAAAGTTAAATTAGAGATAATTTAATGAAATATTTATTACTGACTGCAAGATACGGCTTTTGCATTTTCCCAAATGAGGCTCCTTTGAAAGGTGTATTGATTAAACCATGTGCATTATCGTACTCATGTTCATAGCAAACTTAAATGGCTTATCAAAGTTTTTATATAATTATAAAGCCCCTACGTATTTTTATGGTTATGATACACTCTTGAATGTCTTTTATTTATAAATGTGAAGCTTTAGTGCCTTACATGTAAAAAACATCACCAAGGAAAGGAAAATATACTAATGCATATTGACAACACTTACAATAGAGCTTAGTTTAGTACCAATAAAGTTTGGTAAGTAGTATTTTATGTGTATTTTGTGTATAATAAGAGCTATATTAACTCAGTCGCTAGCGTAACTGCATTTTATTTTAGCAGAGCTCATGTTCACTTTCCTAGGATCCCCACAGACTGTTTTCCACTGTAGACAGAGCCAGCTTCTGACACTCTTTCTACTTACGTACTTATGTGAACAGGGGTGGATTTGTTGAGGACGTGAGAAGGCCACAGTTGTATTAAGACCCTCATCACTGCAGTACCTGAGCATCATGCCAGGCAAATGTATCTATGCTTACAGGACCTTCACGCTGCTCTTCAGCATTTAAATGTGACCTGAGACACGGTAAGCCAAATAAATGCTTCTTTCAGATTGGCATTGCTGCTATGCATTTATGCTTTTAGGAATAATACCAATAAGGGATTTAGTGGAATCCATGAATTTTTTTGGTACCTGATGAAAAAAAAAAAGCCTGTGTTTAAGATGGAGAACCTCGAAAAGTGGTATGAGCTGAGCAGTGTTCAGAATAGGTTCTCAGTAAACTAAAAAATAGAAAGTTTTGTCAACAAGAATTTGTCTAAAACTTTGCCTCACTTCAAGTCTTGGATGCCTGACTTTGGTATGCAGGTCAGGGCATTCATCCATTTAAGATTACAGCTTACTATTCTGTACAAACAGGTAAGAATAATATTTTTTTCCCATCCAGAGCATGATGATGCCAATCTGCTAGGCAGCACACTGGTGAGTAAGAGACCTTGCTTTATGACCACTGCATGACTGCAAACTAGCTGTTACATGGTTGAGGGAGAGGGGAGCTCTGGGATTGCTCATTTATTTATATCAAACATAAATCAGAATCCAAACCCTCCTTCTTTAGGCAGACAGGCTATAAATGTACATTTTCATTTGCTTGCTCTTTCTGGTAAGTTTTTCTGCACTCTGATTAGGCAGCCCAATGTGCAGGAGTTTCTGGAATTCAGTTTTGGATCCAGGTATCTGAAGTCTAAACAAGTCCTACTTTAGCCTTTTCAGTTCTTCTTTGCTAATCTGGGTGCCTAAATATCTTACTTTTTTGGCCTCAGTGACTTAGCAAAGAACACAGTGAAAATTTGGAGTGAACTCAGAAATAAAGGTGGTGCTTCCTGCCTCTTTAACACGTGGTCGTTTTCCTGTTTTGACATTGAACCCTAAAAATCTCACTGCCTTGAGTAGGGATTTTTTGTGTGTGTGATGAATTATTGTACAGCACAGTTAAGGTTAGCATAACCAAGTATGTGCTAGAAAAATGAAGAACAGTTTGTAGCCTGGTTTTATAAACAGCCACAAAGGGAAGTCTCAGGTTAGAACACTGTTGTTGATCTAAAATAAGATTATTGCATTAACAAAGCATTAAATAAAATGAACTCATGTTTAAACAACTTATATTCCTGAATAAATGAGCAATAACTGAAAATAATGTTGGCCTGGGAATTTTTCAGAGTAAATCCCTCAAGAAATATCACCTAGAACAGTTATTTCTACTCATGAATAGCAATAAAAAATTAGGACATCTCATGGGGCAGTGAAGACGCAGTGTTTTAATCACTTTCACCCGTGACACAGCACTACGAATTCCCTACTGTTGTTTGCATTTAAAGTGATGTGTAACCTGTTGTGGGGTATGAATCCATACTCTTTCACCATATTAGCGCTATTTGTATGGTCATGTTAATTATCCTAAAATCTGATCATACTGGGCACTGAACAAACATGCAGTCTTGTGTGTAAGACAGTACATAGAAAAAGACAGAACTGGAATGAACAGGCTTGTACTGAGCTCAGCCTAACACGTAGTGGAGAGATTGAGAAAGGTGGGGGGACACATGCAGATGTTTATGCAAAATCTTCAGGGAGCTCCTCCAAAGTGGGAAAGCAGTGCAGAAAAACTTTGACAATGCTCGTTTGAAAACTTGGCAAGTGGATGATGGATAAGTGATAAAAAGAAAACTTGTCCAACACAGAACAAGAGAAAACAAGTAGAACTAGGACACTAAGAGTTGCAGAACTTAAAATAACCAAATTGTGTTTGAGGTGACAAAGAACCAGACAAGGGCATTGGGAGAGAGGTCAGAGGTTTGGAGGAGAGCAAACTCAATCTAGCTGAAGGTTGGAGTCCAAGCCTGTAGCAGAATTCTTCATGAATATTGCTGTTGCAAAAACACATTTGCCAAGACTGAAGAAAAGACATGAGCGATGAGGACCAGGAGACTTTAAACTTTGTGGATATCTTGGAGGGGAGATAACCTATGGTACAACTCTACGATATTTTGCAAGCAGACAAGGATGATCCATGCTGGTCATTTATGAGGCACAGGTTAGAGAATACTTTAGCAAACTGGACATAGAAATCCATGGGCCCTGATAGGATGCTCCCACAAGTGCTGAGGGAGTTGATGTCATTGCAAAGCCACTTTCAATTATCTTTGAATGGTCAAGGCAATTGGGAGAGATGCTTGAGGACTGGAGGACTTTATCTTCAAAAAGAGCAAGAAGAAAGACCCAGAGAGCTACAGGCTGGTCAGCTTCACCTCGATCCCTGGGAAGGTGATGGAGCAACTAACCCCGGAAATCATTTCTAGTCACATGAAGGACAAGGAAGTTATCAGGAGCAGTGAGCATGGATTCACCAAGGGGAAGTCACGCTTGACCAACCTGATAAACTTCTATGATGAAATGACTGGCTTGGTAGATTAGGAGAGAGTAGTGGATATTGTCTTCCTAGACTTCAGTAAGGCTTTTTTGACAGTGTGTCCCATAACATCCTCATACAATAGCCCTGCTTGAGCAGGGGGGATAGACCAGATGACCTCAAGAGGTCCTTCTAAACCTCAACCGTTCTGTGAGTCTGTGAAGTCAAAAGACTTTGATGAAGGACAGAGTATATCATCTGAGGCATAGCACTACACATCTTCTGAGACACGGCCACCTTTGATTCAGATAAACTGAAAATATAGCTGTCTGCAAAATACTGCATAGGTTACACAAAAAAAATTGTGAGATTAAATATAACCTCAGTCTTAAAAATCTACTATACATATCTCTACACTTGAAAAATGGCATTTGACAGCATAATAAAGTATAATAAATATAATTTTTTGTAAACCAAAGGCACTTTTTTCTGAATTTGTTTTTCTTCTTTTTGTAGCCTATTTAGAAGTGTGTTCCTTGAAAAGATTACCAAAATCAAACTGAATTCATTGCATTCTGAGAAGTGTGTAAGACAATATAAAGATTAAATGCAACCTCAGTACTAATTACCTCCTGAATGCATTCTGCTACACACCATGTTTCATCAGGTTTGAAAGGCTTTAGTCTAGAACACTGAATGCCATTTGTAAAGGTGAAATTTTAATTTTATTCATTTCTAAGTTCATTTACCCAGCCTACACTCACAATTCTGCTAATTAATACATCAAGGCAAAAAAATGGGGTTTATGTCCCGCACAAATGTCCGAGCTAATGAAAAAGTGTCTCAGCACCAAGAACAAAAAGATCTATTCATTTTTTCCTACAGTATTCAAAATTCTTTTTTAAAAAATATTCAGCTCTAACAAAGAGTATAATTTTAATTACTCTTCCTGAAGTTGAACAGTATTTCTAAATAGCCCCAAAGTACCAACAAATTATTATGATTACAGATATACTTGCATCTTAATCCCTTTGCCCATATTTCTGCTACTTTCTTGGCATTTCAGGGCATTAATCAACAAATTTTCTCATTGAAAACATCTGTCATGCTTTGCTGTTTGTTCCTCTCACATGGTTGTCCTATTCTTTGCATAATCTTGAATGAACTTCCGATGAGCTCCAATATAGGATCAAAATCTGCATTCATTTACAGAACATAATTTTATTATATTTCTACTGCACAGTGAATGACTAGAGAGCAATGAGACTAGGTTAGAGATGAAACTCTACCTGGGTTTGTAAAACAGTCATTGGCTTTTGGTTCTTTGTTCAGAGAAGAATATAAATCCAAGTTTCTTTACAAAGATGAGAATAGGAGAAGTCTATTTAAATTTGTGAAATATCATTGTATGATGAAACTAAAACATAGATTTATAATGTAATTGTGTTAACAGCTGCGGTTCAGTATCTGGATCTCTGTGTTGCTGATCTTCAAACTCCCAACCTCTCTGCTATTTTGTAAGTGCAAACACTGTCTTCCAAAAGCTATGTCTCATAGATATCATACTAGCTATGCTGTTTCATGTGCCACGGGGTTACATTTTGCTGTAAAACTTCCACTTAGCTGTGAAGGGTTAAGAGATGTTTAATAGATGTTATAAGGCACAGAGCCCAGCAGGTGAACAGCAGTGACTCTGGGTTCTGATATCCTCTAGTGCTGGATTCATAACAATTTATAATATGACCTATTCATGTCCATAACCTGTTCATAGTAATTCTTTTACTAAGGTTCATTACCTATTGACCAACATCCTTTTTTTCCCAGAGTCAGGATGTGGTAATTTAGGTATAACCATCTGTTTTCTCTCTTCTGAAGTATGCTCCCATCTGGATACTTCTTGCTTCTTGTGCTGGAGGTGTTTCATTCAAATTCTTAGGTATTCTTTCCCTTTCCTCTGCTGTTTCTCACTGCATAAGGCTGGCACAGCTGGCAGAAGAGTTTTGAGCAGCATTTGGCTTGGAATATTTGTCAAATTCATATAGGCTGATTCCTGGGTTTATGTTAGTGCAGCAGTATCTGTCAGTACAGACTGAACAGGTCAGACAACGATAACAGTTCAGCTTCCTGACATTTACAGGAAAATTAGTAGGCAATGTGGCAAAACAGAAGTAGCTACCTATTCACACTCAGCTAGTGGGAATAAGCAAGAGGCTGAGAAAGAGCCAGACCACTGGTTCTACCATCATATTCTTACCAGTGGAATATGCAGAGTCATATATAAGGCGATTACAAGATTCAGAGGAAAAGTTACAATTCAGAGATATTACCTCTGAGACATGATGTTTCCTGGGGTGACTCATAGATTTTCCTTGTTAAATGTGACCTCTTACTCATGTCCATGTTTAAAAATTGAAGTTACTCCTAAATACCCTGTATTTGTTCTTGTATGCCTGGTATTTTAACCTTTGACTTAACTCCAGATGTGGTTTGATGTGGATGAACAAATGGTATCTCTGATCACAGCCCAATCTACCTCCTCGTGTTTGTAAATTTCTTTGCCTCCAACTTATTGACAGAAGAATTGCATCACTATCAGGAGTTTACTGCTAACTCATCATCCAGGAGACTACTGCGAACTGGTTCTTCTTTTATCCAACGGTACCCTCAGGCTGGAAGGATGACGTGTCATCACACCTCTCTTTTAAGTGGTGACTGTGTAATCCCATAGCAAGACAATACTCCATCACTCAGATTTTCAGAACAGTATCAGTGGAACTGCTGCCTTCCCACAGCCAATGGTTCCAAGGGAACCCCTCTAAAACAGCTAGACTGGTCATCTCAGGACTGATTTAGTTCTTGGGTTTAGCCTCTTGCAAGCAAGGTGTATTATATCAAGACTAGCAGCTAAGATGGAGACATCACCATCCATTCCCAGACTGAATAGTTGAGAGTTTCTGATGATCTGACCATCAGCATTTGGGAAAAGCACCAAGGAGGTGGCCCCATGTAATGCCAGTGTGTAGCTAAGTAGCCTACATAAGGCAAAGTCCTCAGACACTTCAGGGCCACTGCTCTACGCCATTTCAGCCAGCCCAGGCCTTTAGCCTTACCGTCCCCACCCTCAGTCGGTGCCTGTGTCAACAGTACTCACTGCTGCTGGGTGACCAGCACCAAGACATTGTTGTTGGCCCACAGTCATGTATTAGTATTCCTGTTGTAATTCTCAGACAATGACATGGCTGTGCTTGAGAAAGCTGAGCAGACTTTCCATAACCTTCAGCACAGAAGCGGTGAGTTACCACACTTTGGGCTAATGTAGCAATGTAAAGGGATAACCTTTTCCCGTCAGGGCCATCCTGTCCCAGACCAGAAATTTGCTCACAGGCACTGCTATTGCCTGTTGTTGACACATACTGGTCTTACTCAGTTTATGAGGCCTTCTTTGCAATTAACAGCTTTGAGAGAGGTTGTCTTTTTTTCCCTCATGAGTCTGCATGTGACCTCCTTAGGAACCCAATCTACTCACAGATTGGATTTTTCCAGACAGCTTTCTTCCTTCCTAGTCTTCTGCCAGTACTGTATTCTGCAGATGGGTCCCTTTACAGCTTTACATTCCTAATTGCTGCTGGAGTTAATTTCTTCCCTGCTATACAGGGCTTATAGACCCATCACTCCACAAAATGGTAATTTTACTGTAGACTGTATTAATCTACTTTGCTTATGAAGATGTCAAGTTCTATAACATCTATTATTTTTCTCTCTTTTACTAGACCAATTTTTATGTCAAAGAAGAAAATCAGATGGATTTTTCAAGAACAAATCAATGCTGGCTTTTACTTATTTTCCAGATATTTGTAGGTTGCTTAATGATTTGTTCAAGTTTCTTTTAATTTAACAAAACAAAGAACATTCCCTCCATCTGACCCCCAAAATCAGACAGAAGTTCTACACTACAGCTGCTTTAGTTTTCTAGGATCTCACCTATTCTCCACTAGCTCCCCAAAATAATCACTAGAGGTTTGGGCAAGTTCCTTAAGTACTCCAGAGGGAATTTCATCAGGCTTTGCTAACTTGAAGTCATATTATTAAAATGTTCTTTACCTGTTGGAGCCTATTTTTTCTCCTTATTGAAATGATTGTGCTAATCTACAGGTCACAATTAGCCTTTTTTTAATGTATGCAGACAGATGCAAAAAAAATCATTAAATACTACAGCTTTTATTCTGCATTTCACTTTTCATTCTCTTTCCTTATTAACTAACAGGGCATTCTCCTTATACTTGTATAGACTTCTTTCTTGCCTTTCACATTTCTTAATAGCTGTAATCTATACATTCCCTGCTTCCATAGGCTACCCCTTTATATTCACTCCTTAGTTATACATTGTTGTTTATTTAGTGGCTTTATTGTTTTTATATAAATTACTGACCCAGCTGCATATATCATAGGGCATATTTAGGTAGTGTTTTCAGCTTAACAGAAAGATGAATTCCTTAAGATTAGCAAAAGCTTCAAATCTGTCATTAGACCACACTGCCTTCTACTACAACCCCAGATCCTTGTGCATTAATACTCTCCAGGGAAAGGGCCCATACTGAGAATTACTAAACACTTCCTTTGTCATCTACACTGAAATAGTTTATCTTTGTAAATGTTTGGATGTTGTTGATTTTTTTATATTGGTTCTTTTGATAATTACCCTGCATTCCTGAGCTGCTTTCTGATCTTCCTTAGTATTTATTCCCCAAGGATCCTGCACAACAATTCCCTACATAATTAATCCATTCTATTGTCCTTATTCCTTGTTCTTCCTTCCTTGTGAATACTGGGGTGTTTCTAAGAGATATTTTTGGATAAAGAGAAAATTAAGAAACTTTTATCCCAGCTTATAAGGATACATCGGACACCCAGTACTAAAGCACAATAGTGTATCCTTCAGACACTTGCAGCATTCGGCTTTTTAGAGAGAAAAAAAGCACAGTACTGCAGTAAATCTTTGTTGTAGAGACCTATGTGGCAGTCCTTCTTCACTGACCTTGGCGTCTACATAGGTGTTTCTCTCACATTCCACTCCTCCCTCTGCTGCAGGTTCTTTTTCCCTTTCTTAAATATGTTATCCCAGAAGTACTACCACCGTTGCTGATGGGCTTGGCCTGGGCCAGAGGCGGGTCCAACTTGGAGCTGGAGAAGCTTCTAGCAGCTTCTCACAGGAGCCACCCCTGCAGCCCCTCCCCTGCTATCAAAACCCTGCCACACAAACCCAAAACACTTGCCTCAAAGCCTTTTATTACTCGAATCTCTGAAAATTTTAATAAAATAACAATTTAATCTTACATTTTACTCTTAGAAATAGGTAGGAACAGTTGTTTGTGGTGTTTATGGGTTTGTTTTAGTGAAATCTACAACTTCCACAGGCATCACAGATTTGGGGGTTTTGTTTACTCACAAGTTTTAGTAGATGGTATTTTTTTTAAGAAAAGGTTGAAATCCGTTTGCTGGTATAGGATCAAGTGATCCTCCTTAATAGAAACAGACATTTATGATCAACAAATATATCTGGGATGGTCTTAAGACAGTAAAAGACATCTTGTGAGAACTGTGTGCTTTCAGGTACATCTATTTAAAATAATTCCTGCACTGTAGCAGTTGAAAACTTCGATAACTAGAAGCCCATCTTGTTTTGGCACAGCATCAATGAATGCCTTTTGTTGGCTATGGAACAATTTTATCATCCTTGGCAGTGGAAGTTGTTGCATTGCCTTGATTAGTACTACTGAAGGTACCTTTGAGGAAAACAGAAGTAATTTGGTGCTGATTGGATTTTGAGTGGAGCTATACATGGAACCTTTTCTCAGCATAAATACTGTTCCTTTTTAATTTTCTTTCGTTTGTTGTCGCATAAAACTAAGCCACAGTTGGGGTGAGCAAAGGACTTAAGACTGGTTTGTTAAGACTTCAGAGCGTCTTCTGTTGGAACTATTTAAATGATGAAAATTTCAGAGAAGACAGTAGTGTGGTCATCTGTTTAGGACTGCCTAGAAAAATAATTCTCTGTTTCTTTATCAGTATTTTTTTACGGCAAGACCTTGTACTCTGGTCAAAAGCTTCAGTATCAAATCATCAGAAGCATAGCTTGTAGGTGCTTTAGGTACTAAAATTGTTATGTTAATTGGCATCTTCAATAGTAATACTACTGAGAACATCTGAAGTAAGCTTTGATAACATTACTTCCAGCACAGACACAGATTACTGAAGACATGAACATACCACCTTAGTTTAAAAAACGTTCCAAATTCTTGATGGTGTGCAGCCTACAGGCACCTTTTTATTTATGTGGCAAAATACAGTACAGTAAATAGACTTTTCTTTGGGATGGTTTCAAAAAATCATCAGGACAGATCTGTTTTTAGCTTTCACTTACTTGAACAGAAAAAGTAAACCAGAAGGTATATCAATCCTCTCCAGCTAGACCATGCTAGTCTACAAAGAAAGGGAAGAATGAGAAAGTAGAGAAAAAGAAGCAAACAGAAACCTACTGACATGGTAAAGCCATAAATATGTAAGAAATCTCTCTCTTTACTATATTTTTTTGTTTATTGTTTCTGTACAAAAAACTCTCTACTATTTTGGACGTTCTCAGGCAAGAAGAACCCCAGCACACCTCAGCATTTAAACGGACTATGCAGCTTTGTTATGTGTACTAAGCTGTGTCTTCTCTCATGGACCCACCAAACTGGGCGAGGAGTATGTGAGGATAGCAGGTTAGCTATTATTCCAGATGAATTAACATATTACATGAGTTATAAAATGCCTCTGAAGCAAGAATAAAAGGAATCATAAATGTGTTGTCAATATCGTAGCATATATCTGAATTTATTCGTGTGCAGAAATGTTTTCTGCTCCAAGAATTTGGTCCTATAATGTGTATGATATCCACTAGTCATAATCCACCAATAGGTTGGTGCTGGAAACTCCACAGTTCACCTCTATTAAAGTGCAGGACTATGCTTGTTACAGAGCCTTAGTAGGTCAAGACCTTTGTTTTAAGGAAGAAAACGTGGAGAAATAAAGATAACGTGACCATGTAAACTGTCACTTCAAAGTGTCATTCCTGACTCTCCTGATTCAGACTGTACTGAATCTATCAGGCAGCTAGCTTTTGCTGAACTGACCACTATAACTGGAACAAACCAGGGTCCTGGCTGTGTGTCTATGTGGTTGCGGGGAGCCGGCCAGGAGGTGCTGGGTGTGCGTGCAGTCTGCGCTAGCGGCACGCGGGGCTGCGCGGCTGGGCTCCCAGGCAGAGCCCACCCAGCGCTCTTCACCGAGCCTCTCATTTGCACCGCCATTCCTCTGAGAAGCTGTTCCGTTGTGTTTCGGACAGTTGCTGCTTTTATAAGATGTAGGCAGACTGCAGGCTTGGTCCTGAATATAGCCCTAACTGAAATATTTCCGTACTTATGATTAAATATATATATGAATGCCTTTTTTGACAGGGTTATAAAGCCCTATACATTGTACGACTGAGCCCCAATCCCAGGATATTGGTTTTCAAACACATTTTGCACATCCTGAAGAATCCAATAATAATATGCTATGCTAGTGACACCAGATATATATCATTCATTATTCCTCTTTCAACCTTATTTCATAAAAACACTTTTATGAAACTCATCCTTCTAACCCCACAACTACAAGTCACATTTAATGTCTTCACTGTTGTGGAATAGAAAAAAATTGGATTATGATTTGAAGAAATATCAGTTTTATAAAAGTTATACAGGGATATTTCTTAACAAATTTGCTTCTAAAGGTCCACTGAAATGAATCAAGTACCCACATTCTTGCCAATGATTTCAATGAGTATATTTATAACTGTTCAGTGTAAAGAAGATAGAGTAGCTCCTTGACTTCAGCCTACAAAAGTTATATCTTTATCTAGCACTTATTACTGTAATAAAGCACTAATTTAATTTAATTGGCAGTACTGGTAGGATGACTTCATAGTGTGATTCTTCAAGGGACAAACAAAGCATTTTTAAAAGTTTTGGGTTTTTTTTCCTTGTTAAAAATTTATAGCCCTTCAGACCAATGCATACAAGGTTTTGAGATCAAAAGTAGCAGTAAACTTTGTCTTTGTGTTTTAATTCCAGTCTAACCAGTCTCCCAAAATACATGACAGTCAGTTTCCTATATGATAACTATAAAACAAGTAACAGAATTCTTTTTTTTTTTTTTTTCCAAGGAAATGCACCAGTGAAGAGCCTACAGCTATATACATTATATGCACTGTGAATAAATAACTTCCATGCTCTCTAAGCCCATAGAGAAACATGGGTTAATTCATTAACTATGTAAATCAATAAATATAATGCCTCCACTGGTTGTAAGATGAGGAACACACACCATTCACAGACCAATTTTTGTATATATATAAAATTAAGAGCAGCTTGAACACTGCATGAAATAGAATTTTTTTACAGGAAAATGAAATTAGATCATTGTTCCATGTATAATAACTAATGACCATAGATAGAAATGACCATATTTTACACAAGCAAAGTCTTAATTTCAGTACTATGGTAAATAATGACCTAGAAAAACAAATCTATGAATCAAAAACGTGTAACACTTTATCAGAAGGGTCATTCATATTTTTTAAAGAGGAAACATTTCCATTGTAACTGTCTGGGAAACGTAATAAATTGTTTGGCATGTTCGTAAAACCATTTTTGTGGTTTTCTTTCTGATTTATTTTAACAAAGACTGCCATATTTTGCTTTGTAAATAGTGTAATATGAAATGCATAAAAACCTAAAAGTATAAAACATCAGAATAGCTTTTTGTGTTGTTGTTTTTCTTAAAGAGCATGTTTTCTATTTAAATGGTACGTTTATAAGCGAGTGAACATTTAGCCATCTTAATCCATTTGCATTCTGTTGAGATAAGTTATCAGTAGTTCAGTAATTGAATTTCTTTCTAATTCATACAGAGTCTGCCTGCAGGGGACACATTAACTGCTAGGCCCAAAATTACATAAACTTTACAACGTACTGCTAGAAATCAAATAACAGAAAGCCAAAACAAACACACACACACCAGAGCTTTGAGACAACTGAATTTTAAAGTGTTTTCAGAGTGGGGGAGGGGTGCGAGTGGCAAGTTTATTCTTGAGATTCAACTTACCCAGTTTACCAAACTGTGCTAAAAGCTGTTTAAAATCTGTATCAGCATCAGCATAGTCATGATGCTGACAGTATTCTAAATCAGAGGTAATTACTCTGTAGACCAGCACAACACAACTACTTTAATGGAGCGATGCGTCTGGAATACCACCCTTTCCAGTGTGGTTAGCTTGCCTAATGGCCAATAAAAGTGAGCCATCGAACATCTTGATGGGGAATGGATATATAAAAGGATAGGTACCTGCACAGACACAGTTCCACAGAAAATGCAGATTTCTACAGTACTACAGCCTAGAGCCACTATTTCTTAAGTGTAGCTATGTAAACCAGCTTAGAATAGTAACATAAATTATAGACAAACCATGTCAGACCTTCTGCTGTATTGAACAGTGTTTACATGTCTCCCACTAGTACAATTGCATCAGTTATTGCTATTTGTGGATCTCCTCCCTTCCACACGCACACCCAGGACTCCGCCAGCACCACGCTGCACCAAGCAGAAGCCATAATTTTAATGTGTACATCCAAAAGCTACTACTTCCAGCTTAATTGTGTGACCATCACTTATCCTCACACTACAAGGGATTCAACTGACTTTATTCCTTCAGTGATGGCAATTCAATTTGTTCGACACCGGGCAGAAGATGTTACTGCTGATGATTCAAACCCATGATAATGTATATGAAAGGTTGTTGTCTGTGAAGGTGATCCTGCTGGGGCGGCATCCAACAGTTTCCAAAGCTGACTTGAACCCACGCTGTAATTGGGCAGGTAACTCCTGATGGCTCATTGCTGGTATTTCTGTTTGTTTTTAAGATTTAGTGACAAAATACCACCTTTAGGTTTAGCAACCTAGAACTGGGAGTGACTACTGGGAAAATTTAGAAGCTATATTAGTGGAAGTGTTCTCTAACCTGAAGAGTCAGAAGAGAAAGGAGAGGGGTTATTTCCTGGCTTTGATAGCTCCTTGAAACCCACTGAGCACCAGGAAGAAAGGCTGGACAGACTGTGCCCTTAACACATCTCCCAGGTGAAATTTGAGTGGACCCGATCAGTACTTCCACAGCAATAAGCTTTATTGCTTCCAGTAGAACAAAGCAGCTATGCTTAAATATATGGTATTGTCAGCATTTAAATGTTACCGGTCAGAGATGTGATACGTCACCCTAGGATCACATCATGACCATTTGTCAACTTCAGTTTTTCTCATTAGCCATTGTCTGTTGAGAAATACTGGACTCCCAGTCCTACTATTCTCTGAAAATCCCTGGCTGAGGTATCTGGAAGTCATTCTCAGCCTGTGCTGCTGATGAATAGCACTGTGATGCAGATAGTGCACACATCCATGCATCAGCTGCAAAAGGGCTTAGGGATTTAGAGCCATGGATGTTTTAATAAAAGCTTCTTTCTCCCTACTTCCTCTGCCATCCCAAGCACTTTTGTCATATATAACAAAAGCAAGTTGCTTTATCTCTTGTAACAAAAGTATCAGAAAGTTATGGCTTTGCAAGAGCCCTAATGTACGACACATGCTTTTCTTTTTTTTATCCCAGAAAATATTTGCAAGTGGGAATGTGAGTGATGTGATTCTTTACTTTCTTCTAATAAAAACAGGTGGTAAGCACAGATTCTTTAGGTGTCAAATGCTGGCTTTCCTAAAGGGTTGCTAGTGCTCATCTTTGCAATATCTCCAACTAATATTATTCAATGGGCACATCACAGATTCAGTAAGAATAAACTGCAAAGGAAAGCACAGTTGATATGAAAACTTCCAACAGTAATGAACATAATGCATTAAAGAAAAATGCTTTTGAAACATTAAGTGTGTGGTTCCTGTGAACATCTTTCCTAGAATGTAAATCTCTGTTGTTTTCCCACTTCTGTTGAAAAACAGAGCTGGTGTACACTGAACCTCAAGTTTCTAAGACAACAGTGTTATCTGTCCCTGAACCTAGACTGAAAAAAAATGTTTCTCTAGAATGAGATTTCCACAGTCTCTACAGAGTAAATAGGCTGATCCATTGACCCTTCCTGCAATATTTTAACTATATATTTGATGTTTATGGTTTAATTTCTCCAGCTCACTGTAACCCAAACTAAACAGTACATTAAGAAATGAAAGATGATAGGTACCCTTCAGAGTAGCAAAGATTGTAGAAGAGCCTCAGTACTAACCATTACAGCAGCAGAAATGTGAGATAAATGTGAGTTAGTGGAAGGGATAGAGAAGCCTACAGAGATATAACAAATCAGTAAACCAAATTAAAGCTGTTAACTAGATATTGATGAGCTGGTTTGTCAGTCATTGTTGAAGAATTGTGGGTGAAGAATCACCAAATAAGTTGTTATATCTGAGAATGGGAAAATGAAACTTGTGGGGTTTTATTGCCAGTGATACAAATTTAGCTGTTCACAATTGATAAACTACACTGATTTGTTCTTTATATTTTCCTTGGTGGCAAAGTCCATAACAGACTGATTCATTTTAATGAATGGATTCTACATGAGTACAAAGGACCCTTATTTTTTTTAGACCGATGGCCTGAGCATTACTCATTATACTTGTTTGTTCAGTGTGGCTTTGTTTTTCACAACACTTGAATTACCATTCACTTAGATTGCTGCTAGAGTTAATCTACCGCATCTAGCAGGTTGCAGATCCATTTGAAATAATTACTCATCTATTTCTAGCCTTGCTGTTTTCCTCTGAATTCCTTTAAAAGAGATTGGGCAGGGGGAGAGAAAGAGAGATCATAATTTCAGGTCAGTTGCTTAGTCTGAATAAAGTTGGAGACTAAGTGATCTGGATCAAGATGACAGTGACTGGAATATCAGTACTGATTCTCTTCTTGTTTACATTGACAAAACCAATAAAGGCTGTGCAAAACTGGCAAGAGAAAAGCCTGAAAATCTTAATTTTATAGACGATTTGAGAATATTTCTAGGGAAGTTAAAGGACAGGGATTGACCTAAAGAGCAATGGGAACCAGGCATAACATCACCCATAAGAAAGTGTAACTGGCAAAGATTCTCAAATCATGCTGGGTGGGAAACTATTAATATGACCTATGGCTATACACTGTATGTACAGCCTTTGTGGCTTGAAGCTTACCTAGGCTAGGGATTCTCAGCAGTCTGGTGGGTCACCCAAAAAAGAACCACATGCACACCACAGCTTCTCAAAAATTCTCAAAATTCACAAATTCTCAAAAACATGCCATAGAAGTTGCCTGTATGGACTTTAGTGACGACAGAGGAAACAAAAATGTATGGAAATGAACAATAGCCAGTGAATGCTTTCATAGTGTAACTAGCAACAGTAAAATTAGATTAATTAATTTCATCATCTATGAAGAGTCTGTGAAGAGCACTATGTATTTTCATAACAATATAAACAGGCATAACTGGATATTCACATCCAAGTTCACCAGTTAGCTTAGCCATACTCTCATTAGTTCAAGACACTTGAGTAATATCCAAAATTATCATACTGTCAGAATCTAAGGATTAATTATGGGTTGGAATAAATCCTTTAAGAGCAACAGTATGTATATGTGTTTCTGTAAGTCCCGTTATATTATAGAACAGAGTGAAATAGGTGAATCAAAGATAGAACATAGAATCTCCAAGGAATTCAAAATCTAATCAGAAATAACAGTAACTAGAAATAAATTTGAAAGCACAGAAGATTGTCCTTCGATACTTAGGGAGAAAGTTAATACCAAGTGGAGATGATCAGAGACGTGGCAAAGGTCAGATAATCTCAGTAACTCAGAGTATAAACAACTGGACATTTCTTGATTGTAGGAAAACCATTATGAGTCAACTGGCAAAAGGACAGTGCGCCTTCCACACCAAACCTTTTGATGAAGAATAAAATTGTGAAGAAATCCAAAACCCCATTTCAACACTAAGGATCTGAAAAGCAGATATTGACAATTTTTTCAGGGAATTATTAAACGAGGGAGAAATAAACAGAGTTAAAATCTTTTTAAAAATTACTTTCACTGATTTAGAGCTTCAGAAAAATTCCTGAAGTCATCATAGGATGAAGTCCTACTGCTGGTTTTGAGAAAAGGGGAGAAAAGTGAAATGTAACAATAGTGAAGTGTCCCATCTCATTATATTCTACAGAGTTTCAAACTTTCAGTTTTTAAAGACTTACTCCTTGCTCAGCTAGTTTGGGAGAATATCAGTTAGATCCCATGCAGAAAGCATACCTGGAATCAAGTGTTTCCAGTTCCACAATTACCAGGTAGAAGATGGGAAGATATGTAAAGCATATTTTCTCAAGACTTTTAAAAAAAGCTTATGATAACAGGTTTTAATATAGTCTCCAGGTTGAAGTGACATAATTTTAAATCATAGTAAAATTACTAGGAATATCTGTATGTCAATATAGAACAAAATCTCTTCCACTTCCTCTTTAATAATTTTGGATTAAACACCATGTCTGTGCTTTTCTTAGTATACCCTTACACATATATGGAAAACTATTGATATCATCTTGTTAAGCAGTTTAAATACTAAAAAGTCTTGATTTCTGGTAACTGTTTGATAAAAGATGAAAGTAACTAATGGATATAAATCCATTTTTACTTACTTTGTAAGTAAAAATTACTTTCTCTGAAGATTATTTTTTATCATCAACACCTGAGAAAATCTAACCTCAGTTACAAAATATCATTATGTTTTATGCTGGCATGTGAATGGGGAAGTAATTAAAAGGGAATAAAAGCACCTGAAATTGTTATGAAAATGAAATATTAAGAAGAACTTTGTAGAAAAAAAGAATAGATATGGACAAGAAAGGCATATTATAAATACAAGTGAGAGAATTTCAGTAGGATAGGTATGTACTTAAGATAAGACAGATAAGGGAAAGACACATTTTACACAAAACATGACCTAATAGCTCTGAATACGAACTGGTGTAAACAACAATGAAAATCATATTAAAATAAATTAAGGCAAGTTAGACACAGTATTTTCTGTTAAGATAACCAACCTGCATTTGTTACAAAATGACAGACAGTCCTCTAGATAGCCAGGTTACACCTTCATTAAGATATCTCCCTCGTCATTAAAACAAAATAATTTCACTGAAAAATACTAAAAGTAAACTAAAAATAATATATCCCAGTGCCAAAAGCCACATTATAACCAAGGGAAGAACCTTTATAAGGTTCTTTCTTTGTAAGCAACTTTACCATTATCAGACAGACAGTAACAGCATGTAGTCAAGGTAGTAATGTATACATACACATCTAAGAAATCATTTCTGTGTCAAGTGAACTACCAGTAACCCTAAAATAAGATAGTGTGTAGAGTGAATGATTGCAGAATGATAGCAGAAGCCTTGGAATCACAAAGCACAAGCACAGGTTGAAACCAGAGGGGCTAGAACTATGAACACAGATGGCCACTTATTGATCCATCTGAATGCAACCAGGGAAGGCACTGGTTTTAGAGCTCAACAGAAGCAATGCCCACAGCTTAATTCTGCTGATGAAGTCATTAGCAGCCTCTCAGAAAGATGTGTATCCTGAACAGTGGAGAGAGGAAACAGGAACCTCCAGCTGAAGGGGACTTTATCGTTTGAAGAATGGTGAGGGAAATCAGGAACTTTCTCTTAAATTCTTTGTCAGCAACTGTCCAGGGATCACATAACTTAATCACATCTAGCACTGTGTATCAGTCTATGAAAACTGCCCATGACTGATCATCTGCACAAGTCTGCAACAAAACCCACTGCTTGTGCTGGCTCCATACCTCAGAATCAGGTATCCAGAGCAGATCACTCTGTTATCTGTACATTACTACTACATATGCCAATGTCTTATTATCAGGTATCAGGTATGCAGAGCAGATCACTCTGTTATCTGTACATTACTACTACATATGCGAATGTCTTATTATCATTAAAGGGAATTGCATTTTCACATTTGGTCTAAGGTCTTCCTGATTGTGTTTGACTTGTCTGGTCACTCACCTTTGAGGACTGGCTGTTAAATGTGGATGCAACAGTCAGGCTGTAATTTTTCTTTCTACTTTTCAGATGCTAGCTTTCAGCGCTCCAACAAACTGAAGGTATTGCAAGATTGAAAAGTCCAACCTGCTATTTCACTGGAAATAAGAAATTACTGTATAACACTGTTTGGTAAAAATTGTATTAAGATGATATAGGAGTAGTTTCCAACACTAATGTTGAAGTGTGTATGGTATTATAAGCTCAACTGTACCTTCTCCTTAAAACTCTCATTAAAAAGGTTATTTCTACTTCAGATATTGCCTCCTTGAACTGTGACAGCAAAATTTATTTTACCCACATTTAAAGTGATTTGGAAAAGCTATTTTTGATATAGAGGCCTCAAGAAAAGGTGCTGCTCATCTTGTTCAAAATTTCCTCTAAAACTTTTCTAACCTGGTCTATCTCAAAAGCAGCTTATCGTAGTAACTGGAAATGAAGGTTATTTGAAAAATGTGTTGATGTTTAGCATACAGAGCCATTCTTCAGAGGAAGGAAAGTTTGTATAAGAAGTTATTTACTAGTAAACCAGAAATGTCAGAATAAAGTATCAGGCACCAATATAGCATATCAGTATTTGAACTTCCAAATTCAAAGCAAAAATGCAGTGTGTGCAGAGCAATGCCTCAGCTCTCACTGTGAGCTATGTCTAATCCCTCTGGCATTTTAGAAAGCTGATTTATTTGATTACCTAGATTACATACATGTTTTGCACCAGGAGATGCTGGTTCATTATGATCCCATTAAGAAAGGCACTCAGACCCTGTAGTAAAGTATCCCCTAAAATGCCATTTGTTGGAGCTAAAACTATAAAGCAAAAGAGGATAGTACAGACAATCCTACATCCATTCACATGCTGGAAACCCTGAGCTGGGCAGCACCGAACAGATGTCCAACCAGGGCACGACATGCCATGCAGATCCCATCCACAGTAAGGCAACCTCATTGAGCTCTTATAGGATTTTCTTAAGAGAAAAATATTCTAGTTGTCATTTCTACTGTCAAGCAAAATGCATTTCACATGATAACTTGTTGCTGCACTTTTAGACAGGCAAAGACACACAGGTGGTGTAATCACCGGTGCTGGGTGGGTGGGACCTGCCTGCAGACCAAGCCTATCCTGCGGCCAAGGGATAGGCACAGCACAACACTGGCTTGGGGCCCAGGCTGTGTGTGCAGCACAGCACAGCGGAGGGCTGCACCTACACAGGCTCACTGTTACGGGGATCACTAACTCCTCAATGCGCAATGGTCTCCTGGTCGGGATCACAGCAACATGAATTATTCATTTTGAATGAAAATAGAAAGGAGGAACAACCTTTTTGAATATGTCTTTGCTGACTTGACCGAAGACGGACAACTAGTCTGTGAAAACTCCAAGTCTAGAAAACCAGTTCCTTGATTTTCATTTTACAAGAATATAGCAAAACTAAAATGTTTTGCACTTATTTGAGCAACAGAGTTGTTTGACATTTAACTCGAGTAAAATGATATGTTCACAGGTGTGTAAAAAACTACAAAAAGCTTTGTCCTAGAAAGCAAGCTCTAGAGTGCTTAGATTACCCTTTTTTATCATGTTACCTTACTCGAGTTGATTCATGCTTGGTTAACTGGACTTAAATAGGAACACACACTATAGTCTAGGCAAGTACCAGCAGAATATTCCTCTTTCTATTTATTTCACTACTATCTGACAATTTAAAAAAAAAAAATACTCATAAAAGCAGTTTTACTACAACTTTGTACTTCACATGAAATTTAACTTTCAGGCTTTTTTTGTGATACGTTATCTACTTGGGAAGGTGGGGGTTTTGTGGTTCTGGTTTGGTTTTCTCAGTTTGTTAAGTCACAAAATACCGAATAATTCTCTATATCCTGGCATGGCTCAAATCATTGACTTCAGAGAGGCACTCTTTAGCTGTGCGACATTGACATGAAAAGTGTCGTCTTGATTTTCTTGCTAAAACATATTTGTGGTAGAGAGACTTTATACAGCTCTACAGTTTATGAATTACTGCACTGTTTCCATGGATACTTCTCTTCTCAATACAGGCACAAGTAGTATCATTAAAATTAAAGTTGAAATTCCCCAACAATATCACAACTAGGCATTTTCATACTCCGACACCCCCATGATTAAATTTGAATACGCTACTTGAAATGGAAAGGAAGTTTCCAGAATGTTAAATTAAAGCAGATTAAAAAAGCTACCCTTCTCCCCACCTCTGAAAAAATAATTTGCTTTAGCTTATGGTCCGTAGCAATCTTTAAATCATGGCCCTAACTAGGAAAGGTGATTCACTAAGGTAGCACTGTGTTATTGCACCTCCGTGATTTTTTTATCTACCTGCTAAATGTACTTTGTATTATTTGGCATTAGCTACATAATTGCATACACACTGAGCAGCGGAGCTGAACATTTCCCTAGTTCGGAATAATTCTTTGCTGCTATCAAATTTTCTTCATCACTTCTCTCTAAAGCCGTCAGTGCCGGGAAGGAGCACAGCCAGCAGACCTTTTAAGAAGAACATGACGCAATCTGCTGATCTCTGACATGGCAGAGCAGTTCTGACCGGCACCGTTCAGGGCGGCCCTTCAAAGCTGTCGAGGGTATAAGTATCTCAGACTCTCCTGTTTTCCTGCTTCCCAACAGAAGCTATTCACAAATGAGAAGGATGTCCCATATGTATAAGTGTGTGCGGGAAGGGGGTTGGTTTTCTCTTCCAGCTGCCAGTCCTGCACACCCACCCCACGCTCCCAGAGTCAGCTAGTTTTTACCTCTTCCAGTGCCTACATCTTGCAGCCCACGTTTTGCAGCCAGCCACATGTACACAAACCCTACATCGTCGTGATACCCGAATACTTCTGTTGTCAGCAGTGAGCTTTCATGGAGGAAAGAGACTGGAGCACAATAAAGAATTGTGACTGCACGTTAATGCAACACTGAGCTGGCCTGAAAAATATGAAGCATAACTGTTGCAACTGAAGTGATGGGTGCTTAAGAGGATGATTGATAAAATGCTAGATAATAGACTAATGAGAAACATGTGTATTATCCGGCAGTGAATTAACAAGGATCCACATAAAGACACCAGTCGTATTGTACAATGAGGATGTGCATGATGGAAACCGTTATTTATATAGCATTTGAAGACATCTCACGTGAACAGAATGCCAAAGTGCTGCTAGCACCGAGAGCTTGAATATCTGTTTGACTTTTGGCTAAATCAATTAATAAGTCAATAAAAGCATAAAAGTTTCATGGCACAAGACAACCTTTAGGAAATAAATGGTACAACGTATGAAGGCCTGTTAAACTTAATCTGATTAAAGATGCATAGGCATAAGGAATCCATGGGCTCATTTCTTTGAGCTTGGTCTGCTGGAGAGCTGGACCTTACCAAATGTTCTTTTGTCACTAGTCTGTCGTGTTTTGCTTTTGTTTACCACTATTACCTGAATAAAGATACCTACATATAAAATTCAGTCTTGAGTTATAGTCCCTACAATACCCAGGTACTGAATTCAGAGAGAGACAGGATCTGTTTAGAGTAAGGCAACACATTCCAGAGGAAATCATAGGATACTTTTCAAAGGAAAACTGTACAGGAAAACGTATTTTTATTTTTTAATCAGGATTTCATTTTTGGTTTTGTTTCTTCTTTTTCTCTTCCTTATCAACCAAGCTTGATAATGACTTCAAACCTCTGACTGGACTGACAACAATGCAAACTTTTCTCCTCACTACTGACTTAACACATAAGCCTTTGAAACTTTTTTTTTTTTTTCCCAAGTCTCTTTAAACTGAAAGCAGACTGGCTCCCTTTTCTCTGAGCATGAGATTTTAGGAGCAATCTTCAGGCACTTACCCCTGCATACACTAGGTCAGACATTCATCAAACTGCCTAGCTATATTGACTTCCATAGCACCATACAGACCTACCTTAACCACATACATGGTCTCACTGCATCTCTGGAGAGAGGTATATAAAGTTCATTCTCCAAGGGGCCAGTTGAAGGTGTGATACTAAAAAATTTGTTTGATTTGTGCTCTTCCAGCATGCACACGACTGATGTTCTGCCTGACACTGCTGTGACCATAATCTTTAATTTTTAGTGGTATGTCACCTCCCTAAAACTAACAGAACTGGCTACCTTGACATGGCAAGACACGGTCAAAGACATGGCTCCAGCACCCTGGAATAAATAAGATCTAGCTGACTCATACGCAGCATTTGAGAGGTGAGTGTATTTTCCTTGAGAAAGGTATCAGTAAAAAGAATCTAAGGGGGGGAAAAAAAGCAAACAATACCATGCTGTCTAATACTATTCTTCCCCTTCTCAATAATAGATTAAAATCTTAATTATCTCTTAAAGAGTAGTCCCAGTTCAACCTCCACAGTATTTCCTGTAACCTAATGCAATTTTTAAATAGGTTTCTTTCTCTTCTAGGCTTTTCTTTTCCTTGCACTGTTACTTTGTCACTGTTTGAGATCCTTTGTATTTTGGGCAAAAGTCTGATCAAGTACCTGTTGAACACCTCCTTCCTCCCACAAATCAGAGTTGCAGCTGTTCTGTTCTCAGGTGTTTTCAATACTCCACAATTTATCAGTTATAAATTCAAAGAAAAGCTATTCTAAAAAAGAGTCAGTACAAAAAAAGGACTCAATACACAGCCACAAGCTCTGAGAACATGTCTTTCTCATTCAGACTTGTTATTTTCTGAGAAAACCAAAGCTTTGAAAAATCAAATTTGAAAAGAAATAGTACAAGAAGCAGTTGTAGATTAATTTCATATAAAATGCCACTGGCATGTATTCGCTTTGTTAATTTGTTATATAATACTTATGTCACTGGTATCATGACTTAGTATCACAAATTGAAGATTATTTCACCTGAGGATCCAGACTGATCCATTGATTTTTACCCAAAGGTACTACATTTCTAGATACTCCATCTCTTTGTGTGCATCTGAACATAAGAGCTGTTGAAGGTTTCGTTTGTTGAGATTTACAGATATAGAAAACTAGATCTTCTCCTGCACTACTGATTGGTTTGCTACTGGCTTTAACAGTCAGTCACAAGGAATAAACCTTACAGTCAGATGACTGTAAAAAGCTAAGTTTACCTATTCCTCCTTTTAATAAAGTGCAAACAGGATGTGATGTAACATGAAATCAAATCTTTCAGTAAATGAAACTGCAAAATAGTGACTGTATTACCTCCTGAAATGGAGGTAAATGAATAAACACCACTCAACGGCCTCACAGGTGGTAGGATTATTCTGCTTCTCACCAAGTATCTTCCAGTCACTTCTACGGTCGCAGTGGATCATACGATCTTGCCTTCAGGTCAGTCCCATCTGGAGAATCCCCATTTCAACAGAAACAACCCATATGCAGCTCTCAAAAACATACAAACAGTTTTCAAAGCACCTAAATGTTGAACGAGGACTATGATTTTCAGGGGATCCTGTGTAGATTTGGATCCTGTGTAGATCTGAAGTACAATGTAGATTCAAGTGACTTTTTAGAGTTTAAGAAAATCCCATCCTGCATACTCAAGGAAGACTTCCAGGATGCCTTTCAACAGCTTCCCTTGTCCATGATACCACTCTCCCCATCAGGGTTCATGCAAAACAAAGCAAGTGCCAATGTCAGCTCTCAGAAATCTGAAGGAACTGTAATTAATAGCAATAATGCTTCCATGATTTTAATAATTCAGAAAGGCTGAATTTACAGTGTTTACTCCAGCTTTGTTATTATCATGACATCTGTAAATAATAATTAGGCACTGAGTGTAGACCTGAATATTGCATCATATTTCTTTGCAACTTAACTATGTAATTATATTCTAATATATGTATTATATTCAAATTCTGCTCTAACTCAGAGGATCTTTATACACTTGGTAAAGTGATGATACATGAATACAATCCTCTCCACTAAGCCACCAGCTGGTCTTAAAAAGGAGAGGTTTGAAAGCAACAAGCCTTCTCAACTACAGACATTCCAAACCCAGATTTCCCTCCTTTTTCCAAACTTCATCTTAGAGGTCAGGCTTCTGCTTCAGCTAAATTGAATGTTTTTCCACTGCTATCAGCAGCATCATTTTTCCAGACATTATCAATGGGTGCAAGAAAATGTTCCATATATTCTTATTCCTTTAGAATACAATGTTTCCAAGGTAACTGTACCCAGGAGATCTACTAATAGCAAAAAGTGGAAAATAATGTAACTTCTATTTTAAAATTACTTTTCTAAAGGGAAGAGGAATTGCATTCCCACAAACTTTTCTTTCGTAACTCTGTCAGTCTCTTCAACAAAATCAAAGAATTCAAAATTTAATGCTGAGGCTTTATATATAACCATGCTGGCAACAGATAGAGAGGATGTATTGGGATGTGTTGTATTATAGTGTTAAGTGTTAGCTCAAAAGAAAGAAATTGGGTAAAACTTAGTTATGTTTTATGGACGGTCAAAATGTTTCAGATAAAATAAGATCCAGCACAAACTTCTGTCCAACTGTCAAACCAAACCTGCACGCACATTTTTTTTTATAAAGTTATTTTTTAATTGTTTTTAGAAATGGTTTTAAAAGTCCTAGAGAATATTTCAGTAAAACATTGAAAACCAAGCTGGAAAATAAAACATGATTTAGAACTCTATCACTGTTATGATGATACTTATGAAAGTTTGTGTTAGACTGCCTCATGAGAGCTTAAGACCATCACGTCGGCCAAGATTTCCTGTGGGGTTAACTCTCCTATGATACCTAAATGCACATACAAACTAAACAACTGCAAATGCAATTTCTTATGCAAACATTTACTTAATTGCTTTAGGGAAACATGACTTTTTATGCATACAATCACAGTGCTCATCTTATACTACAAGTCTTTAAATACAGCCTACTGCAAATTCTTCGGTTTTGGTAAAATGACAAAAGTCCTCAGATTAGAGGTTTTTGGAGGATCCATGCTAGTAAGCAACTTAACTTAATGGTACACCAAATGATCACATTTTTCAGTGAAATACTAAGGGAGAATGAAAATGGTCAAAGCATGCACTGCAAAATAAATGTTTTATTTAATAGCTTCTATAACAATGATTGACCACTTTAAAAAAAATATAAGAAAAAAATGACTGCCATCTGCAAAAGGAAGGTGGTAGAAATCCAACAGCTGAATCATTAGAACTGGACTAGACTAAACTTTTTGCACATATTATAATAAAGGCTATGGGGACTAAATGATCTTTGGCAGAAGAAGAAAATGATCTACTGATCATTTATTTACTTGATTTGTCTGATTCTCTGATACATAATATTTAGGTATATTAAAAACATGATTTTACTTGCTAGATATTCACGCATTTGCTGTTTGAAATATCCATCTGAAGCTGGTAACAGAATAAATTGGATTCAGCTTTCAATTTCAGCCAGAAACATGAAAACATAGCCTTAGATCTATAGGAGCTGTACGTACCTACCATGTAATAAGAAGACACATTAGGTTGTTAAAGGAAATATTTAACAGCTAAGAAGATACTAATTTTTAGTTTTCCTCATTCCCTCTTCAGTCTGATCCACTGCTATTTCCTATGTTTGCCTAAAATACAACTTTCCAACAGAAATCTTTACAGCAGGTGAACACGAGCTAAGAACCAGTGTCAGACAGTCTGACGGTAAGCTGTGTCTCACACTTCATTGTAACACAGAGGAGTAAAACAAGGCACATTTTGGTGTCAGCCCTTGTCATATATCTCCACCGTGACATGACGCTATGCTGACTCACTTGGCACTGTTGAATTAAGTGCAGTGCAGTAGGTCTGTCATGTTAATACAGGAAAAAACTGCTGAGTCTAAACCACTGTGTAAGCAGAATTAATTTTTTTCAACTGAAATATTACACTTAACAGCTTAAACAGAAACTATAGTCAAGCTAGACAGAAAATGATGCATTATAAAGCATTTCCTACAAAAGGAGCTGAAACGCACATTGGTTTTGGCTCATAAAGATTCTTCTTGGTGGACTACATTTTACTACTTTTGCCCTGACTTCCTGGAGTCTGACAAATATTTATGATCCAGGCCTTTCCAAGAATATGTGATAGAAGTAGTGCAACAAATGTACAAAAAAAAAAAAAAAGACACAGTATTACATTTTTCGAACCATGAAGAATTTCAGTGTAAAAATCCTAAGAAAACAATATATCCAGTCAGACATGACACATAGAGGGGGAAACTAATTGTACATAAGCTAGGGGGCTAGATGTTTGCATCCCAGATTCTTACAAAAACATAGGTATTGCAAAAGCAATGTACAAGGGCACTCTGAGGTGATCAGAGAAGCAGTGAGAGGAAGGTTGCAGTGTTAGCTGTTCTCTGTTGTGGTCTACAGAGACAATCCTATGATTTACATTAACATCATAGGCTAGCAGGAGAATCAAACTTTTTAAATAACAAAAAAGCATAAATAACAAAAGGCAGTAACAAAAAGGCATGAATTAATTGGTAACCTGAGATTTTAGGCATAAGAAAAAATAAATTTCAAGACAGAAGGCAGAAGGGAAAAAGGAAGCAGGAGAGACAGGAAGGCAGGAAGGAGGACTAACTGACTTGAGGTTTGAGCTGGAACTTTACATACCCATCCACCAAACTGGGATGTTCATGCATAGGCAGTGAAGTGATGTGTGCCAAATAAAGACTATGGACTACAATATAGAAGATCCTCAGGGCATGTTTCACCAGGGATACCAAGTCTCTGTGATCAGGATGCTCCACAATCAGGATGCTCCGCAATCAGGATGTCCCCACTGCAGCTCGCAATCAACTCCACAGGAAACGAATGCGTCATAAAAGCTCCTTTACCACTTTCAAGTGTGTAGCCATTCTTGCTCTCAGATTAGGGAAAACTAGAGCTCTTTCTGTACATCTATAAGCCATACACTGTTTTATTCACTCTGTCATGTTCCCTGCTTTCTTTGTCCTTCCTTCAAAGCCTGACTCCAAAACAGAACAGTGTCTCAAGTCCCTCAGGATTTCATTGCCAAACTATGATGCCCTTGTGCAAAATGCTTAATTTCACTGGAAGGGTAAGAACTGTTTGAGATGAATGTGCCAATGATTCATATGAGGCTGTAATATCATATTATTGTATTACTTAAACATCATGATATCTAGCTTCTCTTCTCATTGTAACTCAAAGGTATAAAAATTTACAATCCTTTATCCATACTGACTCTTACCATTTTTTTCCTGAGTCATTACATTTATCTTGAGCCCGGCAGAGTTTCTAATTCCTACCACTTTTTTCAATGCACTTCACCATAAAAATCCATCTACCACTTGTTAATTTTTCCACCTCTGTCCCCCTTGAAATCATTCATGGTCTTCCCTAATCCTAACAATTAGCAGCTATCCATTACCGACTCTGTCATCACTCCAGTTAATGTACTTTCCAGTTAATTAATACACACCCTTAACCCCCATCAATCTCTAACAACAGGGTTGTATGCAAATAGCTTAACTTACTGCAGCCATCAAACTGCTTTAACACATGCTAGAAATAGGATCAGCAGGAAAACCATAATTGTTTGAAGATATATCTGTATTCTGTATCACCCTTTGAGACTAAAACCCAAGCAAAATAACACAATGTTATAGATAATCACTGAAACATAATGATCTACTTAAAACTTCTTTGTACCATGTTTCCACACCTTTTTCAGCTCTTTCACCTAGCACCTTACTTGAACTCACTCTACTGCCACTAGTACTCAGACCCTCCACCAAATCAGCAATGGTGGCAGCAGCAGCAGTGACATGGCCATAAGTTCCTCAGAGAGCCACTCAGAAAAAAAGTCCTTTCTCCAAGTTCTGTGGACACTGTAGGTGATGGAAGAAAAACTGTCCATTACTGAAATCCAGAGTGGTGTAATTCTATACACAGAAGATCACCTTATACTAAAGTATGTTTTCACCACTTGTTACTGGTGTTTATCAGAGGCTCGACATAAAGTCTTTCCAAATGTCTGTAAAAGATGGGGCTGCAGTAACATTATATTAGAAAGTAGATAGAAATTGATTAGTTTCCCTGTTGTAATAGCATTGTCAAGTAACTGGAGTATCCATATTGGTATCAGAGCTGACATTGAGCTTGTTATTGCTCATAAGAGTATGTATAAATGTTTGGCTTTAATCAGACATGGACTTTTTTAAAATTACTTGATATCAAGTATCAATGAAATCACTAACATAGATCCTCAGCTTCTAGCTGAAAGGTTGGGCAAGTCTCCAGAGACACATTATTCTCAAACCAAAAAAAGAAATTCAGCTGATCTAGCACAAGAGGGAACATTTATTTATTTAAATTACAGATTTTTTGAGATGTTTCCCCTGCTACACATCATTAGCAACCTGTCAGCTAGCCTGTCTATGCTTCACCCACCAAAAGAAAAAAAAAAAAATCAAAAGTTTTCACATTGAGAAAGTTAAGCATCCTTTGAAACCAGCTATTTTGTAAAACAGAAGCACTGTAATGTAGAAATAATATTAAGGTATAAAATAATTGATTCACTTTGCAAGTGAACATGATTCAATAGTTCTGCAATGGGTCTTCATTAGGAACAAAAAATAAATATTAATGTATTTCACTCTTCTTCAAACACTTTAAAATGAAGCTTTTCCACACTATTGGGTTAATGGGAGATCAGTTGGAAATATCACTTACTCTTTGATGAAACTAGCATCTTTTTGCAAACTGGTCCTTAATCCAAAAATTAAACTCCCAAAGCTTTAAGAGTAACCCAGAAGCACAGATGAGCATATGCACATGGTATTAAAAACAAAAACATATAATTCTACTTGTACTCAAAAACTGCAAAAAGCAAAAGTGTCCTGCAGAGATGCTTGTCCAGAATCATGACAAATAGATCTAACAGGGCCCTCAGGAGGCCACCAAGTTCATTCTGTTCCTCCTTGTGTTTTGCAACTGTCTTTTGCATGCTCAAAACTCTCCCCTTGTGTTTCCTCATTCTCTCTTTTCTTCTTTTTTTTTCTTGGTTAAATTACTCCAGCTCCTTTCTGCACACAGTCTGCCCACTGTTTATTCTCTCTGCTCTCCCCCACACACTCTGTCGTGTGCTGCCTCAAACTGGATGCTCCACTCTTACTGATATCTCACCAAACTGGATAGAGAAGAAAACAACTTTTTGTCACAGACATCCCTTTGGTTGTGCCTGTTGCTTATTGCAATGGTGTGATGCTGTTGACTTACAGTCAGATTAACTAGAAACTCCATGTCCTTTCCCACAAAACTTACCACTTGTTCTCCAAAAAGAACTTGCGTAGTCGATTACCATTGCTTAAATGGAAGATTGCACTTATCCATTTTACATTAATCCAGTATCAACAATATTTTTTCTTACAATTTTCCAAGAAAATTTCAAATTCAAGTCCTGTCCTCTAATGTGTTTATACCCTTAACAAGCATGTTCTTTATTCCATTATTTATGTCTTCCTTATGGTCCTAAAAATGACCCTCCCAGAATGCACTGGATTTTTTTTTTTTTTGACAGTAAATCACTGATAAGGTCCCTTTGAATACAGTTAATCAATGAGGTTTACATTTACCTTCTAATAGTTTCATCTAGAATATGTTTCCGTAGCTTATTTATGAAGATGTCAAAAGAGAGATATCTCTTACTACATTCAAGATATTACTCCTATGGCTTTGAAACTCAAAACAAGGCCTGATAATCTGTCAAAAGGAAATTAGCTGGTTTTTGACAAATCCATGTTTCCTGGTACTGATTTCTTTGCAACCTTCCAGGTGCTTGAAAACAGTCTGATTATTTTTAGAGATTGAAGTTGAGTGGTTTGATCTAAAATGTCTTACCTCGGCTCTCTCTTCCACTCCTTTATTTCCCTCCTCATGGTATTCCAGTATTTCTACTTTATTTCAGAAGATAAAAATCCTCAAATATAACAGCTGACAGTTCTGAGATGACATCAGTCATTTCTTTCAGTTGATCATGCCCAATGTACAACATGTCATCAGCCTTTCCATTGTGTGGGATTTGTCATACCTCATACTTGGGTAACAGCCACTGCCATAAAAATTAAAGATATTTTTGAAGTCACGCACATTTTTGAACTCTGAATCCACCAATATCAGATCATAATGAATTTTGCGGAATAAAACAAAGCAATGTCATCCTTTGAAATAAATCCTTCTCTTTCTATTTAAAATTAATAAATCCCCCTACTGTCTTCATGCGTATGTAATAAAACAGATACTCAGAGACACTAAGAATAAGATACAGGAGGCTGAATTTTCTAATGTTTAGGTAAATTTAGGGTCACACAAGATATCTGAGATTTTTTTTCTGTACAATGAAAAAAAAATTACTGCAGTAGTTTCTTCCTTTGTGTGGTGGGTTGACCCTGGCTGGGCGCCAGGTGCCCACCAAAGCTGCTCTATCACTCCCCCTCCTCAGCTGGACAGGGGGGAGAAAATATAACAAAAGGCTTGTGGGTTAAGATAAGGACAGTTTAATAAAGTGAAAGCAAAAGTCGCGTGCAAAAGCAAAGAAAAACAAATTATTTTATTCTCTACTTCCCATCAGCAGGCAATGTCTAGCCACTCCCTGGAAAGCAGGGCTTCAGTACGCGTGGTGGTTGCTCCGGAAGACAAAAATGCCTCCTCCCCTTCCATCTCACTTTACTTAGCTTTTATATCTGAGCTGATGTCATACGGTATGGAATATCTGTTTGGTTAGTTTAGGTCAGCTATCCCAGTTATGTCCCCTCCCAAGATCTTGCCCAGCCCCAGCCTGCCGTTGAGGGGGGCAAAAATCTTGGAGAGACAGCCTTGATGCTGTGCTAGCATTGCTCAGCAGTAGCCAAAACACTGGTGTGTTATCAACACCTTCCTAGCTATCAATGCAGAGCACAGCACTATGAGGGCTTCTATGGGGACAATTAACTCCATCTCAGCCAGACCCAATACACTTTGACAGGGTAAAAGGCTGGAGTAAAAAGGAGGTCAATAGCCCCCTGGGGTGGAGCGCACACAGAAAGGCAGAAGAGCTATCCAAACAGAGTAGCTACACCTGATATGCTGAGACATAATTTTGGGGTTGACAGGGACCTTATAGTTCTTCCCACCTTCCTGATTCCCCAGGCAGAGGGAGACAAGCCCATGAACCTCCCACCTCCACGACCATCACCACCACAACCTCCCCTTCTTTGTTTTCCACAGTAATGAGTCCTATGTACATGGAAAGGAAGCAACTCCTGGCATGACTGGATGCTTAGGAAAGCAGAACTGTGGGAGAATGTACCATGAAGTCTCTTGCATCGAAGCCTCAAGCTAGGCTATTGGCCCTTGGAGTTAAGGTTATGTGGTCTATGACACATCAGTGACATTTAGACAGATTTACTTAAAGAGAAAAATATAAAGTCTAGAAAATTCATGAACAGGGACAAAGCTGTACTGTAGTATCAGAAATTCCTTTTAAAGCATTTGGTATACATGGAAAATTCAAAGGGCAAGCTTTTAATTTAGGTTCTGTTTTCAGTGAATACAGAATTTGAGGTGGTGTGCAAAGTAATCACGGAGATTATGGAAACAATTATGAAAAAAAGTACACCACCCATTTTTTCTTTGATATTTATGATATCTCTGAATGCATTCACTATATGCAAATATTCACCTTCTAGTTTACTCAAAGAGTTAGTTATGCTCTCTGTGTTTACTGTTCATTCTTGATAATTGATGCTTGTTGATTATGGTGTGCAAGTGGCCCTTTAAGCCATACAGATTTTCACTCCTGACTGGATGACTGAAACTTGTAAACAGAATCTTCTAACATGTAAACAAAACAGAATCTTTTACAATTAAAAAAAAAAAAAAGATAAAAATCACTAGATGGGTCACACAAATTTAGATTGTTCTTGGATTTTTTGCCATTGCTGTGATTTAAAAACAAAACATAGCTTATCTGCATTAACATGAATGAGTTGAAACCAGAGAAAACCCTGTTTTCTGGAATGTTTATTAGTCTTAAAAAATCCACCCTATGTCATTTAAAGAGTTACCTGTCTGGGTCTAGTAGCACTCTCACACTCCCAAGACACATAAAAGATGAAGGAATATATATTTTGGCATTACATTTATGCAGAATTTATGAATACAGTTGGGGATTTCAGAGAGCTAATTTCAAAAGCAGAAGGATAAATAATCAGATAAGAAAGTACAGTCTGTGCTTCTTGCACATTAGATTGTATCTTGATTTCTATTAAGACTGAGTATCTAATCAACAGGAGAAATTAACCCCACCAGAAGACCTCATGTATTTCATTATTCTTACAGAATAATGAAGAATACATGGAAGTATGGTTGATACCTTCTAAGTTTCTCATATTTAAAATGGTATATAAAACATATTTTCAAAAGAGTATTTTTAATAAAACCAGAGGGGAAAAACCTATTGAGTTTTCTACATTACTGTTACACCTACCTTCCTTTTATATCTTCTTTAGATACTATATAAACTAAGAGTACTGTAATTTCAACATTTCCATCTGTAGATAGTAGGAAGTAATTTCAACTCTTACACACATTCTGGTTCAAATATTCAGCACCAGTGAAGTTGGTAGAATGATTTATTCCTGCTAAGATTCTTGTTTAATACATTGTTATATACATAACATAACATAAAATCAAACCCACATAATACAATTGCTGGAGGGACTAGATTGAAGGCAGCATCCTGTCAGGAGTTATAAAAAAGGCTGAGTGTGACAATAAAGTAGGAGAGCAATAGAGAAAAAAAGACTGAAAAGGGAAAGGGAACATTATTATTACTGCAAGACCTGGAGAGTACTGTGAGGTTTGGAAGGTACTTTCTAGGACCTGTTAAATCTTTTCAATAAAAAGAAAGTGAACAGGGCATACTTGTTAACCTGTTAGCTAAGCATATTATTTTGGTGAAGAAGTGTGAAGCACCAAAAACGAAATTTGTCTGAATTATTCTTCCAGATCCCACTGAGGAACAAACAGCCACAGAGGTAATACAGAGTATGGTAAAGATGGTTTACGGCAGTATATTGCAGTTACAGATCATGCCACTGTCATTTAAAATGAAAGCCTTAAAAGTCCATACTTTAAAATGCTACACTGCCTGTAAAATACATCAGTTGCCTCTTTTACAGACAGCATAGATAGTTTTCACTCTTTCATAATACATAGCTCTGGCCTCACACAGGTTAATTACAACTTCTGAGGTCAGATAGAAAACACTTCTTTTAAAATATTACAGTAATCTTTTCTGCTTACCATAGAGCTTACCCATCAGCTGCAAAGCTGCTTTATTTTCTAAGGAACTCATTCAACCCATACTGAAGTCATAAGTCAGACTGGCAATGGGAACTAGCTTGGGGTCTTAATAACTTTTTGACCCTTGGCACCACCCCAGTTGATGATGGGCTTCAAGGGTCTAGACTTCTTAACACTGATTTCTTTTTCCTCTCCTTTGAAAGAAGTGGCAGGTGAAAGGTATTTTTTGATGTTTGTCTAAAGCATAAGGACTAAGGCTGACAGCTCCATTCCTGAAGTACAATGGCACGTCTTAACTGCAGAAATAAAGCCTACCTGTGCACGACTTATTTTGAGCCAGCCTGAGGCTAAGGAGTGAACTTCTACAAGCATCAAGAAGTGACTCTAATCTTGCCAACCTCCACCTTTCAAAAGAAAGTCATCCTTCTAGAGCCTTGCCTCTGGGAACATGTGCTTTCAGAAATGCTTACATTAAAAAAACCAGGCCCCTGTCAAAACAAAGAGTTACTTCAAAAACAAAGCTGTCCCACCTACACCCTGCCACCTGGGCGAAGATGGGAGAGAATGAGCAATTAGTAGAAAACATGAGATTCATCACTCATTAAGCCTAAATTACATTTATCTTCTTGAAAGGTAGAGGTTAGGAAGTGAGAGGAAGAAGAAGAATATGCAGTTGAGGAACAGAGGGCAATAGGAAACAGGGGCACAAGGGCTGTGTCTTGTTTGGGTTACATGGAGGAGGGGGAGGAAAAAAGTGCAGGGCTGAGGAAGAGTGGGATGAGTGGTGAAGGACACAGGCAGAAGGAATGAAAAATTATTTCTAGTGTAAATTAGAGCTGCACCTATAACACCAAGACGAGCCTTGCCCAATTACTCTGCCTCCCCTTACACGATGTCCTGATATGGAACCAGGAAACCTGTAGGGAATAAGTGCAATAACTGTACAGGAGACCTTGCTTCAAGAAGTGAAAGGTACCCATGAGTTCACTTTATAAACATCACCCCAATGCACTGCTGAATTTGGAAGCTGTTTACTTAAATGTTTCCTTTATGGCAAGTGGCTTGTAAGTTCAAAAGCCTCTAATGACAAAAAATTAACAGTGGATAAATAAGCAGTTCATCAAAAAGCTATTTCTAGAACTCCAAAGCTGAGCAGTTGTACAGTAGCATTACAGGTTTCTTTAGGTGAGCAGTGTAAGTTTAGAATAGGGTGGCTGCAAAAATTTAAAAAAGCAAATGATCTGCAGCAAGGATTTAGTGGTTTTCATTACAGAAAAATATTACACTGTGTATACAACATGCAGACTATTGCTAAACTGTCTATAACGATGCACAAATTCATAAAGTAACTAAAAAGAGCTGAAAAGAACAAGAAATTGGAATTTCAAGTAACTGCAAGTAACAACTTCAAAGATGCAAAATCTGCAAGATCCTAACTCCCTTAACTGTTTAGCTAAGTGATACCGTAACCAAATGCTACACAAATCCACATACATCAACCCGCAAGTGATGTATTTATCTCAATGAACAGGCTAGAGAGCTTGCACAGTATGTAAAATGTCTGGCAGACTTAAGAAGTCTGCCCTTCCTTTGTACATCAAACCACAGGAGGGGAAAGGTACAAATGTCTAGGACCTCATAAGAGATAATGAAATGACTCATAGATTATGAAATCAAATACAAGAATTCTAAAACAATTCCTTGAGAGTGATTCAAAACATACCAAATAACAACCAGGACAAATGAAATAGTACTCAGACTAGAAATTCAAACAGCTTGTGAAGAAGGAGAATCTCTATCAATATCACAGTTAACAAAACAGCTATAATGTCCCTTCCTCTTTGCCATTAAATTGCTGCAGTCAGGGTAAATGCATGCTGTGTAGAGAAATGTCTTACGGTACAATTTTTGAAATATGTTTAATTTTCATTCCTAAAAATGCCATTTCTGTAAAAAGCAGAGAGAGACATTTGCTTCACGAACAGAGGTGTATTTCTTCAAACATGGAAATTACCTTAATATCATTTACCCATTTTCTTCCTCCAAAATATGGGCTGAATAACTGTTTTATAAACTAAATGTGTAAATATGAAATAGTTAAAAGGCTAATTCATACCTAGTCATATCAGCCTGAAATAATATGATTCTCTTACTGCTTCTTTCTGCAAACAGAAAAAGTAAAACTATTCTTTTTTCTCTCAATTAAATGGTCTCTGGGAGTAACTAAAAGGTTTGGGAGAGGGAGAATAGTGTTGTGGGTTTTTTTCTTTTAACTAGCTTTAAATAAAAGAAATTATTTTTAAATAAGATCTGCTCAAAGATGCAAAAAAAAATCTTTCACAAATTGTTAGCACTTCCATCTAACTCTCAAGCATCATTTCCACACACTAACCAAAGTATTCCCTGCAATCCAGTAGGAAATATCACAGAATTGGAGAAATATCCTCTGATTGCAAGCTGGATGAGCCCAGCAGAGAGACCTGTGAGTTTAATTTAATAAAGCAATACATTTGGATACTTGTCCAAAGACTATCCAAATTTATTGAAAGAGACACTGGACTTCTACTGAGTGCAAGGAGGTAACACAAGCATATACATTCAGACACTGAAACAGAATACATGCAGGCTGTATACCAACAGCAAGTTGTATGTATGAAGTCTGTATGTCAGTAACTATAGGTAGGTTCTTGCCTCAAAAAATGCCAAGTATATATGTGCAACATTCTCCATTGTAGCCATGAGAGGAAAGGGGTATTTTTAAAATGGATTCAAGTAGAATATGCAGGCACTGCAAAAAGTACTACTTCCGATCCTAATTTCCAGATTTTGCATATAAATCATTTCTGTGTGGCATTAACCAAAAGAACCAAACTTCATACAGTAGAAAGGACACTTTGTTTAAATCACCATGAAGGATTTTGAACAAATACAGCTTATAAACATTGATCTGGTAAAGTTGGACTACGATGCCTTGATCAAATATATACAAAATTCAGGCCTGTTCAAGTCAAGCATTTCCCTCTGGTCTACCTCTAAAAGAAAGAAGACGAGGAACAAACTGGTTTGGGCAAAATATGAACCTTCTGGAATCTTCGCCTTCTTTCAGGAATAAGCTTCAGTGGAAACACTTTTGAAGAGATGAAGTGTGCTTCTTACTGCTTATTTCCAGCTGAGCCAATATAAGAACTGCAGAAACACCAGGAAATTGCTGTTTTCAAAATATTTTCATGTTTCCTCATTTGAAAGAAAAAATGCAAAAATTCTCATTTGGAAAGCTTTTCTCAAGAAGACTGTGCCAGACCTGTCCTGGAAATACACAACATGCATGCAGCTCAGGCATATACTCAAATTCCTCGGTGTTTATCTCAACTCATAAAGCAACCCAAAGTGCTGGGAAAGTTAGAAACCTGCATTCCCTGAAACACAATCTGTACCACACAGGTTGATGACACAACCACCATGCCTTCACTGCACAGCTGACTGCAATAAAACCCAGTTAAAAGCCCTAATTAGCTGGACAGTTAGAGCACCTAAAATCTGTGCCTTCTCCCCCATTGCAGCATTGAATTGTTCAGTGCAATAACCTCAAAGTGCATTATTAACAAGAACTAATTTTTCATTCGTCTACCTTCTTTTGTAGACAACTATTAGTATTCCCAATTTTGAAATAAGAACTAGAATAGTAATGCACCTGATCCAAAGCCTACCGAGGTCAGTAAAACTCTCTGTCAAGATGAAGGTAATCTGTGTCATTTGCCCTGCAACAGAGATGTAGAATACTGACACTCGCGTTTACGACTACAGACTTAGAAAAAACAGTTGTTTAACTATCATAGATGTAATTTTTATGCCTACAACAGAGAAACATATCAGGTCTTACTTCAGAGAAAATAGTGTCTATGCAACCGATTGTGGTCAGGCCATGAGGCATCACTTCTATTAATAACAGTTACATGAAGACCTCACAGACTTTGCCTATTTCTGAGCATAAAAGTTTGAAATGTAAAAAAAAAATCTATATGTGATTGGTTTTCCATCTAATCCTAGATACAGTCAGTTTAAGCAGAAAAACTATGAAAGCAGCAATTCAAGTGACCTGATATATTAATAGGTGATCTATTAAATCCCAGCTGATACACTTTCATCGTTAAGCCACAAAGGTTTATCCCTGAAATTGCTTCAGATAAATCATTCCGAGGGCTATCTGATGTTAACACAGCGAGTTAAAATTATATTCTTAAACACAGATATGACCTGGGGAGCTTACCAGAGACCTATATAAGTACTCTGAAATGCAGGGCATGACAAGAAATAACCCACAGAGTGTAGTCACAGAATAAAAATGCGATCATCAGTAGCAGTGAGCTCCCGTCAGTCACGCTTGTCTACGATTCCTGCAGGAGAGAGAATATTTGCTCAGATTCCCGTATTTATTTGCCTGCCGTGCTTGTTTTGATATCCACCTGACAATGTGCAGAGGATGAGTGGCACAGGCAAACGCTGAGGAGTGTCAGCACAGAGATGAGATGAGGGCTGACTGTATTACCATTTTAAATGGTCTGCCTGCCGGGTGCTGAGATTTCGTTCCTCCCTTACCTGTCACGCTGCATTAACCGGCTCTCACGGCAGCCCCGTGCTGCCGAGAGCCCCGCTCAGCCCCTCGTTCTGGATGACAGCTGCGGTTACCTCCTCCCACAGCAGCACATTCCCCGTCTTCCTTCCCTCCCTACGCCCCGCGCCAAGGGCGCCTGTGCCCGCGTGTGTGCGAAGGCACGTCTACGCGCTGCAATACATCGCACGACTGAACGTGCCTGGGCTCCGGGAGGTTGGTTGCTGGTTTCAGCCTATTAAGCAAGAAAGCCTCGAGTGCTTTGGGGACGGCTCCTAGGCTAGGGCGCAGGAGAGAAATACTTTGCTCCTCGCTGTGCCTTCAACGACGCCTCTGAGGCGAGAGAGACAGGTCGTAATACATCTAGCCTGCAATTCGCATCGGGGTTTAGACAGCAGGCTTGCGATACCAAAACACCGCCTGCAGCAAAAGAAAAGGAGTTCTCTCTCGTTACATTTATAATTTATATAACAACAGAAAAATTAAACAGTACCATCAAACAGGTAATAGAAAACCTGAGAGTTTAGATACGCAGTGATGAAACAACTCCTTTTTTTCCAGTTTAACATTCAGTAGTTGCATTAGCTTCTCCAAAACACAAGCGGTTCTCTGAGATGAGAGCAAAGGCCCGTTTTTGAAGGGTGCCACTTAGGAGAACAGTGATGTTTCATTTCTAGATGAATATTCACAGATTTTTCACCTGACTCCTTACATAAAACAAGCCTGATCCTACACTATACTGAGCAAATATTTAGTTTTCCTGGTCTTGTGTGCCATAATCTTAATCTTCTGAACTATTAACACTCAGTGAGTTCAAATCAGCTGGCGATTTGGGAAAGAGTGGGCAGGAGAACTGAGTGACTCAGTGATTTCTGAGTCACCCTCTCTCCCTGAAATCCAGCGGTCATACGTGGCCTTAAAACATAACTTGTTTGCAATCCATTTCACTGCAACGTACAGAGTATTGCAGTGCATTTTGGAGAGTAAATTTATCATTGTTTGAAATTATTTAGGCTGTTTTTTTCCTAATAGAGGAGAGTAGAGTTTTAAGGTTTTCTTTCTTTCTTTCTTTTTATTTTTGCAAACAATATGTAGACACTAAAAGTAATAATTAGGATAACTAGTAACATTTGGAATAGCTAACTACAGCTCCAGTCCTGTAGCAGAAACTCTTTACATCTCTGTGAAAATCCCCATCTGGCAAATTTTTAAAGTGTGCTTAAATGTATTTTAGCTACTGTCACTATCACCTTCTTCTGAGTTTCAAATGTTTGAATTTATTCCAGTTAGGTTCATAAACCCTTACATAACAATGCAGTTATACCACAGAGTGTAAACAGATACATCTGAGGAAAATGAAAATTTAAAAAGTAGAACTTTTTAAAAAATGTCAGGAAAGAATTAACACTTTTAATTTAGAAAATTGCCAGTATTTTAATAATACATTTAAAATGTAATCAACATATAGTTGACTGCAGCAAATAAAAAATATGGTCCAAGATGGAAGGACAAAAACTCTATCATTCTCTTTGAAATTTTTTTATTTACTAGCTACAAAGACAATTGAAAGTTTAAAAATTCAATGTATTAGCATTTCAGAACTCTGACCAACTATAAAACTGCAAGCCAGACCAACATAACAGCAGCTAGCTTGCTTTCAACTACAGTCAGAACCAGAAGAATTCATATATTTGACAACTGTGGAATACTTAATCACTAAAGTTCCCTCCATTTTCTCTGTTATTAACCATTTTTTGTTCTGAAATACGACAATCTTTATACTATAAAAAAACTTGTACAGAGTATTATGTACTGTGTAAAGGTGGATTTACATCTAGTAGTTTAGGCTTTGTTATATCTTTTGTTTTAATTAATATTATTTTTCTTGTATGCAGAAAATGTGTATCAGAAAGAGTTCCTAATGAATCAGGCAATTAGATAAGATGTATCATTTAATAAACTGAACTTTAGAATGAGATCTTGGTTTTCCTTGAAATGAAACACTTGGCCAGAGTGCGCAGTGCAAGCTCAGATGGAGGAGGCAGAGCTCTTATCTTCCCTTGCTGCACCAGGTTTCTGGAGGTTTTAGAGTGTGGCAAAGTTGTTTCAGTAAAGGAACTGCCTTAAAGAGCACGCATTCCCTTCTTCATTTGCCTGCCTTTGACACAATTCCCCAGGTCCCTACATGAGACTAAGGCTTTCAGGAAAATGTCAATATCAGAATGTCATTTATTTATAGTTATTAATTCAGTTTTTCTGAATGATAACCAACATCACGAAAACTGGGGATTCCTAAACCTATGAGGAATATGTACTTGCTCTGCTTGGTCAGCTTTGTAACTACTTCACAGTAATAATCAGTAGAAAAAGCAACGTTGGGAAAGTCCTTTTGAATAAGCAGTAGACATTACTTTGCATTTCCTAATAAGGAGCTAAAAAGTACCCACAGCACTAGAACATTGCTTAAATATGAGTCAAATCTATGAACAGAGGATGGTACACAACACGCTACAAAAAAACTATTAAAAAAGCAACATGTACGCTTTAACGATAACCCATCCAGCCCTTATACAGTTTCACTTCCATGCTTGCAGTCTTCATTAATTCCTTTGCTACAGCTGTATATATTTATGCATCAACACAGTCTTCCACAGGGAGTTGACTTAAATAGGAGGAAAAGTGGAATATAATGAAAAGATACAGGTACTTCATTCAGGCTCATAGAGCTGACATGAAATTCAGAGATACTGCTTGATACAGTGCCACGAATGTCCACTATAATGGCTCTGCATAATGATGGTCCCTTCGATAAATATGAGATGCACTGTAACATTTACACCATAAAGAGTGTTTTAGCCCTGGCCTTTCTATAGTTTATGAGTGCCATCCTTTAGATCAAATAACAGTTACGGACTGAGAGGATTAAGGCTTAAGCTTTTTTTTCAATATGAATGATAAAAGGATCATTTTTTTCTTCTACAGTGAAACATCAAAATGCTGGTAAAAGCATAAATTGTATTGAAATGGAACATTCTGTGAATAACTTAACAGCATCACAAAAAGGCAAGAAAATAATGCATTCATTTTCACTTATAAAATCTATAAACTATAGACCCCTTCAGGGAGCATTAGATATCATTTACAGTATGAAAAGGAATGGCTTTCAGATAAGGAAATTAATCAGCATGAGTTCTGTGGATCTGTTAACTACAGATAATAGTTATGGAATGTTTTTTAGGCCCTGAAATCAATAACCTGTCAGCCACTCTCCCTTTGCGACCTCTCCAGACATTGTAACACATAGCAGAGCTCTCTTTAATTAGAGTTTGGGTCCTTGTAAAAAGTGACACTCCAAAAAGCTGTTTGAAAAGAAAAGTTTAAATTTAAACTTTACTACCAAATTTGAATCAATTCTAATTAATATATATTTTAAAAGCCCTATCCCCCACCAAAACAAAACAACCACCTCTGCAAGCTTCCAGTGTCTGGCTCTAATACAATCAAATACATATTCTTATCACCACTGGCCCTGACAACAGAATATCAATTTTACTGGTCAGCTTTCAGGCACTAACACAATTAGTGCTCACTAGGTGAGCGCAGACATTCCTCGCCCATCTAAGCTGGGGCTGGGGATCTGTTGCGGTTTAACCCCAGCCAGCAACTAAGCACCACGCAGCCGCTGACTCACTCCCCCCCACCCAGTGGGATGCGGGAGAGAATTGGGAAAAAAAGTAAAACTCATGGGTTGAGATAAAGACCATTTAATAGGACAGAAAGGAAGAAAATAATAATGATAATGATAATATGACAATAATAATACTAAAAGAATTGGAATATACAAAACAAGTGATGCACAACACAATTGCTCACCACTTGCCAACCAATACCCAGTCAGTTCCTGAGCAGCAATCCATGCCCCCGGCCAATTCCCCCCAGTTTATATACTGGGCATGACGTCACGTGGTATGGAATACCCCTTTGGCCAGTTTGGGTCAGCTGCCCTGGCTCTGTCCTGTGCCAACTTCTCGTGCCCCTGCAGCCTTCTTGCTGGCTGGGCATGAGAAGCTGAAAAGTCCTTGACTTAGTCTAAACACTACTTGGCAACAACTGAAAACATCAGTGTGTTATCAACATTCTTCTCATGCTAAATCCAAAACATAACACTCTACCAGATACTAGAAAGAAAATTAACTCTATCCCAGCTGAAACCAGGACAAGATCCCACAGCCAGCAGGATCTCTGGGTGGGCTGACTGCAGAGGTCCTCATGTCCTCAGCACTGGGTCGTGCATGTCACAGAGCTGCCCTTAGACCCTTCAACTTCTAGGTCTCTGGCTCTGGAAGACACTGCTGACAGCCCAGAAGGTGAAAGCAGGATACCAGAGTTTCTACTGTCTCTGCTTCAGAGCCAGATCCAATCAGTTTCAAACCATGAGATCACATTTTCTAGCATCTCTGTCTGTAGGACTAGCACAAAGGAAGCTCTTGCACTCTACTGTCTGAATATCAAACCAATAACTCAAGCTGTGGGCTCATGCACTTAATTCGGAGTGATCTTGCTCATTTTTATTCCCTAAATGATTCACTTTTCACACAGATGTACTGTCCTGTCACTTCAGTGGCTTAAAATTATTTATTATCCCTAGAACTGGAATTATAAAATACAGTCATTTACCCTAAAGGAATAAAATTCATAGCATTTTAAGCAAGAAAGAGATCCATTCTCCTCATTTTGAGTCTCTTTCACACATTATGTTCTACATTGGGCCTTGGCAGGATGAGATATGTCTGTGCTGCTGGAGATGCTGTCTTTCAGATAATGAGACATAAAGCCAAAACTGTCACTGACGTCACTAAAATACCTCAGAGCACTTCTTTAGATGCTTTTCCAGGACATAACAAGATATAATAAAGAATGATACCATGCAGAAAAAGAAAAACCAAATAAATAGTCCTTAAACTGTAAAATTATTCTTAGTAGCCTGCAATAACAAAGATCATATAGTCACTAACTTGAATAACTCAAAGAAAAGATAAGGCTCTGAAATAAAAATAAATGAGGAAAGGCGCTTTGATTTTCAGAGACTTCCACAGTTAACAGAATTTAGTGTAATTTTTTATCAATTTCTCAAAGAGAAAGCAATGTCTCTTGGGTTAGCCAAACGGATCCCTCAGTAAGCTCTGGTTTAAAAACTAACTAAAGACTCAGAATGAGTACTAGAGACAGGTCTGATGAAGTTAGCTGTTGAGGTAACTTGTTAAGGTTCCCAAGCAGATGAATTATTAATTCAGAAAAAGATTTTTTCCAGAAGTAACTGATCACAAATCAGAGAGGTGCTAACCAAAAGGCACAGTCACAGAGAAAGACAGAGAAAGATTACTCCACATTGGTTTTGTCCCTCACAGATCTGAATCTACCTTAGGAACTTTTTTGATATGAGACAGTTTTGCCTACAACTTCCAAAAGTTGTCATCAGCCCACAAAATCGGGAATTAAGTGTTCGAGCTGCACAATCTTTCTCAAAACTATATAGTCTCCCATCATAGAGTTTGCCTAGCGTGACTCCCCATGGCTACAGGAGTAGCCTAGCCTAGCACGGAGCAATACTGGACTGTCATTCCAAACAACATAGAGGTCATCTTGCAGCAATGGCAGTGCGATATAGACAAAAATAAGCATTAACAACAGGATTTCCACAAAAGGACAGTAACCTGTATACCATCAGAAAAGGCATTGAGAAAATTGTATTGTCTCTGCTGAAAAAAAACCCTTGTGCTCCAGTTCTCTGTAGCTTTTTTACGTTTGTTAATAACTGCAGTTTATGGTGATGCATTAATCTTGTCTCTACTATTTATTCACATTGCCTTCTAATAGGAGCAATCCTCTTCTTCAGTCAGAAAAAGTACACTAAGCACTTGATTCTGTGACAGTACAAAGTCTTAACAACACTTAATCACACAAACAAGTCAAGCATTGCATGCCTGAATTAATACAAAATGATGAACATGAATATTTCTAAATATTCTTTTAGATGCACTGAGAGCCTGGCAGGTCTCTCTGAACAATTTGTGATGCTACTAGAAATGCCTTCTTGACAAGACTATAAAATGACACAATCATGTAACTACATATTGCAGCGACTACCACCATAAAATCATCAGTTGCTGTAAACCAGCAAGATTTCACACAGTTCCTACAGGGTTACATCAAAATAAAACAGTTGAAGTACCAGATCTATGAGCTACAATTTGCCTTCTGTTACATTTATGATAGCAAATCCTGATGGAAAAATTGGGGTTTTCTGATAAACTGTGCAAGCTAAGGGAAGCAAGTATGAAATCTTTAATTAGAAGATCTGAACCTCTGCTGATTTAACAGAAAAGACACACATTGTAGCATTCTCTCCATTTTCTAGAACATCCACACTTGAAAATGATAATACACAGAATGTTTGCTGTGCTCCTATGCCAGGCAGGGAGCTAACAGGGCACAGATGAGCTTCTTCAGAAAGAGACCTACAGGTAAATTCCTAAAATATTTTTCCCCAAGTGGAAAAAGATTATTATTGCTAATGGCTACTATTTTTCTGTGAAACCACAATGTTCCTTCCTGTCCCTGAACACTCAATGCATTTCTCTCAGTTGGGAGAACTGCACAGTCACAAGGAATAACAGTAACTTCATATAAAATAATTCTCTGACAGAAGGCCCCATCTTAGAAAATGGATTTCCTGATGGCTTGTTTGACTAGCATATGCTAAAAGCAACTGCACAGTAAGGTCAAGCACAATATTGACAACCCCACCTATATGGAAAGTACAGACGAACACGCATAGTCCATAAATGTATTCAGCAAGGCTTATGAAAACATATACTCCCAAAACTACTGTGGAAAGCCTGCAGGCTTCATATATTTGCTTTAGATTTGCAGATATTTCTCAGATCATTAACAGAGACTCCAGCCAGCAAGGCTTGGGCCCATATTTTCAAATCACCAGGGAATTTATTTTTCATACCACACCAAGCCAGTTCCTCAGCTAGCACAAATTATTACAATGTATTTAAAGTCATGCGTGCCTGACAGTCTGGATACGTGCAGTGTATCCGCTGTACTATGGACATGCTATAATTACCACAGATACAAATCATGCTTCCCTGCTATACCAGGCCTTCTTTGAATGTGCTATAACGTTTTTACTTAGATGTCCTACCTAGGATTGTGGCAGCTAAACAGTCATCTTTGTATTAGGATGCTTCTTACTTTGCTATTCACAGAGTTAGTGAATCAATATCCCAGAGCACACCCTTTCAATTTGGCTATTAATTCTGGACATTTTTACAGTGAAGAATCCTCATCCACAAAAAAGGCCAAGGCACCTGAAACATCTGGTTGATAGGAGTAGTGGAGACATCAGGAGATATTGCTAGTGGAATGAACTGGGGTCCTGAAGATCCAGATTATGCACAGATGCACTGGCATCATCTCTGGCACATCTAAGTCTCTTCTATCCATGGTGTTCACTGAAGATGTGCTACAGCTGGTACACGTGGAACTGGAGATCATCCGTGTGTTGCTGATGCTTGCTGAGACACTTAGCTATTTTAGCTCTCAAATGCAAACACTGATGAGCTGGGAAATGAGATGAAGACTGAACATAAAATTAGCATCACAGTGACAAAGGAACATGTCAAAAATATTTCAGAAGTCACTGAGGTTGCTAATTTGTGCTAACATATCTCCTTTTGCTATTCTACTGGAACAAATACAGGATTAATATTTGTAAGTTCATATTTGATTGGGAAAAGAGAAGTATGAGCTGTCAGGTTAGTATTTATGTGTCGTAGCTGATAGATCCAAGTGAAATAAGTATATCATAATGTTATAATTTCCTTGTTCCTCATGAAAGTGTGTTTTGTCCACATACAGTACACCCCTGCTATTTATTATCATTGCAGACAGTTCTTTATTTCTTGGCCTTTCACTCCATCTTCCTCCATCATCATTGCTATGTATTTCTGAAAATTTATACAAATAGTGTCCAATTAATATGTATGGTTTTCTACTGAAGACAAGCGACTCTACCAGAAGTTCAATAGAACGTAGGAAGTTTAAAGCAAAGCCTTTCTACATTGTTACCTAATGACAATGTTCCAGCACAACCTTTTCTGTACATCATTCTTCATCCTTTAGAAGCCCCATCAAAGTCACTTAGGACTACATATGAAAGTGAGACATGATCAAGCCAAGGAAAGAAGTGGGAAAAGGAACACATTTCTGAAGCTTACTCCATCACCAATCTCAATGGAAATAACTGTCAAATCTGACAAAACTGGGGGAGACATTTTTACCATGGGAACAGGGAGCAGCACATCACAGATGGCAAGGTATAAGAGTGTCTCTTAGTGAGAGACAGTGTCTGAGTACGGACAGATTCTGAGACTGTGTTGTGAGGAACAGCCGGCTTGAGCAGTCAGCTTGAGGGAAGTGTGCTGTGTTTTGCCTGCTAAAAGCGTCTAATTGCCTATTTTAATTATTTTTTCTTTTTTGGTATGTCTCTCAACCAATTCAAAGATCCAAAGTGCTATATGGAATAAGCAGGAATATTCTGAATAGCTGATCCACCATGGAAAATTCCGGGTCTGTAAATTATTTAACTGCTACCGAAAAATGATTATGCTTCCCGGGCCAATCCTTTAGCTCATAAAACATACTTATCAGCATCAATGAAGCTGTGTCCATTTAACACAGATGAACACATGGATTTTTTTTACTTAGGAATCAATAACTGGTTTTTGATTTCTTATCAGTTAACAGCACAGAGTCCCCAACAACAGAGAATTATTACAACTGCGAAGGTGCATCATATTCACCACCAAGTGCCATTAATCCTTTAAATCTTCAAAATGTAAAAAAGTCAGAATTTTTGTTTAAAAATTTTTAACTATATGAATAGCAAATGACGTCTAGGTCACCCTTTCCCTTTCAGTGAATGTCCAGAGAGATTATGGTCTCTGCTTTACATCAGGGCTTCAGCTTAATCAGATGGTCATCACCTTCCAAAGAAAGCAGCTTTTGCCAATTATGATTACACTTGTATCTACATCATTGCAGTGACAGAATCTTCTTCGCATACTATGCGGCTGCCATGCCTTCATGAGAGGAATTGGTGATGGATTCACAGAAATATATATCCATTGTCCTTACAGCCCTCACCAAGCTATGCCAAATCTTGCTACCCTTTGAGTAAAACAGAACTTAGCTGAAACCCCCAGCAGCAGGAAATTTATTTTCAATGGAAGGATGAACACTAAGCAAAACTCATGAAGTATAAATCTATAGTTCATTACAGTCTTTACTTAACCTGTTCTTTCAAAGCATCATCTGTGAGAGTGCTCAATAGAAAGGTGAAGGACTAACTGCAAACTTAAATGCTTTGACAAGCCATGCATGTACAGTCAGAACTGAAACTGTTCGTGAGAGTGGCAACAATTTTGTCAAGTTTCTCCCTTGTCCACATCTTCTAAGATGTGTATCTAAAATATACCTCAATTTATATAAAATTTAAGCAATCAGGGTAACTGCAAATCCTTTTCCTGTCTTTGGTTTGCATTCTGTGATTAAATGTTGCTGCCATTCTAGCCAATATGCCTCTTCTATTAAGTTCAAAATTGCCAGAATTTCTCCCTACAGTCCTGGTTTGTCAGAATTCCCAGTAATTTCAGAGGAATTTTGACTAAACACAGACTACAGGCCATGTATAAATTTACAGAAATTTGGCCACTTTCCATTTCCTGCAGCATTTACAAAGCATTTTGTTAAACAATATGTTTTCTCATTCTTAATTAAATTATTTGCTATTTTTTTCAGCTTTAAACATTCAACCTCAATGAATATACATATATATTTTTGTATATGTGACACACAAATATAATGTATGTGAAATTCAGACAATAAATTACAGATACCTTGATAAATACACTTTACATGCACCTCGCCCTCTCAAAATGTTATACACTGAAAAAAACAGTAAGTGACACCAAGTCGATTGCTAGTAAAAGAAAATACGTCATCAGAGCAACAGAACTGATTATTCTTATTTTGTTTCAGAAAATTTATAAAAGTTTTCCATACACATATAGTTGGAATTGCCAACACTATTTCACAATAGTCAAATACCAGGGTCAGAATAGTCCAACTGGTGCATATCATCACAGGCCTCACCATTTTTCTCTACTCCTACTTTTTTTTTTTCTTACAAGAGTCTAGTACTAATGGAGGAAGTCAGAGCAGCTCCGATTTTTCACACATCCTTCATGTTATTCAAATAGATTTTCTTCTCCCACAGTTGCCCTTGTTAATTGTTCTTTAGCTATCCTACTAATAGTGCAACAGATTGCTTTAATTTGCTCATCCTTACTATCTTTCATAAGATGCCTACAGAGTCCCATAAGACACATCTTCCAGAGAGCATCTCTGGCCAACCCAGCAGGCTGAGATTCTAATAACCTGCACTGTAGCATTACAGTAGATGATCTACAGAAATTATTAGGATATGGATCAACACTGGATCTTATAGAAATGTTGGGATTAATATGAATATGTAATGTGTAGAGGTCAGAAGTCTGTTTAAAGCATAACATCACCTTCATTATGTATTTTCACCTGTTAAGAGAGCAAAGATCTTCATATGTAAGATCTACTCAACAGAACTTAAAGTTGACACCTACCCTTAAAATATAAGTAATTTTACAGCTAAAAGGAATCAAAACTGCAGTCATCAAATATGTCACAGAAGAAAAACAGATGATATCATCAATCAAATGTAAATAACTTAAGTCACATAAATACACACATTCTCAAGTAGTGGGTCACTTAGCAGTATCCAAGAAAAAAGCCTGAAGTTACCCTTCCTCGTCAGCAATAAAATGATTCCACCAGCACACTTGCTGTAAGAACAAAATATGGTCTTTTCATTTTCTTTAATTAAAAGAAATTTTTAAAAAATCCTTTGATTTTGTCCTGACAAATATGATTTCCTGACCACATTCCTCAAGTCCACAGTGACTCCAGCTACAACTGAGCACTTAGTAGGGATTAAAAAAACTAGAACTCCTGTTTAAGGAGTCTAAGTTAAACCTAATTAAGCAGTTCCCTGCACTGTACAGCTCCCATATCAGTACAGTCCCAGCATCTGTTCCTTCCCATTAGCTCCATATAGCAATTTTATCTTCTCAGCCTCAGTTGTCACCAGATTCTCCATCTCCTCTCACCTTCCAAGGCTGGGTGGGGAGAAGATGTCATGGGCTCTTCACCCACCCACCCTCTTTTTGGTCTACATCGTAAAGGAGAGAGGAAATGAGCTGGGGAGGTGCTCTTCATCTCAAATGGGAAGACAGACAGAAGCACTGCAGGAAAAGAGAAAGAAAGAGAACTACCTGGATTCTTCCACTTACTAATGACAGGATGTAAAGATAGAAACTTTTTTGCCTCCCACAGAAGCAGTTATGAGCTGTTTGCTGGGTGTGTCAGGTGGGTCAGTCAGCCTTTCAGGAAGGGTTTTCATCCTGGAAGCACATGTTACTTTGCCCACCTACATGCTTTTAAGATGCATTATTTGTCATTCTGAAACCCAGCACATACCTGAGCACTGGTAATGCCTTGCTTGTAAGCCTCAACCTTCTCACAGCAAAATGGAGGCCAGAGGGAAGGAAAAAAAATATCAGAAACAAAGATGCCAGCTGCAGCTTAGCAAATGTGCTGAAGTTATTTAAGTCATTAGGCATGAGTAGAGAAGCAATATCTCAGGTCATTACTCATTAGTACCAATAAATATGTTATTTGGCTTTATTTTTCAAGTAAACTGAGGTGAAACCTGCATAATAGAGGGCTAATTGACAGAGGTGTAGATGTATAAAGCAACTAAGCTCGGAGAAGAGCTTGCTGAAGAGGCTAAATGTCATTGATGCAGCTGCTCAGAGCAGACGCTTCATGTTTGCCCTGAGGGTCTGCTTTTGTTTTCTCAGGCTTCCTAAAGCTCAGGCTGAAGTCGGCAGGGATCCAGGGCATGCCCAAAGCACAGGAACTGTAAGATGCAACACGCTCACTGTCAGTTTTCTCCCAAGGAAGTTTACGTAGGGATTTCAGAGGAGACCAGGTAGCTGCACGGAAGAAGACACGAGTGACCTGATCTGGGCAGGCATCTCTGCCATGGCAGTGGCCTGCACTGAAGCGGATCCAAAGTCAATGGCAGACACGGGTGGGAAGAGTCCATCAGCCGGACGCTGTCTGGGACCTCTGCACTCTAGGTTAACGACTGTCTTGCACTTTTCTACAGCCCTGCCTAGTGCATGCATATTCATCAAATCTGTGGAGTACTGTCCTGTGTCCCGGGTGTATGGATAATGGAGGGACAAAAAAGGTTGAAACTTGAGCTTTGCAAAAAAAAGAACAGTTTTCTGAGGCACAAATGGGGTTCTATAAACAGACAGAGTCTATGTATTAAAGGTACGCAGAATTTGTTTCCTGGGAGATAAGAGACAGTTCTGCCTTGCTAAAGGGACAGGCCCCACTATCTCTTTCATTAAGGTGGAGTTGCCTCACAGAACTGGGGGGCCTTAGTGGTGAAGAGCAAGCTGAAAGGGCACATGAGAGGATCTGCCTGAACTCAAGGTACTAAATCCTACCTAAAGAGCACACAGCAAGAGCAGAGAGAGCACTTAAGACCATTTGACTCCTGAGAGAAGAAGTGAGGAGGTAGCTGTGCTTCAAATATCCCTTCCACCCGCCTCACAGGAGTGCTTCCTTGCTACCCCGGTGGCTTGCTCAGTGCAAGCCACGGTTTTGGCCTAAGCTCCTAGGACTCTGGGGTTTCAAACAGTCTGAAGATACATGTTTCAGCTTTTGCGTCCAGGTCCTGTTCCCAAAACTATCAGCAGTGGGCAGAGGAACTGTCTCTCTCACCAACGCTGAGGTTCTACACGTAGAGGAGGGCAAAGCCAGATCCCTACCCATAACTGGCAAGTGGCTGAATGGATCTGTCAAGCACTGCCCTCTGGTAGCCCTCTGCTAAGTTACAGAAGAATATATATTAAATTATATACTACTTCTTTATCAAAAGACAGCAAAATTCTTCTTCTGAATATAAAAGAATTCATTACAACATGTCACTTACTATAGAATCTTTTTTTCTTTTTTTATAACAGGCATGAAAATGAAACAAAAATGCTAATTTCATGTACTTTTCTTCACAATACTTTATAATTAAAAAATGAATTGCAAATGTGATATAATTTAATATAATTGTCACAAATTGCACTGTAAATGCTTTAAAATTAAATAATCACTGCTAAATGTCATATGATTACATACATTTCTCATCTACCAAATTTATACCACATTTCTTAAGCATCTATTCTCTTATACTAACATAGAAGTGTATATATTTACTCAAATTCCTAACTATTCACTTTTATTTACCTTCTGGTTTGAAATTATTAATTCAAGTAAAAACAAATATTGGACAATGGAATAATGATTTCAAAGGGCATAAGTGATTCAGAAGCCAATGTGCTATTTTCAGAATTTAAACTCAGAACTTCAGAGAGACGCTTCCCTTCCTAATTGAAATACCTTTGTAAAATGGGCATAAATGTAAGGGGAATAATATTCCTTTTGGAATTCTGTATTAGAATGGGAAAGTACCACTACGTTGAACAGAATTCAAATTTTACTGGGTACAAGCAGATGCTCAGGTAATCACAAAATAGACTTTTCAAACTTAAAAGAAACGTAGACAATCACAGCAAGAGGAATCACAGCCATTACACATGCTGCTGTATAAACATTGGCACAATATATCCCCCATGTCTTAAATGAGCTGCTGAAAATACAGACTCTTATTTTATGAGTAATCTATTGCATTTTAATAGCCCTACACAGTGGTTCATTTTGTGCATTATATGCAATTCTGTATAAAAACTAATCTGTGTTTCTTCTATGTTTATGAATCAGATTGCCATTTCTGTCAACACCCACTGAAAATGATGCAAAAGATCTTACAAATTTTTGAGTTTCATTCAAAACTCATCTTCACTGGAATATATGTGTAAAAATAATAGCAGAAAAACAGAAGAAAAAAAGGTCATCTGATACATCTGATACAAGAAAATTATTCAAAATGAACCTTTCTGCCTGCTTTTATATGGTGCTGTAATATGAAATGACAGGCTATAAACACAATCCCTGTACACAGCATGCATGTCTATCCCTCCTCACACCAGACAGGCTGTCAGGAGGAATAGGGCAGAGAGGCTCTCTTTTGCATATGCAGAACTTGGCTAATGAATGAGCAAACCATCTAAATGCATGTCCAACAGTAAATATATACATACGTATGGTCTATGAGACAGCATAAACACATACTGAATTTTGATTATCTCCATAGTTTAGTAGCATCTGTAACTCAAACCACTCAGAGGTTAGCATATACAAAAGGCTAATTTGAACAGTTTGGCTTTGAATTTGGGAGAATTTTTCTTGGTTTGGCTGAATACTCCAGGTAGAGAAGAGGAGCCATACACACCAGTACAATAGCAAATGTAATTTTTAAAATTTGAAGAGTACCGTTGGGACTCCTCACTGATTAAACTTAGCAGATTGATACCTCACCATTTGGAATCCTGATCTATCACAGAGGCTTTATGCTGATATCAAGAATGCTGAGGTAAATTCAGCACTTTTATGCTTTGTACTTTCAGAAAAACGTTTTATTTTACATTCCCCTGTAAAAAGATAGGTGCAGAGACTACCATTTAGAGCATCTACCTTACAAATAGATTTACTAAGACAGCAAAAATAAGCTTACTAATGTTCTGGTTTTACAACATTCATCAGAACATTACTGCATAAATAACAAAATGTAATGCTGAACAGTCTGCCAGAATCAAAAAGAAAATAAATCGATAGCAAGTAAATTAATTACCTCTTCATGCATGTATATACATGTAAATAAATGCATCCTGTTTATTCCACTCTAAAGATCAATAACAAATTTAGCACACATGAATTGTGGAATATGTATGTAATAATAGCACTGTCAAAGGGAAATAATTGATCACATCTACAGACACTGAAATCCAAGGACCATCTTTTGAAACATCACAGAAAGATAAGGGCATCCTGAGGTCTATTCTGGCCTGCATATAAGTTAAATAAAATATCAAAGTAATACTCTCAATGTACTAAATATAACACTATGAGTCCAGAAAAGTTGGAGCTATTTAAACACATGCACTATTAAAGCTAACCTTTCAAAAAAAGAAGAAAAAAAAGATAAATTGAAAATTTCTGTAAATTATCATATTGGTTAAATGCTAACCCTATAAATCCCTAATAATCATTATAGGCAGAGTTAGACCAGGTCTTTAGACCAGGTTTCCAAGTTATCCTGGCATCCTTCCTTCCACTCCTTCCCTCCCTACTTGACCATGTCATTGTGCTGACAATGCCCACACATCCTGCTTACACCCCTTCCAAGGAGCAGTGGCATTTAACTCTTCCAACCTAATCACTCCCTGTTATGTCATTAAATTACATATTTCTTTTGTTACAAATCTAGCACGCTTTTTACCCTCTCATTTTACCTCTGACGCCATCGCAGAGATTCAAAGACAACAGTCTCCTTACAGCTGAACAGAAACTCAAGCGGTCTAGGAACAAAGGAGTACACATTCAGTCCCAAGTTGCTGCAAGCAATGACATCTCTATATCAAATGCTACCCTGGATGCAGTAAGCTTGCTGTCCAAAGAAGGGAAAGAGTCAAGGTGAGAAGTGCAGAGCCCGACAGGTCTCTGCTCAGGCGCCCCTGCTTCCCTGCCTGAAAGGGAGAGAAGAATCTGGGCTTGTCTGGCTCCTGTATTAGAGGATTTCCCCAGCCCACATAACCTGCTACATGCTACAGCTACTGCCCGCTATCTGCGCTGCTGTCCCTGATGCCAGGCATGAAGAAGCTTTTTTTAGTCATATACTTGTGCCAGTAGCTTTGTTGAACCTCTGACTTTTCTAGCTGTTCATGTTGGGTGATCTCCCCGACACCCCTCTTCAGGCAAATCCTACCAGCAAGCGCAGCTAAACTAAAAAATGAAATATCCACAGCGGCTTGCTGTAACTCTGTTAATACCCACCTCTTCACTTTCACCAACAGTGGATGTGTTCTGCTGTGTATTTCTAGAGTTTTGACTTACTCATTGAATGCTTTTATGAAAGGCATGTAAAAGCACAAGTATGAAGCAGGACAACTTTTATAGAGTTTCAAATATAATCTCTTCTCCTTATCAAGGACTTTCAAAAAAATCTAACAGAGTTGTTCATCATATAACCAATTACTCTATAAAGTGCTATTACAGCAAACAGAGTAAGCATATCATGGTCAGAACTGTTCTGAGTCAGAAGCTGAGACACTGCTGCATTTTGCATTTGCTATAATGCACAAAAAGAAGATCTACAGCAATCTGTCTTCATAATCAAAAGGAAATATACTGCTGTTTCCAAGGTCATAACTGGATAAATAAAGACATAACCAGTGCAAACTGTAATACTGGAAGAAAATATTTCCTTTCATAACTCATCTAAGGAAGACTGCAGAAATTTAAGTTAAGTTTCTTAACTTTCTTCACAGAAAGGCCACCATCTTTGAAAAGGACACTTAGCCAACCAATGTACCTCTGAGTATTATGAGGTGAAAACTAGGCAGCTCTGATAAATAAAATTATAAATACCATTCAAAAAGCCTAAGGTTTAAGAAAAGTTAGCAATCCCACATCTACCAGAATAACAGTTTTCATTCATGAATTTAATGGCAATACTTTACGTAGCATTTGAAAGACAGACTGAGTTTCAAAAGCAGGTATGTGTCTGGACCCAGGCAGATGTCTTTGACATAAGCTCTCAAATGCATAGGCTACATTTTGATTTCTCATACAATTCCTAATGATTATCTCCTGTAGTTTAATGTAGTGTTTAGTGTCACAGGCTAGGACATTACTTTGTACTCTACAAATCAAAGAAAAAGACTACCCCTGCTCTAAACATGACAGTCAGCAGACATTTCCTGAAATGTCTGAGCTAATTACAGAAGGGCTATTGTTTCCTGCACCATGGATATGTGACGCTTTGTTATTTCAGTTGTCCCTTGAGTAGAAAAGTTTCTTACCAAACTTCTCTAAAAAAAGCAGCACTTTCTAATGGGTAATTTCAATGATGTGTCATTTCTCATAGCAGAAAGAAGACCACCACCACATCTCAAGAGTTATTTGACACCGCCTGGGTGAAATTTTTAATTGGACATTAATATTAGTCTGATATTACAGAATTTACCTTTCAGAAGCCAAGATAGATAATACGACAAGCCAGTAAATAAATGAGCACTGTGCATAAACCATGCATAGATCATCACTGTACCTTGAACTACCCAGCAGATCAGTATAGCCCCTAGAGTCCCTCAGTTCATTTAAAGAGAATCTTAACTTTCAGCAAACACATTCAATATGAATGTCCATGAGCAATTCGGCTAACAAAAGGATTTTTTCCATGAGTACATCAAATCACTGCAGATGACCTATTTGTAAATACTCCTTTTTTTGTTTCACTCTGTAACTATGAAGGAAATTTATTGTTACAATATTATTACATTTTATTTTCTTCTTTTTTTGGAGATGCTGTAATATTTTGCATTGATATTACAAGTAAATCTTTCTTTAGATGGAAATCAAACCTAGAATATTTTAATGGTACTATAAAACAAGACAGGAATCAATCTTAAAATTTTTAAACATTCCACAAAGAAATTATCTATGGAAGATTCCAATTTAAAATTGAAACATTTTATTTATTTAGTATATTAGAGTTATTTCTACTAACTTTCATTTGTTTGTCTTTCATTCTTTTTTATAATGTAGCCTCTAAAAGAAAAGACACTCAGGTAAGAAACTACCATAAAATCATCTTCATCTTAATGAAAGTCTACTGTGCCTTCAAACCCTCATGATGTTTTCCAGAGATGCACATTAAGTAATTTGAGGTAAAAAGTCAAGTAAGTAAAGTAAATAATCAGCTATAATTAAACAATGTGTAAGAATAATTGGGTTAATGTATTAATGATCAAAAAGTGATTCTACTAAGCTTTTATGAGGGATGTATGCAATAGACCCATCCAGCAATCCTGCATGGGAAATTCCTCTTTGATTTACAAATCCAGTTCAAGTTTACATTCATTTTAATGATTTCATCAATTTCCCATTTCATAATGATTCCTCTGCACATTTGTGAAGGAGCATATCATCACCCTAATTGTCCTAACATCTCATCAGATTTATTGTTGAATTCATAACAATGATGAATCCTCTCAGCCAGCAGATCATTGGCTCATGTCTTTAACTAAATCACTGGCAGTCCTAACGTCTGGCATATCCAGGCTATATAAAACACAGTGACCTTCTCTTGGAAAATAACTTCCTAATTATCTGTGTGCCAACATGTCCCAAGGTATCAGCACGGATAGATGATTTGCTTATTTTGTCAGTTTATAAGTCTGAGGAGATGGATACAGATCGGCTATTACTACACTACTTTGACTTTATATTTCCAACATTGGTTTTGGAGGAATATTAGTCCAATCACTTCTTTAAAGAAAGAGAAATCTATCCTTTCTTCTGTTTCAGAATAAGAATCACATTTAGCCAAATACTCTGTTGGCATGGTTTAAATAAAGTGGGATAGGAAAACAAATGAGTGGAGTAAAAAAAACCCAAAGGAGTTAGGGTGGGGATAGGCATAATACAAGTAGGTGTCTTTGGGTTGTTGGGCTTGGGTTTTTTTTTTCAGGGAGGTTGGTGAGTTTTTTGTTTTGGGTTGGGGTTGTGTTGCTTTTTATTAACTTTTAAATATACTTGACATATTTATATTCTACCTTAAAGTTTGCAAGGCGTATTGCAGTGTTGGAAACAGAAGGGTAAAAAGGAGTAGTTAGAAGAGACTGTAAGTACAAAAGAGAAAATTGGGAAAAGGCTGGGAGAGGCATAAAAGAGACAAAAAAAGGGTAAAACCCCCATATAGAATATGAATATTAAGAAAACGTAGGAAAGATTCAGGCTGAAAAACTAGCGTTCAGCAACAAAAGGTCAACAGCTAAGTTTCCAATTGTTAAATCAAGTTAAATTCCCACTTAGTACTGCAAATCCAGCTTGGATTCCTCTGGAATGAGTTATTATAAATGATTGAAGAACACACCAAAAGAAGAGTAACTATCATAGAAGCAAGACATATCCCAAACCTCTTTCTAATTGATTAGGCACACCCAGAACTGTGCAAGGAGAGCCTGTTCATTCTGGTCTGAACAGATGATAAGTGCAAAACTGCAGAGCAGCAAGTTCTTCTCTGTCAGATCTGCTGACATCTGATGGTCTCTCCCTCCATGAGAACACAGAGCTTTGCACATGAGAAAAGCTGGGAAGAGGGAAACCTGATAGTGACTCCACACAATCGTTCCTCTTTTAAACTCCCTGAATGCAGGAACGTGCCACATGAGTTGCAAGCAGATTCCAGCAAAGATGAGAAAGTCTGCAATAGCACTTGTGGCATGTTCTGTCTGCAGCATAAAACCTGCCTTCAGGGAAGATTTTTAGAGGCTGTAGAAGCCTAGCAAGAGTTTAGGCTTCTGTTCAAGAAAGTACTTGAGCACATACTTTTACTGAATTCAGCAGTACCCAAGCTTGTGCTGAGCCTTTAATGAGTTGGGTGGGGTTCAGAATGAGCTCAAATTTAAGAATATGGTTTAAGTACATCACTGAAACAAAGCCTTAATTGTTGTGAAATGGTTTTGTTTAGTTTGGGAATTGTCTGCATGCAAATAGTTTTCAAACTATGGAAATAGACACTGCAATAAACAATCCTACATACATTCAAGAAATGTCAACAATCCCTGAAATATGTTTACTCTGAATATTAAAGTATTTCATAGTAACAGATTTTAAAATAAATAAATTATTTATTTCTGTTATTAAAGTATTTATAAGCTATTGGAGTTACCCACCTAAGCAATAAGAATTCTTTATGTAAGTAATTTACATTTTAGAAATTGTTACAAGATGGGTGATGACTTGTTTATGTAAAACCTGACAGGGGATCATTGTTAGGATGCCATAACTGAAAGCCGTTACCTACACAGGGAAAACAGATATTTAGCAAGTTCTATATACTTACAAGCTAGAAAGAGTTCAAATATTAATGTCGCCCCCCCCCCCAAAAAAAAACCCAACCAGGTTTTGTTTATATACCTGTCTGCATACATGTAAAAATGCACATATGTATCTATAAATAAACACATACCTATACATAAGTGTGCAGGGAGGCTGATTTGCCTATTAGCACAGTTTGACATGATTGATATTCTGAATCACTGTTAATATTGTCCTCCTTGATACAAGACTCACTTGGATATTGAATCTCTTGCCTGCTTTTTCCTTTAATTTTCAAAACATATCTCTCCCGAATCCCTTCAGGATATACTTTTGAACCTCCTCTTTAAATGTGGAAAGAACTTCAAAGTTCTGTTAGTAATTTATGTATAGCATGATGGACTGGGGTCAGTTCACAACTGAATTCCCAAGGCAAGAAAATTAGATGATGGAAAAGACAATTTAATATAAAATGTCTCCTCGCTCAAAGCTTCACACAGAGGCAGGTCCTGCATGCCTTGTTCATGCAGGCAGTCCCCTTTGAAACCAGAGCCCTCAGTGCCTTGTGATTTTTATAGTCGTTCACACCAAGGTGGATAAATGTTAAAGATGCCAGACCTCTAACCTAGCAGCAATTTATCACACTGTGTTCACTGAACCTCCAATCAGACATGGTTCAACGGAGACAGTTTCCAGTTATAATTAAACGGCAGTGTAAGAGTAGCCCGAAAGCTAAGCTGGCCAGCTGCCTCTGCGGTGTACCTCCTGAAGCATTCCTCACCGTTTAGGTCCAGGGCGATGCAGTAGCTGATGCACCACAGGGAGTTCCCCACATGCTGGAGCCTATTTATCTGCCCTGCACATCTGGCTTAACCACTCAATCCCATCCACCCTTGCAGCCGAACCACAGGACAGACCACTGAGAGAACAAGACAGAACGGTCTCCTTAGCAAACAGTCCTGTTGCTGCCTGAGGCAAGTGCAGAACAGGTTTGCGGGCACGGTGAATTCAGGCTGTCCATAAAGACAATGCGGTTCGGTCTCTGTAATGTTCCCATCTGCCGGTCACAGCTGGAACCAGCCGTCTCAGGCAAGTGTAGGTTTTGCCCATGCATAAATAATGGCATCAAGATTTTCTTTTGTTAAATCTTTCGCTTTAGTGCTTTGAAACCTAAAACCAGCTTTTTGGTATAGCACATTTGTGGATCCAGTATGTCATGGCTGATACGTCTGGCTCAAAATCCTACACTGATCAAAACATGATATTCAGGAGTACTTGCCCCTGCAACCACCTTTGTCTTTCCCCAAAATATTTTTTGGAGCTCTACAAAAATGTTAATGAAACTTTTAATTAAATTCCTAAGCCTATACTATGATATCTAAATCAGCTTGACAGAGCTGAAAATCAGGCCACCTATTTAAAGTGTTAAATAAATTATTCAGAGAGAACATCTTCAAAATTGTAACCTATTTCTTCCTTCTTATCTTTTGTTTTGAAGTATTCCTCCCACCAGCATTTTGACTCTTTCTGTCTATATGTTTTTTAAACACCTAGCCAGTGTTAACACCAAAGAATAACACCATACATCTATTCTGGAATAATACAAAATTTTTGGTATCAATTAGATATAAAATGTGTGCTCTGGGGTAAGAAATATATATATGCATTTCTACGCTGGCCCACACAAGCCAGTAAATTGGCTAAGTAAAATGAACGATACTAAAAATGTAGGCAAAGAAGCCTGTATTTGTACTTGCCTATACACAGCAGCTGTTGTCCACTTGAAATTTTGGCACAAAGGGCCTGATTCTGTCCAGAAGAAAGTCTTGTTACCAGTAATTTTCTTGAATTATTAAGATGATCATCAATGATGGTTCACTAATGATAATCATATTTTTAAAATGTAAGTTATGCTTAGATCCAAATAGTGATTTAATGACATAAAACTCAGTATTAATGCTGTAATTACTTTTTTCTCTGTGTGCTGATAAGCAAATATTCATCATGGGATGCACACAACAGCACGTCAGCCTCTCATGCCATAAAACAAGCCATGGAAATACCAACATATAAAAGAACCTTAAAGAGAGAATTATTAAAACTCATCCATAAATTCCACGTTTTTTCTGAGCTTAAGACCTATCCTCTTACATTAATATAGTTTCTTCTGATCTGCACTGCTTTTAACTGGAAGTGTCTCTAGCTTATTATTCAAAAGAGATATCTGCGAGTAGTATAGAATAGGAAGCACAATTAGAAAACAGCTGCTGTTTAGCATTTGCCATAAAACTTCAAGATTCCTAGTAGGTGTTCTTTAGAAAAAGTCAATTAGTAATTTAGAGCAGAACAGAGCTCATCACAATTTCTGTCCTCAGTAGCACCAGGGGAGTTCTCCTTTGATTAGAATACTTGCAGTGGGGGCTTCCTTTGTATCCTTCATAATGGAGTTTACGTTATGAAGGCATTTTTTTAAAAACACCACAAAACTCAGAACACCGATAGACAGCTCTGCGTCTCTCATCTTTATCTCAAAGGACACGGATAAAATCTGTTGTCAAATTAGTCAGTGAGGAGGGAGGATAATCCCTAGCAGAGAAGCTGTTAGGCAGATCAAGGATGAAAGAGTGTCTAAACACAGGGCTCACCTATGTAATTAATTGCGCTCATGCAGAAGTGCTGAACCACTAGCACAGTCCCTCCAGCTTAGGATATTGATCTCCAGGAAACAAACTATATCCTATCTGGCAACTGCCCAGAGATTAATTCTTAATATGTCAGCTGGGCATCCAGGGGAGTGGAAAAGCACAGTGAGTATATACTGAATATATCCATAGTCACTGCAAAGAGCAGCCCCCACTGGTTCCACCAGTGCTGAACTCGATCAGACTGCAAGCCCTAGGATCAGGTGCAAAAGGGCTGCCACTTGCTTTCAGGTGAGATGTATTTGAAGGCATTCACCTTCCCCCGCATACTGCTCCTGCTTCGCCAGGAGAAATCCGAGAGTAAAACTCTGATTATGCACCATTGCTTGAGCAGCAGAGTACAGCAATGCAACAACATGAAATCTGACCTAGATAGAATCTGTATTAATAAACAAGAGAATCAGTTTTGTAGGCAAAAGATACTAGGTACACTGTGCTCCACATTAGAGGCTGCTAGAAAACAATACTGATTACAAATATTAATAAATCAATCATATTATACTAATCAATTAAAAGGGCTACTTCAATACATTTCACAGATGAGAGATAGTTTCACTTCAAGTACAGAGACGCTCTTCTAATTACTGTCTGCTTTAAACAAATTTCTTTGTTTAATTATCTACCAAGGTATGACATATTATATCTAACATGCACTAAAGCAGTGACAGCATGCACTCATATTCAGAATATTTGTAACATCACACAGCACAAGCCACGCCAGTTTTTAAGATACTCGAATTCACAAAAGTTGGTCTCACTAAACTATTCTTGACTGCAGGCTGTGATCTAAATCTTCCCACGGTTTCCTGTTACAGCTTTACGTTCAAGCTGATGAACAGCGTTGCAGAATAGGACTGAGAGGCCCTCTGCAAAGTTCAGCGGTTGCCCTACACTTAAGGACACGAGTTGTGGAGGAGACTCACCACCACTCTGGCTGCCTCTCCCAGGTGCCAAACACAGCGAAGATGGCTCTGCCGGTGCCTGCAGAAGAGACGTCCGTGCTCAGCACTATGGGCAGAGACTAGACTACTCCACAACACCTTACACCCCCTCGTTGTTCTTCCGCTGTGTTGATTATAAGGCCTTTATATCTCCCATATGGCTCCTACAAGGGATGAGAGGAGTCATCCTAAGCTAGCTCCTTCTCTTTGTCTTGGCAAAGACAGTAGAAGTTTGCTTTTGGTGTTTGATCATCATCTTTGAGACACACAGTGTCCCACTGAGCTTATTTCAACGTTTTTGCATTTCCTGTTCAACACATATGTGAGGCTGCAAGAGAAGATCATGAACTGACTTGGTGTGCAATTAAATAACAGCTTCAATGCAATACAGAGACTGTTTCTTTCCCAGAAGTTGTGTTACAGAGAATCTGACATGAATTTTTATTTGAGTGTTGGTTGTTTGATTTTTTTTATAGAGATGATGCTGAATCAATAATTTGCTGTTGAATGTTTGGAGTGTGCTAGCAGAACTACTTCACTTGCAAATAAACTAATTTCTTATCATATTTAAAAGGTATACAGAATAAGGAATATCCTATGGATTTCTCATTTATTAGCTGAGCAAGACAGACATGCAAGTAGGAATGTAACTGAAAAATAGACAGCTAAATAGTATTGTTGTTCTTTTATTTATTTACTCAGCACTTACTATCTGTGCCTGTGATTTGATTTGCAAGGATATAATGGAGCACATATAAATACTGACCAGCAGCTCTTCAGGAGATTGTCTAAAATGAATTGATAATGTAAAGAGTTAATAATATCTGTCCACAGGATTGTTAAGGCACACTGAACCATGCATTTTTCCCTTCATTTGTAGCCTGAAGCTCCAACCTAAGTGAAACTTTTTAAATGCTTAATTAGTGGTAATCAGGCATCAATAGAGCCTCAATCTAATTGAGTAGACGGGACAGCTCCCCAGCTTGGCAGCTACTGCCGGAGGCAGAAGAACATGCTTCTCTAATATTCAGCAATTCAACCTTATTTTCTTGTATCAGAATTTTCTGCTATTTTTCTATAAGCTTTGCTAAACAAAATTGAACAAATCAAGTGTTATCAGCTGAATAAAGTAACAGTTTGATACTCTGAGAAACTTGGTATGAAGAGCTAGTAAGGTATCTTTATAAAATAATGCCATAGAAAGCACTTTATGTATTGCTGCATAACAATGTAACAGTTTGAAAATGTTCCTATGTCACAGCACAATGTTATTTTGCAAGACTTAACGCCTGCAGATTAAAAAGAACCATGTTAACATCAGAAATGCATGAATGTGGATTTTAAGAAATTAAGCTTGCCATGTTTTTCTATCTTCTCAGATTTAGGTTATTTTCTAATATCTCCGCTGTATTTTCCTCAGCCAAGAGATAATTCTGCTTGTGAAGGAAATCAAAAGCCAAATTAGAAGTTGGAACAGGAGGGACTATGTTTTCAGCTGCTTAAGCATCTTCTGCTCTTTTTATATGCATCGCCTTATTTCCACAGTTGGAGAAAGAGAACACAGTAGGAGGAAGCCTAGCTTTTAATGAAAAACACCTACATTATGAAGAAAACTCACCAGCACTTCATCCTGATGAGGTGCAATTTCTTCCTTTGTCATAGCTACTGGATCTGTTTAAGATGCAAAAGCTGAAACTGGTAGAACAAACTGAAAAAATACATGCATCTTCAGGTAGAAATAGACACCACAGAAGCAAGCCAACGAGATCTACAGCCATAAAAAACCAGCATGAGTCTGAATAAAACCTTTGGAGTGTAACATGCTATAATTTATCTCCAGGTACATAGCATATTAAAAAAATACTAGATACATTATTCCAAAAAGTGTGTTTTCTTTCTTTTCTAAAACAAATGGAAGATTTTTCTCTCGTGGTTCTTGCATTTAGAAACCCCATAACAATTTACCAGTTGAAAAATATTTTAGTAAACTACAGCTGGGGGCTACAGTAATTGCAGATTTCTTACAAAACAAAATGTAAAACAGGAGATTTAAAGGTAATTACAAAGCAAGCTTGTAATAATTTAGAAACTTTACGTACTCGGCCCAGAAAATAAAACACTGCTGCTTAGTTTTTTGTATCAGTCAACAATTCTAGACAACATTTTATGATATTTTATAAATTCTTCTCATCGTCATTGAAAAACGTTTAAGACACACTAGAAATGCTTACAGAGAATGGCTTCGTTTAACTGACCATTTCAAAAATTTATTGCAGTAGTGCCACATGTGAAATTTCCACTGATTAAGAAAGTTTTATGGAGGCATAACCAGAGAAAAATGGAACTGTGTGAGCTCTATTCATAAATACTGTCAGGACTGACAATCGTTTCAAGACTGCTGGTTAAGTAAAATACCACTTTTCATACAGACTGCTATATTCTAGTCATGGCTTTATGACTCTTACTCAACACCCTTTCACACATACACTTGTCAAATTGTTGAATTTCTGTTTTGCCTAAAATCCTTCTCTCTTTTCTCTGTTCTGAATATTTTTTATTTGTTTGTTTCCTTTGGTTTTTTTTTTTTGGGGGGGGGGGGGAAGGGGGAGGACTTGCAGAGATTTTCTTTGCAATGATGGAAGAACCTTAGTTAACATTCCCCCATCTGAACAGGAAAAGAAAAGAAGAAAAACTGAAAGAACCTTGACTATTCCACATTGTAATTCTTTCAAGTGGTTAACAACAGGGGTTTATCTCCTTTCTTGTTTAAAATTGATCACACAAAGGAAAATCTTCCAAGAAACAGTCCAGAAGTACCAGAAGGTCTCTGGTTTGGAAAACATATTATGTTATATAGTATAATTTATACTATGAAGTATCTGGGTTGTGAATAATCAATGCAGAGTAAGTATTTCTAGTAAATATCTCTAGCAAATTGGGTCATTCTACTCTAAAATATTATTTGTTTCACATCATTTTGTGCCATCTTTATGATGCATCTCACAGCCGCTTGTATTTTACTATGTCATTTTCAGATTTTGCTGCTGTATATTGATGTGTGATTTGATATTAAGTACCGTAAAATAGTAGGCTGTAAAGTAAATTACATCAATATCAAACAAGTAAGACATTACAAAATACATTTATTGCCTCATCATGTGCTATGATATGCCAGAGAAGTACACTCAGCATTGACGGTTGTCCTGCTTACTTTTGGATATGTCTCTAAGCAAACTTCTATTAGCATGAGTTTTTGCAATAGCCAAATGTTAATTAGTTCTCAACCACCTGTGAAACTGCTTGTCTTAATGCATCACATTAAAATTACATGTACTCCCACTTTAAGTTAAAAAGCCCATGTTGAAGGCATGGGTTTTCAAGCAGGATCTACAGCCTGTCATCCCACCAAAAAAGGCTCTCAGAAATAAGATCACATTTTACTTTACCTGAGTACAAAATGCAGAAAGGTGCTTAGACCATTTTTTTCAGCCTGTCTTGGCCCAACATAAACGAATCCTCTGAAATGAGAAAGCCTTCTGGTAGTATTGCCATGGAACTTGCTGCACAAGCTCAGTAGAGTTTAAATCGAGGTCTGTGACCACTAACTGCCTCAGCACCTTGCTCTGAAAGATTACCACAGACAGACAGTCTTAATTAAGGAATTCAGATGAGTGAACCAGCACCCATATTCACACAGGATTACACTAGCACCTCTTGTCATGCAAAGAATGGGAACTCCTGGCTTCTGCAACCTCCTGCCTCAGGCACGATACACTCAGAAACACACACTGAGCTGTGTGACTACAGATGATCTGCTGTATGGCTAGCACAAAAAGGATCAACCAGCATGCAAGTTGATTTGAAAATCATGGAAGTTATGTACAATAATCAGTTCTTTAAAGGGCTTGAATTTATATGTAAAATGTATTGTAAAAAGAATAAACTTGAGAGTGAACCTACACAAAGAAACTGCTTGCTGAGTTAAAACATAATCTTTGAATTAGCTCAAGATGGCTATGACCTTAATTTGTTCTGTGACCTCTTTCTTTAGTTTCCATAGCTCTGAAAGTGGGATAATGTAATTTTCCCGTAATTTGGTTATTTAGGGCCAGTTTGTGACTTACATCAGCATCCAGGTAAGAAGATAAGTAGTAATAAAAACTTGGGTTTACTACAACTTAAACGCAGAAATTATTGGGATAGGGTTGCAAACGTGCAATTTTGGAAGAATGGTGGCCCCACCAGCGAGAAGGACAAAAAGTTTCACTGTTCATGCAGATATGTGGTTAGTCGTTATTACCTTGAACCTACATGGAAACAAGGAGAGCTATGACTTTCTGCAACAGAGCACCATCCTCTAGATATTCACATGGTCATCAAGGCTTTGGCTTAAGCTTTTATAAAAGTATGAAGGTGACAAGGTGCTGTAACATTCCTAGAGGTAAACAGAAGAATAAAAATATGTATTTTCAGAAAGGTCAATCCTTTACCGTAATTGCTTGTATTTTTATATTAGAATGCTACATCTAACTTTCTTGGTAAAGTTTTGTAAGATCCCTCAGACTACTCCTTTCTGTCATGCCCATACTTCAGAATGAAAGAGTGATGTGTTTGTTGCTGGGATAGTTTTTGACCCTTAACTTAATTCTTTTTTTTAAGTTAAGTGAAAGAAGAGAGGAAAATTGTTAATATGCAAGGCATGGGAAGTAGAATGTAAGTACCTAATAAGTGCATCCCCAGGTGTGGGCTATTCATGCTTGAAGGCAACACAAATATTTTGGTCCTTTCTTGGAGACTCCATCTCACAAATGCATTCAGAGTACAGAGACCAAGCAGTCAAAAGGATAAAATGCGCTTCTGCCTTTGTTTAGAGGCAACAAACACTACAAGAGCCAACTTCAGAAGCCAAGTACTTATCTAAAACAATGAATAACATCGTAAACAAAGCAGTCCTTGAAGAGACAGAAGAGATTTATGTCCAGATGTTGAAAGAAAACACATAAATGTAGCACTGGATTTTTCTCTCTGAGAGCTGAATCTCCAATGTCTTGCTGGAGTTCATATAAAGAAAAAATAAATACAAGTTTTGTTACACTTGAGCAAGTAAAGTTGTAAAACTGAGATGGGAAAATAAGGAATGAAAGAAGGAGCAGATTATTCAAAAGCTGAAATTTCTGTTCAGCTTGCCTTTCCTACATCTATTGTTTCCTTCTTATTCCCCAGCTCAGATACGTGGAAAGTTGCTCAGATGAGCAGGCAAGAATTTCTTAGACACACAGCATAAATTAAAATGGCAAACTGCCACATTCTTTAGCACAGAGGCACACTACAATAATCCTACCAGGCCTAAATTGAATCCAAGGCAGGTTTATAGGATAACACAGCTAAGGAGAAGGAGTGAAACCAAAATCTTTTTGTCCGCTCAGCTTATGTGTTGTGCCAAGAGCTAGGAGTTGTCTCCTGTAGGACCAAAGGTCTGGCCTTTACACAAAGCTCACCCATCCAGAAACCTGTTGAGAGACACATCCTGGCACAGTGGTGATAGACTTGCTGTCCTTTATTTTACTTCTGCCAACTGCCTCCACATTGGACTTCACCTTCTCACCCCCTCCTCAGGTGAGCAGCAAGAGATGTGAAACAGCATCCTTTTTATCCTGATGCTATTAAAAGAGCAAACATAGCTAGCCCTGGCCAATCTAGCCTGTGTTGTTACCACAGAGGATCATTTTTCTTCAAATCAGTATCTTCTAGGCCAACTTATATGAGGACTAATAAAAGAATCCCTAATGAATCTCTAAGAAAGGAACAGAGCTAGGTCCCCTTCTCCTAACAGGAGGAAGGCAGCAATGAGTCTCAATAAATCAATAGCTCTGAGGTCAAAATTCATCAGTTTTAGTGATAACTCAAACACCAATATACCTTAAAGCTCCACTGCTTACCATGGCTGCAATGAAAGAGAGAAATTGTCTTACTATGAAGGTCTACACTACCTTTTTTCAAGTACTTCTCTGCTGTGAATAAAGGACTACTAGAAAAGGTGTACAGGAGAAGCGTACATGGGGCTATAGTGTCTGATAAAGACTAGGTTGCTGAAACTGATGTTGTTTTCTAGAAGACCTAGCTTTTAAAAAGTTTAGGAAACACTGTGATAGTCTTTGAGCAAGGTGAGTGAACTGATCTAGAAGGTATGTATTGGTAGACAGTATTGGTAGAGAAATCAATGCTAAAGATTGTTAGTCACTTTTTAGACACTGTTGAGAATGGAAAATTGTTTACAAGTGTTTGCAAGAAATGTTTTTTTTTTTCCACACTAAATGTCATCTCCTGATAGCATAAAGTGTCTGATGCTTCATGGAAAACATTTCAGTGGAATAATTCTGTCCACTGTCTTGTTACTATCTTCTCCCTCTGTTTATAGTAGAAGTGACTTTTATATGAAAACAGGATCTTTGTGTCATGACAATTACTCTGCTTCAACTGCTTCTTCCCCACTTGAGGATGCAGTTATTTCTATACATATCAAATGCATTCTCACCCAGGAACTGGTCCAAAGACCAACAAGGTCAGTAATACACTTCCCATTCACCCTGTGGGCACCAGGTGATGTTAAGAATTCCAACACTGTACAGAAAACAGATGTCTTGGAAATAAATTTTTTCAATGTCTTTTACCCACTAATAAATTTAGAAATGAGAAAGAAAGGAAAATACTTCTTAAATTACAGGTAAGATGAATTATCTTTAAAGTATTTTGTTATAGAAACCTGGCTTGTTCTCACAAATTAGTGACGTTTCCAATAAAGCATTGTGGTGCAAGCCCTACGAATTTTAATTCTGATGCAGAACTGGAGAATATTTTTTTTTTTTTAAATAAGGAAGAGACAGAAAGACAAAAAGAGAAAGAGAAATAAGGCACTGTAACTGTTGTCTTGTTCTGCAGCCTTTCTCAAGTCTACTGGCTGCCTCTACCATTGGGGCTCTTCAGATAGGTTGGGGTTTTTTTCTCAAAAACCTCTTCTTTTTATTTCTTTCTGCCATACAACTGCTTAGCTTCCCTTTTTTCCATGCTGTGCTTTCCTGCTTCACAAAACTTTGTAATGTTCTGACATTCTCTACAACATGATGCATCTTCTTGTAGGGACAAATTTAAAGGGATAGATCTGAAAAACAGATGCAAATGCATGTTAAATGATAGAGATGGCCTTTAAAAGCAAAGCTATAGCAAAATCCTTGGATGCAGATAGAGCAGAACACCAATAAAAAAGAAAAAAGAATGTCTGTTCTATGCCTTCTGCTAGAATATTTCCTCTTTTTCTGGTTTCCAAAGTTCCAGGAAGACATGGAAATAGCTGAAAGATTTCAAAAGAGGGGAATAAAAGATCTGCAGGTTGTGAAACAAGATTTAAGGCTCACCTTACTAAGAGCTTACCTCACCTTACTAAGAGCTTGCTTTAAGACAAATTGGAGAGATGACATGATGATGTGCTGTAAAAAGTCAAGCCTCAAAATGAAGCCTGATAAGTGGGACACCGGGCAACTAGGAACAGGTTCATGGGATACAAGTTACTGCTAGACAAATTCAGTTGTGAAATACATCTAATTTCCTCTTAGGCAGGATGATCAAAGGAATGACTTAGCAGTGACTTATGACTGATAAGCATCTTCAAGATGAAATATCATTGTCTTACTAAAATACATCTTTGATCCATCTTTGTGTGTAAATTCTTTGCCCTGCAGTGGGTGAAAGAAGGGCTGGGAAGGATCTGTAATCATTCTCTCAGCCTCAGAATTCATAAATTGAGGTCTTTCCATTCTTCCTCCTTCATGGATCCTTTCAAGGAAAGAATTGATTGGATGGCCTTTAGTAAAATCATAATGTTGGTAGTTTTGAATTAAAACAACGATTAAACTCCAATTCCAGGCCTCAGGTCTTCTGCTAGTCAACCTTTTCATTTGGAAATTTATTTTCCCCCTCATTGCCTCTTTGACTACTTCCACTGTACTCTAATATATCAGCAATATACTATGGCTAGAGGTAGCACAATGAGAAATGGATCATGCTCTACAAAAATCCTCTGTCTGGTACGCACAGCTCAGATACACAATATCATACTGTTTGTGAGGCTTTTGGCTGGGAAGAAAATTTTCTCCAACTGAAACTAGGGGAGATTTGGGGCATTTTATTTGCATACAGAGGGAGGAACTGTTGGATATATATTGTGTGAGCGATCCTCTGACATTGTAGGGATCTCATGCAATGACAAATTGATGTCTTTATTGATGGTGTAAATTTTAGAGCTAGTTTGAATGCTGAATTATCTGGCCTAAAGTCTTCAGTATGAGTGTGAAACAGCCTGTAACGTAAAAAAGTCCAATGAAAAGATCAGATGGAACTTCAAGGTCATGATTTCGATGAAACACTTATCTTCATTTGATCTGCTCGCTTTCATTTTTCCCCAGTTCTTTGCTTCTTCTCCATTTAACATCTAAAAATTGCAACCCCTAATACCTATGTGCCAGCCCCAGTGGTGAATAGAACTGTGCCAGTGAGTCTTTAACTCCACACAGAAGCCAAATGGAAATAAGCATACATATTTTTCCATATTCATGCAAGATATTACTTTTCAGAGACAACTACCCAGCACTGTAGCTTAGAAACTGCTACTTTTAACAAACCTGAGCCCCAAGACTGTCACCCTCCTTTACCGTGAGCAGCAAAACTGCGTGTTAACACATTTCACAATCTGCGAATTATGGAAATGAACTATGAGACTGCACTGATAATGAAAATGAGTACAGCTTTCCTTTTAAGGGGATCTTAATATTGTCTTAATAAATTGTAACTGTTTTGCAACTGTCTTGTTTCCTTCCAACGTGAATCACATTATAATGCAGGTGTCAATGCAGCAGTATCATGCTCTTCTCTGAATGTTGGAGGGAGAAAGAAAATTAAAAAATAATTCTGTTCTTTTACAGATTTTTTTTAAAGCAAAGCAGACTGAGTTGCAGCATTTTTTGCAAACCTTGCTTTATATGAGCTGAAAAGAAACCTACCAGTGTAGATTTCCCCGCCAACAAACAACACTGCAATACCGACATAGTTCTGCTGAGTATTGCAATGTGCCTGCTCTGTACGTCGTTTAAGGATAGCTTTCATCTATTTACTGAATGATTAACCAAAGAAATGAAGCCATTCTAGATTCTCCAGCCTTTTAATGCAAAAACAGTGGCTCTGTTCTTGTAGATCTCCTATCTCTGTATGGTCCAAGACCACGACAATAATACAAACCCATTCTATGTGATATTATGAGGTACCATATATAGTAAGAATTTATTTTTTTTTACACAGAAATCAGAGGATATCCATACCATCCCTGTTCATATTCTTTAAGTCAAAGGAAAAGTCCTCAAAAAGGCAAATGCTGCATCTGTTGTTGTCAACCATATCATTCCTTTGTCTCTTTTCATTACTTTGCTGAGGATGAAAAACTACTTTGAATGGCAAGATGAATGTGGTGATACAGTGCTTGTGGATGCACATAGTCAAGAAATTGAAGCTGACATTTTATTCTGCACTATGCTAACCATAAAACATTATTGTTTGTCCTCACTCCAGTCCAATGTCAGACAGCGACACCTTATGCTGCTGGATAACAACCTTGAACATTTATGCAGAGCTAGGAAAAAAGTGATGGTGTTTGGGAACACGTTTGACAGCATAAAATCGAGAGGCATTCTGGGAAAGGAGCAGGTAGATGAAGTGATGTCTTTGATATGGTCAGCTCACACACACCAGTGTCTCAATCTAAAGTCAGTCATTCGGTACTAGTATATCTGAAGCTCTTTAGTGGTACACAATGAGGTTTTGTTATGCAAAAGAAGGAAGCAATACTTCAGCCAAAACCCTGAATGCAAAAAGATAAATCAACAGTCAATGTATGACTCAATAATTACCTAATACGCGATCACCTCATTAGTGCCTCCTTTCTTGTCTTATGAGAAACAGCGAGCAGGTGTTCTTTTTTCCCCTTTTCCATGAAAGTCATAATTTTATAGACTTATAATATCCTTCCTTAATTATATTTTTTTCCAGACTGATAAATCTGGTTGAATTTATCCTCTACATATACAGAATATATTCCAAACTTCAAGAATCCGCTGCTTCATAATAGCACTAAATGTGGGAAATCTGGATTTGAGGTTTTAATTTTATAAGACAAAGCCAGTGGTGGAATGACATGACTTTTGTTTCTTAAGTGAATACATGATTAACAAGTTTCTGAATAAAATTACACGTGCTTGTTCAGTACAAGTCTGATCCGGTACAAACCAAGTCTCAACCAAGTTTGAGTGTTAACTGGCACTTAGGCACGAGCTGTGGCATTTCAATGACTTCAGATTTGGTTTATGCTACATATTAGCAGCAGGAATCTGGTGTTAGACAGCAGATGAGGGGCAACTGGAGATTTCAATACAGGCTAAATCTGTCTTTTCTAATGTGCACTGTCCTTGGCTAATGGGTCACTCTGACTAAACAGATAGGGTCTCAGGGGTTCTATCTCTGGAATAAAATTGCATGTCTAAAGGTGGCAAAATATAGCCATAATTAATAGTTTAGCAACTTATTTCTTAAATACTTTTAATTTTAAACAGGTATACATCTACCTGTCTGGTTTAGTTATGTTGAGGAACTAAAAATTTCCTGAAATTACAATCTTTCTAAAAGACACTTTCTCTCTTCTATTTACATTTCTTTTTATGCATCACCTCAGCCTGCTGTTTAGCATGGGAAGGAAGAATATTCTTTTCTTTTTCCTTCTAGAGAGACCCTTCATCATTTGGGATGGATTTTATATGTCTGTCCTGTCCCCAGGGCAGGTTTCCCCTCCAAGTCTGTGCATTCAATGGATTAGGGTTATTACTCTCCTTTTTTCTTTTGGCCAGAACCAAACTGATGACAAATGTTTGTCCATCCAGTTCCTGTAGCTTCACTGAAATGTCTGAAGTTTAATTTTCCTTGCTTGCTGTCGTGGTTTCAGCCCAGCCGGTAACAAAGGACCACGCAGCCGCTCGCTCACTCCTCCCGCCCCCTCCGGTGGGATAGGGGGGAGACGGAGGAGAGAAAAGAAAAAAAACTGGAACCTCGAGGGTTGGGATAAGGGCAGTTTACTGGGACAACGCAAAAAAAGTTACAACAACAACGACGGTACTAATGAAAGAGTATACAGAAAAGAGTGATGCACAGTGCAACTGCTCACCACCCGGGACCCGACGCTCCGCCACTTCCCCCACCGAAAGTCGAGAGCAGGAGCGCCCTCCCCCCGGCCCACTCCCCATGTATATACTGAGCATGATGTCACATGGTATGGAATAGCTCCTTGGCTAGTTCAGGTCAGCTGCCCCGGCTATGCCCCCCCACCTCCCAGGTTCCTGTAAAAATTAACTCTATCCCAGCTGAACCCAGGACATTATCCACCCCTTATTCTATACCATTTACATCATGCCCAGATCTTACATTTTCCAATCAACCGCTACCACTTTCCTTGTCTTATATATAGATATATATGTATATGGACACCCCCCCCCCCACACACACACACAAATAGTATTCCCTTAGTCAATGGGTTATCCCTCCAATGTGTCCATCAATTTATTTAGTCCATGACTTTGAGGCTCCATCTGTTGTAACACTTCTTCAGGATAAGAGAGATGGTGTAAGGTGTTGGGTTGTTGTATGCTGTCTCTGGAACTTCTGGCTGGTACATTTGATGCAACCCACACCCTTGGTCTGCAGGTCGAAGATGTTGATCTTGAGGAAATTGCTGGGCGCCAGTTCAAGTTCTATCACTGTTGTTCTTGGCTCAGTTTCAAAGTCCATTCTTCAGTCATTTGGGTAATTCTTACAGTAATACCCTTGATATGGCATATAGACACTATAGATACAATGACATACATTGGCAGGTTATTTAGCAGTTAAATATCATACAGCCTAGTTCACTGGCTATTCTCTCCCAAAATCAAATCTCCCTGAGGTACACATCGAACTTCCCCATCCTTCTGCATCACCCACCAGGTGTACCCAGGTCCCTGAGCAAAAACCACCCCTTGGATGGGTTTGTCTCTGCGTGAGGGAGGACTAACCCAGACTGTCTTTCCTAACATACTCCTCATGTGCACTACAGGAACTTTATCCCCTTCTACAGTATGTGGAAATCTTGGTTGGGCGGGGCCCGCCCGATTGGTGGATCCTCTAGTATTAACTAACCAGGTGGCTTTTGTTAAATGTGTATCCCAATGTTTGAAAGTTCCACCCCCCATTGCTCTCAATGTAGTTTTCAGCAGTCCATTGTATCGTTCGATTTTTCCGGAGGCTGGTGCGTGATAAGGGATGTGATATACCCACTCAATGCCATGTTCTTTGGCCCAGGTGTCTATGAGGTTGTTTCGGAAGTGAGTCCCGTTGTCTGACTCGATTCTTTCTGGGGTACCGTGTTGCCATAAGACTTTCTATTCAAGGCCCAGGATAGTGTTCTGGGCAGTGGCGTGGGACACAGGATATGTTTCCAGCCATCCAGTGGTTGCTTCCACCATTGTAAGCACATGGCACTTGCCTTGGCGGGTTCGTGGAAGTGTGATATAGTCAATCTGCCAGGCCTCCCACTGTTTATATTTCAGCCATCGCCCTCCATACGACAGGGGTTTCAGTCGCTTGGCTTGCTTAATTGCAGCACGTTTCACATTCATGGATAACCTGTGCGATAGTGTCCATGGTTAAGTCCACCCCTCGATCGCGAGCCCATCTATATGTTGCATCTCTTCCCTGATGGCCCGAGGTATCATGGGCCCACTGAGCCATAAATAGCTCACCCCTACGTTGCCAGTCCAGGTCCACCTGAGACACTTCAATCTTGGCGGCCTGATCTGCCTGCTGGTTGTTTTGATGTTCTTCAGTGGCCCGACTCTTGGGTACATGAGCATCTACGTGGCGTACTTTTACCACTAGCTTCTCTATCCGAACAGCAATATCTTGCCACAGTGCGGCAGCCCAGATGAGTTTACCTCTGCGCTGCCAATTGCTCTTCTTCCATTGCTGTAGCCACCCCCATAGGGCATTTGCCACCATCCATGAGTCGGTATAGAGATAGAGCACTGGCCACTTTTCTCTTTCAGCAATGTCTAATGCTAGCTGGATGGCTTTCACCTCTGCAAACTGACTCGATTCACCTTCTCCTTCAGCAGTTTCTGCGACTAGTCGTGTAGGACTCCATACAGCAGCCTTCCACCTCCGATGTTTTCCCACAATGCGACAGGACCCATCAGTGAACAGAGCATATTGCCTCTCATTTTCTGGCAGTTTATTATACAGCGGGGCCTCTTCAGCCCGTGTCACCTCCTCCTCTGGCGACATTCCAAAATTTTTGCCTTCTGGCCAGTCCATGATCACTTCCACAATTCCTGGGCGACTGGGGTTTCCTATGCGAGCCCGTTGTGTGATCAGTGCGGCCCACTTACTCCACGTGGCATCAGTTGCATGATGTGTAGAGGAGACCTTCCCTTTGAACATCCAGCCCAGCACTGGCAGTAGGGGTGCTAAGAGGAGCTGTGTTTCAGTACCAACCACTTCTGAGGCGGCTCAAACTCCTTCATATGCTGCCAATATCTCTTTTTCAGTTGGAGTATAGCGAGCCTCGGATCCTCTGTATCCCCGACTCCAAAACCCCAGGGGTCGACCTCGGGTCTCCCCAGGTGCTTTCTGCCAGAGGCTCCAGGTAGGGCCATTCTCCCCAGCTGCAGTGTAGAGCACATTTATAACATCTTGTCCTGCCCGGACTGGCCCAAGAGCTACTGCATGAACAATCTCCCGCTTAATTTGTTCAAAAGCTTGTCGTTGCTCAGGCCCCCATTTAAAATCATTCTTCTTCCGGGTAACTTGGTAGAGAGGACTTACAATTTGACTGTAATTTGGAATATGCATTCTCCAAAAACCCACAACACCTAAGAAAGCTCGTGTTTCCTTTTTATTAGTTGGTGGGGACATAGCTGCTATTTTGTTGATCACATCCATAGGGATCTGACGACGCCCGTCTTGCCATTTTACTCCTAAGAACTGGATCTCCTGTGCAGGTCCCTTGACCTTACTTTCTTTTATGGCAAAACCAGCCATCAAAAGGATTTGGATTATTTTCTTCCCTTTCTCAAAAACTTCTTCTGCCGTGTTGCCCCATACGATGATGTCATCAATGTATTGCAGGTGCTCTGGAGCTTCACCTTTTTCCAGTGCAGCCTGGATCAGTCCATGGCAAATAGTGGGGCTGTGTTTCCACCCCTGGGGCAGTCGATTCCAGGTGTACTGGACACCCCTCCAAGTAAAGGCAAACTGTGGCCTGCACTCCGCTGCCAAAGGGATGGAAAAAAATGCATTAGCAATGTCAATTGTGGCATACCACTTAGCTGCCTTTGATTCCAGTTCATATTGAAGCTCTAACATATCTGGCACAGCAGCGCTCAGCGGTGGCGTGACTTCATTCAGCCCACGATAGTCTACTGTTAGTCTCCATTCCCCATTAGATTTCCGCACGGGCCATATGGGACTATTAAAGGGTGAGTGAGTCTTGCTGATCACTCCTTGACTCTCCAATTGGCAAATCAGCTTATGGATGGGGATCAGGGAATCTCGGTTGGTGCGATATTGCCGCCGGTGCACCGTCGTGGTAGCAATTGGCACCTGTTGTTCTTCAACCTTCAGCAACCCCACAGCCAAAGGGTCTTGAGAGAGACCAGGCAGAGTAGACAGCTGTTCAATCTCCTCCGTCTCCAATGCAGCTATACCAAAAGCCCAACGGTACCCTTTTGGGTCCTTGAAATATCCCCTCCTGAGATAATCTATACCAAGGATGCACGGGGCCTCTGGGCCAGTTGCAATGGGGTGTTTATGCCACTCATTCCCGGTTAGACTCATTTCAGCTTCTAATACGGTTAGCTCTTGGGATCCCCCTGTCACACCAGAGATACAGATGGGTTCTGCCCCTTTATAACTTGATGGCATTAGGGTGCATTGTGCACCAGTGTCTACTAGAGCCTTATATTCCTGTGGGTCTGATGTGCCAGGCCATCGAATCCACACTGTCCAGTAGACTCGGTTGTCCCTCTCCTCCACCTGGCTGGAGGCAGGGCCCCTCTAATCCTGGTTAGAATATTCGTTACTCACTTTTCGCACCCGTGAATCAGAAGTCCCTTCAAGAGGATCAGAAATGTGATCAGCCCATCTACTGCATCTGGGGGACTCCTCACAGGAAACTGGAGCAGCAGTTTTCCAAGAAGAATCCTCTTTCCTGGTTGCTTTTTCTCGCAACTCCCGTACCCGTGCATCCAGGACTGAGGTAGGTTTTCCATCCCACTTCCTCATGTCCTCTCCATGGTCACGCAGGTAAAACCACAGGTTAGCCCGTCGTGTGTACTTTCTCTCTCCTCTCTCTTGGGCAGAGGAATGCTTACTCCCAATAGCTGCGATGCGGGCCTGTACAGGTGGGGAGGAAGACATATCCACTTTGAATTGCTGGAACTCTCGGGACAATTCCTCTACAGCCGAGACACAGGCCCGTAGGGAGGAAGAGAGACTTCCTTCGTATTGCCGGAGTTGGACAGCCAATTCATCCACCGTTTGTCCATGGCCTTCTTTCCAGGACATTACTGCCAATGAGTTGGCATAGGTTGCTGGTGCACTTCGTAGAAACTTCCGCCACATGGGTTGTGTGCATTGGACATCATCTGGGTCTATGGGTGACTGCGCATTTTCTGGATCATTATAAATCACCTCCAGCACGGCTAATTCCCTCAGGTACTGGATACCTCTCTCCATGGTGGTCCACTTGCCTTGGTGACATGTAACTTCATCCTTGAAGGGGTATCTTTCCTTTACACCTAACAGAAGTCGCCTCCAGGGGCTGAGGACTTGTGTTTTTCTCCCAATCACCTTGTCGATGCCCCCTTCCCTAGACAGAGATCCCAACTGCTTGGCTTCCTTACCCTCTAATTCCACACTACTAGCCCCATTATCCCAGCATCGGAGCAGCCAGGTAACAATGTGCTCACCTGGGTGGCGGCTAAAATCTTTTCGCATGTCACGCAACTCACTCAGGGATAGAGATCGGGTGATTATTTCAGGTTCTGCCTCTTCCTCCTGTTCTCGTGATGACCCTGGTTCATCTTCATCTCTCACTGAGCGAACTGATTTCTTTGTGTGTTTCTTTTTCTGTACAGGGGCGACTGATACCGGCACAGGTTGGTTCTCTGGTTTAGCTGCAGTATCTGTCACTGCGGTTGGGGTAGCCGCGCTGCCTGTTGCCGGGGTAGGGGTAGCCACGGTGCCTGCTGCCGGGGCAGGGGTAGCCACGGTGCCTGCTGCCGGGGTAGGGGTAGCCACGGTGCCTGCTGCTGGGGTAGGGGTAGCCACGGTGCCTGCTGCCGGGGTAGGGGTAACCACGGTGCCTGCTGCCCTGTTTTCCATCTTTTCCCCCTTTTCTCCCTGAGGGTGCTGCATAATATCAAGCAGTGTTTGGTAGATACTGGCCAGGGCCCAGCACAGTGCAGCGAGTTGTACGTCTTTGGAATAGCCACAGCATTTTTCTTTCAAATATTCTACCACTTCATGAGGGTTCTGTAGTTGTTCAGGAGTGAACTTCCAAGCCACTGGGGGTGAGAAGTTCTCTAGATACCTGCCCATATCCTCCCACATGCCGTGCCACCCATGAATATCCAGCTTTGGGGCAGATCTCTGGGTGGTACTCTTAAAGAGCCTTTTTGTAGCCCTAAACAAGACCTGAAACATATTCAGGAGGCATAGCACTAACAGCACAGTGGCTTGTGCATCCCAAGGATATTCAAAGTTCTCAAAAGCTGTTGTAATTAGTCGGAAGGAGAAAAGGGAGGCGAACGGACGGGGGGAAGTATCCCCCCCTAACTCCCCCATGGATTGGCTGTAATTACCAATAAAATCCGATAGAAGGTGCCCAAAGTATGGAAATGATATCACTGCCTCATACAGATACCAGCTTAACCTCATGACCAGTGATGTAATCATTTCACAAGTCGACATTGCCCAGTACAGCAAAATGATAATCCCAATCACTCTCCCAGAGGTGAGAAACGTAACTACAGGCAATACATAGAGCATATAAGGACCTACAAAACGCCACCATGTAAACAAATTAATCAACATTGTGACTAACATCTATTTATCTAATATAAGGAATGCGTATGACAAATTTGTTTCAACACGCTCTGGCCAGATCTGTCGTTATCTCAACCCTTCGTGCCCCACGTTGGGCGCCAAAAAGGACTGTCGTGGTTTCAGCCCAGCCGGTAACAAAGGACCACGCAGCCGCTCGCTCACTCCTCCCGCCCCCTCCGGTGGGATAGGGGGGAGACGGAGGAGAGAAAAGAAAAAAAACTGGAACCTCGAGGGTTGGGATAAGGGCAGTTTACTGGGACAACGCAAAAAAAATTACAACAACAACGACGGTACTAATGAAAGAGTATACAGAAAAGAGTGATGCACAGTGCAACTGCTCACCACCCGGGACCCGACGCTCCGCCACTTCCCCCACCGAAAGTCGAGAGCAGGAGCGCCCTCCCCCCGGCCCACTCCCCATGTATATACTGAGCATGATGTCACATGGTATGGAATAGCTCCTTGGCTAGTTCAGGTCAGCTGCCCCGGCTATGCCCCCCCACCTCCCAGGTTCCTGTAAAAATTAACTCTATCCCAGCTGAACCCAGGACACTTGCCATGGTAATCAAATCAGCTTGTTTTAGCGCAGCACATGAAAGTTTTATATTCTCTCTAAGAATAAAAATGCCACATTCATCCATTCATTTAGGCCAGGAAGAATTAAAAGACTCATCACTAGCCTCATTTTCAGGACTCATCTCAAGGCAGTAGGGAGGAGTGTAGTCACCAGAGCTCTAGGTTTTGGCTATGCTTCCTAACCACAAGCCTAGGACTTGATGCTACAGGTAGGCGTGCGAGAAACTGTTGCAGAAAAGATCTGTGATCAGATCATCCCTGAGAGCGGTCTAACCTCTTCCTCCTGTGCATCCCTTCAATGGACATCATGATAGCAATCTTCCTTCCACTTATGCTAGACAAAACAGTTGAAATGCTAAGAGCTGAAAAATTCAACAGTGTGGTGATCTCCATGCTGAGAATACACTATGAAATCCCCAGGGCAGGTATATTTGATCTCTAAGTACTCTACCACAGCTCAAGCTGCGTCTCTGTCTTTTTCAAGAAGTGTCTCAGTCCCATATGCAAGGCATCCTGCTAGAGTTTTGTTTGTACTTGTTCCAGATACTATGCCATCACACAGGTATAATGATACCGTATTCAGTGCATACTCTATACTTCCAAAATCATATCTGGACAAACTGAAGCAGGGACGATGCTCAGAATTGTCAATATTGTGAAACTGTAGACAGACAAGCACTGGCTGAAAAAAAAATACTATCATTAACTTATCAGTAATTCTTCAATGTTCACCACTCACTTGTCCTTCTCCTGTCCCTCAGACTTTGTCTGTATTGAAATAAATGAAAGAAAAGTTGTATATGGTGTTTAGGTTCCAGAGAACAAGACTTATAAGGAGCAGCTGAGGGAACTGGGGTTGTTTAGCCTGGAGAAAAGGAAGCTGAGGGAAGACCTTATCACTCTCTACAACTACCTGAAAGGAGGTTGTAGCGAGGTGGGTGTTTGTCTCTTCTCCCAAGTAACAAGTGATAGGATGAGAGGAAATGGTCTCAAGTTGTGCCAGGGAGAAGTTTAGATTGGATATTAGGAAAAATTTCTTCACCAAAAGGGCTGTCAAGCATTGGAACAGGCTGCTCAAGGAAGTGGTTGAGTCACCATCCCTGAAGGTATTTAAAAGACTGTCCTGGTTTCAGCTGGGATAGAGTTAACTGTGTTCCTAGTAGCTGGTACAGTGCTATCTTTTGAGTTCAGTATGAGAAGAATGTTGATAACACACTGATGTTTTCAGTTGTTGCTAAGTAGTGTTTAGACTAAAGTCAAGGATTTTTCAGCTTCTCATGCCCAGCCAGTGAGAAAGCTGGAGGGGCACAAGAAGTTGGCACAGGACACAGCCAGGGCAGCTGACCCAAACTGGCCAACGGGGTATTCCATACCATGTGATGTCACATCTAGTATATAAACTGGAGGGAGTGGGGACGGGGGATCGCCGTTCAGGGGACTAACTGGATGTCGATCAGCGGGTAGTGAGCAGTTGCACTGTGCGTCATTTGTACATTCCAATCCTTTTATTATTGCTGTTGTCATTTTATTAGTGTTATCATTATCGTTATTAGTTTCTTCTTTTCTGTTCTATTAAACCATTCTTATCTCAACCCACGAGTTTTACTTTTTTTCCCGAATTTTCTCCCCCATCCTACCGGGGGGGGGGGGGGGGGGCGGGCAGTGAGTGAGCAGCTGCATGGTGCTTAGCTGCTGACTGGGGTTAATCCACGACAAAGACGTGTAGACGTGGTGCTCAGGGACATGGCTTAGTGGTGGACTTGGCAGTGTTAGGTTTACTGATGGACTTGGTGATCTTAAGGGTCTTTTCCAACCCAAATGATTCTATGATTCTATATATTCCTTGAGGAACCTGAAGAGTAGTAGATATGGGCACCACAGATATACGCTTCTCCCTGAGCCCCAGCACTACAGCAAACGCATGCTGACACTGTAAATGTGCACATGGACAGCTCACTTCCAAAACTCCACTTCTGCTTCAAAGAAAATAATCATAGGAAAGCTTAGGTTGGATCTCTGGAGATCACAAACTGAGCAGCTCAGCAGTTAATCAGTTTGCCCAGGATCTTACCAGCTGAAGTACTGAAAATCCTCTAAGATAGATACTCCACAATCTCTTGGGCAACCTGTTTCAGGGCTTAACCTTCCCACAGTTCCCAGCACTTCTGTGAAATGATGCTCATTGCTACAAAGATTCAGAAATAAATATATGTGAAAAATAGTTGGGCACTTTGTCTGTGCCTACAGCTATTTTGATCTCAGCCACAATATGGCCGCATCATTACATATTATACTATAGTCAGCATAATGCCATAAAAATAGAAATCCAGTTCTGAAAAATCATTTTTGTCACATCCTTTAACCTCTGCATGATATATTAAAGATCAAATTTCTTACAGAAGAGGATACTTATTCTCTGCTATCCCTTTCTGATCTCTTGACTAGGGCCCTGTATACTTAGGAGTAGAATGATTCTTAAGGCTCCAGAATAATAACTGCTTTCCTGATATTTTTCTGAAATATACTATAAAGTCTGTTTGCAGAAGCTGGTATTAGCCATAGAGGCTTTTGAGCCTCCTTTTGCAAATTAATATTCTGAAGACAATCACCATTATGAATAAAATAATAAAGCATGCTTATCCCTAGATGCAAGGGTTTGTACCTAAACAGTGTCCTTTTTGCATGGCAGCTTTTAATTGCAGAAAGCAGTTCACTGAACTGATTGGCATTATTTCACAGTGTACTGTTCTCTGTGCTAAAGGTACTAGGATTGGTTCTTATGTGTTTGTTTATTTTTGCACTTTTTCCAAATTGGATAATAAAACTCCTTCTGGCATTTCAGTTTTCATTAACCATTCTTTGAACATTTGCACATTCTGGTTATTCTAGTATAATAGCAAATTGCTATAACAACAGGGCTAGAAATACAAGGAAATAAAAATGTCCTTTGCTATCAGGACCTAGTATTTGTTTATTAGTAGTAATATAACAAGACTGAATAGCCTTAATACAGGTTTGCAAATGCATTATGTGGGCATTACAGACCCCATATTCAGAAAATGATGCTTGTTCCAAAGAACACGTCTAATAATGTTTAACATGTTTTAAGTCTAAAACATATTAAAGTAAAACCTAAAATTTAAGGCCAAATTTAGTAGATTTTTTTATATAAAGCTTAATTCAATATACATAGCCATTCCAAAACCTTAAAAGTAAATATTTTTGTTCTGTTAGAAATTACCGTGTTATTTTTTTATCATCACCTGCTATTGCAACACTGTAATTATTGTCTCATTATTACTGCAGATTCTCTGAGCCCTAATCATGGACAACAATCCCATTGTGTCAGGCTTTGCAGTAATATTAAGTAGATGGACACAAACGCATTCGTTGCTAACTTTGGTTCACAGAGATGACATATCATCAATCAATTCCCATCACAAAGCTTCACAAGAAGTCCATCCCATACCCATTATTTTCGAAGCTCTCCTTATTATGTCTTAGGAGGCATAATGAGGATACAGATTTGGACTGGGGAGTTCGAGTTTCTTACAGGTTCAGAGACTTTTTTGGATGTTAACCAAGAACAGTTACAACCCTTTTCCCTCTGTATCTATTTTCACATGATGGTTCAGTCCCACAGTTGTCCTTGTTCCAGCCTACATGTTTAGAGATATGAAGACAAATTATGTTACACTCAATTAATCTTTTTCCTCTGAATCCTAGTATTAAGGACAATCCAGCCTGCAGACCAGATCAAAGTTCGGACTTCACTTGCCATTATTATGAAGATAAACATGTTCACAAGAGTTTCCCTGCATTTCAGTGAATGATCACCATGATTTCACAAAGTGACCTAGACACTTCATAAGACTTTTTCCCTTTTTGGCTGGAGGACTCCCTCTTAATATCACACCTCTTCCACTTTCAATTTTGGTGGGAGCACTGAAACTCAAAAAAACCCAAAGGAGCACAGCTGAACACCATCACACATCAAAAAGCAAAGAAAATAAAATAGAAAATAAAACAGCAAATAAAGTAAGACAGGATATGATACAATACTCTAGACTGACTATCTTTGGTACCTTAGTACCATATAGTACAGTCTACCCTTTACAACTTAATAGAGAACTGAAAACCACTGAATTCTGTAGATTTTCTAAACATGTTTTTTTATCTTTTTTTTCTAAAATATCTTTTTTTATCATTTTCTAAACATGTTTAGAAAATGGTGGGCCTTCAGTTGTTACTGTGGAGGGATATGAATTGCACTAATTAAAATGGGATGCTGTTAAGGACGTGCTATAAATCTGAAAACATGTTGCCCCTGAAATCTGCACTGGGTTTGAGAAAGGATTTTGCATGTAAAGCAAAGAACTCATAATCAAAGCAGTGACAGTATTGCTTTTCACAGTATACAGGAGGAGATGTTTCTTTAGAAAGCTAAAGACAAAAGCTTTCTTCTTTACAGCATATATATGCCTAGATTTAGAAATACCTGCATTTCAAACATTATTAAAGAAAGCAAGTATCATTAAACAGATAATATAGTTTGATTATAGCATGAATATGGCAAGAAAGAAAAGGACAGAAAAATTGCTGAGAATATGAAAGATAAAAAAGAGTAACTTTCAGAAATAGTGCTTGTTGTATTTGAAAATTGAGTAGTTTGAGCTCATCTTGCATGAAATAAAAATGCTTAGAATGAAAGCTCATAGCAGGTCCACTTATTAGGCATCCTTTTCGTGATTCAGCATTGTGTGGCACTATTAGGAGAGCTGTAAAACAAAGCCTTTTTCAGAAGTTCTTCCTGAAGGTGAGATTGAAATAATGACCCTCAACTGGACAAGCTCGCATTTTAGTCTAGACTGAGGGTACAACATAGTATTGTATCAGAAGTCACTGGAGACCTAACCAAGATGGAAGAGAGGACAAGCCTCTCTGCTTGTACACATCAGAGGGCTGTAGAGCTGGTACTGCAGGTGGACAAGTGGACGGATTCAGAGCAGGTTTTGCTGGGAAAAACAAAGCTTCAGAAACTCTCTAATGTAAAGGGGGGAAGAACTGGAGGAGGGCACAAAATTAAGAAGAAAGATAAAGGGAAGAACTGAAAGTAGAGCAAAGGAGGCCATAATACAAAGGAATGTGGTATCCAGATGAGCAATTTTGCTGTCAGTGGCAGAGGAGGGAGGCAAGCACCGAAGAGGAGAGGGAGGAAGAATCCAATTAGCATGCTGGTTTTGACAAAACATTCCAACATCCTAAAGAATATGTTTCTCTCTAGAAGTCTTTTGCACAGCCTCACAACTGAATAAGAAAGTAAGGAGGAAAATAAAATGCACTTCAGTAAAAGAAAAAAAGAGGAACAGGAAACACCAGATAAAACAAAACTGTGATTACATGTGCTGCACTCAGGTTTAAATCTTTTTAAAATAATCAATAAAATCAATAGTTATTTTAATAGCCTCCATAACTACTAGTCACATCACAAAGAACTCTAGTAACGATGCTGATAGTAATTGCAGTAGCATTACGGATGGACGTAATGGAGGGGATGTCTTTACTGATTCTCTTGTAATGCAAAGTAACACCTGCCTTTTCTGTTCAACAGAATCAATTCTATCGGAGATTATTTGTTCCTTTGAGCAGAATATTACATAGTCCTAATCATTTTACAAACACTACATATCAAAGCATATTATTAGAAAAACCTACAAGCTTCTACAAAACTATTGAAGATGTTGTCCAGAAAGGATAAAATAGTACTATCCATTTGCCACCATATTACTAGATCTAGTTGTTCCATCTTGAATAATTTTAATATTTTGATTATTTGGTAATACATGGTAATTTTTGATGCAAAGAATGGGTTTTTGTCCTCCAAATTTGGCAGTAATATTACTGTGACTTTTAAAAATTATCCCAAACAGTTATTTGGCTAAGTAATTGCTGCTTTGAAATACATGCAAAAACCAGATTTGTACAGTAGAAGAATGACCCAATTATTGCTCTTCGGAACATGCAAGCAAAGCTGCACAATCATTACTTTTCCATGTTTTTACAATTACCCCTGCTGACAATGTGGCCAGTGGAAATATTTCTGCTCAACCATTACTCAGTTGTTCCCTTTTGCCTAAAATCATTTGGAAACGTATTATTGGTTCATGGTGAATGAAGAATGAGAATTTCTTGTGTTACGGTTATAAGAATCAAGGTGATCCAAAGTTCATGACCAAGCTTCATGATCAAATTTTAATCTATGAAGAATACCATAAAAGTACTTAGAGGAAAAGAGAAGAGCCCTTCAAACAAATTTCATGCAGCTAGATACAAAAATTCACCCAATTAATTAAATTTTCTTAAGTTATTTATTTTGTTTGCAACCTTACTTTTATTGTACAAATATCCTATCTGGCAATAAACAGAATGGTATTGAGGTATACTGGAGCAGAAAAAGTACACCAGAAACAAAGATTTCTCTGTGATCAAACTACACATTATGCTAACAGAACATGTTAGCCATATGTTACTCCTGACCACTAGTCTGCTAATCTCGGGAGAAGGGTTACCTATGGCAGCAAGCAGCGATGCAAATATCCTGGCAAAAAGACCAAGACCAGAGATTTACTTGGGCTCGAGCACTTCTGTTCAGTGGTTGTGATGCACCCCAGATAAAGCAGACCTGATTCCTGTTCTGCAAATACCTTTCTTGTCCAACAATATGTCTGAATATTATTCAACACTTCCACTATAAACCACACTTCTCAGTTCTACATAAGGACTCAGAACGAAGCAGTATCTGTTGCTCACTGCTGTAAGCAGCTACACAGTAAAGAAAGGAACTTGTAGAGATAATAAAAAGCCAAGTTGTGAGTTCTTTCTTCTGGGAGAAAGATTATGTGGAAATCTGCACATATAAAAACCGTTGTAATTTTATCATATATTACTTTCTACAGAAGTATTTGGAAAACGTTAATAAAATTCATTAAATTATTTTCTCAAAGTCAGCAATAGCTAATAAAAGATTTTAAATGTATGATGAGCAATGTAGGTCAGCAGAAATTCACTTTTTCCCTGAAATAAATGTGACCTACGTGTAAAGGTGCTGAGCGATACTTCCATTTAACCCACCTGAATACATGAGTTCTTTTGGAAAATCTGTGCAAACTTGCAAGTTCTTGGAAGGGAAAGAAAGAAAAGACAGAATATCTGGAATTATTCAGAGTAAAACTGAACTGCTATCACCAAAGAGCTGACTAAAATATTTAAATATTGTAGCTTTTCCCAATCTAGGATGTTTTGTCCTGAAAAGTCTACAGTCAAATTACAATAAAATGCAGAAATCATACTTGAAAATGCATTAAATGGCAGCCATTTTTTAATTTCTTCTAAAAGACATTTTTAACAATGAAAGCATAGCTCAGTGAGGAGAGCCTAAGTAGACTGCAAACACAGGTAATTACTTTCATGCCCAGCCTTGAAATTTTGCATCTCTGGAAGCCATTCACAGATCGATCTTTTCACAATGGCTTGTGAAAGTTGTGGGTTGCCCCATTCAGATCACAGCTTCGTCCATCTTCCAGCTTGCTCTCCACATTATCACGACTGTGGGTTGTCCACTCCAGCTTCTTTATTCAGTGCTACCACTGCAGAGACAATTATTCTTTTAATTTTCTTAAGAAACCTGTTCACTTCCATGTTCTGCTGTTTGCCTACCTCTCCTGCACAGAAAGCAGGGAGGCAACGCCAGCAGCCAAACAGACGCGCAGGAGACGGCATTTGTCTATCAGGCTTGTTCACAAACTACTTCTCCGTAACTTGGGTATTGCGAGTTATACAGATACCACATTTTGGAGCAATTAATATGGGATATCATAAACTCTTTGTATGGCTGCCTCTCAACAGGATTTGGGATTATATTGCTGTTCTCCTACCATAGAAGACTTTATCATTTTCTCAAAGTAGCATGTTTTTAAGGTCTACAAATGTATTTCATGTTTCTTAAAGAAATATATAGTTTAAACTTAGCAAATCAGAGAATGAGACAGATATAAAACACAGTGGGTAAAAGATTCCCACTCTGCTCAATAGCACAAAGAGACTGTACATAATATCAATTATAAAATGTAAGATTCTAAAAAAAAAAAAAAACAATAATCATTTAATCAAAAAGTATAAAATACTCGTTGCTGCTGTATTTTCATCTGCATGTTTCCTTGGGAAAAACGCTACTAATTTTTTCAGTGCCTCAAATTTCTGTGTGCTTAAAAATGTATCCCATCTTGTCAACATGCACATTCATTCGTCCAGTTTTTCCCAAGCGTAGTTGAATGCAAAGCATACCTTTCCTTGCAGTGCTGAGCTTGGCAAAAAGTACATCCATTAGCCTGGTGGCTAAGAATATTTGCAATTTCTTTTGTTTCTGTTGACAGCTTCTTATCAGTTTTTCTGTCAGAGATTCTTTGCAAAGTACTGTTTGTTCTGCTCAGTTTTGATTCTTCCTTTAAACTCTAGTATTATTGCTTTCCTGACAGCTAATCTCCATTTCCCTTTAAGTGCAAGGATCCATCCATTTGCTGTCAGGGAATTCTCCTCCACAGCTTGTTACACCTTCCCATTTAGCATCTTCTAAAATACACACCAAAACCTGAATTATATTCTTTTAACTATTGCCTTCATCTGCGCTTTGGATTACTTGTTTTACAGGCTGGTGATCAAAAGCCAATGTGGATGTCTGGCTAACTCCCTGATCCAGCAGCTCAGCTAGCACTGACTGTACCTACTGCATAGCCTGCAAACCAAAGAGAGGAAGGAACATCATTCCATATACTGGGAGCACTCACCAAACAGTTCAGCAAGTAAACACAGTCAGACAGAACCAGACTTTCACACTGCAGACACATACCTTACCCTGCACAACTTTGCAGATGCCACAGGTGAGGCAAACGAAAAGAATTATAAAAGAAGACAAAAGCAGAACTGGGAATATGAACCAAATTTCTTGAACTCCAGTTCACTTTCCTAGCTACCAGCAAACATTTCTCCTTTCCTTTTTCCTCTACCAAAGTATTCAAGTACTCCTGTGCAGAGTCCCAAGAAATGACTCAAACAGTAACTGTTACTATTTTGCTGCTCCGATAGAAGAATAGGCATAGGCAAAGAAGTTATTCTTGAAGAGGTGAGACCACAACAACTGTAATTTGCATTCACTGTGAAACAATACAATGTTATGAATGTTCTTTCAGTAGCACATCAGGCCATTTGCTAACTCTTGATTGTCTCTGAGTCTCCCTGTGCTTGTTAAAATCACAGCACTGAACTAAGTATACTGTGCTTTTACCATCTGGCACGATAGCAGGAAGGCTACATTAGCATAACCTGTCTTGCCATCGATTTTAGGTGGCATGCTGATTTCTTTAAAACAAATAACGTCTGCCTTTTGTCAAACATTCTATATCCTTATACTTCTAACAGCACAGAAAAAAAATTTGCTACCAACTCTTTGTTGATATTTGATATCTATCTTTGTTGGTACTTTCACCTACGCTAAGCTCATGTTCTCCCATTTCTGTAGCAAAAATAATAAATGACTGATCACAGATTTTCAGCTTTTTTTTTCTTGGCCAATGATACACAGTGATGTTGATGGCTTATTTAGCAAAACCATATTGTTTGTTTATTGTTATTACTGCCATTTAATAATAACTTCTCAGTTTTAAAGACATTTCTGTTACCCTATATTTCAAATAATTTTTTCATTACACACCTGTTAATGCAAGAATAAGAATGGAATATTAATGTTAACAAATACTTTGTGTTGAAGTTTCCATAGTAACTTCCATCCATCACCTTGTGTCCTTATGTGCTCTAATTTATGCATTCTTAACATCCTCTCTCTGGTATTTTATCTACCGACAGCAAGTAAATAAAAAGAGAAAAGTTATCATTATTTCTATATTCAGGCACTCAAAAAAATGTGGTAGGGAAGCTGAATACACACATACACATATCTTGAGATAAACAGAATCTCTCATTATGATCATACATACTCAGTATACAACATTAAAATAAACTATTTTGCTGAAAGCCAGATTAAGACAATGGTTTCTGTTATTGCTGGCATGATGTCTTATTGCAACTCCAGTTCTTAAAAGAGTGGAGAATATTTCCTCTTATCAGCCTTCAGCAGAAATGAAGTGTTACACTGCAGGGGACATGCCACGCTTTCTCTTTTTTTCTCTGAGAAATAGGAGGGTAAAAAGACAAGAGGATACGGTTCAGTATGCATGAAGAGGCATGAGCAAGACTTCTTAGGGCTTTCAGACTGCTTTGGTATCCAAGGAAGGGCCAGCAAGGTTTTACCCCACATGAGTATCTAAGACTTCAGACACACAACTGTTCATTAGGTCCTGGTCAAAAACAAACTTATGCAAATGGGTAACTTCAATGGGATTAATCTAAAGTTAAGATGCATAAAATACTGAAAGAGCAAGGCTTCTAGTGTAAGGGAAGAACTATTTCAGCATGTACTTATACAGTGATAGCACAGTGCGACTCCACTCCTAATTTTCTGGGTGTTCCTACCATAAAAATTGCTATAATGTTTCTATTACTTAATCAGCTAACACCCAATTGACTTACACAGTATTTAAGGAATGAAAAAGATTCACCTGTTTGCTAAAAGGAAGTATAGATCTACATATCTTGAGATACAGAAAAACTTGAAGGAATTTTTAAGTGACTGTTCCTCTAATGATATGACATTTGTTAAATAGTATATCTACCCTATTAGTCTTATGTGGTCATTAACAGGAAAGGAAAGAAAAACAGGCATGTAAGAAAAAGAGGAAAAAGAGTGAATGAGGAAAAAGCAAAATGAGCCTGGTAGAATATGGGGTACTCATTTCTAAGTCCACACAACTGAAAGGGAAAAGAAAAAAAAAAACAGAAAGAAGAAAAAAAAGGGTAATCAACAACCTTTCTGTATTTGCATAAGTGCTGAGTTAATATTCTACTGAAAGAAATAATGTTATTTTCTGATTTTGGAAATGAAAGTGTTTTCACTGATGTTGTCTAATTTTTATATACTCTCAGAAAAAAAAGAAAGCAGGTGGAAAATATTTGAAGGAAATACAGAAAATTCTAAACAAAGACAAGTTATCAGTACCACAGGACAAGCAGTCTGGGACACAGAGAAGCAAGTATTCCACAGTTTTGGTTTCCCCTGGAGTCGTACCCAGCACTGACCAGAACCAGCTCTGCTTAGCAGATTAGACCTGACGAGATCGCAGCTCACAGAAAAACCCTGCAACGTGCAGAGTTCTTGTTGCTGAGGTTAGTGAATCCCAAGAGGAGAAAAACAAAAGTAGGAACCAAAATAACTTGCCCTTGAGCAGTAGTACCACAATGGAATATAAGAATCTAAACCCTTCTTAGTGTTCATAAATCACTAAGTGCAATTTTTTGCAACAAAACCTTTCAATGCTTGGCCAGTGTGACAAAACTTAATAGGGATCATATTCAGGTATGCAAAACATAGGCCAGCCCTGATTTGAGTTTTGTAATTAGAACAGTTCTAGAGGTATACAAGTCTATTTGCATTACTTCAACTATCCCTATTTTACTGCTTCGAAGTCAGTTATGATTTACAGTAATTGTGTCATTGTTCAGCCATTTGAGTTGGTGCCTAAGTACCAGCCACTCTTTAAGCTCCATGCATTCCTCTTGTGCCAATTAGTTTGCTCTGAGGGACAAGTCAAATAGTCATGGTTAACTATCAAAGCAAGTCTTCTCATTACGTATATATGCAAATTATTTGATGTATTATTTCATTTAGGTTCTAAGAACAAATCAATAGTATTTCCATACTCCAGTACTGACTTCACATAGATTTGGGCATCTAATCATGATTAGGCAAGTTCTTATGTAACTTGCCTGTATTAATTCTGCATTATTAAAACAGAGCTACATGTGTCAGTTTAATGTGAGAGGAACAAACTGGGTTATTTTAATTTATTTCTGAAGTGATTTGTTTTGGGTTTTTTTCCTGTCCTCTGGGCTTCCCAGTGTATCCTATGATCTTTGTACCTGTCTTATAGACAGGTTCTTTTCAGCTTGTAAAATAGTTTAAATACTATCACTGTCCAATAAAGAAGAATTATTAACAAAATTTATTTATTCAACATGGTAATGATGAATGCAACAAAGCTTTCACGTCATCTTCTGTCTCATTAGCAAACTGGGTAATGCTCTATCAGCTCCACATCAGTAAAGTCTACAGGGGACAAGTAACAGAAGAGTACCTCTTTAAGAGGTACTTCTCTTTTCTCTCTGTCTTCCCTCTTCTCCCACAGTGGGTAGAAGCAGATGTTTTTTAATCTTATTGGCCAGTATTAATTAAAAATCTGAACAGAAGCAGCTGAGAGACAGCATCAATGAACAGAACACTGGAATAAAATATGGGAAGGAATTGATAAAATAGAAATTAGAGACAGAAATGGAAAACAATTCAACAAAGTGAAAGGTTTTAATAACTATCTTGTTTGATGGAAGATCATCAGTTTGAGAGGGGAAAAGGATAAAGATCATACACTACTATAAATGACGCGTTTACTAAAAACCATTTACATTTCTGGTAAAGACAAGTATTAATGTAGCTGTATCATTGAGATATCTTCCCAAATACTCCCTGGTATGGCTGCAATTACCTATGTTCCACTAACGTGAATCAACAACTGCCAGAACAGAGGTGGAGAGGCTAATATTTTTTCCAGTTAAAATCATGGTAGTAAAACACCAAATGATTAGAAGAGCTATTTAAACAAAAAGGCAAAGGTCATGATCATATGGTTATAGATTAATCATAAATAAGGCTGGGCTTGAAACTAGAAAAAATTTAATCCTTAAAAGAGTGAAGTTCTGGAACAAGATTTTAAAAGGAGCCCTTCTTACTTTACATGATGTCAGTTGCACAATAAGCAATACTTGCTGACTCCTATTTCTTTCTTTTAAGAAAGAAAAAAGGAGGGTTGTAATTTAAAAAAAAAAAAAAAACACAACAAAAAAACCCCAACTTTACTGAAAGAGGTTGAAAAATTTTCTAAAAGAGAAAAAATTACTAATCAAACAGCTGTTTAAAAATTTAGATAATGATTAGCAATGACAATTCTTTGATCATATATAGAAAGGAACCAAAGAAAAAAGGATTACATATCCTGTAGGATTAGGTATTCTGTATCCAACTGTAGATACATGCTGAAGAGAAAATCAAGAGTGGTAAAATCATCTCTTTATTTTAGTAAGAACAGCATTTAAAATTCAAAGTTGATTTCTTAATTGTATTTTTTCTCACTTCAGTAAGAGTGGCTCAATTTTCAAAACATTTTAGGCATACAAAAAACATGCATCAGAACCACCTCAAAGGAATGAATGATTACCTCAAAGTGAATTACTTCAAAGGGAAAGCAGACCATTTCAAGTAACAGTTTACTATGTTGCATTGGTGTGGCCCACAAACAGAGATTAAGGACTATGACTGCAGCTTGGGAAAATTAATGCAGAAGTCACTGGAGTCATAAGAAATTTACACTAGTGAGTACATGGCCGACTACATGGCCTGATCTGCACTGATAGAAGACTTGATGATGTTGAAAAGCACTCATTCTCTCATACTGCTACAAGTTTTCATAACAGATAACCAGAGGTGGAGCAGATTATAAAACAGTAAGGCTATAACAAAAAAACCAACAGTAGTTATGTTCCCAAATGACATGCTGGAATAACAGTGCATTGAACAGAGATAGCCAAAATATGAAAAGTTTCTGAAAATGCATGATAATCTTGTACCAGGTCCACAAGCACTTTAAGAAAAATAAATGTTTCCTTAGCCCTTAACCCATTGTATTAGATCTGTCCTAGGAAATGTCTGGGAGTTCTTGTAGACGCTGCAAGAAAAGGAATCAAATACCATTTATATCCTTTCTTGTTCTCAATTGAGAGTTTTGTACTTGCATCTGAGGAAAAGTAATATGTCATCATGGCAATATTATTGTGAATCTAACGGTCAGAGACTAGAATGATATAAGTCCTACCAACTTTCAGGTATGTTCAAAATATTTACTAATCCTTCATTACCACAGCTTCTAAAAGATCAGCTAAAACACTCTGTCTTTACTTTACAGACCTTCATGAATATATTACACTTGAAGGTCTTATCCTGCATCCTTTTAAGTCAGCTATAAAGCTTTTATCTATTTCAATGGCATGCTTTGTGAACATCTCCATGCTAACCAGAGCGTAAGAGGTGTATTGTTCAGGGGTACTCGAGTGACTTTTGCATCTCAGTGAAAATTTCATTTTCAAAATAACTTTAAAGAGTAGGGGGGAAAAAAAAAAAAAAAAAAGAGAGAGTCCTGAACAATTTGAAGCAGATGGAGTTCATTTCTTAAACCAGAATTGTTCTCTGAAGCAAACACCTGGAAAAGCAAAAAAATTTTGAATTTTCAGAACGTTATAATGGTCAGCACCACTGATTCACCATACTTTAAGGTACCACCCATTTCCAGTTACTATACTGAAAACTAATTTCTGCCTTTCATAACACAATAATTATAGCAGCACATTTTACGGTTACTTGGTACAAAAGGTTTCCCTTGTCAAGTGTACCAGTGAACTAAATTTAGTTAACATTCCAATACATTGTGTATTTCTTCAATGACAATGTTCCATTAGTGCAGTTACAGCAGTACAGCATAAATGGAAAAAATGTAGGTTAGTCACAGTATGACGTATGTGCCTATGTTTCTGACTCTAGCCTTCTTTATTTTCACCAAGGTATACTTGAACAGCCTGTTCTTCATTATAATAAATTGCCTGAATTCACAAGACTGGATCTACTGGATCTGAATTATTACTTACACTTCTCTAGAAAAACAACAAGGGGAACAGCAATAGATTGATTTTTAATGGTATAATCAAGATCTGAAACAAAAAAAGCATGCTCCTTCATCCTGTTTTGAATTGCATAGTTGATATACAGCCAAATCTTCTTCAATCAAAAGGATGTTGATTTTGTAGAGGGGCACACAGATGAGTTCATGAGTGAAGAGTTATCAGACACCATTTTCAATCAAATGATAATGAGGGCAATCCAGCCCGCAAACTTTCTATTACAGACTTTCTATAACTTCTTGGACTGTTTTCTGAAAAATGAATATCTCATCATTAAGGATGTGCTTCATAGCAGGTGCATTATTAGGAGGAAGTATGCTTCCAATTCAGAGTATGACAGGCATGATGACACACGCAGCTGTGTGTCATTGATGAAGGAAGGCAAAAGTAACAATACACAGATAAAGAACATCCCTTAGGTAAAGCAAAAGTGCAAAATTTAAGATTAATCTTATAAATTACTTCTGTCAGGAAGTTTGGTTCAGAAAAAGAACCTCAAAAGGTAGATATAAATTGTTGGGTTTATACCTACTTTCAATAAATTGATACAAAATGAATTTGAAAAGACTATGGTCCAGGAGAACTTTCAGTTAAAAAGGTTATCTCTAAGTTTCCACATTTTACAATTTAATTCTAATGAAATAAAATTGTATTTTCTTAACAGAAATGGTCTGTTTATGGTATGACACAGCGATTCATTGCTTAACACTATATATTTTTCAAAGTATTTCTTTAACAAAAGTTTTTGAAAGGGCCTATTGTTTGGAGAAGCATCTTCTGGCACAAATCACTGCAGCAAAAGGACTTGTCAAAACAGAAAAGATAGGCATTTCTAAAAAGATCCATACGTTTGGTAAATAAGTAAATGTTGAATTTGCACAGAAAAATGTTGATATTAATTTGTCTTTTGTTTAGTTCCAAAGTGTCATAACTTGCCTGACAAGGAAGCAGAGAGAAAAATATCACATTTTCCATTTTCCTTTTCAGAAATTGGGGGGGGGGGGGGGAGAAACAAACTATATTCCCTGTCACTTTCAGAGGCTGTATGCATTTTTGCGTAATACCAATCATTATCTCCCAGACTGATCACATGAGAGCATCTTTCCTCCTACTAAGCATTTTCATCTTTCAGAATTGTCACCTGATTCTGTGCTCCATCCAAAGCACTCAACAATTATTTGCTGAACTTCCCCACAACTTTCCGCCTCTACATTGATCGTACAACAATAATTTTCTTCCAATAATCCCATGGATGCAGTCATCATAAAGTTCCTAAATAAATATCATCATATTGAACAAATTTGTCTTTTCCACCTGATAATGCTACAGTTTGCATACCAAGTATTCACAGCTAAGTACCACAGATAATAAAATGAGCTCTGCTGATGTACATGAACTGCTTGGTTTTAAGCATAAATCCCTTTTTACAATAGTTACTAAAACTCTTATGAAGATTTCTTGCATGCAAAGTATATTTACAGACAAAATGCAAAACATTATTGGAGACCTGCTGGTATCTATCTGTTCCTGAAAGAGCACTTGTGAACATACTTTAATTTTTTACCTAGTTAAAAGTGTATGAAGAAATATAGACTATGATGTAATCATAAATCAGCATGTTTTAACCCTGAATATGTAGCCTTATATATGTGCCCTTCTTTTACATAATGTAAAAAAACAAGTTAGAAACTCTCGTATTCCAATACAAATACTGAATGCAAACAGTGGGAAATACCTGATTATGTATCATTTTTATGGTTCCAGAGTCAGCTGTCCAGTGGGGTAAGATGATGATGATGACAACAACAATGGTAATAATGACAACACATGTATGAATGATAGTGCAATCTCAGAAAAACTGAAGACCAGGCTATACAGTTTTTCACAGGTGTTACTATTTCTCTGTCCTCATCAGTATTCAACACCAATGCAACTCAGACTTGAAGTTAGGTATATGCTTAAGCAATCTGCTGAATGGCCTTCATACTAAACACCTGTTTGAATTCACTTTTACTTTTCTTTATCTTGTGGCAGACAGAAAGCAGACAGAACCAAGAGAGAGAACAACATGTCATGTTTGCCCACACCTTGTTTTGAAGAAGTATTTGTAAAGAGCTTATAGAGGTTTAATGAAGCCTTAATCTTTAAAAGTTCAAACACTATGGATTGTTGCATAATCTATTATGTCAATAGGTTGCTTGCAACCAGAGATATTTTTGTAAAAGGACAATCAGAATGTCATTACAGAACATGAGATAAATTTGATATGCATTAGATGCTCTTTCAGTATAAAATTAGTCCTTCTTGTTTCTTGTAGTCATCTGACTCCTCTATGCAGATATGGTAAAGCCAGTCATGCAATAATTTAATCTGTAAGGAGATTTTAACACAGCAGAAAGTATAATCCTGCAGAAAGATCCAAATTTCAGAAGATCTGCACAGCTACCTTAGCTTGGCATTCTGCCTGGGCTTCTCAGCAATATAAGCAGCCCAGGAGAAATGCTGCTACACTGTTACTATCGCTCAAATTACTCATTTTTAATTAATACCCATTAACCCTTTTAGAACTTTATAAATGTACTCCCAAAATAAAGCAGCAATGAATGGACCAGATGACTGTTTAATACCACCACATTTTTGAATGACTAGTGCCAGGATGGGTAGGAAACCAATATGCTATACAGTGCCATCTGCTCTTTTCCTTTGTGGTGTCTTTGTCTGATGGCACCAGCTTCCTGAAAAATACTGAGACACTGATGTTTTCAAGTCTATGGAAAGTCACAGGCCTATCAATATATTATCTTTCACAGCTGCAACACATGGTATGCAATATAAAGAAACCCTACCTTCAGCTCTGCCAGAGAGCACCCTTTAGGACAAGAGAGACAGGCAGACTTCTCTGCTTTAGCCTTAATATTCACTGTGGTGGGTTTGATCTGGCGTTTTGGGTTTGTTTTTTTTAAGCAATATCATAGAATGGCTTGGCTAGAAGGGACCTTAAAGATCATGCAGTTCCAACCCCCATGCCAGGGACAGGGACACCTTCCACTAGACCAGGTTGCTCAAAGCCCCATCCAACCTGGCCTTGACCACTTCCAGGGATGGGGCATCCACAACTCTCTGGGCAACCTGTTCTGGTGCCTCACCACCCTCACAGTGAAGAACTTCTTCCTCACATCTAATCTAGATCTACCCTCTTTCAGTTTAAAGCCATCACCCCTTGTCCTATCACTACATGCCCTTGTAAAAAGGCCCTCTCCAGCTTTCTTGTAGGCCCTCTTTAGGTACTGGAAGGCTGCTGTAAGGTCTCCCCAGAGCCTTCTCTTCTCCAGGCTGAACAACTCCAACTCTCTCAGCCTGTCTTCATAAGGGAGGTGCTCCTTCCCTCTGATCATTTCCATGGCCCTCCTCTGGACTCACTCCAACAGGTCCATGTCCTTCTTACGTTGGGGGCCCCAGAGCTGAACACAGTACTCCAGGTGGGGTCTCACGAGAGCAGAGAATAGGGGCAGAATCACCTCCCTCGACCTGCTGGTCACGTTTGTTTTGACGCGGCCCAGGATACAGTTGGCCTTCTGGGCTGCAAGTGCACATTGCCAGGTCATGTTGAGCTTCTTGTCAACCAACACTCCCAAGTCCTTCTCCTCAGGGCTGCTCTCAATCCATTCTCCACCCAGCCTGTATTTGTGCTTGGGATTGCCCTGACCCATGGGCAGGACCTTGCACTTGGCCTTGCTGAACTTCATGAGGTTCGCACAGGCCCACCTCTCAAGCCGGTCAAGGTCCCTCTGGATGGCATCCCTTCCCTCCAGCATGTCGACCGCACCACACAGCTTGGCATTGTCAGCAAAACTGCTGAGGGTACACTTGATTCCACTGTCCATGTCACCCACAAAGATGTTAAACAGCACCGGTCCCAATACCCACCCTGTGGAATGCCACTCGTCACTGGTCTACTATATCCTTTATAGGTTACCTACTGTAAATGTGGGGGGTAAGTCTTTGCTTTCTTTGTTTAGAAGTACAGTTGAGCTCAGCTTGAACTGCATGAAGAGCAGTTTTGAGGCATTCCTCAACCAGAGCATGTTTTAAATCTGTAACATGCAATGCTAGGATTTCAAGAATTGCAGGTCCACAACAGATTCCCCAGTAAATGCTGAGGACAACGCATAGGTGGAAAGCTTTTATCACAGTAGTCAGGGGAGGCAAACATGTTTTCAGACAGAGGAAGAAAATTTTCTAACCTACACCAAAAAAATCAGGGTTCATTCCTGAAACGAGAGCCCTTAGGGAACTTACCACAATGCTTCCAATCTTTTATCCTTTTTCATAGCACAAAGACATAAAAGAAGAACAAATTATGTTCATAAGCTAGTGAACCAATGAAATGAGAAGACATGAGGAAAGAATGTTGGAAAATTATTTTGGCAGCAAGCTGACTCCTTCAGAGCTCTCTTTTGTGCTGCACTGAGTCTAAAGAGAAAACTCACTGATTTGTTGTGAGATTTTATTCTTTGTACACTAGCGTTTTATGCATATTTTGAAGGTCCCCAGGGGAAAGTTATCTGCCAATTCTGAAAGCATTTCTAATTAATTAAAAAGCTTTTGTTTCTGTGTCCTTATTGCATTTTCTGTAGCATTTTCATGCTAAGGCTTCTTGAATTATATTTAAAAGCCATTAATCATAAGAAACTTTGATGAGGATTTTCAATACAAGACTTCCAAGTTTAGGTGCTGATGTTTCCCTTTAGACAACCAAACAGCTAGCTTAATTTTAAAAAATGCTGAGCATCAAGAAGTTTCAAATTACTTCCTAAGGACTGCCTTACTAAAGGTCTATCTAAGCCTGCAACCTGTTGTTCACAGCAACAAGTAGCAGACACTGAGGAAAGCATGAGTGAAGCACAGCACAAGTGTACAAGGATACTCTCCTGAATGCCCTCAAGATATCCATCAGATGCAGCTCAAGCCATTTCAGGAAGCAAATTCCCCCAGAGGACTGCAAAAGTGAAGGTCCAGTTTTAGTGTGTCCCAAAGGGATGAAAGAAAGGAATGTTTCCTGGGAAGACTGTATCAGCCATTTCCACATATGCATTTCCTCTAACATCACATGCACATCCTCTCTTTTTTTCAGCTTTCTTAAAGATTTAGTTTCAGTTTATAAGCATCGTACCAAGACTTTTCTTTTCACTCACTAAACTGATGGAAGAACACATTTTTTTAACCGCCTCCATAACATTTCAGTCCTGCCTAACCTATGAAACAGCACAAATAATAAAAGTCCCATCAAATTATGACAGTGAAAGTTACATTACATAAAATAACACCAATGATGTATAGTCCAGAGATCTAGGCGTAAGCACACTTTGACAAGAACAATGAATCCACCCAAGCAATAACTAATTATAATAAAAATTCTTAAAGAATCAACTTTTTTTTTTACATTACAAATAAGGGAATACAGCCATACCTGAGATAAAGTGGCAATCTGTGCTGTTTGGCAATATAAATACTATTATCTCAGAGGAAAGAATTCTCCAATCCAAGAGAATTATGAGACAGAACTGACCAACAGGGAAAGAGGATTCATACTTAGTGTTTTCACTCACATAACTTCCCAAACAGTATATGTTGAAGGAAAAATGTAATAAAAGGGAGAAGCAGCAGGTTGGTTTTCAGTCTATGGTTTCTGTAGTAACTTATTTCTTTTTCACTCCCCTTCACTGCCTTCTCCAAAATGGTCTGGTATCTTCAATGGCAAAAGAGGAGCTAAAATGCTAAAACTAAAAATACTTGCAGCTTTCTGGAGCTATTTCCTGACTACATACACTCTCATTTACTGCAATGAAGAAATAATCTGTGAAATATAATAGGAATTATTGTATTATATGCAACATTGTGGGTCAAGAAGCAAGAACAAATCTTTGTAGTTCCACTTCATGATTCATATTCATTGTTGCTTGAAACACATTCACAAGTTTCATGGGTATTTTTACAATGCTGTAATGATTAAAATACAGTTTAGAATTAAGGCTGATGAGTACTGAACCTGTATTAGTGAACCTAAGGAGGGATTACACAGCACATACCACTGTGGCACACATGTAAGGCCTAGTTTAGGAAAAGCCCCCTGGATTAATTCCAGTAAATTCTCTTTTGTCCTAACAAACTTATTTTCTAAAAGAACAGACCTAAATTAATTCTGTAGAGAATTTTTCAACCATTGAAAAAGTCCAGTTTCAGAAGTGCAATATAATACAATCATATCAAGACAGTCATAAGAAGTTCAAACAAGCAAAGCTTGTTTTGTTTCTCACACGAGCATCCATCCAATAGTACTGTATGCTAGTTTCTATCCTGAAGTTCTGAGCTCTTAAGATACCCTTTCATACCCTAGCCCAGACTAACAATCATGGGAAATGCTTTCACTTTTTTAAAACAAGTTTGGTCACTAGCCTAAAAATAGCTATGCTTGTCACTTGATCAAAAAGTCTAGGTAGGTCTCTTTATTGTTTGAAACACTTGAATTGGCCTTCTCAGTTTAATTATGTATTCACAAAAGCGTACTACAATGAAGATGCTAGAAGAGCTGAGTTCATATTCATAGTAAACACTTTTCTTTAATCTATCAAACAAAATTTAACTATTTTAGCTAAATACTAAAACAGCTCATTCAAAACCTACAATTCCAGTTCTGGAAGTGACATCATATTACCTCATTAGAATGGTAGTAATGTTTCATGTTTCTTGATGTCACTTTCATGAAACACCCTGTGTCCAAACATCATAATGCCCTTTTCTTGAAGGGTCATACAGTAATATGCATGCGAGTTCATGGTTGCCGAGTTTCACATGAGAGGAAATCCACTGATGGGAACTTGTTCCATCAAAGATACCAATAATATTCACAACTAATACCATTTTTGTGAGACACCTAGATGTTATATCAGAATAAAATATATTTCAGCTAGCAAGCTTTTGTTTAATTGGGAACCTGTGAATTACCAAGATGTGCAATACAAACTTTAAAAAGTTACTTTTTCTGAAGACAGCAACTGTTTTCCATGAAAATCTTTCAGAAACCAACCACTCCCACTGTACCTAACCTATAGTTACATTTGACTATAGGGAACATCTTAGAACAGTGATCAAAGCTGCAGAGCTGAAATGCAAACTTTTTTCACTCCAGTTACAACCATTTAAATAGCTCAGCCTTTGTAGAATAGAGACCAAAATTCCACACCTTCATTTTGAATTAAAACCAAGACATGTCATTAGGAGATTTTTCACACTAATTTCTTTGAATTTTTTTGCAAGTGAATTAGCTGGGTGGAAATCAAGGTTTTTCCATGAACCATTTTTGAGATACTAGATTCTTTAATAATTTTTTTTTTTTAATTAAAAAAAAAAAATCACACACAGAAAAATTCTCCACTGTCTCTATAGCTAGGGACACACGTGCAAGATTCTTTGGTAACTCTTAAGCTAACACAAATCTGGCAAACATAGCACAAATAAGTGGTCTATGCTTCTAGTTCTGTATTACTCTATTACATTTCAGCTTTATCTGAAGTCCAGAAGATTTCTGTCAGGATGGAGGATAGAAGAGGTTAGTTTTGATTTTCAATTAAACCTATTCATCCAGAAGTCTTAAAATACATTGCAAAGGAAGATGCAACTTATTACATTATGTAAGTCAGGCAGATATCGGTATCTCTATTAAAAATTAAGGAAGCTGAGACGAGATATCTCAAGAGACTTTCTCAAGGTCACACAGTCAGAAACAGCCTGCCAGTAGATTGTCTACCATGCCCAGAAAGACAGACAATACACAGACATACATACATATCCATACTTCTATGTAAGTTTTCAAAAGATCTTACTTATGTATTTCTTTTAATTCCAGAACAATCCAATATTTACAGCCATAATGCTAAAGATAAATAATCAGTTTGCAGGCTGATGACTGAACTGGGTTTGAATGCTGAACTCATTAAGGACTTGGGAGAAGCACACAAACCACCCTACATAGGTGGTCTGTCACTAAGATTTGTAGTCTGATGCATTTCATGGCATGATCCATAGGTATTGATGCTGATACAGGAAAAACATTTTGCCTCAAGCACCATCTCCCACACAGCTAAGTAATCAGAGATGATATCTTTAGCTTTCCATCATCTATTTCTGACATTCAACAGCTTTGGAGGAAGGTAGCGTGAGAAGTTCATAAGTATTTTATTTGCCTTTTAAAAACAACAAGGATAATTTCTTGAATATAGGACATAGTGCAAGGTAATGTTAATTATTGATTAATATAAAAGCATATTTTTAAGACACAAGGTATGATTGAGGTCATACATTACAATGATTAATGACTGCTTTCCAGAAAGCATCCACTGTACTTGTAAATTATGTTCATCTAGGAATTAATTAATCTAAAAGCTTTATGAAAACATAAAGGACAATAATCAGGAAATCGGGTTAGCAGTTTGCTCTACTTTGTAAAAAGAAAATTTGTATAATTGATTAGTCTGAGAGCAATTACAGAGCTGGCAAAGCCTTCAAACAAGAACCAACTTAACAATGGCATATTTGTAATTGCTTTGTATTCATCTTTCCAGCACACTTATTGGCAAAATAATAGCCAAAATTGCTGTTCCATTTTCTGGTATACAAAGGAAACAATACTATGCATGCACAAAAATGTGTGCTCTGAACACAACCTACAATCAGTCCAGGCTGTCTGTGACTAATGCTGAGATGACTTCAACCACATCAGTTAGACAGACTTGCATTCCAGCTTGGTTTATAGGCAGTCCGAACAAGGCTTCAGACTATATTCTGCAGCAAACTCTTTTTTTATGTTTCAGAAATCATCTGTCTTTTTCTTCTGTGATCTTCAGAGGTGTCATACAGGGAATTTTGGTGGTGTTTTTTTTCCCTCCAGAAGTTGCAGTGATGGCCAGATGTCAGACTGAATGCTTGTGGGGAGCAAGCCTGCTACATCATCTGCAATTGAATTTGCAGCAGTACTGTCTTTTACATGTGGGAGGCTGGAAAGAAAATTTACTTGTAATACTGCATAAAATACTTGATAGGCCACATCTGGCCTGCAGCATCTCAGATGTGAATTTACCCAGCAATACAGGGTTTGGAGCAGCATGTGAGAAAGAGCATTAGAGGGACTTTTGCCACTCTTAGCATTATCTCTGGCCATGGAAGCGTAATGTTCCCATTTCGTATAACTTGACCACAGCTGCATATCACCCTTTCTATCCTATTGAAGGGGAAAAATGAAGTTTTAACCTCCTAAACACTCTTGAAACAGTAGTGTCTTAACCACACAACAAATTCTATCTCGGTTATTAGCACCATCCAGCAACTAACCATACTCACTCCCCACACAACAGAATGTCTTCCATCCAGACTTTGTGACCTTGTTATCTCCGTCCCTCCATCTTACATAATCCCTTGCATTTTTGAAACTAAATATGGAACACCATTTCCCTGATGTATGCATGAGTTTAGTATGCTGTAAATCACTAAAATGGAAAGCAAGCAAACATAAGCCATCCCCGGGTCTCTCTATATCCTCATAAAAGACAGCTGAATTTAGATCCAAGACAATGCTGTGGAAGCCAACATGATGCTCAACAGGATTTTCTTTTGCAACTTCAGCACAGAATTCTTTTCATACATTACTCTGGACTTAGGCAATTTATAATTCAGAGTGTTTTGTAACAGCGACTGCTGCTTAATAAGTGTTTATTTCAGCTTTTTCTGTCATGGAAGGAGCTACAGATGATCAAAACCAGAGTAAGATTTTTGGATGAAGGTACAGTGAATAACTAAGAAAAGAAAATACCGTAATTCAAGATGTGTGTTGTTTATTTGAGGTTACTGCTATGACAGAGCACCAACTATACTATAGCAGAAAATCCAGAATATCAAAAGTACCAAAGGCAGAGTTGTTCATATAGTCTATGAATACTAAGTCCTTTTGTATCAGCAAAATTCATAACTGAAAATGACAGAAGACTTTTACATAAAAGTGATGCGACCTCTGACCAGCAACATAAGAATATTACTATTTAAGAACTTGTTTAATCAGGCAAGTTCGGAGTTAGCTCTAAACACATTCTTCAGTATCTTTTGGCTTTTGGTACATGCACATTTAACATTCTATATACAGTTTTTCCTCAATCAGGAGTTGGTATGATAGATCAATATTAAGCAGATGTAGGTGAAGAAAGGCAAAAAATTAATTTCTTTGGGGGGAACACTATAAGCAATTGGAGTAAAAGCGGAGTGTTTTCCCTCCAGACACAAGAACCACCTACGGAAAATCAATGGTAAGATTTTTTCAAATTTAGAGAGAGCTGTAATGTAATATACCAGCACTAAAACACCTATGGACTTTTATCAGCCCTAAGAAGAATTCCAGGATAAAAGCCATTAGCCGAAACCTTAATAGGCTATTGCATGTGTAGAGCACACCTTACCAGCATAAAGCAAATTCTTCAGAAGGAGGAGCTTTCAAAGGTAAAGCTGAAGTCTTTTACTATGTTGTTTGGTTTTGTGTAGGTGCAGTAAGACATTATCCTAAATAAAGGCATTTAAAGATGGGGAAATACAAATTCACAATACTTCAACAATTCTTCTAGCTACTGCTTAACCAAATGTGGGATTGTAACTCTGCAGGCTCTGTAAACAAGGATCAGAATTTGACTTCAAATTTCTGACATCACTTTTAGTAGATAACCAGTTTTAGTTAACATAGTGGTTGATCACTGGGGACAAACTTTCCTGCATACAAAAATAAACAGTAGGAAGATACTGACAGCATTAATTTAAAATATAACACATATGAACAGTTATATATATATACACATATATCATATACAATACATACATATACACACAATATACAAACATGTGTACATGCAAAACTTGTTTTGGAAGACTAGCTTCTCAGTTGCTTTTTATATAATCAGGTCTATTGATTTTACTATATTTAGTTCAACAGAAGTGATCATCTCTTATTAAAATTGAAGTGATACAGTAAATTTGAGTATTAGTCATTAGACAAAATTTAAAAGTCAAATCATTCTTAACAATAGGGTGGCTAGAAGTCAGACAGTCTGAAAATACTGCAAGCCTCAGATAGGGAAAGTGTATCCTAAACTGGAAACTGCTATAAGGAATCAATTTGCTCATACAGACATGGTGACAATGTTTGTTGTTTTTTTTAAGACAGTCTTAGCACAAAATATAACTTACTTGCAAACTTATAAACTGGCAGGGAGCATACTTTTACTCTGCAAACCAATAAATCATTCTTCTTTTTTACCACTTGTTGTCCTGCACCAGGTTATTAACATTACATATTATTTCCAAAGGTCAAAATCCCACGAGTCAGAGGCAGGTTTATATCACTTTCCCTCTCCCTGTTTGCACAAATTGATGTATCATGCCACACTGTAGAATACTTACAGGTCAGATCCAAAGTAAGTTTGGGGGGAAAAAAAGTTTTATTCACTTCAAGAGGCTTTGGAACAGACTACAATTTTGATTAGCAATTGGAAATACAAGTTTTAAGATGCACTTGATTTTTCTCTCAGCAGAACACTCACATGATTTTGGTCTGGTAAAACAGATTAAATAAACCATGAGAGTCACTGATAGACTACATCTGTAATTTTGCTTATATAATAGAAGATATTTTGAGTAGCATTACCATGCAACCAGGAGCTGGGAAATATGTGTATCAACACACATGCAAGTGTCCAGGGGCTGGGAGATATATACACTTACATGTATATTTACACACATATTGAGCATGAATATGAACATTGTGTAATTTACCTCATTACATTTTTACATTTTTATTGTTGCATTTGCCCAGTTCGACATTGCTAATAATGAAATCATCCTGAAGGAGTTGGTCCCCATCTTGCCATAATTACCTTTCTTCTTTACCTCTGCAATAGAGTTCTGCTTTCCTTGATTTCACAATTACACATATCAGGGCAGTCTCCAATATGCTTACTCATTACTTTAAGAACATAGGCACATAAGCAAAGCCAAAACTTATCTTTGGCAAAAAAAAATGCTGTCTAGAACCACTTTTCTTAGTTATTCGTGGCTTTGCCATTATCCAGAATAAAGTGTCCATAGGAGCATATATCTAATTTTTCCAAACCTTAAGGTTAACCAAACTGCCTGGGCTTTGGCCTAGCCATTCCTGTTAAAACAGCATTGAGGTCACTCAAATTCAGACTAAATTTCACCCACCATACTTAGAACTGCTGTATGACTCCAGTTGTAAGAAAAGATTACTTGTAATCTTACTTGTAACTTTGTAAGTCATATTCTATGCCCAGATGCACCTCGATACTGCCATTAATAACACAAGGTCAGAATACACCAGTGATGTCAACAGTTTCCCGTTTGGGGGTTTGTTTTTTGGCATTTATTTCACCCAGTGACAAGAAATCAGGAAAGTGTTGCCTTAAGGACGACCTTAGGGATTCCAAACTTTTAAGGAGTCAATGTCAATTTTCCTTCAGCTTACTGTCCTACAGTTTGGGACCCATGTTTCTTTTTGCTTACCCTTTATCAGCTTCATAAATAAATCACTACAACATTCAAACTTTTCAACCTGATGAAGAATAGTTTCCTTATATTACCTTTCTCATACAGTATGTTACCAGATTCCAATTTACACTCTCCCATGATATTACAATTCCTCAGTCATTTATCTTAAAGTCAAATTCTTATTAATTACTTCCTTGTGTAGCTTCATGAGCACTTAAAAGCTAAAGTTACTGCTTTTCTAGATTATTTCCTACATCAATCAATTTCCTATCAAATAGTTTACTCAGAATGGTCTCCAGAAGCATTGGCTGTTCTTTCACATATGAAAAAAAACCCACATGAATAATAGAAAAAAACATTCAGGATTTTTCAGAACAGTTTCCTCGATTGAAACTACAGTTAGCCTTTATTAGAGCTGGTGGAAAATGGAAAGATTTGGCATTCAGGAAAAATATCTTTTCTTCCTCCTTTTCAGTTTGCTAGGATACAGGAATTTAGCTCATAGGACTGATGTCACATGGTAAGGTGAATAAACATATCTTGTTTAGCACCCACTACTACAGGTATAAATACATGATTTGTATTTAAAAATTCTCATTCCATGTGCTCATTCATTTTGCAAACAAATCATCAATGGTAAACAACAACAACAACAAAATAGTGCCTCTAAACCATACAGGCACTCCTAGAATTTTAACTTTTCCATGGCAGAGTCTTCCTAGGAAATATTTTCTATACAAGGCAACCCTAATTTAAGAATTGAATTTTGTCAATCAACATTTTAAATTAACAGTGGGAAAGGTGGTGTGAGGAGAGGTAGTCTATCTGTCAAGAGAACTGGTGCTAGAATACCTGTGCAGCACCATATCTGAGTAAAGGGAAACAAACTATCAAAGAAACAGGCTGATATCTTGGAACAAAGTAAAAAAGGGGGAAAGGGAGGATTTATCCATTATTTTACAAACAAATTACAAATGTTTTAACTCAACACATACAATTGCACTCAACATATTTATACTGAGTAACAGAAAGGAAGATACGGCAAAGCCTGAAGATCATAGAATCATTTAGGTTGGAAAAGACCTTAAGATCATCGAGTCCAACCATCAACCATGCCCACTAAACCATGTCCTGGAGTGCCTTGTCTACACACTTTTTGAATACCTCCAGGGATGGTGACTCAACCACTTCCCTGGGCAGCCTGTTCCGATGTCTAACAACCCTTTCAGTAAAGAAATTTTTCCTAATATCCAATCTAAACCTCCCCTGGTGCAACTTGAAGCCATTTCCTCTCGTCCTACCACCAGTTACTTGATAAAAGAGACCAGTGCCCACCTCACTACAACCTCCTTTCAGGTAGTTTTAGAGAGTGATAAGGTCTCCCCTCAGCCTCCTTTTCTCCAGACTGAACAACCCCAGTTCCCTCAGCTGCTCCTCATAAGACTTGTGCTCCAGGCCCCTCACCAACTTGGTTGCCCTTCTCTGGACACGCTCCAGCAACTCAATGTCCTTCCTGTAGTGAGGGGCAAGATGCTGAATAATATTCTGGATGATTCATTCATTGACATCTTATTCATTGTTAATAATAAAAAATGAAATTCTGTAGCAGCACCAGCCTATAAAACTTTAAGTCCTCCACAATTCAATTCACTAGGGTTGAAGAGACATGCTGGGATCTGGCCAAGCTTTGATTATTATTGTTGTACTGATTCTGAACTGGTTTTCAGAATCCCCAAATTCAAGGAGAAACATTATGTAAGTTTACCTGTGAACTCGAAGCTATTTTTGCTTACAACTTCTGGCAATTCCAAGATCAGTTCTGCATCATGTACACTGCAACTCTTCCCACCTTGCTACAGATCACTTGCTGAGAGTTTGTGGTAACATATACAGTATATACATTGGTTCTTTTATCATTAAAGTCTCTATAATTAAGTCTTTTCAAAGGAAGATGAAGACACACTTGTTTTATACCTCATTTACTGTACTAGCAAATGTACCTAACATAATTACTACAATTTGTTCCATAATTTGTCAGGATTTTTTTTTTTCTTTTTTAAAGAAAATCCATTTATTTGTTCATTTGAACTAGTATCTCTTTGGATGTATTTAGCAAATTGAATTTCAGAAGCTGAGAGAAACTCCTGGGGGGGAAAAAAACCCAAAACACTCCTTGATTTGAGATCAGTTGTTATGTAATTCTATGTAATTCTGAACAACACATTAAGATCAGAGATATGAAACAATTTTTTATATTAAACACACCAGATATCATAATATATAGCTTTCATGCTCTATCTTATTTATGATCACTCTTTTGAAACACTCCATAAATATTAGAGCATGAATTTTCAGATCTTCTCCAAGAAAGATAGATATGGGTCCATTATTGTACAGATAAGAAAGTCGAGTTAGATGTGGTTTACAAACAAGACTTTCTCATCAGAAGTTCTGTGACAGAACATGAAGAACTTAAAACTACTGAACTATAGCTGCTTAGCTGTAAAAGTATTCATCTGTCTGCTTTTGTTCTGAACAGTCATTCTAAATACTGCATTTGACTATGCATTTTTGTATGCCAGAATCTACTAAACAAACTCTATCAGGTTTCCATAGATGAAGGAGATTGAGATGAAACGACTTCTCACACACAATTTTGTCACTTTGATTACATTTACAGGCCCTTCAGTCACTCCAAAACCCCACCAGTCTTTTACTACAGCTTTCAAGCTGTGACAGTTTAGATAAGTGAAATGTTAAATAGCTCATTATAAGTCCACTTCTGCACCATAGGCATTGATGGCAGCATTGCCATAGACTTCAATGGGAGCTGGATTACAGTTTGAAACATATCACGTATAGATTCATCAGAAAAAATTAAAATTCAGAGACTTTCAAAACTTCAAATCAGTTTATACTGAACCAGCTTTACTATAAATCAGGAAAAGGTGGCAGGCCAGTTTTGTAGAATACTATAAAAAAAACTATTGAAATGCAGCTTTTCTCGTTATGCCATTTTCATCCAAATCTCTTGTTACGACTTACGTGACAAGCAATCATCAGGGAGTGAAAAGCCATTTCCAACAAACATAACATAATAGAATTAAAAGAACAGGGGACAAACAACTTTCAAAATTGTCTTCTGAGACAGGCAAAATATTTATCTGCTAGAAATTGATCCTACTATGAAGTAGCAGCCCGAATGCACATAATTTAAGGTTCCAGCTTATAAGAAATCACACAGGCAAAGAGCTTTGGTAATTTAGTGTACAAGATAATAGTCCTGTGTAGCTGGAATAATGCATATTCCAAGTGGCTATGCATTTCATTCTCTCTTACATGAAACCAAAGAGGCAAAGCATAACCAGCCTCCCAAATTCTGTATTCTACAGACTGTTACTGTTGTCCCAGCAACAAGAAACTGCTAATAAATCTCCCCGTGATAAAGAATTAAATACCAGTAACACTGAATATCTATAAAAATATTCAGAGATGAGATTACCTTCTATCTTAATTCACTATGACAAATATATCAATCTACCCGCTCAGCATGGTGTCTCTTCTGCAGGGAGGGAAAGTCCAAAGCTTTAGCAACCTTCCCACAAGTCTTGCTGACATCATTTTGGGGATTCATTACACTGAAAGCCCCTTTAAAAAGGTAGGAATAAAATACCATACCAGCAAAGTGGGAATATAGCTCCTTTCCCCAGCGTTCCCATAGCAGTGTGGATGCAATACAACACGGCAGATAATTCCTCAGTGACCCAGGTATAGAGGAAAGTTGGCTCTCTTCCTTGAAGATCCTGTCCTGAACAGAAAGGAGAAAGGTACTCAGGAAATTCCCTGCAGAGAATTACATGAGCAAGGCTTAGAGATCTGACTTTTAACGCTTTTCCTAAAAATGCAGGAGTGAAGACATGGACATTATAAATGCATGCATTTTTTCCTTACAGAGAGGTTTGTGTTTTAAACTTCTTCCCTCTGTTGCTACAGATCTCTTGCGTTAACAGAGGTGTCATGGTAGAAAAGGCTACCACTTTCTAGATTACTGTCTCTTACCCTTTATTACTGTAACTTAGTAATCTTTTCTTCAGAACTACTTTTTGCACATGCTACAGGGTATTTGCAAGGTCAGGAATTAGTATTTTGGGACTACATATTTCTTCCTTTTTTGATTGTTCACTTTTTTGTATCCATCAAGTTTTTTTCACTTTTCTAGGTAAGACATTCAGGAGGGTAGCTTTACTACATTCAGCAGACTATCTCCATTTAACACTCCCCTGGTGATAGCTAGAGCTGAGGTACCATATAATCTACAATTCTTTCTAGATGACAAAAAATAAGCTACCTCAAAATAACATGCAAAGAGTGCTGAAAATTGCAGCCACACCTTAACGTCAGTTTGAGGAACAGCACAATATTTTTAAGAAACTGCATGTCAGCTGAGGTCTTAATGTCGTCTTTTGCTCTACTTAGGAATATTCTCATTTAGAGCTCATTTGTTCAAACACACATAATGGAGGGTTCTTTTAGTGATACATGACAGTGATTAAATGGTCACATTAAATGTAGGTTTTCTTTTAGAAAGTACAGCCTTAATGAATTAAACGTCAGCTATTTCTTTACAATTATATTTTTGTAAGCCCCATATTAATAATGCAGCACTCCACTCACTGTACAGAGTAGATCTTATGTAGATCATACAAAATAGCACAGCAAACTCATGTACATTGTTGGTATCAGCAGCCATTGAATCAGCATGAAGTCTTCATATGAGCCTCTGAATCTAACACTGCAGTTGTACAGGAACAGTACCAAAGGTCCCACAGATGTTTGCAAATTACATCCAGAATATCTTCTCAGATAGCACTGTACTTGCCCATGTCACCTTGATTAGCTAAAAGGAATTAAGGTTGAACAATCACGACTATAACTCCAGGCCTTTTCTTTGTATTTAAGTATTACATTACTATATAGTTCAAATTCTTTTGTACAACTGTGTTTTGGCCTAGCAAAGGAAGCAGACTAAAAAAAAAAAAAAGCACATTGTGCATTTAAAATTCTGATCAGTAGCCTGCAAAATGTTTCATATCTTGAATGAAATATGGCCAAGGAACTCAGATTAACAGTACCCACCCTGTGTCAAGCCTTTAAGACCATGGGTAGTCAAGGTTTGGTTCTTGGTTTCCAGCTACTGTTTCCATGCTGCTCATGACCTTGAGCTGTAGTGTTGATAAGAACCATTCTTATGGCATTCCAGATACCAGAGCAGAAGTAGATATTAATGTTTGGATGGACAAATTAATATTAAAAGAATATTCCAAAGGCAATTTGATTTCTGGGAAACTGAAAAAATCTGGTATCTTCACAATAAAGTTGATAATATTTTAAATATAGCATACCTCCACCAAACTGCTGTTTGGTTTCAAATTTCCATTTAATTATTCAGGGTATCATTTTATGCTAGGTTTGTTCATGAAAGCTTTGCATATAACTATATTTTCAGGGGTTAGAGCCTAGAGGTGGAGGGGAATTAAACCCACACTCACAGCTGTCTGCACTTATGGGAAACAGAAGGTTTTACTTTATACAAATTAGTATATTCTATTTTACACAAACATTTGGCCTCCTATATGTTCTCTTTTTCAGAAGATTATTAAGCACACACAGCATTTCTTATCTGAGCTACTGTTCTCAGTGACAGAAAGGCTAATTTTTTCTCAGACCAAAAGCAACACTTATGGTTTCCAAACCAAAAATCACTATTTCCTCTCAGTCAAAATAGTCCTAGAATACCAAAGCAGTTGATATTTCTTCTAAATACTAATTCATATTATCTTCAGAATATATGACTTCATTTAGAGACAGTTCCTTAAAAAAAATATTTTTTAAATCCGTTAGTAGGTGTGAAATTCTGACATTTGTTTTTCAGCTCTTGCCTCGTGGAGCTAAATGGAAAGGTTATGGGTCAAGCAGCATTTGATTGGACTAGTTGTGGTTATTCTAGGATGTCAGTGAATGAAACAGCAGTAGTCAGGAATAGGAATTATACCTTTTCAATTTCAAATCTTGAAAGTGATGATTGAGCATTCTTTGGATTAACTTTAAGAAAAATAACTAAAATAGCCATCAAATGAAAACATACAGGAAAACTGACTGTAAGTATTCAATGGAAAATACCACCATCCTCAACACTAACCTAGCATCAGATATAATTTATCTTTCATTCACAGGTTTAAAATTGAAATCTAAACCCTCAAATGCAACATGTTCTAGTAGCAATATATAGTCATGCTTCACGTCCCTGTGACGTTTCAGAATGGCAGGGCATGGAAATGCTCAGCCTTCGATGTAATTGGTTTTCATCATATAATGTTATTGGCCTCTGGTGACTAGCCAGTATTTTGAGAGTATGGGTTTTCATGCTGCAATAAAGCCAAGGGCCAAATCTAGACTATAAGTGGACAGCGGAAGTTGATGAGCTCAATCTGCAACAGATCTAGTGTCACTGCTTTTAAGTCATTCTGTAAAGATTGTGTGCTTACACCACACAAAAGAAGAAAAAATACTTTAAAAAGTACAAACCCAATAGACAAGCCCTTTGTGCTAGTAAATGGGGGACTTGAAACAACTCTGGCCTCTCTACTTGCAGATACCCTCAAAAAAGAGCACGGGGCCAATCCTACTCTAAAACCCCTCATGGGGGTTAACCCATATACTAAATTCACTCTAGAATCTTATTAATATTGAAGTCATCACGCCTCTATTCCGTTACTTCTAGTCACACAGGTTAAGTAATGTAAAAAGTTAACTTGTAAGACACAGGCTAAATCTGGGAATAACCCAATTTCCACAACAATATTTAAACTTTTAAAGGTGATACTGCAGGCAGCATAAGCCTCACCGTAGCTCTAAAATTTGGCCTCTTGTGTGAGCTTCAAAAAATGCAGCAGAATGTCCTCAGCTGATTGGAGGCAGAATAAGAAGTCTTGGGACAACCCATGGAATTGATGACTATGAACTTTACTCTCCTAAGACTGGTGATATTCCAAGGAGACAAAAAGATGCAACTGCAATTGTTTCCATTAGGTTTGTCAGAACAGGTGTGCATTAACTCACACTTCTCCTTGTTACTGCAAACTGTGAAAGCAGGCTCTGTGAGCACCTGGGGGTTTTCGTATCACTATCATTTTCCACAAGTGAACTTGGCTCTGTCCAAAAATGCCAACCTGCAGCACTGTGCCTCCTGCATTCTTCTTGCAGACTTCTTTTATGTCCTTTCACCCCACTGCCGGTTTTTTATTGCTGCTGCTTTTTTCTCTGTCTTTATGTGAATGTGATCACTGCTACTTTGATGCTTAGGGTCTTCCATTAATCAGTGTAAAATATGAACACAATAAACAAAGAGATTCTAGAAAAACAAAACTGTTCCAGAAAAAGGCTCTATACCCCTGTTGCATACACAACAGCTCTTCTACCTGCCAAGAAGTTGGTTACTACATATGAGAAAGGCCTTTAATTCCAGATACCTTCCATTATATCCTAACGCTACCATCCTACATATGTAAGGAACATATTCGTTACTTTTTATGGGGGGGGTTAATGTGTCATTGCCAAATATGAAACAAAAGCCACTGTAAAGTTCAGAAAAAATAGGAAAAGCTTGTGACAAATGAGATGTCATCACTTTCCATAGTTTACTCTCAACCCTGCTTAAGACAAGGAAACTGGCCTGGATTCCTTGAGAAATCTGGGAAAGAGAAGCTTTATGAAGTTCCTTCCATATCTGCCAACTTTTATATGAGCTTTTATATTAAGTGAGCTGGAATCACTTCCTTAAAACAACAATTTAACAGCTCAGACAAGAGCACTAGGAAAGCAAGGAGTGGAAGAAGTACAGCTTCAAAAGAAATAACATGACGTATGTACTTTCTTTCATTTATCCTGGAACTGTAAGGAAATGGCCAATGTTAGAGTCCCTCATGAGACATGGTAGGTTTGCTGTTTAAATAAAACAGAAAATTACAGTTCTGTTTTAATGTTTTCTGAAATATCTTCTATATATTCAAAGGCTTAATTTTATTTTACTTTTTTGTGACAGAAATATTCAGAGATAAGCCTCAGACATTATTTTTAAGGCCTGTCAAACAATTTGGTTGCTCTTCTAAAAGAAACATGCACTACTTCAGAGCCCAGAGTTCATGCACTATTTCAGAGCCCAGAGTTTTACTGGCTATATCTCAGCTCCAGTGCTGGAGCACATACCCTGAACACAGCCCAGCTGCATACCAGGATGTGAATGTGTACTTTAGTTTCCTACAGCAGAAAATCCAGACATGCAGAAAAGCAGTAAGTTTCTGTGCACCTCCCTGCAGTCTTCCTTTTCCAGGTTCGTCAGGGAATGAGGACTGAGCATTACTGTGCCGACTGTACCCATCCTTGCATGTAGACAAAGCCATTTTCTACATACTGCCTAAAGCAAAGTCAGAGAAACCAACAGCCTAGTACAAACTACATTTAGAACAATTCAAAACTGAATCAGCAATTGATGCAACATAAGTTGATTAATGACATGTATGTAGCAGAGATTTAAGCATCTGCCTCAATTATAGGCAAAAGTTCAAAAATCGGTTACATTAGAGAATGGACATTTTGAAATACTGCAGAAGACATCTGGCCTTGAAATGTTGACTATGTTTTGCTTATATAGCTTCTGGTTTAAAGTCTCATTCTGAAATTAGTTTAGTTCAACCAACACTTTTGGTAAAGCACCTTGACACAAAATCTTTTTTCTTATAGATGCTCAGGCAGCATACTTCACTGGAAGGATGAAAGTATATTACTAAGTATTACACCTTCTAAAACAAATCCCTTTTAGGAAGTACTAATGCCATTTCATAACAACAGACAGAAATAAATTAATTTTAGGTTTATATTTGTGTGTGTGTGTGTATATGCATAGAGAGACACATAAAAAAACCCAAGTAAGTTAAAAGGCAAGTGTTAAGGCACTTTGTTACATTCAAATGTCAGTTTACCACTTTCAAGGTCAAAGATTTTTCATGTATCATTTTCAAATAATCTCTAAGGACTTGAGAATTTTGCACAGCCTTGGTTGTATTTGAAGTACTCTATGTATTAAAGCTGCAGTTAACTCTAAAGTGTGCTAATGCCAGCACAGAACATTCAGTTTAAGGTTCAATTTAGATGATTATCAAATTTTCACAACAGCAAAACTCTGAAGCTGGTTAAGCTGTTACAGCCATTTTAAGAGGATGCAAGTTCACTAATTTACTCTGATGTCGATGGAAGTTGATTCAGGCACCTTATGCTTGAAAAGATGAGGCACTCCAAATGTCCAGAATCGTCCCATTACGACAAGCCCATGAAGTCAAAACAATTAATAAAATAGTTGTTTGGGGTTTTTTTCCCCCCTGCCAAATGTGAATATTAGTCTTCTTTGACTATGTCTAATAGAGCATATACCATTTGGCATATTGCTATAAATGGCAATGTACCATGTCTGTAGAGATTCATTCTTTCCAAAGTCCCCAAAATATATTCAAAGCTTGATAGATAAGATGACTATGATAATAAACAATTTATCAAATTGAAATGCAGTCACCTCTGGGGTGAACTGCAATATGAATATTTTCCTCCTGTGAATGCATCATTGTACTCCTCAGAGACTAGCATTATCTGATTGGAACTTGGCTATAAAATCGCTTCAAGATCCCTTTCAACAGCTGGAAGAATTTCTCCTGATTTATGGTGGCTAAAACTAAAGGTATAAACGTTGCTTTGAGTCTCAGTGTCTGCACTGGAGATAGTAGAGATATTCAGCATAGCATGATACAGCACTAAGAATGTAACTTGGTGTCTGGAAGACAAGGTCCTATCAGTCAATTACAGTGCTAACACCGACAAAGCTGCTGACCAATGTCATTAGATCTCATGAAAGCTTTTTTTAACCTGGTTAGATGAACTTCTAAATTACATTGTCTCCTCTTCAAAATGAGATGATGATCTCTTTCTTTAGAGACTCCAGCCAGGTTTTCCTTTGCTGCCTTTTTTTTTAAATAAAGTTACACCCATTGCATGCAGGTTTTTTACCTTCTTATGAGGTTTAAAAGAAGTTCTGCAGGGAACTGGGAACAGAAGTTTCATTGCTCAATTTCTTACTATTTAAAAAAATACAATATTCTATTTCTTCTAGGGGTACTTCACAGTATAAAGCATTACTTCAAGCATATTACTTTACAAAAAGAGATGTACCTCACCACATACAAGGCCTGATAGCCAAAGGGACTTTAAATTATGTATAAAAAAGTAAAGTAAATCTTGACAATAAATCCTTTTCCTTCACAAAAAAAAAAAAATCTTAACTTTTTGAAGCACTGGTATTAGAAGAGATATGTCACCCTCTGCTTATTTTAAGTACTCTATTTGCTAAGAAACTGGAATATTGATTACACCATGTTGTATTGTTAAAGAAACGTATGCAAGAGCAATAAATGGTTCATTAATTCCCAAAAACCCAAGTTGACCATTCCTTCTTTAACCAAGGAAACTAATATGATAACAAGTCACTGTTTCTTCTAAAGAATATGTCAGCAGGAAGAAATGTTTTTAATTCTGTTTGCATTTCTTTTGTTTAGAAACAGAAATTGAAAATAATCCAATAATATTTAAGTCTAGATTATTCTCTAAGACCTAAATGCAGTAGAACATCAAAGCCAGCAACATTTCCCTGAAATAATTGTGCACTTTGCTTATTGTAACTTACAACCACTCACACATACACTGACACAAACATGGGAGAACAAGTTATGTGGAGAACGTCATTGCTTTCTCCCAGTAGACATCTCCTGCAACATCCCTTTTGCCCCAGGAGTCCTGTTAATAACTCAAGTTTTAAAATAATTCAAATAAAAGATTGAGAATTAGACAGACCTTTTTTTATCACCTTGCTACTATCAGCTACAGTCTGTTGAAAAGCAAAATTACTAGCATAATGCAATGAAACTATTTAACAGATGTGCCTCCGAGGCACAATCAGGGTTAGTGCTAGATGCTGTACAGAATGACTAAAATTATATGCTCCTTCCCTTAAAGGGCACAAGTCTTCACTTCCTTTATCTCCACTAACAAAATTTTGCTATCAGTTACTAATAACCATATGCAATTAATTATGCTCTTGCTATACCCAAAACACTAACTGATATTTTGCATATTTTAATGCTTTCTACATACTGCAATTTTCCACAAGCTAATACGTCAATGCAAGCAAAATACACTGAACATACTGACACATCCCTGCATGTCAAGTAATAAGTAAAATAAAAAAATCCAACTCATCTCTCTCCTCAGATGTGCTATTCATTGCTTGAAACTAAGTAAATGCCAAGTTCAGGTCTAGATCTTATCTGGATCAGATTCATTTGACCTAAAAATAAAACTCTGTTTCCTGAAAGCATTCCAACTAGTGCAGGCATTCCCTCAAGCCCATAAAATTAGAATAATACCAGCATCAGAGATATTAAAATATGAACATAGAAATGGAACATTGAAAGGATTTGGGTTGTTTGGGTTCAGGTTATAAATTCCACAAACGTAATTCCAAATGCTTACTTTACAGCAATATTACTGTAGTGGATATCCCTCCTTAGAAGTAGAGTCAGTTTTCGTTCAGCTTTAGTGGGAACATTAATGCTGTAATTTCTTACCACTTTGCAGCTTTGAAAGATGACAGAAATGAAATACAGAGGCAATTATTTTAGTTTCTGTTGGAATACCAGTTTTCGTTTATATGCATTTTAAAAACTCCAGTCTGATATATCCAGAAGTTTCTTCTCAACTCGTTTTATACTGCCAAGCCTAACCACACACTTCTCAGTGATGGCTTTTTTGTGTGTGTGTGCAATAGATATGGTCTACCTACTCTGCTGAAGAAGCGACCCACTAAAGTCTCAGATTGCCCCTCCTCCATATAAACTCTGAATTTCCCATTTCATTCCCATTGTCTTCTTGTCCATTCTAACATTAGGAGTCAACCTATGGCAGGGAGGAAGAGCTGTTTGGTGGTGAAAGCATTTGCCTCAGACACTGTGGATGCAGGTTCCCTTCCCGTCCAACAGCTTCCTCTGTTCCCTGGGGTGAATTCCCTCCTACTTCATCTGCAAAAGCGTATCACTAGCATTTCCCATATGTAAGGAGACTGTAACATGTAGATTTAAGATACTGGGAAGTGCACAGATAACCCAGCCAAATAAAATTGACCAGGCTATACCATAATACCCTACCTGAGGGACTGTACGATCCCACCTCTTCCAGAAACGCTGTCTGCAGAGGTCCAGGTATCTGCTGCAGTGTTCTCTCACAGTGTTTTTCAACCTTTACACTATGTAATTTGCACAGGTGATAGGTGCTAAAATGCCAGTTGCGTAGGATTGCAGCCTGGCAACAAGCTCTATTTTATGAAATAAACAAACATCAAGGGCTTCCAACCTTTTCATCTTAAATCATTATCTGAACCAACAGCATTTGAACAAAGCACAAGAAAAGTTGGATTTGTGCTGATGGAAACAAAAAAATTATGAAGTCCACTCATACTGTAGCCCACTGGTACTGTGATGATATCAATAAGTATGACTGTCAAATATTTTTCCTGCTTTAGGCTTCTTCTGGCAAGCCACAATTGTAATAGCTGATCAAACCAGAAGCAAAAAAACCCATATCTCCACATATTATTAGCATAATGGTCCATTTCACTGCAATGGACCAAGGATTACACATGAAACACTTTACGGCATTACTTTGATCCAAAAATAAAACCACCCAGTCAAAAAATATTGGTGGTTTGGTTTTTTTTTTTTTTTTTTTTTAATTGCAATGCTATGTTTAGCAGCCCAGCCTTCTGGTAGTTGCTTTGCACAGCAGCTGAACGGAGCCTAGATTTGAGAGCTATAGGAGTAATCCTACCCATCTCTTGCAAGGCAACAATAATTTTCAAGTGACAGTATCTTCCTTTGATATAGTGAGGTAGGAAGTATACATAGGCTCTTTACCATATGAGACAGGAAAAGTCAGCTCCAGAACTTAAACAAAATCTTTTCCACACTTAGCTCCTGTTTCTCTGGGTAGGATGCTATTTTTTCCACCTACTGGTAAGGAGCTGCACTTCAGGTGATGAAAAAAGCATTCTTGATAAAGTTCATTCTCTGTATATTGTCTATAGTTTCCTTTCTAAATTTCCCTCCTGTTTTAATCTTACCATACTTGGTAGGAAACGATTCAGTGACACACAGCCCAAGCAGAAAGGTAATCATTTAAGGGTCTGCTGTGTCAATAACTATTATGTCAAAAAAATGACCAGTTTTCCTGTTCCATTTCCACACGTTTTGCTGCTCTCCATCATTCACTTCCCAGGTTACTCATTATCAGTTTTATCTGGTGTTCTTTTGACATCTTACTGCAGTTTGTTCTTTAGCTTCTCATTAGCTACTTTTTAAAACACAGGTGATAACCACTAGAAACGATCACCATCCCAATTGCCTTTGCCCTCTTCTTACTAGAGTTGTTCCCATTTTAATAGCATCTTTAGAAAGTGATAAGTACTAGTTGAGGTGTAGATATATTTGTACATAAGCAATGCAATTTCAAGGTGGGGAGGAGGGGAAATAGGAGAACATCTGCACAGTCACCAAGGATCTGCATAAATCAATCTGCCATAAATACACACCTCTCTTCCTGAAGGAATTGTACTGAACCAAACATCATCTATGCACATGTCAAATACCAAATCTGTTTGTGCCTCCTCTGGAAGGGTATGAAAAGCTTTCCATGTGAGCATTACAATGAATAAAGGGAGTAAACCACTAGAGCGCAGGGTCTAGAAGTTGTTTTTCTGAACCAGGACTTTCACCATTCCTTTTAGTGTCAAAGCTGATCAAAGAGAAAAGCCAAGTAGGAACAAGGCAGCACAGGCCTCCCTGCCCCGAGCTGAGGTGAATACAGAGATGCCAATGCCCACACTTTGCTTCAGCAAGATGAAAGAGATGGAATAGGTACTGCCTTCTTCACTGCTTCTCCAGTTACTAGTGCCCAGTCTGAAAAGCTGGGAATACCTCCTCCAATACCCATTGTGTCATTTATTTACCAAGGTATTGCTGTGTTGCCTTACAAGAGTTAACAAATGGGCAGGAGGGAAAAACAAACAAACAAAAAAAAACAACACACACACAAAAAAACCCAGAAAACACATAGAGGTTTGGGGTTTTTTGTTTTAATGGAGTGATGAGGTTTTCTCCAGCAATGGAAAGATAACATGGTAACATTAATGTTATCTTTGTAACCGCTCGGTTCAACTGCTGGGAGATAGCCCTCCTTGTTTAGCAGGCAGAAGGACAAGGGTGGCAACTCATTTATGAATTTTGTACAGGGCTAATGAATGTGCAAAATGCTTCCACTTTATGAATATATGTGGATTCTTATCAGGTAACTTTAATTGTTCTATTTTCCATGCTCCCTTCTCTTTTCCACTTATGCCCTCTGCTCATTGCCACACAGGACCTCCATCAATGCAGTTTCTGCAGTTCCATTCTGTTTCTCCCCTCTTCTTACTGCTGAATAGAATCACGCTGTTATCTTAATTCTGACTTTTTAATTCACCAACTCACTGTCTTTTACCCTCCACTGCCTTTCTCAATTTTATTTCAAGGCTATTAAGATTACATTTAATTTCTGTTGATTTCCTGGTTTTGTTTGATCTGTGGAGTTTATCAGCTCTAATTTCCCCCCCGCCCCCCCTATTTCTGCACCCACATTATGTAGATCACCATCAACTTGTCCATCTTCTACCCAAACAATTTCTGACAATGCTAACATTATATATATTTTTTTTACAGGCTTGTTATATGCCTATCTCATTCCTTTGAAATGCTGACTAATGGTTGCTTCTCCAATTTCCCCTCTTTTGGCTTAAGACAGCTGAACTTCTGCAGCAGAGCAAGTCTCAGTATTTTAACTCTCAGCAGTACCCAATTTTGTCTCAGTAAGTGTATTCATTATCTGAGAATTATCTGTATAGTTTGGTTCTGGTTTTTTTTTTTCTTTAATTTGGACAAGTTTATAATTTAGGTTTCATTTACCAAAAGTTGTTCCAACCTACTTCCACACTAAATGCACCATTCTAGCCCTTTTATTTTGGGGCAGTTGAAGTCTAATCATATCCTGAAGGTATTTTTCTATACCTTCTATAGACCTCTTCCTATTACTGTGGCAGCATCAAAAGGCAAATAAACAGTATGACTTTATTACGTCAACACCTTACAGGCAAAATAGGAGACAATCCTAGCCCTGCAATCCTAGCCCTTACTCTCTGGATAGACAAGAGCAGGACAGCGAGGTGAAGAATGGCAAAGAAGATGATGGCAAAGAAGATGATGAACAGTTCATTTGGGACAGAGAGAGTGGATCAGCAGATTGTTCAGAATGGAAAACGTAGAAAGAAAGCTCAAGCAGTTTTGCCCTGGCTTATAAGCAGAAGCAGATTAGAGCAGGAAAAACAGTTGTATGAGAATCTTTTTGTTGTCACAGGTGATTTCCCACTGCTCAGTTGAAGGAACAGTGATAAATAACACCAGCTGTAACTGGATATGTCTCCCTCACCAGATCACACTGAAAGCAGGGAGAATAAAGTAGGAAAAGTCAGATGTGGTTGCTCTGGCTTTGCATCCAATATTAGCCTCTGTCAGAGGCAGGGTATCAACATAGCTGGATCTCTGGGTTTTGCTTTATCTCATGAGGAAAGTAGTTCAGAAGGCATATGTCCCCAATATCTCATTTTCTTGTTTTTCCTTCTTTTACCCCTCCTTCCTAAAGCAGGAAATAGCAAAGGCAGGGATCCATGCTGTCTTTGAGATTCCCCAAAAAATAAATTTGACAAGAAAGGTTGTCTGAAAAGATAAGCTGATCTAGAAAGAGGATTCTTCTGGAAGTTCAGCTCCAGGTAAAAGAGTATGAAACCTTCTAGTAAAACACTAATCTGACATCCAACAAATTAAATAGGTAAAAAGTAGTTTGTCATTGTCTTCTGGTGAGGATATGCTTATTTCCCCCCCACCACTATGACTTCACAGGGTGAAATGAAACCACTGTGTGATGTTTTGCCTTGAATATGTTGCTTTCTATCACTGATCTTTAAAATTGTGTTCAGAAATGAAAGAAAATTCATTATTTCCCTTACAGAAAGGGACTATCTCCTTTCAATAACTTTGAAGTATTTTTGGAATCCAAGCTTACATCCTAGTGCTAACATTTACCATATGCTAGATAAATAAGATCATACTAAGTTTAAGAATTTTGTATGTTCTTTGGAGCATTAAAGTTAGTGGTGTATATCAGAAAGACTGAAATATCTAACCGAATCCTTTACATTAAACTGGATGTTTGTATTTTATAAGGTATACATAGAGAAGAGGATAACATTGTTCATTACTGCATCTGTGAAAAAAAAAAAATATCAAGTGTTATTAAAGATAACAAAAGCTGTTTTCTCAAAGTAGTATCCTCTAGGTGTCCCTAAAGAACTCATTCACAATACCCTTCCAGATACGTACATTGGTATATGTGTATCTGGTGAATTACAGAAGCAGTCTGACAATACCCAGCATGCTGGAGACAGGTTGTCAGGTCTACCAAGTCACCAGTTTGACCCACTATGACAAGGATCTTTCTCCCCTATACCTAAACAACTTCAAAATTACATTCATCCTTCCTGACCTTTCTTGTTCGAACCTAGAAGCTAAATTTTTCTTTATGTTCTGGTGACAAGTGTTTTCCGAGTGCTCTGAAAAAAATATTAAAGTTTTCAGTAAGCAAAATTATTTTAACTTGAATTAGAAAACTTTTTCGTACTATTTCCAGTTTGTAGAAGGAATATACAGCCTTGAATATAATCTTTAAAATTTTGCATTTCCGGTGAGAGATAATATTGAAAAAAAAGTTCAATCTTTACAACACAATTCTTCTCTTAAAAAAAAAAAAATCAAGCAGTTACTCATTTTTCCTTTGAGTTCATCTGTCTAGGTCTAACATGAACATATTTACTATCTGCAGGCCTTGTTCAAATTTTGAAAAGGTGTCAGCATTCTGGAATAAAAACCCCACTAAAACATTATTATGGTCATGGAAGCTGTCAACTATAAATCTCCACTTCGAATTATCTTTTGAAGTTACATCGGAGTTCAGTTACAGTCAACTTATGGGAAAAGTACCTCTGTCAAGAGAGTTTGGGAAAATATTGACTAAGTATTTGTAAGTAATAGAATAGTTCTGAAGTGTGCAATTACTGTATGTTTTAGCATTTTCATAAATTTAAATAGAATAAGCATTTAGGAAGTAGGATTTCTGTTCTTCATTACCTGAATCAACCAATTTATGATATAAGAGCTTCCTAGTCTTACTATATTTGAAGACATGAAGTATGTTTAAATCATACACTATAGAAGCATAATTTGTTTCTTAGGACATCTCCAGAGGACTTACTCACTCAAGCAGAAACTCTGATTTTTTTTTTATTTTTTTTTTTTCTCCTCCTATTCTTTAGATTGCATATGCTCTACCCTTCTTGGTCAGAAAACACTATAGCTGGATCTCTCAGACACAGGCTGCTCAGGCTTGAAAGTCATAACCTACTCATTTGCTCTTGAATACTTCAGGAAGTTCAGGAAGAACGAGCACCCTTCACACTTGCTGGGTTTTCTTAGAGACCACATAGCAGTTAAAGCAAGCAACATGAAGACTTTTTTTTTTTTAATAAATAATAAAACAGTCTCACTTCTATTGCAGAGATCAATGAAAAAATAAAAATAAGTAATAAAACAAAAAGCTGAGAAGTCCTGCCAACATTTCATCATCATTCAGATTTCTTTAGGTTTCTACACACACAAAGTCCTTCTCTTGTGTACTTCTTTCACCTTGTCTTCTCTCACTTCTAAAATTACTGATAAAAAGAAAAAAATCCTCACTTGTTCACTCCAAATCTTGGCCCCATGAGTGAAAGAAAATGTTATTTACAAAGACATATTGCAGCAGACATCATTGTTTTCTGTTCAATTCACTGATGCTACTGATGCTGTATCACATAGTGAGTTACATCACAGTATCATTTGTAGTGAATAGGTTTCAGAAACAGTAATATTACTATAAAACTATCAAAAGTAGCATCTATGTCCCTTTTCCTTGCCTGCTAACTATGTATTGTTATTCAAGCTGCTAAAAAACCATAAGCATTAAAGAAATGCTAAGCGTCACTGTGACCGTGACAGTCATGAAGCATTAGTCACTAAACATTACGCTGTAGAAATATTTTCCATTTCCTGAATTTTAGCCAAAGCAATCTACCATTTAGTTGTCCATTTGAAACAGTCTCTCTAAGTGGCAGGGCGGGGAAGCAGACAACTACAAACCACATCTCTCAAGCACAGAGCCTTCAGGAACAACTGCCAAACTGGAATATATGAATGGAAATTGAGGGAGCAGCACTGAGCGAGGTCTGATCTGATTCTACAGATATTTTCTAAAACTCTGAAAGCTTACATCTGAAGAACAGTACATAAAAAAGCAAAGTCATCAAATAGGATTTTATAAGTCATACTCCAGAAAATCCCTACACTACTATCATCTCTTATCCCTAGCTAGATGTTCAGGCATGACCCTTTCAGCTTTGAAAGAAAGATCAGGCTACAGCTTTTGTACCTAGATAGGTTTATTGGATGATTAATGTAAGATCTGTGCATCCAACCCCATCATTATGCTAATGATTGCCCTAATGGTAAGCAAGTTTTTAGGTCAGATGGTCAGTCTGCCTGTGGGGAAACTGGATTCATGGTTACTTTCTTCTGTGCTCCTTCTAGATGCCATGCAGACCAGTCTCACAGTAGAGAAAAATGTTCTACACCTGTCAATAAGTGCATTTCAAAGTGGGGCATGTTTCCATTTTAAACACCCTCTTGTGCTGTCTGAGTCTGTGCTGTTACCCATCTAAGGGTGATGATACTCTGTACCATGTCCCAAATAATCACCCTTTTGGTGGAGAAAAAAGAAGGGGTGCATGTCTTGAAACCTCTTTCAAGGTGTACTGCAGGGAAGCTATCTGCATCCTCTGTTTCAAACAACTTCCACAGGCTGACAGAAACTCCAGAAAGAGAGGCTTTCAAGTAGAGCAAGCTCAACAGAGACTGTACGAATAAGCTACTTGATGGCAAACACTTAAAAAACCATCTTACTTAAGGTTGGCCATAAGTGGGGAACTACTAATTGTGTGTATCAAGATCTTCTGGCATACTGTCAATGAAGAGCTTAGGAGCAGTTCAGGATGCCCTTGTCTGTGTAGAAGTCTCCAACAGCATACACAGGGTGACTAGAAGAACTTAAACAGCCCAGATGATACCCTGCTTCAGGTTCTAAATCTATTCTCTATTCACCAATCACATCTAAAGAGCTGTTAGGAGTCCACTAGTGCCCACCATAAATCAAAACTAGAACCTGTATCTGAATTCCTGACATCCAGTTGAACTGGAAACATTCAAGCCCACTGTTGGGCTCCACTCACAGCCAACTATTAACTGTTCTCTGATATCAGACCAACTTACATTTATAACTTGTTTAGGATCACTTACAACTGGGCATTTCTCTGTGTTCATATTTACTTGATATAAATAGCCCACACCCGTGCTACCAATCGCCTCATGTCTGTGCCTAGAGATGACTGAAGAAAAGCCACACATCACAAATGTATCCTACAGGTCTCTTTCCAACAGAGCTCTCACTCAGCTGATTGCAAGGCTCTCTATTTCACTCTCCCCTCAAGACTAGAACAAAGGCTGAAATACTTGCCAGTGTGTTTGTACTTAAATGCTGTCTATTTCCAGATTCTGGTCTTTTTAGTTATGTTCAACTTCGTCTGTTGATTTCACCTCCTTGCACGATACCTTGGAGTTTAATTAAGATCAATAGTAAATGATATAGCATGTTGCAGTTGTTTTACAGAAGGCAAGTTGAAAAAGTTTGAGCAAAATCCATAGAAATTAAAAAGCAGCTTGTTTCTTGTTTCGGTTGTCTTGTTTTGACAGTACCTCCAGCATCTGCAGGTTTAATTTCTCTTTCAGGCTAGAGGCATAAAGCAAAATGCCAAAGAAAAACATTTTGTCCAGCCTCAGCTAGTAATTTTGAGGTAATTACAGTGCTGAATGTTCAGCCTGAAGTTTTCCAGATAATTAGAGGTTTAGGTTAGCTGCCTTTCTTTAGTAAGTATTTCAATTCCAACTCATCTCTGTTAAAATAACCCCCCAAACCACGCAGAGAATGTCATTCCCTGGTTGGAGTAAACAGATTTTGTCATATAGCCTAGTACACCTATAGCTTTCCTAGAAATCTAGGTAAACAAACTAAACTAGTTACTCTGGGTTACAGAATAGCTCTGTATGATAAAGCATGGCATTTAAGTATTTCTGAGGCCATAGAAATCAGTTATTCTATTTATTTATTTTAAAATATGACACCAGGACCAGAGAGGCAGTCACAGTTTGTCTTAGCAGGTGCTTCTACATTAACAACTCATGTGGGGCACAGAGAGAACGGCCAAGGTTAATTTTGTTGTGATGTGTTACAGTCCTAGGCTCTATCACATCACTGTGAACCAGCAGTCAGGTTTGCATCACCTGTTAGTCTCGGGTCACAGACACTAGTGCACACAGAGAGCAGCCACTGGAGAACATGGCACCCCCTTCTACATAGAGTGCACTGAATGGGATCCCAATGCATGATTTCAGACTTGGTTTCAAATAGAGGACCCCACTGATGCACTTGAGCACATACTGCATGAATCCAGGTATAAAGACAAGGCAACTTTGCTCCTAAAAAGACCCTTTCCAAAGCACTGAACCATTCAAGTATGCGCTTATTGTGCTTGCTAGCAAGCCAATGTTTAATATCATTCCGGAGTGAAATCAATGACACAAGCAGAACTTGAACTTCTGGTCTCCATCCGATACTTTCATTTTCCATGACCTGCATATAACAAGGATCCTATGCATCTGTCATGCATACAGATATAAGTAACCTTGCACATACTCAAACTTCAGCAAGGTATCAAAGCAGAGAAACAGGAAGAATATGCACAGATCAGGGTAGAACTGAGAATCACTTTTTCTTGTTTCATACAATACCATTCATTCAGCCAAAGTCCCTTGCTCAACCAAAATGAAGTGCACTCTTACATTTTGAGCTCTTCCAGATAAATGCTTTAAATAACACCAAAATAAACATTTTCTTCTACAAACATTTTGTGCGTTTCTTAAAACAGTGACAGAATATTTCAAATATTTCAGTTATTCGGGACTTAAAGGAAAGTGATCCAGCTAAACAGACGCAAACTTGCAGACTGCTTCAGATTACTTAAATGTACTCCCCCCCTTTAAAATATCTGCTAAAAATTTCACCTAGACCTGAATGAGAATAATGTCAAAAAGTATATGGCTCACATACACCAACTATATATACACCCTTGAATAGATGGAATCAAGTCACTAATTTTAGAAATCAAATTATATATTGTAAGTAAATACAAGTATTCGCAAACTTTAATAACTGCCTTTTTAATATCTATCTTGAACACCAAGATGACCAAAAAAAAAATATCTTAACCATTAACAATGGTAAAATCTACACTTTAGCCATGGATTAATTCTGAAGTGCTATTTATCACTTTCATATAGCACTTCGAGTCAGGAATACGGCTTAAAGGATTAAGTTTTGCTCTTTGTCAAAATACTGAACTCACTATCAAAGTATCACGACTGTGACCAATAGAGGAGTCTAAAAAAAGGTAGCCGTGCAGCAGCTACCTAGTTCTAAGTCTCCTTTTATCAAATTAAGAGCCTCGTGCTGCACCACTGATTTAATGAATACTTTCTTCTCTTATATTAATGGCATTTTTCAACTCTGAAGAAACAATAATATATTATGGATTCACAATCAAGAAACACACTGTGACTGCAAATTCTATTTCATGTATCCCTCTGTATATAATTAAGAATTAAATTCCTTGCACTGTATTTGAGCTATAAGCAACCCTCAGAGGGTTTTTAAATGAGCTTTAATGATCGCTCCATATGAGAATTTTGATTACTAACATTATCAATAAAAACAGCTCTATAAAATATGCCAGCTCCACAAATCCATTTCTCATAATATAATGTTATTGGTATCATTGTGAAGAGCTACATCATCCTATGGGCAGAAGTAGGTAGGATAGTAACCATTATAAAAAGCAAACATTATATTGAAAACAAAATTGCAAGGCTCATTAGTATTTCCTGCTGATATACCACTAAGGCTGGAGTCCAGCAGCCCTTCCTTGTTTATTTTACCCCCAAGAGATGCATATCAAATACCACTGAACACCCAAGCAGCATTTTCATAGTACTCTAGTCTGCCCACGCTCAAGGACAGCTATTCCCTTTTCACCTTCTGGCATATCCCCCACAAGAATTGTTCCCTATAGCAGTAACACCCTGTACCAGTTAGGCATCAGCATCCACAGTTCCTCACTGCTGTAGCTTCAGTAACAGTGCTCCCCCTCTCAAAAAAAAAAAAAAAAAAAAAAAAAAAACCACAAAAACAAAAACCAACCACCACACAAACAAAAACAACCAAAAAAACCCACACATAAAACCACAAAAAAAAAAAAAAAAAAAAACCCTTTCACAATGGCTATAACACCACCAGCTATCTGAATACTCTTGATTATTCACCATGCTAGTTTTTATAACACTGTATTGCTTTCAGTCTACTCTTTACAAAACACAACAATTTCTTTTAAGTGAAAGCTTGTGAAAATACAAAATGGATGCATGTGGGAATAGTTCATTTAATTCACAATGGTATTTCTACCAATTTAGCTCTAACCTTGGTCCCACTCCACTTCTCCAAGAGGCAGCCAACCCAGTCCTGGGCAGAGCTGCCACCCAGAGGGCCCCAGGCAGGCTGGGGGAACAGACCAACAGGAACTTTATGAAGTTCAACAAGGGCAAATGCAAGGCCCTGCACCTGGGAAGGAAGAGCAAGACAAGCTGGACACCATCGCACTGGGGAGTAGCTCTGTGAAGAAGTCCCTGGGGGCTGCCAAGCCTCCCGAACCTCCTGAGCATACCCAGGCAGTGGGCTTTACTGATCACCTTGGGCTTCCCCAGTCATCCCAACCTCCGCACACACACTCCCATCAGGCTTCTGAGCTCACGAGCCTAGGCATCCCAGCCTCGGCAAAGGCTGCTGCACACACTCCTCCTGCTGAACCAGCCCTTCCTCAGAGCGAGGTTTTGCAGCCACCCCAGCCCCCGAAAGCCTAATGGCTGTCCTCCCCACATTACAGATACCCATGAGCTCTGTAACTCTGTTCAAGACCAAAATCAGATTTCTGAATGAAATTCATGCTGGGCAAAGGACCATCAGAGACCTTTATAATCCCAATTTCATCCTCAAAATAGGGTTTATGTAGACATATTTTCAACCTCTTCCTACCTCATGATGCAAGACAATGTGGCACCCATAGAGTTCAATAATTTTGAGTGCTGAAGTTGACTTAAGCTCCATATGATTTCAGGATCAACTTCAACATGCTTCCCCCTTCTTTCCCTCATAAAATTTACAACAGAATTCAGTCATATGAGTAAGATTTTTCACTAGCCTGGCACTTTGGATTTTATCATCAAGACCACTACTGGTACAATGAATCTGTTTGATATAAAACAACATCCAAGACAAGCAGAACTATTTTTATAAAACATAAGGAAAACAGAAGCATGCTACTTTGAATAAAGCATATTCTCATGTATTTAAGGTATTACAGAACTTGCCTACTAAAGAATAATTTACACAACATATATTGAAGTCTTGGTTTAAAAACAATGTGCCCAATAAAATATGCAACCATATATTATAAAGAAGGCTTCTCTTCACTAGAAAAGGAGCTTGTTCCCTGAAAGCACACTGGAGGCAAAGAAGATGTCATCGCATTAATTTGTGTTCTTTACAAGTTCTGTACCTCTAAAAGATCATTTTGCTTTGTTGCGACACTTTCCTCATTAGCTTTTATACACTGGCTAGCTAACATATTAAAAATCAGAAAAAAATGTGGAGTCTTGAGTTGATTTGAAAATCAATAGAGGCCTTTGAAGTCAATGAAGATGAACACACCCAGAAAGAGCCAGCCCCCTATCTTCAATTTTGCAAACAAAATTCCTAACCAATTTTACTTTCAGTCAGTGCTGGCACACCCTCGGCACCAAGTGACAGGCTGGGCAGCAAGACAGCATTACTTGAAGAACCACTGCAGCTACAGTGTCCTGCACAGCAGAGAGGCAGGACTTGGACATAGCACAGCATAGCGGCAGCCAATTTTTGGAACTTGGTTATACTGAAAACCCTGAAATACATCAATATCTGAAACTCTCTCCAAAACAATACACTCTACCTCTGATTTTACAGCTCTCTATACCATCCATTCTTCTTCATAAAAAATAGGTTTGCTTCTGAGGGCACTTGCATCCAAAGAGGAGTCCAATTTTCATATAATCCAAATTGAAATGTAGCGAATACAGCACTCCCACAAAAATCAATATGCAGTCACCAGGATGTTTAGCTTTACATTGGGCTGAATGCAGTATGAGCTGGGAAAAAGTGCACATCTTGCAAGTTTGCAGGAATATATGTATAGGTCAGAGATTAGTTCAGAACACATTTAATGAACTTGAGCATATTTAAGAAAAGAAATATTGCTTTGAACAAGCCAGTACTTCTAAGTGTTTTAGACAGTTTTAGAAAGTATTCTTTATTTAGAAGGTGATATGTTTTTAAGATTTGTCTTCACACTTTCCATTATACTAAAATTAACATACACATCTTTGAACTATTTTTCCTCACTAGCAAGTGCATAAAAGCACTCTTTTGCTTCAACTTATTCCAAAAAAGTTCTTCACAAAGGCATTTGAATTCCCCAATAAGTTATTTTACAGCATCTCAGATACAGAATCCAACCTCAAGGATTCAGTACAGAAAACATCTAGAGTCATAACACTTGTTCCTTTCCTCCCCCCCAACAGTGATCTTCAATTTTCTATACCAAAACACACATAAACACCAGACTCTCTTCCTGTTTGCTCAGTAGGGTGCAGTCTCCAGTAGTAGGGAAAATGGAAGCAGAAGCTTAACTAGCATTCAAAGTGGTGACAAGATAATCTTCTGGGTAATTAAACTGATGCCAGGCTCCTCTATACTCAGAATTATTAGTATTCCCTCCAGGGGGGAAGGGTGCAACTTCAATGAAAAATTAATGGGATTTACAAAATCCACATTACACAACATATTGTTTCCTGCAAAGAAGTAGCTAGCAAGATGTATGCAAACTCACAGAAAAAGTACTTCTAATCATTGTCATCATACTCTTCTTCCCCCAGTATTACACTTGACTTTCTTCTCTATGACAATTGGCTGAAAGTTAAAATTTGTGATTAAAATCACTAATATATCAGAAAAGTGATGCTACCAGCAGTAAAATTACTGAATATATTTTTCATTCAGAATATTCTTTCTGGCACATAGGATACTAAGATGAATTTAGTTTTCCTATGGTGGATGGAAGGGAGCTTATTTACACAAACTGATACAGGTAGTACAAATATTCCCTTAAACGGTATTATGTTCTTTTTCTGTAAAGCTAACGCCGAGTAGATCACATAACTGCAAGACAGTTCCTAATAATGTGCTAATGAAGAGAAGACTAGAAGAGACCTCCTGGATCACAAACATAATTTCCCTGCTGAAGTCAATTATAACATACTCTCTAGATTTATGAAGGCTCCTGTCCAGAAACCAGTTAAGATTTTTTTTCTCCCACTCCTCTCTAGGTATATACAATAATCACTTTCCTCTTACAACTACACTCTGTCTCCTAATCTGGAGCCTGAGTACATTATCTGCTTATAAAAATTTGTCCTCACTGTCTACTCTCTCTCTCTTTTCCTTTTATTTAACCCTGCTGCATATTAACAAAAAGCAATGGCATGCCTCGATGGGGTCAATTTTGCTAGGATAAAGAAAATATAAAATCTCTGGGTCCCAAGATGGCTTCAGAAACTAGGGATGAAAAACAGCTTTGACCTTGTAATTTCAAACAGTATACACATTACTGCAAAGAATTCACCTTTTGTGCTGGCACTAGTATTTCAACCTCTCCTGCCAGATTTCTCAATCGACACACCTTAGGATCAGTTGCCTCTTCTGCAATGTCTATAGCATTAGTAGCACATACTTTTCTTATGATTTACCAGTGCAACAAGGTGACAAGCCACATCTCACAGCAAAAAGTTTCCTTTCTTCTTAAGGGAACAACCTTGCACTCTATACTGTTAAAATTCACCTGGATATACTAATACAGTTCTTTTTCTAAACATCAGTGCTCTGTAAAACCAACAGCTATTCTGGGGACCAACAGCTTTGTGTCAGCAGTAAATGACCTCCAGCCTATCCTTTTTTTCTGCCCAGGTCATCCATAAAGACAGGTGAGACACAAAACCACTACAAGAATAGCGTGACAGAACAGAAACCATTTTAGCCCTCCCTAGACTTCTTGAGCATTTCTCGATATTAGCTTATCTAGAGGATCTATCTTATTTGTCGAAAATTAGGCTGAAGCATTAAACATTTCCCAATGCTAACGATTTTTAATTAGCAATCCAAGACTGAAGTTTGTTGTGTTCTTTTTCCTGATGGCTCTTCTAAATCCCATGGGCAAAGTCTATTATCCCAAATGAATTTTTCACAATGCTAAATTGAGCATACCAAATTTGTAGTACACTAATTTAGCTCAGTTTGATAAGTGTTTTTGATCAGCAGGCCTCAAAGCGCTTGAACAGGAGAAACATGAGGGTATTCAATGTGAGTTTAACTCTGTAGGCTTTGTATTTGAGAACAACACATGAACTGGATTTCTCCTGTAAGGGTTATTACTCTCATGCAAGAAAGGACATCGCCAACAGGAATGAAGGCAACATGAAAGCTGATCCAGACCAAACTGCAAATACACCTACTCTGGAATACTGGGGACAAGGGGGTTGCCAGCACAAAGCCCAGAAGTTAATCTCCCCCACCTCTAACTTCTTCATTTGTCATCTGGTAGGCGTGGAAGCTGAAAGCAAACATGAAAGGTAGGTGTTGTTAATATATTAGTCATACTGCTTACTAGACCTATCTAGAGCAAAGTACATTTTATCTGAAATATTTTCAACCAGAATCAAAATGCTACATACTGTTTCCTCCTATACAGTAAAAACAAGCAAGTTGATCAGAGTCAGACTAGACAAGCCCAAAGGCCCCTCCCAGCCTAAACCAAAGATGATTTATCGTCAATGATTAAATAAAAAAATCTTTTAGCAGCTTACCCACAAAACGTGGATTCAACATCATTTAGAGCCCTGATTTCAGCTGCAGCCTTTTGCACCAACTGTTTTAAAAAAAAAAAAAAAAAAAAACAAAACACAAACAAACCACCACACACACCACCGAACCCCTAAAACACTACAACATTCAAGAATCATTGCTGTCCAAAGCAAATGCTGTCCCAAGTTACAAAGGAAGGTTATGTATTCAGTCCAAATCTCGCGCAATCAATAGCTTGAACTCCAAAACACTATTAGCCTCTACTGCTTTTTAAGGTGACCCAGTGTTCCAGAAGGGTATTTTGAATGCAAGGAGGTGCTACCTTCATGAGCCCCTTGGATGTCTCACCTGCCAACACTGCTGTTTCAGAATCATATCCACCCATTAGGAGCCACATTTTACTACTCACTTGCTGGGGCAGAGTTAGTCAAACAAAGTTAAATCATAGGTTTTGCTTCAAATTCTTTCTAAAACTTGTAGTCTGAACCAACTGATGTTGGTCTTCAAAAGGCTTTCAGTCTGTGCTCTGGAAATAGGTGCACAGGACATTATGGCAGCCTTGAATGAGGAAAGAATCATGCTGCCAGCCATTAGGACTGGCTCCCATAAGTAAATTGTTACCCCAGATACCTCTGATAGCTCGCTCTTCACAGTGACTGTCCAGGTTGGTACACAACATAGTATCTCTTGTTGAACAGGGGCTTTTGAGCAAGTTGTTTTAAATGCACAAAAAAGCACACGGTTCTGTGTCACGCACCTAGGCATCCACAGGCTTACATGCTGTACCTTTGCCAACTAAAATAAAAATTGGAATTTTTCCTCTATATTTTGCTGTAGTTGCTGCTTTTCTCCATACCTTCATCTTTGTGGAACAACAGATTCTTCTCTGATGTCTCATATGCATCTGAGAAGAGCAAGTATTTACTACATAACTATGAACTTACATGTATAGCAAAGGAACAGCTATCCTGGCTATTTCTATCAGATGAACTATGATATTTTGTACACATTTAAAACATGGTCCCACTTACCATCAGTATAAGGACTGTTGTGACAAACAGCAGTGTTGTGCCAGAGGGTTGTGCAACCCACCTGGTTCCTTTCACTAGTGTCAGAAGTTATGCTCAGTAAAATAAGTTTATTCTACAATTATTCAGAGATGATAGCATTCTGAACTTACATCCACTCTCCTCTCCAAATATGTACATACAGAATAGTATATAACAAAGATCAACATTTATGCATAGCACACTGAAACACGGGAGGGCTTTTTGTTACTAACATGGCACTACTCTATCACTTCCAGAAGTGGTGAGAAAGCAATTTTCCAAGTCTTTGACTTGCTTTCATTGCCAGGAAGGTTACCAAGTCTGAGGCTGGGGTGTTACTCAAAAACAGTGAAGAGCTCAGGGATGGGCAACTATTAAAGCCCTTGAATCCTGAGGACAGCTGTGTCAGCCAACCTGCAACCCAGGCTTGTCCATATTCATTATGCTGTTCCCACAGCAGAAAGGAGTTTAAACGCTCGTTAAACCTGGAACTCTTCCAGACATTAAAGTGGTATGCTGACTTGGCTAGCCTCTCAGATATGCCAGCATCATACCACTTCTGTTTTTTATGATTATGTCACCTCCTACACTGAAAAGTCCCACGTCTAGGCCACTACTTTAATTTTTCAAAAATAAATAACATCTGCTATGCTGTTACTACTTATGGTTAGTCACACATAAATATATGGGGCATGTTATAAGAATTAAGCAATCTTTATGATAGCACTGCTCAATCATTTAAACACAGATGTTCTCCAATGGCAGTTCTTCATACTGCCTGATCTTATGATACCAGCTCGTAATTTCCAGCAGCTAAATTGCAAGGGAAGACAGCTAAAATTCATTCAGTACTTCCTCAATATTCCTTAGTCATATAAGCAATTGCTGTTTTACCCTAGCCACCCAGCACGATAGTAAATGAAAGGAGACTGCAGTCAGATTTTCCAATCCACTCCTGCCGCACCACATCAATACATTGCAGCTTACCCTCAGCAGAGTGCCAAGGCAGGCTCCAGTTCTAACTAACATCATTCCCCATCAGTTTAGAGGTTACTTTTTCCTGAATGAATCCCTGTACTCTATAAAGAAAAGAAATGTTTTGTACTTCATCTTATTCAGGGCTCGTTTTCTTAGAATGGCCCAACAAAACCCACCAACTATAACTTGCCTTCCCATGTTTTATGTTATTTTTTGATGGACATCATTTACAAATGAACAGACAGGCAACCAAAGAGCAGACACAGGAGGTTTCCTAAATCAATATTTGGTTGCTGAACTGGAACAACTTAGAAAACTTATAGGACTCACAGGAGCAGCTCTCAACAACTTAGTTTGAGTTATTAGTTTACAGACATGGAAGGATGTTACAAAGCTCAAAGTGAAGTTTATATCAAGAGGGGAACACACAATGGGGTGAAATCTCTGCAACAAAACACAGACCGTGAAATAAAATTAAAAACCTTACCTACATAGGTCCTTTGAATCACAAGCACCATCACGCCAGCCAAAACAGCCATGAAAACAACCACAAGAAAAAAAGAGACCCCTATCCCTATTTTCTCCTAACATAGGCTTAAAACTGCAAAGGACTTTCTCTTCTTCACTCAGTTAGCATAACTCAAAAACAACCCACCCCATTCTCCTCCCCACCCACTTTACATATTTCAGAAAACATGACCACCTGGTAATCAGCTGAGATAATTACTCTTACTGCCACCTCCTTATGCATTGCAATAGCTACACCTGCTCCCTTTAACCTTCCCTGGAACACCTGATATGTCCTGAACCTGTCCTAGAGATTAACCCTTTCCTTTCTAAGCTTTTGATTTGTCTTGTGCATGATCTTGAATTAGCACAATTACATTCTGAATCTGTAAAAGCAAATACAGCTATTTGCAAGTGATGATGCCAAGTTCAGATAGGATAAGGACAACATCCTTATCTTGGGTAAGGATGTTGGACAAAATACAGTATAACCAGGTAATAAAGCACAGGAATAAAATTCAGAGGCCTTTGGTTTGGGGGGTGGGGGTGTTGGTTTCATTGCACTCACAATCAACCATGAAATTTAGAAAGTATACAGGATAATGTCACAAAACAGTATTTTGAAGTCAAGGAATAATGCTGATCACTGAGCCACAGCATGTTCTGGCCACGTTCTCAGTCTCGAGTGCTTCTGCCAGGCAGGTGGCTGAGCTAGAAACAGCAGCTTCATTAAGTCAGGTTACTATATGAAACAAAACTGAAGACCTCACCCCAAATTAAGCTTGAACTCACAGAAATACCCATACATATGTGCCAACACACATTCAAAGTAATCTTCATAACTATTTTTAAAAAAAGATGCCTATTTTTTAAATAAAGGTAGTGGAGAACATCAGTGTAATTGTTTGGCAGCAATTGCAATTAGCTATGGAAGACTGAAGACTCAAAACTGAAAGATGTAGATTTGCTAACTAAAATAGATTTCTTCTGTTATAAAACACTGAAAACAGTACAATACATATTATGTGGTCCTTAAAGAAGACTCCATACACCTTAGAGGAACCATAATACAAAAAAATATGAAATGGCAGCCAACAGAACTGATAGGTAAATGAAACAGAAATAAATTGCCAGCATTTATATATCACAAACTACAGCAGCCTGTCGGAAGTTTGCCATTGGTGTTTGTTGTTTTCTTCCTTACATTTGCCTACTAATTCCTTTACCTTTTACATCTCTTCTATAACTGATTAACAGATTTTACTTGTGCTGGTTGCTTTGTTCTTTGAAATGGGATTCATTTGTGCAAACAAACCACAAATTAAACAGACATCATGCAACATCCATTCATGTGGGTTAGCGAAATGAAAACATGTGCCATTGCACCGTATTGCATGGCTTTACAGAAAAGATTCCCCGTTGCAAACTGGTAGACAAAGGACCCAGAGCTGAGGGGGAGACAGAGCCACGGGGCTCCGTTTCCCTCTGTGAAGTGGAAATGGATCCGTGCCCAGCTGCCCTGTGGCATGCTGTAAATTTTCCTGTAAGAATCACAGAGGCACGATACAAGCCTGTTTGAGAGTCAGCATCATAAAATTTTCCTGAGACGCAGGCACTTGGGAAGCATATGAATTCCAGCAATTGTGTATCACACAATTCTCTTCCCAGGTATTTCCCACTCTTCTCCTCAATACTCAGTATTTTATGTTGTATAGTAGCTTTCACATGTCACTAATATCACATTTATAAAAGTGTGTTTATGTAGTGCATGAGTTCATCTCCCTGTAAGCTTTTTTACCAGTGACCAGCTGACATACTGCTTTTTTCATTTTATGACCAGCAACACATTTGTCAGCATTGTCTTACTTAAGACCATTGCTTACCCTGATACACTTTTAGAGTGAAAAATGAGCCTAGAGAATACCATACCTGGGAACTGGATCCCTCTGCAAGCTACGAAATAAACACTGTGCCTTCCCCATGCCACTGCAGAGGGTGCTGGCCAGTTGAGCATTTAGAGATCAAAAGTTCCATCAGTGGATATAGTCTCCCAGCTGCCCAAGTGTCAGAGCAAAGGCAGAAAAATAGCCTTTCTCAGAGACATTGTTTCTCTTCATACAGCAACAGTTTTGCTAGTGGCAAAATAATTTCCTACAACTATGCCTAGATCATTTGCAGACAACCCCTTTCATTTGAGCAATTCACACAGAGGGAATGGGCAATTTTTAGGAAGAGGAAAATTGTAACCAATTCCTATGATGTTTTGGGGACTATTCCTCAGAAATAATAGGTCACAGGATGCAGCTAGAGACAGCGATGAGTTTCAGAAATCTCTATAGCAACTACATTTATTAAAAAAAAAAAGAAGTAAAACCTTTTTGCATCCTATAAATAGCGGTGTCTGTCTTGGGGAGTTTAGCAGGGATTTTTGTGTTGACTGCTGCATGCACATCACTGCTGCTGCTTTAAAATCAGCGCTTGCACCTTCTGCCTACTAAGAAAAATGGTGTTTGGCTACAGAGGCAAATTAAGTTTTTGCACTAGTCTCTAAACATTAGTAATGTTTCTGCTAGGTGCAAAGGGAGACTGTCATTTAAACATAATTTAGAGAACATGATTGCTTTATAATTTAGAAAACATGATTGTTTTCTAAAAAATCTTCATTGGTGAATAACAGACATCTGCATAAATACAACAGCACTCAGGTGAATCAAACTCTGATTCTCTTCCTTCCCCAGCTGACTGAATAGTGCAGTATTTCTTTTCTCACCTGAAACTTTATCTTTTACAACCAAACCTTTACTTTAATAGTGCTGGGTATTTCCTGATTCACACAGACCTAAATTTGTGCGCACTTTCATGGAGGTAATGGGCAGGAAATTGCATTTATGCTAATATAAATAATATGAATAATATGCAGCTTTCATAGCTTCTTACTGATGTAGACAGGATGTTTCCAGAGCTCAGCCTTGCTTAAAGACCACCTTGTCAAGCAGTGACTCTAGAAACTGCAAATATGGAAGTTATAAGAATTAAGCTGATCTGCAGGCTGAATTGCCTGGGAAGCGTCTCACCAGTGTTAAGTAGGAGCCAACATGCTAACTTTACTGACCAACACTCGTGGCAGATCAATACTATACCAACCTGCAGATCAAAAATTGTTTTCTCTCTGTGTCAACTCCTAGTAGAAACCTTTGATCAGAAAAAGAAACTACAACTGCTATTAAAGCCATGAGAGAGAAACAAAAGAGATTTCAATCATATGAGATTTAGGGCCAGCTGTTCCAACCAGTCTGTATATATAAGCACAGGTCATTCACAGAAGTAAAGGGCACGCTTTTAAAAAAAGCATATTTTTTAAGATATCTGGATTGTACAGCTATGTCTACTGCAGACTGCTGAGGAGACTTGGCTCTTCTGCATGGATTTGCTAAACCCTGAAGATGAGTTGACTGAAACTAGAGATTATTGCTAGTGGCAGCAAGTAACTCAATGTCCTCTGATTCATTTTTCTGATTAGGAGTGCAAAAGTGTTTTCAAAACTATCCCTGATGATGGAATTCACACACACACACAGCTCCCAACCCTTTTTTTCATTCACATATCAATTTTAAAAGATATATCCATCTCAAAGCTTTGTTTTCAGCTATTTTAATCGTCTGAGTACTGTGCTGTTTCACTGTAACAAAGAGGAATTTGATCCAAGACAGAAGATGATCCATTTCAAACAGTATTCATTAACAATAACCTTTAATAAATTTTAGAAGTGATAAAAAAAAAATCCAGCATATATAATTATTTCACCCTAACTAAATAAAAATAAATTTGCTTAGAGTTTTGCAATACAGAAATATGCAGTAACTTAAGATTTCAAATAGATATATCCAGAGTAGTAAACAAGTTCAGGTACAGCTTGCAAAGTATCTGCATTGGCTGAGAGCTCATCACAGCCTCCTAACTCAAATATTTATTTAGTCTCTGTGAGTTTTGAAGTCTATACTAAATTCTTTGCTTCTGTAATAATACTCCAGTGATACTTGCTGGTTAAAACAGGTCCATATGAGCCTAGCCTAGAAGGATTTTTTGCCTTTAACAGCCACTCTGCCCTGTAGAGAGCTGGAATAAAAATCACAAGTAGATTTGTTGTAGTTGACTTGTATTGCCCTACAAGATTTCAGGGATATAGATGCATTTGAATGAACTACTGTGTAATGAAACTAGATTATTTTCAATTCATTGATCAAGGTGCTTGTAGCTCACATTTTGGATCAAGCAAAGTAGTGAAATGGTAACTATTGAACAAATAAATTTCAGCTGTCAGAATCTCAGGAACCACTTAACAACTTAAGTTCTTGAAAAAAACTGTATTTTTAAATAAAAAGAAAGTGTAAAGATATTGTGTCCTGCCGATATCATTCTAAACAGCAGCATATTTTTGATATGTTCTCAGAGCTGTAAGAAATATGGAAGGAATGCAGACAGTATCTTCACAGACCAAACAAAATAAGATAAAAAGAAACTGTAGATTAATAATCTGCATTCAGCCAAGTATTTTTTAACTTGCCAATAAAATGAACAGTCTCAGGAATTCTTGTTTGAAGGACAACCATTCTTATTTTTTTTCTTCTCCCTACTTTTAGGAGGTTGAGCATCCCTCAAGAGGTTTTTTTCCTTTGTTGTGGTTTTTTTTTTTTTTCCTGGGTTTTATTTGGTTGTTGTTGGTTTTATTTGTTTGTTTTTACACACTTTCATATACAATATGTTGCTTCTTAACATAAGAAATTTCTGTTTAGCAAGACACAGTGTTTGTGAGGGGAAATCTATACTACTGTCTTAAACCATCCCAAATGCTGTTTTCAGACTTCACATTGACGTTTCCACAGTTAATTTAATCCAATAATTACCAGTGCAATTCCTTTTTACCATCATTCCTTATGTGGCCCTGAAAGCAGTAAAGACCATAAAGCTGCAAAAGGCAAAAATTACCAGCACCAAAAATTAATTTAAAAAATTAAATATTGGAAGCTGTAAGCCAATGAACACTGATACTAACCAGAAGTTCTGGGTATTTCTCAGGAGCATGCTAATGGAAGAAGAGGAAATAATCATTTAGGCTGCTAAAGGTACTCCAAATTTAGTTCTGTTTATTCCAAAAATGTGTGGGTTTGTGGAGCAAAGCTGGTTCCGGCACTTATTCCCTTTCACAGCTGGTATTCCTATTCCACGCATTTTCTTCAGAGTGCTTCCCTCAAAGACTCCAGGCACAAAAATATTACAGAGCAAGAGAAGTCCATTTCCCAAGAAAAATTATGGGCAGGAAACCCAATTTATCTTTTCATCATATAATGACTTGTACACCCATCTAGTTATTTTTAGCCAAAGTCGTTAGGAATCTGTGGCTGCCAGGCTAGTTATTTTGAAAAAAGTTGTATTTGCTGAAAGAAATCTATCCACAATTCTTTAAGAAAACTTCTTACAGCTATTTGTTGAACCTACAGCATGTACTACCCCAGCGATGAGTTGTATGTTTAATTACCACCTTAATTTACCTACTGTCCCAAGTTTATTTAGTTTTCATATACTTTGCAGCTCAAGATCAGGAGTCAATATTAAGTAGAGCAAAGGAAAAAACTTTTTTTTTTTTTTGTAGTTTAGTCAGTCACCAGCTATTAAGCCTATGATAGCTATCAGAAAGGCCATATAAGATAAGATTATTAGTATGTTTTTCCAAGGAACCGGAGTAGCTGAAAGACAACAAAAACTCATTACGCAAATTTAATCATTGCCTTTGCATCACCTTGGTGAACCTTCTCTCTCTAAAAAGGCAGGGAAAAAAAATCCTCCTTTAAATATTGGTGGTTTCCCAACAAGCGTAACATTGACCCTACTTGAGCCACATGGGTTGTCAAACACAGGTTGTCTGGGCCACACCTAACCCAAAGTTACTCTTAGAGCTCCTGGGAACCACATTCTTGTGTGGTGCCTCTGGCCGGGACCCAGCTTTCAGCTCCTGCTTCTCCAGGGCACACTTCCACATACATAGCTCTACCCACTGCTCAGGAATCAGAGCCTCTTTTCCACTTCTCCACCACCTCAAAAACCATTTAATCACATGCCATAGCCTCTCCCCTGTTCATCTGACCTCCATGGGCTTATGTTATTGACTGAAGCCTCCATTGATTTACCAATTACTAAACAAAAGAGCATTGAACTGCTCCCTTCTTTAGCCTGGATGGAAGGACAGCTGCTCCAAGGAATTTAGACCCAAGCCACACCTGTAGTCAGCTTAGAAGTGATTCAACTTTGTAAGTTTAGAAATCAAGATAGTAGGAAGCAGTAAAGCATGGGGGTAAATAATACAGTTAACTTACACAACTGTTCCAGCACTCCACTTTCTTTCCCTTCATCCTACACATACATGCATTTGAAGTGAACTGAAAACATGATGTATTGCAGACTTTTTTCAAACTTGAAATGTGACTGCATATGCACAACAGGTATGCACACTGGCAAAACATTCAAAGGTGGAAGGATCACATTCAACTCTCTCACAGGACCTAAAATACATGATGTGATTTATGTAGCTCATCTGAGCTGGTTCAGCTTAAAATATTCATACAAACTCTCCACAGACAGTTAAAAATCTGGAAACGTTTACAGAAATATTTTGCTAAGAATTCCAAGTACTAAAAATATGAAGAAGAGGGAAGAATCATAAAATAATATATTGTTTACCAACTATTCCATCCCATGTAATTGCAACCACGATGGTCATGCAAGATCTGACCATTGTTTGTACCCCTTATTCCCTTCAGTTTTATTAGCCCTCCCTCTCTCAGTGTTCCAGTGCTCCTGAAAGCAATGCTTGACCTCCACAAGGAAGATCTTAATAGTGCTTCTACGGAGTTGGATTTTTGTACAGACTGTTCAGCTAATCATTCCTTCCTGCCACTTCGGAAATGGCAAGCAGTATAATGGAAATATTTAGAATCACAGATCCTACTTCCTGGCAACTCGTTTCAAATACTGAGCTCTTTTAATAATGACCACATGCAACATAGGTACACATAGGTGAATATAAAAGAAAAACAATTTTTTAACCTATTTTTGAGTAAATATTGATCACATGATGTTTATGAAATTTATTTTACTTGCAAGAATATTTTATTTCAAATAAGTGCTGAAAATACCATACAAATTTGTACAGCATGGAGGAAAATCCCAATAAAAAAGTACCATCACCACCCAGAATAATGGTAATCATTTTTGTGAATATATATGTTGCATATAAAACTATGTATTGCGGTATTACTACTTATTTGGGTCAATAATTTGTTTTCTGAACTGATTATAATATTACATATAGTGACGCTATTAAAACTCCTTATATTACATACAATGTTTTCTATGGTAAATTACACATATATTTGTTTTACATAGCTATATGTGAGAAAATAGTAGGTAGTGCAATGATATGAGGTCATTTTCTTATTTTTAAGAACTTTGGATTACATAATCTTTCTGGTCAAGTTTTACCTGTCAACAGCCCATTTGGAAAGCAAAGAATAATATATGCTCTTCCTTGGTCATTTTTTTTTCTTGCTTAATGCCAAGATCCTTCCAAGGAATAAACTTCAAGAGAACAGTGACAACTCATTTTATACCCTATTCTTTGTCTGCTGTGTAATTTCATTAATATTTCATCCAAATGTGCCTTTTTTGTATAGCAACAGCCTCCTCCAAAAATTACCTTACCATTTTTCCACTGCCAGAAATTTAAGACAGATGATTTATTCCATATCGCTTTTTTTAAGAAGGAATATCTGATGTCAGCAATTTTTTTTTAAAACAGGAGGATGTTTACCTACTATTCACAAATTCAATTACCCTTCCTTGATATGGAACAGTCTTTTACATTATTTTATTTTGCAGTTTCAAGTTTTCTTCCTGCTGATTTTTGCTTTGCTTGCTTATTTAAGTCTGCCTGCCATCTTTTGATGATGTGTCAGCAGGTCTCATCATGGGGGAAACAAACAACAGTCAAGAAGTAAAAAGCAGCTTCAATTCACACTTTGAATCAAGTTAAGGTGCAGACTTCTTGTTTTCCTGCCAAGATTAAATCTTTCTAGTAGCAGATGAAACAAAAGTGACTTGTCCCTCACTTTACGTTCCACCTGTAGATGACCCCAGATCTTCCCCCACCCCCTTCAGCTGATCTGGGAGAAAACAAGTCATAAAGACAAGACACATTTGCTCCATAGTTTTACAAAATTTGCCATCCTAGAACCACGTGAATGAATGTTTGCACCAGTAAATCTACTTATATCCTGTATTTTGGCCTGGCTGGTTCTTGGCACCTACTGCTTTCGCTGGTTTGAACAAGAGCTGTCAGCACTTCACGTTCTTCCCAGCAGCACAGTTGCATCACTCTTGGCAGGTACCTGCCACATCTTTAACTGCGCACCCTTTGGGAAGCGTGATTTCCAGCACCAGCTCTCCCAAGCTCATACTCCTCACAGCTACATCCCTTCATGCCTCAGCGTTAATCCGGCTGCCTCCAACCACTGCCCTACTCTTCAGCAGTGCTGGCAGTTGTGCATGTTTAGAGTTTTGGGGTGTTTTTGCAGATTAGCTTGGCATCACTAGAATAGCTGAAAATTCTTCATTCCTGCATAGTGTCAGTTGCAAAGAGAGCTAAGAAGAGGTAGCTAAACAGAGTTTGTGAGTAAATACCAGGTGACAGGCAGACACTGGTACACTCAGCTAGGTTTTATTAATAATATCCCAAAATAAGATTAAGAATGTGAACATACCTATGCATAGATAGGTCCCAGAGGTCATTAATTCAGCCAATACCTACAATTGAATAAAAGATTCCACTCAGGAAACTGAAATACTCATAAGCCACAAATTACAATTATCCTAAGATAATATGAAATGACCAGTGTGAACAATCACTTATTTTTCATACGGGTGTTTTTCATACTGCCTGAAAATAACACAACACTGACTTCATGTTTACAGCAGGCCTAAGCATTTCAGTCCCCAAGCAATTCACACTGTTTTCAGTTATATTTAGACCTGCTCTCAAAAACCCAAAGTGTACTCTTGCTCTCCATCACCACCTCAGATGTCAAGCTCCCCATCTCTCCCAGAGACTCTACTGACAAAAGACTGACTTCCGCTGGAGTACAAATCCTTCTCTACAATTGCCATTTCTGCTACACACATTTTGTCACAGCACAAGCTGCATTTCTCTCCTGTTTCTCATTTCCCAGGCTGGCCTCTTTCTACTCTCAGGTCTCACCTTGCTTGGCAACAAGGACTTAGGAGTACAGGTTAGACAAACTGTTCTGTGCAAGAGTTCAGCTGACCTGGAAGCACTGACTTGCACCAGGTTTTCTCATCAATGACCTGTTGCTCGGTGACATCAGTCCCTTCTTCAGAAGAAAACATTCTGCTCTGAAGAAAACCTGTGATATCATATACTTATCTGAATTCCTCTGAGACACCACAAGCTGCCTATTCTTTGCCATGCTGGTGGAGATACAGAGTTGCACTTTTAAAAACTGTTTGAAAAACTGAAAGGGAGGGACTGTCATTCTGTACCTTGCTAAGAGAAAACAGCAGTTTCACAGATGCCATGGTCCACTAAGCGTATGTCTCCCTCTACTACTGCTTTGGGAGAGTTTAACAAAGTGTGAATTTCTTCTTTCCAAAGGTTGATAGAGGACAAAAAAACAAGAAATGGATCAAGAAACAAAACATTGTGATGGTGAAAGACCATCACAAAGGATGTAGAAACAATTTAGCAGAGCTGTTCCTGGGTAAATAAGAAGAATGGAAAGTTGCAGCTGCTGTATTTGTGTAGTTAAATCCAGAGTTTAGATCACAGCTTAAATTGTAATGGGAGGAACTGTACGAGCTTTGCAATCCTATAACAAAATGGAAAAAACAGGCCTTATGTTGAGGTGCAGAGAGACAAAACTTTTGAAAGCATCTTTACTCAATCTGTCTCTGCAAAACTGTTTGTAGATCTTAGGTGCTTAATGTTCTGTTACTTCCTATCACTGTTGTGAATGTAGGCTTAAGTGTTTTTCTCCCACCCAAACAGGTGATTTTGGAAGAAGGCTGCACACAGAAACCAACAAGAGGACGAGAGACACAAAAAAATCCTGGACATTCAGATAGTCAGAGAAATTTCTCCATGGAAGCAGTCACATCTGTAGTCTTGCATTGCTCGTTCCAGTTTTCTTCTTCCAAAGCTTCACTGCTTCTGTTACCCCTTTCCCTTATTTCATTTCTCTTATTTCCCCTCTAAACTTGTAACATTAGAAAGGTATCCACCAATCCTCAGCTGTTGATATTTCTGGTATGATGCATCTTTCGCTCATCGTTGGCTCTGCTTTGTCTAGTTTGATTGTAAGCACTCATACGGACCTGTTGTTATTACCATGCAATAACATCATTGAAGCCATGGAAAACAGTAAGATTTATGTGCTGCTACCCAAGTGACTAGGAGTAGAGCAATTAGCAACTAAATCAGGTCCTGTGACTTTTAATGGAAAATGTAAAGGGTCATTAGGTGTCATGTCTCCAGGAGAGTCTTACCATTCATGACTCAACCCTTTTTTATTTTTACCTTTTTTTTTTTTATTTAATATATACACAACTGGGACAGGGGCTGCATAGCAATGACTTAGCTCAGAATACAGTGACTCCTGACATGGAAAAATTACAGTCCAAAGAAGTTTCCTACCACATGGTTAGAACTTCCCTTCTTTGGCATTTGGCACAGAAGAGAGGAAATTTGTAACCAAGTATCTCATAAAAGGTCTCTGTAAATTGCTCGCAGAATGCAGAAATATCATACTTTGAATTTAGTAGTTGACATAGCCAATTGAAAAATCTTGGTGTGTAGGAAGATAAAGTTAGTATGATGGTCTGTTATTGTTCAGGTTATAATAATCTGACCACTAGCATTCTGGTGAGGTTTATCCTAAATTTCTGAGGGAATACACCATATTGCAGAGATGACCGTGCCAGCCACAACTGTTTCAGTGTACCACTGTATGTCTGTATCCACTGTGCAGGCTACTGTACCTTTGTTACACATTTTTGGCCAATGCTTACAAAGTATATTCAGGAGATGAAAATGGATCATGAAGCACTGAGAGGTTTCCAAAGATATTCTACTGCATTTCTAATATGAAGTTTCACCTTCTTTTTGATTATTCCTTGTCTAAAGCCAAATTAACACAGAAAAATAATGGCATGTATTTAGAGTCAGTTAATATATTCTAAGTTATTGCATTAGATGTCACTATCATTTAGAGGAACAGTACAATTTAGGTCTAGGTGGACCTAGCAATAAATAGCTTATGGGTGACTAAGTACCTTCTAGCTCATCATACATAGACATAGTTCCATTTTTCTGATGGTTGTTAAAGGTGACAAGTAAAATGACTTTTGGCAGTTGCACTCAGTTCCCCAGGGAACAAGAGTCAAATTCAGAATACATGCAATAAAGGGATGTTGTATAAATGTGCTACCGAGTTTGACAGGTTGAAACAGTCTCAGTAGGATAGCAAGGACAGATGGAAACAAATCAGGCCCCAAAAAGGTGTCCACAGTGTTTGGGGATTATATTATTCAAGTAGCAGAAGTGATGGAAAATTAACATACTGCTTCCTCACAGCAAAAAAAGTTTCATTTTGGTCATCATGCCTCCCATCCCCAGCCCTGGTTTCTAAGCTAATAGCAGCTTGTGTAAAGACCTTGTTGTAACATCAATTCCTATGTGCAGGGTAAAGATGGTGTAACTGTGTTGCCCTGTAATAACGGGCTGTACACTGTGTACTGAATTTGCAAGGCCTCAGGACTGAGGCTTGTCCAGCTTGGTCTGTCTGACCTTTTCTTGACCTGCCTGCAACCTCCTTTTACTTTGGTTAGCTCTAACAGCGAATTTTCCTAATTGACCAGGTTCTAGGGCTGATTTGTTTTACCTGTGTTTATCTTCTATAGTATAATCATAGTTTTTATACAGATAGCAATAACAAGGAGTTATTCCATGTAAATTAAGATATTTATGGATAACAAACATATAGAGAAATACAGGCCTGATACAACAGCAGAGGCTTGAGAAGTGGAGAAACGGGATGAAGCAGAGAGGAGTACAGGCATGAGAAAATAAAAGATGGGGCACAGACCAGGTACTGGAAACTCCACAGCTATAAACAACTCACAAGTGGTCACTAAAAGAAAAGTGGACCTGGAACTGGACAAAAGTGGGTGTATGTGTAATGAAGAATGAAGTAGTATCCAACACATGTGAAAGCCGTGAAATTTGGATGTGGAGCTGCAGACTAATGAAGAATGACATCTGATAAAGAAAAAGCAAAGGTGTAAAAACATGTTAGCAAATATACAAAAATGGCCCCACACATATATCCTTGAGCAACAGAGAAGAAACCATCAACAAGAACATAACTTTCTTCCCAGCAAAGGAGTCCATACACTGACAAACCACTGTAACACCCTCACTACCACCAGAACGAAACCACTGACCTTATGTCCCAGAAGTGTAGGGGAAGAGAAAGCAGAACAGTTTCTGACCCTTTCCCTCATAAGGAGTGTGTGAATAACAATTTTAATTCTATTTTCATTATTATTAAACTTTTTATGCATAGATGTATTCTTTCTCTTTCTGTAATAATTACATTTGGACCAGTAATGGTTCTTGGATTAGATTATTAAAATTTCAATTATGTTAGCAATAAATTCTTACCTTTATGTGAGGTGCATTTCATTTTTGCCCATAAACAAGATTTTGAGTGCAACAATGGTTGGCAGTTCTAACTACACAGAAGTTCAAAAAAAATGAAACTCCGGATTTCCTAAGGAAAGGTCATCTTCTGCAGAGTAGTTGTATTTCTGTATGTAACTTAATTATTCAGTAATAATTAATTTAAAAAGGGAAAAGGATTATTCAAATGTTTTGCTTACTCTCCCAAATACTTCTGTAACATTGTTGTGTACAAATGGGACTGAATCTCTAATTTTGAGAACATTGTATTCTGTTCTCTTTTATGGCATACTGCTTTATTGTCAAAGAAGTTAGTAACACCATAAGTTTAGAAAGACCCTCGGAGGCCAAAACATTAGTCGCTAGTATGTCAGAAAACCCACTACTATTGCTTCTATTGCTACTCCAATCAGCTGTATTTTGCCTAAATAAATTTATGCACCATTTGTACTTATTTGTTCCTGTGCCAACACTATTTGTTACCCAAAAATGACCTTCACTGCCTATGATGTTTATCATTCTAAAATATTCAGTGACTGTCATCACACTTCTCAGTCTTTATATTGCCAAGCTAGGAATCTTTTTTTAATTGTCCAATGAGACAAACTCTTATTTTCCTGTAATACTATTAACCCTTCTTTTTACTCATTCCAGTTAAACTCTATCTCTCCTGAACATAAATAAGCAGAACTGATAGTCTTACTAATCCTTACTGTTAATCCTTAAGTGCTTGCCTTGTCCTTTGTACTATTAGAGTTATTGTTAAATTACATCGCACTTTGGTTCCTATTGTTCTCAGTTCCTTCCAGCTCCTTCTGTTCTTGCTCTCCACATTTTCTTGAGGGTCTGTCAGCATGTTGCAAATGTACATTGAGCGGTACATTTAAAAAGTGCACTTTTTGTGCCTCAATCACTTCTGTAAATTATTAAATATGATCAGTCCCAAGCCCAAGCTCAGAGGAGCACCAGTTAAAACCTCCTTTTATTTTAGTAATTCCCCTGTCAATATAACTCACTTTATGCTTAATCTGTTCCACATTTTATCTCAGTCCCCATCTTAATCTACCTACTGCTTTCCCATGTGGCACCATGTCAAATGCTTTATTGAAATCTATACAGATTAGACATTTTCAGTTTCTTTTGACTGGCCAGTCATCCCTCCAGTCAAAGAAATATATCTGGTCAGCTGGCACTATAAAAAAAGTCAAGCTTGATCTTTTATGGTAGCCTGTTTTCCAGCTTTTTTGATTAACTCAAAAGAATTAACTTCCTGCAGCTGCAGATCTTGCATCCCACTGACCTCAAAGCAAACAATTTCAAAGGACAATATTTGACCTGTCTTCCTATGTTATTACATGCTGAACAGAAAATGATCACAGTTTGTATGTTGAAATTTGTAATTGAAGATCTACACAGTTGTCTACCAAATCTCTAATCTGTTCAATTCTATATACAGCTCTTCAATATCAGGGGGCTTTAACCAACACTTAAAAGACAAGAACATATAAGCTAAGCAGTTATTTAATAGGTATTCCCCATTAACAACCTTTACACTAGAGGAGGGTCTGTGTGTAGATCTAGTTGCCATTTCAGCAGTACGGCATCCGTTCTACCTCACCTTTTCTCAGTGTAACCTACATCAGTACTGTATACTTTGAATATTTTCCTAAGCACTTAGATGCCATTCCAAGCTCTCAAGAGTTTCTTGCCTAACTGATTTGCCTTCTCAGTTTATATGCAACTGTCTTGTCCATGACCTTGAAAAGTCGAGAGGTACTAAATGCCTGTATATACCTGTAAAATAAAAGCAGCCCAAACCATTTATCTTCTAAACTGTTATATGCAGTCCTGGCATTAACTAGCAATCTTCAGAACGCTTCCTGGCCTGGACACAGTTCAGATGTTAGCACAGGATGAGGACCATTAGGAAATCTGCAGTTTTCTAGTAATTGGTAGCCTCCTGTTTTGAAGGCTAAGAAAGTTTAAAGCAGCAGTGCAGGCTATTCCATGTCAATTAGTTGGTTTCAGTGCTCGGAAACATTCCTGGGCATGCTTAACTTACTTGTATAAGTATAGATACGTACAGCCTAGGCATATAGCTACTGAGGAAACCTTACACTGCAAATTACAAAACAGATGTAAACAGATCCCTTTAACCCTTAACATACACAGAACTAGAAATCAGTTTGTAACTCCTTATCTCCTCCTTTCCCCATCCTGGAAGTGTATAGGGATTGTGAAGACTGCACTAGGAAGAATTATTTTGTGCCATATAAAGTTATAGGTAAAGAACATGGCTCCAGATGCTCTTCTCATCTGTAGGCATGTGATCCAGGAAACTCTTCCACAGACAGATGACCTCACATTGCGTAAACAATACATTTCTTTCCACACCTTTAACTGCCAGGAAGCCTGATCAGCAACTGAACATATGCCAGAGACCCAACACTTAGAGGCTATAATGGCCCTGGCAAAATTTTTTCTGGGGCCAGCTCCCACACCACGGGCCCCAGAGCCCACTTCGTCTCAGCCCCGGGTGGCAGTCCCAGAGGAGTACCAGCCCCAGCTCCACCACGCACCCCACGGGTCCAGACCCTGCCCTGTGGACTGACTTCCTGGCCCAACCTCGGGCCTGCCTCATCACCGCAAACCCGCCAGGCAGTCTTGGCTGTTGCTTGAACGTGTCCGTGAGCTCGGGGTCTGCCCTGCTTCCCTCGTTTGGGTGGCAAGGGCCAGGGCCCCGGCTGGCCACATTATCACGCTTGGCTTCCCACCCCTTAGGGAGCAGCCAGCCCCTGCTGCTCCCTGACAGCGGGCATCGGTAATGAATCTCTTGATAAAGAACAGATTTCACCTTTTTTGCAGTATTTCTTTTGAAGTTCCGTGACACACAGACTAGCCCTATTCACTACAAAAGGTCAAGGTGGCTACATCAGCCACATCAATCAGCCGAGCTGAAATGCAAATTGTCAGCCTAGAAAAATGTTGTTACTGGAGTTCCTAAGTGGGTTAGTTTAGGGAACAGTCTTATTTAATATTTCCACTCATGGCCTTGGCTACAGGAGTAGATAGGTACTAAAGAAGATGGCTAGTGGCACAAAGTTGACAGGAATACAAATGAAAGCAGGAATATGCTGGGGAAAAATAAAAAAAGACAACCTGGAAAACTGAAATTGTACAAACTGAATGAGATCTAACACTACCAAATACCTGCCCAGGTTAGTGCACTTATCAGTCCCTAGTCAAAGTTCATTGGTTAATAGTGATAAAGTGGAGTTAACTTTCCCTCTGAACTGAGGGACGCATGCAGGACAGCCACTGACACCATGTGTTGTGTGAACATCCCCATTGCCAGGGGGAACCACAAGCTGGGTCTGCATTAGCAAGCAGAGCAGCCCCACAGGATAAGATCTGTCAGGCAAAATAGTTGGTGCTGAGGACCTGACACTCACACTGAAAATATCTCAGGAGTTTTTCCCTTTGTGCTAACTACAGTCCTATCCATTGTGACCAGAGTGCATTAGATGCATTCCTGGAACACATTTTCCAGTTAAGCTTTGTCTGAAATCACTCAAGTTCACTCTGGGAAACTGCTCTGCAATGCAAACCAAAGATCAGTAAGAGGACACAACCAGGAGACTTGCTTCAAAAGTTCATTCTCCATCTGAATTAAAACATGAGACTGTTGTCATTACAGCAATGCTGGCCTTAAGCTACACAGTTTGAGATGGACAAAACCTTACTTTTCCATAGACCCAGTTACCCTCCCTGAAGTTAATCTACAGCAAGCAATGATTTCAGCAGATGCTTCCAACCCTGTTTTTGCCATGAGGAAAACATTTGACTCATTCCCCCCCAACTGACAGCATGAGAGCACTATTCAGTATAAACAAAACCACAGGTAAAACACATCCTCTATTAACAGGCATAGCTGTGACTTATTTGAGAACTGGGAAACTAGCCATTTTTCTATCCTGCCCTATGCTCATTAAACATAAGCTTAAGAAAGGAAGTTTCAAGGCTACGCTGAATTCATTTGTAAGTGTTTTCTGGTCTGGGCTTTTTTTTCCCTCCTTTCCTTTAGACCATCAATAAAACATTAGTTGTGAATGGCTGATTTGTTCCAGTTCCAGCAGGTACACTCCAGGCTCACTGCAAAGCTTTTCATTTTGAAAACGTTTTTGACATAACATTGCTATGTTACCATCTGCCTGAGTGACAAATCTCAGATAAACAGCTTTATTGGGACACTCTCTGTCCCTTAACACACAATCTATGCTAAACTTCCAGGGGCAGTTTTAAATATCTTAAGACCAAAAACAAACACTACAACTTGCACTGTATGGAATATATTCAAAGGTTATACTAGCATATACAGTATGAGAGGCCCATACAGAGAAAGGCAAGTGAAAAATAGAGACTGTATTTATTATTTATTAAGAATGAGAAAAAAAAAAACAACCAGCCTCTAATCCAAGCCATGCTGTTTTTCCATCTCATGATGAACGTCATAACGAGCTGCAAGGACAGAAGAGGAATGGAAGAAGGGAGTTCTTTCCCTTGGAGGTGGGGTAGGAGTCTGAAAGGTTTCTGTACTTCATAGCATATGCTGAAAGAGCAAAGGTCCTTTACTGCCATCACCTGGAATAAATGCAACCAGAAAAAGAAACTTCCTCTTCAAGCAATACAGTCAAAACTCATTAAGTTATGTGCTGTTATGCAGATACAATGACAACATAGGCTTAGTTCCTCATGAGAGTAGTCAGAGAAGCAGTGAAATTAGAAAATGGTATCTCTCAAGAGAAACGGATATATCTTCATTTAACATCTGCACAACGAAACCAAGCATGATCTCTACAAAACACAGATACCATTCTACATCCCAGCAGGGCCAGGGCTTCCACACCTGAATTACACCTGCAGTTAGCAAGGCAGTAAGAAAACAAAGTAAGACTCCAGAAGATTTAGGAGAAAATGTAAGAGTGTAAAGCAGAATCAACAGGTGGGGCTCTCAAATGTCTATTTGTTGATTATGGTAAAATTTAGCTAAATATTATCAACTTCCTTTGTGTTCCATGCTGACACCAAAATACATGCAGATGATGTTTGGAGAGAAACAGACACAAAACAATGTTCTAATCCACATATATATGTAATTTGTCTGCTTTTCAGTAGAGCCGATATGGGAAAATATCTTGCAGCTCTTGATGTGACAGACATTACTACAGCTGAAACCAACAAAGGAACACAAGAGACGATGATCACTGAATGTCCCTCATCCTCCACTACATAATCATTCAGAAGTAGACTGATCTGCTAGATACTGAAGAACTCTTACACTGAGAAACTAGTAAGAGCTTCCCTACTTAAACAGGCACCTTAAAGCATTCTTTGGATCAAAAATAAAGATTAATCCAGTAGCTTTGAATCACTTCTCAAAGATTTTTGTATCCATTTTTTAAATTCACTGGAGTGATTTAGCTCTAAAAAATACTCAGATGGTATGTGGAGAAGCTCTATGTTGTCTGCTGTTCATGTATATCATTAAGGAGTTTTAAGACTCTCAAAATAATACAGGAAAGACTATCCATAATTATTTGAATGAAGTCTGTGCTGTCAGAGGGAAAAGACTTCCATAAGCCTGATGTTCAATAAATTGTCTTTTCTTATTCAAGAATGTAAAGAAAAGAAAAGTGTCACTAAAAATGCCAATGTTGCATTTCAAAGTCTGAAAGGATGAGATTTCAGAAATGCTGCAAATTCAGAGCAGAAAACTCAAAATATTGGTGTAATACATTTCCCTATTTCCCTAAGTGTGCATTAACTTAACAAGGGGGAAAAGACGCACAAGAACTGGCACTTTGATGGTTCTTGAACACCTGGCAAAAGCTGTCAGCTGCAGCTTTGATTTGAATAAGCAGCAAACAGGTTAGCGATCTGTATTCACCCAAGTTTTGTGGATGCAACACTAGTTAAAAACCTAGGCATAAAATTCCTCAGCTGGTATAGATATGCATGGTTCTTTCATATGAGATATCTATTCTTAATGTTTCATTATGTCCTTTTTTCAAATCAAGTCAGAAAGAGAAGTAGAGTGAAGGCCAAAAATGAAAATCAAATCAAAATATATACATGCTCAATTCAAGTTTTAATTAAATCCTTGTGTCCATCTTTTGAAAATGTTTCTTAGCTGTAATACCCATCCCAGGTCAAAAGTAACAGGCAACACAGACAGAAAATGAGCATATTAAATATATTACCTGAGAGAAATCAGAATAGGAAGCATAAGAATAGAAATGCAGCTCTGCAGGGCTGGAGTGTGAAGAGTACATGCTCTACAAGAAGAGGACAGCTTGTGGCAGCACACCTGAAATATCAGTCTTGTGAGGAGGTATGCTACACTACAAACTCACTGCTTGCACACAGAAATATTTTCAAATGCACTTTTGAGCACTTACCTTGACAAAAGCCATTTAACATTTGTCCCATGACCAACTATGAAATACAGGAATTTGTCCCAAAAGAGAATCCCCAGTGAAGACAAATTTCAAAAATAAAGTAAAATGCCAACACTAACTATGAAAACCAGCAAATACAAAAACATAAGCATAACCACTAATTTGAGTTTTGTGTGCATCTCCTTAGCTTAAATAAGAAGCAAAGCACCTAAGGGAAGGATTTCAAAATCTGCTAAAGACTTTAGAAGCCCATATCCCATGGGAACTCACAGATTTAAAGATTATTATGCTATTAATATAGGGTTTATTTTGTTCAAGGTCCTGTTGGACCAGCAGGATTAAATTTCAACTCCTGCCTTTGCCACATATACGTAGAAGCAAAGAATCATGGAATAATGCAGGTTGGAAGATACCTTTGGAAATCATGTAGTCCAAGCCCCTGCTCAAAGTAGGGCCACTTCTGAAGTTAGAGCAGATTGCTCAGGGCCTGATCCAGCCAAGTTTTGGAAAGCTCCAAGGTTGAATATTCTGTATGCCCTGCAGGTAACTTGTTTCACCTTTGGGAGGTCATTCAAACAATCTGACTCCCACCTGTAAACTGGGTAAGGACACAACATTACTTCAAGCAGTTGTATGGGAATACATTCAGTGCCTGTGACACATGCTTACCTTGACTAGGAGATCTACATACACACGTAAGCAATGTCTCTAACTCCCATGCATTTGAATATCTCACTGCTAATATTTAAGGACTTGGGAAAGTAATTTTAAAAGGTTATGGGCATCAAATACTTCTGGAAGGCAACTCTGATTTAAAGATCCATTTTGGAATAATTTGAATAGTGCAATTTTCAAAACTATAAGAGAAACTGGAATTACCTGCTTTATGAAGCTCTACAATATTTTTTTTTTTAAAAGATAATAAAAGCTTCTTGAGAGGAACTGTCCACTACCTTGTTTTTGCACAGCACGCTGCAGAACAAACCTTTCCATTTTCCTGCCTTATTCCCATTTTAGCTCTCTTAGAGCTGCTATAAAACAAAATTGTAATAGTACCTTTTAATAAACCAATTCAGACTTTATAGGTAATTGCTTTTCCCATAGAGTGACCCTCCCTCAGTTCAGGCACAGCTGCGGAGTGCCAAGCAACAACAACTTCAGCCTAAAACATTTCCTGAGAAATTTTCTTTGGATGAAGTTAATGGCCCTGAGTCTTGCCTCAGGCCATCAACCCTCTCAATCAGTCATTAATCCCCAGAAATTGCCCAGGGCCTCAATTGTTATTGCTTAAACACGCTAAATTAGGTTTTGAACAAATGAAGGTCAATATCAGGAAACAGAATTCAGTGAAAATTAAAGAAAATTCTGAGAAGTATATAATAGGTCTGAATCAGTTCAAGGGATACAAGACTTGATCACAAGGTCTTCTGTGGTTACTGAGGTCAAGGCCAGAAGAGCAGGGAGTTTACCTCTAACTTCAGTGGGCTTTAGGTCAGATGCTTAATGCTCTAAACTCTCACTTCTGGCACAGGGTCAGGTCATAAAAGGTGTCTGTAATGTCAAAACACTGAAAACAAATTATAGTTGCACGATATTTTTAGTTATCCTGGGGTAGATGATGCGTTTCAAATACACTCTGTCACAGGACTCTACAGACACAGGAAATACTTCTTTCTAGACTTTCCAAGAGAAGAAGCATTTGGGAGCTACCTTTATGATGGATTTTGTTTGGTTCCCTCCTCCCACACACACACAAAAAAAAAGCATACTGCTCTTCAACATTACAAATTATATGCATGCTTCCTTGTAAAATTTGTTCTTTCCTTTCCCCTCTTCATTCCTCTAGCCCCATTACAGTAGTCATTACTGTTGCTAGTAAGCAATTATAATCAACTCTCCTAACCAGAAAACAAGTGCTTTACTTGCCAGCTTCCTTTAGGTTAGTTTGCTTTCTTGTGTGGCATAGTCAGCTGGCTATACCTGGCCTGTAGAGGAGTTTTCCTGCAAAGGTGAATCTTCAGTTCTACAAAACCAGCTGAGGTTGCACCATTAACACCATCCTCTCCCTCAGCTCCTGGGGAATTTATACATGAGTGCACACAGCAGCAGCATATGGGCTAAGGAGACTTAATGGACCAGAATCAGCTCAAATGCAGTGCATGTATCTAACAACAAGAAAGCAAAAGCTGTGCACAACATTCATAAGCCTAAGCCAAATAACACTTTTCTAGTTATGGACTTTGTTATACACCTGTGTAGATCTTACAGACAGTAACAGAGTAGAACTGCAGCAATTCAGAAGCTGTAAACATTGATAATAAATTGATGTTGTAGAAGTACAAAACACATCATGTAACATCTATAGAAAATGTCAATGTCATTTTATAGACCATTAAGTAACCAGTGAAACGTGCAAGTTAGTTAATGCCAAATAATTAGGTAAGCAGGACTTAATGGTGCCTTGAGTTGGTCACTTCAGTACATACAGGGTAACTAACAGGACAAAGAGGACAGATTTTCACACGCCTTCAGTATTTTCTATGTATTTTGGAAATGCTGTACAAGTAAACCTCCTTGGTTTTGCATGGCCCCTGCTAGAGCTCCTATGTGTTACCACAGTACCAATAAATCGCTACATTTACACAAGTAGATCCACTGGCTACCACTACAACATAAGCAAAGATTATGCCAAAAGGTTTGTCATTTTCTCCTAACGAATACATGCTTTTTGTTAGCAATACCTGACTTTCACAGCTTTCCAATGCAGTGTAACAGCACAGGAACTGTGTGGGTATCGGTCACACATGATCTGTATTGCAAAAAACAGCTCTTGCTACCTTTTATGAGCATCACAGACTGCCTGCCAGGCAACATGGCAGATAATAGGGTGTTTTTATCCTCATTCCCACTTTTGTCTCAGCTAAATAATACAGCAAACAGATAGGGACCCTTGTATCCTTAACAGTAAAACCATTCTGTTAAGAAAACCCAACATTTTTACTTCTCACTCAGATATTTAGATCTTGGGGACATCATATACTTTGTTTAAAATCTATCAGTGTCTATTGAGTTTCTTATTAAGCTAATATTATGCACTAACACACAGCAATAGAAAACTATATAAAAAACTATATATAAAGCAACATATTTTAATCTGTTTTTACTACTGCCTTATTCTGGACAATATGCTTACAACCAAAATCTGCAGCAGTTTACAATATTTTTTTTTTTTTGGCCTGCAGTAAATAAAGACTTGTAAAGGTAGTCGTATTTACTCTGCTATTACTGCTCACTAATACAGATCAGATCAAGCAATAGAGATCTATGTTTCCCGAGAAAACTTATGCCACCCTGAGCAAAAGCAAGCCAAACACAGCTGACTAGCTGCTCACCTATACCAAGGAAACAGGGATTGGCTGTTAGAGTACCATGCACACCTGTACAGACAAACCGGCCTCCCTCCTTCTGCAGTCTCTGGATGAGTGTCAGGAAGTTGTATCCAGAGTTAGCTACTGTTGTGGGAAACAGCCTCCCATAGCAGCAGGAGCCGCTACCCCGGCCCCAGCCCAATCCTGGCAGCATCAGGAGAACATCTGCTCAGGGGACCCCTTCCTTATGGAGGGCTGCTCCCTTCCTGAGCAGTCACCCAAGAGACACAAGGGCTGCTGCAGGGAGATGCAAGCATCCTCCTATGGCAATGGAGAAAGTCACTGCAAGTGCAGGTATAGTGGTCTTTTATCACAGGGGACTGGGAGAAGAACAGGCCAGCCTGAGAGCAAGAGAAGGAAACCCTTCCTCAGTCTTTGAAGATCCTCTGAGCACTCCCAACTCGCCTGCCTTACTGAGAATCCCCCTTCACCAGCAATCTCCAGCAGTCCACCATGACCCACTAGCCAGTTCTCACATCACTTCAAGCTTCACCGATTCCCTTGTGTTCTTCCCGTGGACCCTCAGAACTCCTACAAATCTCTTCATGGTCCTCCATGCCAGCTGCCCAAAGCTTCCTCTGATCTCCAGCCCCATATTTATCTTTCTCTGACCCCTGCCAGACCTAACTTCACCAAAACCTCCCAAAACATCTAAAGAAATATTGCATGTTTCTACAAAGAACTGGATGCACAAACTACCTAAATACACATATATGCATTTTTTTCATTCTTTTTTTTTTCTTTAAGTGAGCCATAATGGTTGAATTTGAAAAAACAGCATAAAAAATATATGGAAAAAAACCATAAAGAATTTGCCAAGATAAAACCTGCTATAGTCTTGGCCTACTTTTACACTCTTTTCCAAGTACCTACTATTGGCCATTCTCAGTCAGAAAACTGTCTTAGGTACGCAATTGGTCTGACATGCTTTTACAGTCATGGTCAAAAACAAGCAGGTGTTTATGAAAATCTTTAAAGACACTCATCTTTCATAAACAATTTTTTTCTCTGTTCTTCTTTTGCTTGACATTGTAAGAATTACTAATCCTGTACATCTGACTTCCAAAGCAGTTGTCATGGAAATTAAGGTGATCTTGCAAACTGTAAACATGATTTCCCTCTAAGAGCGTATAGGGAGAGAAACAAGAGGTCTTGTTTGAAAGTGAAAGAACAAATTCTGTTTTGAGCTAGACAGTCACATTTCATTCAATGGTAGACAGTAAGAGTCATAAGCCAGCAGAAACCATCATATCTCTACTGTAGAATTTATCTAAATTTACCTGCCTGACTACGTCCTCCCTCACCCTCCTCCCTGAATATTTTATAGTAATCTTAAAATCAGTTTGGATTTGCATCAGTAATTACTCAAAGACAACATTCATTTCTGCTTATTTCAAAAGTGTTAAATAAAAATAGACCTAAACTCACCTGCCACATATTCCAAAACTGCAGTGAGAAATGAGGAATTTCAGTATTAATCACATTAGAAGTAGGCAAGTGACAAAACAAACTAAAAAAATTATTTATCATTCCAATGCATACAGTTTCTGGCACAAACCTTCTTTTAAAATGTTGCCCTCAGTAATGTACTTGAGTAAAACAGACTGAAGTACTTAGAGCAGTTTTCACTCACCTCTTCCTGTGTGGCACCTCCTTCCTCAATGTTTGCATAGAGCTGGATTTTATGAAGTTATAACATGACTACTTTGCTGTCTAGTCTCAACGACAGCACTTAAAATACTAACATTTTTTTAAAAAACAACTACTCTCCCGCTTGTTGTCTGGAAGTTTCAAGGAGAAAAATGTGCCCTTAACTCATGTTCCCCCTGCCAAGAAAAAGTCAGGGCCTTTCAGCATCACCTCTTCAGAGGCAGGTTCTCTTCTCCATATTCCTAGTAACACCAAACAATGAGGACACAGAATAGGTGCAGCTGCATGGCTGATCTATGCTGGGGATTACCAGTAATTCCATATTGAACCCTGGATAAATTTGATGCTAACTAACCAACATTTCAGAGGAACAAGACAAGGAGCAAAAACCCATAAAGGCTTATGTATACATTTAAACCATGACCAGAACTACATACTGAAGATTTTAAATATTAACAGTTTTTAGCAGGAGCGTTGAATGCCCAAGTGTGCCCAACACCAAAGAAAGAAGTGTCCAGTCTAAGGCATGGGGCAGACAGTGTGTAATATAAAAATGAGAAATTCATATAAGCTATGTATTCAGGTATCGTAGATGTATATATGTAAGCCAAAACTGAAAGAATTTCATTAAAATGAGTACCTAAATTAATCCCCGAAGAAGTGATATGTACAGTTCTGTAAGTGCTTACTTGAAGCAAATGGCTTTGAGCTTTGTCTTTTGTTTAGGCCCAGATAAAGAGTAGCTGTTGATTTAATAAACTTCTGACAGAGGATCTCAATTCTCTGCATTATGTTCTCTTGCAAAACTTTCCACCACTTTGAAAACCCCCGTTATTTCATAGTTCTTCCACTCCACATGCAGAAAATTCCTCAAACTGACAATGTCCAAATTAAAACACTGCAAGGGCAGCCACTGAATCTATTTGCCCATTGGGATTTATACCTCATTACTCAATACAGTTTTATGTGCAGGTTGTGAGTAGCTAAAGTATCCACCTAGTCCCAGTTGGTTCTGCATTTATTGACTTCTCTTTCTTCAAACTCCTGATTAGCTAGAAGCATCAGAAGATTGTGTCGCCTCTTCATGGCTGCTCAGAAGAGAGGCTAATCAGAATTCTACCTACTATATCTATAGAAGCTCTACTTAACATTTTAGCTACTTAAGATTATTTATTGTTAGATTCTCAGCTCTCAGCTAAATGGCATCTCATCATACTTGTAAGATATTACTATCTTACAAAAGTTCAGCTCAAACTTCATACTTGTGATAGAAAACAAAAGCTTTTGCTTTCAAAATTGCTATTTTCTATTTGCTTCTGTATTTTAAGCTTCAAAACCTGCTAGCTACAGACTCAAAACTGCAGGTATTTGCAGTCTTAAGTTTTTTGGTTGGTTGTATTTCATTTTGGTTCTTTTTAACAAGTAATTAATTGCTAATAGCCGAGTTTCAAAAAGAAGAGTGGTCCATCTCCATTTTTTATAGATGCCACTGCCAAGATTTGAAGGCAGATGCTAGAAGCAGAGCAACTTTGAAAATCAGGACACCTAATTAGGCATGAAAATGAGATTTGGGAACTACATTTCATGCATTTCAGTTCTGAAATCTTGGAAAAAAAATTCACTAGTATATCATCAAATTAACTTCACATCAAGGTTCTGCTGTCATGATAACATGGTTCATCTAAGATTTCCAGAATTAGTTGCTTGGGAACCATAAATAAGAACAGTGAAAAAAACAGCACAGGATTTTAAATTTTCAATTAGATCTGTACATTGAACTGCTCTCACTTCAAAATTTTAGGACATTAATACCTAGAACTCTGGCTTAGGTTGTCAGGCAAGGTTTCAAGTGACACATCTCTATATGGAAAGTGAGCATATATGCAGTGAATGCTGAAATGTATTGCTATTTCTTCATCTACACACACCATTTGAAATGCTTATAAGACAGCAATTTGGCCCCTTGGATGCTTCTCCCCAGCCTAACCAGACAGTGCAGAAGCATAAGAAGAACTCTGCAAAGAGGAGGCCAGTCGGCACAGTGGGTTTGGCTCCACTTGCATGCTGGTTGATGATCTGATTCTGGAATTATTCCCCAAAAAATCTTATGGAAGCTCTACTTTACCCCCAAGGAAAATATCATTTGCTCTGTTGGATTTTTCACTTCCTTCCCTTCCCATTATACCTATACAACTAAACAAATAATAGTTGGAAATACCCCAAATTTGGAAAGAAAAAAAAAAATATTATCTGCCAGCGCCCTGAGAGCAATTTTCTTCCTTTCTTTCCCTTCTTTTCAGTACTGTAAATACAGCCTATAGCTGTAGCCAAGGACTCAGTCATGGGAGTTTAACTACATGCCTCTAGTGTCATTTCCCCTAAAGATAAATAATAAAACATTTGGTGCAATTGCCTTCACTTTTCTCTTTTTCTATACTAAAAAGAAGTGGGATGTTAACAGAATAGTGAAGTAGCTTTATCCTCCTTTCCAATACACAGTGTTCATAATTACATAGCTGTGGGAGGACTGAGACAATACTTGTCACATGTTGTACTTAGTCCTTTAAGAATTCAGCAGCTTCCATTTACCCTTTTTGAATGCACAAGCATGGGCAGAAAAACCCCAATGCACTACTGCACATTAACTAGCAAAATGTGTGTAATTATCTAATAAACAGGCTGATGGATCATTTTGGATAATTTTCTTCTAAAGCACTGCCCAGATCATGACAAAGTGCAAATGATTATAAAAGCAGTTTAACTTCATATACAGTATATATCACTTTAAAAATTTAGGCAGATTTTCACAGCATTATTAACAGAGATTAACAGCATTAATAGCAAGTCCAAACCCTGCGTTTTTAGCAATCTGCTGAACTGCACACAACACAGCATGTGTTTCTAGACAGCTGGATAGCTACATGGGTTTGGAAGCTGCTACTCTGCAAGTACATGCTATTCAGGTGTTTATTTTTCCAAACAGTTCTGCTCCAAAGCCAGTAAAGTTGTATCCTTCCTGCAGCTAAACAAATTTAAGCTAATCCATATTCAGCAGAACTAGGCTGGCATGAGTTGAAAATAAATCTTTAAAAAAAAAAAAAAAAAAAGGAAGGCTATATTAAAAATTGTTACTCAATTAATGTACCTGGTAAAATCTAAAAGGAAATACTGTTACCAGGAAAGCTCCGTTTCATGAAAAATGTTTAGGCTTATTAAAGTATTATATTTTCTTAAGGTCTGACACCATATCAAATTTCCCTGAATTGTAGCATGTTAAGTGATGCTTTTAAATGATCAGGGTATCAGTACCTGCACAACTGAGAGTCTCCTACTGAATATCAAATCATAATTTCTCCAGGCCTTTTCACCCCAAACTGTAAGAATCCTTCCATTGTAGAGGCAGCCAGGTATCAATAAGTAATTATGAAATTTAGAGGAAAATTCAGATTCCCCTCAATTCTTCTTCTGCTAATCTAAATCCTACTCAGCTGTTTCAAGATATTTCTAGACAGAATAATTGACAAAATGACATAATGCTCAGTGGTAATATTAATCATCACAAATATGTAGCTATGATTTCAAAACTGTGTTTATACGTCAGTTCCTGTGTATTAGGCTCCATAAGGAGCTCTCATAGTAAGTTTGTCAGCAGCACAGACCCTGACACTAGCTACAGCATCAGTAGGTAAGGAAGATGAGAAGGACAGTCCTTTGTGAAAGAAATTTAATTTCACTATGTGCCATGCTCTTTCTACACTCATGAAATAATGCTTAGAGGGGGCAGGGTTTGCACTGCACTCCTGGGACAATCAGTAACAGCTGAAGAATTTGGGGACAACAGGGGAGATCTGCATGAAGCTGACAGTGCAGCAGCTGAGCCATCCTGTGTCAGAAAGCACGAGCTATCAACACTGCCGACGGCTAGCAGTCAGTAACTAACTAGTGTGCTGGAGATGGTGCTGTCCTCGGCTGGAAAAGGCAGTGAGGAACTTGCTTTAACTGGAACTGGTCTCACCTCCTTTAAAATAGTTTCAGGGCTCTTAAATCCTGATCTGTCCCCTGAGAGTAAGAAGATCCTGGCTCCGAGTGATCTGCACAAGGCACACAGACCATTGCCACATTTCCAGTAATGGGCATTTCTTATCATGACAGGGTCCTTAGAAAGGACCCCAGTGAAGTTAATTGTACATGGGTGTCAACATCATCTTTCCCTGTTTAATTATCCGTGGTAATGTATTTGTCTTTTTAAGAAGCTTATAGAAGAATAAGTGAGTCAAGTAAGGTGACTATGAAGTTTTACCATTGTCTCTTCAGAGAGTTGTGACAGAAGAAGCCAGGCAAGCTGAAAGATGCATGCTAATTGAGACACAACAGAAGAGGTAATTAAGAAGATTTCACAACGAGGGGAGGAACTAACAACTGAACAGTAAAATTCTATTATCCTTTGATTTCCCATTGCCTAATCATTGCTGGGGGAAAAAAAATTACAGGGCTGGAAGGGAAGCTCCTGTTTTCCAGACTGACCAAGAAATAGCAGGATTCACAAAGCTGTTTTTAATCTGCATATCTCACACCCTGACAGGTAAAGGGAGTGGAGGATCAGTAGACAGTGCTTTGGCAACGGAAGCAGAGAGGATGAGGAGAATTTCATAGGCAATGTCAGCCTTGGGGTACAACAGTACATTTAAGCTGTCATCCTCCTGAAGAGGAAAACACTGAAGCAAATAAAGAACAACTAAAAACAAACTAAAGCAAACAAATATGTTTGAAAACTATATTCTGAAATGTGATTGTGCGTGCTCTCCTTCCACACCCATTTTCATCAGAGAAATGTTTTCATCCTTACATGAATAGGATAGAATAAATCCGTTCTTTCATGGTTAAATCTTGTCTAACAACATAATTTACCCTTGGTGACCTGATTAATAGACTATATGCTACTTCTCAAACAGCATTAGACATACTGGATTGCTGTTGGAGCATCCCACATCCAGACTAGGCTGAGGGCATAGAAGGTTCTGTGCTGTAACCCTTCCCCTGCAATCCTTGCTATCAGTTCCCCACCACCTCTCACCCTGGTGGTTAGCTGCCTAACAAATTCAAGGCCCACCTCTGACAAAACACAGCTGCATCACCTTGACTCAGACTGCTTTACACTTTTTAGCTGTATATATGCCGCTCACAGAGGTTTTCTGCACCTGCTAAAGATGCCCAAACACACCAACCCAAATGGGGAGACATAGCGGTGTGAATGCCTGGCTGAAGGCAAATAACACTTCAAATTTTTTAAAAAAATGTTCTCCTAATGAGAGAAGGAGGGTGAGAGAAGCTCACACCAACACCAGTCAGTGCTATGTTACTGTTCAGACCACTTACTGCACTTACAAGCAGAAGCGTTATCAAACGCAGGTATGCAGAATCATAGAATCATTTAGGTTGGAAAAGACTTTTGAGATCATCGAGTCCATCCATCAACCCAAGACCACCATGCCCACTAAACCATGTTCTGAAATGCCACATCTACACGTCTTTTAAAGACCTCCAGGGATGATGACTCAACCACTCCCCTGAGCAGCCTGTTCCAATGCTTGACAACCCTTTCGGTGAAGAAATTTTTCCTAATATCCAATTGACGTGCGGAAAACAGACTCCATAATCAGTGAGATTGTAAAGTAGGTATGTTCATTCAGCACTGGGCAGCACGGGGGGTAGTCCCACCAAAGTCGTGCGCACCCGATTCGGCAGTTCGCTTCAAGTTTATACAGTCAAGTGTTACATATTCACAATACACCTATACATATGTATGACCTATCCCCGCTTCATATTAAAATTAGCTCCGAGAGGTCATTTCCATAGTCTCCTCTCAATTGCGCTTGCGCAGTGCCTCTTTACGGTGGTCGTCTGGTGGTTGCAGAGATGAAGATAGATGACTCCGTCACCGCTAGTAATCTCTTTTCTTGCCCAGGCTCAGTGGTTTCTTGGTATTCACCCAAGCCGCAAGACCAGTCTTAGCTGGCTCTTGGGGCCAGCTCCTGCTTCTTATCAGGAACTGTCTCTGCCTCATTGGCTGGTTCTTGGGACCAGCTTTTCTTATCAAGGACTGTCTCTACCTCAGCTAATTTCAACAATGATGCTAAACATCATCTTTCATCCCCCTTTATTATGTCTACTGAGATTCTTTTGACTCCCCTTGTCCCACAATCTAAACCTCTCCCTGACACAACTTGAGACCATTTCCTCTCATCCTATCAGTTGTTACGTGGGAGAAGAGACCAACAACCACCTCGCTACAACCTCCTTCCAGGTACTTGTAGAGAGCAATAAGGTCTCCCCTCAGCCTCCTTTCCTCCAGACTAAACAACCCAAGTTCCCTCAGCTGCTCCTCATAGGACTTGTGCTCTAGACCCTTCACCAGCCTTGTTACCCTTCTCTGGACACACTCCAGCACCTCAATGTCTTTCTTGTAGTGAGGGGCCCAAAACTGAACACAGTACTCGAGGTGCAGCCTCACCAGTGCCTAGTACAGGGGGATGATCGCTTCTGCTGGCCACACTATTTCTGATACAAGCCAGGATGCTATTGGCCTTCTTGGCCACCTGGGCACGCTGCTGGCTCATGTTCAGCCAGCTGTCAACCAGCACCCCCAGGTCTTCTTCTGCCGGGCAGCTTTCCAGCCGCTCTTCCCCAAGCCTGTAGCACTGCATGGGGTTGCTGTGATCGAAGTGCAGGACCTGGCACTTGGCCTTGTTGAACTTCATACGATTGGCCTCAGCCCATCGATCCAGCCTGTCCAGATCTCTCTGTAGAGCCTCCCTACCCTCAAGCAGATCAACCCTGTCTCCCAACTTGGTGTCATCTGCAAACTTACTGAGGGTGCACTCAATCCCCTCATCCAAATCATTGATAAAGATATTGAACAGAACGGGGCCCAACAATGAGCCCTGGGGAACACCACTTGTGACCCACTGCCAACTGGATTTCACCCCATTCACCACAACCCTCTGGGCTCGTCCATCCAGCCAGTTTTTCACCCAGTGAACAGTACACTTGTCCAAGCCATGAGCCTTGTTATAGAAGGAGATCAGGTTAGTCAAGCAGGACCTGCCTTTCATAAACCCATGCTGGCTGGGCCTGATCACCTGGTTGTCCTGTACATGCTGCATGATAGCACTCAAGATGATCTGCTCCATAACCTTCTCTGGCACCAAGGTCAGACTGACAGGCCTGTAGCTCCCCAGATCCTCCTTCTGATCTTTCTTGTAGATGGGCGTCACATTGGCAAGCCTCCAGTCATCTGGGACCTCCCCTGTTGACCAGGACTGCTGATAAATGATGGAGAGTGGCTTGGCAAGCTCCTCTGCCAGCTCCCTCAGTACTGTCGGATGGATCCCATCTGGTCCCATAGATTTATGAGTGTCCAGGTAGCATAGTAGGTCATTAACTGCTTCCTCCTGAATTATGGGTGGTATATTCTGATCTCCATCACTGTCTGAAGGCATTAAGTACCTCAGCTTTTTCCTCATCTTTGGTGGGAATGTTCCCCTCTGCATCCAATAAAGGATGGATATTCTCCTTGGCTCTCTTTTTGTTGTTAATGTATTTGTAAAAATATTTTTTGTTATCTCTTACAACAGTGGCCAGATTGAGTTCTAGCTGAGCTTTTGCCTTTCTGATTTTCTCTCTGCATGACCTAACAAGATCCCTGTACTCTTCCTAAGTTGCCTGCCCTTTCTTCCAAAGATGGTAAACTCTTTTTTTTCTGAGTTCCAGCCAAAGCTCTCTGTTCAGCCAGGCCGGTCATCTTCCCCGACAGTTTGTCTTTCGGCACATGGTGACAGCCTGCTCCTGCACCTTTAAAACTTCCTTCTTGAAGAATGTCCAGCCTTCCTGGACCCCTTTGCCCTTCAGGACTGTCTCCCAAGGGACTCTCTAAACCAGTGTCCTGAACAGACCAAAGTTTGCCCTCCGGAAGTCCATAGTAGTGGTTTTGCTGACCCCCTTCCTTACCTCATCAAGAATTGAGAATTCTATCATTTCATGGTCACTGAGCCCAAGATGGCCTCCAACCATGATCTCCAACCACATCTTCTCTGTTTCTGAATAATAGGTCTAGCGAGGCTCCTCCCCTGCTAGGCTCACCTACCAGCTGTGTCAGGAAGTTATCTTCCGCATACTCCAGGAATGTCCTGGACTGTTTGCTCTCTGCTGTATTGTCTTTCCAGCAGACATCTGGAAACTTGAAGTCCCCCACAAGAACAAGGGCACACGATTGTGAGACTACTGCCAGCCGCTTGTAGAATAATTCATCTGTCTCTTCAACCTGGTTGAGTGGTGTATAACAGACTCCCACCATGATATCCGCCTTGTTGGCCTTCCCCCTCATTCTTACTCATAAGCACGTGACTTTATCATCACAATCATGGAGCTCTATACAATCAAAACACTCCCTAACATAGAGAGCCACCCCACCACCTCTTCTACCTTGCCTATCCCTTCTGAAGAGCTTATAGCCATCCATTGCAGCACTCCAGTCATGGGAGTCATCCCACCATGTTTCTGTGATGGCAACTAAGTCATAGCTATCCTGCCACACAATGGCTTCCAGCTCCTCCTGTTTATTGCCCATGCTGCGTGCATTGGCATAGATGTACTTGAGCTGGGCTATCGATTCCACCCCCAATATTGGTATGCTCCCCCTAGGCTCATCTCTAGTGAGACTAGTTTTATCCCCTTCCCCCTTCAAGCCTAGTTTAAAGCCCTCTCTGTGAGCCCCGCCAACTCATGAGCAAAAATCCTTTTCCCCCTTTGAGATAGCTGGACTCCATCTGTCACCAGCAGGCCCGGTGCCGTGTAAACCTCCCCATGATCAAAGAAACCCAAATTCCACCAATGGTACCAACCTCTGAGCCATGTGTTAATCAGGTATGTTTTCCTATTCCTTTCAGTATATTTCCCTGCCACTGAAGGGATTGAGAAAAACAATATCTGTGCTCCCGATCCTTCCACTAATCACCCTGAAGTCCCTTCTGATTGTTTTTGGACTTCTCTCCACAACCTCATCACTGCCAACCTGCACAACCAAAAGCGGGTAATAATCAGAGGGCAGAACCAGACCAGGGAGTTTCCTAGTAAACTCTTTTGCCTGGGCCCCAGGGAGGCAGCAGACTTCCCTGTGGGATAGGTCAGGTCTGCATATTGGGCCCTTTGTGCCCCTCAGAAGGGAATCGCCTGCAACAATTACCCTCCTTTTTCTCTTAACAGAGGCTGTCAGAATGCATGGGGCTGACTGACTCAACCTAGGCAGCCCCCTGGATAGGCCTTCATCTACACCCTGATCTTCATTGACCTGGTCCTCAAGTTCCAGAGTCCCATAGCTGTTGTGTAAGGGCAACTGGGAAGGTGAGGGAGACCAGGAGGGGATTCGCCTGCCTCCCCGAGCATGGACCTGTATCCATTCCCCTCCATCTCTTAAGTCCCCTCCTGCCTAGTAGCAAGAAGGTAGGGGATCCTCTGCTTCTTGTGGAGCCTCCATCTGCTGCCTCTGCCTCAGGGAAGGTAGGGTGTGGGTCCACCAATCTATCTCCCTCTCACACTCCCTGATACTCCTCAACCCTTCCACTTCTTCCTTCAGCTCTGCCACCAGGCTGAGCAGATCACCCCCCTGGTCACACCACATACAGGTGTTGTCTCTGCTGCCTTCGGGTACCACTGACAGGCTCAGGCACTCCCTGCAGCTGGAGACCTGGACAGCTGCATGTTTACATGGGAGCTCCATCTGGGTCAGTGCATTTTTGATGGCAATGGCTTTCATCGGAGTGGCAACCATAGCTGGGTCTCCCTCTGAGAGGACGATGCCCACCGGTTGAGTAGCCTTCTTGAGCTCGGAGGGGGACTGCACCCTCCCTGCGCGCCCTGTCTGCGTGAACTGCTGCACAAACTGCCGAGCCACACCCTTTCTGATGCGCCACACCCTTTCTGATGCACCACGCCCTTTCTGACACACCACGCTCTGTTTGCCCGCCCTGGTCGCTGGCGCTCCCCAGGGCCGTTTAAATCTCCCATGGTTGCTCTTGGCAACACCCACGCTGCATCAGCCTTGCTCACTCTCCAGGACAATACTGTGGGAAACAGTGTCAAAGTCTTTACTAAAGTCTAGTAGACAACAACCACAGCCTTTCCCTCATCCACCAAGCAGATCACCTTGTCATAGAAGGAGATCAGGTTAGTCAAGCAGGACCTGCCTTTCATAAACCCATGCTGGCTGGGCCTGATCATCTGGTTGTCCTGTACGTGCTGCATGATGGCACTCAAGGTGATCTCCATAACCTTCCATGGCACCGAGGTCAGACTGACAGGCCTGTAGTTCCCCAGATCCTCCTTCTGGCCATTCCTGTAGATGGGCGTCACATTTGCTAACCTCTGGTTAACTGATACCTCCCTGGTTAGCCAGGACTGCTGATAAATGATGGAAAGTGGCTTCAGTGAGCACTTCTGCCAGCTCCCTCAGTACCCTTGGGTGGATCCCATCTGGCCCCATAGACTTCTGCGTATCTAAGTGGTGTAGCAGGTCACTAACAATTTCCCCTTGGATTATGGGGGCTTCATTCTGCTCCCCGTCTTCCAGCTCAGAGAGCTGGGTACCCTGAGAACAACTGGTCTTACTGTTAAAGACTGAGGCAAAGAAGGCATTAAGTACCCCAGCCTTTTCCTCATCCTTTGTCACTATGTTTCCCCCCTCATCCAATAAAGGATGGAGAGTCTCCTTAGCCCTCCTTTTGTTGCTAATGTATTTATAGAAACATTTGCATTGTCTTTTACAGCAGTAGCCAGATTAAAGTTCTATTTGGGCTTTGGCCCTTCTAATTTTCTCCCTGCATAACCTCATGATATCCCTGTAGTCCTCCTGAGTTGCCTGCCCCTTCTTCCAAAGGTCATAAACTCTCCTTTTTTTTCTGAGTTCCAGCCAAAGCTCTCTGTTCAGCCAGGCCAATCTTTTTCCCTGCTGGCTCGTCTTTCGGCACATGGGGACAGCCTGCTCCTGCACCTTTAAGATTTCCTTCCTGAAGAATGTCCAGCCTTCCTGGACTCCTTTGCCCTTCAGGACTGCCTCCCAAGGGACTCTCTCAAGCAGCCTCCTAAACAGGCCAAAGCCTGCCCTCTGGAAGTCCAAGGTCACAGTTCTGCTGACCCCCCTCCTTACTTCACCAAGAATCAAAAACTCTAACATGTCAGGATCGCTACGCCCAAGACAGCCTCCAACCATCACATCACCCAGAAGTCCTTCTCTGTTCACGAACAACAGGCCCAGCAGGGTGCCTTCCCTAGTTGGCTCACTCACCAGCTGTTTCAGGAAGCTATCTTCCACACGCTCCACGAACCTCCTAGACTGTTTCCTCTCTGCTGTATTGTCTTTCCAGCAGACATCTGGAAAGTTGAAGTCCCCCATGAGAACAAGGGCTAGCAATTGTGAGACTTCTCCCAGCTGCCTACAGAATATTTCATCTGCCCCTTCATCCTGGTTGGGTGGTCTATAACAGACTCCCAGCACAATATCTGCCTTGTTGGCCTTCCCCCGATTCTTACCCATAAACTCCCAACCCTATCATCACCATCATCCAGCTCTAGACAATCAAAACACTCCCTAACACATAGGGCTTTCCCACTGCCTCTCCTTCCTTGCCTATTCCTTCTGAAGAGTTTATAGCCATCGAGTCATCCCACCATGTTTCTGTGATGGCCACTATATCATAGTTTTCCTGCTGCACAATGGTTTCCACTCTTCCTGTTTGTTGCCCACGCTGCATGCATTGGTGTAGATACACTTCAGTTGGGCTATTGATCCCGCCACCCTTTTGTGGGGAGAAGCCCTAATTCCTACATGACCATTCTCAGGCGCTGCCGTTGCTTCTAATCCATTGCTGCTAATCATTAATAACCCTTCCGTCTTTGCTGCCACATGGATCTCCATCCCCCACCTCCACTGAGACAGCAGACCTAAGGACCTTGCTAGCACACTGTTCCTCAAACATTGGCATGCCGCCCCCAGGCTTATCTCCAGTGAGCCTGGTTTTATCCCTTTTGCCCTTCAAATCTAGTTTAAAGCTCTTTCAATAAGTCCTGCTAATTCCTGTGCAAAGATCCTTTTCCCCCTTTGAGGCAGGTGTACCCTGTCTGTTCCCAGCAGGTCTGGTGTCGCGTAAGCTGACCCATGATCAAAAAAACCAAAATTCTGCTGGTGACACCAGGCTCGGAGCCAGGTATTGATCTGCTGGCTCTTCCTGTTTCTTCCCTCATCACTCCCCGCAACTGGAACGACAGAAGAGAACACTACTTGTGCTCCTGATCCCTTAACCAGTCATCCCAAGGCCCTGAAGTCTCTCTTGATTGCCCTCGGACTTTTTGTTGCAACTTCATCACTGCCTACCTGAAAAATCAGTAATGGATAATAATCTGAGGGCCACACCAGGGTAGGAAGCTTTCTCTTCACATCTCTAACCCAGGCCCCAGGGAGGCAGCAGACTTCCTAAGTGGGTCCAGTCTGCATATTTGGCTTTCTATTCTCTTCAGAAGGGAGTCTCCTATGACAATGACCCATGTTTTTTTCTTTATGGAAGCAATTTTGAAGCAGGGCATACGCCAGCTTAACCTCAGTGACACGTTCAAGCTAGATGAACCATCATCCTCATTATTATTCAGTTCCAGTTGCACAGCCTCATACTTATTATGCAAGGGCACCTGGGAAGGTGGCTAAGGCAGGCACCCCAACAGCAATGTTACTGATTTAAAGCCCTCACATAGCTCAAAATTACATTCTTAGTCCTCATATGTTAGAGGAACAGCCAAAACCAAGATGAGAATTATCTTGGTTTTGTTTTTTAAAATCTAACAATACTTATACCAGCTGAATGCTTCTGAATGCTTCTGCTTCTGCTTGGTAGTACTGCAGCAGATTCATTCAGCCAGTGACACTCCTGTGTCCACACTTATCACCATCACCTCCAACCTTAGCCACTGGCACAAAGGTGCAGAGGCTCACAGTCTTCTCACAACTTGTTTCATCATCGACTGGAATGACTAATCCCACTATATGGTGAAAAGTAGGAGTATTCTTGAAGGATACGAAGGCACTCTTTTGTGTCCTACCTGGCTTTTATACTTTGCCAAGGGAAGTCAATGTGTGACTCTTACATATGTTAGGGCCAGAGAAACATGGAAACATCTGTAATCAAAGTTTTGGGTATTTAAGTTTCAAAGATAAAGAGCTATCATGAGTGTAAACACAAGGCTGTGTTCAAATTATAGCCTCTTCTGTGAAATCTTCAGTCAATCAGTCAGTGATGAGAAAAATGTCGCAGATATTGAATCAAAAACATAGACTATAGTATTCAAGACAAATGGCTGCAATGTTTACATGAGTCATCTGTACAACTTTTTGTAGCAGTATGCAATAGAAAAGAGAAAAAAGCAGAACAGAGAAAAAAGATTCACTGACTACAGTTTTGATGACAGATTTTTGCAGAACTTGGACTGAATGCTACTGAGGTTACTGATGGGAACATTAATTAGAGATTTTGCACAACATCAACAAAAGGCAAAGACAGTGTTACCGGATAGGTCTCTTATTGATAGATAAGCAAAAGGATTTGTGTATTTAAAAAAAAAAACCTTAAAAGAGAGTAAGTGTAAAGGAATAACTATAAAATATTGATTAAATAGATCTGACAAATGGGTTTCCCAGCATCATGCAGTAATGGCTACTCTCTGTGGAGAGATGTTAATTTCAGTACCTAAATACTGCAGGAACATATAAGCCATTTTGGTAAATGTAATAAGCTTGGAAAGAATGAGAAGGAAGTGTAATCCAGGTTGCACAAGTTTCTACACAATGAAAACTCTGTATAGTTGCATTCATCCTCAGGCTTAAAAATAAGATTCTACATACAGAGGACAATGAAAATTTTGTTTGGATGTACCTAAATTCTGTAGACTGGAGGCTACACTGCCTTTGAATGGGTGTGCAAAATTAAAGGTGATCTTTCAATATGGAGATCAGACAAATCATAAATGTAGTTTTCATTTGCCTCTCAACAATAAAAGAAACAGGACTCATATCTTCCTTGCCAAGGAGATATTGGAAATTGAGCTCATCCTGTTTATTTTCAGCCTAATGTAGTCTTTCCTACCTCCTGCTTTGTAAGTTATTTATACTCACAGGATAATATATTGCATACAAGAGAAAGCCATATGTGCATATCAGTTCTTACTTAATGCTCTTCATGAACAGCATCTAAGTAACTTTATAAAAGGTATCATTATACCCACTTACAGAGGGAAGATAGAGGCCCAGACAGGTAAGCTAACTTTCCCATGGGGCCTCAGCCCATTGACTGCATATCTAAGAACACAAACCAGGCACCCCAAAGTCCATTTTGGAGTTTTATCAATTATTTCTCACAATGCTGAAAATGATGACCAAAATATAGAAATCATAACCTCAGATTATCACAGAAAAAAGCCATGTTCTCAACACTGGGGAGGGGTTTAAGATGATTCTTACTTTTTATTGGAAAGTTAGGCTTATGTTATTGGCTATGGCTCTAAGCTTTCCTCCTTAGGCATAGTATACATAAATATTATTTTTTCAGATGAAAGTGCATATGTTAGTGCCAACCTTACTCCAGTTACTAGGGCAACCAGGAGAACACACACACACAAAACGCACAAGCCAGATAAAATCAACTCCTGTTTATGCATGAGTTATGACTATCAGCATTGGCAAAGATTTTAAAAAACAGATGACTGGCGCTAGGCTATTAAAGAGGCAGCATTAATTTTACTCTTTCTTCTGCTGCACACACCACAATTCACTTATGTCCTTTTGACTTCACCCCCAAGCAGAAAATTGTTCTACCTAAAGTATGGAAGTTATTATCATTCCTTCCTTCAGATTCAGGCATCCAAATAAATGAAATTTCAACAGTGCTTAGCATCAAGCAGCTTCTAGGCTCTAAGGCTAGTGAAACCGCTCAGGATTAAAAGTGGTAAGAACAGGCTTAACTGTCTGGAATAATGTAGGCAAAATATCATGTCACTTTTATGTGAAGTAATTTGACAGTGAAGCAATAATATCGAGCCTTACATTGTACCTAATCAAGGCTAAGTTATAGCGTCATATCAAACCTTTATTAAACTCATCTTTGCAAAACAATTCTCACAGAAGTTGATTCACTCTATCAATAACACTTTAGTCACAGCAGTTGCAGCTCTGCTGTAAACAACTTGCTAATTGTGTTTCTCAGTCTTTATGGTAGGAGACAGTGCTAACGGATTTAAGCATGTCGTTACAACAGAAAAGTTCCTCAAAAGAAACAAAAGCTCACAAATAAGCTACACTCTCCAGATAAATTGTAGTTGCCCCACCTACACACCCACAGCCACTTTGATTCTTTCTGAGAGCTTGCATGGGAGATGAGCAACATCCATTATCAGCACAAGCATGCAGTAGAGAAATGTTCTATCCTCTGCAAAACTAAGTGCTTACATAAAGGAAACAACACTGTAATTTGACAGCTTAACATACAAGAAATCACACATTCATTATGTTTTCTACAAGCATCTGTATAAATCAGTGGTCTATAACCACTGATTCATTGTATATGCTGGTTTTGGTATAACTTACAACACATGACAAAACTTAAAATATTTAAACCAGGCATCAATGTAGAAAGTTACAGCTACATCTTCCAAATACAGCTGGGCTTAACAAATTGCCCAAATTCACTATATTTTGTATTTTATTTATATACATTTCACTAAAAATGTAATGTGCTGTCTATGGGAGCATAGTGAGCATTTCATTGTATACATAAAGTAATCCTTAAATGTTCTTCATAAAACTTATCAAGTCCTTGAAGTGCTTGCATTAAATTCTGTATTTATAATTATCTGATTTATTTTGAAACTGTTATTGGATAGATTACATGTCTATATGATTTATCTGCCATGAAACTAATAAAGTTAGTAATAAAATACTGTGTTAATCAGAACCAAGAGTTCATCCTTATATAGCTGTATTTCCAGAGAACTATATTAAACAGGAACGCCATTGTACCAAGAATGCTATGAAACATTGCTGCCATCTACACGAATTATTAGTGAAGAAATGTGGTGACTGTTTGCTTTTCATTTTGCAATAATATTTTAGGCAGCAACTTTAGGAACCTTACTGCTGGGATAATTATGTGGTTTATGGCACCTTCCTATTTTTTTGTCCTTTCCGTGTATAGTTTCTCAAAGGAATACCCTCTTCCTGTGTTATGGCTCTCTAGCAAAAGTGGATTTTGTTGAAATTAATAAAAAGGCATTTTTGAACACTATGCAAAACATCCAGGAGAATGTTTTAAGTAGTATTCAGAACAATTCTGCTTAAGCATAAGAAAACAACTCCTAGGAGGACTCATTTCCACTCACCCGTATTTCTACTACCTCACTACGTAACTTCCTGAAAATATCATAGATCCACTATATTCTGTAAGTTTACATTTGCCTCAGGCATAAATTAATTCTCTCCACAAAACACCCCAATTCTCCTGCCCAACCACATTTTGAACAGCCTAACATTCATTAAAAAAAAAAGTCTAAATAAAGAAATAGTTCATGTAGTACTGGACTACAGCCAGTTTTTCTAGGTCAACAGAAATCTGTCTTAGTCGATACAAATATTTCCTTCCTATGGTGAACATATTTAAAGCTTAGTTTTTTTCTTATAAATGCTAATTACTATAGCCTTCTGAGCTATCAAAGAGAAATGACTGGAGGGAAATTGCTAAGAGAAGAACTCCTAGGGCAAAGTTAAAAGAAAGCATCTTCATACATTTTAAGGGTGAAAGAAGCATACGCGATGCCTTTTTTTATATGGACCCTTGCAAGGGCTCCTTATGCCTCAAAGTACAGCTCTGTTTACTAAGTTTCTCTTTAAATTCCTATGCAAGTTCTTTCATCTGCTTTTTCACAATATAGTTCATTTCAATTTCCATGGCAATCATATCTTTGCAAACTTTACATGCATTCTGCTGTTTACATTGTTATACATGAAGTGTAATTCAGAGACATGCCATCACAGGACCTAAGTGTAGACATGTGCACACCTACTCAAATGGACAGTAGACAATCGTTTGAATCATGGCTAGACAAGAGAAAAGCAAGAAAGTTGGGCACATCACACAACAGATCGTGGCACAGAGATCCCCAGTGTAGCACATACACAAAGTGGGTATGTATAACTGCACATCCCAAAAGCAGTACAAAGCTGTTGGCACTGTGTTCAGCCTGAGTTAATAAGCCCTCCCACTCGGCAGCAAATAAAAGCTAGTCTAGTTTACACCAACTAGACTATATGGTATTTATGCCTGATCATTAGTCTCACTCCCCTGAGATAGCCTTACTGGGATATACTTCCATCAGCCCATCACCGTACAAGATTGTTTTCACTAGATCGGCATTTCTGAGAGTCTTCCTGTAAATGGGAATCTGTGCTAACCATAGGAGAGTGTTTTTACTAAAAGGTCTGAAAGCTTTGACACCTGCTACCAGCTCTGCTACTGGCCTCCTAGGTGACATTATACAAATCACTTAATCATGATTTCCTTCATTTGGAAAATAAGAAAATTATATTAGTTTTCTGGGGACAGCATACAATAAATCAAGATGTTAAACATAATTATTGAATATAAAGTGCTACAGACATGAATGGTTATTAGATACTTCTCTGAAGTAAGGCATTGATAGGATAAGGGAATTATGAAGTTAATCACACAGTTTTTACTCAAGCAAATGATCTTTAAGCTTCATATTCAACAAAGCCTGAAGTTGATAAAAACTTTCCCAAATTTCAGGATAATTCACTAAGCAGTGGTAAAATATGCAGAATACAGCTCAGTATGAGATACAGCCTGTAAATAACTATGGTTGTGAAAATGCCTTGTCTTTAATTTGCTCCTTTGAATGTCTATACTTTTCACTCATTAATCTTTTGCTCAGTTTTACTGTAATCTTAGGAAATACAATAGTTGAGGGATAAACAAGGGAAACAGGATTAGACATAAACTATCAAACGCAAAAAAAAAAAAAAAGCAACCTTCAAATAAAGGAATAATAAATTAGACAAAGCAGAATGGTTTTATTGTATACTCAACCTTTGAGGCAATATAAGTGCTATGCATTTGTTTGACAAATATGTATTGTATTTAAAGTCATAAAAACAATTACAAGGACATTTCCCTCCATCTGTATTGCCCAGCTTACTATGCTATTCATGACTAAACATTTTAAACTAACTTCTGTAAACAAAACATCTTCTGTGTACAAGGATAAAAATCAGCTCAGTTTATAAGTGAAATAATTCTTAATACCAATTACCAGTTGCCACGGTAATAACGGAGACTCAAGAAATATGTATTTTGCTTGTTTGGCATAGACAATCTGCTTCCCAGAAACACACACATAGTGAAAGTTAAATGTCTGTAGGAAGACAATACCAAGGTCAGATACTCATCCTACTGGCATTTACACATTGCTATTAAAGTTACATGCTAACACTATTAATTATGCTTGGCTGCCTCCTTTTCCTTTTTTTTGAGCAAATAATTGGGAAGTTTTATTATAGTGAAAAATTCCTTCCATGGTAGTTAAATATTTTGAAATAACATGATTTTCCTTGCAGTATTAGGTTAGTCACTGTCATTGTTAATTTTTTTTTATTGCATTCATTCCAATTTTTAAACTGTGAAAGTTTTAAAAAATGCATCTATGGTGATTCAAATACAACCAGTTCAAAAGTGTCAGAATTCTGCTGAAATACATTTATACAGCTTTAATAGGTTTTTAATGAAAAGTTTTTCTTGGCTGGAAACATACAGTTATTTTTCATTTAGCTACCAAGCTTTGAGAATGTAAATGTTGAGTCCTTCATTAACACAGGTGTTAAAAATACCACATGTGTACAGATGTTTGCTTTAATACTTTCTCAAGGTTCAGGAAAACAGTTATAGGAATTTTAGAAACACATGTAAACTTGTCAGCGGAAGTGTGGTCCAAAGAGTGAGAAATCTTCCTTAAAATGAATTCAGATCAACTGCTTGCATTCCTAAATACAAATTTGCAGAAACACTTTTCACACCCTTAAAACACACGGGTTACCCACAAACACTAGCACTGTGTCATAAAATAAGAATAACTTTATAGGAGAACACAGCATGAAATTAGGAAAATATATCTAAGTAATACATCCAAATAATAATTAAAATGATACATTCTTCCACGGGAAGAAGCCAAGACTGCTTTTTGAGAAGAGCATGCTCCAAGCAGTTCCCCAAACCAAGTGATGAGAACCCTAGGAAACCAGGGGCACATATCTGCCATAAACATAGCTGTTCAGGATAGGTTAGGTTAAAACATGGAAGAGCTCTAAAAACCCTGTAAACGAATGCAATTACAGTGGCAGAAAAAGTCTATAGTATAAGATAAAAATCACACAAGAAATTTCTACATTCATCCCATTAAAAACAAAATCTCTATCCCCAAAACAGTCTAAAATCACAAATACAGTGACAACTGTATATATTCATGTTCACCCTCCCTTGCCTAACAGTAGATTAAATGAAGCGCATTTGAGAGGAGCATATAGAAAACATCTGAGGAATCCAAGCGGGGCGGGGGGGAGGCAGTGCAAGGCAGTAGAGCTAGAGGGGGATCTCATCCACCAGAATTGCAATCTACTGCACACAGACTGCCAGAACCCACCAGTCCTTTCACTGCACTCAAAAAGTCTTTAACTGCTTCTCATAGAAACAAATTATTTTGTGCGTGTTTGATATTTCTTTAAATTATTCTTCTTCTTTAATTTTAGTACTTTCTCTTAAATCAGGGATCTGTGCTTTTGATATGCTGAAAGATTGTCCTTTTTTAGAGGAACTATGCTTGTCCCAAGAGAAGTCACCTAGATCCTCTCTGGGTTTAGAGGTCATAAAAATCTGGAGTCTCTTTTCAGTTCCATAACTTTCCTGCAGTTCCTTTCCCTTCCCAGTCTCACATGGCTAGTCCTGTAATACCACACAAGATCTTTTGTAAATGAAAACATCTGTTTAAAATAAAAAACACTGAACCTTCCAAAGTCTAACTTGTGAATTACTCAATAAACTTCAGAGTCCCAATCTACAAAAAGGCTTAGCTACCTGGTTACCACTGGTAACCTGGTAGGCAGCTAAGCCCATGTGACATTGACATCTCTCAAATTCTCGTGGCCATGCCCAGCTCCCAAGTAGAGGCAAGCATCCTTACCACACCCTAGCTTCATATTGGAACAAAAATCAAGCATGTTTTGCTCCTTCAGCCCTTATGTCTAGTTTAAATGGGTACCCACCCAGTATGCATAATCAGGGCACCAGGATGACCAGGGGTGCTAGAGAGCACATCTGCCCCAGAGAATAAATATTGCCTAAGAAGCTGCTGGTGCAATCCCTAACTCCTCCCAAATAAATCTTCCCTGTAGCACATCATCTGAGATTCAAAGAAGAGCTGAACATGCTTGTTGGTCTTATCTCTGTCTTGGCACGGCAGACTGGGAAGAAGGAAAAAGGAAGAGGAAAGAGAGAAGATCCACTGGCCCTCTGCTTTCAGCAGCTCCTTCTGGGGCACCAAAACCATGAGTAGTGGCTGTGATGGGGTTCGCTCTACCTCCCAGCTCAGGAGACTTGTAGCCACCTCACGGCTTGTGGTGGCACGAAAGGATGTCACCAAACGTGTGCTGTGGGGCTTTATGGTTTGTATTGTGGAAAAAGCCTGCAGTTTTTTGTGGGAAACAGGAGGCACTTGGAGAAATTAAAGGAAGGTGTTCTGCATCTTCTCTAGGTTTAAATAATCTATCAACTGATACTTAAAAATGAAGGCACCTCTGATAGTGGTGAAGTTGGTAATTTGGAGGATTAGAGCTTTGCCCCAAATGTGTCAGTGTTTTGTTTTGGGTGGCTAGTATGCAAATATTTTAACAAATAACCTATTAGCTGTTGCCAAAGTCGAACCCTGAGCAACTACTACTTCACTACAATTATTATACTACTTAGGAGTACTTTACAGTATAGCAGGCTGAGCTAGGGCTGTTTCAGAAAGGCAGACACATCAGTGCAAGCCTAGCATAGTTCCCCAGTATCCAAATCAGTGACACTCAGGACTGGGAAGTGGTCTATAGGCCCAAGACTCTTTTCACCTTCTTCTACTGATGAACCACCAGAAATTGCAATTCTAAATTATATTGACACAATGGTGAAAACAGAATTTTACACTCACTAAGTAATCATGCTTCTGCTGTGTCTAGAAAGCTATGCCCACTACACCTTTCATTACCCAGTCTCATTCAAACCCTATTCTCTTCTTTAAAAGCCTCCATCGCTTCATGTGGTCACCCTTCTGTCAATGGCTATATCCCAAATGGCAGCTGGTGGCCACCCTTCCAAGGTGCAGATTACCAGCTCCACAGTCCTCAAAGCGTTTGTTATTGCCTCCTCCATACACATATCGTGCTCAGAGCTCTTCTCAGAAAGAGGGCAGAATTTGGCCCTGGCAACCCTAAGGGGAATTGGCAGGTAGATAAGTGCTCAAATTTCTTTTGCAATACAAATACAGACTTGGGAGTTGCGAAAGCTACATTTGACTCATAGATCCTACGATGATTCATTGCGTTAAGGTATTTACCACCAAATACTTCATTTAAGCATGGTGAGTAAGATTCTACATGATTATAAGCTCCTACAGTGAGTATAATTCCCATTGCCATCTTTTTCAAATGCCCAAGACTGTTACTATTACACTAGAGCTAGAGATTACCTTTCCACCACTTCTTTTTTTGTCAGGCATTGGAACAGGCTGCCAAGGGAAGTGGTTGAGTCACCATCCCTGAAGGTATTCAAAAAGCGCGTAGACAAGGCTCTTCAGGACATGGTTTAGTGGGCATGGTTGATGGTTGGACTCGATGATCTCAAAGGTCTTTTCCAACCTAAACGACTCTATGATTCTATGATTCTTGACCTCTGTCGTGTGCTCATGCATTCTCTACTATGGTGAGTTCTAGCAATTCCACCAGCTCTGGTCATATTCATTTCCTTTCCACCACATAAACTGCATGTTCAGCACCACAGAGTCCCATGCTTTTAACACATTACTGCTTGCCACTGCAGTAATATTGGACAAAAACAGCAGTACAAATGTGTTCGTTAGCGTCCACATTTCGATTATCTGAAGAGACTTCAGAGCAATATCTGAAACTTATTATACTGTCCTGGTTTCAGCTGGGATAGAGTTAATTGTCTTCCTAGTAGCTGGTACAGTGCTATGTTTTGAGTTCAGTATGAGAAGAATGTTGATAACACTGATGTTCTCAGTTGTTGCCAAGTAATGTTTAGTCTAAAGTCAAGGATTTTTCAGCTTCTGATGCCCAGCCAGCAAGAAGGCTGGTGGAGGGGCACAAGAAGTTGGGAGGGGACACAGCCAGGACAGCTGACCCAAACTGGCCAACGAGGTATTCCATACTATGTGACATCACATCTACGTATATTAACTGGGGGGAGTGGGGGTGGGGGGAATCGCTGCTCAGGGACTAGCTGGGCGTCAGTCGGCGGGTGGTGAGCAATTGCACTGCGCATCATTTGTACATTCCAATCCTTTTATTATTGCTGCTGTCATTTTATTAGTGTTATCATTATCCTTATTAGTTTCTTCTTTTCTGTTCTATTAAACTGTTCTTATCTCAACCCATGAGTTTTACTTCTTTTCCTGATTTTCTCCCCCATCCCACTGCGGGGGGGGGGGGGGGGGGGGGGGCGGTGAGTGAGCGGCTGTGTGGTGCTTAGTTGCTGGCTAGGGTTAAACCATGACATATACCAATAATGGGGGGGGGGGGGGGGGGGGGGGCTGTTAAATTTATATGTAACTGATATGCTAGAGCCTAATTTTCAGGGAAAACAGAATAATTTCATATTAAATCATTTTTACTTCTCACTTTAATTAAAACTTTCTTTTTTAGAAGTATATGGATCTCTAATTAGAAATTAGTTATGTCCCATTATTTTTAGTCAAGGTTTCCATTAGAACAACATGGAAATGTCAGTTGCAATGTCTAAGGCTAAGCACATCAATGAGCAGGACAAGGGAAATTTGAGAAAGAACGTTCAGCACAAGTGAGGAATTCCATTGTCTGGGAGCACCTGAAGAAGAGGAACTAACCTATCCTCACTCCTACAGAAAAGAATTAAGTCTCTCCAAAAAGGAAGAACTGGTAACAAAGTGAAAGAGGAGAAAATTAAGAAGGAACAGGAACAGGAAACTTTTTAGCAAGAAAAAGAAGAAGGAAAGCAACTATGGGCCCAGAACAGTAATAAAATTCTCAGCCTATAACTGGGTGAGAATTGCAAGATTAAATAGAGGGAGAAACAGAAAAAGAGCTTTTCATCTGTCCAGTCCACTGTGAACAGGAGGACAAATTATTTTTTTCACTTCCCCTTGCAACGGCTTTTATTTTCTTGAAATGTTAAGGTCTCCACCTTTCTTTAGCCTAAACAGAGTGTTTCCTGTCTTTCTGTATAAGTAATTATTTCTGCTCTCTTCTGCAGACTCTCCAAGTAGTCCATGTTTTTTTTAAATGTGAGATTGCCAAAACCACTTGCAACACAACTTCTTTGGTTTTTCCCCAAAAGACAGGATAAGCTCCTCCCCTAGAAATGATTCACACCTCTGACCTACTGAGTCTTGAAGAAAATGTAAAGGTGAGATTAGATTCAACATGTTTACTCTGGTACACAAACATTGGATCCGTTTTGCTGAGCATTACGTGGACAAATATATTTTGCATTTCCTTGTCATAAGCCCTGCCTCTTGTCTTGGAGGGGAGATGGCAGGAAAGGACAGCCAAAGGACATTCACAGGGAAAAGGAGGTTGAAACCTCCTCTTCTGTTGAACACTTTCCCATTTTCTTTAGACTCTCTCACAGCTTTTCTCAGAAAGATTCATTAAAACCAGAATCTAGTTCAGTAATCAGTTAAGTGCTTTCCTCACATTATATGCCAGGTATTAGTATTTTATAGAACAACAAGTTTTGTCTACTTATTTACACACCGTGGTTCCTGACCACTGAAGGTTTTGACACAAGCAGACTAAAACATTATTGTAATCCTGTAAACTTAATCCATTTTGTGCTGTACTGAAGATTAACTGTATTACATTTTAATCACAGCAAGGAAATGCATGTAAAATTAGAGTCTGAAAGAGAGAGGCTTAAAATGTTCTCATATTCTTATCACTGCTTTAAAATATGTATTGTCAGGGGACTGGATCCTACTCTAGGTACCACCTTCAGCACCTCGCACGTGCCATCTTCAAACCAGCCAGACAAGATTCTTTATGGGGCATTTTGCTTAACTGTACAGTGGGACTATATTCCCCAGCCATCCTCGAAGAGCACGTGAGATACAAAGATTAAAGTAAGTAAGTAAGTGCTTGGTACAATTATAATAAAGAAAAATATCTACCACAGCCTTAATGAAAAAAAAGAAAGCAAAGACATGCCAGTCCAAAGCCCATGTTTCACATGTGTATGGTTCTCTGTGAAACTCTTCCAACTATTCCTAAGGACACACATGTAGTCCTTATGCATAACACAGCCTGACATGCAAAAGCTTGTATTCAAATCAATACTGCTGAGTTCATACAAGGCCAGAGATAGTTTTTAATCATTAGAAGAGTTGTTAAGATATTAAGGCTACAAAATAAAGTATTTTTTGATTCTTTCCAAAGTCTTCCTTAATTGTAAGAAAAAAAATCCAGCTTTTAATAAGTGCTACAAAGTATGTGATGGATACATTAAGAAAAACAAGAAAATTTGAAGTAATTTAATTCAGATTTTGAGCTACTATTCCTGTCCAACTATTGCAGAAAATTACCTCTCTATACTGGTACCCAATCAGGATAATGGTAGCCTGTGCCTTCCATTCAAGTTGTACTAGAGGATATACAGACTGATTCTGCACCTCTATTTTATATTCCTTTTTTTTTTTTTTTTTTTTTGAGAAAACTTTGTATTTTCTCAATGGTTTATGACAATAATAGTTATCATTAACAGAAAAAATACATAGTATCAGCTATGAAAAACGTGGTTTTGCTGTCAGTTGGACAGTTTGTATTCTGTATAAGTCTTCAAATAGAGTAATGTTACAGGATTTTTTTATCAGCTTTTAGCAGGATTTTGCAAATTGTAACTTGCGTGAAAAGACCCTTATCTACACTGTTCCACTGAGGCCCAAGGATCTGCCCTCATTATTCCAGGTAACACATAAGGGCTATAAAGCATCTTCCTATGCATGCCAGGTACAAATAGTTATTAGAACAAATGATGAGCTAAGCGATTTCAGCACAAGGAAAAAAGGAACTAGACCAGACCCAATCTGAAAAGTAAATCATTAACACAAGCACTTTCTCGAGGTGAACATTTCATTCTGTGACTAGCTGAATTCTGATTCTTAAAATCAACACAGCAGAGGGTGTCGTGATAATGACTCTGTTTACTTACGTTATAATCATACTTATTCACATATGATTAATGACTAAGTATACAGTGAATCTATAAAACCCGAGGACGTACAGTACCAAGCAGTGTTCCTGCCTCATTGTTACCTTGAAGCCTAATGTACTTGGTATCAGTTTGATTGGATGGTTTCCTTCAATTCTCCAAAACAGAATAAGAGTTAACTGTAACAATTTAGTTTACTGAACTGTCAGTTTTATTCTAGGAAAGCTACTATTTTCATCTCAACACAAATTGAAGACTTGTATCAAAATGTATTGTGGAGATTATGTGAGTATAACGATCTGTTCTCTGAAATCTTTCAAAATTTTTCATTGCTCTTGAGTTGCCATCACACAGGTTGGGACACATTTCCTTCCACTGGTAGAAATTAATCTCAGGTGAAGTTAATTTATTTGTGACTTGGGTCTAATTCTGGGGTTACGTACAGTGTATATGAAGTGTCTGAAATGAAGTTTAAAATATAAAATCTTCATTATAATGAAGATAAAATATGAAGAATTGTCAGTTCTTGTCTCATGAATTTAGACCTTTTACGACAAAATAATTTGTCTTTTATCTCTTTCTGAGACTCCGTTTGTGGGTTTTCTATACTTGCATTTAGCTGTTACACAAGATACAAAATTGCATACTATCACCTAACTATTAAAAATAAAAATCTGAGTTGTTCAGAAGATACCAATTCCTGGCACTGTTTTGGTGGCTTTATATTTTCACATGACAGTCCGTAACTGCATAAAGTAACTGAATAGCTTTATCATTATAAACTGGTTTTTTGTTCACAATGTGAAAAATATTTTAAAGCAAAGAAATGCTACCTCTACAAGGGCCATAACACAGGAAAAGCTATCAATTATTGTTCCCCATCAATAAATTGTAGCAATATATTAAATGGTTTCATTAACACTCTTAAAGAAAACAAAAGTTCATACTGCAATGCTAAATCTCCATTCTGAAAGCTACTATAGTTATTATTTCATGACAGCAAAATATGAAATTGCTTTCTGCACTTGGCATACTGATAATTATGTTCACTAAAGACTTTCTTTTAATTACTCTTAATAGGAATAATGATTCATTCCTCTCAAATGCTTTTTGCATGTGCATTCCCAATAAATTTACAGATCAATATAGAATTTTCTAAAGGATGAACATTTTTTTCCTTATTTTATTTGAAAGAATAATTGCACTAATTATTCCAGTCTCATCAGTAAAGTATTTCTTTCTATAAAATTATATTGCATATATTTGTTTTTCTAAAGTAATAGGTATTGAATGGATTTTACTAATGTGTTTGGTTTTCTGCAGTTTGGGATCTTGCATTCTTTACCACACCAGTTAAGGACTGCAAAGGGATTTTCTTCTTTGTTTCTTATTTTCTCTTTTAATTACTATGTTATTAATCTATTCCTGATAATTAAAGGAAGACAGGAAGAATAACTCCATCTGACAAAGCTAGTAGATCCATTTCAGTTGGAGAAGTCAGGAAGTTCAGTTTCTTTTCTTCTACTAATTTATCGAGATCAATTGTATTTAAATTATTGACACTGCATCTGCATATAGTACATTGCCTGCTAATAATGGTAGTACATTATAAAATGGCTTATAGAAGAAATTCTTTTGCTTTAAAATTGGTATTTATGATACCAATGTAATCATTAAAATTGGTAATTATGATATTTGTAATAACATTGCAATAGTTTGATAGTATTATTAAAAAAAATTGAATAGATTACACATTAATTCTTAACTGTGGGAGATGTTTACACCAGCTATTTTAGGCTTACTTTAATGTAATCATTGTGCATTAGTCAGCCTTTAGGACCACTTGAGCAGAGAAGGAACTTAAGTTTCTAATTTTGATCCTCTGAATTGCACCAAAATACTCCAAAATAAATGGTATGAATACCATTTCTCTATTCCCTCTGCTTCTAAACATACAAAGACGCACTGATGAGCCCTTTTTTTTTTGTAATCACAGAAGTAAGAGAGCAGAGAAGCAACTGTAGACAATGGGGTGCATATTGGTCTCAGGAAAGACATCAAAACCTGACTACAGGCTTTCTCTGGAAAGTATTGTGATGGATTCTCAGGTTGGGTAAATTTTTATTGTTTATTCCCATTTCCATGTGTTGTGGGGTGCAGAAGGGAGAGAAATTAGGGGTTTGTATGAACTAGCTCACTGGATCCTAACCAGTGGAGCAGACTTCCCTGCTGAGGCATCCAGACCGAAAGGGGACATGTAGTGCGGAGCCCACGCAAACATTCTCCCCTGGATGTCTGCTGGTTCAAGATAAAGTTGGTCATGGAGTAGTGGCAGCTTTCTCAGATGAGACTCAGCAACAAAACAGCAGAAAAATCACTCTTTCTAGCAAATCATGAGCAAGAAAGCAGGGCTTACACAGGACTGACTGGTGAGGCTGCCACATTAATTTCTTTCTTGTTTACTCTTCCTAAACACAACCTTAGATTGAGAACATGTCTTAAAAGCCCACTTTAGACTGAAAGATATTTTTCAAGGGATCCCAAAACATCAATATACCTTTAATTCAGAAGCATAAGAAACATGAAAAAAGAATTGGAAGGATTACTTTCAAAATTTACTTGGTTCTTCAAGATTATCTCATTTATATTTTATGTTACCCATATTAGTAATTACATATGTTATATATGAACAACTGGATAGGATAGAGTCCCCCAAGATCAAGAATGAGATGTACAAAATGTTAACAGCAGCAGTTCTGCCAGATTCAGCAATGCAGGGCGACATCATTATCAGATTACATACAGAAAATGGCTCCCAACAGTACCACAGAGGTAAAACTACCAGAAATTAGATAAGATGACATCTGTGACCTCTCTAAAATACATATACAGGGAAAGATGGGAGGCTTTGGAGAAAGAATTTTCTATGTTTAAAAGTACCCCTTCCGTTACTGTATCATATATTATTCAAATGAAGTGTAACACATATGATAAACTCACAGTAAATCAAAATACTCATGAAATTTTTACTTAATAAAGTTGCACACAAAGGATATCTTTGCAAAAGTATAGCTAGCTCATAGCATGTAGTTAGGTAATAAAGCAAGCATTTTATTTTAGTAGATATTCCCTATGGGAAACATTCAGACTAAGGAGTCTGACTTTGACTGTTATCAGCAGAATGACTTACTGAACAAATATTATTAGAAGGTTGTTCATACTTTAGATTGCTTTTTCCATCACAAGACTGAATTGGCTGAAGTTTACACATCATAATTTGATAAAAGCAGCCTCAGCTTTTACTGATACTTTTGTTGAACTGCTTATGGCTTTGGTCAGGAAAAGCTCTAACTTCCTTGCTCTCGCACAGAAGGAAGGTGGAATGCAATTATAATTTTTCAGACTTACTACAAATTTTACAGTCCCTTTCCAATCTCTTTTGTTGTTTTGATTCATTCCACTAACACCACACAAGGCTCTTCTGTCTGCACAGCTGTTTTGGAGTCAGTTCCTTTCAAAAGACTTAAATGTACATGGGCAAAAACACAGAGATATGTATGAAGTGCCCACCTGGACCACCTCTGTGGAACAGACCTGTGTTTTTGTAGGTGAGGGCATCTTGATGTCAGAAAGAGGATTAAAATCCTTAAAGTCAAAAATCACCAAATCACCCCTGGAGATTTGTTTGGCTTACCTTTAGGTGCTTGGATACTTTGTGAGGAAAAAGCAAAATATTGTTGATTTTCTTCTTCTGAATAATAGATATCCTTTTCGTTAGGAAGCTTCAGAAGAAAGAGTATGAAAAGCATTTCTCCAAGCTCACAGAGAGCATCTGGTCTAAACTAACGCATAAAAAGGCCAAATTGCTCTCAGAAATAACTTTCCTCAGCTGCCCTTTGAGGGCATTTTCTTTCTAATGCAGAAAGCCCTTCCATGCTGAATACTATGCTTGGAAGGAGTGCTCCACCAAAATGGTGTATATGTGATGAGGGATGCTAGAATCCAGATATCAAAATCAAAACAGTCTTCTAAATTGTGGAATTCTTCATGTTCTTTCAGTGACCATACCAGGCATTTTCCCCCCAGTTTCTTCAGAAAATTTGGCTGTATTTCTGTGTATTTGTCCCTACCATCTGTCCCAACCAGTAACTTTGAACTTGATAGTGAATTTCTATCATATTTGGCAGAGGAATGGCAATCTCTTCTGCAGTTTTGGGAAAACACTGCTCAATGGAGGTGAGGGAACCAAATTCTTTTCCAGTTAAAAAAATACAGCAGTTTAAACTCAACAGTCATTTATTCTATTGGCCTAGCATTAGCCAAGCACTACATGCATACTTTGGACTCAGTCACAGGACAAACCATCTTTTATTTAGCCAGTGGCTGACTTGGAAAGCACCTGATAGATCGCAAATGTAGATGGAGATTCAAGGAACAATGAGGGGAAATTAACTGCTGGTTTTGTGGCTGGAGGAAGTAGGAATACAGAATCAAAAGAATCTGGAAGAAACCAGTTGTTACTAGCTGCAGTGCTCACAGGACAACTTGTATCACAAAACAATGTATTTCAAAACAATACACCATCCTAATATCCACAAAATCCACATCCTTGCACCCAAACTGAGTAACTGAATGTGACATTGTTTGGCCAGCAAAACACCTATGTATGCACTTGTGAGGATGGATACTTTTGAGTGCAGACAACTCGAAGGAAAATTTAGTGTTACTGTATCCTGTCCATTGTACCTAATGAATATATCTAAACATATGAAAATCTGGAAAGAGCCACAGAATAATGCATGAGTTTTCACAAGGTTCATTATGAAGACTGTGGGAACATGCAGTGTATTAGTGTTGTGGTTTAACCCTAGCCAGCAACTAAGCACCACACAGCCGCTCACTCACTCTCCCCCCTACCCAGTGGGATGGGGGAGAAAATCAGGAAAAGAAGTAAAACTCATGGGTTGAGATAAGAACAGTTTAATAGAACAGAAAAGAAGAAACTAATAAGGATAATGATAACACTAATAAAATGACAGCAGCAATAATAAAAGGATTGGAATGTACAAATGATGTGCAGTGCAATTGCTCACCACCCGCCGACTGACGCCCAGCTAGTCCCTGAGCAGCGATTCCCCCCACCCCCACTCCCCCCAGTTAATATACGTAGATGTGATGTCACATAGTATGGAATACCTCGTTGGCCAGTTTGGGTCAGCTGTCCTGACTGTGTCCCCTCCCAACTTCTTGTGCCCCTCCACCAGCCTTCTTGCTGGCTGGGCATCAGAAGCTGAAAAATCCTTGACTTTAGACTAAACATTACTTGGCAACAAGTGAAAACATCAGTGTTATCAACATTCTTCTCATACTGAACCCAAAAACATAGCACTGTACCAGCTACTAGGAAGACAATTAACTCTATCCCAGCTGAAACCAGGACAATTAGTAATGAGGATATCTGAAGGGTATCTGGGTAAGAGAGGGGTGAGGAGATTGTCTAAATTTAACCATCATCTTGTATAAAACAAAGCTTTACTGTCTTTGACAAAGTTATGTACATTTACACCAACTGAGGACCTAGCCCACATTTCTTCTTTATGCTTTTTAGATCGGTATTTCCTTAAGACAATATTTAGACATCCCCTCCCTTTTTTTTTCTTTTTCTTTTTTTTTTTTTTTTTTGATGAATGACTATATTTACCATGACAGAGCTGAATAATGAGCTGTCTGCACTGACTCTGATCTGGTTCGAGATGCTTAGAAGTTCAGCTCTGCAGTTTCAGTATATGCTAACGTCCCTTTGGAAATGTGTAACTACATTCAGATACTACTGAAATAGTGAACACCTTACTTACTATGGGATCCGCCCTAGATTATTATAAATAAAACCCATTTAGGGAAGGAATCTTTTTAATGTGATTGATTTATGACTGGTAAGATAAACTGGCTTGCTCTAGCTTCCATACAGACATTATAGTTAGGCTCACTTAATATCCGTAAACAACAACTTTATTTTCTGTGCAAGTATCAAAGTCTGTCACTCCTAACAGTCAAATCTCTTAGGCTCCATGCTCATTATATCTTCATTATTTTCCCTTTTGGAAAATGAAAATGCATAAATAAATTGCACATGAAGTTCACAGTGGTTTTATATTGACAATGGACACAATTCTTACCAGCACGATAAGTCAAATAGCCACATTATGTACAGTGGACACCAGCAATCACTGACATAAATGTCAAGTTTTGTGCCTGATCCTGCAAAAAGTTTAGAATTCTTCAAAGTATATGTCTGGAATTGATGTACACCCTACAGGATTGACCCCCAGAGCATAATGCACATTTTGTTATCACTCAATCCCACATCACTGAGACCAATGGTTGATTGATAATGTTTACTTATTTTTAAAATGTTATTGGAGAAATTCCTGTTAATTTTTGGCTTTGAAAAAAATTATACAATTATTAGATGGAATGGAGGGTTGGTAGGTCATCTAGCCCAGCCTCCTTATCAAAACAGGGTCAACGCTGAATTCAGACCAAGGTGGTTAGAGGTTTGCCCAGTTCAGTTTCTAAAACCTTTGAGGACCAAGACTCCACAACTTCTTCAGGCAACTTCTACTACTTGGTTATCCCAACAGTAAAAAATGTCTTCTTCACATCCAGCCAGAACATTCCATGCTTTGTTTTATGACTTGCTTTTCATTCTTCACGCACCTCAGTAAAGAGCCTGGCTCCATGTTCTTGATGGTCTTCCCATAGGTCCTGCAGAGCAGCTGTTGGGTCCCCGCAAAGCTGTCTCTTCTCCAGTCAAAGTCCAGTTCCCTCAGCTTCTCCTCACAGGGCTAGTGCTCCAGCCTTTTGACCACCTTGGAGACCCTCCACTGTCCATCAACAAGTTCTCCTTGCTTTCCTCAGCAAGGTGTAAAACAGTTTTGCTCACTAAGGGCACGACCCAAAGCTCCCTGAAATCAATAAAAAGACCTCCATTGACACTAACCATAAGATTTCGATAAAGTCCTAGTACTAAGAATGTTAAAAGTGATCCAAAAATGTCCCAGCTCTTCTCAACTTTCAAAAAATTTCTGTTACTTCTGAATCACAGTTTTGTTTTACTTGTATGGGTGCATTGGAGAGCATTGTATTTAAAGAAATTATATTCAGTGAACGTACCTGTTACGGAGGCACGCACAATCAAATCCAACAGGTGTTAAAGCTCAGATTTATTCTTCAGTAAAATGTTAGTTAGAACTCTGGTAACATTTTGTAAACCACAGACTCAATGATGTAAGGGGAATTAATACTACACAGCCGACTTAAGAATTCTTAAGATTTAAAATGATGGCTCAAAATGCACGTATCACTCACCTAAAAGATGAGGGCTCTCTACCTCAAGAAGTTACCTAGGGCAGCATCCCAACCCAAGGTTTTTTTCCTCTCCTCCCTGCCTGGAGAAGTTTCGTTTCCTGTCGGGGTGCACTCTTCCTCTGATATCACCAAGACAACCACAATGCAACTTTCACTGCTGTGGATTTAGCTTTGCCATGAAGTGTAATTTCTGCTCATAGCAAACAGCAATATAATGTTCATTAAAATTCATTAAAATTCAGGATCACAAAGTTGATGTAAGCATGAATCTTAGCTATTTTAATCCCCACCCATATATCGCCATCTTCCTGAGTTTAGCAGTTTTGTATTTCAGCACCTATGTCAATTAGTTATTTTGTACTCCAGCGAACCTCTGAATCACTTTTATTTGAAGAAGGCAGACACAGAGCATACTTGGTTTTAGTCTGGAGAGAGAATACTGCCTTCGATTTTAGTATTGAGTATACAGTAGCTGGTTACAGATAAATAATTAAAATGGGACTTTTCTACAGAGGGAGACTCAGACATATTAAACCCAGGGTCAGAGAAAGCAATAAAGGCCTGGTCTGCCTTCCTTCCAAACAATGGAAATAGTCCCTGACACTTTAATATATGCTAGTGTGGATCTTAAAATAGCTTAATGATTATGGATATACAGGACAACTTGGATATTTTAGTAGCTTTTCCTCTTTTAAAAAGTTTCACTGATAAAGCCAATTTCAGCAGACTAAAGCTGAATTAGCATTTAGAGTTCTGACCAGAAAAGTTTAACTTTAAAAGAGCCTGCTTTTTACAAATCAAAGAAAGAAACTTATTCAGTCTGTAGATGAAAGGCTGGAAATTAATTTTTAACATTATAAATTATAGCCCAGAAGTGCTGAACTACAATTAAACGATAACGACTTTAATTGTCAAACTATTTCTTAAGAAAGGGAAAGATGATGTCAGTGCAATCCTAGCCTTTCCCCCTCCTTACACCACTGTTCTTCTGATCCTGTTTTCCTGAATTCTTTTGCCTTTATTCTATAGCAGCCTAGTGCTCAAGGTGCACAACATACTCTGTACTGATTTTTGCCATAGTTTACTACTGCTCTTGTTGGGCACATCAGTAATTTTTTTTAATGTTGTTTCTATCTAGGGTGGCTTCTGTTAAAAGCATAAATTGTGGTGTCCCCCCCTTTTTTTAAGATGATCACCACAGTAATTCTTGATGCTCTGTCTCACAGCAGTTGCCACCTCATGTTTTCTATTTCACAGAGGAAGCTGTAGCGATTCTGAAGGTTTTTATTCACTTTGATTTATGATGTGCTTTCTGGTCCTGTAAAATATTTTCAACTAATCTTCAGAAGGAGTTATTGTAATGTGATTGCTGCCTCAAAGCTGTTGGAATCTGATGATGGTACCAGTGCTATGGCCTTCCTAACAATTCATCCTGATCGATGGGAGCTGTTGCTTGAATTACTCAGAACCCTGTTGGACATTTCATTCACTGGAGGGTGTTTAAAGGTTTATTTTTTCTCTATGTAGGTAGCTTTTTTTCTTTCACATAAATATCACTTGATGTTCAGGATCTTCTGGTGGATATTTAGAAGAATTAAATATATTTTTAAAAATAAACATTAAGTAAGAAAAATCTCAACAGGGGAATGACTTAGCATCCCTCTAGTGACCATCTTAAGGCATGTGGAAGAAAAGTCATGAGATCATACTACTAATTTCCCTATGCTTTTCAGAGCTTAGGGGAGAAAAAGATGTTATGTAAGCAAAAAAGAAATGACCATAGACTCAAAACTGGCTGTCCTGCTGTCAGAGTCCAATACTCTCTCACCAGGTTCTTTTAGATATTCCACCCAGAGAGGTTGTAATGTATAATATCAAATCTAGTTATTTGAAGATAAGTGATTTTACACAGGATTTTCAGTCTAGCAGAGTAGTACACAATGTACTGAAAACACAATACAAATGTGATACGGATGAGATCCCCATTACTGGTCTCTATGTTATGCTCACTGTTACAATACTGGGCATGCCCAGTCACCAGGAAGGAATACATGGGTTGAAGCCAGCTCAAGCCCATTGCTCTCTTCCAAGTTATTTTGCTAGTTGTTTAGCATTTAAAGTCTGTGTTGGGCTGAGACACGTATGTACTCACTCTTCTCAAGCTGGTCTGGCTAACTTAGGGAGACATTCACACCCTTTTAATGAACTCAGGTATAAACATTTACACTACCAGTTCACCCACTCAACTGTTGATAGCCGTTTATCTAAAACAAAGGCCAGCCTCAGTCCCCTTTGTGTTGAGATAAAATCAGCTTTCTTCACAACAGCTGTGGTCAGTTACATCCTGCATTATTCCCTGAGCTTCATGGGCACGCTGCCCTTGCCCAGCTCCTCCGAGCCTTCTTCCATTATAGGGGTTTATTGGTCAGTCACAGCTGACTTCAGTGGAAATGAAGTGAAATAGCAGTACGTGTAACTACATTCAGGTGTTCAATCAACCCTAAAAATGCCCTGCTTCAAAACAGGGCAGTAGAAATTCTCTAACCAAAGATAATGGGAAGGAACAACCTATTCCCATGTAGTTGCCTGCTCCCTGATCAAAATTCAATCTGCTGTAATTTCATTCGGTTACCAAATGCCTCTACTGCTCTGCTCTCTCAGTTTGTGTAGTGAGGAACACTGCTGCTAGGTATGCATTTCCTAGGCATGCAAATCCTGTATAATTTGGGGAGGAAACATGATTTTGCACCCTGGTCCCTAGGTTCTGGAAGCAGAGCCCCAGCTTCCCCAAGGTGAGTGTTGTTTTGACTTATTTCCTCATTTTCTTGAGGAATGTTGATCAAAAGAATGTTGTAACCAGACGCTTCTAAAATATGACAAGACTGTAACAAGTTTTTGCAAAACAAAATGCCTGCTACGACCTCCAGGTTTATCTCTCAGTACAGGGGATTATTGTGAGCATTCAGTCTTGCTCAACAACTTAGAACTACACCATCTCTTTCATGCTTTCACTCTCCCCATAAAACTACACCAAAAGGCATCAGAGCAGTCGCTTGCCCAGAAAAGCATCCTTTTGGATTTCTGAGTTGCTTTTGAAGCAAGTTTTTTACTTCTCACCTGCTGTGTAGCATCTTGTCACCACAGGACAGTAGTGCCACCTGCCATCACGGCACTAAGGCCTGTCAGTCTGTGACAGGTGTATGGATTGTCCGCACAGGATTTACTTCAGAGAGACACAGACAGCACCGCAGCATACAAGAATCAATCCCTGTCTCCACTGGACTGTCTACCAATAAATTTCCTTGGCTTTGCCTTCCATGCTAAATAACACACAGCACTCTCAAATTATTTGTTACTGGACAAAAGAAAAAAAAAGGCTACAACACACAGCAAGTGGTAGGCTACTGCTGTGTAATCACACTGAATTCAGACCCCAAATTACCAAAGTTCAGCTCTAAAGGCTTGGCCCAGATCTGCTTGTGCCCATATTTCAAAAATTCAACGAAAACAGGTGAAATAAGTTTAATAAGTAATAAAATCCAGAAGATTTTGAAATTAAGTGCATAAAGTGAACCAGGAATGCTTCTGCAGGCTTGAAACTATGAAAGTGGTTACAGGATAAAACTGACATAGGTTGTGATGGAATAAATCTTCCTAAACGTTAGGCTGTGCAAACACCAAAAAGTAGCAAAGTACTTTCTTCAAGGTACACAACATTGCAACAATAACTCTGTGAGCTATGCCAGCAGTAAGACATCATTAGTTATGTAGAAATTCCTTCCAAGTATCCTGACAGCATGTACACTGTAAATCTCAGGTCAGAGAACTGTTATATATTGGCAGAATGCTGAATTTGCTGAAAAACCACTCTGAAAATCCAAATACAAGTGAGGTATACTGAAAATCCTCATCAAAAATAACACTCTGGGACAAATGTCTTCCGTGGGACGGAAGACGAAGCCAAGTACAATGTGTACACTATAAGAAAATTTTAAATAAATTTTAATTTGTTTAAAAACAAACAAAAGGGTGATAGTTCTTTCCCACAAAGGGCTTGTATTAAAAAGAAGTTGTATTTGACTGTATCTTCTAAAAGTTTTTACCTGAACCTCCATATTTAATTTGGTTCTACTTAAAAACATAGTGGTTTTAATTAGATCCTGGCTAGGAGATAGGCATTTACTAAATCAGGTTTAATCTACTGATGGTGAGCCTCAAATAATGAGACAGTGAATACTTCATAAAAGAAGTGTTCAGCAACTCTGATGAACCAAGGGAGAATTGACCACATTCAAGAATCCATTATTTTGCCTGAAAGATACATTACAAAGGCTGTGTTGAGTTTTTTGGTCAAAAATTTACAAGCCTGCAAATCTGTATATTCATATTCTATGATCAATTCCTCCATTATATTTTTGCAAATATGCATTCATGCAAAGCCCTTTTTTTTGTTTGTTTGTTTTCACTGTTTCATGAATAAAGATATATATTCAGAAATTATTAATGCTTGCTTCCATTCTGACTGAGAGGTGATATCTACTTCGAAAACCACTTTTACTCATTTTTCATTCCAAGGACTATGCAGGAATCCAGCCTTAAAGCATTCACTAAGTTAGTCACGTCTTTCTGATTTTAGTGCAAGTATCATAAATGCTGAAAAGATCAGTGACTTACTGGTTCATTTTGTGATACCACAAACCTGAATGTGTGAAAGGAAATACTTTGAGATAACTAATCTTTACAGGAATTGAACTTGTTCAAAGCTGATGCAGAGATGAAGAGCCAGCACAGGTATTTTAAATTAGATTTGAATAAATGCACTCATGTCCTACATTTTCTCTCCTCCCCACCACCATCCTTCTGACCAGTGAGGGCTGTGACAGGTTCAGACAGCACTTAAACTGAATGCCAGATATGCTTATGCTTTCTAACTTTGGTTTAAAGTGCAAACTCAAAGTCTTTGAATCTTATTATCTGTTACTTGCATCCATTTGCATCCTACTATTCTTTATTATTATTGCCATCAAAATGTTTTCCGTTTTGGCAACCCTAACATAATATTTGATGATGTGTCGCTTTTGGATTTGTTTTGGTTTTCCTCTGAAGATTGATGAGCTTTTTTATGTCAGACATTTTGGGAAGCATGAATTACAGAGCCAGAAAGCTAAAACTTCATTTTTTCCTAACTCATAGCATATATCAATATATATTTTTGATTCTGCATTCTAACAGTGTCTTCTATCACTTCTTTCCATAGTTATTTTGTTTATTAGTAAGCTTGGTGTGGTTTGTCCAGCTGGCCAACCACAGAGCTCAAGCATTTCTGTCTCCTGAGCTGCAGAGAATGATGATTGAACTAAGGTCAGCATTATTTGACATGCTAGCAAAAGGGGAGGGGAAATGGCGCTTCATGTACCATCTGGCCAAACAGCACTTGGCACTCCACACTGCTGCAAACAGCACGTGCCTAGAAAACTTCTGGTGAACAACATTTGAAGAAGTATGTGTACTGTCAATAACTAGGATGTCATGAGGATATAAACTCCCAATTTCTGAGGCTAGTATCTGCAGAGCCCTACCCTAGAGATACGTTAAGTGACAAGTGAGGCCCAGGCTATACAGCCAATTCCCACACTGACAAAGGAAGATGGGATGGAGCATATCTTAAGGATGAGTCTGCAATTCATTTTAAATACAATAACATATATCAACCTACAAAAATTGGCATGGTCTCATTGTCTTCTCTATGGCAAGTATTTATTTCCATATCTCCAAAATATTTTTTTCTCATTATTTTCCTGATTGTTTTAATGAATACAAAGGCACTACGTATTTTACGTTCAGTTGTAAAAATTTGACCTTGTATTTAAATGATGAACAACAAACTGCAGAAGGATATTTGTCTACTGGCCAGTACTTTCTTTTTTGTGTAAAGGCTTGTTGCCCTATTAGTACTTTTTAAAGTAACTCCTTTAAAAATCTTAAATTTCTGACCATACATTCTTTTCCTCACTTAGCCACTGACAATTTGTTGCCCCTACCTTTGCTTGGTGGGTCTAAAATAATGATCAAACACATCAAGAAATGATGTCTTCCTTCTCACCTAAAATATCCACTTCTTGCTTGGTGCTTTTTAATTCCTTTGCTAAAATTGCAAGCCATACAAAATCTGTATGTGTATGTCATTACTACTGAAGGCACAACATATAAAAGGCTTTCAAGTGTATGTAAAGTCAGCAAACAAACAAACAAATTAATTAGTGTAATCAGTGTAACTCCTGATTCTAGGAAGTATTCATAAAAATACCCCGTTTTTATTTATAAAATATATCTCATTTTTCCTTGAAATGTAAATTTCAAGTTAACAGTGTCATTTTAATCAGATGTATTGACTGGGACCAGGAATCATCATAAAAGATAACTTTTATACTTGGTACATCTGGAAAAGCAGGTAGAATCCTCAGAGGAACTAAAGAGGTTAACGAGGGGACAGAGCTAAGTAGCTTTCAACCTCAGTTATCTTCTCCCGTATACGTATGGGTCTGTGATTCTATTAAAACGAATACATCAGTTCTTTTTATTATTCACAGATTTCTTAAAAAGAATAAGAAAAAATACATGAGATAAAGTATTACTGAGAATGAACTGACAGTAATTTAATCAGTCGCAAAGCAACTAGAAAAATGTGTTGCCTTCTACATGGCATATCAGAAAGCTATCTCATGCTTAGCAGTAACATAATTTCTTTAAAAAAAACTACTAGGTTTGTAAGCAACCTATGTACCTCATTCATCATTTTCTTACTAGTCCTTTCAAATTAGAAATACCGTGAGAAATAGATATTGAAGACTGTCAGGGATACCATGGATTAACTCTGAAAGGTAAAATAATATTTTCAGGAAAAGGTTGGGAAAGAGACAAAAACATGGTTCCATTTAAATGCAAAAAAAATTAATTAAATTTAATTTTTTTTTCAGACCTAACTCATGCTAGTTAGTGGCAACTTCCTCAGATATGGTCTGTCTTCCTAGGGCTTACTGCAACTTAAGTTCTGTTTCATAAATTAAAAACTTTGCATCCTGTTCCCCATGAAGCAAAGACAATGTTATGATTGTTGGTTTTCAACAAAACTACATATGCAGTGTTATAGATGTAAAACACCTCAATTAAAGGCTGCTTTCTCCTTTAGCAGATACAAGGAACAATTTTTCCTGCTCCAAATTTTAACCCTATTACGGATGCCCAGTTGCTAGGAGGAGCACTACAGGGAATTAGTGAGTATCTTGACTGATTCTAACACATCTTTTTTTTTTTTTTTTTTTTTTTTCAGAAAGCTCTCATAAAATAACAAGCATTAGCCAAAATAAAAACTCATAAAATTTAAAGTGTCACCACATATCTGTTGATTCTTCAAGGTATCACAATAAGACACACTGGTGATGTCCAAATAAATCATGTATTTGCATTTTACAGGAACTAAGAGGTGATTAAGATTAATCCAAAATCTATACCAACACTTATAGTAATAAATGCTTTCCTTGAGGAAAATAAAAAGAGAACAGAATTCTGTCTTATGTCACTACAGTGAAGGTCAACAAAGGAAAGGTTTTTAATTGTAACTTCAACAATTAACTATTACCAGGGACTGTTAAGTCTTTTAATTAGTCATCAAGAAATAAAAAAAAATGGAGCAGGAAGTTTAAAGAATTTATTATCTTTCACTCACGAGCAATTTTTCCTTTCAGTCTATGTACAAAAAAAATTTTTGGTCACCAAAGCATTTTTTCTATATTCAGATTTTTGTGTTTTCCTGTTGAACATTGTTGGTATTGCTGAGGGTCAGAATACTGATTTTTTTTTTTTTTTTTTTTTTAACTATCTGAAACATCTGCCTCACATTACAATTGTTTTCTACATCAGAATTTTTATAGGGCTCGGGCTTCTCACAAGGTTGTACAGCTCCAAATCTTGCATTCTGTTTTCAGTTTCTTCAGTGGAAATGTGAGGACTCAGACTTAATGTCAAATGAACCACAATGAGTATTATTAATCAAGGGGAACCTGAAGTAGCTTTTTGATTAGTTGGTTACAGATGAAAAGTTGTAAACATTTTGCTAAACTTCAAACAGTACTTTTAATGCAATGTTGCTAACATGACAATGCAGAAACAATTCTCTTCATTTAATACTGTAAATACAAGCGCATTAACCTTACTTTTAATTTACCTATCAAAGTACATGGAACAAAGTTCTAATTTCAAGGACAAATAATAAAAAATGGCAAAATAAAAAGTTAAGCTTCACAGGAGTTTAAGTCTCCATAGTCTTTACAGGCACTGACACCCTGACCGTGAATCTTGCACACGACATTCATTCTTGTGAGGAGGTTCAGTCACATATGTTGTCCCACTGACACCAGTGGTATTACACAAATGAATAAAGTTATTTAGGTTTTTAAATATTTCCTGAATCCTTCTTAGTTTTTACTGTAGAGACTATATAAACTGTACAGATTCCTAGTGATAATTTTCTGAAAAGCAAAAAGAAATCCTTATGCACAGAGTTTCAGTAATACTTCGATTTTGTGAGTTTGACAGAAATGAATCAGACTGATGTCAAATCAGTGTCTTGCTAAAAAGCTGGTGTTACTGTGGCTAGATGATCCAGAAGAAAGAGAACTAAACCTGATGTATAATGAGCTAATACAGACTTCCTCTGCCAACTTAAAAAAGCTAAATGTATTCAAAGTCCAATTACATTTGTGTCAAAATGGAACCTGTCAGTTATAGATTATGTGATAAAATCTGCCTAACAAAGCTGTAATAAGTACAGAATGTGTGTCTGTAACATATATACAGACATGTATGCCTATATAACAATGACTGGTAGAAACTTGAGAGACTAGCCTACTCCATTCAGATGCTAGCTGATCCCCATGCTTTCCAGCCTAATTCATCTCTGTTACAAGTGTGATAAAGGCAACTGATTTACACTTGGAGATACATTTATGCTGTAATGTCATTAAAATGCTCAGCCATCTGAAATTACCAAAAGCCAACTTTTGGGATGGAAAAAATATTTAAAATTATAAAATAATTTTCAGAATATGTTAATCGTTATCTTCTTTTTCATGAGCAGTAAATCCTGAGTCATTATAGAAGTTTAGCAGTATGCTTTAGCCATCAAGCAAAAGATCATAGGTAACCTTCAACAAAATGCCCTTGGAAATTGGTTAAAATATTATGTTTTTTAAAACTTCATAACTTATTTTATATAGTTCCTCTGAAAATATATATCTTTCAGTTTTTCAACAAATGGTCTGACCATAATTTGTCATCCCCATAGAAGAGATCCCTAATCCTGAAATGACAACTTAATCAATATCAACAGGGCATACAAGTATGACTTCCCAGGCTCAGCCACAAATTCTGCTAGTGTGCCTACTTCTGAATAGATGAAAGCTTCTATCTGTTTTATTGATGCTTTCAAATCCATTGAGCTTGAGAGAGATGGTGATGCATCTAAGACTACTTCACTTTTTGTTGGTATTATACCAGCAAGTGAAAGATACATCTGCACAGTAAATATAACTGATGTTGGTAAATACCAGTGGGATATTAATTTGTTGATCTATTTTTTCCAAGAAATTAGGATAATGTTCTTGAACAAAGCATGAACAATCACAAATGTAAGTAAATAACAACACTTTGTTAATTTAGAGTCTGTGTCATGCTTCCTTTACAGGTTGTGAAAAAGATGTGTTGATTGATATCCTAACACAGCGTTGCAATTCACAGCGGCTTATGATTGCTGAGGCGTACAGAGACATGTATGGCAGGGTACGACAGAGCCATTTTGTACTTTCACTACTTCTGCCTCTCCTGTCTCCAGTGAGGTTGGTCAGCCCTTCTCTCAGGTCAGTCACTGGAACCAAAAGCCTGGCAGACAGCTGGCTGGCACCAACAGATTGGCACACAATTTCACTCATGTAACTATCAATACCTCTGACAGTTTCAAATTGTCATTTATATAGCAGTAGAAGTACTTCTGCCACACACAAAGTTAAAAAAAGGGGACATGAAAAGTTTCTTCTTCTATAGTTCATTCTACTCCTCTATTGACCAAACCAGTATTTCTGGAAAGACTTTTTTCTTCCTCTATGGGCTTTTGGGGGGTTTCTGCATTACTTTTTTCAAGTCTTTAGAATACATAATAAAATAGTATTGTATTTGGTTTGAAACACCAAAGAAAAACACCATATCAACAATTACAGGTAGTTGTATCTTACTCACGCACTGATTAATGTTCTCATCCCAAGCACTGACATTCTCAGACCTCATACCACGTAATCCCATCCATATGCTAAGCACAATATTCACCTGAGCTGCTTAATGTTAAATTTATGAATCTTTGAAAGGTGTTCAAAAAATTTTAAGACATAAAAAATTAACTTTTTTCCTTCAAATGTATTTTATCTATATTTACAGTATATAACAAGGTAATTTTTTGTTATATGAGTTCTTAAACGTACACAGAAATAGATATCCTCATTCTGTTTCCAGATCTACTATTGCTAATCAAATGACTTTGGGAAAGTTGCAATGTCTGCATTTTCCTCAGTTACCCCAGCTATATAAGGGCAAAAATAACAGCAACTCCTTTTGTAAAATCCCTGTGAAATCTAGTGATGAAAAGTGCTGCATGAAACTAGATACTGTTGGAAAGCTAAAGAAAAATGCTGTGATTAAATTGACCAGATGTGCCCTTCCCCTAATAGAAGCCAGCCAAACATTCTAAACAAAATCCGGTTTTCTTCTTTTCCTGAAGCCTGAAAAACTAATGGCTCATTGGAAAATGCCTTGAAGGTCAGTGTAAGCTTGCTGTTGAATCAATCAGCATGAATGAGGACAGTGAGTTTGCAGAAATCCTACCACACAGCCATCAGCAATAATTAGAGCTAACTAGAAATAGTTCATTCAAAAACTCCACATTAACTGCTGATGTGGTAGTCTGTTACACCACCAGTCTGTTAACCAGTAGAACAGTGTATTTTCTTCTTTGGGTAGTCGAGCAGTTTTCCAGACAGCCTTTGTGCCACCTGTATACCAAAATACCACACAACTGTTGACCTCTAAATATGCTGAAACACCCCCTTACTCTTCTAGAATTGGGGGAAAAAGGAGAGCTGGATTTAAGCAGTATGGTGGGTTGATTTTGTGTTGTTACTCACCTATAGGAGATCACTGGCTTTATTTGGACTGTTATAAAATATCAAACACACAATATCTGTGATATTTTACATGCAGCCTTGAATGGATCAGTATGTTTTAAATAGACCATAGAAGAACAATAACTGAATCACAGGTATCCTTACCTCCCAGAGACTGTGACAATAATTGAAATCAGTGGATCTGAATGATTAAAAGTGTTTTTCTATTATGAGGTATTTATTAGGCTACCATTACCATTACACATGCAAACCACAAAAGTTCAGTGTTTATCCATGCAACATTTCTCACTGACTTTTAGTTTTACTTATAGAAAACTAAAGCATGTCAAGCTACCCAAAGGTGTCTGTGATAGTAAAGCACCCAAGCCCATTCTTTTCAAGTCTTCATTTATCTCCTTAATCACTGGACAGTGCTCCTTCTCTACTCCATCCATAGCAGCTGGCTGGGTTTTTTTTAACCTTTTCTCTAGAGTGTTTCAAATGGACCTATCATTTAAACACAGGAAAACATTTAAAAGCTCCATATCATTTTTTATCTTTAATTTCTGCCCTCTGATACGTGAAGATGACCTAGAGAAAACACTAATGATATCTCAATAAAGAATTGCCAAATGTCCTTCAGGAATGGAGTTATGATTTGCCATATTTTGTATTCATAGAGAACAATTATTGACTTGCTCACCACTGATCTATTTGGATTTTCTTTTCAAATCCAAAATAAAAATATAAACAAATAAATAAATCCCAATGAAAACATACCACCTTTAAATTTTCACCTGTCAGCCATATTCTGCCAGCCGGAAGTGCTATAAAGCCAGTGGCCACAGACCTAAAGATCTAGAAGAACTAAAAAAGCCAAAGAAAACCTCAGATGTCATTTTTAAGAATTTCAATCTCTAAAACTATGAATGATAATAGAAGGGAAAGGCAAGCAAACTATTCTTATATTCCAGCAATGGGCTACAGAAAATTCTGAAACTCGTGGAACATCTTGCTTATACACACACAATTTTAATTTAAATAAATCTGTTAAGCACTGGGTATACTTTATAGCACAAGATACATCAAGATACTCTTGACAGCTTTCCAAAAAAACCCACCTAGTTCTACCTTTTGCCATGTGGAAACAGGGGTCAGTACAAATTAGCTCTAATCTAGTTCAGAGATTAAACAGGAATGGTGATTTTGCCTCACCTGTGACAGCAGATATACTGAAGTGGCTAATCTGGTTAGTGCTCCATGCAGTTTATTTGATTGATCCCTCAAAAATTTGCTATCATCTTGGGCAGGAACTGCCGAACAGGATGGGATGCATCTTTCCCTGAATTGCAGCAGTTTACACTTCAGAGGATACTTTAGCACACATCAGTGATAGCATTTCACTGGCTGTGATCTGTATTAATGAATATATTGCATTGGGGAAATGTGCCATTTGGCAGTTCCAGCTTGTGAATGGTAAACTCTGCAGGACAGAGAAGACAGACAGCTAGGCAATAACAATTTTAGCCTTTTCAGTTGAATCTATGGTAAAACTGTCAGTCCAGTCCTCCACCCTCTTAATTTCAACTCAATATGGCAGCCACTATGCCCATTCATTTGACAAATGTAAAGTGTGATGCATTAGAAGGAGAACTGTATAAAAAAAGAAAATAAAACCCTGAACTGGGTGCATTATTCAGACATACAGACAAGCCTTCATCCTTCTTACAATTAGCCTTCAAGGATTTCATATAGCAGAGACAACTAGGGAATATTTACAACTTAAGAGTTGTCTTTTCTTATTTTTCAATACTTTACTTCCCTTAGTTCTGATTGCAGGAGTAATTTTTAATTAGCATCCATTTGTATTATTAATCCATTTTCCCACAGGCATGTTGTCAGAAGTGAAATGTCTTAATGAATTAATTTCTATTCCGTGTGTGATTTAGTGGTTGTCAAATGCATCTAATGTGCATTCACTGAAGACTGCGTATGTTTCTTCATCATAAATTTAATTTTTAATGTGTATATGTCCTCCTTCATTGCTACTTTAGCTGCTAATTATATTCAGATATGTATCAAAAACAAAGTACAGGCCTGAAAAAGATGCAGCTCTGAAAACATAACAGTTTATCTCATGGGAACCATTTCTGGTACTCCTTTAAATTCAGACTTAGGTCAGAACATATCTGACAGCTACCTAGTGCTGTACAGAAAACATAAAAAAAGAAGAGTGCACAAGTATCCTCTTAATCAGAAACAGCAACAGTATAACCAACAAGCTTTTGGCATTTGCAGTGTTTTGAAGGATGCTATCAGGAAAGGGGAGAGTGGGGAGGACATTCTCATCCATTACTCTGCTACCTGGCAAGCAAGTACTGAGACATGTGGGGGAAGAGAGGGGTTCCTTTTTATTAATCCAGCATCTGTCAAAAGTAGTGAATTCAGTTTGAATGTAATATACATAAACTGAAGCACATAACCTTCCAGTAATCCAAAGCAGATATTTTTATGTACTAGGAGCAATATGGATGATTTTTTAAATTATTCACATAGTGAGTAACACTGAAAAAAGCACAAGTCGCCTGCATTCTATGGGATTTGACTTCCAAAGGTGCTTATCGCTGACAGATTCGCACAGGGAATATGCCAAGGGAAGCTGCAGCTGCTCTGCCGTGGTATTCAGGTTTCCAAGCCTTTAAGTAGTAGTTGCACTTAAACCCTTGAATCTTCTTCTGTATTCTAATGAACCAAAAATCAACAACCCTATGTGGTCTACTGACTTGTGTGTCTATTGCCGTCTCATCCATACTATTAGAAGAAGCAGGTACTATCTAAAATTTTAATTTTAGCCAGAATTCATCTTTGACAGTTCATCTTTATTCATTTACAGCGAAAACCACTAATACTTTTTTTAAGCTGTCTTAATGAAGTGTGACTACTGAAATAATCCTGTCTATGCATTTTTTTGTCTTTTCAAGGATCTGATAACAGACCTAAAAGAGAATCTCTCTCATCACTTCAAAGAAGTCATGGTTGGCTTGATGTATCCACCTGCCTCCTATGATGCCCATGAGCTCTGGCATGCCTTGAAGGTACTTGTCAAATTCAGAATTGTTTAGAGTCGCAGTCACTAATTACAGTACTGAACATATGTTAAATTGATTTTTTTGACATTTAAATGGTTGATAAACTGCTGGAAGTTAGTACACTGAAATAGCATACTACTACATAGTACGCTAGGTCATCAGAAATATAGTGCTATATGAAGTCTATTCATTGGTATGCTAAAACCAGCATAAATAATATCCTTGTCATGTAACAAATACAACCCATTTAACACCTATGGTAAACTCAGTAAATGAATAAGTATTCATACAGGGAAATGTAAGGCCCTGATCGTGCAAGCATTTATGTGTGTTATGAACAAAATTCATTTGAACAGCCAGTGCCATGCACTAAGCCTCCACCTCTGAAAAGACCAATACTTCCTTAGCAGAACATGTCTTTACATAAACACTTACAAATTACTCTGTGACAAAGCAATCATCACTCCACTCAAACTGAACTGATTGCACATTTTGAAGAAAATATTTCCTTTTCTTCCCAGGATCTGAAACTGTGCTCCTTAAACAACTGAAGTTTTGAAACAAACAAAAATATTTTTTCAAAGATCATGTAATTAAATGGTGAAACTCATTCCTGCAGGGCACTGTGGAGGCCAAAAGCACAAATCAGTTCATAAAAGACTTCAGTACATTCTTAGAAAACAGTTCCACTGTTCGCTATTGAAAATAATAATCCTTGGCAAATTCCTTCTCAGGAAATTACTAAATTGCCAATTCCTGGAAAATGGGAAGGTGTATCAGAGGTCAACACTGTTTTCCTTTTCTTTCCATGAATAGTTGCTACTGTCCACTGTCACAAATAAGACACAGATTATATGACTCCGAGCAAGGTGATCTATCTTACATATTTTGAGAATACCTTAAAAAAAAAAAATTAACACTGTTTTTTCTTGTCCTTCTGACACTTACACCAATGCACTTTTTAGAACTACTGATACATTTTTAGTTACAGTTGGCATTAAAAGGATTGTGAAATATCATTGGTAGCACTGGAAGCATGACTTTTATAAAAATTATTGACAAGATTGCCAAAGTTATATTTTTTCTAAATGTGGCTCAAAGTTAAACTTTCTTATAGTATTCTATCTTGATCTGGATGCATATGGCCAAAGTAAAAAACAGGCCATACATGTCTCCAGGGTCAAACTCGATGTCTTATTCTCCCATTATCCCAAATGCAGAATACTCACCAACACTATACATGTGCATATCAAAAGCAGCATATGCAGTGTATCTTATGTCAATTCCAAGTTTATAAAATTAATTCATATCCTGTGGGAAAATAGAGTGATTTGCAGCACTGCATGCATGGCCATGAGGCTTCCTTTAAATACCAAGTTCTACAGTAGACATTACAGACTGTAACATTCCTAAATAAATTAAAAAAAAAAAAAAAAATAGAGGCACAACATAATAGTTGTGCTCATATCTACTTCAGGTTGCCTGAACACTTGCTGGGGATGTATGCTCAATCTTTGCATCTGATTTCTTTCAGCAAATCCTAAATTCTTACTAAAGCTCTAAAATCCTTCCCATTATGTTTCTGTCAACACTAGTATTGCTCCATTCCCCACTTGTTAATGTACATGCTGAAATTCAAATTAAGTAGGAACATATTTGAAATACAGGGTTCTAGTACTAATTTAAAGTCATTTTCTATTTAAACAGGTAGACTACGCAAAAGTACACTCTGCATTGCTCCAGCAGAGACTTCTATTCTTTTGTTACTTCTGACAAGTGCAGCATTGCTTTCTTCTAAAAGCTGTGGTTTCTACTAACAACATCTTTTCATATTTACTTCTTTCCACACAGGGAGTAGACACAGAAGAAAAATGTCTAATTGACATATTAGCCTCAAGATCAAATATGGAGATCTTCCAGATGAAAGAAGCCTACTTAATGCGTAATGTTTTTTACAAGGGCACAGTAGCAGTTGTACTATGTGTGCTTTGGATGGATGTATTAGCACACATAAAGGAACTGAACTACAAAAATGACTTCTCAATACTACCTGGTTCCCTTCCCCCTCTTCTATAAGTATATAACTTCTATAACTATATACAAAAGGCTGAAGCAAAATGTTTACAGTTGAAAATACATCATAGTATTTTTGAAATGTATTACTGCCTATGACATGTGAAACACCTGGAAGCCACATTTGGGCATTCTCAGAAACTTTTGCACTCTTTATTCAAAGAAGTATCTACGCTGTCTTCCTTCAAAAAGTGTTTACTCAGGCTGGACACTCCACTCACACAACAGCAGCAGTGGTGGGGCTGCGCCCGTGGGTGGGTGGGTGGACAGGTGAGCCGGGGCAGCAGCTGAGGCTCCCCGGCAGGACCTAGACAGACCTGCCAGCCCCATGGCTAGGTCCGTGTAGAACCTGCATGGGTTACTGTGGAATAATCACCATAGAAAATGGAGTAGTATTTGCACCTTATTTATTTATCCTTTGTTTGCTAATCTTAATTAGTACTATTCAAAGCATGTTCATTTGTGATTTAGATTATATGGTTTTGGTTTAACCTAGAATATAATAATGATCTTCAACAAGATATTGATTCTGAGACTTCTGGTCACTTCAGAGATACGCTCATGAACCTTGCGCAGGTACTGTAAAAAAAAGTAATATGACTTACAGTTCTAAAAAAATCATAATAACTTTTGATACTATTTGAGAAGTCTTAAATTTTAAGATGACCGTGGTTAAAGCTAGTTCAATAGGACTACACTTTAAGAGAGGGGGGGAAAGCAGGAGAGGAATAGAACTTGAATTCCTTCATCTACTTTGACTTTGGCTTTCAGATGGAGGCAAAGGTCAACAGACTATTTTATTAAGACCCTAGATATTCAACTACTGACCCTCTGCTCACTCTCTCTCAACTCAAAAGGAGTCTACTTGCATGTACAAATGAGACTTTCATTTTTAAAGCTCTGTTTTCTCCATTGTTAGAATATATGGCTCATAATCCAGTCTAGGCATTATGCAAAAATGGAGATCTATCCATATTTGACTATGAAAGAAAGTATTAAATAGTTCTCTGTTTTAAACTTTATGTTCTTTGTGCTGCTGCATATGCTAAATCACAATATGTTTGCAAGCAGGCAAATGAATTATCACCATCACACACCAACTTTTGCAGTTTTACCAATTTGTACTTTTATGCAACAAAGTTGGTCATCCTTGTCAGATCATGAGTTCCCATTCTCATCATAGTCATTGTGCTTATTATCTTAAAAATCTTTTGTAAACCAGAATAACAAATAATGAAAAAAGGACTGCCAGGAGATAACAGCATACATAAGGTATATCTGTATTTTTACATATGTGTGTCTGGTGAAAAAGTTCTTACTAAGATTTAAAATAGCAGCAGGCTTCACTGAGGTACAGAGATAAAGAGCAGATGTTTCAAATGTAGAAGCTATAAACAGGAAATATTTTTTTCTAATGTTGGGTGGTTTTTCCCCCTAATAATGAAAATTCTTCCTTGATTAAAAATGAAGAGCTACAGGTTAAGCAACCTCACTTCTCATCTTTATTAAAACCATAGTACACATTTTACTTGCCAAAAGAACAAATTTAAAATAAATTATCTGAGACATTATTAGTCCTTATTTTCTTAAACCACAGATATTGATAGAGAGGCCTGAAATCAGAAACTTCTTAGCTAACAAGATCTAACTGCTATTTTTCTCAAGATAAAGAAGAGTTGCAGGGAGTTCCAACTTTACTCAGTTATACTGTATACTTCTGAAGACTGTTAGTTGAATCATCCATGTTTGGATATGATCTTATATTAAAACTCAGTGATATTTCTCTAAAATATATCCTTTCTAGTTCTACTACCATGCAACTTACAGAAGATTATTCTATAGCAACATTTCCAATGCATCCTTTAATGCTTTTTTCAGACACTCTTGCTTTGATTTCTATTAAATCTTGGGATTGGTGACACACACATCTGACTACAGATAGAAGTAAATGTGCTTCACATATGGAGAGCAAACTATTCAATTGCCATAGTGTGGTATTTACCCAGGTCCACACTGAGGCACATTAGAAGTTATAGGTTATAGTCCTTCCTAAGTAAATTAACAGAGTTACAAATTCAGGCTAACTAACATTCTAGTATGAGACAAACAGATTTTTATTCTAATTCTCTTTTTTAGGCATTAATTGAAATATGATCATTTTCTCCAATTTAAAAAATAACTATACATATTGTGGGATTCTCCAGCAAAACTATGCCAAGAGCAGTCACTGTTAAATGTTACTGGGGAAAGTGGGTGTTTGACTCATGTAGAGTATTATTTAACTTATTTTATTGTTCGTTTGTCTTTCTTTTTTTCCTGTGTTTTCTCATGTATGTAACTTTATGCAGTCATTCCAGCACAATTTCCTTCAAGTAATTTATCTTGTTACTAGGAATTCCACTGTGTGAAATTCTTACAATTTAATTAAAATATAAATTAACATTTTTAACAGGAAAGAGCTACAAATCAGTCATTCTACAAGTTGACAGCCAATACTTAATTTTAATCCTCCCTTTCACATATAGGGTAAAATGACTGTAAATTTTAATCTAAATTGCTTCAAACATGTATCATTAAGGCAGTGATTACATGCAGCTTGAGATTGTTGAGGGTTCTGCAACCAAGGCTGATTTGTATCCTTACAAGACAATTATAGTTAAAAAAGCAATTCCAAAAGTTGTGTGCTCTTCTCTTTTTCTAACTATATAATTCAGATCATAGCGTGTTTACTAAGGCATATCAGCTTGATTTGTGTAACCGAAAAACTATTAAATGTATGGGAAAATTAAGTATTCTTCCGTGGTTTATGTATCAATGTTGTCAAACAATTTCCTAGTCTTGAATCTTAATTTTAGACAATGATTACAAGCAAGCAAAATCTCCACTTTTTTGATGTGCTTGCTCCTATGGTTTGTGCAGGGAGAAAAAAAATTGAGAAAAGGTTCTTCTGGTAATATGCATATTGATAAGAAATAATCAGCGAATTGCAAAGGTTACTCTTATCCTTGTTTTCCCCTCATAGTTACGTATTATAGTAAGCAATGTAACATCCATAATACTGGAAATGGTGGTGGGATGGTGGTGGTAAGGTAAAAGCTTATTTAAAATGGGACTAAAAATGGGATAGGTTTATCCACTTTGCCCATTTTTTCCTCCCACAAGACCGTTTGTCATTCCAGAGTTCCTCTTCTTAGAGGAAATGAAGACACAATATGACAACTTGAAGATATTTTCTACAGTTGCAAATTCAACCATTGAATACACTGATCCAATCTAAAAGCCCATATGTGTTATCTCAAGAAATGAAACATAACTTCATATAAAGACAACTTTATATTCCTACAGTCTTTTAGGATTTAACTTTTGAAGAAAACGTATCTTTTTTTCCCCCAGGGAACAAGGATGGAAGGATATGCAGATCCTTCTACAGCTGCTCAAGATGCAATGGTAAATATAGTCAGATGTGAACTTCTCAAACATAAAAAAAAAGAACAAATACAAACATTGAAAAGTAATTTAGGAATTACTTAAAATCTTTTGCTTTTTTTTTCCTTTTTCTGGTATATTAGATTCTATGGGAAGCATGTCAGCAGAAAACAGGCGAACACAAAAACTTGCTGCAAATGATTCTCTGCAACAAGAGTTACCAGCAGTTGTGGATGGGTAATCCAGCGGTTCAACTGTTTGAACACAGATTGGAAAGGAAAAATCTGCCTTGCTAATAAAACCATGGTTTACATACCAAGAAGCTCAGTGTGCAGCAGGGTATTAGCCTGAAACCTAAGTGTGAACTGTTGGAGCTCTCAGACTCCCACTGATGTTAATGGGATTTTGGAAGTAATGCAAAACTGAACTTTGCGTGATGACTACAGGCAGCTGTAGATAGAACAGACAGACATCAGGATGCCTAATAACAGAGGGAAGAATGCACCATCAAAGAAAGGCATAGGCTATGGCTGCACTGAGTTTATACATGACACAACAGGATGAGGCAAATTTTTCTTAACTATTCTCTTCATTTTTCCTAAGTAACTCTTTGCTATGAGTGGAAACACCTTGGGAGAGGCAGTTGGAGTATTTTCAACTAATGTTTGTATGTGAAAACACATTGCTGTGTTGAAGTTTTTCCCCAGAAGTTTCAAAGAAGTTTTTAATGGCACCACTTCAGGGTCCACATTCGCTCTCTCATAATGAACATACACACCGAAACATAATGGGACATTTTTATTTAAAATAGATAATCAGACATAATTACAGATTGCAAGAAATTTATGCGAGATCATCCAGATCTTCCACTTTAGAAAAGAAACCTGTTGTATCTGTTTGGTAACAAGTTTATCACTGTGCAGCCAGCTGTATTTTTTATGCTGACTTCTAACAGTAGCTTAGAACTACTTTGCTGTCATGGATCAACAAATTAATTCTTCTATCATGACTTCTGTAAGGCTGGTGATGATAGGATTAACATAATGTAATACACCTGCTTATGCTCTACTCTCTTTCTGTAAGAGATTTGAGGGCTCTGTAATGTAGTCCTCCCTAAATTTTGTAGTAAGCAGTGAGTTGAAAATTTTCCTCCTTCCCTAAAGGAGTAAGCACGCCCTGTATACTTGTGTGTGTAAGTCTGCATACCTGCATTATCCAGAGAGTGTCCATGTCTGGATACTAACATGTTACACGTGTCATGCCGTGGCTTCTTGTCACAATCTGTGAATCTCTAGCCAGTTTTAGCCAAGCTAAGCAAGGAAGTTGTCTTAATGACATGACATGCTTACATGTATTGTAAAGAGAGGTTGCTAGATAGAGAATTTATTAAAGCTTCCAGTGAAACAGAGGCTTTGGCATGCGTTCATTTTATACTGTATACTGGAGAACCCAGAGAGAGAATGTCCTGGAAGCCAGGTTTCAGGCTACTCATTTAGATTGCCTTACCTGGGAAATAGAAACATAAAACACTGAAAATAAATAGGGGAAAAAATAAACTCAATATTTATAGTACTGGGGGGAAGCAGGAAAAAAAAAGCAAGTTGATAATTATTAATGAACTAGAATAAAGCAAGATTTCTCCCCCCCCCCCCAAGTTTTCCAGGAGTTCCAAAATATCTCCGGGCAAGACATAGTAGATGCCATTAACGAATGTTATGATGGATACTTTCAAGAATTACTGGTTGCAATAGGTAATGTAAAAATATTTATTTTATACTAGCAGTAATCTCATAATAAATATCTAGTATGGTATCTCTGATGCATCAAGAATATTATTCTTCTGATCTTTTTATCCACTTTACTCTCCTATATTGTGTAATTAAATTTTCAGAGATAATTAGAAAATAATATTTGAACTACTTTTCCATGTTTGTGTAAAACTAAAAATGTATATATGCAGCACTAGGTTCTGACTGAGCAGAACTAGTATCTGTTCTTTATTTGATAACAAATTTTCTGGGATCACTGATAACTGCATTACCAACTGATTCTACACATATTAAATAATTGGCAAAGTTTTCAGGACTTCAGTGGTATATAAACAAGTTCCAAGCTTTATGTGCCTTTGTTTTCCATTTATAGAATAAGGATAATAATATTTCTACAAAGATGTCATGTAAGCATATTCACTGATATTTAATAAGGCCTTCAATGCAATAGCAATGAGTACCCATCCAAAATAAGTGCTAGACTTTTTAAATTGTGAATATAGTTATGGTTGTGAAAACTGGTAGCTTAATTTTAAGCTGAGTCATGGACAGCACTACCCAGCTTTATATTTCAAGGAGCCCAAAGCCAACAGAAATTCTTTTATAATAATCTTAGGTTTACTTGTTGCAACTCTTCTCTCCTAGTTCTCTGTGTTCGTGACAAGCCTTCCTATTTTGCTTACAGGCTTTATAATGCAATTCACGTAAGTAGTCTTTCTTTTTCACATACCATAAAAAGTAGCTTCCTATTTTTTTGTTTGCTTGATTATTCTTAAACAAGTACTTACAAATCAGTCAGTTCAATCTTTAAGGTGTGATTGTGTGTTTTAAAACTGTTGGTACCTACATAAATTTCAAAGCAGTAGTGCCTAAGCAACAGTTAGGATTTAACGGTAACAGTAAAAGGTTAAATATATAGATTCCTTAAAAAAAATCTGTCTGGTGTCAATTTTTTTTTTTTTTTACTTTAAAACCTTTTTTTTCTATGGATTGTATCTCCCCCTGCTGTGCAGAACTCAATGTGCACTTTTCGTACTATGTAATTTTTGTCTCTAGAGATTCAGTAAGTATCACTAAAAATTAAATCATTAATTAATGTTACATAAAAACAAATGGTCATGTTTTCTGGTGGGGCTCAATGTATATATGTAGATTCTTTTATCTTTGTGTGTAAGTGCTAACATACTAAAACAAATGAGTGCCAAGAAGAAATGTGGGTACATGCAAAGAAACACCTAGAAATTCTTCCTACTAGAGGTCGCTGAAGACATTTTCTTTTGTTTTTCGTTCATCAGTGAAAATAGTGATGCGTTATGTTATATAAAAAATAAAGCACAATCTTTTAAGCCTAATCTTTAGAAGATGGTCATAAAAGCCAGCCATGGGTAAAATGTGAAATATCATCTGAGAGCAGGAATGGCAAAGATAGGATTCAAGCCAGAACCATTGAACAGAACTTTTCAGCAACACTTCAGCAGTGTCCCGGTATCCTCTTCCAGATGCTGCCACTACTGCTGTCCCCTGTTTCAGCTAAACCAGCAACAGTGGCAGCAAAGAACCAAGGAAAATCCTGGGGGCTGAGAGGAAGAGACAGTATTTTGTCTGAGTGGTCAAAAGAGGATTCTGGCACATGACATGAAAAAGGTTTGCCAAAAGTACTGGGAAATACCAGCTATCAGGAAAAGGGATGTTTCTCAAAGGCCCTGTATCAAGACCGCTTTTCAAGTTAAAACCTCATTTTTAATTTTAGGAAATATCACATAGATAGTTTTCTTCTTTATTATATTCAGATGATGTATCTGATGCAGGAAAAAGTTTTTAATGTTTAAGAATAAACGTTTGCATTTTGTTTTAATTAATATTTTACTCTGTTTTATCTAAGTGTTTTAATGAACACAGATAATTCTCAAAAGAAATGCAAAAATTTAAAATAGTGTCTGTTTTTGCAGTGAAGTTATGTCCAGATTGTACCAAAAGCTTTTTATACGTCCATTTATAATACAGTATAATAAAACCCACCCAGGATTCTAATGCTTGAAATAGTAGTCCGTAATGGTTTATAAGGAAGATTTTAAAGTAGCCATCAAACATGTATCAAATTCTGTATATGCAGCTTTTTAACATATCTCATTACTTGTTTTTTGGAGAAGATGATTTCAATATCAATGGCTAGTCGATAAAATTATGATTTAGCTTTAAACAATCTAAACTGGTCATCAGTCATCCCAACCCTAAATGTTTTGATTACTTTTATTGCCACTAGATGTCCCCATTCTCCACACAATTACAATATGAAAATTTATTCAGAAAGTTAAAATAAAACACAGCTTAATACAAGCTATGTAAATTCTAAATCAATAGTTAAAAATCTCACTGAATTCACATTCAGCAGCAGTTGTGAAATAGATTATTGGCTTCAGTGTAGTTTGAATGGACTGCACAACAACAATCACAACAGCTACCTACAAACTGAATATCTAAGGCTACTGACAAAAGTTCATCAGGTTTTTGTTTTTAAAAGTTTCAGTGCATGGTTAAAACACTGATATATGGGGAAACTCTGTTATTCAGTAACATGAATTCTATTATTTGAGCATGTGAAAATTCTGTAGGATAAAACCTTTGAATGCTTAGGCTCCTTTAAAATCTATGATATCTTTATGGGTAGCCTAATAAATTGGCTTATCTATTAAACATTCATATGAACATATACAGATGGGCAAACACATACTGTCCAACTGTCAAGTTTCCTCTCATCTTCTTTTCTTTTTAGGACTTAGGGTTTCACAATAAAACAGTTATAAGGATTCTCATTGCCAGGAGTGAGATTGACTTGATGAATATACGACAGCGATACAAAGAGAGATATGGGAAATCACTCTTTCATGACATTAAAGTAAGTTTTTACAGACTTTTGCATCTGTTCAGCACTGGCACCACATAGACTGTGCCAAGCCCTACCAGAAAAATACAGAGCGTTAATCTCCATTCAATCACTTGGGTTTAAAAAAAAAAAAAAAAGGCAATGTATAAAAACAATAAGCTATCTTTTCAGTGCCTCGGGCTGACTTCAGTAAGAGAGCAGTGAATTCTCAGCTCATTCTCATTCTATGTGGTTTTGACCCTCCCCAAGAGCAAGAAGAGGATATAAACAGGGAAGGACAGTGAATGCTGAGGAACAGTTTGCATGAATAGTTTCTACACTAATTGATACCATCTTCTTTCACACCGCCCTGCAAGGTTAGGCTGATACCACTTTCATGCAAAATTGAAATAAAAATCTGGTTTTATCCTTGTGCTTAGGTAGTATCAACCTTCAGAAAAACTATTGCTCTTGTACTCTTGCTCTGTATCTTAAAACAAGCACTGTTTAATTGTAGAACAATGACTCTTGCTAAGACACTTTACCTTTTTTATGATGCTATAATCCAACTGTAAGATGTGCAGTAACCGTAAGAAATTGCTCATCATTTTTTGGTATTGAACTTCAGAAGAATTAAACAGGTTTGAACCAACCTTTCAAAGGTAGATTGTTTCAAGGTGCCCACGCAACCAAAGCCTGAGGTATGTGAAATTAGAAAAATCTTGGCCTAGAATCCTTATGAAAACACTGTAATGTTTTACAAAACCTTACAACATCAGTCTAGTCCTTGTCACACACCAAGAAAAGAAAAATTAAGAAAATGTACAGTCACAGAAATGTGTTTTTTTTTCTTGCAGCATTTTGCTTCAGGGCATTATGAGAGTGCTTTACTTGCTATCTGTGCTGGTGATGCTGAAGATTATTAAGGAAGAAGAATATGAACTTCGAAGGCTGTATAAATCCATTTTAAATAGAAATTGAAGCTATACACAATACACTAACTGTAAGAGATCCCTATTCTACATAAAAGAACACAAAAATCAGTGCTATACATTTGCTAATACTAAATATTTCTTGAGACAGGAAAAAATTTTGGCAGGAACATGGTTTTATCCCTAGTTCTAATTAATATTTCTGTTTGTATGGTTAATGTAAATTAATGAAGCAAGTAGTAAAATAACTCCATGTAAGCGTATGTTTATCATTTAGTCTCGCAAAATCCCAAACATTACACAATAGGCTCTGGAAGAACCTATTCACTTCCACGCTGGAGAGGAAAAAAAGGTTTTGCTTTATTTACTTTTAGCAGCATGACGTCTTCCTTTAAGTAGTTTTTTTTATTTTCTTTCACACTTCTTATACGTCATATTCTATGCTCTTGAACACTATTGGTTTAGTTACTATCAAAGTAAGCATCTGCCCCAGTCTATTATCAGTCACTCACCAAAGAGTGCTTTTGTATTCTCTTTCATTTAGCCTACATACTTAATGGCATTTCCCTTTTCCCATTTGAAACGAAAGCAAAAATTAGAATCAAGTATCCCAAACCATTCTTGATTTAGTGCCACGCACTGGAGGCCCCTGGAAGACGAAGCATTACGTAGCTTTGAGCGGAGAAATTCCAGAGGATTAAAAGCTGAAATTCCATTTGCGCCTCTCATTTTAATCATTAATTGAATACTGACCTTCAGAGCACTGAGGTATTTCCAGGATGCCCCAGATGGTATAATTCAGGAGTTGACTAGTAGTAGGTAACACCGCACCTCCAAATGAGGCTGAAGGATGCAGCGCTCCTCAGAATACCAGCAAACGCAGTCTGACAGCATCTGGTGACAACTACTCCTACCACAACGGGGAAAGGCGGCAAAGCCTGGCTTCAAGTCTTCGTCCCACAGGAAAACGTGATGCTGCTTTTAAGTATCCCGAGCCTATTCAGTGCAGCCTATCGATGAGACTTTCCAGCCTGTGTATTTGTACCTCCTGTCAGTCTCTTACGTAAACAGACATAAGGGAAAATGTGGTAATATTCACTAAAATAACTGCCCTTTGTTTTTCTCCTGCAGCTACAAGGTTTCCAACTTGACACAGACATTTTAGGGTGTTTCTTTAAACAGGTACTTCCTGCAAGTATGGCTCGGTATGACTGAATAAAGCGCTACTATAAAAACATACAAATACGCTTTTATGCTGTTTGCACCTGTCCCCTCCCTCAGTCTGTGAAAATAACGTTACTTTCTGTGCATCTTGCTTTTTTGCAAATACTGACTTTATGTTACAAACCTACTGATTTAAAATAAACTTGAAATTTCAGTTGAGTCCCTCTTGAGTTTGATGCATTTCAAAATACTTCAGGTGGATAATGTAATCGTTAAGGCAGAACTTTGGAAGGAACGGCTCTGGGAAGAAAAATAAACCAAGAACAAAACCGAGAACGAGATGAGCGCTATCCCAGTCTGTCAGCAGTAACAAAACCCTAAGCTTAAGTTGTATCACGATTTTGCAACTGTACTTAGAGGTAGCTAATAACAGCCGTACCTCAGCACTGGGGAGCTACATCGCTTTTACTCTGTGTACGTGCAGACAGGAACACGGACACCTCTCTCAACCGCAAACGCCTTGTTCACGCGGTGCTTCCCACAGCACGAGGCCCCCTCCCAAAACGCAGAGCGGGAATTCCGCGGAGAGCCTGTCACAAAATGGCGGCGGCGGCGCTAGGGCCCCGCAGGCGTCCCGGAGCGCAGCCGCTCACAGGCTGGGCAGGGGGCGGGCCCCAGCACGCCCCGCCCCGCCCCGCCCCACGCCGCCGGCGAGGCGAGGCGCGGCCGGGCCACCGGTCACACACGGTCAGCTCCGCGCTCCGCGCCCCGCCCCGCCCCGCCCCTGTGGCACCGCCTCACTCCCTTCTTCTGCCCTGACTGGAAAGCGGCGGTGTCAATCTCGCGCCTTCCCCAATCGCCACCGCGTCGTCTCCCCTTGCTCCTCCCCGCGCCGCCGGGCTCCGCTTCCTGGGAAGTTGGCGGTTGGCAGCGGCGGTTGGAGTTGGGAGCTTGCCGGGTCTTCGGCTGCTTCTCCGTGGCCCGCGGCCCCTCGGCGGCGGGGCTCGCTGCCGCCGGGCTGGAGGCGGCAGGGCGGCGTGACGAGGCGGGGTCGCCCAGCCGGCCCGCCTGCGAGCCGGGCCCGGGGCAGCAGGAGCGGCGTCCTCGGCCGCCCGCCGGCTTGTCGCAGATGGAGGCCAGCCTGACGTGCGCCGTGTGCCTGTCCCTCTTCGAGGAGCCGGTGACGCTGCCCCTCTGCTCGCACAACTTCTGCCGGGGCTGCGTGCTGGAGTGCCTGGCCTCGGCCGAGGCCGCCCGCCAGCAGCAGCAGCGGGGGCAGGGGCAGGGGCAGGCCCGCCTCCCCCGGGGGGGACCGGGACCGGGGCCGGGCGCGGGCGCTGGCGGCGGCGCGGCCGGCGCCCGGGTGTCGTGCCCGCTGTGCAGGAAGCTGTGCTCGCTGCCCCGCGGCGGCGCCGCCGCGCTGCCCGTCAACACCACGCTGGCGGAGGTGGTCAAGCTCTACCGGTCCGGCGCGGCAGGGGCCGCCAAGGCGGGGGAGGCAGAGCCGGGGCAGGGCCCTGGCCTGCTCTCCCCGCTGGCGCTCGGGGGAACCTGCCAGAAGCATCCGAGCCGGCTGGTGCAGCTGTACTGCCGGATGTGCCGCCAGGCGGGGTGCGGGCAGTGCGTCTCTGAGGAGCACCAAGGCATCTTCCACTCCGTCAACCTCATAGACACTGTGTACCAGGAGGAAAAAGTAAGCGCCGCGCTTCCCCTCGGCGCCGGGGGTCCGGCTGGGGGGGGGGTCAGGCTGTCCCACGGGGGATCCCACCGGCCCCGGGTGCTCTTACTGGGCGACGCAGGGAGAAGCGCGGTGTGGTGAGCAGGCGAGAGGCAGCGAGGGGGTCTGCTGCTTGGAAGCAGGAGTCGGGATTTGTTCGTGGGCTACCGGGGTGTGCCTTCCCCTGCTGCCGTCAGACCTCCTCCACCGCAGACAAGGGACCGGGCGGTATTACAGTATCCACAGAGCGGAACCCAGCTTACCGAAGCACCTGAGGAGTTGGGGTTTTTTGGTTTGGTTTGGGTTTCGGTTTTGTTTTGTTTTAATATCGAGACTGGCAGTCTTTGCCGAAGAAACACACTGATGCTAAGAGTTTATTGCATGTCTGGATCCAGTTTTTCCAAGGAAGATGCTAGTCCTACTAACAAAAAAAACCCCAAACAAACCCAAAAAACGCCCACGGATATTTTGTTTATAGGCTCTCTGGCATAGGTAATTTGGGTCATAGATAATTACATATTTAGAAATAGACGGTTTAGGTAAGTAATAAGTTCATAAATGTAAAACAAAAATGCATTCCTGTTTGCATGAAGATAGCAACTGCCTGGCCTAATGGTTGGTTGGCCGCTTTGTAGTGGTAGTAGTGTTTTTTGTCAAAATAGCTACCATTTGGGTAGAATGAGCCTTTCATGCCTTATGCAAATTGGGTGCTGGGCGGCATGTCATACAGCAGTTCTGCTGTGCAGTAATTGAAACGACTGCAGGGCAGTGATGAAGAGTATAGGTATAAAAGTTTAAGTACAGCACTGACTATTCTTTAAGCCACAAGTTGCTTTTGCACTGATTTCCCTACTGCCTCTCCCATCACCAATTGCATGTCACTCAGGAAACCAGGGGAAAACAGTCTTTGCACAAGGCTCTCTATGTAAAACTTAGTGATACTGTAGTGAGGTAAAGGAGGAAAAAAACAGTGATAATCTTAGTTTAAAACCAAACAGAAATAACTCAGATATGGACAGCTTTCTATTTTATCATTGAGGTATTAAAAAAAAAAAAGTGAGTATCACACAGTTGCTTGTCAGACTGGAATAACAGCATTAAAACTTAAATTGTGATAGATGTCTGTGTGAGGGGAGAGGTTTTAAAAAAAAAAACCAAACCATTGTTTCCCTCAGCCTTTTTCTTTTTTTAACTATGAAGTAACCCTGTAGCCATTCTAGCAATATGCATTGTAGGTGAGCCTAAAAATATTATTTTGCAAAATAGCAAAAGTAAGTTTGTGTGCTGATCCAGGAAAGCATTAAATGTTGTTAAGTGATGTTTTGAATCACAGCCTTTGTTTAATATGTTTTACAGCACATCCCATGATGTGATTCTAGATAACCACTGAAATGTATTTATTTTATGGAGCGGATAAAGTCGTACTAAGTGTTTCAATTGTCTTGCAGTTAACCTTTTTCAGCAGTCTGAAAAAAATGAGAATAATAAATGAGAAGCTGATGAATGAAATCTCAAGTCAACCAAATGATATGGACGTGAGTTACAGTTGCTGGATATTTTTTATATATATGAAATGTATATTATTAAAATATATTTTAAATTATATTTTTATATATTATATAGCAATATATATATATATTTATATATATGTGTCTTTGTTTCTCTTTCATGATAGGTTAATCACAACATGGAGTATACTGGTGCTCCTTGTGGCAGAGATGTGCTCTGAGCTTACTTGGGGAAGTGACTCCTATATAGACATTGTTACTGCATTTTCATCTGTTTTTATGTTCTCGTGCTTCTAGATGGTGCTGAACAGTGATGCAGAGATAATTGCACTGGAATTTGGAGAAATTTTCAAAACCCTGGAAATGAAGAAACGGCAATTGCTAGAAGATGTTGAAAATCAAAGAAGTAAAAAAGAGAAGGAATTTCAGATTTGGAAGAAAATGAAGGAAACTCACAAGAAGACCATTGAGAATTTTTTGAAGGATTGTGAAAAGCTTGTCCATGAGTGTGATCCTCAGCGTTTCCTGGAGGTGATGGCCTTTTAGTTGTTATTTGATATCAGTTGTATAATGAACCTCACATGTCATATAGAGCCTGCTATTTTGTAGATTATGATAATGAGTGGATCAGGAAAAAGAAGTTCAACAAATGAAAAATACAGACTAAAATTACTTAATACTTCATACTTTTTTTTTTATAGCAGTGCTTTTCATTTTAGAAAAGTTTGAAAAGCTTTCTTTGCAGTTTATCAGTTATATTTAGTGAATTTAGTGGACACTTTTCTTCTTCACTGAAAACTAATGAAATTAATATTGACTGTGTAGCTGTTGCTGTAACACTTGCTGTATTATGCTACCAGCTGTGAAAGTAAGCTACCTTGGTGCTGGATAGGGAGTTATTTACTAGTACTGCCTTCAAAATTCTCACATTTATTTATTTGCTTTTTCATATTTATTTTCAAATGCTTTGTGTATTAAGCATTTCCATTGCATTTTTGAAGTTGCAAGACATTAAAAATGCTTTTTGGGTAAAGATTGGAGCCAGAATCGATAACTTGTCTGTGCTGCACAGTGGAGTACCATGTTGGGATACCTGAGCTAAGGTGATTATACTGATTTTAAAACCTACTGTAAACTTTGCACCGAGGCGTGCAATGGAGATAAATCAGCCTATTCAGAGCTGGCTTAGGTGCTTCTGACATACCTCTACTATGTAGTATATACACTTCTGTATACAAGACCCTGAAAGCCTTCCTCATAATGTTTAAGGGAACTGCACAGAAAAACACTGTTTCTGATTTAGAGATAAATGCTAGAGGAACCGAAGACAAAAGCTTAATCTTCACTGTTACCTAAGCTAGTGTAGACCTTTTCATCTCGTTTATGTCAACCACTGTGGCTGCAGTTGTATGGAATTTAGGCAGATGGTAGATATGGGGCAAAGTACTTAAATGACTACTGAATTTTGTGTTTTCCTTAACTTCAAGGCTTATGCTTTCCTAAGAAACTACAGCATATTGCTGTTTTCTGCAGTGGGTCTTTTTGCTGCCTTCAGATAAATGAGAAGCTAAGAAAGTGTTTAGAGTTTGACTAAGTTTCTGGTAACAACTTGTTAAGGAAAATTTCACTTTTACCCAAAGTAAAAGCAACTCCCACTTTTGGAAGAAATATTCTGACTCCAGTGATGAGTATGCTTTAAACTTAGCACCTTCCCGCCTCCCCCTGATAACACTACACAACTCATTTCAGTGAGGTGGGTTTTTGTTGTTGTTTTAAGATTGCGTTCAATGAGATCACCGGGTTTTTACAAGGAGGCAGCTAGTCTATAATCCAGTCAGGTTTTTACTCCCATTCTTTGGGAAGTGTCACTTGACTACAGCGCAGTGCACTTCATACTGCCATTATCTGGCTGATTTAAAACTAAAAGACAGCTTTCTTTAATCTCAGTGTAATAGCATCTTGAGAACAGGTAGCAGAGGCTTCCCTCGCCAAGAAATACAGAACAGTCTTTCATCAGAATGTTTACAAATATCTGAACATCTGAAATGGATTAGATAACCATATGGGTCATGATTCATGATTTGAATGCCTTCATTTGGCTCTGAAGGAGTTCTTTTTGTCTTTAACACAAAACACGACAAGATAAATCATTGTCCCAGACATGCTTTTTTTTTTTTTACATTTGTATGCTCTTTTTTTTTTTTTTTTTTTTTTTTAATATTAACAGGTTTATTTCCTATAGTCCTGTGAAATGAAGACAGGGAGTTCAGTCGCTGAAGTATTTTGATAAAGCAATAATCTCCTTTTGAGAGTTGGAGAAAAACTCATTCATATCTTACAAATTCTTGTTTTATTTATAGGTGGCCTGTGGCTTGAATACAAGGTATATTTATTTTTTTTTCATGCTTTGTTAGTTCTCTAGTGTAATTTTAAGATTAAAAACTAAGAAAATAGTTTCTTTGGATATGGTCAGATATAGCAACTTAAAATGAAAATAGTATTTGGTAATTAAGACATTATAATGCTTTCAGATTTTTTGGATGCTCCATATTCCAAATTTTAGGCAATGTGTCAAGAATTTTAGTGATGTACTGTCTGGTATTAGAGATAATCAATCTTTTGAATTGGCTCCCTGGCAAAAACTGAGTATAGGAATTCATTAATACATGGCGATTGGATATTTTTAGATATTTAAACTCGGGAACACTGAAGCATGCCTGAAGCTTTTACAGAAATCTTTAAGTCTAAGTGTGTGTATGGAGATTCTGCAGTGTCTTCATTTGTGTGTTTGCAGTGCACGTACCCTGTATATTGCTTTCTAAAGATTCTTAATTACATTTCTTATTGCTTTTTAAGCAGAGTTTAAGAAAGAATATTGGAAATGGAGTTCTTTAAAATATGTTGTGGTTGAGACTAACATTAGCAATGCCCTCTGAAGAAAGAGTATAATTTAGATTCAGGTATTGTACACTAAGAAAAGTGGGGGTATTTTAATCTTTTTGCTGAACTACAGGCACTACTTATTGCAATTTCCATTGTGTATGAAACCTAATTCAAATGAATCGTCAAGTAGTAAGTTTTAATAAAAAAAATCTAGGAAACTTGACATTTTATTGAGGACTTAACTCTTCCTGATATCTTCTCCCTTTTAGTGATTTCTTTTTAAAATTAATTTTTTTTTGTATTAGGTAGGTGTAACTTAGTTGTTGGCATGTGAGCCTTAAGAAAAGTGTTTAAGATTGGGGTTTTTTTTTCCCTTTTCCAGAATGAAAACTCAGCTTGACCTGATGAATATAGCATCCAGCTATGAAAAACCACCAGAATATACTCAAAAGAAGATGGATATCAAACCTGTGGTTAATGAAATCTTGGCTTTGAAGTTAATGCCTGTTAATGTAGGCATTGTTAAAGGTAGGGAAGAAGGACTTGATATAGGACAAGATTCGGGGACTCACTCTAGGAACCTGTAATTTGTGGAACTAATTGCTAATAAACAGTCTGCATGGCAAAAGCATGCAAGAGTTCAGAAAGCATCTGAAGAAATTAATGGATGTTAAATTCATCGAGGGCTTTTAAATGCATTTTATGAATGTGCTTTCTCTACGAAGTCCCTAGGCTGTATTTTTGGAAGCTGGGGGAAGTATCATTATAATTTTCCTATACAACCAGTATCGTCACTGTCAGAAGTGTGTTGCTGAAGTAGATGGGCATTTGTTGTAGTGTAGTGTGAAAGTTAGCTACTCTCTGACTAAATGCTTTTACCTCAAGGAGAAAATGTTGGGTTTTGTATCAGTCCAGGCATTTAGAAAACTTTTTGTGCAGGCCACTTGCTTTCTATCACAGAAGTTTCGACAAGTACTAGGGTCTCACTTAGGGTAATATACTTTTGTTCTTAATTGGAATCTGTGTTTAGATGCACAGGAACCTTTTGGTATTTTCCATACTTAATATGCTCTCCATTAGTATTCCTGTATTCTTTCTGATAGATCTACCTTCTGGAGGAAATGAGAACTCAACAAAAAATACTCTATTTAAAAATAACATAAAGCAATGGCAGGACCAGAAGAATATACCCAACACATTTCTTGTAAGTTATTGACTATGGGGCTACAACACTGTACTGTTTTGTTTATTTTTTCTTATCAAAATAAACTATAATGTCTGCTGCAAAACATTTTTCAGCCTGTAGCAGGACAGGAGGAAGCACTAGCAGATGGTAGCAGGATCTGTACTCGCTTAATGTCAATATCAGAAATGTCAGCGTTTCAAAATATGAGTCATGAGGTATGATTGAACATCTGTTGTAAGTATGGCTAAGTTACTATTTGTTATGACACAACTTTCTAAATAAACTCTTATAATCTTTTTCAGTTTTCTTAGTAGAAAGTTACCCTTCCAATTCTAGAATGTAAATCTGACTAGGTTATTAAAGCTGTCAGGATTTTACTCTTCTTTTTTCTTCAGAAAGCTGGAACTTAATCTTACTACTGACTTCAAATACTTATTTTTATATTTTATTGTGGCTTTTTGAGTCACATCTGTAGCTTTGTAATCCAAATAAGCTTCCCTATTGCCTATTTGAAGAGGTAGTCATCTGCCTGTGTTCTGTTTTCTGAAGATAATAGAATTCACTCTTGTAAGACTAAATTCCTGATAATTTGACATGAAACTGAAACCAGTCTCTTTGTTTCATTTCCAATGATCTAGTTATACAACTAGATTGTTTCACTCACTAGCAGTTCCATGTGGGTGGCTGAGTGAGTATTGTTCTGTACAGAATGATTCTAGTTACAGTTGGTGAAGCATGGCTGGCAGTGAATTGCATAATGTATGTTCTGAGAATACCAATGGCAGATGATTAAATGAAGAAGTTGCTTAGGTCCTTTAATATAGAATTATTTTTCTTTTGCTGTGTTATTTTGAAGAACATCTGTGGCTTATTGCCATTGAGAATACAATTTACATAGTTATTGTATCTAGTAAAAAAAAAAAAACAAAGAAAAACAAAAAAACAAAAAAACAAACAAACAAACAAACAAAAAAAAAAACTACCACCAGCTAAATTGGTTATTTTTCATGACAACTTGAGAATTTGTCACTTACTGTCTAAGCTACTATTTTTAGTTATTTGTGGTTTTGGCAGTGACTTTAAACAGTTTTCTATAGTCTCCTGTTTCAAAACCTACTTTGTCATCAGGGTTCCATGTGTATCTTGTTCAATTATTTTTAAATAACTTTTTCCCATAATGACTTGTGTTCTGTTGTCTTCTAGCAGCAATGGAAAAATACATCATAAATGCTATAGAATATATGAAAACTTTTCTTCAGTCGTAGGACCATATGTGGGTTTTATAACCTCTGAATCCACACATGCCATTTTACTTAACGGGATTCTTTGCTGTAATTGTAGGAGTTACGTTACAGATACTATATGGAACGTCAGAAGCTCACCGATGAGTTCAAGACACAAACTTTACCTGCAAATAAAAAGTATAAATTTGTAACTCCTGAGGCTTTGAAGGATAGGTCCTCAGGAACTCCTTTTGTACCTTCACCTGCTAAAGCAAATAACACAGATAAAGGAAAAATAGGAACCCTGCAAAGAGCAGATGGCTTTGATAAGAGAAGCTTTTCTGGAACCAGTAATCACAGCATCCCATCCACAAATATGAACTTTTCTGAAACAAATGGTGACTTAAAATTATTTCATGAGAGAAGTTCCCAGGAAGTAACCACTCCAGCCTTATCAGAAAACTCCGAAGACTTAGTCATTAAAGAAAAATTGCCAATGCAGGCATCGGCAGTTACTGTTTCCAACGAAATGGACACAAATTCTAGCACTTCATCTGGCTTAAAACCAGCAGCATCAGTAAATGTTACTGTTTCAAATTCAGAATTTCTAGATGTTTCTTCAGAGAGACTTTCTGCTTCACCTTTTGCTTTCAGTGCATGTAACAACTCATTACCCAGATTTATTAAAGATGCAGGTACATTTTCCTTCAAAAAGAAAGACAGGAAATACATTTTCCCTCAATTTTATCTAGGAAAATGTGATCGTGCAGTTAAAACTGATAATGAGAATGAAAGCAAATTTAGAAAACATGGTCCTGTAACAAAACCTACAGTTTCCGATGCTTCAACCAGTCCTAATGCAGACTCAGCAGAAAGTGAGAAGCCAGATTTTTCGTTTCCCTTTGGCAATTCAGAAAGAGATTGTTTTGCAGGATTGGGAGTCAGCAATTCATTTAAGGTTTTACCATTATCCTCATTTTTTAGCCAATCTGAGAAGCCATTTGACAAAAGTACATCATCTCACATGAGAGAAAAAACACTTTCTGCAAAGGAAACGGCAGAATATGGTACACAGAAACCATCTGTCTCATGGGAACAGAAAGCTAATGCCTCAGAATCCATCACAGCTGTAGCTTGCAGTACTTCAGAACCCAACATTGCAGCTGGGATAAATGATGTCTCAGAGTCCCCCCTTCTCCCCAGTAACTGTGTATTTTCCTTCAAAAATAACTGTTTCCAGTTGCCTTCAACAGTATTCTCATTTGGAAGTATTGTCAGAAATAACTCTGATTCGCTGACTTCCTCTGTGTTTTTGTCTGGAAATGGTACTGAAAAAATGGAAGAAGAGAAGATAAAATCTGACAAAACACCTCTAAATCTAGGGAAGCTTGTATCTTCACAGTGTGCAGAGCCTGCTTCTAGACATAGTCATCCAAAATGTGAAGGCTCATTCTTTCCTGTGAACTCATCTGAGAAAACTGAAAGTGCAGAAATGCTTGCTGATAGTAATTCTTCTTGTAGTCAGCCTTTATGTTCAGTTGTCCTTCCTGTTAAATATGAGAACGCATCTTCCACTCAACTTATTATTACAACAACAAAACAAGAAACAAAGGTAAAAGATGAAGGAAGTGAAACTGTTGCTGAGAACAACTCTTCCTGTCCTAGGAGGGAAGATGAAACTGAGTCTGTACAGTTTCAGAATGCAGCTTGTTCTGTTCCTGGCATGTGCAATGAACCATCTTTAGGAGGTTCTGTGCTTACGGTAAATGAAGCAGGAGGAATACCAAGTGACAGTGATTCTGACACTGAAGAGCTAAGTCAAACATCCATCTCTACTGATACCAGCAGTGCATCAGAATATTTTTCTGTTGCTGAAGACAAAATATCTACTAGAAGAAAATCAGAGACATGAAGAGAGAGTGAAATGGAAGATGTCTATACTTAAATAAGCTGGAATTAAATAAATGCTACTTAACACATTAAAAAGTGGGGATACCTGTGATTTTACACCTGTTCTCCCTGATTCTTGCCAATTGAGGTACCTTTGTGTTAGAAACATGACTGCTTATCAGCAAGTACAATGTACTAAAGTTATTTTTATAGTGCAAACCCAAACTGAAGAAACAACCAAAAATGTCATGTCTTGTTAAAGACTCAAGTATGACCATGTATGCTGTATCTTTAAGAATGCAGACCTTCTGAGAAGGACTGCTGGGGTGTGTGTGGGTGGTGGGGGACTGAGGTGTCCCAGAAAGCAGGTTCAGTGAAGCCTCAGCAACAAGAAGTATATTGCTGTTTTGGTACAGCAGCACTTGCACTAGGGTTAAATCAGAAAGAGTACAGACATTAGCATTCACCTCATAGGCAGGGAGGGAGGAGAGCCATGGGGAAAACAAAGGATATTGAAGGGCATTACTGGAAATTGCTTTGCATATGTCCCTTTTTCTGTTTTTCTTTTTTTCTGTGATGTATTTAATATATACTGAAGGTGCAACTTCTAGTGTAATTTCAATAATTTCTCTTGCACTTTTGAAATTGAAACACCACATCAATGTTCTTGTTATGCGTTGCAGAAGGGTGTCAGCTATGCTTCTGAACCGCTGCCTTTATGAAAAGTAACAGTCACAACTAATTTTCATTTCCTCTTGGCAACAGTTTTGGAACCAGTGGACAGATACTAACTTGCTGTTTTGACGAAAGCATTAGGAGAACCTAGCTTTTAAAACACAAAAAATCTCCTTTTAAAATTTGTGTAATGACAGGAAAAGAGGAAAACAGCACTTCTCACTGATCCAGAAGTCATTGAATTTTTAGTCTGTGAAATATGACACAAAGTGAGGATAAAAATACCATCTTTTTCTAATTTATTAACCTTTTTGTTGCATACAAGAGATAATTGTGCTTTAGCTATTAGAACATGCAGACAGTAGTGCTATTTCAGATTAAAGCTTCATTTCATTTAGTGTTCACTCTCCAGCAAGAGCTGGTACCAGATTTTAAATAAATGAATCTTGCGTTAGGTAGCTATGTCAACTGGCAAGTATTAGATCAGAGTGTTTAATATCCCTTCAGAATTTTTCACAGGCAACTAGATAGACATCTTTTAAAAAGAAAAAAAGATCAAATTATCTTTGTAACTTCATAAGAGAAATATTACTTAAATTTAAATCTCTGCAAGGCTTACCAATATACTTATTGTGACAGAATACTTAGAAATACTGTTCTTGGTTTAGGAAGTGATCTAATTTTAATTCGACTTGTGTTAAATTCTTGGCCTCAGTTTTTCTGTGGCAGTGCATTCCTCTAAATGTGCTGAAAAATAGTTTTTAGAATTTATAAAACTTACTAATCTTCCATTTGCATTATAGTAAGGAAGGTGGTGAAAATTATCTTTATTGTTTTAGTTCTTTATGTTCATCTCTTAAGTCTTACTGTATTTCAGTTTTCCCCTAAGAATTGTTCTGCTTTTATCTCTAGACGTTCTTGTCATGTTCTTCTGCCTGTGTAGGAGAGAAGTGTTAAAAAGGTATTAAGTTAAATTACTGGAAGACAAAGGCTGACCATGATGATAATGGCAGAGAGTGTAATGGATGGAGGTTGATCTCACTATAATGAAAGCAAGAGAAATGGAACAATTTTAGAGAGACAGATAAGGCACCCATAAAACTTGTTGCCAGAAGATCGTAGAAAATGTTTGTTTTCTGCTACAGTGACAAAGAAAAATAATTCCTAATGAGTTAGGGTTATTCAGAAACCCTACTGAGTTTCTTAAAATTGCTTATTTTCTACATGTCTTCTGTTCATTTCTATTACAGTGTTTCATGAGAGTTTGATAAAGTTAAGCTTTAAAGCAGATACTTCATCTTCTAGTGAAAAGACACCATTATAGAATTATAAAGCAAATAAACAGACTACAATACAGTTTTTGAAAGCAGAAATTGTTGGTGTGGGGGTTCAATACAGTCCTAAGACTGCTTTTCAAGAATGGCAAGTTGTTGTCTAAGTGCGTTATAGCTCAGCATTAAGGTTTTACAGGGGAGATAAGTGGTAAGCAGGATGTTTTATTTACAATAGGTGGCAGTAAAATTACAGTCCACCCAGATATTAAATCAGTAGAATTACTGATATTTCTGATATTTTCACAAGTTGATTTCTTGGTCATTTTGACTTAAGCACTTGGTCATCTTTCACTATTGACTCCTTACTAACAGCTGTAACAGGAGTGAGGTACTTCTTGTATACATTATTAAAAGTGAAATGTTTACTGCTATTACTAATGCTTTAAGAGACACTACAGTCTTCAGCATATAAAATTAGTACCCTGTGACAGACGTAGTAAGTGTTTTTCACCCAGGATTTCATGGTTACTGGTCAAATAACTGAGAATACAATAGGACCAATTTCTGACTTTATTCCTTGGTCAATTAATTGTGTCTTAGCTAAAAAGATTATTCCATTTATATTGGGAAACATGAACCTGGAAAGGTCTAAATAAAGTTACTTCTACCCTAGTTGAGGAACAGCTGTGCAAGATTTATCTACATATGGCATGGTTTGCCAGATAGTAAGGAATAATTTGAGTAAATTTTATTTTCCAAGCAGAGTTAAAACAGTCTTTTCTACCACTGGGTTTGATTTCTGTCATAATTTTGTTTCACATATTAAAAAACTGGAAGGAAAAAAGAGATTAAGTCAGTTGATGGTAGCTCAGCAGCACTACCTGACTACATAGAGGTTTTCCCCCCAATATCTCCTAGCGACACGTTGCATGTAGTTTAATGCTGCCTAAAGAGATCTTTTAAGTCAAAGACTTCATCAGTGATCATTTGATGAACACCAGAGCTAATTCAAAGAAATGGGGTTCTGAATTGTCCTTAATGCACATTTTGCTTATTATCAATAGCAAATAATTTACATCACTATCTTGGTCATCATTATAAAATTGTGTGTGGCAATGAGGACTGTTGTCAAAGCCTAATTTTCTTAGGTTATCTAAACATTAGTATGTATGTATATATTTTTTCAGACTACAAGTAGACTAAAATGTATGTTAAACTGAAGAATTTTCAGGAATAGTATGAAAATACTGCTGAAAACTTTGTTCTTCCCAGCAAAACCCAAGAAAATAGTTAGGAAACATATTTTACTAAACGCAATAATTTGTATTGCAAGGGAATTTTTGACAAGTATAGTAGAGGTGTTCTGGATCTTTCTGAGTCTTAAGGATACAGGAGGTGAAAAATGAAGCAATTCTATATATGGTTGGAACATTTTTATTAAGCAGACTTCATTGTACTGATATAAAATCTTTATACTGAAAATTTTGTAGACTAAAACTGCAGACTGGTTTAAAAACTTTTATAATGGTTCATGAAGGTACTACTTTATAACTTAATAGCAACCTTGGAAAATAGAACAATTTATTTGATTATAGTTGCCAAAGTAATTGCTGAACATCCTTCACAAATGGGCTGAAAGTTTCCAATGCTGTCCTACTAATCTCACCAGCTGTCAGAACTGTGACATTTGCTCAGTATATTTGAGAGCTGTCTTAACATATATATCGCTGCCTGAAAAAAGAAATGTGCAATTGAAAGATATGTGCAATTACCTAGTTTTGTAATCTATTAGAAACAATTATTTAGTTGCTAACATGTCAATGTGTAAAGGTTAATTTTCTAAAGTCAACTTTGTATTACTAATATTGGATATTACTAAAGCTTTATTATGAAATATATTTGATAACTCACACCTAGTCACTTCCTGACTTAAAAGGCAGCTGATCTGTGTGGTGAGAGTACTATGTACTGCTGCTGCTGCTTTCTTTTTCTTTTTTTCTTTCTTTTTTCTTCAGGTGACACACTTCAGTTTCTTTTCATAGATTTCACCCAGTTGTTGAAATGCCAGTAGAACGTTATCATTTGGATCATCACACAGTTCACTCAGCGATGTTCTGTTTTGTTTTTTTTTAATTAAAAAAAAAAAAAAGCATTGTTTCATTTTAAGTTGCTTTAAAGATGAAATATGTATCTTGTATATTAAAAAGCACAAGTTTATCATACCCAATAGACTTAATGAGGAGTGAAAAATCCTTGAGTGCGTAGTAAGCATCTCCTTCATTTAACCTAAAGAAAGAAAAAAATTCAAATGGATATGCACTATAACATACTGTTTCATCTTTAATAAACCCTGCCACGTAGGTTGGATAAGGATGCAGAGAGCATATACCATGGCCTCAAAGACTGACATACTAGTTCATGAGGATTACTGTAGAATAACTATAAGCTTAAAATAATTAATAATACTGTAGGGACACATGTTTCTATAATTATACTAAACATATAAAAGACTTGTGAGTAATGTTTAGAAAGATAATTTAATTTATTAATATTATCTTGGGAACATGGTTTCAACTGTTTGAATAACTAACCTGTCTCAAGCTAAACTAGAACGCTATACTTCAGACGAATCTGCTGGCCAAATTGAGCAGGAGATAGTGTAAACTTTCTATTAATTAAGAATACCACATTTAAAAAAAAAAAACTACCCTCAGTATTGTGTTGAAAATAATAGAATCATAGAATGGTTTGGGCTGGAAGGGACCTTTAAAGATCATCTAGTCCAACCGCTCTGCTATGGGCAGGGACATCTTTCACTAGATCAACTTGATAGAATCAGAGTGTGATTCTATAATCAGTATATTTCCTCATCTCTTGATAACGTGGCATTAGTGCCAAACTCTGCTACTGTAATTACAACAGTGCATGGAATGTGTATTCTAATTGTTCTTATTAGAATCTTCTTTGAAGAGCTTACAAAAAAGCAGATACTGTCATAAATAAAAGTTACTGTCTATGAGCATGAAGGCAAAATGAAGATACTTGCTGGAGTAGTTGGGAGAGGGAGCTTGTGGTTGAGCTTTTTTGAGCTGAGGCTGGGAATAAAACAGGTATGTGAATGGCTTCATTAAGAACTGCAAGCTAGAAGTTTTGTAAAGAGATGGATTTAATGAACAAGATTATACAGGCCAGTGAGATTCAAAGGCGAAAATGATAATGATGAAAATGGCAAGACATCACATTTAGCAGGTGCATCTCTAAAAGATTGAAGAGGGCAACAGGGCTGTAAATGGTAAGAGCAAAAGAAAGACAATCTTAGCTTAGCTTCTGAGAAGAAACAGAAGGCTGATGCAGTTTGTAAGTTGCTTAGGAAGGTAAAAGAGTGTCAAAGATTGTTTGGAGCTCTATCAAGTTTAAGAGCTTGACAGGCTCTTCAGAAGTTGGGGGTTTTTATTTAATCAAGGTTTTTTCACAATGAAAAAGATCAGGGAAATCGCTTAAATGAGGAAGGCAAAGGCAGAAGTCTGGAAGATGGTAACATAGTAGCAGAAGGATGTCAAAAGTTTGATCAAATAATAAAGACAGAAACAGATTAGAAGAGGAACTCATGATCAGTGTTAAAAGATACAGGCAAGAGAGTGTAAAAGAAAAGATTAAAGCTCCAAGTTTTGGAAAATGTAGAGCATAAGTGCTCCAGGAGGAAAGAATAGAGGAAGACTGCATCTACCATGAGCTTAAACATGAAAATATGATGAGGTACAGCAGTGGTCAGCCAGCTTCAGCACAGAGTTTTTGGTGGGTGGTTGTTTTTTTCTCCTTTAAAGAGAGATGATAGTATGATTGAATTATCAGGACAAGTTGTTAAATGCTTAGGAAAGATTAGGAAAAGGGGAGGTATTGAAGCAATACTGTTACAAATACTGAATTACTGGCAAATTTTGCTTTGCTACTGTGGAAGTCAGGTTTCTATGGTGACAGTCTTCCTGCACCAGAAAAGAGTTTGTGTTTTAGATGCCTGTCTCTTAACACTGATCATGAATTCCTTCTTTAATCTGTTTCAGTCTTCAGTATTTGACCAAGCTTTTGACACCTATCTGCTACTATGTTACTATCTTTTAGACTACTGCATTGGGCTTCCTCATCTCAGGGACTTCCCTGATCTTTTTCATTGTGGAAAAGTCTTGATTAAATAAAACAAACTTGTGAAGAGCCTGTCAAAATAACCTGTATCACTGAAGTCAAGACTTCCCATTTGTGGTACTGTTTTGAATACCTGGCTAATATTTAACAGCCATTGCCATTGGACTTTAATTTAGCGTATGTTTTATTCTAATTAAAACATTCAACTAATCTAATCATATTTAACAGCTAATCCATCCCCAAGTTCTGGAGTGCGAAGGCTTTAAAAACAAAAAGATGTACTTATGTACCATATTGTAAACAATGCTGTTGTTTAACCATATTAAAAATGGTAGTATGTACCAGTTATCAGTTGTCAATGCAATCAAGGAACCATGCTTATAGAAGTCCAGTGCATATGCATTGAGTGGCCTCCTCCTTCCTTGATTATCATATTTGTTCAAGTAAAGCAGGGGGCAGTTTGTGACATTAATTCCAAGGGAGCGTAAGACAGCCTAAAAAAAAATATATACATAATTATCTGTTGAATAACTACTGTGGTTTTGTTCGTATGCCTATTTTGTCAAACCTACACTTTCAGACCCACAGCTGGAAAGTTCCACGCTTCTGATCCTGCACCACTCCAAAAAATCTGCACAAGTACCTGTAGACTGTATATACAGGAGAGAGTTTGTTAGTAAAGTGATTTACGCTGCCAGTGCAGCTCTGGGACGTTTCTGAGTAAAGTTTGGCTAGGACACTGGATTTCTCTTGAGTTTTAGATGAGGATTTTTCCATATGCATATATCATGTATTCAGACTCTCTCACTGATGCTTTCAATCAACCTTAAGCATGGAACATTTTAAGGACAAAGATAAATTTCAAATCCCCAGTTGTAGGAATTTAATTTTTTCTACGACAGAATTATGAGTCTTTTGATAATTCCCTAATGCTACAACGCCCATGTAGAAGACTGCAGGAAAATGCAAGCTGACAGTAAACATGTTGATGTATATTACAATTAAGCTAATTCATATGCTATCTACTGTAATCACTGAAATCCTACTTGAGAAGCAAATGATCAATGCAATAATGCATTCTTTTCCTAGGATCCTTGAGACTACTGTGTGATTGATTTAAAAAAACAAACAAACAAAAAAGAAAACCTCCTGATGTGGAGAAAACAAACTGGGGATATGGCTTGAATCTGAAATTTTAGAGTAATTTACTTGTCTCGGAGTCAAAAGGAAGAGAGGCGTTGCAAAAAAACAGACTACAGATTTTTTTCCTACATCCATCTATTCTGTGTTTCTTGCACTGTGATAATGCGGTGCTACTCAGTGCTGATTATTTTTTGTTGGGACACCTTTCAAATTGTTTCTCCTAAAGAGTGACACTTGAGCATAGTGCCATCATATTACACAGAGGCAAGAAGATTGTAAAAAAAAAAAAAATTATTTTTATTGAACTGTAATAAAATTCTGCCCTCCATGAAAAAATTACTTACTTTATTAATGACCTCCCCATGAAATAGGTCGTTATCAACCACTCCAGATAAACATGCAAAGGGTGAGATGGCAGATATGCTTTTGGTGTTGTCCATCAGATAAGATGCTAGTTCAGAGCCATGCCAATTCTTAGATGTAAAATCTAGACAAGAAGTTTCAATTACAATGTAAGCTATGCAGACACAAGCTCCCTTTCAGCAATCTATTTTAAAAAAGAGAAATTTTCAGTTCAGTAGATAATGATAGGAAATAAGAGTTAATCTTCTAAACTTAAATCTTTCTTGATAGATGTTTGTTTCTTTTGTTTATAAGAACCTCTATGCAATTGATTATAGTATATAAGAAAAAGCTTTCTAGTGGTGAGAATAATTACATCTCAATCCCCCCTTGCAACTTAAGCCTTTCTCCTTGACTCATCTGTAGCCACAATTGCTAACAGCATGAAGTTGTACAAAAACCGAAGGGAACGTTACTATCAGAAGACTCATTTTACCTCCATCTTTTATTCTGTCCTACATTGAAGAAAAAGTTTTTCAACCTGTATGCACAGGCCTTAATAGCTAGACATCTACTAATTTTTATTGCTATCCTCTGGACTCCCAGGCAACATTTTTCTGGAAGTGTGGAGCTCTAAAGAATGAATATTCTAACTGAGGCCCTGTTAGGGCTTACATATGTGAAGGTTGTTACATACAAGCACTCTGCTTTATGCAACCCAGTATGAATTCCTGTTTTTACAACAGCATGGCATTTCAGTTGGCTTATGGTCTGCCTGTAACTTCAATCACTGTCTGTAGAAGACCTGTCTAGTTATTTCTAAATATATCTGTACTTTTGATTTTCCTTTTCTAAATAGAAACTTATTCTTTCTTTCCAAATTATCAATGATACTTTCAATCCTTACGCTGCAACCTTTTCTGCTTTGTGTTATGGTAAATATGCTGTAGGTAACACTGTTTATGGCATTCATAAAAAAATCTGAGCAGTTTGACATAGTGGGTTTTTTTGCAGCCTCGCCCCAAGTTATGGTAAGTAAGTACAAAAATCTCTGCCACCTCTTAAACTGCAGGTTCCTGCATTTCTTTTTCTGTAAATCTAAAGGAAAATGTTTCTTTCAAAGTGAAGTGAAACACCTTCAGCAAAATGGGGAGAATGCAACCATATAACACCTTCCATTTAAACAAGAAACTTTACCATTCAAGTAGAATAGGAAATTCAATTTCCACAGCTCACATCCTGAGTAAAAGTAGCATTAGTAACACTAATATATATAAAGGAATATATATCCTGAAAATGCAAGACAGCCCATGCTTTCTTCTTCTCATTTGGAATTCCATCGTTCTGTGATTTATAGCTCTTCATTTCCTACATTTTTCAGGTAACATCAAGGTGTGGGGTCCCTCCATTGTTAAAATAAGCAATCTTAAATTAAATATGAAAAAATAGGATTTCATTATGGTGTTGCTAATGTTATACCATTATGCAGCACTTTCCAGTGCTCTGTACTAGAAATGGAAAACTGCTATTTACCATCTCAAGCCATAAGTAGTATTCAACCTTGTTTTGCATTCACCTTATCTGTTTATCTCCCCCAGTTGACATCCACTTTATACAGAACTTTCTACAATCCAGCTGTCACCATGCTTGAAACTCAAAGTAGATGATAAGATATGGTAGCTTGTAAGGTGAACTGGGCTGGTTTTGGTTTCATTTGTACACAGCAGAGACTAAAAATATCACTGTACCAGTGAAGGAAAAAAGGATGGATAAATACAGTTATCTGCTATAATTAAACTGCTTCCTTACTGCAAAAATAGTATTTCTGAAGGCATGTTATTTTTAGAGGAGCTAGGCAATGGGATAGTGGTATATTATATTGCTTTTATATCTCTCTTCAAGGAAGTAATATGAGATTATGTGGTAGTTAAATATTTTTCATCCAATGGCAATCATATTGCTTGGTAATTTTATAGTCATACCTTTTCATATTGCTTTGGGTTATTGGACATCATTTATTGGCATAAGTAACTTAATTGGTTTAACAAATAGGGCAAAGTTCTTTAATTGTTACTTCAATCTTAAGGCTGTTCAGATATTGAAAATCTAACCTTTGTAAGACTCTGAAGCAATTCAAGTATCACAGGCATTTGAGGATCTGCAAATGCATTGATGATTAGATAAAAAGGCTTTTATTCAATAATTACACTTACTATTTTTTTCCTTTTATAAAAAAGTCCCTTTTACTTTTATTTCCTCTACAAAATAATAAAAGAATAGCAACTAAAATGATCCTTTTCCTGTACAAAACTTCTACCATATACAATACAATCCATAATGCTTGTAGAACAAAAGTGAAATAGAAATTGTATCTCTCTATTAGCATGTCTGAAGTCACCATTTTTTTCTTTACAAAATAAGAATTAACCTAGATTTCCCAATACAATCAACTTCACAAATTATGAATATGCATTAATTTCTCACTTCCTACCTGTCTTTGACAGTGGAAGTCTGTATTCTTGTTCCATATCTGCCAGTTTGGCAGTTGTCAGAAGAAAATGAGCAAAATTTTCCTCTACTTTGGTGTTGTACTCATTTACAGCATCTGCAAAGTCTTCTGGCAGATCTTCTAGAAAGACCTGAAATAACATGCAGTTTATTGCTTAATTCAGGTAATTTCTCCAAAACTGTCAGTTTGACATTGGTGCATGCATAAAGTATTATACACACACAGCGTATTAGTAGAAAGAAGGAAAGAGTACAGCTCCAAACTTTACCCAACTTGTCAGACTGCCTGACCATCTAGAATTAAAGGATTTTAAAGATGAACATGAATTTCATGCAGAAAAGGCATGGAAGATAAAAAGTAAGTATAAAATTCCTAGATTTTTATTCACAGAGTACTTGGCAAACAGCTTTATTAAAGATAAAGCTAAAAGGGGACTTCTGAAGGACTGTCTTTCCTAGATCTTGTTTTGCATATCTGGTGTTCAACAGGTTCCCTACCAACATGACAGACTGATGCTTTGCTGCCATTAGCCACAGCAGTCCTGTAATTCCTCCTACATGACTGGCCACTCTTCAGAAATAAATAATATTTTTCCTCTTGGAATGCTTGCTGGAAACTGGCCACATACACATCTTCATCTGGAAGAAGTTTCCTTTGTTGTTCCGGCCATAGCTGCATCCTCCAAAATTTTAAGGCTTTGCATAGAAGAGCCAACAAGAGCACATTATAAATGTTTCACTTTCTGCCTGTATCCATGGTGGGTTAACTTTGCGCATTACTAATGTTAATGCTCATCCTGCTAATATTGTCCCATTTTTGGAAAAAGCCCTAGGCCTACAGTGTCATGTGCCACAGAGCATGCTGGTGTCTTTCTGGGTCATTGGTATGTGCCACAAAAAGCTACAGTTCCTTAGAAGGGAACAAAATTCTAGCAGAGTGAGGAGAAGTAAATTGCCATTTGGGAAAGAGATACTTGAGTAGTATTGTATAAAGAAATGCTGTGTCATTTATACTTTTACATTTTGCAATATCATGACAGTAACTGTATAATCATCTGCCATCACTAAAACATACTTGAATAATCTGGTACTTTTCACTTAACCTGACACTCAACTGCTACTTCTGCGGTTAAATCAAGGCTTCTTTATTTTAATCCAGTAAGTACTTTTCATTATTCTAGCTACTTGTATTGCGTGTGGGTGGCAGGGTGTTGTGGGGAGGGATGGGCTGGGTGCAGTCCAGGGCTGGCTGCTGTGAGAAGAGGCCAAGGGCTGCCCTGTGACAGATAAAGCCAGCTCCAATGGCCCCACCACATGACAGAGCTGAGCCCATGAGGCACAGGTGCAGCACCTCTGGGAAAACTTATTTAAGAAAGGGCAAAAGTGTCACACAGGCAGAGTGAGAAGCAGCAGCACTAACACCGAGATCAGAGAAGGAGGAGGAGGAGATGCTCCAGGTGATGAAGCAGAGATTCCCCTGCAGCCTGTAGAAGAGACCACAGTGGAGCAGAGATTTCCCTGCAGCCATCTCAGTGGAGAGGACCATGCCAGAGCAGATATCCACACTGCAGCCTGTGAAGGGCCCCACACCAGAGCAGCTGGATGTTTCCTGAAAGAACTACAGCCCATGGAGAGGCCACACTGGAGCATGTTTATTCTGAAGCACTGCAGCCCACAGAGAGGACTCACACTGGAGCAGGGGTGACGTGTAAGGAGGAAGGAGCAGCAGAGAGAGCTGTTAAGAACTGACCACAACAACTCATTTTGCATTTTTCATCAGCCCTGCACCACTTGGGGTGGGGGGGAGGTAAAGGAGTCAGGAATGAAGGAATAAAGTTGAGCATGGGGAATGCAAGAGGAAGGGGAAAGTGGTGTTGAAATTTTTACTTTTTGTTTCTCACTACCAAAATCTATTTTAATTGGCACCAAATTAATTCAATTTTCCACAAGTTGAGGCTGTTTTGCCCATGATCATAACTGTGATCATAACTGGTAAGCAATCTCCCTGTTTTTGTCTCAACCCACGAGCTTTTCCATCCTATTTCCTCCCCATCCTATTGAGATGGAGGAGTAAGAGAGCAGCTGGGTGGGCAGCCACCTGCTGGCCCACCAGGCTACTGTACATCCATAATGACACTAGTCTAACTGAGAAAAGGAAACAAGTTCATTGAAGTGGTACACAACATAAGTTAAAGACCAATTATTTCTCTACCTTTGACTGGCAAAATATGCATTTGTATTTCATTGAACAGGCTGGAAGATATTTTCTCCCAAATAGGTTTGCTAGAATAAGCACTAGCTTTTCCAGGACATCTTCTGAAAAAACAGTTGAGCCTATGTCAAAACAGAAAGTACTAGGGTTAAATATGATAATGTAAAAAAAAAAAAAATTATTATTAAAACAAACAACTCCTACTCAGGAATTTCCTTCCCAGCTGCCATTATCATGACAGAGGTTATGCAAAACTACATTGGATACAGATCAACTCATTACATACAAAAAACTCCAGTAGATAATTAAGCAACTAATAACATGTACAAATGAATACTGTATTCTTATATGTTCACATACTGCAGCACATCTCAGTGCACAGAATGGATTTGACTCATGTAATGAGACATTGGTAGTATTTCACTTTTTAAAATTTGTTAATATTCAGAGTAGTCATCCATCTGATTTGCTACATGTCATTCAAATCTTGCTCTGGAGTCAGAATTATTATTTTATCTATGTAGAGCATTCTTCTTTACCTCTTCAGAGGGTTTCACAAACAGTAAATTCAGGTTCACGATACCAGCATTGCAATATGTGTGCCTTGGCTTTCTCAGACAGAAATATAAGTATATGCAGACTGTGTAGAGGCAGAGGCCAAGGATATGAGGATGAAGTCTAGGTAAGCAAAAGGTGGCAGGAGCAAGAAATCACCCAGAAAATTTCAGAACCATTGGGGTTACAGAGCTTGCCATACACTGCAATTAAGATGCATGGAATATTATTTACCTTTAATTGGCTGGCACAATTTGTGGAATAAACCTTTCACAAGAAAGCTTACTAAAACAAAATTTGAAGGTTCGTAATAGTACAAGTGTGTCACAAGTCCAGCAAAGCCTATGGGGTTACCTTCTTGATCCAAGTAGCCCTATTTAATTTAAAAGCAAAAAAAGCTTAGTTGTAAAAGATGAACTTGGATATAACAAAAATATAAAATGGTGGCATTCAGAAGAACAGTCCTTCAACCTAATGCATAGGTACCTATTGAGACCATTCAATTTCCACTGAAAGGCAAAAATTTGTCCTTACTGAAAAACAAGTCACCAACTATTTGAGTATTTACATGGGAGATCTTCATCACCCTGTGCAAAGCATAGTTCTTGATTTCACAGTTTTAGCACGAATTTAGATCATGTTGCAAATGAAAAGTGCAGACAGTCACCAAAGTAAGATTTGATGCAACTTTCATTTAAAAAAACTATGAACCCAAATGTTTGATGGAATAAAAGCACAGCAAGCAGTGATCTGTCAAATATGTTGCTGCAAGATATTTGGGTGCTAGAAGCTTATATGGTTTCAAAACAACAACAGGATAAGCTCACAGAATAAAACTCCATTAAAGGCCATAAATTCTAGGACACCTCTCCTGTCAGAGATCACTCTGCATCACGCCCTGTGAGAAAGTAGGGAGTACCCAGAGAATCATCATTCTATGGCTGCCCTTTTTTTTCTTTATACAGTTCCCTAGGATAGTTATTGGAGACAGGATGCTAGGTATGTGGGCCAGGTTATGTCCAGTTCTTATGCTAACTGTAACTTTTTGGAAACATTACTAATCTTTCTTGTACACTGATCAGATTCTTCAATAGGAGTATCAGATTCTTGGTCTCACACACAAGGGACACTCAGCAGAGGAGGCAGAAATGTTGTTTTGGGCTTCTACTGGGAGCAGGACTGGGAAACCTGGGCATAGATGATCTGTTAATGTAATCATATTATTGGTGCCTCTTACTGCCTGTAGTCCTGAGCTGTAAGTCAAAACGGAGTCATGCATAAAAAATTTCCGAAATGGTATCCACCAAATTGAAACTATTACTATGGAGTGATACACCACTAATTTTCAGTCTTCTCCAAGACCTACTCCCTAAATTTTTGTTAGAGAGATAATTTCTCCCAGCATTTTGGAAATCATGTCATCCTTAGTATGTTTTAAACCCCTATCATTTCACATGCATGCATCTTCATATACAATATAAATGCACAACTCTTACTTTCATAACCAAATTGTAATCATATAGACCATACCATAAGATTTTTGCTATTGAATTTAATCCATAACATAAGTAGATCAGAATTAACCTCAAACTTAAAGCACTCTATTTTTATCTGTTTCCTTAAATTTCTAACAGAAAGAAATAGCCCATTGTTATGGAATATTTTATATATTGTTCTTTAAATGAAAGCACACTAACACAAACAAATCAGAATCTGTAGATTTAAGAACTACCCTTTATGAGAATGAATTAAAACCTACCTCTTTGATAAGAAATTGCAAGGAAAACATAAAATAAATTTTTAATATTTCAGCATTTCTTTCTTTTCTGAACGACATCAGTGAGTGCTTCAGCACTGACAGTGCCTGGTCAAACAAACGGGGGGGGGGGGGGGGGGGGGGGGGAAGAAGAAGAAATTAGAAATCCAAAGGAATGCTGATATTGTAACAAGCAAAGAAATTTAATATCCAGCTTTTATGCTTTGTTTCATCAATTGGTTTTCAGGGTTAAAATGCTGGGTGGGGGTTATGTTGTATTTTTATGTAAATTGAATGCCTAACTCCTGGAAATGCTTGTGAAAAAATCCATCCTCTGTCTGTCAGAAGTGTGCTCATTTTCTAAATTTATGCTGAGGTTTGTGAAGTTAATTACATAAAATTCATATAGAGATCTAAAAGACAAGGATTTAAATATAATTAAACTAAAACCAGGAATTTTTGAAATTACTCCTTACACTTTAATACCATTTTAATATCTAACACAGAAGTTTACCAGTTAATCTTAAGAAGACTTACGTCTGAATTCATTCAGTGAGTCCTTGAAAATAATGTCTCTATGCCAAAGTAGATGTAAAAAACAGATCATCTGGAGGTAAGAGTTCCTTAATAATTACGAGAGGAGATCTCTGACCAATTTGTAATCATAGTCATGGGTTTTTTACTTAAATCACTGCATTAAATGGCAAGAATAAGAATTCTTTGATTCCAGAGAGTTAGTATGCAGATTTAAACAAGTGAGTAACACATAGAATTTTCTCATTGTTTCAACTGAAATAGCATTTCATAGTTCCCCTCTTCCCTATGGAAATGTATGTTCACATCTTTTCCTCAAATAAAGCTGAAATTTTAAATATTGGAAGACTTTCTGATTCTCCAAGTTAATGCAAATATTGCATAGAATAAGAGTCAGTAAAAATACCTTCCTGACAGTAGCATTCTTTCTGATGATAATATATATGGCAAAGAATAAATGCATGAAAATGGACAGTAAAATACTGTGGAGAAGATGGCATGGTCACTAGAAGCAGTATAGCAGAGTATGCAACTTCATTTGGAGGCAGATTGCTTACTTCTGAAGTGCATAACTTTCTGCTCACATTAAGGAGACATTATAATTTAATTGCTATTAAGAAAAAAATACTAAACCTTTGCTCTGGCATCTGCTTTGTCATCAGCCTTTGCAGCCAACAGCATGAGTCTCAATATTAAGGAAACAGTCAGAGGAAACTGGCCTTTCAACTGAGGTACATTGGATTTGATAAGTCTTTCAACTTTGGGCAGTGGGATATCGTAGAAGAACACATTTCCAATCATATCTTGTCCCCGTCTTCCAGCACGTCCTGACATCTAAGAATAAAATATTTAATAATTACATCATTAAAATAACAACATTATTAATTTTTAAATAAAATATACCTAAGTTGTATATACTGGTACCATCTATACAGTCTTAATAAAGCACTTATACAAAATTATCAAAATAATGTGTGCAAAATATGTTGTACCTCAAATACAGCTGGTTTAAAAATGTGGTGGGTTTATTTACTTTTTAAAATATGAACTTCCAAATTTCATAGAATACCTAAACACTGGCCAGGATACTTACATTCTCTCACATGTCTTTTTAACATTATATTTCTTCAAGGTAAGTTTTAACTTAATTTTTACCTATACACCAACTTTGTTTTCAAGTTACATTTAGCTCTGAATTATTTCTGGGTACATTTGGGGCAGAGGTAGTCTCAGTATGAAGAAAGAGCAGAGAATATGAATAAGGAGTAGAGAGAAGCTTCCTAAGGGTGTATTCCCTTGCTTGGATCACCTGTTCTTGGTCAGGTCCATTGTGGCGACTTGCCCCTTGTACCAGATATAACATGACAAAGCTGGAGTCGTATCATTTATGTGCAGCAGAAGGGAGATGCACGTAGGTCCGGCTGCTGCACAGATCCACTCACACTCTGACTCTGATTGCTACCTGCCAGGTGATGCCATCAGCTGTATCTGGCCTACATGGCCTCCTGAACCAGAGGCAAACTGGCAGTACTTCATGAAAATACAGGTTTGAAAAGCAGTACAAGAACAGGAAACAGGGGCTAATGAAGAGGTTAGAGTCTCTCAGCCCACCCAGTAAGTTGTGCCATGATGGAAGACATTCTGCTTTCTTGCATTTGCAACCTCTTCTACACACTACTGTGTTGCATTCTGTGGAGTGCCACTTCCAAGATGGAAGGAACTCAAATGTCCCTATTAATCCAGTCAGCAATCTTTCTTGTCCTCGTTACATACCCACTGTATGCTCTTATAGCATATTTTTCACACATTTGTAAAACCCTGGCTAGAACAAAACAGCTTTTTTCCTTCCAGCTCCCATAACTGAAAGCCAAATCTACGCCTTTAATTCACTGAGCAATTGTAATGCTTTCATTGCTGAAATAGGTCTTTTGACTACATACATTATTTGTGGGTTGGCAGTTCTGAAACATTAGTAAAATCACCTTAGCTAAAACTATTATTGTCACCAAAATGAACAGCTAAAACTCAGAGCATACCCAGAAGTATATGTAAAAGAAAAGACATTTTTTCTGAATTTGTGTGTGATGACAGCTACATGTGTGCTGTTGTTGTAATAAAAAGTAGGTGTTCTATTTCATACCTGTCTGTAATTTAAGGCATCTAAAAACACAGAATCTTCAGCAAAGACAACAGATTTGCACGGCATGTTAATTCCTAAAGCAAGTGTTGAAGTAGCTGTGACTACCTATAAAATATCAAACATGAGTATATCTATTAGAAATGCTAATATCCAATTTAAAAAAGACACCTGTAAAATCCAACTTAAATCAACAAGAATTTTACTATCATTTTTCATATAGCTAAACTTTAATCTGATTAATTTAACAGTGCTATGAACATACATGAATTCCACTCTATTGTAGTTCATATAGCCATTACATATGCGTATTAAACTTTGTATCCTGAAAGTTTATACCACATCTTTTATGGAACACAATTGAAAGAATACTGAAATTGAACACAAATTGAAATATTCTGTGAAGACAGTACAAAATATCATAATCCTATAGAGATCATGTAACTAAAACACATTCAGTTGGCTGCTCTGGTAAAAGACAATGCAAATGTTTCTATAAATACATTAGCAACAAAAGGAGGGCTAAGGAGACTCTCCATCCTTTATTGGATGAGGGGGGAAACATAGTGACAAAGGATGAGGAAAAGGCTGAGGTACTTAATGCCTTCTTTGCCTCAGTCTTTAACAGTAAGACCAGTTGTTCTCAGGGTACCCAGCTCTCTGAGCTGGAAGACGGGGAGCAGAATGAAGCCCCCATAATCCAAGGGGAAATTGTTAGTGACCTGCTACACCACTTAGATACACAGAAGTCTATGGGGCCAGATGGGATCCACCCAAGGGTACTGAGGGAGCTGGCAGAAGTGCTCACTGAAGCCACTTTCCATCATTTATCAGCAGTCCTGGCTAACCAGGGAGGTATCAGTTAACCAGAGGTTAGCAAATGTGACGCCCATCTACAGGAATGGCCAGAAGGAGGATCTGGGGAACTACAGGCCTGTCAGTCTGACCTCGGTGCCATGGAAGGTTACGGAGCAGGTCACCTTGAGTGCCACTATGCAGCATGTACAGGTGTATTGGTTTTGTGTGGCAAGGTTTTGGTAGCGGGGGGGGTGTTACAGGGGTGGCTTCTGTAAGAAGTTGCTGGAAGCTTCCCCTATGTTCGAGAGAGAGAGAGCCAATACCAGCCGGCTCTAAGACGGACCCGCCGCTGGCCAAGGCCGAGCCAATCAGTGATAGTGGTAACGCCTCTGTGATTACATTTTTAAGAAGGAAAAAAAGGTTTGGGACAGGCAGATTCTGCAGCCGAGAGAGGAGTGAGAACATTAAGAGAAACAACCCTGTGGAACAACCAAGGGTCAGTGAAGAAGGAGGGGGAGGAGATGCTCCAGGCGCCGGAGCAGAGATTCCCCTGCAGCCCGTGGTGAAGACCATGGTTGAGGCAGGGCTTGTCCCCCTGCAGTCCATGGAGGTCCACGGTGGAGCAGATATCCACCTGCAGCCCACGGAGGACCCCACGCCGGAGCAGGTGGGTTTCCCGAAGGAGGCTGTGACCCCGTGGAAAGCCTGCGCTGGAGCAGGCTCCTGGCAGGACCTGCGGATCTGTGGAGAGAGGAGCCCACGGAGCAGGTTTTCTGGCAGGACTTGTGACCCCGTGGGGGACCCACACTGGAGCAGTGTGCTCCTGAAGGACTGCGCACCGTGGAAAGGACCCATGCTGGAGCAGTTCGTGAAGAACTGCAGCCCGTGGGAAGGGCCCACGTTGGAGAAGTTCGTGGAGGACTGTCTCCCATGGGTGGGACCCCACGCTGGAGCAGGGAAGAGTGTGATGAGTCCTCCCCCTGAGGAGGATGAAGCGGCAGAAAACAACGTGTGATGAACTGACCGTAAACCCCATTCCCCGTCCCCCTGTGCCGCTGGGGGGGGGTTGGTAGAGAAGCCGGGAGTGAAGTTGTGCCCGGGAAGAAGGGAGGGGTGGAGAGAAGGTGTTCTGAGATTCGGGTTTCTTTCTCATTACCCTACTCTGGTTGATTTGTAATAAAGTGAGTTAATTTTCCCCAAGTTGAGTCTGTTTTGCCCGTGACGGTAAGTGGTGAGTGATCTCTCCTGTCCTTATCTCGACCCACAAGCTCTTTGTTATATTTTCTCTCCCCTGTCCAGTTGAGGAGGGGGAGTGATAGAACGGCTTTGGTGGGCACCTGGCAACCAGCCAGGGTCAACCCATCACAACAGGACAACCAGATGATCAGGCCCAGCCAGCATGGGTTTATGAAAGGCAGGTCCTGCTTCACTAACCTGATCTCCTTCTATGACAAGGTGATCTGCTTGGTGGATGAGGGAAAGGCTGTGGTTGTTGTCTACTAGACTTTAGTAAAGACTTTGATACTGTTTCCCACAGTATTCTCTTGGAGAAACTGGCTGCTCATGGCTTGGATGGGTGTACTCTTTGCTGGGTAAAACACTGGCTGAATGGCCAGGCCCAAAGAGTGGTGGTGAATGGAGTTAAATCCAGTTGGAGGCTGGTCACAAGTGGTGTTCCCCAGGGCTCAGTATTGGGGCCAGTTCTGTTTAATACCTTTATCAATGATCTGGATGAGGGGATCGAGTGCACCCTCAGTAAGTTTGCAGACGACACCAAGTTGGGTAGGATTTTTGATCTGCTTGAGGGTAGGAAGGCTCTTCAGAGGGATCAGAACAAGCTGGATCGATAGGCCAAGGCCAATTGTATGAGGTTCAACAAGGCCAAGTGCCGGGTCCTGCACTTGGGTCACAACAACCCCATGCAACGCTACAAGCTTGGGGAAGAGTGGCTGGAAAGCTGCCCGGCAGAGGAAGACCTGGGGGTGCTGGTTGACAGCCGGCTGAATATGAGCCAGCCGTGTGCCCAGGTGGCCAAGAAGGCCAACAGTATCCTGGCTTGTATCAGAAATAGTGCGGCCAGCAGAAGCAATCATTCCCCTGTACTAGGCACTGGTGAGGCCGCACCTCGAGTACTGTGTTCAGTTTTGGGCCCCTCACTACAAGAAAGACATTGAGGTGCTGGAGCGTGTCCAAAGAAAGGCAACGAAGCTGGTGAAGGGTCTAGAGCTCAAGTCCTATGAGGAGTGGCTGAGGGAACTGGGGTTGTTTAGTCTGGAGAAAAGGAGGCTGAGGGGAGACCTTATTGTTCTCTACAACTACCTGGAAGGAGGTTGTAGCGAGGTGGGTGTCGGTCTCTTCTCCCAAGTAACAAGCGATAGACCAAGAGGAAATGGCCTGAAGTTGCACTAGGGGAGGTTTAGATTGGATATTAGGAAAAATTTCTTCACAGAAAAGGTTTTCAAGCATTGGAACAGGCTGCCCAGGGAAGTGGTTGAGTCATCATCCCTGGAGGTATTTAAAAGACACGTAGACATGGCACTTAGGGACACGGTTTAGTGGTGGACTTGGTAGTGTTAGGTTAATGGTTGGACTCAATTATCTTAACAGTCTTTTCCAACCTAAATAATTCTGTGATATGATAATCTGAAGGATAGAATATCTTAGTTAGAGATAAAGTTCTACAGCTATCAGTTCACTTAGTTCATTTTATTTGTTTGGAAATGTTCATGGCAACATTTTTTAAATGAGCACGACAAAGTCAATGCAATATATTTTACCACTGGTGAAAGATACACTATATTTTTTAATTAAATATATGGAGAAACTAAAATTAAAAAAAAAAGCACCGATCCCAATCTACTAACCTTGATATATCCCAGCCTGAAAAGCATCTCCACTACTTGTCTTTCCTTCGTGGCCATAGATCCATGATGATACCCAATGCCCCTCAGTGCCATCATTTGCTGCAGATAACCTCTTCTCTCAAACCTAAGTCGATGAAAAATCTTCCTCAAAGTCTACAAATAAAAAGAAATGTTAAATATTAACCACAACCAGGTGTTGTTAATGAAAAAAAGTGTTCTCTGATAAAGTTCCAAGCACTACAGAGAAATATAGCTGTTTATGATCTTCAGTGAACCTGAAGCCCAAAGTATATAATTGGATGTGTACCATCAGTAGCTTCATTATGAGGATAAATCCAGGCTCTTCAGTACACTTCTATATACTATCAGTTTTTTTCACCTTTGCAATAAATGCCATTACAACAGTCCCAATTGTCATACCATGCAGCTAGATGCAACCAGACATGGCAAGCTTGCATGTTCATGACTTTGCTACTCGAAGCATGGCCTCATGACCATGTACTGCATACCACTATCACAGAACAAATTCCTAGGTAGCTACATAAAGCTGATACTCCTGTCTTTTGCTCCTGTTTGTTGTCCCTGCTTGGTACCCCCATCTCATCTCACAACACAGTTAGGAGCTTCCCTTTCCCAAACTCAGAAATAGCACTGAATTAAGCTTTTTCAGTATTTTCTGAACTTCACTCTACAGCTAAGTGCCATCTGTTCCAAAGTACAAGCTACTTCTTCACTTCCTTTACCCATGTGCATCTGTGGGAAGCAGAGTTCCCTCCATGCTGGCTGACAGCAGTCCAAAAATGCCATCGGGATCCCAAGTTTCCAGGATAAGGAATCATGAGAATTTTCAAGTTTGGTCCCAACACACAGAGTTTTCCTCTCTCTCAAGACGTATCACAACGAGCAGAAAGCATTATCAAGACACTTCATCAAAATTTTGAGCACCTTTTCTCTGAATTAAGAGCTTTATATCACAATTACTTTTTTTTTTAATTAAAAAAAACCAAAAACAGCCATGAAAGACAGCTATATGAACCACAGTCATGTTTCAGGAAGTTTAGACCAGAAGGGATCTCCTGAATCAAGGCCCAGTCACCCACTACTGCTGGAAACCACATCACGTAAATCTCTTTCATAAATTATTCCTTAGGTATTTGTATACAAATATACACATTAATATTTCTGATGGACATCTGCAGATTTTCAGTCCTTTTCTCACCTTTTCTTTCCTTAGGGGACATAAACACATTGAAGAGCATGGAAAATTTTGCTTAATGGGGACCAGAACTTTTAGACCCTAAAATAATTTATTATTTAATATTTTTATAAGATATGAAGGGCTTAAATATGTTCTGATAAGTACACAAAGGTGCCATGTAGCCTATGCTGATGACTCAGTCAGAAAAATAGGAGTCCGAGATGTGAATCAACAAGTAACAGAAGTGCATTCCTGATAGTTCATGGAAACAAATTAATTGTAGTATACATCCCAGGACTCCTATCACAAGGACAAGTCAATGTCTTTTTATTTGTCAGAATGAAAGTTGTCCATACATCTTAAAAATAAAGTTATCTAAGATTGATACCTGGAATCAAATTTAAATGGAAATATTCAGGATGTTTTATGAAGTCAATGCATACTGTTATAAAGTACAACTGCATCACACATTATATGCATTTTATGTACTTAAACACAAATTCATGCATTTTAGACATGCATTTAGACAAAACAAAATCATGTTATAATTATCAGTGAGTTACTTACATCTTCATCCACTGCTTTAGGATCAGCATAAGTACACACAGAAGGGATAGCAGTTAGCCTTTTAAGTCGTTTTTCTAACTGTTGTTTTGTAGTCAAAAGAAGTGCCACGTTTTCCATTTTACTCGAGCTCAACTTTCTGGTATCCCTGTATACAATATACAATTAAAAATATTATTTCTGTAATTAACATAATTTCTCAATTTTAAAATATTCTCTGCCTACTGAAAGATGAAGAGTCATTCCCTTTTAAACTGTAGCCTCAAACATGTAGGTAGAGCTGTTAGTGTAAATTTACTGATAATGCTAACAGCTTCATTTTATCATGGCTTGTATGCAAAACAGCAAGTAATTCTGGGTGAAGTAGAGAGGAGGAATTATGGTGATATACAAAAAATGAAGGAAGATGAAAACAGCAACTGTACGTACCTCACTTAGCAAATTAGTAAGCTAACAAGATTGCACAGTAGAAGAATTAAACATGAAAGAGAAATGTGATGGATTTACTGCTAATAATGACATGGACTATAAGGATTTAGGACAGGATTTGAAGAAGAGAGGGGAGAGAAAACTATTTAGAGACAGATATTCAAGCTACTTCAATGTCTAAATACATGTCTAAATTCCTACTGGATTTTCAAGTTCTCACTTACTACTATTAAAGTCAGCTAAGTTCATTCTTTCATGATATTATGTCCAAAGAATGCACTGTAAATTGCCATGATTAGGACAAAACCATGATGCTTTATGTTCCTGACAATCCTGATACCTACTGCCATATTTCATTGCCAAATGCCTTATAAAAATCCATACTCTATGATCACAAAATCACAAAAATTCAAGGTTAAGGAGAAAAAAGATACAGTACAATCAAGCAAAAGGCTGACAAATATTCAAAGAACATCTCACCAGTAAGGTGAACCCGAACTTCAGAGATCCACCACTGTAACCAGCCACGGTGTGGCTAAACTATGAAAATATGCTCCCACTGTAGCTGACCCAGCATTAGGGTCAGATGCTACACTGTTTTTAAGAGTTGCATGACAAAAGTTACTGTCTGGAGAAAGAGCCATACTGATATCTTGATATCTCAGTAGTGGATTACTGCAAATTGACCAACCTTATATACTCAGGTCTCTCTCTTTGATTCTTATGTTGTAGTTCCAGCACCTTACACAATGTCAGCAACATTGGTATCTTCCTGCTACCTGACTATACACTAGGTACTGCTGATTGATAACTGCCATACAGTCGCTCCTACTGTGTGAGTTGCTAGAGCACAAAGAGGAGCAGAGACTACCATACTGCAAGCTGGATGAATGTGCTGCTGAAAGGTACGTTCCCCAGAAAGAAGTTATCACAAAATTACGCTCTATCATAACAGGTAAGCTTTTTAATAACATATAGTTATAGTACTTACTGAGGGTTGAATTTTATTAACATTTTTTTCACTTTTCTTAGTTCGTCACTTAAACGTTCTTTTTCCCTCTCGGTATTAGGGTATTGTTCACTTTTTTGTTTTTTCAGCAAATTGAGGAACACATTCTTGGCTGCACGTTCCACTGAATCCACATTAAATCTTAAAGCAAATAATATAAAATATATGTCAGTTAGGTGAACTCTAATAGAGTTTTTAATTATATGTAATGCTGTTACAATAATATTCAGTAAGCCTTATCATCTGACAATAGTTAGAATCTAACCATTAGAAGCGTATTCCTATTCCATCTCCAAATCATAGCCCATATTCACTTTCAAACTGCTATTATTCCAAAACTGAGTGGTAAAATTTAAAATGGTTCTGCCAATAAATTATCTGTAGAAAGTATGCTCAACTCTACCTTTCCCTAAGCCGGACACTTGGACATACATATAAAGCAAACTGTAGCTTAAGTAATTTTAATTCTTCTCAACTACCCAGTTGAGACCCAGTGCCCGTCTTTCTTGGTCTTCTACATAGCTGTTCCTCCTCATAGCTTTTTCAGTATTGAACTGTTTGGAGCTTAACTGGGATGAAGACTTGTCCAGCTTCACTCTTAAAAAGTATTTTTTTTATTCTTGTTGCAGTAGGCAAATCCTGTTAACTAACACCATACAAGGTGTTGGCAACACATGGGGTGAGGTTGCATCCTAGTCCATTAGAATATTCACAAGTCATTCAAGTCTGGCAGTCACCAAGAACAGAAGCAAAAATTGAAGGACTTTATCCTTTTATCCTGAAAGACCAAATACAGATTTTAAGGCTAGGAGGTAACCTCTCCTTAACTTAAGCTTTTCACATCTTCGCGGTGGCAGAGCTCAGTAACAGTCATTTGCCATTTACTCTTTTTCTTCCCTTTGAAGCTCAGACTGAATGATCTAATTTCTCTCTACCATTGAGTTTATTCAGCTATAGGGAGTACTAAAGTGGTGCCAGCCTGTTCTTTTCCTTGATGGCTCTAAAAAAAGAAAAGCAAACTCTAAGTACTGTTTTTTCCTTACCACCAATGGCTGCAATAGCAATTTGGCTGCTACAGCTCTGACACCTGCTCTCTCAGTAGTCTCCTTTAATTCCACACTGACATAAGACCAATACGGGATGACTGCTTTGCAACCTCCTTCATCAATAATGGCTTAGGGAGAATAAGCTTACCAGCACCAATGAAGCATAAATATCAATCTATTACTCCAAGTCACTGTCTACTACTTGTGAGGGCTACTCTTCAAGATAGAGCTTGTAGGCCTTTACTTTGTATGTTTTAAAGCAAAGGTAACAAATACTATATAAATGGCATTTGCCAAGCCATATCAATGCTTACCTCCAACATCCATTTTTCTGAATATAGGCAATACACATACGATACATGGAATGTAAATACTTACACAAAAAATATGGCAGGCAACTTATCCATCTCATGTAATTTATCAACAAAGCTTGCAAAACGTTTCCACTTTTCCTGTTCTGAGCAATCCACAGGTTTTGGCTTAAGGTGCTCCAGTAGCTCATTCACCTGACCAAAGCAGTATTATTGTGGAGATTTTAATGTCAGAAGCTTCTGGCTGGAGGCTAAGAAATATGCAGACTCCATTTTCCTGTGTCAACTTCTAGCAGCTCAAATTTTTTTAAATCATTCAGAACTGCAATAGCCACATATAGTTTACAGACTGAAAGGTCTGCAAGTTATCAACTGACTTTGGTAAGAGCTCAAAATGCAAATTGTTGTAGCATTCATGGCTACCATCACTGTGCAAATAATATAGTATCACTAACATGCTGATTATATATTTTCACATTTAAGTGTCATATTTAAAGAAATTTGTTTTTTCCCCAGATATTCTTTGTTTCTTCCTCATTGTTGATTCACCACCTTCTCATATTCCTTTTTATGATATAGGAATAGGTGGCCTCCAATCAAGGACTTGATTTTCTGCTCATTGCTTTAATTTCTATCTTTTACATGGAAACATACATACTGCCTGTGGTTACACAGAAGGTTTCAAATGAGCTGCAAAAACCAGGTAGACTAAAAAAGAGGAGCAACGGTACAATATTATCACTAATTGTAGGAGGTACCTAAAGGAATCACGAATTGAAATCTCACAGCAGTATCAGAAGTCTGATTCCCAGAGAAGCTTGTGAAAATTTTAAAATGCTTATGGAAATGACACAAATATTAGTGCTTATCTTTCAAGTACAGCAGCAGTTAAACCTAATAAATAATAATTATAGGAGAAGAAAATCCCGTAATTATATTACGACGTATAATTATTATTATATTAAAGCTGTACACAGTCTTAAGAGCGAGCCCTGTAACAACTGTTACCTTCTGTCTTTGGCCAAGCACAATCCATTTTCTTAGTTCTTTCTTCAGCTCCTGTTCATATTTTCTCACATCTGCCTTTTTGATTACTACTTTATTCTTGAAACAGACAAACTCCTCAGGATCTAGCTCCTGGAAAACAACATTAATATAAAACATTGCAGTTCTTTGTTATCTATTTATTTTTATATATTTTGCCCACAGCTGTGTATACACACCTGTGCCCTTGGCCACTGTTGCCAGACTTTTACCATTATGTCATAAAGCTGGATGCTCTCTCGTGGAGACAGAGAAAGATCTGAAGGAATACCATAGTTCTCAATCTGCAAGGAGTTTAAACAAAAGAAAAATAAAGGAATCATTTTGATGGAATCCATGTTGCCTAAATGTAACAGTTGCTAAACGATGTTGATGCCAGTATTATGCTTACATGATTGACTGTTAATGCAGCACATGGATGACAATGTTCAATGATAAAATCACTGCCCTTTAGAGAACACACATACTTTTCCAAATCATTGTATCGTTCTTCATACAAAACTGTGAAGAGACAAAAATGTTGTCATGATGCACTTGGTTGTTTTAAAAAGCAAGTACTTAATCCTGCAAGATTTGTTTTTATTTAAAAGAAAAACCAAAATTAAATACGCTTAAGTTCACACACCATGATTAAAGTTATTGAAGAAATAACACTAAAATTTATTTCTTAGTTACAAAATATTCTGATACACACCCAGTCTAACACGATATGATTTCTTTTGTTCTTGTACTTTAGATTTCACTCTACAATTTCTTGTAAAGTTCTTTTCAGAGTTTGTAGAGCTTCCTTCTATTTTATTCTCAGCACGTTGCCAATACCTTTTCACAGATTGTAACCACCTACAGTGCAAGAATAAAATAAAAATAGGAGTTGTAAAAAATATTTTAAGAAAATTGCTACAGCTATAATAGATTAATTAGTACAATCTGCTCAATTTCTCCTATAGAATTTCCAGTCCCCCTCTCACCATCTTCAGTGCAATTTTCTCCAGCTTATCCCAGGGTGCAAATAAAAAATGTGAAATAGCACCATTATATATATAAATATAGTGCAGGTGTCTTCTCTGATTGATGATGGACAAGTGTGCTTATCAGGCTTTGGCAATTCAAAGAGATGTAAAAGCCTCCTAAATTCCTCTGCACAGCTTAATAGGGTCTGAAGGAATAGTAGTGCCTGTTCTCATTACAGAGTTAAGAGTTACAGTATCATTTTGTGTCAGTTGGGGGAATAAGTGTAGCATAATACATATAACAATATAACTCCAGTTGCCTCCCAATAGTAATTGACCTCTCTATTTAGAACAACCGATTTCCAATTGAAATATGCTCTTGTGAGCAAGAAAATTCCACACATACTCAGTTAGGTGTCCCGGGTTACTGACAGTAGCAGAAAGTGCCAAAAACGGACATCGAATTGTTACCAGAAGATGCTCCCAAACCTCTGCTCCAATTTCACCGCCAAGACAATGGACCTATGTTTTGGGGGGAAAGGAGTAAAAGAAAAGAAGAAATGTTCTTTATCAAAGTGCACCCATAACAGGAGTTGGTTTGCATTTTGCAAAAACCAAAAGTTTGGCAAGATCAGTACTGAACATTTCTTATGTTGTAGCAAATGACAATGAGATCCAAATCAAATGTCCAGTAAAACCCTCTCCAGACTTCACTGGAGAGCAAATTAGTCTAAATTCCAATACTACTGTTTGTACCCTAGATACTCACTGGCATCATTAGCAATTAATTCTATATACAAAAAAGAATACAGTAGGAATTTTAAATTTAACAAGATTAATCATTGACTTTTTCCCTGGAAAGACTGACAAATACCGTATGATGTGAAATGTGTATGATCCCAGTCTGGAATGCTACAGTGGTGGCTTTTAGTTTTTCAGTTGACTGAAATAAAGGAAGTTCCTGGTAGCTTTGACTGAACTGTATGTCCTTTTGAGGACTAACAGAGTTTAGGTTCTTTCACTGGAGTACATAAACACTCTCAGTGAACAGAAAAAAACAAGTAAGTCTAAAATAATAGTTCTCAAAGTTGTTTTTTTTACCAGCAATAATGTATGTAATGAAAAACTGAGTCACCAGCATTTTTTCTCAAGATTTTTTGTGTATTTGTTAAATTGGTTACTACTAAAAGATACCTACCTCATCAAATATAACATATTGTATCCGTTTGGTCCATTTCTGACTACGAGGAGACAGCATCAAGATTTCTAAACATTGAGGCACGGTCACTAATATCTAAGAAGAAAGGTTTGTAAAGCATTATTTTCAAGTAAACTGACTAATCAACTACAAGTAGATTCCATATTTAAAAAGCATTTCAAAATATATATGTACTGATTTCAAGGTAAGTAAGAAAGAATGAATGATTTGTCACTGCTATCTTCAAGAAGGGCAAGAAAGAGGACCCAGGAAACTACAGGCTAGTCAGCCTCACCTCATTCCCTGGGAAGGCGATGGTGCAACTAATCTTGGAAATCATTTCCAAGCACACAAGGAACACGAAAGTCATCAAGAGTATTCAGCATGAATTCACTGAGGGGAAATCATGCTTGACCAACCTTTACCAACTTCTATGATGAAATGACTGGTTTGGTAGATTAGGGGAGAGCAGTGGATATTGCCTTCAGTAAAGCTTGTGACAACATCTCCCACAAGATCTTCACAGACAAGTTGTTGAAGTATGGGCCAGATAAGCAGACAGTGAGGTAGACTGAAAACTGGTTGGAAGGCTGGGCCCAGAGGTTGATGATTAGTGGTACAAAGTCTAACTGGAGGCCAGTAACTAGCAGTGTACCTCAGGGGTCAACAGTGGGTCTGATCCTGTTTAACATCTTCATTAATGATCTGGATGAGGGGGAAAAGTGTAATCCTCAGCAGGTTTGCTGATGACACCAAACTGGGAGGAGTGGCTGCTATGCCAGAGGGTCGTGCTGCCATCCAGAGGGACCTAGACAGGCTGGAGAAATGGGCTGACAGGAGCCTCATGAAATTCAACAGGGAGATGTGCAAAGTCCTGTACCTGGGGAGGAACAACCCCATGCACCAGTGTATGCTGGGAGCCATCCAGCTGGGAAGCAGCTCTGCAGAAAAGGACCTGAGGGTCCCAGTGGACACCAAGTTGAACATGAGGCAGCAATGTGCCCTTGTGGCAAAGAAGGCTAATGGTATCCTGGGCTGCATTAGGAGGAATGTTGCCATCAAATCAAGACAGGTGATCCTTCCCCTCTACTCAGCACTGATGAGGCCACACTTGGAGTCCTGTGTCCAGTTCTGGGCTCCCCACTACAAGACAGACCAACCTAGCAGCCTTCTATGATGAAGCGAGTACATCAGTGGACAAGAGAAGAGCTACTGATGTATTCTATCTGGACTTCTGTAAGGCATCTGCTGTATGCTGGCAACCAAAGGATTTTGATGTTTTTTCTTTAACTGGGGCAAGTAATCAACTGCATGTCCCTTAAGGGTGAATAGGTAAGGTTGTATGCCATAGATTGAAAGTTTCTGGTAAGCAGTACAGGTATGCTTAGATTTTTCCTGAACATCGTATTTATTAATGGCACAGTTCTTATAATTAGAATTAACATTTTCAGAAGCCAGATGGAATACAAAAGTCATTATTATTATGTGTTAAAACACCCATAAAAATATACCTGAGAATTCATGACATCATTGCGATAATCTCGCGTGAAGACTCCACAGACTACCAATCCATCTGGAAGTTTCTTGGTGAATCGATTGTATATAGTTCCCACCACTTGGTTTACAAGGGCCTTAAATAAAGCAGGTCATCAACAAAACTAGACAGTGTATGTCTAAAGGCATATGATATTCCTAGGCATATAAAAGCATTCAATTTTGGCACTAATATTAATGTACTAGACTATAATGTACTATGTAATGTACTATTAAGTCTAGATTGTCAATAATGTTAACTTTAAAAAGATATGTACTTGATTTTCAATTATACTCAAATGCTTTCAAGGAAATTTAGTGTTGTGTAAAGTGAGTTATACATTATTAAGTCTGTATTTTAATTATTTTCAAAGCAGTTAAAATTAGATCACCTCCTACTGCACCTACAAGCACTTTAATGATCTCAAAGCCCTAGGGCTGCAGGTATAGAATACATTTCTGCACCCAGACTGATATTCAAATGAAAAGATGATTTTGATGCCCAACCTGAGTATGACCACAAAAAAAATTTATTTTACTTATAGAAAATAATCCGTAGAGATTGTTATTGAATAACAGCACGTGTAATTCACTATCCAAAAATCATATCACTGAACATTAAAATAAGTTTTGGAAGAAATCAAAACATTGTGTCTCAGCACTTAAGTCAGTTTTTAACTATTAGGATAGAACTCATTAAAAAATATCCAACTGCCTGGAGTTCCATAAATTTCCTCTTGAAGCATCTAAAGGCGAACTCAATTAGGAAAAGACAACTTGACTTGCTTGGTCATGATTCTGTTCTAATATTACTTTCACCGTGTTGGTAGGCTTTTGGTGCTCTCACCATTTACCTAACATGCTACTTATAACGCTTTTGTATATATTGGTGTTTCTGACCTTAAATTAGCTATACAGATATTAATAGACAAAAAACTCTATATGAGCTTATATATTCTGAAGATTATTTTTGTAAACATGCTGTTTCTAAGAAATGTAAAGGCAAAACAGGATGTAAAGATTCCATTTCTAATCTGGAAAATATATCTCAACTAAATTTTTGTAACAAGTTACCCCAAACAGTTTTGGAATCATAGGGGGAAATATCACAGTCATACATACAGAATATGTAGTAGGATGCAGCCTTACCTTTGTAGGAGCAACATACACAACTACTCCTTCATTGCTTGTTTTCAGAACTTTTTCCATGCAATAGTATGATGCATATGTTTTTCCTGATGAAGTGGGAGCAACAATCACTGCAGACTCATTATTATCTACAGCATCAAGAAGTTCTCGCTAAGAGAAAAGCAGTTACTTACATCAAAACGTCTTGTTATGAAGTTCTTATTGAGTAAACCAGCTCCTTCTGCAAAAACATCTCTTATTTTTGCATGCAGACTTTATGTACAGATTTTAGACTACTGATAGTCAGAGTTAACCTAGTCATTTTACGACTGTATTCTTTCCTCTTAAACTGTTAGTGGAAAAAACTGGAACTACAAATTATAACTTGTCTATTTCAATTATTTGGTCTGAGATACCGATACCAGAACATTCTGAGTCCAAACCTTGACATTTTCAATTTGAAAAATAAAACCTGTTAACTCAGCAGTGCATAATTCAGTTCAAAAAACTTCATTGTTTTATACAAGGCAGTATTTTTTTCTTGCATTATAATAGTTATATCAATACTATCCAAATCTCTCTTTTCCTCCTAGCGTACAGTGTTTATTAATCTGTTTTCTTCCCTATTACTGTCGTCCTCCATGCTCTCTCACCTTACATAGGTCTGTGAAAGGGTAGGGGAAAGGGTACAGAAGAGGAAACAGAAATAGTGCTAACAGTATCTTTCTCTGTCAGCACATATGCCAAGTTCCAAGCTGCTTTTCAAGTAAGTGACTGTTTTGCAGATATGGACATGCAAAGCAGCAAATTCATTTGGCCTCCCCAGTCCAATAATAAAAAAAATTTGAGTTAGACTTACTCTGCTTTAGACAGAAAAGTTATTTCTCAACTCGTACTATGGGTAATTTTTTAGGGACAAATAAGCAGAGGATGAACAGTCAGAGATTATCCAAATGGGGCACTACCACCATAAAATATAGTAATAAGCAGTGAAATCCCAGAGGTTCAGCATTTCTTATGTTGAATTCTTCAGGCCAAGCTCTCTGTAGAAAAGCTCTCAGCGTAGAAAGAACATGGAATACAGTCCAAAATGATCTAATGATTTTGTTAAACTTATTACAAAATTAACTTTGTTAATGCTCTTTTTGATAAGTAGTATACTAATATGTATTTTTAAATGGAAAAAAAAAATCAAAGAGAATTTCCATTAACTTTATGCAAAAAGTTTGTGTCTCATTACCTGCCACGTGTCTGGTATGAAATGTTGCACTCGGGGATCTGGATCATTTCTCTCTTCCCTGAGCAAGTAATAATCCATGTATTGTAGCTGAAAGCGAGCTGGACCCACTTCGATAGCATAGTTGCTTATATTCTGATTATTACTTTCTCCTGTCTGTAAGGTCAAATGAAAATTCAAGCTGGTTTGAAAGCTAGCAAGAGATTAAGAAGATGGCACATCTTTTGCCCTGTGGAAGTCTGCAAGCTTTGAAAAACATATGAAAGTGCAGGTGATTTTTAAATATTTTTTTGCAGAAATCTAGACTATATAGCCTTATGTCAGGGTTATGCTTGTATGTATTTCAAAGGACACTATGTTCTAAAATTAATCTGTCTTCTATAGACGGTGGTGGTGGTGTTTTTGTTGTCAGAAGAGCTAACAAAACTGATTAGCAGGCAAAGTTCAGCCTCTTCAAGCTATCGCCTGCCAGAGCCTTCTCATCCTATATTTATTTCTCTTTTCTTCAGCCTGCCCTGACCCCTTGTGCAATGAATCACAGTTGCAAAAGGAAATTCAATATAAAGACTGTGATCCCAAATTTTGTAAAGCACTGTATTTTAAACAATCCCTGTATACCCTAAGATATACCAAATTTAATGTTCATGGACACATCTGGTTACAACATCTGATCCTGAAAGCTGCATAGAAAAGCATTACATGTTACACATTCAGCAGGAGATCAGAAAATCACATAATAATTCAGGTTGTCAGGGAAGTCTGGATGTCAGTTAATCCAACTCACTGACAGAAGCTGGTGCAATTGGATCAGGTCACTCAGGGCTGTGTTCAGCCGAGTTTTTACTATCTCCCAAGGATGGAGATTTTACAAGTTTTTCAGTTTCTTGAAAGAAACATTTTCAGTTATTCCTGAAAATTTCAGTTATTCCTAAAATCCCCCCAACTTTGCAAAAGTAATACCCAGAAACAAGTAGCTGCAAAAGCAAAAGTAGGTCCAAAATGCACTGACTGATCTAGAGCCCTTCTGAGCAAGGCATTAAACTTGCCAACATATCCCTTCTATCACCACAAACCTTTACAACAGATCTTTTGAAATCCTTGGATCCTACAACTCTACCTCCTGAAATGTAATATACTTTATTTGGGGCACCAAACACCCTTACAATAACTGTGTAGCCAAGAGCAAATGATAATGTACACCATTTGAATTCACATAGAGAAAGAGACAATTTCCACTCTTCAAGGGAAGAAGATTTCTTACGAATCAATCACTTCCCCCCTCACCTCTTAGTCCTGGTCCTCAAGGAAGGATGATAAACACTTTCCAAGAATAAGCTTCCAAAAATTCCTAACTCTACTGTGCCTGAAAAATGAGACACTGAAGTGATTGATTTTGGTTTTACAGTTCACTGTATTCTTCATTCCTTTTGCTATTGACTTCATATTCTGCAGGCTGTGAGTTATATCCTCCCTCTTCTGCCCGAGAGCCACTTTAGAATCCCCTCTCCCTAGTAACATCCCATCTACACACAAAAGTATCAAACTGCTCTTAACACTAAATCAGCCAGCGGGCAGGTTGCTAACATGCAGAAAAGCATAAGGTCAATCCTTAGAGAAATTACTTCAGAGCCAAATTCAGTGTAGCTACTGGTGGTCTCAGCTGTGCTAGCAAGGACAAGCAATCCAGTATCTGAAACTGTCTCCTTCAGAGGTGATCAGTAATATCATAACAACAAACGGAATAGTTTTCATCCACCTCTGCAGTCTCAGAGATTTCTTTTTCTAAAGTAGCACATTTAGGCCTGTTAGATAGCAGGTCCTCATCACCTAGCTTTTAAGTTATTTTTAACAGGCAGAGTTGACCTGGTGTGATGAATTGAACAGCAGGTACCTCTCAGATGTATCTAAGGCTTCAGGCAGACATAACTAGAGTAAATTAATCTTGATGCATGTTTCAAAGGGTATCTTTGCAGCCATATAAAGTTCTATTTGCTAAAGGGGAACTGGCCTATTGTGCCAGCTAGCTCTCACATCAAGCAGAGAAATGTATCCATGAAACTAAAGAAGATTAATATCTGAAGCAAGAATAGACAGTTCCAAATCTTACGGCACAATACAAAATAAAATAAGCTCAATAATATATCTTCTACATGCTACTCAATGCTTAAGAAAACACTGTTGATATTCAGCTACAGATTCATTTACACTAGAATCATTACACTCTATAAAGTTACCGAGTCAGATAGAGAGCATGCCAAATTCTCAAATCCAAGAAGTCTTAGGTATCTGGTCAGCTTTTGTAGATGTTGTTTCTCCAAGAGATCTTGATATTTTTCAAGAAGGATATGAATTCTCCTCATGACTTGAACAGCTTTCCTTAAATCTTTAGATTTGTTACCTTTAAAAAACAAAAAGCCTACCATTATTTGAGACCCAGTTGTACCATTGGGAGTCTTCTGGTATTAAGTATTTTTAGAACAGACCTTATCCGTCCAACCACATTTATGACAATTTTAAAATTAAGTTTATTTAAAGACAACTAGACAAAGAGAACCCAGAATCCTCTGACCTCTACAAGGTGTGCCACTTAAGACCAAGCACCCAAATAATTCTATCTGCTTCTGCATGCTCAGCTATAAAAGGAAGTCATACATGTACAGAATAACTGAGGTCCCCCATTTCACCTTCCTGACCCACACATTTGTTACTCAATCTTATTAGCAACATATATCACTCCAATATTTACAACTCTCCTCAACACATTTAGAGCAGTGTGTGTTTGGATCCTCCTGACTGAGGGTATGGACTGAACAAGTTAATTCTGGTGAAACAGGAGGCCACTAACCATGGCAGCACAGATTTCTGTGCAAATCATTATTCAGGCTGTGAGCCAACCACCTCAGCTAATTAAACAATACACCGCAATATGGATACATTTTAGTGTGCATGATACATAATCACTAAAGATAGATACTATAAAATAAATTTATGCATGGAGTGTTTAAAAAGCGAAACAGGAAAACAGCTACAATCTAATTTCATTGGATACTGTATGGCTAACTCAAAGGACCTTGAAATTGCAAAAGAGGACCAGAGCCCGTTAATACTTAAAAACACCTTTCATGCTGCTGAAACAGGACTGTATTTACACATCTTTATTCCAGCTAAGAATGTCCAAAGTCACTCACTCTCTTGGTTAAAGGAAGTGGAAGTTGAATTCTTAACACGAATTTGGTTACCATACCTTGCTCTCTGCAGTGTTCCTTCCACACTTCTAAACAGGCAGACAGCCCTGTCATTTCTACGCTGAACTTCACAGATTTACTTTTAAGGGTCTTGAGAAACTTCTCCAATTTATTTATTCCAACAGTCAGATTTGCTTTTATTTCCTTTTCAGTTGGTATACACAAGGCTTTCCATTGCTCGTGTTCTTTCTTTTCTTCTTTAGATTTTAGTCGCCTGTTATTTTCCTCTGCAATTGTTTCAGCTTTACTTTTCTATCCAATAAAATGAAGACATTTAGAACTAACCAGCACTGTGCATAAACATTATCTAAAAAAAGCTAATCCATAAACTTAATCACAGCAGGTACATTATAGTTTTCAATTAATCTGTGTTATGCATTGTGTTTTGGGAATTGTTTAAAATAGTACTTCATTTTGAAGGAGATATCATTTCTGAATCCCAATATATGTTGCTCTAAAGAGCTTCCCTAAGCTTCATTTTAAGTCAGTATAAAGCTTCACAAGTAGTATAAAAAGGCACAAATGTGAAAAAATAAAATAGCAGATGTCTGAAAGTTAAATTTCAAGCTTTTATTTTATACATGGGTAATTGTAATTCTGATCATATTGAGATACTTTACCATAAGTTAAATAAAATTAAGAGTTCAGCCTTACTTGAAGTTAACAGTTATTTTATATACAGACTTTTAGAGGTAATTCAACAGGCCATAATCTGTAATCCACAGCACAGTCCATTATGAAATATTACTCAAATTACTATTGCTCATTATCATTCATGAGTATGCAAGTACATGCTACATCCCTATGATGTCTGACAATGTTCACATAGTTAGGATTAATTGCAATATCTACAGGATCTTTCATAGAGAATGTTTCCAAATAGCACAGGGAAATAAATAACTGAAAAATGTTTTTTCTGTATTTCTCAATAGTTTCTTAAAGTAAAATTAAATTCATGAACTCCAGTTTCCTTCACTCCACATTATAATACTGTGGCCATGAGACAAAACCTATCAGCCTTTACAGAGTTCATATTTATTGATTTTTTTATTTACTTGTGCCTGTTAATATATAATCACTCATCAGTATTCCTAACTAGGAAGAAAAATACTTTTGCCAATTAGCTAATTAAATTTGAAGTCAGTTTAAATTTCTTCAACTAAGAACTACTAGTGCATTCAGAATATAAAACTTCAGCTGTGGGACTCATATAGTAGAAATCCTTTCCTGGATAATAGAAAAGATTTGGAAGGAACAACTTGAATATACTCACATGCTTTTTTTGTGTCTTTTTGACAGCAGCATTAGCATTCCCTGACACATCATCTTGACGTACAATAAGTTTTGAAGTGCTGTCTTCCAAAGTGCTTCCATAAAAATGACGAAAAGTCTGTAACTTTTGTATTTGTCTTCTTTCTTTTGGATCTCTGGATTTTGCTGCAAACAAATATAACTGATTAAAAAACACTCTGATAAAATTCCAGCCTAATCTATTTCCAAGAAAAGATACCTGGGTAATGGATAAATTTCCTAAAAATTCCTCATTGACCTAAAGGTCAAAATCACATTTTGAAAGAGGCTGGCTACTAAGACTCACTGAAATCCAAGAGTACTTTGAATTATCTGAGAGACAGGCAATAGACTCAAATTCAAACTACTTCAGGCACACATTAAAAATATTGGAAAACTTAATAAGCAGGATGCCTGGAAAAAAATTATAACTGTTTGAGCAAAATGCCTAGGCTTCTCACACAGTCCATCAAAATAGGAAAGTGTCTTCCGAAGGCAATTCAGATGATCAGAAAGAGACCTCTTCCCCATGAAAACAAGAGTCTGTCATCAGAACATAAATAAATAAAGCTGCTGGAAGAACACTTATGCTAGCCAATGGAAGATACTGAACTGAGCACATGGTTACTTCCACACTTGAGGCTAAGTATTTCTCTCTGCCCTAAAATCAAAATGATGAGTCAGCTTCTGAGTGTGAAGATGCATCTCAGAAGATCTTTCTGCTTTTCACAAGAAATCTGAGATGATACATGCCAGCATTCAAAGGGCACTCTCTTCAGCTGGAGTGGACATAAACCTTCAACTCCAACATTATGGAAGGCGCTCTACCTACTATTCTGCAGGTTATGCTCCCCAAACGTCCCATTGAAATCACAGTGCACAGAATATTGCAAAAAATCATCCAGTCAAAAAGATGAGCAGACAGAAACCTGGTTTCATAGATCAAGTGGTGCAAATACCCACTCAGTAAAGAACATCTCTAAGTCACTAAATGAAAACCACAAGCAACGCTGTTGGAAGTACTAACAGTAATCCATGAATTCTCAACTCCTGTTAGGTTTTTCACAGTTTAATTCATTGTATGATGCAACAGGTGATAGGAACATCTTTGAGAAAAAGCTTTGTGTACTTGCTGGTACATACAGTATCGTGTACCTCATTTCAGGTAAATACGCAAATGTAAGATCAAAGCTAAGTTCATGGCTTGTTTTCCTTGGTATCTCAAACTGGAAAAAACTTACAGGAAACTATAATGCATAAAATCAAGAATTATGATACAAACAACTTTTGTTTACTTCTGTGCTCGTTTTAGTGGGATAGAATTAAATTTCTTCATAGTAGCTTGCATGGGGCTATGTTTTGGATTTGTGCTGAAAACAGTGTTGATAATGCCGAGATGTTTTCGTTACTGCTGAGCAGTGCTTACACAGAGTCAAGGCTTTTTCTGCTTCACACCCCACCCCAGCACTGAGTAGGCTGGGGATGCACAAGAAGTTGGGAGGGGACACAGCTGGGACAGCTGACCCCAACTGACCCAAGGGATATTCCATACTGTATGATGTCATGTTCAGCATATAAGGTTGGGAGAAGAAGAAGGAAGGAGGGGACGTTCGGAGTGATGGTGTTTGTCTTCCCAAGTAACCATTACATGTAATGGAGCCCTGCTTTCCTGGAGATGGCTGAACACCTGCCTGCCAATGGGAAGTGGTGAATGAATTCCTTGTTTTGCTTTGTTTGCATGTGCAGCTTTTACTTTACCTATTAAACTCTCTTTATCTCAACCCATGAGTTTTCTCACTTTCACCCTTCTGATTCTCTCTCGCATCCCACCAGGGTGGGGGCGTGCACAAGTGGCTTGATGGTGCTTAGCTGCCAGCTGGGGTTAAACAACAACTTCTTTTCTGTTCCCAAAAGATAAGATTGGCTATGCGTGCACTGTGCAAACATCCAAGCAGATTTTGCACACGTATAGATGTGCTTACTAAGCATTATCCAAACTATATATTTAAAAATTAAACTGCACATGTACATACAGTTTGCTTATATAAATCTGTGAAGCATTCCACAAGCAAAAGGGAATGTATCATGAACATCGGACCACAAGTGCTCATTCTGTTATACTCCTTAGACCTATTTAAGATAATACACAACGCATAGACATAGTGCACATGCACATCAGTTTAAATGCAATTTAGCTATTGCAGTAGCTCTAGTTTGGCAAGTATACAGCTGCAAATATTTTCTGAAATGAGAAGTCCTTCTCCAAAACCACGATAACTTTTACAATACTGTTCTATCCAACACAGACACGTGGGCTTTGTGTTAGTTTTTCTTACCATCAGCATTGCACTGTACTCGCTCATATTCCTCAGTCAAAGGTCTGCCAGAATGCCAGTGACAAAGCTCATCAAATTCCTTGTATTTAATAAGTGAAGTAACTGCAGGATCATTGCTGAAATATACAAACATTAGCAGAGCAAAAATTAAAAGTGTTTTCTGGCATCTCTAATGAAACATTCAAAACATTAAAAAAACTGGGTATTTATCAAAACATAATTTTCCTGTGGCAGAAAACCAACACAGGGTTTAATTCTACTCCAAATATAGTATGTCAAGATAGCCTCAGTTTTTCAGAAAGAATTACTAACAAAGTAAAACCCCATTTTTTCACTTATTTTCATACAGATTAATCACAGAATGCACTGTAACTACATAACTCACACGCTGGCTAAAAAATACTCATTGTGCAGCACAGAATGCACTTCCACAAGTAGCAGAGCAAATGTAAAGGATAATCTCTTCTTACTTTTTTTCAGTATTTTTATTTAATGTTTTTCTTTTCCTGAAATCAATCTGAGCTTTGCAATTTAGGGTAAGGCCTTTCAAATACAAATTGTACATTTAGAAAAACAGTTCTAGAATGTAGAATAAGAATCAAAGACTATAATGCAAATAACAGTATGAGAAAATATGGATATATTGATTCTCATCCATCTTGTTCTGAACTTAATATTTAGACCAGTACATGTAAATGTGAAATTTTACCCAGTCATAGCAAAAACTCTTCTACATTTTTACAAATTGAGCATAATATGGATGTAAAGTGCAGGGGAGTAGAACATAAGCCCATATAATGTTATTTCATTAGAATAAAACTCATATATGTACCTTTCTAAAACAGGTAGGTCTTTCAAAACATCTCCAGCATAATCTTCAACAAGATCAGATTTCACTGAGATCAGTCCAATGTTAGGAATTTCTTCTTCACAGTCTTTACAATGTAAAAAATAATTAATATTGTTTAATTAAGAATATCTATAATTGCATATCATACGTGAAAATTCTGTCAAGTTACATTATAAATGAAATTCTATAAAGTAAAATTCGCTAGTTCCCCTTTTCCTGTTTCTTCTCAAGCATGGGAAGAAGAATGAAGCAGACATCATTATTGCTTCCAAGTAGATACTCTCAAAATCCATTTTAGACACCTGCACTAATTTTTGAATGCTACAACCCATCTCATCTCACAAGCATCTACTTTCCCACGCTGATTCCATAAAGACCATAGTCTCCTAAATATGCACTTTCAGCTGCACTTATGTTAGATGACTAAAGATGACATGTAACATTGTGCATCCTTCCCACGTTTGATGTCTAGCCACAACTTCAGGTATTTAAGGCATCCAAAGGAGATACAGAAATAGGCAATACAAATGCTGTGCCAGAAGATGCCTTAATATCCCACAGGTAACAAAGAAACTGCCTTTTTTTGCCCACTAGAGCTCACTTTGCCCACTTGACAGCTTTGAAACCAGCTGAAGAACACTCACAAACTTAAGCAGAATTATATTCCAGCCTTTACTCAGTTTCTTACCAACTGTGTCTTCTAAACATTTATACAATTTGGTAGGTTTAAAACAAACATTTGAAGGTTGTAACAAAACTGGTTCTCAAGAAATGTCAGATATCAGGCAAAAATCTCTACCTACTTCTTTCATATATTCAGAACAGGACTTGTAAGTGAGGGAAGAAAACAAATAATCTCTGAGCCAACTACGCACTTCCCCAGTTATGGGCTACTAAACAGGATGATGGTGTAATTTAAGACGCTTATGGGCAAGTCACATTTCTACACCTTCAAGGACTGCAATGTGAGCTACGCTGATGGCTGGACCCTACCACGAGGGCAACAATTTTGTATTTCACTTTATTTGCTGCTCCCGTGCCCAATACCTATGTCAACATGTACAAAGATGTTCTTCAGAGACAGTCTTCCTGCAGTGTAATTGTTACATTAATTATGAGTAATTATTATGCTTTTTACTGTTATTTGTATTACACTAATCATAATGGTTTTTTACAATACATACAATAGATTTGGGCTAGCAATCATGGAACTAAACCCAATTCCTACTGAAGACAGTAACAATACTTTCCACTGTCTGCAGTGGAATCAGAATTTCACCCATAAGGCCTGGTCAGAATTATTTTGGCATCAGCAGCAAATTCTGCTAGTGGGTTGAAAGGAAGGAGGAGAGGATCCATGAAGCATGGATTAGACTTGTGATCAGGATAAAGTCAGATCACTACTCCTAGAACTTTTAGTGATAGTAATGAAGATCATGCTTCTAACTCTCTAATTTGCAGAGTTTTCAGTACCTCTAAATAATGTCTGCTCCTGTTCAAGAAATAGTTGAGAGGTCTTTCGTATTGGGAAAGCATCTCCAAAACTATATTTCATGGCCAATTTTGTTACCGTGTCCCATAAACATTGGTATTCATTCTCCATTTCTTTCCCCAACTCCTTTTTGAACTCTAATCCTGCACAAGAAAGAAAGAAAGAAAGAAAGAAAGAAAGAAAAAAGGGCACTTTAAAATTAAGTTTCCTCAAACAGAACCTACCTATTCACCTATGCAGCATCAGACACAAAGACTTCATTTCTATCCAAGGTCTTTGGTCATTAGAACAAATTAGAACAGAATGGTGTACATTCACAGTTTTCAATAGCCCACGGTATAAATAACTAAATGTACTGAGATGCATTTTGGAAGAAACACCAGATTTAGACTGTCTGTGGAAATCTGCAAGCTCCACAGCTGAAGAAGAGTTTCCCTCACCTTCGCCTCCTGCAGGGTAGGATCCTGAGTTGATAATTTTCTCTTTAGTGCCCAACAGTAGGTATCATTATAAAAATAAATGTTTCATATTCCTAATTTGTATTTCCTTTAAAAAATTCCTCTACACTTGCTTTACTGAGGTACGTATAAGACATCTTGTGACTAGATTCATAAAGAAAGTGTTCTGGTTTACTACCAGATAGGCAGACTCATGGCAGAGGATTTCAGGTAAACAGAATTACTCTGAAAGAATAGTTGCTACAAATCTTTTTCCATACTTCCTTGCTCTCTCAGCTTTTGTAATGTTTTTGCAAATCTTAACATATCTGATGGTGTTTTCATGTATTTATAAGACAATATATGATTTTGCCTGAATCAATCTCATCTGAAATTAAAAATATTATCCAATGTCACAATGACAGTAGGGATATAATCTAATTTCCATTCTGACTATGTTGCACTAAGACAAAATGAAATGGATAGAAAACTGGCTAAAAATCAAATGGTTGAGAATACCCAGCAACAGTGACCCAGAACTCTTACTACCTATGCTATATCACTCTTCCTTTGCATAAGTACAGGTGGCGCATCAAAGATATGACATGGTAAAGTATTCTGAATGAGTACTGGTGAAAGACACTTTCTCATGTGATTTTCTAGACTTAGCTATAGAAAAAATTTTTCCTATTATTCCATAAAATGTATCCATTATTATATGGGTAATTAGAAAATTGTGCTCATTTCTGCTTGTACAAGCAGTTTCATTCTCATTTTGCAGCTTAATAAAGTTAGAAATGTAAGAAAGCAAACTGTTGAACAAAGATAAATACCTTCAGTGTACTTGACCTCATAGTAATGTGCAAGATTTATGAGCAGTGAATCATCATTTAAGTCAGGCAGGTAAGTTAAATCCAACTTCCAATCATTTGTATCACTTAGCTGTGTCAGAGCAAAATGCGTACACAACTGTTGCTGTTAAAATAGAGCAAACCATTAATTCTTACGGAGCACTTTTTCATGCAGAGGGATCGAAGCATCTCCAAAGCAAGGTTAACTACCACAGATTTTATTGACATGAAAAACCACACACTGTTACTTGACTTCTCTGTGGTCAGGAAACTGCCTTCACTGCAATAACCAACTTTAAACAATAAAAAGGCCTGCCATCAAACTTTCCATATTGGATGAGACCAAAAGGTCCATCTAGCCCGGTACCCTAACACTAATGGTGGCTAACTGGAGATGTCTAAGAAGAGGTCAAGTATAGAGATATTGCCCTAAACATTCTTCTAGCCCCACTGATTTGTGGGTCACAAGATTCCTGAACTAGGTAAGGTTTGTTTCCAGCAGGTACATTACATTTTTTGATCTCATCAGATGACTAGTGTAGCATATAAAGGAAAATGAAAACTGAAATGACAATTGCACCTGATGACAGAGGAAGTAAGGCAGTGCTACACATACCATTTTTATTAATGGTAAAACTTGCTTAGTCCAGCAGGATTTCATTATCCTAATCTGAGCTCTCTGTGAAAGAGGCATATGAAGAAGAAAAGTCACTGTAAGACATTGCATTCTACAGAGGTCAGCTGCTGCTTCTGGAGATAGAGGTTTACTTCTTCCCTGTTGAGAGATGACAGATAAAAATTTGACCATGCCCTTCAGTAAAATAATTGTGTTCCTCTCTACTTAATTCAGTGGTTTGTACTTTGTTAAAGCAGCTAATAATTTTGATCTATTTAAACAATTTGTGCATTGTAATTACTTGTGGATGCACTTCAAAATGAACATTCTTGTAGTGCTGGTAGATGCAGATCAGTTATAATGTAAAAAAAAAAAAAAAAAAAATCTCTTTTCCAGAAAGAATATGCCTATGAAAATCAAGACAAAACTTAAAAACTATTGTCAGTGTGTCTGGCTAGAAATATTATTATTTTAAGATGGAAAGTTAATATCTAGATATAGGCCTATGCTCTTCTCTCAACTTCACACAAAAGCCGGTACAGAAATCCAGCTGTGCTAGTCACTTGTAGCTATCCTGTAGTCCACTGAATATGTGTCTCAAAATATTACTGATACATTGCATCTGTGTTAACTTGATGAAAATATAAGACTTGTAGTATGACCCCAAAAATGATGTCATGACTGCATCTAGAAAGAAACCTTTTTTCCAAAATATCTTGCTAACCTGAGGAAAAGTGTATTCTTCTGTAAAAGCTAGTATGCCACTGAACATTAGGAAAAGAAAAATAATGAGCACAACCAACTTCTAAGGTAAAACTTCCTATGGAAGTAATTGCTCCTAAGGTAAAACTTTCCCCAGAAATAGCCACTGTGGCTGGGGGCACAGTGCCACCCACAGAGAGACCATGCTCCTTTGAAAAAGCTGTCGCCACGGTAATTATCTGAACCAGACCACTTACAGAGTGTACTAACAAAGGAAGCAGCTGGGCCTCTCTTCAGCTTGGGATCTAGAAGGGCAGCAGTCTCTGCTGTTAGCAAAATGTTTATGGTCGCTGTGCTGAAAAGGTACTAAAAAAATTCTTACTCTTGCTGATTGCTCTGTCTTTGCTCCCATGGAAGTATTTGCATTTTCCAACATGTTGCTGTATATTTTTAATCCCACAGCACAAGCAAGAACACAGACCACGCGCCGAATGTCAGATCCTTCAGGCCACAGTTGTTTCAACAGATGGACAGTCTGGCGAACCTGTAGTCATAACATTATGAATAGCACAAATGACGGCTATAATAAGTCACAAAAAAAGGACAAGTCTTAATCTTTACAGTTCCATCGGAGAAGGGGAAAAAAAAGGGTATGAAAACTACAGACGGAAAAGTGGGCACAATCATTAGTAAAAATACCTCTTTTTTTGTCATGTCCCTGAGGGCACCAACAGCCCTGACTGTCCCTGCCCAGCCCCTGGGGCCTCCTCCCACCTCCCCTGGGCCCCATTTCAGCCCCTTGGGGCCGTCAGTCCCTGCCCCAGCAATGCTGCAGCAGTGCCCGTCTCCAGCTCCCCACAGCCCAGCAGGCTGACAACCTGGTCTAGCCTCAGCCCATTCCCAGGGAGGTGCCTGATGCCCAGGGTTGCAGCTGCCCCCCGGTTGCCCTGCTCTTGACTGGGGCAGTGGGACAGGCCCTGGCTACCAGACCCTGCCCTGCCACCCCCAGGGGAACTCCCACGGCCCCATCCCCAAAGGAAGAGCCACCCGTCCTTGCTGCACCCCGGTGTTTCTCTGCTCCTGGAGTATCCAATTATTTATTGAACTTGCTTCAGGAAAGATAATCATAATAAAACAAAATATTAGCAGTAGCCAGCCAGGCTTTAAAATGCTTTCTGATTAACACCATTTTTTTCTGGACTGAAAAAAATCAGCTCACTGGACCAGTATCATTCCCACTGAAGTCAAAGGAAGCCTCGCTGCTGCTCTCTGCAGGAGCAGAAGTAGAGTCACAACACTGCTGTGTAACTTAATGCTCGGAAAAATGGCAGGAGTATATCAGGCACTAAAGGTGATTACGGTACCATAAAAATACTGATTTTTTAAAGTTGAAATATTGTAAAAGTACTGCTTTAATCATGCAAGCACAGACCTTGCAACTGCAATCAAGCTCTTAAGAAAAATTCCCAGATTGTGAACGCTTCAGTTAACAGAGTGTGCAAGCCTTAGCAGCTGCAATAGCAAGGTTCAGATTTTGAGATATCCCTACAGAGGAGGTTGCTGCTGGCAGCAGCACCGACTCTCACCTGCTGCTGCTGAATGTACCCTCCCACACCCTGCCCTCAGGAGACAGCTGCTGCCACGGGGGTGAGACAATGGCCACAGTGCACCCGGAGGGTAGCAGCCACAGCCCTCCATGTGGCTAAGGGTGGATTTATGCCACAGATGGTGCTTTCTGCTGAACCGGCTGGTTCCCATCTTCTGCAAGACAAAGGCAATCACCAAGATGGAAACATCCCTTAAGTGGCATCCCACTAATCAGCTTCCAGCTGAACCATCCTACTTTAGTGGACTTTAAAGAAAGAAACAGCTTCAAGCTGCTGTGAAGAAGGGGCACAGAGGAAACCTTCTCAGACTCAGGGTGTCACTTAAGGATGAGAGCCCCCAGTTCTGGCTAGGAGAGAATTTCAGGTAAAGGAATGGAGGAAGACAGTCAACCTGAGGAAAAAAAGAAAAAGGATCGAAGAGGTCAAAGTACCTCTTTTTGTATGCTTTTCAGGCTCAGCTTGAGACGTTCATACAGACATATTAATGGTTCTTTGCTCCTGACTAGGTTTTCACAGGCACATCGCAGATCTTGTTCATACTAGAAGTGTAGAAGTCAAAGTTACATGCAAAAGTCAATAGATACAATGCATCAAGGACTACTAGCCACAGACAGAAACCATTCAGATATATGTCAATCCTCAGCCTCCAAGAAATTGTGAATTTCAGCCTCCATCTATTGTAAATAAAATTTTTAAAATTACATCCCTGGCCTAAATGCTAGTCTTTGTCTGGCATATTACAAGTCAACTAAGATACATGATACTGAAGATATGGGAAAGGCTGTATCTGAGACTATCATATCTTAAGTGAACAAGGATGTGAAATGAGACTAGAGAGAACAGGGCAGGAATTTGCCACCAATCACAATGTCTTCCTTGTTAAGGATTTCAAGATCAGTAGATTAAAGGATCATAAAATGAGCCACATATCAGTGCTCTATAATTTTAATATGTAAAATATAATACTCATATTGAGATATTTTAATTAAACCTAAGTAGAACTAACGCCATTATTGCAGACAAACAACAAAGTTGTGTAACTTACCTTTTGAAAAAATAATCTGTGTTTATACACACTCTGAACATGATATCCGTAAACTCTAAGAATATCATACTCCTGTCCTGAAGCAAGCACAACGTTGATTTTCTTGGACAATGAATGAGCAATTAAAATAGATAAATAGTCTGTTTGGAGAGAGGTCAGTCCTATGTCAGATAGGATGATGAAGTAAGGATAGCTTTTCTTCAGGAAAATCTCCCATTTGGATGATAAACAACTGGAAAATTCTGTATGAACAGTGGTGCTTGTGTTATGTCTCAGGTGTTCTATTAATGCAGTACGTAAGAAAAGAAAATGAGGATACGGAAAGTACATCTGTTCTGCATCCTGTGGGAAATAAAAACAATGAAATTATTCAGTTACATTTGTTGACACAATGAACAGTTTCCTAATCCTGATTAGGATTAAGCAGTTAGTTTTGAAGGAGTGCAGAGGTTTAAACAGCGAACAAATGTTACTTGTTCAGTACCTTGAAGAAAGCAATGACGTATTTTGCTCCTTTTTCAGTGAAATCCTGCAGGAAGCATTCAATTTGGTAGAAGAAGTTTAGATACTGTGTTTCCTTATCTAAAAACATTAGCAGTAGGGAATCCCCATCTATCACAAAGAATTCAGACTCAACAAAGTCTTTTAACAGACTGACATACCTGAAAGAAAAAGAAATAGCAGGTACATAACATTACTCCAAGAAAAGCTGGGAACATGGGACAGAAGAAATTTGCTTACTAATATATTTTAAAATAAATGGTTTTGTTAATTAAATTAACTAAACATTAAATGTATAAATTAAATCAATAGCAAACCATCTTTCTTGGATCTAAGGTTAGTCCTAAATAGCTTGCAATTCCTACAGTTATTGAATGTATTAGCAGTTGTCTCCTTTACAACTCTGGATACTTTTGTAGCATCTGAGGCTTCTGTGACTTACCTGGCACCTCTTGTCCATGTCTGCTTACACAGAAAGTGTTATCTGTTCTATAAGAAATACCCTACATGAGATAACCACAAAATATATTTTGAGAGCCTTCCTGCCTGAGTTTCCAGCTAAAAATAGCAAGTGGGTTATCAACAACTATCATGACAATGACAACTACCTCCCTCATCTAAGGAATGTCTATGGCAAGAAAAATACCTTAATAGCGAGAGGAATCCAATCACAATACATTCCTTCAAGAGAGCAAAGAGTTAAAAGACTTCTTCACCCCCTTCCTATTTCAGAAAACTATGAAAGTTGATAGAATTTGCATTAACCAGTCTTAGGTCAAACTTGAAACAAATCGTTTCCACTGAAGATGGCAAGTATAAACAGGCAACACCTCAGCAGTTAATACATCCTAGGAATTGACTGCATTCTCCAACTCTTTAAGAATCCATGAAAGTCCAGGGACATGACGTTTTACCCAGGACAGACCAAGGAGTCAGAAGAACTTTTGCAGGTCCAGATGAAGAAGAGGCAAGCCCTTCTAGTAAAGGTTCTCTGCTTTCATGTTTATCTATTACATACTACACTATTACATACTACAATACTAATGCATATTATGAGATCATCCATACTCTAATGGTAAGAACATGCTTGTTTTCTTCAAGGCTGTCAAAGTGCCTGATACACATCATCTTAGATCCACACCTGGGAATAACCAGCTTTCCCTTCTGGCTGACATCAACAGATTCTGGTTTACAGGCCCAGTTTGTTATCCGATGCAATGAGTAGCCTTCCATGAACAAAAACTATGTAAACTTCTGTCTTACACATTTAAATTGTCTGCCTTTAATTAATACTAATCTTTTCAGCATGTAAGCTCCAGAATGAAGAGGAGACACTTCACTGTCAATGTGAATGGCACTATTGCTAATCCTTTTCCACATTAAGCAGGGAAAGGAATTAGAATCAGGAGATGAAGATCATGCATTAGAACTGATGTGCAAAAACACAGAAAGTATATATGAAAAGGAAAATTTTGTAGGAAAACTGTTTTAAATGCTGTAAAAGTACTAGCCTTAAAACATGTGAGGAAACATGCTCCAAAAAAGCATGACAATTTGAAAAAGAACCCCACTGTACTTACTGAGCTCTTGATAGGGATGCCCAAACGTGTACCCTCAACTTCTTCAGGAATTCAAGATGTTTTCTTACTTCTAAAATATCCACATACATGGTTATTGATAGAACCATAAAACCATAACTCATCAATTAATTACAAAAGAGCCAAAAGGTAAGACACCGCAATAAAAGCCACAGACACGAGCATAAACTAGTAACAGCTCCTCACCAGGGCTTTGGGAATCACGTTCATGCTGAAGAACTATGAAATCCTCTCCTTCAGTTTGTGATGCCTGCTGTGTCACTTCTTCAGTGGTTGAGATACTATAAGCATTACTGTAATCTGGGTCTTCGGCTTCTTTTTCTTTATCTTCCTCTTCTTTAAGCATCTGTGCAACGGCTGCTTCGGCTTTGTCACTGGTGTCATTCTCCTCATCACTGTCACTTGTACTCCCACTCTCTTTATCTTCCCTTTTTGGAATGAAGCCTGTTTTCTCACTGTCGCTACACTCACTATCCTTATCATCATTACTAGCATTCTCATTAGCATCATTATGAATGACTTTCTTGAAATGATCTTCTGCAGAATCCATCACAGATCTTGATTCTGGCATCCAAAAAAAGAAAACTCTAAGTAATCAAGAGATAATTTTCAGGAAATAGGGTATGCTCTGAGGCTTCAACCATTAAATTATCTACTTCATAATCACACTGGAATAAAACTTTAAGAAAAATCAGAAAGCATTTTCTGAACATCCCTGTGAGACATATTTGTATTTTAAAATCAACAAATGTTGTTATGAACTGTAAGGAAAACATCAGCTTTTGTCTTTCTTAAAGTTTACTAAAGAGGAGCATTACATATCTGTTTTGCATTTTGCATGAAGGGACCCATGGGGGGTTAGTCATGATTTGCTGTATTAGTCATATCTACATGGCATGCTCCAAGAAATGATGTGCATTTCCTGGTTCAAGGGACTTGTACCCACACCGTTCGTGCTAGTCCAGTCACAAGTAGGCACACCACAACATCTTCATTGCATGATGGGGGTAATAATGGTTTGGTATCAATCCCATTTTTTAATTCAGTTTTAGCTTTTTTCTTCTTTTTTTCAAGGGTAGAATTCTCAAATCTTGAGTGAGTATACAATTGTAATGGTTAGGGTAAACCCCCACTTTACGAGGTCACAATGTTCAGTTCCTTTGAGCTAAAGAACAAGCAAGCAGCTTGGGATAACCCTGCACAGTTCCTACAACATCAGCTCAGTTCTTCTGAACTTCAATTTTCTCTAGTTTCCATTCAGGTAACAGCCTCACACAGTATTTATTGCTGCAGTATTTGCCATTGTAATATTCACGTGCCTTAGATATGGTTATCCTTTATTTTCCTGAGACCATAAAAGAAGTATTTAATCTTTAGATGTCATTTTTAGTCTTATAACCTTTCTTAAAAAACTAACAAAGTAGTGCAACCTCCATTTTTCAGATTTCACAAACTCAAAACTGAACTGCAATTTTCTTTTGATTTTCAACTTGTGTTAATTTAAACTTCTAGCAAATGAAGTTGCAGAAAAAAGAAACGAAAATACATTTTTATTATCAACTTGTAAAACACTGTACGCATAGTGTGCTATATTACAGTGGGGAGCTTAACCTAACTTTACAGTTGAACTTTAATACCTATTTTTACAAAATGCAAGCTATTTATACACATACAGCTACATAAAGTCACCTTTTGTGTACCTGCATATGTAGTTTTTGTTAAGGCAGCAATAAACCTGAGACTTTTCTCCAGTTTCTTATCTAAATTGAAAAAGCTATATCAAAAGCTTGAGAACATCATTCTGGGATGAATTATCTATTTTTGCATGCTGAAATTGTCGCTTACCTAGAAAATGGCCATCGCTACTTCAGCAATCTCCTAAGCAAGCGTGACTTTCCGTATCTCAAAATGTAAAGTGAGCCATTCTCAAGGAAAGCAAAACTGTATCTGTACATATTCATGTATGGGCTGCTCTATTTCCTTTCAAAAAAAGGCTTAAATGCTTTGCTACATCGGTGCTTTTCTGCAGTGCACACACTGACATCTGAGGTGCCTGGGGCTACAGCGTAGGCAGAGGCAACCAGGTGGCTTTGACACCCTGCCAGCACCCCTGTTGACCCTCCACCCTGGAGGGTGCTCGCAAAGCTGCCCGCAAAGTCCCAGAGGTTCCCCTGAATGCGGTCCAGCTACCTCGTCCGGCCCCAAAACCAACTGCAACCGTAATGCAAACCCCAACCCCAGCTCCAGCACCATGCCTAAACCCAACCACGGCCCCCCCCAACCCCCACCCCGACACCAAGCCCAATCCTAGCCCTAACCCCAATCCCAGCCTCAGCCCCAAACCCGACCCTAAAGGCAACCCTAACCACAACTTCTAACAAAGCCCCGACCCGCACAGTACCTGCCGCCGCCGCCGGCTCCGCCGCCGCCGCCGCCACCCCGCCTTTAAGGCGTCGCCGACGGGCGGCCCCGCGGTCGGGCCCCGCCGCCGCCCGTCCCGCCAGCTTTCGGTTTCCATTCCCGGAGGCCAGCCGCCAAATTCAGGTTTCATTTCCGAGTTGCCGGAAGAGCTGCGTCCGTGACTACGGCACTGCAAAGTATCACCAGTATTTCCTTGCTTCCATTAAAGTCAGGGGGGTCCATGCTTCAGCTAACGGTCCAAGAGCCATTAAGCCTGCATTGCTTAAGAATTTTGCTAATGCAGGTCGCATACACAGTGCAGAAAATATTCATTCCTATTTCTGTCCCTTTATTCACCACAATCTATTCTTCTACCAGCCTGCTTTCTTAAAGTAGGACATTGCACGTAAAAATAAACTAAGAGATACACTTTACACAACTTTTTAGCATTTCCCGCAAATCCTTTACCAGGAACAGTACCAGACGCCTATCACTTGGTTTAAAATAGCAAAGCCTTGATTCGCAAGGGAACTTGGGTACCCGAGAACTGTTGAAACAACATTTAGGAAACCAGAGTTTACATATCGGATTGTCTTGGCGAGAAGTGAAAAGCCCAGCTCCTCTTTAGGTCAGATAACTCGTGCAGGATACAGCACAGAAAACTGCTGGATCCTCATGGATCCAGGTAAGTTTTCGACAGCCTCCCTGGTGGGCAGCTGACACATTAACACTTGCCATGTAAGCAGATCAGAGGTCTTTTCCACATCCCACATTTCCTTTGAGACTTGTACGAAGATTCCAGAAACTCAGGAGAATGGTATCTTTCACAGTACAGTGACACACCCACAGTGCTCCAGCATATCAAAATTGTTCTGTTTAGCTAGCCAAGATAAGCCCCCGCTCCCTCCTCTCAGCACACTTCCTTTTTCTTTGGTAGGTAACCATCTGGGAAATACTTGGAACTATTTCCTTTCCTCAAATTAAATGCGAGATGATCTTTAGCCCAATGTTTCAACACATTTTTAATATAACTTTTAATTAGGTCCTGAAGACAGACCTTTAGATTCAATTCTCCGTTCCTTTGGATGATGCATTTTGGTTCAGAAAAGTGTATTTTAGGTCTGCTATTCACCTGAGTAAAAGGCAGATCAGACACTTGCCTGAGGAAGCTGGTGCCACCTCCATGAAAACATATTTAAGAAAGAGCAAAACCACCCCTCAGGCAGAGGAGTGAGGAGGCAGGAAAGTAAAAAAAAAAAAAAAAAAAAAGAGTGCAAACACCAAGGTCAGGGGCCCCTACGGAGGACCCTATGCTGGAGCAGGTGCATATGCCCTGAAAGAACCACAGCCTGTGGAAAACTCACCTTGGAGCAGGTTTATCCTGAAGGACTCACACTGGAGATGGGCTAGAGTGTCAAGAAAAACTGCTATGTCCTGACTAACCCCCCCCCCAACCCTCATCCCCCCTGTACCACTCAGGGGATGGGGAGGGATAGAAGAATCAAGAATGAAGGAGTGAAGTTGACCTGAGAAAGGGGAGGGTGGGGGAAAGGTATTGTTTAAATATTTTGTTTGTTTGTTTCTCACTGCCAAAATCTATTTTAATTGGCAATAAATTAAATTACTTTTCCCCAGGTCGAGTCTGGTTTGCCTGTGACAGTAACTGGTAAGCAGTCTCTCTGTCTTTGTCTTGACCGCAAGCTTTTCCATCCTATTTTCTTCCCCCTCCTGTTGAGAGAGGGGAGTGAGAGAAGAGCTGGGTGAGCATCTGGCGGTTGGCCAAGGTCAACCCACCACACTTCTAGATCTCTCTACATAATGCATGAGGCAAAAAGGGAAGGGGTAGAGATAAGTGCTCGAGATGAGTATCCGAGACAGCTGTTCTTTCAAGCGTGAATCAGAATGCCTAAAATCATTGAGCAGATGGCAGTAACCATCTAGTGTAGAAAAACAGCTGCAAAAATTTTAACTTGAGACATCTTACAAAGGGGAAATTCAAATTGTAACTGCTCAGCAATCATAATTGGAGACCGAGGAATGACCTCGTCCCGCAGTACAAGGTCTAACTCCAGAACCATGTCAAACAACAGAAACAGGAATGCCAGAGATGAATGACTCTATATAAGGGAGAACAAATTCCCTTGTTGATAAAATGAGAAATGCTACAGTATTGATTTGTAATTATATGACTGGTGCTGGCGTAAGTGTGTATAAGGAACCGGCTCATGCCACATTTTTGCAGACTCCCTGTAGAACCGCTAATGGCAGTAGGACTCTGTCCAATGCATTGTCCACTAAATCATTTTATACTTAAACACAAATGTGTATTTAAGTGGTACAATAAGAATTCCGCAACACTTATTTGAAGCTGTCAGGAGCTGCCTATCTTAAGCTAAGTGTGGCAGGTACACCTGCCCCAATAAAGACCAAAACTTCTCAATTGCTGAAAGGAAAGGGTTAAACTAGAAGCTGCAGTTTGGGGTTCCAGCCGCCCAGCCTGCGTGGCAACTGGAGTCACTACACAGAGTGACACAAGTCACATACCCCAGCTACCTGAGCCCACCAGGAGCACCTCATCCAACGAAACACCTCCATCAAGACAAGTCTCTAGACCCCCGACCATATATGACCACAAGCCCCGATCCAACCTAGGGTATAAATGGAGCCCACCAGAAGACCCCTTGGAGCCAGCCTTCCTCGGAGCAGCGGGTCTGCAGTCGCAGACTCTCCCCTTAGATCAGGTCACCGTCTAAGGAAACTTCCCGGGATTGCGTGCCTCGTCTTATCGGTGAGTGATATGCGCATTTTGACTCATCATTCTAAACTTAGATTTGGTTACAGTTTGTGTAGTGATAGTTCCCAACTGACATCCTGAACCTGTAAATAAGTTGTGTTTGTCAGAGTGTTTACAACCTAATATTCCTGTTCAATCTGGCTGTTATATCTCAGTATCACATAACATTCCTGTTCAATTTGACCATTGCATTTTGATATCATTAAAGAAAATTGACTTTTGCAATATATCACTGTCGGCCTAGTGTTTCTGTGACACTAAGCTAAGCTGTCTCCTTTAAAATAAATGCATAAATTCAAATTTTGCATAAGTTGTGCCTCAACTGTTTTTGGAATCTAGTCCTAAATTCAATACAGATGGTGCAAAGACTAGTACATGTCTGAATGGGAGAAATTTTTAACCCAAAGATTGAACTAAATATGTGAATATTTTAATTTCTTTCATTAACCTTACTGTACCAACACAAAGTACAGAAAGTAGTGATAAGAAATGTGGTAATGCTTTGATTACTTTTCAAACAATAGTAAGTGCAAAGGCCAAACCATAAGGAACCCTCTGCTTGTCTGGTCTAACTACAGCCATAGAACTTTGACCACATTTCTCAGAGGTCACTTAAAGAAATGCTGGAAAATGAAAGGAAAAGATTAAATGTGTACATGTTTTTATGTATGTCGTGGTTTAACCCCACCCAGCAACTAAGCAACACACAGCCGCTCACTCACTCCCCCCCCACCCAGTGGGATGGGGGAGAAAATCGGGAAAAAAGAAGCAAAACCCACGGGTTGAGATAAGAACAGTTTAATAGAACAGAAAAGAAGAAACGAATAATGATAAGGATAACACTAATAAAATGACAACAGCAATAATAAAAGGATTGGAATGTACAAATGATGCGCAGTGCAATTGCTCACCACCCGCCGACCGGCACCCAGCTAGTCCCCCCAGTGGCAATTCCCGCCCCCACTTCCCAGTTCCTATACTAGATGGGACGTCCCATGGTATGGAATACCCTGTTGGCCAGTTTGGGTCAGGTGCCCTGGCTGTGTCCTGTACCAACTTCTTGTGCCCCTCCAGCTTTCTCGCTGGCTGGGCATGAGAAGCTGAAAAATCCTTGACATTAGTCTAAACACTACTTAGCAACAACTGAAAACATCAGTGTTATCAACATTCTTCACATACTGAACTCAAAACATAGCACCGTACCAGCTACTAGGAAGACAGTTAACTCTATCCCAGCTGAAACTAGGACAATGTAGAAGAAAAATTCTTTGCTTAGTGTTAAGATAGAGTTATTATGAACAAGTTAAAGTTTTAAATTAGGAACTATCCAGGGTTACCCAGTCATTTTTATTAGTATTTTTACTCTGCATTTTCTCATTGAACTTTCTAAATGGTAAAACCCCAGTCATGTGCATCTTGTCATTTTTTCCTGAAACTACTCATCATAGAGGGATCTCCAAATATTTCAGCTCCATTTCTTAAGATCAGCTAGATTTTGATACATTTCTATTCAGTTTATAGGAATAAAGAACAAGTCTCTCCCAGACTCTAGGGATCTGCATCTGCTCTTAATGATTTACCCATTTATGTGAGATTTCTGAAGTGGGTTTGCTTTCTAGCACAACGGTAAGCAAGGCACTAGAATAGGATCCCAACAGTGGTTTTGCTCTGGAGGAGGGAGGTATCAAGGTGGTTTGGGGAGGTGAACAAGCATGGCAAAACAGAGGGATAAGGAAGCAAGAGGCTGAACGCATGTAAACAGGTTGCTGGGCAGAATGCTTGTCTAGCCATGCACCTGCACCTAACCAGCACAGGCTGTCCTGTCTACTCATTAAACTCCATTTCTAACCACCTTCCTGGGCGAGGGACTACCTGTTGTGTGTGCATGTAGGTCTGAGTGCCAGCAACTCCTGTCAGACCATGGGTCACAGGGGTCCATGTGTCTGTGGAACCAGAAACAGGAGTGAGTGAGGGTATGTAAGTCAGTGTGCAATCCCTAGTGACTATCAAGCCAAACCTGCCAGCAAGCAGGTGAAGTGGCCTGGGAGCCAGGTATGCATATCTCTATGGGTAACACCCCTGGAGGAACTGGCCACCAGGGTGTCCAGGCCAAATTCTGGCAAGCCCATAAGGTCTCAGGCTCAACTGAGAGACCTGTTTCCACGTGCATGTAAGTGCCTGTGCAGGAGGCAACTGGGGAGAGCCAGGATCCATGGCCAGCCACTGGATAGCCCAAGTGCACAGGCCCAGCTACTGGTGGGATCTGCATTGTACATATTTCCCACTAAAGGGCCTTCTTCCTGATCAGCCAGTGAGTGCTGAGCATTTCTCTGACTCTGTAGATCTATGTGGCCAGCTGTGTTTATATGTATGTGTTGTATCTATGTGTGTGTTTGTATACCTGATGGGGACACATGCTCAGCCCTGCTACTGGTTAGACCAAGTATTTTCCTAGAAAAGTAAATCTGATATATGCTATCAAATTTAAGAGCATGAAACAAACTTTTCCAGGTATAAAATCTGTTGATCATCACTAAATTGCATGTGGCTGTAAAAGAAGAGACGAAGAATTTGATGTTAAATAGAAAAGTGTTCTTCATAAAATAAGAGTGCCTTTCTCATGTGGCTGTTTTGAAATTAGATTCCCTACATGTTTGTCAAGCACATTAATATCCTCAAAACCAGTAATAAGACACAATCTATAGAATTTCATGTGCATTCTCTGAAATATATCCATCCTGGATACTAAATGTGTCCTTATAAGCCTTTTAATTACATACTTACAGCATAGACACTTTCTGCATGAGCTTATAATGGTTGCATAAGCAATTATCTTCATTTCCAGACAAGCATGCAAAAGGCGAGATAGCTCTTCTTCCATTATTACAACCCATTAATTAAGACGCCAGTTCTGAGTCAGTGCATTCATTACCTGAGAAGTCTAAACAGAAGTGACATAAAATGTAAGCGTAGCCATATTTACAAACACAATTCTTCTCCAACCCATACAAAAAACTTCTTCATACTAGTGTTATTTAAGTACTACCTCTATAAATTTGAAGTTACGAAAAACAACTAAAATCTTGAAGACTTACTTTTTATTAAAGAAAAATTCAGCCATGTTCTTCATCTAATTTTTTAATGATTGAGATCCTTTTACACCCTGGTAAATCTTTCCTCACTTTATATACACAGAGCCTCTGTTCTCACTCTCTTGTAATTTTGGCTAAATTGAATCTGATCTGAGATTTCACAAGCATGCTGTTTGCCTCAGGATGAATAGGTGTTTCTTAAAGATTCAAATCTTTTAACAATTACTGAGAATAATTTTAGGGGAAAACAGGACTATTTTTAGCTATAATTATTTTTCTGTTTCTTTAGAAACCTCTATTTTACAAGGCTCTACCCAAAACTGTTATGAAAATTTCCTTCCCTAACTATTTTATCAATCAGTCTTTATAGTATAAAAGCATATTAACTTTGTTAACATATGCTAGTTCACGTTATACCCTGCAATGTAATGAGGCAGTGGAATTTTACTGGAGGCTTTAGTATTGTTCACGTTTAAGTAAAGCAAACTAAAGGACACCACCTCATCACAAGCAGCAGAAGGACAGCCCAGCCCTGGAAGTAAGGACTTTGCTTTTTAGAGCTGTTCATGAAGGATAAAAGATACCCATGGACAACCAAGGTAATGCTGGCATCCTAGCCCCTCCAACACCTTTGAAACCCTCCCAGCATCTGGTGTCACAGATAAATTCTACTGAGGAGATTGAAGTAGACGGACGCCTGTAATCTTGAGAGCAGACAACAGACGACACTTTATTGCTAAGACACACACATACTTATAGTCACATATTCTGCAAAGTCACTGTACACGCGCACAAGCATAAAATATGATTGGTTATCTCAACACTGTACACGCGCATAAACATAAGATATAATTGGTTATACTAACTCTGTACACGCGCATAAACATAGGACATAATTGGTTATACCAATTAAAACATGCGAAACTTGTCTCAGTCTAATTGGTCAAGATAAACTGCCGAATTGAGGTTCTTTGTGCCAAGTTCCCTTTATCGTGGAATGCTCACCTGTGTTCTTCTAACTGGCATCTTTCTTTTTTTGTCTTCTTGTTTATTCTGTTCAAGGTCTTCTAAAGGCATCTGGAATGCTCTTGCGACCGATGTTAGCTAAATATGTGTCCACAATTCCCCCTTTTTTGTTTTTTTTCCTGACAATTAACAACGTGCTGTATTGCCCTTTGAAAAACCTATGAACACAGTTAATTAAACACGGCAAAAGCAACATTATACCTAATAAAATACATAAGAATAAAAGACACACAAAAAGAGGTTTGATTAATAGCTTTAGCCACTGTCACCCAAACATTCTTACCGTCCCACGGCATTAAACGATGTGGATCAAACACCGGCATCACTGTCATGGTGCTTACTACAGTCAGTGTGTTCCATATCAATCTCAGGATAAGGTTTCGTCCATTTAGTTGGAATCCACTTTGGCCCATTTTCTGTAATGACACAAGCATAACCTCGGCCCCACGTTATTATCAATGCTTCTTTGGCATCAGCATTATCTATTTGCTTTTCAACAGCATCTCGCAGATGATCAATAAAGGACATATAATGTTCCGTATTACCCTGCCTTATACTTGTAAATGATTGTTGTGGTTTTCCAGCTTCAGGCAAGGTTACCATTGCCTTCAGAGCTAAGGAAGCTGATTCTTGTAATGCTTCCACCGGTAGCCTTGCTTGCCTATTAACATCTGCAAAGTCACCAGTCCCCATCATTTGTGCAGAAGTGATCATATACCATGGATCTCCTTCGGGGCGGTCCAAATTTCTCAGTGCCGCTAAATCACATAATTCTGCCCATTTCACCTTCCATAATAGACGCTGAGTCGGGGTTAAAATCATTGTAGCCAATTGTGTACAGTCAAAGCCCATTAAAATTTGACCAGAAAATATATTCTCCAATAACGCCTGACTAAACGGAGCAGACAGTCCATTAGCCATTACTGTTTTCCGTACTTCTTTTATTAAATCCCAATTGAAAGGTTGCCACACGTTTGGGGCATTCTGCCTGACTGTAACTGGAAAAGCCACAGGATTTAGACCTTCGGTTAACATTTTATCATTTATGTCCTTCCATCGCTTTTTTATAGCTTCTCCTGGGGATGTATCTGCCTCATAGGGAGGTGCAGAGGGGATAGGTCTCTGCTCGAGAGGCAGGTTACTTAAAAGTTGATCGTTGCCTCCATTAATGACATCTCCCTCGGTGTTTAATTGCTCATCACTGTCCGAATTATTTACCACCTCGCCACACACACTTTTCTCTTTTTCCGGGGTATTTTCAATTGAAATTTTTACAGCAGCAGCCACCTCCTTTTCTGCCTTAAGGGCTTTCAACGTCTCCAGCACCAGTCTCCACGTAGTGGAGATTTTCTGAGCCTTCACGTCCCCACGCGATACAAAGTCCCAAATTACTTTTCCCATTTCTTCCCAATTTTTAATTTCAAAGACTTCTATATTCGAAGTGGGGGCACCATGGTCCTTAAGCCACTTCAGCATCATATGTAAAGTATTTGAATCATATTTAACTCCTCTCACGGAGAGGATATGCGAAAGCATTTGTACAATTGCCCCTTCTTCCACAGACATCTGGGCACCCATTTTAATCCTTCTAGCCGCTCACCTTACTTCCAAACGAGCAGGGTGATTGATCTCCCGAGAGAAAGTTGTCTGCTCAGTTCAGCTGGCTAGACGATCGTTCGGCTAGAGTCTCCTCCGGACGCACTTCTAGCAATTCCAGCGTTTTCTCGGCCCGCTATCACGTTGGGGTCACCATTTGAGGAGATTGAAGTAGACGGATGCCTGTAATCTTGAGAGCAGACAACAGACGACACTTTATTGCTAAAACACACACATACTTATAGTCACGTATTCTGCAAAGTCACTGTACACGCGCACAAGCATAAAATATGATTGGTTATCTCAACACTGTACACGCGCATAAACATAGGACATAATTGGTTATACCAATTAAAACATGCGAAACTTGTCTCAGTCTAATTGGTCAAGATAAACTGCCGAATTGAGGTTCTTTGTGCCAAGTTCCCTTTATCGTGGAATGCGCACCTGTGTTCCTCTAACTGGCATCTTTCTTTTTTTGTCTTCTTGTTTATTCTGTTCAAGGTCTTCTAAAGGCGTCTGGAATGCTCTTGCGACTGATGTTAGCTAAATATGTGTCCACATTCTACAGCAAGACTGACTCCAGAGACGTCTGGATCAATGAACAAACAGCAAAAAATGCTGATAGATGATGCTGCAGAAATATAGTTGCTTTGCAAATTTTTACTATGATTAGTAGTAGGTAGTTGTCCTAGTTTCAGCTGGGATAGAGTTATCTGTCTTCCTAGTGGCTGGTACAGTGCTATGTTTTGAGTTCAGTATGTGAAGAATGTTGATAACACTGATGTTTTCAGTTGTTGCTAAGTAGAGTTTAGACTAATGTCAAGGATTTTTCAGCTTCTCATGCCCAGCCAGCGAGAAAGCTGGAGGGGCACAAGAAGTTGGTACAGGACACAGCCAGGGCACCTGACCCAAACTGGCCAACAGGGTATTCCATACCATGGGACGTCCCATCTAGTATAGGAACTGGGAAGTGGGGGCGGGAATCGCCACTGGGGGGACTAGCTGGGTGCCGGTCGGCGGGTGGTGAGCAATTGCACTGCGCATCATTTGTACATTCCAATCCTTTTATTATTGCTGTTGTCATTTTATTAGTGTTATCCTTATCATTATTCGTTTCTTCTTTTCTGTTCTATTAAACTGTTCTTATCTCAACCCGTGGGTTTTGCTTCTTTTTTCCCGATTTTCTCCCCCATCCCACTGGGTGGGGGGGGAGTGAGTGAGCTGCTGCGTGGTGCTTAGTTGCTGGCTGGGGTTAAACCACGACAGTAGTATATGTGTTAATTAGTGATTAGTCAAATTGTGTTGCACCCAAACACTTGAAGGGAATAAGAATCCTGCGTGAAACCACATTCCAGTTTGGCTGGAACACCTCATACACATGAATAAGTATTTACCTTTCTAATTCTATACTTTGCTTCCTAGCCTTTTTCCTCAGCTGACATGGGCCAGCTGCAAAATTTACGTAACACAATATATAGGGCAGAAAAATTTAAATTAGTTTTGGTGTTAGACATGTGCGTTTTAAGTCCTAGAGAAAGTTCACCAAGACTTGGGCTAAATTCTATCTATAGGTAAAATATAATTGTACCAATTCAGTACAGATTATTTGCAACAACCTACTGAAATCTCTGATTTTTCCTGCACAGACTAACCACACTGAACATGCCTTACTCTTTGTTTCAATCTCATGATTATCACAGAGAAAAACTGTCAAAGGGATGCAAACACAGGAACAGCAGCAAAATGCTTACTGGTGCACTGGATGGGGGACACAATAAGCAAACAAGTTTTGATTAGAGAAAGAACAACCATGATAAGAGAACAGGTGCAGTGCAAGCCTGGTATTACATGAGATTTTGTTTTCACACACACAAACACACAGATGGTCCTCCAAATCTTCCTGCAATCCATACAGCAGTTTGTTGAAATTACACTGTATGTCTGTTTATAAAAACAGAATATTTACCTACCAATTTCTAAAAGGGGAAGTTAATATTCTTGTTTCATATCAGCCATTCTAGAAGCAATCAATAGGAACTGGCCAAAGTTCTCCTCTCTTTTGCTGTTGTACTCATTTAACACAGCAGCAAAATCTGGGAGATCATTATGAGTCACCTAAAGAAAAACAAAATTTACATTTAGTTTTCTGAGCAACTAGAAGAAAACATGAAATGCTATAATCAAATCAAATACTAGAGTTGAAGTTCATTATGATATAGCCACAATAATTGATCAGTGCAGCTGCTGGGGAGCAGGAGGAGCAGGGCCACTCCCTGCCAGTGGCAGAGCCAGCAGTGCAAGGCAGCAACCATGCTGAGGGGTGCAGTCCCACTGCACCAGATATGGGCAAGCAAGCAGGGCAGAGCAGTGGCAGCAAAGGGTCCTGCCAACAGCCCAGTCGTCATCGGGCAAACTAATAAGCCAAGATCAACCTAGGAACCCCACAGTAGCTCAGAAACAGGGTTAAGACAAGCCAGCTGCAACCCAGCAGAACTTAAATGCTCCCATAGGGGAAGGCTCCAGGTGAGGCTAGTTGTGGTGATGAATGCTAATAAGTACACTCAGGTCCCCGACCCTATCTGAGCTTAGGCTCAATTACTTTTCAAGCAAGTTTCAGGATCTGTGTATTAACTTTCAAGAATCAAAGCTGACATAAAACTAAGACCCATGTATTTTGCAGTTTTGAAGCACAGAATTTCAAAGCAAATCCACTCATTAGCTTCAGGATTTTACAGACAACTTATTTTTTATTTTGTACCGTTTCTAGAGCTTACACTTGAAGATGTGATTTGGTACCTTCCTGAGCTTGCAAATCTACCAAAAGAGGATTTTAGAAAATGTATGTCTTCTATGCTGCATGTTTCTTATTGATTACATAGGAAAGACCTTACTCCTCATTTCAGAAACTTATCATATGCTCAGTGAAAACAATGTTAGAACAGGATATCTTGGACTATGGTCCCTTTGTCATTGATAATCGAGTGCTGGGAGCTGTCTTGTTTTTTAGACGTTGTGTTCAAGAAAGTAGAAAGACAACACAATGGATATGTTCCTAATATTACTTTCCTGTGTAAATAACTGTTATCTTTAAAGATAAATATCTTTTAGTACATGAGAAAAATTCTTAGGTTAGGGTCCATATTTTGTGAAAGTTTGGCAAGGAATTCTAGCTGTTGTAGAAATACTTACTCTTTCAGAGAGGTGATATGCTTGCAAAGGATTCAGATACCCTCAAGGGATCATCAACTTACATGGTTTACATCTGAGAATATATTCTGAATCAACAGTTATGAATATGGTTGCTGTCACACTGACACTCTCAATGATAAATTTGGATATTTCTTGTCATATTTCCAATTATCATGTACTATCATGTAGTGCACCTCTATTTGCTTTCCTTCATCATAATCTTTAACACACTGTTAAAACACAATGGTGGTGTTAGGATTGTGGTATTAGAACTTACTGTCTAGCTGATAATGTGGAATTTGTGACCTGCAAAGGAAATACAGCATTAACCTTAAGCTTATTTGATAAAGATGTCAAAGCACATGAGGGGGAGGAGAACAGAGAGGGAAAGTGCTAATTAGTAAATATTTAATATCTGTTCACTGTTCAGCATTTTTGATGCAATTGAAGTACATGAAAAATTTGGGCCTGAACAGAACAACTGGAAACCTTTTGGACAGTGAAAGAAGTAACAACCAGTATAGCAAGATACACAGTGATAAAAGCTAAATGGCATAACATAATTGAAAAGGGATTGACCCTGTAAAGAACTCTGCATGGATAGGTATTTGTGCCCAGATAGTATGTTGAGGCCACAAGGGTGTAAATGTAGAAATAATCCATTTGGTTATAAAAAAGAAATATGATGAAGACTTACCTCTTTCGGGGAAAAAAAGCACAGAAAACAAAAAGTGGAGTTTTAGCATCTCTAAGGCTTTTGGTTGTTTGAAGGACATAAATGAATGCTTCAGCAGTGACAAAACCTTTGAGAGAAAAAATACCTTAAATAGTCTGTCTCTAAGAAGTCTAAACAGATCATCTGCTAATAACTAACAGCTGCTAGTTGTACAGTGATGATTTTGAGGTGTCTGGGGAAAAGAAAAATAAAGTGAAAGATTGGGAAGGAGTATCTTTTTTCCCCTCTTCTCTTTCTGTTTGGAGCAGGGAACATTATTCTGCCAGCATAAATGAGATGTGAACCATGGATGAAGGTGTAACCTATAAATACAGTTACATACTTTTTTTCTTATACAGTAGAGACCAGCCTATTTTCTTTCTTAGCATTACAGACTTGTCCCCTTCATCCTTCTGAACAAGCGACAGAAGATATTTCTCCTGCGTAGAGCTTTCTGTGAGCACTTTAAGTAATTAAGGCATATTACACAGAATACAGAATAGAGAAAGAAAAATATAACCATTTTTTTATCATTTAATATATCAGAAATACTATTTTTTATCTATTTACTGAAAACAGAATGCATATTTTTCAGCTTGCCAAAAATAATATATAGAATTAACACATTCATGTAAGATTTAAATAATATATTAAGCTAAAAGATACAGAATCCATTCTCAAAATGAGGAATAAAACTATATCATATACCTTTGCTTTTGCATCTGCCTAGTCATCAGCTTTGGCAAAAACCAGCATGAGCCTCAATACCAATGTGATACTTAGCAGAAACTGGCCTTTCAGCTGAAGTACACTGGATTTTACAAGTTTTCTTATTTTGGGCAGTGGAATATTTTAGAAACTCATATTTCCCAGCACATCTAGTCCATGCTGTCCAGCACATCCAGGTATCTGAAAAGAAGGGTTCAAAAATACAGTTTTATTTCATTTTCTATCCTAGCAAAATGTCATTTCAGTAATATTCAGGACTATGCCTTAAAGTGAAGTGTGTTGTCAGAAGGATTTTGGGTACATAAAGGTACATTGAATCAATGATACCATAGTGTAACTTGTGGATGTTAGTACTTCCAGGAGAGTAGATAGGATCTGAGAGCTCAATGAAGTGGAGAAAATTTTGGCACCGTTTGACAGCACCGCAAGATTATAGTCTAGACAGAAAGTGAAAAGAGACTGAGGTGGAAGAAGAAAATAAAGAAGTGTTTAAGTGAATCAAACTATTTCTTCATCAAACTTGCTGTATTAGATGTATTGACATTGTGCTATCTCAGATAAAGACATTTTTAAATCAGTGTATTCCACATCTTTTCTGACCCTCAGACAACTACCTCAGCTCTGGTGATTTGGGATGCAAGTTGGTAAAAAGAAAGACTTCAGAGATGCAAGAACCTCGTGTTATGCAACTTTCCTCCATGTGATTATTTTACTGTGAGATGCCTCATACTATAATTAAATTAAACCTTTTAAAAAATTCAGTCAAGAGAAAAGCAGAGGCAAACCAGTCAGTGCCCCTATTCAGATTGTATTTTATGTTATACAGAGTAGCCATACAGGATCATACTCAGCTGTTGAAGGAAGGAATCATAAAAAAAGTATGCTGAGTTTTTTTCACTTCAAAGTGTTTCAAATAATGAAGTTTTGCCATCTATACTAGCTAAAAATTTGTAAAGAATCAGGATTGGAATTGTGAAGTGTAAATGCAGTTTACATGCTGTTACTGGAGTAACAGGAGTTTACATGTTGTTATTGTAAAGTACAAATGTTTTTTTAAAGGGATGCTTATTCTTCCAGTATGTATGGCAGGACACAGTCCTTTGTTCCTCCTCCTCTCTGTTCATGCACTTTTTATCAGGTTACCACATCCAACGTAAAGTCTTAAAATTATCTTGGTTTTTAGGATTTACAGATCCATTTATCCATGCCTGATTTTTTTCTATCCACCAAATTCTACATTTCATCCTGCCTCTGTAACATACAGGAAAGATGTCAGTTTCAGCACTATATGGCAAAACTAATGAACTCAACTGCTAACCCATTTCTTTCCCAATTTGTGGCACCATTAAAACCACCATCCCTCTTCAAATCACTGTAGTCTGCAGTTATCCCTGATTCTGTTTGTCCTACATATTTAAGCCAAGTCTAAATTATGCTGCATTATGATTCATTAGGGATGAAACTATAGGTAAATTTCACAAACTGCTACAAATGACAACAAACACACTCAAGCATTCTATATACACTGCATAATGTTACCAAAAAGATGAGATTTTTCAGCAAGTTTTAACACTGCATTGCAAGTTTTCTTTTTCTTCCTTCCTATTTATGAGCTTTAGTAACTACCTTCATTCAACTATATAGCCCTTAAAAATGGGGGAAAAAAATCCTCCATCAATTATAACACAGAAAAATACATTTTCCCACTCACCTCTCTCCACCAGGATGCTTCCCTGCTTCTTATAGTTAATGCCAGCTAAACCACCACTGGAAGACGACACAGGCAGCAGTAGCTGGAAAAGGTCAGAGCAGGCTGAAGGACATGTAGGGGGAGAAAGGAGATAGAGTGTAGGCAGTGGTTTAGACCTCCTGAGGCTTAAGGAGCACAGTCCTCTGTGAGATGTTTTACCTAGACTTACCTTAAACACAGACCTCAAGCATGCCCTGTTTCCAGACAGCTCTCATTTGGCTATTGAAATGTCTGTTTATGCTGTAGGGAGTGGTGGGAAGAGGTAGTCCTAGACAGTTAACACCATAAAATGCTGGCTCTTACCATACTGAGAGGATGACAAGGAACAATTTCAGTTTGAGCTCTATTTACAACACAGGCCGCAGACATGAGTGTTTTTACCCAAGGCAGCCAGGGAAAAACCACAAACGTCCCTTTGTATTTTCTGAGCGTGTGTACATGCTGGACAGGGATTTCTTGCAGGTAACCAGGCAATTATGTGTAAGAAAATATGTTGATTTATAATTGTGTCTAGTATGTACATATACATACATATGAACTTTACATGTTCAGTATGAGTGTCATGCTACTTACGTATTTCCATACCTGTCTGTAGTTCAGAGGATCTAAGTAACAGAGTTCTGTAAAAAGACGAGATTTACATGCACATTGATTCCTAAAGCCAATGTCCTAGTAGCTGCAACAACCTAAAAGAAAAAACAAAAAAAATTGTGCAAACTTATGTTTTTAATCATAACTTTCTATTTTGAAAACCAAAATTTCTGAAGCACAGAATTTACAAAATCAGATGTCTCTTTTACTTAATTCCTTCAGGCACAGGTAAGACACACAAGTGCTTCACCCCTGAAACAAGGGACTTGTAGTAGAGCTCAGATCTTCCAAATTCAAGGTGGTTGTTCTGTCTAAATGATGAACTTTTTAGAATGATCATTAAAAATGTACATGTCTCAATTATAGTTTGGTGTGACTTTAATGTTGTAGGTTTTGTGTTTCAGATACGGAGCATTTGAGCAAAGAATTCTCCAGGTACTTTTTGAGATTCAGCCTGTTCAGTGCATGGTCTTCTCTGTCCCATGAGGAAACTAAAGCTGAAAATGCTATCAATGAAAAGTCAAAACCTAAAGAACTTAACAGTTTGTACTGCAAATGTATCAAGAATAATAGCAAAAAGGTTTTGCTACTCTTCCTCAAATAACAATTCTTCTTCATTGAGAATAGTGATACAGAAGAAAAGTCACAGGATAATTGAGCATGAAGATTAATTTTACATGCAAATCCCTGTCAGATGGAAAAAGGATTAGGAAATGGAGTAGGGATAAAAATGGGAGGTGATTGGTGACAGCCAGCATGGCTTCACTAGGGGCAAATCATGCCTGACAAATTTGGTGGCCTTTTATGATGGGGTTACAGCATTGGTGGATAAGGGAAGAGCAAAAGATATCATCTACCTGGACTTGTGCAAAGCATTTGACACCATCCCACATGACATCCTTGTCTCTAAATTGGAGAGACATGGATTTGATGGATGAACCACTTGGTGGATAAGGAATTTGCTGGATGATTGCACTCAAAGAGTTGTGGTCAACAACTCTATGTTCAATTGGAGAACAGTGATGAGTGACATTCCTCAGGAGTTGGTATTGGGACCAGCGCTGTTTAACATCTTTGTTGGTAACATGGACTGTGGGATTGAGTGCACCCTCAGCAAGTTTCCTGATGACACCAAGCCGTGTAGTGCGGTCGACATGCTGGAGGGAAGGGATGCCATCCAGAGGGACCTTGACAGGCTTGAGAGGTGGGCCTGTGCGAACCTCATGGAAGTTCAGCAAGGCCAAGTGCAAGGTCCTGCCCATGGGTTGGGGCAATCCCAAGCACAAATACAGGCTGGGTGGAGAATGGATTGAGAGCAGCCCTGAGGAGAAGGACTTGGGAGTGTTGGTTGATGAGAAGCTCAACATGACCTGGCAATGTGCACTTGCAGCCCAGAAGGCCAACTGTATCCTGGGCCGCGTCAAAACAAACGTGACCAGCAGGTCGAGGGAGGTGATTCTACCCCTCTTCTCTGCTCTCGTGAGACCCCACCTGGAGTACTGGGTTCAGCTCCTGGGGCCCCAACGTAAGAAAGAGATGGACCTGTTGGAGTGAGTCCAGAGGAGGGCCACGAAGATGATCAGAGGGATGGAGCACCTCTCCTATGAAGACAGGCTGAGAGAGTTGGGTTTGTTCAGCCAGGAGAAGAGAAGGCTCTGGGGAGACCTTGTAGCAGCCTTCCACTACCTAAAGGGGGCCTACCAGAAAGCTGGAGAGGGACTTTTTACAAGGGCATGTAGTGATCGGACAAGGGGTGATGGCTTTAAACTGAAAGAGGGTAGATTTAGATTAGGTGTGAGGAAGAAGTTCTTCACTGTGAGGGTGGTGAGGCACCAGAACAGGTTGCCCAGAGAGTTGTGGATGCCCCATCCCTGGAAGTGTTCAAGGTCAGGCTGGATGGGGCTTTGAGCAACCTGGTCTAGTGGAAGGTGTCCCTGTCCCTGGCAGGGGGTTTGGAACTACATGATCTTTAAGGTCCCTTCCAATCCAAACCATTCTATAATTCTACGATTGTAAGAATATTTAGCATTCTGAAATGCTGTCAATTTGTCAAATTATGCAGACATATCATTTCAGTAAGGATTTATATTGGCATAATTCTATTTTTTCATTTACACATTTAATGTTATTTTTGTAAGGGACTGTGCACATCACTAAGTTTATCTAAGGGGAACAGGCATTTTACAACAGTCAGATGAGCTGTAAGGTCAAAGGGTATTTAGGGGCAAGCCAGTTCTGAGACAACAAAAGAAAGAGCAAGTTAATTGGCTGACATACTAACGTAACACTGGAAAAAACAGACTGTTAAGCAACATATAAATGGGTATTCTAAGCTTCATCTGTTCTTTGTATTGCCCTTTCCAATAGTGCAATCAGTTTTATGAGCTACCTTGGCAGATTAAACATTTGTACATATTCGGTTTGAGGGCAGGAAAGCATTCACTCTCTAGCTTTGAGCGAGAGAATTGGCAGTGTCCTTTTTCCAGCATTAGCTAAAGATTTTTTTAAAACTGGGGTGTATTTGTTCTACGTTAGTAAAGGCTACTGGAATATCACCCCCATCAATAACAACCTCTTTATTGCAGCTAATAAACCCTTTCCAATTAGCAGTTAGGAAAAAGGGGATGTAAGATAGCTTATCACAGCACAGTTGTCTTCATATGCATAAAATCTTTGACAAGAAAAGACCTGTCTAAATCCTCTTCTAAATAGCATCTCTACCAACTGTCTTCCTTTGTGGTCTATAGCAGCATCATGATACCTAATTCCCCTCCACACACACATCTTAAGTGATTTCTTTTGTTTCATTGACTGTGTTCAATCAATCAACTTCTGCAGAGTCTAAGATAAATAATAATTAAAATAAATGGTCTTCTTCCATATGATATTTGCAAGTTCAGTGCCAAAATATCAAAATTATTTTTTAATAGCCTTAAGGACCATGGCTGACAACCTTGTAAGATACAGTAGTGCTTTACAATGTATCAGTAAGGATGGAGAACAGACAAGTTTCCCAAGGAGTCAAAGAAAGAACAAACAGAGCTAAGGAATATCATAAACTCCTCACTTTTACTTAAAATTCATCTGTCTTGCTGTAGAGAGGAGAAGCACATAGCAAAGGATTGTCCAAAAAAAGAAAAAACTATAGAACTGGAATACTATTTATATTATTGTAACTTACATAAAAAAATAATACAGGCAATTTATTTGTTTCTCTCACCTTTCCAACAAGGAGTGGAAAACTGACTTCCATTTCATTTGTCTGAATAAGCACTGACACAAAGTTGTAGTAAATCTAGCAGTCTGCCGTACTCAGCAGGTTTTGACCTCACAGTCTTGCTTAAGTTAGGTAAAAAGTAGAAGGTGGAAAAGACATAATAGATGGGATTTATTTTCATTGACCTGCTCCTAACATCAGTAAGACTTCTGGCATCAGCCTTAGTGAGAGCCAGTTGTGAAGTGAACAGAAACACGCTACAGCCTACAACCTTGTACTGGTACTTGTATATAGTTACAAGTCAAGTTAGTCAAGTACAGTTACACTTGCAGCTGCTGAGGGTGAACTGAGCAGCAGAGAGAGGGAGAGCCTCCAATCTACATTCCCCATTGTACCAATGTATTTTGTAATGAAGCACAAGTTAGTGTGACATGAGCTGACAGTTCATTGCAGCTACCAGAAATATTTCCTTTTCATAATACCTCTCCTTCAGCTCTTCTCTTTCACTAGTTTTTCACCCATTGCTCATTCTCAACTAGACAGCCTTATCACTTTTCTAGTTTTGTTTCTGTCACTCATCTGCTGATTCAGCTCACTAAGATGGTAGAAAACTATTCACTACTTTCTTGGGTTAGTTCTCTCCTGCATTGTCTTCATAATTTCATTCACTGTGGAGCCAGTGTATTGGTTTTGTGTGGCAAGGTTTTGGTAGCGGGGGGGGGGGGGTTACAGGGGTGGCTTCTGTAAGAAGTTGCTGGAAGCTTCCCCTGTGTTCGAGAGAGAGCCAATACCAGCCAGCTCTAAGACGGACCCGCCGCCAGCCAAGGCCAAGCCAATCAGTGATAGTGGTAACGCCTCTGGGATAACATTTTTAAGAAGGAAAAGGTTGGGACTGGCGGATTTCAGCAGCTGGAGAGAGGAGTGAGAACATGTAAGAGAAACAACCCTGCGGACACCAAGGTCAGTGAAGAAGGAGGGGGAGGAGGTGCTCCAGGCGCCGGAGCAGAGATTCCCCTGCAGCCTGTGGTGAAGACCATGGTGAGGCAGGCTGTCCCCCTGCAGCCCATGGAGGTCCACGGTGGAGCAGATACCCACCTGTAGCCCGTGGAGGACCCCACGCCGGAGCAGGTGAGTTTCCCGAAGGAGGCTGTGACCCCGTGGAAACCCTGCGCTGGAGCAGGCTCCTGGCAGGACCTGCGGATCTGTGGAGAGAGGAGCCCACGGAGCAGGTTTTCTGGCAGGACTTGTGACCCCGTGGGGGACCCACGCTGGAGCAGTGTGCTCCTGAAGGACTGCACACCGTGGAAAGGACCCATGCTGGAGCAGTTCGTGAAGAACTGCAGCCCGTGGGAAGGACCCACGTTGGAGAAGTTTGTGGAGGACTGTCTCCCATGGGTGGGACCCCATGCTGGAGCAGGGAAGAGTGTGATGAGTCCTCCCTCTGAGGAGGATGAAGCGGCAGAAAACAACATGTGATGAACTGACCGTAAACCCCATTCCCCGTCCCCCTGTGCCGCTGGGGGGGTTGGTAGAGAAGCCGGGAGTGAAGTTGTGCCCGGGAAGAAGGGAGGGGTGGAGGGAAGGTGTTCTGAGATTTGGTTTTATTTCTCATTACCCTACTCTGGTTGATTTGTAATAAAGTGAGTTAATTTTCCCCAAGTTGAGTCTGTTTTGCCCGTGATGGTAAGTGGTGAGTGATCTCTCTCCTGTCCTTATCTCGACCCACAAGCTCTTTGTTATATTTTCTCTCCCCTGTCCAGTTGAGGAGGGGGAGTGATAGAACGGCTTTGGTGGGCACCTGGCAACCAGCCAGGGTCAACCCATCTCAGCCAGATAAGTACCAGAGCCAGTATGAGATGGGGTAGCTCACACAGCTGGGACAGGAGAGAGAAAAGAGAGTGGAAAAGGGGAGAAGCACAACTAGGGTGGCCTTCTTTTCCCTAGCAAACTATTAGATTGGCTTTGCTCAGGGCCTCTGATGGTGCTCGTAAGAAATCTCCAAATTTGCAAAGATGCTTACTTTCCCATTGTATTGGGTTTGGGTGGCAAAGTTCTGGTAGCAGGGCGGGGCTACAGAGGTGGCTTCTGTGAGAAGCTGCTAGAAGCTTCCCCTGTGTCCAACAGAGCCAATGCTGGCTGGCTCCATGTCAGACCTGCCGCTGGCCAAGGCTGAACCTATCAGCAACAGTGGTAGTGCCTCTGGGTTAACATATTTAAGATGGGGGGAAAAAAACCTGTGCAACAACCTGCAGCCTGAGATAAGAGTAAGAATATGTAAGAGAAACAACCCTGTAGACACCAAGGTCAGTGAAGAAGGAGGGGGAGGAGGTGCTCCAGGCACCAGAGCAGAGATTCCCCTGCAGCCCGTGGTGAAGACCATGGTGAGGCAGGCTGTCCCCCTGCAGCCCATGGAGGTCCATGGTGGAGCAGATATCCACCTGCAGCCCCGGGGAGGAACCCACGCCAGAGCAGGTGGATGCCCGAAGGAAGCTGTGACCCCATGGGAAGCCCACACTGGAGCAGGCTCCTGGCAGGACCTGTGGCCCTGTGGAGAGAGAGGAGCCCATGCTAGAGCAGGTTTTCTGGCAGGACTTGTGACCCCACAGGGGACCCACGCTGGAACAGTCTGTGCCTGAAGGACTGCAGCCCATGGAAGGGACCCACGCTGGAGCAGTTCATGAAGAACTGCAGCCCATGGGAAGGACTCAGGTTGGAGAAGTTCATGGAGGACTGTCTCCCATGGGAGGGACCCCACGGTGGAGCAGGGGAAATGTGTGAGGAGTCCTGCCCCTGAGGAGGAAGGAACAGCAAAGATAACACGTGATGAACTGACCACAACCCCCATTCCCCATCCCCCTGCACTGCTGGTGGGGAGGAGGTAGAGAATTTGGGAGTCAAGTTGTGCCCGGGAAGGAGGGAGGGGTGGGATGAAGGTGTTTTAAGATTTGGTTTTATTTCTTATTATCCAACTCTGGTTTGATTGGAAATAAATTAAATTAATTTTTCCCCAAGTAGAGTCTATTTTGCCCATGATGGTAACTGGTGAGTGATCTCTCCCTGTCCTTATCTCAACCTACGAGCCTTTCATTACATTTTCTCTCCCCTATCCAGCTGAGGGGAGTGATAGAGCGACTTTGGTGGGTGCCTGGCATCCAGCCAGGGTCAACTCATCACATTCATTTATACCAACGGCAACTGTAGGTACTAAGGATGCAGACAAATATGCCATTCAATTCTGAATATAGAATTAAGTGCCTAAGCCTAAACGTAGATGCCTATACTTAAAAATGTAACTGCTTTTTAGAAGTGACTAATACTTGAATTAAAGCTAATTTAGTTTCCTCTACTTACCCAGTCTAATGCTGTACGTGTTATTCACTATCTTAGTAGTTTTCTGGTTTCTTCTTCCTTTTTTTGGAAGCTGTCAACAAACTGGAGATTTCTTCTTTGCTCTCAGCATGTTGCCAGCATCTCTTTACTTTCTGTAACCACCTAAAGAAAAAAAAAAAAAAAACAATATATTGTATTACTTTTCTAGCAGATGTAATACAGCTATACAAACTTGGCAAACTCTTCAAAACAGCAACAACAAGAACAGAATCCACTGGTAAAAGGGTATGATTTTATGTCACTAAGGAACACATTTTTTATTTCCATTTGTCTAACAGCCATTGGGTGGCAGACAATGAACAGTATGTACATGGCCTGCTGTGGGCCTAAGAGGTTTCCTCATTTGTGCAGTTTGTGCCTGACCAGCTGGAGATTAGATAGATCCATTGGCTCCTTCTAAGATGCACAGTAAGCAGCACAGCAGTGTCCGAGAAGTTGCTGAACTGCTTTTTAGATAGACCCCACAGATTCAATCCCTCATCTTTTTGAATATAATCCCAATACAGATTGGTATTATTTTATACATTTTTTGCCCCAGGATTTGTCACAATAGGCAAATTCTGACCAAAAACTCCTTCTGGAAAAAGTAAGTGGAAACTACAAATAAGACAATTAGAAAGTAAGCAAACCTAACATATTGTAGCCAGTTATATATGTTTATTCATATTTGTAATACACAGAATGATTTTACTTTGTGTTTTTCTGTGTGCCTGCACATATATATATGTATGTGTAGGTATGGGTGTGTAAGCGTATGGATGTTAATGCAAGAGGAATGAAATTGCTTGGAGAAAAGCTCCTGATCCTGAACTCCATATGAGACAATGCTCAATAACTTGTATCTCTAATTTCTAGGCTGGAATTCCACATCTTCCAGCTGCCACTTCAATAAAATAGTTACAGTAAGTGCTAAATCAGTGTACATACGCATTCCTCCATGAGAAAACTGTGATGCTAATAAGACCATATTTGTTCTATGATGTCAGCCCTTGTCCATCAGCTTTAGTTTTTATATGTTCTTATTTCTTTGGAAGTTCACAATTTAGAAGTAGAACTTTTTAATACTGATGTAGCCTCAAGCCTGAATAATCATATTTTTAAAAATAATTTAAATAATATAGCATTCCTGACAGGTGAGAGCATCATGGCAAAAATTCCATCTGAAAACACCACTCACTGCTAAGCCATCTGGCAGTGTTTTATCAAATTGATTACAAATAGTTGCCCATACTTGGTTAACAAGAGCTTGATTTTTGAGAAAATACCGTACTTCAGTAATAAGTAAACAAAAGTAAGAGATTGAAAAGAGTAAACAAAGATCTTGGTTCATCATCTTCCAGATGACACAAAACCTGGAATGGTTGATACATCAGAGGGTTGTGCTGTGAGCACTGGTACAGGTTGCCCAGGGACATTGTAGAGTCTCCCTCCTTGGAGATACTCTAGGTGGCCCTGCTTGAACAGGGAGGTTGGACCAGATGACCTCCAGAGGTCCCTTCCAACCTCAACCATTCTGCGATTCTGTGATCACTGAACTACCCTTCATACTACTGTAACTACAGCAATGTACTACTGTATACTAAAGTCAATTCAAAATACAATTTATGGAGATTAAAGATGTGGTATAATAGAAAGCAACTCAGCATGCTAAGTATATCAGAAAATAATGATGACAGAAGGATTATACTGAATGCAAGAAAAATTGCACAACATCAGATTGGCCACATTATAGAGGCCGTATTAAACACCAGTCAATTTTTTTGCTGATTTCCATGTGAGTTTGGTCTTGTCTTTATTATATCCTGAAAATTAAGGATTTAACTCCAGCTAGCTAGATCAGCAGCCTGCACATGTCAGCTTATGTCATGAATGAGTGATTTAGATCACTTAAATAATCACTGTCAAAGATATTAGCAAAAGTGATATTTTAATGGGCATTTGTAAAAGTGCGACTTAACAGAGTTTGATAGCAAGGTTCACTCTATTACTACACGGAAGAAAAATACAAAGGAAAATCAAGTTAGAATCTATTTTAAATGACTTACACAGAGACTGGAGATGTAAAAAAGTAAGGGAGACCCTCCTGTTGAGTCACAAGGTTCAGAGTGGACCCCCCTGCTTTCTAAACTCCTTCTCAGAGAGGAGTCTAGGTGCGGCTGGATCCACACTTAGTCCCAGACTTTGTCAATGGTTTATGTCTAATGGAATTAATATAAAGGGTAAGGAAAACCTCCTATGGAATTACTACACCAATTTGTTATTAGGGAATGAGTGATTATGCATCCTACATGACTTTGAGGTAGCAGCAATATAAGATTTATTAACACTATTATGGTAAATCACAAGATTAGGTTATATGATTTTTAACCATACTTAATGATCAGCCAATTATCAGAGTGGTTTAATAAAATTTGCTATAATCAACACTACAAAGTTTCCTAAATCAAATTGCACACACACAAAACCCCCCACACACAAATACACGGGTTAACCTATAATCTAGATTTTTCTCTCTTTGCCAATTGTAGTAAATTATTGGTACAAAATGATCTCTGAAAATTCATGAAATCTAATTGTAGTGAATTACTCACTGTTCTCCCCCATTAGCATTTGTCAGCAGATGATCTTTGACTCCCTCTTCTTCGTTGGCATCTAACAGCGGACAATCTTTGAAATCCTCGTGAAATCTACCCTGAGAGGCGTCCCCAACTCAGGGGGACATACTGGGTCACAGCCTGCTGTGATCCTGGAGAGCTCAAAGGGTCTCACTTAGGATCACTATTTATAGGATTGTGAGGTGATTGACTTTGGTCAGTGTATTTCCATTCTGGCCGCAATTCTTGTCAGGTAATTCTGGCACCTTCCAGGGCAGGCCATGATCCAGACAGCAGGAGTTTCAGGTATAGTTAGGGAGTGCCTAATTGTCCTAACTCACTGTACCGCAGCCAAGACAAGAAAGTACCAGATTGTCCCAACTCAGTGCGCTTGCAGCTGAAACAAGAACACAATGTTGGCTGACTCCGACATCGCAACGTGGCCCAGGGGGTCTGCATCACCACAGCTTAGCTTCAAAAAGTCCAATGTAACTGCACTACTTCACACATATTGATGATATTGTAACACTGCAGTGAATGACTATTTTGTATTAAGCTACACACAGTAGTAAAGTCATACGTTTGTGGGAGCAACATATGCAACTACCCCTTGATTACTTTCTTTCAGGATTTTTTCCATGCAGTAGTATGATGCATTGGTTTTCCCTGATGAAGCAGGGGCAACAATCCCTGCAGACTTGTTATCTACAATATCAAGAGTTTCTTGCTGACAAGGGAGCAAATGGATGGCAAGTTACAAAAACTTTGTGATAAGTCCAGAACTGCACTCACATGATTACAACATTTCACTGATATAGGGTCAATATTTTCTTCTTTTTTTTTCTTCACAGATTTTTTCTTTAAGGAAAGAATTTCCTTGTTAAATTCATCTTTCCTTAATTGATGTCATCCTGCTATTTAGTATTACTAAAGCATGATACTATGAATAAAGCTCCTAGTTCCTTCTATCAATCCTCATCAGTTTATAACGTCTTACAGTATCTAAGCTTTAGAATATTTTTGACTTCTTGTTCCAGAAAAAAAACCGAAGTTTTTTTGAGATTGGAAATCCCCATTTTGTTTTTAGGTTCTCACTTTTTGTGGAAAATGCTTGAAAACAAAACCTAGATACATTCCACAGTTCTGAATAGAAGAAAATTAAGAAATTAATTTAAAAAAAAATTTGATCTGATGATTTTTAATCCAATCCCATGATACTTAAGACTTCACTCACTTTGTTTGAAATGAACAATATTGAAATGAGAAAGCAGAAGTCACCTTCACTCTTCATTGAGCCTATTCAAATAACTGTTGGCTCAAAGGTGTATGTCAGAGTAGTTTTGTATTAATATCTCAAGATTATCCTTGAATTTAATTTTTTCTTATAATACCAGTGTCCTCCTGTGCACACCCATGAACATAAGCTTATTAAATAAAATTCAAAGTGTATGGTGTTACCTATATAACTGGATAAAAATTTTGAACCCTGGAGTCTCCATCTTCCCCTCTTCTCATAACAGGTAATGGCCCATGTGCTGTAGTTGATATTGAGCTATTCCCATACCAATAGAAAACACGGAGACCTCTGTTTTACTGTGCTTTCGATTCTGAAGACATTTAGTATGTTTTTCAGTTGCATCAAAGGACCCAGAAAATATTCTGGGCAGACTTTAATTATTAAAGAAATGAAATCTTGACTAAGTGGGTAGAACAACTGCCAAATGCAAAATAGATCCCAGCCTGACAAAACTAACCACTTATTTGGAGCAACACCATACAAATGATGTGGACATCAGTGTAGGAAGAGCTCAGCAAAGTTTAAAAAAACAACTGGGCAAACTGAATGGTTAAAAGAACAAGATGTGGCAACAACATAAAGCACATACTAATATATCAGAAATTATCTGACATTCTCTCAAGGATTTTAGTTCACAAGCTTTGTACTTTTCCCAAATATGGATACAGTGGCCTGTATTCTTTAGGTGGGTAGGCATGCAAATGAATTCAAAAGGAGTACAGTTTTTGGAACTTCAGACTGGCCTTCAAAGCAACTCAAAAAGCAATTAGGACATCTGAAAGATATTTGCATTCAAATTTGCATCCTTACAGGGGAAAAGAGACAAGACAAACTTCCATCCTGAATGGGAACTCCCAATGATAAGATTAGATGATCAATCATCTCAAACCTATTATGACCCCAAATGGCTGATTACCATGGTATCTAGTCTCAATTAAAATGCGGTACTGGGTGGCATATAATAATCCTATGTATGTATCTTTATTAATAATGTTTGTCAATTACAAGTTTTAAAAGATAAAGGCATAGTGGATGACATTGCCTTAAATCATACCTGCTTATCACTTCAACTATCAGAAAAAGAATTTTACCCCTCATTGATTGGAGCAGTTTTAATTAGGCAAAAGAGCAAAGAAAATCACAGTTGGTCTGCTAAGGTGGTATGTGCTCTTCAGAAAAAAAAAAAAGCAGCATAATTTAGAGAGAGTATTATTGACCTCGTAAGTTGGAAGTGAATGGGATTGCTGGAGAGTCATTGAAATCTGAACAAACTGCTGGAGGACACCGAGAAAGAAATTGATTATAAAAAGTTAAACGCTTCACAGAGAAAGTGCTTCTTAAGATAAAGCACCTCGGTCTGGTGTGCAGTCAACCACGCTGTGCTAGGCATTTAAGAACACCTGTAAATGGCAGCAATGTTACAGGTCTAGGGGTTAAAGCCTTGGTGATAACATGTTATGGACTCAGTCCCCTGTAATAAAATTTGTTCTTGCCTTTTTCCCCCTGTAAAGAATATAGAATTACATTTAAAATATTATTACAGAGGCTTCTATGGAGCTTTTGCACTTTTCAAATTCAGGAAAGACAATCTTAACTTTCAGTCCATTATTTGCTTACAACAGGTAGTACAGGCAATTATAAATAGTGCATCTCTGAACCTGACAGTTCTTGATTTTGCAATGCAAGTCTGTCTTTATCAGGCATTTCACTGCTAATATTGTTGTTGCTTTAACTTAATATTTTGCAAAAACCAGTACCAACTATGCAGCAGCAAATATATATCGGAAAAACAGAAAAATGAAAGATTTTAATTATTTTATAGACATGACCTGTGGACAATCCAGACTGTTTGCCAAAATCTCAGATCCAAAGCATCTAAGGCATTTGGCAATCCTCTGATAATCTGTTGTCTCCAGTAAATCATACTATTTATCCAGTAGAAAATGGATTCTTCTCATTGTTTGAACATCTATTCTTAGATCTTTCACACTTCTGCCTTGGGGGAAAAAAAAAAAAGCCAGCCAGTCACATTCAATACTTCTGCTTTTAAGAATCTTTCCCCTAATGGAAGGAACTTTCAAAAATCAGGAGTCAGCGATGCTCACAGAAGTCCCAATGTGTACAGAAATCAGCAAATGTGATAGATGTACTTGGAAACGAAAATGCATGCATATTCTGTCTGCAAACATGTGGCATGCATTTTCCCCTGGTCTCCCATATCATTCCAGACCTCCAGTCCTATTGTTGTGGGGGAGGAGCCGCTCACTCATTCCTCCCCCGCAGTGGGATGAGGAGGACAAAATATAACAAAAAGCTCATGGGTTGAGAGAAGGACTGGGAGGGATCACTCACTGATTATGGTCATGGGCAAAAACCAGACTTAATTTGGGGAAAAACCAAAATCAATTTAATTTACTACAAATCAAATCAAAACAAGGATACTGAGAAGTAAAACCAAACCTTAAAACACCTTCCCCCCACCCCTCACTCCTTCCCGGCTCAACTCCACTCCCAGTTTTCTCTACCTCCCCCCCCCCCCCCCCCCAGCAGCGCAGGGGGATGGGGAATGGGGGTTGGGGTTAGCTCGCCACACATTGTCTCTACCACTCCTTCCTCCTTAGGGGGAGGACTCCTCACACTCTTTCCCCGCTCTACCGTGGGGTCCCTCCACGGGAGGCAGTCCTCCATGAACTCCTCCAAGGTGAGTCCTTCCCACAGGCTGCAGCTCTTCATGAACTTCCCTGGCATGGGTCCCTTCCGCGGGCTGCCATCCTTCAGTCACAGACTGCTCCAGCACAGGCTTTCCCATGGAGTCACGGCCATCTTCAGGGGCATCCCCCTGCTCCGGTGTGGGCTCCTCCACGGGCTGTAGGTGGGCATCTGCTCCCTTACTCACCTCCATGGGCTGCAGGGGGACAGCCTGCTTCACCATAGTCTTCAGCAGGGGCTGCAGGGGAATCTCTGCTCTAGCGGAGCTCCTCCCCCTCCTTCTTCACTGACCTTAGTATCTGCATAGGTGTTTCTCCACATTCCAATCTCCTCCCCCACTGTGGGGTCCCATTCTTAAATATGTTATCCCAGAGGCAGTACCACCATCACTTATCAGGTCGGCCTTGGCCAGAGACAGGTCCAACTTGGAGCAGGGAAGCTTCTAACAGCTTCTCACAGGAGTCCCTCCTATAGCCCCTCCCCACTACCAAAAACCCCACCACACAAATCCAAAACACCTGTAAACCTTACAGGCAACTGTTGATCTGGTTAAATAGTTACTGATGTCAGCCCACCCCTAACTCTTGTCACCACTTCATTACTAGGTGTTACTCTCCCAGTTATTCTACATTAACTGATGATATGCTAACCTTTATCTGTTAGGTGATCCAGCTTGAAAGCAAACAAACCTGCTGCAGTAAGAAGCTGGTGTGTACAAGAATGGAAATTATTAGCCTGAAAAGGGTCAAACCAAAGGCTACCTCTAGCTGTTTATAATTTCCTTTCATTCCTGGACAGTGTATCAGTGGGCTCATCAAAATAGCTCAAATCGAGCAGCATGAAGTCCTAAACTGAGTGGATGGTGGGTCTGGGCAACCACAAAATAGCAATGCATCTCCTGATGCAGTACCATGAGGCCCTGGCTGACACTGTGGAGGGAGAGTATTAGGCAGAAGAGAGGCCATTACACCCAGTGGATGCATACCTCACTCATGAACATTTTTGCTCCTAATTGTCCATCATGTGAAGAACATATGTTCATCATCACTGGTATGAATTTAGGGGAAACAGAAATGAACTAAGATATGCAAGATTGACATAATAAAACCACCTTCAAAAAGCACAGTGTGGGTCTATTGTGTGCCTTAGCATGTTCAAAGCATTCTTTCCTCTTTTGTTACTCAGCTGGCCCAACATAATCTGCAATATCCCTATTATGAAAAACTACTTCTCACAAAACTCAGATGATGCCAAAATGATGAATTACTGTAATGCTTAGAAAACTCAAATACAGAGTATGCCTCTCCCACAAACTAATTTCCTTGAAGTGATCTGAGCTGCACACAAAGCCCTGCTGTTAGTGTGAAAACCCTACGCAATGGCAAAGTTGTTCTTCTCCAGTCTTCATACAGTTAATTCCTGCCATCCCCTCCAAAAAACCCACAAAAATATGTATGCTTACCTTTACCTAGGGATTGTTCTTTCCACAGTTGAAAACAGGCATTCAAACCAGACATTTCTGCAGTACATTTCACAGAATTACTTTGACATGTTTCCAGGAAATCTTTTAACTTACTTATTCCAGACCTAAAATCTGTTTAATTTGGTTGTCAATGTAAAGGCTTTTCCATTGTTTCTGCTCTTTTTTTTCCTCTCCATCTTTCATCCTTTTCTGGTTTTCTTCGATGATTTTTTCTGCTTTTGAATTCTACCGATAAATCAAATTACATATAAAGTATTTGTGAAATTTTAGTTAACAAATGTTAAATGTCTTCCATGAATTCTGTGTTCATTGCTTTATAAATTTGATTTACATTCTGCATTTTCTCTTGTATAAAATATTTTCAAAACAAAATCATAGTCAGCACATATACCACCAGTAGTATCCCAGTAGTAATGAAACATACCCACATACAGTGAAGAAAACATGTCCAAGGACAAAATGATATTAAGGCTTTGAGAACTCTTTAATCTTTGTTTTAAGTAAAGGACACATATGTACTTTAACATACATATGAGTTGGTTAATAAACAAAGACACAAAACAGCAGTGATATTCAACTGACTACTTCACATATTCAGACTAAATGAAACCTTTTTTTCTATTGTATTCAAACTTTTTGAAACAAATTTATTTTCACTCTATATCAGCTACTATGCAAGATTATAATGATATTTAGAATAAACAACCTTTGTAAGAGAATAATATTCACCACTCATTTGCTAATTAAACTGTCTAATAATAATAATAATACCTAGAACATTGATTCTCTCATATGCCTTTGCCATTCCTCTGCCCTGTCCCATTTTCTGTGTATTAGCCAAGACACAAAACAATTGTTATACACACATAAGTAGTGTGAATGACCCTGCTTTTAGGCCTCTGTTCCCCATAAGAAATGATCAGAAAAGATATGAGGGCTGCAAGCTCAATAAAGGACCAGTACTGATCCTTTATTATCACTGTGCATCACTAAACGGCAGATTGAAGAGAAGTATCATGAAGTCTTGCTAACATTTTGAACTGTGTTTTTGAGGAAATGTGTGTCTGAATGTATTAAATAACAATCACTCAGATGCCAATGTACTAGGTAGAACCTAAGAACCAAAGTAAACTTATACACATACATCATACGATGAAACACTAGTCCATTCAACATACATCTGTGCAATTCTAAAAGTGAAATTTTAGAAAGTCTTAGCAGACTGGCACAAGGATTATGCAATCATATTCAAGTACCCCTTTATTCCATGATGCAATGCAACATACAAGAATAACATTAAGGCTGCAAAGCCAAACATTCAGAAATCAGATAATGACAAAATTAAGTTTGCCCACAGAAAGAAGATGAAATCACGTAGGAACTTAGTGCAGGAATGGATAACCTAGGTTAATTTCCTTCTGTCTTGTTCTTTCACAAGTACTATGTCATGTAAACCACATGCAGCCTCTGTGAGAGGCAACATAACAGTGCCTTAACAGTGAGGCAACAGCCTGTATAAATGTGCAGTCTGCTTTCAAAGCTGTTACATTTAGGAACCTGAAAGCCTTGTGCAAGGACTGAAGTCTGTACATGAGAGGCGTCCATTCCTACTTGACTTACAATCAACCAAAAATTAAGGTATTTGGTTAAAAACAACATTTCCTAAGTCATAAACTGTTACCTATCCATGTAGAATGCTGGTGGAGTATCAGAACAATTATATCTGCTCTAATAATAAGGAAATACTTAGAATAAAAGGTCTGTAATAAACTTTAGAAAAAAAAGAAGAAATAGTTTTGATTAAAGTACCTTCCTCAAACCATATGAAAGTTTGATAAAGACAAAAGAGAATTAGCTTCTTACCTGGATTTCTGAAATCTTTTTTGTTTAACTCATTGACTATCAATATCTGCTCTATTTCCTCTCTCCAAGAAAATGTATTTGAAAATTCTCTGCAGTCACTTTTATTTTCACCTTGATCCTCAAAAGTAATTTTGTAATTTTTCTCACAGCTTTTAGCTGTGAGATTGTCATTATCATTTCCATTTTGAAAACAAACTGCAGATGCAATGACTGTCACCTTTCAGTTTATACATGCTTATTAGACAGAGGTGTTCTATCTCCACATATTACATCTTCTGGATATCTCTAAGAAAAAAAAAAAATTCTTATAAGGTTTACTAGTTAAATAACTGTACAAATGAAGTCAATGGAAATTTGAAAGATGAAAGGTAACTATTGTCATAAGTTTGGGGAAATCACATTTACTAATTTAGTTCATCAGGGTTCGAAGTCAATGGACACCAACAACCCTAAGCATAGTCTCTGCCATCCCTTCTGTGCAACTCCCACAACTGCAAACTCACTCTCACTCACACCAGTACAAGTGCCCAGGAAAATGAAGAGCATTGAAACTTGCTATACAGGAAACCCTCTAGGCTTCACTGCTTGCTGGAATATTACACCATCCATTCAACTTGCAGAAGAAAGCTAAGAGAGTTCTTGGTCAAACATACCTACATGTCTGCAAAAGAGAGGTGGTAACTTTTATGGGCTTTTGAGGTAGTTGACCCTGTGACTAAATACTCACAGACAGCATGTCCCAAGGGGAAGCTTTCAATTTCGATTCCTGAGACTCACTCATAAGATTGCTTTCAATTTAGGATTTAAAACGCATACTCAAGGATAATCCTATTCAAAACAGATAAGAATGCTGTAATGGTTTGTTTACATAGAACTTTATATCCACTGATCACAAAACTGTGCAATATATTCTCATACAGTAAGTACAATTACCTCAAAATAATAAAAATTTTGTGTTAACTAGTTCCTCAACATTGTGTATTTACACATTGTAGTTGTACATGTGTAGGTATTTTTTTAAAAATACATTATACATAATTATTACCCTAATTCCATGTAAAAGATATCTAATTCCTCCTCTAAAACTGTTTGTATCAACATAAACTTTCTAACTCTCCAGCCTGTTTGCATTATTTTAAGATTTGGGAGTGGCAACAAAGTGAATTAAGCAGCTTGTTGTTTGGTTTGGGTTTTTTAGAGCACCACTCTTCCCCCCTCTTGTTATGTAAAATAAAATCTAGATTGATTGGTTCTTTTGGATCCCAATTTTGCACACCAGACCTGCCTCTATTTCTGGCTGTACCACCTGTTCAACGATACAGTTAATGCTATTGCAAAAAGTTTTTCAATAACATATTTATTACCTAAGTTCTGTGGGTTATAGCAAGGTTTTACCCTTGCCTGAATTTCAAAGCAAATAATATAGGTATTAGATTGCTTATATGGCATCTTAGAATTTCAGAGCCTTTTGCGAAAGCATCACAAACACCTCCTGTCTTTCATCTGCGGGTTCTTTGGATCTAGTCAAGTTTTGATGGCAAAGCCAGAAATTGTATTCCAAACAGTCTGAAGGTGTTATTTCTAGTAATCCACTTGGGTGAATCATTGTTTCAGTGGCTCCCTCAGATGTCTCACTGGCAGCTTTTAACTCTCATATGCATACTTGCACCATCATTAAAGGGTGGTTGTCTTGGCTATTCAGGCCTGGTTCCTTCCAGGTCCACATTCTTCCTCTGACTGGTTGAATATTTTGCATGATTATCTGTAACATTTCACCTTTTAAAGAGAGTTCATTAGTTCACCAATCAATCAGTCTGACTTCCTTTTCTAGACCAATACCACCAGCTTCATATGAGGACCAGAAAATTGCTGTATAAATTATCACTGAAACTCAAATGACATCTCATTCAACAACTATGAAATACATGAATTTAGAATTAACTGTTCCTTTTTGGACAGGGAGTATCCCATACAAGGTGCACATCTGATGCTGTAGAATTTAAAGCATATAAAAACATACCTGCAGGTAACTGCATACTTTGCCTCTTTATCTTGATTCTAACCAAGGTATCAAACAGGACAGGAAAGGAGTTGTGCGTACCTTATCACACATTTTTCATGTTTGATGGCAAGTAGAACCTATCATGTTATGTCTGGAATATATTTTTACACAGCTTTTCATCACTGCCTTCTAAATGTACTCAATTTATCTATGCAAATTTTGGGTTTTTTTCCCCCAGAAATGATCACTGTTTAGGAAAAGGAAGAGGCTTGACCTGCCTAAATGGAGAATGTGTTTAACAGCTTGTTTTACTTAAAAATCTTGGACCTCCATTTTTCCAGTCCATCAATGGCAAAATATCAGGACGGTACCCCCACAATGTTCAGTCATTGGCTCTGAAGCTGTAATGCCTAGAGAAAGATGTACTTATAAGTACAAAATCAATACTCTGCCAAAATTCTAAGTCTTCTTTTTGACAGAACCAGTGGATTCAATTTGGGTGTCCAAGCTCTATAAATTGACTCCAAAATGAAGAAATACAAGGATTCTCACTGCCGCCACACAAGTCTTCATTGCCACTGAAAGGGTCCTGCTTTCTCCCAAGTTCTGAAGCTTACTTTATATCATTCCTAAAAGCACCCTTGTTAAAAAATAATTTGTTTGCTACATGATTTATTTCTAAAAGTAAATGATTAATTTACAATGGAATAATACGTTTCTGTTTGAAGGACATAGGCTCTTTAAACATAAAACAGGTATTTGTAAATCAGAAGTACGTAGAACACTTCACCGTGGAAGAAAAAATATATGGTTTCAGTTTTAAGCCATTAAACATGTGCTGTGGTAGAATACAGCACTCCCAAATTGTAAACATAGGTGGTTGTATTTTCAGCCAACATTAATCTGTGCTTTGTCTGACCTCATTTCGTTTCACATCAGAAAGAGAGAAAGGAAAAATTCTGTTATATTTTTACATGATACAGCCTATTATAAAACAAAAAGTAAGTTACCATTGCTTGTCCATATGATATTCACCATGTCTGGAATATTTCTGCCACCACCTTTTTCAGCACCTGTCCATTGGCCAATCAGAAAAAAGCAAAAGGCCTGAAGTCTCTCCAACTCCATGGAAACTCTTTCCAAAAATACCCCCAAGCTAAGTGTCTCCCTAATAGAAGCTAGTGATTGACAAATCTCTCAGCAGTTCATTCTAAATCGCCAGCTGTGTTTTAACTTTTTTTAAAAATTTAGTCCGACTGAGGTTAACAGCGGAAGTAATCAGCTGTTCAGTGTTCCTTCTTCAGCATTCATTCCTCTTTCCAGAAGTATGGATGTCACATTCTTGCACATTTGTCTTTGTTTAGCACTATGACTTCTGGCAGCAATACACAGCTGTCTACCCTTATCTTGCACCAGACATGTTTTTAGGTGGCAGGCTGAGCCTTCCTACAGACTGCAGGAATACATTTGGCATAATCAAAAGACAGCTTGCAATAGTTGTTAAAAAGGTAAAGTAATGTAAAGCTGTTTTATGATAAAAGGAAAAAGAGAAGTAAATATTTATTTTCCTAGAGATCAGCATTTCACAGTTTGTTGAATGAACCACATTCCTTTTTCAAGGTTAATCCCCTTGTAGAGAAAGAGGCTTTAATCTGGTATTGAACTTCAGCGCTGTCTGTGCCTGCTCAGATCAAACACATTTCACATGCTAAGAAGGAATCTGAGTACATGACTGGCTGTGAATATAAACATGTAAAATATGCACTATAGGCTTGCAGCTAAAATTAATCTAATGGAGATCATTTTCCTTATGAAGAGGAAAGTCTAACTGAGCTGCATTGACAAAGGCTTAGTACATACAACATAAAAAGACTCCATGTGTTGCTTAAGGCATTTTTCTCACTGCCCAGCTAAGAGAGTTTTACAATATGCATAAGTGCAAACAGTTTTTATAAAAAAAAATCAGATTTGTTTGAAATATATTTTTCACAAAGGTATACAGGTAACAGCTAATGTGAGTGGGACTGAAGCACATACTTAAAACTAAGCAGTTCCATACTACACAGGGCATAGAGGGACGGATAACTTTTCAGGTATGGTACAGGGAGCGATAACAAGTGTAATTAATTTACAAAATAAAAGAAACGGTAAAGCCACATGAATATGACTAACATTTACAGAACATAGGACAAAATCAACTTAGAGAAGAGTAACAGTTGAAGCAGTTAAGTTAAATGAAACTAGACAAAATTACAGCTAAGGTCTTGAATGTGGACTCCTTAAAAGAAAACTCTTCAAATTAAGAACGAGACTAGTGTTAATTCTGCTTTGCACAGTCGGGACACTTAAATTAACTACTTAACACTTACGGTTTGCATGAGGTATCGGTCTGTTTAAGTTATAATGTTACTTTTGTGACATGGATTTTCCACTAGAGTATTTTAGTTATAATTTATTTCACTTCTTTCCTTAGAAAATTATGTAGGACTATACTGAGCTGATACAGTAAAAAGGGTGCTTAGATTTCTTAAATTTATCATATAATCTGAAATCTTTACATGCTAGACTATCCAATCTCAATTATATTGCCATGTGCTACACTGCCAAATTTTATCATTGCTTTCTCTACCCTTGTGAGATTGCATCAGTCCTGCCTTCTGTAACTTTTGCTCCTTTCCCACGTTTAATTCAACATGAACTGGATTTCTTGGGTTTTTGTACTTTAACAACATCAGCTGTATTATAGGCTTGCTTAAATTCTTATTTGTATAATTCCCAAATGCCAAAACGTGGAACGGCCTTTCTAACTAAACCACATGAGATTGTCAATTCCAGTTTGTTGACACCTCATTTCTTGTCCTTTAATACTATTATATAATATGCCTCAAATATTTTAATGGAATCAGGCAGTGAAAAGGCCTTCTCAAGGCCTTCTGCACAAATGTGAGCCTAGCCTATAAGGATTTTTAAGGACTTTTATTACAAAAATATCAGTACCTGTAAATCAGACTGTCTATGCATGTTCTCTGTTCTCAGGAGGAATTTCAGAGAAATGTGTCAACAGTGCAGGGCCTAAGGTACGTGCTGGCCCCTGGCCGAAACGTTTGATGGCACACTCCACAGCAACACGTCCTGACAGCCGAACTTGTCCTGCGGGCCTCCACCGCGCCAAGACACCCTCCCGGTCGCCACAGCCAGGCGGGGCGGTGGGCTCCGGCGGTCGCTCCCCGCCCTTTACCCGCGGCGCCTTCCCCCTCACCCCGAGGGGTTGCCGGGCTCCTCCGCCTGAGGCAGCCGCTCCCGCCGGCTCCGCGCGGGACCTCTTCACCTCTGGCACCGCCGCCCCTGAGCCGGCGGCAAGCACCCGCCTCGCTTCTCCCGCCGCTGACCCCCCTCCCGCCCTTCTCCCTGAGCGCCGACTCCCCTCCAGCCCTTCTCCCTCAGCGCCGACCCCCCGGCTCGCCCTTCTCCCTCAGCGCCGAACCCCCTTCCCGCCCTTTTCCCTCAGCGCCGAACCCCGTTCCCGCACTTTTCCCTCAGCGCCGACCCCTCCTCCCGCCGTTCTCCCTCAGCGCCGACCCCTCCTCCCGCCGTTCTCCCTCAGCGCCTCGCGTTGGGCCACTGAGCGCATACATGGGCCTGTGAGTTGAAGGGTTTAAAAAGGCGAAAGGCAGGCTCGGAAACGAGTGTAGGAGTGTCGTGAACCTACGGGGAGACTGGTGAACGCCGGGGCCTGGCAAAAAGCAAAGGGGCTGCCAGTCTCGCACGGCTGGCTGACTGCACCGCCCAGCCCAGGCCACTGCCCACTCTCAGGTAACTTGGACAGGGACATCTTTACCCCAGGCACAGTGCTTATTGGCAAGGATCGAGTAGCTTTGCTCTACGTTTCTTCACCTTAGTGCTAAATCCTGCGAGGGCACGGTGTGCTTCACAGCCCCAGATGCAGGAGTGTATTAATCCCAGTGCCCACGGGCGCAAACTCCTAACAAAATTCCTTTGAGATTTTTAAGAGATGTTGAAGACACTCACCAGTAAAGTGGCAATTTGTCCATGAGTTCAGTTTTTACCTGTCTGGCTAGTGATAAATTAAAAAATATGGCATATTGAGAGAGGATAGTATTACAAATGTTCTAGTAGTCTTGAGATAAGGGAAGCTGAATTACAGGTTCCTCAGTCTGAGGTAAGTTGCCTCGGCAAGATCTTAAGATACCATAGATCTTGGACTGAGAAGCCTTCATCTCTTCCCCAGTTTAAGAAACTATTAGTTGAGTTGCTTATTAGCCGCCTTTTCCATTTCATGGTTTCCTTTCCTACTCACAGCTGTGGTAATTCTGGAAAGTTTTGGTATTTTTAATTTTATTGAACTGTTGCTACTTGCAGCCCCTCAGTCACTTTGTTGATGAAGTATTCTGTAAAAGAAGGGTGTGAGTTATTATTACTGGTTTTTTTAACGGTTTAATTTTAACAGCTGCTCTATTTCTTCTAGACCAAGTACTGGTATCACTGCTAGCAAAGCTGAAGGTGTATGAGCTTTTCCGTTGCACTTCTACAGTTTCCTTCTAGGAAAATCCTCAGAGAAACACTTCCAGAAACTTGGAAAAATGGTGTTTGAGTACCATTGACACTCCTTGACTATTTCACTATGTTTGACACTTTCATATGCACTTCCAATGCACTCTATAAAAAACACAGATTAGCTCTAACCATGTAACAAATTAATTTACAAATATATTTACAAGCAAAATTAAACATGTTTGCATACTAATGGAAAACAAAAATCTAAGCTATGTATGGCATCAAACTACAGCAGGCAGTGACCTAGTATGTTTAAGCACAGGCAACCAGATATTTTTTTTTAAAACTTTCAGAGGTGGAAAAAAATGTCTGTTAGTGACTCAAAATAACTGGAGGATTTCGTGGCAACTAGTAAAGGGGGTTGTATCTCTCTCTGCTGCTTAAAGTAGAACTAGCTCTTAAAGATTCTTATTTGAAGGTTACAGACTGGTGTTTGACTTTAGGTCTTGGAAAGGAGATTGCCAATCTTTTTGTATTTTATCCTGTTGCTATTTAGAGTAAGATGCAAAATAACAGGGACCTTAACAGAGGTTTTCTGCTTTCTCAGGTAAGTACACAAATTAGTAGGGTTAAGTGCCATACTTGTTATTATATTTTGGTTTTAGCCCAATTAACAATGAAAATCTTTTGTACTGTGTAACATCTTCATCAGATGGAATGGAAAGCTTCTACAACCAGAAGAGCTTTATAGTTTGTGACATGAGGTTTTGAATGACTCGGGCTGACTAGTATTAGAAAATTATTAAGGTTTCAGGAGACCAGACTAGCTATGCTCCATCAAATCTATCGGTAGTGAAAAGTATTATCTCTGTGGAGTTCTGTTCATCAGTTGAATTTCCCACAATACTGCAATAGGAATGGAGTGAACATACCAGGCTTAATATCCTTTATCTTGTTTGTATGTTATTATACATTTTTACGTTTTACATGTAGATGGTAAATTATTACAACATTGCATATTATTGCACGTTTATCTTTCAAAATGTGTAATTGTTCCAAAGTTTTAGTCCCTCTAGCATTTGCTTATAGTGATTTACTGCTGTCTGCCATCTTTGTAAAGGAGCATACACATTTTTGCAATAAAAATGGGAAGCCTTGATCAAAAATTAAGTAAGTTTCCAAAAGATTCAGCACAGGTCAGAGGATATAAGCATTCCCTAAATCTTAGTAGAATGACATTGGGAAAATTTTTTCATGACTTAATACAGCTGTATAAAACCTTTTCCTAATAAGTTTGCAAGTTGTGATGAGTATTTCATTAAGACTTGAAGCCGCTGGGAACAAACTGAACACAGATCTTTCACTTTCTGGGCAAATGTTTCTATCATGCTGTACAGAAAGTACTACCTGCCTACCTGATTTACACACATCACCAGTGCAACTTTATTTGTAAAAGCTCAGTTCCTTTAAAAATTATCTCCACAGGTGTCTCCAGGCAGATATGTTTTCTTTCAAGAAGTGACAATTTAAACATATAATTCCAAGAACCAGGATTCCATCCACCCCTCCCTGTAGAAAATGCTGAAGATAGCCCAAGACAGTTTGTTGCTGTTTATATGCAGGCTATTTTTGGCTCCCATTCCAAGGTGGCTAACTCTTATGCATTTAGTGGAGAGGCTGGGTGCCTGACACAGGGTCTGGATTCCACTCTGTGGGGTGACTGCTTAAAAATTAGGCATACAGTAGTTAACTCTTAGATGACCATCTCCTTTTTTCTGTACAGTTTTTAGCCTGGAATTTTTAGAATGATGATTCTGTTCTTATTTGACACTGAAATTACTATAAAATGACCTGAAATAAAATCCTTTTCATTAATTTCATTACAACATGGTAAGGATCCCAATTCATAAGAATGGCATTTGTATACATTGTGAAGTAAGTAAGTAAGTATTCCTAATCCAACAGTTAATCTGTTCAAAGTCTGATTAGGGGACAGTAATTGCCTGCATGAAGATGCAAAGAAAGATACTATATTAACCACTGAAAGAAAATGTGTGATACTAACGCTTGGTTAACACATAAAGATGGTCTGGCACCAATAGGGAGCAATGAGTCTCTTGTGCACTTCTGTCACAGCAGTGGGTCCGTGCACTTCCATTGTTGCCAAGGAATAAACTTTAGTAAAAAAAGCAAGGCAATATCTAGAAGACCTTGAGCTAAGAATAAATGCCAGCCCACTAAATGAATTCAAGTCAGAAAGCAGATATAATGGATACTGGCAGAAGGGACGGAGGTCTATAACATCTATTTGGAACTACAATTTCTCCTATCTACTCTAGAGAATTTGACTCCCAATAGGCTGGGATCTGGCAGAAACAATCTTACCCACACATTGCTTTTATTTCTGGAAATTATGTGATAAAGGCTGTGGGTTAAACCAGCAGTCTTCATGTTTAATTCTTCCTTTCACTGAGTATCAAAGGAAATGATGTGCCTGAAAAGGCACAAGTGTGCTCTTGGACAGAAAATTTTCTTCCCTGAGACAAAACTCTCACAGGAGTTCTTAATGAGGTGAAAGTACTTCCTTAGGAAAGACAGTAAGGGAGAGTTGACAGTGTTACTCATTACACTTTACAAGGCTATAGAAACCAGAAATAAATTTTGATTGTTTCAGTGTTAATACCTGTGTCAGAGTTGTGGGGTCTTTTTAAAGCATACATGTTTTCCAGGGATTTTGTGTGTCATTTCTGAGGGAGATACTTCTTTTCTGATGATAGGATTACTTAATTTGAGATGTGAAAATTCAGTAGGTAAATTTATTTATATGGTGTAGTATATGGTTACAGATTAATAATTATTTATTATTACAAAAAGATGTACCATTTCTGCTGATAACTCTAAAAATGTTAAGGGTCTTTTCCAAGCTAAATAATTCTATGATTCTATGTTTTTTTCTTGCCCTGGAAGATTTTAAGGTACACAGGGAAGCTATTATTTTAAACTCCTTTTAGTAGAAAAAGCCAATTATTTAATTTATTGTCATAAATTAAAAAACTGTTAAGACAAAATGCTGTAAAAAGAAATTATTTTTTAAAAATTAACTTTCACACACTATGTGTTTTCTATGACCTGTGGAGGCAGGCCCTTTAATAATGAGCAAAAATCACATCCTAAAATTCCAGAATAATATTTTAAAATAAAAATAAAAAAAATATTTTAAAACAGCCTAAAATACTGTGTTAAATACAACAGAAATTGCTCATTTAAATGATTAAGTTCTCTGAATTTCTGGGTAGTAAGTGCACCGTACGTTGTACCACTTCCAGGCCTAATGTTGCTTCTACTGGAATTCCAGATAGCGGCAGTCTGCTGAAACATGAGTTCAGTTACCAAATATAGATGAGTGGGGTAAGAATTACATAGTCACAGAGGACAGATGTAACGCACAGGCCACAGTCTTCTCGATGCTTACTGAGGACCAAGCAATCTTTAGTGAATAGCTGGAGCAACTTAAGCCTACTTAGATAAAGAAGAAAAAAACCAACTTTACCCATTATTATTGTACTTGAGACTCTTCATATTGGCTTGTTCATTGTCAGGTCTGTTTTATATTTTCTGCTAAATTTAATTATTGTACTTTGGGGAGTAATTTTGCAGGATTTTAAAATTCAGAGGAAAAATATGTGCCTTTTTTGTTTTAAAAACTTACTAGATACATTTCTTCCTTCATATTATTCCTTTGAACAGATTGGCTTTGGGTCATATTTTTTTAAGTAATAATTTTTCATTGGACAGGTTCTGCAAATTTAGGATGCTTATACATTTCTTGAAGTGAGTCCTTTGATTTTCTATGGTTTTCCGTATTTTATTATTTATCTCTTGAATATCTTAATTTAATTATTCAAATGTTTTCTGAGATTATTGTAATCCAGTACATTTTTAATTTACTATTTACCATATTCCTTAGAGCATCTATATTATTTTCTGAATAAATATTTAAACAGCGTGATATTAAAATGTGTGTTTACTTGTGAGTAATTTTTAAATATATAGCAAATAGGACCCCATAAATAGTTTATACGTAATAAGGCTGGAAGTATAGCTAAACACTGATCTGCATTGTATTTTATGTTTGTGTCTTTAAATGATACAGTATATGGCTTTGCAGGTTACCTAATAAGTAATGATGATGAAAACTGTTATAAATACATTATAGTCTAACTTGGAGAAGCTAGAAATAGCATTCAAATTTTCTGATTATGATCTTATATGCTACTTGATACGGTTTGTGATACTTCACCTCCAGTTCACTATGGTTACAAGTTTCTCTAAAAGAATAGTTGGTTTTATGTGTTACAGTGTGTCTGAAAAAAAGTCTTTATACTGGAAGCTTCCATTCAGCTGTCTAAAGCTAGACATATAATTCCATTTTTAGGCACCAGACCTTTCTCACCAAGGAGGCTTACCAGCATCAGAAATTGGCAATAACTAGCACATGTTTAATTTAATCAACTTTACCTAAATACCCAGCTACAGATTGATTTACCTAAATTTAGACACTGGGCTTTGAAAATTATGACATATGTAGCCATTATATTTTTCTAATGAAAAAACTGAGTATCAGGAGGAGATATGCTAATTCATAATACATTCATTTTAATCATTGTGTTGGGTGGCTAGCAATAGATGAAATTGTCCTCTGACCCATAACCCATTGAAACACCAGAGAAGCTTGGTGTTGGAAGTCAGAGAAGTTTATCTGAGTGTGTAATGTATCACTTCTTTGAGATGTGAGCAAGCTAGGACCCAGTATGAATCAGATTTAAATAAAAGTATCATTTGAAGCACAGATATTTACCAGTTTTCTAAATAGTAAACTAGCACCTTTGTTCATTTTTATACACAGTTTTAAAAAATAACTAAGATTAAGGAGACAGAAACTCTCCAGATTTAACCCTTGGTTCCCTGGCATTCATCCAGTTTATGCCTTAACAGCTGAGCCTCTAGGCCAACTGTTTGCTAGGCTTCTCAGATTCATTCTTTAAAGCTGCTATGTGGTAGTCAGTTATACCGTATATACTTTTTTAGATTTTGTTGACAACAGATTGGCATGGTTGCTAAATTTGTTGCCCCATAAACACACATAAAAAGAAAGAAAGATGTAATCCCAGCAAAGAATAAGCCTATCACTGTATTCTATAAAAACATATATCAAATCCTAAAATGCTTTGGTTTCCTTATACTTCTCTTTTATGTGTTGGGTTGTAATCTGTTGGCAAGACAAGCAGGCATATCAGGAGATGCATACGCCAGGCCAAGAATTCCAATAATCTATCAGTCAGTTAATGACTACATGCCGGGTAAGCCCTGGTAAAGTGACTAAAGGGAATTGGAGCTTGCACAAGCTGATGTAAAATACATCCGAGTGCATCTCATGACTGTCAAGCCACCTGTCTATCAGTGGAGAAATACTTTGAACCAGGAAGAGAAAATATAATGTTTTTTAAAATCTTGTGCAGATGCTTCCCTTGGGACAAGAGCGGTTTCCCTGATGTCTTGTTTCTTGCTGGCTTTACAGAGGCTGAGAACGCTCATTCTCATTCTAAATTCTTGTGGGAAAACTGGAGATGTATAGATGCTTCTGTACTCTGTGAAACTGGTACAGAATATACATTATACACTTAGATGGTACAGGATGATACGTAGGTTGTGAAATCTATTTCTTTAGTGTTTTACTTTTAGCATGTGGTAGTTTGATATTCCACTTATTAGTGTTGAGGAAAGTGCTACTAAACTGTATTGAAAGGTAACAAGTTACAAATGTTAACACAAGAAATAAAATAATATTAAACACATTATCTACATTAAACAGAAAGGATAACTTGGAATTTCTAATCCAAACATCCTTGTGTATGTTCTCAACTAGGACACTGTTTTCCTCTTGGAATTTGATGGTTTAGTGTCTGAAAGGCAGCGTTATGGGAAGGAGAAAAGTAAGTATATCCCCCAAATCATCGTAAGCCTAAAAACAGAAAAAATGAAGTGTAATAGCATTCGTGTGAAATAACAAATCAGATGTGAAATAACAAAACACTCAGACTGGTCTAGTGGAGTTGAGCTTGTGCTAGGCAATGTACAGACAAAGGATGTCTTCACAGTTCTGAAGGAAGATGCATGAGAAAAATTACTCCTAAGTGCTCTCATTTCCACCTAGACAGTTTGCAGCCCTGGCCCATTCTAATAGAAACCAAGGTTTATGGTATTTCATGCACTGTTGGGTTCTGCTCTTCTCCCAGTTTTGTGTCTACCTTATGGGAACCAGCATATAACAGGATTTTTTTATTGAGAAGTTTTTTCATTAAGGAATTTTATTTGTGTCTTCCAGAATGCAAGACAGAAGCTGTGGCCAGGCATTGCCTCTTTCCTTAATGCTGAAGGAGGCTTACTGTGCAGAGAGAGGCACCAATAAGGGATATCCTGAAAATATGTCAGAAGCTTCTTCCTACCATGACTTTTTCTATGATTCCGTATCAGACATACAGAATGGGGAATTTTCAAATGAAATTTCTGCCTTCCTTACCCAGGAGGAGATATGTAAGAGCCTTGATATAGCTCAGGAAGCCATTGCCAATTCCATGAAGGAGGATCAGAATGCAGCACCAGACTTTACTCATTATTTCAACACCTCTCTTTCTAGCACTTCAGAAAGCCCTTCTTTCAGGGATACCAAACTGCATGAGCAAGATGCTTTACAGAGGCCTCAAGCAAGCAGCCTAACTTCATCTCCTGCAAGTCACATTCTCCCAAGGAATCAGAAAGAGCAATCCACCGCACCTCAAACAGCAGGTAGTTTTGTCACAGTTTCCAGGAGGCAAGCAAGCACCTTGCCTTTGCTAACTGCTAGTCCCAGCTTCATTAGAAGCCTGAAACATTCGGAGAAAGATGGTCCAGGTGTGCCTAAGACAAGCCCAAAGTCCGAATCAGCATCCCGGGGAGAAGTTCCTTTCAGGAACAAGTTGTGTGATAAAGCTGCCACATTCATAGAGGAATTGTCATCTATATTTAGACAGGCAGCAAAGACAAGAGGCCGAAGTCCTGATGGGGACTCTTCTTCTCCAGACAGTGGATACCTGTCTCCTAAAAAGAAACAGCCAGCTGTAAGTACCTCGGTGACCCAGGAGTTTGACAAGCCACATCAAGAGACTGAGCCTGAGGCAAAATTGCCTGGAGTTCATCTGAATGGAGAACACTTTTCTGAAAGGGAGAGCATCACTCAGAGCGAAACGGTCCTTTGCCACCCGTTCATCAACATGGAAGAGAATCAATCTTCACCACCTCAATTCACTCAGAAGCTCCGGAGCCAGGAAGTTGCCGAAGGAAACAAAGTATTGTTGGAGTGCAGAGTTGCTGGCAACCCAGTCCCTCATGTCAGGTAAGTGTGTGCCTTTTAACTAAGTTGCCGGATATCATCATCTTCTAATTGTGGAGGATACTTAAGGACAGGTATCATAGTGGACCTGTTCAGAGGTAGTCACATAAAGAACAGTGAATCATGCAGTGGTTAGTAAGCACATGGAATAACAGATTCTCACCTCTTTAGTTCTCTAGAGTGTTTCATTGTTTTCTGCTTGGGATACAAAGTTCTACTTGAATCAAGAGCCACCGGGCAAAATTAGAAACAGAAGTGACACTAACAACATTCTGTGTGACTGTTACCTCATTAGCATAGGTGAAAGAATTCACAATTTGCCCCTGAAGAACATGTATCAGGCAGTTGATACAGTTTTTACTGTCAGTTATTTAGAATGACTCCATGCCCCATACCAATGGGATTTAGGGTCTGTACTATAAGATAACCTAAAATTTTCTAAATCTAGCCAAATATCCTCTTGTGTAAGACATTTCCAGAAGACATTAAGATGGGCGCCATTTCAAAACTTCTTTCAATTCTTTGTAGTGAAATTTATGTGCATTTGCTTTTGTTTGACAAAACATAAAAGTAACTGCTGCATAAGTTTGTTTAGTTTAGGTTCTTTATTAACATGTGTTTATAACAGTTATAAAAGCTACATTTGCAGTATCAGTGAGGCCTGAATTAACTCATAATACTTTTCGCTGTCTTCCTTTTCTTCTAAAGCTATTAGAAATTAAGGTCAACCAGCACTTCACAGACAGCATTTGCCACTTCACAGGTCTGAGCCTTAATGCTAATGTGATTGCTTAACACACACAGAGGTAGATTATACCTCCAGTTTAATAGTTCCTCACAACCTCTTTTGGTTTAAAGTCAACTGAGCATATTTGATATTCTCAAAGGAAAAGTCCTTTTTGGACATGATAGAATTTGTAGTTCCCCATTCAGAACTTCCTGTAAGGTTCTTTTGTTACATCTGAAGACTGCATAATTCTTTTAAAGTTCTCAGCATTTCCTTAAAGGAACGTAGCAATCACTTTCCTGTAACACTTGTTGTACTTTAAATTTCTTCATGTCTTTTGCTGTGAAGTCTTTAACACTTTGAAATTGCTAATATTTTGCATTGTTACCCCTGATTGCTTGCAGATAGTCACATGTATAGGCCTTGTGGCTATGCAAGCTTAGGAATTCATATCCATCACTAAACAGTGTCTTCATACATACCATCATTGAACTTCTCCTTTGAAATCAGTCTTTAACATATTTTTTAAATCTGTACCTTTTGGTACAGGTTTGCAGAGAGAATAAAGAGAGCTGTCAGTTTGAAGATTTTAGATCTTTGTCAGCAAGATTAAAAAAGTACAGTTTTGAAAAGTCGTGTTACGGCTACATGTGCTTATATATGCTTTCATTCCAAGGTGAAGTTACTTTGCAGAAAATATCTCCAGAGAGTCTTGTTTGTGACTGTTAAAGACAACTGCATTGCCTTTATCCTCATGTAAGTCTTCAGTGAAAAAGTATCCCAGACAAGCTGAATATTGAGACAGTGAAATTTTTACAGGGTCAAAAGATCATTTATAGCAACATCAAGTGTGTTCAGTTGTTCTTGTATACAAAGTGGAAAAAGTTGCACCTCAACACATTGAGTACATTGGTTATGTACTCAAGCTTAGATTGTCCTACAAACTGAAGCCAAATGATCTTCTAAACCAAGACAAGCTGTGGATCTAAGTATGCTAAACAAAGGAATTACATCATGAGCCTTGCCAACAGGTCAGGAAGCTTACCCCAAAAATATAATTGTAATGCCTAAATTGCAGTGCCCATCAAGCAATACAACAGCAATGTCATGTCATTAATAGGTGTTTGGTATTTTATTTTTTTTTAATATCTGCTGGGAAAAAAGGACAAGAATCACAATTATGGGTGCAGAAGCCTTACAGTTGTTCATTCTCCTTCAGACTTCCATGAAGCAGGAAAGGGGAATTGTAGAAGTCGCACAATTATGACAGACAGGGAATCCTCCTCCTTGTGTTTCTTCTCTTAGATTCTTCCTTCCCCCTCACTAAGATATTGCAGCGTGCCAGTGGTACTGATGTAGACACTAGGGCAACACAACTGTTAGCTTCTAGTAGTTCTTTTGTTGTTGTTGTTGGGTTAGGTAATATGATGGCTAACATACTGTTACTGATACTTTTAGTTGTAAAGCAGAGTAGTAGCAACAGACAGAGGGACCACCCTTAAGGAAGAAAAATAATTATTATTAATTGATACTAAAGACCTTTTCACCTAATTTTACCCATCTGTAGGTTAGAGAGTTAACCTGAGTCACTCTAGACTCCATCTTCAGTCACTAGAGAGAAGCACATCTACCAAGAGTCACCTGTGTGGTCCATTGACAAGAAATTAAGGCAAATACTTCAGGCTAAACACTTCATTATTAGCTTGTCATAACAGGTGAGGTGAATCCTACCCATTCCTCCATTTCTATGCCAATGGATGGCACAGGGAGAAAGAGTTGCCCTGTCAACTCATATCCACAGGTAATGCAACTAGAAGAAAAAACCTGAACTGTCTTTCTTACTGGTAAGAATTCACCATGATATATATTGCCTCAAAGGAACTTAGTTTTCATAGTACTTGAATTTTGAAAACATCTGTACTTCCAGAACTTGAACAGCAAACTTTCTTACAAAGTTTTTTGCTAAGAAAGCAAGAAACACAAAGGCTTTTTTATAGGGTACTACTTATCAAGTCATTAATAAGACTATTAAGGTACTGAGAGCCAGTATGTAGAAAATACTGTTTTACTAGAATGAAACGCTGGTTCTGTTGGCTTGAATGTTTTTACCGCCTTCACTCTGTTATACCTTAAACACATATTTCAATCCTACTGAGTTACAAAATGTGTTTTGTGGTGTGAAAATGATCCCAGAATAGGCAGCACATAGGCATGGAGGATCTCGAAAAACGGAATTACTAAACGTCCATTACATAGACCCTAGGATCAACAGGCATTTACTTTCATAACACAGCAAAAAAACCTCACTGGTGCCATCAGATTCACATACTCTGTGTTTCCTGCCATCAGTACAAGTATAGTTCTGTTCAGAACAGAGTAGAAGTTATTGATTTCTTTTATGAAATACAGCATAGACAGTTTAGTTGAGTTTGACAGTAGCTATGAGGTTGCAGTATTTTAATAGCAAAGATGCACTGTTGTAATGCTTTGGTATCTTGTTGCTCTTATATTATCTGGCAGAACATCAGTTTTTACTTCGGTGATATGACTCCAGAACTGTACATAAATATCAAGTGAACTAGGAAGTTGTGCGCAAGCTACGAAGCTTTCTTTTCCTTAGGTCTTTTACATCATTGTTTTATTCATTTCAGAGGCTGCTAATATCAAGATGTTTACAAGAAATCTAGAAATAAGCTTTATATTCTTTAAATTTTAATGTAAACTCTGCTTTTCTGAATAGTATGGGAGCTGTACCTCAAAACCTATTCATTTTGGAAGTCAACACAGTTTTGCACCGTGACCTTTCTGTAATGACGCTGCCTTGGCTGAAGAGGTCACTCGCATACAGCACGGGCAGGGCTCTCGCAGGCTGGATTTCTTCTGAGGGCCGAGCCGCACAAGGGGGAAGCGTAGAGCCCTTCAGCTTTTGAGCGCTGTTGCAAAGTCCATAGAACAAAAGCTAAGACTCATTCAGTGGTTAAGAGACTGGGCCAACCGTTTAAGGACACGGCAAATACTTGCATGCTCTTTGGGAGAGACTCCAAAGTCTGAATCATGGGGAAAGGAGGGAGTTCTTTCTTTTAGAAGATAAGAAAGCATGCAGACAAATTTGTAGTGGATTATAGACTACAGTAACATTACTAGGAACTTCTGAACAGTTACGTAATGTCACCTATGCACATGACTTCCCCTCTTTCTGGAGCTGAAAGGGAGTTTTCTGGTATATCCTGAATATCCGATAAATAGCTAGTATGCTGCAGTGGAAAAAGACAAGCCTATTTAAAACCACGTATGTATTGCATAACAAGTGAAGAATGCTTGCTTTTTGTGCCACTTTCAGGAATATTTCTGCAAATTTGAGTTTTATATGGTTAAAAAAAAGGCAAAACACCAATGGTGTAATGCTATTTGACCATTCTCTTGTATTTTGGTAAGAGAAAGAATCTGATTTTCTGAAGTGCTGTACTTAGACAACTGTTTCATTAGACTGAATTTCTTATTTGTAATACCTTTAGAAAAAAATCTTTGGAGCGTAATCACATGAATTGGAAAGATTTAAATACTACGGTTTTCTGAAGAAACTGGCCAGAGGGAAAAAAGTGTAAAAGGTATTAAACATTTTGTGAAAACTGCTGAATAGGTAGAAGGTAGAAATGGATATTAATGTTATTGCCAAAAGAAGGGCTATAGAACAAGCTGAACAGTTACCTGGTCTGTGAGGCATTAAAAGTCAGCCACTTAGCACATGCAAAACTTTCTGAACAGGAGATAGAGATAGGGGCATGAGCCAGGATTACCACCATCTATACATTTGTACACAGCAATAAAATCTGCAGAAACCAGGCTTCAGTTGTTCTGATTTTTCCCAGAAAAGCCAGTTTTAATAACATAGCCACTGCAAATATTGTTTTTGGAACTCTGTGTGGTAAGTGTGATAAAAGTGGAGAGCAATTGGGATTTTCATTTTTTGTCTCAGCTGGGAAGAAAATAACCAGAAGGCATAGTCCCTAAAGCCATGATGAAATAACAATAGTTCAATGGTGACAAGAAAAGCACTGAGTAAATTGTGCTTTTTTTCCCAGCACCCAAGAAGTTGTCCAGCCTAGTAATGAGCACAGCTGATATTTAGGCAGCATCAAGCCCTGGTGGCCATGAATTCATACAAGTGATCTACAGCAGAGCAAAAGGCCTTCAAAAGAAACTACCTAGGTCTTTCTGACCTTTTACCATGTTACTGTTTTTCTTTGCCTCACATTTTATTCTGGATCGCAATAATCTTTATAGCTGGCTTTCTTACCTTTTCATAGTTTTTTTTGGAGCTATACTTTCTAAAATCCTCAACCTATCCAAAGTCAAGCTAGAATCCTGCCTTAACCTGCTACCCTTCTTATAAGGCTAAGGATAACAAGGTTGCAGAATCTTATTACAAGCAAAGAAACCATCAAATGTAGCGTAAGTGTATATTTGAAGGTTATGTGACTAGGAAGGCCTCTTAAATTTTAAGTTCCTTGGATGTTCATAGCTGTATCATATAGAAAGTAAAAAAAATGTAAATGTTATGGTTTGAGTGACAAAACTTGACCAAAGTAGCTTTGTTCTACAAGAGTAAAATAATTAAAATTTGACAGAAGAACTTATAACTAGAATCTTAGGGTTGAATCCCAAAAGAAAACAATCGGTTAAATTTCAAGAACCACTACATTTCCTCAAAATGCAATGCCTAACTTACTAGTTCTACTAGCAGAAAATTAGATATCTAACAAAGAAGATTTTGTCACTGGTCAGAACAATTTTTATGTGGCTGAACAACCCAAATTCCAACCTAAGACCTAGTAAAGTATTGGGTAGTTTGAGAAGTTCTAGGATACCTGTCTTCTAAAGAAGGTCTAAAGTACATAAAATATAAGTTGAAACAGACAGTTTTTACATTACTCTCACAACCATTGTATCAGTCAGTAGCTATCCTTCAAAGTGTATCAGCAGTGCAGTACTTAAAATACCCAAGTTACCATTGAGCTAACTAAAGCAAATCACTGCTGGGAGTGACTTAGAGCTCTTCAGCATTTGCCTCACTACTTGAATATTTAATTACTTCTGAGGTCTGCCCTGAACTGTAAGCTATGATTAAAGTATTTACAGATATTCACCCAGATTCTGTAGCACAACAGCTATTGAAATGCTTTGTGCAAACTATATTCTCTTCCTTCTTCAACAGCAAATTGACAAAAAAAAAAAAAAAAAAAAAAGAAAAAAACCCCCACACTTTGCACATACTACCTGGCAAGAATGGGGCTTCTTTGCTTTAAGGAATCTATTTGCTCTCATTATAACCCTTTTCTTCTCATAAGCGTTGTTTATCTAAATTTCACTGTAACAGGTACCTAAAATCCCCACCTAGAAACTTTACTTGCATGTAGTCCAGAACTGTTCTTAGAAAATATAGAAACAAATGCAAAGTACAACACTTAAATTTATAATAAAACCCAAACTACGCTGATTTCTACAACTTCACAAAACTTATGCAGTTGTAAAGCCTTTAAAAGCCTTGTCGTCTAAAAACACACAATAAACTATGTCTCCACCATAGTCTTCCTATCAGGCACAGCTGCAAAGAACATTGGATGACAGATTAAGTAATGCTTAACGCAAATCTACACAGCTGGGTGGAAATCCAGGTGTACGGGACAATGGTGACTGAACTACCTAGGCAGTGGTTGGTAGATTTGTAAGTCTTGGGAATGTAAAAGGTATCACAGCTGTAATTTCTGCTTCGTTACTAGGCTTGATTTCAGGTAGGAAAACTGTAGTTTAGAGGTAGCATTTAGTTTTGTTTCTTAAAGTCTCTCATTGGGTAAATTTTGTAGTTGTAATGAAACACCAGTGCCTTGGTGGGAGATAGAGGTGTTCTACTAGTTCTATAATGGCAAGGCTTTAATACTACTCATATTTTATAAAGTGTGAGTAGCTATCTATGTATGTGTACTAATGGAACATATCTGGCAATCCTAGGTATCCTTAGTTCAAAAAAATCTGTTTCTTGGGTGTGTTCCTCACTTTTTTATATAAGCTCTTTTATAGTCGTCTTCAAAACTGTTACTTTTCCATTTTTAAAATCTTAACTATTCAGGTTACAGTTTAGAACCAAGTAGTTCAGGTCCTACTTTTTAAATGTTTTCATAAGCTTAAATACATACTTCTGTTATTCAAGATGGAAACTTTAGTGAAGCTATTTTATGATGAACTCGTTTAAAGTATTTGTTAATTCCATTCTTATTTGCTAGCCCAAGACTGAAGAAGGGCTCAAGAACTAAACTTGCTTCTGAACAATGAGATGCTTAATGTGTCTTAACAACAGACTTTACTAGACCATAAGCATTACGGTAGCTACAGTGATTGCAGAAATATTTTCAAAAAGATTAAAAGGATTAGTACGTGCTTTATGTAGAAGGTGAGGGCTCTTGTGACTTGAAAATCATTACCAGCAATATCAATTATTCTTATACAATAAAAATCAAATATTTCATTGAGGTTTAATGTGATTCTCACATTATTTCCTATATGTGTGCTTTAAAATGAAGCTCACTAGTTTTTGAGAGGGGATAGAAATAGGCAACAATTCTGTTGCAGAAACTGAAGTACTACTTTTTTGCAGAGATAGTATTGACTATACAAATGGTATCTTTCTGAATTTTTGCAGTTTTTATTATTGAGAATTGTCATTTAAACTTGTCAAAATTCATTACTAATACTCTAACTATAGCAAAGCGCCTCTCCTCTTTTTTTTTTTTTGTTTTCTTGTTTTTCTTTTAACACACCCATCTCCTCACATGTTTCTCTACATGCTCTAGCAATCTTACAGGTTTATCAGAAGCCTGCTTCCTTTAGTGCATCTCTAATAGCTTTTATTCAGGTTGTCATTTTTTTAACCCCAGCCAGCAACTAAGCACCACGCAGCCGCTCACTCACTTCCCCATCACCACCAAGTGGGATGGGGGAGAAAATTGGGAAAAGAAGTAAAACTTGTGGGTTGAGATAAGAATGGTTTAATAGAACAGAAAAGGAGAAACTAATAATGATAACACTAATAAAATGACAACAGTAATAATAAAAGGATTGGAATATACAGGTTATGCACAGTGCAATTGCTCACCACCCGCTGACCGGTGCTCAGTTAGTCCCCAAGCAGCGATCCCCCTAGCCCCCGCTCCCCCCAGTTTATATACTGGGCATGATGTCCCATGGTATGGAATACCCCATTGACCAGTTTGGGTCAGCTGTCCTGGCTGTGTCCCCTCCCAACTTCTTGTGCCCCTCCAGCCTTCTTGTTGGCTGGGCATGAGAAGCTGAAAAATCCTTGACTTTAGACTAAACATTACTTAGCAACAACTGAAAATATCAGTGTGTTATCAACATTCTTCTCACACCTAACTCAAAAACATAGCACTGTACCAGCTACTAGGAAGACAATTAACTCTATCCCAGCTGAAACCAGGACACAGGTATTGATAGTTTTAGAGTGAAGTGACATTTTTCATTTTAACTCCAAAAAATTCATATACAAAGTATTTTTACATCCTTTAAGCACAGCAATTCTATCATGTTTCACTTTTTCCTTTGGTGTACTGGATCTTCTGTTTATTGTGTGTATTTGTGGTCATTTTACTTTAGTTTATTACCAAATGCTATATTTTACAGTAAGAATTGATCTAAAAAGCTTCCCTTACTTATACAATAGTTTCTATTATTTCATTAATTCACAGTCTTGTTATAATTGTTTATTAATGTTGAGAACAGTGTGACAAGTAATAGTGGTTCTTTTTTGTCATGTAACCTTTTGTAAACAAGAAGAGTTTCCAGAATATTTTGTGTTTATTTCCTAAAGGAGATGGTTTATGGAGTTAGTTGTTAAAATGCTCCCAAATATAAACTTTTGTTTTATATTGTCCCCATAGTCCGACTGGTTTTCTTTATGAAACTATTTTGGCCAATAAACATGCTTTTATAGAGGAAACTACAATAGTCTTCTACTAAACATTTCAGAGTAGAATCCCGCTAATCTGTCTTGTTACTAGTCTTCTGCAAAGAGAGAGTACTTGTTAACAATGGAGGAAGATTCTTGTACCTAAGGAGTTCCTTGGGTCAGAAATGTTATCTTTGTAGATCTGGATGTTTATCTGTATATGGAACATTGAAGATCATCTGAAAGTATAAACAGCATGTGTAAAATTGCTGAGTATAAATAGAAGGATGTTGTTAGCCATTTTAATCTGGTAGTATATTAATTTCAGAAATCTGCTCAGCAGTAATGTGTTGTCATTCAGTATTTAATTTGCATTCAAAATAAGATATAATCTTTATAGATATGAAACCGATATGTTAATATCCTCAATATTTTTCTGTCACAAGAATATTTTTTCTTACTCCTCCCTATATCAATATTCTCTTTGTTACTTTGCTTTTTTTTTTTCTTCATTTACAAGTCAAAATGATAGCTATTTGCAGTCTTGAACTTGTTATACTTTTAGCCCTTCTTTCATTCTCATTTATTTCCTTTTATACTCTTGGTTTATTGGACCATGCTATGCCATTCTTATGTCTTTTGTTTGTTTGCTTTTGCTAATTTGAGATAAGGCCTATCCATCTCCAGGCATTCCTGGAGTTTCAGTTTCCTTCGGAGCAGATCTGGAATGTAATGTTGAAAGTCACTTCAGTGATATGTGAAACTGCTTCCTAATTCTGTTTGTCTTAGAACAGTGCTCTGGACTAGTGGGCTTTACTGGGGAAGTGAGGGCTTATACCCTAGCGCAAATGGTTAAGCTATTGCAGTGGCTGCCTGTAGTGATTTGTGGCCTGCAGGTTTTGGGTAGATAACATGCATCTTTCAAATATTTTCTTTTCCATTTCTATTCATTTTGTGGCAATGAAAGTCCACACTGTCAGGATTTTCTGCATCTGGAGGAAAACATACAGCGGAGCTAAGGCCTTTTTAGATCATTTACTTATCTGCTTTAAAAAATAGTGTGGCGTATCTGAAAAATGCTAGTAGTGCATCAGTTTTCTTAACCTGTAAGTAATACTCCTTTTACCTTAGAACAACAGAGATGTTGGAAAGAGGATTCTTTATTATTTGTCATCATGCTACTTAAGAGTGGCATTTAGGAGACCCTTGTAGTATATGATAGCCAAATGTTCTATTTGGATGAGGGTTTTTTTGTCTTGCTTTATTGTCTAAAACCATAGAGTACTGTATTTAAAATGGATATCTGGAGAGCCAGGCTCTTTCCTAGGTGAAATGATCTTTACAAAGTCCAGATTGTGCTAACAGAATAATTTATGAAAGTCTTATAAAATAAACAGATTGCTAGAGAACTTAGGGTGAGAAATCCATTGGTGTTACAGAATGAATATTCAAAGATCTAAAATCAAGAATGTGTGGGCATGGCTGAGGGAGAGGCTGGCTGGGGGAGACACAGACTGTTTGCTTGTTTGTTTTTTGTAAAAGCCCCAAGGAGGTTCTATAGATCGTGGACACTGGGGTTATTCTTACATTCCATTTATTTCTTGTCTCTGTAGAACAGTTTTGACTACATGATGTATGCATTTCCTCATCTTTGTTACACAGGCTCTGTGCTTCACCAGGCTCTCTTTCTTCAGTGCTGTAAGTTTAGTACTTTTCATGAATGCTGAAATATCTTTTGTAGGTTTTTTTTTTTTTTTTTAGAAGATTGCATACTTTCTTTTTGGTTTTTCCATCCTGAAAATAGGAAGAATAAAACCTGTTAGGTGCATGAAGACGGGTGTTATAAGAGGCAATTGTAAAAACAATAGGGTAGTTGTTGAAACTAGGACTGCTCTTTCAAATTGGAATTATGAAGAGAATTCCAGCTCAGTTAGTTATTTTATTTTTCTCTATTTGTGAATGCCAATGTCTTTGTCTTGGTGTATTTCTGATTACATTACTGAAAGTTTAAAAGTATCTTGGTTCACTTCTTTATTCTTTTGTTCTGCTTTGTCTGCCTCTCAGCAAAAGAATACATATCTAAATTTCCTTGCTAATGCTCCATAAATAAATAATGCTTTAACTAGTATAGATAAAAAGACTCAAAGGTTAGGTGAAAATATTATCAAAGTACGTTTTAAACTGATGCTATGCTTGATGGCTAATGTGAAAAGCTTAAAAATAAATTAATAAAAATTACTCTTCTAAAATAAGAAAAATGATGCTGCTATCTGCATAATGAAAATATATATATAAAGAACTTGCCTTTTATTTACATAGGAATCGAATGAGACTTGGATGAACTCAAAAAATAACAAGGCACCACATGTCTTCAGAAAGCTCTTTCACTACACTAGATTTGTCCATGTTAAACATTTTTAGTTTAAAAACTAAGCTTAATTGAAGTAGTTTTAAAATACAGATTTTCAACAAAAGTGGTGCTGAAACAGGGCCAGAGGCACTGTTCCAAGAGGCTGCTTTTACTTCATGTTTCAGCATTTATTTGTTTAAATCTTATATACTGTCTCTGGGCCTTTCCAGTGTTGTGCAAAGCATCAACAGCCAAGAGGTCTGACAATGAGGAAATACATTAGCAATCTGCTTGTCACAGACTAATTGAAAGTACCGATCCGTGAAAATTAAAACTAAATCTAGATGCTAATAGAACAGAGGCAGGAACGAACCCACGTGTGTTAGGAGCGTACTATTTTATTTGTACTGAAATGTGAAGAGATATGGAGTAGTGAGGCGTTTCATAGAGAGAAGTGTTTGGAGTCGGTAATTCTTGCATCATTACTTATCAATGTTCAACAGGTACGCAGTGCTATTCCAAATCCTATTTAAAATACTATGCTTAATAGTCTTTGACGCATTTGCTCATTTGCCTAAAGGCAATACCACATCTTGGACTGTTTAAGTTTCTTAAGGGTAATTACAGCAGTTTAATAACATTACTTAAACAGGACATACCTTTGTAGGACACAATATGTTGCTTTATAAATATAAATTAAGTAAATACAATTATCACTTTGAAACTTGATGCTGTAAAAATTCTTTCCTAATAAACAACTTTGTCATGTCTGAAATATGCTCTGTAAATGTGTTCTTGACAATGTGGAAGCCAACTTTAAAGATCTGGATGATAAAATTGAACAAATAGGACTTCTCTGCAAAAATTCGTAGCTGGTGACTGAAAATGTTAGACTTCTGTCAGCTCTAATTGCATGAACTGGACTTTGAAGTAGGTAGAGAAGACTATGGACTAAAAGCTTATGATAGACTAAACATAGAAGAAACATTGTTAAACAGCAGTGAATACTGAGCTTATTTTATTAGTTCTAGAACCTATCTGGAAAGTGCGTTCTTGCTAACAAGTGTTACAGTGTGATAGGGCTCTGTTAAGTGGACTGTAAATGTAGATCATTTAATAGGCCATGGGCTTGCCCTTTAAGCCCATGCAAAGGTAAAGGAAAGAGTAAAAGAAATTCCCTTGCCCACCTACTCCCTGTCACATATGAAAATAAGAGAGTAAGTCCTTCCCATATTATCTGTATTTCCTTCCCTGAACACAGAGATATAAAGACAGCAGGAAAGTTAAGGAATTAGCAGTGCTTTGTTTTTATACCTTGTACAATTGTGCTCACATTTTGAGGTTGGTGGTGCAAGAACAGCAGCAAATAGACCTGTTATTTCTGTGAACCCTCTGAAAATCTTTGTTTCAGTGAAACCCATCACTCTGATCAATAGTGAGGCTGGTAGAATAAATAAATAAATTGAAATCCTGCATAGCTTTTTAGGGTATGTTGGAGAGATGTTCAGGGGATATACCGATGAAAGAAGCCTGTTGTTCCTGCTTTAGGCAGAACTTTACAAAACCTCTGAAGATGAACTATATGCAGAACAGCTATTTTGTTTGTATCCGAAGCTTTATATTGGTTTCTCGCCATGTTACTTATTCACAAAACATTTTATGTTGTCATGAGTTCTCACATACCATGTGCTTTAGGAAAGAAGTGAAGATTAAAAGATTTTTTTTTTTTTTTTACGTTTTTGGATATTGAAAAATAATCTGCATTTATGTAGTGAGGAGATAGCATTTCTTGTAAGATCCAAAATGAACAGAATTTGGAAGTTTAGCTTTGCACAGAATAAACCTTCACTGAGGTGTTGTTCCCTTAGACACTTAAGTGCTTTTTAGCTTTTGTCCTCTAGAAAACTTTTACATGTATTAATATAAGAAATGGACTTAATTGCTACTTTGTGCCCCTGTCAGTTGCCTCGTCTGAGGTGACTCACAAAAGGAGAACTGATCAGGAGGAATAGTGAAAAATTGCAAACCACTGAAATAAGGCACTTGCTTAGGTATTGAAAACTTGAGTCAATATCCATATGACATGTTCCTGTAAATCAGGAAATGAGCAGACTTCTTAACTATACACCTAGATAATCTGGGTAGAGAAGAGATGTTATTTTATGAAATAAATCGGGAGGAATAATAGAAAATAGATAATGGAATAAATAGATAATAGAATAATAGATAATTTCACCTGTATATACAAAGATACCTTTAAGTTGCAGAAGGGGCAAATGCCTGTATAGAAGTATCTTATCTGATGTACTGGAATACTGCATGTCAGAGTGCTTATTATAGACCAAACCCCAAGAACCTTATTTTCCTTAAGTAATATGCTACAGTTAGTGTGATACTACTCAGTATAGATGAGTACAATACTCAAGGAGTAGTGTGAACTCGAATAGCTCAGATTTCCTGTGGGAAAGGGTAATAAGTTAAAATGCTTGGGGTTTGGAGGTAATTAGCAGGTAGACTCACTCCTAAGACACTGGGGTTTTTTCAGCTACCTGCAGGTCAAAGCAAGTAGAGGACTAAAATTTTTCTGCAACAAGTCTGTTATGAAGACATGTTTCTTTTAGTCTAACACTAACATGCTGCTTCAAATCAAAGTGATTCATTGTTCCACCTTATTAATAATGTATACTTGCAGTGCATGCATGCATTAATGTTATAAAAATAATTTAAGACTTTGCACTTATGCAGCGCCTTTCATCTCAGCATTTCAGTGCTATATAAACAGCTTGTATAATATGTGAACAGCTTTTGTTTATCTCCTCTTATTTGATAAGGTTGTGCTTTTCAGGTGGCCAAGGGAAAAAGATTAGACAAATAAAATCCATCTCTCATTTAAGGTACAACTGACAGGTACCCATAGCTAACTATGAATTCTTTTAATATCACAGAAAATGTGGCCGCTAAGATAACACATGGCCCAACAGTAAATCACTGCTTGTGAGTGTCTTGTGATTAAGACCACTTAAATATTTGCCCTGTGAGTAGCTGAGGCATGTATTTAACTGAACTAACTTGAATTGAGGGCCTCCTACTCCTTTAGACTAGTCTTGACAATTGCAAGTTGATAACAAGCTTCGTAGAAGACTGTTTAACATTTGACCACAATCTAGCATCCTTAGCATTTTGCTTTTCCACTATCTTTTTTCCCTGTGACATATTAGTAAAATGGATAAAATATGAATACACTGATAATTAGGGGCCAGGTACAGCATCAGATGCTGTCAGAACCTATTATCTTTGGTATATGCTTTCCAGATAGCCAATTCTGAAGGGGAAGGTGGGTCTCTTTGGTCAAGTGTGTCCCTGTGTGTTATGACAGCTTTGCTTTTAAGAGGCAGGAAGAAAAACCCCACCCTAAAACCCCAGGAGTCAAAACAGCACACTTCTTCATGCAGGAAAGCAAGCTGTATTCAAATAAACTTTTCCATGGGGTTGAGTGCAATATTCACACAGTTTCCTCCTGGGAATAAGATAGCAAAGTGCAACCCAGTTCAACAAAAATATAAATTCTCTGTTGATTAGTTTAACAGGTACACTGACTTAACCAAAACGAGACCAGTTACAATGCAATGGCATTCTCTCAAATATCTGCAAAATCAATAAAGAAAATTCTTGTTCTCTGTTTTGTATGTAGGCATGCATTCCTATTCATTGTCAAGTAAGTGAACATTGCAAAAATAGATATTGTGTTAATCAGTCAGGTAAATAAATGCTTTCAGTGTCTAAGACAAGCAATCATGGTGTGATATATAGAAGGAAGAAGAGGGGTTTTTTGTTTGTTCTTTGTTTTTTTTAAGGTAGAATTGCTTGCAGTAACTCATTGCTACAGTTAGATGTTCTACATGCCTATGTTGGACTGTGAAGGCCATGAATGGGCACAGAGATATGCTTTGTAATATCATACTTAAGCCCAGAGATCAAGTAGAAACATGGATCTTTAAATTACAATTATCCATAGTTAAAGCTTGAATGTGAACTGACTTAGTTTCCACCTTATTCCCTACACAAAACTCAAGTTATTAAAACAAAGATAATGCGTAAATGAATTGACATGCTTATTTTCAGCTAAAGCCTATTTCTGGATAAAAAGAAGTAACGCAATATGCATAGTTTGAGTTATGTAAGTTAACTTTTATAAATTTTAAAGTGTTTGAAGAGTGAATTTCTGTTATTGTCCAGTATAGGCTGATTAAAAAGTGTGCTGGCTTAGATTTCTTATTCCAGTATCAGATGTCCCACTTAGTAGATAGGATGTGAAGCTCATCAAAACTTTTTCTGATTTGCTCCCTTCTTCCTGGAAATGTGTTTCTCTGCTAGTTCTGAATGTAAATACTTGCTGAACCAATTAGTTCAGAAAATAGCAGGAATGAAAGTATGTGGATAATTAAATTAACAAGTGCAATATAAGGCATAGAAGTGGCTTTTCATTTTTCCTAGTCTTAATATAGAAAATCAGTTTCTTCTGTTAAATGCTTATTGGCAAAATGCATTCTTAGGTCCAGTTAGATCCCTTCACTCAGAATTTTCTACTTTTTAAACTGTAAAGACTTACGTTAAGGTAACTGACATAGCTATTTATCAAGTAGCCTGTTTGCAAGCAGTGTAAACCAAACCCTTTTAAAACCTGCAGTGACCAATTAATATGTGCCTCAAGCAGATAAACAAAAGTCACTGAGTGTATTAGGGTTTTTATAAAAGGCAAAAAAATCCTTCAGGGAAGTTCTTACGCAGAATTGAAGATATTAATAAAAAGTGGGGAAATAGAACTTTTTTTTTTTAAGGGTCTGCCTTAATTCCGAATAACTAATCCATAGAAAATTTAATTCTCACAGTTGCTGCATGGAGAGTCCTCAAAAAGTAAATTCCATGATAATCAATGAATGGGATTTATGTTCTTAAGTTCTTTGAGATCTCCCATGCACAAAGTGGAGACATCTAATTTTGATACTATGTATAATATAACATAGTTGCAGATTGGTATAATATTCCAAACTGATTTAAAAAAAAAGAGGAAATTCTCTCAATTTCTCTTTCTACACTTTAACAGCTTTCCTAATTAAATATGGATTTTTATGTCTCCTAAACTGATTATACTTAACCAGTCATCAGTGAAGCAAATTTGGAAAGGAAAAAACTCAGAGGGGAAAATACTTATTCCCTCTGTATTGATAATTTCCCCAAGAATGTTTGTGAATTGCTGCTGCTAGAAGGAATTCTTCTGCAGATGTTAATATAGGGAAAGCTTCATAGTTAAGAAGCAGTATAACATAATCCAAATTAGAATGCTGAACTTAATTTTTTTAATGTGTCTTTCCCATACACTGCAGAGAGCATTTGTATGTTACAGTCTTTATTACCAATTAATATCAATATTGACTGGATCTAAACACTTCAATACTTTGTCCCTCAGGACAATAGAGGCGGACAACTTAATTCTGTATTTATGATTTGCTTGAGATGTTGCTACAGTGAGTCTCTTGTACAGTGAAGAATAAAGGAAAACACTTGTAGCCTTACAGAGGTAAACATTACTGTATGTTTTCTGCCTTTTTTCCGAAACAGCATTGCTGCTGGTGAGGGCTTTCAAGTTTAATTAGGGAGGGTTGGGACAGAAGGAGAGTTGATTCTATCTGAGCTTCCTCAGGCTTGCCATATGGCCGGAAGGAATCTATAAAAGCCAGTTTTCCACAAAATCCATGAGAGGTAATTTTGGGGGACTTCACCTATAAAGGAAGTAGGTGGAGATGGTGATTTGCAGTTAACTGGGGAATTGTTACAGAAACCAATCATTGCAATTCTAGAACATGCTGCTGACTGCAAATTCAGAGGCTGGTGATTCAGAGTTTCAGCCTAGAATCTCTCTATTCTCAGAGGATTTCTAAATCACTGACTAAAGCCTCCTCCCCTTTAAAAAAACCCAAACAAACCAACAAAAAAACCCAAACTAAAACACAGCCTAAATGAGATTACCTTAATCCCTTGTTGGATGGAGGAAACACCACTGTTGCTGTAATCCTGGTAAGTGACAACCTGAAAATTGGATGCATGTGACCTTATGTAGTGTGATATTACAGCCAAAGCCACTCCAGAACCCAGGACTTGCATAAGACCCATGGCAAATTCCTGTATAAACTTATGCAGAAACTGGCTTTCAATGAAGGCCTTCCTTAGTTTAATAGTTATAACAGGCCCACTGTATTATGTTCCTTCACAGTTTTTGTCCTCAAAAGGACTGTTCTTCAGGTGTGTGATATGAAGATAGAAATTACATGCTTTGGATTGAGAAAGAAGATGCAATATTAAACTTTCCCTAGCTGGATGGTGTTGGATGGGTAACCTTTAACCGATGTAGTCATCATGATTCAAAGCAGACTTGAAAGATGGCTCTAATACATCAGCCTTCAGCACAAGGTTGGACTGCACTTCAATACTTTGCATTTTAAACACAGATTGAATTCATTACTTATTGCTTCAATTAACCATATAGTCTGCTCTGCTGATTTTAGCGTAGTGCACTTTGACTGACTAAAAGACATTACAGGTTTTTGTATGCAGCCTCTATTATAGATGTGGATATTTTGCTTGATATTATGTATTTTAAAGCTGCTACATTATGTAATGTCTAGATAGTTCAAACTGCACAAAAATGTGGCATGTGTACCTCTATGTACCTCTAATGTACCTCTATGTCTACATTGATCCCAAGGATGATCCTGATTTGCTGCACTATTATTTATTTATAGTATGACAACTGTTCACTTTTCTCTTGTTCTGGCACTCTCAAAGATTAACTTGCTCACCTATAACTTAAATACTGCTTTCTAAATAGGGAACAGGAAAGGAGTTAAATGTTGACATGAAAGTGGACATTGCTGTCCCAACAAACATCTCTAGATTGAATGTCTGTAATCCTATCCATACTTTTCTGCTTCTGGAAAGAGCATTGTAGTGTATTATATGCAAATCTAAACTTTAGACCCTTTGGAAAATGAACCAGTGCATATTGTAATAACCTCTCAGTTTAGAAAGAATTTGCATGGGGTTCTTCATGCTTAATTCAGAATTCAGAGCAATTCTATGGGGTTTAGGGTGCAAATGAAAATTTTAACTTAAACAAATGGAGTTCTTGAGGAGCTTGGAAATTTGCTACTTAAGTCCAGTTCTCTATCTGTTTTTGTTGTACAAATGCGTGGTTAAAGACAACTCAATACTCTGCACATGATAGAGCAAAGAGAACAGCCAGGAGAATATTGTTTTGCAGGCCTTTGGTCCCTGTCCCCCCTGTCGCCCTTTACTTAATTCTGTAAAAAGCTCTAATTTGGTATTTCACGTAACCTTTGGAAAAGTATCTATTCCTCACCTTTTTGTGGAAAAGGGAGTGTGAATGTTGGGTTGAAGGAGGATATTATCTCTAGTCATGTATTTTTATATTGTTGATGTAACATGAGCATTGTCTAACAGTGGATTAATATTTAAGTTATAGAATGAATATCCAAAATCACAGAGGATCACTCACTAAGAAATGGGAAACAATCTACAAAAAGCACACTTGTTAAAAAGCTTCTTTGTATTCTTTGATTCCGTTCTTTGTCTTGAATATCTTAATAGAAGAACTGAAGTTCTTTGAATAACTTGCTCTAGGAGAAAAATTAACCTTTTAGATTAAATCTAGACTACTGGTTCTCCATTTTCAAGTGAGAGGAAGATAATTTATACTAATCTTTGTGAAAACAAAATTCAACTCTGTTTTTCAGGAAAAGCCCAAGTTCAGATAATTTTTGTAGTACACGGTATGAATCTATCATGAACTTCAGTGAAGTCTGGTTTTCAACTGAAACACATTGCCTGGCAAATCTATTCTTGACTCCACTTTGTACAGCGCCTTGCCAGTTCCCCTTATTCTGCACCAGCAATGAAACTAGCAGTTGTAGTAATCTCAGTTGACCTAAACATTTTCCTTTTTTTTTTTTTTTTTTTTAAAAGAGATATAATCTTAAAATTAGCAGCAGGGATTATTAAAACCTGAAACCTGATTCAGTGTTGTAATAGGGTTTATACACCTAAAAGAAGCATAGGGCAAACAAAAGCTTAGTAGTCTAGATACAGAAGTCCTCACTTAAATTTATTTCTATTTACACCCAGTTTACATGGTGTTCTATTCAGACTGCTTTTGCAGCCAGCAAGCATTTTTGGAGACAAGCTGGAAGCAAAAAACATTGTTCTGGAAATAGCCTTGTTGCCCTTTGCTGCCTTAAGAAGTGCAGGGCTATTTCTAAGGTATATAAATAAGAATAATATATCTAACTAAAGCAATTCAAAGTGAAATGCCTGCTTTTAATATTTACTGAAATTTGCATAGCGGTAGCTGGCAACACTGTAGCTGCACTTTTGGCAGCTTATCTGTGTTTTCCAACAAAGAGTACTGCGATAGCTTCCCTAGATAAGGAATGTCAGGGGTGAAATAAGCAACTTTTGATTCCTCAGAAAGGCGCTCTTGACACACCTAATAAAGATTCTTGGAATGCAAATGTCTGACAGTGGGAGACATGAGGAACCACTGACCCTGTGCATGGATCTTCCCATATATGCCTAAGGTATTCTGTGAATTGGCAGCATGAGAAAACTAGAGTACATGCAAACACGCTATTTATGGGTGAAATGAAAGAACTGAAGAAACAGCCACTACTTAAGAATGCTAGAGAGACGCCTTAGGCACTGCCCTTACTGGATTTTTTTTTTTTTTTTTTTTTTTTTTGCCAGTTCAGTCTGGTTTTGACATCTCTTTAAGGACTCCCACTGTTGTAGACAAAAATCTTGTTCTTATTTTCTGCTCATAAGTGATGACCTGTGGTGCAGAGCTTCCCGGGAGTAGGTTTAGAAGGAACACCACAACCTGACTGCCTTTTGTGCCAACCACATGCTTACGTATTTTCTTTCAACAAAAATGTCCTTTACTTATTTCTGCTAATTAAACTACATTGTAGGGAAGATGTGATGACCACCACATACAACAGAAAAGATGAAGTTCCTAGTGTTTTATTGTATACTTTTTAATCTATATTACTAATGCGGAATTCTTCTTTAGAAATCAATTTTAGTAATTTACATAAAAAAATTGAGTAATACTTTTTTTTTTCTTTTTTTTTTTTTGGAAGAACATTTAACACCGCTATCTGTGCCTATCCCCTTTTCTTAAAACCTGTATTTCAAGAAACAGCAATTTCTTTTCATAGAAGGGCAAGTATCTCTGAGAAATCAAGTGATTTCATAACCCTTTACATCTGTCTATGAAAAGTCTTCTTCTCTCCCTATCTTTTCCTTTAGGTATTCAAAAAGTTTTCCCTTTCACGGTATAGGATAGTCCCACTCATGCATAACACCCTAATTCTAGGGATGATTTCCCCCCCATACCCCCTTCAGATTTGGTCTGGTTTTCAAATACAACTTGGAGATCAAAGCAGGCTGTGGAAACTCAGCTGCAGGAGTGTCAGTTAGGCCAGGGAAGTTTCTCAATGTGTTGCAAGGTATTTTACCAAGAAGCTTATTCTTCTTCCACTAGAATACAATTAGGAGTTTTGACTAGTTGTACCTCTTCTTTAGCCTCTTGCTGTCATCATCTTTTTTTTTCTTTTTTTAACTGCCTCAGCTGAGCTAGTACTTTTAGTTGTGTCTAAATTAGGCTGTACTCTATTTCCATAGAGTGATGCTGATTTTTCTTGTCTTCCCACAAGCAGAACACGTCTGCCCTCAATTTGAAGTTCTTAATAGATGAAATGTGTTAAGTCTTCATCAAATTGCTGTTCTGTTGCTTTTTAGAATAACCCTATTTCTTTTTATTGCTAATTAAGTTTTCAACCTTTGAATTTTCTTGAGTACTGCTTGGTGAACAGTGTGCAGGGAATAGCTTCATACTTACCATTTTAGTTTTGCTGTCAATATTATATTGGATCTATTTTCTTGTTTGCTCATTTATACTGATTGAACAGTACAAAAATTATTTCATAGTACTTTGTTTTTCCCCGTACTCAAAGTTGAAACCATCTAGTGAGTTATATATCTCCCTCAAAATTGTTGGTCAAATAGGAAGTATCTAAGATAAGATTCTTTGAACAAAAAGGCTTTTTTTCCTCATTGTTCATCAAAAAACAATGACTAAATCCATGACTGAATTAAAAATCAGTAAAGATTAAAAGATTCAAGTGGGCATTAAGAATGGAAACATCAAAAACTTTGAATATTTTAAATCAAACCTCAAAGATACTGAAGTGTGGGGGCTGGGTTTTTTTTTTTTAACACTATTCCATTACCCATTCCACGTGTACTAGATGCACCTCTAAGATGGAAACATGGCATTGAACTTTTCATTCAAGTCTTGAAAAGTGTAATGATAATTCTTAATACCTGTTATCTGAACTAGAAGGGATTTCAGTGGAAAGTTAACACAGATGTAATATTTGATATAAAATAATTATTTGCACCTTTGTTTAGGAGTGACAGTAGGCTATTTAAAATGTGGGATTTCTTTGTTGGTTTCTTTTTTCTGCAGTGAATCAAGGGTTAGCATAATCTTTCCAGGAGAAAGGTACGTGACTGTCAATCTAAGGGAATTTCACTTGTGGTACCATAAAGAACTGTTCTTTGCTTTTCCTTTAATTAAAATTTAAAAAAGCAACAACAATGGGGGCAAATTGCATGACATATTGAAGATTACTGAAACACACATGCTGGAAATTAAAATATAGGAATAGTGCTTGACATGCTTGGGCATATTTCTGCCAAATTTTGAGAAGATCTTATTTTTTCAGTTGTAAGACTAGATTTTTTTGTAAAGTCTTTAATTCGTCATTCTTCGCATTTATTGCAGTGAATGTAGGTTTTGTGTTGTACTTAGTTTATCACCAATATTATTTGAGGCATTATGCCTGCAAAACAGAATGTATGAATAACTGTGAATTAGACTGTCATCTATTTGAAGTCCTATGATGCAGTTCAAAGAGCTACTGTGTTTTTAAAAAAAAAGTCAAAATGAACAGAACTGTCTAAACACACAGTATCAAATGTTCAGTCCGGCGTATTTCATCTTGACTCCCAAAAAGACCTTGTATTGTGGGCCAAAGGGAAAGGGAGGAGGAAAAGTGCTGAGGCTTCTAAAAGATTGCAGGCATCTGGTATTCTTCTAAAATTAAACTTTCTTGCATAAGCTGAAGCAAGATAACTTCAGCTATAAGATCAATTAAATCGGTTGCACTGTTAGGTTTATTTAGTGAATCCTATAGAATAAAACTGAACCTTTTCTTGGCTCACTGAAGAATGGAATGCCAAAATCTTTCAGATTGACCATTTAGGCTGCAGGGAGATTAATTTATGACAGATGTAGTCTTTCTACATAATAGCTCTGGGAAAGTTTTAAATTATTCTTAATGTTACTAGTTTTCAGGGGCGGGGTGGGGGAAGATTACTGTTTTAGTACCGCCCATAATGCAAGCTCTTGTACTAAAGAGTTCACTTAAACCCAAGGTCCTGAACTAATAGAAAGGCACAACACATAAAAAAACTCTGCTCCAAAGGAACTTGTTTAAAGCTGATAAGTCTGTAGTAATATTTTGAAATTGCTTGCAAATGTCCAGTTCTCATTTGTTAGTTAACTGAAACAAGAGGAGGTTGCATGCTAAATTGATTTTGAAGCACGTCAGTGTTTAATGAGAGCAAGCCAGGAACAGGAAGGCTCCTGACTGTTATGTCAGTATTCTAACAATTTGTTCATACTTCTAAGCTTCAAGAAAGCAAGCATGTTGCACAACCAGTTCCAATTTCAAAATACCCTTTATCATAAAAGTGGTGCGGTAAATAGGAAACTAGGAGACTAATTTCAAGAGGCTGACAGATTAGTGTATTTTCTACTTATTTCTCAAGTCTTAGACCATTGCGTTGAAAGACGGGCATCAGTGAGAGATAACTGAGATGCAGAACAAGCTAGGGGACAGAAAAGAGCTTGGCCTTCTATCTGATGTAAACAGGTTTCAGAGCTAAAGAAATCTGTAGTACAACAGACCTCATGAGATCTTTAGTGACTCACTCCCCTCATAGAGCACAAAGATATCCCAAGACACAAGCAAGGCAAGTATCAGTCAGGGGTGTAAGCACAAGGCATAGTTGAACAGATGGAGCTTGGTGCAAGCTATTATTATTATTCGTTGTTGTTGTTGTTGATGTTGTTGTTATTATTATTATTCCCCTAATCTTGTGAGAGTTTTGCAGTTTTCACTGGACTTGAGTTTTACTGTGGGTTTTGTAGCTCCACTGCACCCCAACTATAGCCACCTCTCATCTGTGGTGTAGAATTTCTTGGTCACTCAGTTGTAGAAAATGGGCGTGACAAGTCTGTACTTAGCTGTGGTGGTTGTAACCAGAGATCATTCCAGAGCTAACATTAAAGTCCAGAACTCCTGACTCCTTTATCCTGCTCCTTGTTAGCAAACATGCGTGTACCTGCTGAAATATGTTCCATACATACAAACAGATACTGATTCTGAAAAGATGATAGTCTACCGTGGTTTCACAACACACCATATCTCTCATGCAAACCCCTCTATTGGTTATGTGGTGATCAAAAAAACCCATTTCTTCCAGGAATACAAATTATACATGCACTGTGTAACTTCAGTAAGGCCAACAATTCCTGTAGAGATTCTCTTACCTTGTTTTGAAAACAGAACTGTGCTTTTTTGTTGCTTTTCCACAGAAATCAGAAGAGGAACTTGAAGTGAGAAAAATAAATGGCAAATAATTGTTGCAGGTTTTTTAAATGTATCTGAATGGGGTTTTGTATTTGTATGTGATGATGTTATTTCTATAAATGGCTCTTCTGGTATGTCTATTTTGGGTTGAGAAAAATAAAACTATCCTTTCACCTAATATTTGAATCCCTTTCACTTTTCTAACTTTATGCTTCATGAAACCTTGTAGCCTGAGAACCCTTTGAGGGTAGTCATCATAGATCTAACAGAATACTTTTGATTTTTATCACAGCATGAAGGCAAAATGAAGAAATGCTGAAATTCAATGATGTTTTTCTTCAGAGTAGCTACTTAAAAATACCAACGGAAAAAATGTTCATCTGTGTTAGGGCCAAATATTGGCTAGAAAGGAAGTATTTTGATTACATTGTAATAGTATGAAATATAGCCTAGATAATGAAAGGCAAAAGGATATGGCCTCTTACTATATAATCTCTTTGGCCATCAGCCAGAGCAGGAAATTTTCTCTGGGAGAGTGAAGGTATCGAGTAACTTGAAAAGTAATATATTTTTAGAGACACTAGCTTCATTTCACACTGCTTTCTAGAATTAGATTGTCACCTTAGAGAACAGACTTCTTGTTTGAAAAGCGGTCTGTAGTCTAACTCTTCCGTATTTATTTAAAATACGCTTTAATTGGATGGGGAGAGAGGAGAGAAACTACAGAACACCATTGTTTTAGGAAGGAACTTTATTACTAGTGAACAACAGTGTACTGGAATATATCCTAGAGAACAGCATACACTGTTTGTGATTCTATAGTACAAATGTGTCATTATAAAGACAACACTAAAATAACATATTTGCAGTATTTCACTTAACAGAACTGACTCTTGGCACAGTCAATGTCAATAATAAATCCTGAAAAGTGCAGTGATGGGTCCTGCAATTATCTTCTGCTTCTCCTGTTTGTTGTAACAAGTGAGTTCTTTTTTTTTTTTTTAAGTCTTTGTGGAGAGACCATTGTATGAATCTATATAGCACTGGGGGGTGGGGTGGGGGAAGGAAAGGGAAGGCTTTAGATGGTTGGAGAGATTTCAAATCTCTCGAACCTTGAAAGGATCTTGGTTGCTTACGGACCTTTAAAAGAACTGTTATTTATCGTACAGAGAAAGGTATGCTGCCGCAATTTGAACAGTGAAATATGTTTTTGCTCAAGATTATTGCAAATTGTGGACCACCATTGTATTTATGGGGGCAAAGCTATCACAGTATGTTATTATGTACTAAATAACTTCTATTTCAGAAAGTGCATTTTGGTTTGTAATGCTTTTGAAATGTCACTACCTGTATTACATTTACCATATGAATTGTGATAGTGATACTTATCTAAGTGAACAAATCAACAATTACAATATTCGTGTAACTTAAAAAGGCACCAGTAAGTGGGGTTGGGGGAATTAAGACTCAGACCCACAACCATTGTCTTCCATCAAGACAGTCTGATCCCATCTCTTGCTGGAGTAGGATGGATGTTGCAATAGAAGGTGTCATTGGGAGGGAATGTGGGATTCCTTTTTTCTTTCTGCCAGTCCCATGCAGGAATTCTACCATGGATAGCATGGGAGAATCAGCATCAGTCATGTTAGTACTGCGTGCATTCTGATTCATGATGCCAGATACTATAATGACATCATATCATAAATTATTTCTTTGGGGGCATCCACACCTCCCTTAATTGTTTCTATCCTTTGAAGACCTGCTGACTACGGCTGCATTATCCCTTAATTTCAAAAGTCCCAACCAATTAAAAGGTTCTGGGAAGGATTTTGTGACAGCTAAGGGTGTGGGATTTTTGGTTGGGGTTTTTTTTTTGTTTTTTTTTTTTTTTATTAAGAGAGGAATGAGCAGAAAATTAGGTGTTTAGTTTGCCTGAATTAAAAGAAAATGCTGCCCAGTAATATATATATTACCCTGCCAGTTCTTTAGGGCATATTTTGAAATTTGATACAGGGCAACCTTTGTGCTAGAGATGCGCCTTTTGCCACTCCTATGAAAATCCACCCAGAGCTGGCCAAGTTGCAACCTGCAGTTCTTCCTGAGTTTATATGTGGTTCCATGACTGAGGAATTTTGCCCAAAAGCAAAGATTATGTTTGCACTGGCTATATTCATCTCTAAAACACAGTCCAAGCAGCCTAAAGCCTTTGTGGGCTGGTGGACTTCTATGCTTTCTATTAGGCCAAAAAGACTGAGACAGTGCGAAGAGAAGCTTTGGTCAGGAGTGTAGCGTAGCACTGAGTGGCCAGAGAGGCCAGTATTGGGAGCTGTGAACAAACTGGGAGCTGATCAGACAAAAGCCGTTGAGAACCAGGGGAAAGGGAAGGATGCAGTGCCTGAATAACGAGGCTGGAACTGCAATCCGGTAGGGATAGATGGAAGGAGGTGGAATACAAAGAAAACTAAGTGAGACATCAGGGTAACACTGGGGCTGTGGTAAGAAATCTGAAGAACACAGATTAGGGCTGCCTAGACAAAAAGCTATAGGTGTAGAAAGGATGGGACCGGGATAGGTGAGGAAAATAATGTTCAACTGTCTCTCTAGATATTAAGTCAGAAGTTCTCACAGTACACTAAAAGGTTCTGATGCGATTCTGTACCTTTCTGCGATGCTGTATGATGGAACTTACTTTGTTGGCTTGTTATAAGAAACATCAAAATACTTTCAATTATAAAGAATTACTGAAGTTATAAAGTCAAGGACTCATGTAGAAAACAAAGTTGTACTTAAACAGTACACTACAGTACGTAATTATGTAATCACATTCCCCCCCCCCCCCATCTTATTCATGAGGTGAGGGATAGAATCAAGAAAGGATTTTTGTAGGATTCCTAGCTTATTTTTGCTGAAGCTGGGAAACATAATATTCAATGAATACTAAAAATTAAACATGTTATTCCATGTACTGAAGTTTCCAGCTGCAACTGAAAGTAATAGAAATACTGCTTTAAATACATACAGCATTATGTATTCTCTGAAAAAACAGCTCCTAAATATTTCAAATTGTATTTTGCAATCCCATTTGCAAAGCAATGATAACACCTTTTATCTCACAGTGTTAATTCTGAAAAGAAGTTGCTTATGAAATATTCATGTAGAAGGAAATATAAAAGGCCGTACAATATTGATAATTGTCTTAAAAGTAGGTAGGCATTGTGTAGTAAAGAAGTCTGAATGTTGTTTGATGAAGCCAAGGTTATGGAAGAGATGGAACAGGATTGGGCATGGATATATCAAGTTGAGGACAAATGAAGGAAGAACGAGTCCCTTTCAGGCTCTCAGATCTTTACACTTGCCCTTCCTCTGGTATTAGCAAATGTTGGTGAAACCTGGTAATAGTCCTATCCTTTCTTCTCCCAAGCACCCTTATCTGCTCAGTGAATTTTCTCAAGAGTAGGTGTTCGTTATTTGGCATTTCCTAACATCTAAGTGCTTAACTTCTTAGCAATGCTTTTTAACATACTAGGCTTGTCTGTAACGTCTTTTCTTTCAAAATAAAATACTGAAAGCTCAGAACCCTCAATTGTTATTCATGAAATGCATAAAGTCAGCTCATCAGACATACAGCTGCTCCAGCTGACGTTAAAAAAAATAAAAATCGTAAATTGTAAAACTATTTGATTATATAACCTGTGGGTTGAAATGATTAAAATACTCAACAAATTCTTTGTACCTTTGAAAAACATGAGGAAGCATTCTTCCAAATCTGCTGAAAAGCAAATAAAAATTTCTGTTAAATGAGTGGTTGCAAGGCATGAGTTTGACGTTCTTCAAGCACATAAAAACTATGAGTTTTACCTGTGGGGAGTATTTTATCAGCACATTTTATTCAAACATTAACTATTCTTATCAACCAGAACCAGGTTCAGTCTTGCTAATGGGATGAATTGGCAATGACTTCTGTCTACATAGCAACTAGCAAATATTGTTCCAGTGGTCCGGAGTGGCCAATGAGAGGCAGGGCACACTGGGGCAGCTTTGCTCACGCCAATAGCACTGTACTGCAATTCCTCCTCCTGACAACCTCCTCCCCATTTCACTGACGTGAATGTTTTTAGAGTATGATCTCATCTGCAAATTGTAAATACTTGGCACTTTTATGACAGGAAAGTATTACAAAGTGCTGAGGCTTGCTTCATGAAGAATTTAGGTAGGAAACATTTTTAATTTTCTGTTATTAATGACTTACACATATTTACAAAAAAAATTGTACTCTTAATTATCCTAACTAATTTGTAATTTCAGTAAGAATTCATATGTGCAGTATTTAGCATTTTATTTAAAGTCCTCGCTGTCTTTAGGGCCTCTTAGTGGAACTGCACTCAGTTGCCTTTTATTGTTCATGAACAAGCAATGACTGGAAAAAAAACCCCAAAACTCCTCACTACCCTTGTTTATAAGCTTTTAACATCTGCCACCTAATAACGCCTCTTAATTCTTCATTTTGTTGCTAAAGTGTCTTTACTTCACTCTCATAGAGGAATAAACTGTGAAGTATTATATTGCCTGCTTTTCCTTTTACATTTTCTTAATATAGAATATACTTCTTGATATAGAATATACTTAGAGCATGCAAAGAGATGAACCATAAAAATGTAAGTCAGAAAGTATTTGGAATGTTAAATGGTTTCTTTAATGGGTGTCTTTATTGTTTAATGGTGTTTTCTATGTAAATACAATCTCTACTATGGAGACTTCCCTCTTCATTTCAGTTTAAACCCAGTATAGTATGCTTTGAGTAAATCTTGTAATATGAGTATATTCCATTAGTGAATAGGATAAAGAATATCTTACAATTTTTGTATATATATTAAGGAATCTAGGTTTTAACTGCTCATTAATCATAAATATGACATGAAAATGCTTCTATAGCAATGCACAGAAAAGAGAAGGAGGGCTTTGAGGCCAATAGGGAAAATGCTACGATTTAATTTAATTTTGCTTTTAGGAATAAGGTCATCTCATGTTTTAAAGGCAGTGTTTCTGAATTACAGCGATAGGTGAGATAACAGTATATGTGTCAACAGTAGTAACAACTGTCCAAAAATATCAAATGTCCAAAAGCAGTGTTTCTTCCTACATCTAAACTGCACCTGCAGGTCCTGAGGGAACTGGTGGATGAAGTTGCTAAGCCACTATCCATCATATTTGAGAAGTCGTGGCAGTCTGGGAAAGCTCCCCCTGACTGGAAAAGGGGAAACATAAGCCCCATTTTTAAAAAGGGAAAAAAGGAAGACCCAGGGAACTACAGGCCAGTCAGTCTCACCTCTGTGCCTGGCAAGATCACGGAGCAGATCCTCCTGGAAACTATGCTAAGGCACATGGAAAATAAGGAGGTGATTGGTGACAGCCAGCATGACTTCACTAGGGGCAAATCATGCCTGACAAATTTGGTGGCCTTTTATGACGGGGTTACAGCATTGGTGGATAAGGGAAGAGCAAAAGATATCATCTACCTGGACTTGTGCAAAGCATTTGACACCATCCCACATGACATCCTTGTCTCTAAATTGGAGAGACATGGATTTGACGGATGAACCACTTGGTGGATAAGGAATTGGCTGGATGATTGCACTCAAAGAGCTGTGGTCAACAACTCTATGTCCAATTGGAGAACAGTGATGAGTGACATTCCTCAGGAGTTGGTATTGGGACCAGCGCTGTTTAACATCTTTGTTGGTAACATGGACTGTGGGATTGAGTGCACCCTCAGCAAGTTTCCTGATGACACCAAGCTGTGTGGTGCGGTCGACATGCTGGAGGGAAGGGATGCCATCCAGAGGGACCTTGACAGGCTTGAGAGATGGGCCTGTGCGAACCTCATGGAAGTTCAGCAAGGCCAAGTGCAAGGTCCTGCCCATGGGTCGGGGCAATCCCAAGCACAAATACAGGCTGGGTGGAGAATGGATTGAGAGCAGCCCTGAGGAGAAGGACTTGGGAGTGTTGGTTGATGAGAAGCTCAACATGACCTGGCAATGTGCACTTGCAGCCCAGAAGGCCAACTGTATCCTGGGCCGTGTCAAAACAAACGTGACCAGCAGGTCGAGGGAGGTGATTCTACCCCTCTTCTCTGCTCTCGTGAGACCCCACCTGGAGTACTGGGTTCAGCTCCGGGGGCCCCAACGTAAGAAAGAGATGGACCTGTTGGAGTGGGTCCGGAGGAGGGCCACGAAGATGATCAGAGGGATGGAGAACCTCTCCTATGAAGACAGGCTGAGAGAGTTGGGTTTGTTCAGCCAGGAGAAGAGAAGGCTCTGGGGAGACCTTGTAGCAGCCTTCCACTACCTAAAGGGGGCCTACCAGAAAGCTGGAGAGGGACTTTTTACAAGGGCATGTAGTGATCGGACAAGGGGTGATGGCTTTAAACTGAAAGAGGGTAGATTTAGATTAGGTGTGAGGAAGAAGTTCTTCACTGTGAGGGTGGTGAGGCACCAGAACAGGTTGCCCAGAGAGTTGTGGATGCCCCATCCCTGGAAGTGTTCAAGGTCAGGCTGGATGGGGCTTTGAGCAACCTGGTCTAGTGGAAGGTGTCCCTGTCCCTGGCAGGGGGTTTGGAACTACATGATCTTTAAGGTCCCTTCCAACCCAAACCATTCTATGATAAACTGAGATTTTAAGTAGAGCTATTGTGAATCTAAATAGGTACTTACAGTTTAAATTTTTCAGCATTCAGTGTAGCTGTCTGACTAAATTTATAAAACACAAGATGCCACTTTTCATATGTAGGTCAAAACCAGTAGGACCATCTTTTCAAAAGCTGTAGACCACTGAAACAATATTGTGGAGGTATATTTTATCAGATCTAGTATCTTGAAGTCAGAAAGAACAGTTGTTTAAATGTGCAGTGTTCATATAGAAATTATTGTTTATGCAAATTCTTGATAGAAAAAAATTGTTGATACACAGTCTTTTATTATGCCATAAGCTGCTGCATTGTATATAGAGTATATTATTCTTCTGATTCCTGCTGATCATGCAGATTTCATAATGATTTCAGTAGGTCACGTAAAATAATCTGCCAACTTCATCTGAAGACTAGAAAGATCAGTGATGTAATGGTTTCTGCACATGGTTCTTATAGGTGAGATGCAAAGTTAAATTTAAAATTTGATGGGATCCAGAAGTCTAAAACTCCAATGCCCATGCTGTCGTGCTGACAAAGAATTTTAAACAGATTTTTCATGTTTGTAATGTAAATGTTTGTAAGCGTGGGAATTTACACATTGATTTTACATGAATCTCTTGCCTCGAATACTTACGTTACGTTTTATCTGTGTTTACGCTGCGGCTTTTGCCTCTGCTGGTTCTATTCCTGAATTTAAAGTGAATTTATGTTTACCCTATACAGAAACTCTTTTGTTTCAGGACTTGCCAACATTATTATATGTTCTACATAAGAGAAGTTATATAGATTGAAGCATTTTTGGATCCTTTAAAGAACACAAAAATGGCATAAAATTTAGGGTGTTTAAGTTCTAACATGTATGCTTGCTATTTATGACAATTCAGTCATTAGACATTAATTCTCTTTCACAAGTTTCCCCATAATGATCTTGGCTATGTGGAGACAAATGAGTGAAATACGTGTTTAAAGACAAGAAAAATTAAGAATATGTAGCAAATAAGATAGTAAGCTTCCTTGCAGGTAGAGTAAAAGCACTGGTCACAAAGCACTTTGTTCTTTCATATTCTTTCCTGGAGTACTCCTGTGACGATCATCATGCTGCAGGTTATATGTACCAAATTTGCATAAATATGGTCCCCGTAAGATGGATGTTTGAAATAGCTCAAATTAAGTGACAAAACAGATTTAGTCTATGTAGTAGCAAGATATCAAGTGCTTCCTTTCATATGAAATCTGTGTCATGTTACAGCGGTAATTCTCTACCACTTCACTATGGCTACACAAAAATGATATCATTGTATATCACATTTATACATGTTTGATCTTGACCTTTCCATAGAACACTTAGAGAAATTTAAGCCCTGAACTTCATGGCTCCTTTTGGATCCAAACTGAATTGTGTCATTTTAATTAACATTTGGAGTCTCTGATTTCCACATCTTGATGACAGATTAGCATACCTGCAGAGTGATAAAATGAGATTAAAAGGTAGACAAACTTCTGTTTTTATTAAGCCTGGATGTTACAGAAGAAGAAAGGAATTTGATCATGGAATGTTCCTACATTAAGGATCTTAATAGCAAACTTCAATGGTATTTCTTTTAAGTTATTCATTGTTTACCTCTGTATTTGGTTGTATTAGGAACTTATATAATTGACTTGTTATGAACCATTATAGTTTCATAGCTACAGAAAACTCCAGTGCCGTTGAAACCAAAAAGGGCAAGTGTCATTGCATACTTAAAACATTTCTACTAAAGCTGCTTTTTTTTTTTTTTTTTTTTTTTAGTGAAAACATCCTCATTTGCTTTTTTTTAAGCTCCAAAGGTATAAACAGGGCTTGAAGGATGGCATCATTAAAATTGAGAGTTGATTCATCTATTAATGGGTAGTTATCTATTATAAATTAACATCTCCCCTAAGCTCAATAGAAACTACTAACAACTTCAGTCTTGGAAAAGATGTACAAAAGGAAAATTCCATAGTGGGTTGGTAGGTCTTTGTTTTTTAATGTCATTTTTTCCTTTCTGATTAAAACTATTTGTATTACATGCAATAGCATTTCAGATTAAATGTTTATAATTTTATAAACTAATTCAGCCAAACTAATTGCAGTGAATAAACTCAGCATACTTGAAGTAAACCTGTCTTTTGGAGCTGCAGTCATTTTGATGATTTGAGCATATATCACACTGCCATATTTGAAAATACAGGGGAAGTAGTGTTTGAGCTTGAAAGAGAATTGGCAGATAGCTGTTATTATTTCTGGATATCCCCTCTAAGAAACAGAGTAGCAGGTGCTAGTGACCTCCAGTGATCTTATTCCTAGAAGGGCCTACATTTGTTGGGAAGAGCTGAAATACAGTCTTTGTGCTTTTGTTGGCCAGAAGCAGCCAAATACTACTGTTTAATATTGTGATCTAGGTGTTTCTTGCCTCAAATTTAGAAAGAAGCAAACAAAAGCCTTCCTGTGGGGAGAAGTACAAGTAAACTTACAAAATAACCTGAAATCCAGATGAATATTAGATATTATGTGGAATAGGCACTGCACGTTGTGAAAATTTTCACTACTTTAAATTAATTTTTATTTTTGAATTAGGAACCAATTTTTAATTTTTTTTCTGTTGAAGGGAGAGCAACAGAGATTCTAGAGTCCACTTTATAGGATGAAGTCCGTGACCCAAGAGGGGCCTAAGGCCTCTACTGGAAGGAGGCTACTGAGCCTTTTGTGTGTGTGTGTGATATTTTTAAGATCTGTTATCTCTACTGAATATGTGAGAATTATCTGTTTCCTAGTTAGCTTTTTCAAAGTAGTAATGTACACTCCATAAATGCATCCCTCTTTTTTTCCAGAGGGAATTGGAAGTCCCACTGCATAGCTGGGCCTGAGAGACTGTTTAAAGCTCTGCCTTCAGAGAGCCATCAAGGAGGAAAGGCCATGTAATGTTCTGTGGGAGTACAGGGAGTAAGGGATAGCGTTGACTTGGTAAGCAGGTATTAGCCAGGAGCTACTTACTTTGGCACTATGTATTAATTCTAAACTGGATGTTCCTTTGTACGGATATATGTGTAGCTTTGGTGAGTACTTTTATAGTACAGTAAGTTGTTTGTCAGATTGAACGGCTGTTTTATTCCTGGTCCTGCCCTGGTAATATAGGCTAGAAGTGTTTTCAAAACATACTGCACAGACTGGTTGCAAAACTATCAGTCAGCAGTAACCATACTGATAGGATTTTGAAAGCAGGTTTTGGTTTTATTTTTGTTTTTCACCAATCCTACTAAACAAAGGTCTATGAAGTATAGGACTAGAGTCTGGCCAAGGGGTCAGAGGTGGTAGGGAAGTAGAATTACCAGCTATGGAAATAACTCTTGTAGAGACTCATAACAAATTTTAAGATTGCTATGAATGAAGCATGAATAGAAATGTGTGTGTAAGCACCAGAAGAAACAGCAGAATAAGTGTTAAAAGAATGGCCTGAAATGATAGCAAAGAACATCATTCCCAGTCAATCAAATGAAAGATTGTGTGGCTTCTATCAAACCCAACAGGCCTGCACTTTCAGAAGGACCACAGCATCTTGTTAGTGGAAGACTATGCATACTGACAACAGAAGAGTGGGAACAAGGTTGTAGGATATACTATTTCTTTTTCTGTTAGTCCAAAAGGAAGAAATCTTATAGCAAAAGACTTCCCATAACAACTGTTAACTCTTAAAGAATATAAAAATCTGTCATTATTGCTAATGAAGAAAAAAACCTAGAGAAAACACAAGGACTTGATAGCCAGCATCCCTCATTTTCCATGTTGCATACAACTGATCTTGGTCAGACCACTAAACACATGTCTTGGTGCTTGTAAATACCTGGGTGTGAGGCTGTGTGTTGAAATCAAGAGTGGATGAAATCTACAAGGGAACGAGTGAGTAGGTAAAATCAAATTACCTGGAGATACTGTAAATGCTATTTCATCTTCCTTAAGGCTTTGCACTGAGTTTTGTTATACTAATTTCCTACACACCTAAAATTATGAGGGAAGCATTTAATTTTAAGCATGCACAGCTGAGAAAAACATACTGAAATTTCATCTCAAGAACAAATGGAAAGCTGAAAAATTGTTAATTTGAGGTACTTCCTTCAGCAGGCATGCTCTTACTGTAACGAAAAAAGCCCCAAACTGTACCACCAGCTCCATGTTGTACACCAAAATCACTGCAGCCAGGGAGGGCAAATACTGTTCAGTTTTTAGAATGGACATTTTTTTTCAAACTTTTGAGGTAAAATACATTAATAAATATAATTAATATTGCAAATCTTAGCCAAGCAAATCTTGTGATCATAGAACAGGATGCATGACCTCGTCTCTCACCCAACTTTTCTGTTATGGCAATGTATCTGATATTTCACTGAAGCATCTTACAGGCTACAGCAAGTCACTGCAGGAATAAACTGACTTGCATATTCTGTGAATTAGTGAAGAACATGTCTTATACTGATAAACATGAATACTGATGAAAATCAATTGACAAGGATGTAAAATAAAGTTCTGCTGGGCAGACTGTAGAAAAAGCTACATTGATGTAGCTACCAGTCCAGTCCAGGCAAAATGCATTTGAAATACTGGTTTTTATTTTATTTGACTGCTTTCTTGATTGTCACTTCTGAGAATTCTCACATAAGTATATGAAGGTATTTCTAAATCCCTCACAAATTTTTGTTTTAAGATAAATTTCCTTTTACATGAGAATATTTTAAATTTAATAATTTAAGGTGGATTTTACTCTAGTAAATTTAGGAGGATTCTTTCTCTTCCCTCCTTGAGTGAGCCAGGAAATTACATGTCTTGAATACTTGCAATTAAATGCTGAAATCATTTACACAGCAAAGCTTATTAAGCAGGTACACATTTGTTAATAGCTTTTGTTGTCAAATTCTCCAATTACTTTGCTGACAGAAGAAAATAAACCTTTTGTTTTAACAACTGCTGTTAAAAACCTGAGGTTAAATATAGGGTGCTCATTGCATCTTCGTGCACAATTTATTTTGTTCTCAGGATAAACAAGAGCATCTATCCAAAGTGACACCACCAGAAAAGAAATACAATTTGATTATACTGTAATAACTTCTTAATGACTATGGAGTTGCTTATTGTGAAAATAACGGAGTCAAGCTTAACAGTTGAGGTTACAATTTTGTAACCATTTCTTAGCCTCTTCTTAGCTAGAACTGTCATGTGTGCTCATCATTCAAGCAAAATGAGCCTGTTTGGATGGCTCCTTTATGGGAGCTGAAGACGCAGTTCCCATTTCTCTTGTGGAAGTAGCTTACAGCTGAAGAAGCTTCCATTAGTCCTTCACCCTCTATTTATTTCCCAAGGGTTTAGATTTGCCTTTTTTTTCTTTCAGGTGTCTTTGAAGGTGATATCTTAGAGTCTCATTTTACAAAGACAGTTTACATCAGGGACAAATCAACTTGCTGTGGAGTTAGCATTTATGGTGTAAGAACAGCACATAACTTATGTAGCATTCTGATTTAGTGCCAAATAATTTATCTTTGTCTTTCTCAACAGTGACATCTTTGGTTGTTTGTATATTAACATTAGCAAGCCCCAAACTGCTAAACATGTGAGCACCCATTTCAAGGAGTACTTCAAGGATGCTAAAGGAAACTGTTGGTGTTTAGTCCACACGTTAAAATGAAACTTGTACTATATGCTAATTAATATATGTAGGTTCCACCACCTTGTATTAGAAAAAAAAGTCATCACGTATTGTCACATTTCATGTGATTATCCTTCTAGCTGATGTGGTATCAGCCTGTTTCCTCTCTGGTGATGACTAGAAAATGATAGTCCAATCTCTAGAATTATCATTGCCATTAGCTCATGTTATGAGAAATACACATACTGGATGACACCTTTTACAAAGGAAAGCTGCAAGCAGATGTACTGAGTTTAATTCAATTTTTAGTTTCATCCCCCTGTGTGTGTTAGTTTGTATTCATGACTAAACTTGTGGGGAAAATTTTAATTAGGAAAAAAAAAAAAGAAAATGGAAATGTCAGACTAGATTCTTCTGGTGAATTGTAAAAAGTCCCATCTTGGATGCTTATAGAAGAATATCTTCAGTAGAAAGTTTAGGAGCCATTTGTAGTTTGCTTATGCTCCTTATAGCCTTGATTTTGTGTTCTAAGTAATGTATCTGTAGACATACTGATGTTTATACCTAAAATGTTAACATGTTAAACCACAACACCCTTTTCTTTAATTTCACTTGACTTGACTTCCAGAGATGTGTTGATGCCATTTTTTCAGGTTAAAGGACCTGAGGCGTGACACCTTCATACCATACTGTCCTTGTTCAGCAGCAGGACAGACACTACCTCAGACGCCTCTGTACTGCTCTCTAGTGTATGGTCTGGGTCTTTCCCCCACCCTACTCTATATACAGTCCTCTCAAAATTCTGGTGAGTTTTGGATGCCTATAGTCTTTCCCCCCCGCCTTGGTTTTTGATACAAAATGACAAATATTAAAGAAAAATTGTAATATTCCGTGTTTTGCTTCCTCCTTTGAGAGTCACTATACATTGAAAGGAGGTTTTAGTGACTTTATCTACGTGAATAAATAGAACTTCAAACTGCTTATTTTCAGTTGTATGCTGATGCTTTCAAGAATCTAAAGCAGCTATTCAGAATTAGTCACCTGGAAGAGTTTTATATTTACCTGCTTAGCTTTGGGCTAATGTTTCCTGTGCTTAGAAAGATCTGACATTTGGGTAGCTTATCTTTGTATTTCTTTGACTAGCGAATGGTGCCAACTGTACTACCATATGCTTTGCAGTGACGTTAAGCTGGCTTAAGCTCTCAAGCAAGCAGAATGTTTGCATGAGAATCCTTATTATAAAAGGGGTGCAAAATCCAACAGAAGAGTGTAACTTCTGATGGAGCTAGCTTTATGTGTGCCCGCAGTCTGTGTCAATCAATCAGGCTCCTGTGTATATTATGACACTCTGTCTAGAATGTGAATAGCTGTTCAAAAATGAAACTAAACCCAAATTAATCCTATTTTTTCTGTAGTGGACACCTCAGAACATACATTTCTGTGGTGTAGCTAATTTTTTTTTTTTCCGGGTAACAAATTTGGGATTGCAAAAGAAAAATGCTGAAGTTCTGTATCAGCAAAAAAGTCTTTATGCTCTGTTCCTGATAAGCAATGTGAACAGAAAGCCAATAACTTTTATTCCATATATATATTTCAATCTTATGTGCAATTTTACAAAGTTTACACATACTTAAAGGAAAAGTCTTGTCCTCTTTTTAAAAAGGAATGCAGCATTAACTATGAGCTGCTACCAAAAATTTGCTATAGAGATACCCATTTTGCAGTTCCATTTCAGTAGTAGCCTTTTTCAGAAAAAAAGTCAATTGTAGCTGTAACATAAAGCAAGTTCTTGAACCTCTGACTTCATGATACAAGTTTAATAATGGATGTGAACTATTCTCTCTTTTCTGTTTTGTAGAACATGGAAAGGAAACCAAAAATGTTGCTTTGGTTTTGAATGTATATTTGCAGGGAAGGCCTGCAACATCTTAGTACACAGATAATATAACGCTTGCAAAATTGAGACTGCAATTTGAGGTGCTTTACATGGATCATATCATAAGCTCTAAGTAGTTCAAAGCCTTTATAGTCTTTTGTCCAGTACTTCCATTGTACAGGTAGCTGCTCTGATCATCTTTATTCAGCCAGTGTTGTATGTTGAAATGCATACATTTTAATATAAATATGCTCTTCTATATGTACTAGCAATTTTTATATTAAAATATGGTTGTTCGGGCTTCTGTGTTTTGATATGCTTGCTCCTTAAATTAGAATACTATTTCATGTCCCCAGTACCTTCTATCTGTAGCATCTTTCAGCTGACTCTTCTTGCCATTCAGCAGCTTGCTGCTCTTCTGAAGAGAGGTAAAATAAGAGGAAATACAAAGTGGTTGCCTATGAACCATCTAGATCTGGCCAGGCTTATCCCCCCTTCCCAGACTAGAAGGGTGAATGCAGTTCAGCAAGCTACATCTTGATGGATTGCAGTTCTCTTTAAAATGGCCAGGTTTCCTTCCACAGACACTTCTGTTGAAAGGTACTTACTATGCAAGTCCTCCTACAGATAACCTATAAAGCAGGATAGGTAATATTTGCAAAATCCTGCCCTTGGAATGGAGAAACTATCGATGGAACCATGGTGGCAAAGGCAGACTTAGCTTATGTGTGCTTCTGGCTACTTTACAAAGTAGGTAAAACTGCCTATAGAAAATGGAGGACTATTACCTAACAAGTTTTAATTTCTTTCTAAGTCTTGAGCATAACAATACCTTTCTGCCTCCACCAAATCAAGGGCCCCAGTGTTGGGAATTGTATAAATATATAATAAGCAAACAAGTTTAAATTTGTTTCTATTCCCCACGTGCATGAATCACTGCAACAAGAGTAAGAAATCAATATTAATAATGTCTATTATAGGAGTAGGCAGGGGTGAAGGGAAGGGAAAGGAATGATAAGTTTTGCATCAATTTACTACATGCTTAAAATAAAATGTCTTCCATTTTAATGGGGAGTTGGCATTTTCAGCGGTATCCAAAGGGGAGGCTGTGAACAGACTTTGGCAAACACAGATGCTCTGTCTGTGTCCTGAGAGCTCTGACTGGCTTGTGGCAATGGGATGTTACTTCTGGCACTGTGTGGGCTTGATGATCTGCTGAGTCCCTGGCATACCAATCTGTGTAGCAAAGATCTGTGAAGACATCAAGGACTTGGCAGCATTTTATGTATCTTAGCAATACAACAAGCCTCAATTTGCCAACAGGTATGGCTGCATGAGTTCATTCACTGAATGCAGAAACAAAAGCCAGCTTTTCAGTGAGTGAGAGGGGAAAGAGGACTTCTTGCCAGCTGCATTACTCATTAGTCCTCTTAACCTAGCTTAACCCTTTTGTGCACAGTGAAGCTGTGAGGGAGCAAGGAGTGTTTGAATGCTTTGTGGATGTTTTCTGCATTTGTTCATCAGCGGCTGCTGTAGAGCAGCTGGCCATGCTGCAAGAGTGAAACTTTAAGAATGTGTTTCCAGATCTGCTTGGGCTGTTTGCCCTCCAGTTTGTGAGGCTGTTGTTGAAGGTATGCAAAGATCACAGATACTGCACTGGAGAGCAGTAGGATATCTGCTTAAGACATTTGGGATAGTGTATGCATGGACTATCCATTTTTCACCATAAATCCTGTTTGCCCTGCAATTAGCTCAGAGCTTGCGTTGCAGAATGATGTGAAATGTGATCAGGTTCTTCCATGAAACACATGTGCAGTCTCTCTGCTTTTATTTTTGTATACTGGTTACTGGTGCTTATACCATAATGAGATATTTTTGCACATTACCCTGTTAATTAATATTGGACTGAAGGAAGACAACAGGTTGATACCACTTCATCTCCAAATGCAAGCTGAACGGATATTAAGTATGTAAAACACTTAAAGAGCAGACTGCAGCCTCCAGGAGGGTGCCTTCATTCTTCTTGCACAGTTTTGGGACTTCCTGCCCTGGCTGCCAGTAGTGCTGTAACTCACTCCTGGCTATCTACCAGGCCTGAGGAGCAATCTTTAGGTAGACAGCATTACCTATGCTTTACTTAAGCCCACTGGAGTGGGGAAGCACCTTGCTGGGGAGCTGGTGTGAGTGGGCAAGAAGGTCTCTGGGCTCTGTTTTAAAGGGCCATACCCTCTCTTAGGAAGAGGGCGCAGGGGGAGGGGTGAGGGTAAGATATGTGCTTCAGGCATAGCACACTAGAGGTAAGGTATCTCAGCTTCTCCCATCTAATGATCTCCTGCTTAGCCCTTGATACATCCATGACTGATCTATAATGAGTTGCCTTCTGTGGAGAAGATTGTCCTCATTTAAAAGCTTCAGTTCAAAAAGCTTCTCTGATGTACTGTGTATATTAATTGCCCAGACATATGTACATTACAATTTCACCTAATCTTTTCCAGGTATCCTGAAACTTCCTTCTGTGTAAACTTTGCAAATTCAAAGGAATGTCACAGAGAACACTTTACATGGAATGAAGTTAGGAAAGCTTATCTCTTAAAAATGTAAAACCTATAACAAAGACGTTGCACTGTTCCTGTTTCACTGATTTTGTTTGTGGCACTGTTCCTGTTTCACTGATTTTGTTTGTTGTTCTTTCATCTTGCCACCACCAAATACAAACAGAAAACTCAACTGAAAAGACTCAGTTAAAAGAGCATGGGATTTCAAAGGACTGGTAGAAAAAACCACCTCCATGTATGTTAGCAAAGCACTGGAAGTGTGTCACATGATCTTAGAGAATCCCAACGGTCCATGAAAGCTTGCTTTCTGGATGTAGCTCCACAGCATTTGAAAATGATCTCCTTGGTGTGGCCACACTCCAATCCCGCTTGCCCTTCAGCTGAATATTTCGTCTCTTTCTGGCATAGTAATTGTTGAACTGGAGGCTGGTTTCAAACAGAATTTATCATAAGTAGAGATTTCAAAGTGAACTACTTAAAGGTTCTGTTAAAATAAGAAACCAAACTTAATAAAAGTACTGAGCTTAAGGCTTCTTTGTTGGTGCAAATCGTTATGCAAAATTATTATTTTGTTTGCCTGGATGCCTGTTGAGTCAGCTTGTACATACCGGAGTAGAAGTATCGATGTCAACACCACATATAATGTTTGGTAGCTAGGGGGCATAAAAGCGATTGCAAGATGCAGATTTGAGGGTTGACGCAGTGGCTCTTATGGGGAAGAGAAAGTGATTCGTGTAACATGGCTTTGTAACATATTAAGGTGGAGAAAATATAAATCGTGCATATCTGTAAGAAATCATGCCTGAAGAATAGCCTGAGTTTTATTGCTTGTAAAATTAAAAAGTTGTATGTATTAGGTTGATTGGGTAGAGGTAAGAAATCACTCCTTGAATTGGCCCAAACTAACTGGTGATGTTTAGGAAACACTTATAAAATAGTGCTCTGTGCCACTGCAAGCAGAGTGAGCCTGAGGGAAAACTATATCCAGAATTTAGGATAATTTAGCTTTGCAAAGGGACACAAACTTAATATGTGGGAGGTCTGAAAAGAAAAAAAACCTCCAACCTCAGGGTTGGAGGTAATACTTTATAAGCATAAACATGGTTACAATTACTGCTAACTGTATGCTGATGTTCCTTGGGAAAGGCAATATGCACTCGAAGAAGGGGCAGTTTAGATCCATGTGTCTTAAACTGCAAATCAGTAGTTCTCTGAGATAGTGGATTGGAAACCAGGTATAACTTTTAAATGGCAAAAATGGTCTTCTATTAAAAAACATACCTGTTTTGGAAGTTATACACAGGAAGCAGTTACGTTCCCTAATACTCCCAGTCAAAGCTGGGAAGATAAGTAATTAAAGGAAAAAAAGTTGGCGCATGAAGTAACAACAAATAGCCTGTACATTGGAATATATATTTTTTAAGAAAAAACAAACACAGTAATACTGCATATTGCTTCTTAAATTATTTGTTACATGTTTTAATAAGTAGCCTGTTATTTAATAAATAGCCTGATTTTCCAAAACAGCTGAATATTTTAAATATTTCAAAAATACTCTTTTGATGAGCAGAACCTGCTGCGTATTTGGTAACATAAAACATCTGAGGGTCTACAGAAAAACCTTAATTTTAAAATCCCATTAAAGACAGCAAAAAAAATCTTGGGTACAACTTTGGTTATTATTGGCTAGAAATACTACCAAATCCATGTATCAGCATTCACATACACCCTGCCATCTTCAAGGTTTCATCAATGCATTAGAAGGGGAATAGCACTGTGTGTTAAGCCTGACTTTTTCTGGGCTTTTTTTTATTTTATTTTTTAATACACCGATGAGCTCATTTCCTGAACTGATTTTCCTCCGTACTCAGCAATAGAAATATGTGGTTTACCTCAAGTTACTTTTGAAGAATTACTGCTGCACAGTTAATCTGCCTGAATAACATTTTTAAGATTTTTTCAAATCATGAAAGGGGATTTGTCCCAGAAGTAGGTGAAGCAGGCAGCCTGGTAATACTCAGCCTTCACTCCACAGCTATCCAAACAGCTAAAGCAAGCTTGATTCTATATAAAAAGCATTGATTGATGTTCAAGGGGGGCCCATTTGAGGTGATGCGTGAACTGGGACCCCCTTATGGTCCAGTCAGCAGTCTTTGCTAGGTGATCTATTGGGAAGTTTTCCCCCACCTGACCTAATCCTCAGTGTTTGTGCCAAAATATCTTTCCTGGAAATTATTCTTAAAGACATTGCATAGTTTATTTTAAAAAATCTTCTGCGTTGACTCCAAAATGAAAGAATATATAAATGAATGAGATTTCATTTTAAAAAATTTCAATAATTAGATATACTTTTGAGAGATTATTTAAATGTACTTTTAATTTCATTTTCTGCTGATAATAATACTTCCTTTATAACAAATGTTAATTCCTAAGTTATTTCTAGTCCTGACTCTATATCCAAATGTAATTTCTTTTTTTCTGTTTCATTGATAAGGAAAATATTTTAAACTTCCAGAAAAATATAAGTTTTTAATATATAGTACCCCTCAAAATTTAATGTTACAGAAGTTTGAGAAGGAAAAATTGGGGCCACCTTTGTAACTCACTTATAAAAGAAAACACTGATAGTGATAGAATTAAAGATCTCTTTTTAAATAAGTAGACACACATATTGTTTATGTCATCATAGAAGGACATGGATTTTTGGCTTATTTAAGTGCTACCCTTGTCTACCATAAAGCATTTGTGCAAACAATTTACATTTTCTGTTAGTAGTAAACCAAAGAATCATAAGGGGTTTTTTTGAAAACAAAGTCTCAATATCATGGCTCTAAGAACCTCTCAAGTACTGATTAATTTAACATCAGAACCCAGTACAAGGGTTTGTTTCTTCAATTTAGCTGCTTTCTTTCTGAGAATTTATAAATGCTGGCTAATCATCAACTCTGCTGAATGCTTCTACTGCTTAGTAAACGCATCTTGAAAAAATGCGGCATTTTTCACTTGGCTTAAACTAATCATTGTGTTTCATTAAAAGGAGGTTGTTCTTCCCATTTTAAAGCTTCGTGGTTGCTGGTTCTCAACCTGCTGTTCACTGAGAATAGAAGGATTTATTGTATGGTGAGAAGAGCAGGATGGTTATAGTTTTGCATGGGTTTGTTGTAAAAAATGCAACTTATTTTTTAATAATTGTTGTATGATTTCAGGGGATGGCAGTTGCCTTGGTGTCAGTTAAAAACTTGATCAGAGTTTAAGAACCGAACCTTTAGTACATGAGAAAAAATAGGGGCTTTCCTTCCCAGCTTAGCTACACTTTATTTCATTCTATTATTTCCAAAATAATAGTTGTTGCTTCAATCTTAAAATATACTTTTATTTAAATGGAAATGCAGCAGTAGCTGGATTGCTTTATTTAATACTCCTTTCACAGGTGGGGGCTGCAGAAATGTATTCTTTAAAAGCTCAACTAGAATGGGATAAGGCGATGACTATACTTTTAAAAAGCACTGTGATTTTAAAAACAAACCAACTAACAAAAAAACCCACCTTCAGCATATCTGTATGAGATATGTGATGGGTGGAAGGGTTTGGGCCCCACAAATCTCCTGTTGTATTGCTACGTTTTATTATTAAGCTCCTTATAGTTATTAGATCATAACATAAGGACTTTGGCATTGTTCATATTAAAAAAATACTTAAACTAAGCTAAGAACTAATATAAATAGTTCTCCTTCATAGACTGTGTTCTTCACAGATTCTTAGAATTGCAAATGAAATAAGAAAAAAAAGTGTATTGTACAGGATTTAGTGATTATTTTGTTACTTTATGGAAACCACCTTCTCTAAGCCTAATCTGAAAGAAAATTGTTTATAAGCTTCTTCTATCATTACTCTCTGACTTCTTGTTTCTTACCTAAAATGGATTTGGTGGCCAGGTGGTAGCAGCATCATCTGCTGACATCTTGGACATCAGTTTGCATAGAGAAGGATGTACTGGTAATGCTGGAAGCTGTGTTTTAAGAACTAATAGCAGGTGCTCTGCTTTTTCAGAACACTAGAGTGTTCTCGAGTCTGGTCAGTTGTCCCAACATTTTGCCTTGTTTGCTTGGAAAGAAAGGCTGCTAAATGCCTGTGGTTCCAGTTTCTTTAGTAATGTGACCATGGAAGTTTTTATGCTGTGTTTGATCTACATTTGTTTCTGGCATTCCTCACAGATTTTCTGTAGTAAATATTAGCAGATAATGGCATGAAATAAAATTAAGAAAAGATTAAAAAAAAAAGGAGAGAATAGGGGCAGAAATAGGGAGCATTCACACTGAAAATTATATTACAAGAGTTGCAACAATTTTTAGGTGTAGTTTGTTTGGTTTTTTTCCAACCAAAACTGACACCTTTCTCTAGCCCTGTATTGGATTTATAATTTCTTATGAAAGAAGGAGTGTAATTTTCTTTAAAAGCATTCACTTATTTGTGAAAAGCTTCAATTCTGACTGAGAATATGTGCACTATCCAGAAATAAGTACTTGGGTTTTTACTTTCTGACAGAATGTAATGGAGAATCATTAGCCGTTTCTACACTCTAGGTTTGTATGTTCTTTCAACATGAGAATGAAGGTGAACTAAAACTGCAGATAAATAGATGCATCAGAGAAGGCATGAGATTCTCAGACTCACTGGCAATTAAGAAGAGTAATTCCCATGAGCTATAGCCTCAAGTGTATGAATCATATGGACAATGCATGAATTAAACAAGCGGATGAGTTGAATTTTAGAAATGTTTGGTTCCCCTCATCTCCACCCTACCATTATTCTAGTCCATGCATCCTTTTAAGGTGCTTTTACATTTAATTGCTCAGCAATTTAAGTTGAACCTATTTCAGGGCTGATCATTATATACTTATCCTGATATTGCAATGGATTCAATAAACATGCAAAAGAAGTAGATGATTCTTTAACTCTGTGAACAAATACTTCAGCCATTTGACTTGTTTGGGCTTGGGATGCCTGCATGTATCCCCCCCTAAAAGTAAACAAATTTTCATTGAAATCAGATGTAGCAACTGATTTGGAAAGTAATAGTTATTAAAATGGTTCTTGGGCTTTTTGGTCTTTGGGGAATTCCTGTTGGCATCTAAATGAAAGATGCATACTTTACAAGATTCCTATATTCTTCTAGTGCTCTGGAATATCAGTCATGTGGTTTGACTGACTTTCAGGCTTAAATGCAGATGATGAGGATTTTTATTTGTGTAATTGTAACAAATATGTATTTCTATCAGTTTATGTTATGATACTGCTATAAAACATTTGGAAAACCAAACTTGTCTGAACGCATACTGTCAGTATGATGCAGATACTAATCTTCAGTGCATTCTGCTTGAGGCTGTAGCTTGTAAGTACTGTTCATTTTAACAGATATTGGGTTTGAAAAGCTTGTGATTTCTTTGAAACTTCAGTTTAGGTATGCTATTAATTCTGACCTTGGGTTGCGTGGAAGAATCTTATTAATTAACTTATTGTGAGATACCTGAACAACATCCCTTTATATACACAGCCTATATGGCTGTTTCTGATACTTCTGCATCTCTACTACTTATGTATAAATGAATTAATAATGTTTGTAAATAGAAACACTAGAGACCCCAAAGACAGAATTATGTATATTCTTTTTTCTTTCAAATAAGAAAGTTTTCATGCAAAGAAAGCATTATGAAAATTTTAATTTCCTCTGATTTAGATCATATTTTCTGTAAAAGATTATTCAAGTTTGTTTGTTTGTTTGTTTTTTGGTGCTGGGGGAAGTTCTATTTCTCTTAAATAAATACTAACTTACATTATTCCTTTAAGAGACCGAGAAAACTTTGGAACTACATAGTAAGTCTCACTTTCAAAAATGTCTAAATGGTCTTTAGGTCCTTTTGAGAATGAAATTTTGACATTAAATAATTTCAGAACATGCAAATACTTCACACATTATCTTTACAGAGAAAAAACTTCTCTCTAAACCTATGCCACAGAAACTTCCACTTTTTAAAAGAACACAGGTCTTTAGGAGCAGTGGAGAGGATGAAGGAGATCAGGAAAGAGCATGCTTTGGGTCAGTAGTGACAGAAACCATGGAGAGACTGTATGGATGGAAAAATCAAAACCTTTAAATGTTTTCCTAATCAAAGATAAACTCAGCATAGGTCACCATTTGAACAATTAAGGTATGTAGATACTAGAAAGAAATATTTCAATTGGGAAAATATGGACTGTCTGACCTCACTGTTCTACCGTTTTGCATTTTTCACTAGTCTTGTTTCTTTTATTAGATTATAGCCCTTATCTTGCAAGTGCTCTCTACATCCAAACACTGTGTGACCTTTACTGCTGAATGCCAAATTTACATATGCTATATTGGGAACACATTTGTGTGTACAGAGTACAAGATACTGAAGTTGTTAAATGGCCCAGTTTACCAGAGCTTGTGTCTAGTAAGTGTCAAAAGCAGCAAGTAAAATTTATTTTTTCCTCTTAATACATGGCTAGTATTATATTATACTATTATTCTGGGGAGAAAAAAAAAGAAATATAATGGCTTCTTCATACAAACAGTCCAGGAGGGTCTGCCATAATCTCTTTGAATGGGCCTTACTGTATGGTAATATGAGAAAATCTTGCTTTTTAGAAGCTACTACCAGTAGTCAACTCTGACATTACTTAGAATACTTTGATCACCTAAAGGAATCTTTTAAATCTCTATTATTTTTTGCTGATTATAAATTCTGATGCATTTATCTAATGTTTCAGAAATTACTGTAGCCATTTGGTCTGAGTAGCAACCAATTTATGACAGCTATATCTTACCAGTCAAAGTGTCGCTCCCACAAAGCATCTGAATTCTGCGTGTAAAGAGAATGAACTTTCAGTGAAAGAAACTTTCTTCTCCTTCCTTACTTAACTAGAAATGAGAACAGTTGGAAAACAAACTGAATTCTGATAAATGTTCATCAGAATTTGAAACTTGCAGCTGATCTGTTTGTAGGCAGAAAATAAGACATGTTACTTGGAGCAGATCAGCTGCAAATTAGCAAATGTACAGTTGTCATAAGTTTCCTGAATGTGATAGGGTTACATTATATTTGAGTTAAATAACAACAATATTAGTGTAGTAATCAATTATGCAACTGAGACACCTGAAAAATTCAATCTTTTAGTTCACTTATTACACAATAACAAATAATTCTAGGTCTTTTTTTTGTGCTGCATGTCTTTGTCATCTGTGTAGACATCAGAGAATAACAAGAATGTAGTATCGATGCTGGTAATGATTTGTTTGATGGATAAATGTTGTGGAATATCAGCTACTGAACTACTCAACCTTACTTTACCATACCTTACTTGAGTTTTTGGTTGTCTGGGTTTCAAATTCTCCTGAAAGCAGTGTCATGGGTTTGGGTCTGGTTGACAGCAGTGCTCAGAGGAAAGTAGGTGACAGCTCCCCATTACTTTTTTGTTTGCTTGCTTTTTTTGTGTTTATGTTGTAATTTTATACTTTTGCTGAATTCATATTCTTTCAGGCCTGTCCTTTTCCACAATAGCAAAACAAATTTAAAAGTCTGGACTAAGACTGGGTTTTGAACTAACCTCTTTCATCTGGAGACTCAATTGCAAATGAAACTAAATGTGGGCTTATTGTTGTCCACTCAACCATATGTTATTCAAGTTAGAACTGTAATTAGCCAATTCAGCTGATGTTCTAGATGGAATGAGGTGTGGTCTAAAAGCCCTCAGGTAATCTTACCTGTTCTTGATCTTTTCTTGCATGTGAAATTTGACAGGTTAAATTTGGGCTGGCAAACCTCAAGACAGCAAACGAAGCCAAGCTCTGTAATGCTACCAAGGAGTAAAGTACCAGCAGAAAAGTACATCACGGTAGGGCTCAGTGAACTTGCTGATACAGAACTTGGATTTACTGTAACTTTTATGGCCTTACAATATATTGAAATTCAGTCTCCAGTGAATATGCAGGAAGGCAAACTTAAATCATCATAACTTCCCTTTCATTCCAGATGGTTTCTATAGGCTTCTGAGATTTACCTTCAACATAGAGTGTATTTGTAGTTTTAAAATTTATCATAACAATTCTTTTTGCTACTAGCTTTGGAAAAGCACTGTAATTTCTTTAATGTAATGGGAATGTAGGGAAGTGTAGTATATCGGTTCTATAAAACCTAAGCTCCTATCCATAGCTCCACTAGTCTTACTAAAGGATAAAAAAAAGGTAGGTCCAGAAAAGGTATTGACTCTGGATATGGAAATCATCTAGGTCTGATCTACACTGTCTCCCATACTGAAGAACAAAGTCTTGTGTAAACAGATGGCTGGTTTATGCTATCATTGTTGAAACTGGCACTCTGGAGTCTAATTTCTAACTGTTTTCTCCCTTCTTTCCCTCTTTTATTTCTGTTGTGAGAATTGGTATTTCAGAACCATTCATTGTGGAAATTGACCAGTTTTGCTTTTCTAAAATACCCAGTGCCAGGTCAGATACCTCAAAATCTTGGGCTAAACTAATCTGCATGAGATGAAATGAAATACAAAATTGCTTTGACTTTTCTTTATATTGTCATGTTTTAATTAACCTTTTAAAAACTAATACTAATCTTTGCAAAGTACTACTCTTTGCAGACAGTAGCATGATAAAGGTATAAATTGTATTAGCTTGTAATATTTTGAGGGCACTTGCTTGAGATTGAAGCCCTACTGGGTAAAATAAAGATTCTCCAGAAGTTTTAACTAATCACAGAGCCTGCTTCTGGGTGTATAGGTAGTTTTAGTGTTCCTCAAATTTATTTGAGAGAGCCAAGATTAAATACAAGTAATAAAAAAAGAAATAGTGAGGCTATCATTAATGATTTATTATTTTTCCTTAAATTTGTTGTTCACATATTAATGACCATTTTTAAGACTTAAAAAGCCCACATTTATTGGAACCAATAATCTAAAGTTTTTTACAAAAAAGTAACAATAGTTACATTATAGCTTTCTGATTATCCAGGAAAGAAGCCTTAATATTTTTTGTTCTGTGGGGTTTTCTTGTTTGTGTTGTGGGTGTTGATTTTCTTTTTGACAGAGAGTACTCTTTTGAATGTGGAATTTGTTTATGAAAATTTCTAAAAAAGTAAGGTGAAATTAAACTATATAGAGATTTTTATAGCCCTATTTATGCATTATATTGTAAGCTTGCAACATTTGCTATTTTAAAAACCAACATTAAGCAGTATATAGAAATACCTCAGACTGGAATTTAGGAACTTCTGGAAAGGCAAACGTGATGCTATTTTTTCTGACACATAGTAAACTTCAATAATAGTTTCTGTTTTTTATCTCCAGTTTGCGAACAAACACAGTGTGAAACGCACTCTGGCTTCAGTATTATCAAATAGATTATCAAATCATGCATTTCGTGACGTGTCCTTTTAAGCATAGGGCTCCTCAGTTACAGTTTAATAGCGCAATCAAATGAGCTGCAAGTTACATTGGAATTTTTTCTCTACCTACTCTTGTGATCAGAATCTTAGGGTAGAGACACTCTCAGTACATGTGATAAGAGGAGAGAATGAGGGGAGACGGATCGCTACATTACTTCCTTCATGTTATTTTTGGATATGACTAGCATTCCTCCCCTTACACACACCCTCTTTTTTTCCCCAGCCCCCATCTCTTACATGCATTACAAGCTCATACAAACACTCTCACGTACTCTGAAGCAAAAGCAAGAGCAACAGCTGGACTGAAGCCAGAGGACTTAAACTCCGCTTCCTCGTTGCCAGCAGGCTTTGTTCTTTGGAATCAGTCAGAACTAGGGAGAACGTCTTCATTGCCGATCGTGAGTGGTTGGAATTTGGCAACTCAGCTGTCTATTAATTTTTTCTGTGCTCTTCTGCAAACTAGGCTGAATTTAGAGCAGCAAAGCTAAGAGCTGGGGACAGTCAAGAAATAAAGGATCCAGAGACCATCAGCTATCAGCTTCTTTGTGGGGGGTGGGGGTCCATCTGTTCCACAACGGTAAGTGCCAGCATTAAATGTGTATAAAGATGCAAGAAAATAAGGTGCTTTAGCTGTTTTACTACAATAGGGGAGGGGAAGAAAGTATGTGAGTGAATCATACAGTGTCTGCTTAGTTATAGTGGTCTCAGAACAGTGCCTAGCAGTAAAGTGTTCTTCATTTCTCCCTTTCCAAAAAGCACTGTAAGAATGTATATATTTTAGCAAAATTACTAAGTACCTGTACAATTCTGGAAAGCTTTCCAAATGGGTTTTCTGCAAATCTGTTTTGTTTTGAAACGTGTGTAGTATAGAGTAACTTTAACTAGCAGAGTAACCCATTTGTTTTAAGTGCAAGAGCTGAACCTGGGAAGTAAAGATCTTCCATCACAAAAGATACAAATAGAACTAAAATTCAGGAGGATGGGGGAGTGAAAAAGGATGAGATACTTCCTAAGACTGTTTAGGTTATAGGAACGCAAAATAAACTCGTTTTAAATGATTGGCATCCATTCAGAGGACACACAGCCCTCCTCCCCTCCCCCGCATTAGAAGCCAAGTGAATCTGTTTTTAAAAACAGAAAGCTTTGAGGGTCTACTGTTCTAGGGCATGCAAGTGAAAGCTAACGTACAATGTAAAATAGTGTATGCTTGGATTAATGACTCTCAGAGAGAGAGGACAGGAATTGCAAAAAGAAACTTGGTTTTCTTCCAATAAGAAAAAATTTTTAGCTGTTCTTGCTTTATAAAAGCGTTAACACTGCTGCCTTTTAAGTTTACTAGCAGAATGGATTGCTTTGTTACAAGCACCTTTTTTTTTTCATTTCTATGTCTTGCCTTTTGGAAAAGTTTTATAATGATCAGCACAGCAGCAGGTTAATCCAAATTCCTTGCTTTCAGAAATGCCATCTAGCTGTCAGAGGAAATACACTGTGGGGACGCATGTGTTTTAAAGCTACTGATAAGCACTGCTATCAGCATGCTATTATGTCTTGGTACATGGGTTATCTTAATGAAGCGATAAATAAGAAACCCTTGAAATCCAAAAGTTCAACTGTGTAATAAATTTGACAAAGGGGGAAAGACCAGGTGATTGAATGTACTTTAAAAGAAAAAGATACTGGGACAATAAACCCGAAAAGAGGAAAGCTTTTCTTTCCCTTCCCATAACTCTGGCTATTCAAGTAGTATTCTCAGCTGCTTCAAGTAGTTATTCCAGTATTTTGTGTTGACAAGGTGAGCAGTCCTTCCCCCTACCCCCTTATTAACTGCTGGTTATCAGGGATTTGTGAAGGTGAATCTAATCACATGAAAAATATGCTGAATGAGCAAATGGGTGATTGTGCAAAGTATAGCAGGCACAGTCAATTAACTGTTTGTTTGAGGTCTGTAAGTTTGTTTTTTCTAATTCAGAAAGTCGTAACCAAAGCTCTCCCATTCTGACTTTCACCCTTCATTTGGAAAAATACCCTGCTTGGTGTGGTAATTGGTAAAAACGATGCGCTAAATTCCATTACTATGGAATGACTGCAAAACAGTGCTCAGCAGGATAGTGTGCAGTATGTTAGGATATTGGGGGTGTTTAGTACACATTTTGTTTACCATGTACTGAGGCACTTCTTTCTATAGCAGTTACTAGCTCTATTTATGGCAAGTTATTCACTGAACTGGAATCACACGCTAGAACTAGCAAAGATTCTTTTTCAGAGCTAAAAATGGAATAGTGTTTTCCTGAGTTGGGCTCCCCCCTGCTGATGGCACCATGTCAGGTTGCCTCAGCAGCTGCTTTCAGTTTCACAATTTACATGGGTGCTATAATGACATTTTTTCTCATTGATGTGGTGGAAAAATCTGACATCTTTATGCTGTTTTTCCTGCTTTGATATGTTAAAGCATATTTTCTACTGTCTGTGAGGTTTGGCAATGAGTGTTGAGTTCAGAGATGGGCCTGTACCAAAACCCCTGGATTCCAATATCCATGAAGTATGAGGAGGTTAATAACTGGATCCAAACGTCTTGGCTCTGGCCTGTTCCTGTTTTAAATGCACATCACTTTGGCCACATGTTTAAATTGTTTTTTGAGGTGATTAAGACTGAAAGAAATCTTTCAGGCTGCAGACAGACTTTTAAAGAGGAAGTGGCATTTAAGAATCACAGTTAGTTAAGCAAGCTTGCTCATTTGCTGTTTAAACTTGACTTTTAGGAGCCTCAAAGGAATTACATTCCCCTTCCTCTATTATAACTTTAGATGTAAGTAATATTTTGGAACTCATTCTGAGATGTGCTGAGAAAGCTAAGGTGCTTTGTGCCTGTTGTTCCTATTTGCTTGAGTGGAGCAGTGGAGAAGGCTAGCGGCATTCATTCAGGTAATGCAGGTACCTCCAAAGGTTTTTTTGATCCTAAGTGATCTGCCTATAAGCTTTTAAAAAAGTGCCACATACATACTCATCTGTGCAAAAAAATTGTGGTAGCCCATGGTAAGAAATAGTATAGTGCAGTGTAAGGTGATGCACAGATTGTTACTGAAATTATGGTTATTCTGCTTTTTTAACTGATCAACTTCTCTGAGCCTGGCTGGCTTAATGGATTCAATGGCTCTCTGTGAATACAATTACACATGCATCTGCCAGCTGCTTGTGGTATCTCTGCTTCAGCAAGAAAAGCTGTTCTTTGGCTGTGTTGGCTCACTGTGGTTTGTGGCACACAACATTGATTTATTAGGCAGTAGTGCATTTTTTCCTTTTTTGCTTGAATGATTGAACTGTGATGTCACTTTTTGTCTTGGCTTTAACCTTTTAAAGAACTTTTTTTTTTTTGCTGCAGACTGGTCTCTTAACACTAAGGAAGTGGGAAATGTCCCAATGTTCATTGCAGAGCAACTCTGTCTACCCCAGCACATTCCAGGGCCACCGAATCATTTGTGGTGAGAGTGATTCAGATCTGGTTAAGATGATTTAAAAGAGAGGTTATGGGCATACTGCATTTGTGCATTTAAGAAAATACAGTGAGTTTTTTACTGCCTGATTGAGACCACATGGCTCCAACTTAAACTTTTTTTAACGTGGAAATTGTTGGCTGGATGTACTCAAATTATTTTTTTTTTTTCTTTTAATTGCCTAGAGGCTGAGTTGGGATCATAGCATTTAATGGTAAGGTCAGGGTTAAAACAAATAGTTTTTAATGTTCCTTTGAATAAAAGGAGAAGTGGCTTCTTTGAATATTTTGCATAGCGTACAAACATGCCCTCTTAAATGAGAGCAAATGTATCTCAGGAACGATTTTGGACATTACAGGATAACTGGTGACCTGATTTGAGAGAGAGAGTGAGGAGGACAGAGATAAGGGAAGATCTCCCTGTCATAAATCACAGTAAATATGATCCATTCCAAATACATTATGGAAAGTATGAAAAATAAAAAGGAAGGACAATGACCTTTTTGATTGTATAAAGTTTAATTGCTTGCTCTCAAAGTTAGCATTTTGGACTGATCTTAAGAGCAGTGAAAAGTTTATATTATTAAACACTTTATTAAACTGTTGTAATTATCTAGAACAAAGTATATCCCTAATCTGAAGGATGAGATTGTAATAATCTATATTGTAGGCACTTTGTACTATTATATTCATTTCATGCATATTGTTTATTCTGAAATAGTTACTCTTAACCAAATTTTGTTCCTCCCTCAGTACTGTCATAGTCCTTTCTTCTCAATTATATCCTTTCTCCCATAAACTGATGCATAGCACTTGATAGAAGACTTTCATCCAAATCTCCTTCAGATGTGAGTATTAGATGGTGAATGTTTTTTATACAGATACTTTCTAAATGAGAAAAAAAAGTCCATGGAATTTAAAATTTAGAAAACAGATCGAAAGTTATAGCATTGAAAAATACTGTTTATTCTTGCCTCTGGTTGGAAGATGAAGCAAAGATGAAGAACAATTCCTACAATAGTTCTGCATACACGGTAATTTATCTAGAAATAATATATAACTATTATTCTACAACAGCAAATCCAATAAACAATGATAAGCTTTGTTTCTGTCTTTAGGTATTGGGGTAGCAAATTTAGCTGGCTGAAACTGGGAAAAAAAAAAAAAAAAAAGAATAATCAGTCAAATAGCGTGTACATCCTTTTGAACTAGTTTCTTGCTTAATGTTACTTCTCTCTCTAATTTCCAGGACATACATGGACTTTGTTCTTAACTTAAAAAAAAGGATAAAAACAAAAAAAATCTGCAACCTTTAACCAGGGTTCACAAATCACTGTTAGTTAATTTCTGTCTCACATAAACTACAATGTAAACGTTTAAAAGTTATTTGCAGTTTTTTGTAACTTTGAAGTGCACAGTGCAGATGGGAAAGCTATTAGTATTTCTGAATAACTGCTGTGAGAATTAATCAGAGGTCAAAATGTATACTACAGCACCTTGACATTCCTGCCTCTGATATGTTATTGTGTTGCGTCAATGTGCAGTTTTACTGTGTTAACGCATATTAAATATGTAGAACCAACCTGAACTGGTTTTATACTAGACAACCTTAATTGTAGTATGGATAAAACAGTACAGTTTTTCTACCAAAAAAAAAAAAAAAAAGAAAGCATGGTCTTTATGGTGCCCAGTCTTAAAAAGCGCATCTTGTGTCTGAAATCTTTGACAAATTCCAGAGCCCCTCAGTGCTTTACAGATCAAGTGAAGCAGTGGTGGTAAGATTCTGCTGCATAGTGTAGGTGGGAGTATCCCTGTGTCTTCATATAAAGACCAGAATATTCTGTTCTTTGACACATCTCTGGGCCAGCTTTGATAGGGCTGCTGAGGGTATGCAGGTATTAATCTGTAACTAGATGGACATTTGTCATTCTTCCCAAACTTAATGACTACTTACATGGCTTTTCTGACTGTAAAGCTGGTGCAATCTGCATTGCATTGCTCATATATAAAATAGATCCCTTCTCTTTAGTCAGTTTTTCAAACAGTGGAGAGATGCAAAATGAAAAAAAGGCTGGAAATAAGATCAGGGAATTCCAGGATTTACATGGGCCACAGCAAGCATATATAAATTCTAGTCATTGCAAAAAGGAGTAGACCTTAAAGCAGTCTTGGGTGTTGACCCTCAACCTGTTAGATTCCTATGGAATTTTTTATTTTCCAGTAAAACCTGCTTTTGGTACTGTTTCATATTTCAGTTTTCATAATGGTTGTGAAAAATACACATGGTATGCTTTGAGGCATGGCTGGCTAGGCCAATGTATGTTGGTAGGTGGGAAGAATCTTGGAAGTGATGAATGTTTGGAGCAAGTGGGCACTGGCTGCAGCTACGCAGATAGTGACCAAAGCACATAGCAAGGGTACATGCATGCTTTTGTATCATACCATATTGATGGCTGGCAACCACAAATATAAACTTGTCTGATAAGGCTGAAACCAAAGTCTCAGGTGAGAGCCATGCTGTGTCTTGCAGCTAGTGAGAGCATGTAAAGGTGCTTTAACTGATACCTGAAAAGATAGCATCAGTTAATCATTGTTAATTAGGCCAACATGATGCCTAGTCCTCAGGTCTGGCTTAGGCAGTAAGTGTAGTCCTCCTCTAAAGAGAGTCCTTGTGAGTTTTGAAATGCACAGTAATGCAGCAGTTAACCCTAATGACAAGTATCTATTTGGATAAACCAGGTAAGTCCGATTTTGCCTATGCTATGAAATTTCTGTAAAGGGATGCTGTGTATAAGGATGCTGAGGAAATGGTGGCATAAGTTTTGCTGCCTTGGGAGAACTGAGGCTCCAAAGACAAGCAGTTTTCCTTCCCCACCCTTTCCTTCCTCTTATCTGCTATTTCAGCTAGACCCTTTCACATAGCACACTCTAAATCTGTCCTAGCAAACCACAGATGTTATCTGGGAGTCCAAAGTCTTGAATCTTATTTTAGCTCTTTTAATGGGGAGCTTTTTGATATGTCTGTTATTGTACTTACCTCTGAGGTAGGATATAAAGAAATAGCATGCCAAAGAAAAGTACAGTTACTTGTAAAGTTGACAGCTGTTACATAGAGATCAAGCCTCATTTTTCCACCAGCAACTGTGAAAAAGTCTTTGATAATATTACATTATGAATCAGAGCAGGTATATTCAGTATTGCTGATGTATTGTTTTGCTAGTTAATGCTGGACATCAATTCAGGAAGCTTCCAGTTTTAGTCCAGACCAGTAGGCTTAGACACTATTTAACATGTTACAAATGTGGGTTTGCAAAGTGTCTGAAGCTCTCTGGCTCTTCTGGATATTAAACTATTATTGAAAGAAAGTTAATTTTTAGATTGATTGCTGTATTTCAATGATTATACAGATGACCTCAGATCTAGCTTTAATAATTTCCTTTCCTGAATTTCTCTTAAAGAGTTTTCTCAAATTTTTCCAGTTGTCCTTACATAAAGTAGTCAATGTTGCTGAGTCTGAATTACAAATTAAAGAATGCATGCAAGATAGCAAGAATTAGCTGTATAGATGAAGGAGACTTCAGTATATTTGGCAAAGACTGCATCTATAAGTTAAGAACAAAATTTGACAAAAAATTTAGCCATTTAAAAATAGTGCAAATTAGCTGCATTATTGCTGGGACTTGATTATTTAACTCCTATCAGCTTCTGGGATGTCAACTAAATGTGAAAAATAAAAAGTTCAAAATAAATAAAACTTAAGAAAACACTATATAGAAACATAAATATTTTAAACTAAAATTGAACTGTAATGATCAAAATTTCTGGTTTTGCTCACTGTTTCAGGCATTACTAAAGAAAAACTTTCAAACCACAAAATTGTCAAGAATCCAAACCAGCAGAATAGTCTCTATTTACAAAGTTCTGATTTTATTTATGAACAAGAAAATATAAGGAAATTGTTGATTAAAAAGGCAAACAAACAAACAAAACCCCAAGAACCAGACTATAAGTGAATTAGTTGGGTTGGGGGTTTTTTTGAGAGCAGAAGGTGTGTGAATCTTTTTCTGACATTTTGTTTATATACATTGTTGGGTACTTCATACAGACATACAGAAGCCACATTTTGTTTCCCTGATGGTTCTGAGGGCACTTGCATGAGGACTTTGTTTTAAGCTTAGGAGATGAAAATTGTGATCATCACTAACAGAAATGATTACATAGAGCCACCAACTTTGGCCAAACCATCTGTTCTAACTATATGATTGCTGCTTGTGTTACCTGTATATACATGAAATAGATTCAGCTTTTGCAACTGTCTGTGAATACAGGTCATCCTAATCTTGAATGCTTCAGTGATGGAAGTTTCCTCCATTGGCATCCCAGCCATTCAAGACCTGCTGCTACTATTGGAAACTGTAGTCAGTGAAGTGCTGAGGCGCTTGCTCTCTGCATCCCGAGACACTCTGCAGAATGACGCTGATCTCTGCAGGCTGCGCCTCACTGAGTAAATTTGACTGCTGTCATACTTAGTGCAAGGCACTGACAAAACTGCTGACAGCTTTCTTCCTTTGTTCCTAGCTACTAAGTTGCTGACCTGACCTGACCTATGTGAATCAAGTATTTTATCTTCTGGTCAACAAAGTTATGTTTACTGACTCTGTCTTGGAAGTAACTGGGAAGTAAGAAAAAGGGAGATGATATTAGGAACAGTATCCATATAAGAATGAAACAGTTCTGTATTGGGTATGTAGGGTTTTATTTTGTATTTAATCTGGTCTGGTTTAGCTAATATTGCAGATGCAAATAAAAGGGTTTATCTATTCAGCTATAATAATGTAGATAACTGTCTTCTGTAGGCATCATTTAATTGTGCCTATAAAAAGTACAGTGATTGCAATATATGTCACAGCTGATTTAATAACTTTCTACCTTTCATAAGTCCAGCAAGATGTCTGCCACTTCTGAAGGTAAACCTGCAATTTACACAGTTGCCACTTCTGTGTTTTCAGTATGAATTAAACTACGCATCCTGGATGGAGGTTTCTATCTCTTGTTGTTGATTTGCAAGTTATTAAGGTTTCATGATTGAATGTTGTTGGGTTTTTTCTGTGAACTAGAGTGATTGGTCTAAAATACCACTCAGCTTCTTCCCCTTTTTAATTATTACAGTTTTGAGAAGTTTTACTGCTTCATCCGAGATGTGTGTTGCCAGACATGAACTTGCCACTAACTTACCACAATCATATTAAATGCAATCTACCTTATATATAGAATTTAAACTGCGTAAATGCAGTTTTATCCTTATAACTTTCCATCTTTTTCTTTACTCTTAACTCTTTACAGTCCTTCCCTCAAAGTTCTAAATGTTATTCCACTGGAAGATTATGCCTGGTCGTTCTGTAAGAGGTTCCCCTCCCCCTAGGCAAAATAATGACAGCATGCTAGTTCACGATCCGTTTCTGGTCAAAGGAGTATACAGTTATAATGGACAGCTAAGAGCAGCATTTCTGTTTCAGATGATAAGCATTCCATTTCAGCTAGACAAGCAATTGTGTTAATACTACAAGCCTCAACAGTTCTTTGGGTCTGAAAAATGTTCAGCATTTTACATGTGATTATTAAATATTTAATTTTTTTAACCTCCTGTAACTGTCTTCATTGCTTTCCAATTTGCTTTCTTTTCTTCCCTTCCATGATCATGTTGTTTTCCTATCAAGTACCAGAAGTGGTAACTTGATGTAAGCCTAGGTCTGCATAAGCCAAGTGATGGTATCTGCAATTTAAGTGAACATAGTTACAGTTATTTAGTGTGTACACTGGACGTAGGTGCATAACTGCCCTCAGAGTTAGTTGAAGGTGGCCACGTAAAATCCTTCTGCAACAATAGGGAAACAGACCCCTAAGAATGAAACTCCAGTACTTCATTACCATGCAGTGCTGTATAATACCTTACATCAGTCTCTTCATCCCGATCTGCTAGCTTTTTAAAAGATTGAATAATAATTTTGTGGCTAACAGTACATCTGGTAATGCAAGGCCAGAATCTGCTCTTATTCCAGAGACCTGGTCAGTGCATGGAAGGTGGTCTTAGAGTTAAGGGAGTGGAAGCTGAGTTCTGAACTGGCTCTTACCTTTCTTGGGTGACAGTGGACAAAGTGCTTAACCTCTGTTTCTCAATAATAAAACATATTTAATTATCTCATGTTCAATTACTGTTTCAGCACTCAGAGTTCTATTCATTGAGCTTTTCTTTAGAGAAACATTTTTATTCAGCTACGTCAGACAGGAGAACATTCATTGTGCAATTGCCAACGTTCACTGTAGATGAGTGGGAACTGTTGTTCTGAACCATTAGATCCTGTCTAGACTGTCATTACCAGGTGGTCCAATGCTTATATTCAGTAAGATAGCTGCCATGTGCTAGACACTCTGGAAAATTATGGTGAGTGTTCTTACTGAAAATACACATGAGGGTATGCCTAACCTAACAGAATGGGAAAAATGGATGAGGGGAGGGAATGGTGGAATAAAAGGAGGGAGGCATATTATGCTGCTCTACTTGGCTCTTCCAGCATGTTCTGAGGCTGAGAAGAGACCGTATGAAACCAGGAATGTTATCTCTAATACCATATGTGTGTTTCTTCTGAAGCACTAAACTGTAACTCTGTTCTCATATGCTTCCTCCACTACTGACTCTCAGTACAGGGCTGGTTGCATTTGAAGACTACTGCGTTTAAACAAATATTTGAGGATGCTTAATAGAAAATAAAACAGGCAGAGTTTCCTGGATTATCTTCAGAATCCATTTTGGAGAGAAAAATTGTATGTATGTATGTATTTCTATGTGTGGCAAAGGGTTCCCTGTAGCCACAGGGTGAAAAATATGGAGCAGCATCTCTACTTTGGAAATCTAATATTCTGATTTTTTGGGAAGAGATTATAATCTTTGCATGAAAGAAAGAGCAAATAAATCAATTTCTGCTGGCACAACTACAGATACAAGCAGAAGGGGTCTGCTTGACTTGCTGACAAATGAATTAGTGGAACAATCTGAAATGCAGATAATGTCTATCACGCTTTGACTTCAGGGTAAGATGTTCCAGGCCCAAGAAGGAAGTTGTACAAAACCAGTCAATTTAATTACCTGTCAGAAAGAAAGAAATTATTGCTCACTGTCTGGCATCTCATGCCCTAAAACTATAGGGGCTCCTATGTAGTAAGTAGCTAAATGCAAAAAGCGCATGTTGTGGGTGCTGGGTTTTCTCTTGTGTTCAGTGCTGAATTCTGTATAGAGTGTTTCACAGTTCTGTGATAATCCTCTGAGAGCATAAAACTCTAAAAATTTGGAAAATGAAGTGTTATACCTGGTAATCATTTAAACCTGAATTACATTTAAAAAATTAACGAAAGCATCTACAATAATATTAGGGACAGAACTGCAGAGTCAGCTATTGTCAAGCTTTTTATGAATGCAGTTCCTCATTGTTCACATTTATAAACTGTTCCATCTGTGCTTTGATACATGGAAGCAGCTTCCATGTTTGTTGGCACTGAAGGCAAGCTATTGCCTATATTGTGGTGGAGATGGAAATGTATAAGATATTTCAAAAGAAAAAGAAAAAGCTTCTAGCAAAATATGAAACCTAAAAAGACAAAATGAGAAAGTTGCATGGAATGGTAAGGAATGAAATGAATGTACATTAGCTGTACGGACTCTGCCTGTTTTAATTTGAACTTGTACTTTGCTTCATTCTTCCTCTCATTTACTGCTCATAGCACCTACTGATTTTAGTGTAAAATCTTCTGAAATACAGGTAAATGTACCACAAAACTACTGTATGAACATTTTTTTTCTGTATCTACTGTCCTGCTTCTTGGCTTTCGTTTTGTTTTTACTAACCCCTTATGGAGAATTGCACTTTTAGATGTGTCAGAAGACCAAAGAATTTTCCTTTTTAATGCATTTTAAATAATTTTGCAAATTGCAGACCAGATTATGATCCATTAGTATTCACAGGTTTTGGTTTGTGATTTTTTTTCTTTTTTTTTTTTTCCTTTTTTTTAAAACTCTGAAGCCCAGAGAGGTTACAGATGGTTTTACTGATGTATTTATGAAACAAACAATCATTTTCCAAACCTAAGCAGTGTAATTTGGGGGCTCAGAACAAGTTGGAATTTGCAACTGTTCAATTATTTTGCCGTATCTCGTATTTAATGATATTGAGAAAACATATGTATATAATATGTATACAAAAAAAATACATAAATAACTTTTGGGTTATGGCAGCTTGCTGCTATTTCCACTCCAGTCTCTCTTTTTTCCCCTGATATTTGCAGGCTTTTGTGATTAAATTTTGGGGTCTTATATCTGAGGAAAATAATTTTAAGTGAAGGGAAGAGATTTTTCAATCTTGACTTTTAACAGCTTAGCCTCCTGAAGTTGAAGGTATTTTGTTGAGAGGCAGTATTGGCTTTGTTCTGAGGGAAGTTTTTTTCTATTTCAACACACAATGAGAGCTTGAAAAAATGATATATTGTCAAGCACAGCCATGCAAGTTGTTGAGTGATTGCTTTCATTATCGAAATGCAGAACTGTAACTGTAGTGGAGCAAAGAGTTCTTTTGACTCTTCAGTTATGCCAGAAGGTGCCTATTCTGACTTTTGAGGAGAGTAGTAGTTTTCCCTTTGATTATTTGGATTTATTTTTCCTCAGTCTGGCTAACCTGTGAGGCAGCAGAGTTACTTCTTAGGTACCTGCAAAGAAGCTCTATCCATCTTTGCACAGACTGCACTTCATCTCAAAAGCCACTTTAGGAGATATATCTCAGATTTATGGTTGAGTTGTAAGTGGTGGTAGCACCCATATATGTGCCAGGAAGCCAAGTTTAGTCAAGTAGAAGATATATATAAAATATCCTCCTATAGACTCAAAGATGTCAGGTACAAAATAATGCTCCAGAAAATAGTAAGGTGTGAAGAAACTGTCCAAGAAGAGATGATGTAGGGAAATTGTTACATTAGATATTGTTAATAACTTGTTCTGCAATAAGATTTCTGAATTTTCTGAAGAAAATGACTGCTATAAAGAATCTCATTAAATTAACCTGCAGTTATCTAATGAGTCCAACAGCCCTCAAAAATGTCTTACAGATAAAAGTATGGAAACCTTAGTATCTTAAATTGCATATAAATTATTCTTGGTTTTTTATTCATGCTTTTTATTTACATATACCAAAATGGATACATAATTTGTAAATTTATATGTGCCCAAATTCACTAGTTATAGAAGTTACTCAATGAAATGAGAAAGCATTGTTAATTTTAAATAACTAGCTGTACGTGTGGCAAATAATCAACATGCTTGTTGTAAAAGGTGATTAACAGTTTGCACTACATAATTGGTCCTTAATTGCACAGTATTTTCTCTCTTTCTTGATCTGATGATTACCCAAATCTAGAATGAACTGAATTATCTGTCCACATCTATTCGTCAGTTAAATTGCCGCTTCTGAAAGCGACACATTTATCGCACAGGCTTGTGCCCAAATATGGAAAAGAAAGTTCTGTGTAAGGTTTCTGAAACTGTGAAATCTATGGATTACACCTACACCTGGTCAATGTTTTTGTCTTCAGAAAACATGCAGTTAGGATCAAGAGTAATAAGGTACTTTGTGTTTTGGTGATGGGCAAAGGTAAGGAAAAAAGATAAATCTTCTGGGGCAAAGGGCAAAGATAAATCAAAATAGGTTATGAGGATTTAAACCTTGGACTTCAGAAATGGAAAATAAGTTATTCAGCATACAATTCACCAGTCTGTTATTTCATATATGATGGCTGACTGTAACATAAGCAATGTTTTTTTAGAAGAAATTGCTTTATAGGCATAAGATATTTGTCATTCTGGTTAGAAAAGGTTTATAACATACAGGTTTTGCCTTTAATATTGACTGCTCTTTTGGCCGGTTAAAGGAATATGATCTCCTTGCTGTTCTTACTGAATAAATACAGCTGCACAGATGTCTTTGCTCTGCATGATGAAACAAGATTACCTGAAATGTAGTACCTCATTTGGATACCATTGGATGCATTTGTGAAATATCATTTGCCCCAACACCACAGCACTCTCAACAAGAGTCACTTCCCTGGTTTCTTTGCCATATGTCATAAATGTACCTATGAGGCTTTGAAGCCAGTTCAACAAGAAAGGTGCTAGATGCTTTTCATTGTTCTTTTATTAAATATTTAGATATTTTTCTTAGAATCACAGTTCTAAAAAAAATAGTGAACACATCCAGTTTTAAAAAAAGTTACTCCTGCAGGAAGTGAGTAGCCAGTAGTGAACATTACCTTAACTTCCTGCACAGCCTGTTATGACAGAGATGTTTACTAATCACAAATAAATAGCTTTGGATTACATATCCAAATAAGTCATACAGCAGGTACCTCTTTTCTATATACTATCTCTGGTTTCTATAAAGAAAAAATTAGCATTAAACTTCTTCATTATAGACATGGAATGTAATTCAGTTTTGTTCTTTAAATCACACCATTTTTTCCTTTACATCCAGATATTTCATTACTGCATCACATCATGCATATCTTCTAGACTTTTATAAGAATGCAGCATTAACAGAGAGATGTGCAATTTATAACTATGAAATTTTACTAAATTAGAATGGTTTTGTTTTATTACCTCATTCTTCTCCATAAATAGTCAAATTATGATAAATGTAAAAAAAAAAAAAAATTCTTTATTATTTAAGTTACTGTTTATACTGCTCCCACACCAAGGTCACATCTTTAAAAAAAAAAAAAAAAAAAAAAAGGAAAAAATTAAGGATTTGTATTTCAGGACAAATTTGTCCTGAACCTTTAATTTGGTGGAGAATTACCAAGAGATTTAGTCACTATTGCAAATATCTTTACTCATTTAGCTCATATTATAATGCACACGATTGTTTTGACTAGGGTTCTCCATTACAAATAGCTTGTAACAAAAAGCTGAGGTAAAGCAGAAGGGCCTTAGGAGATAGGAGGTAGTTGCCTCAGAACTAAATTTGTAGTAGGAGTAAATTTCAGTAAGTTCAGTAACTTAAGAAAAATACATTTTGTGGCAAAAATTTTTATTGTGCCTAGGAATAATTTAGCAATAACAGACTTGAAATCAGTGGCATGCATTATACCACTGCCAAAGAAATGCAAAATAAGCAAAGGTAAATGTCAAGAAAATTATTTAAAATTCTCTTAATCTAAAAAGTAAAAAATGTGTTCTCTAAAAGATTTGGTGTATGGCAAGTTAGACAATTATAAATCTTTGCTTTGCTCAGTGTTGTGTTCAATTTTCACACTTTCTAGCATAAATTTTGTGTTTTCTTGTGTGAATATATCATTCAGGTAATTAAACCCCTCCGTCATAAATATATTTTTTAAAAGCTTCTATAATTAAAAGCTATAAAATGAGCTCAAAAATTGCAAAGACAGAGACAAGATACAATCTTAAAAAAAAACCAAACCAAAACAAAAACTTTTAAGCTAATCCTGTGATTTTAAGACAGAACAATTAGTTTTTAATCAAGTTTGGCAATACTGTTTTTCTTTTGTAATTAACTGTACACACCTGTGTAAGGCTGTGGAACATTACAGTACTCGGAGAGAATGATATGAGCTACAGACAGGATCTCTGATGTAACTGAATATCTTGTCTGGAGCTGTCAAAAGCTCAAGCTAACTTTCAGTTTATTTCCCCAGCTGAAATGTTGAAGCAGAGCAGAATCCTTGTCCCACAGGTAAAATGAACAGAGACTTGGAAAACCTACACAAGAATGTAGGGAAGGAATTTTCCTAATGACAGGAATAAGCTAAAAAAATTATCTCTGGAGTGACTGCAACCTGCAAACAGTGACAGAGGCCATTGCTCACTGTTCTTGGAAGCTTTGTAGCCCATGGCTCAGCTGGTCACATCTGTTACCTTCTGTACCCCCTCCTCTTTGCATCCTTGCACAGAGTGTTATGCACAGCTTGAGTTCAGAGGGAACAGAATTAACTTGTAGGAAAAGTTGATGAGTGTCTTGAAAATACAGCCATTTTGGTATTCTCTTGCCATTTTTTTACACTTTGAGAGGACAGTTTTGGTCCCCTAGTACCTAATCATGCAATTTACTCAGCTGGATGTAAAGTCCTCATTGAAGTTTGTGAGAGCTTGGAGAATGCTGTGCAACACCTGAAGAATCAGTTAAATTCTGAATAAGTTTATAATGTGTACTATTTATAATGTAACACACTTTTTATTATAAAATTGGCTTCTGTGGTTTTCAGCATATAGAGGCATCTTTTTAATTGCTTAACTGGAGGTTCAGGCAAAGCATCAGTGTCTATATTCAGATCTTCATTTTCTTTTAAGATTACAAAATATAGATATATTAAATATGTATGTTATTGGTAACTCTTTTATGAATTGCCTATACAAATAATGAAATTGTATATTGCACAAAAATTGAGCAGTGTGCAAAGCACATAAGCATCTGAATAATCTGATTACTGCAGAGTACTCCAAATCTTACATGGCAAAGTTGATTTCTTTTAAAAATCAAGTTAAATTCTTTAAGTAGTAATGTTTTACAGTCTGGAAGTGTTGGACTGCTTAACTTCAACGGAGAAAAAACAAAATGGAAGTTACACAGTATTGTGATGGAAATGCTGACTCTGCCAGTCAGAGTATTTCGTTTTAACTTTTCTTGCTGGACATACTTAACACCGCTAAGGATAAAATTACTTTTTAATTTACAGCTTATCTCTCTGCACTTTTTGTAGTGGTCAGAGTTCCCTATTATAATTCTTCCCTAAGGCTATATCTTAAAGTTTCACTTCAGCTGCCATTTTAAATTAACTTTTAAGAGTATGCGGAAAGGAAAACCTCTCTATTCCTCAGTGACTCTCAAAAAACACAAGTTCCAGCAGGATTATGCATTAGAGAGAACCTTGAACTGTTTTTCTTAAGGCCCTGGTGCTTACTCAGTCAGTGTACTGTTCAACTCTGTTTATATTTTGTTCACAGTCATTAAAATCCCAGACACACGTGCTCATATGTATTTCCATGCATGGAGGGGTGTGAGGGCATAAAGAAAAGAAGAGTGAAAAAGAAAGACATATTTTGTGAATTGCTACTTGATGTCAGTGTGCATGAACTGCTGATCACCTGGCATCTGACTGTCCTTTTTTGTTTGCTGTTCTAGTTTTGCTGTCATACAATAATGTAGCCAGTGGAAGAGCAAAGCAGGCTTTGAAGCGTGAAAAGCGAGTAACTTAATCATTGTTCCCCTGCTACCAAAATACCTCTGGTTTGCTTCCTTGGAGTATTGACTTTCCAGTCTAGTGATTGTGTTTCAGCGTCTGCATTAAATATTTAATTGCTGTCATTTTAACATACAGTAGGTACAATGTAGGTGAAAACTAAGCATTGCTGGAGAAGAGGCAAGGCAAAGAGTGGTACAGTGGAAATGCAGGCAGGAAGAGAAATGGAGGGAAGAGAATGAAGAAGAAAGTAGGAAAGAACAGAGAAATACAGTGTAATTTGAAATTTGGCAAGATACTTAATGACTAATAAAATGAATTCCAGTTGTATAAAATGTATATTCCTTTTATTCGATTATTTATTTTTTTTTGCCAACCTTTATCTGACATCTTACAGCAGTTTCTATTCTCTTTCAAGGGGACAGTTCTCTACAAAATTGCATGAATGCTAGCATGACCTGCAGGAATGCACCTAGGAAGCAAGCTTGAGTTCTTATTCTGTGGACTGATATGTACACACATATGCAAAACATTTTGTTGGTGTCTCTGCCTGTTTTGTTTCTATCTGCACACTTCATACAATACTGAGAACCTACAACAAAGGGATAGGGAAATGAGTAGATAATTTTTGTACTTGGTATCTAGAACCTGTGACATAGATGTCTTTTTAAACCAATGTTCTCTATACAGGGAATTATCTTTTTCGCAAAGCATCTGCAGTGCATTTGTTCCTTTGTGGTACTTCCAGTGTCTTTTGATTTTGGTTTGGTTTGGGGTATTTTGGCTCTCCAGAAGCATTATTGCCTTCTCACAGCTAGGTAGTAATCCTCTTATTCCCAAGAGGATCAGTAGGCTGGAATAGACTGGACATGAGTTAATACTGCCCTAGTTAGTATGAAGCTGGAATTTTCTTGTAAGACTTGCTTTGTGGCTGTTTTTCTGTGTCTAGCCATGAGTCCTTGTTTCTTTGGCTCAGTCTCCCTTTGGTAGTGATTTGTTGCTTGCTTTGGTGATCCCTCTGCAGAAAGAGAGAATGCTTCAAAGATTTGTCTTTGAATCTTTTTCAGTCCTTAGGAGCAGAAAATTCTCTTACCATGACTATTCCAAGTGTAATGGCAGTAAGGCTGATGAGGCCTGTAGATAGCAGTTTTGTGCTCTATAATAGCCCATACGATATAAAAGATAGAAAACTAAAATTCAGTCTGTGTTTGGGCAAAAAATACTTAATTTATTTTTATTAACTGACCCTTTTTTTTAATTCACAAACTCTCTTGAACTGAACTGGTGATTAGCAAGTTATTGCAGGGTAGGTATTTCAGTTGAGTATTTTCTCATTCACTTAATTTTATGTAATCTCCAAAAGAAATTCACGTTAATTAATCCTCTCCTTTTATCAGCATGTAGATAGAAAAGGAAAGAGAATGTGACTAAGTCTATTCCAGTGTTCTCCATTTCAAATAACTCTGCTCTTGCCTATTGTGAAGGTGAAGTCTTTCCACAATAAACAGTGCAGTCCCACACCAGGCCTGTTTCCCATTCATCAAACATCACCTTAATGATGGCTGAGGTAATTCTGTATAGAACTGCTTATGTGTTTTCCTCTGTGGCAGACAGTGTCTGATGTAGCAGGTCAGGACTTGTTTTCTAGTGGTATGTCACTGATGCGATGCAATGAGTCTCAGTCCCAACCAATGTTGAGGAATAGCTCCCAGTACTTGAGGCTGACTGTGTCTATTCATGAATCAAGGGACAGTGTAGAACTTGTCCTCCTAAGAAAACAGTTTGCTTATTAAATGTCATCTGACAAAAAAATATAAATGGATTTTTTATTTTAGGCTCATATGCTTGTTGCAGTTTCTTAAACATTGTGTGAGCATGGACTTTGGGAGACAGTAGAAAGCCATACAATTTGCATGAAACTAAACTGGGATCTATCTGAGAAAATAATCAGGCTTGGAGGGGAGGTTTTCCTTTGCAGGATGTTTCTGGAAAGGAAAGAAAAATAGAACTAATGGTTAAGTAGAGCCTCATATTACAGGTTCTTGTCTGTGATTGTCTAGAAATTGAATTAACATCTCTCTTGTGCATATCATTTAAAATGTAACTTAGGAAAGGCTGCACAGAGGTTAGGACTCTGAAGGTCTAATAAGCAAAAAATAGTAGCAGAGGTCCTCACACAGGGAGAAGGGAGGACTTGTCACAAGAGAGGAAAGGAGGCAAGAGGGGGAAGAGAAAAGTTAATTTTGGCAGTCGAACTGACAGAATAGATTTGTCTCCAAGCCCAATAGTTGTAGAAGTAGGCCAAAGGGGTCTACTGAGTAAACAAATGGAAGTTTGTTAGTTCCTTCCAAAAATGATACTTTCTGTGTGCACTGTCTGGGCACAACAGAAGACAGAAAAGGAACTTGTTAGTCTTTTAATTACAGAAGACAATTACATATGGTTTTAATGCTACTATCAACATTTTTTTGCCTTCAGGAATAAAAGATCTATTGTTCATAAACACAGAGGGCTTGCCCACAGTGCTGGGTGTTATTAAGGGGAATTGTCTTATGTGTAAATCTGTTAGGTTCCTAAACTCTGCATTCTGAAATAAGCATAAAATGTCAAGTTTTACAATCTAATTTTTTCAGAAGAAGGTTTTGTAAGATAATTTTTATTTCTGTTAATTACATGTAGTTTACTAAAAAGAAAAAAGACCAATAAGAGTGAGGCAGTTTGTTTCTAAAGACTCCTCTCTGATTGTTATTGTGTGGTATCTGTCATCCTGTAGTGTTGCATGCTTTTCCTAAATAGGTATGGGGAGGTCTGTAACTCCTTGGGGTTACTTTGGTTTTGGGGGGCAGGGGAAACAAATCTGATAGGGAGGAAAAAAAGCTTAAGAAGTTTAAGTATTACTGTAATGTAACTGCAGAAGTTCTCTCATAAACATGTACAAACTACAGGGAAAATATCAAATTTTTTTGGTGGCAGATGTTAAGTCTTTAAAAATTATTTTTTGAAAATACCATCATGTTTTAATTTAAATTGACTCTCCATAAATTTCTGTGGTTATATATATATATATATATTTAATCTTTACTACAGTAGGAAACTAAAAGTGCATGGAGGGAAGAGAATGGAAGATCATTTTTGAAGCTTGCTGTCAAGAATTACTCACTTTGTCTTTATCCTCACCACAAGATTTGAATTCTGGGGTGACAGAGGAAGAAGAGGGAAAGGAGGGCAAAGAGAGAACATGGAAAAACACAGATTAGGATTATGGGCTGAGAGGAAAGGAAGGAAGAATGGTAAAGAGGAGAGTGAATTTGTGGGACTGCAGCTCAGAAGGACTTGGCAAAATTTGTTTCCAGGACATAGTGAAAATTTGAGAATGGAGGGAAGGCTGTTCCCTAATGATTTTCCTTTAGTGACTCACCCATCTACCGTCCCTCACAAAAATGCATAGCAGCCCCTATAAAAAAAAAAAAAGAATTATCCATTTCTCGTACTTGCTGGCTGCTAGAGATACGAATAATTCAGGGGGTAGCCTATGAGAACAGGACTACCTGGTATGAGGGAATCAAACAAAAAAAAAATGGGAGCTGGTACCTTCATGGAAGCAATGCAGACTGAGAACACGGACCAGCTCTTCAGGCAGCCTGCACTGGAAAATGCTTGACTGACCCAATGTAAACAAAATAGGCTATGCTTTTACCTAGTAATAAGTCACCCCCAATAAGTGTCTGTTTTGCCTGTACCTAAACCCAGCCCTTTTGTTGGGGCATACCTTTTTGGTATTGTATTTTGTATATGTATTATATACATATATAATGTATATATATACATATATATATAAAAATCCAGGGCTAGAACACCTGTTCATGTTCCTGATCTGAGACAGGAGTAAACCTCTTTAAAGTTTAGCAATATGGAACCCATACCATGGCATTATATTAGGTTGACTGGGCATGATAGACAAAAGTTAAACATCCTGCGTGGAAAATCAGTGAGTATGAGGAAGAAGGGAGTAGCAAGTTAAATTGAAATGGATTAGACTGTGGTCAAAGCAAGCCAGTACGTAAGATATGCAGAAAACATTAATTCTACCAAAGCAGGACACAGAATAGCTTTAAATTGTACATGTGTACAATTTTCCTAGCGTTCAGAAATGTCTCACTACCTTTTAAACAAAGTTTATTCCAGTAAGGTATTTCTTTGCGAATGCCATCAAAAAACACTTCAAAGCACCATGTGCTGATTTCAGTAGCAATTTAGATTTTTGCAGCAGAGTATAATGTTGTCTTCTGTGCGATGAGCCTGACGAGTTCTTTTTTCTTTTTGTCTTTCTAAATATATGTGGGCTGCAGATGGTTCTGTGAAGGAAAAGAACTCCAGAATACCCCTGACATTCAGATCCGTTCTGGAAGTGGAGGACTTCATTCACTAATTATAGCAGAAGCCTTTGAAGACGATACTGGACGCTATACTTGTCTGGCTTCAAATTCCATTGGTTCAGATAGTACATCAGCTGAAATATTCATTGAAGGTAAGAGATACTTGACACATACAGGAAAAGATAACTAAGCTGAAGTTTACTTTTGGTTCTATATGTTAAGATTACGTTTGCTTTGGTGGTATTTTTATGGTGTGCCTCTGCTTCCCTTTAATGCAACACATTTTGAACATCACTTCATAATAATTCAAGTATTTCAAGGAATGTCCCAAGAATCAGTAGGTAGATTGTTTTTTATTTAGGGTACAAGTAAGATAAAGAATGGAAAATGAGGAACAAGCAGAGTTTTTGGCATATGGTTAGCTTTTAAGTAGTACCCCCTGTAAATCAAAGATTTGACTGGTGATACCAATAATGATTTTCGTGATAGCAGTAATCCCTGTCTCAGTTCTGAACTTCTTCCCAGTGCAATTAAATGTAGCTGCCCCAAATGAGTGTCCTTCAGTCATGGGTAAATGTATTGTAATTCTTCATATTTGGTACACTGACTTTAAGTCAGGTTAAAAGTCAGTCATACTGGTTTTGTCCAGAATCAACTGTTAGTAATTATAAAAATATTTCTTGACTTCAAAATTAGTCATAATTCAAGTATTATTTTCTCTGAGGAAAGTTAATGACTTGACCATGAGTAAAATTACTAAATTAATTTTTTAGTGGAGGACTATATTTTAGTTATGATTCTACTAATTGAATACTGATTTTTATTTTAATTCATTCATCTTTCAAACATTTTGGTAATATGCATTCTTTTACCAGTTTTGTAACTCATTAATATGATTTTAAATGGTTAATTGAAAGCACAAAACAAATTAATGTAAGAAATACTCATAACAAATCTGAATAATACCATACCAAAATGATTAAATAGCTTTTGATTAACAAAGCAATAAACTTTTCACTATAAATTCACTAAATCATGACAGATGTGCATTTATAGGGTTTCTTTCATTATGTTTTTTATGAACTATGTTATCCCACATTGGGATGTAATAGCAAAATCAGCAAGACATTTCTGAATCTTACGGATTCTAGTAAGACTTTTCTTTACAGAAGTAAGCATGATTTCAGAAATACTCAGGTATAGTACAAATATACTACTGTGTGATGTTATAGTAACAGAAGCAACACTAAAAAAGAAACAGCTAGGTAGAGAGATACAGGGAATAAAACAATTCCTTTTTTGAGATCTGGCAAAGTCTTACTATGTGGAAGTGCTATGTTGAAGTATTACAACATGTACTTTGAAAGAGAGAGAATTGTACAAGTTGTTAGGCTCCTCCCCAGTGATCTTTAAGGAAACCAGATTGTCACACCAGCATTGCTTTGTACATTAATAGTCTTGATGACACTGATGCCTCATACTTTCTTCTGTGCAGCAGGCCCAGCCACACAAGACCTGGCTATCTTTTGCTCAAGAGAAATACTTTCATGTAGACACACTTTGCTCACTTGACATTGCTTCTCTCTTACCTTTCCTGTGCTACTTGTTGCTTTGATTTTTGTAGTCTAAACTTTGTAAATAAATAGGGTACTCGGGTGCCTCAGTCCAAACTTTGTTTCACTGGAATCAGTCTACGTTATACTATGCATACTGATTATGAATTTCTTATGACTTGTATTACAAATACAGCTACGCATGTATATGCACAAATCCTTTGAGGAATAGTATGTACTGCATAAATGTCTAGAATAAATGTTGTGCAAAGTACCAGTCATTAGGAAAACTTAAGACAAAGGGAATAAATGCTTTCGTATTTTTTTCTTCTAATGAGTTCAGGGTATTGCCAAACACATATATTATATCAAGACTTCCACTGGTAAGAAATAACAGTACATAAATGTTATGTATAGGTTAATATAAATAGTCTGAACTGTGGAGATTGTGAGTAGCAAGTTTTGTCTGAAAATGTCTTGCTATACTGAGTTGCTCTCACTTAAGGTTGAAGATTTGTTATCTGTGTATAAGCCATATGTTTATATTGCTTATGCTTTAAGTTTTAACATTCAAGTAAATAAAACTATATGTTTCCAGTAGAGTAGTAGCAGTCGCCTTTTTTTTCTTTTTTCTTTTTTGGCCATATTTGCTTCAACATGAAGGAGGACAGCTAAGAGCATAGGGAAAACATTTTGCAATTAAATTGGCATGGTTATGATTTTTGTAACTGTCTAAAGTACTTACTTAGTTACAATCTTTCATCAGATAAGAAAAACTGCAGTAGTTTATTACAGAGAGTTCTCAACTCTTGAAGTGAAATGCAATAATAGCATAGTTTTTTCTTTGTAATGTAAACATTAAATAAATCAGTAAAAGGATATGAGATTATTGAAAATACTTTCTTTTCCAGGTGCCAGTTCCACAGATTCAGAGAGTGAAAGTTTAATTTTCAAATCAAAATCTGGAGCTATGCCACAGTAAGTGTGCAAAGTAGAACCAATGCTGTCCAAATGTTCTTAATAAGGGGCACTGGAACATCTTCGGTAACTTTAGATCTGAATAAGCATCTGGGGTATATTTGTGTATGTCTTGTGTTTTCTCCTTCTCTCATGTGATATAAACACATAGTATTATAACTGTCAATTTTATTAATGCACTTGTTCTGTCAGAGAAGTCTGGCCCTACCCTGACAATTCTTTTGTTGATATCAACTTTCCATATTGTGGAGTAACTTTAAGTTAACCACGTCTTCATTTGTAATCACCCAGCCCTGTGCCTCCAAAAAAAGTTGCAGAGGCCTACAGTTAAAGAAACCAAATACATTTTAGTTTGTGTCTTTAATCAGTACTTTTTATTGGGTGTGAAAGTGTGAATTAGCCAAAGACTGTGTTCTACTCAAGCTTCCTCCAGTGTTGATCTTTTCAGCTGATAATGACATATTTAAAGATGTAGAGAATATGAGGTGGCTTATTGGTTACAAACTAACATATTCTGATTTCAGATCTTATCAAGTGCTTGCTGTTTCTTTTTTTCAGGGCCCAGAAGAAAACCACCTCTGTTTCCTTGACAATAGGATCTTCTACACCAAAGTCTGGAGTCACCACAGCTGTAATTCAACCTATCTCTGTGCCCAGTCAGCAGGTATTTTTAGACACCAATTTTTAAATTAGTAAAAATATTAAAAATTTTATTTCGAAATTTGTAAGTCCTGAAAAACTCTGTCATTTTGAGGAATTATATTGTTGAACTATAAACTTACATTATTATATAAAGAATCGATTTTAACTGATATAAAGAAATTATTTTTAAAAATTAAGTATGTATCTAGTGAATGGGGCATAAAAGTAAATATACATATGGATTCTTACACAGTGTATATCAACACAGCATGTGAGCAGCTGACAGATCTGGTGATGATGAAAATTACAGAGTATATCACTTAATAATGACTTGGTCCAATTCCAAAAGAAAATTAATACAAATGAATGCCTACAATAGTTTTTAGCGAAAGTTTTAAATTTTGTTATTAAATTAAATATTGCTGTAATTTCTCTGTGCCTTTTAGAGAAAATTAAGTTTTACTGTATAGAAGTTAAATGTAGAAAATTAATGTTCATTAGTTTATACTAATTTTAATGCCACTGTGGATGACTTAGAGTTTGAATACAAATCATAAAATACAAATAGAATAGAACTCTCTGTTAGACTGTACATGGTAAATTCTTTTCCCATCCTTTAGCTAATCTTGATAAGCTTTTAGGTACCTGGATTTATTTATTATTACTAAATCAGTCAAGGGATGTAATAACAGGAGAGGGAAAAATGCTTCAGTGCCAAGGACTTACTTGAATGATATTAACAGGAGTAAAGCTCTCGAAATACTTCAAGGCAAAGACAGTCGGATACAAAATTCTCATGGGAAGTATAGAAGCGTCTAAAGCTTGCATTTGATTTCAGAAGTATAACAGATGTGAAATAGTGATGTCACTGAAGAAGCGTGCTAGAACGAGAACACCATAATAAGACTGTGCATTAGAGAGTTTGCATTATTGCATAGGTATATGCAGGCCAAATTACTGAAACCAATATTCTTCCCATTTTATAGCATTGTTGCATTGCTTTGCAGGTTCAAAGCCCTACTTCATACCTGCACCGTGTGGATGGATCTAAGCCTGTCTATTCTGCTCCTATTTTTACAAAGGTATGTTTTCACCATCATGACTTTTATATCACACTCCTGTAGTCCAGAAGGAAATATCGAACTGATATATCCTAATGCAGGAATGTTTGATCGTGTTAAAACTTTTACAGTTTTCATTATCCTTTTCAGTACTAATGACTTCCTAAGAAAATACTTTTCCACTGCGACAATGAAGTTCATACACCTTCTACCCTATTAAAACCACTAGTGGAATTACATGAATATTCTATGTGTTTGTCTTATCCCCATGACTGTCCTCCATTGAGAAATCTTTGTAAAGTAAAACAAGGTAGGCACCAATTACACATCATAGTCATGACAAAGCCTCATTCACAATAATTTATCTACTGACAAGAACAAATAACACAGGCTTTTTTACTTTTTTTTAGGAAAAAAATCCATGCAGGTATGTTAGTTAAAGCAGTTCAGATATTCTTCATTGGGAAGTCTTGTAACATGTAAGGCATGGACTTGCTAGAAGGGAAACTTTTATTCAGTAATTCTTAAGAAATTATTTAAGTCGATATTTATCTTCACATTAATCCCAAATGAAACTTTAGAACTGGGAATTAGGTAACAGCAAAAAAAAAAGGATATTATATTTCCCTAATCTCTAAAAAACAACTTTAATTGAAAATATGATTTTCATTTTACCTTCAAACCATCATTTCCATAGCAGTAACTATTATTTAGTCACCATTTGTTGAAGTCAAACTGAAGAAAAGAAGGTTTCTGGTTATTATTTCAGAAAAACAGTTGACTGAAAGCTAATATGGAACAGCAAGTAGTTTTGCCTAGAGATAAGTAAGAGTAAGCCCTGTTCTCCACAACTATCTAGCCTGGCATTACCATATCCCTTTCACATGTCAGGAAAGGTCTGATTCTATCCCTCATAATTCTGCCCTGATACTGCAGGTATCACAAGACAGTGAATAGCGGAGGTGCAAGGGGTTAGAGAATGTGGTTACTGCAAGGTAGGGAGGCAGGCAACTTCCTAGTAAGAGGGGGAAATAGGAGAAATCCAGTGCTCATTCAGGAACTACCAAAGCAATCGAAACTCTGCTGTTACTTCCAAATCCTCATATCTCTTTTCCCTGGAATCCACTATTAACTGGCTTAAGCCAGTTGGGACATAACAAACCAAAACAATTTTAATTACAGAAGAAATGAACCGGATATGAACAACAAAAAATATAGTTACCCAGGTTCCTGATGCAAATTTCTTTCTATACAAACGTCAGGGAACAACCCGAAGATATTTAGGTTTTCATGTAACAAAATTCTTACATGTTTGATTAACTAGAGATCTATGAATAGTAACTAGTGATAACTCTGATCTTAGGCCTGACTTCAAGTGCTTTGCTGCATCAAGGCCTAAAACTTTGTTAATAAACTGGAAAGGGAATGAGACAGCCAGTACAGTTAAAAAGACTCTTTGATTTATAATCTTGAAATGGATAACAAAGGCAAAAATAGTGCCTTTCCCCTGTCAATTCTGTTATTAAAAGTACTGTGCTTCTCCTCTCTCACTGTAGTTCTTCATCAAAGGTTTAGATTCTTTCTGAATTTTTTCAGATATATGTAAGAATTTATTACAGCCATAATACTGTCTCAGAAGTTATCCATACACAAGCTAATATATCCTAATCATATTTGTGTCATCTAATTTTGGTTGGTTCTAAATGGCTCAGAGGAAAAGCAACTCCACATTCTAGAGGTTGACCTGAAGGCAGCACAGCTACTCTCTCAGGACCAAGTCAATCGATGTGTAGCTAGTTCCAGAATTTTTATTTCACTTTGTGGAAGAAGTATGAAAAATGAAAGGTCAGGCTGCAACTATCTGCTTGTGATGGTCTGAGGAATTAAATACTTCCACACTTTTTCCATCTTTGGTCATATTAAGAATGTATGTGGAAGTAACCTATTCAGTCATCTTTAACTATATAGCTGATGTATTAAATTGAATCAGAGTGAAAATACAGCTCGCAGAAAATGTCTATTGCAAAAATGTAATGACACAATAAAATAAAGTTGAAATACAAAGGGAAGAAAAGAGTATTTTTAAGATTGTAAAATGCTCCCAGTTCATTTCAATTGTGATTGTTATATTTCAGGAGCTACAAAACTCCACAGCGTCTGAGGGACAAGTTGTAGTATTGGAATGCAGGGTCAGAGGACCCCCTCCCATTCATGTTAAGTGGTTTCGACAGGGCGTCGAAATTCAAGATTCTCCAGACTTCAGAATTCTCCAAAAAAGTAAGGCAATAATCTGAAGTGGCTACTTTTGATAAGGGCTGGGGAAAGATCATGAAATTAGCCTGTCAGGATTGAGTTTTGGATAGAGTCCTCTCTTCCTCACATTTCAGTGATTATAGTGGCTAGAAGTAGTAATTGAACTACTGCTAGCAACAGACAATTTAAGTCTTCCTTATTTTGTACTGTGTCTGCACAGATTCTGTACTTGTCTAGAGTATTTCAATATACTGTTGTTTCTTAATGTAATCTCTAATACTATTTTTCTTGTTTGTTTCCCCTCCTTATGATGTGATATGCAGAGCCACGATCTGCAACGGAACCTGGTAAGAATCATATGAAAAAACAATCTCTTGATTCACTAGCTCTTTGAGTTTGTATTGAAGCCATAAATAGAAAAGTGTTTCTGCTGAGCATTGGTAATATGAAACCCCCTTAAAGACAATGTTTCTTTATCACACCTTCCATACTCTACACTGTCATTTACATCAATTCCTTTATTAGTTAAACAGTAAATTCCATTTAGACCAGCAAGGAGAGTCTCACAGCTTAAACTGAAGCAAACTTCATTCTCAGAAAACGAGCAATTTGCATGCTACTGAGGAAAAAGAATAAATCCCACAAAATTCCATTACCCAAATTGTGCTCATAATGAGTTTCATAACACCCAACCACTAAACACTAGTTTGGCCAATCTAGCTTGGCAGATGTGAAGTGTCTTAAATGCAAGTAAAAGCTGATCCTCAAAAACAAGGGCACATTGAATTTTTCTAGCCTATTTGCAAGATAGAAGTCCTAGATTTCAGTGAGCAAAAAGTGTTCTTCCAACTACAGGTTTTCTCTCGCTGCTTCATTTTCCAATTATACATCATTATATGCTTTGGTAGTTTCTTGAATAGTAAGTGGATGCTAAAAGACTGAGAATGTTTGTTGTTCTCTTTAATGTTTCTAAGTACAGCATGTAGAAGAGAAGACGGTGATATGGTCCGAGCCTTGCTTTAAGAGGGTGGCTGTTTGTGCTTGAATATGCTTGAATTTGGAGAGAGTTTTAATTATGGCATAGAAAGATAAAAGTTTTCTATCTAACATCTGGGTGTTCCCAAAGAGTGTCTGAACCAAAGCACCTTAGCAATGCCGGGTGGGGGGGGGTGGTGGTGGTGGTGTTTTAATCTTTAAGGGGTCGCATTACCAGTCTTTGCAGGGAGAACAGACTTAGCAGCTGAGTGATGTTTGTAAAGTAGCAGTGTGGCTATGAGGACACACACTAGGAAAAAGCAGTGAAGGGTTATACCTAGGAGAAATGCAGCTTTCTCTTAGCTTTCATGGAAAGGAGAGGAGGTGAAGAGGGAGAAAGCTTCTGCTTTTCTTTGCCAGTTATTCACTAATTTTCTTACTGCTTCACAAAATGTTCATGAAGTAAAATAGGTATATAACAGTCATACATAGACACATACATGCACGTGTGCATGTGCACACTCTCATGCATGCTCTATCCTGACAGTTATTATTAATTGTGGTGTGCAGCATCATCACCTCTAATAACAGCTGATGCCTAGAATACATGTGACTGAATGATCTGGTTTATGGAGGCTTGAAATGTGAGCCATGTGAAGGAAAGAAGAGTGCTGGAAAACCAAATTAACATCTAATGAGGAACTAAAACATGTCCGAGTGCTAACAATGGGCTATTGGTAGCTTATAATCATAACCCAAACTTTAAGGTTTAGAAATTGTAAGTTACAGTACAAAACAGTTTGAGGAGAGTTTTGGTTCTTTTCATATCCAAGCATTTGGTTATGAAAAGAAATAAAGGAGAATAGATTTGTACTGAAATATGTTCAATTCTGTATCTTTCTTGGAACATTCTTCTGGAATATCTATTACAAAATAAGTCTCCCAACTTAGCTGTTTTCTTGATATCTTTAAAAAAAAAAAACTCAGATCAATGGGTTGAGTTTTTTCCCCTTCCCAGAGAAGTAGTCCAAGTAGTAACATCTTTTCTAGATTTAATCTACCAACGCTATGAGAATAGTACCTAGTATATAGCTCTTACTAGGAGCTTCTTTTCTACAAAGTCACTTGAACTGCATTCACGCTCTCCTTTAACATGATAGAAAGTATCTGAAAGGACTGAAACTTTATGCAAAAGTTTCTATGATTTACTAGCATATCTTAGGTGTTTTCTTTTTAATATCTAATTTGAAACTGTTCTGTCAAAATTCATAATCATGAATAATGTTTGCTCATTTGGGGGAATCTTTTTTTACCCCTTCACTCTCTTTAGGCAACATAATGTGTATAATGCTAGGTGAACAAAATATTTTAGAGTAGGAATGCAGTGTTATCTAGTAGAAAGGAGAAGCACTTGTTTGCTTGAGACAAAAGGCTCAAATTTCATTGTGTGAATAGTTGAGTACAAAGGAAATCGTATATTATGCCTCTTGCTAGAAGATATTTTTTTTTCCATGGACAGCTAAGTAATTTTCAGTATTGTTAGTTGCAAGTTTCGTATAGCCTATCTGACAGATTTTACTGTGGAATAAGTAAGAATATTCATAATAGTTCACAAAGCTAATGATTTCCTTTCATAACTACTACCTGAAATAGGAAATAGAAGGTGAGATTTGGAGTCCAAGACGATCATCACTTTGCCAGCCCTCTCACATACCTGCACCATCATGTTGATGGTGCTGAATGCTGTCCTTTCCATGTCTGGTTAGCTTGCAGACGCTGAGAAAAGATACCTGAAGCCTTCCAAAGAGTACTAGGGAATGGATCCTTACATGAAAGGTGCATTTCTTGAGTTTTCACAGGTACAGAAAAGTTATTTAATATCAAGGTATCTCATGCCACTTTCAAGGTAGGTGGCAAGGCAAGAGTAGGAGGGCATCTCAAAATACTACTTTGGTATCTGTATTGTTGCGGTTTAATAGACATAACAGTAGTGAATGCCTGACAGCAGTCTGTCTTTTTTTTTTTTTTTTTTTTTTTTTTTTATGCTTGTAATTCTGTTGTAATATATATATTTATAAGCACCTTCCTGCTACCCAAAACCTATGAAAGAGTTTCAGTTCGGTATTTTTTTCTCCACGCATTCATTGAGCTAAGTACTATCCCTGTAAGATTTGTGCATGTATCAGTTCCTACTAAGCCCTATTAAATAATATACAGTGTCTTACTCTCCACTAAAATTAATGACAGTACGCTTCTTGGTTTATTTGTGTAGGAATTGACTCTGTGCATGCAAAGGGAATGTAAATACAGTTTGGGCAAAATGTAAATATTTCCTTTTGGCATAAATGATGAGCAGTGTTTTGTGTATTAGTAGTAATACTGATAATAAGTAACACTGGTTTTTAGGATGTCATGAAGGATCTTAAAATTTCTACAACAGGAGCCTGGGTGGGTACCAGAAACATAATAGGTACAGCACTGGTTTGTGATGCACTTCATACTCTAAGAAGCCAGACAAAACTATACCTGCAGAGGAAATTGTTCATAAGCAAACACACAACTGCTATTCAGAGCAGATGGTGAATATGTGTGCAAGACTGATAGGGAAACCAACATGCCTGTGCTAGATAAGTATTCAGAATTTTGAAAAATGGACATGATTTCTAAAAATTTTTCCAAGTGTACAACTTCCATGGAATTTTACATAAACTCTAACAAGCCGTAGTGTGACTTTCATTGCTGGTTGTCAACCAAAGTCCAACCATCAACAATCACTTTATAGTGCTAAAAACATTGGTTATCCTTTGCTGGGTTGGGACTAATGATTTAAAGAAAAATGTTCCATGAGCTCACACAGGTAAGAAATTAAGAAGCAAGAGGGGGTTTTTGGCTGCTTTTTTTGGGTATATTCTATCTACCCTAATGTGTTTTGCACTCCTTTTTCTGTCTAGACAGAAATCAGTTTACATCACAAATCTCTCCAGACTGCTTTGTGAATTAATAGCTAGTCAGATTACTTAAAGCCAACATCACAGTTTGTCAAATTACCTGCTCTGTACTTCTTTCTTGGACGTTTTGACTTTCTACTGATTGAATCCTTCAAAGAACAGGCTGCCTGAGAATGAAAAATCTCATGGAATCGTTTGCCAGCTGTTGATATTTTGACCATTACTCAGCTGTCTGGAGGCAGCCACAAACTGTATTGAATTACATTAAAACAATTGTCTAATGGCAAGTAAGAAGAAAACTATATGAAGTAATTTTTCTTAAATTGCCAGGGAATTGCCACATACACATGCTTTTTTTTTTCCTAAGCATAATACTGTGTATATTCACCAAAAACATCTCAAAAGATAGTCATCACTTCTCTTGCATTGTGCTTTCTTGTTCCCTGTTTGGCTGCTGTGTTCCAGAGTTTCAACGCTAGTAAGTAACTCCCTTAGAAAACTCCCCCTATTTCTGCATAATGTTTGAAACTGAAAATATATGGCAGATGTTACAGAAATCCTTACTGCCTCCCCACACCAAGAAAATCAGCTTTCTGGTAGCTGATGAAATGCAAACCACAGAAACTTCAGTAGGTCAGCATGCATGTTGGATTCTTGCATTTTTTTTAGTGAAAACAAAAGAATTATGACTAAGAGTCTGGCTCTCTTTCACTCCTGAGCAGCAAAGAAGGGCTTGAAGAGAGCAATCTCCAATGAGCTATAGCTCAAGATGCCAAATGAAGAGAAAAACTGAAAATAAGCTAAAATTATCCTTCTTTGAAGGTGGTCTGATCAATCTACATGCTATTGCTTGTCGATTACATTTTCAATTGCACTCTGCACTCCCAAGGTACCAACAGAATTCTGGTCCTGTCAGTGATGCCATCTTAAGTCTGCTTTGACTGTCCTTGCTGATGCTTCCAAATTCAAAGTAAACCTCTGATCTTTTTTGTACTATGTGATTTAAAAAAAAAAATTGCTGCTATTCCTCTTCAATTGTAAATATTTAAAGCTTATTCGGGCACATTAATCATCACAGTTATGTTGCTGAATGCATTGATTTCAGCTTCAGTGTATACACGTGACTTACCTAAGCCAGCTAGTTTGAAGTTATCTACAGCATCATAACTGCCTTAGTGTAAACTTTAGCATAAACTTTTCCTTGACCCTGACAAATGGCTTAACTTCTCCTCAAACCTGAACATTGCTTTAGGGACTAAAGTCCATGCTGCCATAGCAGTATTCTTATTTATTGTACCCGAACTGGCTAGATATCAGCTGCCTTGGATATTGATTACATATGCTGTAACCTCAGTTCTTTACCCTAAAACTGCATTGTATTGCCCACAATCACATTTGCTGTTGTTCAGTTTTCTTTTTAGTATTTTGTAAGTGCTGTTTGAGATATCTTCAAACATAGTCAGTTCTGTATATCTTTTTAAAACTTGTCTCTTCCTTTCTTGAGTGGCATAAAGCTTATTAAATAAGCCAGAACTGCTGCCTGACTGGGTAAATGTGTATACAATAGTGACCATCAGAAACAGGTAGACTAAATACTTTCCATTGTGTTATTCCAAGTTAAGGCATCTACAGGTCTGCAATGCTACCATCTATTATGCTACTCTGCATATTCGGTTCTTCTTTATTTTCACACTTCACCATTCTCTTTATATAAAAGATGCACAGATACCTAAATGAGGAGAAGTTACCTGACGGGCATATTGCTTTGCCGTTAAACTGTAGTTAAACTTCTGATGGCTAAGGGAACAAGAGCGACAATAAGAGCCAAGTTGTCTACAAGATGTCAGGGTTGTGTTTGGTTGGATTTTTACCAGGAAACCACCACTGTGACTACCCACTGTCTTTGTGTGGCAGAAAACTTATGGCTTTGAAACTACTTCTATAGAAATAGCTCTGTTCATTGCACCATAATGAACAACTACTAATAAAAGACCGTACTTATTTCCCAGGACTGTATGTGCATTACAGTGGAGGAAGCTAATGATCACATTTGGAGATGAAGGTGCAGATTTAAGAACTACTCTAACTTTTACATAATACATAGAAACATTCTGAAGTAAACACGTTGTCCATGATGAAATTTGTTAAAATGCAACAGTTTTCTGTCTTACCAAAGATTATTCTTCCTAATGGACTCATGAACCATTAAGGGAAAGGATTACTCTGTAAAATGTAATCTTTCTTTCTAAATAACTGGCAAAATAGTCAAGTACTTGCATGCCTAAGCATTTTACATGTTTCAGTGAACAGAATGCTTTTGTATTCATCTAGTCAAGTGTTAAATATGTTTTAAGGCCCTGAGAACAGCATTTCAGAGCTGCTTTCTGGAACACATTTTTGTGATGAAATTATTTGTCAGTTGATGATTGCCGGGAAGTAGAACAGACATTATTTACTTCAAATCATCAGATTCTACTTAGCATAGTAACAGAAGGAAAAATGATTACGTAAGTCTGGATGTAAAGCTAGAAAAATACTCAGAGCACTATGCATCCAAAGTGTGTTATGGAAATCTTTAAAGAACATTTCTTTGTCAAATTAGTATTTTATTTCTATGCTTTCCACAGTAGTAAGCCTTTTAGCAAGGACCTGGAGGTCAGTGATTGTTGGTTTGGGGGGGGCAAAATGAATAAAGACAATGGCAATGTGTTGCTCGCACATGCTTTTTGCCCAAGCTGCTTTTTGATTAGTTCTTAGGGTTTTTTATGTTTTCAGTTTAGCCAGTTTTCTCATGATTGATCACAAATGTGTTGTAGTTTGCTCATCCGGCTGAGAAGACCGAGTTTTAAACTGATTATTTTCATCACTAATTTACTTTCAATTTATTTTACAAGGATTAGTTCAATTTACCATGTATAATTTTCAAATGTACCGCTTCAGTAAACAAACCACATCATGGGAGAATCCATTAGAATTTTTTCATCACTGAAGAGTGAAGATCAGCTCTTCTCATGTGATCGTTTTACATACTTAAAAAAACTGAAAGAACGTTATGCATTAATTAGCTCTGCTGTTTGGAAAATAGGAATTCTGCTGGTTGTTATATTTTGTAGTAACTTTGCTCTCATTCAAATAGCAGTTCTCAGCATGGTGGGAGTGATTTTCTTTTCCAGTCCTGAAGTACCCAGCTTTCAGAATTCTGCTGTTAAATGAACAGGAAACTAGTGTGCTGCATGTATCAGATTACATCCCCAGAGTCAGTTCAATCCAGGAGTATGCACGTGTGGTTAACAGTATAGCTTCAACTGCTTACGACACACCAAGACTCTAAAAAAAGCTGATCTCAGTAGCTCAAAAACTAGCTTATGTTACCCATTACTTTCCTGATAAGACCTTTCATGAGTCATTAATCTTCATCTGGGTCAGATAAGATCCAACCTGCTACAGTATTGCCAGACATGCCTCTTGCAGCTACACAGAATGACTGGTTTGTGTTGCCAAAAAAAACCCCATGTTCTGCTGTCTGAAAAACAACTCTGTGCCAAATATTTAGTTAGTCATTCATTTTTAGCCCATTTCCAGTACAGGAAGTTTTTGGATGCATTGTCATTTATAATTGGAAAAATTCCATAATTTTTGTGTTAGCTGTCTAAACAAGACAATGGTCTGCCATTCCACAATGAAAATTAGGAAAGGAAAAAAAAAAAGAACTATTAGAAAATGTTTTCCTTCTTTGAACTAAAAGAATTGAAGCTTACTTTACTGAACCTCTTCTACAGAATAATTTTCATGTGAAAGTTATTGGAGTATGAAATATTTTTCCTCACTTTTCAGTTTGTTTTTATTAGCTATATTCCATTGATGTTGTGATGATATCTGGGATTCCATGTAAATGTCCAAAATGCAAAATGTCGTTTTTTGTTGTTTTTTTTTAATGAAGCTAATGAAGCTGAATTCTATAAAACTTCCCTGCTTTGGTTTTGAGACTAGAAATGAGCATAAGCAAAAGAAACTCCTATTTAATTAAGGAAACCCACGATGTAACATTGTCCAGGTCTAAAATTATCTAGGTATGTTGTGTAAATATTAGGATTATTTAGATTAGCTATACAGTGAATTTTTAAAAAGATTAGAATACCGTTTACAAGTAGAGATAAAGTGACTTCTTTGAAGAATCTGGAAAAAATATGCCTAGATAATTAAATGTCCCCATTATAAATGGATGGAATTGATTTAGAAAACATTACTGTGAGACCCAACCTGAAATATGAACAGTCCAGCCTTCATACAAGTTTTCTGACTGAGGCCCTGGTATAATCAAAGCATCTACTACGGCTATCAAAGTAGAATGAACAGATTTCAAACGGCCACAGAATATGTCTGTGTCACAGCGTTCTGATGAGTTTCTGGGGTTGCTGTGTTGTCCTATAGTTTCAATTTATCCATTCTCACTGCTTTGCAGACAGAGACAGAAATTATCTTCCCAAACTCTGCATAAGGGCAATATTTGTGCATCCAGAGTTTTTAATTCTGGTCAGTTTATACAGAAAAGTTAACTGGAAGTGATGACAAAATACTTTCTGTTTTTACTGGGAATAGGAGTTGATCTGAAGTGTTGCATTAAATACAGAAAACTTTGGGGAAAGAACGAATGACATGACATTCATATTGGTGGTGTTATTTAGAGACCCAAAAAGAGCTTGCAAGTATTAATTGTATATGGAAACCAATATATTGATTTGTATGAATTAGTACTATCTTGCATAAAAATGAAGATACTGAGTGTATGAAATGACTGCACAGAATTGTGACTGCAAAATTACTTTTCAAGACAGGCCCCTTTTGAAAACTTAGTTTGGTGAATTTACTTGGTTTAGATACAAAGTGATTTTCATTAAAGCCATTTATGTTGGAAGATCTTCTGCAGTTCTCTCAGCATTTCTTTGTATAAGGAGCACTTTCTGGTGTCCTTCTAACATATAATGCAAAAACATTACATGGTACTTTAAATAGTTTATGATGCAGTTTATTTTTCTTTTTATTTCCAGAAGAGATATGTACCCTTGTAATTGCAGAAACTTTTCCTGAAGATTCAGGACTTTTCACATGCACAGCAACAAATGAATATGGTTCAGTAACAAGCAGTGCGCAACTAACTGTCTGCTCAGGTATGCGATGAAGGGAAAGAGGAATATTTAATCAGAGATCTTAGATAATTAATTTACCTGTAACGTTATCAGTCTGCTTCCCTTGTAGAAAAGGGCTGCTGTAAGACAGGGGTTTTGCCAACCTCAGAAAATTCATATCAAGAAAACTGAATGTTTTTATTGGCTCATTTCCTAGTTTAATATTTTTATTCATGTAAAACACATTTTTGAAGTGTCTGCCACAAACCTGGCATATTTTTAAGCATTAGGGTTCTGAGACTAGATGGCAGCAGAGGCAAAATGAAAGTAGATGAAATTATGCTACCAAAGGTGGCATATGACCTTTGTAAAATAAAAAACTGTGACATGGTATGTTTAGTTTTGTAATATGTTTACATACATATTGTTATGGAATGCACTAGCCCGGCTGCCATTGCAAACATGCCATGTATACATACATCCTTCAGCATTTTTAAATTATTTGTTCTTAAATGATGCTGAGAGTCCAGGAAGAGGAAATGCTGTTTCAGCTGTTGTTGTCCGTACTTGCCAGTCTCAGTTAGCAGCTGGATTCCTGAAATAGATTTAGAGGGATCCATAAGATACCTTATTGTGCCTTTTGCATGGGGCAAAGTCAGAAAATGAGTAGCTAGTCATGTGTCTAATTCAGCATAAATTATCAACAGGAGGTCTAGAAAAATATCTGCACAGAACCAAAGAGATCTCACCTTTAACAAACTAAAAATACAGCATGTATGTACCATGTACTTTGTCTATGACTTGTCGGAGAGACATTATTTTTTATTTCTTTTAGCCAACTCAGAAAGCTCTAGTCATGAATCACTGACAAGAGAATCCAACAGTGATGATTTCCATAATTTCCCACCGCTTCCTCCAGTGGAAATTAGCTCTCTTGAGCTTCCTCCTAAGAAACATACAGAGACCCACCAAACAAACAACACTGAGTTGAGATCTGGTGTGACAGCCCTTCAACTACAGCTCAATTTGTCTGAGGAAAAAACAAATGGCATCCATCCCATTCATGGAGTAAATGGAATGATTAACAGCAAGCCAAATGGTGATAAATCTATCCCACCTCCAGCTGTCTTGCTCTCACCCGCAAAGGAGCCACCACCTGTGCTTGCCAAACCAAAGTTGTGAGTATTTTTTGATTGTTTTTTTGTTTCCTATAAACTTGATATTTTTTGAAAGCAGATTTTTGCCTGGAGCAATTTAGTGTTAGACAAGTAATGGACAAGGACAGTTCCTGTCCCTTGAACAATCCTCTTACTGCTGTGATTTATGTCCCAAAGAGCTCAATACAAGAGAGAACTGTGTTCTTTCTCATAGTGCTACGTCAAAGGGAAGTACATTATATATAGCAAATTCTACAGAAAGATTTAAGATAAAGTCATAAAAAAGAAATAAGTGGTAGTGGCTGTTGCTCAGTGCTTTTTATTCTTAGTCACTGTACCTAAGTGTCATAGTGGCCTGAGATTCTTGCATGCTATTCCTGTTTCAACACTGGTTAGCTATCCTTATTCTAAATGTTCTTGGTTTTGTGTAGTCAGTGGATATTCAGGTGTGTAATGTTTGTATTATTTCTTACATTATGTTTACATATAACGTAACTCATTCTGCTGTCAGCCAGATTACAATGGCTCTTTTATAATTAAAAATTGGAAAATGAAAAGCTCAAGGAGAAGAGAGAAATAAGTGGAAAAATTTGTAGTAACATTTTTACCTTATGTTCGTGATGATACCTTAGTTATGCAAGAGTGATCTTATGCTGACTGTTAACATAGCTTGATTTTAGCACTGCGCAGGCTCCTCTTTTGCATCTTATTCAAAAATTTTTGGAGTATGACAAAGGAACTAAAATGCTATTTTATTTCATTTACATCAATAATCAGAAGGTATTATTAATTATAAAAATGTGATGTGTTTAAGAAGAAGCATGAAATATGGTCTTTAAACCTAGCAAGGTCATTTCTTAATTACATGTTTTCACAGGATAACTCGCAAAATATAAAAATGCTGTTCTTTCAGCAATCATGTGCTGATTTTAAACACACAAAAACACATGCTTGAGGCAGCAAGCCAACAGGGTTCTCTTTCTGCACCCACCACTTTTTTCCTTCTGTTGCTCTTTGTCATTCTAAGCAGTTTCTGACAACTGTAGAAGAGAAGGAGGAGTGGAAGAAGTAGACAGGCAGTGGTGGAATAACAATGCATATGGTGGTGATTGCATGTATGGGAGGGAGGTTGCTGAAGATGGCAACTTGCAGACGACAGGTGATGTGGAGTGAGCCAGGTGGTCCTGTACCCAGCACTTCTGTTGCAAGACCCATTTGTGAAGAAAGGAGGTAGCTGCTCCAGCACAGCATTAAAAAAAAATTTCACCCCAGGGCTTGCTTTCCCAAAAGTGAGGTTGCCCTAGATAAAGAAGGCTGTGTCATAGACTTCCCGTTGTATAGTGTTTACTGCTACTTCTGCAAAATTTGTTTTGTTTTTAAACATAGAGTCAACATATAAACAGAGGTGAACATTGTATACCATGATGTGAGAAGGATGCTATTACAAGAATCCTTTCAGTTGCTGATGTCCAAATTTATGACCTTGGAATCCCTAGTGCAATTGCACTTGAGTCCTATATTTTGCCGTTAACACTTGATGCGTAAGAGAGTGATCTTGATTGCAGTAAAGATACATGTTTTGCTTGGCCAAAGCCACTGTAAGTCTATGCTGCTGTCAGAAATGGAAATCTTGCCTTCCCCTTAGTCAAGTATTTTGCTCCCAAGCATAGTGATAACATAAGAAAGGGAAAGGGTGCTAACAGGAGGAGGAAAAGGAATGTCTGGCTGCAGAGACTTGAAATCATCTTTCAGCATTTGGGAAACTGCACCCCAAGCCAAAGCTAACAAAATAATTGCATTAAAATTAGCTGAGTAGTAAAGTAGCTATCTCAACCATGAGAGTGATCCCACTTGAAGAGAACTCAGCTATGGAGTTGTATCTGTCCATAGAGTATTAGTATTTGATGATAGAAACAGCATATATTAGCAATGACATAACAGCAAATATGTTTATTGTAACATTTTTAAAAATTATTTAAATATTTAATGTTGGCTATGTAGAAAGCTTGAAGCTTCTGAATATAGTTAGTGAGTTTTAATTTTGATGAAGACTAACTCTGATTTTAAATTTCCTAAAGAACCTTTTCTTTTCAAGCTTATCTTAACTCAGATAGTACTTAACAGGTTCATCTGTGAACTCTCTGAATAGTTTGTTCAGCCAACACTGAAAGCAATTGCAAAGAGTTTGGGAATGATGGGCTGGTTTGGGGGGGAGGTGTTGGTGGTTGTTGTTGTTGGGGGGGGGGGGGGTTGGTTTGTTTTTTGTTTTGTTTTTTTTTTTTTTTTTAAATAAGAAGGAGAGACTGAGTACCTTCTTGAAGTATGAAATACATTTGCACCTTGGCAAGGAAGCTGTAACCAACACCTATAAATAATGATTTACCACAATTCAGTCCAATGCAAGAGCTGGCATGCTACAGAGAGTTACTGCAGTTGTTTTCAGGCTTGAAAAATGTTTTCAAAGTCCTACAAAATGCTCAGTTTGTGGTTACAGACACTTAAGTAATCCTTAAGCCATAAGTTAGTTGTTGCCTCAGTCTGGTGCTGAGAATATTTAAAACACAGTTTAATGTCATAATATACAGAATTTTCTGAGAAAAGCATATACAGAATTAACTGGGAAAGCAGTCAATACCAGATATTTTGCTAACATGGAATTTAAAAGACAATAATGTTAAATATGGTTAAAAGGCACAATATTTTATCATGCCTTGTTAGCAACATGAGTTTCTCTAGACAAGAGAGGAAGAACTGTTGAACTGAGACCAGAAAACCCCAGATTTCTGCAATTCTGATCTCTGCTGCTGTGACCTATTTGAGGAAGTTGAGCTGTTAGCGTGCATTGGACTTTTCCAGGCAATATTGGTGTAATGCACAGATTAGCTTTTAGAATTGTCCCCATAAATGTATCATGTCTTCACATACTTTGCATCTCTCAAATTAGGCAACTAAATGTTAATATTAATTTCAGAATGCAGCCCATGTGTGCAAGTGCTGCCTTAAACCCCTCATAATCCTCAGTCTGAATGTCTGCAAAAAAGGCAGGATGCTGTTCTGTAGAACTGTATATAACATGTCCATGATTTCAGATGAAGAACTTCCATTCAAGTGGCTTACTATTACTATTATTTTTCCACGTGTCTGTTAAAGCAGTAACAGAAAAGAAGATGGTGCTCGTATGGTTACTGGATGTACCTACCTATGTGGTGTTAGTTGGCTTTGTAACAAGCCATCAGTTCAAGGTTCGGAGACTCAATGTGACTACAGTGTGGTACCAGAATTTTCTGACTGGAGAGCTTCTCTTCAGTTGGCTACTGTTCTACCTTCTTTGTATTGGAGTGTTATTCCTGTCTGTCATATACAATGATCAGAAAGAGTATTAGCTTAGTGGGAGTCGTTCTATTCCATGCTTCTCCCTTGCAGATGCAGAGAGCAACTGTAGGTATTGATAGTCTTCTTTCTGTAGTTAATCCATTAACGTAAACTCAAAAGAAGCCAGTAGGAAGTGACATGTTTGACACCTTTAAAATTAGCACAGCAGTACCTGCCCCTGTAGAATGATCAACAATTTTTTCACTGCATTATTGTGAGAAGTAGTATTCTGCATGGGCATGCATCATGCATGCTGTGAAGAAGAATGAACAGAATTCCTGAATTCCATCTCACCCAGTTCTCTTTGACAATGTTTTTTTGCAGTGAAAATGGAAGGCGGATATTAATTTTGTAAAAAGAATACCTGTTAAAAGTGAAAAGCAGTAAAATATAATTTCTTGCAGTTTATGACTTTGTTGATAATCAGTATTTCCTTCAACAGACATGGCTATATTGTTTCCTGTTTTTTCTGAGATTTGGGGTTTTTTTAAATGTATTCAAAAGTCTTAGTCTTATTTTTTAAATAATACACAGAAGAAATTAATCATAAACATAATTTAAAAGATATCAAGCAGTTTATATGTAACTTCAGTAAAGAAAAGCTGAGATTATAATTAAAATTATTTCTTAAAGATAAGGAGTTAATCTGGTTGATATGTATCAAAGTCACTGCTGTGTGAGTTGATAGAACTTCCTTAACTAAAACACTCGTGTTCATACTGGTTGTGAAAGTGATACTATTTCTTGAACTGAATTGTTTGGCGCTTCAGTCTCCACTCCTCAGCAGCTGAGTTTTCTTTCATGGTTTCTTCTGTTTTGTAATAGATGCCTCAGACATTTTCGCAAAGATGCTAGTTCAGTCATTTCTAGAATGTCTCTCATGCCCTTTATTAAAATGTTTATTTCACTGTTTTTCACTCATCACTGAAATTATTCTTAACTTCATCTTTCTGCTAGCAATTTGCTTAATATTGAACTTACTTGTTCTTCTAGTCATGTACATGCTGCGATGTTTGTAAAGCCTGTCCTGCCAGGCATTGGGTTTTAAAGATACTGCAAGAAATTACTACCTTAATAATCATATTTGATATATGGAAGTAGTAAGTGACTGTTTAGACTATATTAGGAAGAGCTGGATAGAAAAAGAACATGTGAGAATAGCCAACAATCCGATGATTAATGCCTTGGAATATACAACAGTCAGGTATAAATCCTTAGTCTGCCTAAGAGAACCAAGGCTGCTGAAGCCCAGAGAAGACACTTGTGCTGGGAGCTTTGAAGGGTTCACATTTGTTCTCATGCAGAACAACAACATTCTGGAAATGGTAAGAAGACATGTGATGTTGGAAAACTGTTTTCCATCCAGTTCTACTAATGTGTATATGAATGTGATTTACTGTAGCAGCCTAATTTAGGAAAGATTGACCACAGAAATGCTCAACTTGAATGTTAAACACCGATTTATTTAAGTTTTTGTTTAAAGTTATTGCATCTTCTGATGAAAACCTGAATAAAAAACCATTCTTGCATAGTTTGAATGACACACAGAGCAGAGCTCTGCTGCCATTATTTGTATGAAACAAAAAGTAACAGAGCCTTTCCCAACTATGGGAAAGATACTGCCCACCTGTCACGTGATTCAACAATGAACTATGTCCTAGTGGGTTTTCCATATTTCTCCAAAAGTTAAGTTAAAAACCAAAAGCAGGTATTATTAATTTTGAATTACAACTGTCAATCAGAATTATGTACAGTATATATTCAAGATTTATTTGCTTCAGCAAAAATGTGGGAAGTGAAAACTTTGTAATCACGGAAATGCAAAGATAAAAAGAAAACATGGCTATTACAAAAAATTGTGAAGTTATACAAACAATAATTTAAATCAAAAAGCAATAATTTAGAATTCCATGAAGTCTTAAAATTCGCATTACAAATATGTACTCTTACAGAGAATAAGACACTGGTTAGCATCTCCCGTAATACTTTCTGATAGAAAAAAGGTGTAAAATAATGTATAATTGAGGTTCGCATATTCCGTAAGGCTGAACAAAATTCAAAGCCGTAAACATTCATAGCATTTGACTTGGAAATGAACAAGACAATCTTCATCTGTATAAGAAAATTTTAACACACTTATTTTGTCTAGGAGTTAGTGATCACACTAAACATGTAACTGTATTCATGAACAAAGGTCCATCCAGGTCCACTTCTTTAGTTTCATCTGCTATGCTCTTTCAAGGTTGATAAGGACGTTTGGATCTTTATCTTGGTAATAAAGTCTACCGACAATAAAACTTTGATCTACGCATGTATTTTCTACTGTAGTAGAAATAACTAATGCTGACAAAAATTGCTAAAATGTAAAGCAGAATAACTGCACACAAAGTTAATCACTTGATTGTAGTACAAGTCCTTAGCATTTTCTACATCTGTTCTCACAATTAATATACGCATGGTTCATTTGTAGCGCTTTTACTTCTCTCTCTTATTTCATACCAGTATTTTTTAACAGGATTAGAGGTAAACCAAGGAAAACTTGTGAAGAATTTCCATTTCAGCAGCTACTAATCAACAGGCACTTGTTTTACTAGGACTAGGGTTTATGATTTACTAATAACAAATAATATATAAAAATAAAGGAGGCTTTATGAGGGAATATACTAAGAAATAGGGGTTTGTTTCCATTTTCTCAGGCTATTTTCTTATTTTCTTACGCAAAAGTTGCAAATCCTAAGAAGGAACAAAAAGTATTATAATGCCTCACAGCTTACCTGTGGACTGAATGCAGTAGGTTAGGTTAGTTTAAACCAAGTTATTAGTTGACTTCCTTAGTGATCTTAGATCATTGTGAAAACTCTGAGACCACTGGGAGATGGAATAGAGGAAATAGGAAGTGTTATGAAATATAGTTGGAAAGTCGCATTTATTTATGATGCTCTGTATCTCACTGTTTTAAAGAATGAAGGGAGTGTTGTTTAGTTTTTACCAAAAAAAGATACATCAGTAGAACAAAGTTTCTGAGCATTTTGTGGTATATTAGATTGATGTTTACAGGTAGGAGAGATGAAAAATTACACAGGTGATAGGGTGTTGCAGCTGTAGAGACAGCTACCTGTTAAAAAAGTATGCAAGATGACCCAGTGAGAGGACTAGAATCAAAAATATCATTCTCTTTTCTTCAAGTTGTAATGATGCTAAATCCTAAATCTTCCTACAAATCGTTAAGCTGTTCTATCTTTATATCATTATGACTAGAAGAACACTTCTAAAAGCATGGATCTTTCCTAGAGAATTGCAAACAATTTAGGCACCATTTCTCTTATGAGAAAAAAGACCTAATTTTGCTGGAAAACTAGATTGTCTGTACTTAATATATTAAAAAATATAAGTATAAATATATAATACTTGTGTGAAAATGCCATAATTGAGTTGTATTAAGTTGTATCTCTAATGGAGCTACATGAACTTGAAGAGATATAAAACTATTCCCGTTCCACCTCAAAATTCTGTAACTACTGATCAGATGGATCTGATGCTGCATATAATGATCCATTTGTTCATATTATCCTAAATTCAGTTTTATGAGACAGTTCTAATCCCAGTGACTTTCATGATTCCTCATTTAGACGCTTAAAGTCACATGAAAATGTGTCAATAATTTCTTTCATATTCCTCAAAACAGTCACAAATAACTTGAATATTGAAATGATGTGCTGGTCTGTCTGCTGTTAAAGGCAGCCTGCTCATGCAGTAGAATGTCACTTTTTTTCCCAGTTCCTAAGGTGACTTTAATGAAAACCTAAGAACAGGTAGTAACTTGAAATTGTAAATAAAAATAATTAATTGGGGTTTTGTGTGTGTTCTGCTTTCAGTGACTTTAATTGCCTATTTCAGACCAAGGAATAGCATGACCCAAAACCAGTGGCAGTTATTGCTGAGAAATTTCCTTTTTACTGATACCGTTTTTAACATAGTGTTGAAGGGTAATCATAAATGAACTTTAAGCCTTTTAAAATCTGCAGAAATACAAGTCTGAATCTCTTTGTAACAATGGATATCAACAACAAGAAAGGTTAAAGGTAGGTGAGAAATGTATTTTTTAGGTTTTTTCTTTCTTCTTTTGGCACTCATGTTTTCTGACCTTTAGTAGGTGGAGACAACTAACTGTACATTCTGCCTACATAAAAGCTAATCAGTATTTAACAGGAAAAGTCAAACATCCTTGAATCAGTTATAAAATGTGTAGTGTGTGTGCCGCCAGCATGATATGCACACAGGACTTCTGTGGTTTTTCAGGTTTTCATTTTAACACTAAAAGTAATCCAGGTTATAGGATAAGCAGGGAAATGGAGGAGGATGAACACAGGTTCGGCGACTTCTTTGAGTCTCTGCATTTTAAGTTTTTAGTTATACACATGCTGTAAGCTTGTAAAAATCTTTAGTGCCTCCAAGAGTGTTATCCTTCTTTTTTCTGCCCTGCTGTTGCTTCATAACTCTGTTGCTTCTATCATACCTTTGTTGCCAACTGTTACCCCCAGTTCCTCTCAAGGTAGCAAGGGTAGGCTTTTTTCTAAGAAGCAAACAGAAACTAGAAGCTCGGCCTAAGTGCTAAGAACCTTCTTCATTTTCAGTGGGTGCCAGAAGTATACAGAGTTGTGCGGGTGCATAAATAACCAGACAGTGTTACAGAATAAAGGTAACAAAGGTTGAGGGGAGAGGGGGCAGATTGTGCGTTTGGGGTGGTTTGTCTTTTCCTGTAAAAAGTTTGAGTAGATCAGTATGCCAGCAGTTTATGATGCACCTTTGAACCAGAAAATACAAGAGGAAATGTTGTACTGTCCACCTGCAAAAAATTTATGGTAGTCTTATGATAATTGTGAACTAAAAGCATCGAGATGAAATATTTTGACTTTTGAATAATTTCTGTTGTTTTTCATTTCTTTCCTTCTCGCTGAAATAACTGGATGGATTTAATACTTGGAATTGATCAACCAAAGCAAATCCAAGTGTTCAGTTCTTCTAATATGCAGCATTTTCTGAGAGGTTCTCAATGAGGTTTTTGGATAGGGAGTTCCTGTAGAAATAATCAAGGATTCTCTTGGTATCACAGGACAGAGTTCTCAAACCAACTGATTAAATGCTTCCTTGCATGCTACTCTTTGCAGACTAATCATTATATGTATTTACTCCATCTTTACATGGCTTTGCAAATGGCATGCAACCACATTTGCCTTGGTATTGTTTCATCCCTGACCTCATAATTATCCAACATACACATAATTTTGAAAATGTAAAAATACCATCTTTTGCTGGGTAGAAGGAGGAAAGGAGGTGAGAAGGGATATAGTTTTTGTTTTGTGCTACCTTTGTTTTGCTCTGCCTCAATGCAGACAAATCCATTTTCCAGGACTGCTCACTTTGGCTGCAGCAGATAGATGCTGAGGCCTCAAAACTGAGACAGATGGTGTTCATAATCTTGTGTTTGGTTTGCAGGAAAGAGGAAGAAAGCAACCCTAAACTTCAAAGTACCAAAAATAGTATGTCTGTCATCTTTGCTTTCCAAGTGACTTTCTAGAGAAAGGTCCCTCTGGTTCAGGCTAAGAGCTTATAACTAATAGGACAGAAGATTGCACTGCCATTTCCTTTGGCATCCAGGTCTGTCGAGAAATGAAAAAAACCTCTGCATACAGCACTTAGTATTCTAATCCAAAATGAGAAACTGGAAATCCTCACTCAACCAAGACATGACATAGAAGTGGATTACTATTAGAAAATAGAATCTGCTTTTTAGAAAACCTGCTTGTACCTTTTGCACAGGTTTTGACAGTAGTTTTTATCATGTTCTTTGCTGAGCATAAAATTGATCAAGAAATTGAGATGAAAGATCAACCAATATCAGTTTAAGAGACAGAGAGAGGAACTGGCAAAGCTAGTTCTGCCAATATTCATTTCATTTGGAAAATGTGTTTGGTAGAGTCAGGGTAGATAAATATACTAGTATAAAGTTCTTTTTGATAATATGAACTTTGAAGTATTTTGGACACTTCAGTAGTCCATGATAGGCATAAACATAATTATGTGAATGGTAGCTGGGGTAAACAGCAGGTATTCTGTTTGAATGGAATTTGGAAGCTACATGACTTCAGCTTGAAATCTGCAACAATATGAGGACTGATTAGTAATTGCTCTATCATTCTTTCCTTCAAGAAATATAAAAAAAGAAGGTCATTTGAGGATTCATTTAACAAGGATAATTTCTGAATAACTAATTTACTGCATACTTTTTTGTGTAATATATATGCAAAAAAGTAGCTAAAATGATTACAAGTTCAAGTGCTGGCTACTCTCAGACTCCCAATACCTACTGTTAGGGTATCCTCTTGGTTTGATAAACTTGTTGCTGGAACTTAACCTTATCGCAGAAACATCTAACCACCTGCAGTTAGTCCTGCCTGTCTACCTGCAGCTGGTCATACCCATGCTTTAAAACATGCTCTGCACAAGTAGGAACTCATAGTTGGATGAGGAGAATTGCTGGACAGGATGCTACAGCTTATGAAGTTTAATCATAAACTCACATAGTTACAGAGCTACTTGTTTTTATTATTATTCTGTTGCCTCCTGACATATGCCAGATTTTTTTTTTATTGAAGTGATATAATTGTCTGATGGTTTCTGTGCTTCTTCCAACTGTGATTATACTACCAAGCTTTCCTTGTATGTCATTTCAAGTTTTCTTCCCTGTCCTCAGGTTTATCTTCCATTATCTTTTGCATTTACTTGCGTTAACTGTGTTTTCATTTTCTGCCCCATGTAAAGAAATATTTTCTGGTGACAAAAACAAGAGGTTGGAACTCAGTGCCATCCATTTCTCTCTGGTTCAGTATGCATGCTATAAAACTTTGGATAAAGAATTTCCATTGCTAATTTTTTGTCATATATGGAATCAATAGACGTGCCAGGGTTTAAAGATACTAATATGTCAGTCCATTAAAGCCATATTCCTAGTTTATGTAGTCAAGCAAATGCCCAAACTAAATAGATTGGAAAAAACCTAAGAACCGAGCAAGTGCTGCAGGTCTTGTTCTGTCAGCCTTATTAATGCTATCAAATATTTCTTGTCATAAGCAGCCTCTCACAGAAACTTTAATGGAGGTAAGAACAGAAAAGGCTTATCCAGTGGAGGGAGCTTTGTTGCTTGGGTAGATGTCTGTAAAGGAGACAGCTTTATTCTTTCCAGAATAGTGGAAAAAGAATATTATAAGAGCCAGGGGAGTGGACCACTTTCAGAGACCTTGTTCACGCCCTAGCAGGAATACAAAGTTGGAAGCATGAGTCTAGAATTTGGCTACAGAGGGAAAGTTGGTTATTCAGTTCAAAACTAGTAGTAGTGAAGGCAGAAAAGACCCCAATGCTTACGAGAAGACACTAGCAGTGTTTATACAGAACAGTTCAAAGACTAATATATAAAATATCTCCAGGATAAAACAAAGGGTTGACCTTTGTATCATGTAGAACAGTTGTTTACTAGAGATATAATCACCTTTTTATCTTCTGGTAGACTTGATAATGTATAATATATATATATATATAGTGTGTGTGTACTTAAAGAAAATACTTGTGAGAACCTAACGTGGTTGAGATCTGTGATGTTCTAAAACTCCTGCCTGTTGTTAAACTGTGTCAGGCCTTTAGGTATCCTCACCAAAAGTGGCAGTGTATTTAGTCAGAAAAATAATTAGCGTATGTGAAGCTAATGGAATCGGACCCCTAGTGAATGTCTGGAAATTTTGCTTTCAGGATGAGATCTAGGCAATGCTCATATGACCTCTCAAAGGTGCTGCATTTTTGTTTTGTTTGACTAATTCCGTGTTGTTACTTATTACAGATTTATTAAAGCAGATCTGTGTGATGTTTGGTAATATTCACTGTATAAAATATCTTCAGTTTTCAAGAGTGTGAAGCATCAAGTCAGTACAACTGGAAATCTGTGTATTTATCTTCACTCCACATGCCTTTACATAAGCAAATTATTAGTTTCTTGCATGTTCTTTGAAATTTGTTTCCCTTATCTTCATTATCTTGATTCGGGAGTTTGTCTGTATTGTACGGACTAATACTTGAAAACATTTTTCATGTTCTTCTGCATGTATTTGAAAGACGCGGTTGTAATTTTCTCAGTTTTTTCCTTCCTTCTCCCTCTCCCTTTCCTTCTCCGTCTCCCTAACCACATTGAGCACTGTAGTGTTTCTGCTTGTGGTTTCTTTTTGCTTCTATAAACTGTTTAAGAAACATATGTGGCCTGTGCAAAATTTTGTCCATCAAGATTTTGGTCACCATTCCCCGATCTCACCTTTCTCACCTCTCTGTGGTAAATCATGTAAGTAATGGAAGTAGAACTGTCTTCAATTATTTTATGACACCTAAGCTTTTTTTTTAAATTGCAGTTAGAGTCAGATAACTGGTGTGATATGTGAATTTAATTAAACAGTGAGTTTAGGACAAAGTGAGATTTCTGCACCTATTATTTTTTAAAACTTCTGTTCCATTTAAAATCTTTCCTGTGAGACCCATAGAGCTTTCCCTATGTGCTATTCTTCAATAGCTCCAGCTTTTCTATTTGTAGTATTTGTAAGTTTTTTAAAAAATTCTATATGCCTATTTGTCAAAGGCTGGTTATTGCTGTCTCCATCAGTGAGTTAATAAGTTGTTGTGGTAGTAATGTGTCTTTTGTAGCTTTTTATACCTTGTTTTTTTTAAGTCAGATTTAGATTATATTTTCATCTTCTAAGATCAAAAACACTGGAGTTCAGATTCAGCAGTGATGAGTTGGATAGTACAGAAGTGTGGAAGATACAGATATTAGGTCTATGTTTAATCCTAATAAAGGTGTTGTATCCACCACCAACCATGCTTGTAAAGATCATCAGCTGCTCTCCTTCTCCACCTCTATTTCTGGCACAGCTAGACAGAGCAACTCACCTTAAGATGGTCTTTCAGGGCCATCAAAATAAGATTCACCCCCAAATTAAGCAATCCCTTTCCCTTCAAGCCTTTTCAATATGATTGGTCCTTGTCTCTTAGTGATAAATGTATATGGACTCCTGACTTTTGCAAAAGAGACAGAGACTTGTTGTGTCAAGAACTATTCTAACCTTGGTTCTACTGTGCTTTCTATGAATCTTTGTTTTTTCATGCTATTTTCTGATAGCATGACAAAAATCATTGTCTCATCATTTTCTTCACAAATATTCTTGTACTGCACTGTATTTGCACTCCTGGTTCTTCTTAATTACCTACATCACAGTATTTAACCATCACAAAATCCTTTCCTTCTACTTCCGTAGATCTGCTCAGCTGTTCCTTTCTCTTACTGCTGCATGGATTACGAATTTAATAAATTGTGGATTAGAAGTGTCAGTCAACTGTGTCACTTGAATTTGCAAACCTTATTTTGAGAATGTTTATAATGTTTTGGTAATTATTTGATATGCCTTCACTTTACTACAGATATGTGTCTGTTAGACTTCTTAAGCTGTCCTTTTACAGTTCTTTTTAAACACATTTATACTGTTTGATACTAATTCTTCAAGACATCAGTTTCTAAATGCCAAATGTTATTCTTTCTACTTTTCTATTTCTGCTATTCCACTGCCTTCATCCAACCTTTCTCTAAATTTGATTTGTCTTCTACAACTTTTCCTCCTTTCCTAGTGCCTTCCACATTCTTACTGTTCTGTACATTAGATCTTTAGTCAGCCTCATTAACAGCAAACAAAATATACTGGTTGTCATATATTAGTTGAAGTTGAGTTTATACTCTAGGTCTGATATTCTGGTTTACCGTAATCTACGTATAAACTTAATTAGTTACTAACAGCTGTTGTTTGTGAGCTAACTACTAAGAAAAAACTGCATGTTTAGTTATTGACCATGAAAAGGTCCAAAAATCATGCTCACTTTTCACCACGAAGGGGGCGCTTTTCACACCTTATATGATACCTGCAACACAAAGCTATAATATGCTTATGCAAATATATTTTTTGGTGACTAAAGAACAACTGAAGCCAAATTGATCAGGTCTACAGGCTATCTGTTTCTCATGTGAGTGTGAAAACTCTAAACTCAGGTATATTTTGGAGGTCACAGGTCCCAGAATACATAAAATACCTGGCAGATGCAATGTCATGTCAGAAAATAGTTTTAACATAAATTTAATTGGGGTTTTCACTAGCTGTCAGGATTCATCAGAAATTTGAAGACTGTCTATAAGATTACAACCTAGGAAATAATGTGAAATGTAATAAGGAAAATAACATAAGTCAGATGAGGAAAATATGTTTGCAAGTGAAAGTATAATCAAAATAACCTTTGATTTGTTGACTCTTTACTCCCCAGTTCTCTATAGGACTGAGTGTCTGTAATTTTGCCTATTTTATGCAGTTGATAAATACCAATCCATTATAAGTATGCTGATTTGACATCCAGAGAATGATGGCAGCAGCTGAAAAATATATTTAGGAAAATAGGTAGAACGCCATTAAAATCTGTTTAATATTTTCAGTAACATCTGTCTTCTGCCTGTATTAGACTTTTACAAATTAGTTTCCACAAAATAATTGAAGGATATAACCTACATTTAAAAAAACAGTAATATTTAAGACTGAGTGAAGAAGTTTACTCAGTTATAATTGCTTGGTGAAGTTCACAACAGTTTAAATTCTTAGTATTTTTAGTATATTAGTGCTGAAAATTTACACATATTTAGTATACTCCCTCTGTCATTCATTTCATTAAAGTCGATTCAGTACAAGGGGTAGTAGTTTACTCAAATCCTGTTGTAGTTGTTGATATATTTCTGCAGTGAAAAATGGAGATGGGGAGATTGTAAGAACAATCCAGAGGAAAAATGTCTCTTGCTTAGATTACCGCATGAAAAATCTTTGGCTTAAGAATATAAAAAGTGCAATTAAAGGAAAGAGTTTCTTTACGTTTCTCTTTCAAAAATACATTTGTTAAAATAATTGTAATAGGAAAAAAAGTTAAAGTAATTAGAGCTTGAAGTAGCTTTTCCTTCATTCCCTTTCCCTTACTTGCTGTTGCTCATGCGCTCTCTCGCTCACACTTGCTCTCGCCTTGTCTGTCTCCCTACTTCTTTCATTCTGATGGAAAGTCTTCACAATGCCAACAGATGAACCACTATTAGCATAAGGTTCATCAATTCAGGGTAAGGACCCTTTTGCGTGAATTGCATTGTCATGTTTTCATGAGCCTTCAAAGGCTTCTTAGCAGAGTCAGAGGAAAAACTCATAGCATATTTTCCATTTCAAATACAATACTGTAAGAGTTGCTGTAGAAACTTGTTTTCTTGTCTGTGAGTTCTGTTTATAGTGTAGCTGTTGCATTCATTTTCCTGCTTGGATAAATTAAATATTTGGATGATCCTGACATGTATAAAAAGCAGATTAAATTACTTAAGTTCTCACTGGGTGAAACCTTGAAGGGACAGGGTAGAAGTCTGAATTTTTAATTTAAAAAATTCTTAGTAAAGAGGTTTCATTAAAGACACTATGGAAAAAGTTTCTAGTGAACTGATAAGTTCTTCCTTGTAATATTAAATGGTTATACTGCTCTGTTTTAATGGTACTGACATTAGAAGGCCATGTATTCAGAGTTTTCTAGAAATTATCGTGTTAACAACATACTTTGAGTTTGAATAAGTAGATCATTTTCTTGCTGATTTGAGTGGGAAATGTGGTATGTTTCTCGATTAATCCCACCTATAGCGTTCTTCCCTAATCACGTTCTGTTTCGTTGTTCTGATGTTCTCGGTTTCTGCAATTGCTTATAATTTCTTTATATCTTAATTTTTAATATATATATCTGTGAAACAGTTAATGTATTGGCCTTCTAAAAAAAAATAGTCTGTACTTGCACCTTATAATTGCTTATATTTTGTTACAATTCCCTCATATAAAAAACATCATATAGCACCTATAAATTCTACTGCCTTCTTGGAAATGCCATATAGTGATTAAGACTTTGGTAAATGCAGATCTTCCTCTACACTCCATGCAGAACTGGATGTGATCTCAATGTACATACACAAAATATACCAGCAATTCTTATTTCATTGAATACCAAGCGAGACATTCTTTTGTTGATAAACTGGCTGTTTCACCCAAGGACCTGCCATGCCAATGGTAAGCTGATGATAATTTGTGAATGTAGCAGATGTTAGTTTAACATGCCAAACCTTGGTTCTAGTTTTAAATGTGTGTAAATAGAGGCATAAAAATACTAGAAACATATCTGAACCTGCAAGTGGTCTGTGGGATAATATTTAAAATTTCTCATTGATTGCAGAAGAATACTTTCTCATTATGTAATTTTCTGCTTATTCTGTGTGCTAAAGACTGGCCTGGAACCTGGAAGAAAATGCTCTTCTATAATCTCATATGTGTGCAGTATATGTACCAAACCTTATCAAGTAGTGATCTTATGGTAATTTATCTGAGTTTATTTCATGGACTTTCATAAAGTACCTTGCCAGTGAATGCATTGTGCAAGTCCTTTGGTATTTTTTCCCCTTTCCTATCTGTACCCATTTCTTTTTTATATTTCCACCTATAGCTGATTTCTTAAACTAAGGATTTCTTTGGTGTTTATTTGTGTTGGCAACTACAGTCCAATGTTGTTATTTTTTTTAATTTGGAAGAGATTGAGGGAGGTAAACAAACTTTACCAAGCTTAAAGCCTCTAGAGTCCTCATGTGGACCTGTGTTCAGAGTACTTGAATGCCACCTCTTTCTAGTTCAGCTTCTATAATACAAATTGGGTAAGCAAATCTTGTATCTCTGTGGAATCTTCTCAGGTGTTCAAGAACAGCAGTAGCTATGCGAGTGGCGATCTAGCCAAAGAACCCAGCTGTGTGGTTCAGTAGCAGTGTATTTCTCCCTGGTAGCTGAATAAATTAGAGCACATGCAGTTGCAGAAGGCAAAGCAGAATGGCATGGAATGCTGCTGTTGTATTTTGGGGAAAGTTTAATGAATGTCAGGTAGCACGCTTACTTTGAGAAAGTGACCTATTAGTTAAATACTCACAAAGAGAAAGCTCAACCAGTCTCAAGTGACAACAGTTTTATTGCAGCAGTTTAGTTCTGGTTTTACCTAAAGGATGGAGATATTTTTATTTTCCACCTTTCTGAATTCAGTAGTAACATTTTCTGCTGTGGCACTTTCAAGAAAAATGCTTTTTATTTTATTATTAAATATTCAAAACCTGCAATAATGAAATGGCAAACATTACTGGAAAAGTCTGATTTTATTTTCTGACAACTCATTGCTCCGAACATGCATATTAATTACATCTTTAACTGCTTCATAACTGCTTACAGGATAAAATCGTCTTTGGAGATTACACGGAAGTGACAATTCCTCTTAAGTGCTTCGTTTTATCATTTTTGTTTTTATTAATTTCTGTGGTATTTTAAATACTTAGGGAAATAGTTGTCATACTGGCTTAGATGTTGTTGGCTTGCTGAAATTATTTAGACTTTGGAGTTGGATACACTTCAACTTTTGTTTACTTTTATAATGCTCACTGGGAATTAAAGTCTTCCTCTCTAAAGTAATATAGGATAAACAGTGTTTTCTGTCAGAAACAGAAAATCACAACCACCCTTTTGGCCCCCTTGCTAATCATGTTTACTTAACTCTCAACACAGTCTAAAATGGACTTTAGTGACATTTGCAGACTCTGTTATCTAGTAAATGCTTGTCTGAGTGAAACTGCCAAGTCAGCCCCTGAAGTCAGAACTGTGTGCCTTCAGCTTCCATTAAAACACATGAACATGGTGCTGGTTATCAGCAAAAACCATAGAAATGGGCAGCATAAAATACTCAATAAGCATAGGCATCCTATCAGCATCCATAGCCATAGGGGTCACGTAATGAGCCTCATCCTGGCTTTATCAAAATCACAGAAGATTTTGACGATGTGCCCCAGCAGAGGAATGTATGTTCTGCATACAAATACCTGCCTCAAAACAAAATATTCATGGGGGTGGGGGGAAGCAAAAAAAACTTACAAATGTCCAGAATGACAATTGTCCAGCCTGACTGTTACTGTAGTATAGGTAAATGTGTCTTCTTTTTTTTTCCTGCTGCATGTGCTTCTGTAGATGACAGACTAAGAATTGCTAACTTAAAGTCAGCAGAGATATTTCGGTCACTGAGATAGGACTCTGGAGTTCTAATGCTGATAAGTGTACTTTTTGCACTGTCCAATTTACTTTTCCTATGTGAATTCTTGTCTCTGGCAGTAGAAGGACAAAAGAGAACTTGGCTTTTTCTTCACTAATTCTCAGGATTTCATAATTGACTGTAGTTGCAGTGATGTGTTTTATTGGAGAAAGCTACAGACATGACTTTTTGAATTTGATATTGTCCAGACATAATTAATAATTTCATTACATCGTGAAGTGCTAAATACTATTCTCACAATATTCCCAGGTTGAGGAAAACTGGAGGGAAAAAAACCCTCTGCTCTTGGTGTGTGTAGAAACAGATAAAACAGCTTATTAGAGATAATGCTGAATTATCATCAGCTAACTGAGGTATTTTCATGGCTAAGGTAAATATTTAAATTCTAATGATTCTGTGTTTCATTAAGGAAAAAACTATAAAGCAAAGGATAGTCCAGATTTTACTTGCACTCGGAATATTGGAGGTCTAGTTACCATGGCTTTTATAAACAAGCATGTTGCTTGTTCAAGTTTCCAAGTTGTTTACTATCACATTTGTTGTAGGCAGTGTCTGACAGCAGATTCCATTTTTTTGTCAGAATCCTCTTACAATGGGGCTATTAACATCTCATTTAAGTCTCTCTGCTGTAAGCTGTAGAGAGAAGACAGTTGTTAAGAAATGTAGGACCATTATAGGAGAGTCATATTTTATCCTCGATACAGTCTAATTTCTAACAAGTTATCAGCATACAAATGGTTCTACAGCAGGATGATTTCATGAGAAAAACTGAGCTGTGAATTTCAGGAAAGCATTTCAGTTTAACCTGAGTCAGAAATAGAAGTTACCCAACACAGGGAATGTTCTATGCTGATTGGTAAAGAGATATTTTAAATATACCTGACAATTCTCTATTAGTATTAAAAAGAAGACATTGAAGAAGGCTCTAAATTGCCTTTCTGTCTATTGTTCTACTGCCAGAATGAAAAGTGACTTAATACTAGCAAGTTACTGACACAAAAAAGTGAAAGGCAGAATTAAATCATCTTCATTTAGGGTGTCTAGCTGCTTTTCATAAATTTGTCAAACTGGAACCCAGAAGGTTTGAAATTTTGGATTTAAGACATGCTTTTGAAAATTAGCATGGGAACTTAAAGAAAATATTGACACATAGGTGGTTTGCTTGGTTACTGCCTGTACAATCTGCAAGAAATGTTATGGTACATAAAGTTCATCAAAAGTAACCAAAGGACAAGGAAAAGGGGTTGGGTTTTTTTTTTAAGTAAGCTAAATATATGAGTGGATGAGCTTCCCAGGCTTTGATGTAGCCGGCTTTTTATATGAGGTTTGTTCTGCCAGTTCTGAGCAGGAGAGAGCATGCATGTCAAATCCTTTTCCAAACAAGCCTCCCTGATTTCTGCCAGAGAACCAAACTTACTAAAGCCAGGCAAAGTTAACCCTTATTTGACAAAAAAATACCGTTATGTAACTTGAAAGAAAGAAAGACATTGTAGCTCACCGGAATGATTCTCCTAACAATAAGCATGGATTTAAGCCACTAAATAAATGATGCCATTGTTTCCAAAATGAGATAAGGCCAATTCAGAACAAACTTTCAAGTCACTAGAACAAATGGTAATTTCACAAATGATCATTTAACTTTTCTGAAAAATACTGAAAAATCAGTCAGCAATTAATGAAAATTTATAGCTGAAAAAACCCCAAACTTACTGGTAAAATGTGAGGTAGATAAATGTGTTTCTTTATATTCTTTTACTACTACCATACAATTAATACTGGTATAAGTAATAGCATAAGCAGTAAAACTTAGAAAATATTTACCTTTCTGTCATAAATATTGGATAGTATGTTATGTCCTTTCTTTATGGCAAACAAAATTCAGAACAAAAGAACAGCTTTGAAAGATAAAATCTGATCCTCCTAAAAAGGCATGCACATACTAAGAACCCCCGCTGAAGCCACATCTAAATCCCAGTTTATACCCAAACAGTGGAAGAGCAAGCTCTGGAGTGCCAAGCCTGATCAGGCAGTATTTGGAGTGAAACATTTAGAATCAATGCTCTGGATAATGATATTCTGCAAAGCTTTACAGATAGAGGTTAAAATGTAATAACAGATGAGTACTGGTATGATGTTAGTGTCTTGTGAAACCAATGACTGCGGATTTGGACAACATAAATGTAACTTATTAAAGGAAATATCAAGGGTAGAAAATGGCTGCTTGTATTCAACTTGTTGCGTACCACTTGTGCATTTCATGTTTACGCACCCATGGAATGTTTCAGAAAAACATTGGGAAACTACATCAATGTTTTGCCAACAGAAAATGCAGTACAGCGTTATTTAAGGACAGAATAACATTTTTAACAGTCCAGATTTCAGACAGCAACTTTATCAGCTTTGTATGTTGGCTGTTGGTTGTTGACCTTGCTGAAAATATGTAGCAAATTCTTTGAGTTCTCTGTACCCATTTGCTCTTGCTTATATGGGAACCCATATGCTTTTAAACATTGTAACTGGTTCTAATTATTGCTTTTATACCACCTAGTATCCTCCATAAATCAGAATCTATTTTTAGATGTGGTCAAAGGATTTGTCATAAGCTCTCAGAAAACAGTTGTTTTACAGCCCAAGTATTTTACTTCTTTAATCTGTGGGTAGAAGGAAGGTTATTCACTTAAACTTCAGAAAAAGTGAATGAGAGACATATTCTCTCTAAAATGAGAAAGAAGTATTACAAACATAAAATATTGAGTATTCTACCTCTGATATAAATGCAAAAGCAATTCTGAGAAGACAAAGCTATTTTTATAAGTTTTGTTTTAGTAATCAATGTCAAACTTTACAAATATCCAAACCATAAACTTTCAGATCCCCATTTTCATTTGCAATGACTTGACTCTGATTTTCTTTGGCTTTACTGGAATATCCACTTAATACCTTATGTGTATGCAGCTTCTTGGAAACAGATTTTAAAACCCAGTAATATTGTAGCTTATTTTAGCCAGAAATTCAAATGGATTTTGTTCTTGTTTGATACCACTAAATCCTTTTCTTTTTTTGGTTGGAAAGGGATAGGCTTTTATAAGACCCTTTGAAATGATCTATATATGTTAACATGAAAGTGAGGAGAAGGGGGTTTTCAGATACTAATCATTTCATCTCTTCTGAATATTTGCAGACCATAGTAATTATCTTTCTGTAAGTTCCCAAAAGATATTTCAGTCTTGTGCTGGTTGGAGTAGAACCCAGCTACATTCCTTACCAGTCCTCAGAGCAATGATATTACACACATCTTCTAGAATGTGGAAATAATAGGGTTATCACATCCTTTCTTTTATTAACAAAAATTATCTAAAATGTAAGTTGGTTAGGTCAATGGTTATGATAGTGGGTAAGAGTGTATGCATATGTGTGTATGGATTCCTATGATAATCCTTTTTAAAAGATTCCTTCACTTAAAAATATTTTCTAGTACTCAAGAGGAAACCTCAAACTTACCAGTTTAGAAATGACGTATGATAGTCATTGCACTAGGCATCTGATATGCTGAATGTGAGTTCACTTTCAATTTTGTGGTATCTACCTGGAAAAGACTTTTGCTGTCATTTTGGTTTGTTAAGGTTTTTTTTGTTGTTGCTCTTGTTTTTCCCTTATTTGGCAGTTGTGCTGAACATACATCCCTGAAGCTGATTCCAGGTTTATTGATGGAATAGATGTAGCGTACTGCTACTTCAAGAGTATTAGGATGTTGTATGCCTCTAATTCTTCACAGATTGAAAATTATTAACACTTGACCTTTCTCTCTTGGCTCTGATTGCCAAGAACCGTGTTTACAACTACTTCCTCGACATCACTGTCTTCCAGGAGCAAATGTGAAGAACCCACTCTCTCTCCACTGGGATAGACATACTGTCAATTCGGCTATACGGTTGATGGATCAGGAGACCTACTAAGCTAAGGCCCAGCTAGAGTTGTTCTGTTAAATTATCAAAAATGGCTATATTTTTTCTCCTTTGCTCTAGTACAGGCAAACACTAGCTCCAGATTACTTGCTAGAGTTGCTAGAGTAACTACATGGGTTAGTTCCATCCTGTACGTAGGAGGAAACTCAGAAACCTGACACTTCTTTTGACACTTCACATGGGGTTTTCACAGCTCACTTAATTTGACCAATTACGCTTTGTCATCTGTTTATCTTCAGTGTGTCTTGAGTGTGAGTCTTACTGATGAGACTGGTTTCACAGGGTCGTTAAGAGGTCAGTCTTCACACAGTCTTCACACAACCTGTTAGAAGTCAGTTTGTAGTCCTCTAATCTAAGCTTGCTGAACTGGAGTCAACTTTTATTTAAATAAACATTATTTATGACAAAATAAGGCTGCCAAAGCAGCACAGAAAATGTAAAACTGTGATAGTGCATTTGCAGTTTCTGCAGTAAGCCTACATTATGTTGAGTTTTTTGGCAGTGCATAGTTGCATGGTCACTTTTATATGAGAATATTCTTAAACAAAACAAAAGATCTATAGCTCTAGATGCAAACTACATTTGATACACTCTTGTTTTACCAAACTGCCAAAAGTTGTTTCAGGTAAAGTAAAGCTGTCCCTTTAAAACTGGTTTTTCAGCTCAGTCGGTTGGAGACAGCCTGCCAAAGTAAGGCAGGTTACTCCAAATCGCTGTAAACGTGCTCTGGGAAGGAGAGAAGACAGTAGTTGTTTCTTGACCAATTAATTACACACTTTCAGTTACTATTTTTAGTGGGCGGTTGTAATAACCCAATGACCCACAAATACTCCATGGAAAGCTTAGAAAAGTATTCTGTTTCAAGAATGCTTTTACTGTACACTGTACAGCTTTGTTCTTCCATAGAATTTTTAATGCTAAGAATAATTTCAGAGCAAGAGATCCTGATCAGAGCAAGTAAAGGAGGTGCTTTTAAACTAGCTGTAGCAAACACACTTTTCTTAGATGGCTGGGAGCCTGAAAGGTTTCCAGCCTTCTGTAGCTCATATTGCTTGTTTTCATAGTCTCTTTATGGATTCTCACTAGTAGATAATATTAGTGATACACACTCCAGGAGGCCTGTTCTGCTCTGGCCTACTTTCAACATGCCAGTACTGAAAGATGAGAGGATTAGTTTAGGCTGTGGTCTCATGTATGCACTTTCAACAAACAAAAGTCAAAGCTGCTGTCACACTGTTCTGGCCTTCCCTCAGCCAGCCTAGCCCCATGGCTCTTCTTCCCTTGGAGCAGGCAAAGAATCAGCTCAGGATGCCATGCTAGATGAAAAGCAGTAAATGCAGCAGATGCCTGCATAAATGATTGTGCTGGCACTAGGGTGGGGGCAGCGAGCAGTAGGTTCTTAACGGCAATAATGCCAACTTAAAACATCTGTATGTGAAGCTGTGGCTTCAGAACTCCTGCTGTTCCGGTGACAATGGCCTCCTGCTCAATAACTCTACTGGAAGAAATGTTTTTGTCACTTTTGGGGTTTTCTTCATGACAGTGCAGTATAAATGGGGTTTAGTTTAACAGAAAGGACTTTTGGCCCAGGATCTTTATCTATGAGTTCATTTGCTCCTTCTGTTGCTGTTTTTTGTTTCTCATTGTGGATTTACAGTCCCTTGAGTTCTGGTAACTGAAAAGACAAAGCTGCTATAATGATTATGCTAGAAAATCAGACTCCAAAGAAACACCTGTAATTGATTTATACTCTGTTAGTGAGTTTCACCCCATGCTTCAGAAAAATATGAGGGAATGTTCACCCATTTGGAAGGAAGGAGAGCTGTAGAAACTTCCATAGGGACTGAGCAGTGTAATAGCACTGTTCCTTTCCACCTATTTTGTTGTCCTGTGTTGTTCCCTTTCCTGCTTATCCCGTCCTGTACCCCTCCCCTCAGTTCTTGTCTCTTCAAATGTAGTAGTCTCTCCTCAAATTCCTTCCATTTTTCCACTGTTTACTCAAAGCCAGACAAACCCCCTAATTATGAAAATTAGCAAATACAGGTCTCCTTCAGGGTGAGTTTATCTTTCCTTCTGTGTACAGCGATAGTGCTATTAGGAATCTTGCATTCTATGCTTTTAGTACCACTTATTGATTTAAAAAATTCCTAATGCAGGTGTGAATTTTGCTTCATAGGTCAACTAGTAACTGATTTGAGAGAGAATAATAAAATTGTGTGTCTCTGAGGTGACAGAAATAAATAATTATCATTTAACAGAAATATTATTTCTGTCACCTGAGGGTCTGATTACACAAACAACTGTATTAGCAGAGAGGTGAAAAACTGTAGCAATGGTGCCTAGAGAGATGAAGAAGTGACTGAATAGAGGGGGGGAAAGACAAATTCCTACAATTACTGATGGAAAATTTTTCTGTTCCACTTACTTAAAGTTTCCATTCTCTGTCCCTAGCCACATGTTTGTCTCCATCAGGTTTTGCCAAGGCCAATTGTGTGTGTCTGAGACACAGAAACCTCTATACAATGTAGTGGAAACGTTATCATCCATGAACATGATACATGATAATAATTCATATAGAATTATGATGATTTCAGAGCCATAGAGACACTTCACAAAATTTGTCACTGTTTTCAATTAAGGGAAATAAATCTTATATAAGGCATCAGATTTTAAGGCAAAAATTACATCTAACAGTACAAACTTAGGCAAAATAGTGGAAGTAGTCGAAAAATATGGCACATGTTACTTTCCCCACAAGTTGATAATTTGTATTTTATACATATCATTTACTCCTGACATTACAGTTCTTTTTCTACAACTTATATTTGCAGTTGAGTTTTTTCCTCAGAAATAGAGAAAAGTAAACTAGATCAAGTAAAATAAGAACGCAGTCATCTCAGCTTTTGATCAAAAGCCTGGTGCATGTGCAAAAATGTTTGGAATTTTTTTTGTCAGCTGTCAAAATTCTATCACCAAGGGATTTTCTGGTTTTAATGTCAGACACTGGTATGCAATATCCTGAGCTTTTGAGACCAGTGTTGCAAACGGGTCTGTATCTGTTTTTTCTGATCATAGCTCTGTTTTTGGAAACAAAGTACCAAATTTTTAAAAATTGCGTGTAGTGTTTATATTAGCACTTAGTCTAAACATCCATAAAAATGGTTGTAGGAGTATCTGTGTTTGGATATTTGTGGGTGTCTGCAGTATGGACCCATGTGCACTGATACGAACTGTATACTGCAGCTGGTTTTTCTCGTTTTAAAGATATGACCCTAAAACTGTTTGTTTACACACAGCAAAAAAGTACAACTCTAAATACACTTCCCCAATGGCTTTCTTTTACTGAAGTGGCAGTGTAAAAAAGGATTTTCCTGGGCAGATGACAAAACACTGGGTGCTCCAGACAGAACAATTGAGCATTTCAGAATGAATTATACTAACTTGCTGAACCAGACTCTTCTCCCTGTGGGCATGTATCTGTTTGCATATATTTATCAATCTGCTTGGAAACAGAATACGGAACACTTATTCATTGCCTTTTAGAGAAGAATCTGAATGGATCTTTTTTTTTTATTGTATTAGGAAAAACAAGCATCCTAGGGAAGACTGTAGCCACTTACTGTAAACTAGAAAGAGGCTCTAAAGGCTCTTCTTCCCACTGGTTTTCACACAGCGTGAGTTGTTAATTTGTCTTTCCTTTAGATAATTCCAAACTCTGGTTTAACAGTGAACCATACTATAATTGCCTTTCTCCTAGTTTAACCTCCCTAAGGGAGGTAATTCAGGAAGCCCATACTTTCTTGTAATTTCTTGATTGTCAGGCTATTTTACTTCTTTATTTTTATTCATGACCACCCATGAAGCACTTTAAACTTAATCTGATTGCTAGGACTTTAACAAGTTCAAATGCTTCCAGAATTAAAACAGTTCTCAAAATAATGGGTCACTTACTACATTTAATATTTTAATAGCTAGCTTCTCATGAATAAACTTACTGGTTTATTAAAGTTATGACCTTGTGGCCTCAAAGGCAGCTTAGGTCTGATATTAACAGTGGTACTTTGCAGAGTACAGTTCTTGCTAGCAAGCACCACACAGAGCAATTACAGCTATTGAGAAATTACTGGAATTCTCTTCCTTTGTGACAAACTCTTTGTCTAGCAAAAACTGTCCCAGCATTTGACTAAAGCAAACGCTTACCGGTCACTGTGAAAGACGTAGCTTGAGAAGTACAGGTTGTTCACGCTGCTTAATGCACACAAAGCAAGCTATCTTAGGAGGCTGGCCATGCATCATCTCCTATGTGGTTAGTAAGGCGGGGGGGGGGGGGGGGGGGGGGGGAGCACTTATAGGGGTTGTTTCAGATTATTGGTCTGCAGAACCCAGGAGCACTTCAGTGTTCAGGTGCCCCTTCAAACCATGCTATGATTTTATCTCATGAGAAGACTCAGGATGCACCATCCTGTCTTCTCAAATTTTATTTCCACATCAAGGAAGCCCGATTTTCTTGTTTTCCTTTTTCTTTTGATGTCCTTGCAAATCAATGCGATTGGTCATTTGATAATTTCTAAACTAAGGTGCTTATAGCTCCCATTCTTAGAACTCTGAACTGAAAACCAAAATATGAATACAAATAACTTTAGCATAGCTTATATCTTTCCTTCAAATAGTTATGTCAAAAGCCAAAAATACTGCTGAAAATAATGAATTTGTTATCCACATTTTTTTCCATAATGAGGAAAATGTCATGCTGTATGTTCCTTCAAGAGTATACTCAGGATCTAGGAATATACCCTCTTCATTTAAAGCTCCCTTTCTTTTAGTGAAAAATGTATTAAGCAACTAGGATGGCACTTCCACTGTTTTTGCTTATTGATGCTTACTTTCTAATTAACCTGACATAACCTATACGTTCAAAACAAAGCTGGTGCCCGTCTTGATTTATTGTGAATGTCTGCTTATATCTTCAAAGCATAAAGATTTAAAGCAAGGCTGCTTGCTTTCTATGGCTATTAAAATATATTGGCAGGAGTTTGAATGTCTTGGGAAGAATCTGACTAATCTGTACCAACCTCCTTTCAGTGAAAGCAGTCATTCACTTTCACCCTCTATCTAGTAGATTATAAAAGCTGGTAGAACTTTTTAGTAAGGAACAATGCCAAATTACTAATTGGTGGAATCAGATAACTAGGGAATAACACAGTTTTTAAAAACCTCCAAATTTTTATGTATTAACACTTTACAAACTAACCTGCAAATTTACATTACAAAGAAATTGTAGATTTTTATTACACATGGCAGTTGTTACCATAACATGCCATGATGATTTTCTTCTCTATGCTTTGGCTGATCATTTCCAGGGCCACAGCAGTCTCACTACCATAACCTGTGTAGCATTTGATTTATTTTCATGTACTCTTTTACTTTTCCCCCAGACTTGTTCTTTATGCTTGGGATCAGGAAATGGTTCAGACTGATAATTATGAATCTGAGCTCCAGGGGAGTTCAGAGATGGGATTTTGTTTCAGGCCCATCTTCAGCGATATATAATAATGACTAAAATCTCCTTCAGTTCTTTTTCATTGTTTAAAAAAAAATAAAAGCCAAACATTTTGAAACAATGTAGCTCAACCACGAGGTGGGAGGAGAGGAGAGCTTCAACTTAACACCAGACAGACAACTGAAAGTTAAGAGTCGAAGCTCCCAAAGGAAGACTCTAAACAAGACAAGTGTTTGACAGTGTCCTGCAGAATATCAAGACCAACATCACATCAATCTGTGTTCTGGACTGAGTATGAAGCAATATCCCTGAAATTTATTTGTGGTCAGAATTACTCTCATGAACTGGCCCAGCATCATAGTTTAGTCTTAGTATATCCTGAAGGTTTCTTTGCCAGGTAGTTGGAAAGGCTTGGGGAAGCTCTTGAAAGCCTTTCAAGATAGCTTCCCTTCCCCCTCTCCACTGCAGTGAGACATAACCTGTCTCATGGAAATTTAGCCAGCCAAACTGCTTCACAAATCTCTTGGTCCAGTGACTTGAAGCTGAGATAACTGTGGTTTAAATTTAAGGCAGTTGCACACAAGTGAGCTTAGTTGCATGTCTGACTGATATCTTTTGAGTTGAGATGAGCACTTTCAAACACAATTATGTTTTAATTCATTAATGTATTCAGTAAGTATGGATTATAGACACAAGAGACTCAGTCATGACTCTTTCCAGACGGAGCCTCCTGTTGCTTTATGCAGCTGATATTCCCAGACCTTGAAGTGGAACTGCAGAAGGGCAGACCTGGTGGTGCTGGGTGGGTAGAATGGCAAGCATGTATATCGGGAGGTTTCTCTCTGCCAGTATAGTTAGCAATGCACTCCCAAAGTGAAGGTCATTGCCAGTGAGGAAAGTTTGTTCAAGTAACTGGGGCAGTGCAAATCACCTCTCCCTCCAGCGACAGAAATGCAGAAACCAGGCTGTTTTGCCAAGTTGGAATCTGCTTCTACTCCTTGGACTGCTAGTTGGAAGATTAAAGAGGGAATGGGACCTTTGTGCTGCCCACATTTCTAAAATCCCTCCGAAGTCTTGTAGAAACAACACCAAAAAAGTAGTATTTGATAATGTCATAGCAATTTTTTTGGTATCCATACAGAGAAGAATTTGAAAGGTACTTCTTACTGTTGCTGAAGAATGGCAGTCATCCATATTAATTCATGTGGGAAATGGTTTATAGAAAACAGTATTGCTTAAATTCATATCTGTCTTCAAATGCTATTCATATCTGTCTCCCAAGTGTTATGTATGTGCTGTTGTAATCTTGACGTGCTCTGTTGTAATCTTGACGTGCTCTGTTGTTTTCACAAGTTCTTCTGAATTCTCATCAACATCAACATTCATGTAAGCATCTGAAAAAGTTTATCTACCTCTCTGATTTTTATTTGTGAATTCAATACACTATTAGTAATCTCTAATGTTTATTAAGTAAACCATTCCACACCAATTCAGGTGGGACTGCAAGAGCTAATGGAGCATGTGTGCCCTTGCTGTCAGAAGGGCTTTTTTTAACTTTGCAGAGTAGGAACAGTGAGAACTTGTATCCACACAGAGAGAAAAAAGGGTAAGAGAAGCAGACTCTAATTCAGAAATGAGCTGGCTTTCTTAATTAGGTGGAGTTCTGTCCTCTCAGTGAAATACCTGTAACCTGCTACTCAGTCAACTTGCTATCCATTGAGTTTCATAGTTTCTTCTAAAAAGCATTTTAGATATTTTCATTATGCATTGTTTGTCCAGTCTTTTTAAGTATGAAAGTTTATGATTTGTGACTCTCTTCATCTGCAGTCTCAGATACCACGTGTGCCCTAAGGAGATATGCAGCAGAATTTAGTATCTTCATATTGTTTTCAGTGTGTAGTTTGTTAACTGGTTTGTGCCACAACAAGGGCCATATTTTACTGCAAAAAGCATAAACCTGTCTTTCCCAACTCCCATCTTATGACTACTTCCCCTGTGAAGGCACCAGGAATCATGCAGCCACATGGCCAGCTGAATTAGATAGCTGATATGGTTGAAAAGTAAGCCCCCCCCCCCCCCCCCAACCCCCACTTTAGTTTTTCAGCCAGATCACTACCCTTTCAGTGTTGGCCCAAATTTAGATCACCTTAAGCTAACAGTGAAACTGCATCCTTTGTGTGGAAGATGGCTTCAGTACACCTTCAATAAAAATCCTTTAAATGTTACTCTTGGTGCAGGGTATTTTAGAGAAGGAGTTGTTGAAATATAAACCTGTATGAAATATGACTGACTGTTCTGTGCAGTGGTACAGAAGGAAACTTTCTTGTAGGAATGGCTCACTAGCAATACTTCATGGTAACATTTATTGTGTTGATTCTGACATGACTCCCTACAGAATAAAAATATTGACATAGATGAATGTCTTGAAAGCTTTCCAGGAATCCTTTAAAACTTTGCACAGTACAAGAAAATGTACCTGAAAATTTAACCAAAATAATATACTGGAAGAAAAGCAATGGGGAAAGAAACAGCTTAGAATTTCCCATTTTATTTTTGGCAGTTGTTTTCTCCCCAATTCTTGGATGTTGTCACGCATGTATTACGTTATTATGTGAAGGATTTATTGATCTTCATTAGCAAGCCTGTTTGGACTTATTTGAAAAGTAACATTATTAAACCAATCAGAAATGTTATGCCAGACTTTCAGAGTAGCACAGTCTGTTTTCTGTAGCATGACTATGTCTAACTTCACTTCTTAAAGTTGTTTGTTTTGTAAAGCACTTTCATACTTGGAGAATATTTTTTGAAGTTACACCATCGGTATAGATCCACAGAATTCTTTCTTTGCATTTCCAGCTGCTCTATAATAAATTCCATGTGTTTTATCTGTATTTGTATTGATTTTTCAGCTATGCTAGCTTATGTCTGCCTTCTGCCTTACTGACCCTGAAGTCAACCAAAGTGGTGGGCGTACAGCCAATTTCAGATGGCATTTGGTTAGTTTACTCCCTTTTAAAGTAGCTTAGGAAATGTAACTCAAATATTTCTGTTATTTGACAAGCCTGTTTAACTTTTCCAATTTCACCCCCTTTACTCTGAATTTCCTCCCTCTTAATATTTTCCAGTTCTAGAGAAAGAGATTAGACATGTACCTCACCTTTAGCTATTTTCATTGTACTTTTCTTTCTAAATTTCTAGTTTTGTTTGTCCAGCTATGGATTTTATTTTTTTTTTCCTAATCCTGGGTTTATATATATTTTTGCTTTGTGCTACTGTGCATTTGTCTTTAAAGACATAGTTATATAACCCTGGCACATAGCCTAAACTCATAATTACTTTAAAGGGAATTAGGGTGTGCAAGGAATGCAAGATCAGGCGTTTGGAAAATGGTGCAGTGGAGTTGCTTTTTTTTCCCTGTACAATGAGTATCTTAAACAATTTCTTGGAAACTTATTTCACTTCTTCTCAGCTAATATGAGTTCCATTAGCATTTCTTGGCCTGAAGCCAGTTGATTCTTTCAGGCTTTGTTGAAGTGTGGATTGCTTTTTTTTTTTTTCTTTTGTTTGGGTTTGTTGGGGTTTTTTTTTTCCTTTTACCAGTTCTCTGTCTGAAATGATTCAGCTGTGATTTAGTGGCTGTTGGGTTTTGGTGGCTTTTTGTCTCCCAGACCAGTGACTAGAATTGCAGGTCCTTGTTTCAAAAGTCCAGACCTTTACTTATATGTTGCTTTATTGAAGAATGTAGGGGATGCTGTCTAGGCGATATCTGATTAAATTATGATAAGGAAGTACATTTAGTGATCAGACTTATCAGGCTTATTTTATTTTGAGAATCACATCCCAGACCATGTATCAAACCATACTATCAATAATACCATTCTGCTGGCAGTATTATTTAGGGCATGTTTTTCTCATAGCTTACTGGGAAATTAAAAAAAACAACACTGTATTACCTTTTACACATACATGGGACTGTTTCCTCACTTCACTGTGTGTTGTATTCTTTGGAATGTGTACTTAAGTAAAGGGAGCTATACATCATTTCTTAGAAGAGCAAACCAGTAAATAGTGACGCAAATAAATCAGTCAGACAGGCACAGCTTTTTGAAGGTCCTAATAAAATTGAGCTAGTGTAATTACCTAGCTGACTGTGTCCAAAAAAGAATTGCATATTTTTCCCTAGGGTGGGCTGAGGGGGACGAAAGATCCTTAAAGCATAAGACAGAAGATTCAAGGAAAAGAAAGTAACATGATAGTAATGACATGCTGACTTGTGTACCAGTGGAAAAGGCCAGCCAGCGATAAGGGGAGGTTGTGTGCAGCAAATAGTTCAGAGGTCAGTAACCATCCTAGACTTCCCTCCTTTGTTCATTGAAAAGGTAAGACTCATTTTGGTGTGGTTTGTTTTCTGTTTCTGGAGTTGTTTAAACACGTTTGTGGGTTTTTTTTAAGTACAATACTCTTAAGTACTGTGACATAAATCACACTTTGTTTTGAAGAAGCAAAGGTATATTGCGACAAACTTCTGAATTAGTCACAGGTGACACCTGTTGTAATCTGAGTAGCAGAGTGAGAATAATCAAACTGGGGAATTTGCCTCTCCAGTTCTACTACCTCTCTAAGAGTTAAAGGTCTGAGGAGGTCCTCCCTTTGGGATATGCCTTATGAGATCCTGAGAAAAGGCACTGGTACAGATGATCAAGTGGCCATGGTTGAGACATCTCTTGGTAGAAATTCGTTCATGTTTGTGCATGGCTTATCCTAAACTGATCCCAGTTGTTCCGTTTTTAGAGATGCTGAACTGCTGCTTAAAACTGATTCTGCAAAAATTAATTGAGGGAATTCAGCCTCATGTGTTATGAAACTTTTAGCTGGATTACATCTGGATTGCTGTTCAGTTATTTTACAGCAGCATTCCCCACTAATTCCCCACTAATAAAGATTGCATGTACTCAGTGAAGATCTAAAATCTGCTTCTTGCATTATAAATAAAATATTTAAAAAATTATATCATTTTGTATACCATAGTTTAATTCTAGAACATATTTCCAATCAAAATAAATTTCCCACATTCTTCGCATGACTGATACCACTTTTATCTTTAGTACTTTCTCAGGTAACCTTTTCCTTCTGATTTTATAATTTTTATGCATTCACCTTCTCCTCACACATAGATTAGTTTCTTAATGTGGTGTTGCTGCTGCTTGAAATTTAGAAGCCTCTTGGGACAAACCTGAATATTGAGTCTTTCTCTCTAGAGCCCCTTGAACAATTCCTGGGATTGAAATATGAGCTTTTTCATATTCTTCTTCACAGCAGCAGTTCCGTGTGGTTCTTGGCTAGGAAAGGACTGCTGAAGTAAAACCTGCTGCCACCATAATTTTTCTTCTTTGAATCTTCCAGCATGCCCACCTTTTTTAGGGGTATCAGAAAGTTGGCATAGCAACCACACATCAGCTGGGAGCTCTTCCCCTGTGAGGCTAGAAGAGTGCTGGGTGCTTGTCATGAAGAGGTTGAGCCATCCTTCAAAGTGTTTGCCCAGCTATCTATAAATGAATATGGCTAAACTTTTTTCCATGACCACGCTCTTTTTCCGCCCAGTTACTTACGTAAATGAATTCTGCAGAGGGTGGTTATTTTACAACCATTGGCTGATTGAGGAAAGGATTTTGGTTATTTTATTTTTAAAGAACAAAACATTTGTAAAATATTTCTACAATAAAAAATACAATATTTAAATAATTTATAGGTATTGCAGTAAATTTAGTGAGAGAGAGGTGTCATGAAAAAAAGTCTCATTACAGCTATAGACAACTGTTAGGTGGAATGACTCTTTATTTTATAAGTCTATAAATATTCAGTGAAAGATACTTAAGTTTGTTCCTTTGAACAGGTCATCATAATGGGAGTTTGGTTTAGAAATTCCTATACAAGAAAGATTGATTCAGTTTAGAGACAGTGGTATTTTTCTGGGCCCAGATACTCTCAGCTAGTGGTCTTGACAGTACACCTATCAAGTTATAAAGTATTTTCTGTAAGTGCTGATTTCAGTATGTTAAACAACTTATTTTTCCAAAGTCTTCTAGCATAAACATCCTCTAGCAAAATTCTAAATATAAACAATTTCAACAAACACAGTGGAATATCTTAGAGAGAATTAGATACCCTCTCCTTTCTTCCTAAGAAGCTGAAGGAAAGATAGGTTTTACAGAATGGCAGAGTGTAAAGTTGTAAAAAGAACACAGTAGTTCTTTCAGAACAGACTCTCCATAAACTGAACAGACCCTGCAGCAAAATAAACAGTGTTCCATTATACAAGATACCTATAGGGAGTTCTCATTATGCCAAACCCAGAAAAAGATTTACTTTGGATTTGGCAAAGAAGTAATCAAAAATATATTTGGCAATGAGTATATTGGGGAACTGTCTTATTCTCCTCCCCTCCACCACCCTTATTGAATTCCTAGTGTTTTGTTTGGATTTTTTTCCCAGAAAGATTCTGCTGGTTCTATAAGTTCAAGATAACCATAATAAAATGTTGTAAGCCAGCATGTTACTGTATATTAACCATAAGGGCTGTGTTTTAACAAAAGGTGTTATTATGCTTCTCCAAATATGAACCATACGTGTTACATAGTATTGTAGCAAAAGCCTTGCTGCAAGTATATTATGTTTTTACTTCAATCCAAATAGTAGAATTTTGAGGGAAAATACACAATCATCAGTCATTCTTTATTGGCACATACCCACTGATGGGGAAAAAGGAGACCAAACTTGCTCTTAGAAGTCCAGTTTTGGTCAGTGAGTATTAGTTTATTGATAGGAACTGTATGTCTGCAATGCAGTCCTTTTCCAGCCAGGAACATATTGTAGCAGCGATACAGAAAAATCCTCCTTTGCTATGGGTTTGGGGGCTATTTTTTTTTCCTTTTTTTTTTTTTCTTCTTTTCTTTGTTTTGGTGGTGGGTTTTTTGTTGTTGTTTTGGGTTTTGTTTTGGGGTTTGGGTTGTTTTTGTTTTTGTTTTCCCCTTTTAATCATACTATATGTAATAAATGGTGCTGAACTGCTTTTAAAATAACTCCTCTGGATAAGTGCAATTGTGGGCTAGAAGATAAATTTGCTTCAAGAAATTTAAAAGTCTCTGCAGTTATCCTTCCTAATCAGAGTAGGCAACATCCATACTGTTGATATGAGTAGAATTAGTGAATAGGCAAATGATCAGTCACCAACATAGCTGGCAATACTATGAATTAAACTTCCTGCCTCAGAACCGCTGTCTGCTACTGTTGCACTTGCTTTCACAATGGGTGCTTGTAGTAGTCCACGAAACTTTTGGCATCCCATAGATTGTTGCCTAGGCACTGGCCTGCAGTACTGCTCCCTTTGTGTATTGTCTCAAAGGAACTTTTACTTTTAAAAGTTTTGGTTGAGATACAGCATCCCTGACCATGAAGCACTCCTCAATCAAAACCTCGCACAACAGTCTTTGTCATGCTTCTGGAATACAAATGTTGTGTGTTGTTTAGCTTCGCCAGAGAAAGGCCTTTTCATGGCCTAACTAAAACTGTAAAAGGGAAAGTATCCTTTGTTGTTAGGTTGTTTGCACCTATGTGTCATCAGTTAGCAGATGTTACCTGTCCTCTCAGTCCACATTCTTTTAGTCCTTTATAATTTTAAAGCTTAGTTACAAATCCAAGTAGGATCTTAAAAAACTAATACAACTGTTTGAAAGCAAAATGTCGTTCATAAGAATTCATATAAGACAAAAAAAAATCAAAATTGTGATTTTTACAGAGCACGGTCTTTTTAAACCATGAAAACCACATACTTACAAAGTTGTTGTACCTAATGAAAATGTATACAGATAATTAGAATTTCAATGCTTTTAAGAAAGTCTATATCTACTTCTTCATTGACTTTTCAGAATATTTTATCACAGGCCAGTCCATGATACCTGTTCAACTTTGTTTTTAAAGAGACTTCCAGTTTTGGTTTTATTTAGTTTTCACTTTTAATGATCAAAAATCATCTTTTAGAGACGAAAAAGAACTGGAGAATACTTCAGAATCTTCTTGATATCTGTGGATTGGTATTTCTGTTCTACAACAGAAGTGTGGGCATTTTATTACATGTTTTAACTGAGTTTAAAGTGAAAACCACTATGTTTTTAATAGAATTGCATAGGGAGAGGTGTAAAGTTTTAACCCAAACTCAAGAGGAAGCAGCAGAAGTTTTGTTTTAATCTATGTTTAATGTATGGTACAATCTTTTTACTGGTTCTTGTCAAGGTAATGAAAAAAAAAAAGAAAAAAAAAAAACCAAAAACAAACCCAAACCAACATTCACTGGAAATCAAATAGCAAAAATGTAGTGATAGCTGTGAAGTAATTTAGAGTAAGAGGTCATATACATCTTAGGGAGGCATCAAAACATGCAGTCATATATGACACTTCACAGATTTTAGAAACTGTTCCAATAATCCTGGTTGAATGAAATGTAGCATTTTAATATTCAGGCTTACTGCAGTATAAACAAGTTTGTCTTAACAGTGCTTTCTTTCTGGAAATGAAGTTTTATGATACCATATTCCTTTGCAGTTTATTTTCATCTCAGCTGAATAGCTGATGTATGCAAAACTTGATGCTTCCCAAAAATACTGGTAAGAAGCCCAGAAAGAGATGTATGGTGCAAACTCTCTCAAAGGATTTCTGTGGAAGTTGAGCATGTAAGACTGGATGAAAACTGAAGTTAAAACTAATGTGGATAAGTTTGTTCATCCATTTCTACCCATACATATCACAAAAAATTACATGGAAAGAAGTTTATAATGTCAAGCACAAGAAGTTGGTTTTATAGTCTCCTATGATTCCCTTTAATCTCTACCCTCTCACCTTCATACAGAATCTCATCCAGTTGCCCTGACATCATCTTGAGCAATTGTTTGGAATGCAGGCGAGACAAACTACTTGCTTTCAGTTCTCATGCCTTGTGTCTGTGATTCAGAACAGGATTTCTAGGAAACTCCTGCTAAGCCAGTAACAGTCCAGAGTCTAGCGTAGACCATCCTACGTGTATGATCCATGGATTTCTGACCTACCGGAAAAAATCGGGCTGGAATTTCTGATGTCATACTGAGCATGTGCAAAGCTGATTTTTTTGGTAGGAAGGGTTTTTGTTTGTTTAATTTTAAATAAAAGAGCTCATGATCTAGCCAAATATAGGCATAGTTTACTGTAGAGAAAAAAGACTTATTTCTGGCACTAGTAAGATCCTCTGCCAAATAAATTGGTTCTCTACAGAAGTGTTCATGTGCTAGAACACCCTTAAAATGTAAGAAGCACATTCCCCTTTTATTAATTTCAACTTCAAAACTTAATTTCAAAGGCACCTAACACTTCTTTGTATAAAACTTAAAAAAAAAAAAAAAATAACAAAAATATTCTGATCAGATGTTTGCCATGGATTATTTCAGCACAAATGGAAGTTTTGCAAAGCTGTAAGCAGCTGATTGCAGGTTCTTCTAGCAATGTGCTGTGGATATCTTTAGTAAAAGAGATGGTATGCTTTGAAGAGCATATTACTACTTCCTGACAAACTGAACGCTTTCTCCTGTAACCATGGAAAATGCTCTGGTAGGTTTCACACCAACACCTTTGGCATAGGTGAGGGTTGTGCTGGTTTAGTGTCTCTTCACTTGCCATAGAGGGAGAGGGCTTGCTGATGTAAGAAGTTTTAGTCTGTAAACAAAGTACCATACAATGGTGAAAGAGTTCTCTTAAAAAGCATTTTGATACAATGTACAGTGTTGGAGTGGTTAATGATCCACTAAGTAAGGAGAAGCACCAGTCAACAGCTTTTCTGTGTATTTTATAACAATTACATTCCTTTTTCTAAGCCAAAACATAGGCATCGCCATTATATAAATGTAAGTCTTTCTTGAGAAGTCTGGTTCTCTTCCTTCATTTCCTGTAGCATGTTAGCTGCAGCTTATTTCAGACTGTTTTCTCTTAAGCTCCCAGAAAATGTAAACAGAGCATAAAAATCATGTCCACAAGTCTTCACACTAAGTCATTCTGAACTCCCACTAGGAGTATGTTACCAGTAAGAACAGTTATTGCAAATTACTATTGAAGTTTGTTTTTTTTTTTTTCTTTGAATATGTTGTAATGTCTGGGAAGAAGAAACCTGGTTTCTAAAGGACAAAATTAAGTCTGTAGCATGTTGTGCTTTGACAGTCCCAGACATCACGATGCATGTCTTTTTGTTATACATTATAGTGGGTTTTGATTGCTCAAAAGTTCTGTTCTTCTCCTAAGCATCCAATAAACATGACCCCTACAAGGGAAGAAGATCTCACTAGCACAGTGCACCAAGAGAGCTATATAAAAATGATATTGTATTGCTGAGTTAATTTTATTACACTGCTGCTTTATTCTCTGTGTAGCACTGTCTCATTTGTGGATCTTTTGTTTTGCCCAACAGACTGAGATGAGTTGAACTATGGAATAATGCTGCCAAGTTTTCTGATATACTCAGCTTCAATTTGTCATTTCTTAATTTCATTCTGCTGCTCTTCACTGTAGTCTGTGCTTATTTACTATTTACCACTTGCAGGTATCACTAGTTACCATTTAACAAAGTCATGCGGCATATATTTCCCTCTAAAACCAGACTGGAAAGTGGTCATCTACTTGCAATTGACAGCAATTTTTGCTGCCATTCTGTGTACTTCCTCCATTTTGACAATAACATGTTGGCAAATGTTTTCCAGATCTAAATACAATACAATGGGGTATGTCAACTGTACCTACGGAGAATAGTACTTCTTATTCCCATGAATTTGTGCCCAACTCTCTCATACATGAGCATTGTCTTTGGCTGCTGCTGTAAATATAAGTCAAATGTATGACTTTTAACCACTCATAACTGCATTATATTTCAGAGTAGCTTTCATCCAGGTTTCCCCCAGGATATGTTTTAGTACTTCTGTACTGAAAGTTCTGGCAATACTATTTTGATATGAATGCACATGGTTTTCATTCAGAGATATATATATATATATATATATATATATAGTTATTGTTGCTCACATGGGTCTTTAATCAGAAAAGCATGCATTAAGATTAAATGAGAATTTGATTCCAACAATAAATTTATGTGTAGTAATTACATATTGTTGCCCAAAGTCTTGATATTAAGCAAACATCATTGGTTTCAGTAGAAGATGGCATTTCTTTTAGAGCCCCACTTATATTTAGTTGACAAAAATCTGTGATACTTGGAAAAAAATATGTTTTTTAGATAGGATAGTTACAGCATCATGAAAAGCCTTTCTGCACAGTTATGTTTAAATATTTAATGCTACGCCGTAAGTTCAGATATGTAGCGCACGATGCAGTTCTTTTTAGTATCAGCTGTCTGTTTTTCTTATGGTGAAAATGCCAAGATAGAAATGTCTTGTCTCTATCTTTCTTGTGATTGCATGCAAACATGTTTTAATGGTCAGCTAAACTGTGCAGATTAATTTTAAACTGGGAAATAACCGTTCTTTGCCTGTGTCTGTGTGGCTGCCTATAGGTACCTATATACTTGCATGTGTGCATTCCGTATCTTTCCATGAAAGTTCTGGGAGAAATTTGCAGCAAGCAGTACTACCTTGGTTTCAATGTGGGCGTGTGTTTCTTTCAAGAGTATCTAAAATGTTTAGAAAAAGAAAAATGTATTAAGCCTACAGATTATATATTGGCCAAAACCATTTGGGATGATACTTTGAAATTAGAATATTAAGATCATGAACATAATGTGACATTTTGGGGCAAAAAACAAATTTTGTAAATAGAAGTAGCACCTCACAAATCTACTCAAACTATTTGAAAGAACCAATAAGCACCATGTGCATGAGTGAAGTCTAGTTTATACAGTCCACTGGATTTCCAAAGGTTTTCAACACAGTCCATTTTGAAAGGCTTCTGAAGAAACTAAGTAGCCAAGGGATAAAGGCTTGACAAAATAGATCTTCTTGCCCAAATAAAACTAAGTGTTTAAAAGAAAGTAACCAAAAATAGAAGTAAACTGTCATTTCTCAAAAGAGCAGGAGATGATAACCAGTTGAATTCCACACAGAACTGTGCTGAGCCTGGCACTGTTCAACATATGTGCCTCTTTTTCCAGATCCCTTATGTTTTAAAAAAAACAAAACAAAGCCCACTTCCTCCAAACAAACAACAAAAAAATGGTGTTCAGGTTTCAGGTGTTTGGGTAGCAGTTCTGTAAAGAATTCTTTTTATCAGTTAAGTCAGTGTATATTCTCATACTTTGGCAGGAGATTTGTTCAAGTTCTGGACTAAAATATATTATTAGTAGTATGTGTATCTATACATCCAGAATATGTTAAGTCTGAGAAATATGATTGTGTTATTGAATATGCTTTACAATATTAGTAAATATTTTGGCACATATGTTACAATGGCAGTATTCTTAATTTTTATTACAATTTTATTTTACTGATAAAATGCTGAGGTTTTTTGATTGTTTTCATAATTCCTTTAATAATAGTAAGGGATTTTGTAGTTTATGAATTCAGTGTTCCCCAGCAGCAGGTTGAAACAGTTGTTGGCGGTACTCTAAACTTGATAAATGGCTGTGCACTGGTACCTAATACCTTCATAGTCAGATGACAAAACTACTCGGGCCCATCAGGTTAATGTTGTGATATTTCCTGGCACATTTCTATTCCACTGCTTCTGCAGAGCCTTCTATTTTTTGACTTTATAAAACTGCCATAACATTGATGTGGGGCTGGACAGCACGAGTACACTCTGGCAGAAGTGCAGGTGGCACAGCATACAGTGCGGTTCTCTGAGGGCAGCGCTTCAAGCCCGTGAGAAAGATGTTGGTACAGCTCAGTCTAGTTGCAACTGATGATTTACTGTGTGCAGTGGAGTAGTCTGAGTGAGTGGGTTCACTGCAGGAGAAGAAGGAAGGATTCAATTGTACAAGCACGAATTGGCAGCTACCAGAATGAGAAGATGGCATGGGGGGAGCACATATGCTCTACTTGCTGAAAGATTGCCACTGGGGTCAGTGGTAGCAATTTAACTATGTGAAGTATTTAGAGAGAGAAAACCTGTACTTTGAAACCTGTTTGACCAGCCGGAGAGGGGTCTGGAACTGTCATTGAAAGTCAGTTGAGTAGTAACTTCCAGATCTCTGGGAGGTCATCTGTTCTGCAAGGGTAGAGGCCTACGCTTTATATGCATTTATCTAAGTTTTTAGATAGCTTTCTTGAGAGCATTGCGAGTTCCTCATTCAGCAGAGACATACTCTTATTTGCAGAAGGGAAATATGGCACAAAACCAAAAGAGCAAACACAGAACAGCATCTCAGAGGTTGAAGGATATGTCCTTCTATCCTGAACATATCTGTTATGGTGTCATTCGTTCCATTCAGAAGAACTGATGTCAGATGATGGGGCCTGGACAGTAAATTGTTTGCAGAATCAGCAGAGAGTTATTTGTCCGTAGCCTGAACACCTGCTGGAGATGATGGAGCTGTTCCGAAATAAACCAGTACGGCTGCAGCCTTCAGCAGTGGGGAGGGTGAGCTCCAGGAGATATCCCGTTTAGTTTTAAATTACTATTTGACAATCATATGTCCTTATGACTTTTGTTTAATTTATTCTTAAAGCATTTCTGTATTTTGGATTTTAATTTTAGCATTTTCTTTGTCAGTTATGAATGTTTTAATTACATTCATCTCAAAACAGATAACTTGAAACCAGGAGATTTTTCTGGACATAAATTCTACTAAATTGCTCCTATATATTTCTTGTGTTGCTGTAAGTTGTTTGCGTGTTTAGTTTGTTGGTTTGGTGTTTTTTCTGAGGTGAATTTTAGCATGGTAGTTTATGTATGTAATGTAAATATGACGTGGTCAATATATTTCTTATTCTGCTATTATTATTAAGCTGTTTCCTTAAGTTTTTCTAGTTTGAGAGTTTCTCACAAGTAAACAAACTTGTTCGGGCCTCTGTTGAGGGCAGGAGTGCAATGTAAAAATACCAGAGTCGGTTTTCTGTTGAGCTGAAAATACAACTGGCTTAATGTGTTGGGTGCAGCTGAAGGAGCATTATAGGAAGGTGGTTATAAATGCACCTTTGTACTCTCCCTAATTACTTTTTTTTCATGCACTTGTGCCCAGGAGCAGTCACTATTGCACTCTACATCAGTGACTTAACGCAGTGCTCTCTTTATTCCGGTCTGCTACTTTTTTTCTGCTTCACCCGAACATCCACAGGAGCTTGCAATAATGGAGGAACTTTTAGCATTACTTAAGGACTTCTTTTCACAACTTAATACTAAGGAGCCATATTGAGAAATACGGGAATGCTTCCAGACTCCCAAACAGAATTAGAAAGTCAGAAGTTTAGCTACAACTTCTTTAATTTGTTGCAAAATACTGTTTCTTGTCACGCTGCCTTGGAGAGGACTGTCTCACAAGACTTTTACTTATTTTGAATGGTTACTTTGTGAAGGGTATTCCTTTTAAGGAGTCACAGCTCAATAATTTCCTTAGCCAGATAGAGATATCTCTGCATACTAACTTTGCTTGTTTCAGTTGTCACTGTGGATATACTCACTATATATTCTCCTGAACTGTTATTTTCACATTTGAATTTAAAGAAAGAAATCAATTCCTGCAGGATTCCTTGGTTTTCATTTAAAAAATGACTATCACATAAATGCCTGTGATATTCCGCTTCAAAAAAGAGTAAATTTAAAAGATGTGAACAAAAAATGACCAGCAGGGCTAATTCTTTTATTTAAGTGTTCTTCCTTGCTTGCTGTTGGTCTTACATATCCATGTACATTTAGACTGTAAATTCTTTCTCACGAAGTACCTGATGCGCTACTAAAACTGAGTATCAAGCAACAGTCATAACAGTAGGGAGTGTTCTGCTAGCGAGTTTACACCGACTTCCTGCAGGTAGGCCGCTCTTTATAATACTGCTTAAAAGAGTTTCGGGATATTTTGAGAGTAAACCTAGTCTCGCTTGCTTTCTTCATGTAGCATGTCAGAATGGCCACTTTTAAACAAATGGGTAGCACTGTTGAGAGATTCCTTTTGCTCTGCAGAAAGCACCAGTTAAATCTCCAAAGGACAGGCCGTAACCTGCTCTAAAGAACAATGAAAAACATGACAAGAATCCATGAGTTTTTACACTGGAACTTTATAACTTCGGTTTTCTTTGTCTCGTTGCCAGCGGCTTGCGCACGCTGCCACGGCAGCTTAAAAAGTGATCCCACTCGGGACGCCCACCACGGCTTTGCACGCGTAAAGGTGAGGCTGCGCGTGTAAAGGTGAGGCTGTAAAGGTGAGGCTGGAGGGGGACGAGCAGAGGAACCGGAGACAACGGTGTGTCGGCGGTTCTCGAGAGGATCCCGGCCGCCGCACCCCGGAGAAAGCCCGGCTGCCCGAGGGCGGCCGTGTGAGGAGGACTCGGCCGGGGCCGGGGCCGGGGCCGCCCCGCCCCGCCGGCGCCCGGGGAAGGTGCTCCTTACATGGGCATGGCCGCGGCCGGCGGCTGCCGCTGCTCGCCCGGGGGCCGGGCGGGGTGGCCCGCTGGAGCCGGGCCGCGGCCCAGACGGGGGCGGCGCGGCCGCGGGAAGGGGGGTTCAGCCAGACAAAGAACAGTCCCGGCAACCAAATAAGGAAGTTGGAGCTGGAGGATTTCAGAATAGGAGCGGGGGGGAGATGGCGGGGAAGCCGGGGAAGCAGTCTTTCTGCAGGAAGCTGCTTTCTGCTGTGAACCGCGAAGTGGTAGATGCAGGGGATCAAGGCTCACGAACTCGTCGTTATCCTTCTGTAATCTTCTGCCAGCAAAGCTGAAGAACTCAAGCTGTGTTTGCCATATTTTCTCATGTTTCTGAAAGCTCTTCATAGAGTTTTGTTTATAAAGGAGGGGTCTTTGGCAGCCCCATTGGTTAGCAGCCTGAAGATAAATGAGTCTTCCTCTGCCAGGGGAAAAAAAAAATCCCATTGTAGATAATTTCAAGCATTACGAAAACATGTTACGAATGTTTGTCAACTGCAGTGTTCTAATGAAAACTTAGAAATGCATCTAGAAAGGGTACACATGTGCCCCTGAAAGACTGAGCTGTCTTTGCAGTTGAGAACAGTAGCACAGAAAGAGAGAAAAGAAAGAAAATTAGTACTAAGAAAAACATCCTGACGATTCTGATAGAAAAGAGTTTCGTAACAAAATGACTTGGTGGAAAAGTATTCCGTGAGATCAGAAATGCAAGTAAGCTACTGTTTTAAACATAGGTATGGAATTCATACCTTGCCATCCTAATCCCCAGTGTCTTGGGACCTTTTTTTTTTTTTTTTTTCTACTTACATGGGCTGAATTTAAAAGGTCTTATTCCTGGCAGGAAAAGACACAGAACACCATTCACCTTTTCACTTCAGACTTACTCAGAGCAGGAAGAATCAACACAACAGAAACATACAATAGATGAAGCAGCAGCTGTGATCTCTGCTGACTGTGTGAAAGCTAGAACAGAGAAAACTAAATAGCTGTGGGCACACACTTCAGCAGTAACATTTAACATACTGGCCTGGTTTGCTCTGGTTTCAAAATGTTAGCAACAGAACGTCTCCTAAATTCACAGCCTTTAGAGCAAACAATTACATGCACTATGAGCTTGACATCCTGATGAAAGAAAGTTAGTTATGCCTTGATCTTGAAATTGTGACCAGATCAGCTCATAAACAGCTACTGAAAAACATTTTAAATGTTGTGGAACAGCTTCTTTATCTTCCTGACAGGCCTCCCAATTACAGCAGCTGTAAGTTACTAAAGTGTACCTAATTGAAAGATACAACACACTCACTATTATTGTATCAGGAGTATTAAAGAGAATGTAGCGTTGAGATTTGAGTTGGGAACTGGGAAGGACTTATGGGTGGCATTTGAATTGCTGTAACCACCTGTGACTTTATATGAGCTTCCTAACAATTTAAGCATCTCAAATGTAGGTAGTCCTGTCATAGATCCATAGTGATGCTTGCAAATGTGATTTCAATATCACAGCTGAAGAGGGTTATGCCAATTTCACTATAAAGTAAAGAAGAAACCATAGATACAATACTAACAATACCAGAGAGGTATTTTGGCAAGGTTATTTTGCTCTTGATCTGGATATGTTGATTGAAACAGAAGAAAATTACAGGTATCTTCATAGTTTGTTTCATTAATAAAAAATAGAGAATCTGTGAAGAATAGTAGAGTGAGGGAGAATGAAAGTGCAAGGAAAAGCTGCAAGAGTTGGGAAACAAATACAGGTCAAAGCCAAATGCAAAGGTTGGGAGACAAAAGGAGTTGGACAAAACCTGAAAAAACAGTTCTCCTGTGTGGTGTTAGTGAAACTGGCAGTTCAACATGGGTCAAAATCCTTTTGAGTCTGAGGAGTGAAGTGTTTTCCAGGTTATATTTTGTTATGTTTAATGTAGCTGTTTCCAGAGCTCATACGCATTGCTGTACCAGTAGTTGTGCAGGCCAGGAAATTCTGTTGGATTACTCATGGTCAAAACAGACTAAGAATGTGGGTACTGAAGTAACTAGGTACTTTAAGGAAGCCATTGGGATACTTGACTTCTCTATATGCTTGTTGTTCAACCGTCACTGTTCTGGTTCCTTGTTAGAAAGTGCCCATTATAGTACATCCATGTTTTTTCTCCATGCCGTCACAGGGATTACAGAGTAAATCTAATCAATATCATTTAAACAATTTTGTACCCTGAAGACCTTTGCTATTTTAGTCCAAAAGGTGAAGTAATTAGTACTGTAACAAAGAAGACTTAAGCATGAGTTACTTTACCACCACGTATATACACATGCATGTGTGTATACATATATGTCCATTAAAATGGTAATTGCCTTCTCGTGAAAATTGTCTCAGCAATAGAAACTTCTGATTTTTGTTTTCCTCAATGTATAATTAGAAGTTTGGAAAAGGGTCCTCTTTCCATGTCATTTTTATTGAATCGTGTTTTAATAGATCAGAGACTTTGCAGTATGATTTGTTTTCAAATGTTGGCTCTAGCTATGGTTTCCTCTCTGTAAAACACATAACTTTGATGGTGTGTATTGGCAGAATTGAAAGTGATGGGAAATGTTTGCCTAAATAATCTTTCTTGTAACAAATGTGATCCTTTATTTTCCAGAATTGCTGAGAAAAACAAAAGCCACAAACAACTTGGTACTCCTAGTTCAGACATTGCGAATTTCACCAACAGGAAATAATACCAAACAAAGCAATTTACAGTTACAACCTCAGTGTCTGCCAACAGCAGCAAGGTTGGGTAGTACCGGATGCTTGTAATACGGGATTCAAGAAACTTTTGAAATAGTGCTAAGTGCTTCGGACTGGTACATGTTTGGCAATTGCCATTTCAGAGGTATAGTTAGTCCCTTTTGTTTTTAGGAAAACCTAACTTTGCATTCTGGCCTTTTAAAGAAATCTCAAACTCTCATGCATTCCAAGAAAATCAGTGTCCTGTTCCTGGCTTAGTAATCCACATTCAAAGCTTTTAAATGTTGTCAAGTACAGTATGGCAGGGGATGTAATTTTATGGAGGTTTTTTTTGTTTAAAATAAAAATTTGAAAATCCACAATGGTTGGCATGTCAAAGCTCATTTTGCACAGCTAGTGTAAATGGGATGCACTTCCTTTATGTAAGAAAAACAGGGAGGTTGCTGAATTTGACTCCATAAATCACTGACTTCAGTCAGCTGCATATGAATCAGTTTGAAAGCTTGTAAACTCTTTCAGTTCCCTCTTCTAGTCCTTCAGTGTCTATATTACTGCCATTTCCATCTGCGCTTAATGAAGTTTGAACTGTAATATGATGCAAAGCTCCATTGTGGCTAGCCGAATACTATTTGGGTTGATTTAAGAGCATGCCTATATTCCTGAATTAATTTGCAGTTTTTAAGACCAAAAGAATCTCATGTCATATGTTTCCCCCATGTAGAAAACGCCATTTGAATCTCAATCACAACTTCTTCCTAGGCCTCAGAATTTTTTAGGGGTTTTGTTTGTTTATTTGTTTTCTTTTTGAAAGACATCCTGTTTTGATTTAAAGAATTTGAGAGATCTGGTCTTAACTAGCATGATCAGAATTCCACACTCCAGTGTAGCTTTTAATGTCTTTGTTATTCACTAGCTAGGATGCTAAAATTTTGCGTATCGTAATGTGGAAAAACCAAGTAGGCAAACAGAAGAAAGGAAATAGAAGTGTGTAGTTAGTTGTAGTATAGTAGCACCTGGAAACTAGCTGTTGTGGATGACAATGTATGTACACTCTATTAAAATATACTTCCTCCACCGAAGATACACTGCAAGAAAAAAGGTTGCACTTAAATACTACAAATCATTCTGTAGTAGTTTAAGAACTTGACAGACTATCCCAAGAAGTCCATTGCGTTGTTTTAGTTTCATTTGTTTTCTCTCAGATTGCTGAGGATGTAATTACATTGTATAAGGTTTTGTCTCTGCCTTTTCAGCTTTTTTTTTTTTGAAGTCACCCTTTTTAATTTTAGTACTTTAAGCAATGTTAATTTCATTTTATTTACAGGGTGGTATAAAAAGTGAATCTTCATTTTGTGAAGATTCTCAAAGTTTGAATGAATGCTAGCAAAAAACTCCTCACACAACTTCAGGCAGTTTGGTGTTTGCCTGTTTTACTAATGGCATTTACCATTACCTCCTTTAGTTCACAGAAATTAATTGTTGGGGTTTTTTACTGCGTTTTTCCAAAACCTGTTTGTTACAATTGTCATTACATTTTAAATGTTTCGTTTAAATATTAGGACTTCATTGGAGTTGTATGCAATTGTCTTTTTACATGTAAATTAGTTTCCCTCATTTTAGTTCGCTAGTAATGCTGTACATATAGTTGGAAACTCCTTAAACTAGAAACAAATGTTCCTGGAGCTGGAATGATAGGCAAAGTTGTTTACAAGAAAGAATCACAGATCATATTAAGTTTTAAGTTAAGCATATGGTTTTGTTTCCTTTCTCTTTGGATCTTTATCTCACATTGTGCCTCATGTTTGGTTCCCAGAAGTTGAGCTTCATATTCACTTTCCATGCTCAGTATGCTTGTGGAGTCACAGCAAAGCAAGTGTCTTGAACTGAGCTGATGTGCACAAGCTATCTTTTTGCTTTCATCTTCTACGCCCATGAAGTGAACATCAGCATACAGGCATAGACATAAAATTCTTCTTCAAAATTCTTGGAACATGTGTGCAAAATATGTGCAATGTAAGAGCTGTGACAGAAGAAAATGTCAGAGAACTCAGTTGTCTTTACTGCAATATTAACTCACTCTGTTACAATCATACATAAAGGAGAAGGTGCAGTTAGGAGATGCGAAGTCCGGGTACAGTTTTTCTATAATTGGCTTTTCCTACTGTACATCAGTCCATTCTTTGTTGTGTGTGTTAGATTATCTGCAGCTATTACTGGCTTAACTGTGTTCTGCTTGTTAGATAAAATGCTATCCTCGACCAGCATACTTACCCAAAATCATATCGAGACCTGATTAGTGGTGAGTGATATCCTATTTATCTTTGTACTGTCTTAATACTATGTGTATGAGCTACCATGCTTCTTCCCCATAGTCATATACCAGAATTGGAAACAGAGTGCTAGTGCAGTGCCAGTCTACTCGCTGCCAGGATCTGGCATGTCATTCTGTGTTCTAGCAGCATTCCTCTGTTCTCCCTATTACGTTCTGGAGCGATCAAGTGATGTGGAGTGAGTTCTGAGTCCTAAAGAGGGCTAGGTGGTGAAAAGGGGTGAAGGGGCTTCAGTAAGCAGGGGAAGTTTCAGTGCCACCTTCTTCTGCATCGTCCACTGTAGAATGAAATTTCTCAGGTACAGGTCTTGCTCATCTTGGGGGTTCATACCAGTTGGAGGAAAATAGTTATGATTATGTTCTTGTGTAAACCCAAGAGATTCCAGACATCCAGAGCTGGACTACAATACACATTGATTGGAAAGTGGAGTGAAAAGAAAAAAAGAGGAGCACCCTTACTTTCAGCTGCCCTAAAATCTCTTAACCATTGTCCAGGATGTTCAATAGTAGTGAGATAAAAGACAGCATGTTTGTACACTTCTTTTTGCTGTCCACATTGTAGAAAATTCAGGTGATACCACTGATCACCTCTGTGGACTAAGCATGGATTTGAGAATAGAGTCTTTATAGATGTATCTTTTGAGATTGTTCGTCTTGTTTTAAGCAGATGATTAAGTAGATATTACTAATGATTAATTGCGTTCTGTGATTACTTACAAAACTGATGCTGGCATGTAATCTGTAAGCAAGCACTGGATCCAGACCACGTGGGTTCTAGTAGGAAGGCTATGAACCAACAACAGAAATCTGTTCTTCAGTCTTCATCTCCTTGTGGGGGAAAAAAAGAAAAAGAAAAAAAAAAAAAGAAAAAAAAAAAGTATCATCTACCTCCAAGTGATGCCCTTAGTGGAATATGCTGTAGTAATTCATGTATTTAGAGTAAGTGTTTGACACTCTGGATGGTTTTGCATAGTGAGACTGCAAAATAGTATGATTTTTGTAACATATAGTAAATGTTCTCTGAACTCTGATCCTATTCTTTGACAGGTGAAGACGATGCAAGAGATTGTTTATAAAACAGGTGACTAAAGCATGCAATAGAGTCATACGGTTTTTCTGAAAAAAGTTTTAAATTCAGTCTAACCTGAGAACTCGGGGACTTGGTAGTGATGAGTAGTGGCATAACTGTTATTTAAAAAGAATAGAAAAGTATTAAAAAGCTTAGAAGAATAACTCGTGACCTCGCTTCCGCAGTTCTACGTTAAAACCTGTAGCCATCCCACCCGCTCTGTCATGCAGATGACAATGATGTGGAAATCGTGGAAACTTTTCCCACGCAGAAAAGCTAACGTAAGCTCTCGTGGCAACACGTTTGTGCAGCTGTATGGCAGCATGGAAGAGCCTGGGATGTTACCTCTACTGTCTGGGCAGCTGCAGCCAAAATTTAGCAGAAATTTCTCAAGCTTTTCTACTGGCTATGGATGCCGGGTTCCCAGAGGTAAGAAAGTGAACTTCCAGCACGGGACCCGAGCCTTTTTTGGCAAAAAAAGTGTGTCAAAAAGTCCCGGTTCTTGCAGCTCCGAGGGGAGAGTAATTAAGACTTAGGCTGCGGCAACAGGGCAAGGCGATCCCGATGGCGATTCGCTGCGGGAAACCCGCGTTTCCCAGCCGCTCCCAGCAAGCAGCCTGTGGTAACGCCTCTCGCAGGCATCGGGGAGCCCAGGCTGACCGCGGGACTCTTAACGTGAAGCTGCCGGAGTGGGACGCGCCGGCGGAGGCTTCACTGAGTCACGGCGCGGTGCCTGCGCCGCCGGGCCCGCCCTATATAGATAGCGCCGAGTACCTGCAGGCGCCGCTCCGCTCCGCTCCGCCCCGCCCCGCTGCCGCCGCTGCTGCTCCCGCCGCATCTCCCCCGTCCCCCGAACCCCGCGCTCGCGTATGTGGTGACTGCCCGCGTAACCGCCGCCGAGGTAAGATGGCAGGATGCTTTCCTGAGTTCGTACGTGACGTGTTTTCTTCAGATGAGGCGAACGCACCGCAGAAGCGGTGATGGAAGGCGAGAGGTCGGGGCAAAAGGAATCAATCGTGCTGTAATCGGATCGGGCTGACCGCCTTTCTTTCGAGCATTGCTTTTTTTGCGCCACTCTTTCTTGCCCTTTTCGTTTGCCACATCGTCTGTGGTTGCATTCGAGTTTGGCTGATGCACTTTATTTGCCTAACTTGGCCATCTGCTTGGGGTTTCCAAATACAGAAAGGATGCTGTTGTGGCGGCAGCGGCTCTGTGTACCTCTGTAGCTCAGGACTTGCTAAATCAGTTGTTAGTTAGCAAATGGGACAGAGCAGTAAAATGTGAGTGCTTTCGCAGCCTTCTTTGTAGGAGACTTCTGTAGGAACCCGGTGATACTCCTGGGTGAAAAGAGAGTTGGTAACGGGCAGGAGACTTGATGTTTTAGAAAACATACTGTGGCTTCTTACCAAAATTAAACCAATCTCAAACAAAATATTGGGGTTTTTTTGTCCTGTGGAATTCATTAGTCTGTAAGGAAGACATATTTGGTGACCTAGCAATGATGTACTCTTGTAGCTAACTTTTTTTGTCGAATGTTTATTGTTGAGTGTTGAAAGGAATTTGGTGTTACTTAGTAACTTTGTAACTTAGAACAGTAATGGCTTTGGAGTTTTTTTCCCTTCTTTTCCAAGTCTGTAGCAGACATTTGTCTAAATTGTAGTAGCAAATAAAAAAAAAAAAAAGTGAAAGTTTCCTGGCAGGAGGCGCATAATTAGAAAGAAGGCTGGGAAAAGTAAAGCTGGCCTTCCTTTATAATGATGTGTTTACAGAAAGTTGGAAAGCAGAGATATGCATTGGCTATCAAAGAGAAACCAACGTCTGCTGTTGGAACATTTGGGTCAGCCTTATATTAAGGAATATGGCACTGCAGAGCATACATCTAAAAATAGGAGTGGACACAGTCGATGTTTCATTAGGCTTTGAGGTCAAGAAACTGTTTTTCCATGGTGTTCTGTGGCTGTATTGAACTGAAACCATGATTCCTGGGACCAAACTTTATATTTCTGAAATTAACTCCGTAAGATGCGTTACATATTGTACAGAAAGTTTTATGTCTGCTCACAAGTCTACGTGCACCAAAATCCACTGGAGTTCTGGGGTGGGAAAAGTTATGATAATGTTCTTAAGGAAGTCCAACAGTTTCCAGGCATCCAGAGCTGGTCTGTGATTCACTATGCATACCAGACATAGAAGGATTAAGATATAGAACTGATAACAAGAGGATGGAAAAAACATATAAAAAGTTAAATGGCTCTCGGCCCATGTCCATTGATTGTATCTAAATCATTTCACCATGAAAAAGGGCGCAAATACTTGCGAGAACAGGATTCTGAGAGAGATTCTGTTGCATCCTGCTTTCGGATGGGAAACAAAAGCTGAAAGAACTGACTGCCTGTGAAATAATATTCTAGTACTAATTTGCCTGGCCAGGAGGAGAAACCCTGTGGGAAAAGGTGGGGGCAAAGAGATAAGAGCTTGAATAAAAGATACTGGGAACATTGGGTAGGTGGTATACAGATGTTCTTACAACTTTTGAAATGCTTAAGAATAAGCAGGTAGGATTTTGTTGGAATTAGGAGTGTCTCATTTGGATAAAAACTTTTCTCTCATCTTTGAGATAGTAGAAACCTGATAATCACAAAGTCGAGTTTTACCAAGTTACCATACACTGCAATCTGACATAGAAGTTTTCCTAAAATCAGAATGGTGGATGTGTGGTAAAGGTTTGTTAGCCGTTGACAGATATATGTCACATAGCTTTTCTTTTAGCTTTGTGAGAGCCAACCAAATTTTTTTTTTTCAGTGAAAAACTGTTCTGAAAATTTAAAGTGTGATTTAAGTAACAATAAGCAGCCTCATGTATCAGGATTCCATTAAAAAGCACTGCTGTAAAATACATATGTTTTTATGTTCTTATACTTAATGAAGTCCTAGAAAATTCTCTATTATCTTCAAATCGGTTTTCAATTTCTCTTTTTTTTTTTTTTTTTTTTTTTTTTTGTAACAGCAGAACAGCTGTGTATATTTTCCTGGCCAAGGCCATCTTGCTGGACACTCATGCACCTATTATTGTGGGCCTATTATTTTTGACTAGCCTGAGCCTACTGCTTTCTCTTTGCAGAGACTGTGTGATGATTGCAACGTATACAAGTTTGCAAAGTATATTCTATAGTAATTATTGGTTTTGTACAATTACAGTTATTGTAAAGCAATTATTGAGATCTATGGTTCCAGGCAACAGAAAGCAACTCACTATTCTCTGCAGTGAAGAATTTTTTGAGCTTATACGACAGTTCTGGAGGGCATGATAGCCGAACCTCTCCACAAACAGGAGTGTGGTTGCAGTTTTGTCATCCACTGTGTGGTCTGTATGACTGCAGCAGCCATTTCTAATAGCTATGTTAACTATGTTGGAACAGCATGCCTCCATTTCTGTAAGGATGCAGTGGTAAATCTGATGAGTAATGTTCAGCTGTTGGGCTTTGGGCATTGGAAGGCAAAGGGAGCAGTCTGGCTGGAAGTGACCTGTGGGATGCTGGTCAGCCCACTTACATGGATAATTCCTTCTTTCTCTGCTGTACAGAACTTCTTTCTATTACTCTGCTTCAAAATCATCCATGAGACACTTGCCTTATTAAACTTACCTAGTTCTCAGCTGGGCAAAGTAAACTGATTTTACTTGTAAAGCCATGTATTTGATGGGAAAATACTGTATTCTTCAAACAGCAAATGAATTTCTCAACCAGCTCTGCTTAAGTAGCTGCTTTGTGGTTTTAGTCATGCCATCGTTAATGTGGACCCATGCACCTGGGAGCAGAGTAGACCGTCAATCGGTGTGATGTCATGTATATAGGTTTTCTCTGTGTGTATAGCATATTTTCCTGTAGATTATGAATATTGGTAGGCACTAAACCTGAAAGACTTGAAGATAAAGACCCTTGGTTTTAAAAAGCTGAGTTTCTAAGATGAAAATGTGTACATAAGGGAAGTGAATGGGGTACAGTGAGAAGAAACTGTCTGAAAGATGAAAATAACCATATGCACTATTAGTTACATAATCTCCATATGAAATGTTTTATGTTATTGTCATGTGTCTTTTCATTTGCTGTTTATTCTCCAAGAAAGGAGTCTTCAAGCATTTGGGGGTCTACTGGACCTTTACTGACCTGAGAAGAGTTGGTGGCCCTAAGATTTTATTTTCCCAATAAAAATTTCAGGGTTATGTAGAACATATTAATTAACTGATAGTCCCATATATTCTTGAGAACATAATCATTGGCTGGAAATCTTTCACCCTGGGAATATTCTTTAATCAAAATATGCCTATGGAATCTTGTATTCATGAATCATCTTCCATCCTGGGAATATTCCTGTTTTCTTAACAGATAGCATTTCAGTGCTAGATTAAGTAATACAGTTCCCTTTGGAGTGAAGCTCCCACTCAGTAATAGCAATACTGAGCAATGATTTCATAGTGATAATACATCCATTTGGAAAAATTAGGAAGAATACATACAGAGTAATTACTAAGCAAGTTATAGTATGCCCAGAAGATTCATTTTAACCTCTTATTCTGCAGAAAGTGAAGAGGACAGTCTTTTGTGACCACAAGTGTCAGAACTTCCTGGAGCATTACAGGTCATTTAACATTTTGGTATTCATTTAATTTTTTTAAAAAATGCTTACTATACCATCATAATTATCATAGAAGGAGAACCAATAATTAAGGGAGTTCTTTTTACATGTGAAATACACTTTCTGGATTAGCACACAAACAGAAAACTTAGGAAATATTTTTCCTCCTCATTGCTGTCTAGACACTTAATGTAGTCCTTATCCCACCTGCTTGAGACATTCTAGCCCTTGCCAAGGCAGGAAGTTTGTATTTCCTTTATTGAAGCAGAAATTGATTGTAATTAGTGTATTGTGTATGGCACTCCCCTATGCTTTCCCTTTCCACAAAGGGAAGGAGTTTAAGATAAACAGCATTTATTTTTATGAAAATAAATAAATAAATACAGTGGGCTCAATTTTATTGCTGGGCCTTTTTCTGCCTGGTGCACCTGTGTGAGATGAGCCAAGAAACAACTGAGTCTGCTTTCCCTAGTTTGCATAGTGCGCGTATCTCTTCAGGGATGATTTGAGTAAGAAATCTTTGATTAACTTAGATTATCTTAAACCATCCTTTGGTAGCAGTTATTCAGAATTCATTCCAGTCCTTCCCAAGACATTCTTCTGAGACTTGGGGAATTCTATTCCTTCATGTCACCAAAAAATGTTCCTCTTGACATTCCTCCTTGAAATGGGCTCCTGATTTTGTTTGGTATCAGTTTCAGAAGACGGTCTACATTATATGTGCTGGTCTAAAACAGGAGAAGAAAAACCCATCCTTCTTTTTGAAGAAACCAATCTTATATCACGGTTCACTAGAATATTTCAAACAGAAAGTGGCAATGTGGGTCTGAGTTCATACTTAAGCCTTAAAAATGTGGAAGAGTTATTTAGTTGTAGAGTTGAGTCTGTGTGTCAGGAGCTGCTATACTGCATTGCCAAAATGTCCAAGTTTTGGTAAATGTTCGTAAGATGGCACATGTCTCATTTGTCCTTTTGGATTTGTATAAAGTGAAGGCTTTCTAGAGAAAGACAATTGTTTGCAGACATGATGTGTCAGCCAGCAGAAATGTACAGGAAAAGATTTTTTGGTTTTCATTGGCAACATGGTTACATTTTTTTTCCAGGTTGAAATGTAAAAATAGATTAACACACAAAAATCTGTTTTAGTAATGTTAACTTTTATACCAACCAACTAACCCCATCAAATTCACAGTGAAGATTGATATTCTTGTCTTGTATGCTACTGTACCCATTAAGGCAACACAGTACCTGAGGTGTGCATGTAAATAATGGGAAAACATAGGGAATTAATTTACAACATCAGTATTTAACTGCTTGCATTTACAATCTCAAGCTGGTTTGTTTTAATCTTTGCATTTACAAGAAAATGACTGAACTTTGCTTTAAAAGCATTGAATTTAGGTGGAGATTCAGTCAGCTGGATTTAATTTTTAAATTGCAATTTAAAAAGAATTCCTCTCCTATGATGAAGAATCCACTTCAGAGAGCAAGAAATGCATGCAGGCAGTATCTGGTGGGCTGGAGAAACTTCATTAGGAGTTCCTGCCTGGGCTCTAGCGAATAGAAAAAGAGTATGGAATATTTTGATTTTTTGTGCTGCTTCTGCTACAGAATCATTTAAAAGTATGACCCCAGTTCTTCAGCCACACCGAATACAGAAATCTGGTTTAAATCAAGACCTGCATGTGTTACAGCAACTTTTCTCAGGAGAGCCAACCTACTGGGTTTAGGCCAAGCTTTAAACTGGGCTTGCTCCTACCCATTTTTGCACCTTACTCACAACTTGGAAGACTTACGCTTAAAAAAGGATCATTATGTTCTTTTTGTAGTTGGATTTTGTCATCTTTTTAAATTTTTACTCTGTGGCTGAATTCATTCTTCTGAATAGGCTGAATTGCAGTATGAAATTAGTCACTAGAACAGAATTCTTTCTTTCAGTTGTGTTTCAAACACATGTACATGCAGATGTGTGTAAAATGTATGTATCTGACTTCAAAGAACAGATAATGCAGATTTTTTTTTATGAGAGGAGATAATGCAAGTCTGATTCTGTGTGCATATGAATCTAATGGTGTGTGAATATATGTGTGTGTGTGTGTCCATACAAAGCATAAGTAAAAATCTGTATCTGACTCATGGGGATGATTTGTTTAAAGCAGCTATTAAAGTGCAAAACAATTTTAATAGCCGACTTTGGCTAGTGGAGCAGATTCACCAAGGCAACATAGAAAGTTTTGCACAAATGAAAGGAGAGTTTCCTTGCACAGAAACCCAGTGGTGCTGTATTTCTTCCAGCCCACCTCACTGTACTTATTTTGGCTCTGAAATATAAAGCCTTTCTTTTAGGTGTTTGAAGGTTGCAGGAGGGTACCCTGATTTATGGCTGTATTTTGCAGGGACCAAAGACCTAGTGAATTTTTTAGTACAATTGAGGCTTTGAAAACCCCAGAGGTGGTCATACTATTTTGTGGATTGGGGTATTTTCATGCACTCTTTATTTGTGTGTGATCTGTGTTTCCTGTCAAAACTTTTAGGGAATTAAATGAAAGCATGAGTTAATTGGTAGTGCATTACTGATGGTGAGTCTGTTGCAAGATGATGCCGTTTACTTCTGTGCAAATCCAAGATGCCTGAAACCAGAATTATGTAAAGAAAATTTAAAGGGAGTCTTGATATCCACACTGACAGAGGTGTTCGTGTGTAGCTATGAATGTCTTTCAGACATTTTCATGAAAATAGTGCCTGGGCTTCAGAAGTGTTCATCAGTATTGCTCAACTGACAAGACACCAGACTGTGTATTTTGCTCTATAAACTGAAGATTATTTTCAGTGAGGAGTCAGAGTCTTTGGTGTTTTCTTTTCCACAACAGACCTGTTTCTTCATCTGACACAGCCAAATTCTATTGTCTTTCTGCTTCTAAAGCTACCTGATAGTTTCCATATATCCATGATAATTCTCACACACCTAGGTTCAATGTCCTCACCAAATCACATGTTTATTCTTTCATGTCTAACCTTTGTAGCCTATTTTTTCAGGCAGTAAATTGTTTGCCATACTGCTTGGCTATGTTCTAGGGAGAAAGTCTTGGTTTCCTATAAATCTTCATAGTTTTTCTATCTTTATAAAAATCTGGAGATCTGTATGTAATGTAAAAAAGAGAGACACCTCTTCTATCAGTTTCTGCAGACATATGAAATCGAATTTATAAAGTGAGACTACGGAAGTTCAAACTATATTGAAAGTACATTATGTTGTCTTATGAGTCTCTAGGATGTTACATGTGGTTTCCATTCTTTTATCTTTAGTGGCTTTTGGAGTTTCTGCTAGAGATTTTGAGGTTATTAACCATTTAAAATTTTCTTAAGTTGTTAATCAGGAATTCCTGGAAAATGTTTGCTTCTGTTTTCTGCTTTATATTAAAATACCGTCTAAACATCATCTTTCTTTTTTATAAAAGAAGAATTTTTTTTTTTTTTTAGTATCAGTTGTTTTTCAGGAACATTTGTGTTCATAGGACACAGAACTTTCAGGGAAAAAAAGCTGAGGATAGAAGCTGCTTTCATATATATGCAACTGAATTAGATGAGTGTTGCATGCATATTTGTCCACATAGATGGAGAGAAAAAAGGAGTGCCTATTAACATAAAACCAAAATGATATATCAACTTCTTCTCAAACAAAGAATGAACTTTCAGCTGCTGACTCTGAGGTTAGTTCTATGGTTGTCTCTGGCCTATAAAACACAGAGTCTTTAAGTGTTTCCGAGATTTTAGAAATAAAAATTATACACTGATTCTAAAACTCTAGGTTCCTGTGACCCCCATCCCTTCAAAATTTAGTGGTCATGCTAATGGATAGGTATAAAAGAGCCAATTAATATGAATAATGACATCTATCTGAATCATATGAAATACCCAGAAAAATGAGCAGAAGGCTCAGAAATCAGGTTCTCTTTGCCATGTTTCCCTTGCTCTCCCACCAATTGTATGGCTGCCATCAGCAACCAGCTGCAAGTAACACATGAGCATTCTCTGCAGCCATAGCTGGAACATATTGCAGTAATCCAGCCTTTATGTTAAAGGCGCGTCATGTGGTATGCGGACCAGTGTGTGGTGGAACCATTCCCAGGATGGTGAAGCTCAGCACTGACCACATGCATCACAGTTAGCCCAAGATCAAGGACCCAATTTCAACTCTGAGGAATCTTTTAAGGAGGGAAGCAATGCTTTCTGGAGCATGAGCTGACATTTTAAAGGAGCAGGGTTTTGTGATTGCCTGTCTAAGCTTCAGCATATCCAGCTGGTCTATGATACCTCACTGGAAGCTTTCTTATCACAAACAAACAATTACAGGGATTCTGCAGGTTCACAGGAGTATCAAGAAATTTAGACCCCAGAAACACACACACAAGTAGTGGATGTTCTGTTTGTTACAGACCGCAGTGATAAATCGGGGCATTAACATGTGAGCGCAAATGTTATAATTATAAATTAGTTTCAGGTTCTTTTTCCATGCCTGTCTTGAGATGAAGCAAGCCATTCCTATACTTCTTACAAGGATCTGATTATTATCTATGGTCACGGTTCTTTGTGTGGTGAAATGTTTGGTTCAGAAAAAGTATTGATATCTTTAATGCTAGATTTAGCATGTTGTTTTACTAAAAGGCAATAAAATACTTCTGGTTTCATCCTCTTCTGACTGCAGTCTGCTCCTCCTACAAACTGCCAGACAAGGCTACTTCATCCTCACTTCCAACACTCTTTGAAGACTGTTTTGTAGTACTTCTGTAACTTTGTAAAGTTAACGTTCCTGTTAGGTACAAACTTTGGACTTTTCTGGTAGTACATTGTAACTAGAAAACAGGAGTGACCTAGGGACAGTTAATTATAATGAATTACAAAAGAGCTCTGCCTGCCACTGAGGCTAATTATCGGTTTGCAACTAAAACACAGCGCTCACATTATGTCCTTTTTTGGATTAAGAAGATAGATATTTGTGCTTTAAGCATTAATGCCTACAAATGCAAAAGGCAGGCCCTGTTTACTGAGTGAATTCTTGTACGAGTACTGAATTAGAGGAACTGTTTGCAATGCTAATATTTGAAGTAACAAGCTCATTGATAAAGAGCAGAGCAGAATAGAATTGGAATGCATTTAAGCAGGAAGCTGATCTGTAGTAGATGAAAGTTTGGGGTGGTTGAGAGAATTTGTACGAACAGACAAAGCTCTGAGGTGCCTAATGTTTTTACTAAGTATCCTCCCTTTTTCTAAAAAGGTTTGGTACATCTGCCAGAATTTCCAGTACTGACAGAGCAAAGTTGGTTATGCAGAGTAATAGAGGATTGACTACTTAGAGTGAAACTGGGATGTTTGGGAGACATTTGTAAAACATGTGAATGGTACTCTTTTAATTAATGGAAATGTTTAAAAAATGCCAGTGCTTCATATAGAGAGTGATAGAAGACAGAAGCAGCTTGTCCGAGAGATTAAATTCTTCACAAAGCCATAATTAAATAATACTTAATGTGCTTTCAAGTTAGGGAAATTATGTCTCTGTCATCACTGATGGTCTTTGTGATAGAGGAAGAATCACAGAAATCTGCTGTTAAGCTTCCTGAGTTACTGATGTTAATCTTTGTGGTTGGTTGTTGAGATTATTCTCAAATGCTTCCTCTATTTAATTACCTCAGATTCCTCAAGAGTTTTGTGATAGGTTGTCCACTGTTTTGCATGAAATTGAAAATGTCTTTGTCAGGAGTCACTTAAAAAGGAAGGAAGCTACCAATATGATTAGTTTCTCAATGAATCGCCCTTCATTTTTGAAAATTTTGGGTTTGCTAAAACCACTGACCACTGGCAAAGTTTGTAGAATAATTTAAGCTTTCACAGTTGGTAGAGGTAACTGCAGCGTGCTGCATAAAGGACAAGAAAGAGGTGGTGAAAGGCCTTTTTGGAAGATGTGGGACATATGAAAAACGTATTTCCCTAATTGGTCTAAGAAGTAGTTCGATGTTTCAGAGTTTTCCTTGGATGTTCTTGGATGTATACTTTCAGGTCTAAATTAATTGGTTGTCCTGTAAATTGCTGACTGTGCCTAATATTCTTGTAATCTGTTATCAGGTCTTGAATTGTACAGATTCCTGTCATATGAATATTGCACATTGATGTGCAGATTAGCATGTTGTGGGAACCAGGACATGTGTTCAAACTATCGTGCTTTTGGTGTAATGGAACCATTTCCGTGCCCTTTTTTCAGAAAATACTAGTAGCTTTGCTGTGATAATAGTGTATATTGTCCAGTGTTTTTGAATAATTGCCTTTCTAATCAAATTTTCATTGAGGTGCTAACTCTTAACATTTATCTGTGACATGTTTGGATTTTTTTGTTCCCCAGTAAAATTAGGATTACACTTACTGTTGTTGATGAATTTACACACTGGCCTAAAAACTGAAGGGTACGTAAGCAATCAGAAATAAGTGTTGTACATCATATTCAGACTATGCCAAGTCAGGCTATAGCTGGGAATAACACAAAATTATAAAAGTCTCTAGGAAGTGTCAAGTTTAATTTGTTACACCTCATTAACTCTAAACTTGGCTGTATCTGTTCCAGAATCAGTGTGTACACCTAAGTAGTTTGGAGTACCTGTTGTGGTAGAAATATCTGTTCTGGTATAATTCTGCCTATAGACCAGCCCAACTAATTCCTTCATCTCTAGTTTCCTAGTTCAAAACAGAAGGAAAAGCAACATTTCTAAACTGTAGTACTGTAGACTAAAACTACTGCAGAATATTAGTACAAGTGGTTGTTAAGCCACAGCTGAGTGATACTTAGCTGGTATTGAAGGAGATACCTTCTGATTTATATAATATTTCTAGATATTTTGAACTGTTATTCACCTGGTGGTGGTACAGTTTCTTCTGAGGCTTTGTTGTGTGAGCTTTTTCAAGATTTAGTTTATTTTGGCTTGCAGTCTTCTTATGCTAGTTTTGCAATGCAGAATTCACATTTTAATTTAAAATTATTAATTTTTTTACAGTTCTCTGTACTGGGAAGAATTGGTATGTTTGTAGCTTTTCTGTAGGTCAGGCAGTCAAATCATTAAGTAGCAGTAACAAAGCAAGTTTAGACAGTGTAAATCATAAAAGATGCTAAAATATGTCAATAGTACCTGAAACTGGAACTATTATAAACGTGTGTGGATCTTTGCAGTTGCATATTATTGCCTTTTCCATGGTCATTTAGCAAAAGAAGTTCTCCTGAGCTTCTGAGAAGTTCTGCCATACCCCTTAATGGGAAGGTTTTTCTATTCCAATTTTTGAAGCAGATGACATCATTCATCGCTGTTATTTAAATTACCTGGATTTGTATGCCATGATAAGCATTCCCTGTGATCTGAATTTTTAATTAAAACTTGGAAGAGACTCCAGTGTGACACCAAGGGACACTGAGTCAATATCTGCAAAAAAATTCCCACACTCCTTTTTGTATAGGGACATTTTCCAGGCATGAAAGAGAAATTTCTGTGTTTTCACTGCTTAAATCTATTGATAAAGGTTGACATGAAGGTAGTATATTTAAACTTTGTGACAACTTTTCTAGGAAGAGAGTGGAGATTGACCCACTTCAATCACAATACCAAATGATAATCAGATGTTTTCCATTTCTGTCACTACTGATTGGACTTAACTGGGGACCTGGGTATGAAACCTGTGCATCTCCAAGTATTTCTGTGCCATTTGCATAAAGGCAAATTACTGAGGTACTTAATTCACCTTAAAAAATTACTCCTAAAGCACAAACTAAAATTTGAAACAAATTCTTGTAATACACGGATGAATTTTTAAATGTAAATTTTCAAATTTGATTGAATGAAGTTTAATTCATACAAAAGTTGCCTGATTTTCAGAGCTACTAATTACTGTTGCTCCCATTAGTTTCAATGGAATGTCTATGTTCCTGAACACACAGGCTACTGGTTTGAATTTCTGACTTCATTTACACAAGTTTGGAAAGCTGTTGCAGCTTGTTTTTTCTGTGATAGAACAAAAAGATGATAGATTCGACATGTACATGCCCAGCTAGCATATCAGTTCCTCTTGTAGCTGCTATATATAGCAGGCTAACTTGCATAATAATAGTGCTGGGATGGATGAGTGAGAGACTTGCAGTTGAATTTTTTCCATTACAGCTCATTTTAGCAGATGTTTTCTCTGTTTCCAAAATGACAGAGCAACATAGTACAATAGTTGAAACTTAACAGAGAATTGTAATAACTTATTTAGCAGGAACTGTGTTGTCCAATCAGCAGGTTTTGGTGAAGTTTTATTGTAACTAAGATTTGATTAATGTTAGATAAATATAGCTGTCATATTATTTAAAATTGTGTTTAGAGTCTAACTTAATTCCTCTGCTTTCCCTGACCTTTTCTGAAAGCTAGGCATTAATTGAAACCAGTGCTAAAATTATGTTTTAGAAAATGAGCATTGGCTGATGCTAATAATTCTGCATATGGTTTTAGAATAAAGAAAACCTAAAGAAGCCAATTCATGGATCAGCAAAAGTACACAAAGATGAAACTGGTCAAGTGAATATTGTTATTTATACCTTTGTCATTCAAGCAATCAAGTCTTAAGCTACATGTCTTCATTTTTAGTGACATGAAGGCCTGTACTGTGCACTTGGCGAGAGTGTGTTAGTGTTGCACAAATACCCTCTATTTGAAATCTTTAGATAGTTCCAGCAATGGAGGTGAAATTTACTCCAGTTATTCATTGTGCATGCTAACCAGTTTAAAATCACTTTTCTGTGTTATAACCTAAACTTTGGCTTTGCTTCCATTAAAGACTTGATTAATTATAGGGCAGTTGAATTAAAAATGTGTATGTGAATTAAAACACAAAGATCCTGTTCAGATGCTGCCATTCAGAAGTAAAGTGGATATAGAAGTTCTTTCTTACCCTTCACTATTACAAACTAAAGGTATGTTTTCACAAACCCTACCTTGGAAAGGACTTCCTCCCAGGCAGTATGAGCTGTGAGAGGTCCAGCTTTCAGGTGCTTGTTCCTGGACAAGCACCACCCTTCTGTTGCACCAGCAGAACCTTTTGGGTGGCTGCTCTTTAATCTGAAGCAGTGAACAGATCCAAGTTTAAAAAACAAAAGAAAACCCCCAACCCCCAAACCAAAACCACAAAAAAAGCCCCCAACCAACAAAGAAAACCACCAATCCACCCAGTTCTAGGGTTACTTTCAACTTTTAATTCACTTGCTCCTTCTGCTGTAAGGGTCCTAAACTGTTGTGCCATCACAACTGGGTGGGAAAGAACAGGGAAGGGCACACAGTATTTGGGGATATCTTAATGAGTAAGAGGGACAGAGAATCCATGGTATTGTAAGACCATGTGATTCCTAAATGAGAGCATTCACAGTGGTATTCAGTGTACTCCATCTTATATTTATTTGCTGCATACCTTTACTTGATTAGCATTTTCTTTCCTGAGCGTCACTGATATAAACATGGCAACATTTACTGTAAATTTTCAAAGATTGTATGCTGCACAGCTGCCACTAAAAGCAGTAGGAACCACTCAGTGAACTCCTTTCAAACTTTTTTGGAAAAAGCAGAGGACAAAATGACCTACCCTGACTTTTTGTACTGTGGTAAATACATTTTTGTGTTTGTGTGTGTGTGTGAAAGTGCCTAAATAAATTATGCTTTCAATAAAATTCCATGCCAGTAAATACTGCGTGCAGACTTGAAGCAGGACTTGGATTATTGCTCAGCAATTGTGCATTACAAATACAATAACTGGAATTTATGTTTACGTTAATTACAGCATGAACATAAAATTCTCTGGGCACTTCTATTCTTCATGTACGATGTTGATTGCTTTTCATCTCTCAACATATGACACAAACAATGAAGTCTAGCAATCTTAGTAATGGATGCAAAAAATTGAGTGCAAGGATATCTTTTTCTCAGAAAAACCTTGTAGGTCCACTGGGTTTTGGTGCACATTTATTTTTATTGTGTACGGTCAAGGAGTCCTATTATTTGTGGTGAAAACTCAACGCATATGTGTGGCAACATCTGGCTCTTAGCAAATGAATATCATATAATATTTTACAATAATTAACTAATTTCTTCAAAATGATGTCATACTAGAGATAAGGGACGTTACTGATGGTACCATAAAATAGAGGGTTTGTCTTTTTCAGGATCACAAAGAGCAAGCAGCAATTAAAACTATGGTAGATGCTTGTGTGTCTGTCCTGCTTTTGACTGGTGGATTAGGCCTCTCTTTTTAATTTGTCACTTTATAAGGTTTCTAGAGGAAGTCCTGAGTCTACTGAAGTAAAGTCATAGGAATTAGAACTTCATCCCTTGCTTTTTACTGGAATTATGTACATTTTACACATATCTTTTGCTAGAGATTATGCGACTCCCTTGCTTTGCAGTTGGTGACAATTTAAAGATGGTTTTCATTAGAAGTTCTCTTTTCAATGTTGTACCAGGAGCTCCAGCTCTATGTTCTAGTCCTTTGCGGCTAACTACTGGCCTTATATGATGATCCTCACTGAAGACTTTGTGGACACTTCTGAGTGTTTAAAGCAAGATGTTAAGTTGCAGAGAGGTTTCCTATTAAGGAAAAGTGATGTAATGTCAGTGGAACACTGCCAACTTCTCTCTGCTCATTTTATTTATGTTAGCTGCATACCAAAGAAAATGCCCCATAAAACATGAGTGCTCTTTGCTATATTTAGCCAAGCTAATTTACTAATACCAGGAGATTATGTTTATAAGCAATGGAAATAATTATAAAAAGATTTGGGGGCATCTTATTGAAATAAAACAGGTTGAACTTGGGAAAAATAAATACCAGATTTGCTCCTGGTGCATAGAAAGACTCTAGGGTATCTTTTAGCATTTAGCAGAATACATATGTATTTCTGTGCTGAAAAGCATTGTTTTAACATTTTAATTGAACTATTTGGCTGATTGTTTAAAGAACACAAAGTATGAGGATGTTATTTACATTGATCTGAGTCCTTTTAGTTTTAGCAGTGCAGATGTCCTCACATTTAACCTATGTGACTAAAACCAATCTTGCCATATGCATTGCAGTCTGATTTTCTGGTCTGAAATATTTGCATTCATCTTCATATGGAATACAGTGCAATACTGTGCTTTTTTCGTGATGTTTAAAATCAGTCTGGCATATCTTTTGTTGCTTACCTTCTCTGACTTTTCTTTAGGACTACTTTTTAAATGAGTAAGTGAGTCTCCTTTTTAATGAGTAAAATGTTTTTGCCTGGTTTATGTTCAACTCTTTGTTCTACAGCTGATAGTGTTGATAAATAATCACAAGATTTCTTCCTGACTCTAACAATGTTACTTCATAGTGCTGTTAAACAATTTGACCTTTTCTATTAATTTTACTCCTACATGGTGACCCTAGCTGGGTGTGGTAGTGTTGGAACTGTGGATCCTCCCTGCTACTAAGTCTGCCTAAAAGAATATTCCCCATCTTGATAGAGTAGCTGAGTACATTTGTTAGCTGCTGATAAATAAGAGCTGTCATACTAGTTAACTACATAATGCATATGAAAAAAAAATTGGTACTTTAATAATTAAATGTTAAGTCTAGTGTGACTGTGAAACAATGTGATGTATTATTATGAGATCTGCAGTTGACTCATGAGCTACTAAGTTGTGGGCAGGGGAAAGAATTTTCGGTAGTGTTCTTTTTATCTGCGTTACTGAGGATGTGTTGAACATTTTATGTGTTTTCTGCTCAAATCTGAGTTGCCTGTCTTCATTTTGAAGGCTGTGCTTTGTTGGGATGACTTCTAAAGATGCTTCTTTAAAAGAGTATTCATACATTCTGACATTTAACATCTAATTTACACACTCTGAACTGCACTCTGGAGGTTTCACTGACTATCTAGGAGGCTGTACTACTACTCATGTAAGTGAGATGCCAAAGACGAGATGATGAGAACATTTCCCTATGTGTCTCCTTTCAACCAGAAGAATTAGAGCAACATGACAGCATGAAGTGCTGCAAGGCCAGAAGAAAAAGGCAAATTATCTTTGAGGCATATCATAAATCAAGTATCATTGTTTTAGACATCTGGATCTTGTTTTGAAAATATAAAGCTATTTAATATATAGAGGATTTTAAAATGATTGCAAGATTCTGTTGCTATTTCCAAGTATGCAGATCTCTTCTCATTCATTCTGAATGATTCATTAGGGAAGTAGATCATGCTGCTAAAAAATCATGAGAAAATGTTTTGAGTCAACTAAGGGTCAAAAAACATTTCCTGCAATTATGAAGTATATTAATCAAGCTGGGCCTTTTGCCTTACAGATTGCTCTTAATTTCAAATATCAGATTTTAAACATAAGACAAATTTGAACAAAACAAAAAACCTTGGATCATGAGATGCCATTTCTAGTATTAGGCTCTTGAGGACAAAAGTTATCCCTAGTGTAGAAGATCAGACATAACTAATCTGTGAAGTATTGCCTGGACAGTGTACAGCAAGAATTATGTGCTATCAATTCTTGCTTAGCAAAGTTTATTTCCCCATTTTTAAAACTAAGGCCTGGTGGATTAGTTATTATTTAAGTAACTTTAATATTGAAGTCTTGAAATCCATTTGGAAAACTGCAGTCTCTGATGGTTTATGAAATGAACGAAAAATGGACAGCTTCAGACAACATTGCCTTTAGGGCGTGAGAATGTAATTAATGTGTTAAGTCTAAGTGCATGGCCTCGTTAGAGTCTTGGCATGCAAAAGAGGATGACTGTAGGGGAACAAACTTATTTTCCTCCAAAAAAAATCCTAAGCAGCTCAGTCTTTCTGCAAATCTGGGTGCTCACTTTCCCTGATATATGGCACAACTAGTTGGAGAACTTAAATGTCTTTGCCTTATTTTACTCTTTATGACAAAAACTACAATATTTTAAAATGCTCTCTGGTGTCGCTAGCTTTTTGACTTTCATTTAATCATTCCTTGTGCTGCAAAAAATTGTCATGGTATTTTGTATGAATTGTCTAATCAATTAGCTGACCTCAAATAATCCAAATGCTTTTGTTATTACGTAACATTTCTATTCAGTGGTGTGTTTGAGGTTTCTCCCTGAAAGGGAAATGGAATGGAGGGATCCTTCAAATGAGAAACAGGATCAAAGTACTGTGTAAGTTTTATTTGTGACTACAGAGTAGCTTTAGTAAACTGGCCCAGAGACACAAGGATCATGTGGGTTCTAATATCTAGAATAACTATCCTTTAGTTCACCGTAGAAAAACTGTAATAGACAGGATATTTTAGGCCAGTGTTTTCCGAAGAGTGAAGTGTGCTTTTCTAGAGAAGCTAGTATATGAAGTGAGGGAGAAGGTAAAGTCATTAATTTTGGTATTGTACACCCTAGGTAGCACTTCTGGAGCTCACAAGGGATGGTAAAGAAGTGGTGATAGCCCAAGGGTAGAGGCAGGAAGATAGATAAGAAGACAGCAGTTAGAGAGAGGGAGGTCAGTGAGAAGAAAAATTGAAGACAGACCAGCATTATACCATGATCTGAGTAATGCTAAGAGAAACAGGGGATCATGTGGAATCTCATGGTTCCTGTAGGAAGAAACATATGATCCACAGTGATGCTGTCTGTAGTGCTACCAATTTTGGTATTGTCAATATCCTTCTGTCTTTGATGTAGCCTACAAGTCCAAAATTACATTTTCAATATGGAGCTATAGGTTGTTTATTAAACCACAGCCAGGTAAGATTTTTTTCTTTTTCCTCTCTCAGCTATTTGTGAGGTAAAGGATAGCTTGGAGTCCAAGTTGTTGTGATACTTGAAGAGAAGGTTTTACATACAGGTAGTGTTGACTTCAGTGTGAAAGATGTGTATAGCTACTTTTACATCTTAATAGCACTTAAAATAATGGGAAAAAAGCATTGATTATTTTTTTTTTTAATTTCAGTTTACTAACAGTGATTTACCAGTAGTTTCCAAATGTAATCTAAGTACTCTAGTTATGCTAAGGAAACAATTTATATATATTGTGCACACTAGTAACTATTCAATGTGAAAACTTTCTTCAGAAAGGACAAAACATAAACTGCTGTTGGTCAAGATAAAATAAACTGACTTTGGCTGTAGGAATAGATACACCACTCTTCTCATCATCCATTCTGGAATGTTCATTTTAACATAAATCTAATCTTAATAAATAAATATGGGAAAATATAACTTGGGACCCTCAAATCAGACAAGTGCTGTTTCTAGGCCAATGTTCAAGAGTGTCCAGCTCCAGGCTAAGAAGGTGCATGAGTCATCAAAATGATGAGTCCATGAAGAGAGAATCTTCCTTCATAATTGTCAGAAAAAATGGGTTTAAATCTTGAGGAATACACTTCCCTTTGTAACTAGCTTTTTACACATTACCCTGTGATCAAACTGAAGACAAACATGACATGTTTGTTTTGTCTGGGAGGTTTTTACTGCAGGGCAGAAGGAAAGAGTGGAATTAATTGAATTCTGGAGGTCAGCTGCAGGCAATCAAATAGTAAAATCTGTGCTACAACATACAAAATAGTAAAATTGCTGTCTAGGATGTGTCCACACATTGTCTCTGAATGTGCAAGTGTTAAATAATGTGCATGATACCCTATTTTTTTAATATATTACCCATCAATATGCTGTACACTTAAAAAAAAACATTTCAAGAAGTCCTATAAATTAAACAAAGAGATTCTTTTTTAGCATATTTGTTTAGCAAGACGTGTTTAACTTCCCAGTAATTGAGACTTACACAAAATATAAAGCCAGAATCTCGTGGTATACACACTTCTTTCTAAAAGCCTTCTAGATTGTATGGTTTAGCTAGACACCTCATCCTAGTTTATACACCTACTCCGTATGTATAGCCTACATTAGCAAGTAATATACAGGAACAAGAGTGGCTATGTAGAGTGAAAAAACATGCTGAGGTCATGATATCTACACTACACATTTCAGAGTCACTGAGTTTGGGTTTTTGTTTTTTCACTGGACTAGCTGTAGTTAGCTCCCATGGACAGAAGCGCATTAGAGGCTGGAGTTTGTTACATTTGTTTCACTTGACAGGAAATCAGTTCATGTTCTTGAGAGGCTTCTCCAGATTGTGAACTGGAGAACAAGCAAGTGGGAACAGTTAGAGTTTTGCTTCAAAAGCACATTTCTGATCCAAGCTAAAGCACAAATGCAGATGTGTCCTTACTGTCCTCTTAGGAGAAGTGTCAATCTATATGGTTCCTTGTTTTTGGCTAGTCACCATGTTGGTTACTATTTTATTTGGGAAAAATGAAACTTGGTCCTTCCTCTTGTTTTCTCTGGGTAAGAAGGCTGACTCCTTTCACTGAGAGCTAAGCAAGATTTAAAACAGTTTTAGAGAAGGGACCAGCCATTCAGAATCACTGGCACAGTATTTGGCCATAACAAGTGTTTATCATTACATAATTTACCTGTATGATTTCTTCTTTTTTCCATCATTATACGTCACATAAGGCACAGCTTAATTCAAGGAAGAAGTCCTTACTGTATAAGTCTCCCATACTCAAGGTTACTTGATATATTAAGAAATAAATAGTACTTGAAGTGAATCATCTTTATGGAATATATTTTCACTCAAAAGTACAAAAGCAATTATTTGTTCTGTCATTTATATGTGAGGTATTCCATTGAAGCTTTTCAGAACAATGCACTGTACAGTTAGCTAACAGTTAAAAAAAATGTTAAATTCTCACTGTAAAATCAATTCATCTATTTACCAGGGAAATACTATTTATTGCCAGCGCAAGAAGCTAATTCAAGTTGGGTGTCTGTGTCCAAATGTGTGTAATTTCAGGATACGTTGTTTCTCTTTGTGGTGACAGGGAAAGTGATTAGGTCTGTTAAAGTCTGTTCAATCTATTCAGGAGAAGAATATATTCTGAATATTTAAAAGTATATTTTGACTGCAGTGACATTGTGCACTATGGGTGGATTTTGCCTTTACTCAGTAATTCTGCTGATAGGTATTCATTTTTTGTTTTATAACAAGCGATGGGGAAATTACAGTGAGGTGTAGAATTCAGTCATGGAGTAAGGCTGCAAGTCTACTTAGTCCTTAGGATTCTGCTAAGACATCTTCATTATAATTATGTTTATCATGCAGTTGTAATAAGCAGTAGCTCTGCATATCTAAGGGTGCTTTAGCAACATTCTGAGTATTGTAATTTTTCTTGTCTCTTTTATACTTTGGGGAAGATACCTTTTAAAAACAACAACAACAAACCCCTAACCTCAAAACTCACACTTCTGAAGTACATGTCTGGCTAGATAACAAGTGACAGTGCCCTATAAACTCTATTTTATTTTCAAAATTAGTCCAGCAAGATGAATGGAGATCCACATCTTAAAAGATTGTTCCTGATACAAAATAGGTCACAGAAGTATTCATCAGGCAGGTATCACTGACATCAATGCAAGTTGGTGGTAAGAAAAAAATGCAATAAACCAAAAAGATGTTATCAGTCTACATGAGCAGATGAAGTTATGTCTACTGTTACAGCCAAGTCTACAAACAGTTCTTTTCAGTCTTCTAAATGCAATAGCTGATATAAGGTACATGTGCCACACTGTCAAGTGTTTTAATTTTCAATACTAATTGAAAGTAATTGAAATTTCAATACTAAGATATTCTGTTGCTGCTGTTTTGCCGGTGCATGTTGGAGTTTTCATCCTGCTCTGTGATGAGTGTAGCCCACAAAGAGTCTGCTGGGTATGAATAGATTGAGCATTTGCCAACTCTTTGCAGAAATATTTATGTGGAGTGCTGCAACATGTGCAAACACTGAGGACAGTTCAGCTATTTTTTATATTCAGTTTCTTTACAACGAAGTGACTATTTCATTTAACCAGAGCTTGTCTATCAGGTAGCCTGTTTGGGGAAGAAAGTTGAAGCAGTTTGTCCATATCTGAGCAAACTCTTAACTGCAGCTGGAGCCATGCAGCTATGTAACATGGAAGGGGTAGTTATTTGTTCCCTGTTTCAGGTGCCAGAGAACAACAGCAGGGAAGCAGTAAAAGGCTGTCGTTTCTTCAATTAATGCATGAGATGGGCTTCACTGGTGCTTTTAAAAGGCTAAGAGGGCATCTGGGAAGAAAAATTCTCCCAATAGATCTGCAAATGTCTCTGGATTATACCAATCCCTAATACGGCATTAACTTCAGATACCCTAGGAAGTTTGCAGCGTGCAGAGTCACTACACAGTTATTCATCCATTTAAGTATCTTTCTTTTCACTGCCGTAACTTCCATTGAGATTACCAACCTAGATTGGATGACAGGGATATAGCATCCTGCACTGGATCGAGCACAAGGTATAATTGTGTTAGGATTACATTGGTTGAATAAATGTCACAGAAGTTGTGAGTAATGCTGTAGTGTTATTTTCACTTTCCAATGCTCCTAAGAACCAGGCTGAGAGATTATTACTGTCTTTAGCAGTTGCTGTTACTTCCTGGTGCTTCTCCTCCTTCCTTAAAAGTTAGTGTATGTTGTTGATGGGGTTATTTTTGTGTGAATAGAAGGACTTCAGCAAGAATGGTATAGTACTAAAAGTTTATGATACTAAGATGGTGCCGACACCTGAAGTGAGTAAGTCATATTGTTGTAGTGAGAGAATCTCAGATGTATGTATTTATTTCACATATTTCCAGTGGTTCCTTTTCATATCGTATTTTAAGAATAGGATACCTCCAGTGAGTTTCAGTAACATAGACTACTGATGTGTCAGCTGGTAACATCCAAGCTTTACATGAAGCAGTGACCTGCTCAAATGTCAGAACTATTTGTGAATACAGAATGGCTGGTAAAAGGGCCTAGAATTTAAGCTCTAAAACTACCTTAACTTCTTCAAGTAGTTTTAAAACATAGTTAAAGCTTTAATTTTCAAAAAAACACGCTGACAGTAACTGTGTGATCTCTTTAATATTGGAACATCCAGTAGCTACTTTTTTTTTTTTCCCTTTAATATGATGATCATTCTTCCTCATGAAAGTGTCTATTTCAGTAGTACAAAGCAGTTGTCTTTATGTGTAACCCAAAGAATAGACACTTGACAGATACTGGAATGTTAATATTGAAAGCATGGAGGTCCAGTTTTAAGCCCACTGTAGGGGTTGGTGGGTAGGCATAAAAATAAGCAAATCTAACTTTGGTGGCCAGTGGTAGATGAAATATGATGATTTATAGGGCATCCTGTTAATCAAATACATTAAATTAAAAAAAAAAAACAAAAAAAACCCAGGAAAAACAAAAAAACCCAAACCAACTGTGCATGTGCTGTTCCAGTAGCAGCACTGAGAAAATGTATCATACTACATCTAGAAGAGGAAGAGACGCCATCCATCTTTTTTTCTGTTCACTTTTGGTTTTAGGCTAATACAGTTTTTCAAACTTTGATATATACTTTTTTCTCCCCATATTTTCTTTGAGTATATACTAATCAGCACAGAATATAACCTTCCACATGGTATAGCACAATCAGAGGCAGAAGATCTATTTGTCCATTTGCAGACCAGTTAATTCCTGCATTCCAGGTCATGATTTCTTACACTTTGGGCCAATTCAGCTGTAAATTGGAACCTGTATTGCTATTAACGGCTTGTAACAATTTACCCATTAATAACGTAACAATTTTTGCTTCCTTTATCAGTAAAACTTATCTGTGTCATTTTTTAACTGTTCTATCCATCACTGGATTTTCTGTGCACTAGTTATGTAACACTACTGAATTACCAAACCAGACAGATTTTTTGACTACCAGACTAATTCTTATGGCCTAACCCTACCAGAGATATGAAGTTTAGCCTTTTTGCTAAAGCCGTATTGTGTCTTTATGACTGTTGGGAACAATCAATGTGCACAAGAGCACAATTTCCTCTCTTTCTGTACCCAAGCTAAACGTGTTATCTTGCTGGTACATGTTTTGAAAAACGTCCCTGCAGTGGTATAGAGAGATGAAAAATGGTTCCTGTCTCTAAAAGAATTGCTTGTGTTCAGTGAATACTGGCACTACCACTACTGTTGGTTTCCTTAGTACAGAAATTACCTTGATGCCTTTGACAGATAATCAAACCATAATGGAAAATGGGCACAGGTACAACTGCCACTTTTTAGGATAGACAGAAAAGTTTTTAACAGCCAAATTACAGCAGGATTTCCTTACAAGAGACTTCACAAACAAAATGCAGATGCAATGCAGATGGTTTGCATTTCTCTTCTGTGTGTATGAAGTTTCTCAGATGAAAAGTCAAGCTTAGTTTCATAGTGTGCTCATAATACAGTATCTGTGTTAGCTCTTGCACCATACTGATTTTACTGAAAGTGCATTAGGTTACAGTGAAATTAATGATAAACACTCCTGTATATTAACCTGAAATATGGAAAATGTTGTTTGTGTGTATCTGCATTTTCAAATCTTTAAGCTTTGAAGGGCAACTAATAAAAACGTTGAAAGGTTGCAGGTGGTGGAGATGGTTCCTAGTTATAGCTCTGTAGTTATTCAGCAAGAGGATTAAATTGTGAGTGACAACCTGCATCCTCCCTGAAATCTGTTAGTATAGACAAAAAATATCTCTGAATGTTTGCAGGGTAGAACCCAAACTGGTGCTGGTTTTTGTTTTTCTACACAGCATCTGTCCCGTTCCCCCAGTTCTTATTTTAACTGATAATTCCAGTTTTACATAAATGTGAACACTTGCAGGATTTAAACCAGTCTGCATTTCTTTCTCACAATATAAGGGATTGCTCAGCATCAGGAAACTTAATGCTTGAGTAAACATATTTATATTAATACAGCCTGAAGTCTGTCTGTGGTGAACACTTTGGAGTTTTTGTAAAAAGGGGGATCCATTCTCCCTTTACTTCACCTTCTTGCCTTGTCATACATGTACATTTTTAACATTTCTAAAAATGAGTAGATATTCCTTCAGTGGACAGTTTAGTTGGAATTACTTTTGTATTCTGAGTATTTATTTTCAGTACAGCTGTTAATTAATTCACTGCTAGCTTAAGTTGTTGTTTTCATTTTTAACAACTCTCAACCATTGATAAATCTGGTGGAAAGCCTTAAATTATATTAGGAAATTTGTCAGAGTACAACTCCAGATATCAGTGACTACTATCAAATTTCGGATGAGTTGGTATGTGCATTTCAGTCTCTTTTAAATAGTAACTGTCAGAAGTTTAGAAAATTACTCATTTTCAACAGTACTGTTTATACCAGTAAAATACAAATGTTGTGGTTGTAGAAAGCAAATTAACCAGTGTGTTCAAGAGCTAGCTTTAACAAGACCTGGCAAGTCTGCCATGAGAGCTGCCCAAGAGCCACAGACGCTGAAGCACTGTGAGTCTTATCTAGTGAGGGAACCACAGCAGCTCCCAAGCTCCCACTGCTTCCAATTCTCCATTCCTTCTTTGCTTACCAGCTATGCAGTTGGGTTGCCAAGGAACTACAGAGATATAACGGTATGGTATACGTTCTGATTTTAATAAATTACGAAAAAATATTCCATCCTGGATTTTATTGTATAAATATCTCAGTATAGATATAAATATGTACATATATAAATATATCTAAACACAGATACTTGCTGACATGGAAGTCAGTGTTACCCGAGACGAGCCCTTGCCTTTTAATGCAGCATGATGGTACCTGTTTCACTTTTGGTAGAGCTCTGGCATTATTCTGAAGCAGTAGTATTGAGTTAGAAGCTAGGCCTTCATTGGAAGGTAGATTTCATGGAGGCAAGTAGTTGTTACACCAAAATACAAATACAGAGGTTTTCTGGCATTGGTTTCAAATCTTAATTTAGAAAACTAGCTCAAGCTTTTAAAGTTGTGGTTAATTCTGGTTATATTCATTCAAAATATTCCTGTACTTTTGTTTCAGAGATATGTTTTGTATATTGCTGTAGAACTGCACCGTCTGTTTCTCGAAGGACAGATCACTGGTAGGATTGTGAAGGGGCCAGTCTGCTTTCGCTCAGGAATGACTTGAGGTAGAAGTGAGCCCATTATTCTTCCATACATGAGACAGATAGGACTCTCTTTCAAACAAAAATTGCTTTTCTTCATCTGCTTTCCATTTGCTCCTTTTCTTTTGTTAAGATCAGGAGGGCCAAAATCAGAAATTTTAAAAAGTTATAACATAGAAAAATTTATTTAATCGCAGTTCTTTATCTGTGGTGGTTTATTTCAATCTACTTCATATATTGTGTTGTAAAACACTGAATAAACTTCAATACCCTTACCACACTTTGTGGTAGACACTACTTGGATAGGGTTCATTTTGTGTACGACTGATTCCCTCAAGGCTTGGACATCATCCCCCTACCTTTGGAGAACATCACCCTCCAAGACAGATAGTCTGGAAAACTGCAAATAGTAGGGTGCCTCCCAGAAGAGGGGCATTGTTCCTCTAAATAAATTTTTTTTATGCTCTTCACAAACCCAGAAATGTAAGATAAAAATAAAGCTGGTACATATCCTAATATTGGGAACCTGTGAATGAGCCTGACAGGGAACTTTCAGTGTGAAGGATTTATTGCATCCCGGAAAATGCCATCTGCTCTAACATCCCTGCAATCCAGCAGCCAGTTCCTATTGAGACTTTCAGAGATGTACAACCATCTACCTACCTCCCCTCCTCCATAGCACTGTGTCCAGGCACTTGGAGTTACGGTTCCTGATGGTGGTTGTTACCAGTTTAGCTCTCAAAGTTGAGGACTGCTCTATTAATTTCAAAACAGCGTGATACAAAGAGGGTATCAGGAAGGAAAAACATTATGAAAGTGGCATAAAAAGATGAAACAGCCTATTATGATGTAAACCAAGTGCATACCTCAGATCGTGAATTCTTGAGTAACTGTTAAAATATGCTGTATGTATTGGCATCCTTAGAGAAGATTCTGATCACCTCTGTCTACTATTTTCTCATACAATCAGAGTGTTTTGCTTTTAAAAAGATAGTATTCTGTAGCTGCCCACCAAGAAACCTAATGTCTCTAGTCTTCCCTTTGAACATCTCTTTTCAAATGTTTCTCGCTATCATTTAGCTCTGAAAATCATCACCTTACTGAGCAAGTTCCAAGTGCCCGGAACCAAACCTGTGCGTGCAGCTGTTCTTACAGGCAATGCAGGCCAGAAACCTCACCTCTGTTGCAACAAGTATCTGCTTCCATTAAACTATTATTGCTTTACTGTTTGCATTTCTTTAACTGTTTTAGCATACCTATTAGAACATCTGAAAATGTATATAAAAATCTTGGTTCAGAATATCTGGTATTGGAAAAAAAAAATCACAAATACTGAAGCAGACCTTTTGAAAATATTTATGTACTACTAGGCCTGCTTTTCAGTAAGTTGCCGAAATTTCTCAATATTTGCTTTACCCTAGTTGTGATTTTTAAAATTATTTACTTTTGCCATTCGCTGATTGAATTTTACTAAAAATTTACTTCCAGATGTTCATTCTTACATTGTTATAATTAATTTTTTGGCAAAACCAAAAACTCCACATGAGAAAATAAGTTTTATTCTCTATTGTTTAAACAAGCTTGATGCGTTCCCTGAAAGCACGTGTGCCCTTTAAAACACTGGGATTACAAAACATATTTCAGCTAATTGGAAAGAGGATGTAATTACAATTAAACTAATTTTTCCTGTAATCTAATCCAAAAACTGAACTCTTTTTAATTCCCTTCTTTGTTTCCCTACTGATGAGGGCAACATAGCAGACCAATTCCCTTGCATAATTTTGACTGCTGGGCTCTCTATATCTGTGGCACAGCAGCATTATCTTTCAGGGACCTACCTATGTAGAGCTTCCATTGCTGTCGGTGTCATTGCAAAGGAACACTTGTGACTTTATTATTCTTTTCTTCTTCTTCATAATGACACATCCCTAGGATACATCTGCTCAAGAAATTAATAATATAGGACAGTATCTGCTGTTAAAAGAATAGCTCTGAGGTGGAGAACATTCCTTTGCAGACAAGGATCATGCATTTCTACCACTGGAATGAAAATTTGCTCTAAGAAGATCTTTATGGTTTTTGCTACGTGGACTGATGTGATAATGATTATGTCTGCATGTTATTTTTGAAGCAGATATGCACTTGCTTTGTCTGGACCCTAAGCTGATCAAAAGCTTTGCAAATGGAATTAGTGCTGTCCTGAGCTAATAAACCCTGACTTACAGGCACGTATATTCCTGTGGCCTCAAGTCAAGCTTAGTGTGAGAGCAGAGCAACCTCACATTTGCGTGCCAACCTTTTGTAGACATACCACGAATCTGGTCTTTACTTCTGCCCGGACTGGTACAGCAGCAGTTCAGTGGCAGGCACTGTAGTAGTATACTTACCATTGACAGGGCCATAGATGGTAATTTGTGTTATGCTGTTGGCTGGGCACATCGCCATGTGACTTGGCAATGAAAATAAAAAAGTCCCAAGATGAGACATCCTGACTTGCTTTCAGCACATGTTGGGTAAACATATGAGTGTTGAAGACAGCTAAGCTTCTTCTCTATTCAATGCACCATTTATAATACTAAATTTCCCCCATTTTTTTTTTAACCTTAGCCTCTCTGTAATAAATAAAAAAATTTTGGGGGGTGATTATGATGGAAAATAAAGTAAGTATTATTTGTAAATAATTTTAGAGGTGTTGCACAGTAAGTCTGCAAATATTCAGACTAAAGATACAGAATGAACTGAAAGTGGTAATCTTACAGGACCTTCTCCTTCCAATCAGAGGTGACCTGAAGTATTTCTGTCATCAGCCAAGAAAGTCAAATGATGATGGGAACTAAAATTGTGCTGCTTTAGCCCATTTAGGGAAAGCAGGCTTTTATGTAATTTAGCAAAAATCAAAGAATAAGGTTCAGCCCATGTCCTGTGGAGTGAAAAGTTGAACTGGTAGGGATTTAGAGACTCTATTGTCAACAGTAAAAAATTAATATAAAATTTACAAGTGAACTACAACATTTTGATGTGTTTGTTGCTGATTTAATTAAAAAGGAAAATGAAATCTCCTCTTAAGTACTGAAATATGTATTGTTGGTGAGATGACTGATGCTGCTAGAATTGAACCATCTTTATGACAAAAAAGAAAAAAGCAACTGTTAAATGTAAATGACTGATTTTTCAGTTTTCTCTCCTAAGCAATCTTGCTCCCCTTTTTCTTATCTGAACAGTCTCCTTTGGCCTGAGATCATAAGCAGAATTATTATCAGAAAACATTTTCTGGGAAATGTGGATGGTTGGAATATCAAAATTAATCTTAGAGTGGAAAGTATGATGATATTACCATTTCTAATTTTGTTGCTACCAACAAAAGTATATTATTGTGCCAGAATCATACATTTGTATGCCATGCATTAAGCAGACAGCTTCTAAAATTTCTGCTTAAATGACCTAAATTATATATAAACAATGACACACTTGTATATAATAAAGTATTTATATATTAAATATACAGAAAAGGTATATGTGCATATGCTGAAACTTTGTGGACATCTGGAGTATTGAGATAAAGTTAGGATTTCCAGCTGGAACATGACAATTTTTAAGCAAGTCAGTCTGATGTATTTTAAGATGATAGACCACACAGTTAATTTGATCTCAATGTCATTCAAACAACTGTATTGTGGACAAAAACAAAAGCCAGCACATGGTCTGCTTTGCTTCACTGCTGAACATTTTGCTTTTTTTTACTTAATTAACAGTTTTGAGTGCTCCTGCATATTAGTTTTCTAGACTTTATTGTTCTGCTAGTGAATGTCTGCATTTCTAAAATAAATTCTCATTTCCATTTGAGCTGATAGTACTGCAATTAGCAATTCCTTAGAACTGTATTCAGTATCTACTAAGATATGTTTAGGACCTACAGTTAAGAATAAAGCCTGGAAAAAAAAAGTGGGACTAAAGACATGGGGAAGCTCAGTTCACCATTACCTTAGGTTACAAATATTTCTTCAAAGTCTTCTTTGCTCATCTACAAATACATGGATGGTTCTAACACAAAAGTTTGTCCCTTGTCTCCAAGTACTTCATTAAAAGTATGGCAGTAATTAAGTCTGTCCGATCAGCCTACAGAGCCTACAGAGAAATCAAGGCTGAAGTTGTCACTTTGGTAAATATCTGAGGCTTACTATTGAAAGAGGGCCATTGAATGAAATAGGCAAGAAATGAAAAGAAACCTTGTTAAGAAATTCAACATTTTTACCATTACTTATATTATCTGGATTGCTCCTTTAAAATATCCTAAGAGTCTTCAAATTGTCTTATAATTTACCTTTTTTACGAATTGAAGGTTCTGCTAACTTTTATTAGGCAAATACTTTTTCCCCCCTTCTTGAGCTCAAAAAATGGACTTTTATAGCAATGTTTTAGCTCTGAAGAAATAGGGCTATGCAAGATATGCAAACGCTTTGAACTTTCCTCACCTTCTGATTTTGCTAGACCATAGATCAGTGGAACTTTTACCTCCTCCCCAACCAGCACTGCATGTCTGATCATCTTTTTGTCTATTTTTCCTTCCTACAGGGACCCTATAAAAATACAGCAGCTACAGAACCAAATTCGTCTGGAGCAAGAAAGTGGCCAGTGGTATCGTCACCAACAGCAACCTGATCATCATCAGCAGCACCCTCCCTCTTCTCCTTCCTTTCCTCCTCCCCCCTCCTTCCAGGAGCTTGAGTCCAGCCAGTCTGTCACCTCTCCTGTGCCAATGAGTATTCTTAACTCTCATACTTCCCCAACCATGCAGTCTTCCAGTTCCTTCAACTATGCTCGGCCTAAGCAGTTCATTGCTGCTCAGAACATCAGCCCTGCTTCAGGTTATGTGACTCCATCTTCAGGATCATCTACATCCAGCCTTCCTTCTCCTATGTCTCCAACTGCTTCTCAGAAACAGTTTGGGAGAGTGCCTGTTCCCCCTTTCTCTCAGCAGTTTGCTCCAGAAGGGGAATACGCCTGGTCTCCTTCTTCTCCATCCCCTCCTCCCCCGCCTCCACCTGTCTTTAGTCCAACCGCGACATATCCGGTGTGTGATTCCTTTCCACTTCCACCTCCACCACCCCCTCCTCTTCCTTCACTTTCTTCACCTTCCCACAGCCTGTCTCCAACTCCCAGATTTCCTAATTCCGGCCAGTCTCCAGCAGCTTTTCTCAGCTCCATGCTGCCATCCCAGCCACCACCCATTTCTGTCAACGCATTAGGCCTTCCGAAAGGAGTGATGCCTCCGTAAGTATCAGCTAATGAGCTCCTTGAGTTTGACTGTACTGAAGATTGTACTGAAGATAATTGCACTTGCTTCATTTTATACTTTTCTAGGGTCCTTTTGCTGTTAACTGCTACCTGAGTGGGAGAGATGTGTGAATTATTTGCAAATGCCTCTGTGCTAGAGATGGGATATAGTTTTCTAACCCTCACAGAAGTGAGGTTCTGAAAGAGTCCTACAGTGGGAACACAAAGAGGAGAAGCTAAAGGTTTAAATTTGAGTTGATGAAAATATGAGAGGAGCAGCAAAAGACTCTGCATGCCCAGAGCGGTGGAAGTTGATCCAAGAAAAACCTCTTCATGACCCGATTCTTTTAAAGTCACATATTCAGTGATGTTTGCAGTCTATGTTCCTATTACATCTGCAGATAGAGAAGTATCAAGTAAAGTGAGCGTTGTTTCGAAGTCCCTATAGCTTTGTGATACTTAAAGTATAAGGTATTAAAGTATACATCTGACAACAAAGTGGTCGTAACAATATATTGACTTTTTGCTAGAGTTTTTGTTCTGAGGACGTTTGGAAAAGGGTTTAGGAGGGGATTTAGAAAAGCAGTGCATAAAAACAAACAGAATTCCCCCCCCAACAACTCTGCATACTTGTTTTCCCCTTTTGTCTTCTCTAAAGGCCAAAATAGTATTTTGGAGCATGTCAGCTCCCATCATGGATCAGTTTGTCTTTCCACTGGCACTAGACTCTCATTCCATCCTTAGAGAACAAAGAGACATGCTGAAGAACAAAAATGAGAATAGCTGTATCCAAGGCTTATTTATAACTTTGTCTAGAAGTTTGTCTAAACATATCTACGGTATCTAGGTGACTTGCTCAGCTACGTACTGTTGCGGTGGGAACTTCTGTTATTTCAGTCCAAGGTATGAAAAGGAAGAGAAGAAAGAAAGCAGACAGATATCAAAGTAATAAATCATGTATATGCTTTAAAAAAGCATTTCTTTATCTTGATTTCTGTCATATAGCTCATTCATTATGGAGTCTGGCCATAAAACAGATTTAGGAGAAAAATGAATAAATAGTACAGTTTGCCCTTGCAGTCATAATAGTTGTGATTTTCTGTCTTACTGCATTCTTTGCACTGGCTGAGTTTCTCTATTGATAATGACTGCTGAAAGTTGCATGATTAATTTACTGACAGCTTGACAGGTAAGCACAGCCCACAAAAGCCTGCAATTACCCCTGATTTTCCAGCAAAGGCTCTAGTACAGCTATATAGCTCTGGATAGGAACTGGATTCTCTTTCAAGTTCCTTTCTGTGTGCTGTGAGGGTGACAGCAGCAGATCGAGCCTCTGCTGTGTCCCTCTTTCGCTGTTATGCTACGTTCACACGTGTTCTCACTTGAGGAATTAGCTGTGCTCTTTCTCATTCCCTTTGATCTTTGGTCAGAGAGACAACTCTGCAAGGATGCTTCCCCCTTCCCCATGCCCCTCACTTCCCCAAGCCTAGCAGCCAGTCTGGGTGTGCATGTGATGGTGTGTCTATCTCCTGGGACAAGGCAGCAGCCTCAGGCTCTGAGCTGAGAATGAGGTGGTTGGCTGTTTGGCCTGCGTTCCCTCAGGAAATGTAGTCCAGATGGGAGCTGGATCACGTTAACCATACTGAATGTATGTGTGTATAATTTATGTATATGTATATACACATGTGTGTGTATATATATACGATGAGCATTTGTCATCTGAATTATAACATTAAAACATAGTAAAAGATATACTGCATGATGCAAAAAAATATCTATTGTTACGTATCTTTGATGCCAATTTTTCCCTGGCCTCTCCTTTTTCATTTTATTTTGTAGGTTACTAAAGTCTGGTGTGTCTTGCTGAGTAAATCATTCTGTTTCCCATCATTCTCATACCACTCCCGAACAATTTTTCTTGCCTCCCTTTCCCCCACTGCTTTTGGTATCTTTGCTTTGTGCTACAGTCTCAGTTCTTTTTTTTCCCCTACCTTCACTTTTTGCTTCTTTTCCCTCATCTTTTGCTCCATGCTCACAAATCCTCTCTTCTTGAACACATTTATCTTTCTGAGACATTGTGGGTTTTGAGCCACTCACGGTATCCTATAATCTCAGCCTGTAGTCTCACCATGTACTGCATGATTTCCAAGATCCATTGACTGAAAAGGATGATACTGTTTCCTGACAGTGTGCTGTACAGACTGGGTGCGAGGAAGGAATTGGAGCATTCAAAGTTTTGCTTCAGCTCAGCATCTAAAATGCTAGTCAAGCCATTTAGCTTTGTCTCTGCTTCTTTGACTCTGCTTCAGTCATATGGTGGTGATACTAAGAATATGATAGTAGGTTGCTGAAAGTGAACTAGGCAGAGTTTGAAATACCTTTCATGAAAAGGAGGTACATTTTTTTACTAGACACTCCAAATACACTGTTTGAAGTGGTAGGATTTCCTCTTTAGACAATAACTTCATGATTTATTATATTTTAACATCAGTGGAAGTAGACACAGACCTGTCATTGCATTTAGATACTTCAACACTTTCATATCAAGTGCCTCTAGCAGATAAAATGCTCTTAAAACAGTTTTCCTGTCTACTTTCAATGTTTTCATGGCTCCTTTCTCTTGCCTTGTCTTTTTTGTGTGTGTATTTCAGGGTTGGTAAATCACTGTTCATATTTTGATTACATGGTCTTTTTACCATGGTTGTTTACTCTCTTCTTTCCCAGGCATAGGTGCTGTGACACTGGTAGCCAAATATCTGAAAGAAAACAATAAATATTTAGCCTTGTCAGAGTCTCTTGTAATTACCACAAAACGTTGTTAGGCAGAGTAAGAAATTCTGCAGACTATTTTCATAAGCTATGCATCTTGATATACTGTGGAATTTATTGAATAATTGTTTAATTTTTCATACATTTCAATGATTGTTTCATTATTAAATCTTAGCACAATTACAGATCTGCTCCTCAGAATCAGTACTTGGGCATCATTCTTATTCAGATTGCTTTTGTGGTAGAAGCAGAATAAAGGTAAAGTAAAAAACATTTCAGGTGGAGGTAATTATTTTTGAGTATGGTCAGAGGCAGCATCAGTGAAGTTTTCTGTTAAATGGAAAATACAGTGGTTGTATAAATAATAGCAGTCTTCATTTCTCCTCATGGAGTCAGACCTTCCATCCATCAGCTTTCTTCAGGCATTTCTCTTCCAGTGTATGTATCATCTTTGTTCTACTTAAAAGAAAAATTAACCCAAGGAGGTGTTGTGCCTTTTTTACATAAGAGGTCAGACAAAACATTTCTAACTCTTTCTTCCATCCTCATACTCTGTCTGTGAGCCCATGAGTAGTAAATACCATGCTAAAGTTTCAGCTAAGGGTTGACGTTTTCCTTGGGTTTGGGTCCTGAGACTCTGTGGAAGTGACAGCATTATCTAAACACGTTTGATCAAATGAATATTCTTTCCAGTCGATAGATTTGGAAACATTGCACTGGGGTTTTTTTGTTTGTTTGGGGTGGGGGTTTTTGTTGTTTTTTAACAACACTTAGTCTTACAGCCTTGCCTGAATCATGGGAATAGCTACTTATGAATTTACCACATTTTATTTGGACATCTCAATCATGGAAAGCAGCTTTGTGTCATCAGTACCTACTAATTCACCTTTAAATATTTTAAGCATTTATTTGCAATAATTGTATGGTAAATGTTTCAGTTCAATAAAATAGATATAATCTTTCCAGTAAGCTCTAGACACTTTGTAGTGACCAGCATTTTCAAGCTGTGACTGTGGTGGTGTTAGCTGAACAAGCTTTGGGAATAACCTTTTTTTTATTGATGAAGCAGCTTTGATAAATTCATGTCTTGCCAGAGCACAGTGTTATTAAAAAAAGAGAAGTGCTCAAGTAAAACTTGGCTGGAGTAAGATTGTTGGATATTGTTCTTAAAAATCTCAGTTCTTCCTTTCTTCACCTAAAGAAAACTTCTAGGGTGGGTGGGTGGATATGTTGGACTCAGGTTAGCTTTCGGTTACAAAAGACTTGCAGGGAGCAGAGTTAATGTGACAGAAACCTAGAATTGAGGGGGTTTTGTCCACAGTTAAATCTGTAGAAGCTAGAATCTGGTCTTCACTGTTCGTAGAAAAAACAAATTATATCTGTATGAAGAGAAATAAGTATACTTACAAATTCTAGGTAAGTACATACATAGGTAAGTTCATGTGAACATTTGTGGAAGAAAAATTAATCCCATGAGAAGGATTTAGTGGCTATTTAGTGAATATTTAAATAACAAGAATGTAAATCCTACTACAAAAAGGTGTGGAGTCATCCAGCCTGGAGAAATGGAATCTCTTTCTAAGTATAAAAAACATGTAATGTCAGATATATGTATATCCTTTTGAAAGCAACTTAAAAAATTACAGTATTTTCTTAAACTAGACACTTTTCCTTAAAGTGGACTTTTTCTTAAAGTAAATATCTTCAGTAGTATTACCTTAGTCACAAACAGAAAAAAATCTGACTGTACAGAATTGGTGAAAGAACATGACTTTCTGGAAAAGAATGGAAGATGGAAGAGAAAACATTGTTTTCAAGACAAGATTGTCTATAGTATCTTGTAAAATGTCATTAAATAAGCTGCTTTTATCACTCTGCATAATAAATTCAACTGCTGTTTCAATGATCCCTAGAACCTTAAATCCAAATCTTAAAGGAGATTCTGTGGGAATCATGAAAATAGCAACATCAGAGAGAGATCTGCACTTTTTTTTCCCTTCGAATCAGAGCTGCTGGTCTCTTCTTGCAGCTGTGTACTGTGACTTGTCCATAATTCTGTCTCAAATAGCACTGAAGCAAATATTTTAGTAACCCTTATGTTCCTTGAGTCAGTTAGCAATGATGGTCACAACTCTGAGGAAAAGCTACACTTCTCCATCTTTTTATCTTACAGCTTTCAACAGTCTCCCAGTACAAATGCCAGCTTTCATTTTGGAGTCAACTGTATTGCTGTCCTATGTAGACTGGACATTTACTTTTACCATTCCTGTAAGTTATGTCTGTCACAACTGTAAAAAAATGGAGGTTACCTACAGTATGATTGATGTGAAAGTAGCAATATGTAGGAGGAAGTACCTTGATTAAGAATTTCAACATCAAACTGAGGAAAAAGGTCAGGGTGTTTTCCTGCTTCTGAGGGAGCTCACCTCATCTCTGTATGCTGCCTATTCAGTCACATCTGGAGTTATCCCTGGATCTCAGGAAAATATATCTGAAGACAAATATTTCTGTAACTGGAAAAACTCTAGCAAATATTAGTGTTTGCATTCGTTCCCAACCCCCAATTTTCTTAAGCTATTGCTCCCGTCCATTAGACCATTTTTGTTTAAAGTTTCTTGATTTATTGTGTTGCACCTTCTTTTCCCATGGCTCGGATACTACTAGTGGCTGTTAGGCCAACACCTGAGTGGTTTATCTGTGATATCAGATCACTTCTTGTTGATTGTGCTAAGCAGCAGCTCATACTGGGGGCTTTGTTTTTGCACAATGTAACACCTATGCACGTGATTATCATGAAATACATGTCTATATCAGCTTTTTTGAAACGTGATGAATGCATTTTTGTTCCTCTTGAACTTTGAAATCCAGGTTGTGCCCCAGATCTAATCAATTTAAGTTGCTCAAAAGCAGAGATCAAGGATTTAACATGGAGACACACAGACAGTTGCCAAAGTAACTGATCTACTGTATCCTGACAATCATTGCATCTGGAATTCTTAATTTTCAAGATGGTTTTATCCTTTTTTTTTTTTCTAAATGGTATTTGAAGATGCTTAAGAATGTTGTAAGATGACGAGTGAACTTAACTAAGGGAATTAGTACATATACCTCTCTGTTGAAAAGAGAGGCAGGCTGTTTGCAGCATTGCTTTGCAGCTTTTTTTGGTCTGCAGATTTTTTTCTTCAGAGGACTTAATTTTATAACTTCCTTATTTTAAGCAGATCTGAATGCCACAGAAACATCTGTGAATGTAAAAGCCAAGTACGGTGCTTGATAGTTGTGGAGACCTTAACCAGTAGCCTTTCATCAACTGGAATAAAGGGTAATATTTTGGATATATTACCTTTTCTGAGTCCAGTGTAGGTTTTTCTTCACATGCTTCTGACAGTTAACTTGTTCTTCTCAAGATTTCAGGACTGTGAGGACTGTGCCAGCCTTTTCTACGTTCAGGAGCAGTCAGTGCTTTAGTGATTTCTTCTTGGCCATCAGTTCTAGCATAAAGCTGGTAACAATCATAAATGCAGATAAGGTTATTGGTTACAAAACAAGTAGTATTATTTAAATTGATATCCAAATATGTGGACATCTTTTGAAAAGCATATGGCACTTGTGTTTCTGTGGTAACCAGTGCAGCATGAGGCAGAGGGAAAACTTTGCTCAAGTAGGGAAGTTCAGTTCGAACAGGAGAATGAAAAAGAAGTAATTCTTCTTTTAATGAGTAAAAATGCATTTTTAAAGATAACCCTTAGAAAAATAAATTTTTGTGGTAGGCATGCAGTTTGTAGCTGAGTTGTTCTCTGTGCTATCTAATCATTAAGAAGAATCAGCTTGCTCAGAAATATATATTATTCATCTCAGTCTTGATCCTATCCAATGCTGAGGCATGATTTATTTATTTTTTTCAACTATGGTTTCATAACCTTTTCTTGGGTGGTAGAAATAATTGAACTTTTGTTACCTTTGTTTCACTTAGAACAAGTCATCCTTAGTCAGGTCTGTGCCTCAGGCATTCCCTTAATTCAGATGCATGTAACGTCACATTACTGAACAGAGCTGACTCCTGGTCTCCACAGCATGTATGACAAGATCAGACTAAAGCGATTTTTATATGCAGCTGCAGCTTCAAAGTTTGTGACCTGTTACAGTGCTTGTAGTAACTTTGTTCTTACAGTAAGTGAAAAATGTATTAAGTGGGCAGAAATTAGCTGTATTTTTGGAAGGCTTTAGTTTTAAAGGAGAAATCAAGTTACTGTTCATTACCTCAGTACCAGAGAATTGATTTGGATTTCTGTGAAACTGAGCCATGCTGGCTGCAAACAGGAATTTGTTCTTGGAAGGATAACAACAGCCAGCCTGTTGCCCTTGTTTACACTGTAAAAGGTACACAGGAAAAGAGGGAATCACATCCAGCGTGCACTCTGTGTAATTAAAACATGAAAAGTACTGCTGGTTTGGCCTTCTTTCTAAACAAATGTTAGGGCAAATGCTCAAAACTAAGGAGAGCCAAGACAAAGTTGCAAAAATCTTTGCTGTCAAAAATCTCTGTATGAATTAAGATGACTGAGTTTTGGCAATTCTGTTGCACCCTTTCTGACCAAAAGAATTCAGACTTGTGTGCTTTTATCTACATCTGTATTCAGGCCCTCAGTGACTTAAGCGATGCGTGTTTCAGAGGTGCTTAAAATCTATGTGAGTTGCAGCCTGATTCTCAAAGGCTGATAGTTTCTTTGCACATTTGTGGTGGTGGTTGTGTGCTCAAGACTAATAGTGTCAATATCTTGAAATATGCCTTCTGAACATACAAATACATAAATGAATTGGCAGAATGTTTTGTTTGGTATTATCCCTGAGAAAAGATGAAAAGAAAGGTGGTGAGTCACTAAGCAAGACACAAATCTTATGCACTTAATGCATCCAGATAAGGGCATGTAAGGATGGTGAAAAGTATTTGCAAAAGCAGCTGAAGAAAGTTTGCTGCCAGGCTATCTTGACATGTAAACCATCTCTAAGCTGAATGGAGCTGTGCTTTGGAGGATAGATTTACCAAGGACCTCCTATTTCTTGCCATTGCCTTGTAGCCGTTTTGAAATTCATCTTAAGAATGTATGCCTTAAGAGCTAACTTGGTGTGGGGGTATGTATGTATATATATATATATTTATGTAAATATTTTAAAGTGTATATATGTAGAGAAAGAAAGAGATTCTAAAGACGGGGTGGAAATAGAGAATGTGCAGGAGGAATTACATTTCCTCGTGCACCTCTTCTTTTTTTTTTTTTTTTTTGTCCCAATTTAAAGTAGTCCTGAAAGAGAGGTTTTCTAAAGGCATTTGAAGAAATTTTGACTGATACTCATTTTTATAATTACATTTTTAAACTGACTACTTCCTTGCTTAAATACTTATTTGTAAATGTAAGTAAAGAGAAGAGAATCTATTTTTCAGTCAAGTTGCCTTGACCGGGTCTTGGATGACACTTCCACACCCTCTGGGTAAAGCTCAGGATGTTCTGGCACATAACCAGAAATCTGGAAGGTTGTTAGGGTGCCTGCCTTTCCTATTAAAAGCCACCAGGGATCCCCAGGCCATTGCTGAAATATTTGCATACCTTGTTCTTAAATAAAATTCCTTAGCTTCCCTACATGACTTGTTCCAGTGTTTAACTGTCACTGTTGGAGGGTGGAGAAAGGAGAGCTCTACATTGTTTTTGTCGAAGCTAGGCCTGTTGTGCTTCAAGCTGTTGTCTACTTATCCTCCTCAATAGACATGGAGAATCATTGAATGCCAGCTATTTTCTGATGTTTTATGTTTGATTCACCTCTCTATCTTAATTCTCCTCATTTCCTACCTAAATAAACAAGATATTTTTTGTGTGTGTGTGACATAGCTTGTCAGAAAAGCTATGGTTTTAAAACCATCTGACAGTTTTCTTGTTCTAAAACTTTCCAATTTGCTGTATTTTTCTTGAAGAGCAGTGGATAAACTGTATTCAGTGTCCAACAGCAAAAAATAAAGGAAAACAATGAAGTTTCATGTCTTATGCTAATGTGTCCCAGAATTATATTTCTTTCCCTTTTGAAATAATGGTGTTATTGTCCAAGTTTTAATCTCACAGATTCTTGAGAGACGCTTAATACGTTAGTGCTAATTTTCTATTTGTATTGCTGTCATGCTTTGAACATTTTTCCTGAGTTTCATCATCATTAGACCACCTCTAGACTAATTATGAAGATTATTGTAAATGACAGTTGTTACCTGCAAATGAGTTTCAACCTCTGCAAGTTCAGTGTCATCAGCCAATTTGAGAAACACGCTTTTTTATTTCACTGTTCCAGTTGTTAAGGTTCAAATACTAAGTACTGAACTTAGTATACATAGACCTTTGAAAGAGCTTATTGGTCTATATTCTTCCAGTTTGATAGAAAAAAAAAAAAAAAAAAGAAACGCTACTCTCTGAATAGCTTTTTCAGATAGTTATGCAGCCATATAAAAGAAATTTCAGCCAGACTGTTTCCCTGATTTACTAGGGAACTTAACTGCAGCTCCTGAAGGCATACTCAGAAGCCATAAACTGAAGTGTATCAAAGGTATTTCTTTTTGCCTATCTGCATGCCCTTCAGCCTGACAGAGAGAGAGATGTGAGGTTTGATATGATTCAATTTCCATTTCCTTATTATCCTACATTGTTTTGAAATGGACTGTAATACTGTTTTCTTATATTCAGTATGGACGTTGAACTTAATGACCTGTAATTCTCTTGGTTCTCCTTCCCCTTTTAAACATGGGTGTGTTTGCTTGGGGCTTTCTGTTTTCAGAGATAACTGGTAATGCTTCAGAAAATGCTTTCACTTGTTACTTGAAATCCACTCCAGAGCACCTAGCCCATCCCCCTCTTTTTGTGCAGTGTTGTGACTTTCTCAGGTACCTTTACAGCCTATTGAGTGGCAAGCATAAGCAGGCCTTTTTCTGCTAAGACTCTTTTTATCATTCAAGTATGAAATTTGTAAGAATGTGAAATGAAAACTATTTCTTAAATGTATCACTTGGAATTTTTGAGGTAGGATGCATGTCTCCATTAAAAGCTGGCACAGGGCTTCTTCAAGGTGAAGCCAAATTTGAAATTTGCTGCCTTGAAGTTGTCTGGATTTTTTTTGTGTGTGTGTGTCCGTATCTAAAAAGCGACAAAGTTGGGTTCCATGGCAGTGCTCGGCTGGGTGGGGTAAGAGGCTGGAAAGTGAAGGGGAAGACTGTGAGGAGAGAGTCAGATGCCACCTTCCCACTAGCCTTCCAGCAGTTGGTCCAGTCTTCCTGCGGGACATTACCTTCTGATTCCCTCTTACCACTTTCTCCTGTCCATTTTCCTTCCATATCTTCCTTTACATTTACTGTCCCCAAATTTCTTGAGTTACTGAACCATCTCTTTCTTGAAGAGACCTTACCCCTTCCTCTTAGCATTCTCTTATCTCCCTGTAGAAGGGATAGTTTTCCTTACTTCTTCCCCAAAACAGAGTGGAAGAGATTTTCTTTGTTACTGTGACTGAGAAGATCCCCAGCAAAACGCTGAGACAATTACTCTGCTTGGTGACTGAGATCTCCAGCTAACGGCTGAATGTTTCTAGGGTGAAGGATGTTGTTCTCTGGCTCTTTGCAACATTAGGCAAACGTCTGCTCTTCTTCTGCTGTGATTTAATGTGAAAATGCAGTTCTTTTTACAATAACTTCACCATTTTCCCATTTTAAATTTACTTTCAGTAACAGAATATGAAATGTTTTAGGAATTTAGACAGAAATGTTTCCAATTTTTGTCTTCTCCATCTATTCACTTAATTCCTTTTTGGCTTTTGACAGCATATGTGTATTGTTTCATTTTAACTAATGCTAAAAATTACCATTGAAAACACTTGCTGAAGAATGAAGTTTCTCTAACCATGTTACGGAAACATAGTACCAAACAATATCCAAGAAAATTTGTTATCTTGTATGATTCTTGTTTTCCATCTCTGTCCTCTGTGAGTTTGGCAATTTATTTGATTCGATTCCATATTTTGCATAAGTCATTTCCATGTAATGGGCTGAGCCCTATTCATGATGAAGTTAAAAAAAAAAAAAACCCAAACTAATGTTGAATCAGTATTGATGTTTTAAACGATAATGTATGACTTCACTGGAGAAATGGGTGTGCTACGAGTTTCAAATACTGATAGCAATGTTGATTTCTTCACAACTGTGTAAGAACAGCTGATCTCCAGTAGAAACCACCTTTATTGGGCATTTCTAGCAACAGAGCCGTCATAACATTACTGAAAAGTGTTAAATATTAGTGCAGACTGGAAAAAAATTTCCTATGCCATTCCAGAAAGTGAGAGCGAGACATCCTGAATGTGCAATCATAACTTGTAGACTGGTATGAGGAATACCTTAGCCCTGTGAATACAAACTGCTAAGTGGTTGCTATTCCGCTGTGAAACCCTGCTGCTGAACACTGCTTTACAGGGATGATTTTTCTTTTTGCCAGTGTAACCTAGACCCTGTGAAGTCTCTGGCTCTTCTTTCAGAAATGACATTTACATGTTGCCTTCTGGGTATGTGTTCAGAGATATGAAGAATAAACATGAAGTTAGGCACTGTGTATTGCAAAGCTGTAACAAGGAATTAGTTAATAAATAATATAGGAAATTAATAATTAACTTCCTTGTCTTACATCTTTCTGATCTTTAACCACCTGGTGCTTCACAGGAACTTAGTTTATCTTCCATCCCCACTTATCTAGTCATGCTTTCTCTTTCATGTTTCCTCTCACTTTGCTTTATTGCCATTGCTCATCAGTTTCCTCTTTAAGTGTATGGTGTTTACAGCCACCACTACACAATCCTGAGCCCTATTTTAACTAATGCATGAATAAAGCATAGTTTCAACTTTTGTCCTTAAACTAACCATTTAATCAGTGATGTGAGTTAGAAGGGACAGCATAGTAAGTAAGGTGTCAGACCTCTAATTTCAAAGACACAATGTCGTTTTCTTCACTAATAGCAGTGATTCCAGATAAATTTCTAAATAACAATGATTTCAGGAAAGCTCATGAATTTTCCTGTACTGTTTTGCAGGGGATTTCCCAAGAAAACAGGCAGAACTGCTAGGATAGCATCAGATGAAGAGATTCAAGGGTCAAAAGATGCTGTAATTCAGGATCTGGAAAGAAAACTTCGCTTCAAGGAAGACCTTTTGAACAATGGGCAACCGGTATAAAAACATAAAATACCCTGGAGAATGGGAGTGGGCATGAAGGGTAGTTTCTCAGATATGCTGCATATAAAATAATTGTGGCTAGATTATTTTTATATTTTATGTATTTGTTATTTTAAATTGCATGTCCAAGGCTGCATTTCCATAAGGAATGAGAGTATACATTTTGGCCTATTGTTCCTTCTCCTGTTGGGCAACTTTACTTGGACTTAGCAAAGCAATGGAGGGCTCAAAGATGATGAATTCGCCTAAGAAGCCTGCACAGCCTGCACATCAAGGGCTTTTTCAGCCTCAGAGGCCGTTTGCTTTTGACTGTTCATCACTGGGTGGCTGGCCAGTAAGCATATGCATAGCTCTTGATCAGTCCAGGCTCGTTCTACCTTTTGCCCAGCTGTCGGGCAATGAGGGAAGGAATAGGTGGTAGGTGGACATTGGAGGGGGACGAGGCAGTTCACCATGAGAAACAGACACATTAGGAATCAGGCATCATTAGATCCTGCAGTTGTAGGACTTTTTTGACCAATAGAATAAAAAACAACCTGTAGTACTAACTTACAGACTTTATCAAGAATTAACGGTCTGCTTGAGGAGTCAAGAAAGGAGGTAAAATGGGCAAGTGTATCAAACAATTGAAATGCACAGCCGCAAAGTTCTCCATTAATTTTTGTGCATTTTAACATATGCATAAAAGATAAAATACCAAATTCTTCCCACTCAGAGTTGATGAGAAGCAACTCTCCTAAGACTTGATTACAGTTATTAAGGCATTGATTTAAATGTCTTTGAAGCAGGAATCTCTTCTAAGAGGAAAGTAATTTTAAAAATGTAGACTGTTACCCCTGTTTGTCAATGAAGTGTTTTCAAAAGCATCTGAATGCCTTGGGAGACCTTTGTGTCACTGAAAGGTATTGTGCTTTAGGTTTCTCAGGACCATGCTCAGAAGTTTGCTGTTTGCTACTGTGTCTGAGATGTGGACTATGGTGGTTTAGTTCAAGACAGACCATGAGTCAGACTATCTACTCCACAGTTGCTGGATTCTGGTTCTCAATAAGGACAATGGAGTGAAGTAGGGAGAATGTTCAGAGCAACGAGTGCTGCTGTACTTACCTTTCCCCATTGACTGCATAGGGTTTGGCAGTTTCCTGTAGCAGTTAAGCAGAATCACTACCATAGTGTGTAAGTTGCCGTTTTTTCAAAGGAGGTGGGCTGAGCTTTGGAAAGTGAGAGACGTTTGGCCTGGACAAATGAATGGAATGTCCTGAGAAAGCCCACACGGCCCAAGGAAAAAAAAAAAAATCCCAACTGTGATCAGATGATGTGGGAGCTTGAACCAAGTAAACTCTGGGTTTGTGCTTGCCTTGAGGCTTTTGCCTTGCAGATTCTTGTCTTGAGTGATTCTGTTTGTGTAATCATGGCTGTGGGCACTTGGAGTGATCACAGAAGAAATTAAAGTGAAGAAAAGTTCATGACTTGCTTAGACATTTGTAACCAAGCCAATATTGGTACTTAGTTTTCATGAGTCTCAGCCTGCTGGTTTAGCTACAATATGACATATTTTAAAAATTAATTTAAATGAGCTTTTTAAAAAATGGAAGCATTAAGTGGATGTAATGTTTTACAATTTCCATTCTTTTTTCATTTTTCTGTTTAAATGAGGCATTTCACCATGTAATGAGTTTGCCTTTCATTCACTGGCATTTTTTTGCAATGTTGACTTGTAAGAAAGTGTCTAAGTGCCTGAAACATGTTATTGAATGTCAAAGGAAAATTAATAATGAAATAATTGAATTGTACACTTTTCTTTTAACTTGCTTTACCTTCTGAGTGTAAATTGTCTTTTATAAGCTCTCTCCTTAACTTCCAAAAGAACAAGAAGAATAGAAATAAAAAACCTTAAAGAATATATTTTTCTATAAAGCTGTCATATTTTTGACAAAATAATCAAGAAGTGTAGTATATCCTTAGCATTTTTGGCAGAGTTTTCTGCCGTGTGGTTCTAATGTAAAAATTGAGCAGAATGACTAGGAGTAAGGTTTGGGATGATTTGACATGCACTTTTTTGATGGCCATGCTGATTTAAGCAGTTCCTATTGCTCATTCCTGCCCAAGTTTCTGGCAAGAGGATGGAAACAAATGGCAGAGTCAGGGCAAGGGTTGCTTAAGCCAGAAGAGCCATTTGTAATGCAAAAAAAATGCATTACAAACTGCGGTAGAAAATTTCTGTTAGAAACATATTGCTGTTCTCTTTCATTAACATTACTTAAAGCACTGCTTACTGTCTAACTGCCTTGTAGTTCTCAATGAGAAATATGAACTTTTCTTTCTTCTTTTCCCTCATCCTCACCCCCCCCCCCCCCCTTTTTTTTTTATTTTCCCCCCAGAGATTAACATATGAGGAGAAAATGGCTCGTCGATTGCTGGGAGCAGACAGTGCTGCAACTGTCTTCAATATACAGGAACCAGAAGAGGAGCCTGCTATACAGGTGCCACATAACTCTATAATTCCATAGGAAAATAAAAAATTTCTTTCAATTTTTCTTTTTCAGAGGCTGTGATTCTCTTTAAAAAAGTTCTATATAAGACAAAAAATATACATCAGATAGGATGGTTTTGATTACAGAAGTCATATGTTATATATCAGTGAAGTAAACTGGAGGATCACATGCCTGTTGCTCAGCTTTTCCATACTGAATAAGGTTGAGAGTTCTCAAATGTCTGCTCTCTGCTTTAAACTCTTCCGTTTATCCTATTCTGTCCTGACCTTTAAGTCTCTCAAGGCAAAAATACATCTACTATCTTGAAACCATCTTCTCTTTATGTGTGTAATCTGCACTTTTTGGATGCAGACCAAAAACACAACAGAAAGTCTGCTTGAAAGGCCAGGTACACGTTCTCCATTGTTCAGATGCCAGAGTTACTATTCGGAAATGTGTAGCATTTGTTTGGTTATGTTACCACATAAAGTACATTCTCCTGACAAAAACTCTGAGAAACTGTCATGGATGTCTCTTGGTCTTCTTTCTGCCTCTTGATCTTTTTTTCTACCTTTGCAGGAAGCTCGCTCTGTTGGTGCTTCTGTAGTGAGTCCTGTGGATATTCAAAAGGTTAACATTTTCACCTTTTTCTTTCTTGCTTTTTTGTCCATTGTCTTCTGTCATCTTTGCCCTTTCCCTTCTACTGTTCTTGGTTAATAAGAAGAGGTCACCTAGCATTAATAACTGGGGAGATTTGGGGTGCACTCCGTTCAAGGTGTTAAAGTTGTTCTATAAGCCTCATTGTCTGAGTGCAGGTGGCTTAACCGCAGTAATGGTGTGCTCCAGTATCTTTCTGCTGTAGTGTTAACACACACTGATACTAACTGCCCTGCATCCAAATCAGCTGCTCTTTATATATACCATGTGTACTTCACGGTTTACTTTTATGATAAACTTCCAGGGAAAAAAAGAAATTAAAAAAAATGTCTGCAGTTTACAAAGGTATTTCTCTCTTCTTACATTTTTTTTACTGTTATTGAGGGTTATGATTAGTTCGGTAACCAGTCAGTAGAAAGGCTACATGTCATTCACAGACCAGAATCAATGGTAGAAGATGGGCATGTGAAAGGAGGCTTCATATGAGACTTGTTCTATCTTAGATAAAATAAGGGTCAGAGACAATGGTCAAAGGTCATTTGAAGGCATGCCTGAATTTCTGCTGACTGAGAAGAGCATTGGCTAACAGGGATTTTTTTTTTTTTTTCCTGCTTCTGAGCTTTCTTACATTCTGGCATTATCTTTATCACTAAGATTCAAAGCAGGACTTTTGTACTGCAAAGTAGATAGAGTGAACAGGCCAAGAAAGTACATAACTCTCTGTCACAGTAACCTTTCCCAGTACCTGAATAGCAAATTTAAACAAGCAGTAGTGTTTTACACTGGATGAAACTTTCAACTCCTCTTTCTATATCTTGAATACTCTTATGACAAATTTTGTTTTTAAGGAAGAAGAGGTACTTTTGGCCAGAGAAGAGGGACCATGGCAGCAGGAGTAAAGGGAGGCAACTATCATGGACTGCCAGTGTTGCCATTTTCTCTCTTTTTTTTTCCTCCTCCTCCCCCCCCCCCCCCCCCCCTCATTTTTACAGGCAACTGTAAACAAAATCATTTTAGCCTTCTGGTGCAGCCTCTGGTACAGTTATACGCAAATAGCAGATGTGAACCATATGGTCTTCTGGCCATCTGGAAACAAAAGCCACCCTAAATCTGCCTGTACCCTCAAGGAAATATTAGTGTGTTTCTTTTGTCTTTATGAACTGCTTCAGAATACTTTTATTCTTATAGGCTTTTTTAAAAAATGGAAAGAAAGCAACCAATGACTTTCCTTTCCTTTATAAATTAGACCTTAAGATAACATGAAATACAATTTTTGCCTCATACCAGATGTCTTCATTGTTTCATAGGGAAGTTATTGGAGGCACAGATTATAGTGTTTTTCTTCAACAAGATACAGTTTCCTTTTATATGTAAAACCTTAATGGATTGTCAAAGATCAGTAGAATATAAAAAAAAAACCCAACATTAGGAACAGATCTTGCTGAGCAATGTGTTGAAGCTGGACACTAATATGTACATTTTTTGTTTGACAGGAGTATAAAGTCTCCAGCTTTGAGCAAAGATTGATCAGTGAAATTGAATACAGGTTGGAGAGATCTCCTGTGGAAGAATCAGATGACGAGGTGCAACATGGAGATGAACCTGTTGATAACAGTATGTCACCATATTTTGAGATAAAGCTGAAGCATTACAAAATATTTGAGGGAATGCCAGTCACATTTACATGCAAAGTGGCAGGAAATCCAAAGCCAAAGGTAAGAAAAGAGTGTAAATATTTCTAGAAATGCTCTGAAGAGTTCTATATTAGTACCTTACAGTGAGCCCCTGGACCTTATGGGCTGTATCTTACAGGAACAGCAGACACTGTCTCTTTACAAGAAAGACTCCTAGCTGGTATAAACTGTCAAATCTCTTTTGATATCATTGGAATTATTTAGATTTATACTAGGCAAAAATCCTACTATGAGGCTTTGGCTCTTAGTTACTCTCCCCTGAGACTTCATCTCAACTGTTTTACCTAGAATTTTTTTACTTCTGTCCTTTTCAGCATTACCGTCAGGGTACATCTGTACCACAGAATGCGGTGCAACGCTAGAAAGTCCCATGTGAGCTGGCACAGTAGTCACAAAAGCAACCTGATCAGGTTAACATGGGTAATTATCTCAGGCACAGCAACATCCTAATGCAAAAATATGCTGCTTCTGGTTCAGGAGCCAGCATGGTATCTCTGCATTCTTCAGCATTGCAGAGTTTATATCTACACACCCTAACAAGACTCAATTTTATTGAAAGTTAGAAGAAGGCATAATAAAACACCATAAGCTCCCATATATCCCAACAGCAAGATGAGACATGATGGTGAGGTTTTAACGATGAGCTTCTGAGGGAGGGTTGGGCTTGGGAAGCATTTCCTTTTAGCAGATGTAAAAGTACAAGTTGCATGATGTCAGTAGTCTGGAAGAATGCCTTCCTTTGGTAGGTTGTGTTTAACCATTTCAAAAATTGCTTGGCAATCGACTGACTCATTGTGCAGCAGGCAAACAGCAGTAGCTTCTTCAACTTCCTTGCCAAAGCCAGTATCTTCCCCATGAGGTCCTTGCAGTTCTTACAGTGACCTCTTGTGGATAGAGGCTCTTTTCTTCTTCGACAAGATCAAAGATGCCTTATCTCTTAGATAAGATCTTCACAGCAGCAGCCACATCCAAATCTTTCATCTAGTGTAAGTTTTACAGGTATCTAGGATTTTGAACAGAGATAAATGCAAATGACTTTACATGTCCAATTATATAGGTGTATGATACTGCACAAACTGTAAAAAGAAAAATGGACTTTCTCAGGTAGCAGAGAAAGAACAATGGAGAACTATGGCCACATCTACATTAACAAGTAGTGCAGACCAGAAGAAGCAAATCTGTAGAATGAGATAACCATCCCTGCATGCATTTCAGGAGGTTTTACTTCAGGCTAGCTCTAATCTCATCCCACAGACTGAAGCAGATGCAGCACATTAGATGTGTTCTTGGAGCACATTTTCTGGCTTAGTTTCATCTGAAAGGAATCCAATTCTGTGCTCCAAGACCACAACACGATGTGAACCACTGCAAAGTAAGTGGGGCTGATCAGTATAGTCATGTCAAAAAAGCAGTCCTGCTTCAAACTGAAGACATGCACTGAGATTAGCCCAGTCTGACTGAAACCAAGCCTTTGATGTCCAGTGTTACTTTTGAGATGACCACACAGAAGAGTCTGTTGTGCTGAATAAGGGTAGAAGACAAATGGGTTCGTTGGTGTTAGAGCTGCAGTGTGCTGGAGAGGTACTCTCTTTGCCTGAGGCTTATGACTAGGTTGCTGGATGACCTATTATGAGTCAGCCTTAGTCAATTTAGCCATTCCCTAATTTTCACAGTTTTCAATTAAGGTGTAGTTTCACAGTCATCTTAATCTGATTTAAAACAGATGAAAGAGGATGTCTCCTTTCCCTCACTTGTTCTGGCGTTAGGGATTGCACAGCCAAGAAACCACGTTGTTAGTACTTCCCCTAAAGCATAGCATTGTAAAGGAGTATCTGATGTGAATGCACTCTGATTCAGATACAATGTTCTGTTTTTCTGCAGTGTCAAAGCATGCACATTAAGAATTGATTTGCTCTTGCACCTGGGACTATGACCCTTTATTCCGTTCACTTGCAGATGCTTTGTGCGATTTGTTAAGTTGCTTGGGATGGAACCAATTTCAGTCCTATTGGATGGCTACTTGCTAGCTGGGCTTTGCAAATGTCAAAGGCTGTATGTATCTTCCCCTCATCTGCTGGAGCATGTCAAGATAGCAATTTTGAAATGCTCGATGGCTGAGGGCTGCCCTTCTGCTGTCATTTGTTGAAGCTGGAAGTGCTGCCCCTGAATAAATTCTTTACTTTGGCAAATGAAAAGCTGGAAATAATTTACTAACTTGAAGCTCCTCCCTTCTAAGTGTTCTGTCAGCTCTGCCAAGGAATGGCTTTGGGAAGGACTGTAGTGTTTCTAAAATCTGGCATTCATTACAAGGGCTTTTTCTAAGCAGGGTTATTGCCTTGATTATTTTTTTCCCTGAACATGCCATGTAAATTGAATACTGATGTGCAAATTCTGTCTTCATAAATATGACTTTTAAAATCTGAGTCTACTTTTGTTATAACCTTCAGTGTAATGTAAAACTGTTTTCTCATTAAAATGAGAACCTGTGGTGATACAGGAGGGATTGTGGAATACTTCTTTTTAAGGGATATTTCTATTCAGAATTAGGACAATACTATATGAAAGGTTAATTGAGACGTGAACGTTGCATAAACCTTGTACTGCTCGCTCTTTGCATAGCTGAATATAATTCATAGTGATTAAAAATGCCTGTGCTGCCCAAGATCAAAACCCCTTTTGTACTGTGTATTCCATTGTATTTCTAGTCGTTACACATTGGTTTCTGAAAATCTGGTATGAATAAAAGCAATCCAGATGCAGTGCTCAGTGCTTACGTAGTTTAATGGTACATTTATTAAAAGGTATCCTAGAAAGAAAATACTTCACTGCAAGGGCCATTGTCTCCAGCAGTGGTAGTGTTTTACTTATTAACTCCATGTCAGATAAAGGTAATATTAAGAATTTACTCCTCATAAGTAAAACCCAGTGATGCCAATGTTTTTAAACTTAGTGGAAATGAGTCTTGGACAACATATGCATGATGTTTGGATAGCTGGTTTAGTTAATATTTGCATGTATTTCCATGTAATAATTCCTTGCATGTCTCCTGATATTTCTGATAAGTGCATTGTTATTAAATAATTACTACTTAATGCAGTAGATTTCCAAGCAACATTATGACACATGTAAAGCATGCAAGTTAAAACTCATTTTTTGCAGCTATGTTGTTACCAGCATCCATTAGCATGTGTATATAAGTGATCAAATATCTCTTGCATCTCCAGTAAGTGCTCTGTCAGCAGATGAGAAGACATGACTAAATCTTTTGTTAGCACCACAGAGTCTCTGCAAGGCTGCTGACAGACAAAATGGGAAACAAGTATAACCAGCTATTGAGGAAATGAAATCATTTCTAGTTACACATAATGCTTGTTAATATAAAAACCATACATGGTAATTAATTTTTAAGGGAAATTTCCACTCATTCCCTCCAAAACATTCACCATTGGTTTTTTGTGAAATTTAAAAGTATATCCTTAACTTTTCCCCCCCAAGTGAATGAATTTAGAGCTTTGAAATGTTGACACGTATGAAGAATCTGGCATATTAAACTCTATCAGGAATTGTGCTTTGCTTTGTCACTTAATTTTTACTGGAAAGCCAGTACCCTTTCCTCACTGTAAGACCTAAATTCCCACTTCAAGAATTAGACTGAGAAAAATGTGTGTTTTCCTTGTGCTAAATAGTCCCAGCAGTGATGCCGCCAGGACAAATACAGTTGTACTTTGTACAAGTTAACCATGTAAAAATTGTGTAGGATTCTGCACGAGTGACTTAAGAAACGCTGAACACCACTGATGTTTGTTACAGAGTAATACACGCTTCAGAAATGACAAGTAAATAATATTCTACTTAAACATGGGTTTGGGGAGCTGACTACAGCCTTCCTAGTATAAAATTTTTCACATATTCCTGTGTGTGTTTTCATGCATACACCACGTTTTTCCTTTGATTCCAGCAGATTTCAGTTTGGGGCTTTATATTACTTTTAAAATATAGCAAAACCCCCCAAAGCTAGGTCAAAATATTTGAATCTTTTTTCGCCTTAAATTTCAGGCATTAAAAACACATACATGTTTTTTGTGTAATTTATGGATTACTATAAGATATTATTCTGCATACATCATTTTTTTGGCTCACTGCAAGTAGATCTTGGGTCAGCCAGAGAATAAAATTATGTATCAAAAGTAATGGAAAAGACCTCTATTTGATAAATAATGTAACTGTTCTGTACAACTTGGAACTATACTGGTGTTGGCGTACAATTATTAAAGGCTATCTGTGTGCTGACTTGCTTTGAAGTATTTCCTCTTGCTTTGTAAAGCTGTCCATTTCTATAGATGTCTGTCACATTGGGGTGACACTGTTGGTTTCAATCATACAATTGTACTGAGCTGGCCCGTTCACATACTGAACTGTTCATTGCCAGCGTGAGCGGCTGAATCCCCTTCTGTTTTTTTGGTTCAGGCCAGTCAGCATAATGGATATGAGACAAAACTGGTGTTTCAACAGTGAGATCATTACTTCTATTTTATTCATCGTTGAACTAATTATTCCTATAATTACCTTGGTTTATGTTATTTTCTGAAAAGAGAGCAATAGCGTTCTTCCTCCAACTTCTTCAGATTCAAGTTATTTCACTTAAAATTAGTATTATTAGTATGTTAGTTATTAAAATTAGTAGTCTTCTCAGAAATAGAACTTTTCTGACATTTATTTTCAGTTCTTGAAATGTACAGCTGCTGTTCTGTGATTGGGATGGGTACAGCCCTCATGCACCTGTAAATTTCTTTGGTAAATGTTCATGCTGCCATCTTTCTCTTTGAGAGATTGCTAATCTTTAACTTGTCCGTCAGTGAAAGTGGTTCATGGAGTGTGGTTCTGCACTTTTACTAGTTGATCAAACTGGTTTTCTTTTAATGCTTACCAGAAAGGTTTTCAGCAGTTAAGATTTGTTAGTGCTATTAATTGAGAAATGATGACAATGAACACCCACCTCTTATCAGCCATGCCTTGTTTTTTCCTGCAGATTTATTGGTTTAAAGATGGGAAGCAAATTTCTAAACGAAGTGATCACTACCGAATTCAAAGAGAACCTGATGGAACTTGCTCACTGCGTACTGCAGCCTCCACCCTGGATGATGATGGGAATTACACTATTATGGCTGCTAACCCACAGGTAAATGAAGGTTTGGTTCCAGAGCAAACATGCTTCTGGACATAAATCTTCAGAAAACTATCTAATCTTACGTATGCGTGATTTAATTAAATGATGAAGTCACCATAAAGTATGTAAGTTAGATTTCTGTTTTCATCTTGCATCAGTAGGGTGGGACCTTTCTATCTCCAAGAGATTAGCAACTCAACAGCAGTTTTTTTCCTATGGTTTGAGGTTTCAGAGGGGAGGGGTGTTGTTTTTTAATCACTCATCCACCATTTGTTTCAGCTGATAACATCTCAATATCCTTACTGAGCATAGACAGCATACGTACTCTGAAGAGAGAAAAAAAATCCAGTTTACCAGCAGAAGTAACCAAATCCAGCAATTTAATTTTTCTTCTGTTGACGCTACTCACTGACTGAAGCCAACTTTTTGAAATGAGTAGGAGTATATCACACCTCAACATGTTTAGATTAGGCAGTGATTGCAGTTCTGTAAGGCAAAAAGTTCTAGCACTTACGATGTAGGGGGGAGGTCTCCTGTGTTGATCCCAAAGTCTTAAACAATGTTTTTCTGAAACACTGAGTGTTACTGGTTTTGTAATATTATTTGTTCTTCACAGACTCAATACAAGAGCTGAGGCATACAACAGGAACCCACTGGCGCATTGGACATCACTTAAATTTACAGTTCACGCATCCTATTGAAGTAACTTTTTCAATCCACTTTTCCTACAGCACAGCAAATTGAGGGGAAACATTTGCACATGAGAAACCAAGGCAGTAACATAACTTCAGGGATATAACGAATTATTTTCTTCTGTAGCACCAAATATCTTGCCAAGACCAGGCCTTCAAGTAGAATCACACTGTGAAGTAACAAACAGTATCACTGAGACAAGAGTTTAATCTGAACGGGAGTGTTGTGCTCTGTTATGAATGTTGCTAGGTTACGTAGCATGACACTGCCGTTTTTGCCTTGCTCTTTTAACTGTCAATCCTGCTCTATTGCAGTCTGCTTGTGAATGTATGGGATTGTACACACAGATGACACACAAATAGCAGTTTTAGGCTAAAATCTACAAATTGCAGTGCTTAAATCTAGGTAGTATTTCTACATACACAGATAACAGAAATAAAGAAATAGCATAAGGCCAAGGGAATTCTTCAAGCTGGGAGCTTTTACACATAGATGACCATTGTGTTATATATAGCACATGGTACTATTTCAGTTGTGGAAATTCAAAGTAGGTTTAAAAATGATAAATAAATACATACATGCTCAAGGTAGGAAGTGAATTCCTGTAAGTGTTGTGTTGGCGCATACAGTTTCCCTATGTAGTGTTACTGCGTGATCCAAAAATCTTAGAGACCTTGGTGAATAAATTGCCTTTGTGTTTCGGCACTGTACTCTGTCCCGAATAACTCAAATGAGCATATTTAGGGCCTAATTTTTAGCATTTGTTATTCTGGATAAAGTTCATTTGGTGACACAGCAGGGAACTAGGTTATCAGCTCTGGTCATTGATGATGCTAGTTTGTTAGTGGGTTTTTAGATGTACTAAAATGAGACATTTTTGTATTGTTCCTAGTTTGGGGATTGAAAAAGCAGTTTTGTTAAATGACAAACACCTGTGTCTGTGCTTTTTTTCCCTTCTTTGGAGAAGAACCAGAAGCATCCTGCTCTGGCTCCCCTAAACAAAACATCTGTCTGTTTCACCAAGCCCATTCTATTCTTTCTTCACAGTGTAATTCCCAAGCAAACATACTTATCTCTTCCACTATTTGCTTGCTTTTACTATGCGTTTAACAGTACAATGGAGGCAAAGAAGGGCTATGAGTTAATGTACTAGCCTTTCACACTCAGAGATCTGGATTCCAATTCTTTTAAGTCATCCTGTGTGGAAATAATTTTGGCATAGCTTCCTCAATTCTAATGGAAAGTTCTCCACATCTCAAAGCTATCACAAACTTAGGCAAATTTGGCAACCCTTCCTTAAGAAAAGCGAAATACATAAATATAAGGGAGCCTACATCAGCATTCTGATGGACTGGTAGTTATTTGCTAGGCTGTTGCTGTGTTTTGGTCATTGCTATTGGAACCACCAAACTACAAAGCAAAAAGGCATATTCTTAGCTGATAGAAATTGATATAAAGCAAAGGATTCCGTTCATTAGAGCTCTGAAATTTATGCCATCTCATGATCTGGACGAATACTACTGGATTTATGTATGTAAAGTGACTTGTTGACATGCCTTGGAAATCATCCGTGGTAGTTAATACGGCAGGCACCATTGCCTGCGATGTAAAGTGCAGCGATCTGGAATTAAGGTTCTAACACACCTCTGGGGTTTGCAGTAAAATTTGCCATATAACTTAATCCAGAGCAAACTGACCCTGGGCCTAGAAAAACACAAAACCTTGCCTGTTTTAGGCCTTTAGTTACAGGTTACATCCCTTAACTAACTGATCTCTTTCCATGAGCTGTATGTGCTCAACTCGAGTCCTTATTTTCACCTTCTTCCCTTTTATCCTGTTCTCTCCACTTCTTTGCACTATGCACCCAGTCCTCAGTCTGGATTTTCCTTATTTTCTAGGCCATCTTCTCATGAATTACTTCCCACTCATCGCTTCCTTCCCATTCATCCCGTGACTTTTCCAAATCTCTGGCTTCCTGCTTTTTCTTCCCTATCCAAATTCCTTACTGTTCTTTGTGTTTCTATTTGTGATGCCTTCAGGTATTGAGATAACGCAGAAATTTTCCCAAAATGTGTGAATGCATCACCTGCCAGAAAAAGATTAATATGCAGTGGTGCCTAAAATAGAAATGTATTTGTTCCAGATGTTTCTAATGGTCTTGTAACACAAAAAAAGCTTTTGCTTAAGAAATTGCTGCAGGTCATGCACAATGGCTTATTTTAACACAAGTATTTTTCTTGTGGACTAAGTGGGTCATGGGAATAAAAGCGGGACACAGCAACTTCATTTCTAACAGTCCAGCAGTAACACGAAGGTCATCCCCATTTGAAGGCTGCTGTGACCCCAGTGAAATTGTTTTTCGATGGGCTTTGACCAGTTATTAATGAACAGCAATTTGCAACCCCTGAATTACTGTGACAAAAATATTTGTCACTTTTATGGTGAAAGACTTGAGTGTGGAGCTCACAGCTTAGAACTGAAATACACTGCAAAGCTGATGTGGATGTTGCCCTACTGCTACCAGTCCAGGGGGCAGAGACACAGATGGACATCTTCTATACAGTTATCAAAGAGCTATTTAAAACTATCATTTTTGAAAAGTTATTAAAATTACATTGTCATATAAAAGTATATAAACTTTTACTACAGTATTATTTTTATATATACCTGTTATATTTGTATCTATTATGTGTATTTATTAATACCACCAGATGCTTTACCCCTTCCAGGACTCTGCTGAATTCACCATGTATGTCAGCAGTTCTGGCTGCAGGCAGTCCCATCCCAAATTTGTTACCTCTAGTGCTTGTGGTGGACCATCTGTCTTTTAAAAACCGAAATAGTTTATTTTGACATAAGAAACAAAGCAAAACAAAACCCAGGGATTAAATACAAGAGATCCCATGTTTTATTCAAAGCTTTATCATTCACCGAAAATAACCTAAGACTGCTCAACCATCTCCAACGTCCAGCAGTGCAGTTGTGTGCTTTGGTGCGATTCGTACCCCCAAACCAGGCTCGCTCTTCTGAGAGAAGCCTTTAAGTACTTGTACAATTGGTTTGCTTTTTACATTCATGGATTTTTTTTCTTTGAGCTGTGGCCCCACCAGGTCAAGGGGATCAATGCACTTTGGAGGCAGAAGCTCTGTTGTTAACTTTCAACACTTTCCAAGTGACATTTTCAAGAGTGACTGATCTTGAACTAGTCTTTCTGTCCACTTGCCAGACACAGAGAAACCTCCCACCCACATCAATGACTTAGTCAATATACTGGTTTAAGGATTTAATTGCCAGTGGTACTAATAATCTTTTTTTAAAGAAAAACTTCCAGGTGGAACATTTTAACCATGACTGTGTTATAGTCACAATTATTCCAGTCTGTTCTGTGTTAGATGGGAAGCTGACAAAATAGTTTAGTATCAGAAAGTATGTTGACAAATGTTTTTCAATGACTTAGTGAAAAAAGAGATTGTATTACAGACTCTGTAACAGGTGGGCAAACCCGAAGGGATCAGGTTGAACATTTATTAATATTATATGCTTTAAGTATTTTAATATTTCTACTCTCCATCATCCTAACAGGGCAGAGTAAGTTGCACGGGCAGGCTGATGGTTCAAGCTGTAAATCAAAGAGGCCGCAGCCCTTGGTCACCCTCTGGTCAGCCTCATATGAGAAGGTATTTGCTGCTTTTTGTTTGTTTGTTTTAGTAATAAGTGTTTTGCAAAATTATTATGATAAGATAAAGAATGTGAAGTAAGAAGGTAAGCTTAAAGTATGGCATTCAGGAAGAAATGTGCCTCTGCTGTCTAAAAGTTTCTGCAAAGCTTGCACACTCAGAATTATAAGCAACCTCTGAAATTACATGACTTTTAAGTATCTTTAATTTTGCCTGTCTCCTCCTTTCTTTGTCATGTTCACTACTTGCTCCTTATCTCAAATTACACTACCAGCTGTTGGGAAGGACCTTGTCACTTAGATGTTTTTTTTAAAATATCTCACCTGACTAGGATTCTACCAGAAACCTGTAATTTCTGCAGCTTTTAATAAGTATTCATTTAAAGGAACAGCAGAAATAAATGCATGCCAGACAAGGTTATTAGATTTACATTAGAAATATTTTAGTATTTCAGTGATTTCAGTTCAGGTTCTTATAAGGAATTATGAGTCAGAAATAGAGTATTAAACTTATCTTTGGTGAGTTTACAATTATTCACATACGAAGCTTTGGTTTATGTTTTTGGACCATATAAGGGAACTTTCCCTTCAAATACTTTTTTTTTTTTTTTTCATTACCCAAAGCATTTATGAGGCTATTTAGCATGGCTTAGACATCTTTAGACGATACAAAAAAATTCATTTTGGTTACCCAAACAGAACTGCTTTCAAGGGAGTATGAGGGGTCTGGTTTCTGCTGTGATGAGGCACATGTTTTGCTTAATGGTCACAACGGCCATAGACTCTCAATATTGCCTAACTCTAATATGTAGAAAAAACGTACATACATATAGTCAATGTGCAATAAAGAAATGATTCCTGTAACAATTAGTAGTGGTAATAGTATGTACTGTAGAACTGCTGCATGCAAAACAGGCTGTCTTACCCCCTCTGGTAACTAGGAAGTATTAGGAAGCGAGGTTGGTTGTTTAGAAGATCTTATCAGTCTTACTCTTGCACGGAACAAACTGGGCTTCCCGCAGTCCTGAAAGCATTTCCCAAGGTCTCGCTGAGGTGTCCTACCAGCTCCCCCTCTAATGCTTCACCTTTAGGCCTGTTAAGGCCAAAGCTCAGACTTCTTATGGAGGGGAATATCCTGCTATCGCTGCATTGTGAGAACAGCCCAAAAAATCTGGGTCTGTTTGGCGTAGTCTGTCCAGGAAATAAGGCACTTGACACCTGCAAATAATGGGTAAAAAGGAAAATTGTCCGTTAATCCCTGAAGGGGAAAGTTGCCACGAAGAGTCAGGTTTCAGCTTAGTCAGTCACTGCACGCTGGGTGAGAAAGGGGAAACATCTTTTAAAACAGGGACGGGAGAAAGGAAGATAGGTATGGGTAAGAGAGCGGTGAGCAGCTGACACTTCTGCATCTTTCTGAAGGATAAAATGTGGGTGTCTGTCTCTCTGTGTGTGACTGGCAGAACCCTTGGGTGGTAATGGGGGAGGCTCATTTTTCAATCTCTCCAAATGCAGTTGAAGTCCAAGGCCACTTACGGCTGATATTTTATCTTCTAATTGAGACAAACACTTGGGCAGCCACTATTGTTTTGGTTGGGTGTCCAGTAGAGTAATGAATTATAAATAAGTGATTTCCATACAGCAGTTTAATTAATATTAGGGCAATTATTGCAGATTCTTATTTCCTGTAAAATTGCCATACGTGAAGGGCTCATCCTCATACCTTTACCTTACAGAAGGTCTGTTTCTGCTAAGCATTCAGCAAAATACTATTTCTGTTCAGTGACATTTCCCATTAGTCCCATCACCCCGTTCTCCCTGAGACTGATGAAATGTGAGCACGTAAAACCTTCCCAGGACAGATTCCCACCATTGGCTTTTCTAACATAATGTACCACACTATTGTGCTCCCCCATATACTATAGTATTTGTCACATATATTGCCATATACTTTTGGTAAGTAATACTCCTGTGGCATTACAATATTATTTCTATAAGCTTTTCTGCTTGAGAGCAACGAAACTTTTTTTTTTTTTACAAGTGTAATTATTAGCTCAATGAACTTTATGACTTGTTACACTGTCGACTGGCTTTTTCCTGCAGTATTTTTAATCTCTTACAGAACTCTGGTTTATGTCATCTTCACTACGTCACAGACGTTTTAAAACACTGTAGTTATTTCATTTTTAATGTATTTTTCTGCAATTTGCTTAGCTTGCAAACATTACCTTCTTAGCATTACATGGCAGGGGGCGGGGGCGAAACGTTTGAATTGTCTGACGTGTACAAAGCTTGGGCTCAATCCCTTAGACGTCATGGTGCTCAACACTGTAGCACCTGTCTTGCCGTGCACTGCAGCCAGAGTCCTGAATAAATCATCTTAAAATGCATGAGATTAAGAAAGATTTTATAAAGAACTATTCCTGTTGCCCCTGCTCTCAATTAGAGGATTAATTTGAACTTAATCTCCTTTATCCCCAATTAGTGATCATTATCATATGGTCAGTCATAAAGTCTTCCCCAGCTTCTCGCTTGCTGAAATTCCTAGCACATTGCGCCACGCCAACCCATGGAGTCTCCCCTGGACACACTTAGTACATGATGTCAGTGTTGCTGAAACTAATCTTTGCAATTTGATGCCCACATCACAACTCTAAAGAACCCACAACTAATCCAAGGGTATTGCAGTCTATTGCAATTTGTCATTCCTAGACATCTGAAGTACCTAGCTCTCCTCATTTCATTATTTCTTTAAAACCACAAAATGTTTCAGAATTAAAACAACCCTAGTTTCACCTCTCAAGGTAAAGGCTTAAAAAGTAGTCTGCAATTTTAGAGGTAAATTTACAAAGAAAGAGGTAGAAAGAAATGCATTATTTGTTTCTGACTCTAAACAGCATGCTGATTTAGGTTTCCTTTCAAATGTGTAATTTGAAAACTTAGTTTTCACGATTCAAGAACATACTACCAGAAAAAAAGATCTCAAACTCCTAGTCTTTTGTGTTTTCTGTTCCATTTGGTGTAAATTTTTTTTCCCCAGTTCTGACCAGTGCTGCCTTTTTATGCAGCTGGAGCAGTGAGATGGTGGCTTTCAGGACTTTCACACTTCTGTGGTGCTAGTTAACCTGCTTGGCTCAGCCTTGCAAGACATTAAGAAGCACCAGTTACCTGTACTTTATTGGCATCTTATCAACAGAATCTAAACAGGATGCATATAAATACTGTGAAGGCAGATTTTGCTTGGGTTGCTTGCACTGAGTAGCACTCACTTGACTAGATACCATCATTTCTAGTTGGTCTTGCAGAACTAATTACCAAAAGATACAAGTATAGTTTTTCTTTACTACCATCCATCTTCCATCCCAGCTACATGCATACGAGGCAGGTAAGTTGGCAAAATTGGTTAGAAACTCGCCAACGAGAGCTCAGCATTGCTTATGAGCTGTAATGCAGGAGCTACTGAAGTAGCTTTAGGCACGTTCAAGTGGCAAAAAATATTACGTGCCTAAGACCTGGATTTAGGCACCTGAAGAGTTACATGAGCTTTTAGTGCGTGTGAAGATGTCAGTCTGTGTTCCACATTGCAGTATCCATTCCTACATTAATAAGCAGTAGGGGCTAGATTTCCCTCAACACATTTGCCTTTAGTTATAGCTGTGGGAAGCCTGTGATGATCATTAAAAGTCAAAATTTATCTATTTATGACAGATAATACTGTAGCAAAAGTGATGACTGGTCAGAATGCAAACAGTGTCTTCTAACCATGCCATTGTATTTAATTCTCATTACTGAAATCCCTTCTTACCAACACTTACAACTGTAACTACATACTTAAACCACTTTTATACCCAACATACAGATTTATACTTTCTTATTAATTACTATCCCCTGTCCTTTAAGAGATAGATCTTCCACTCCTCCAGATGTTCACACACAGGTTATGACTTGGGCCCCATCCATCAAGATGAGTGGTCAGGGCAGGAGAAGCAGTATGTTCGATCGTTGGGCACCAACACCGGCTTGGTTTGGGTCACCGATGCACTTGTCTGGTTCCTTGCGAAGTTCACTCCTTTGCAGTTCAGGTCATTCCTGCTACATTACTTCCTACAACATACAATTCACATCACAGATTATTTTTCCCTCAAGGTTAAATGTCCTTGAGGCACACATTGGGTCTCCCCATCCTTCCGCATTACCCACCAAGTACACCCAGGTCCCTGAGCAAAGACGATCCCACGAATGGGTTTGCCTTTTCCCATGGGAGGAGAAATCCACACTGCCTTCCCCAGCCACTTCCCCATGTGCACTACGGGGACCTTATCTCCTCCCACAGTATGTAGGGGTTTTGTTTGGGCAGGACCAGGACGGTTAGCAGATCCTCTGGTGTTAACTAGCCAAGTGGCTTCTGCTAAATTTGTATCCCAATGCTTCCATGTCCCATTGCCTAGCGCTCTCAACATAGTCTTCAACAGTCCATTATATCTCTCAATTTTTCCAGATGCTTGCGGGTGATAGGGTATGTGGTACACCCACTCAATGCCATGTTTCTTTGCCCAGGAGCTTATGAGGTTATTTTGGAAATGAGTCCCATTGTCTGATTCAATTCTTTCTGGGGTACCATGTCGCCATAAAATTTGCCTTTCGAGGCCTAAGATGGTGTTTCGGGCAGTGGCATGGTTTACAGGGTACGTTTCTAGCCAACCAGTAGTTGCTTCCACCATCGTGAGTATGTAGCGCTTGCCTTGGCGTGTTCGTGGCAGTGGTCCAATGTAGTCAATTTGCCAGGCCTCGCCATATCGAAAACCCAGCCAGCGCCCTCTGTTCCAGGGAGACTTTACTCTGGTGGCTCGTTTGATTGCAGCACATGTTTCACATTCATGAGTGACCTGTGTGATGGCTTCCATGGTCAGGTCCACCCCTCGATCACGAGCCCACCTATATGTTGCATCTCTCCCTAGATGTCCCGATGTCTCATGGGCCCATCGAGCTACAAATAGCTCACCCTTACGCTCCCAGTCCAGGTCCACCTGAGCTACTTCTATTTTGGCAGCCTTGTCTACCTGTTCATTATTTCGATGTTCTTCAGTGGCACGGCTTTTGGGCATGTGAGCATCTACATGACGTACCTTTAAAGTACAATAACAGAGAGAAGAGCAACAACAGAGAAGGACAAAGTAAACCAAATTCAAGCAACTCTAATTAAACTTTACCTCAGTGGAACAGTGTGCAACTAGAGTGTTTATCTTCCATACAGCAGTACAGCATCTTGTTTTCCAAATAACTGCTGGGGGTTTGAAGCCTTTTTTGTTATGAATTATTTTAACCTAAAGAAACACCCCTGGGCAGTAGAAAACACAGTATAGCCACGTCTAACACAGTACCGCACGTCTACTGCAGACACTGGCCAAAACAGAAACATTGGCAAAAGTTAACAGAAAAACAGAATTCAGAAAAGAGAATTTCACTGTAAAGTGTCATTGATAAAAGTTATCTTGGAGGATATTTGCATAGCTCCTCTTCACTGAAACAGGATGTTACTGCAGGCAGCAGCTGGCTCCAGAAGGGAATCCACTGGAGCTGAGCAGGCAAGGACAAAAATTGATCTAAAATTCTGTTTCAGTTATGAGTTTCTTTGATTACTAAGTCACACAAATGGAATAATGCTAATTTCAATTGGAAAAAAATCCCATTAAATGAGGAACCATCTAGAAAAAGATTCAATAGATTAAATTAACAGGCCAATCCTGAAAATGGATTAAACTATATTGTGGAAGCTTAAGGTGATTGATACTGTTTCTGGGGATAGGAGTTATTTTTCCTTCTTTTTGTTTTTTTATTAAACTTTTTACAGTACCTGTATGAAGAACAATTTAATGACCAAAGTTTTTCTTCCTGTTGCTCACAAAAGAAATTCCTATTATTTTGACACCACAATTTGGTGGCTTTTTGAAAATGTTCAAGAATATGTCAAAACAAAAAAATCTGTTAAATGAGGAATAAATATCCACAGCCCTTCAATCCACAGAATTTTCTGCATGGTCTTCAGTAATGCAGAACAAGAGAAGATGAAAAATAAGTCCAATGTGAAAAGTCTCTTCTCAGTGGAGCTGAGTTAGCTTTTAGCTGCTGTTATTTTCTGAAAGGTAAACATAATTAACAAACAGTACCTGCACTTTCTGGTGTAATCAGCAACAGTGAAGGGATTAAGTACACAGGACACTGGCAGCGGGGGACTGAAGCTATATGCTAAGGCCTACCGACTTATTTTATTTGTATTTCAGTGATTTAAAGACTAAACAAAAGTACTATCATGTATAAATAAATTATTATTACAAGCTTGCTCTGTAGCAAGATTGTTTTCTAGATCATATTTTGCCACATGTGAATTAAATGAAAGTAATTAGTAAGTACAGTGTCACAATTAACTCAGTCTGAGCCAAATGCTACCACTGTATGTGTGTAAATATGGAGTGATTATGGTATAGGTCAAAGAAGTTCTTTAAAATTCAAAACAGTCTTGTAAGTGATTTTGGTTCTCCTGATTTAGCAGAGAAAAAAAATAATTTACCTTTATTTCATGTTATTTTAAGACCACGATCTCGATCAAGGGACAGTGGTGATGAAAATGAACCAATTCAGGAACGATTCTTCCGGCCTCATTTTCTGCAGGCTCCTGGAGACCTGACTGTTCAAGAAGGAAAACTGTGCAGAATGGACTGCAAGGCAAGTATCACAGAAAGGATATCAGCCATCTTTCTGCAACATTATCTGACTCAAAAACCAAGTCAGTTTCTTTTCAAAAGCTATTTTACCTATTGGCAGTTTCAGTGACTATCAATGGGTTAATTAATCTCACCACTTTATGAGGAAGTGGGCAATAAAAGTTTGCTTTCCCTCCAATGAAAGTGCTTCAGGCAAATCTTACAGCTCACAGTAAACCGGTTTTTAGAATTCAACTATGCTGGGGCGTGGAGGGAAGCAGTACACACTACAAAGACAGCATGCTTATCCATTTTAAGTCCTTTTACTACTTGAGTTTCGATCCCCCATTAAAGTTTCAAACAATATAATCTTGATTTATGACTTTGCCTAAAAGAATTCATCAAGGCTTGGATGAATTCTGTTTACTTTATGCTGATATATTGGGAGAAGCAATTTGTCTTCAAGCAGTACCCACAGCAAATGGCAGGGCTTTGAAAAGTACAAGACCTGGTCACACAGACAAAGCACTAACGAGCACAGGCAGTGCTATCTATCTAAGTGGAATAGCACTTAAGAGTTCAATAATTAGTCAGCTAACATCTTTTTGTCTGCAACTTTTCCACAAGAAGTTAATCTAGAAAGGAGTATCTTCTCATTCCACCTGAATAGCAAACAATAAAAAAAGACAAAAGGTATCACCCTGCCTTTTGTTTTGCAATGTATTATTATTTAGCTTCTAGCATATCTAAACACCGATCTTTTTTCAGTCACGCCCATAAGACATCACAGAATTCAGGGAGTTGGCGAGAAAGTAAGTGAATGAACACAACTGAGTCAATGTCTAATTCAGGACAGAATTAGATCTTTAAATCTTGTGGTACACCTGCAGTAGCAAACCAACCCAAGCTTCTCTGAAGTAACAAGTCAGGACTCCTCTGGTGTTTCATATGACTAAGACCATTTCCCATTATTCTGTTTACACTTAAGGTTAGTGGATTACCAACTCCAGATTTAAGCTGGCAACTTAATGGAAGACCAATTCGCCCCGATAGTTCTCACAAAATGTTGGTGCGTGAAAACGGCGTGCACTCCTTGATCATAGAACCAGTCACAGCCAGAGATGCTGGCATCTACACGTGCATTGCCAGCAATCGAGCTGGTGAAAATACATTCAGCCTGGAGCTCATTGTTGCAGGTAACATCTTCATGCTAAGCTTCCGCACCCAGCACTGTGAGGTAACGTGAAAAAGGAAAATGTAAGTGCCGTCAAATGGCATGGTTGAGTGGTGGGGGTAAGAAAAGGAGACCTGGCAGTAACGGAACTATAGTATATTTATAGGCGATACACTCGTGTTATGTTGTGGTGTAAGTTGACTGGCATGTAACCTCTGTGCACGCAGTTAAGAAAAGAGGGCTGTTGTCCTGAGGCACAGTTGAGGCCACAAACCAGACCATTTACTTGAATGGGTTTTTTTAATGGCAATTTGTGCAGACCCATATCTACCATGATTGATTTGTGTGTTTCACAGCATATTAGACTAATGCCATTCCAGCCTTCTGGTAGAGCAGTTCCTTCTGTAATTAAAAGCCCATCCTTTTATGGACTGTGAAGGAGCACTGTTAACAAGCACGGTGCAGCCAGTGTATCTAGTCTTCATGCTCCACATTTCAATTTTTTCAGGGAAGTGGGGGAAAACCACTCACTCAGCTCTATTAGCGCTCGCTTTTGCCCTGTTAAAATGCTGATGTGACTGTTTTCTTCAGAGGAACCAGGATTGGACTTTGTGATTAATGAAAACAACACTGAAGTTCCCTGCCACATAGATTTTTCATTATTGGTTTTTAGCATGTTGCTGAAAGAAGGGCTACATTTTCATAGATTAGTGTCAACGTGACTGCAATCTTTATTTTCACAGCTAAGGAAGTACACAAAGCACCTGTGTTTATAGAGAAGCTACAAAACACAGGTGTGACTGAGGGATTCCCAGTGCGACTGGAGTGTCGAATCTCGGGGGAGCCATCTCCTCAGATATTTTGGAAGAAGGAGAACGAGTCCCTCACATACAACACTGACCGAGTGAGGTTAGACTGACTTAGAATCCTATCTCCCCATGTATAACTTCAATGACGATTTATCCTGGTAACACAAATGAAAACCTAGAAGGTCATAAGAATGCTTTGTGTGAAAAGCAGCTCACAAATATTAACTAGTTATTGTAATAATTGATGATATTTACTCAAACTTGTGGCCAGCCTCGTGGCCGAGCCAGAATTAAAATGTTAGTTCTGTTTTCCATCCTTGGACTTAAACAACTATCTTTCTTTGCACTTTAAGCAAGTTGAGCAATAGTTTTTCTCTTCTAGAACTAAGACTTATAGAAATTTACTGGTGAAAACCTAGGCTCCTAAGTAAAGCTATCTGCTTCTCAGCAGAAACCTTGATTCATAACGCTGCTGTGTAGTTAAGCAACTGAAATTCAGTATTTTATATTCTAAGATCTACAAACTTGTCTTGAATGTTCAATAACATTTTGTAGGAATGTTTAAAAGCAAACTCATGATATATTGCAAGAAAAGGAACTCAGTACTGATATGACACTGTAATAAATTATTGCTGTCCTTCTAAGTAACTAAATGTATTTTAGTACTTCATTCCTCAAGTTTTTTTATCCTTTCCCCAAGTCTGGGTAAGTCCCTACTACTTAAATCAGATTTCCAGATATCTTAATCTGTAATTGTGAAAGAGAAGTTACTTTATGCATTTTTGCTTCTTAGTTTTCAATACAGGATATTAAACTGCCAAACTGTCAAGCATATTCAAGGTTTTATCTTCCACTTGCTAATTTCAGAGGAAGTTCCGTATGAATTAAAAGTGGACTATAATTAAACTGTAACTAGGATTGGGTTGGCTTATAATGACATTTTAAAACAGTCTATGCTGTTTTGCAATTTAAATAGTCATCTTCTACTTTTCTTTTGTTTAGCATGCACCAGGATAACTACGGCTACATTTGCCTGCTTATTCAGGGAGCTACAAAGGAGGATGCCGGCTGGTACACTGTTTCAGCCAAGAATGAGGCTGGGATTGTGTCTTGCACTGCCAGGTTGGATGTTTATAGTAAGTGGCTTCAATTTTCACGATCGCATTAATCCCCCCAAAAGCAACAGTCCTGTAAGTTTCAGTTTGTTCACGGAATGGTTTACATTGGTCTCTCTTTCTTTTGTTTATAGTTTCTCCTCAATAATAACGATCCACATCAAGACAACAAATGCTCTGTCAAAGTACATTTCACCATCTTTCAGATACCTAAAGCAAAACAAGCATGCATGCTTTCTGTTTTTGCTTAGTATATTAAATATAGCTAATTAACAACAGATAACGGCATGATTAGATTATTTTTGTGGATCATTATTACTATTGCTCTGCTAGCACTTCCCTAACCTTTTGTATTCTTTTGTACATTAGTCTGTAATACACCTGTGACAGCTACCAGAAGTGTACTACTAGATGTTTTATGGCTTTCTGCTTAATTATTCGGTTTGTTCCAAAGCAGCTCCTGACATAGTGAATGTTTTCTTAAACCAAAATCTCTTACCAGTCTTCCCGTAACAAGAGTAAGTGGGGGGTGGGGTGGAGAGAGACTGGAATGATAAACAATGGTTTCTGTGGTGGAAGTGAGACTTGCGAATTAGAGACTTGGCTTAGCATTCTTCAGCGTACGAGGGGTGGCAATGGCAACCAGATGATTTCCTTTCATATACAACAAATAACCCTCGAACAGGCCTGTCACTGTAATAGCAGTGCACGGAAACAAACCCCTTGCTGTTACCCTTCTCAGTGACACAAGGGAAGGTAGAAAGCATTGCCAAAAAGGCAAAGTAACACACATAGACACTATTGTTTTTACTTACCACATCTGAAGGTGAAACTAGATGCTGAGGAAAAAAACCACCACCGAGATACGAAACAAACTTACCTTTGATATAATGGTTTTCTGCTGCTCAGAAGTTAGTATCTCTTTTACAAAGGGTTGACTGTGCATCTGGCACGCTTTGTTGCACAGCTCGAGATGGCTAATGTTTCTTCTTTCCTTCTTGATCTATAGCTCAGTGGCAACAACCACCTCAGACAACCAAGCCAAAGAAGGTGCGGCCCTCAGCCAGCCGATACGCTGCACTTTGTGACCAAGGACTAGACATCAAAGCAGCTTTCCAGCCTGAAGCAAATCCAGTCCACCTGACGATGCAGTCTGGCTTGGTAGAGAGCGATGATCTGTAGATCCAGCTGCCGCTTCCATCATTTTCTTTCAAAGCAGAAACACTGAAAGCCATTGCCTTGACCAATGATACTCCTATGTCACTTTATGCAAAGGCAGACACCTTCAAGTACAAAAGATAAACAACAAACACAGTAACCATATATTTCTTATTCATTATGCCAAATTAGAAGAATAGATAGATTATTAATAGAAATGTACACATTGCACAACACATCACATTCACCAGTTCCTTATACCTAAGTTGCTTCAGCTCTTACGAATAACCCTTTTCATAAAGGCCAAAATACATCAGAGAAACAGATTTTTCAGAAGAGAACACTATTTATCACTACATGCCTTCATATGCAGTAAGTAGATGCTACACAATCTTAATGGTGCAAGATGTTTTACTTGACGCCATTAAATCACAAAGAAAATTAGAATGTATGGTTATCTATAGTTCTAAAATGGCAATGCATTCTGATAGCTACAAAGAACAAGTGCAATATTGTAAGAATAAAACAGGAAGGGACAAGGAAGAGAAACGTAAGCAAATGCTGTTATCTCTGCAAACTGCTTTCTATTCTACAACGAAAAAAACATCTTGCCTTAAATGCTGTTAGTATGGACAATTCTATAAAGCAACATCAACACCGTAACTTTAAATTCTTTTGTATTTTTTCATTTTGCCATCTAGGAGGAGGCTTACTTACAAACATACAGCAAAGACAGTTTAAGCATAAGCAATTTAACCTCTTCAAGATAATGAAGAAAAAGAGCTGACATGTAATAACAGTCTACTCCAGACCATAAATACTGGTAACTAGACAGGAAAAAAATGCCGACAGTATGAACCACTGCAGTAGGTTACTGCAAGGGGTGGGAGGGGGACAGGGCAAGAGGGTGCAACTCTCTACGGATTTTCTGAAGACAGTCTGTAACCTCCTAATACTCCCATTCAAGAATCTGAAATTCTAAGGTGAGCTGAACACTAGGGAGTGTACGTATGGGACGTTCGACTGTTTAAAGCTTGTGTAACGTGTATGAGGATTTTAGAAATGCATAGTAAGTGAGAAATGGGTTGAGACTGCAATATGAATTGAAATGACAAGTATACACCACAGGTGATAAGCTTGCAGATCTGAGGAAGTAGAAAATGAAGATGGACAAAAATAACATCAAATTTGCGCCTTTTTTTTCTTAACATAGCATATGTCTCTGGTAGATTTCACTTTTTTCTTCTGATTGTAGGCAAATGACAGCTCTTTTAATGGGTAGACTCTGTGCACCATAGATGAAAAGCCTGAAGGCTACTTTCAGAATGCAAGGCAAATCCACATCAAACTGGAGCCCCACCTAAGTCAGACCTGACGAGGGAGTTTTAAATTGGAACCAAATGAATTTACAATGAAGGGGAGGGAGGGACAGAAGAATTACTAGGCCTGACAAGGAAAATAAGCATTTGATGGTACGAGCTATGATTCTTTGCTATGAAAGGAAAACACTGTATTCCTTATATGAAGCACATATATGGTATCTTTCATTATTTATAATAAAAGTGTTGAAATCTTTTATTTCAGTTCAGTTATTCAGAAGTCCTGTACTTAGGAGGTTTTTTTTTTTTTATTTTGTAATTGTGTACACCATATATTGCATTACTGCTATACGTGTATTGCTTTGTAAGTACACAAAGTTTGTTTTGTTTTTTAGTGACTAATAAACTTTAGCACGTAAGGTAGTACTATTCTGGTGCAGGATATGACCAGTTATGGGGATCGTTAATCTAGATTAACGTCATAGTCTGTCATCTGGGAATAATCTGATTCTATTCTAGAAAAAGTGTGTCATATCATTTGCCAAATTTTTCTTGACTGTGACATGCTAGTTTACTTTTTTGTTTAGCTTCACTAGCATTATTTTGCCACCTTTTATTTGTATTTATAAAAAAAATGTATTATCATTACTTTGGATTGTTGTGCTGATACAATGTGGGTTTAACATCAATAAATATTACACAAATAAATAGAAAGTTTTCCTTCTGATAAAGACTATTAACTGTTTCAGTACAAGCATGCAAGTGTAAGATTTAGAAATTTTAAATATTACAAATACAGATGAAATGAGGGCTATATGCAGCATCTAAAAATGACTAGAATTTATCAGAATATTCTGCTTGCGACCTGAAATCTTGTTAAAACAAAACAGAGGAACATGACCCATACATTCTAAGAAACATCTTCCGAATAAAAGTACTAGAAGATGCTTTTTTTTATAGGTTAGAAAATATGCAGGTCTATGTTGTGTGTCAAGTAATTGCAATATGACATCACTTACAACTGATTCTAAGTACAGTGCATGGTCCAAGCACTGTTTTAAAAAAATGTTAATATTTACTTGTAAAATCCTGAATATTAACTAGCTTCTCCTTCTTCCCTTTCTATGCAAAGATAACAGGAAAGATGCAAGATAATAAATTGAAATGTAAACCTAAAAGAAAAAAGCCTGGATCACTACAAACAGAATTATCTCAGCAATTAATGGTGATACGGCAACTGAAGTCAATGCAGTTCTGTCTGCTTACAGTAAATTTGCCTTTGGCTTAGAGACTAAAAAAACTGAGCCTGCTCTTGTGAGCTGGTTTAAGATGAGATCATCATCACTTTTTGCCTCTGTATATATGTACAGACGCACACTTAAGTAGTAAATCACATCTCTAAGCAGCAAAGTTGTTTTTCTGAAAACATTCAGCTGTGCTGTTCCTTAGTAACTGGGACTGTTTGGGTTTACAAATTCAGAGATAGAAGTGTGGCACAAGAAAATGACATACTTTTCAAGCCAAAAATCTGAAATTCTTGGAAGCTTCAAAGTAACTTTCAGAAGTTTAATCTCCCTCCACAAACTCAAAAGATAGCAAGACCTGAAAATGTACTTTTATCATTTTATAGAACTAAACGAAGAAGTCCTAAATTTTTGCAAGACTTCAGGTTTAGTTATGGGAAGAGTTCAAATTATGTAGGAAGTTGCTCAGTCCAAGTGTATTCAAAGCAATCAAAGACTCAATGCAACTACATTCAGGATGACGACAGAAACCTCTGTCAAGAGCACCAGCAGCAACGTGCAAAATTCCACACGCATGAAGGTTTTTTTCAGCTGGTGGTGTGCTTTAACACACAATGCCTGCCTTCATCATGCAACTTCAGGACAACAGCAACCAGTAGTTAACATACACAATTTTTTTCCATCACAGCCAGCTGGGGGTGGGGATCAAACCCAAACTATAGTCCAATTTGAAACCCTAGCTTATAAATCATAGTTTCCTTCTATATTACCACTTTCAAAGACCATTCTAATTCACTCACTTAGATTGTATGCTAATAAATGCCTCGATTCCCCACATATGGACAACTACATCCTTATCTCTGCAAGCAGCCCAAACGGATTTAATATGCAAGCACTTCATGAGATCGTATTATCCATCACGTCATGAAGCTGAGGGGATCGGCTGCATGCTCTGGCTGTACGACCCAGCCGCCAAACCCACGCTGTGTAGTATAGATGGATTAATACACGGACTGGAAATGCCTGCTCAGATTATGCACGTTGACTACAGACCTGATTCACTGCCTCCCAATTCAGCTGCACCTGCAAAGGGCAGAATTTGCTGACTTTCAGCTCATTCACCTGAACTGACTAAAAGAAAAAGCCCTCCCCCTGCACAGTTCTGTTTGCGCAGAACCATGAGCACGTAAGACACGTCAGGCAGATAGCGGAAAAAACAGCTCATGCCCCAAGAAATTTACAGTCTGTTCCAGACAGCACACAGTATTCTTTAACGTGTCTTAAAGCTTGCGTCTCTAATTCAGAATTAAGCCACAATTTGCTTCCTTTTACAAAAGTAGTTAATACATAAAATAATCCCATGCTACACTGAATCACTAATAAAAATGTCAGTGTTCGGAACATAATGCTCAACTCACGCTTAAGAGCAAAAAAGCCAGACTACAAGCAATGGTACATGTACAGCAACAATTTCAGCAGCTATACAGAGGAGGAAGACAAATGAGCTGCAGTCCAACACCACAAGGAAGGAGGAATTTTTTGCATTATAAAACAGCTGCAATGCAACAGGTAAACCCTGGGGAAGGGCCAGGTCTCGCAACCGCTGTCACTTCCTAGTTCTGTGGTAGCATAAATGGTCCAGAAACAGCTGCAGAACAAGAAAGGAGAAAAAAATAACAACACGTGGCCACTGCTCAGAATGATTACATCATTTACGGCAGGAGCTCTACAAATCTCATCACACTGAATGGATTAGATTAGATTGGGGTTCTTTTGCCTGAAACTGTTCTGTTAAACACACAACTAAACATATTGTCAAGCTTTTTTTGGCCGACTCTTGGCCCAGACATCACAGAGTATTTCTACAAAGCAGAACAGAGGGTACAAAAATACATTGCCAAGGACAGGACCTTTCCGAGCTACTGCAAAAGGTGTTGAAAATAATAATACCTCACAAGATAAGACTTCCCATACAACAGGCAACACGCCTCTACCCTATGGCAGGTGAAGAACTAGTAGATTTTGGAGATGGCTTTTACGTGCAGCATTTGTCTGAGCAACTGCTGGAGTCATTTGTAGGAAAGGGCCTGCCTAAAAGAAAACCTGTTTTACCACACTATTCTATAGTATAATGCACAATTCTCTATATTAACATATTAACTCACTTCCTCCTATGATACTTCAGAATCAGATTCACTGAACATTTTTGTAATATACTGCTACTCTACAATAGTTTTATCTTTCTTAAACTCTGTATTAACTTCAGCTGTACTGATCATTTACTAATTCATGTATAATAACGTATAATAAAGGAAAACCTAAAATAAAAAGTAATTCTTCCACCAGTACAACTGTTTCTAAATCCAAAGATCTTGAACTGTACATGAATGATGTCATTTCAGGTATGCAACAGCAGCAGCTTTCAAAAATTTCAGTTTGCTAAGCTCCAGATCCACTTTCCACTCAGAAAAAATGTATAATTACATAATGCAGATGTCCAAATGTAAAATAGGCTCTGTTAGTTGTTTCCCTCAAAGTCCTGTATATGAAAAGCATAACAGAGTTAAAAATCTTAATAGAAGAATGAAGTAATTTTTAAACTTCTGAGCCACAAATCCATAAACGACCAACTTCATAAAAGCAGAACAAAGTTTTCACTTGTGATTATTAGTGTTTTCTTGCAACATATAAAAATGGGTATAAGAAAAGGCACAGCTACCACTAGTAACTGTCATTCTAAAATAATGAATTTCAGGTCAGCCTATACATCCTGAAAGCAGAGATGGAGTATCACAGTGTTTCCAGTCACTAATTCCAAGGAATAAGACATCAGAGATCTGCCTTAGCCCAGGACAAGTGGCATCCAAGCCTAAGGTGAGGCAGAAAGAACATAGCACCTTAAGGGGGGGGGGGGGGGGGGGGGGGGGGAAGCTGATGATCAGTGCGTCTCCACTGCCCTCGCTTCAGAGTTCAGATTTGTCCTGGCTGCTTTTGGCAGATGTCAGGTCAGAATTCAGGACTGAACTCCCAGTCAGAGGAAGCTGACATAGCACAGCATTAATCAGCAGTTAGTACAGTTCCTATTAACAAAGGGTAATACAGTAAGGGGAGCTCAAATGAGTTATCCTTTTTAGAGCAAAACTAAGTTTATGACTGTGGCAATGCACGTATCTCTTCACGGACAGCTTCAGCTGAATACGTCTGAATAAATCATTTCTTATGAACAACACTCGCCTCCCATATTAATATTCTAGTATATTTGGTTCTCCCCCAAATGGAAAGACGCCACCTTAATTAATCAATGAGACATACAGGCACATGACAAGCACTACTGGAAGCCAGATAACACAGCATTAGGAAGAAAGGCACCATGGTGCTAATAGAAACAAAGATTTGAGAGAAAACTTTGTAAACAGCTTTGCAAAACCGTGTAGTAAATTAACCTCGCTAACCTAATATTTACAGGTCAACTGGATACAGCTTCATGGCACAGCAGAAAGCTTAGCACGACCTCCGCTCTGGTGCTCTGAAAATTATGGTGAACTATAAAACTACAGATGCTCTCTGTTCTATATGCCTTCCAACAAAAAAGCTACAAGAACCTGCAGAGAATGGATGCAGTTCCAGTCTACCGCTGGCAGAACCGTCTCACCATCAAAGATCACATATGCACACTAAATGGCATCCATACAAAACACATGCAGTGACTATGTTGTTTGTATTCTCTAGGATTCCAGGAAGTTTTCAGTAGAAATCTACCAACTACCTAAAAAAAATAGGATGAAAAGTCAGACTGACAGCAGCAGGAAGCAGAACACTGTAACTTAGAGCTTTTAACAAGTCTTCAACATACGGGTGGAGATCTGTTTAAAATACAGCCTCCAACATAGAGGTGCAACATGTACTTGTAGTGCATTTAGCATTAGAAGTACCGAGCTGGGAGATCTGCAGATTAGAATTCACAAAACATCAAACTGCTTCACTAACACGCTTCAGCAATACCATATAGTCAACCTGCAGTCATCCCTAAACAAATTGTTCAAAATAACACAGCAAGTTCAAACCCGTCAACATGCTATGCATGCAAGGCCACCTCAGCGGTGTCAGCCAGCAGTCTGGGAAACAGTGAGTAACATCCACGCAGCTCCATTTGCTCAGGCGGCGTTAGCTCAGTGACGCCTGCCCCCCACACTCCCACTGACATTATCCTAATGCGCATATAACGATACCAAGGAAGATTTGGTGGCTTTTACTTGTATGTTGTCTCAACACGTTGCCATCATCATACCTGTCGTGGTTTAACCCCAGCCAGCAACTAAGCACCATGCAGCTGCTCACTCACTCCCCCCCCCCACCCAGTGGGATGGGGGAGAAAATCGGGAAAAAAGAAGCAAAACCCACGGGTTGAGATAAGAACAGTTTAATAGAACAGAAAAGAAGAAACTAATAATGATAATGATAACACTAATAAAATGACAACAGCAATAATGAAAGGATTGGAATGTACAAATGATGCACAGTGCAATTGCTCACCACCTGCCGACCGGCACCCAGCTAGTCCCCCCAGCGGCGATTCCCCACCCCCACTTCCCAGTTCCTATACTAGATGTGACGTCCCATGGTATGGAATACCGCGTTGGCCACTTTGGGTCAGCTGCCCTGGCTGTGTCCTGTGCCAACTTCTTGTGCCCCTCCAGCTTTCTCGCTGGCTGGGCATGAGAAGCTGAAAAATCCTTGACATTAGTCTAAACACTACTTAGCAACAACTGAAAACATCAGTGTTATCAACATTCTTCACATACTGAACTCAAAACATAGCACTGTACCAGCTACTAGGAAGACAGTTAACTCTATCCCAGCTGAAACTAGGACAATACCCAAACTGGCAATTTGTTACCAGATCCTCAAGTAGCCAAAGCAATTTTAGTTTTAATGACTATGACAGAAAGATTCATTTTTATTTCAGAATATGACACTACAATGGTGAAGTGCACAAAGGAAAAAAAGGAGAAAAAATAGTAGAATTGGATCTGATGTATGTAAAGAGTGAAAAAACCACAACTGTAGGTTTCAATGTTGTATTTTGTTCTATGAAAGGAACAAAAAATATCCCAGATCTTAACAGATATAGCTAATATTTGTTACTAACTCAATAGACATATGTAACAAAAAGGAGCCTTCAGCACACAGTCTAAAACTGAACATAATGTGTGCCTGGAAATAAAATGTAATCTGGGGCTTCAGCAGAGTTATTGAAGAGCCAATGCTCTTTAAAGACTTCTCTCCACCACTACATTTTCCCTGTCTTTTCAAACACTGATTGATTACCTGAATTAAGTGAGTGTACCTGGTCTTGGAAAGTTCAGTTTTCATTAGCTTTACTTAAATGAACTACACTGTGCTTAAAAAAAAAAGAAAAAAAAAGTGTCACATAATTGCAACTGGCAATACACATTTAAGTTTCATGCAATACAACCTCTCACACTATGCAACACATCAAAGGAGGAAAATTTGCCTAACAGCAATACATAATCATTACAATGTATGTTTTAACTGTAGGGAATAATGTAATAAAAAGATTTTGAAGGCTGGGCTTTAGATATCCACTTTCTATCCAAATTTCACTGAACTCAATATTGAAATCCTTTCCATCTTTAAAAATCATGCCTTATGTTCCCAAATAGCTCAGGATACATGGATTTGGATTTTACAAAACTGCTAACAGCAATGCCAGCTATCAACTTTGTATCTACACAGGCAACTCCACTTCCATAACACTATATAGATACACTAACCCAGTATTACCAATATGATAATACCTTAGGATAGACTGCCCTCAGGAGGCCAAAATGAAATCTCTTCATGGATATCGCACACTAACAGACTAACTCAGCACACTTTATATGCATGTTACCATAAAAGAAAGTCTGCAAAAGCTGTTCCTCGTGACAGCTCCTACTTACAGCTGCAATATTTAAAAAAAAACCCTCACTAACATTTTGAGTGTCCTGCTAGAAACTTCTACTAATGACAATCAATTGCAATATGTGCCTCAAAAGTAGAAAACTAACATAGTGAGTTCACTACAGCAAGTACTAAGTTACAAACACATCTCTTAAGAGATAATCAGGAGAAGTAAGGCTCCAATGGTACTTAACAAAAGACTATAGGAGAGTTTTAGGCAAAACAGCAGATGAAGAAACATCAGATGAATAAAAAGCACATGCTCTCACTTCCACTAGGAATGGAATCACAGAAACTTTGTTATGTCTAGTAAAAGAGTAGACTGCAATTTTCAAAATTCAGCTGAGAAATCATGATAAGTAAGTTAAGCACACAGTCCTACTCAAGAACACCCACATGCAAAAAAGCCCAAACCATTTATATATAGCTCAGCATAACTGCTAGCAGCACAAGATGTAAAAACCAGACATCTGGTTTTAATCAAGGACAGTGACATAACAGGCATACCAGAAATATGATGGAAGCAAGACAAACAAGCAAGACATTGATACAAAATACATAGGAAAGTCATCAAATGAGATATCAATATATTAACTCATCAAATCAAATATGGATTGAATTTCCAGGCCTAATAAGGTAAACTCTGTTGTCAGACAATATTATTACCAACGCAATTAAGATGATGGCAGTAGCTATGACATCCAAGGACTATAAGGCCAGCAATGTAACTGTAATGAAAGACAGCAATTACCAGCAGGTCGAATAAATGTCACACTGAAGATATCAAGATGACTTTTTTTTTAAATATATTTTTTTCATGCAGCCAGTCAAGGACACCCAACTCTGGCTGCAGTCCCCAGGAGCATACAAGACCTGAGTCAAAATGTTATTTTCAAAGACCAGCTTTGTGATGGTAACTTTTATTTCTGTGAGAATATTGACAAAGCTTATTAATAAAGACAACAGACCACAACTGCAGACTTCCATAAAAAAGGAGCAACATAAAATAAGGAAATATGCTAAAATGAAATAAAAAAGACAAGTAAAAAAAATTAAGATGCAATGCTTGATGACAACACTAAGATTGTATGCACTGAACTTCAGTATGATGACTTTAAAACACACACACCAAATTAAACTTTTTTTGTGGGGAGGGGGAAGCTGACAGGGATTAAAAGCTACTAGAATTTAAGTCAACCTTTGTAAAACCAGCAGTCTAGCTTTAGCAGTCAAACAGAATCTGTCACTGAACGTAAAATTTATAGATGGATCAGAATGTAGAGGAACAATTTACAAAAGTGCACACAAACTGAACAGCACTTCAGGAACAGGAAGTGTGCCTGAATAAGGCAAGCAGATGATCGAAATAAAAAGCAAAGTGCTGAGGGGAGGCAAGGCCACAGAGAAAAAAAAAACAACCCAAACTCTGAACAAAATCCTAAATCAGTTTTTGGTACCATGCAGGAACCATGAGCAGAACCTCTACAGGCAACTCATTGAAGGTTTCACCCCTCAGAGCAAAACATCAGAAGAGGTTACAGAGGGAATAGTAACAAATGGCTGGGGCTAGGGGCTACCACTCCCTAATTCTAAGGGAAATCAAGTAACTGCAGGGTGAAACTTCTGCGTTAAAACTGCCTCATTAGCAAATGACTGGAAGCTGGCAAAAGTGACAGCAAGCTTTTGGGAATTTTGTGGGTGGAAGAATCACTTTTTTTTTTAAGAAGAGATTCCAGAGGGATCCAGGGAACTACAGACAAATTATATTTTTCTGTACAAACTGCCAGAAATTTTTCTAAAGCCTTGAAAACAACCAGATAAACATACTGAGGGAACTCAGTGTTGCTTTTGCAAAGGGAAGTCATGTTTGATAAACATTTTAGAGTTCTTCTAAAGACTAAAAAGAGATGAGTAAGGAGATCTAATACAGCATGCTTGAAATTCTAAAAGGCATCCGACACATTCCCTTGCCAAAAACCATTAAAGATGCTGTGCTGCCAGCAGAAACTCTCGTATCAGTAAATTGTTTAAAAGATAGAAGAGAAAGGGTATGAATCAGCAGTTGTTCTTTCCTAAGGACATGGATCGCCAAGAGAACACCACAGGCACCTATACTGGGGCTAGCAAAGTACAACCTATTTATAAGGGTTCTGAGACAGCAATTTCTGAAGGCCACAGTATATTCTAGTAACACTAAGTTACTCAAAGTAATAAAGGGATAAAGGAATTAAACAAAAAATTGCAGAATCATTTCACTGAGGAAATAGGTCTTAAAACCATCAGATTAAATTCACTGTAGAAAAATGAGAACAATTCACACAGGGGAAAATACAAAAAAATCAGTCATAAATACATATGTAAGGAAATGGGCTCCAAGCTGACCATTAATTATTTAGGACTGAGTTGTTGTTCTTGTATAGCTTCTGAAAACTAAGAGTAAATGTTAGGAAAAGGCAAAACAATTAGGCATTATTTTTGGAAGCAATATAAAACAAAACACAAAACATCCTATTTTTTTTTAGATAAATCCACAGTGAACACTGTGAGCGGTTCCACCTGCTCCTCCCTCCTTGAGAAACTGGAAAAGTAAGGGACAAGAGAGTTGACATAAGGTACAAACGAGCTTTCCAGCAGCAAGCAGCTAAAAGAAATATGACTTCAGTTTGAAACAGAAACAACTGGGGCAGGCAGAATACGACAGAGGTCTACGAATTCAAGAACAACACAGAGAGAGCACAAGAGGGTTGTTATAATGTCTCATCAAATGTAAGAACCTGCAGGCCTCAACCAGAGCTATCAGATGGCAAACATGTCAATCACAAATTGATGGAGGTACAAGAGTCTTCTAAGGAGACCGCCACACACTTGATCCATTACCTACCCTATGCATTCACTACTTCCACTGTCTGAGACATCACACCAGGCCAGACAGAACCCTAGTCTGACAAACAGATATTACTTCTTAGAGTACAGGTACATAGTACATGCTGAAATGGATTACTGTTTTTAACTAGTTTTCAGTTCTAATTTACCAGTTTGAAGAAAAGGGAAATAAAAGGTCTTTTAAAAATAAAACTTTAAGGCTACCAACACTTCAATCTAGTCCTATAGCAACAGGAGCAATAAAAAACATAGTATGTATTGCAACATTTTTAAAAAATTACTTAGCAGCATACTGAGATTCTTCTGAGGGTGTTGTTCCAGGTTTTAATCACAAATATAAACAAAAAATGCCATTGCTAATAACATTTAACAGTTCCCTTACCAAAAACCCCAAGGGATAATAATAATTAGGGTCAGAACTCACTAAGAGGAAGTTATTTTTAGTCTCTTAATTTTGGCTTCTGGTCAAGATATTCACACAGGCTTTGCCTGTCAAATACTAAGGACAGGTAAGGGCAGCAGCCAAGTTACTGACATATTACTACTTAACTAGTAAGAACAGGAGTACCAGCTGTCCTTCCTCATCTTCAGTGCCCTCAGAAAAAATTCATCTATTCTCTGGCCAATTCCTCCTATCAAAGAGAAACATAATTAGCAATTACATTCTTGGTGCAAAGACACATATGATGCATAACTTTTCACAGCAAATAACACCATCTCTCTACAAAGAGATAACAGTAAGATAAGGACTCCTGAAAGGACTACCTTTAGTGGTATTTTATATTCCAAAGTGAGTAACACAACCAACTGTAAAACCCCCTGAATATACAACCATTCCTTGTATTATTTCTCAGTACATACCTGCGAGAAGCTTGAACATGCACTGTTTTCTGGCACAAAGACAAAATTTCTCAGCTGTACAAATGAAGAAAATCTCAGACTTTTAAAGACTCAAAGTTATCATCAGTGAGATCTCTTCTTTCTGTACTCCAGTTTGTGCCAAGATGGGAAGTAATTTCAAAAGCTGAATCAACATCTGGATCAAGATGCAATGAACACTGGAGCTAAGAAGTAAAGGTCCTAAACCACATTCATAGTTTTCTTCAGAGATGATAAAAACATCAATTACCAAAAATTACTTGATCTCAATAGAAAAGCCTGAGGTCAAATTTTTGGTAATTTTTCATGAAGAGAAGAACACTCAGGATCGTTTACAGCTGAATAATTACTCTGCTTCAAAAGGTGCTTTGAATAAAATAAATGGCTATTTTATTGACTATACATACATATTAAAGAGCATCAACATAACACAGTTGAACTGAGCGTTCAAAAAGATATACAGCAATACACCTTGACTTCACACTCTGGAAATGAGATGTGTTTTCTAAACATCTACCGAGTCAATGAAAAGTCTTTTATGCAGCAAGGCCTGCAACTGTGCTGTTCACCAGTGTATGTGCAGCTCAAACTCAGAATATTACAAAATTAGCAACTCCAATGACCAATCAACAGTCCTTCAATATATATACGCAAGCGTTACTGGATTAAATTAGTGCTGTACATACATTCAAGAATGGAACTGAGCATGTTTTGTCTTTATAAAAACACATTGCATATAATTAAATCTCCTAAAGGCAATTCAGGTATGCTGAAGATATAGAATCTCCTAGCTTTGTAGTGTTAGCTACAAACAAACAAAACCCAAAGGAAACTCCTTGCCACTTTGTAGGGACTAATTGATAAGAATAAAAAATTACACAGTTTGCAATCTTCACCCTACATGAAAAACTTGATGCAATCATACCTGCCATACATGCCTCCGCACTTTAACCTTTGTGTAACATGATAATTCGAATAAAATCTCCACTCTATCCCAAACTGGAAAACATGACTTTATAAAAATATAGTGCTTTAAAAATGTATCAGCATGTTACTTAAAACTATCACTATATCAAACCCAGACATTTTTCAAATTGTTACATACATGGACTTCATAATACCAAATGACACTTTTGGAACCCATTGTTGCTGAATTTCGCCTCAGAGTAAAGAATATCAAGTCAATTACACACATCAATCTTCAACTAATTGCTGCACACCCCCCTTAATTATTATATATTTAGATATTACCATCATGACATTTAAGTAGGTACTTATTCAAGGTAGTATTTAAGTCAGAAGCTGCAAGCCTCCATCTACAATTAGAGTACTCCCTGTAACATAAGGGGACTCCAGAAGAAAGACAACAGCTTGTGCAACTTCGTGAGGCTCTCCAAATCTTCCAAGGAGAATTGCTTTCTTCAGCTGATCTTCTTCCAAATGAGCAGTCATCTCTGTGTGAATAAAGCCTAAGAGAGGAGAGATATTTGAAGAGTTACCTAACCTTCAGCTAAATTTCTCTAGCAGATTTTCCTTGGAATCCTCCAAAGTGAAATTTACTACCAGGATTCAGCACCAGCTACCATTCTTCAAAGTCTCAGAAGTCAGTCCACATAATTTTATAGCCAAGAACAAATTTTTAGCTAAGCAATATAATGTCTTCCGTTTTTGGAAGCACTGATGTAATCATAAAAATGCAGAGATCTGTATAAGTCTATGGAAAAAAAAAAAGGTAACTCTAAAATTGGGCCCCAAAACCATTTTTAGTATCACATTTCTGATAGACAAAATAGTCATTTCACCAAAACATTCTCAATAAAAACATGGGTATAAAATCTCTGACAAGAAAGCCCTACAGCTTGCAAGTGTTTCCACTGTATTTTAGAACTTAAAATGGCACTTACATAATTTCTATTATAGCACACATTTGAAGAGTATTTCTTGACAAAGTTGAAGGACATTTCTTTACTATTTTCAGTTACCTGAGATTCAGTTTTCCCACTGCTGCACTTCTCTTCACATAAGCTGCAGCTTCATAAAGAACTGATCTTATCTGCTTTCTAGCTGCCACCAAGAAGGGAAAGTCTCAGTTTTGTTTTCTTCTGTACAACGTTATGATGACACTGGACCCTTCAGTGAGCTGCTCAACTCACTAAACAATAAAACAATACAAAGCATTTTTCCTGCCTAGTTCACAAGCTGGACTGTTTCATAGAGAGGTCTGAAAGGCATTAGAGCTAGCACAAGATGAGCAGCAGAGTACACAGCTATGAGTGGAATTCCTTAAAGGTGGTGGTTTGCTCAGACTAGATTGTCTTATGAAATCACAGCCTTGTCCTCACAGAACTTTCCAGACTCTCCTTTTACTACAGGGATAGACAGGGATGCTTTCATGCCAGCTTCTTGTGGTTTTTCATGTTTCTCTACTAACAAATAAGCATTCTCTAGCAGGAGACAAAGGTAGCTGTCTGTATATAATTAGTTCTAATCCCTCCATCTGCAAGGACAGCAGGTTTTGGAGGAACAACAAATTAAAAAAAAAAAAAAGACATTTATTATGTAATAATGGATAGAGGAACACGTACACACTCTTCCAAATTTCTCAGTGTTCCCTTAAAAAGACTGAACATTTTGTAAAAGAATATATTATTCTTTAAACTGAAAAAAAGAGATTAAAATCATTTACATATAAAAGCTGAAGAAAATAATAGCAATCTGTCTTAAGTTACTTTCAGAGCACAGCAAATATCCAGCAGTCTTGATGACCATGTATTGCAACAGTCAAGGATGTAGGAACTTCCCAAAAACTAACCCGGAGCAACCACGTTGACTCGAATTTGCTTTTTTGCTACTTCTTTAGCAAGAGAGCGTGAAAATCCAACTAATCCTGCTTTGGTAGCACTGTATACACTTTGACCGGAGTTGCCTTTAAGTCCTACAATACTTCCTAAAAAAAAGAAACAACAAACAGAAGAAAAGATTAAATGACTAATCTGAAACCTTGTACTAGCTTTATCATTTTAGTTTTAAATTCGGAATGGAAAATGAGATTACGAGGAAAGGAATTAGAAGTATATTACTAAATGTACTTTATAGCCTGCTGCTGGGATAAGCAAATCCCTCAATTATCTGTGATTTTTGTGGAATCCATATATCTATGTTGACCAATAGGCACCAGGAGAGTAAACAGAAGAGCTTTCTAAAAAAATATGCTTGCACAGAAAAAAAAAAAGAAACCAACTGTACCTATTTGATGCTTAGTTAGCAACTAGCAGCTGGTAGATTTAGCTACTGAAAGAGCTGATAAAGAATGGTAAAATTATTTTTTCCATAAAATATAAACTCTGAGGTGTTTATTACTGCAAAAAGCTGGTTTTACATTTAGAAGTTGCTGAAATTACAGAAAAGAATAAGCATTCGTAAAAAAATGCTAAATATAGAATGTCTAAATACAAAGAAAATAAGTCAATTGTAACAAGTAACATTTCAACGGTACACCTGCTAAACCTTTCTAGAAAACTAGTACATAGAATTCCACTGGATTAGACAAACAACTTACCTACATTGACAATAGCACCTCCCTGTTGTTGAATCATGCTTTTTACAGCAGCTTTGCATGTCAACATTGTTCCCAAAAGGTTAGTGTGAATCTGGGCTATCATATCTTCAGTCTTGGTTCTCAGTAACAAACCATCCCTGACAAACAGACCAAAAAACCCAAAAGAATTCACTGAACAACCCCAATGATCACATTTACTCATAGTAAAACATGACTGATGAATGGAATATTAATGGGGATTTATATGATTCTATACATTCTAGCATTCAAACTGATGACGCTGCAAGGAGGACACATAGCAAGAAAAAAGTTAGCTATGCTTTTGGCAACAAATCCTCCTTTGCAAAGAAGTATCAAACATTGTTTTGCACTATCTCAGGGGGAAGAAGTGGAAGAAAGAGGTGTAGAGGGGGAACTCAGAAACTTGGAATGCAGAAACTACAGTGAAAGCTGTATCATCTGTTAGAATTTTACCATTATCAGGAACAAAATATTGGTGAGTGCTTAATACTGTTTTCAGATGTACCCATTAACAATACTCTTACCACATGCAAAGGCCCTTAGCACCTTACAATAAGATGCTGTCTTCTAGAATTACATACAATCTTGTAACAAATAACTAACCTGTTGATCCCAGCCGCATTAACCAAGTAGTTAATAGGACCTAAATTCCTCTGCATCTCCTCAAAAGTATTTTGGACTTCCTGTTCGCTCGATACATCACAGCTAAGTGCCAGATGTCCTGCTATATTGAAATAAAGGCACATCATAATAATGGTAAAAGATGGTATACCATTCATAAACCTTCTTCAGCATTTATCAATTGCAAAAACCCATGTTGAATTAGTGATAAACTTGAGGAACCCATTTAATCTCCAGAGAATTAAATAAGGACAATTTTCAAGTATTGTACTGATTAGTTATGTGACAACTTCTTGGTTTATATTTTTGGCTTTTTGAAATCAAAAGTTCAGCGTGAGCAGGCTGGTCTCAGTTCTGGCTTGGCCAGGAGCCAAGGATGACTCAATTCATACAACCTCCCTGTTGTGACCTTGAACAATTCCTTTCATCTTACAATAAATATCTTGCGGAGAGAATAGGTAACATACTTAACTTTCCCAAAGAATAGTATGAAAACAAAATTGTACTGATACAGCTTTTCTTTCAAATTTCTCAGCCTTTTTTTTTTTCATTTTCATCTAGTTAAACAATGAGGTTTATTTAATGACTTACTACTTTTACAAGTTACCTAAGCATTGGACAGTGAAGAAATAATTGCAGAGCAGCATACGTACCACCAAGATTACGTGCAGTGGTTTGGGCTACTTCCAGATTTCTAGCAATAATTGCCAGGCGGCAGCCTTTCTGTGCCAGTAATTCTGCAACAGCTTTTCCTATTCCTCGGGATCCTCCAAAAATGGCACAAACCTTGCCCATCTTCAAAAATAATTCACAAATTGCAAATAAACCATGAATTTCAGGTCCAGTATAGCAAAAGATAACCACTGTTCTTATCAATATCACAGCCATGCTAGTTTGTAGCATTTTGTAACGTCAGATTATAGAATTAGTGATTTGTTAATTTTTTATTCACCAAAAAATAAACACTTGAGCTAAATTAGACACCACTTCTACAAATGCAAGTTAATTCTTAGTGATTTCTGAACTAGTAAAAAATTATGCATGCAATCTAGCATTTCAATGCTAGTGTTATGATAACTCCTATTCAGTTGATGAAGTATGTGATTTATATATCTAAAGGCCATAATGTATCATTCAGCTGTTTATTCAAAGCTGACATAGTAGCTGTAATTATATTGTTCTTGCAAGCACTATTCTCGTACTGAAGTCATTTAGTCTTAAGGTCTCGCTCCATCCTAAGTACCTGTGTTGGACACCCACATTGCAAACCTTACAGAGCATGATTTGATACTACTGTATTTACAGTAGTTTAATACTAAGTTACACTACACAATACTATGTTTCACCACTAGCCTTAGGATTTTTTGCTTCTGCTTTTGAAGAAAAAAAATAGCTTTTTGAAATGTGAAATGATTCTGAAGTATCTAGCTTAGATGTTTAGGAAGGAGTGTAAGAAGAAAGTACTGTAGAATGATCTTTTATTCTGCAACCTCTAGAAACCAATCAGCTGTTCTGGGATTTCCTGAGGAGCCAGAGGCAGAATCAAAGCAATAGCAATGAACCTCTTTTCCATAAATTTGAATAAATCCTTTTTGTACCCAATTATACTTTGTCTCCATAACATCCTGAGGCAATGAGTTTCATTATTTGTGGAAAAGTACTTCCTTTTGCTCTTAATTTGCTTTCAGATAATACTATGCATTTCTCCTTGTAACTTCCTCTTACTGTTAGTAGCTTCAGAGGCTACTCTTCTGTACTTTACCCTCTCCCATAACCTCTTTCAGGTCTATTTAGTTACTCTTATATGTATGGAAGCCATTCTGTATCTCACTAAAGACTGTCCAAGTTCTTAATCCTGTCACCCTACCCTTTGCCTTGCTCTTAGGTCTATTACACCCTTTTTGATATACGATAACCAGAAAAGCCCACAGTGTTGAGCATGCAAGGACACCATCAACTCATACAGTGGCATAATGATTTTGGTCTTCTGTGACAGGGCCTGAAAGAGCAGACGGTCCTTTTCTGTAACAAAGTAAGCACAAGTGCTTGAAATCAACCCAAGTGTCTGCTTCCACTGGCAAGTTGAAATCAGCTTCCTAGGAGCAGGAAGAGGATTAAATACTTGCATCTCAGGTGGCAGCCCTTTCGACAGAACACGTACAAAAAGATGTCCTGCATGAAAACAACTCCTTAGTGATAAAAACAGGCACCACTGCCTGACCAGAAAGACTAATCTTTTGGATAGTCTTCATTAGGTAGCTAGACTGCAAGAGATGAACCAAGAGGTCTTGCACCCCAGCAGCTACAGCTCTTACCGCCCTAGCAGACTAAAGGCACAACCAGCCCACCCACCCACCCATATTTTGTTGACAGATTTTTCTGTTAGAAAAAGTCTCAGCCTGCCTTCTCCATTATGACTGATCTCTTCTTTTACAGAATTACCACAACGACTCTTGGAAGTTCTTGCCTACTTGTTGCAACAATATCATACTAGGATTTCCTCCTTCATACTTTGCTCTTACCAGCACTGAGCATACCTACTCTTTTATTTTTATGGGAAACATGGAATAATATAGATTATGAGGGATCTCTGGAATTCATCTTGTCTAACTCCTCCACTCCTAAGTAATGTCAAGTGAACCATCTTATACTGCTTATAAATGCTGTCAGACCTATATGTATTTTCCCAATAATTCTGGACATGCTTAGCTACACGGGACCCAACAAGCTGCCTGTGGGGAGAGAACTTCTTTAAAACGTGTCATTCTACCCTTCCTGGTCTCTTTGAGAAGGGAAAAAAAATCTTAGCAATTCTACCGTTCTCAGAAACAATAGTGAAAGTCCCTTGTACATTAACGAGATATTTACAGGGGGAGCGTAAGGCCTACTTCCAACGCAGCAATATACAATTTGTGGTTTAGCACAAAAGAGCTATAGATTCTTCGGAGTTGTGACTTGGGAGAAAAAAAAACTGCAACAGGAGTAATAACCCTATATTCTCTGGTCAAATAAAGGTCGGGACAACCAAGTATCTTTTGAACAACAGGCTCTTCTTCTAGGTCACCACACAGCACACACAAGTGCCTGCACCGCCTTTTGTCCTCTACGGCTTTTCCCTTCTTTCAAAACAAACTCTTTAATCCGTGACCCCCAGGGCTCCAGTGGCACTACCGCTAACCTCCTCATGGCGCACCGCTCTACATCCGCTGGACGACACCTTTCAACACATGCGAGTCGGGATACCGCAGCCGGCCCGGCCGGGCCGCCCCGCCGCCCGCACCTGTGCGCCCTCAGCCGCCTCAGCCACCGCCCCCAGCCCCGACCCTCTCGGACAACCCGTTCTCCCCTCTCGGCAAACCTTCTTCTCGTCGAGTCCCGTCCCCCCCGTCCCCCCCCCGCCCCTTTTTCGGGCTCCCACCAACCTCCTCCGACCCGGGGCGGCACTCCTGTCCCTCCCTCCCGAAGCCCCCTCACACGCCTGAAGGAGGGCGGCCGCCCGCAAGCCCCCGGCGCGCGCCGCGGGGACTAACCGCCCCCAACCGCCTCCGCCCAGGGCCGCCCCGCCCGCCGCCAGGGGGCGGCGGCGCACGCGCGCAGCGAGGCCCGGCACCGCCGGGGGGGGGGGGCGGAGGGAAGGAGGAGCCGCCGCCCGCCCGGTGGCGCCGAGCGGCTCCGCGCTCACCCCTGCAGCTCCTCCGCGGGGCGAGGCGGGGCGGAGCGGCGCAGCCCGACGGGGAGGGAAGGAAGGGGAGAGGCAGGGCGTCCCGCCGCTGCGCCGCAGCACGGCGGCCGGGCTCAAGGTGGAGCCCGCGGCACGGACGGCGGGGCGCGGTGGCGGCTGGGAGCCCGCTCGCCGCGGGGCACGCCGGGACGCGTAGTCCCCGCCTGGCGCCGGTGCCACGGTGGCAGGGCTGCCGCGTCCCCCCCCCCCCCCCCCCCCGCCAGCCCTCTCAGGCCCTGAGCCAAGCGCCGGCCGCGCTTCCCGCCGAGCCCAAACTCGGGGAGGCGGTGCGCCACAGGAGAGTGACGAAAAAACCGGCGTGTATGTGTATTTCAGTTTACCTCCTGGTTTCTGAGCAAGCTTGTGGTTCGCTTTCTTTACAGAGGCTTTTTCCCTCCCCGACGCGACGACGGTTCAGCTCTGAGCTGAACGCAGGCGTCACGAGATGACGAACTGATGCCAACCACCTGTTTACAGAAGCCGTCGCTGCTGGAAACAGCCGGAAAGGCAGCCGGGAGCGGCGGGTCCCTACGCGGCACCCTCCGAGCCGGCAGAACGACGCTCCCCGCGGCCTGTGGGAGAAGGAGACCCGCCAGGGCCGGGTCACCGCCAGGGCCGGGTCACCGCCACGGCCCCCACCTGCGGAACGGGTTCTGGCCCTGCACCCACCTCCCTTCTCAGAGCTCACACACGGGCAAGCCCTTCCCCTCTTCTTTTACGCTTTCTGGTTTTAAACTACGTTTTACATCTAGGTATCTGGACAACGTCCGTCTTAGCCGCGTGTGCTGGGCTTTGTGCCTAGCCCCAGTACGAGTTGCTGGAATTTATACGGGGCACGAAGTAGCCGCCTCGCTCCGAACTGGAGCTCTCTGTCGCGTCCTCGTTTGCCCCTGCGCGTACAAAAAGGCGTCTCGTATGTAGACGCGCACAAGCAGATGAATAAAGATTTTGTCTCTTTCATTTTTGCATTTCCTTGCTCCCAAATCCCCAGGGTCTTGCGTGAGGCATCACTATACCAGTAGAATTAAACTGGAAACACTTAAAGGTAGATAAACCCCAAGTACAGAAACACCTGTGAGAGTTCCTGTTCAGCAACCAAAATAAGCTTCATGATATGCAACTAAACTAATGTAAAAAACTGCTGTGTTTTAATGGTAATGCTGTTAACATTTATGGCTGATGATATGCTGGAGGGGTTTCTGTAGGCTCTTAAGAGTCACACATACCGAGTAAATTCTTTCACCTGAGAAATAAGAATAAAACCGATCGCAATTGCCTACAAGAGTACTCCCTTGAAATTTTTTTGAGAAAAATTATTATTAAAAGGTTCCACAAAGGAAGAAGTACCAAAATCACACTGGAGTTTCTATGAGCTCATTGGGAGTGTAACTTTGCACAGTTCTTGCTTTTGACTTGAAAGCTGTTAATCAGAATTTCAGATTATAAATGTTTCCAGGGGAGCTGTAGAGAGTTTAATAACATTACCCGTATTCACATAGGATTCTTTTTCCATGAATCATTCTTTACATATAGAAGGAAAAGCAGATTTAGGCATTGCTAAGCAGATGAACATCTGTAAGAAAAAAAACCTTTAAGAAAAGCTGTTATGCAAAATTAGTTTCTTTTAGCAAATATATTTATATTGCAAGCTAGTTGTGTTTTCAAAAGAGTAAATGAGATTTTGTGATCCAATGACATTTCAGAATATGCCATATTCTGAAAAAAACAGAGGTCCCAGTGATGAATACGAAAAGGCATAGAGACCTCAGTCTGTGACTCAGAACAGTCTCTGATCAAGACTTTTGGTCTCTAGCATAACTAAGGATAAGGATTCACAGGGGTTAATTACGGCTCTTCCTTCAAGTGATACATATAAGCAAAGTAACACAGAAGGGAAAAAAACTGACCTTAGTGATATGGCATATTTTCTGAAGATGTGTATACTACAGAGAGAATAACTGTGAGCACCACATTGTAGGAGGGGAGCAGCAGGCAAGATTTTATGTGAAAATTCTATTAGCAATTACAACTTGAACATATTTGTGACCTGTGTCCTCAGCCAGAGAGCTGACCCATCCTTGTAAGAAAGTTAAAGCTGATCTCTGCTATACTGTTAGGACTTTGCTGACACAGAGTGAGCATGAGTTTCACAGTATTTTTTTAAAAACTATGTTATAGCTGACAAAGTAAAATACCCTTTTCAAAAGTTCAGACGAGATTCTGTTCAATTATTGTTCATTAACTGAGTGGTTGAAACAAGGTGTCTGTTCATTCATTGGCCAAAGTGAGATTAGCCTTTTTCCTTCAGATGCCTAGTTAAATAATGAGATCACATACTCTAAGCAGAGTTCATCTGAGCCAGTTTATTTACACCAATTTCCCATTAAAGCAAGATGAGCAAGTGGAGTCCACGAGAGAAATCAGTGTCATACTGAGTACCTCCCCTTTCTAGGGGACAGTAGCTGATACACAAACTTGATCTGACAGACCTGCTCCATCCATCGTGTCCTGGTCGGTAATGGTTAGTTCCATACTGGCCATTATTATGCCTGGCTTACTATTAATTGGAATTAAGCGGGATTATAAGGTAGTAATTCTTGTACGGCTCTCTAAGTGACCATGTATACAAACATTTGGAACCTGTTCACAATGTACAAAATGATGCAGCTGTCTCTCCTGAATGCCTAATGCACTCCTAAATGAGTTTTTTATTCTTTTCTTAAAATGTTTCAATCATTCTTCCACACAACTGAGATACTGCTTTCAAGTAAGCACTTCTCTATTAACAGGGGAAAAACACAATATCCTCAAACAGGAAAGGATATCTAATGTATCTAAAAGCATAAAACGCAAATCAAAGCATAACGTCACAAAACAGGGCCCACTAGCCATTTCTTAACTAAGGTCCCCTGTATCAGCTATTTCAAATTCCTCTTGGTTTTGGATTTGAGGCCAGATTTACAAAGGAACTTGAGTGCTAATCATTAATCACACTGGTGCCCAAATCTGTGGTCTCTTAAATTTCTGCCAAGAGTCATGCATGAGAGAGTCATGCTGCTCACAGGTCCGGCAGCATTTTCATACTGTTCCTTGTACTGCTTGTGAAAGCATATTTACCACATTATATGGGTTTTGTGTAAGGCCCGAGACAAAGCAACTGGAGAACTGGCTGCACGTACGGGTCAGTCCCATTTTAAACAAAAGCCTGCTGGCTGGAGCACTTGGCTAAAAGAAAACCTATTTTCAAATCTTCTATCTTACTGAAAACATGGCCACGAACTACAGTTTCTCACAATCGAACAAGACTGTCACAACCATCAATCTGAAGCAGTTTCAGTTTATAGGAACAACAACAAAAGATTGAAGTGAGCCACAGGTTTGACACTACAGACAGATTACTACTGTCTGGAGATGTAAGAGCTTGGGGATTAAGCATCTATTGAAATCAACAGTTCATTCAAGAAACTATTTTGCTTTTCAACTGGCATATTAAAAATGACCTCTCTAGGTTAAGCGTGATGATGAAGGCATGTATCTGAGATACAGGAGTCATGGTCTTAGAAGAGAATTAAGCCAGTCAGCTTAAGAGTTTAAGAGGTTTCCTTCTTTCCGTGCCAAATGATAACTGGGTGGCAGGTCACACAGTCAGTACACTGCTATGCATTTCTTCCTATAAAAAAAGGGTGTAACTGGACTAAGCGCCTCGTTCTAGGCGAGCTGTCCTCTAGACCATAGAGGAACACCATCGTCAGGGCTCCTCATAATTTTCTACTTTGCCTGGGCAGCTCAGCACTGAGGTTGCTGAATCTTTCTGTTCCTATCAAGCCTAAATCACCCCTTTCTTCAGATGCGCACTTGTGATTTGCACTGGGGAAAATCAGATCTAGTTACTAATTATACATACATACCTATTATATATACACACATATATATGGAATACTGTCCTGGTTTTGGCTGGGATAGAGTTAATTTTCTTCCTAGTAGCTGGTATAGTGTTATGTCTTGGATTTAGTATGAGAAGAGTGTTGATAACACACTGATGTTTTCAGTTGTTGCCAAGTAGTGTTTACACTAAGTCAAGGACTTTTCAGCTTCTCATGCCCAGCCAGCAACAAGGCTGGAGGGGCACAAGAAGTTGGGAGGGGACACAACCAGGACAGCTGACCCAAACTCACCAAAGGGGTATTCCATACCATGTGATGTCATGCCCAGTATATAAACTGGGGGGAGTTGGCCTGGGGGGATCACTGCTCGGGAACTGACTGGGCATCGGTCGGCAAGTGGTGAGCAATTACACTGTGCATCACTTGTTTTGTATATTCTAATCCTTTTATAATTATTATTGTCATTTTATTATTATCATTATTAGTTTCTTCCTTTCTGTTCTATTAAACTGTTCTTATCTCAACCCATGAGTTTTACCTTTTTCTTTCCAATTCTCTCCCTCGTCCCACTGGGTGGGGAGAGTGAAAGAGCAGCTGCGTGGTGGTTAGTTGCTGGCTGGGGTTAAACCACGACAAATACATAAATTATGTAACTAACAAGTTATACACTGCAATTCCCGAATCTGTTTGATATGGCCTCAGCCTTCTAGGCAAGTGGTACAAAGCCTGAGATGAACCGTTGGGGGAAAACCCAACCACCTAGTTGTATGACAGAAAAACACTCCCCTCTTCTCCCAGTATTTTGCAACTTGGCAAACTTTTCCCAACCATGCCAGTTCAGATGTTTAAGTGGCCGAATTACCATGCTTTTGCTCTTAAGTGATCTTTTTTTTATAATGCTGCAGACTGTTTTGTTTTTCTAGACTATCCAAAATCTCCCCAGTATTTGTTCTTGTGTTGTAAGAGTGAACTTTTATCATGCTAACAGGAAATGTTTTTGTACAATTTAGATGTACTTTTTCAACAAATATGCAGGCAAACTTTTTCCTCTTAAGGAACTTATTCCTGGTACCCCTGTGAAACGTCTTTCTTCTAAAAAAAACCCCCAAAACCCAGAACAAAACAAAGCCATGAGAGGCTTTGGCAAATTACCTCATGTTTTCATATCCTCCTGGCTAAACAGGTTTCCCCACTATGACTGGCATTATTTCACACTTCAGGGTGAGGCCCATGTTTAAGTTAGCACAGTCACTGAACTGCTGCTGCTTCTAGCGAGAAGCCAGGCGCACCATGGAGGCCACAGAGAGAAGCTTGTATTATTGCTGCTTAATCTGTTGCTAAAATTGAACACTTCACATCCAGTGCTGCCATGCAGCACCTTACACATTAAAAGAACACCACCATCACCCACCCCTGTAAAAGTATATTCCAGAAACATTTGTCGTACATTCAGCCTCTGTCCACGACTCTGGTGTGGCCACAGGCACTGGTCACTCCTAGTGTGTATCAGCGGACTTTGGATCTCAGCATCTCTCGAAATCTCTTGCTTCCCTCGGTACGTCCGACTCCTCATTTAAGGACTGCACTGCCACGGACTGTATCAGTGTTTAGCTCAGAAGCCCCAAGCCAGCGAGGACTGGGAACAAGGAGGAAATAAACAGCTCAGCCAGCCAGGGACTAGATTCACTGCATTCTGTACAGCACCTCTTAGACAGACACCTTTTCAAAACTGCAAAAAGCATCACACAGGACAGTCAGCATCTCCCAGCAAGGTAATTTGGAAAACAAACAAAACTGACACCACCACAGAAGGACATGTCTCACTCCCAGCAGTCTCCACTGACCATTTTGTATAGAAAGGATATTTTTTGTGTATTGCACATTTTGTGAGCGCTAAGAATATCCCCTAGAAGTCTGGTACAATAACATCCAAGCATTTTACAGAAGTGTTTGAATACTCATGATTGAATAACTCTCCTCCTGTTCTCTTAGAGGCAATTTATTTTTAATTGTATCTAATATACTCAATACAGAAAATAAGTAGTCTCAGGAACAGCACTTAAAAATAGCTAAATGCCATTTATAAAAGTCCGCCTTGCATAATTAGTTCTTATTTCATGTATCAATGTAATCTTAACTTCCCCATTCTGCCTTTCATAGTTTCATCCCTACTCCCATTCACTACATATTTATATAAGCTGCAAAGTAAGATCCATGGCCAATCATTTCAAGAATTAATTTATCCTGTAAAAATCTGTTTAGCTATTACTGCAATTGCTGGTGGAAAAAGAGTATTTTTGAGAAGTATTCATCAGCAAAGATAACAGTGTTTTAACTCCTAAACATACAGAAAACTGCTCTCAGCATTAAGACTAACAGAAGAAAGTTCTAAACAGCCAAAATTTCCTTCATGTTATGATGGAGCAAGGGTCAAGGTTTTCCTGCCCTAATACATCACTAATCAGAGTCACAGGGTTTTGAATCTCCACAAACATTATGGACAAGTCCAAATTGTTGCCCACTTTAGTCCTGTGATGCAGTCTTCTGAAAATTTACTGCATCCACTCATATTTACATTTAGTACCCTGTATGCACTATGTCTTAAAGTTTGCTTTGTTGGGGAAAGGGAAGAAAGCAGGATGTTGGGAGAAGATGACAAAGAGAAGGAGGCAAAGTCAGAAAGAAGAGCAGGGGAGAATAAAGATAGAAAGATTCTACCTAATGATTTGGACTGAACTCATTAGGGTAAGAAAATTCAGCTAAAGGTCTATACTGTAGGAACAGTAAAACAGTTAATAAGCAACAAGAGTTGGTCCTTCACCTCCCTTCTCCTGAGCAGCTCTAAGAACTTATACAAGCAAAGTCCTTGTTTTATAAACACAGTAATTAGCCCCCAGGAAGCAGCACACCTGAGACACATGGAAGTGCAATACTTTCATGATTCCTCCCAATATCTACTTTGAAATTCATAACATTTATGAAGAGACCAAAAGCTGTTTGAAGCAGGAAACTGAAGGCATATCCACAGGCACTACACCGTTTTTATAGCCTCACCTATTTTAGCATATGTTCATTATGTGAACGTGACTATGTTTTCAAGGTTAGCCCTAATAAGGCATAAATTTAATGAGTACAGGAATACCAACTTAATGTAGCACATCTACTTACTGACAGAGAGCAGCAAGTCAAAGGACCGTGTAGTCATCCCCCCATAACTGCAAATAGCTATGATCCTAAACATAAGGACTTACACTGGCAAAACTTCAGTTGATGATTTGCCAGCAGTGAGTGTTGAACACAGTCCACAATAAATGGCAACTGTGATAGTGATAGTGACAATCACTCATATCTCATAGACTGCTCACCTCCTTTATCTTCACCAGTATTACAGGAAATGTCAAAACCAATATTCTTTACAGCTGTTACTCATTTTGCAGCCTGAAACACATATAGTAATACTTGGAGAGCTTTCAAGGAACTCAATTCCTAACATTCAATTTTCTCTATCAGATTGTCCTAAATAGATCTAGTTTTTTATCGCATTTCCTTGCAGAAATACTTTGCTGTCATTTCATCCTGCTTGTGTACTTAACTGAGCAGCTGAAGACTTCATCTCCTTGTGACATACAGAAGCCCTTACTGTTGTATGTCCTTCCAACAAAGTAGTAAATCATAATAATACCCAATCATCTGGCTTAATGAGTTAGGAATTAGGTTATTAAAGATGACAAGAGGTATTTTTAGATGATTGCTTACACCATTTTTTAATTTATCTATCACAGTGAATAATTTCCTTCAAAAATTATCAGAAGCGATTAGCATCCTTGGAAAGAATTAACTATTGCTCATGCCAGACTATGTCAGATCAAGCAATGTTTGATTATATAAAATGCATACCTTATTTCAACGGTTTTATTTTTGAATCATTCCTCATGGGTTTTGATTTTCAAGAGCACAGTTTATGATGAGATTCTACTAGAAGTCAAACATTTTTCTAGCTCCTCGTAAGAGGTCTGGTAACTGCCCCTGCCTGACCACACACAGTTAATAGTGTGGCTTACAGAAACCCAGGATGGCACAAGCTACTGTCTCTAAACTCAAGAACGGAATTTTGTTATGGATCCTATATATTTACTTTACAGAAAACACAATTAAATATTTACTGCTAAGGGCGAAAAAAAGAGCAATTTAGAAGATCAGTCTAGAAGCTGTGAATTTTACCAAACTACGACTATATTGGCTATGAAAATGCAAAAGTGATGAACAAATCTCCTGATTCAAAGCCATGTGATGCAGGTTGATACAGCTGTAGGGTGCTACAGGAGCCTGTTTTGAGTTTTTTTTTCCCAGAACAGGAAAAATTCACATATATTTTTTAAGTGCACTTTTTTGGGTTTATCCTCACTTGCCTGAATCTTCTCTATAAGGTTATGTATCGTTTCTATACTGAACATAGAGAATATACTGTATTCAGCACATTGCAGTGGTAGATTAACCCCAGCCCACTGTGGACCAGCTCCCCTTTCTGTCAGAGTTCAGTCTCTCTTTACCCAGTTTCTACACATCACATTCTTTTTTCTTGACAAAAGAAACACTCTCTCCCTCTCCCCATCCAAGTTCTTTCAACAGACATAAAACTCATATACCATTGCTTGAACAGGGTCCTTTTTTTTTTTTTTTTTTTAGGGAACTATACATTTGCCAAAAATATCAGTTCTGAAGAGCACTGAAAACTACACATTAACAAAAAAGAATAAAATTTAGGAACGAAGTACATTTTGCCATGTTTGAAATTTTTTTAAAGAAAAGCTAGAAGTTAACTTTTCAGAGAGTTATTTAACTGAAACACTGAATATTCTGAGAAGATTCAAGCTAGTATTTCCCTCCCAATTTTCACAGTTTAGCTACTAAACCGGAGAAGATGTGTAAGTACAGACCAAGCATTTATCAAAGACCCTGCTATCTTCCCAAAACCAGATAGCCGGATTCTTCTCCCAGCTGAGTCCCTGCAGCAAGAGGTTCATTAGGCATGACTTTTTAAGCTGTACCCGCAGCTCCAACAAATCTTAACTAGAATAGTAGAGTCCATTGCTTTCCTATCTTTTCCTTCTTCCACAGGGTTATTTTCTTCATGTTTTTCTCTCTTCCTGGTAGACAAAAGGAGAAAGAATGCTTCTCTCTTCCCATCTTACAGGAAAAAGAGTCATCTTTATTGTCTCCAGCCATAGCCTTTTCCATAATACTGCCCACAGACTGAAGATTTTCAAGCAAAATTGCCTGAATCTGGACTTCAGTGACTATCATTGAGTAATACCACACTGCATCATGCATTTCCACTCAGATCATAATTATTTTAGGCAACCTATACAAGTCGGCAACATTTCTGCAGTGTGTGCAGTGTTTACATAGCAGAATTCATTTCTGTTTACTTCATCAAATCATTGTTGAATTTGAGGATGCCTTTCATAAACAATTATTCTGCTCTAATAGTAACAAGTAACACATTTGCTTTACAGACACCTCAGTGAAGCATTCCTGTCAACATGAATTGTCTGTCATGTGCTTTAAAATGTTTTGAAAAAAAATATGGTATGCCATCTGGCTCCCAAATGCTCATTAAATCCATTGGAATATGAGTGTTTAAGGAAGCTAACATCACATGATGCCCACCACTTTAAAAAAAGAAAGAAAGAATGTATTTATAGATGCTACAAACAAGAAAAAAAGGAAGTGGTTAAATTTTGTTTATAATTTAATTTCCTACAACTAAGAACATGCCAGCCATTTCAAAGAATAAAGACAGTTGACAGCTCCTGTTCCCAGGAGTTTATGGTCCAAGTTTATTTTCTGAGTGACATGAAGAAGTGAAAAAATCTAGCAGGGGAATGGGATGCTAAAGCCATAGACTATTTAGATTTCTCAGGGGAATGACGTCCCTATGAACTGAGATTCAGAGGGCATGCTCCAAGTTTCTTTTAAGACTTGCCAAGTCACTTAGTTTCTCCCCTCTGAATGTCAGTTCTCCCATCTTTAATTGAGCCTAATGGCTGTCAGCTTCCCGTACTGACACAGCCCCAGGGAAAGATCTACTCTGTAGTTAACTTTTTCTGTGGAAGCACTTTTAGGCCTTAATGTAGAAAGAGGACTGCACCTGCAAAAACTGAATTACCGGATAAAGGCCTTAAACCCCATTTGAAAATGCATCGTCTTTCATTACGGGAATTGCTCAATTCATTTTTCATGGGAAACTTAAAAATAAATAGATTAGGGAAGGTTGCGGGAGTTTCCAAAAAACCCCAAGTGTATAATTTAAAAAAAACAGGTTTGACATTAACTCTGTATTTCCTGTAATTTTTCAAATAAGATTTATCCTATTTACTAAAAACTGCCAGACTTTCATTTGCTGGAATAAGCAAGTGCTTTACAAAAACAGGTTTTTTGTGGCAATGTGCATTTATATTCAAAAGCTGTTAAGTTTATGTAAATAAACAACCTGATAAATACATGTTAAGCAATTCTACTTGTGACACATTGGTCCATTGCCTGATGACAATGACGCAAGAGAAAAGAACAAGCTGCAATCCTGCAAAAAATAGCCCAGAGAGTAAAGTGAAGGAGAACAACACATAACCTAATGGGATAAGAAGGTAAAAACCAGTAAGGCCTCATCCAGTAGACGGCAGGACACCATCTCCTGAATAACATGTGGACTAATGGTGGGTAAATTTTCTCCATTATAAGAACTGGGTAATGTGCTGACTGACCTCATCCAGCCTCTGCATTTTCTCAACTCAATGCATCGCTATTTTTAGCAGCAGAACTCTGCAAAGTGTTTTATAACCCATTTTGGCTGTAATGCTGCATCCAGCTGCAACATCCTCCATAGCTTTTACTAATCTAGGCTTGCTATTTTATTAAGCATTTGAGGAAAAAAAATACACTGGGAAATAAATAAGGCACTGAACTCCGCTATTTGGCTGTAAATGGAAGCCTTTTGCTCTAAGACTTCTGTACCTGCCACACTCAGAAATTATGATGGCAAAGACAAGTCAGTCAATGAAGGGTGGAGTGGGGAGGCTGTAAACAAATACACTTGCTGCCACGCTCTTGTGTTCTGCCATCTGGAACTTGACAACACAGCAGGAGGTTTCAAAACACGATTCTTGTAAGTTAATAAATCTGTTATGCTGACAAAAGGGTCATTCTGGTTTTGATAAGACAGACTGCTCCCTGAGGGATGAGAAAACTTATGTACATGGAATTAGTGTGCACTGTGTGCTGGCAAATTTACGTGAATGCGAGACAAGCCATGGCTGGGTAGCCATTCCTAATGAGCCTCCCTTGGCATGCGCAGAGCAGCCATGCAGAGATTCATTTGATGATAAAATGGATGTGCTATGAAGGGCAGGATGCAGTAGGTATTCCACTCATGGTAACTCAAAAAGCAGCACACATTCGAAGATCTTTATACCAGCTGAGAAATCACAGCTGCCACTAATACTAACAATTTCTGTGTATTTTATCAGTCTAGCAAGTAAATTAGTAGTTCATTTCTTCTGTCAAAAGTAAAAAACATACAGGACAGCATGCTACCTAACGGTACCAACATTCCAAGTATTTCCAAACTTGGGAGAGTTACACTTGTGTGTAAGTGAAAAATGCAAAACAAAGCCCAGTTCTACCATCTGACTAAAGCTCTCTCACAGTAACATTGGTGTTTGCATCTCTCATGCCTCTAAATATAATTGTTTCATAAGTAAGAATTTTCTGGGTTTATCTGTAACGTATATATACGCATTATGCACAAGTTGATAGAAGAATTTCTAGGTAAAACAAAGATATCCTTGGCCTGGACCACAGCTCCATCTATAGCTCTGTTTTCTATAATAAAATCCATTTATTCTGGTACAGAATGTTTCAGTTCTTTCAGAAGAACACCCACATTAACACATAAATGGCAACTACAGCCATACAAATACTAACGGCATAGTATTCATCCATGTATCTTCCTTTGGAGGACAAAGCGTTGTAATGCTACAGGTCCTAATTACTTTTTACAGCATCATTTGAAAGGCCCATCTTTTTTGCAGACATTAACAAACACAGATTACACGTTTGCCTTCATTTTCATACCTTTACCGCAGCCTGTCATGACAAATCTTTTACTTAATGGTCTGCAGCCATTCAATTCCTACGCACAGGAATGTTAGATTATTGCAGTCCTCCTGCAGCTGATTTCTAGCATTGCTACCAGTACCAATCCCAGAACTAGCGCTCCCCCTCACTGATACGCTTCCAGTTCTAGTTTGCTTGTAAGGTGAGGAATCAGAGTTATCTTACTCTTTCTTTTCCCCAAAGCAAATGCTTTCCTTTTTAAAAGGGAGCAAAGAAAGGAAGAAAGAAAAGCATATGCACTAGCGTCACACCCTCCAACCCTTTGGATATATTACCCTGAAGTAAAGAGCTTCCCACAGCGGTTTTAGAAAAAGACCTCCCTCTCCCACCTCCCGCCTCCCACTTTTGACCGTTCATTGTTCAAATTGTCAGCACAGATAACATTTAACTTACTTTTCCTTCACAGCCTGGGTAAGTAGTTCTCCCAGGTACCACAGATGTTGCCTTCCTGCCACCAAAACCAAACTTTTGCACCTATACCACAGATGTCTGATCCAATGCCTAGCTTACACCTAGCATTTTATTTCCTTTCCTCAAAGAGAAAGCATTTGCTCTCTTAATTTCTAAGTCTGCATCTGTAAATTTCTCATCCTAGACTTCAGCAGTTTTCCAGCAGTATTGAGAGGAGACTCCACATGACTAACGTTGGACATGCATACGCAGATCAAATTTTTTGTTAGCATTGCCAGGATTTCTTAGAACAAGTCTCGATCCATGTGCTGAGCTGCCCGATTACAGCAACTGAAGGTCTTTGCTTTGTACTTGCTTTCAATGGAGACATGCGCTGCTCTCAGTGTCTGTGTCAGCAGACTTGTTTAAAATACCCAGTTGGTGAAGTCTCTGGGATTATTTGCTTAAGCACGGTCCAAGGCATAATTTAAGTCCCTGATTCAGCAAAAGTCACAAGCACCTGAAACTCCCACTGAGGCAGTATAGCTGTAGTGCAGACACCAAAGGACTATACCAAATCACAGCCATGGTGACTAATGCACAATGCGGAAAGAAGGGAGAGAGTATTCTAGGCCAGTTCAGTGAACCATGACCATTACATCTCAAACTAGAAAACAGAAAACATTGCCAGAGCTCTCCAAAGTGCTGTACTTTCCCCTCATATCTAAGTGTTACAACACCCAATAAATCAATTTCAGGTTTGAAATGTCAATTTATTTAATTTTTGCTGGATTAGAAATGTATAAATAACTTCTATTTGTAAGTAAAATTGCTTTTTTTTTTTTATTCCCCTAGAACCACCCTACTTTATTTCCAGGATGGTCCAGAGGGGTCAAAAAAATTATGATTCAGCAAAACACCTCATCACACATTTAACTTTTATGATCATGTTTAAATCCATTCCTGTTCTGTAAAGTGCTTTTTTGTTTAGTAGGAGTCCAATGCACTTAATCCTTTAGGAAATGAAGGCCTAGGAAGTTAAGTGGAGCATGTGAGAAAGACAGAGAAGGAGGTTGGGCATACCATCAGGCTACATTATAATTAGCCACTAGACATGCTAGTTCTAGCTATAAAAAAGTAATTTAAAGTTATAAGCAAGACATTACATTCATGCCTTAGGGACCTCTTTTATATTTGGAATCACTATTTTAGCATTTAATATCTCTTCCAAAAGCATTCTATTGTGTTACTAAACATAGCAGGAGATAACATAAGCCAGCTATAAGCTATTGTAGATTTGTCAATAGTGCTTTTACTTATAAGAACATGGGCTTTCTACTTGTGTCTTTTCCAATGCCAGACAGAGATAAGCTTTTAATAAAAAACATTAACCAGAAGTTGACCAGAATCTAGTATTTGCCCTTTGCCCTTTTTATTTCCTTAAAAATGTTACTTTTGACAGGATTGTAACAGAGAAATCATGCAGATACATGCAGCCAGATCTTCAGACACACACAAATAACTAGAAAGAGTTCCAGCCTCTGCTGGCATTATCTGATGATAAAGTCCAAAGAGCTCAAAAGTACAGTTTTGCTAATTTTTCTCCAAACTAGCTCCTGTACTTGACAGAAGATACTTCTTGTACTGTGGATTTAGCCATGACTCAATGAGACCAGGGCTGTAGGCTAATTAAATCACAGCTGTGTGAGTACGCCCTATTACTGTCAGCTATGAGTGTGATACTTCACAGTCAAAACCGAACCTGTTGTACAGATTGGCGAAAGTACTAAGAGAGCAGATGGAAAAATTCCCATGTCATCTTGCTCATCAGTAACACACTTACGCGGAGTCCACACAACAAAGGTTTGCCAACGTAAATATATTACAGTGCAAAGACAGACGCATCCTACTGATTGATCGTTTTCCACCAGCCTGACCTCTGAAGAGATGCAACTGCTCTGGGAGCAGACAGCTTTCACAGCTTGGTTTAGCTGTCTGAGGCTGCTGAGCAGCTCCGAAAGCAGTTCCTGCCATCAGCCTACACTGCGCCTGCACTTGGGAACGGTGGCAACGTAGCCATCGCCGCAGAGGCCCCACAGCCATCTAACTAGCTAAGTTCTGTCGTGGTCCTCATCTCCCAGACATCCAAACACTTGGTCACATCCAGTAACAAACGTCACCAACCTTCCGTGGGAAAGGAGCATCAGCATCATTTACTAAGGGATAGCTTAGTGTCAAAAAAAGAAATAGCTGTGGTTGGACCAGACAATGTTTCACTGATCGCTTTAATTACAGGGCTGTTTCTCCTCCCACCCGTTCCCCACTGGCACATTCACTGCTGACATGTCAATCTTTACTAAGAGAACTGCAGCAACTTTCCCAGACTCAGAAACTGATGTTCAAGCATGGCTGATCCTGGGCTGTGGAGAACGTTTGAGAAATGTTACCCATAGAACTTTATATTTTAGTCTTCAATTTTTCTTGGATCATCTAAGTGTTCACTAACACTGCCAAATCAGAGAAACCAAATTACAAGGGCATTGTTGTGTTTTGCAGTTATGGCCAAATTTTATCTGCATTTGATGCCAGGTTAACGTGGATTTTCTTATCAAGGAGTATTCTAGGTAAGAAAAAGAACAAATGAGAAATATTCTCAACCATTTTCTTGAGCGCAGCTGTAGCAGACCTCCAAATAGCAATATGGTTGTGGCATGCACAACTGGGCCACTTAAAGTTGGTCCTGAACCAGTCTCTGGTTCTTCGGACAGAATTCAAAGGTCATCTCATTCTCGCTCTCTTTCTTTTATTTACTGGAGACATTCTGAACAGAAACACTCCAGCTTTCTGAGAATTATGACTAGCAGTCTGTGGCAGAAATCACAAATTCAGTATTAAGGAATATGCATTAGGTGCAAGTAATCAAGAATACTGAATGCCTAGGCAGGATGAGTACCCATCTTGATAAGAATTTTAAAACATTTATCCCTTTGCATGTGTTCTTATCCTTCATGAAAAGGTTGATCTTTACAAAGCCCAATATTATTTTATTTTCAAAAGCTATTATATTTCGTCCTTGTAAAAAAGCTATGTTGTGTATCAGAGATCTTAAATTACTGAATGCAAAGAATTTCAGTGATACGCAGAGGAAAAGAGTTACTTGTGTACTATAACCTGAGAAGTTGGACAGAGGCACACAGTAAACCTTTGATAAGGAGCAAAAAATAAGCAGATTTTCCTGATCTGTGTGTATTCAAAAGACACACTAAGATTGCCTACCAAAGGAGTGGAGAAAAATTCTTCGAACTGTAAACTTTTTAGAGCTAGCATTCTCCAGCTTACTGAGAAGTTCAACCAGCTGAAATAAGAAATTTGACCTAGGGCATGTCCCTTGTTGTGGAGAACAAAGTCAATGACCACTTTAAAGTCATTCTGCTGCTGACTCATCTTCTCTCCCAAGCATCCACAGATATACCATGAGAAAATACAGCATCAACTAACCACAAAAGATTTTGGGGCTAGCAGCCGTTAGCAAACCAAAGCCTACTCTGCAATTGTGGATCTGAAAATTTATAGTTTGATTGAAAAGTGAACAAGTCTTCCATGCTTTACAGTGCTGCTAAACGGCATCATCTTTGATCCACTGCCTTAGCTGTACCGGTGGGACAACCATTTTTTGAGAAAAGCAAACCCAGCCCAAATAGCTCTGTATTTTCCAAGTATGAAAATCCTCCAGCTACGTTTCTTTCAGACATATTCATTCCTCTAGGGCGGATGAGATATTTTCTTTCACTATTTAACAGTAGGGGGCATATTCAGTGTATGCCAGTAAAGTTTAATGAAATCAATGAAGTAGCACTGATTTGCAGTAATTGAGAGTCCAACCATGTGTTCCAATGCCAAAGAATGTGAGTATTTTAAAAGCTTATATTGCTTTCCTTTCTGGAAAGGGAGTTGGGGGGGAAGGAAATGACAGTCCATTTGCTTTGTGGAATGGGGTTCTATATCTAAGATAGCAGGGACAAGAAAACACCTGTACAGATATTTAAAAATCCTGACATTTTTCTTTCTGCCTTTGTAATTAAAGTGTATATTTTTCTTGCTGTGCTAGCCAAATTTCCACTCTCTACACTCTTGTACAGGCTGTTCCCACCACTCTGAAATTAGAATGTAGCTAGTGTTTGGACACATCTTGTGAATTGGTTTTGATCTAAATGACTACTAGATGGAAACATCAGAAGGCCTTTGGGTTCTGCATGCCATGTAAACTGAACCATAATATGGGCACTAGAGTTGGCTGCAGAGTGCTATTCATTTACACGTGCTAAGAGGAATTTTTACAAGCTAGTTATAACTGTGAATAATTGAAATCTGGGGCTAACATTACTGTGTTTAAATTGTCTTTATTCCACTGAGTAGGCACGGCAGAGAAGTTAAGAACTGATTTTGCCACTTCTCTTTTCAGCAAAATAATAGAGCTGACAGGAAAGAGTATAGTAGAAGGAATGGATAAATAGTAATTTCTGACATCTACTAATATCATATTCAGTGTAACTGCTATGATTTGATAGGCATGCATGAAATGCTCATTATGTTACATTTTGAATGGCTTTTGCACATTGCAGATTGGATATAGCAAATTCATTTTTGTTTTGTTCCTTGTATCAGGCTGATTCTGATCAAAGTGCTCTTCAGCTGTTAAAATGGATCAGCTAAGTGTCTCACCCACAGAAACCAGTCTCTAGGAGACTTCTCTAGTGGAAGGGTTTAGATGTTGCAGCTGTTGATTGTATTTGGAGGCAGGTCTAATCCATCAGAATCTATTTGCAAATTCACAAAAACCAGTCAGCCTTTACTTTCAAAACAAGTCTTAAATCACATACCTCACAAGAACAGGAATCGTCAGTTTGGCAAATGAGGAAACTGAGGCTCAAAAGGTGAAACCTCAGGTTTTCAAGAGCAGGTGCTAACTTCAAGGCTCTCAACAAGCTTGACTCCTAGAAAGTAAGAGCAATTTGGGTGACACTGTGGAAGGAGAATGCATTGCATGCATACCATTTCCCAAGAGAGCCCTCTAATATTAGTGTTACTACACAGACTACATAGAAAATGGACACTACCCCTGTTTATTAATGCAAACCTGCAACTCCTGTTGTGTTTTTTTTATTTAACTCAGTACTCGGTGTGATATATATATATTCTCAAAGCACACCCATCATATCAAGCCTTTCAGGTAATTCAGGAATACAGATGCCTAGTTTTGGATTTCAGATGTGTTTTGACACAAGAACAACGATGCAGCTCAGGCCTACCACAACAGCAGTTGTTCTAAACGCAAGCAGCAAACAAATACAAGCTTGAGAGACTAGGTAAAGACTGAGAGCTGCATTTTCAGCCTTAGATGTCCAAGTTCCTCTTAGGTCCTTTCACAGAGATGGATTCTGGTAACTGAGGTGAGATCACAAATAAGTTAGCTAAGATTCAGGTCCCATTTACAGGTCTTCCAAATCCTTTTCTCTTTCCCATTTTTTCCCCACATTTGATGTCCATGTCCTCACCATCCACCATCACCATTCTCAGCTCTTTTGTTTCTATATACAAATATTTCAAGTATGCCATCTTATGAATGATTAAATCATTCAAAAGAATTATGACACTGGTTTTGCTCAAGTCAAACTTCAAATCTGCTTAAGATTTACCATTAACCATTTATCAAAGTGCAGGGGAAGAGCGCTTGAGAGTGATTTGAGAAGTATACATATTGCAGATTCACGATAAGAATCCAAAGAAGATGGGTGCGTTGGCATGTCGTACAGAAACCAGTGGCATCGCTATTTATTGTGCACATATATGAAAGACTATACCATAGGAGTTTTAGTAATGCCAGACACAAATCTTTTTAACTAGACAAGTAGATTATTGTGTTTCATTAAAGTCAATATACACCTTTAAACACATTGTATTGGAAAGAACAAGCCAGTTAAAACATTCTGCCAGCCCTGTGAAAAAAGCCAGAATGCTCAGAAGCCATGGTTTTAAGCCTATGCAAAACTACCATAACTGTCATTACTGCTATAAGGCAGAGGTAATGAAGTGAGAGTGAACAGGATTGCAGGCACCTTTGGCAAGCCAAATGTTAAAACACATATTAGAATTACTCAAAAATTACAATACCATAAAAACCCCAACCCAAAGAAATAGTCTTACTTCTACTGCACAGCCATGATGTTTGCATGTACTTTTCTCCTGTGGACGCACTGATGTCAGATCACAATTCTGAAAAACAAATAAGGCTGCTTTTCTATATTCTCTATTCTGCATTTCTACAAATCATGTTGCCTCCCCCCCTTAATTAAGGAAAGTAAGACTAGATGCTCCTTCTTTACAGAGAGGACTTAATGCTGCATCACTCACTGCTAGCAAAATCTGGTCAGTCTTAACTAGCACAGAGTCTATCGCAGTAGCTGAAACATTTACAGAGTCTAAACATTTTTGCAAGCACTTTTAGGATTAACTTTCTACCATTTTCCCAGCAGCCACATGTATATAGTAGACATGCAACCGCATTCAAATCAAGAAGATCTCCTAGTTAGGCAGTTACCGTCTGACTGCTGTGCACAGCAAACTTCTTCAGGGCAAACGAGTGTCTTACCACCAAACGCTTTTGCCCTCAGTTAAAGTTTGGGTAGATGCTTCACCCTCAGGGCTAGGGACTATCCCTCAATATACACACAGCAGATCCACTACACTAGACACTTCTTCCTCTAGGGAAAGCACTTTATAACTATTATGCACCTGATATGCTGCTGACAAGACCAAAGTAGTCAGTCATGATCAGACCGAGATGGAAGTTACCTACCTCTTCTGAAGTTACTTGCAGAAATAAGGAGGCAGAAAAGATCAGCCAGATCCTCAGTTCTCTCTACAATTTTTGCATTATATTCACCATTCCAAACTTCCAACATTATGGAATCTGAAGACTTTTTCTCTATTAGCAGAAATATCCTCCTATGAATGCTGAAATTAAGTTCTGGTAATTTTATTGTCGAATTCTTTACAAGTAATTTATGTTTAATGTTTGCATACACATTTTGATTTAGCTGTTTGCTAAGAAAATATTTATTAGGATTGGAAGTTTAACATAGTAAATCAAACACTTAACATTCACTGGACTTCAAACATAGATATAAAATACCTTACAAAATTTTTTATGGAATTACACAAAGCAAATGCACAGGGTTTGTCTGTTTCTACACTGAATTAATCCCAAGCCAAAACCAAAAAATAACCCCTAAAACATCACAAAAAAGGCATGATAAACTGCATTTTTGTCATTGTTGCACTGCTATGTAATAAGCCCTTTTTACAAACATTTACTTAATGTTAAAAAAATCAATTAAAAATGTATTCCATCTAAAAGAACTATTGGATTAACAGCTGATTTTTTAACTGACCTTACACCATGAAATTCTATTAATAGAGGTACCTTAGTCACTTAGTTTAAAATAGGGAGAGTAGAGATAGAAAAAAATTAACCTTTAGTAGTCTTTAATATAAAATGCACTAAATTTTCCAAAATAAGAATATTATGACACACTAGTGCCAATTTATGCTGACAAAAGCTGATATCAGCTTCTTTCTAACTAAAATTCATTTCACAAAACCTTTATATATTACATGAATATTCAAGTAAACTATTTAAAAATATTTAAAAATGCAAAAACTGAATTATACAGTGTTTCAGAGAGATGGTTAATTTGGGAATGCTGTCATGTCCAACTAAATATATTTATAGATATACTTTTTCTTATTTTTAAGACCATCATGATACTACCTGATATTGCAAGAACTCCTTGTCATTAACATTTGATATTTTTCAATGTATAACTTCAAAAAAAATGATAAGGGTTTAACACATCACTCTGTACTTTTTCATCACTGTTTCTGTGTACTGTGCGACACTGAATCACACTACTGGCTTCCCTTTGTAAAGTGCTGAGTAACAGCCAAATTACATCAGATTTAACTGGAGATGACAGTGCTCAGTGTCTTGCAAAAAATCACCATTAAACTGCTACAATCAAACAATAAAATAAAAAGTTCAGCTGAGTAGCGTGTGTTCACCAGTGTCAAATCTCTAACAAAACCCTGAAAGACTAACAACACTTTTCTTGCTGGCTGCATTCTTTATGTCCATTAGCTGCAAGGACATTAAAATATTTTATTAATGATTCAAACACTGGACACCTTCTCTGGTTGAAGGCGAGTTGCTCACTAGTTTTGGTCAAGTGGCTTTTGGGAAACTTTCAGAGCAAAATAACCCAGCAACAGGAAACTGGAATGAAAAATGCCAACCATGCACAGTTATATTACTGCAGGAATTGAGTAACACATGCAAGACAAAGAAAAGGTCAGAACATACCAAAGTAGCAATGGTTAAGAAGTTAGTAAAGTTTTCACAGTGTTTCATACAGCCTTTTACTTTAACACAAGTGCATCACTTACCACCACTATTGCTCAGACATTTTAAAACATCTCTTGGCCATGCAGATCAGTTTGAGAAGAAAACAGCAAATTACACTTCTTAGGCATTTTTAGACATTAAGTACAACTTATAATTTTATTTTTATATTCAGTCTTATCAAACAGATGTTTTCAAGATATAAGCATTTTAAGTGTTGGGCTTTAACATTCCTTCCAATTTTGTTGGATCCTGAGCGCTAAATGCCCAAAGAACTGGCCAAATATACAAAGCTAAGCTTTGTTCAAATAGCCAAGTTATTACATAAACAGAAGGTATAGGGAATTTCTTATTGGCACTCCTAAATGTCTTCCTTCCTAACCTTGAGATGATCCTAACCTTGAGATGGTTGAATTTTATTCTGTTGTTCACATACATCTTTGCCTCCTGGAAACATTACTCTGCTTGGGTGATTTATGAAGAAGTAGAACTAGACTCAAGAACACCACTGACTTTTTTTTTTTTCTCTCTGTCCAAAGAACAAAATACATATTTTTCCCCCACTTGGCAAATTCTATTTGACGCCACATCACCACCACTCAACATTAACTCGTAAAACAGACTTACTCCACTGTCAGACACAGCAGGGGAAAAATGTCCAGAGGATAAACGGGAGGCTCTTTATCAGATATAATTGCTTGCTCCTAAGGAGAGAATCCAGCTTCCCCTTAGTTATTCTTTCATAAATTAATAATTTGTTAAAATCATAGTCACAAGAACTTTAGCTATTACACAAAATTCAAGTTTAAAAAAACCAAGAATAAATTAGTTACAGCCTTGTAAACAATTGTTCATTTATGTAACATACTTGGGGGAAAAAAAAGTTCCTCTACATAATAAATCAGACAGTACAAGGCACACATCACACTTAAGAATCCAAAGTGATAAAACCAGCAGATGCCTTCATCTTCTTTGTTCGCTGGTGTAATTGTGCTATAGACACTGTAAAAATATGTAGATTTTTGTTTACGTTACAGTCATTTGAAAATATTCCATGACTGTGCTTTTTCTGGTAAAATATTTGTGCTATTTTACAGTACAGTATGATTTGAAGCTCTTGGAATGAATCTTCTCAAATGTTCTCTACAAAGCTGCCGGGGAAAAGGCCAGTTTTTCCATTTCGTTGCAGAGTACCTTTGAACCAGCCATCCTCACGTTTTTTGTGTACAAAAACAATGTCACCTTCTTTAAGTTCAAGTTCTGCTTCACTCTGAGGAGGATAGGATACCACAACCCTGTACCTGTGTAATTAGAAAAAAAACCCTTCATTTAGGTTTTTTTTTCCTTAAACCAATGCTGTAAAAAATATTCCTGTCCATGTCAAAACTTATGAAAACAGGAAACTGCCTAGAAGTGTTTGCTGAGTACATAACAACTTATAAATTAAGTACAACTTGAACAGAAAATAACAATAGCAACGTAATGAATTTAAGTCAAATATATGCATCTCCTATCAAGTTTTTTTCACCAAGATTCCTGTAAAAATACATACAATGGTTAAATAGCAGGAGAAAATTGTGAACATATTTTTGGATATAAATTTGCAGACTCTTCCACTCAGCATGACTCAGCAATAATCGAAGCATTACAGCAGTAACTGGGCATAATTTTACAACTGTATGTTTAATATGATATTATCCCAAGGAAGGCTCTTACGGAAAGGCACAGAACAAAAAGCAGCAACCAACAAAACCTACTAATTTGCATTGCTGTTTTAAATTATTTTTGTTTATCTTAGAAACTTTTCAGGATATAATGCATACCATCTTATTTGGACACAGTTGCACAATTTGTGTACTACTATATTAAAAAGAAACATTTTTAGAAGTGTTCAACTCAACAATTTTCTTAAGCACCTGATACAAAGAAGTATATTTTTTCAGTTTTTCAAATATGAGCGCATTAAAAAGAGGCTACACTCTTCTATCTCTATTTTTAAACGTGCATAACACCACTCAATCTCTTCTACCATGGTTTGAGTTCACATCAACCTAAAATTTAAGTGTTACAGCTCTGTAGACAATTGCATCAACTTCTTGATCAAGTTTTCTGATAGACATTATAACTCAGTTTCTAGTTACACAACCAATAATGCCTGCATGTTGAAATCAAGTAGAATCCATGGCTGAATGTAGAATTCAAAAGTTTCTAAGGTTAAGAGCCTTAAATGCAGTGCTAGGAGATCTGTTAGACAAAATCTAATTTCCTGTTAAAATCAGAACACTTTGCACTCATGAAGATTACATATTACTTAATAGATTAAGATAATTATTATCTCAGTAATCTTAAGATAATTTATGATCCTAATAGATTAAGATAAATTAACAATCTGATGAAAACACAAAATAACAGGATACTTCTAGTAAAGGATGGAATACCAACTATAGCTCAATACACACGTAATAATACAAGTTAATTCTGTAGTACTGAAACGGAGAAAGATACTGTATTATAGTAGTACATTCTGCTTAAGAACATATAAACCAAAAATGAAGTATGTTTATATAGTTAAAAGTATTCAGAAAAGAGTAGCAGCACTGTGTAAATAATTAAAGTCTCTTGGGAAATCTATGTATAGCAAATCATATTAGGACTTAATCAGTTGTCAAGTTTTATTTATTAGTGATTTATAAACTATGACTTTGTTTCAGTTATGACAATCCCCAGATTTCAGAGCACTGGAATTATTAGATTCATGCTTCATGGAAGTTACCAAGCCAATTACAAGATTTATTAGTGTACAGCTTCAGAATGCTCCTCATTTAACCCAGGCAGCATGGCAGATGCCTGCACTAACTTCTGCTGTGGGAAATATGGGTTTTAATGCAGACTTAGAACATAAGAAGCAAACATTTTTAATAGACTAAGTTTAATTAAGACTGTAAACTACTTGAGATAGAACAATAGCCTCTACTCAGGCAGGACAAAATAGTAAAGGATAAAGAACTGCAATAAAGCTATGAAGGACTTCTACTATTGCAATAAACCGGTTGCTTTCAGGCTGAAAATTAACCAGCGCACTACATAAGACACCCATAGCACTAGTTTTATCCAAAAGAAAGCCATTAAAAAAATGGGTTTCAAGAAAGAATACCTTACTTACCTTGCATTCTGTCAAATCCTGCTCTGTAAACATTTGACTTGAAATATGCTTGGTTTCAGTTTCTAATGCTGTTCGTCAGTAACCTCTACGCTCTCCTGAATTGATAGACTAGTTCTGTTCTTTCCCTAGCTTCTGTTGCTGCCTCCCGAGTGTTAAAACCAACAGCTTTGGAAGAACCCATCTTCTCTTTGCCCTCCCTAGAGGATCACCAACTTGCGCAGAAGTACAGTTCTCCTGAGCTTTCCATACAGTTTTGAACTCCCTCAACCCTGCAGTAATTTAGTGCTTCTTGTTAACTTTTAGCTTCCCGAATACTTTGATATCCATCTTGTAATCTAATGTCTAAAAGCACAACAGCCCTCATGTTAAAATGCTGGTTTACTATATTTTTCAATGTTTAATGAGAAGAAACCCAAAGGCTTTACACCTTTAAATCACATCTCCTTCTTCTTTTGTTATGACAAGCCATCAATTTTTTTTTTTTGCCACATTTTACAAATTCTATTTGCCCAAATAGAGGTGATCAGATCCAGACTCATCACACATTCACACAGCTGTCTACTCAGATCACCTTTGATCAGCTATGGAACAAAACCTATTTTTCCATTACCTATTTCATCATCTACAACATACTGCCAAAAGTACCAATTTCATGCAGAGTAAAAAGCTTATGCTTCAGCTCAAAAGTTCATTGCCAGGTCCCAGGAGAAAAATAATCACATTTACTAAGCATGACCTATGTTTTGGAAAAACTCGTTCGTTCCCACATGTTTGAATCTTCTAAAACACTTCCTTGTTTATCTCCCTATTCAGAATTTGCAAATGTTTTTGAAGGTCAAATCTGCACATCTTTTGTGGTCACCTAATCTACAATATTTTATATGCACCTAAGCTGCACAGTATACATTTTCTTCCTTCTATTTCTTTGACTGTCTTACAGTATTTTTCATTAATTTTCAAAATATTATCCTAATTCTTTTTAATCAGCTAGTGATAAAATATTAATATTATAAGAATAAAAGTACTTTATCTTCCCAGAAGCAGCCCCTACATTTGCCATCAGTTCTTTTGTGATATTCCTAATGTGTCTGGCTGTATCCCACAGTGCTTTTGCACTTTGTATTTGCAATTTTTTTTTTTTTTTTTGAGGAGGGGGGTGGTGGCAGCGGTGGTCTGTCTTCACGTTTCTCCATTCTACTTTTCATTTTTAATATTGGCATTTCTCACACTTTTCAGTAACATGAAAAAGATAATATCTTTCATGTGTTTCACCCTCTCTTCATTGCTTCTGTTTCACTAGACACAAAATACCGCTTTTCTTCCCAGCTATTTGTAGTTGATTTTTGGACAATTATCTGTGATTTTCCTGATCACCAAGTGGATAAAAATATTTTCTCACATGCAGATAATTTTAGCTGAGGAAAACACAGAAAGTTGGAATTACTATTATTATACAAGTTAAATTCATACTTATTATTCAACTTCTTGCTTTAGTTTCTTTTTCTTGCACTGAATTTTCACTTTTCAGCTCACTTATGCCCTGCTGCTGTGCAGCTCTCTCCTGTCTGCTGAGTAGGTGCCTTGACTCCTACAGATGATCAATGCCCATCTAGGGCAGACTGATTCTCAGCATTTAATTAACAGCATTAAATGCTGCCAGATGTGATAAAACCTGCTGCCCTCTAAAGCCTCTGGCCTGCTGACTACAAGCAGATGTTACACCAGTCATTTTGTGGTGGATAAAATCACAGAACAAAATTACTGCTGTCTTTCACTGTAACTGGATGAAGGATTCATATTATAGTTCAGGATATGCAGTGATATGTATTTAGGTTTAACTTCAGGTTTTTAACACCCTTGTGGGGTGCTGGGAAATTTACTATTATAGTGCTGTATATTTACTGTAAAACTTAAGGCTATTTAATCAATGTTCCCCTCTAAAAGAGAAAGCTCATAAAAAGAGCTTGAAATATTCTTTTACCCCTTGTCATGGAAAAAACTATACCCCTCAGATAAACAAATTACTGTGTATTCATAGCATAATATGGCTCCCTCTGGGAATTGCAGAGTTGGGTCTATCTTTATAATGAAAAGACAGTGATCCTTGGCTTTGTCAGTGCTGCATCAACACAAAAAAATCACACAACTTGTGTCTTGGCTAGAGAATAAGAAGAAATGACCAAACACCACTGCAAAATCTCAGGTGACAAGAATTCTCCAAACCGCTACAAACTGGAAGCAAGGCTTGGCTGAAATTTACGTTTAACTTCTCTGCTCCTTCTACACAAGGAACATATGAAAGACCATGGACCACAGTGAGCAAACAACCCAGTTCACAGAAGAGTGAATATAGGAATGGGAACTACAGAGAAGACCTGCAACAGTAAGATGGAAGGGAGTGTCATCACCTTCCCTTCCTTTAGCGAAATCGCCACTGGTATTAAGTATCCATCTGTAAATCCGTGTCACAAAGAGCTTGTTTGCTATCCAACAAATCAAATGCCCATCCATTTATTCTGTATGATAGGAAACAAGTTCACAATTTTTATTTCCAATTTTCTGTAGAACATACAGGAAAAACATACTCTAGGACAACTTGCAATTCTAGTGAATGAAGAAACAGTGGGATTAGAGTAAAAATGTGATATTGCATATCTTAAGGGAAGCAAAGGGTTTGGGGAAAACTCCATATCCAAAACAGGAACATTTCAAAGCATTTTCAAGTGCTTTCCAGAGTTGAGCAAGCTACTTTTGCTCCTAATTCATGCAGAATAATCAGCAGAACCTGACTCCTAAATCCTCTAGTCACCTTTGAAAATAAAACTTGAACACTAACAATTACACTGCAAAGCCAGAGCCAGAATAGAAAGAGTACTGCTTCTTTTTCCAGTCGGATTATAGCCTGTGATTGGAATTGCGATATGTAAGAGCAGAATAATCTTAGCAGGAGATTTCTCTGTTATTCAGCTTTTTGTTGAGCTTATCCTCAAGAGTATTTTCCTCCTCAACCCCAAATTTTCACTGAAGATACTGTTGCATCATCAGTATGTTTCTTACCCACCCCTTCTTCCAGACTCATGAAGATTAATCAACGCTTATAAATTACTTTGAAAATACTGAGTACAATGTAAGTAGCAAGTATTATTAAGCAACATACTTTAAGCAATTTGGCCTAAGGAAATGGAAACGTGACAAGAGAACATCAGCAGGAAAAACATTAACCCTGCCCTGAAAAGGACTAAGGGAACCCAGATGAAATTCTGTCTAGCTACACTGACCAAAATGGAACAATTCTGCAGGACTACCAGGGAGAATGATCTTGTGGTAGCACTTCTTTGGTAGCAATTATCACTTAAATAATAGTAAGGATACAGAGATATAGTAAAAAGAATGTTTGAGTGTATGTTATTATAAGATCAATAAAAATATACAGCATCATTTTCTGTAAGTAGTTCTGAGAAAAAAATTTCCATCATGGAAGTGAAAAAACTACTTTTTGTGAGGATGCAAATAGCTTTACACAGATAGCCACTGGTCATGCCAGAATGAATTTGATATTATTTTCACATTCAAAGTATAAAAACATATTACAGTGCCAAACAGACTTACGATAATGTGAAAATAAATGATGTTATTCTTACAGAAAAGTCTTTCAGATTTTATTTTCCATCTGTAAGTGTAAAACTACTTCAGAAATCCAGTATGAAACAGAAATTTCCTGCAAGGAAACTGCATAGAAACAGTAATAACCTTTTAGAAAATATTAAAGGTATGACAGAAGTAAAATAAAAGACAAAGTAGAAACTTACATACTGTCTGGCTCTTACTACAGGAATATAGCTTAAGATCAATGGGCCTCTGGAAGTAACAACGGTATGCCCACACACCATGAGTTAATAGTATCAGAACAAAGTCTACAATAGTCGGCACGAATCAGTTCAGTCCTACAGCTGTTAACATTGCAACTCCACATTTTTTTTCTGTACACCACAATCCTGCAGCTACTGCAAAAGAAATCCTATGACACTCCTCATACTGCTTGTCTACTACCAGGAATAATGAAAAGAGACAGGAGTTAGAAACTGCCACTTTCTTCACAGTCCATGCAATCTACTGAGGACTTGGAAATTTGAAAATAGTAGGTGGACACAAAAGAAGTGATGGAACTTTAAAGCAACTGCCTGGCAGTTTCAGAGTCCAGACAACTATGTGTTTTTCAGGCTCACTTGCCAGGACACAGAGGCTGCCCTAGAGCTTGCTATGTACAGTGCACAGTAATGGGGCATTTGGGTAGTAAAAGTATCTTTACAGCAGCTCAAGAAATCACATATTAAGCTTACTCATCGATAAGGATCTCATTCACCATATATTTAGGTTGGCAGTTATGCACTTCTAATAATCTTAAAGGACTAACCTGATATTCATAAATCCAAGAATATAACGTGTTCAAGTTTTGCCAAATAGGAGGCCTATTTTATCTACCTCAGTTCTCATATCAAACCTGTGATCACCGTATTTGAGTGTCTATTCATTCCAAAACCTCAAAGTAACACAAAAAGTAAACAAACATGAGTGTTGGTTGATAAGCATATAAAGCATTTTTTAAAAGTTTCATCTTGCTACAAAATCTCAGCATTTTAAAGCAGTTCTAATATACACTGCAAGTGTCAGAAAGTAGATTTTTTTTTCTTGGTTTGCCTGAGTCTAGCTGTGTAGGATAATTTACCTTTCACAGACAAGAGGCCTGGATTCATTCAGGACCGGACCCAGGGATGAGCAAGGCTGCCGAGGCGGTGGTGCTATTGGAATAGAGGAATCCAGGGAACTTGTTTTCCGATGCAGTGTCTCCTGTGCCAGCCCAGAGACCTCACTGTCGGTGGGACAGGATCCAGCTTTGCTGTGACCACCTGTTGATGGAAGCTCTGGCCCGACTGCACCTTGCAGGGCTAACTCTGCAGCTGCCTGCTCAGCCTCCAGTGTTGGTGATGCTGGAGGTGACAATCGGGGCTTGCGTTTAGTTGATGCTCCAGAAAGCAGTTTCAGCAAACCTTTTTTTTCTTTCTGTAAACCAAAAGCAGTGCCTCATTTTAGAGCATTTTAGAACAAAAGCCTCCTGTGAAGACTTGAACACTGTCTTCTGACAGATGGCATCATGATCAGAGAGGACTTGGTAAATTATGAGGAGATATTTGAGATTGTACAAATTACAAAATATAATTATGAAAATTATAAAAGAGGAAGATAATTATTAGAATTCTAAAGAGAAAAACAGTAAGTAATTTAGACCATAAACCGGCTAAGTCCTTTCGCTTAGTTAAGGCTTACCTTAAAAGCCAATGGCACTGGCCCAAAAGGTTGTCTAGAAAAAGGAGTGAGGAGTTAAGATTCCCACAATGGGAATCTAAGTAGTAAAACATTTCGTTAATGTGGAAGTTTCTAGGAAGGCATAAAGAGTCATTTTAAACCAAGGAGGGAGAAAAGTCTGCCCTGGAGGCTGCTGTTTAGATAAGTGTCTTTTATTTATCCTCCCTCAGTAAAGGGAAGACCTTCATGATTTAACAGAAATTTGCCAAAAGGGGAATGTATTGTGTTTTGCTGCTCTGCTAGAGGGGAGAATTGTAAACATTCTTTTTGCTTGTCCAGACAGGAATCCCTGAAGACTATTACTTACCCTGAAGAGAATTATTTAAGTAGCTTTTGTATTTCTTGTCTGTTTTTTAAAGGGGTGTGGCAGTGATCTTCTTACCAACCCTTTGACTGAGTGAATTTAGTGCTTATGAGAGGTGCCAGATTGTAAGCCCTGGAGACAAAAATAAGCTATTTAACCACAGAAAGAGAAAAGCATGAGCAATCTGAGATTTTTAGTATAGTTTGGGATGCAGTGGAATTGGTGAACTGTGAATGAAAAATCCTCGGTCCTTCTTCCAAGTCTCCAATAACTTAAAGCTAGTTCAGCAAAGAACTGCTGTCTAGCAAGTGGGAAAGAAAAAGAGAAGCTCAAAAAAACTAACAGTCCAAATATGTTAGCATCTTTAACCTTAAACTATAAGTTTTCTAAAAGCCCTGCCTAAGGGCACCTCAGTCTGATTTCAGTGGCTATGGCTAAAGCAATTTTAAAACAAAGTTCTAAGTACCCCCATTCAACAATAATCAACAAAAGTAATTAAAAAGTGGGTGAGATTAGTGTACAGCCTATGATTAAAACTTTCATAAACTTCATTAAGGAGTGCATGTGGCTGAAGAGTGGTAAGGTAAAGTCTAAAACATTTGAGATGTAAAGAAAGTTGTCAAAAGGAGGAAAAAAAATTATAACTACACCCCAACTGTAAAACAAAACCAGTTAGAAAGTTGGAGGAATGTTTCTGCCTACAATATATATAACATAATCACATGGCTTGTTGGACAGTGAGAATGAGTTTAGACACAGAGGAAAACACTTCAAATAGAAGGAAGGAAAGCAGAATCACTACAGACTCTACTGGTCGACAGTTAGAAAAGACAGTTACGTGCTTTTTTATTTTTGTCCAATAAACACTGCTGGTAATATGTTTTTCTTAATCTCTCAGTGTGTCTGCTTAAAAGGAAGGCAACCTAAAAGAAAACTGATTTTCACTAAATATTAGGTTTATTTTATTAGACTGAACTTTTTATGTTCCCACAAGTTCATGGTGGTTTTTTTTCTTTTTTTTTTTTTTTTTTTTCCATTACAGGCTTTTTAGTTTACAGATACTTACTGATAACATTTGCTAAACATACAACTTTCTAAAGTATTCAGGAAACTGACTGCAGGTAAAGAAAACCAAAATACTTAAAATTCCAAAAATTCCAACAGTCAATCTAATAGTTCTTCTGAACTTCATCCATTCACCTTTTGTTTTTCCTGCTTAAGGCATGAACCTGCTACCCTGTATTAGCCCTTCTCCAAGGTCTGCTCTGTATTTTACCCATCCTAAATTACTCTTGTATGGCCCAGAATAAATTTGCCCATAGCTGTAGTCACAAAACAGCTGCCTGAGTTTCAGGCTCAGTCTTAAAAACCTTACAATGCTGCTACTCAGCAAATTTAAGAGATCCATATTTTTTTCTTACAAGTCTGCATGATGAAAATGGGAGAATTCAAGGGAATGATTTTATTCTCTACCCACCTTGCCATCCTTGTCTGCTTTACTGGCAGCAGCATTTCCACCAGCTGCTAAAGCACTCTCTGGAGATGCAGGAGCTCCAGGGTGAGTGTTTACAGTTCTTCCACTAACATCTCCCTCCAAAGATGAAGCAGCAATGTTGGGAGAATTCAAAGAAGCTGCTGCACATGCCAGTGGGATGGTTGAGCGGTTCACATTCACAGCCGTAACATATGCAGCAGTATTTGGAAGCTGGGGCTGGAGCTGCTGGGAGGCAACAGAGTGGTGGGGAATGATCACAGCTGCAGGAATAAGGCATGTTGGACTCTGTGCTTGTATGGGTGTGACTGCTGCCGTAGGTCTTTCTTGACTGTGTGCAGCAACTAGAACAAAAGCATAAAATGTAGGAGATTTCATGTTTTCACAAGACACACAAAGTGAGGTAGGTACAGTCACTGTGTTACAGCGGATCAGGCATAAGAAGCTTCCTTCCTACCTTTGTAACTTCCATTTATATTACTGTAAGGACATCTTACACAGCATCAAATTTATCTCACAAGAATAAAGAAGTAGCATATGCTACCATACTTGCACCAGTTTGCAACAGAAGAATAACAGCACTGCAACTATTGTGGAGAAATTCAAGCTGCTAAGCAAAATGCTTCACATACAGACAGAGATGCAAAGTGAAGATTACATTTTAGTTCATAAGAGCTAGCTAAATACTGCCTGGGACTTGTTCGTTCCTTTTAATATGCTGTGTAGTTGTCAGGGCACATAAAACAAAGTTGGAAGAAACACTCCTTATAGAAGCTGCTAAAAATATAATTGGAATGTTTTCCCTAAACTATTCACAAAATCCACAACAGATTTAGTGGGTCTTTTAAACAATAAGTACAGTGGCAATTACTGCTATGAGTGGTTTCTCTGAAAATGTAAGCTATTGTCTCTTGGGATGTTTAAATATGGAAGGGGATTTACTCATACCCCTGTGAAATAAAAGGAACATCTACACTGGAAGCTGGAGAATAGCACAGGGCTGAATACACTAACCTGGGCTCCAGCCTAGCTGCAAAGCACAGAGCTCTGCATAAACTAATTTACCCTTTCCAAGAAGCAAAATTGCTATGATAGTTATATGGTCAACCATACATGCTTTTGGATCATTTCAACAGCTTGGGTATCTCTGTACCACTGGGTGGTATGAAGTGCAGACATCTTAACTGAATAATGAGGCAAAATGCAGCATTCCAGTGCTGCCCAGCCTCTTTCCTTCAAATACTCTGAAACTTAGTATCTAAGGAGGGGTCATCCCTCTAGCTTGGTGCATGTAGGTCTCAAACATATCAATTCACTCTGATTTTTCAGATACTAATTAGAGTTTGGGGCTTGTTATAAGTGATATCCTGGAATCAAGCCTCCAGCACTTGCTCTCTTTATCCTGCTCTCCACAAATTCCCCTGGTAATTTGGTTAGATTGCATCAACAGTGTATTAGAGAAGACCGACAAAGTTCACAAATTTGACATAACAATCCAACAGTATTATAACCAATTACAATCTCTATGATAAGAAACACAAATTCTTTCTTAAAAAAAAGCACCACTAAATGCTATGTCTATTTTTTGGTACATAACCTCTTCCCCTGTAGCAGACCCTTCCTATGTCTGAGTACCATGAACACTTCAAAAATGAAGATAGAGAGAGTGCAGCAAGATTTTTTGTAACAAACAATTATTAACGCTGCCTTCTGTTCATGAGACAAAGTCAGTTTTCTTACAAGTAGCTGCTATTCTTCGAGATATGACTATACTTACATGCAATCAGTGGAGTACAAACATGGAATAGCTTTCTGGTTTTGTTTTCTTATCCCTGATGGAATCCATAGGAAAAATGCTTCAAGTCACCCTATTTTCACATAGTTCATCCTTTAATGAAATAGGCAGAATATACATTTTCTTCTCAGTTCCTTTCCGTCAAAGAATGCATACACCCTCAGGGAGGGTGATGTCAAGCAATGTCTCACTAAGATCATTTGAATAAGTGTCCTCGAAGTTCTGAGCTAAACTGAAACTGAAGTACAGCCCTGCAAAATGCAGCATCGATCTGTGAAGCCTCACCAAGAGAGTAAGACTCAGCAAAGGTGCTAGGGAAAGCTCAAGATGATCACATTTCAGATGCTGACTACAAAGTTCTCTGTACCATTTGAACATAAGCCATTATTGCTTTAGTTCTCAGGCCCTTAGATGGGACAGATCTGTACTTGTGACCAAACTGTACACCTTTACACCACAATCCAATGCTAAGTTCTCTGTGAAGAGAGTGCAGCCCCTTTGATTTTTCCATTTTGGACCTGAAAAGTTGGTGGGAAGTATGTTGTCATGTCTTCCAGCTGAATGAAACTGCAAGAGCTTATTCATCTTGACAGCGGTGCAGAGATGCGGGGACAGAAAGGCCTCCGGAGCCCACATGAGCCTTCTCCTCTGTGCTGTCACTTGCAAACTTCTAGGCAGCTCAAAAGAATGATTTAGAGTAGAAACCACCTATGTCTGAGAGGCAGGAAAGTACAGATGCTTTGCTTAGTTTCTCTTACCAGCTGCCAATAGCACCTGGTTATTTTTATTTAAAGGTAGAGAATAAAGTTGTTACAGAGGACTATCACATCTGTTCCAGCGTAAAATCAGACTGCAGGAATATGGGGCCAATTAAGAAAATAAAATATCTAAAGACATATGTACATATCCTACCTCCAAAAGCAAACCTGGTGCTGACATCTGAACATGCTCAGGGTCTTTTAGGAGATGCATGACTCTGAACAGGGAGTGCGCTAATTCATGGATCTTGAGATCATAAGAAACAGTCATCCTTAAGGGGATAACAGAGAATACCATTTGCATCTTTTGCTTTCTCTTCTACTCTGCCAGTAAGAATTTCGTGATTAAAAAAAGCCTTTGTCATGACTCTCTCAGCCAAGAGATCTTAGGCCCCAAATTCAAGGCTGAAAGAGGGAACACTGGGATAGTTTGAAATGGAGGGTTTGTTTTTTTTTTTCTTTTTTTTTTCTTTTCTTTTGATGCTCTAGGAGCAACTGGAACAGATTAGGCTCCAGTTGTGTGGTATTTTCCTAGCCTGGCAAATCCACAGAGGAGTGCATGGATTTGGTAAACAAAAACTCCTAAAAACACCACTATCAATCTTTTTGGATCTGGGTTTAAATAACAAGGAGGCATGTTTCACTATGATGTGGCCTGCCCCAGACAGTAAAGGCAGAGTTATACTTGTCAGAAATATAGAATTTTATGACATAGATTGTATGGATCTTGAAGCCAGTATAGCCTTAGTGTTTCAGAGTCAAAGCTGAAAGAAGTTGCAGTCAAGGTTAGAGAACAAACTGGAATGCCTAAAGGACCAACCCTGAGTCAGAGACCTGAAAAAGAAGAAGGAATGAATGCTAAAGGTCTTCAAAGATATTAGGAAATAATTTAAAAGTGAATGCTAAATCAGAGCAATCTGTAGCTGTTATGCAGTTAACACGAAAAAATAAGCTATGACTCAGATATTCTTATCACTTTTATTACTATAAGAATTGCATATGAGTGGGGAAGCTCAAAGAATGTCCCCATCCCAGATACTGCTGGAATAAAAAAAATTCCACCTAAAGTACTTGTATATAAATTCCTAACAGTAGGAGTACGTACATACACACAGTTGCTTGAGGAGAATAATAAAAGATTCAACTATTCAGAGAGATATATTGTCATTCCAGAAAGCGTTCAACTCTAAAAAATGACATAAAAAATACCTTAAAAAAACCCCAACACATATTTACACATACCTTGACTCCAGCCACTTGCCCAGACAGATCCTACAGTTTGTCTACCACACATAAAAAGCTTTATTTTATTTTATTTTATTTTTTACCTGTTCTAACTGCATTGCGAGCCTGGTTGACTGTCATTTGTCCTGTCACGTGCATAAGGACCTTGGTTTGCGGACTAGTTTGGATATGTGCTGCAGAAACCACAGCTGTGGGTACTGTGCTGGAGTTCACTGCCACACCATTCCCCTGGAGCTTCTGAGATGTTCCACTAGCAGTGGAAGGGCTGACCATAGTTACCACTCGTCCAGTTTGGCCAGCGGTAGACATGGGAACTTTTGTTTGTGATGCACTTGTCACTGTCCTGCCAAAATTAAAAGCAAAACACTAAAACACAACTGAAAAAAGAGCTAGTTACTAAAACCTGCAGGTCTTCTATTATCCAATTTTAGCATTACATACAAGAACAGAATCATTTTGGACTTGAAACTAGATAAACTATTTAGACACTTGTATAAAAATATACCTTGTAACTGGAGCCACATAATTTCCAGGAAAAACACCAATCTTGCTTGTATGCATGGAAGTTCCCTTGAACCAGCCATCTTGACAGCGTTCAAACACTAAGAACATTTCTCCCTTCCGCAGTTCCAGTTCATCTTCTTTTCGAGGAGTGTAAGGGTATATAGCAATATACCTAAAAAACAGGAAAGTAGATGCAATTGATAAACCTAAAACAATTGAAAACATCACTTGTGTTTTCTGGCAGAGAGAGTTCAGTCAGAGATGAGAAGGCATGGCAGAAAGCGTTATGCATTGGTCGATCCATCATACTGCTACAATATTAAAACAAGTTATGGCAATATTAAGGGAAACAATGACCTTTAAGACTATCCCCCTAACTGTACTTTAATGTAATGTACAATACTTCTAATAATACTATCCATTTTCTTAATTTAGTGAACTTAATTAAATAGGTGTTTATCAACTACAGATCCCAGCATATCCCACCTTTCTCTCCCTACACCTGCTTCTAGTATCACTTACACTTTGTAACATGCCAACTTCTTTTTTTTTTTTTTTTTTTTTTTTTTTTTTGGAAGGATGGGGAGCATGGAGAAGTTCTGTTAGTTGAGAGTGAAAGATCAGTATCAGAACTACTTTTCAAATTGCAAAATTGGAATCTCCCTGTGCAACTGCAGTGCCAAAAAAAGGTATGTTACTAGAACTTGAAGGCTATGGGTAAGGTAGGTAGCAGTTACTCACTTGTAAAGTTTATTTCCCCTTTTTCCTTCTAAGCAACATTAATGTATAATACAGCGCATCTGAAATGATAGCAAGAGTTCAGAAACATTTTGCGTTTTTCTTTTTAAAAACACAGTCTTAGAAAAAAAAAAAAGTAAAAATAAAACTGAAGCTCCTGCAGTTGCATGCTGGAATATTCCTAGGGAAGTCTTCAAATAAGATTGCACAGTTTCCTATTATCACATTAAAAAGCGATAGTGTTTTAACCATCACAGTGTTCTATTTTCTGCCACAGTTTGAATGTAAGAAAACTGTTTTAACAGTTTATATAAAAATGTTTATATAATTATGGACCCAGACCTATGGGAAATAGCATTCTAATAAATCACTTTTTCTCAAAAAGAATATAATTTTCACAAGAGGTAGCCAATTAGGGTAGATGGGTAGAATATCTCCTTTTTTGAAAAAGGATCCACAACTACTTGCAATGCTAGTCTTTCCCACTCCCCTTGTAACCCCAAGGATAAAAAAGCAGCTTTACAAAACATTCTTTCGCCAAAATTGTCTCTTGTGCATAGTAAGGATAGCATTATCTGTATGCTTCTCCTTTTTGCTTTCTATTTTTGTTCCTTGCTGTCCACCCAGGAAACTTTGCATTACCTGCAAAAATGCTTTAAAAGCAATATAGGTACCTGGTAAAGCAAGTCCAAAATATGCTTTAAAGGCAACATATGACACACTGGCAACAAAAGGCTTCACTGGCATGTGATTTAGGGGTGATCTACAAAGCCACATACTCTATGGGAAAGCAACTGATGTGCTTTAATTGGTGTTCATTAACTTCCCTTTTAGTTAAATCATTCCAAATTTCATTAGTATCCTCGTATAGAGCAACCCTTTGAAGATGGAGGATGGAAATAAACGAGATGGGAACTTGATTAACTGCACTAAGCCCAATAATCCATAAGAAGCAGTGTTAAAATGCTTGACACGAAAGAAACAGCCCAAATCCAGATGCACCTGCTATACAAGAAGGGTGCTCTTTTGGAGTGGGAGGAAACCTGGTGGGAAGATAAAAATAAAGACACAGAACAAAAGCGGTCCTTGCATTATTCAAATATGTCCTGTTAGATGGTTCAGCCACTCCTGATTTTTATTTTTTCTTTTATCGTTCTTATTCTCCAAGCTGCACACAAAGAAGTTTCCAAGAACAAAAATGTCGTCAGCAGCAAGTTAATATACAAAATATTTTCACCCAGAAGGATGACACACGTTTGCTTGCGTTACAAGTACGAAGACATAATGCTAACTAGCAGCTTTCTGCCTTCATTCCAAATTGCTATCCACTAATTAAGTGAACTGTAGAATCTTCAGTCAAATTTCAATTGCAACTTACACAAGCAGTCTGACAATGACATGCTAATATAACTGTCTAAATGAAATACAGCACTTTCTGTGTTTTGGCATAGGTTATTCCATATGAGAATAGCCTTTTCATACCTTACGTAACAGAAAACGTTGAATAAATTCACTCCAGTATTTGCCACTTGCAAGTTACGCAGTCTTCATCACTAACTCAAGGATTCATTCATTTTCTGCATGATAAATACTTCATATTTTGATGTGAGTCCTTTCTATACACAGCAACAGCTGATTATATTTATCTCAGACATAAATAACCCTCAGTATGAAGGCTATTTGGGGAGGTCACCTTTATGTATGTTTTGTTGCTTTTGTTCTTAGTCATATGCTTGACTTTCTGGGAATTGTAGCAGAACATAGCCAACTGGCATGATATAAGTATATGTGAAATTATTGATCTTGTTCCATATTTCTGACTGGTTTCAATTTTACTTACACACTTGGACGAGTTTGTGGTCGTAAATGTGCCATTTGGTCAGTTGATCCTGATGTAGGCCTTTGTATTACACCTGCAGACTGAGGTCCAGAAGAGGCCGATGCAATGATTGCGGCAGACAAGAGAGGTGGTGGCGGAAGTGGGGGATTCATATTCTGATTTTATGAGAACAAAAAAAAATAGCAACAGATGATCAATAGTGTTTGATTAATTGAATCAGCTGCAAAAAAAAGTACGATATTCTAAGGAAATGGGAAAAAACCAGCTGAGTTCAGTATTCCTTTACCTACTGGTACAATATAACTGGAGAGTTAGGTTTGTCTGTGTTTCTCTTTTTCCAGTTTAAAATCTCGAAGTCTTGGCAGCTAATTAAGCAAATGACAAGCAATTTCTCAGCACAGGAAAAATGGAAAGCATTGTTTGTAATTATAACATCTTTAGGATAGGATTCCACAAAAATTCAGAAGCCTTCCAGGAGGTAGATTTTGCATCCTACTGCTGACTGTACTTCAAAACATGATTGTTTTTGTAACCTGAAGCTGAGACATAATATACAATTCAGCAGCAGTACACCCAAACCTACCTCTTCTGGGGGAAATTTTCTTTTGATGTATGGGTTACAAAAATGAGCACAATATGAGACCATAGTCACTGAGCTATTGTTACCCCTTTCTCTTATGCTTCTAGTTTAAAGAGTTAGGTTTTGAAATTCAGTATTATCAGATTGGTAATCTTTAACAAACACCCCAGTAAAAAGGCACAGTTCCTTTACAGGGAGATCGTAACGGGGGTCCTGCCTACAGGCTTCTATGCCTTTTGAGAATCAATGGAGCAATTGTTACCTTATGCGCTGTAAAACCTCAGACAATTCTTTAGGACCTTGTGTACTGACACTCCTGGGAAAAGTCTCTCACAAAAGGAGAACTTTTCCTTCCCTGCTTCCAAAAGTAATTATTTGTGTTACAACGCACACAAAAAGATTAATAAAAAACCTCCAACATTTGAAAATGCAAAAATTAATTTCAAACATGATCTTCAACTTAACACAATCCTTTAATACTGAAACAAAACTCTAAACCACCGCATTTCAGGTTTAAAACCCACATAACAAAACCATAAATTAACAAAATGTCCTGAAGTACCGCCTGGCTGTTCCAGTACATCAGCATATGAACACACAGCATTACATTATCAGTTTGGAAAATATATAATTGAAAGTCATTTTAATTCCCCTCAAACAGCCTACTTCTAAAGGTTGTTTTTTTTTGTTTTTCTAAACAAAAACCTATAAGGAAAATAAGTTTTACTTCTACACTGTGTGATTATTACCTTGCTGCATTTGGTGAAAGTGTTAATAAAAAGACAGCTCTCTGAACTAGTCTTAAAGTCAAGACACAGTGAAGAACTGCATGATTAAAAGCTTTCAAATCTAGAGAAAACTGATTAACTCTTATAATTTTCAGTCAAAATTCTCATGCTTAGTTATGATATAAATTGCATGGTATATTGTGAAATATTGCTGGTTTATTTAAAGCTTTTTTCCTGATTGTACATTAAGAATTTCTTAAGACCAAATAGGTGTCCTGTATCCAACACAAAGCAGACATGACCTGCTGGAGAAACATCATTGTGTGCTTTGATACTAATAGTTGAGTTATTTACAAGAATGCCAATCACATTTGCTTTACATTCTAGATCCCCATCCATCCAACAATCTTTTAAAATAAGTTGCTAATTCATACTGAAATACCAACATTTCTCCTTCAGTTGCTTTACAGCAGAAGTTATCTCCCCCTTCCAGTCAGCTTCAACCAATGTCTTAGCTGAATCCAAGCTGAATGTGAGCATCTAACTTTTAGGCAACCTGTCTATAGAATATAAATTCAAATCTTTTTTTAGCCATCTAGATTCCTTTATACATGGTAGAACCTGTAAATCCACATGAGGAGATGATTAGCTGGAAATCTTTAAAATTAAACCTATTCATACACAACATCAAGGTTGTCATGATTGCACACTTCCTGCATCTCTAAAGATATAAATGCTGGGTGTTGTATTTTTTTCTTTTGAACATACAATATACATTTAATTTTTAGCTGCAATAAAGGCACCTTCCCAGCTCTATTTTATTCTTCTGTATTCAGGTTCTGCTCCCCTCCCCGTGTCTATTACTATGGTAATAGTAATAGAAACCTGCAGTAGAGCCACAGCCCAATTAAACTCCTAAAGACTTGGCAAGTACTTAGAAATCTAAATAGACTACCTGATAGTCTTTAGAGGACTAACGTTCCTCAGCTTGCACTGCTGCAACTTGATAAAATAGATCCAAATGCTCTAGCCAAGTTTTCAAGAAGTCTTCTGGCATGTAATCATTTTTCTAGCTCTTGAGAAACATACCTACCTCCAGAGCACAAGCTAGTTTTGATGGTTCCCATATTCAACATTCTGTGAAAGAATATATGCAAACCTCATGTGATTTAATACAATATGCTTATCAAATCAATTAAGAGTATTTTTATTTTAGGTAGTTGAGGGGGAAAAATTGAAAGTTTCTGCAACTACTTTTCAGGCAAGTGTACTTTCAAGCATATAAAACAGCAAATAAGTGATAATTTATTTTTTTTAATTGGAAGATGAAACATTACCTAATTTGATACTTAATTTATGTAAAAACTTCAAATAGTACCTATACTTATGCCCTAGAAACACATATGTATTACTAAGTTTAAATATCATTAGGCTGCATTCCTGTATCAGTCAACGGAAGATCAATAATCAGTTCATCCAAAGAATAACAAAAGGCACAGCAGTGAAAAAAACCCCATTCGTTAACTGTCTTCACTCCCACAAGGTCTAGGACAAAATATATGACTTGCAAAACCCCCTGAAGGCTAACAAATTAAGGGTCATATTTAACAAAATTCCTGAACTATAAATATATGTTATCAAAACAGGCCTCATACAAAACCTCATTTCTTTCATCTGCTTCCTCTTCCCAATAAAAGTTGAATTTTTGTTGGTTAAAACTCAGACAGTTCTCATTTAAACCTCCTCCTGACTTACTTATGCTATTGAATCAGCTGCAACTACATGAAAGAGAGCTAAATGTCATCAGTATACTATAACCCTCACAGCTTGTGCCTCATTAATAATAATTCAGACTACCTTGTATATTTTAACATAGGGGAGCAATTTTTTTTATGTGTGTGGGCAAGAGAACAGGACCAGAAAAAACAGGGATTTTTAAATTTTTGAAACCTTCAGCACGTAAGTGAATGTAAACCACCCAAATATAGACCACCTATCTCTGCTAGTTAAGTCCACATACCAAGACAACTTTTCAAAGTCAACATATTCAATCTGCAGAAGTAGCAATATGGATATCTAGGTCAACTGCAGTCCAATATACTTTTAACTTCTCAAGAGACTGTAAAGACAGAATGAAAGGAAGGTAAGTTATCTGTCGTTGCTACATTCCCTTTTTCTTCTGCTGCTTTTGAACGTAACTCTAACTTCGCTGTGGTGTATTTTGTCTCTGTTTTTCCCATATCATGGTTCAAATCACATACTTCCCTTAAGAGTTTTTTCAGCAAGATCTATGGCAACTAGATCTCCTCCATTAGATAACTACCTTATAAATTACACCCAAGAATTTCCTCCCAAGTAAATGAGCCTTACATAATTGTACGTGCATACTTTCACCCAACAACTACTGAACCTGACATCTGCTATTTATATTTTATAAAGAACTTCAAATATACTAAGCACCTATAAGGTTCAAAAATGCCAGTGGCCAAGAAGAGCAGACCGATTAATGCCCCCATTAAGGGCAAAGTTGTGGTTTGAAGTCCCAGAGAACAGTGCAAGTGATAATATCACAGTCAAAAGCCTCAGCTGTGAGAAGTTTGTCTCAGTTCATAGCTTCTTCAATTTCAAAGAATCGAACCTTAAAACACAAAACAAGAATTAATGCTGCCAGCTAAAGAACTAGGCTAAAGAACTGCTGCCGTAAAATAAAACTTTAAAATAAATTATCACAGCTTTTCTGAATGCAAATTAAAATTTGCTTAAGTGATACAAGCAGCAGATAGCATATATGGTTACTCGACAAAAGTACTCTCATTCCTAAGTCTTATTTGTGTCAATTTTGGCTGCAAATTTGGAAATTACTTACTTCATACAACATTTGGTGCCAAACAGCATCTACAAAAGATTATTATGGACAAAATAAAATTAATGCAATTGGCATTTTTTGAACCACCATAATATATCCCAAAATAACAATGTAACAAACTAAAATGTGATCCTATACATGTACACAGATAAAAGACTCACAGGCTCCTTTGGGCTAGGAATTAATTTCAACTGTCTTAGAGAAACTTGCTACCCAACAAGACAGCTCAAAATATCTCCTCTTAACAATAAAAAAAGCCATCTTTCTCACAGAAGATAAGACACTAGCTTTTCTTTGCTTCTAGAGTCAGGACAGATAAACGTAGCAAAGATGCATAAATTCAGGATTACTGTAAATGACTATGTCCTTCTCTTCTTCACTGATGGGGAATCATGCTCATCTTCTCTGATATCTTCCTTCTCCCTCAATCTGAGTTTGGCATGAAGTAAAACTAGTTGTATAAATGGCTTGCTCTCAAAGAACGATCAATTACTTTAAATAGTATTATAAACACCAAAACGACTGACAGGAAGAAGATCCAATTAAACCATCTTCATGCTAAAGAGAAACTCTCCCTGTTCAATCCAACTCCCTTGTCATTTGCTTAGTATTCAGAAATGAAGAAAAAGCTAAAGGGAGAAGCTGAGAGAAATGCAGGACTTTATACTTACAAAAGCAAAAAATACAAAAGCAAAAGACTTAAGCCAGCCACTTCTGATGTATTAAATAATACGATCACAATTGTTCCATAGCTTAAAATTAATGCTCAGAACGTTAGGGAGGGTATTTCCAGAAGGGAAACGTCTAGAGAAACAAGAACACCACTTTGTCTCTTGACCTGTCAGAACCATTTTGCACATTTCTAAAATTAAGACAAGAGTTTATGAAGCAAGAGGAAGAGTGGACGTAAAAGACACACTTCACAGTCTGTGACTATAAACTGCATCATCATCTAATATAATCTATAATAAAAGAGCACAGGAACGACCTGACTGTAGCCTGAGCTGCCAGCTTGTATTTTAGTCATGCTGAAAACAAGTCAAGAAGAAACAGAACATTATGTACAGAAGGTTATTGACTTTTAAAGAGGGTGGCAGAGAATAATTCAGATTCTCAATGGGAATTATATGCCTAATTGGAAACATAACCAGGAACATGGTTATCACAAAGAGAAAGTAGCACTCCAGGATACAGGACGATCATGTGGCAGGAGTTTCACTCCATGCTGCACTTAGCACTGTAATTTAATTCCTGTGGGTGCCAATGGTGAGATTGCTTTTGAACAAGCTTATGCAGCTAAAGCACCCGAGGTGGTTTAATGACTGCACCAGCACCAAAATAAAGTATTTTTCCGTGTTGGCATCAAAGAAAGAACTACTGATTCTTAATAACTAACAGAAGTGTTTGTTACTGAGAGGAAAAAAAAAAAAGAACTTCTGACAGACCTTTTGAAATTATGCTTTGAATCCTGCCTACCCCATCCTCTCCAAAACATATCTCAGCCACAAATCAAATCAATCACTCAATATTTGCAGCATATATGTTAGCTAGACTTGTATTCTGACCAACAGCACAAACGATACCAAAAGTGGTTTTGGTTGCTCAGTTCTCACAGGTATTTTCTGAAGGACAGGATGAAAGAAGTATAAATGATGACATGGATTAGTATATAAGCAGCTAATTGTTTCTAGTATTAGATGTATACCTCATATGCAAAAAAAGGACCTGGGGAGCCTTCCTGGTGGACACCAAGTTGAACATGAGCCAACAATGTGCCCTACCGGCAAAGAAGGGTAATGGTATCCTGGGCTCCATTAGGAGGAGTCTTGCTAGCAGGTCAAGCGACATGATAGTTCCCTTCTCTTCAGCACTGATGAGGCCAAACCTGGAGTGTCCAGTTCTGGGCTCCCCAGTACAAGAAAGACATGGGCATACTGGAGAGTCCAGCAAAGGGTCACAAAGATAGTTAAGGGACTGGAGCATCACTCCTATGAGGAAAGGCTTAGAGTGCTGGGACTGTTCAGCCTAGAGAAGGTTCAGGGGGATCTCATCAACGTATATAAGTACCTGAAGGGAAGGTACAAAGATGACGGAGCCATGCTCTTTTCAGTGGTGTCCAGTGAAACAAACTGAAACACAGGACATTTAGTCTGAATATCAGGAAACAGTTTTTCACCGTGAGGGTGACTCAACACTGGCACAGGTTGCCCAGAGAGGTTGTAGAGTCTCCATCCTTGGAGATATTAAAAAGCTGTCTGGACACCGTCCTGGGCAACTGGCTCTAGGTGGACCTGCTCGAGCAGGTGAGGTAGACTAGATGACCTCCAAAGGTCCCTTCCAACCTCAACTGCTCTGTGACATTAAAATATGAATCTAAATATAAGGAGATTATTAATTGGTTCCAGATGAGCATACATTTAACAGTAGGATTGCACAGATGACGCACAGATTTAATGAGTTGTTAACAACAAAAGGACACAGCATTGCTACAGCACAACCTGCATTACTTAGTAAGGCAGGGCAAAAGCATACCATCTGTATAATTGTCAATAATAAGGTCATCTGTCTGAAGAACAAAGAATACAAAATACATTTACTTGGATGAGAGCAACTACTACATCACTAATGATGATGAAAATTTGTGGGATCATGGTGGATATTTAGCTGAACAAAAACTTCGTGCTGCACTCAGGCCAAATGAATGGATGCAAATTCTCAAGATATAAACGTCAGACTAACAGGATAAAAGTAAAATGGTCATACAATCAATATTTTCATCACTGAAAAAGACCACGCAGTACTGTACCCAGTTCTGGAATGTGCTTACAATGTGCTTATCATGCCAGAAGAAACTACTGCAGATAATTCAGAAAATAACAGCATCATAATTTTAAGGACTGAAAAACATAATTTAGAGTCCCAAAGAAAGCTATCAAAATGCAAACTCTCAGCTGCAACCAAGCCACACCTAAGCATTTACTTAAAAAACAAAAAGTTGATAATAGAAGACAGACAATTCTGCCTTCGATTTTGCAGACAAATTTGTAAAATGATCCAAGTGCTGAAAGTTGAAAAAAAAACCCAGACACATTTAGCAGCAAGGCTATTCATCATGTTTTACTTGCTTTAAAGACTTCAAGGATAATTAGACACCTAAACAAGATCAAGCCTCGGGGTTTTTTGTTTGGGTTGTTTGGTTTTGGGTTTTTTTTGTTTGTTTGTTTGTTTTAAACTAAGTGGAGATTTATTATTTGACTGTGCCCCCCCCTGCCCCAAGGTTAGGGGCACAATTTTTGGACTCGAAACAAGAATTAAATTTTGAGAATTCCTATGATCAGAATAAAGGCTCATTAAGTTTGCTTGAAGATCTCTGAAAACTGGTATCCATAATCTTTACTGCAGTTAAGGTCAGGCTCTGATAAGTGAGGTATGATATAGGGCATTCCAGAGCTTCTCTACCACAAGCATAGCAAAATAAAGAGTTTCAGTTGGTTTTGGAATGAAATCCTACACTTTTTGAAGACAAATGTAATTTTCTTTGTCCAAAGGAAACAACATGGCAATGTATTCCTTCCTTTAAAAGATGGCCATTTGCAACAGTTTTTCATACCTATCTCCAAGATCTCATATGTTCTTCATCTGCCACAGGCGTACACACAACTAAAATCATCTTATCCAATTAGGAGAAAGCAGAGTTTTGAAACTTATTTCAGAGAATCTTGATAATATTGAGTTAAGTAAGACAGAAATATCTGGCAGGTGTGGTCTCAGGTGATGTTTTTTGCAAGATCTTGCTTGTTTCCCCTAACCTCCTTCCCAGCATAATCTCTTTCCTACTCATGCTGAAAAGAACCACTGTTCTGGAAGGAAGTGTGCTTCTTGTGTTTACTACAGAGAAATGACAGAGGAAAGCTGGAGAAACGGATACGCATTACAGGATGCAAATATTATTGTATCAATAATGCTTTTGCTATAGTTCAATTTATACCATCGTCTATCACATAGATAATAATCATAAAATCATAATTTCAAATCAGTGTATCAGAACTCGAGAAAAAAAAAAAAAAAGGACTGTACAGACCAAAGATAAATGGGAAGGCTGAGTTTTCTTAAATGGTACTTACACCAAGAGCAGCTTGGTAGGTAACTTCTGATGGGAAGGTAAATGAAGGCCCTGTTGTGACTGGGCTGCTAGGAGGTGGAGTCACAATTAACCCTGTAGTACCGATATGAACCTGTAAAAAAAAAACCCCAAAACCAGCAGGGTCAGTTCTGAGTAGTTTAATAACAGCTGGTTTTGACACAGCTGCAAGCTTCACAGTCAAAATCACCAGTACTCTACTATCTGTAACTTTAGACTAGAACTGATTTTTTGTTAGATACTTACACAAACAATATTGGATCACACTGCTCACTTTTTTTTTTTCCTGACGTTTCAGAAACTTTGGAGATGTATTGAACTAGCAATGTGAAACGCACTTTTACCCATGTCAGTTTTCTTTCTTTTCCAAAAAAAGCTGTCAGATCCCAAAGACATGCAAATAAAACATATTTACTAGCTCATGTAAAATGACACCAACGCTTCTTAGTCTCCATTAATATCTCTTCTCGCAAAGTGTAATCTCTATGTGAAACAGACAATTGTTCACTAACCAATGTAGCTTGTAACTAAAAGCTTTGAAGAAACAGGAGATTAAAAAATAAATAAAGCTAGATAAATATTTCTGCTTATCACAATCTGATTAATATGGTACATTTCTGGAATTCATGCAATTTTCAAGTTGAATTTACCTTCTACTTGCAGGCAATTTATTAATATCCAATATTATATTCAATTTAGAAAAAACCCAAGAAATTAAATCACTCCAGTTTCTAGTTTCCACAGTTTAATAAAATTTTTTGTGGCACTTAAGAAATTAACAACTGTGAAAAAAATTAGCTTACAAGACCAAAAATATTTGCTAGCATTGTATAAGAAGTGTTATAAAATGTTTGCCTTAAATGCTCTCATGTTGGAAGATAAACTTTTTGAAAGCGTACATTAATATTAATTACATATAATTAATAATTTGAAGTAAGTACTCTGACAAGATCAGAAGCCTTATAGTAATTTTAAAAAAAATACACACATGATTTATATTTTATTTCATGTAAATTACCTGAGAAGGGGCACTACAGGAAAGTCCCGTCAGCTCGCTTATGCGGGCTGCTGCAGTTGGGTTGCTGGAGCTGATGAGGACAGGAGGACTAATTTCCATTGAGTGGCGATTCTGAGAAGACTGTGAAGACTTGTTGGACATAGTGAGGGAGGTAAAAGAGTGCCGTTTTTTGGTGTTTTTCTTAGTATCGGTGTGCTTTTGGGTTGAATTGTTGTGGGCTGCCCCAGAGGTACCTTCTCCAGAGTCAATAGCAGAACCTGAGGGCTTATCCAATTCTATCAGCTGTTTGGCTGCTGTGTTAAACTACAAAAGATAGTCACACGTTAGTAATTTTTTATTTATAAAAATCACCTGAATATAAAAAAAAAAAATCTATTTTCCTTTTATTCATAATATAATAGAATTTAAACCATGCAACTTAAAACTGTGACATACTGACCTACTCTACAAATTAGTCATTACAGAGTGACAAGCCTTTCGCTACAAACTCAACACACCTACTGTTGGGCTGGTGTGGACTACCCATCAGAGGTAAAATTTCAATCAAGGAAAGACACTATGCTCTAGTCCAGACATGGCTTAATTCAGCAATTTCCGCTGCCTGTGTTATCTAGAAGTCAGACTAAATCACAGCGATCCCCTTTGACCTTATAATATAAAAATCTCTATTATAAAACTTCTTGAATGTTCATTTCATTTTAAGCCTTTTTTGTTTTGTTTGTATGACATAAGCCCACACCTTTGCATGTGGGCTCTTGAAGACATTCCTCCTACTATACCTTGGTATGTATGCACATATCTTTAACACTACCAGTAGTAAAAAACAGGCTTCCTAAATGCAGATTTAAGAACATAGTAGGATAGACTAAATATCCAGCTATACCAGTATACTGCCTGACAACACATAGCTACACAAGCATAGGACAGTAAAGGGAGAAAAGAAACATATATTGGCAATTCTGTGGAAATACCTTCTCAGCTTCTGAATTTTCTAATGCACAGGCAGCATCTCTATACCTAGGAACCCTCAAATGGATTTTTCTTTTTTTAAGCTTATCTAATGAATTTTTGTTCACAATGAAATTTTCTATTTGTTAATTTGTTACAACAATAAAATGCAAACAAATGTTTCCTTTCCAATGAAGAAATACAGACTCCCACACATTTTCTTCTTACAACAAAATGTAAGCTATGTAGGGGAGGGGGCGCAAAACAAAATACAAAACCCCCTACATTTTTCACAAACCCTTTATTTCCAGAAGATCTTATTTATATTTTAGAGCTATTGGAAATAATAATAATGTCAGAACTCTCATTTATTCATGAGCCGAAGTAACACCAGCACCAGTTTTCTGAACAAGTTAACTAATGTCAGTATGTACCACTAAATATGAATACTGTTACTTGGGTAAGTGTAGCAAATTATGAAGAAGGGAAAAATCTTTTCTGAAGAACATCAGGATGAAAGAATGAAATTAATTACTGTGGAAGTACGATTTCTATTTCTTCAGCATATTATTTCTTCTATTTATTTCACCCATTTTTCCACAAGTCTTGAGATACGTACTATGCTCATGAAGAGTTTTAAAGCAGTGTTTTACCCCATCAAAACTTTGCTAGACAAAAACCACGTCATTAATCATGACAGCATCAACACTGATTTAAACGCAGCTCCCACAAACAACAAGAGCTTATACCCTGAACACTTTCCTATATCTGAGGACAAGTGGATATATATAAAGTCATACAAAAGAATGAAGAATATTTTTTTTTTAATATAGAAAAGGTTTTCAAGTGGTATTTGAAAGATGAGATCTGGAAGGAAATTCCATGCACATACAGAAAAAATAAGACTGCAAAAGTTCAAAACTAGAACTACTGGAACAATGAGGAGTTGACATAAAAACCTACTAGGATGCAACAGCAGGAAAATTAAAATTACAAAATGCTCAAAGAGGAAGAACTACCTAGAACATACTGCAGTTGAAGAGGGGCATAATGGGGGATTTGAAAAAGGATATGATGATGAGAATGTAGAATTTTTTCCTAAATGTTGTTACTGTTGGTCCTTTAGAAGGCAGCTGAAGAGAACAGGAAGGATAGGGGAAGACAATGTCACAGTAGTAAACATTCCTAAGAAAAGGGTGGACACAAGATTTTCCTTCCTGCTAATACTGGAGATGGAGCATACGGACAAAATAATTTTGTACCACTTGTGTAGTACAGAAGACATAACCATACAGCCTTCTCCAATTAACTTGCAAGCCTGTTATCTAGATAATTTGGGGGTTTATTTATTAAATTTTAAAATTGGAGTGAACATACTTCTAAAAGACCAGTGAAAATGTTATTTTATCACAGAACACTGTTATGAGGCTGAAGGATAAAAAACAAGTAGAAAATAAGACCAAAAAAGCCTGCTCTGCTACTCATCCTGTCAGGGTCCTATCCTTCATCACAGAAGAACATGCAGGCTTTTCAAAGACTAATAATTTTATGTATTTTGCACATTTATTTTTTTCAACTCAGATTGAAATTCTTCATGTCCTTCCTGAGAATCTGTGTCTTCCATATCGTCTCATACAATGGCTGCAACCACTTCTATTCTTACTTAATCTACTCCCTTATTTAGCAAATAGCCTGTTCACAAATAACACAGATCAGAGAATGAAAAGCAGTACTCATTTCTAAAACAAGAACTACCTAATCGGAAAAGTTAAGGGATCACTCAGGAATAAAAAACAAAAACAAAAACAAAAGCCACTCTGCTAAAAAGCACCCTGAGGTACCTGTTACACCTAATTATGTTTGTTTACCTCCTGAAGCTATTAATGCCTGCAGAATCTGGTTATTCTATACAGTGAACAACCTATTAGAGAAAAGTTAAGGCTTGCCCATGGGACTGATTCAAGACTGATTCAAATATAAGCAACATACCGAGCTTTCTTATGTAGAGAAGCAAGCACAGGACAGTAGCATGAACCTAAACATGGAAGTGAACCGATTACTGGGCTTTTCTTAGAAGCAACCTGAGGACAGCAATAGTTGCAGGATATTTTGCAGAGCACAGTTTCCTTCTTCCTTGAGAAGAGAAACGAAGAACTTGCATGCATTCTCCAATGAAATGGCTAGCAACCATTCAAGGTCACCATGGGAATGCATCCCACTCATGGTATTAAGTGTTTCAATACAGCATTCCCTTCTGCAACAAATACCCCGGTATCTATTGCCACATGTTCTACGTCATTTTCCTGAACAGACGTGTCTGAACTGAAGCTTCTTTAACTTTTACATTTATTCGGTTTTTCCACTCAACAAAAGCTTTGCTGTAACAGGTAGCCTGAAATCCAATTCCCCTTCCTGTCAAAACCGAGAAAACAGAACAACTTCCCAAATGGGGGCAAGGCAGAGGGGCTGCCTGAGCCGCATCTCAGTGCTGCAGTAGGGGATGAGGCTAGCACATAGGTTTCCGCCTGCTTGCAGCCATCTAGAGAAATTACCAAGTAGACTACCATGCAAGACCTATTTCAAGTCTCTTATAACTGTGCTTTACTGTACTTATTTTACAAATGAATTCAGGTGTTCTTCACTCACATATAGATAGTTGGAATTCAAATATCATCACTTTCTGAAATTAAGTGAAAACACCATCTTCTCCCTCAAACGATCTTTCTATTCACTTTCATCCAAAGTTTTTATTTATGCAATTTTACTACATCACCATACGTCAAGGAGGTATTTTTCCACGTTACCAACACTATTGTTAGCCAAATTCCAATTTCTAGACATTTCACTTTCACATATATTTGGAAACAAAGGAGTAAAGTGTAAGTAGAACTAAAGCAAACGTTGTCCTTATCTGATATTATTATTTTTGCTAAATATCATCCTGGTGGATAGGTAATAGCTTAGAAACCTAAATGCAGCTTTGCAATTAAAGTTTTGGAACAAATATGTTTTGTCCAAACCAACGGAAGAATCATTTTGCAAATCTTAAACAGATCACAATCATGAGCAAAACTGCATTTATATTAATTTTTTAAACAAATGAAATAGTTCTATATTGCAGATTTTGTTAGGGAAATTAATCAAAACTATGATGCTCAGAAGTTGTCACTGGAATGATAGCATTGAGATTATCACATTCAAATATAGTGGGGATTAGACTATTATTTTCTACTCAGAATTAACAATTCTACTCAATGTGGCATAATATTCAACATTCACTTTTTGCATAAATTTTCTGTTTTAAGTTCTGGGCAGGCAAAACAGTCAAAAAGTAGAGGAAAGTTTCCATAAAAGGTTTTATCTTATTCGTCTTGAGTTAGTATTGTTACAAAAGTCTGATTTGTTTTTTTTTCCTAAGCAGGTTAAATCAGATCAAATCATCTACCAGTGACAGACAACATTTAGCCTAGTAAGTACAATGTTAAAAAGACCATGCTAGAAATCCAGCCAAAAATCCGATCTAAAATGTATAGACACAATAAAAAATAAGTATGTTTTGAAACACTCCTGTTTGGTACAGGAGGAGATGCTAATAAAAAAACCCAACCTGACACACTAGGTACATAAAATCTTATGTTCCCATTGATTAAAATTGTGTTAACTGATGGATGTAGTCATATAAAATGACAATGAACTTAAAATTCTACTACAGTGAACATTTTAGATAATTTGGGAGGTTTTTTCCCTACATTTCTGTGAGATTGTTTATAAATAAAGCTAGAGGAGCTAGATTAATACAAAGGTGTTTCCCAGTTGTTCATGTTAACTTGGGAAAACAAAAGCTGTCATTATTTTCTACTGACATTTTGATTGAAAAGTGATTCATTTTCCCTGATTTTTCTTTTTCTATTCTGGGCATTTATATTTTTCTAGTTGTTCTGTATGAGTGCTGAATAACCTGTAAAAATTTAAATACTTTTTAGATTTGGAGTGTGTTTACTAAGTGTTAAACCACATCAAAATGTCAAATTTGAGGTCTTTCTAAGAAATTTATACTGTAGCCAGAACTGTACTCTATGTAGAAAAATTCTAATAATATCTGTTTAGTTCTGATTAATCATTTTTTTTGGAACAGAGATAAACATAAGTGTAACAAACTTAATCATACAGTTTCTAGACTCACTGCATTTTATTTTGTCACTGTGCAAGAACCTGGTTGACCTGCTTTTAATGCAAGCACATTGAAATTCCATCAGTCAGAAGTCTAGTAATTTAGGTATGTTAATCAGGTCTTACTCTAGTAAAACTAAAGGGTTGGTTTGGTTTTAGCACTTCTTAGAAAATAGAATTTCATTTTTTGCAATGTTTGCATTACTGATTTTTCATTTGCAGATAGAAGTAATTATTTCATAGTGCTATGTGTCTACAGATAAAGATGTAATGTTTTGTGAGTCAGTTAACAAACTATATTTTTAATGGAATCACTATTAAAATTCTTCTCAAAATGTTTTCAGTCTTAGCTTTTATTACTACCACAAATTTAATAAGTGAAAGTTATATAAAATAATAGAGCAGACTAGCAAACATTGAATCATAAAATGTTCCTCCAGGTAAAAAGTTGTCCTCAAATATAATCAGTTTTTCATGGACTTCAACATATCTAAAATTTTATCCTGTGACCTCATCATACAAGAAATATCGCAAGTATCAGACTTACACTACATAATAAACATCACAGACTACACTCATTTTAAAGTTAACGACTTCAGAAAATCTCCAGTAAATGCAGCTACTAATTCACATTTTTGAAAAAAAGGGAAAAAAAGGATGTGGACTAATATACACAAGGCAAAGGTATGTCTGTCATTACAACAAAAATAGGCAATGATTACAGGATTGGGAAATATAACTAATAATACCATATAAAAATACCTCAAAAAATATGAATTACTTCTCATCTTTGGTGTCTTTAATAGTGACATAGGTAAGAACGGTTTGATATACTTGTTTGTATTAACTGTCTGTATATTTTCCAGAACAATAGTTATACAATCTCAGAAAACAGGTATTTAAAAATTCAAATTGGTAAGTTTTCTGCATATCTCACTGCTCTTCACCACAGCACATCTTTTGGTTTAGTATATACTGAAAAAAACCACCTATCTGATCTGAAGTATCTCTTTGGGTATTATTTATCATTCTAGATTTCCCATATCATTTTAGTGGGGATTTGCGACTGTGTACACAAGTGCTTGTGCCTGTTCCTAAAGGGTTAATTGAAGATACATTTTCTTAGTTGACGGAATTTGTCTGAAAACATCAACCGTGAAATATATTTTGTGACTGAGTATCATTTTTACATAATTTTTTTCAAGAGTATATCTCCATTTTGCCAACTTTGTAGAGGTGGAAAGGGAGTTGTTAGCTAAATAGTTAGCCCAAGTGGCAGCCCTAGGAAAGGGCTTTTTCTAACTTGGCTAAGTTCAGTGATTTAGTTTTAAAAAGCACCACAAAAAGCTTTACTGGCTGAACTGAAGGGGCAGTTAATTGCAAGGAGCTAGGAATGAATAGCCAGGGGCAAGAACTTCTTAAATTGGCTTTTAAAAACTTCTTAAACTGAAGCCAGATTTGCACTAAGCATGTTGAAACCCTTTTGGTTTTGTTGTTGTTTTTCAGTCATGTGAAATTTTCTATCCCCAGATATACAGATCCTTACATCAACATATAAAAAAGAATATACATATTTTCCCTTTTAAAAAGAATAAATTCTATGTTGGCTGAACACAGTAGTCTTTTAAAAAGTTCCCATCTCATCAGGGCATTGAGAAATTGAATTAATAAAACCTGACTTGATTATTAGTACGGTTACACGTTTCTTCTGTGACCTGAGGTACATATTTCTCATCCCACAGGTAATGTGAAAATACTTTTTTCTTTCATCATTCTGCCGCATTTATTTAAATAAAATCTTGTCAATGCAAGAAGCGTATCTTACCAAGTATCCATAGCATACCTATCAGAAAAAGACAAACACTGTTCCAAACCTCTATATATTTCTGTAATAAAAATTTTAATAATCATTGTTGCAGCTGTACACACTGTTCTTAATCACCGGTTGGGGAAACTTTCTCAACTGCTACCTCTCACTGTATATTGTTGCATCATATATGAGAAATGCAGGAAGATACAGAAGATTTTATATAAGGGTCTGTTGGATGTAAAAGTCAATGCTTTACCTGCTTAACAACAGCCTTTATTCTTTGACTTTCTAGTTATCCTAATTTGGTTTTGGGAAGCAGATATTAGGGACAGTGCAAAGCTTACTATTCCTCTGACTTGCTGATTGCTTACATTTTGCGGTTAAGTGTGGTTTGTGATTGACTGCATGACTCCAGTATTAACAAGAAAACACAGTGACTGCCTCCAAGTACTCTCATTCCAATTCCATTCAATGAAAATAGGTATCAAACAGCTAAGTAAAAATCACTGGTTCAACTGCTGAGGTCATTAACTTTCCCAAACTAAGCACGCAGATCTTAGATTATTTTAGGTCTAAGGCTATTTGTATCTCAGGCGATTTTAGAATCATCACCTGTACTGATTATTTTTCTGTTTAGAAAATGAAATTCACAGTGGACACAACCCTGCTGAGGGCCCAACTTTACTCACCTCAACATATGAAATTGGAAATATTCCTATCTTGTCAGCCAGCATTCCTTCTGCCCAGTTTTCATCCACACGGCGAATTACAGTCAGAACATCATCCTGTGTGAACATGCAGTGATTATGTCTCCCAGCTCTAATTAAACTAATTTAATTTCCCTCCATAATGCACGGGTAATCAGAGAAGGCGGTACATGGACAAGAACCACAGAGTAGGCACTCTGTAACAGGAACATGCTGCTTTGGGGGTTGAAGTCGGTTCCAGCCATTCCTCTTCCTATTTTGTCAGAGTTCAGCTAACTGTCCACAGCTAATCTCAGCTATCTGACTTTGTCCTTAGCGCCAGATTTCCTGCCATGTTCGGTCCATGGTATTCATCAGCCCCCCTTTAAGTCATTGGCATTAATCAACAGAACTGCAATCTTTTTCCTTCTCAACTGACTCATTACCTAATCTTCCCTAGATGTTGCTTTTCTGCTTAAGTACTTAAGAACACTGGTAAGTGATATGATTCTTTCACACCTACATGGAGCATTTGGATTAGATATGGTTTTGAGAAGGTCACATAAAACCAGGATTTACATGGACATTAAACATTGCTCTCACTTATACTGAGATATGTAATTGTTTCATATGCAAGTTAAAATATTTAGAAACATATATGCTTACTCAAGCGAGACCAGATTTAAAAAAAAAAAGAAGTCTGCCAACAAGTTAATCAAAATATGCAAGCTAGTGCCAATCATCCTCAACAGTATTGCTGTTCTGTGTTGTAATAACTGTTGTCTGTCCAGATGTTAATATCTTTCCTTTTTACAATTTTAGCCATCCTTTCCGTTTTTAATAGGCAAGGGTAGAAAAGTGATTAGCTCACATTTGATCTTGCAACATTTTTGTGCAATTTGATAAACTAAAGAATCAGAAACTGAAAAAAAGGAACAGCTGATTCCTGTTAAAACTCTGTATCATTATATGCCTTGCAAGGCAGAAAATTAATTACAATAGAAACAATATAAGAAGAAACGTCATATTTCCCAGAAGGCAAGTAGTAATATGAGAGAATGACACAGTTTAGTAGTACTTTGTGTCTAGTATCTAGATCCTAAAAATGTTGCTTACTGAATGCAAAGCTGAAAATAGTACCAACTTCAATAATTTAAAATGAGTGTTTCTTTAGAAGATGGAACACTTTTAATTCATAACATAGGTTATTTCTCATAAATTAAGAACATTACTGCTGCAATTATGAAAAACTGTGTTCTCAAAAATAAAACCTCAGAGAAATTATATGTAATTTAGGAAGAGGAGGAAGGCAAAACTAATCAACATAGGAGAAATACCTGCAGAATTACTTGCTCTTTTCATATTTGTGCAGCTCCATTAAAAAAATGCAGGAAAGACTACAGAACAGTCTTATTATTTCTTATTCAAGTGAATGAAATCATTAAAAGAAAATAATAATTATATTCTGTTTTTACCTTTGCAAATGGTAAACAGTCTTTATCTGCTTCCTTGTCTTTTACTTCAAAGTCATAAAGTGCTTTGCACTGAGGCGGAGGTTGAGGTAAAGGTTTAATAATCTGAACAAAATTGGTAGGAAAAAAGCCATGGATGCCATTGACTTCTCCATGATACCAATTTTCATCCACCTGTCGACGCAAAATGATGATGTCCCCTTTACTGAATTTAAGATCTCCAGGTTCTTTTCCCTCGTAGTTATACAATGCTTTGGCACATGGTAACTGAGGTACACCCTAAAAAAGAAGAAAAGAAAGCACTAGAATTAGATGAGTAGTAGTAAATACAATTTGTATTACATTCTTTGGGAGACTATGAATGAAAGTATATAAAACTGCAAAGCAAAATTATACACAATAGAATTATTTTATTGCAGTGATTCTACTGATTTTAGCCAAACACATAGGAAGAGCTTCAGTTCTATATAGTCTTAACATCCCCCTAAATTTCATGATGATTTTCAATAATGGTACAATGTGGATAGACACAAGACAGGCAAAAAACTGTAATACCTTAACCCTCATGTACTAATTCACTAAGTTTAAACATTAAAAAACCAAAACAAACCAAACTGGAAAGTATCCTGACCACCTGAGATTGAACAGAAAAAAGCTGCAAGAAAATATAGCACTAGAATAACAAATTTACTATAAGACCTTTAAGGCATGTTTTCTGCCTTTCTTATTATTTTCCTCAACTTATTTATTTCATGGGTGCAGAATGCTAAGGATGAGGATGTAAGGGAGGTGTTTTCCAGCTTTAAAAACAAGTGTCACTTCATTAAAGGTGAGATATTTCATCCTGGAACAACCCTTCTAATTTAATTATTTATTTTAAAACCCAGATAAAAAGAGTTCCTGGGAAAAAAAAAAAATCTGTTGAAGGTGTGTATCGTTGGGTTTCTACACTTGATTCCTCCATAATATCTGAAAACTACGGGTCATTGGTGCTGCTCTTGAACGTATGTCAGAAGGATTACAATATAATACTGTATCATCCTCCCTTATATAGACCGCAGGTATTATTTTTTAATTGCTCAGTCTGTGCCTCCACATTTTGCAAGAGTGAGCCATAAAACTCTACAACTTTAGTATTAGGGCTGCTGCCTTCAAAACTCTCTTTTCTCTCCAACTTTAGATTCCTAGAGGGGAGCTCACCCCCTTAATGATGCAAACAGCAGTAACCTGCATTAGTAAGACAGTCTTTCCATAGCAAAGACAGCATTTATAGTCAACTAGAGCACAGTATTTCACAACTTTAATGCTATCCCTTACAGAAAAGGCAAATTTTAATGAAATTCAATGCTGGCAATATTATTCGCCACATCTACCCCATGGTATGTCTCTCCTCTCAAGTATTCTATCAGTTCAGATTGTAAATCGGAGTGGACTTGCAATAACATCTTAAGAGGTACACACAAAATGAAAGGAAATTCTCAGAAGTCTTCAAGTCTGTCTCATTGGTCAGAAGACAGTGTGTTTGATAATTTATTTCACATTTAACACTTCAAATTCTGTCTTTCAATATAATCCAATTTGTTTGGACATCTTTAATTTTTGTGTATGATTTTATAAAGAGATTAATGATTTCATGATTAATTTATTCATGAATGGATAAATAATATCTTAAAGATTAGCTTATTTAATAATTTTCTTTCCATACCAAAGTAAAAGCATATGTATATACATAGGTACAGATGAGTATGATTTACATATGAATACAAGAAAATCACAGTTCATTCTATTGCATCTGGGATGGGTACTAAAACTATTATATTAGCAGGATCCATGCAACTGGTCACAAAACCCAGTGATCTTCAAACAGAAGCAAACAGTATTTTTCTTCATGATCTCACTTAACTGCATCAGTGCAGAATGTAAACACTACTGGCATACTCTGTATAAACCTGGATAGGGAAAAAGACTAAGACGACATCAGCTAGAGAATTTGTAGGCCCCAACTGATTGACGGGGAAATTCATGGCCACAATAGAAGAATTAAAAAATATTGTATGTATGTATTTTTAGTCCTGTGTGCTCTCTGCAGAGTAAACAGGCAGAATGAAGGAAGGAGTCAGTGTAGATGTAGCAAGGACAAGTGCAGAGAGAGAACTGGGGGGGGACAGGGCAGGTTGGAAGCAAAAAGAAACACACCTCTACACAAGAGAGGAAACACTGCTTGCTTATCCATTTCCATCCCACTAACAAACCAACCAACCAAAAAACTTACAGCCCTTCAGTGATTACGAGCCAAAGAATTACTTGGTAGAAAAAGGGCCCCAAGCAATTATGGCTACTACAAGACACACGCATCTCTCTTGCACTGGAGGGAATAGCTGGAGCTCGCCCAGGAATCACCCCGTTGTCCCGGGAGAAAGCTTTCTATGGCCCTGTACTGAGGAAGAACTTTAAGATTGCTGTGTGTATGAAATACAGTTGGAAAAAAAAAATCTTTTTAAAAACAAAAAAACCCAAAACAAACCAGGAGTGCCAGCACAGCAGATCATGTCAAAGCGATCAAATTCATCAATTAGTCATCATTTAATTGTTAGGAACTCGGTATCGCATTTATAGAGTTTATCACAAAGCCTCCCACGAACAAACCTTCTTCACTCAAACGTACAAACATCTGTTTATATTTTATAGGAAGTTCCTTTCCCAGTGTATAGGTTGAGTTTCTGCAAAGCTGGTTTCCCACGTTAAATAAAAACGGTTCCAGTCCATAATTTCAAACAGAACAAAGTACAACAAAACACACTTAGTTCTCAGTCAGACTGCCAGGGATTAAAGAGAAATGGTTAAACGACTGGGAAGAGAAGTGAAGCAAATGCCTTTTCCTTCTGTCCCAGGGGGAGGACGAAGCGAGAAGGAGCGGGTGCGATGGGGAGCGCCGTTCAGTTCTCAGGGGTCTGGTACCAAGGGCCCTAGAGCACCTTCTTCGCATTCCTCCTCCGAGAAACCTGGCAACCTGGGAGCCGCGGCTCACGGCCGGAGCCTTCCGGGCCACTGCGGTTAGCAGCCTTGGGCAGCTTCGGCCCCCCTTCCGCCTCTACCCGCTGTTCACCAGGAGAGAAGGCCATGAGGATACGCCGAGCCGGAGTTTACATTTCACTCCCTGTCTCTCACTTGGCTAAACATGAAAGGCAGGCTTTGGAAGAAAAACTTTGCAGCCTACCCTTAGGTTCACAGCTGCCATTTACCCTGCCAGCTCTTTGAGAAAGCAACAACAGCCAAAAAAAAAAACCCAAAACCAAACCCCCAGACAAAAACCATTTTAGGAAATTAAAATATGAAACTCAGAAAGACTCCACACAAAATAGGTTTCTCAGAATTATTTCCTCAGTCCTTATGCAAAATCCTTGCGCAAAAATATTTGAACATCTCATGCTACTGCTGACATACAAACTGTTTAAAATCACGTTTAGCTAAGGCATGGATATACACACATGTCACACGCCAGATTCCTTTAAAGAAAATAAAATTAATAATATATGATGACATCAAAACAAACGGCTTAACAAGAATATGAAAAAATGCGTATGCATTCATATATATTTGAGGCTCAGGTCCCTCAGATTTCTTCTCCCAACCCAGATATTTTGTCTTAGAAACCTACAGAATTCGCTTACAATTTTCCTCTTTGGATTTATACTTTGTCTTCAGTCACCTTATTTCAAACTTCACTCTTATTTTTTTAATGGACAATATGCAACTGTATGTATTTTTCATGAGCTTAAGCCAAGACAAACTTATGCCTGCACAGAAACATGAGATCTGATTTCCTTTTAAAAAGGAGTTTCTGTGGCAGAAGCCCAAATGTAAATATGCTTACACTGGCATAAAACAGCGTTCACTGTGTAACTTACTGCACTTGGAGAACCAGCATAAGCTAAAGTAGCAAAAATAGTAAATCCCCTCCCAAGGAAATGAATGGAACAAATAATGGGTCATCTGCACCTCTGTTTCCTTCCAAGCCTCCCCAGCTGCGGTGCTGCTCGTTATCACTTTTCCAAGCAAGCAAGGCATTCCCTGTTCTCCGGCTGTGAGACTGGGATGTGGCCTGGGCTTCCCTGTGAACCAGTTGAACTTAGCCCGAGTATCTATGCCGTTTTCACCTGTTTGAGGTTCTCAGACACTGAGTGTCTTCAAGAGGCCAGGAAGTCTTCTTTTTACAGAAGTACTGTTTATGTTAGTAGTGGGACAGACAAAAAAGATTCCTGAAACTGTCTACATGCACAACCAAAGCACTATCAGCCTCCTAAAAAGCTGGCCTGCTCAGACACCTCAGCAGCAGTTTTTATGCCTAGCTTTCCTAAATAACTTCTGCCTTTCTTTAAAGAAAATCTAAAAACTGGAAGTTACTATCATTTTGATCCATGTTATAAGAGGATCTTTAATAATCATCAATTATGTGCAATTTTCTTACAAGTGAAGACAGAAAAATTATTTTTCTTCATGTATCTTTTTATTTTCTTTCCATGCAGTTCCTAAATCAAACCAAGTCACATTAATAACCAGACAAGATGAGAAACTATTACAAAATATCTCCAACTACACAGCAATTTTAAGTACAGTAACTCTGGTGCTACAGAGGCGCTTTTACCAGTCTTTTTTTTCCCAAAGAACCAGTACTGTAAGACATACTTGGTTGCCAGTAAAAGTTGCCCTTACATAAGGAAAGGAGCTTGTTAATATGCTGCAGCCAACTTGTTTGCAAGGCAGATTTGGGTCAAGTGGGTTCTTCATGTGTACATTCTCCAGCAGATACACGTACACCCAAGATTTCCTCTTCAGACTCCTAGTCATTCAAACCTTTTGAATGACGATATTGCTTCTTTTAATCTTCTAGTCCATTCTCTTTCATATTGCTGCCTTCTTGACTCAAATCTTTCAAATGCATCCTTTTTATTACATTTATTAATGTGTATTTTAGCTTTCTTGCCTTCTTTGGCCTTTACCAAGCTGTCCAGTCCCACATGCAAGAACATCCCATTTTGCACCTATACTTTTTTCATGTCTGGCTCCAATGCTCATTTTCATCTTGCTGGCTCCAATGCTCATTTTCAAGTCTTAATTTAAAGCCATCTGATATGTCTAGTTCCATTTTCTTTGTTTCAGCCTCCTTTGTTCCTTCTGTACCTGCATTTAAATTTTCACGTATTTTGAGACACACAGTTTATAAGAATACTTCACTGAGGACCTTCTTAAACTGCTTATATTAAAAGATGTGTTTCCTTCAGTAGGATTGCCTTCTAAAGGAAGGAAACATGCTCCCTGTGTTAAGCTATAGATACACTGCTTTCACCTGAACAAATTAAATACTCAGTTTTGCAGAACACACCAACCTAGAGGCAATAACATTTGAAACTAAGTCTCCCCGTTTCTTTTTGAGTTCCAGAACACAAAATGTCTCCATAATCCAAGAAGAATGTTAAAAGCTGGCTCCCAGCGTTTATTTTTCTCATCTAAGGAACAATACAAACGTGGTCAGATTTGCTCAAAGAAAGGCTAACTCAAGTGTTATTAATCTGTATCTGACACCAAATTATTAGTGGAATCAATTTTACATACTTCTACCATAAGAACTATCTTGGAAGACTGCAGAGATCATCAGTGCAAATGAAATTATTTCTAGTTAAAGCACCTCTGAGGTTCCTGCTATCTGAATGATAAAAATGTGAGATATTTTAAGTCAGGAGACTGTTATCAAGTTGCCAGTATGCTGTAATAACCATAAAACCAAACCTTTGGTATCATCTGATATGAATTACTATTGCTCTACTGAATACAGTAAAACAGTATTTTTTATATGACAGTTCACTAGATTAAGGAAGTAAGCGTTGTTAATGTTGGCACGTACATTAATTTCTACCAGTTTCTAATGATATAGTTGTACTAAATCTCATTCTTCTCAGCACACAAAATAAATAACCAAATATTTGACTTAAAACAGTAAAAAAATTGCAGTTCTTTTGAAGTGCCATATTCAAATATGGTTAGTCACAGCTTGGTACAGTTTTTTATTTTAATAGAAGTTGTGCATTGAGAGGAAACTAGCTAGCCAGGTTACTCTGATTAAAGAGACCAGGCTTGAAAACCCATCTGTGTGTAACTTAACTGTGACCTGCATAACAATAATAATTTTGAACAAAGATTACTTTAGGAAAAAAATAGGATGCAGGATAAAAAACACAATCAAGCCAACATATTTGTTACACTTTTGGAAAAGCTGAACAACTGCAATCAGTAAAAATTTTAGGTTCTTGATAAATGAAGAAATGGGATGATATTTTTACAATTATTTAATTCAACCATCAAGTTAAAATTTATTTACTAGACATGCAAAGCTTCTCTGCTACTAGCTAACTACTACAGAATATGGTAAATTTTCTCCAATGCTTATACATAACACCAGTACTAGCTCTAGATGTAATAGTGTGTGACATATCAGAATACTCTTTATTAATTTCCAGGTTTCAGCCATCTAACGCAGGTTGAAATGCCAAGCACTCGTAGAGCCCTTTGCCCGATCTTTTGAGGACTTTATCAGTTAACTTTGCTCTTGGTAACTTGCAGAAGAACCTCATAGCACAGGCTCAGAGAAACCCTGTGTTTTGTAATAGAAGGGTAGCTCCTCTCCTCATGCAAACAATTTTTGTGCGTTCTTTTGAGGTAAACTATCAATGACCTACTTAAAGTGGCCAGTTCATGAAAGTCCTGTTTGCTTCCTCTGTCTTAACAGCTTTTAGAAGAAAACATTTTGGCATTTTTTCTTGTCTGATGTCAAGGAATACATTTAAGGTTGTTTAATATAAGTATGAGCAACTCTCACCCACAAAGTTGTTTTGAAATTAAAAGCTGGAATACAGGAGAATGAAAGGAATTTAAAAATGCTGCCTTAAGGCCTAAGCAATCAGACTAATAATATGGAAGGTTAGAAAGGGACATTTACAAAGCTTTCCAAAGGCACTTAGCCCAGTCTCTTTCTGTGCAATACCTGTGGTTTTGAAAACTTTTTCTCAAATCAAAAAATTAGTGTCTTCAGAATGCTGCCTTCTTTCCTTTGCCTATCTGAAATGCAAAGTTCCCAGCTACTTACTTTTCCGAGGTTTGTTAAAGAATATTTTGAACACTTTCCACTAAACTAAGCTCTCAAAATAACCAAACAAGTAAGTAAAAAATAGGAAAAAGTGGAAAGGAGAAAATAATTATATCCTGCATGTCCCCAAATATTTTAACTGTATGCACTTTGACAGGTTAAAGATTGCTTCTTTCCATGGGCAAAAAAACGAAGAAGTGTGAGAAAACTGCTCTGCACAGGAAAAACTGAGAAGGTAACTTTCAAGATGCAGAAGAGAATTTGGGTCTGTATTCCCATTGATTCTGAAAAGGAAAGCCAATCCACATCAAACAATTTCACTCCAAGTCTTTAAAAACCTTTTGATTAATTGTTTACTACAGAACCCTTTTGCTTTGAAAAGAATAGATCCTTGTAAGAATCTATACAAAACTTTAAAGTGTGCATTATGTAGAGCTAAGATGTTCACATAAAATAGTTCTTTCCAAAAGCAATGATTTGCTTTAAAGATCTGCCCTTATAAGCTGTTATACCAACCTCAATGGTCAGTCTGAAAATGCTACTTATCCCCCTAGGTTTTCTCTTGGTATGTTACGACTCACTGGCGTTTGATGTCTCCATCAAACTGTTAATTCTTCCTGTCCCAGTGCCGTTGTACAGCAATGTGGATCTCCTAATCTCTTTGAGCACGTCAAGTTGATATGCAGCACAAGTTCATTCCATTCCATTTAAACTCTTCTACCAGTGTATTCTATTTTCATGTAATATCACCTATGGCTTCTAAGACCAGAATACTGCATACTCCAAGAAGGAAAAAGAAAGACACCTACCCCTCTTGGCAAGCATATGTCTAGAGGAGCAGTACAATTGTGAGACTGAGTAGTGGGACTTACTAGTCCTACTCCAAACTGCCACTATATCCCTGAAGAAGTCTCAGTGTGGAGTAGGATGTTAAAATGTATCTAGTATTGCCCAATCACATCCACTTTGTCAACATTAAAAACCCTATGAACACCTAAACCTACAAAGGCAGGTCAACACTAAGTGCTTTGGAAAGTTTTGCTGTTTCCACTTTCTCTACATACACCTATAAAAGTACAAGAAACTTTACCTCACAGGTATTAACTTTATCTTTTCAAAGAACACTTTGGAAAATGGAAAATAGATGCAGTAGATTACTGATCCACTGCTACACTTTCATTTTTCCAGCCAGCTTGAGAAAAGTGACTTACCTTTATTGTCATAAGGCAGAGATTTTTTTGGGGGGGTTGGGGGAGAAGAAGAAAAGTGAATCGGAAAAGTGTAGCAAGAAAAGAAGCAAACAAATGAAACAAAAAACCACATAGGATGAAGTATATGAACGTCAAAAGCCTGTCAAAGACCTGGTAAAAGACTTAGAAATAATATGTCTCAAGTAGTTTTCTAAGATATATATCACTGAAGCTGAAAATACAGAACTATTTGACTGTTCAAAATACATAATTGCCAGACAGTACTTATGTGTTTAGCAAGAAGCCTCATTTTGCCTAGTCACCCAGTAAATGCCTTTCGTAACTATTCGCTCCCCATCCAAAATCTGTTATGGGAAGCGTGACAACTTTCCTGTGCCGATACAGATTCTGAAATATCACTTGCTTTTTTTGCTTATTTGTTATATGAACATAAAATCACAAAACAGTAACTACAGAAGAGGCAAAAAAACTCCCCCTGAAAACCACCAGAATACAGACCACATCTGAGTGTTAAACTCTTTCCCGAAATTCATTCTTACCTGGCTATTGTGAATCCTTCCCTTTTCACTCTTTGTTTTAGTTTCCTCATAAACTGGAAATTGGACATCTTTGGCATCTTTTTGCTGCTGCCTAAATTCATACTTACCCTTCTAATACAGTTATCTGGAATGTACTCTCCCTGTCAAAAGCCATATATGCAATTGCTTAAACAGCCAAATAATTAAATTCCCAAGCAAGATGTGTGCCAGTCTGAGCTCCAAGTCCAGACTAAATAGAAATTTTCATGTAAACTCAGAATACTCTTCTTTCCCATTGGCTTCATGGGAGACAGCTAGAGATGCCACAGACCTTCGTATACCCTTCCACAAACAAATAAAGCATCAATAACTGCAACTGTTACCATTTGAAATCTGCCCTACTAACTGAACCACCATCTAACCTTATAACAACTTTTATCAGTCACCAGAAAGAAAAAAAAAATGTTAATTCAACAAAACATTCCCAGAATAAAATCTTGCTGTAATCTATATAATCAGTATGGCAGACATACTGTACATGACAGCTGGTGAGAATTTCTGGAGCATATGTAGTAGTTAAAGATATAGGGATACAGTCAGCAGCAATCTCAGACAAAGGCACCATCTTGCAATGCTAAGAAACATCTCCCTTCTTTTGTTTAATACAGTCTCTTCTTTTTTTTTTTTTTTTTTTTTAATGCACTAACACAAAACCTCACTGCATTAGAAAGAAATAAAAGTGAGTCTACATAACCCCATAGGGTATCGCTAACACCTAGAGAAGATTCCATTATTAACATGATACCACTAGGTTGTGCTATGCTGGAGTAGTGGTAAGAAACAAATAGAAGTATCTATGTCGTCTACCAGTCTTAACATGGCTAATCAGAACACATATCTTCTCTTTCATTTTTGCATTAAACATAAGCCATCAATACTGGAAAAGCAGATCTATTTTAAAAATTCTCTCACAAATCTACACTTTGTAATGCCACTTTACAAATCACTTTACAAAACACATTCTGTTTGCTCACTTTAAAAAAAAGTTAATCTACGTAGTGCAGAAGACTGGAACATTTGGCTTATCAATGAAGCACTGGAACACAGGAGGCCCTGTGCCTACTTCAGGGAGCTGATATTTTAACACAAGTATCAAAAGCTCCAGAGGGTTTATCAACAATGTAAAAATTTAAGAGTAATGCTCTGTATTGTTCTAAAGGTTTTTATACTTTGAAAATGAACGTAAACAAGCTTCCCTCACTGTGATGTGAAAATGAGTATGTTTACTTGTTGCACCAAAAAAAGGAGAGGGAATTCCAGGTGAGAAGACAGATTGAAAAAAATTGAAAGGAATAAATGAGAAATGAGATTGCCAAGAGCAAACTCCTACTGCGCTTTGAAGGTGAGGAGTTTGAACATGATACAGAAGGAGCAAAGCCAGCAAATGACTCTGAACAAGGGAGTGACTTGGTAAGATTACTCTTGGTGAGATCAGCATGAAGAAACGTTCCTTTAATCTCTCAAATACTTTGCTGCCAAAAATTGGGCAATGGGAAAACACAGAGTTGCAAATGAAGAGGTTGCTACATTTTTTGATGAAACCTATCAAGGTTGACAGGCGCGACTTTTTATCTGAGCATGGTTTGCTTTCCATTATGATCAAGTGTTAATGTATTCCCCGCCAAAACAGTGTAAGGTCTAAAATTAAAACAACCCTGTCAATGATATTTAAAAAAGAGAGTAACCACACACAGCTCTCCTATTTAAATTTGATTTTAAAAATCTGAGATAGCATCTGACATTCCACTACCTGCTGAGAAAGTGCTTTTAGGTTTATTTTCTGTCACTTTCACTATTTTGTTAATGTTCAAGTGCTTGTCCAACCTTCTGGATGAACACATCACTGTCACACATCCTTCTCAGGTATTCTCTGCATACTCTTGTTGCCAGGATCTGGAGGGCCTTTCGCTAAGCTTGATTTGGGACCGGTACTGTGTCCTCCTTCTCCCGAAACCCCCTCACTCCCTTGAAATTCTTTCAGAACCAATTTAATTCCTTTAACATCTTGACGTCAAACAGCCCCTTGCCTATTGCGGAAAAGAAAAGGTGCTAATTTTAGCTGTCACTGTAGTATACACAAATATCCGTCCGCTGCACGCACAGAGTAAATGACAAACTCCATTTGCTATTTATTTTTACTTATTCTTTAAATTTTTCATGCCTCAAAGCTTCCTGGAATATATATTTTTCTTCCAAAACATTTTTATGGTACTCTACTTGAAGCAGCTGGTCGGCCTTTTGAAAAGGCAACTAATCCGAGCCGAAATTATGCATTTTTTTTCCAAGATAAATGTTCCTGTATGCTCTTTACTATAACAAAAGAGCTGAGTGAGCCAGAAGAATGCTACGTTAACATTTATCTCTTGTCCGGTGACAAGCTGGAGTTTGCAACTCCGGTTATTTCAGCCAGACTGTAAAAGTAGACAAACAGCCTGGCGCAAATCAGCTTTCTGCTCAGTGGAGTACTGCTAGAAGTGGCTGGAATCCATAATGCCTACAGAGAGTACTATGCTTCACATTTCATATTGCTCAAATGAATACATTTTAGCGTAAAAGTATTAGTGTAGAAAACAAAACCGATCCGCATGTCTTTATCGGGTCTGAATTGGTACGTAGCCATACCGTGCATCACCACGCTCCCCTCTGCTGTCACTGTACCTTTACGAGTCCTTCCCGCCGGCCTCCATAACCTCCCGGCCTCCGTTCTGCCTGAGCTTCGCCTTTCTTAATCCCATACCGACATGCTCAGTGTTTCTAAGTTCCTCCAGCGTCACCCATCCCCGCATCCACATTCCCTAAGCCTCCTTTCTGCAAGGGAGCTCAGTGGGGAGCTCCCCACTCGGCCGGCCCGGCCTTCCCACGCCAGCACCCCCCACCTCCAGCCGTCCCTGCCCCTGAAGATGAATTGGCTCTCCTGGGGCCTGACGTTACTCTGCCGCCGAACCGGCAAACAGATTTCCAGCAATATGTGACTACCTCTCTGTAAGTAGTGCAGAAATCCATATTCCACCCATTTATGTTAGTTAATTAGCCCCTCATTCCATTAAGAGTTACCACCGGTTTTAGGTGGGAGCTAATATTTAAGGTGTCAAAACTCAGTTACTCCAGCAGATCTTGGCCAAGTTTTCTCCCAAGTTGCCCAGCCCTAGACTGTCCTTCACTGTACAGGAGTGCTTTAATTTTTACAAAAAACTATCAGATCGAATACAGCAAAATCTATCATTACTGTAATTCCACCATCAGAGGCAGGGAGAGTTGCTTAAGGAGTACACAAAGTAGAACTAGGTATTTCAGGATAGACAGGAAATGGAAAGGATTTTCCATTTTGCTTTCAAATGCAGTTGTTTATCCAAGAGGTTTGTTTTGTTTCAAGCATGACAGGTGAACAAGGGTTAGAAATGCTAGGCAATATGAGGCTTACATTGAAAGGATAACCTGTTCACCTCTCAGTATTTTACTACAGAAAAACTACCAGAACTTAGGTCCAGGGAGGTCTCGTTGGTCTGCGTTTCCTCACAGCAGTTCTACTCCTCTAGTCCATTTGCACTGCTGACATTATATTACTAGTTGGTTACAACAAACCAAACAGATTTCACCGTCCCACAGAAACTAGAAGCATTTAAACTACCTAAATGAATGGTCTTTCAGCAACTGTGTTTGCATTCACCTTGGAAAGAACAGGAAATTTGAAAGTAACAAGTTGATCATTACTATGCTGTCGTAACTCAGATTAAATCTCTCTGTTTACAGATTATTTCATCAAGTAATCTTCCCCCATCTTTTTTGTATTTGGTAGACAGTGCCTCAAAATGGTAAGCTTTGAGTATTATATACCGACAACTGCTTCTTTAGAGTAGTCCTTCAAAATACACATCCTTTCTACTTCAAACAACAATTTAATAGCAATTCTATCCTGTTGTCATACGCGTTTTCCTAAAAGCCCTTTGCCTCTCCAAATGTTATGAGAATTTTGTAGTCATTTTGTAAAACAACATCTGAAGTATCTCTTGGACTTGTACCACAATTTACCAGTCTCCCTATTTATGAAAAACAAGTTTATACAAGGTTTGGGTTTTTTTTTTACTCTCAAGTATTTGGAAAAGTTAAGGAAGGTAATTTTTTCCATTTGTCTATGATATAAACACAAAAGAAACAATGCATTCTTTTATCCAGTTCAATGAAAATGACCATTTTCCTTCCCCAACAAAGGGAGGTTATTTATATTTTATACTATTAACTGTCTCAGATCTGCTCATAGTTTTCATTTATGTGTTCATGCCATAAATTAAAATACATACTTCTATATAATGATTATAATCAAGTAGCTATATGTATGACAAAGTTTAATAAGTAGTATATTCTCATACATATTTTTTTCATTTTGGAGCAGTCTTGAAGTATATGAACTGCACTACTCTTTCATGAAACTAAAATGGAAGATGTGCTCCAACAGTGATTTGCTGTTCCAACATTCCCTGGAATCAGAGTAGAGTCCACTCAAAGTATTACCTCTGAAAAAATACGGGCTGTGGGCACCAGGTCCTCAGCACCCACTGTTTTCCTTCTGTGGATCCATTCCCACTGCCAATTACTTGCTAATATAGATATAGCCAAAGTTTTCCCAACCTGAAGTAGTTTTTAGTCCTCTGGTTGTGAAATGTGATACATACCATGATCTCAATGTTTTCTTTGAAATAATTAAAACAGTTCTCATTCCAGCCAGGTTAATCCCACTAAAAGTTTATTCCATGAAAATTAATTTCATGATACCCAGAGAGATTTTTTCCAAAACCTGCCTCCTATGGATAGTAAAACTGCTCAGATAAAATCACTAACAAGAAGAAGGGACTAGATATCAGAAACTCTTTTGTAGGAGACAGTAAGCTCTTCCATGGGGCTGAGACCATGCACTTCTTAAGCAACTTTAACTTCTAAAACTTTAAGAAGCCTGTAACCTCCTACTGCATAAGGACCTCCTGACTTTGAGACTCCATAGTAAGCAAATTAATAATCACCTACTTACATTAACAGGGAATGCACAGAATAATTACGTTCCACAAATAAATTCTCAAGAACAACTTACAAGAAGTACAACTTTCTCATTTAGATAAAAAGTATTTTAATTATGCGGTTCAATCGTAATGCATTATTATGGGAAAGCACTGCTTTGGAGCCAAGAGTTAAGAATCAGATAGGATAATGAAAGGCTGACGGCTCTTTAATTCTCTCTCTTAACTATTCATGCTACTAAACTGGTTAGGATATATTTGGAAAGCAGAATTCAGTCATCCTGCTTCAGAACTCTCTGATTCAGACTGCTGCAAGGCCTGATGGAAGACAACTCCTTGAGCAGGTTATTCAAATAAACTGAAACTCCACCGCTTTTTGTCACCTTGGTAGCACAGCTTGTACCTTAAGGCCCACCACCAATGGAGCTGGTTTTTCTCAGCTCTTGTATGAGATTGTACCTCATTTATATAGAATCAAACTCATGCAGTTAAAAGAAACACAAAGTTATAGTAAAACCCCTGCGAACTGCAACTGCATTAACACAGCCCTCAGCTTTGTAATTGTTCCACTCAGCGCATTTGTGTGAATTGGTGCTGACACAGAAATACTGTCCTGAATAAAAAGCCCTGAATATATATTCATGTAGGTACAAAACTTGCACATGGTACGACAATGCTGATATTAGGCCAATGTACATGCCATTGTCACATGCATTCAACTTTCCTGCAGGGTAAACACTCTTCAACCCACTGACTTTAGCTCAAAGTGAAACAAATTATCTTGTAAGCAACAAACCCCACCATGTTTCTCCTAGCTGTCCTTCCCGTCAAGTTTTGCTGACATTCCAATTTTTCTCTTTATTCACTCAACTCTGTTCTCTCTTTGTAGGATGGCTGAAGTTTAGGATTTGATGCAACCCCAGACACAGTTTTGGAAAGTATAGAAACACTGATGTACACCATGACACATTCTGTCCAAAATTTGCTGCCTTCAACAAAGCTGGCTTGTAAGTCTGTCCCTGCGCTGCCCAAAAGCCTGCATTTAAGGTTGCTCCTAAAGAGCTCATTAAGCCTGCAATGCAGAAAATCACTTTTTCCAGAAAGGCACCAAGTCTTAAACTGAAACATTGACAGATGAACAATTTATCCCTTCCATTAGGAGGTTTCCAGTGGCTTACCATGCTACATAGATTTAGATACTTCTTAAAGTACTTGTGTAACTCACGGTAACTTTAGCCCATTATTTACCATCACTCTTCTGATTACGCAAAGCTGTAATTTGTATTAATTGATATTCCTTCTTTCTGCCACTTGTTACATGAGACTATTTTTGCCAAATTTGTTGTTTTTTTCATCTTTGGGAAAGTAACCCTTTTGAATCACCAAACATAAACATCAGGGGTTGCTTATACTGAACATAATTTTCTATGCAACCAATACTTTGTCTTGAACTTCATTATGACAGCTCAAAGTGACTGAATACCTGGACTAGGAAATCATACTTTAATCATATTTTATAAGTTTCAATACATTCTGTAAAGTAAAATAATTATCTATACATGTATGTTTTTAGAAACTAACATTATGTTAATACAAGATACATAAGATCTTCAGAATAAGACTACTGTACATTTCAGTTTGAGACACTTCTTCCTTTATATTACATTAAGTGCTTAAGGAGTAAATAATTCTCTTCTTTTTTAAGTTTTTAAAAAAAATTTATTTAGGGTTGACAGCTAATTACACATAATCTCTCTTTGCTCTCTTCTTCCTTCCAATACTATTTAAGGTCTTCTTACGTTTCCCAACAGATTAACTTTTCTCAAGTACAAAGTCACACTGATCCTATTTCATCATCTATATCAATTATGACTCCTGGAGGAGACAGAATCCAGACTGTAAGAACAAATACAGAGAGCCTATGAAGGTCTGCTCCTAAATGCATTAAAAATCCTTCCAATACAACAAGCTGTTGTTGACAGCTATCTGCAGGTAACTTCAGTTAAAGAAGTATATTTCCAGTATCCTCTATATTGGAAGCAAACTCTGAGAAGGTATTTTGAAATCTGGGATTTGCCAAATCAGAATGGTTACATTAATGTTACCGTTAACGTTGCTGCACTGCAGCAAAGTAAGATCTCCTCAATATCAAAGAAGGATCGAGTCACATGAGCACAAATTCCGCAGCTCTGTAATATTTACAGAGAACTGGCATATGAATACTTACACGTGTGCCAATTTTCATGTGCTTCCATAATTCAGTCACATTATTCCAGTTTCTGTGACTTTCAGTCTTCTGATTTTAGTATTTATTTCAAAACTCTAGGCTTTACAGTTACTTAAATATACACTCTGATGTATTCACAAATAAATTTAAAACTCTTCTAGCTACGAAAAAAGGCCAAAAAGGTAATGCTGCAGTTTCAAAATCTGAAAGTTAAATTAAAGTTACCTCCAAACCTGACTTTTTGCTTTTCTTTAAACATGAATTTGGAAGGCGCCCCCTCCTCCCTGCCCCCATCCTGAATGCTTTGAGTGGCTGGTAACAAAGACTAAGTAGGTTTAACATTATTTATGAGACCTGGAGTACAAGAAAGAAACAAGCAAACCACAAACTGCCATGTACCTTTCAAAGCATGCTTTGTCTCCTCTACAGGCAACTCAAATCTTCCCTATTAATAAACTTCACTGAAGTTTTCTCTGGATCCCTTAACAGTCTTTATATAATTTAGGAAGGAAAGGCCAAAGGAATAACCTTCTGTGATAATGATCGTAACAGGAATCCTTATTTACTAAAATTGTAAGACTTTCCACATGAAACTACTTTTTTCAGTTCTCTGGATTCAATTCACAAACTTTGCAGACTGAGGAGGAAATCTAAATGCAGAAAAAGAAGCCATGGATTTTCTATTTAAACACAGCTTAAGATGCAAAAGCAAGGTTACTACAGCTCTTTTTCCAAAGTATCAAATAAAATGGAAAGGAACAAAAGAATTTTTTTTAATAGTATGTTATCTATCATAAATTCTTGACAATGTTAAAAAAATTAAGAATATATAAGGTCTGCATAGAATAAAACTAAAATAATTTCTAAAACATGTCTTCATTTTATATTTACAGTTTTTTGGGAACCCCAAGAAAAGTCTCTCGTGGTACATATCAGAGCACTTTCCTTGTAACATGTCTCCATTTTGGGTAGGCATTAGTGTGATCATCTTGCAGTACAAACAAAATTCTGCCCTTCAGAAAAAATGCATATGACACCACACTGCTTCTAAGTATTCTGCTGTGTTGCACGCACACTTCTGCAAACCTCATTTATCATCCACGTACCAGACAAAATATGTTGCAGATTTATTACATTGCCTAAAGGAAATCAAACCTATTATCTCATTATTCAAGTGTTCAAATTTAATTTTCTTACAGTTTTAAGTCTACATTAGCAGCTTATATTTAGTTTAAACTTCCAGATGAACAGAAAATAATTAGTTCTACATAAAAATGGCCGACCTTGTCAAGATGGTGTCTCCAGTGCTCCTTGCATCATGCTATTTTTGTACTTCCCAAACTTTCAGTTAGGAGTGCTAAATACGTGTTCCTATTTGTTTTTGCAGAGCCATACTGCTCAATAGTTTAGTAGCATAAAGTTTGACAGCTGGCTTTTCCAATTAAATTATTTAGATGTTACGACAGGTCAGACATTGCCTCTCCTCTCCCCTGCTAAAAAAAAAAAAAAGGACATTTGTAGGAATGTACTTAAATTGTTTTGTGTGGGTAAACACAGCACTGGCTTAAATGGCCTCTGCAAATATACCACTAACTAGTTACAAGTAAAAGCTTCTCCAGATGTATAAAATGTAGTACAGTTCGGTTTCCTAAATTCTCTTTGCAGCTGATGAAAGCTTCTGTGTGAAATGCTATTTAAATACAAAAAGCAATTTAAAAAAATTCTTTAGCAATTCAATCTACAGCTGTAACATTGCCCCTAAAATTAACTATACACAAAAATCTTCTGTTTAAATTCAACATGAGTCTTTGAACATTGTACAGAGGAGCTTAACATAAAAACATATCAGAAGAAACTATTTTGCAAATCAGCATTGTGATCAGCATTGTCATCATTACAAATCAGCATGTATTTTAAAAGCATGTCATTCATTTTTTTTAAGATATTAGAGACAACAATAATAAAAGCCACACATACTTTGGAAGCTTGTTCTAAACAATAACTGTTATTGTTAACATCTGCTCTAAACACAAGCTAGAATGTAAACCTTAATAATGTAGATGAAAATTCCAAGATCCAATCACGACTTTACAAAAAAAATCCAATTTGTATGAAATGTTCCATGTCTGCTATGGAGCCAAAGGCAATTTTTAGCTTGGCTACATTTGAAAAGGAATCCCTACGGTCTTGGCCAGCTCCAGTCCCTTCTCTATCAAGCTGCATTAAAACAAGCAGGCACATAAAAAGGCACAGTGCCACATTAGTGCCATCCTCCACTTGGTTCTCTGTGGCTACTGGCTGCTCGCTGAGGATATGTATAATTTGACACCAGCTACAGGCATCCCTCTTCCAGCTGGCTCGTAGGGGACATGAGAGCAATAGGGGACACCAACAAACCCCCAATACTGTGGGACCAGTTAACATAGGGGACATGAAGAGGCATCACAGGTCACTGCAGTGTTGGTACAGGCCTAAATCTTAGTCTAATGAAAATAAGCAACTTTCTTAACCAGAGGAGACTTCAAGTTGAAATGCCTTTCAAGAAAGTTACGTGTGCACAAATTGGAGAAATAATGTAAATGGTCTTCTACTCTCCCCTAGCCAAAGGAGCAAAGGAACAAAACCAGTTCTTTCTTTCGCTTGGGTTCAGTGGTTTGACTGTTGCAGCTTATCATTAGCTAATATTCAACATAATCAACAAAGACCAATCAGCCAGTAAAGGGAAAATTGCTAGAAAGCAAACATTCAGGAAGGGTACCAAACCAGTAATTACAGCATAACCACAGCATGAGTAATGCACAAACTGAGGCAATGGGATTCACCTGGTCTCTCTAGGAAAAGAAGAGACCCATACTTCCAGATTACCCTAGCACAAACTGACCACTTCGCTTCATTCACTGATGAATGTCCATTACCTTATACCTGCTTTGTTAAATAAAATTATCTACCCTGATAGGGAGTTACAAATCCAGCCTCCCTAAAAAAAAGCTCCTAGCTGAGAGGGGAACAGGACAGTGACAGGCAAACCCAACCGCACAAGACAACCATCAAAATCTAGACTGAAGCAGCCCTCTGGCTACCCAAGCAATGACTGCTTCACCTCCCTACAAAGGGAATAAAACACACATCTCCTATCTTAACGCACAACTCACTTGTCACACAAAAATAAAGCAAGTCTCAATTTGTGAAATGTGCAACAGGGTGACCATTGACCATAAGGACTTCTGGCAGGCTGCTCAGATTAGGAGACCTGCCTAGCTTTCAAACCCCATGCTGCACAGTGCCAGGAAGCCTCAACACTCCTGCAGGTCAGAAAAATTAGGAGCAACTCATTATTTAGCTAGCTCTTAGTAAGGACCAGGACTACCCACATACTGCCATGTAAAAGCTCACCTTACAGTTTCTGGTACAAACCACATCGTATTGACTTTAGCTTGGTATGTGTTCTCAAGCTGTATCAAAAGACTTTAAATTTAGTCAGTCATCCACCTGAAATCATTTACTGCTTCTTCTGTTACCTTCCGTTACGCCAACATGGCTTCACAGCCAATGAAGCAGGCTTATGTCCTAAAAATACCAGACAGACTGTAATGGCCACGTCTAGAATCCTTCCAAACGGCCTAAATCCTTCCAATCCAAACTATTCTATGATTCCACGTCTTATCATGCCAATGAACTTCAACAACAAGCGCACAAAAGCCTATACTTAAAATCTTATATATAAGATATACTTACAGTCTTCTACAAGAATTAACTGTTTTCTCCCACTCAAAATCCCCCTTTAGAGAAAAATCTCACATCAAGGGGAGGAGGGCAAAGGATCCCAGTCTAGTTTGTCTTCGAAGAGGTCATCATCTATCAGGTCATCCACAACACAAAGTTTAGGTTTTCCAAAAATGCAGCTGATATTTTGGAACACATAATGTATTAAACTACTTGATTTACATAACCATAGACAGATTATTCTCCCATTACATCACCCCTGAAAGGTCATTTTAGTGATACTTCTTTATGCTTCATATTGCATTAACAAAGGTTCAACTAAAAAGCCTACTGAAAGTTAGCTTTTTTCTCCTTAGACGAGATTTTGACACCCAAGTTAGCCCAGTAAGAACTCAAAGTTGAATTATTGAGCCTTGTTTTACTGCATACACTAATTAAATTGTGCCAATATATATATATAATGCTAATATATTTTCTCAACTTTAATCCTCTGAGATTATATCAGTAAAATATAAAGTCAAAAGAAAAATGAGTCAGAAGAACTTTGAATATATTTGGACTGTATAAAATAAAACAGAACAAAGTTCTACCTCTCTCCAGCCAGTTTACCAACATGTTAATTTTTAAAATTTTTTTATATTTACACATAGACAGAGGTCATAATACAAAAAGATTTGCTTGTAAATCTGAACGTAGCAGTTGAGAAATGAAGTTTTGTCTTTTAACACTAGAAATTGAAGAAATCTGCACTTTTTCAATATTTTTAAAACTCTACAAATTATTTCAAGCAACAAGATCCTTGTCATATGGCTGTTTCATGCTTAGTAGATGAAAAATTATATCTATCTGTAACTCCATTTAAGTACCTGTACTATCACTGTGACTGCAAGTGCAAGCCAAACTCTCTCCCTGTCACGTCCTTGCTACAAGTGGTTAATCCTGGCATAGTTAATTACTTTGCAGGTTAAGAGTTTTCTACCTCTCCAGTCTCCAATTTTATCTTTTACTCTCCATAAAATTAATAGGTCTTTCCAAAGTCTTCCAGTAAGAATAACTTTTCTTTATACCCCATCCTGATGAAACTTCCAAAAAATGCAATGCAATAAAAAAGGAAACTATTAAACTTCTAAAACTGTTAGTCTAACCATCTACATTTTAAGGTGTGGATTAACCCCCCAATTTCTTTTTTTTTTCTTTTTTTTTTTTTTTTTTTTAACATTTCCCAAACAAATTCTTAAAGTGATGTTTTGGTGGTTTTTTTTTTTTTTACTATACCCAGCAATTAGTTTATTCCTGCAAAGACAATATATCTGCATCATTAACTCTCCAAACATTAGCTGATCCCTATTGCCTTGCATTTATTACTACCTACAAGTATTATTTATTTAAATCCCTTGAAACCTCATTTGTTTCCACATACGTAGGTAGATCAAACTAAGTGGAGCAGGGAAAGGCTTTGGACAAGTAGTCTACCTGAGACTAGAACGAGGCCTCTGAAGAGGCTTCCATAGCACAAGCACTCCATACCCAGACCGACACCTCCCACATCAACTGAGGATCTCCTCAGGGAGTTCAGCAATTCCTCTGATAAAGTAAGTGACAGATTCTAGTCTGTTCAACTGGTCCCTTCCAGAAGCATCAAAAGCTCGATTTTGCTGTGTTTTGTCCAAAGATGAAGGAGTAGTGATGCCACAGAGCCACATAAACCTGCACTATGAACAGAGAAAGCTTTATGCCAAACAGCATTTTAATTTATTTTATTACAATATTTACCAAATAAGGAACTTAATCCAGCACTTGAGTAAAGAAATGAAGGATGGGAAAGGAATTATGGAAAATGAGAAGGTGAAGACAGGAAAGGCACGTGCCATGCAAGTTAGGAGATCCCTCCACAAAGTTATTACACTGGTTTTATATTTAAGAGGAAGGGTATCGATAAGACACACTGCAACACAAATTAGGATTTGAATCTAAAGACAACTTTTCTCATTAGCTTCAGAAAGTGTTAGTATTTTGCCTTGGTTACAGACTGAAATACAAATCATGCAAAGGTTTAATAATTTTCATAAACTGGACTGATATGATCCCAGACTTCTGACAGCCAAGTAACTGGCTCAACAAGTGTCATCCCATGGAGGATCTCAGTAGCTCTCCTCCCCCCACCCCCTTGTTACCAAAGGGATAAAAAAACCCCAGCTGAAATCTGTAAGATATCATGCTTAACTTCATCGGTCCAGGCAAGAATGGAAAACTAATAATCAAAAAAAGCCCTCTGGAGACAGAGAAAAAGCAGGTAGTGCAGAGATTGTACATTAGCTACTGGTGTCATACTGGGATCTGAAGATGAAAGGCATTTTAGTCAAACAACAAAGCAACCCCTCCAACAATACAGAAAAGCTAGTCTCATTAGTTCATTACTGGAACCAACTTACCTTTAGACACAAGGTAGTTCTTCTACTGTCTCTCCCTTTCAAATACAACTTATGTTAAAAGCCAGTAACATTACACATTCAAGTCCTCCAAGTTAGTAAACGCTGAGCTGAAATTACCTGCAAAACTTTACATTATGCCTCTATATATGCACCATAATACAGCCTCTAATTACATGATCACTGTTTTAACTTTCTAGAGATGAGACTGTGTTATATTGTTTTCTTATCATTAATCAGTGATCATAAGTCTCTGTGTCTTACTCACTGGACCAACCCAGAATACTAAATTTTCAGTTTCCCTTACCAAGGTTTTAATTATGTTAAGCACGATAAAGTTATTAATAAATATTCAAAATTGCTTCAGTGAGATGAGGGAGTGGTGTAACTTTCATTTTACAGATAGAGGCAAAAAGTTAACAACAAAAAGTCCTCGTTCCCTTTAGCTGACTTGTTTTGCTCCCTTCTCTCTAGCCCTCCTCTCCAGAATACAGGACACTTAGCTTTGTACTTCAGAGATTCACACAATAGGTACCAGTGATGACAAACATCAACATGCCAAAACACACTCACTTTTCCATAGAGGGAACTACTGCATACTTATGAACGGATACTGTGTAACAGGTTAATATTGAAATTTGTTTAATTACGAAGTCTGCGGAAAAGAAAGACATCACGCAACACTACTTTAGATGGAATACCTGAAGTACTCAGCTAGCCACCAAGAGACCAAATGATGCTATATCCACAGGTGAACAGAAGGAATGCTTTTCCTTTCCAAATATTCAAGTGCAAAAAAGGTGAGGAGAGCAGTTTTTATCTAGAATGCTCGAGACAGTATTTTGATGGGACCCACCCTAAGTAGTATTGCCATATCAACCTTTGTGTTGTGGTTGTCCAAGGTGAACCAGCTATTAGATTCAATCTTTTTTGACAACAGAGAGAGGGGCAAGCATTGGCCTTTGCAGGAAAACAACATGGTCCCTTCCTTGCATTTCTGGTTTGCAGCATTTTCCTGGCCCTGCCTGTCTGAGTGGACCAGCTAAATAACCACTTAAATACCTTGGAGAAGAAGGAAAGAAGGCTTCCAAGCAATTGCATGATTGAAGTAACGCAAACACAAGTTTTTAGAAAAAAGCATCATTTATATCCCATAGGCACATACCATATTATAGAATTTGTCCCTTGCTTTAAGACCTACAACATCTATTCTCTCCTGACTTAGATTTTATTTTTAGTTAGCTATAGATGATCTCATATAAATACATCTGGCCCAGGAGAAACCAGCTGCAATATGCAACTTTTACTGACTTAAATTTTTTTTGTTCTTATTCTCTACCCTCCCCTTCCCCAGCAATCTCACTCTTTCCTACCTCAAAATGGACTGAGCTCCACTCCCTCATGTGGGCAACTGAGACTCGATTCAAATATCATGACTGGGCTTACATGCCATCATTACCTGTACTTTCATCAGTACAAACTCAGGTGTAACCTAAACTTTAAAGTCTGAGCACAAAAAGTTGAAAACTTTATAACTGTGGTACACTTCCTAGTTGTTAAAAATAATAACAGTAAAAAAAAGTGAATGTACACATTTCTCCCCTCATCCTCCACATCCTACCTGAAGGCAAATATCAGTGAAAAACTTTCCTCTGCAAATGTATTCTCCAGTGTTGAATAATCAACAAACTCCAGAAAACTACTGCAGTTAACATTATTAAAAAAAAAAAAAGTTCTATTAAACGAACCATTTAAATTCATTGTGTTAAATACTTTCCCATTCTGACAGAGTATTTTGAAGTCTGACTCATAGTTAGGATTGCAGTATTTGAGGCAGGCAACTGAAAATGGAAAAGCTAATGCCCATCAGCCTAGCTATTTTCTCTATATACCGTTTGTCTATTAGCATTTCAAAGGATCTATGAATTAGAAATCAGCCGTCTCCAGATGTACAGTGGGACTCCGGTTACTCCAAAAAAAAAGACAAATTATGTCAGGAAGTCCAAGAAAAACTCATCAGTATTTCAAAAGTTTATTTAATGCAATAGTTAATGACTATGTTATTATAGCTTGCAAAATACTTTTTAAAATCACAAGTGATTTAAAAATGCTCACACACATTTACACTTATGGCAACGCATACAGACTCATCTTAGAAACTGCTTGTTACTACATGGGTAGTCAGCATCCCTACTACAGCAGATTTTGTGTGTTTTACTATACCCGTTAAAAAAAAAAAAACAAAACCAAACCAAACTCTCATACTTCTGTTTCTCTAAAAAAATAAGCAATGTAAGGTTACAGTTTAGAAGTTAGACGGTGTTACCAGAAGCCAGACAGAACATTCATTTCTAGGTGAGCAAGTGCTAGTCCTCATTCATATTTTGGCACAAGCTGGTTCATTAGCAGCTTGACAGTAAAAGCAGAACAGCAGCTTTCTGCAATAAAGACCTACTATGCTATCTGAACACAAAGCATGTTTTGGACACAGCAGAAAAAGGGAATATTTTAACACATGAGTTAGAAAATACACAATTTTCCATTCTGATCCCTCAAAACTTGTAGTTGAATACATTAGAGAAACAAATTTACACAGTTAAAATATAACTAACTTCCTTGGGAATAGGCTTCCGTTCTGCAGATGCATTAGGGGCTTTGAGGCTTAGAAGGAAGCACTTGGAGAATGCTGAAGGTTAGAGTTTGTTTTGTTTTCCCTGAATATTTGTTGCAGGGAATATAGGCTCTTGAGAAGAAATATGCTTTTTTGTTGGCCCTCATTTTTCCCAGCAGACAATAGCTGCTACTGTCCAGCGTTTAAATGACCTTTGCCCTGCCCTCCTACTTTGTTTCCCTTAGGAATGTCATTCATCCTTTTGTAACACATTGCAACTCATTATTGCCTTATTTTTTCCTGCCACTTTTGTTCTGGTCTTTAAAAGAGAACATATACACTCTTTCAGTCTAAGGAAAAAAAAAAAAATGAAAAGGAAATCGTTAGGACTTGGGAGAATGCTCAGAGACGAACACTCATGTTGTACTCCAACATAATCTGAAGGAGTTTTTACCCATAAACTTACCAAAACTAGTTAGTGACTTAGTGAACTAACCATAGATACAATGAAATACCACATTAAAATAAAAAATTTAAGGATATTTCTATTTTCTCTCATTATTTTTTCTTTCTCGTTGCTCCCTTATCTTTATCAACATTTCATGATACGTTTGTAAGGCAAAAGGGGTTGCTCCCCCCCCATCTCAGACCAACCTATATGTGATCTTCATATACTCACACCTTTCCTTAGGAACTCTGAATTTATTTAGTAGAGACATAACCCTTATCTACACTAATAGAGTTTTCACAACATATTCGCATTGTTGCTATCGCTACTGATACACTGGTACTGAAGAACAAAGGCAGACCTCCCGCTCTCGTAACACACTGATGCAGCCGAGTCAGTATTAGCAGAGACTGAACTTTCTTTAATAACCACTCCTCATGTATACAGAGGTACAGTAAGTTTCTTTTGAAAATGTCTTTGAAAAGTACCTGAAAATAATAATTTTAACTTAATAGTCTAAAATACGAATGACTTTCAATTTCCTCAACTACTATACAAGAATGGTGTTTTCACAGCCAGTAATACAGACTAATAAAGTCTTCCTTGAGCACAGTTCTTTGCCCAAGAGTAGTAAAGAACCATCCAAAGTTTACAGGGGAATGGCACCTGCAAAAGCTCAAAATGTTAAATTACCCCAGAACTTCTACATATTAAAATATACTTTGGTAATCAAACCTAACTCAGAAATATATAGAGTGGGGATACAAAGATTAAAATAAGTGTTTTGAATAATCCTTTTTAAAAATAAACATTACATGCAAACACTTATGAAAAACTTACTGTTAACAAAAATGATACAAAACATTATTAACAACACTGTTCAAACACTGACAGTTTAGTCAACCCAGTGAGAAAGGCACAATTTAAATCACTGGGGAAAAAAAAAAAAAAAAAAGTTTCTAGAGGATGTGGATGAGGAGACACAGAAAAGATACAAGATTACAACCATCTACTGTGAACCAGCAGCCCTGGAGGGAAAAATGTTTCTTCTCTTTTTCTTTTAGTTCACCAGATACTTCTCCCTGTGCCTGTGCTACACGCTAGCAAGAAAAATGAAGTCTTTGTTTCCCCTCTTCCTTTTACTTATAGTTCTGTGGCTCCAAAAGCTTGCAACCTCATGCGATGAAAACTGCCACTGGAAACATTACAACATCATGTCAAATCACACAACGAGGTACTTCCATATCATGTCAAATTGCTCGCTGTGGAAAACCAGAGGCCTCTCTTTATAAAAGGATAGCTGATAAGTTGAACATGGTATTTTATTCTTTATCCTTTTTCTTTTCTGCTTTTTTCAATCCCACTTAATAACCCAGCTGCCAGTCACCGTACCAGCCACCAGTAAGAGGGTTTCACATAACTGTGTTAGCTGGTTCTTGCTGCTGAAGATAACATCGGGATTTAAAACGGGCCTTCCTGCAATCCATCCCTCAATTCAGAAATTCTCAACTTTTGCAAACAAATAGGTGCAAAGATCAGCCCAAATCATTTACAGCTTTGCCAACTGGCTCCTCATTCCTCAGGCTGAAACCCTGTCTAGCAGAGTTGCTCTTCTTGTCGGCCTTCCAGCTGCCTGCTGGGATGAGCAATATTTACCATCTTACTCTTCAATCAGAGGGCAACAAATAACAGCACGAGTTAAAAGGGGACTGATTCCCATTTCGACGGGAGTATTTGAACTACTGTCTTCAGGGGGAAAATTCAAATAGCCTCCTACATACTCACCAAAACTCGACATAAGAATAGCTTTCATCTTCTAGATGCAACAGTGAAAAGCTCCAGCCACTTCAGAGGAGAAGCAGTCAACAGCCTAACAGCGTGCGTCTTCTCTATAGCCCAGCTGCTAGTAGCACAGAAACCTGCTCTGCCATGAGTTTTCTTTCTGGAAAACTGTTCGGCATTTTAATGCTGTAACACAACAACGTGTGAGTCACTCTCTTTGAGGGTATCGTTTCATTTCAGATTAATAGGAACGAAGGAAAAATTACATTTTACAGTTACAGCCTTAAATTTCATGTTTATACGTGAACATTTGGGATTAGATGCACACAGGCCTAAGTGCTTGGAGAACAGTGTAAAGGATATGTAGGACGATGGTTCGGGGGTGATTATACCCAGTCCTACAACTAAAGACATCTCTGCCTAGCTGGTGAAAATTAACGTTGTAGTCCTTTTTCCAGCATGGAGATGAGGGAGGACTAAATTCCTTTTAAACAATACTGCTTTTACAAGTTGATATTGCTTGCACATTGTGATAGCCTTCAATCAAAAATGATTTTAAAAAAAAAAAAAAATTCTTTTCCGCACAACCCCATGTGTAAGGTCACATATGCACAATCTGTCAGACAAATAGTAATTCTAATCATATTTAGTGTGATTTGAACTGCACTCAATTTTTAGATTGCAAGAACTATAGACAATTAATACAGTTTTCTCATTAAAGTATCACATCTATTCTAACTACCTCTAACAAAAGGCTTTTGGCTACCACCAGATGACAAATAATGTAAACTAAAACCACAAGAATGTCTAATTAAGAAGAACTAGAAAACAATGGAACTTGCTTCAGTTTGCTTTATTCCTTTACTAAAATGGGTACTTTTTTGAAGCAAAATGCTGGGCAGAAGTAAAAATAAAGTGTATTGTGTCAGGCCATTTTACAATAATTAACAAACTGAAACTTAAAAAAAGAACCAAAAAAAGTCAACCTACTTTAGACTTGCCTGCTGGAAGTCCCCAGTACTTAGGAAACAAGTCTGCTTTTGAAGGACAAGATGACAGTATGAGGCACACAGCTGATAGACCGTACACTTTTCCCATGTTTCAATGAAGAATAAATTTGAAGAAAAAAATGTTAATTTTTAAATTTCTTAATTCAAAAGTGAAATGTACCTAAAAAAAAGTAGTCAAATGTGGGGGTCACTGAAAAGGTTTTCACAGAATACAGAAATTTCTGATTTTGGTGATTTAGGGGCTTTACTTCAAGCAGCAAATGAGCTTAAAAAATAAATGCACTCAGTTTAAACAAAAATATTGGATGCCACAGCTCATGTTTTACATTTTCTGTAACAAAATTTGCATACAGCAACCCAAAACATTTGGTCCTATTCCTATGTTAGATATTTGTAGTTACTCGTAATAGCATGAGATGCTAATAGTTCGACTTCAAATAAGTAGAGCAAAACCTCTGAATTTTATCAGTTGCGATTATTAGTAGTGACAGGTCATAATGCTTCTTGTGCTTTCTCTGATCGCTTAAGTGAAATTTGATAGCATCTTTAACACCATACTTTGAAACAATGCATACATACAGACTTTTAGGAAAGATTATACTATAGAATTTTTACAACTAATGTGGTAATGTACACAATTGGTTATTTCAACTCTTTCTGTTCCATAGGATAAAACTTTCTGTATTTAACCTCCAGACTGCATTAACTAGCCCACAATAAAGCATCAAGCTCTGTGGGTAAATCATGCTTATTACTGATTAATTTAAGAAAATCTGGCCTTCAAAAAAGCACCATGCCAAGGAAAAAAAATCCTATTTGTATGAATGGTAGTAAACCAGTTAGAAGAAACCTGTATATCTACAACATATCTCAGGAAACACCCATTATAAAGTTGAAGTCATACAGCCAAATTCTCAAAAAGATCAAGAAATTAACAGGCAGAGAATTTTGATTATCTTCTATTATGTATTATAACATGTAGAAAACTTAACATTGAAACTTGGGTAATCTGTTTTCAAATTTTTACTGCTACTGTAAGGTTCTATACTTAACGCACCGCATGCTCTGCAGTTACTATGTACTTCTCATGTGACTGATTAAAGTTTTATCAATCTAAGCACAGTAAATCAAAACACATGTGTATCCAAATTTTTAAAAACTGTATTATAAGATGACATAATGCAAGTAATTAAGGATTGCACATGAAACAGGCTAAAGACAAGACTGTATTCCAATTTAATTACAACTTTCTGAGGTGAATACTCAACCGCATATTAGTAAAGCTGTACACATACAGCTAGAATAAGAAAAAGACCATTTTTCTGTTTACTGAATATATAATAGAAATGCTTAAACATTAATAAAAAAAAAAACATTCACAAACACAGCACCCTACACAGTTAATCTAATTTATGCTAAAAAAATCTGATTTATATTGCTATAATCTACAGGGGTTTTGTAACTAATTTTGCCAAGACTTGCCTATGTTCTTTTAATATTCTGCTTGCCATTGGGAAATTTCTCTTCATTCCGTTTCATCAGTACAATGATTTCCATTTCAACAAGTGTGTAGATACAATCTTTAAAAACTCATTTATGAGTAAGCAACCTTAATTTCTTGTGTTACAGAGTTCAAGAGCAACATATATCATCTGAAAAATACCACACAATATTCTAGCATAAACACCATCAATATGCAGTACTTCCATGTTTGAGATTTCTTATCTATTACACCCACAAAGGAGATCTAAATGTGTTAGAAACTAAATGTTTTCTAAGCATACAAATTATATGTGCTCATTTCATTAAAAAACAGAAGGATATGCAGGGTTTTTTGAATGACAAATATCAAATAGAAAACACATCTGCTCCACTTACTACTTGAAAAAATATATTTTAAAAAGGCTAATTAGGCCTCAAAAAACAAGTAGAAAAATCATGTCAAAAAACCAGTTCTACTTCTGTTTGCTACTACTAGTTATCTCATTCACTGCTTTAGCATGCAAGCCCACTATTGCAATCAGTAATTTACAATTACAGTAACAAATACCTGCTTATGTAAAACTGTACTACTTTTAAGAATTGTTTTGGGTGTAATAATTTTTTGGTTAAAAGTTTATCATAAAAGAAAGCACTTTTCATGTATTTAATAAATGAAAAATAATTTACTTCAGCAAGCTTTCTGTAAATTACAACAATTGAGAGATTTAATTGCATAAGCTAGAGAAATGCCTTATTTCTCTTTTAGGGCAGCTGGATGTTCCCTCATTCCAATATCTAAATGCAGTACAACATGATTTCTGACGCCCCTCAATCTTAGGTACAAAGTAACTAAGCAGTGGATAAAGTTTTGAGAAAAAGAAAAAAGGAAAAAAAAAAAGAAAAAAGGTATTATATTTATTTCACAGATCAAGAACTAAAGACTAATTCATCCTCTCTGGAAGACATTACTACAGCATCTAAAATGTTATTGCCTCTATTTTCTACTCCACTTTCCTGCTGAAGATTATTGTCCATTTGGCAAGGACAACAGGAAAAAAAACCCATGTGCTAGCTCATCAGCAGGCATAGTTCATAACCTGCCGATTAGCCTAAACTGACTTTGTCAGTAACCTTCAGCAGAAGACAGGAGTGATAACAGTTTAAACTGCCACAGATAAAACTGTCAAAGATCATGATTCAGCTCACAGAGAGACTAGGTGATATGCCCAATGTCATATATTCAACTTAAGAGCTGGAACTTAACAGTTACTACAAGATAGCATTCATTAATGTATTATTGAGGGCAGAAAATGAAGTTTCTGAATTCATCCTGTAATTCTCAGATTTTTATAAGTGCTTCTGGTCTTTCATTCTTTTCCATAATGTACAACTCCACTAAAGCCTACAAAAAGCTATAAAAACTCCACAGCTTACCTAGAATACTCTCTCTTGCAAGATACAAATTTTACCAAATTCATGCACCACCATATTTTCATATGGCTGGGCTAGGGAGCAACCCTGACCACATGAACCTGAGCTGAAAGAATACTGGTAGATTAATTCTAGAGCTGTGATAAAGTCATGTCATTCAGCAAATTCAGCTGGAGTTGATTTCCCCCCCCCCATTGTACATTTATTTTGCCTTTCTTTTCAAAAGTACAAGTCCGTCAGCAAAGAAAAAACCAAACCTGATAAATAGTAACCAAAAAAGAAGCAAAACCTTAGCTGTGAATAAACAGAACTAAGTTATACAACCACCATGAAAGAGTTTGTTGGATACAGCACTAGACAAAGATTAACTTTGCTCAATATTTCTCTTTTCACCTGCCCATGAAATAAAAAATGTATTTTTTTCAATAAACAGATCAAACTACCTAATTTTGTGACATATTTCATCATTTGCTCCAAAAATAAACCACATTTATTCAATACATGTACTTGAGCTTACCACAGCAAAAAGTATACTGGAAATGGTGATTCATCTATATTTGTTTCTCAAACAGTAAAAGAACACAAGAAAAAAGCACCATATAACAATCCTGACCACAATGTGTAGCACTACAGAGGTCCCTAGATGTATGTAAAACCAAAGCATGGGGGGAAATTGCCGATATTGTAGGAAATAGAAGAGTATAGGACAGATAATGTATTAAGAGGTACCTTGAATATGTAACATTGACTGAACACATAAATACACCAGTATTTATGAATGTATGACTACATTGACTACTAAATATAGGAGTATACTGAAGTGTTGCTGTGCCTCCACCTTCACACACACACAGAAGTGAAAACAACTTCCTAGTACAACCTATTATTTGTTTGAAAGGAAATAATGGGCTTCGATCATACCTCTGAAAACAACATGTTATTTTCACAGCTTGCTATACTTACTGCAATGGACAGTAAGATAAACCACTCTGATAAGAAAGTTTAGCAGAGAAGGAAAGTTAAAAACCAAACAAGTGGTACGTAAAATGCATCTTGACTATGGAAGACAGTCTTCTGAATCAGATTCAATCTAAGTCTCTTTGTTCCATGCAAATGTACTTGTTGAGAATTACGGGCCTCATCTCCCCATCTGCTGGAAACAGGATCTAAATGGCAATTCAATTCATTAAAGATATTTTATAAAGTATTTTGGTATCATATAACCTTTCTACTAAGGGCTCAGACTTAAATAGAGAATCCAACAGCAAGAAAAAAAAAACAACAGGAAAAAATGGTGATTGTTAAAATGCAGATGCAGTCTTAGGTGAAACTAATAAAAGATTATTTCTTGTCCCTCTTCCCCACAAAAACCTAGGAATACTTGCATCACCTCTTTTATGAAGAAATATAACTTGCCATAAGTTTATCCACCAAGTGAATCGCTAATAAAAAAATAAAAATTCTTTTATTTGATAATACCCAACTGTGCCTTTTCAACAGTTCTGTACAGAACATGTACACTGAAACTAATTTTCAGTATCTTCATTTCACTTACACACTTACTGAAAACAAGAAATATTTATTTTGCCACTGCATAAATTAATACTTCCCTACTATTACTCAAGTCATGCATTTTTAAGAGCCATGTTTAGGTTATGTATTAAGATGTAACATAACCCTGAAATCTTGATGGCTCTTTCCTTATTTATGCCACTTAAGGCTACAATTTAACCTATTGTTCCAGGCTCCTTCATCTACGTATTAATTTATAAATGAGACCATTCCATTCAAGATGAAGACAGCAGTATAAAATGGTCAATCACTGCCACGCCCCAGAATAATTTAGGGGCAGGAACTACAGAATTGCTCATAGCTCGTGTCCCAGTAATTTCCAAAATAATTCCTGAGTCAGAAATATTACTAAAAGAAGCAATTTCTACAGTAGCTTGGAATCCTAAGCTCTATAGGCGTCTGACACATCAGGTTTTCTTTTACGAGGGATTTCTCCCCCACAAAATTTGTAAGGAAGCTGAACAGTAGCATAGAACATCTTCTTTGTCAATGAATATTTAATCTCACATTATTTTATATTATCCAGTATTGATTTTTAAAATGTTTATAGTAAAACAGGCTTTAAGTCAATTTTGCATATTGAAACTAAAAATTACTGTTGAATACAAACATAGTATCTGAAAGCAAATATAAGTTATCTTAAAAAACTGAGATGGTAAGGTGACTAGAGGTGACTCTTGTTCACCCAGTCAGCATGCTGACACCTCGTTCCCTTCCACCTTCTATTTGAGTTAATCAAATAGATTGATTTTCATTTGGGAAATCCAGATTAATCAAAGTACCATCAGGCATTCATTTAAAATTTGTTTCCCTAAAACTGTGCCCTCTAAAGTCACTGAGGTGTTTTTTAAGAAGCAAAAAAGATAAAACAACCAAAGTTTTAAAAAACCAACAAAAACACTTCTCTCACTGTGAGTGAGGACCTGCTTAACATACAAGTGATTTGATAACATTTGACCTACAATACAGTACTCAGTCTACAGACGATCCTTAGTTATGGCTGTTTCATGCTTTTGTTCCTGATTTAAAATTTTATTTTTTACTACCTTATATCTATTTCAACTGTATTATATCAGAATTTTAGCATATTGCCACCAGTGGCACTTACTAAGCTCACCACATTAAGCAGTAAAGCAAACTTCAATTTTACCGTCAAGAAACTAAGGAGAGAATACCATCCCTCATGCTGATTTGAAGGAATTTGTTATCAAGTAATACTGAATGTATAAGATCTTCTCGAATCAGAGATGCCTGTCAGCCCTGGTAGCTGCCTTACTCCCTGTTCATTTTCTGCTGACCTTTTGCAATTGAGTCAATCAATATTTTTTTTTCTGGCATGACCTGAACAAGAGGGTGGAGGTGCCTTACAGCAATTCAGCCTGTAGGTGGGTGGATAGTGCCCACCGTCTGGAAGCAGGAGCAGAAGAGTCTACAGCTCCAGCAACTGAGAATAAAAGATCAATGTATTTTGGGAAGTACTCAAGTCACTGAAATACTGGGTAGGTTTTTTGCTGTTGTTCTTTTAAGTGACTGCTGTATTTTGGGGGGAGTTTTCTGTTTTTAAAGAAAAAATGATTTTTGAAGGAATCATCAACATAACCATTTAACTCTAGGAGAGGATTTCAGACTGTGAATACCGGTGAAATAGTCCTCTACAATTCAGAATTAGCTCCCTCAGCTCTGGAGAGGCAGGATTTCAGACACATGCTGCTTTTCAGTGCTGCCTATGAGCTACCTGCAGTAGGTCCCTTTTGGAATACCGGTCATTGGGAAACCTAAATCAAAGCTCAGCTATGTGATCAAAGCTGCAGTATCTAGCATCTTAACTGCCAAGTTTTTGTCAGTCTAGCAAAAGACCGTAAGAATATAAACACAATTGGGTCAGACAGCCAAATTTGATGTCACCCACGTGACTGCAACAACAAGTTTCTGCAGAACAGTGTGTGGGATAAACATCTGCCTGCTGCAAAAAACATGCCTAAAATTAGTTTCAGAAAATAGCATTTAAATTAAGATCTCTCACCAATAATTGTCATGGAAAGCACACTGAATTTCAACAGGAGCAAGTGTGGGGGGCAAGGCTTTGATTAATAAACTTTATCATTAAATCTACTACTGTTAAGTCTATAGTCACAAAGATTCTACAGCTTATTAACAGTTCTTTCTCATGTCAGCAACATATTAGATTAAGAGACAGATGAACAGCTTACTTTTACTGTTAAAGTGCTAGAGGCTACATTTAGGATTTGACAGTCACAGCAGTTTCGATATGCCTTGGTGGCACATTTCATTGCAGTGTTATCGTTACAAACTGAAAAATCCAAACACTAAAAGCACACACAGGAAAACACTGGTGGATAGGCTTAGCATTTAATGGTCTTGTCCATTCGAGGATGATTCACTTCAGAGAAGCTTCCAGCACAACTTCACTTACAGTAAGAATTCATCCTAATTTTGCCACCCTTGGGCTAAGCAACATCTAAAGCAGAGTACTGATGCAAGTTTTGGGTTCCAACCCCAGTCAAGAACAGCCTGGGTCATACACTGGTAATAACCTTGGCAGCACACTCCTCTGCTTCTATCACTGCCAATACTAATGAAACAAAACTAGACGCAAGAGGTTTCTTAGAAACTTGGTGTTAATGCTGCCTGGCTGAACTATCTGTAATGCTTGTACTAATTATTCCTGAGTAGATTAGACCAGAGAGTGCCAAGCAAGCCCAGCAGCCTTTTCTGTGCACAGTCTGCTGGGTGACCAAATTCAAAATTATATTAAATGGTTGACACCAACATAAATTGCAACAAAGCTACAAGTTTAAGAATCATTATAGCTATGTTAAGACAATCATTGAAAAAAAAAAACCTCAAGTAATAGATAAAAGTAACTTACATAAATAAAAAAATAAGCAAGCGATACATAAAAAGTAGTTTTATTTAAAAAAGGCAAACAGTAAAATACACCCATAAAAATCCAAGTTTTGCTTTTTATTTGAAACATTGCACAGAGTAAATAAAGAACGTGGAAAGAGAACAAAGGGATGATTTCTACACACCAGCAGTTCAGCTTCCTAGTGCCAACATTTTATGTAGCACATTACAGTCACTTTTATACCTTCATCTGCATGCATCAAGTAGAACAGTTAGTCTTCATCTAGAGCCATAATATAAGTACGTACTTGTACTTCTCAATAATAATATATCTGTACAGCCTCAGTTGTTCTCTCTCCTTGGAGGTAGAAGATTGTGGTTCTATTTTGCTTTTTTAGAAAAGGAAACAAAGAAACATTACACTGCTTAGTGATTCTTTTTAAATACAGATTCACTACTGAGGCTTTCAAACACTTTGTGCTGTAACATAAAGCACACAAAATCTAATCATTTTTTCTACCACCTAGAAAGAACATACCTGACACTCATTTCTTATTAAGAGAAGAACATTGAATTGGTAAAAGTGAAAGTCTAGATACAACGTGCAAGGTCATCTGAAAAACTGAAGTCCACATATCTCTCAATGCAATTTGCTGTTATTATTTTTAAGGGAATAACATTACACTGAAATTACTATTTTTGTTATTTTTCCTTCAAATTCAATAGCAGACATATAAGATCATAAAGATATAGCTAACCTGAAATGTAATATTCAAAGTTATGTATGCTATTAAAGCTGTCTTTTTAAAAGTGATTTAACTTGTGAAAAAAACTTAATTTATGCTTTGATAAATATTAGTTTCTTTCACAACAATAATGCTCCAACATCTGAAAGTTTATCCCAAGAGATACTATTTTCTCATTAAAAACGGAAGTCAGAAATGAAGTATTTTCTCCTAAATTAATCTCATCTTTACATTACAGAGGAAAATGAGAAAAGAAATATCACAGCTAAGCCAACACAAACAACAAATGTTATGTTCCCCATCTGATAGTCAAAAAATAGAGGAAAACCACACTTCAAGCCATACTTAATTTTGTGCTTTCTAGACAAAATATACAGTTGGAATTATTTTATCTCATCAAATCATTCATTGGGGACACAAACAAGGAGATTAAGAAAAAAGAAAAAGGTGCTATTTCCATAAAAAGTGTCATTAGTACCTGCAATACATGATCCAATGTGACATGAGACCCAACCACCAAACCACATACGCCTTGGCAGGGATTCCCCTTAACCTCTATTACAGCACTGAAAGGGACAGCAAAACAATTCTCTGGCCCAATGACCCAAGGACTCACCTGGGATGTGGGCAGTTGGATTTTAATCCTTTTTCCAGTGGATATTTTATTTCCATAGAGCAGAACAACTTCGATTTTAGAAAGGGGGCCAAAAGTCTACATGATCAAGCCACTACGATCACCAGTACCAATCTTCACAGTATGTTAAATACTGAAGCAAAGGCTGAATTCCCTTAATTAAGGTGATTCACTTAAGGCAGATTTAATGCATACTGGCGAAATGACAAAACAGAAAAAACATGGGACTTCTCTATCCAATGCTATTTTTCCAGTGTCTTTTGAAAACGTTGTGTGCAAAGACAAACAAAAACCATAGAGATAAAATACAAAGTATTTGTTAGCCCTTGATCTCAACAGCTAGCCAACATTCATAGGGCCTTGCTGGCTTACCTCCATTAGAAAGACAAAATGATAATTCAAAATAGTATTTACCAAGAACATTCATAAAATCATGATTCTCTGAAAATAACATCACCAAGAAACAGCACCCACATACTTTGCAATTTTTAGTGCTACCAACAAGTCCTGTCCTCTCTAGAGTGCTGCCTGTTGCCTTGATGGTTCATGCACAGCTCTGGTTCCTTTTTTCCTTCTTTTTAACCCTCTCTCAGAAAATCCATTTTTCTTCAGGCACTAATGAATGACCCAGCTCTGGTATTTATGGTCAGTTTTATCAGTCCTCATACAGTAGTCTCCCCTGTTCCAGATTTATTATGCTGATGAGCGCCTTTAGCAGCAGCTTCTATCACTTCAGCTACCACAGGAACGGTAAGACCACTGTCCCTCTAATGAAGGATAACTACTGCACTTACTGATTTTTACCAGATCTGTTTTCATGGAAGCCATTAACACTCTTCTGTATTCCAACAGAATATTTTCCAATGTATATTTTAATAGCAAAGTTCAAAACTGCAATTTTATTTCTATAGCTACAAGACCTTGAAAAGTATAAACACAGTGAGTGTTTATGTAAGACCACTTTGGACAGATTTCTTCCATTAAACTTAATATGCTGAATAGAAGAAAGAAATCTGCAAAAAGTATTCTTTTTGCAGAACACAGCACAAATCAAATGCTATTTCATCCACTGAGTACCGCTACTAAGACATACAGATTTATTTATCCTAATAAAAATCAACTACCTTCTCTGAAAACAAAGCACAGTTTGGCATCTAACGGTATGTTCAGCCTAGACTTCAGTAATTGGAGTCCGCACCCAAAACCAGAACTCTGCGGTGCTGACAAAGCCCTGCCATTTGACTTCTGTTTGGTGCTGAGTTTGGTGTGTCTTTGCCAAAGCAAGGGGTTTTTCCCATAGGTCAGAAAGCCACACTCTACAAAAGTTTCATTGACTCTACCTCTTTCCCCAAAATGAAACACAGGGAAAGAGTGTGAATCCGAGTTTTTAAACACATTCATGCATTCAAACCTAGAAAATCAGTCCATAACTTCATTTCGGCTTATCTAGAATCTTAAAAATTCTTACTAATGTTCTAGGTTTGAGCACCAGAGGTATTTGACTTCCCAAGAATTAGATACTGTTCCTACGATGATGTGGGGTCCTAACCTTACATTGTAAATAGCAGTTAGAAGAGAGCGTGCCATGATTTCCTAAACGAGACTGCAGCCAACATCCAGATCTGAGAGTGCGGTTATCTGTTTAAGCATGAAAAGGATTTCTCCAATATCATAAGGTACCTTACACAAACAAAACTTATGAATTCCTGGAGGCAACTATTGAACATTTGCTTGAAACACATGATTTGGAACACTTTGCTTTCCATTTACTATAGGCGAGACTAACCAAGCCCAGCCATCAAATATGGTGTGGTTACTGCATACTGGGCTACAAGATTTTTCGAGCTATAAGACATGTCTAATTACAATGACCACGTCAGAGCTTCTGTTTGATTCAGATAAACTACCTTGAACTTCAATCTTGCTATGGGCGACTGGGCTTCAATCTGACTATATCTAAGTGAAGCTGCACTGAAATCCCCTTGTAAGCAGATAAAAAATTTCACACACATGGATTTCTTCTGAGAACTGTGCCTCTGAATATTATAAATCCATACCCTTCCATTACTGCAAGGACAAAACTGGATCTAAAATAATTTTATTCCTTCTTTTTTAACCATTTCTGATCTTAAATCTATTTGTGAACTGAGCAGTACACTCCAGACAAAAATATACACCCACTTATTTGACAACCACAGCCTGCAAAAAACAACAAACAAGGGCATGAACTTCATCAACCAATCTATCTCATTAACTCTCATAACTCCCATCAACATAAAAAAATAAGGAATCATGTGGTAAGGATGCCATGTTACATAAAATTTTACTCAGGAGAATATTTTGAAAATGGCATCCGAGTTTGCATGTAAAATTCTGTAATTGCTGCAGGAAAAAAGGGCACAAACACTTCCTGACAGTTGTGCTGTTTTAAATCATACCCCTTTTTTTCTTGGATTCCTTTAGTGCCAACTCAGAAAATTTGAAACAAGAGTATTACACTAAAAAAAAGTCTCCCTTTCAATCACTAGGTAGTCAATTATGAATATTTCCTATTTAACTGCATCGGAAGTAGTATTTAATATTTTATTATTTTTAAAGAAATAAAGCCACAGAACCTTTGTATGGAGTATGTAGAATAACCAGTTACCCTCTTCTATGCCATTTAGAATAAATTTTGACCTCTTTTACGCTGTTCCTTTTAAAGGTAGGGAGCTGGTAAAATAACAAATAGGAAAGTATAAATGACATCAGCTCCCTGTTGCAAGCAACAGAATTCTGAATTGAATATACGAAGAAGTATGATTTCCTGAGAAAAGAGCATATACCCACAACATGAGCTGAAGTTAGAAATAAGCTTTCATTGACCCTTATGTTTCTTTCTGGGTTTGGAGGTTTCAGTATGAGAAGATAAATATTTCTTGAAACTGTAAACTGCTTTGGGAATCTGTTTCCAGAAACAGCCCACTAGCTATTCTATTTCTCCACTGAAAAACCAATTCTACTTATTAGTGAAAGATAAACACAAATCTCCCTTACTGAACAAAAAACCTGTATTTTGAAAACATAATTCTAGAAAGATAGTTCTCCTTTTAACCATATTACAGAAAGGTGAGCTGCTCCATGGACTGAAAACATACTGAAAATATTCTGTTATTTTGCTTGGAGAACCTGCCTCACAAAATTCATTCTTCTTATCTGTCATGACTAAATTCAAAAGAATAGTATGTGAGATCGTAGCCATGCTCTGTAATGCCAGTAGGATGTTTACATCCTTATTTTCAGCTATTACTAACTGAAGGACTACACAAAAGACTGAGGAAACATGGAAGCAAGGTGAAATAAAATGCTACCAAATCAGAATAGTCACAAATACTCTTTTTTTTTTTTCTTCTTCCTTCTTTGAGAGTCTTTTCCAATTTCTAAGCAATTCCTAGGATACTAGCCCACCTCTTCCTATATTCTTTCTGAGTTCATTAAATGGAAGATTTAAATTTGTAGCTTTATTGGTTCTATAAGAACTATGAGAATAGTTTATTAGTAATAAAATTTACAGTTTTAGAATCCCGTGAAGAACCTCAAAGTGCTTGAGAGATATGCCAGAAATAATCCTCACAGTCCTGAACAGGAAGTTCTTCAACCATTTTGGAACTGAAATATTCTAAATGTCACATAGTACGTGACACACTATTTCAAAATAAACAATGAAAAATAAAATATACAGTATATTAAAATTAAAATACACACACACTGGAGGAGAATAGATGGCATGTGAGTCAACACACTTAATTCTTGTTCTCAACTCTTGTCCACCCAACTCCTCCAGATCAAATTTTCTATTTTGATGCTCTCCAAAGCCTTCCTCAAACAACACACTAACTCTTCAACTTGTTCCTCCACCACCTCCTCCTCCTCACCAGGTCTCTAATTCAATTCTAGTGAGCAGAGAGTCATTTGCTCGATCGGATTTCCTCCTCCATCATTTTTTATCCAATCTGTCTGTTGCTATGTTCCAAATCTACTACCACAGTTTGTTTTCTTTCAACATAACCCACTATCCCTCCACTACCCTTATTGCTTGACCTTTCGGGTCTTTATCATCCATGAGTATTGAAGTTTCTCTGCTTTTCAGTCATCTCCTCCCAGAAGCCTTCTCCCATCCTTTCAATGAGATGAGAGATTGTTTTCATGCCTCATACTCGCTGTGTGCTCAGCTCTTCTGCCACCCTCTCCAAACGCAAGGTCACCCTTAGCATCTCCTGGACGTGGCTTCCACCCCACATCCACTTCCCCCCTGCTTGTACTCTGGTGCTGCGTGAATATGTCTGGCAGGGATCCTCATGTTAGGCTCAATTCTTCCACTATAAACTTTTTTTTTTCCTTCCTCCAGCTCCACCACCCCAGGAGATGGACACAGCTTAAGTTCAATAGGGCTAAAAGAGCCAAGACTGAACAGAAGTAATATGCAGACTGCAGTGGTGACCAATACAACATTATCTGCATTAATGTTTTTTTAAATTCTGGTCCACAGACTACTGATCACCTGAAAGATTTTTAAAGATAGCTTGTGAAACAACCACAAACATGCTTTCAATCTGCATATGCATAATGGCAGGGAAACAGTTATTTTTATTTACCTCATTCTATATTTAAGATTTAACCTTATTTTCTTAGACTATAAACTAGGCATTAATGCATTAAAAAAAGAAAATATCCTTTATTCCTTCCCATCCCCACCACCAACAAAACAAAGTACCAGTCCTTTCAACTTTTTCCTCAAATTGTAGGTACTGTGGTAGTGTGTCTTATACTCAATGGAAGTTTAGATCAGCATTTCTCAACCTTTCAAAAGTCAGTGTAGATATCAACACTTATTTGTGGAAGACCTATATATCTTCTGAAAGATTATCCATTCATCTACTTATTGACTATCCCTGCCCTGCTTAGACCGAAGATCTAAGAGGATTACAGAACTTGGTGGCAAGGCTGAAGGCTTGTTAACTTAATAAGGCTGTGGATTTAAAACTGTGTTAAATTAAACAGGTTTTGAAAATGGCTTAACTCTGCTAGTGTGGATAAGATTTAAGAGTCTCCTCTCAGATCTGTATCTATCTCATGAAAAAGACGACCATGTGAGATAGTAGGACACTTACATACATGAACAAGTGAAGGTCCACAAGACGTTGATTTTTCTTTTAGCAAGCACTCAGCTTCAGAATAAAAGCTTCATCTTTACTCAGAGGCACATTACCACAGCACACTGAATTCACCTTTACTGGATTCATTTAAAATAAGCTTCTAGAACAGCTATGCCCTATATATGCCAACTCAGATCGTCATCTGATTATCTTTGAATACTTTTCATCTTAACACTTTTTAATCAGTCAGAAGTGCCTCATTCTTCCCCAATTTTTGTATATAAATAAAATGCAGACTATAACCTAAAGAATTAAGATAGCATGCTAATAAAGAATAATCGAAGAGACTTGCTTCAAATTATTCAGTATTGATCCTCTCACTCCTCTGTGCAAGTAAGACTACATTCCTTTTCTTGAGTTCAGCAGCTTGAACATCTGGTAGGAGTGACTACTTTTGTCTTTAACCAGAGCTTTTCAAAAGCTTGTCTTGTAAAATTGTGGTTCACACAAGATAAAACAGTGCTTCAGTTCTTTAAAAAGCTTTTAATGTACATGTATATTTTGAAAGTTTAGGTGCTGAGAAGAGGAAGTCAAGAGAAGTAATACACACATCCTTCCTTTATAAAAAGGAGAGCAGAGTTACCTCACGTTACTGCAACTCTGATGCCATGAAACAAAATCAGTTTTATTAACAAGGGAACACTAAAGACTGAGGAGTGCTTCAGGTTATGAAGTCCAACAGGACACTCTCTGATGCCTGGCTTATCTTCTGTGCAGCACTTCTTCACTTCAGAGAGGAAGAAAATGATATCTGTATTAATTTTTAAGCAACACTGAAATGCTTACCTTTGATCAAAATGCATTTATGATTAATATCATACTTCCCAGCTAGAAACCACAAAATTATACTTTGCACATTTACAGAAAATAGAAACAGTCTATATTCAACTCTGAAGAATCATGCCAACTTGAAAGATAGAAAGAACAGTTAGGCACTAGACCAGACCTTTTAATTCAATTTAAAAAAAACAAACAAAAAACCCCACAAATTTACACCATGTTTTAAAAATTATATGCAGAAGGCTGAGCATATCAGCACCATTTCAAACAAAATTACTGTGTGAGAAAGACAGCGCACATACATGCACACAAGAGACTCTTGTTCTCATTTTTAGATCAGACACGTTCTTGCAGGTTCTATTTTTTTTATACTTGAGAGTTTAAGTGCTTATACTATAGGTGATGGTGGTGGGGAATTAATCAAGGGCCAAATATGATAGGAGCAAAGACCTAGACAAGAAATTAAATTACTTAAAATTCTGAAGTGTTCATACTCCTACGCTACAAAAACTTAACTTTGGATAACAAATCACACGCTTGAGTGCCACAAGTGTCAAATGAGCATCACAGTCCTAAGCTTCTAAGGGTACAGGGATAAATGATTTCCGTGGTGGATTGCTCATAGGTGCCACAGTTAATTTTCATGTACCTAGGAGGCTCAGATTCTGAGACACTTTGGCAACAGTGTCTGTAAATGAAATGTGAAGAATTAAGTTTGACTTCTGTGTTTCATTTTCCCCTCAACTGGAGAATCCAAACCTGTATGTTTCCAGGAAACACTGAATGACACTTTAAAGATATGCATATAAGCATCACATGTCAAATAATTCCAAATAGTGGACTCGGTTTCTCTCTTTGGAGTGATTGTCCTTATCTCCAGAGGATCTTCCTGAGTCCCAACGATTTCCTGACTTTAAGAGCATGCAGAAGAGAAAACAGACTTAACTGTTTGCCTCTGTGCTGACCAAGACAAGCTAGGGGCTTTGTGCCCAAACTGCATGGCAGCCCTGGCAATATCTATGGGATGAGAAGATATGAAAGCAGTTATTCAGACGCTCTCAGTGCAGCAAGGCTCTAACTAGGACTAGCCCCGCTGTTTAGTCTGATGATCAGAGAACAGTGCTGCCATCTGCCCCTCTCTACTCAGGAAAGATAAGTGTAGAAAAGAGCACTTGGATGGGCAATTCTCCAACCTCCGGGCTGCTCACTTCCTAAAACTAATCCAGCTCACCTCAAAGCAGCCATCCTTCATCCAAAAAACCCTGCTCTCTGAAAAGATTCTGACTTGGTGATGTGAAAAGAAATGCGAAGAAACTGATCTAGTGCACCTGACCCAAGAATTCACTGCTTATTTTCTGAGATGAGCTTTTCTGTCTACTAGCAAAGAGGCACCTGACAGGAATTGAGACATAACAGATGCACACTTTTCCTTCATGCACTAAGTAACAAGGTGTATGTATGAACAGGGCTGACCAGGTGATATTTCATCTTTAATTACTGAGACACATTCTTGCCCACACTAGGATGTGCAGTGATTTAAAGGAGAAGGAAAAAAAAAAAAAAAAAGGAAACTCTTACACCAAAGGAGGCTAAGCAATACCGTAATATTAACCTAGACTTTATGCTCTTAATTCATTTAGCAGATTTAGTCATAAATACCACAAGAGTGTCTGTAATCCAGATACTTCAACAGAACATTTTATTTCTTATTGTTTACTTTATGTTCCCTATGTTTGACACAGTCAAGGACAAATTGGACACAAGAGGGAAGAAAAATATATGTTTTCTTTTTCTTGGAAGTACTACACTAAGATCAGAAGCGAGAGAACGTTTGAATAAAGGACAGTGATGGAGCCAAAGAAAAGACCAAGGAAGGTGCTAAGCATACCACAAGGAGAAGGCCAAATGCACTGCAAGGGGAAGTCCACCAAAAGAAAGACAAACAATTGAACATAACAAGTTTCCAGTTTTATTATCACAGCTGCAGTTTCAGGCTTGCTGTTTTCCACAGTTTCTATCTATGCACTAAACACAGGGGTAAGAAGAGGAAGTACCATGTGAAAAAACATTTCACTCAGGTAAAGGAGAGGAGAGGAGAAGGATTTTGAGCTGACCCCATCCCAATCAGCCCCTTCAGCTCTTCCTACCATACAGGATGTCTATTAAGCCACCAAACAAGAGGTACCCCTTGCAGAAAGCCAGACACTATGCATACAGAAACACAGCAATAGCACTACCAACTGACTTTTCTAACCAGACCCTGGACCACCTATGTAAAGCAATTTTACGGGTATCTGATTTCTGTGGTAATAAGACAAAAATTCAAAGATTTTAATTCTCTTAAAAAACAAACAAACAAACCCAACCTGCTCCCCTTCACAAGCCCATCAAAAGTAAGGGCTTTAGACTTCCTTTTTGTGCAGAAGTTTAAATTTTCTGAACGATCAAAGCTTTTTGAGTAGAGCAGTAACCTGTAACTCACTGGCCAAAATAAAGTGGAGAAAAAAAGACACCATTTTATTTCAGGTAGGTGGTTTTAAACAAATCTACAGAAACGGAGGAATATTACTTTGGAAAGTGAAGGGAAATAAAGACAGCCCTCTCTTTCACCTGAAAACAAAGCAATCATACAACAGTATCTTCCACTAATACACAAAAAAAATGTGTTTCAGAAACAAAATAAAAAGGCATTTAAGTATCACACTTAAATACTGTGGATTTGTTTTTTAGTTTATAAATCAACTTACTTCAAAACCCAATTATTTTCTAAATAAAGGGATTACACCAGTTTTACAGCTATTTTATCAAGCAGATCAATGTTAGCTGGCAGGTTAAAGATTGCTATCATGGTTCAAAGTATGGAATTAAATATTTCTGTACTACCAACAGCATTCATATTAGATATTCTCTTTTTATTCTTTTCAAAACACACTCAAATCTACACACCAATGTGCCAGTGAGATGCAGATTACTTACTCTAGCTGAAGAACGGAACATCAGCTTCCGCAGATTTTTTTCAGTGTCTGGCTTTTCCTCACTGAGGTACTTATGTGATTCCCTATTAAACATCCAAACAAAATGAAGTCCTTTTAACAATGTAACACCAGGCACTGGACCATCTTTGGTACAGGAAATGGATTATGAACAACTCTCCAGTAATGTGGAAGTCAATGATTTAAAGAGTGAACAGCAGTATCTACTGACCTCAACTGAGACTGTAGACCCATTGTAAAACACCCTATAGATACATCCAAAATAAAAAGCCAATCTCTACCCTAGAGAGTATACAGTTTAAATAGCAAGTCAAACAAAGGAAGTACTATCAGTCATATCTGCAGATGGGAAACAGAGGCACAAAGAGCTTTGAATGACTCTGTGCAAGGTTATAAAGGATGTCTGTGGCAGAGCCAGGAACTGAGCCCGGAAGCTCTCAATCCTAGCCCCTTTGGATACGGAGACAATTCTTCCTTTTGCTTATCCTCCATCTCTTTACTTAATTACTTATCTCTGAGAGGAAACATATTAACAACATGAGAGACAGTCTATTTTCCTTTTATATTTATAATCTCCATTACATTTTCTCTAGCTTAACATAGCATACAGAAGCGTTACAGAGAAGTAATTAAAATTGTACAACCAATTGTAAATGTAAAAGCACAATCTGGTATTTCAGAAAGCATTAGAGGAAACAAAAGCACACATACATGATTTAGAGAGGCTTCCCAAAATGTTTTCTAATGATCACAGTGGAATATGAATAGCCACCTATCTCCACATTCACAAATCAAGGTATTTCACATGTCAAAGTTGCACCTCTACACTCCTTACATTTTTATACGATGGAATACATGCAGGAATGCATAATTAAAACTACACAGACAACAATAAGATACGCTTTTGTTTGTTTGTTTTAATAGGAGGGAAAGCAGATTTTGTACAAATTTGTACACAAACATCAAAAATGAGGTATCATCACGTAATGATTCTCCAGCCTACCATCACAAATACCAATCATTCAACTAACTGCATTAGCCACTGTTTCTTGCATATCTCTACAACCGCTTTTTCCCCCACGGTGGCATACTTTACAATCTGATCTATTATCACAACGTGAGCCTCTTCTAAGGGTACCTGACCACCAGGTGTTTACTGACATGACATTTCTGTGTACTGTTTTATTCTGATAACTCTTGTTCAGAGACGATTTAAACATCTGTTCCAATCTACATCTGCTGCCATTCTTGGCAATCCCCAAATTTATTGCCAATCCTGTAATAAAGTTACTGATATATGAATGCAGATTTTCAGTACTGTTGTTGTTTTCTAATCTAGGAAGTTTCCCTTGACAACTAAGTTCTCCCAGGATCTCAGTAGGCCAACAAGTGCCGTGGCTACAACAGCAGCACTTGTTTCAGCTCCTGTCAGGTTTTTGAATCCTGCTAAGTAGTCAAACTGTGCGAACTGCCACCCTGAGCTCTCTTCTCCAGGGTGGTTAGGATAAAAGAAAACCGATTGCTAGCATCATGCATTGAGTCCAACAGAGAAGCCTGACCTGCTTAAGTCCTCACAGACGAGAAGGTGGCCCGTCATCCCTACTGCCCCAAGTTGTGTGCTGAGTTGAAAGACCACGGTGGGGGGGAAAGAACCTGGCTCCATTTATTTTCCTTTTTGGCATTAAAGCTGCTTCAGCAGTTCCCAGGCAAGCCTAGTGGAACACAAATGACCACTGCTGCAGCAGTATGGATGTGGGAATTTAAAATTTTACTGTTGCTTTCCTGTGATACGCAAGCATGAGAATGGATCTGTGGGTTTACACTACAATGCAACACAGCTGAGCATTAGCAGAAACTCACAGACCCACCTCCAGTTTAAAGGTTTTTCTGTCCTCTTCAGTTTAAAAGAATTTATGACAAACATCTCAGATGTTGGCGGTTCTCAATAAAAAACCCAAAGTTTTAGGAATGCACAGAGCAAGAATTTATTGATGCAGCTAGAAGGCCCCCTTTACACACCTAAACGAGCATCTTCTCATAGCCTGTAATGTTCCTTTACCCTCTCATTTCGAGAAGACTTCAGCACAAGTGATATCACTAGAGGCCTCTAACTGCTTTCCAGAAAAAAACCAAGAAAAAAGGGAAAAGCTTTAGGACTTACCCATTGTCTGCACTGTAACATTTCTTGATAAGATGTCCCACTGACATACAGCATAATACACTCAAATTACACCATCAATACTTAGCATAAGCATCAACTCTATTAGGCATGGCCAACTCTTGTGCTATTCATGCTTTTCTTTTGAAAAGGGAGATCATCTGAATCCTTTGTTTATCTCTTCCTGCCTACACGTGGTCCAGAGAACAGCTGAAAACATAATTAAAAAATATTTTCAACAGTGATGAGATTTCAGACTATCTAGACAACTCCACTCTAGGTTCTGCTGAGAAGACAGCCCTAACTTCAGAAACTTGGACTATAAAGAAACTAACAGGAGAATTGGTATGTCTTAGGCACATACAAATTCAAGGGAAAAGTTAAATGTGTATCACCTTAAGTCTATCCTCTAGTAGAGAAATCAGAACAGCTCTCCAACATCTATCAACTTAAGCACACAGCTACATTTAAGACTCCTGCAGTAAGCACATCCTTGTAAAACTACTATAAGAAACTTAAGATAATACCTGTTTGACATATTTTGTGAAAATGACAAGATGAATAACATGAGCATAAGTTTGAAAGTAAGTACCCTACAATTTTCATATGCTCTTTTGAAGCAAACAAGGCTCATGTGATCATGCAGTCCCTCAACAGCCCTCAGTAACTTGCTCCTGCTGACCAGTCCCAAGCAGATTTGACAGCAGGCTGCGGTTCGTAAAGCTCTTCCAAGCTGTCAACCTAGCTGAAGGTTTTCACTTAAAAACAAAACCAAAAACACAAAACCCAACAAAACAGCAAAAGCATTAAATTAGCATCCATACCAGAGAGGAAGCTGCAGCATGAACATAACTACTATTTGTTCTCCCAGGCGAGCTGGCTGCTTAGAACAGAAGAGCTGGGCAGCCAGCAAACAGTTTTCCATCAGGTACAGCAGTATGCTGCCTTTGTCCAACTGGTACCCGCAGAAAGGCGCAGAAGGCTTTATGCGTCAAATAGCAGGGAATAGAAAGAGGTTAAGAACTTGCAGGGAGAAATTGCAGCTGTTACAGCAGTGAAATATTACAGAGGTTACAGAAAGAAACAGGGTTATTGCAGTGGGGGAGATACAAGGCACAAGATTTGTTAATCCCCACCACCCACCCAGGTTCATTAGTTTTAAGACTCAAGGAACCATTTGTTTGTTTATTGCCATGTGTCACCACATACATACAGAGAATGCAATATACATAGTACTGTGCAATAACAGGGCTGGCAGCTCCTTAGTCATTGATACAGTTCAGGAAATCATGCTGCAGTACATGCTGTATTAACCTTTTCTGAAAATTATGGCATGCTCTGAAAGGGCATTTATGAGCTTAGTATTACTTCAGGGTATAAGCAGAATGTTTATGACTTGACAGCCTTCATCCACGTTCACTTCATTTAACATAACAGCAACTTTCATTTACTAGCTCCCCTTCAGCAAAATTAGTTCAGGAAATCTGACTCTGCCACTCATCTAGAAACAGATTTTCCTCTCTAATTCCCAGAGAGGAACTGTATTTGCTACCATCTTTATGTTACAGTTAGCAAAACTAAATCGGGCATTTGCTTCAACCCTGTCCATTAAATTGGCATTTTGCTTTCTGGATTTTTTAAAAAAACAAACAAACAAAAGAACCAAACCAAAAAAACCCCACTTTTCACACAGAAAAAGGAAAAAAACCCCACTTTTCACACAGAAAAAGGAAAAGTTCTTCTTATCTTCCCCTTCTTATCCCTCAGAGTCAGCTTGGGTTCTTAATAGTACTGCCTTCCTAGTAAAAAAGGCTCTGGACAAAGTGGACAAAAGATGAGAAGATGACCTCTCCCTGTCTCCCAAAGGAAAGAAGACACAAGAACGCCTGTGAAACCCCAGAAACAAAGATGTATTCAGACTCACTGTAAAATGTTGAAATATATCACTAATATACACTGAGTATCAGTTAATTGCATGAGGAATGCACATGGTCACAATTTTAATGGCACACAGTACAGCACAACTAATAAATTGAACCAACATTCCACATGTTATCACTTTCTACTCTGTGCAACATCTGGAAATGCAAATGTTGCACAACAGGGTATTATAGAACATTTTAAAAAGAGAGAATATTCCATATTCAAGTTTTTTTTTTCTAATAGGGCTTTAAGAAACTCTGAAGCACAGTCATTCACATATGCAGTACACTGCTGCACCAGAAGCCTTTTTGGACGAGTAGCAGTCTCTGAAAATACACAGTTATTTACAAAGGTTGACAAGAAAATATATAAACAAGTTATATGGGTATTTTGCTTTGTTTTAAGTTGAAAAGCTTTTGCAAATGCAAGGTATCATGGTAAACACCTTAAGGTTCTGGAGACCACCAGACTGGTTTTGATACTGCTGAAGCTTCTTTGCAGTATTTTTTTTTTTTTTTTTTTTAAGGTCTACCTTCTGAAAGAAAAAAAAAAAAACAAACCAAAACAAACCACAACACATCATCTTCTCTCCTCCCTTACCAATTAATCTATATACAGAACAAAACTAATTAACAGGAAGTGGCATGATAATTATTATTTTTATATTCTAAAGTAAAGAACCTAATGGGAGTCTCTGCCAAGCAGAGAAAAAAATACAATCTAATGGAAGAACACCTGTGTTTTAAATCTCCTTGCAATCTTAAAAGGTATATCTAAGATGTTTTAGATAGATTCCAGTTACGTAAGTACAGCTGAGGACAAATCAGTGTAAGGCTTCCTTCATCAGGTAAGGAAAATAAATCATTCAGCTATACTTTAAAATAAAGACTAGTCCTGCCAAATACACATTTAAGCCCTCTCCTTAGATCTCCTTGAGACATTTCTTAAAAATAAAATAGACTTCACAACAAGGAAACCATGTAAACCATTCAGAAACTCCACTTCAAACACAGGAACTCTGAATACGGAAGCATCACAAAGTGGGCAGCAAGACCTTTCAGAGAAGCTGTTCTGCCTTGTCATTAGAAAAAACAGAGCAAGGTCAGATATCTCATAAAACTATATTTCCCGATACAGGCTCTAGAATGGATAGTCATAAATAAGACTACTGAGTCTTGATTATAAAGGTATGACAGAGTCTACAAGTTGCATAGATCCTGGGAAGGAACAGGAGTACAGGCAATGTCTTCCCATCACAGTACACAGATTTTCCGCATCACTTGGAAAAAATACTTTGAGGAAAAACTAATTAAAGAAGGGGTGAGGACTGACAGTACAAATAACTTATCAGACCACAGTAATTCAAAGATTTCTTTTTAAAGGAAGAGAAGTAAAAATGTAGCTCCTTAGAAGCCAAAGGCAAAACCTTCATCGACTTCAACAAGAACATAACTTCCCTGCTCATGTTTAACGTTCATTGTATCTAACTCAAAGGAAATTTACTGATAGCCAGAATCATTACAGAAAGCGCAAGAACCAAAATAAAATCTCTAATCTTGCAGTTGACAAACCAAGAACAATTTCAAGTGCTCTTCACAAGATGTTTATCCTTAACAATTACTTAAGCTTTCCACATAAATTATCTTGTTCTTCCTTTTTAATACGACAGTTAAGGTATTGAGATGCTTTTCTGCTCCTTACCTCAACAACTGAGATTTTTAATAAGGAAGTATTAGTACTGGTATTTACATAACAGTAAACCAATACTGATAAGAACACCGATGTGTTTTGCTAGAAAACTACAACAATTCTCAAAAATGCTTTGTTTTGCCGTATTTACCATCTGACTGCCCTTATCCTGAAGCAGAGGCCATCAACCATTTTGAAATGGTGCAGGAAAAATACCGTCATCACATAGTACTTACCCTAACAGGAGGGCTTCGTGCTTGCACCCTTTGCTGCTGTCCAACTTGAGAGCTCTGCAGGTCCTTTGATCCGCAATTAGCTACAGTGTTGATCGGGACCCTTAAAGCATTTGTGCTACCAGTCCCACCACCAGCGCCCGGTTTTCGAGGCCTTTGTTTGATGCCATCCAGTAGTCTGACAAGCAGAATATTACTGGGAAGTTCATCAACACTGCAGTCCACTAAAGTCCTGCACTCTGGGCATCGAAGCTCGTTTCGAGAGCTCACAATGCCCAGCAGACAGCGTTTACAAAACGTGTGTTGGCAAGGCAAGACTTTCGCAGAAGCATCAAGGCGTTCTAAGCAAACAGGACACTCCAACAGATCCAGCAAAGCTGATTCATCCATTTTCTTTGTATTACTTAACCAAAAAACAAATCTTTGCAGAATTTGTGTGTTTTGAGCGCTCCAAGGATATCATGTTACATCCATTCCTCTTCTGACTGTGCTCTGAAATTTTTTGAGGGAAAAAGGCATTAATAAGCTGGAAAGAGAGTCAGTAAGACTATGTTATATGAAAATGCTCATACAAAGAGCAAAATAAAAGATCTCTAGATTAACTCAGTAGGTATTTTCAATAAATGAAGGAAACATCAAAATAGCAACAAATAATAATAGCAATCTACATTAATATATCTATTTACGTGAACTATTATAAACAAATGCTAACAGCAACGGTTTTTAAATTCAAGTCCCCATAAATTTTAATCTTGAGTGATTCTATCTTCTTAAATTTTTCCAGAATGATGAGCTATCCCCGGTACAGCTTTATAACAAAGCTCGCTTTTCATAGTTCTTGCTTAATACACCTGTATCTCTGAACATTTATTTGAAACCAGCTTTTTTTACAACAAGACGGCGGCGAAGGTAACTACAGCTGGGTCCAAAACAACAGAGCGTACACCAGTAGGGCGTAGCAAAGGGAATTACATTTATGCCGAGACCAAGCCAACAGTGGACTACATATCTACCGTTTCTATGAAAAGTAACGGCAGCACGTTACACACCCCAGTCTTGAAAACGGGCTCTAGCTCACCGGGTTTTAAGCTTACTGCAGGAACTGACAAGAGGGTTCATTGCAGTGCCACCTTTAAGAAGCGCTTCAAAAAACTATCGCGAAGTGATTTACAGCAGGAAGTGCTACTGCCATATCGTTAGGACAACACGAGCGCTGCGTATGCAGCCGCAGAGGCAAGCCTTCAGCCAGCTTGAGTGTAGGCAGCGAGGGGCTGGAAAAAGGGAAGGAGGGGGGGAAAAAAAAAAAAAAAAAATCCCACCACCGAAGAAGCCCCCTAAAAGATATCATTCTGCGGGAAGTCGCACCAGGCTGCTCCCCAGGAGAGAAAATGGCTTGTTGAGCTCGGCAGTCCCCACCGCTACGCGCCCGCGTACTTGGCGCGGCAAGGCAGCCCCAGCCCGGGGCCGGGCCGCTGCCCCTGCGCTTCCCGCGGCGGGGGGCCCGGCGGCGGGCCCGGCCGGCCGCGCAGCCCCGTCCCACCCGCCGGGGGGTGCCGGGGCCAGGCTCCGGGCGAAGTTGAGCGCCTCCACCCAGCCCCCGCCGCCGGCCTGCGGAAGCGGCTCCCGCGGCTCCCCGGGCGCCGCACGCGTGCCCAGGCGCTCGTCCCCGCACCTACCTGCTTTCGGGCTCCGCGTCCACCCCGCCTCCTTTATTTATTTATATTGCCCCACTCCTCCCTTTAAAAGCGATTCGCAGGCAGGCAGACCCCGCGGCGGGCGGTACGCGCCCCTCCGGGGAGAGGGGTGAGCGGCGACGGCAGCCCCAAGAGGCGCATCCCGCGGCCGGCGGGAGGAGGCGGGCCGGCGGGCGGGGGGCAGGCCCGGGGCGGAGGGCTGTCACCCCGCCCCGCGGCGGGGAGGGTGAAGGCGGGGGGGGGGGGGGGGAGGGTCGGGCCTGCGGCCCCTGCCGCGCCGAGCCGAGCCGCCCCTCAGGGGGCGCGGGAGGGTCCCCGGGGAGGCCGAGCACCGCCCCCCTCCCCGTCCCTCGCCCGACTCTCACCGTGTGGCGCCGCAGCGGGCCGGAGGGGCTGCGCCGCCCCCGCTTTGTTCCCGTGAGGAGGAGCCGCCGCCGGCCCCACCGGTGCCGCTCCCGCCGCGGCAGCGCCGAGGCTCCCGTCCCCTCCCCGCCCCGCCGCGCAGGGCTGACGCGAGGGGCGGCACCGCCCCGCCCGGCACCGCCCCGCCGAGGGGGCCGCCCTCCCCGCGGCCCCCGGCCCGGCCCGGCCCGGGCCGCCTCCCCTCGGCGGCAGCGCCTCCCCTCACGGGAGGGGGCGGGGCGGGGCCGGGCCGTGGCCGCCGCCCCCTCTTCCCCCCTTTCCCCCCCGCCAGGTGCCGCGGGGTGACGGGTGGGGCTTTCCCGGGACGGGGGATCCGCTGCCGCCCCGCGGGGTGGGCGCTCCCCGCCCGGTTTGTGAGCTGGGGGGGCCCGGCCCGGCCAGGCAGGCAGGCACCTGGGGCTGGCGCCGACAGGGTGGGAGCCGGCGGTGGGGAAAGCGGGCGGGTGGTCGGAGGGTTCCTCCCGCTCTCTGTGGTAAATCAGGCGCGGAGCTGCCGGCCCAGGGCTGCGAGGCCCTGCGGAAGAAGGAGCCGGGGTGCCCGGAGCCCGCGGCGGCCCGGCCGAGGAAACGTTCCTCAGGCGTATCGGGCTTGTGTGGGGCGGAGGGGCCCTCCCTCTCCCGGCGGGGGCTCCCGGGCCTCTTCCCCCGGCCGTACGGCCTCTGCTCCCGGCGCGAAGGGCGCAGCGTCTCGGTGGTGGGAAGGGGTGAGGAGGCCGGGGCGGGGGGCAGTCGCGGCGCTTCCCGCCTCTGGGCGGTGGTCGGACGCCGCGGTGGTGGGGGCGGGCGGGGCGGGGGTCAGGTGGGTGCCCTGTTGCATCAGGTGCTGCCCTCGGGGGCAGCGGTGCTCTCGCGCAGCCTCGCAGGTCGCTCTGTGGCGAGGTCGAGTGCGGCGTAACGCGTTAACCTCGGGTGTGCGTGGCCCTGTCAGGGCGGCACAGTTGCTTGTTGGCGTTGCTCGGTTAAATTACCAAGTGAGGAGGTCAGAAACTGCCCCCGAAGTGGTGCGGTGTCGCTCGTGACACGGGCACCTGCGTTCAGGAGACGAAGCGCTTGCGTTGTGAGAGACTTCTCTACGAGGCTGTGGGAATGAAGGAGGAAGCAAACCCTAAGGTAGAGGCAAATTACCATTAAAAAAAAAATTTAAAATGAATTTTAAAAAATTCCTTTTTTTTAAATCAGATGAGGCACCTTGTCTATGGATGGTGAAAAAAATCTAGAGAAACGTGTACCTTTCAGTTAAACACCTCATCAGCTGCAACTCAAAAAGGAAGCAATCCTGAAAGCTTCCTTCTTGTGTGTAGTTCTGAGCTATCCAAGTTTCTTGTCATTCTTAGACAATTTTGTGTGCATATAAAAGGGTTTTTGATTTTTGTTGGGGTTTTTTTTTGGTTTTTTCATGGGTTGTGTAGGTTTGTGTAAGTTGATACCATGACAGGCTTTTCTGTCTTGCTTTCTGGATTTGTTAGCTTGGTTGTTTCCTACGGTGTTCTCTGTTCTGTGGTTATTAGGATTTCCAAATAAGTGCTCACACTGAATGCATCTCTGTTGGTTTTATTTTTTTTTTAGTAGTAGTAGTAGTAGTAGTAGAAATATTGGAAGCCCTAAATATCTACAGTTCATTAAGAAACAAAGTTTCCTCCCCCATGAATTCTGGAGTTTAGGAAAACTGATACAGATGGGGTTCTGGTCTGTGTCTGCGCTTTCCAGGGAGTATCGTAATATAAATAGAAGAGAAGGGTATAAACATTTGATACTTGAGAATATTCCCATGTCTCATAGGATTCCTCTATCTTGCCATGTCAGCACTGCCGCTACAGAAAGAAGGGTAATGAGGACGTTTCAAATAGGGACTTGTTGAATCTAAACAAAAGTTCATCTCACAATTGAATTTCCCTTTTGGCCATAGCTTAGCTTTTCCAAAAGATCTCATCAAGGTTGCATGGTAATAATTTGCCAGCCTTTCCGGTATAGTTTTGTAAGCAACGCAGTTATTGTTGTCTAAACTTAGTTTGCTGTCTAAGGAATGTAAAATATCTATTAAAACAGTAGAGGAATCTACAATACAGGTGGTGCACCAGGGAAGCAAGATGAAAGTTCAGGGAAGCAGGATAAAAAGATTAGCCCTTTATCAGGGCTGGTCTTTGATAATGTTTTATGTAAAGTCTGCAAGATACTAAATATATTGTGGGATACTAGCCAAAGCAGTAAACATTCTGAAGAGTATCAGATAAATATGTTACTTCCTGAGCAGCAGCAGTAGTTAATTTTCAAACAAATATAATCTGTGTAAAAAAACTGTGGGTGTGCGTGCTGGTGTACACCACTGCCCTCTTACGGATGAAGTGTTTGTCTCGGAGCGGTTGCAATTGTCTGATGCCAGGACTGAAAGCAACAGAATTGCTGTTACACTGAAGCATTTATTCATTCTCATTTCCAGCCACAAGCAGGGAACTGTACACTTTGCACATTTTTACACGAGGAGACCTCCCTTCTTGAAACCATTCCGTTCTTATGTACAGTTCGTTAGTTCCTTGCACAACTTTTACTAAGTAATTGATGCAAAGGAGAGATTGCACAGGGCAGAGAACCATTAAAAACACAGACTTGAAGGAAGAGAGGCCCTCCAGTTACTCAAATCCCTGTATTTCTATGATTATAATGTCTATTAATATTTGTTTGTATTTGTGAAAACACATTTTACACGTTTTTGGTGTAATAAATCATACTTCTGAAGTTGGTTTTCAGGCACAAACTTTTTTTTTTCTCCAGCATTGTTTTTTTTTTTTTCCTTTCTTTCTTTCTATGTTGTTTCTCTTCATCTGGAAGCCATTGGGTAAAGGAAGAAGCAAAGGGCGATAGGCAGTACAGCAAAAGACACAATGTCAGTAGCAGAACTGGTAACGCCTGGTTTCTTTCTTTTTTCTGCGTTCTGTGCCCAGCATCCTTGGTGCAATAAACCCACTGTGTCCTCTGTGCTCCTCCTTCCCTTTTGCCGATGCCTTCTTTTTCTTCTGTGGGCCAACTGGCCTGCAAGCCTCCTCCCATGTCTTCAGCCCTCTCTGCCAAAACAATCATACTTTATATTCCTCCCTAAACCCTACTGCAGTAATTCCTGTTTCTATCACGTTTCCAAGTATCCTTAGTTTTTCCTCTGCCCTTAAAATGCAAGGCAGTGTATACTGTGCCTGGCTTTGGGCAACACCGGCTAATTGATAAGTTGGCAAGCTAACAAGAAGAGAGAACTTGACCTTTGCTGCACGCTTTTCTGTAGGCGGGACAGTAAATTTTAGATCTTTTCTGGATATGACCACTGTTTTCCATAAAACCTATAGAATCTTAATATCTTTACAAATATTCTGTCAGGTTTTGCCAACGAATTATAAATGATTGGGAAGAGGGGCTGACAGATGCACTCTATGCTCATTTACATCTAGTTCCTTAGGAAATTTAACTAAGAAGTAGTATGAGACATTTTAGAGTAGGATTCCACTTGTTAGCATGCAAATCCTTTGAAACACACAGACGTTTGTAAACTAATGCAGGAAGGCATTAAATGCACTAAAATACACTAATGCACTGAAAAACAAAACAAGGTCCAGTCTCCTTTCTAATGCTGCAAAATGTTCCTGAAGATTGTGACCCTGATGGCAGGATAACCTGTGTGCCTGAAAAAGTCAAGTTAGGAGTCTGTATATTTGGATTCAGAAAACAAAACTGAGTGCAATGTAGAGAAACCCTGGCCTGTGAGAATAAACGTATGAAGGTATATTTAATTTATTTGTGAATTCCATCCTTAAAATCTTGAGATGACTACAAAAGACTCAAAGGCAAAAGGAATCATGGAACAAGAGGTGTTATGTCCTATCAGAAAGAAAATACAGCAGAAGATAGTGTCTTGTGGCAGTCATAGACCAATTTTTTTTTTTTATTTGTAGGTTCAAGAACGAATTTTAACATTCAGATTATTTCTAATGAGAAGAATAAGCATGTTTTTGTTTTAAGATACATTCTTTGTACTAAACTATTTTTATATCTTTTTTTTTTTTTTTTGTCAGAAAGGATGCTCTTTCCCCATTGGTAATATCCACATTAGCCCATCTTTCCCATGCAATATAGATCTCAAGCACAGACCAAAAAGGTTGATCTTATTTCCTTGTAAAATGACCCCTGGAGCTGCAGTGGCACTTTTCTTTCAAAGGCCACACAAAATTCCCACTGACATCAATTTAGTAAGAGTTTACCACTGATGGCCATGCTGATATTGCTGGCTTTTTATTGGCAAGTACAGCACATAGCGAAGCGTGGCCAACTTTCTTCAGTCTCTGATGGAAATGAGCAAGGATGGTCTTCAATGACTTTGTTCCTTTTTCATGAAAGAGTTGGGGATTTTTTTGTGGTTTTGTTTTTTGGGGGGTTGAGGGGATTGTGGTTTGGTTTAGGTTTGGGGGTTTTTTGGTTTGGTTTGGTTTTTTACAACGAGATGTCTATGCTGCAGTTAGCTCTAGCTTTAAATTGTCTAGCACGGTTACTAGTAGCGGAATTCTAGCAGCATTGAGCTCAGCATGGTTGATATTGATCCAGTCAGTTTGCTGGCAAACCGAGTTTTGTGCTGCCCCTGCTGCACTTTTTGTGTTGTGAACTAGTCGTAACTAAATCAATGAGTGTAATACAAAGGTACTTCTAAGGCTTCTGCATCCTGCCAGAAGGATCTCTGCTGTTCTTTTATTTGTGAGGAGGCAGGAGAAATGGGTTGTGCTTTCAGTACATTTTGGCTTCTAGTTTTACATCTTTATTCTGTATTCTAGGCATTTAGCTTGGGCTATAGACAAAAGTTGCCTGGTTGCATCTCAAACCTGACAAGACAGAGATGACATTTGATTTTTGATTACTTCTTAGTTTCCTGTTTTCTTGAGGAGAGTATCATTTGTGTATTAATGTCATGAACTAGCTCGCTCTGACAACGTGAAGCTGGGATCGTACCTTTGCAAATATTGATGCTTTTGTAATAATTTACGTCACGATGAGGGAATATGCAACAGAAAAAGTGGCTGTGGCATTAAAGGGCAAACATGTTACAAATTCTCAGTGTTTAGGTGAGGTCTTTGTTGCCTTAAGACATTTCTACCAGGCTGGTCACTGGGCTTATGGGTGCTTATGATCCAGATAGCCTAGCTGCAGTGTCCACAGCTGTATCTTGTAGAAATGCAGTAAGGTGTTGGTGTGTTTAGGTGGTCAAGAACTTGATTTAAATGATCATTACACTGATGGGAACATAGTGCCTGCATCTCATTAACCAGCAAGCTTGAAATTTCCTGTACTACAAACAAGGTTAAAGAAAAACCGAAGGAGAATGTTTATTTAAAGAAATCAAGCTAGGTGGCACAGCTGTGAAGATTTTAGAAGAGGTACAGAAATGTTAGAATCCATTCTTAATAAGTTTATTCTAAAATCAAATTGTCTTTTTTCATCCTTGTATGCAGCTGATAAGCCGCAGACCTCATCTGTGCGGCTGAAGAGTACATCCCAATGCTCCTTTGCCTCTCTAGAGTTAGTGCTGTTCCCACAGGGGAGATTCCTGTGGGGATGGAGCATGCCAGATTCTCTGTTCAGTCCTTTCCTAGGTATCTCTCAGTCTGATCTAGATCTGCTCTCCCAAAGATTCCCAAGTGATTCAGGATGTAGTTTTAGAATTACTGACTGCCCTAGACTTTTTGGAATACTTCCATGCTGTTTTAATAGTTTGCTATATTGTTAGCAAATTTTAAGTTATTAAAAAGCTATTGATATTTTCCCCACTTGCAAAGGCTACATACAAGACACAGGGTAAAGCTGTTTCATACGAACAGTAAACCAATAATTATATAAATGTTTAAGTAGAATTATTGTGTTACTGACTCTAGACTGAGATCAGGCAGAACTGTAATCAACCACTTTGAGTGATAGTGGGCTGGAGTGACTAAACTCCAGTTTTATCTTTGGTGAACGTTGTGACAAATGTTTGGAGCTTTCAAAACCCAAACAGATGAGATGAGTCGTGGGGCCCAAACAATTTTTTTTCTTTTTAAATACGTGAAAACATCATAAAGGATGTTCAACATTCATAAAAGTTTACTTAAGTCTTCATTACCACACCTCATTACCAAAGTATCTGAAAGAAGCTGAACGTCTGGAGACTGGATACTTGGCATGTATACTATTTGAACAAAAAAATTCAGTATTAGATAGGAGGAGGTGGAACTGCTGAGGAGAGTCAGAGACGCTTTTGCATGTAGACTGTGCAGAGGGAGGGAGGTTGTGCACATTGGGAGAAGTCTGTATCCATCATGTCAGATGTACAATTCCTAGTTTCTGTCTTTTGTTGTATTTTGTATTTCTAGAAATGCACTACAGCTTCACTCTCTAAAATCTTGTGAGACAGACAAAGCTAGTCAATAAGTTTCATGAATAGGGAAGAATTCACAGCACTGTGCTATTTTATCTAGATGGGTCCTGCATTCACATTAACCCTCCTAGAGCAAACATCCTTGGCCAAAGCCTCGGGGTCCTATCTTCAGAAAAGCATCCTCCAAAAAGTAGCAGGCTGGAATCTCAGACCTCTTCACTTTTTCACACCAAATATCTTCAGAACATACTAAGCACCCCTCAGTCTTTCTAGATGAGAATTTTTCAAGTCCACTCTGAGCATAGGCTCTATGACAGGTGATGTAAGGGATGTTATTTCTCTTTTGGGCAACTGCACAACAACATAATGAAAACTCAGAAATTTCTGCATGTTTTAACAAACACCTTATGTGTGTCTTAGAATAAGAGCAGTTACTGGAAGTGCATTTACAGAGGAGCAACTCTTAGAAAATGCTTGTGCTTTTGTGGTCATTAAAGCATGAGAAATGTACAGTAACGGCAAAGATATGTCTGTACTGTGGTTTGTGTGTGTTTTATGGTGAGTCCTGCAGTTCCTCCTACTGTCCAAATTGGGAAGTCTGCTGAAAAGCATCATACTCCCCTCACTTACATCTCCTCTGCAGTGAGAGTTGGTTTGGATTTTGTCCCAGAACAGAGTCTGCATGTAGCTGTGCCACACTTCCAGGCTTAGGAGCAGGGATTGGTAAGATGCTCCAGGGTAAAGATGTGACATCTTTCCACATGAAACTCATGTTTTTAGAGCAAAATCTACATGAAGAATTTGCTAGCTTGTTTGAATTCTAAACCAAGCCATTTTAGAATTTTGAGTGCTGCAACAATTTGATAGTTTGCCAAAAACAACAACAAAAAAAGAGTTGTTATGTTAGTTCTTAAAACCATTCTCAGCTAGTTTTTTGAAAGAGATTTATTTCTTTAAAATAGCATTTTCCTACTAAAACTGTCTGCTGGACTGAGCTATCTGACAGGCAAGTAGAATTATCAGTATGTTTACTTTTCAAACATCTCTGCCACACTTAAACAGTTTTGCTGTGGTATCAAACATACATGAGTGATGAGGTAGGTTTTGTAAGAGTTTGTGTACTAGGATATAAAAAGATTAAAATGTGTTACAGCATTTAAAGTGCATTAACATTTCCATTCCAATCTAGTCAAAGCAGTGTCCTTATACCAAGGTAAAGCATTTTCTTTGACTGAAGCATCCCTTTGTGGAATGTAGCCTCAGCTACAAGGAAAGTTGCATTCCCATTAGCACAAATTATACTTTTTGTGTTGTCTCAAGGGTACAGAAGCTCCTTTAAAGCTTCAGTTATCTGCAATTTCTGGTACGCTTATGAAAGGAGGTAGGCAGAGGTTTGGATGTGATCGGTGTACAATCCATGTACCATTGTTTTTGTCTGTGATATCTTAGAAGCAAAAAACAAGGATTTCCAATGTAGCTTGACTCCGAAGGAAAGTTTTGAATTACATTGGGATGAAAAGTAAGGGAATAAAGGGACAAGTTCCCCAGTGATTTTTTGCAGAATCTCTCCTATCATTCTGCTACCACAGCTCTTTACAAACGAGGAACGTAGAAAAAAAAAAAAACCCAAACTTTCCTTGTTAAAAATAAGATTAAGGAAGTGAGATAAATTTATGGAGTATTCATGGCACAACTTTGGATTTCTTTTATAAAGCTTGGGACTTAGCTTTTAAGTTGACGAAGACATTGAGACGCAAAATGAATTCTCTGAGGCTGCTAGCGCTACAAGGCTATATAATCACTCTGGGATTGCCAAAGATTTTTTTTTTTCTTTTTGTACATTTGTGTCACTCTCACTCCCACACATCTGGCAAGGGAGCTCTCTGCACAGGCTTAGTTGAAAATCTTATCTCATAGATCATTACTAGCAATAAATTCCAGCCTTTGTGCTTACTTACATTGTCCCACAGCCTGGAGTCACTAATTTTGTGGAACTAGGAATTTGGGCTGTAAAATATTTACTCACTAACACACACCAAACAAAAAAAAAAAAAAAGCCTCAAAACCAACCCGCTAGCTGTTTCTTTGTGAAGCCAGCTCTGAAAGTTTAAATCATATCAAACTTGACTCTCAGGGCCAAAGAAAGCAGGCAGCTGGATTCCATCCCTTTAGCTAAGAATCAGCCCTTAAATACCTCTTAAATACACGCTTTATATGAGCTATAGTCAAACTCACTTTCAAGCAATGTTTTCCCACATGTCCCCAAAAATGCCAACAGCAGCTCTCTGCATGTGGATGTGACTAGGGCACTGACAATGGTTAAGTGTGCCAAAAACCTGTTTGCAAGCATCACTGTGAACTGCTAATGCAGTTCTACCACCATTCTTCTCTAAGGTCATACCTACACTAAAAAAAGGATGTATTTTTAATCCATGTCATAGTCCTTAAATATAGCTAAGGCAGCTATGCTCAAAACAGCTGTTGGCAAATGGTCTGTGCTAGGTATTTTCTTATGTGCTAGTTGCCATTAGTCAGTGAGGGTTTTTCTGGTACTGCATTCTGGAAGCATTCTTATTTATGGTATTTACTGTGCTGTTCCTTTTCTGTATGACAGGGATGGGGAGCGCAAAGGCAGGGTTACCTCATACATTGAAGACTTCGCAACTAATAAAGAAAAAGACTGGAAAGATAAGAGAAGGCAAGACAAATGAGGGGAGGTAATGACTGGCATAGATGCAGTTATCTCTGCAGGATAAATTAAATAATTTGCTGGGGAGGAAGCAAAGGGACAATTCCCAGAACTAAACCACAGATCTCCAGTCTAGTGACCGGGCTCCTGCAATACTGTTAACGAGCAGGATCAGAGTTAGTAATGACCAGGAAGTGTTGCTGGGTAGCTGATGCATTCTCTAGGTGTGGTGAGAAATGGTATGGAGATGCTTGAGATGCAGTGTACCCTAATATCCCTCCATTCCTGATCATCAGATAACAGAAGAAAAATTGGCAGCTGGCAGATAATAAAGCCAGAGTATTTACCAGGAGTCCCAACAATCATTCTTGAGTAACTTACCCCAGCGAAAACATGGCAGAGTAAACAATCAGGGTATAAAGAACTTGAAATGTCTTCCCCTTTTGTTTTCATAGGACAAATGAACAACATTTTGACTATAGGTAGTGTTCCATAACATGAAATGTAGTACTTTTAACCAAAATACCAGGATAATCCAGGAACAAGCTGTAACTTAATTTTTGGCATGTTTATTTTCAGTTTCCCAAGGGAATACTAGTCAGTTCCTGGAAGTGTTTTTTAATCAATCCTGATACATATCCACATATACTGCCATCTAGAATGGAGTTACTGCATTATAGCTGCTGCGGGAACCTTAACTCACTTTCATTGACTTTAGGAGGATTAAGTCAGAAACTATACCATTCTAATGCCATTTTTTGTATTTACTTGGCAAATACTCTTGTCAATTTAAAGTTTCCCATGGGAGGTGTCAAGAGGTCACCGAAATTTTCCTGGGCAAGGGAGGGAGAGTGGTTGAAACCTTGGCCTCCCTGCTGCTTCCTTCAGTGTTTTTCTTCATGTCATTAGTGCTGTACTTGGCACTTTTCCCCCAGCTTCCATTAGAAGAGGGAGGGAGGGAGTGAATGTAAAAATGTTAGTGAGAAATGGAGGCAAGAAACACAGACAAGGCTTCCCTGCTGTTTTATTTGGCTAATTCTAGGCCTCGGTAACAGTAAACTTAGTCACAGAAAGTGAGTATAGAATATATTGTCTAGTATGCACAAAAAACTCCCAGATGCATTCAGCACATTTTTTTTCCCCAGTTCATTCTATTATTCTACACAGTCTTCTGTCCAAGGATCGCAAAGCCTTCTGACCTCTCTGTTATCCTATGGCAAGGAAATACAGTTCCCTGAGGCTGAAAAAGCACCAGGGTTTGATTTCCAGAAATGAGGTACCTGCAATTTCCATGAACATCAGTGTAACTGTACATGAGCAGCATATTTTTCAGACCCCACTAAGACAGAAATGCAGAATGGAGGGGCAGGAAAGACACCCCACATCTTACAGGCTTTGTATGCAAGGCTTCTGCATTTAAGCTGAAAATACCTGAGCTGAGGTATCAAAGACAGCTTTGTTAAAGCTAGTGACTGTAGGAAGGGATCTGACCTGTTTCACACTATGGATTAGTGTGATCCCTCTGACAAGCCCCCATGGTTTATTATATGATAAACCAGGCAATTTCACAATTAATAGATCTTTTTTAAACAATTTTTATACATTTCTCACATTTTTAACTGCTGTAAGGCAGAATAAAACACCTGTGGGGAGTTTTGCCAGCAAGTGAAAACAAATACAGTGTTAAGTACATTATGACTTGATTAACGCAAGATAAACATTATACACTATGCAGCTTTTGCTCCTCAGCAGGCCTATTTCACATTGTATGTTCATACATAAATTTCTCTTACTAATACCGCACAAGCAGTCTTGCACCATCCTTGACCCATGAGCTTTAGGAACTGTTGCAAAGTGGTATAAGTTATAGCTCCATCTGTTATACCCCATCCTTCTGATAGAGATTGCTTTCACTGTGGCAGAATAAGCAGAATGGAAGATGTGTTCCTATCCTCACCAACTGCAGCTCAGAGTCTGGTGACTTGGCTCAAACCCGTCGTCCCAGCAGTTTAATCAAGCGACGCTATGCTTTGTGCCAAAGCATGAGGGTGGGCGCATGTTTCATTCTGCTGGTCCTGATAATCATCAGCAGAGGGAAAGAATAGACAGCTGAGAACAGGAGCATCTTAACAGATCACAGTGGGATTTGACTCAAGCTTTTTTCTAGTGGGAGGAGGGAGGCCTTATGACTGTGCTCATCCATGCTCCGCTGTTGTATGTATGGCTACAAACTGGTATTTATGGTGGAAAATCCGTCCATTACTGATCTGAGCAGACTAGTTACTGTAGTATCACTGCATGGTTAACAAAGGTGGCAGGTCGCAGGATTGAAACTGTGCTCCCTTTCCCAGCTGGCAGAGCTTAACCCCACTGTCTGTTAGAGTCAGAATTTCCTGGAGTCTCTTCCTGAACAAACAAGATTGCCCAATGTAGAGAAAGCAACAGTGGTCATCTGAGGAAAGGAGGCACTGCAGTGAATTAAGTGAATACAGTGAGTTAAGTTTTTCAGGACGCTGTGATCATTAACTGATGTGCTGAAGTCCATGGTGGAACCGGATATACAATTTAGTGCAATCAGGCTTTTCAACAGCTGAAAAAAAATGCTATATTATTTGTAGCTAAAAATCACATTAGAGATGTTTTACTGCTGTGGAAATAATTCTCCATATATGTTTACTAACAGTAAAATACAGATCTACTAAATAAGGCTTTAAAACTATTAAGCATGAAAAAATAAAATATACTAATATCTCTTAGAATTAAAAAGTCATGAAAGTATGTTCAGTGTTAAGTCCAAATTTACTCTATTGAGAAGCTCAACTGCCATAATCTTCACCTTTTGATTTCCTCTTACAAAGTTTGAAGAACAAGATTAAAACACTTCAAACTGCCATGTAACTTATCAAAACTAACGTCAGTGGCAAAGGATCAACTAAGTGTGCTACAATAATGGCAAATTAGATGCATTTTACTACTGTCTTTTAGACGTCTTTATCAAGAGTTGTTACAACTCAATACAGAGGAAGAAACGGAATTTAGAGGAAGTACAACAGCTACAGCAGTTTATAAAAAGGAGCCTGACGGACCCTGTAACCAGTGGTCACATTGGTATAGCTCCACAGTAGACAGACCTCTAGCTCATCATCAACGGCATCTCAGGTTTTCTGTCTTTTCTATATCCCCACCAAATCAATCACTTCTTCAGAAAAAGGCTGCATACCTCACTTTTGCAAAACTAGTCTGATAGCATTTAAAATAGTTCTAGCAGCAATAAAGCAAAACAGCAATGTGAACTCCTGACGGGGAAGGTGGTGGAAGGAAAAAATAGCATCCCTGAAGTATTGCTTGAGATTTAAGATTTTATTAAGAGAGCTGGAACTGCAGAGTTTTTGCCTAAAATTTGAATGTGGGGAAGTTTTATCCTACATTGAGCATACAGCAAAAATGCGTACTTCATCCCTTCCCCTTGAGAAGAGATTACTGTCAGGACTGTCTGCAGGATACAGCAAAAATTAGGGTATCTCAAGGACCTGATTATGGTTCCATTATCCGCAGAGCATGTCTGTATCAGCTGGAGCCACAGCGCTATTTAAAACTGAACTGTATTTTGTCCTGGCTGACTATAGTTCCTACAGCAACATCCATCAGCCAAGCAGAAGTGACTCATGCAACACCCCAGCCTCACACTTGATACAATCAACCTCGGGGATGACTTGTGAAAGAACTGTCACAGCCATCCTGAAACTAAGCAAATGCTACCTGGCTGGAGTTTTCCCTGCTGTGCAACCCACCTGGTTTTGGCTTTTGTTGTGCAGCTAATCTGAAAAAACTCTCCAAATCTCTGGCTCTGTGAGTTTTTTAAACTGTGTTGTAAAAAAGAGAGTTAATGGAATTAGCAAAATCCTATCTTGGTTTAAAAATGTCTTGGAAATAAAATCTGGAAGAACGCAGATCAGAGGTGCTCAAGGCAAGCAATTTAGTAGAAGCAGCTGAACTCCTATATATGTGGCTCACAAGTAACTACAAATTAATATATCTTTATGGAAGCAGTTCAATTAAGGTTTTAGTTGCTAAAGAAATGTTTTTAAGACTATTGCACAAGCCAACTGTTCAAAGTGCTACTACTTGAATTGATGAACTCGTCAGCTCAGCTGGAAAACATACCAACTTGGAAATGCATTCGAAGTCTGTGTTGCATTAACACACAGATTTAATTTAAAGGAAGAAGTTCTTTATGGATTTTAAAACTAGTACTTAAACTCTGCAAATTGCTCCATCTAAACTGCAATGATAAAAATGGCAAAAAGAAACGTTCTAGGAAAGGTAACCATTGGTTTCTATTTTATGGTAAATGTTAGTCTACATGGCTCATGAATGAACAAGTGTTAAAGTAAGGTTTAGAGAAAGCACACAATTATTTAGGAAGAAAAATGTTTAAAAGGATTGAAAAATCAAATTTCTGTATTTGTGTTTGGTTTATCACAGTTAATAAAATGAAGCTGAGCCTAACTTCATTTGAGCCTTGATGAGGCGCTTTTAGTGGAGAGATAAAAGTCAAATCAGTAATTTTAATTCAAATCAGGGGCACGCTTCTACCCCACCCTCTGGCCGAGGGGAAGGTCGATACAGAGTCCAACCATGCACAACACCGTAACTGTGCTACAAGTGTCATATTTTGTTTTATTTAAATTTGCACCTAGGCATTTGCGGAAACGGGACGTACCCTGCCATCCCCCCCATCCCCCAGGAAAAGGAGCGCAAGGATTGCACGACTGATACAAGCTGAGAAACTGTGCTCTGCCTAAAAGCTTGTTAACTAGCTGAGTAAGTTCTATGTATTTCTCTGTATCTTTGCTTTGTAAATTATTTGTGAATAACGTTTCGTAAACGTACGAAGATTTGTGTTTGCGTGTAGGGTTTCAGAACGTGGCCTTGTACAAGGAAATACTTGTAAATCATGGGAACTTAAGAATTTCTGCGCTGGTTCAGACTCACCGTCGACTAGCTTCGGGACCCTACCTAGAGCACCGGGTAGCCCCGCCCCTGCCCGGGGCGGGCCCCGCCCCCCGGCCGCGCCCGCCGTTATGCCGCCACCTGGCGGTCGCAGGGCGGCACCGCCGCCCCGTGACAAACGCCCGCGGGCGTGGGCCGTCTATTGTAACCGCCATCTTGGGAAGGCGCCGGTCAACTCCGAGTGGGGGACAGTCAGAGTTGTGAAAGGGCGTAGTTTCCCGTGCAAACAGACGTGAGAAAAACTATCTTACAAAAATATTTTTGTAAGTTTTCAACAGATTTAGGCAAGCTCGTAAAGCTTCAGAAGAAAAGGGTTAGTAGAGAACACACATTTGAATAAACATGCAGCGTTTATGCACAAATCAGAGCGCAAGGGAGACAGAAGCACTAAAAGCTGAAATAAGAATTATTGATAAATGATGTAGATGTCTCAAGAGCACAGAGAACCTTGTCAGCAATACGGTACGCTGGAATTTTGTTTCAATCAGCCATTCGCTTACAAGACCGCAGAAATGTTCGTGATCTGCTTTGGTTCACGTTGCCCAGCCAGGCAATACATTTTTCTGGCACACCTTCTAGTAGTAACCCCAAATACACTAAGTTCAGCAAACTGAAGAGAAAAGCCTCTTCAGGCTCTGTTCTTTGAAAAAGATTTAAGGCACCGATGCTCAGGGTAGGATGACTGTACCTGTTCGGCTCAAAACGAAGCCAGTTAGCAGTCGAGACTCCATCTTCCCGCCGCAGGCCCCGAGGACACATTCTCTGTAGTCCTGCCGCCTCACGGCTGGGGCTCTCCTCCGTTCTGCTGGAGGTCGGAAAACCCCAGGCGGACACACAGCTACAGATAGCAGTTAGCCAGGAGAGTCCAGTGTCGGGGACTACAATCACGTCTGCAGGGCAGCACAATAGAGGCATTACGGGTTTGGCTTTTGGGAGGGGTGGAGGCGTGGTTTTTTGTTTGTTTGCGTTTTGTTTTGGGTTTGTTTGTTTTTTTTAAAGATTCCTCATCTGAACTGCGGTAGGCTGCGGGGGTCAAGAAGAAGGACTGAGGACAGGGACATAAGGTGAAATAGTTTACAGAGTATGTTTTGTGCCAAAAATACCATTACATACTTCAATTTACTGCTAGAATGCAACAGAAGATTCTTTATAATAAATGTAATATAAAGACAGGTCAAATACTCAACTAATTTCAGTAAGTTATTACATACAGACGAATAAATCATCCTGAAGTCACACTGTCCTTGATGTCATTACAGTATACATTAAATAGAGATTTACAAGTTCAGATAAGAGTATTTCTTTAGCAAACTTATTTACTGTGTCATTTTTAAATTAGCTCTTGAGGGATTTCAAGGATATCCAGTATTGGTTGGCAGGTTTGAAGATTATTCTTGAAAAGCTGTGCACAATCTACGCATATTATTCAAATCATTAATTGATAAAAAGCTCTACGTCTGTAAAGCTTGAAGGCTGCAGATTATGTCCATTTTTCTTACCAGAAGCAAGCCAGCACACTGCATAAGAAATGAATGTCAATAATGGTATGATTTCAATTTAAAAAGAACTAAACACCCCCCAACCCGTAACTTCAGTAAGACTGTATCACCTTGAGAAAATTCAAAACCATAGAGTGCAGAATATACCACTTGGTATATTTTCTTCTTTCCATATGGCTAATCTATATTCTTCTAAATCTAAAGGTTTTGGGTCCTCCCTTCCCACACAAGGTGGGCAAGGTATGACTTGAAAAGCAAACCTGAAAAGGGAAAATAATGCAGACTCATTCTTTATTCAAGTCTTTGGAGTGTATTTGCTAAATGTCATCCATGATGTAACTCATGAGGATCATCTCTCTGAATAGATTAGTCAGCAGTGAAAAGCAGAATGGAAGAGAAGCCTAGTGAAAAGCCCCCAAATTTACTGTGGGAATTCTAAAACAAAACCAAAACAAAACAAAACAAAAGGATAAGAGAAGCAGCATAGGACAGAACCACCAGAACATTGTTTCCAACAATGACCATACTTTCTCATCAGATGAAGCAAGAGGTGTTTATCAAGTAAGGAAGGATATAAAAAATTAGTATCTTAAAGGCATTTATGATCATTAATTTTATTCTCATGGCAGGTTCCCAGGATACAGCTGAAATAGATTAAATTTGGTCTACCTTTAAGAATTGGATGTGTTTAAAAAAATTAACACTTTTCAGTGGGCAAAACTTTAATAACAACATCATAAAACAATTATACAAAAATCATGTACATATTTTGACAGTTCTAAATAAAATATATATATATATATACTTGATTTTACTTTGTGGAAAAGTAACTTTTGACAGCTTTAGACTGTGACTAGCTGTAGCTGGAAAAAAAAAAAAAAATCTATTTTTTTTCCTCCAATAGGGCAGTTGGAAGTTTGACAGTTCATCAGATTTGTAACAAGAGACTTATTGTATGGGTAAGCCAATAAAGCTGGTCCAGAGGCGATGACTGGAAAACAACAGCATCCCTGATGTCTGCCCTGTATAGTACTGCTTTTACAGGAGGAACAAGGAAATGTGGGTCAGAAGAAACCTGTTTTTTCTTTCGGGGTGGTGGAAATTAAGATACAAAACATGAGCCAAAAGATGAGAAGTATTACATAGCACTTGTGCCTGCAATATTTCATTTTCTCCCATTTCTGCTAGAGCCATGAGTGCAACAGTAAGAATTTAAAAACAAACTGGAAAAAACCCACTCCTTTCAATTCAACAGCAGACTATATTATCATTGACCAGATTACAAAATTCAAAAGAGCTAAATACTTGGGATTTTGGGAAGGGGGTGGGGATGGGGAAGGGGAAGAGGAAGAGGAAGAAAAATATTGGGAAAAAAGTATTCCAGGTCCAACTGAATTTTACCATCTCAAAAAACCCCAGACTTTTCAATGATGGCTGAAGTACCAGTTTGCCTTGATTTAGAAACACCATTAAGATGTTTCAGGTGACTGGTTAAAAAGTGACAGAACCTTTCAGCTTCAAAATACAGTAATTTTTTTATTAAGAAAAAAAGTGAAATACTCAAACTGGACCACTAGATTAAGATGCTCTTAAAATACAACCATGAGGGTCAATAAAAATGAAGTAATTTCTTTATATAGCTGTAAAGAGAGGCTATTTTAAGTATGTAAGTGACTAGCTAGGTGTGGGTACTTCCACAACACAGTAATGCTTCCAATTGCTTAACCGTACCAGCCAACTGTTGATATGGCAGAAATTCTGTTTTACATTATAGGTCTCAGTTTTGTATCAGAATATCTACAGGTATTCCTTTCTGTATTTCTTTTGGACTTTGAGAGATTATGGGTTTGGGGATTTTTTGTTTTGTTTTGTTGGTTTTTGTTTTGCTTTTTAAATTTTGAGCATCTAATATTTAATGAACACATTTAATGAACATTTAATATGGAAGTACACACAAGAGAAGTGTATCGGTATCCCAGTTTTAAAAGGCATGTTTTTCTGCTTTTTCGTACAATGAACATTCTTTTTTTGAAGTCTTGCTTCTCCTGCCCCACGTTACATTCTAATTTGTTATTCAGCTGTGCAGACTTCAAACACCGATATGTAGTGAGTCAGGTTTATTCATCGTTATCTGTAAAAAGCAGGAGAGGGAGAGAGACGGGGTGAAAAGGAGTGACAAACACACAATCAAGCTGGGCTTACAAAACGAACTAGAAACCACAATTTAGTAAGCAATGCTACAAGAATTCATTAAATCGGTCACCAATGAGATAATTGTTACCAAAACTGCCTTGAAAGCACTATGTGTACAAATACTGAAGCAACATGTCATCTTTCTTGGATTAGTGAATTTAAGATAGTTTCATCTCAAGTGGCCTGCTTCAGTTAGAACAATCCTCTTGGTAAAGAGCAATATAGATTTTTTTTTTTTCTAACTTTTCTTATTTCAAGGGTATAAAACTTTTGAGACAGAAGCTCATGAACATGCTTCTGACTGTCACTTGTCCTCTATTCACCTTTATTAGCATAGGATTTTTCCTTTAAATATCTGAAATTTAAAGAACTGCTTTAAATGTAGTTCTTCATGTACTTTAGTAGTAAAGTACTACGTATACTTTAAATGTCTGAAATATAAAGAACGTTTTCTTTACATTTTCGTATGCTACCACAGATTTGTAAAATACAGAATTAGAACTGAAGCTATTAAAAATAACCACTTGTTAATCAGCATTTTGCAAGATGAAAGTCAGCTTATTTTAATAGGATTCACTCAGACAACAGCTTACAATTTGTATGCCAACATTTCAGCAAATTGTCATTTAAGCCTTTCAGGACTAGTTTTAAAATATCCTTAAGGCAAAGTGGCAAGGAAAAGAAACTAGTAACACTATAGTTACCATTTTCTTCTCGTTCTATATTGCCAGTCCTTTGGACACTTGAAAAATGAACTACTAGAATATATCTTTCTAATTCTATCATTAAATCAATAAATTGTGGTTGAAAAAATATTTTTCAGACACTTTTCTGTCATAGTTCTGTAACACAGCATGAAAACAACATGGTACTGCTTATTCTTGCTGAGTGGTTCTACTGTATCGGTAGCAAAAAAAACCTGGGAAAATATGATTTGTATTAGAAGGTTTTTTAATTATTATGTTTTAAAAACTTTTTTTCAGACTTCCCCCCCCCCAAGCATTTACATGTAAAAAACATAGAAAGCCGTAATCTTATCTGACGCTTTATTCACTGCTGTTGCAACACATTTGTTTAATTTAAACAAATTTAATTTGTTTAATTTAAAAGATGCAGAAAGTAGATGTTGGTTAACATCCATTAGAATATTTTTTCAAAATTGAAATACATTAAATAGTGATCATTGCATGCATTTCTAAAACCAATATATAATGCTTCTGATTTCCGTAAAAATAATTGTAATTTTAAGATTTCTTTTTTTCTCTCTCTCCAGTAAAAACCTTCATCAGTAGAAATCTAAAATTACATAACTGCACTTAAATTTTTTACATGAGAGAAAAAAACCCAAACAAAACCATTTCTTATTAATTGTGGCCTGTGTGCTATTTCATAGAGTGACTCTGAAAGATCTAGGAACTATTAGTCTGCCCAGTAATCTGTGCTAAGCTAGGCAGGGCTCCCAAGCAAGATAAATTCTTTTCATGTATTACTGAGCCACCTGAAAACTAAGATGGATGGTACCTCCACATCAAGTTCTTCTGAAAAATGACAATTATAGGATAAAGAGCCACATGAAATTTTCTTTTCAGAAAAGTAGTGATACTGCAACCCATTAAAAGCAGAGTTTTGGAAAGAAAATATTATTTTAGCTAAAAATCCATTAACTCTTAAGATTGTTGATTAGATTGTTTTTAATTCTGAAAGCTTTATTCTAGACTTCCATCTTCCCAATCTGTATAACTGTTTTACAGAAATTAAATAATTATACTGCACCTTTCATAAGACAACTATTGTTACAATTGACTATATATACATACATACTGTTAATCAGAGTGGCCAGCATGCTTCATCAGTTTGCCACGTTTTGTTGCAGGAATAAAAATACCCTTTGTGAAAAAGATTAATTTTATCAATTTAGCTAATCAATATAACAAAGCACAGATATGTTTTAAAAGTATATTAGAACCTATTGTATATCACCAAGAAAGAACGTAAGACAAGCCATAGTTGCCAGGATACAGTAAGATTACCTTCTTGATAGGCTCCGTCTGCCATTACTAGGTGAAGTATTTTGGCATACAGGTGTTTGTGTTCATTTCCAAGAATAGTCTGAACAATGGTTGAACAAATATCAATATTTTCATCTTCATCTTCATGTATAGCCTGGGAGAAAGGACAATCCATGTTGCCAAAATTAAAATGGGTATAGAATTAAATAGTTCATATTTATTAAATGCAATTCATGGTTAAATCAAAAAAGTTTTCCTGTTTAATCCACTGGTATGGCATTTTCTCTGTTAATATTTTAGTGTGTTGAAACAGAGTAGAAGACTAAAGAAATAAGCATTGATTCTAGTCACACAATGCAATTAGTTACTGGCACAGTAAACAGCCCTAGGTACTTGTTTCTTAAAATAATTTCCACTTGAGGTTATTCCACAAACCTTTATTTTCTCATAAACCTCAATGAATTTATCAAAGCCTATTTCCCGCTCAAGGTTGTATCTCAACTCCTCCAAATGGCTGAAAATACTATCACATTCTTCACATTCACTGGCAATCTCTCCATCACTATTATCTGTAAAGAAAGAAAACAACAGTAAAAACCCCTCAGTTTTCCTACATTCTTAATGTTTCCATGTCCCTAAACTTGATATCCACACAGACCTCTAAATGTAATGAAAGCAAGTAAGCTCAGGAGCACTAGGCGGTTTTGGCAGATGTTCTGAACAACCTGCAAGGAAATAGGAACAGTCCCTTTCTTGACAGCAGAGAAATTCTGAATCCCAAATGGGAAGCATCTAGCGGTCTCCTCTAAAACTCCACTCTGTCAGTTAGCCATAAGGGTATTCATACTGAAGGAAAGCAAGGTATGGTCTTAAAGCAGACTTCTATTTAGCAAAGCAACGTTAGTAGGTCAAGTTCCATATAACCATTCCACATATGTTGGGGATGGAACTGATGCAGGGTTCAGTGGCTGTGCCACGTCAGGGAGAAGAGCTCCCTAATGAAGCAGCTGTCTTCTAGCAGAAGATACGGACATGTATATTAAGAATAAATTATTTAATTTCTGCACTGAGATGCATCTTGTTCCATGGAGCAAGTCTAAAAACCCAGTACGAATTTAGCTACAAAGTTCCTCATTCTTTTATGAGTGCACCTCCTTTGTGTAGCAAATTCAGTATGCCATCTGGTGCAATAAGATATGCGAGAGAAATCAAGATGATTTTGCTTATAGGCTACAGAAACCTTACAAATAGGTTTGTAATTGTCAAACGTTAGGTGAGTTTAACAAAAAAAGGATCTATTTAAAAATACACGATAGAATCCCTGTGTAAAATCCTATTATAAAATGCAAACTGCTTTTGCCCAAGAAAAATACTTCCTTAAATAAGTATTTGAATTATGAAAGGACTTATCTACCCAGGGAAAAATATACAACTTTTTAGATTTCAGATCTTATATTACCAAATCTTTAAAAAAATACATAGTATTTCCTGGTAGGTCACAGACTTTCTGAGTTAGTATTAAGCCTCTACTAGTTTCCATTCCTATATATGACTAGTGTAAGTTATAATCCTGACCAAATCATATCCCTGATTCAAGTATCAACACTCACATCAACAAGAAATTATCATTGAAATGAAAAGTTGTATATGGGTTAAAAACTCATTAGATATAACTTCTAATCTTGTATTTAACTTCTGGATCTTGAACAGATTTGGTTTCAAGTTCTGTCTGTTCCTCTGAGTTTTGAAAGTCTTCCTCCCACCCCCAACAATGAAACCTGCAATTCTTATGAAACATCATGAATCTAGAAGGTGGGACACTGACACCAAATACCATAACGCTTGCAACAACAGAATCACAGAAACAGATAGTATTGTATGTTATCGGTGTGTAACATCAGCACTGTCAAAAAATGATGATGGTATTACCCAAGTTTATTTTACCTTAAAATACTTATTGGAATGTATTATATCAATAATATCTAACAGGTATATTCACAGGTTTTAAATTTGTTTGAAATGGTCTTCAACAAAGCAAAGTTACACAAAAGCTACATTTTAGATTAGTTATTGATTTTGTACATCTTTATATATCTATACTTCTAAGTGTACTTTGTTCTACAGGAGTAGTAAAATACTTATATTTCAACCAGTATTTAAAAAACAGAACTGAGACTTCAGGACACCATGGTGTATAATAGCTAATTTAAAATGCTTAAAAGCAGTAATAAATTTTTCTGTCTCATTTTTAGTTTGACTGCATTAATAGCTATTTTGGGCTAAGGACAAGTTTAATAATTCCACGTTCCTTTTGACTGCCTGTTAAATTAATTGTAATGTAAGCTGGATCCCAGATACTCCAGTCATGTCAGTTGCTATTTCTTTTTCACTCTTATATTGCAGTCATGATTTATTCAAAACATACGATGTGCACAGTCTTTGATCTTCCTTGAAGACAAGTTTTAGACAAATAGAGAAAAAGTGATTTATAATCACTGCCTAACAAATAGCCAACATTTGTAACACTGAATGTTGCTTAGATGTTGACCATAACATTCAGAAAGTCTAAATATTATCTGATTTTTTTAAAACTTCTGTAAAAAACTATTAATTAGAACTTTATTTCATTGTAAGTATACAATGTAAAAACATTATTCTGTGTTTGAATTGTTAACAACAATAAATAACTTATAAAACAAATATAATAGAAATTATACCTGACTGCCATTCTTCATTAAGTGCACTTTCACTGCTGGGGTTATTTTCGTCTCCTTCATCCAGCTCTGTACCATTTGTTATGCATTCGATGACATTAGCCTTTAAAGTAGACTCCTCCTCTTCACTGAATTCCTCACTAGGCTGCTCACTAAGCAATTGTTCCATTGAGGCCCGGAGCTCCTGCAAATCTGTATCTGCCTCCCCAAACATACTAAAAGAAAGTGATATAAAGTTTATATAATTAATACTTTACAAGACAAACTCTGTAAGAAGAGCTCATTCCTTTTGTTAAGCCAACAAACTGGAAAGCCAATGTAGATGGAGGGAAAAGAGGGGAAAAAAAAACCCAAAAAACCAACAACAAAAAAAGAGGCAAATATTTGTGTCCTCCATCCAACATGATTACAGCACTGATACCATGATATCATGCAAGGCACAGGGAATAAAAATTAGCTGAACAGATAACAGACCATTTTGTAAAAAGATGATGCTAGGTCCTCAATTCAACTTTATTAGTAAGATAATTTCAAAATCTTTGTATTCATGCACTATTATAGACCCCTGGCAACTATAACATTCCCAATCCAGATAAAAATGTGTCTGGAGCAAAAGAGATCTAGATCTCATCAGATGATTTTATCCCTCAGACTACCCAAGCTGCAGGCAATAATCAAGAACCAGGGTCAGATTTTGAAGCCCCTGAAAGAATTTGGGGGACTTAAAGGACATCCCAATACAACAGTAGAGAATATAGATGAGTAAGATTCCCAGAACATATGAAGAAAGGAAATATTCAAGAAATCTTTATTTCTAGAAGAGCAATAGCCATCAACTTTGATCTGCTTCAGCAGAATGCAAGGTGCAGAAGCCAGACAGAATAGCATCTTGGATGGCATTTGGAAAGGAAATTCAGACAGCTATTGTAAGCAGTACATCCCATTATCTTCTCAATTCTCTGGAACAAGACTCAAAGTAAATGGTGATTCAATACAGGATTTTTAAAACTTGGGTAAAAAACCCATGCTGGTATACTGTGTATAATTGTTAGTGTCTAACCAAAAATATTCTTGATCTAAGATGCCTATTGAAATACTTGATAAACTTGATACACTCACATATCCTCAGAATCAGAGGGTCCTTCTTTGGCTTGCTCATCTTCTGTATCATCTATTTCAAGATTATGTTGATGCTGCACATCTGCTACACTGGGGACATCAACTAAAGTTCTGTACAGTTTGTAAAGATCTGGGAGCGAACAAGTTCTCAACATCTGCAAAGGTAATAGAAAGCCTGTTTGGTAACAATACTAAGGACAGTCTGAGGTTACAAAATACTTTAAAATGAGATTTTTTTTGTCCTTTTTCATTTGAAGGTCAATTTCAAAATAACTGTGTCCAGCACAGATACTCTAATTGTTGAAAATTTGACATCTTGAATTTTGCCTCTCAGCTAAAAGGAAAGCATTCCTTCTGCCTTTACAGCTTACAGTGATTGAAAAGCTTTAAGAACATCAACTGACATATAGATCCTGGTTTTGTGCAGATTTGTTCATTACCTTGATGGCTATCTAAAGAAAAGGAACATTGCAGTAGAGAAATAAAATATACCTATATATATGTAATTGTTTACAATGTATGTATGTCAATCACACCTTAGAACCATTTTAAGTAGCTGACAAAGGAATATTTTTTAAAATTACATTTTATTATTTCTCTAGGTTGGTCACTGAAAACAGTAACTTCTGTTTATGGTCTATTTCAAGGCAGTTCCATAGTATTAGAAAGAAGTTCATTACAAGAAGTATTAGAAAGAAGTTAAAATTACAACAGTAATTTGTTGCAATGGAAATAAAGCAACGTGGAAACAAAGTAACGGTTTGCTCAGCCATCTACCAGATCTCCCTTTAAGAAGTCTAAGAACCCCCCAAAATTACGAAATATTCACCATAGTATTAATAAAAAAAAGAAACAAGACCTAATCTGCACTAAGAAGTTTTACCAATAAACCTCACCTTCCTTCAGCGTAACTCTGAATACATGCATGTTCAGTGTTTGCTCCTAATGAAAACCTCTGAATTTTAATAAAAAAAAAAAAAGTTCCTCAGCTGCAATTTATACCAGCACAGTGTATTCATATGCATGCTCAAGTATCAAATCTCTGTCAGCACATGGCCAGAATATTATTGCCATCAAAGGAATAAACGCACCCTTTTTGACCACTACTACCAAAGTGAAGGAACAATTAGAAGACCGAGTACCCCATATTTTGAAAAATGCTTCTTTTCCTATTAGCCTACTTCTGTTAGCATACAGACCTGCATACAGATAGGTCACTAACTCTGGCTGCCCTGCTGCCTGCTAAAGGTTTCCTTAGTTTCTAGGTAAGACCTGCAGTAGAGGTATATGGGAAATTCCAGAAAGTTATATTTGGGAAATTCCAGAAAGTTACATTTGCAGATGCTGCAAAGAAGTACTGAACATCCTCTGATTGCAACCAAATGAGGAAAGGGAATTTGTTGTTACTGCTGCAGCAGACTTAATGAAAGAGAGCAACAACACATCTGTTGCTTTTCTGCAAGCTCTCTGCTATTATGCAGAGCTCATCCGATACTGCATTAACAATTCTGTGACAAACACTTATGGCCAAAATGCACGCCAAATATGCAGTAACATGTGACATACTGAAGCCGTTCATATTGATACACTGAAGAACTTCATTATAAAGCAAATCCATTTCTTTCTAAATCTGATAAGGGTACAAAGAATGTTCATCTTGCCCCTACTCACAAGTTAGCTTTTCTGTAATCATTGTCCAACTGCCAGATAAACAGCTTCATAAACTAGGGAAGTTAGTGATAGACTAACTCTTGAGGAATCAAAATTAGAGTCATAAATCCATTTATGTGAATATATGGATCTGTGAAAACAGATGCAAGCTTGTCAAGAAGCCTTATTTTCCCACAGATGCAAACAGCACTATCCCTGACACTATGCTTCCTAGCAATGCATCAACCAATAGATATTATTCAATATTCAATTATTCATCAATACTGCAACTTCTTTCATGAACTCACAAAAAAAGGCTGGGAGTCAAAAGAAGAAACATTCTTCTTTATCTGGCATTCCACTACCTAGGAAATCCTTTACTACACATTGACTGAATGCAGTGCAGCTGTGCAAGTTTCCAGGGAACCCTTGCCACCATTGTTTCTCCAAAAAGCAGCTACTCTTTTACACACTTTCCACTTTAGAACCCAGGCAAGTGTTGCACGTAATTTAAGAAGTCTGTTTCATCTACTAGTTCCATAACTATTATTAAAATATTTTAAATTCATATCAAAACAAAGTTCCACCATCCTATGCTCATTTCACAGACTGTAAGCTGCCACTCAACCCTATGCAGCTGGTCAGGAAATGCCTTCAAGCAAGCAGTTAGTTCCATTCACTCTTCTTTAGTCTTCCTGCTTCACAGCCAGAACCTGTGCTAGCTGGTTAAATCCTACAGGAAAAAAACCCGGTCACTTGGTTGCCAGAAATGGCAAGATACCTTTTGCTGATCTGTTCAGTATTTATGTTTATGATGGCAAGGTAGTGGTAAGTCTGAAAAACTGCAGAAAAGGGAGAAAGCAGATAGGGGAAGTTAGGAATTTCCTTATGAACTCCCTCAGTTATGTCTCAGAGAAGTGGTGGCATTCCTCCACAAACATCCAGACATAGAATGCTGAATGGTGAAACCAGAGACTCTCACTGCTGCGCAAGTCCTGCTGATACAGTGAACACAGTGCAGTCATACTGCAGGGCATACACGGCTAGACAAATACAAACACCTGCTGAAACAGTTGTGCCATCTGTTCTGGCCTCATTCAGCCTCAGTAAGAAAACAGAATAATATTACTATAGAAAAACAAGTATTCCTTTTTAGTTTTTTAAACTTGCCTTTGGGTCGTTTGCATCAAAAAGCCCTGTAGAAAGTCCAATCAACAATGAACTTTTGCCTTTATTTTTTGCTGGTGATATGGAACGTGAACGAGGTACAAAAGGCTCTTCCTGTGAAGACTGAGCTGACAGAGCTGGTGAGGCTGTTGGTACAGCTGTGGGCTGTATTACCCTCTGGAATAAGGGTTCAGGTTGCAGAGAGTCACTGGAACAAGTTTCTGATGTGGTAAAAGAAAGTCTGTTACAAATCTAAAGAGATTAAAAACCCCAAGCTCTTAAGCAAAAGGTAACTAAAGTGAATAACTAATTTCTGTTGTAAAATTAAAGGGGAAAATAGATAGCACTGTAAAAGTATTAAAATCTCTTTGGATTATTTTAGTAAATACATTATAATGAGAAATTCTCTCATTTTAACTTTTGAGAACATACAGCCCTCAGCTATTGCCTGTTCTCTTCTCATGCCTTCTAGTTCCTCATTATCTAGTCCATGCCTGAAATTATGGTGTCATCCATTTTCATCTGTTGCTTCTTCCCTTATACTAGCTTTCTTCAAAGCTACCTCAACATAATTCACCCAAACACTGGAAAACCCCCCCACTTTGCATAAGCCACCCATAAATAGATGCGATAGTATCACCAATGATACTTGACAGTATTGACAATGTATTTTATATTCCACTGTAAAACATGCAGACCTTCTGAAGTTACTTCAAAGACTTCCAAGAGCAAGAAACTCTTCTATGCAATAAAGATAAAAGATTATCATTAGCAGCTGCTTAAAACATTTTATTATCGAAGCTGCAGCTCAATATTAGAGATGTCTATAAACAAAGCAACACTTTATTAAGTAAATAATCAGATTTTATAACGTTTTAAATAGTTGTTTTAAAAGGTTGTAACATTCAGAAACTTGATATTCACTTTTAAGTATCAGTGTGGGCCACTGCCCTGTTCACCTCTACATAGCATAGCCTTGTTGTTAAATGTTTTCTTCCAAAGTGGCAAAAGTAACACCCACAATTTGTCTTCCTAATCCATCAGAAATTTGCTTTTTAGAAGTATGAACTAAAACATAAAATGAAAATAGAAAACCTGCTCTTTTGGGGTTAGTGAAGAAGTAAGAAGGGATGGTTCAAGTACTCCATACGGCCAGCTACAACAAACAAGAGACTTCGACTGACCTTCTGGAGCTTCCTTTTGTGGTGGCACCTTGTCAAGCACTAGTTTCTCAGAAGCTGCCTCGTTTCTCCTGTCATGTTGTGCCCTATTATAGAATACCACATCCAGGGGAAACACCATGCAAAAATAGTCATTAGTCTACTGAAAAAGTCACTAAGTGCAGTAAAACTAACATGGCAGACCAGGAATGAAGCTTTAGCTAAGCTTAACATTTTAACTGATGTATCTAAATCCTACTCAGTTAAAGCTAGTTGTTTGAACTGGAGAGAGAGGGATCAGAAGAAGAGAGTACTTACTTATCCTCCTTCTCTTTTACCCACACTTCATTAACAGTGATGGGAAATTCCTTACTCTGGTGCTTTTTATCTTCTGTTTCTTCCAACATCTCTGCTTCCAAATCATCAGGTTCTAAAATTAATAAAGTCATATACCTCATTAAAAATGAATCCCAACCAAACAAAAAGACAGGACAGTCTATACATCTTAAGATTACACTTAAATCCTTCAGCTTTAGTAATTTTCTGCATTTTGCAGAACCAACTGAAGTTTTGTAACCCCAGCACTAAAAGTTTTCTTCTGATACAAAAAAAGTATCTTAAAGTTCCAACAAACTGTGTGTTCTAAAAACCTCAGTAATATTCCCCCACATGTCAGCAGGGTGCTGGCATCATATAGGAGAAAAGATTCCAGCACAATTTATGGAGAGAAACAAATAAAAAAACCCCAACAACAGCAGCAAAAAGTCTGAAGCACTTTGGAATTCCATTTGTATTCTAGAGTTTTCCATAAGCAAACAAAAAAGGATTCTGGAGATTTACAAAATACATTAGTGATTCAAATTACAACACAGGCATAGAAAGCACTTGGTCCTACCTAAAAGGTGTTAATAAAAAACTGCACATTACTTATGGGAAGATATAAAAGTATACAGGATTGTTACTTCCCTCATTGAATTGGAAAACAGATTGTAATTGGAATTACTATTGAAATGACTTACCATTCAGCATAGTAGGCTTGCTCTGCACCTGGGTAGGTCCAGCTCTTTGAGATTCTTCTGGTACAGTCATGTCAGACTCTGTGACACCAACTGGTACTGAAGACTGAGCTCCAACAGTAGGAAAAGCTTTCTCTTCCTTCTCCTCTGATGAGGACCGATGATCTCCTTCAAGAAGTTCTGCAGTACCTAACACAAAATTATTCTATTATTTAAACAGTGCTTTAACACAGTTTGATAATAAACTACAATGTGACTATAAGGTAAGTCTAGAATTTTTGTTTCTTTAAAGGAAAACAGAATAGAAAAGTTTGCATGCTTTTATTGTAACTATTATGAAGAGGAAAGCTAGAAATATTAAAATTTGAATTTGACTTGCTACATTATTATTAGTACAAGTTTATACTTGGAATAAATGTAAGTTCTTTTGTCCTTGGAAAGGACAAAAAGCAGGAGTTGACCAGAAAAAAAAAATCCACTGCGAACAAGAAGATTATAGGACCTATCTAATACAATATTCAGTTGATGACATCCTTTTAAAAACCAGACTTGTTTCTATCAATAAGCTAAGTCCAGGACTTCTCAACAAAATGAAGATCCTTCCCTTTCAGCACATCCTTCTTACTTTCTTACCACTTCACTGCGTTTGAAAAATTTTGGTGTCTTCCAGTACCAGCTTGTGCTGACATTTAGAACTGAGGCAACACCCAGAAGTAGAAAATAAGAGTGAAGATAAAATATGCTTCTATAGCTTCAAACTTGTTCCAAATAGACAAACTGGTAATCTGGCACTTCCTACACCAGCTGTGCTTACCATTTATTACATCTAGTTCCTCAAGTAAGTCGGTTTGCAGCTGCAACTCTGCTTCTCCTAGGATCTTCAGGACTGAATCAGTAGGGCTTTTGCCCCAGACTTTCCTGTGGGGTTCACCAATATCTAACCTAATTACTTCCCCCAGAGTTTGACCTGTTGGGACACAAACATAAATATAGAAACTTTCAGAAATTAGAAACTTTTGTTCACTTTATCTATAATAAACAAACAACCTCCACAAAACTAAAAACTACAAAGTCAGAACTCATGTCACCTCACCCCAAGTCAGACAACCTAAAGACTGTGCTCAAAAGCCTAGCGTTTTTCTTCTGCCAGTTCCATTTGATGACAGGAGTTACTCAATGCCAGTTAGCATCTGCAACTTAATAGCAGCAGCAGATCTTTTCAGCAATTCAGGCACTCCAAAAGAAAACAATATGAGAAATGTTTAAAACTGGCATGAGACGGTCTTAGCTTTACCTGAAATGGGAAACTATAAAGTCTCTTGTCCTGCGATCCTTTGACATATGTTTCTGTTATTTCTCCCTCCAAGGAAAACAGAGGATAAAAGCAACAAGGAAGAATAGAGCAAAAGAAGTTTCTTGATCTTCTAACTTCCTAGCCATGTAAAACTACTAAGCTATGAAGTAAGTCTGTCACATTCTCAACGATTATTTACTTCTACAGTGTGAAACAGACCCTTAATAAGACACTGAAACCAGGAAAAAGGTCTTCCGCCCAGAAGACCAGAGAAGGCAGATAGAAAATTTGCAAAGACAGGCTTGATTTAAAAAAAGAAGAAAAGTTAAGAAGAGCACAATAAAAGTAACAGATCTGAGTTTTTATTGTTCAGTTTTTCTTGTTCTACTTATAACTTAAAAGGGTTTTGATGTTAAATAAGAAACTTTCATGTATCTTAAGTGCTTTTTATTCCTTCTGTCAAATTAGTGCCTTTTTAAAAGACACAAAGGAAGCTCAAAGAAAGTAACTATGCATTTAATTAGGTAACTATTTGTTGAAATTAGGAAATTATTTGTTGAATCTTCTGCAGGCCATTTAATTACTCAGCCTGTGCCTTAATCCTTATCCAAGGGAGTACATAACCACCTGTTTTTTTAGAAGCACATGACATGCAACTGATAACAAGACAGTAATAATAATAAAGAGTACTTGCTTTAAAAAAAACCAGACACTACACATGGTAAACTGATTTACTAATATCATGGTGACAAAAAAAGTACTTACGGTCTGTTCCAGAGAGAGAATCTTCCATTGATAACTGAGCTAGAGGAACTACCAACTCAGATGCCCCAGATTCCCATTTTTTGCGATCTCCTAGAAGTGGATGGTCACCTTCGTGCTGTTCCTTACCATCTTCAGAGCCAGCCAATTCAGAGATGTTTTTACACTCCTTTTTCCCTTTCTCATCTTCTTGAGCTTTAAGATTTTGATTTAATCTTCTCAGTATTTCTCGTTTGTTCTGAAATAAGGGCCAAGATATATCACTTAAAATAGTACCTTTCTTAAAAGAAAACTAAATGAAACTGAATACAATTTGACATACTTGCATTGCAAAATCTGGCTTTTTTATTTCCTCCTCAGCTTCCTGGATAGCAGTTACATTTTCATCCTTTAAGTCGGAGAAGTATGAAATACAATGTAGAAGAAAAAAAAACCTTGAGAATATTAACAGATGTAATAGCGAAAAGTCACCTCTAAAACCTTTTCATTGACAACTGCAGATAGACTGAAACAGAACATACGATGCTTCTGGTTTTATGGGGCTTCCCAAAGACAGAATTTCAAGGGCAGCTTCTGTCTTTGAACTGTTCACTATCTGAAAGTGGTGAGCAAATGAATCAGACTCAGTTTAAGCAGACAAGTGAAAATTCAGAGCATGAAACATGTAGAGATAAAGCTAGATATGACCTCTACAGCAAAACGCCACCAAATTCCAATGCTAGAAATGAGTAATTCTATAAAAGAACAAAAAAAGTGGCAAGGACAGAGTCAAGGAGAGCCCATAAAGAAGAGTAGAATAGAGAAGAGACAGCTTTAGTGATATGTAAAATAATCAAACTAAAAATTGAAGGCAAAAATGTAGAACTTATAACCTTTGTGTACAAGGCTTGTCTTCTCCGATTCCAATTGCTCTGTGTACTAATTTTTAGTCAGTTATAGTCACCATCCTGCATTACTATAAGACAAACTATCCACATGGAAAAAGTGTGCTAATGATTTAAGTATTTGTCAAAACACGATTTGTTTATTTTCCCAGCTATCAACTGACATCTTGCAATGTATTACATTTTATATACACTATTTAGCCCCAAGTTTCACTATATTCCCATAGTCATAGCCTTCAGGGCTGTATACAGTATGTAATCCCACACTAGACTGAAATCTAGAAATTGCTTAGGTAAAACCACAGAAGTTAGCATTCAAATTAACACAGATTGTGTTAAAAACTCAAATTGTACAACGATACACTTGTATGCTCAGTTTCACAGTTGTTACTTAAATCAAATGGTGGTAGTTGAGGTAAATGTGTAAGCATTTACAATATCAGGACCCAAGATCACAGAAAATAGAAATTAGGAAGCCTCTAATACTGTTTTAGACAAGAAGAGACAAAACTACCAGATTGAAGTCTCTTAAACTTTATACTCTTTTTTATATTCAGCACATACTTTCAAACTCACTAAAAACAAGAATTAATATAAAATAGTCCTATCATTCAAAATTTATATTCTCACTTCCACCAGGTTACAAGCTCCACCTTGATCAAAACTGAAATTGCAGCCTAGAGTTCATCATAAGCCATTTTGTTCAAAACTGACTGAATTTGAGTTTCAGTGTACAGATGTATTTCAACAGCTTCCAAGTTTTGGTTTCTTCTTACATTTTTATTTCTTTTTTATTTTCCCTTCCCTAATTAGAAGCAACAAGTATCCTTAATGATTTTTTTCTACCTAATCTACACATTCTTCTAAAAATTCTTTTTCAAATCAGTTTGGTTTTGGTTGGGGGGGGGGGGGGGGGGTGTCCCATTAATTTTACCTTTTTAGCAAAAGTACCTACCACACCCACTTCCTTCAAAGCAGAAGTCATGGAGATGACTGGTGTACCAGGTTTCACTGGAACTTGTGGCTTAGGAAGAGCTGCTCCAAGCTCTTCTAGCCCATGCACAGGACTCTGTTCTGTAGCTCCCACATTAGGATCCTTTACCCCTTTCGCTATCAGCTGTATAGATTGAATTAAAAAAATGAAAATCAACAAATTAACTTTGAGACTTTGCACACTAAACACAGTATTATCAAATAGGCTCATGTAAACCTTAGAAAAGGACAATAACACCACACATTTTCATACAAAAGACAACTACACCAACTGCACATGTGAACTATTTTCAGTTTACCGGCTTCACAACATCCTGATTTTTGTAGCAAACTATTACTAGTTGGACTTGTCACTCCACAGCACACAGAAGCAAAAGAAGATTAAGTACACTTTGGTAAGTTACAGATCTTTAATAAAATATTGAGGTGATCCTAATGATTCTTGGGTTTGATGTTCTTAAATTCTTGAACTAAATTCTTCATTCAAGTATACCTAAGATGAGGCTTCTAATGAGGGAATTCTGACTGACAGATGCCCTCCTCAGTTTCAGAAAACTAATTAAGCTTGAAAAATCACAGTATAGAATTTTAGTTATACAAAGATACGGCACTACATTCTTTGACTGTGTGTAACAGATTTATTTGCTTACATGTTCTTCCCAGGCTCTTTTCTCTCTTTCATATGCTTCCTTTCTCTTTCGCTCTAACTGTTCTTTCAGAACTGCAGCTCGAGCATTTGCTTGGGCCTATAGTAAACAAACAAAGCAAAAAAAGACCAACTTAAAAATCATAAAAAGCATTAGTACCCCATTCCATTGAACATTTTAAAAAGAAACACGCCTGAATTACTTCATTGTCCCTTCTCTCACTTATTACTGTATAGACTGTGAAGGGAGGACTCCACTGACAATCAAAATCACCACACAAGTATAATAACTTGTCTTCTATGTTGAAAATAATGGCAACTCCTCAAAATTTAATTACAGTTCTTGATTTGCATGGTTATATTTTTAGTGTACATAGTAACCTTAAACAGCGTAATGTAAAATTAGAATCTCTACTTAAAATTAGTTTTGAAGCCAAATGCATTAATCACAAAATATTAAATATTTGGTTTAAACTTTACAAACTTACTCAACATAAACACAAAAAGTTTCAGTTGCTGTTTTACCTCTAGTTTTAAGGCTAGGCATAAGGTTAGCTTGTTTTTACGTTGCTCTTTGCAGATGATGGGGAAAAAAAAAATCATAGAATAGATAGAGTAATACTTTCTATGTATCGTATGGTAGAGATAGTTATTGATACAAGAACACTGCATGGAATAAAGTTCCAATCAAACATTGGATTTCTGTGAAACACATTTGCTTTAAATGTACTTCATCACAGGGGTATATAGCTCACCTTCCAATCCACATGTAGCCCCTGTCAGCACGTGTAAGGAGTTTTGCCTTCCTTTGTTCTTTTAACTAAAATAAAGCTGCTGTTATTTAAGGTACATCTTCCTTTCCCTTCCAGTATCAAGATGCTATTTTAGTTATACCAAATTGCCTTTAGGACTAAAGCTAACGTAGAGATAAATCTGAAAGGCAGGGATAGGAAAAATGCTTGACTTGCCACGCTATGCCAGAGCATATTTTAAAATTACTTGTATAAAACAGTCGAACAGAGTTGTTACCTCAATACAGTTAAAATAAAAACCTCTGTATTGGGTTTGTGTGGCAAGGTTTTGGTAGCGGGGCAGGGTTACAGGCGTGGCTTCAGTGAGAAGCTGCTGGAAGCTTCCCCTGTGTCTGACAGAGCCAATACTGGCTGGTTGTAAGATGGACCCACCCCCAGCCAAGGCAGAGCCCATCAGTGATAGTGGTAGTGCCTCTGTGATAACATATTTAAGAAGGAAAAAAGTTGTGCGGCACACAGAAACGGCAGCCATAGAGAGGAGTGAGAACATGTAAGAGAAACAACCCTGCAGACAGGAAGGTCAGTGAAGAAGGAGGGGGAGGAGGTGCTCCAGGCGCCAGAGCAGAGATTCCCCTGCAGCCCGTGGTGAAGACCATGGTGAGGCAGGCTGTCCCCCTGCAGCCCATGGAGGTCCACGGTGGAGCAGATATCCACCTGCAGCCTGGGGAGGACCCCACGCCAGAGCAGATGGGTGCCTGAAGGAGGCTGTGACCCCGTGGGAAGCCCACGCTGGAGCAGGTTCCTGGCAGGACCTGTGGATCTGTGGAGAGAGGAGCCCATGGAGCAGGTTTTCTGGGAGGACTTGTGACCCCGTGGGGGACCCTCACTGGAGCAGTGTGCTCCTGAAGGACTGCACACCGTGGAAGGGACCCACGCTGGAGCAGTTCGTGAAGAACTGCAGCCCGTGGGAAAGACCCACATTGGAGAAGTTCATGGAGGACTATCTCCCGTGGGAGGGACCCCACGCTGGAGCAGGGGAAGAGTATGATGAGTCCTGCTCCTGAAGAGTATGAAGCAGCAGAGATAATGTGTGATTAACTGACTGTAAACCCCATTCCCCGTCCCCCTGTGCCGCTGGGGGGGATAGGTAGAGAATCCACAGTGAAGTTGTGCCTGGGAAGAAAGGAGGGGGAAGAAAAGAGGCGTGGAGGGAAGGTGTTTTGAGATTTGGTTTTATTTCTCATTACCCTGCTCTGGTTGATTGGTAATAAATTGAGTTAATTTTCCCCAAGTTGAGCCTGTTTTGCCTGTGACGGTAATTGGTGAATGATCTCTCCTGTCCTTATCTCGACCCGTGAGCCCTTTGTTGTATTTTCTCTCCCCTGTCCAGCTGAGGAGGGGGAGTGATAGAACAGCTTTGGTGGGCACCTGGCATCCACCCGCCACAACCTCTTGTAGTGGATGTATGAACAAACTACTGATAACAAAACAAAACATAAGAAACTTCATGAGATATGAAACAAATCTGAAAACAAGAAGTTACATCTCCTCCCTCCCCACAATTACCTTCTGTGCTTCTATCTTTTTGCGTTTCAGTTCTGCTTCCTCACTTGATTCTTGTCGATCAGAACTGGCAGCTTCATTCTGCAAAGTAAGAGTCCTTAGAGAATTATCACTAATTCACGTATGTAAAAGCAGAGTGATGTAGGTGACTACTTGGATCATTTAGACTGACTGTATGACTAACATGGGTCATAATTTCACTAGGTAGCTCCCCACTCAAATGTAATGTCTACTTGGATGGAACTTAATCTTTGAGATTTGTGGGGGTTTTTGTTTGATTTTGGGGAGATTTTTCAGTTTTAAAAGATATGAAGCTTTTACAAGCCAGGAACAAAGTAATGTGCTTACTGTTGCAAGGGAAGTGACCTAATGATGCTGAGCTCTCACCTGCCACCCCTTATCACTGTTGCATGCTCTGCAGGTAAAGTATACAAGAAAGGGTCGATGCTCTAGAATTCCAGTCTCTCCCACTGTATGTGCTCCAAAGAACGTGGAATGGGTGAGGGGGGAAACGATAACAAGAAAGAATATATAAGGTCTACCTCTGAAATCTCTGTTTTCAATCTCTCTTACTTCTTTCCATGGCCTCTGTATATTCCTGTTTAGGGAAGAGACTGAGAGCTATGCAAAAAGGTTCTGACAGGAACCTTTTACTGTTTATGACCAACTTGTGCACACCTTTTATTTAAAATAAATGATTTAGAAGGCTTGTTTAGTAGGCTTCTTACAGTATAAGAAAAAGACTATTATTACAAATAATTTGGCAAAACACAATCAAGAATTTTATGTAATCTTTTAAAGTGAAAATAAAAAAAATAAGGTCATGCCCACCTTGGCTTCAGTCAACTAACAGGAAAAAAAGATGACTGGAAAGAACACTGGAGATAGAAAAACTTCAGAAAAATAATTTGGCACTCTTCATAGGCAAAGGAATGAATACATATATTCATCTATTGTATATAAAATAGGATACTATGCAGTAGTGACAGATATAAAATTGTTAATCAACATAAGGAAATAAGACATATCTGTGAGAAGATTTGGTCTGAGATGGTGTTCCTCTCGAAGTGAACCTCCATATGAAAGTTTGCATCCGCAGGTCACCAAGAAAAAAAACCTCTTAAACGTGGTCTCTGAATTCTGAAAATTAGTTTAAGCCTACTTCCTGGAAAGATATTAATCTCTTCTCTGTTCCTTTGTAGGTGGCATACCTTCTGGGACATACAACACTACCCCAGGTAAAGCACAGCCACTGGGAAAGGAAGGTAGTTTCCTGATATGCCTAATAACCTATACAGAGAGTTAATGTCATGGTCACAGTAACAGTACTTTTGTTTGATTTTACTAGCACAAGCAGCCTTGGCCTCCAGAGAAAAGGTTTCTGGAGAGTAACTTTATTTCTGCAGTTAACCATACTGCAGGTAGAGTGTGGGTCATCCTAATTTTGAGAAGTGTTGCAGCTGCTCAGTGAAAAAACTGAAAGAAATGGCACAGTACAGCAATGGCTCTATACTGGTAACATTTTAGCACTGTCCTCAGTGTTCTAAGGGTACTCAGGAGACACAGTGAGATTTCATAGGGCTGTATATGGAGATGACTAGTCCCACTGTAGCAGTTTTGAAACTTGTCCAAAACAGCAGAGGAGACAGAGTTATGAGTGAAATTAGCACCAAATGCAATTAAGATAGAACGGGCTTATGGTGCATCAGTTTAGCATTTTATGTGTCAGTGCTAGTGATAAACTTCACTGACCAGCCTCTACAGTAACTTCATACAAGACCTTGATTTTCCTCATGCTCTTTAAGACAAACTTAAAAGGACAGCCCATGTTGGTCCTATGCCAGACTTAGCCACTAGCACATCTTATAAAGTTTGCATAGTCTTCTCAGGTAGAAACATACATAACTTTTGCCCTGGATCATTCATTTTAGATTTAAAGGGCATGGGTTCCTCTTCAATGCACTAAAGAAGTTTTGCACCTGAATCAAAGGATTGAATTTGGCTCTGCTGCGTCTCGCCAGTGAGATGCAATCAATGTTAAAGAAAATAAAAACAATTCAAAAGAAGTCACTAATACAGAGAAAAAAATAGAATATTTAGCATTAAAAAAACCAACAACCCAAACCTACAGCAATATGGAATACTTTACCTGGGACAGTGGTCCAAAGAAACTGAATGGTACTGGGCATACTCTTGCCTTTATGTCCACTCACTATACATAATATGCATGAAAGCACTTAATATGGGTGCTTAAAGGGAAGCGTGGGACAGGAACTTTTCTATAGTTTTAAATCACAAAGTACAATGTGAATACATAAGCAGGTAATCACTTGAGGAAACCCAAACACTCTATTAAGACAAGTGGACAGGAAGGGAAAGAACAAACAAGAGTACAAGATCACACAGGAGGTTAATGAAAAAATGGAAACAAACTCCAGACCATATTTACTACATAGATTGCCTCTCAAATGAAACTTTTTTTAAGCAAGTAAATGGATTGCTTCCAAGGGTGCCTTGGACTATTCATTTGACACCTTAAGATGTCTTCGTTCTGAATCTACTTTATGAACATATTATTTTGGTTGTGTTGTATTACGAACATATTTTGGTGTTCTGGTTTCAGCTGGGATAGAGTTAATTTTCTTTCTAGTAGCTGGTATAGTGTTATGTTTTGGATTTAGTATGAGAAGAATGTTGATACCACTGATGTTTTCAGTTGTTGCTGAGTAGTGTTTAGACTAAGTCAAGGACTTTTCAGCTTCTCATTCATGCCCAGCCAGCAAGAAGGCTGGAGGGGCACAAGAAGTTCGGAGTGGACACAGCCAGGGCAGCTGACCCATATCGTGGGACATCGTGCCCAATATATAAACTGGGGGGAGTTGGCCAGGGGGGTGGATCGCTGCTTGGGAACTAACTGGGCATCGGTCAGCAAGTGGTGAGCAATTGCACTGTGCATCACTTGTTTTTTATATTCCAACTCTTTCAGTATTATTATTGTAATATTATTATCATCATCATTATCATTATTATTTTCTTCCTTTCTGTCCTATTAAACGGTCTTTATCTCAACCCATGAGCTTTACATTTTTTTCCCTAATTCTCTCGCCCATCGCACTGGGTGGGGAGCAAGTGGCTGCATGGTGCTTAGTTGCTGGCTAGGCTTAAACCACAACATTTGGAAAAGTGATGTTTGAAAAAAGTGTATTGATTACATTGAGCTAATGCCAGGAATTTCTAACTTTCATACGCACCTACAGAATGTATGAAAATAATCGCTTCGCACGTATTGTATGTGAGTCATATTTGTTATTGTCAAAAAGTGACTTCTGGAGAAGTTTCTATTAACTAAAGCAAATAAACATGCTAGTGCTTGATGAGAAATTTACATGTCAAGTTCAGATGTGACTTTAAGTTGTCTTGTTTTTAAAAGATTGTTAGTTTACAGGCACTGAAGCTGCACCCCCAGCACTGAAACAACAAACAGATTTTGCATATTCTGGAAGAAGAGATGGAAGTACACTAACTGCGGAACAGAGTTAAATGTCAAAAATATATGTCTATATATAAAACTGCCTATGAGAAAAGTCTTCCTGCAGGGATAAAAGAATACATTCCACAGCCAACTTCCGTAAGTATTTAAGATTATTTTTCAAACCAACCTTCTCTCCACGAAGTTTTGCTCTAATCTGTTGACGTTCATTAAAGTTTTGTAGCCGGATCTGTCTTAATCTTGCCAAATATTCCTAAGGCAAAGAAAGGAAATACGTTTCAGTTATACTGAAACTGTCTCTAGTATGGTTAATTTAAAATACGTAAGATTCCACAAAAAAATAAGATGGGTGAAAAAAACCCTCCACACTATTACTATCACCATATTAGCATTTACTAATCTCCAGAAAAACTCTCATCTAATGAAAATAAAGACAACTGGAACGCATGTTTCCCAGTATTAACCTATCATTACATTTTATATCATTGAAGGCTAGGAGTGGTTATATTCATCACCACAGAATTAAGATATAGAGTCATATATATATGTATGCACATTCAAGAACCTCTCTGAGACAGACTGATGTAGACAACTATTATTTTGATTATTAAAAAAACCAAACCAAAACAAACAAATCACAACAAACACACCCAAACTCTAGAACTTTGTACAGTAAATTATTTCCTAGGAATTTATAAAGTCCTTTTATTTTGTTCCACAGATGAACCATGCAGGGAAACTAGGCACAATCAAGGTCAAAATAGTGCTATTTGTGTGATGAGCAAAGTGGCAAACATGCGGCAAGCATACCTCTTCCTCCTTGTTTCTGGATTTCCTTCCTCTTGCAGAAATGGGCCTGCTTCCATAGGTATCTGCCACGTTTTGCAGTGTACCCTGTTTGCCATTTAATGGTATCAAATTTAAGGTGGCTGGGGCAGTAAAATTATCTGCTTTATCCAATAAGTGTTCACTTATAAGAAACTAAATCCATCAATGATCTGCAGTTGTTCTGAAGTTAACTGATAACCCCTTTTCACTTATACAAAACATAACGACAGTAGTAACTAAAGATCCTGAGTAGCCAAAGAGCGACACTAGAATTTTAGGAATATAGTTGCATTCTCCCTGAAATTCTTATCTTCTCCTGCTATGTTAGAAAGCCTAAATTCTGATGCGCATGAGTTTTTTCTACATCTGGATTATATACAAATTGTGGCACAGAGTTGGCATTTCTGCCATTGTTGAGCCAAGACTAAAATAAAAGTGGAATCTTTATGTTCTTAGATTAAGCTTTTTCCACAATGACAACTTTTTAAAAAATAAACAAGTAGCAAACTCAAAAACCTAATAAAATACTTAAATATACATATTACATCTAACAAGCTGTGTTAAATGCCTAATGCATTTGCATTCACAGCATATACTCTTGGTTAGTGTGATGTACTCAGTGTCCTGTCACAAAAAGGATTCAACCTTTAAGGAAGTCCAATACAAAACAGTACAAGAATCATTTAACTCCAGGTTTCCTGCTTGGATCAAAATGCAAAATATTTAAATTATTTTGTTCATGATATACGATAAGCCTCTGCTGAACAGGTTAAAAATAAACAGGTTAAAAGTATCTTGATTTGTTAACTCAACATATAATAACATGGACCTTCTGCTGTATAAATACTAGGGCTTTAACTTTCTCAAGCTTAAGTGTAGAGAACCATCGGTAAAGTAAATACTCCAGTTAAAGTTCTTGATAGGGACGACTGAATCCAAATATTCTGGCTAAATCTCTCAGATTGAGCAAAAAATCAGTAACTCAAGGAAACAGCACATTTCTGCACTTCTGTGGTTTAGTGACTGAGGGATCAGAGAACAAATTAGAAGAACCATCCTGCAGATCAGTACACGTACATTCATGAGGACTGCATGAATGCTCAAGCCGAAGCCAGAATTAATTCATACAAAATGGAAAGGAGTATTTTCCATATTCACCTTTTCAGAAAATTGGTTTTATTTTCAACTTTTTTATGCATGTTCCAGAGCTTTACAAAAGCTAACTGGCACTATTCAAGTCATCTCACTGTTATTCATTCTAGCATTTAAGTTAGTTTACATATTTTCATCAAACTGATGGAGATTTATATCACTGCTCTTAAACAAGAAAGAAACTGGAAGCAAGATTTTTGAGAACTGATTTTCTTTCTGTAGATTGTTAACTTTTACTCATCTGGCTCCATTAAAATTTTCAAAGACCAGGACTCAATGTTTTGCAATGCCACACAGCTATAGTGAAGTAGCAAATAGGTCAGCAGCTGTCTTAAAGAAGAGATGACTGAAAGTATCATCAACTCAACTACCGAGTCAAACTTTAGACCATCACCTGAAAATTAAAATGACAGCAACTATATTTAACAGGAGCTGGGTAAATTAGTGTGAGTCATTTGACTTACAAGTCTTTACATGACAAAGAGCTGCAAATTAGATGATGATTCCTACTGATTTCTCCTCTCAGATCATCATGGTCTGGACAATAGTCCCATCCCTATATGAGCACTCCTGCCAGCTAGTCAAATTATTTTCCTGCACGAATAGAAGGAAGCTGCTGAGAACTGAGAAGGAGCTGCTATCAATGGCAAATGATAGTACATGAATTTGGAACCCTGGCTTCAAGTTATAAGTCTTAAACATCTGGAGGTTACTTTTACAACTGTTCAGTAACCTCCTTGTTTTATTAAGGCAGCCAGTTAAGAATAAAACATTTGGGCTCAGTTGAATACATTAGAGAAACACTAACCTGAATACTTGGGTATCTTGCATTACTTGATCTCATAACTTTATAGTAATACCAACAAAGTCAAAACCAAAATGGAAGCAGGTACTACTGAGGACTTGTCTAAGAAAAGGCAGTCTTAACAAGAATTGTTTTGAAAAACAGAACCGTAATTTTAAAGTGGAAGACTCATGCTTTAAAACATATACACTAATCTAAGGATACTTCACCATCAAAGCAGTGAATCAAAGTATCTAAGAATTGCTTACTGTAAGTGAAATAATCCCTGAAACAAAGACCTGGCTGCAAATCAGGATCTGATAATCAGATATAACTCAGGAGATGCTTCTGTAAATCTGCGGTTGGTCTCATCTCACTGCAATGCCAGCACGGTCAGTTTAATTTCAGCAGCTGACAGTGATATGGGGACTTGGTTGTGTATGAATAGTGTGGAGAAGCACTCAAAAAGCAAAACTCTCCACATTATGAAAACACATAGTTCAATCACACAAAGTCCTAGTGCAATTGAATAATTTCCAAGATATCTTTATTGTAAAACAAACTTCCTAAAGGAATACTGAATTTAGAACTGCAAGCATAAAAAACAAAGAACATTTTGTGAACTGTCCACTAGTTGATCTCTAGAGAGTAAAGGTTTTAGAAACATTAAACTTGACAGAGATAGACGACTTCATAATACCTTCTCAATAAGCAGAATGTGGTTTTGTAGAACACACTACTGTATCTGATCATTAGCTGTATCTGTTTAATCAAACTTCATTTCAGGTTCAAGCTACTGAATAATACATAAAGTTTAATTTTAACCAAAACTTTAAAGCTATGAACAGAAAAAAGTGTCAATGAATGTTCTAAAATTCATAATACCAAGTTAGACACATGCAAAAAAAGCTATTTTCCTTTGTTAATAAATTTACAGTAATGAGAAACGTATTGCACAATTCTGTTACATTTGAATATAAACAGTAACAAAATGCAAAAAACCTACCTCCCATTCTTTTTTTTTTTTTTTTTTTTTTAAATAGTTAAGGAAAATATTTAGCCAGCATTTCATGGTTATGATGCTACTTCAAAGATTCATAAAGCATGCTGAAACAGTAATATACATAGGAAGACCAGATTCCATACCATGTGTCCCTCAGCTCGGGCCTTGTTTTCCATGGCTTCTCTCTTTCGTTGCCAGAATTCTTCAACTTGCTTTGCTCTATCTGCAGCTATCCATCCTTTTTGCCTGAGTAATTGCAACACATAGCAAGATGAAAGTCTCTGAAATATGACACTCAGAACCCCCCCCGCATTTATTCTAACTAGGACACACACAAAAAAAGTAACTTTCTATGAGCAAGGCATCTTCAAAAAAATGCCTTCCATCAGCCAAAATACAAGTCAGACTTCCACAAAACGAAGGAAAACAGGCTTAACTAAGTTAAAAGAACAATTTAAAAAAAAAAACACCACCCAACAAAAACAAAACACCATGTTGTCCTTCCAGATCCTGGTCATCAAAACAAAAATGAATGTCAAAGCACAATCTTAATGTGATTATTTCTGAAAATGTCTCAACTTGTTTCATTATTGCCATCATTTGTGAAAAAGAAGACTCCTTCAAGGTTTCCCTTCAGAGGTGAGCAAGAAGTCATCACATGAGCCAGTCAGTAAAGTCAATACTGCAGCAGTCTTTCAAGACTATGTTTGGAGTAAGAGCTTCTACCACTTAGATAATTAGTACAGTGTTAGTATTCTCAGACTGTTCTGGCAACTCCTTTTGGGGGATCTTGGGGGATTTTTGTTTGTTTTTTAAAGGGACTGTGAAGGAATTTTCCTACCTTAGACTTAGCCAGAACAAGATGGTTTTTTCACATGTTCCACCCCAGGTCAGGGACCTGCTTGGGTAGACAAGAAGGCTATGTTCAAGTTACCATAACTCAGTATCTGGCAAGTCTCCTAGTACATACATATGATCACTTTGTAGAGGAACCAGTTTCTGACAAACTGGTTAGAAGTGGACTCAGAAGCAGCTCTCTATTAAAAAAAAAACAAACCAAAACGCTGAGAAATGGTGTAATATATTCTAACAAATGGCAGAATGATGAGGCAATCCCCTTTCCAGGGTTCCCCTAGCCTCATTTGACTGAGGACTGTTGGGGGTCCAGCAACAGGCAGGAAGAAATTGGAATAAGCTGACAGCAGTAACTCAACAGGCTGCGACAGTTAAAGAAAGAATCATTTCACAATACAAGAGCTATTGCTAGTAATTCATAAATGAATTAGCACACCAAACATCCTTGCATCTTGTTTTTTCTCTCCCCTCATCCCCCACCCCCAAGCAACAAGAAAATGAAATATTTCCATATGCTACAATTCATTAAGAGGAAGACTGAGATAAAACTACTGTGATACAATAAAACAAACGCTGTAGCTGCTCTGAAAAGGCAAGACGATCCATGTAGGTGTTACTGGTAAAGAAACAAACACTTGATAATCTTTGTATACACATATTTGACTCACTACAAGATTTTTACTGTAACTGTTCATTACAAATGAACTCAACTGGTAGATAATGAAATATGTCCAAACCTGTGTCATATAGCTGAAGTTTAGCTTACAGCGTTGGAGGAGAGGTGCTTCCCAAGAAAAAAAAGCCAAACCTGTTTGTCTCAAACCAAATTCACAGGAAAAACCTCTTTCAACTAAATTTTATGAAAATGGTTTTCCCTACTCTAAAGCCGAGTGACTCATTTTGCTAAAACATTTCAACTAGATTGCTTCTGAGCTGCATTTCTGTCCAAGAGACAATTTTTAAGGATTGTTGAAGTTGAATATACTTAGCTTTATGTTAGTTGTGGTAGTGTAATCAAAAAGATTGCAACTTGAGGATTTCTCAACTTCTTTAATATACATTCTAAATTACCTATCCTTAAGAAAGTTGCCATTATTTAAATTCTTTGTTTGAGCTAAACATCTGAACACTTATCTTTATATTTCACCTCCAGCTGAAAGAATAAAGTGCCCGAGAGAAATACTGCTAGGCTAGCTATGATAATAAAATTGCTTCTAGATAATGAAGTACAAATACTTACTACATTTTAAATGCTAAGAAACAGCACCTCAATTTAAGGCTAAAGGTAATCCAGTTTATAAATAGAAAAAAAAGTCTCTACCTATTTTGAAACTTCTGCACAGTATTTTCACTGAATGCTTCCAAGTTCAGGTATTTGAGAAATACTGAACCAGCTTCTCTTCATGATCTCCATGTTATTCATAATTTGCAGCCCTCTACTATAGTTCCTTTCAATTTTAACACATTTAAAACAGTTTATGCAGGTGTAGCCTAGTATCATTTAATATCGTCAAATGTGCAAGGCAGTGTTTCCTAATCTAGGCAAGATTTGGGGATTGTGGAACTTTGTACAATGCATTGAGAATAAATAGAGGAGGATGGAAGTACACACATACATCTGCTGGGAGAATACACTTTCCACTACTTGGTTGTACCAGGAGAAGTTTTAATTAGCTCACAACAGCCCAAATTACTATAAAGAAAATAAAATATACCTTGTAGCTTGCAAAATTGTAACATCAGTGTTAAAGGTGTTATGTTATTGCTGCAAATTTTAAAATAGAAAAAAATCTACAAAGGCAAAATATATCATATTAAAACATAAAACTGAAAAAAATTAGTTTAGACAATGTTTTCTTTGGCCACTTCCTTTTTCTCACATTAGCTCCATTTATTTCTTCCTCCATGGGACACATCATTGGATCTGCAGAAGTTTAAGTAATACATGAGAAAATTTGTCCCTCTATGAAAGTTAGTTAGCAACGCTCACATACTAAACTTCTAGGAAAAAAGCTATTTTCCCATTTACTGCTCACAAGTGTGGGCACAGTTCTTTGGGCAATACTAACAGATCTGAAGGACAGCAAAGTAGCTTTGAAGAAGCTACTTGAAAGAGTAAACCAAAACAAAACAGAAAAATCAGTACTTGTTTACAATCCTTTTACATATAAAATACTTTGTTTATATTAATTGAAAAGAATAAGCATCACTGAATTAGAAGTTGCACACCATTATAACACCTGACACTCACATCTCGACAAAGAAAGCTCCTACAAGTTTTCCACTGATCAATAAACAGGAGCTAACAATTCTGGGAGCATTCTAGACACTCTCCTGTGCTAGAGAGTCAAACACTTAGATGTAGAGAAGGCAGTCAGAATGACGACAGGAGAAGTAAGCATCTTCGGAGGTAACACAAAAAGTGGAACTATGAAAAAAGCAAAGGAGGAGGCTTATAGTGTTATCTGCAACTGCATTAAGCCAAGAATTTTGGGTGAAATCTAGTTTAGTTACAGTTGTTAGTAATCCATTTTTTCCACTATTGGGGAAGCCAAGGTTTCCATTGGTTCTAAAAGAATTGTGGTCTGCGAAGGACTAACGCACAAACAGATGGCACAGTACCAATGGATAAAAGTGGTTTTGAGACATATCCAACTACTAAATAAAACAAGACACAGAACAAGAATCTAACATGTAGGGACAGATTTACGGATTATCATAGTCCAACCTGTTTGCATTGGCTTGTTTAGACACCTCCTTCAATCTTTTCATTTTTTTCCTAACTGCACCAGCATCAGGTAAATGGTGATGACCTGCAGGCCCCTTAGGAACTCCTGGACGTATTCCAGGTGGAATTCCTCTGTAGATAAATATGTACAGCAACTTTCATTACTTTCATCTAAAGCAGACCACATGCAACTTCTAATGGAAGGTAGCCATACCTTTCAACAACTTCTCGGCCTTGTACTTTCGCCCTCAATTTGGCTTCCCTCTCTTCAGCTACTCTAATGTTTTCCTTTTGCTGTTGCATCTGGTCAAAAATAGCATGATAGTGTTCATATTGTCCTCTGGAAGACACAGGAAAAGGACCAACACCACCTCCACCGCCATAATATGGTGCCTGGAAATCAGAAGGGTAGGGTGGAAATCTCAAATACTGATTTTAACAAGCCCTTCCAATTTTCACCTCTTCAGTAGAATAAAAGCATTAATATCTCCTGCAACAATTCTGAATTGGTCCTAGTTTTATTCCTGGCACGCCCCTATTTTAATGAACTACAAGATAGATAAATTAAAAACTTATTTTTCTGTTAGCACTTCAGAATAACACACCATTTTACCTGCCTCTGACAATAATCTAGTTATACATGAGGCATCTGTCACACATTTTGGAAGTTATTGGTAACAAATCCATTGAAGCGTAATTGGAGATAGTTGTTCTACACAGCAAAAATCAAAGTTTTAGCACAAAAACTAGAAGTGATACACTACTAGCTGAAGTACTAATGAGTGTTTTGTAGCCAAACACCCATTTTTTCATGAAGCTGGAAACAGTTAAGCACACTGCTAAGGTTACTGAATGGTATTAAGTGCAGATTTATCTGAGATTCCCCATTGTTACCAATCTATAGTTTGGTTTCATCACAAGAATTGAGATGCTTCCCTACTAAAGCTCAGATCAGGGGAACATCTACCACAAGCTACTGCTTTATGCGAATTATCTCCGTCATTCTCAAAGAATTAGAATTCCAACACAACTTCCATGTGAAAATAATAAAAAAAAATGTTGCAAGCAGCTGTGTACAGTAGTAGCCAAGGATGGATGCAGAAAATGTGAAACTGGCAAAATAAGGTTAAGGTTGTCAGCACATGCATACACATTCCCGTTACACCTGGGGGAAGCAGTCAAATAGCCCGTGGTAGTGCATCTATGGAATTTGTTTTTACAATAGTGTCAATGGTCCTTTCAGAGTGGTCTTAAGTATTTTAAACAAATTCAAATAGGTGAGTGCAGATGTGGCAGGTTTAACATTGCCTCCCTAGAAGTTCTTGAACAGATTGTATTTGACAATGGAATTTATCTCACATTCTGAGTTTCAGTTGCTCAACACCCATCAATAGCTCCCCATAATCCATATGATAAAATACTGAAAGATTTCAAATAAATATGCAGGTATGCTGTTCATCCAAATAAAAATAATTTACTATACAAGACTATAGTTTCTACAAATAGAAGGAAAAGTCTTGCTTTAGACACTATTCAAGGTTTCACCTACAGAGCTCAGTTTTCATAAGGATTATCTAGAGAAATAGTATGAACAATCACTAGGCAAATACTACAAAGCAGGTGCTCATCAACAGTCTGCAGAACAGTTACAGCCCCTGCTGGAACCACAAACCCAAAGCCAAATCCTTGCCACCTCTTTCCCTACTTTCCCTCAGAAACAGGTGCCAGCAACCAACCCAAAAAGACAACAAGAGGACAAAATCATGCAGTGCATGACCCTGCCGTGCCTTCATAAGAGGCTATATGGCTTGCATTACTGGAAAGCTTGAACAATGCTATTCGACAGCATTGTCAGGGAGTTGCTGGATACACTGTTTTCATGTTGGAGAAAGCAAAAGGATAATTAAGTCAAGAATACTATAAAAGCATATGGAAACCTGGAGCGATGATAACCTAGCAGCCAGCAGTAAGATCTCTACTAAACTATCCAATTTGGAGAAGACATTTCAATGAATTTTAGAGCATGTCTGCCATTGACATTTTACACCAGTGACACTTAGTGAAAAGATACACAGCCACTGAACCTCAGTTTCCCTAGATGACTGAGAATACTGATAATGATGCAGCTGTAGCTACAACGGAACACTTTACACATTTGCAGTGTCTAAGGACCTTGCAATAAAACTCTTAAAGTTAATCAGAAACATGATAGTTTTCAGGAACATACATAGCTCTCATCTAAATGTGATGATACTGATATATTGTGTTGTATGGAAGCTTGTATTGGTGTCTGCCAGTTTCATCTTAGAGAGAGAAGAACAGCATAGGAACCAAATGATGTTTTTTGACCTTTCCATTAAATCAGCACCTAGTAGTTTTTAAAGTCTGGTATGCTTAAGTTTGCTTTTATATTTAAGCTTTACTTATATGATGTGTGGCACATATCCAAAGATGATGTCTAATTTTGAAATAATACATATTTAATAAGGAGCTACTGAAACCTGGTCAAGTGCTTGTGTATTCCTCATATTCTTGTACAAGGAACAGAAAATAAAACCTTTATTCATTTTGACTCTACTGCTCCGTCAGAGCTTGTTTACAAAAACCCTACTAAACATGTTTAGGCCAAGTATTTTTGTAAGACTCACTACCACCACAACGAATAGCTGTGTTTTAATCCATTTTCTACTATGAGACAGATTTACACCACAGCAATACTTAAATTCCTGCACTGGCTCTGTCTGATGAAAGTACCCAGACCTTTATATTCAACTAACTTTATGAGACTACTTCCCAGAACAGTTGTTTCCATGAAACTATGACACACACAAACAGGCGAAAAGAAACTGTCATAGGAATCAGATTAAATTATGTAATTAAATTATGTAAGACATGAATGGCTAAAGAGTTTACTGCTTTCAGGAAAAAAAAAAAAAAATTAGATTTACTCAAGATTTTTTACCCCCCTCCTGAACAACTTATCAGTATATATAAACATTTATGTTGCTGAGTAACAAAAAAAAACTTAGAAGCAGGTGTTTAATACTGGGGAAGAAGACCATTATGATGAGAACCTGGAAAAAGATTTCAACAAAAGAGTTCAAGAACAAACTTGAATGTAAAAGAAGCTGTCCATGCATAGATTCAGCACAGGAAAAGTAGCAAAAGCAGGAGTGGAAAAAAGAAAGTGGCACATGAAAACCATTACTGGCAGAAAGAGAAGAGATTCAGCAATTTAGGAAGTTTTAAAAATGAAAATTGCACATGATCGCCAAAAAGCCAGGGAAGAGTCTGTTATACAGTTTCTCTTAAATTATCCATAGATTAATAACGGGCAGCCCTAAGAGTTGACCTCCAAGAGCAGATCTTTCTGAAAAGAGAAGACCATGCCAGATAACCAAAGGTGGGGGGAACAGACTACACCACATTTCTGCATCTGCTGCCAACCTTAACATCACCACTTCCACCTGAACCAAGCACATTCCTCCATCCTTGTTCCCTGGCTCTGTTTATTCGTTCCATCTGAAGGAGAAAACAATACAGGAAAACATAATTCAAGGAATCACTAAGTAAAAATTGAACTTCACTATTAACACATTTTAAACATATTTTACCCTTTCTTTTTCCAATCTTCTCATTTCATCTGCCTTCAGTAAACTGATCTGCAATGTGTAAGGATTAAATATATTTAGTAACGGGGAAATCGAACTCCTCCATATTCTTATGCAACATGTAACACAGCACAAAATATTTCATTAAAATTACTAAAGGTGAAAAAAGAAAGTCTCAAGAATCTTGTCTACCTGATCTCTCTGGCGTTTTTCTTTTTCAGGCAATTCTAACCTTTTCTTTTTTGAAGGTTCCTGAAACATAAACATATAATTTGACATTTATTATTGAGCCATTATTCTGTCAAGTCTCTGTCAAGATAGGTTAGTGCTCCAATTGCTGGTGTCTGTCCACGAAGATTAAAAAAAAAAAAAAAAAATTTAAGAAAATCACTGTTACACAATGTCATGAAAAAAAACATAAGGAGGAAAGGTTTGAAGGTTTTACTTTGTCATTCTTGCTCTGGACTTAGTTTTTGCTTAGTTTGAAAATTAACAGATGATTTTATGATACCTCAAACATTTTCCTCCTTTCTTCTCCTGGATTCATTTTCTTCATTGGAGTTGGAAAGGCCTAGATAAAAGGTGACACTTCAAATTAGATAGCATGATGCCAGAATGAGAGAAAATTTCTAATCAGAGGGGGAAAAAAAAAAAATCTTAAACCCACAACTTAGTATGTGCAAAATGGGGTTTAAATTAATTAATTACTCAGGAGGTTTTAAATGAAAAGCACTGCTAGGATCTAGGATTAAATGCTACTGTACTTGCTCATCCTCTACTAAAAGCTCTGTCTTGAAAGCTGAAGGCAGTAATTTTTAAATCTCTTTTGTCTAATTTTTCTTCTCTGGCAATATCATTCTGCATAACAATCTTTTCCTATTATAAGTCTTTGAGGGTTCCTAGATATTAAGATTCTCTTTTATTTGGAGAACAGATTTATTAGGTTATCTTTAGGCTCTTTTGCTTGGGTAACTCTAACCAAGGTTCTTGTTTCCTATGGAAGAGGAGAATGCAGACATGATTGAATGCCTGGTAAAGAAGCAGCTATACATGATAAATGATGCTGCCTACTCTAATCTTCTCAAAAAAGTTATAGTTACTTTTAAAGCATTTTTTTTTCTGACCGTACTAGAACACAGAGCGCTTCATAATATTTTGACAACCTAAAATCCTATCAAATGAGTACTTTAAATTCAAGTATTTCAGAAGATGGAAGCCTTTAGAGACTTAAGTCAATGTAGTTCAACTACAGTGAGTTAACATAATATCACTAAACAAAGGAGATGATTGTTAAATGCTCCTCTGAAAAGCCAGTTGAGAGCTGCAAGCTCAAACTACCCTGAAAAAACAGCAAAGAGAAGAAAATGTCTATTACTGTAGCCATTTTCTATCCTACATCTTACCCCTTACCACTAGGTACAATCCACACAAAGAATGTCTTAAAATTGCAGCATTACTGACTCCTTACATGCAGCGAGAATATATTTCCTCAGTCTCTACCCTGCTGCTTTGAGTCTCTATGCAAGTTGGATCGGTGCTAGCTGGTGAAACTCAATCATAGAGAGCAGCAGATCAGCAGATGGTTGCACAATCAAGCCTTAAAACATAAAAACCTCACGGTCTCATAAGGACACACAAGAAGTCTGTGCATTCCCTTCTTGCTCTCTTTTTCAAACTGTATATCACAAGCCAACAAGGCTTGTGTGATCCATGAGCTTTTCCCTAAACCTCCGATAACTTTTGAACCGCAAGGATAATTTATATCTCAAGTATAATTTTCTAATCACGTATCAAATTTAACAGATGGATAGGGATCTCAGTATTATGTTCCCCAAAGTGCCACGGGGAGAAGTAAAGAAAGAAAACACAAACCCCACAAAAAACCCACAACAACAACAAAAATATTACTTATTCAGAAGAAAATTTGAATTAGTTCTCTTGATGAAGTGGGAGCTTCTTGGTTGCTAGCTGTCTGGCACATGCATACAGCTCAAAACTAGCTGTATCATAAACATCTCCTGGCCATGCAGTAATTAAAGGAATAAAGAGAGAGAAAAAAAGAATTTTATGTAATAAGGAGTACAGAGAAGATGACTGGAAGATCAAAAGTACTGTATGAAAGTATACAGAAGACTATTTCTCAATAGCTCGTGGAATTAAGTCTGGAAAACTCCTCTTCCAATTACACAATTTCTCTCGCTGACAACACATTAGAAAATGACTAAAAAACTTTTCTATGTTTTGAAAATTTGCGATTATTTTTGAACAAGGAAGAAAGATGCAAAGATTCTTATCCAGTGTCAATGATATTGGTATACCTGACAAGACTTCCAATATTTCTAAGAGTGGCAACACCAACAAAGGAACTGAAAACATGCTAAGCACATCTAATTCAGCAGTGGAATTAAAACCCAAACTTAAGGAGCAGCCTCCAAAAATCATTATATTAAAACAACCTAAAAAAAAAAAAAAATCAATAATGAAGCAAGCCAAGCATTTAAACTACTACTACTTTCTCTGCAGATGCATGTGTCCACATAAAAGACATTTTCAAAAGGAATGCATAGTATTTTCATAGGATTTAAATAAGGTATGAGCAAAACAGTTCAATTTGAGTAATTTAGCTTCTTACCTGTCTAGATTTAGCCAATGGTTTCTTCTCATTAGGCTTCTTAGGTGCATCACAAGACTTCCTGATTACTAAAGGCACTCCATATTTTGCAGCAGGTTTGGTAATTTTCTGAGCTGGTGCAACTGAAGTCATTATTTGTTCTTGAGCTGGTCTTTTAGCTAAAAAAGAAAAGACGTGTTTTACAGCTATCCAGTCTGGCCAGTGTACCATATTTCCCATTCCCAAGGTCTTGGAACAGCAAAGCTGGAGGAAAAATGAGTGACCTGCTAACATTTCATTCACATGAGCTGATGCCTAAGTGCAATATACCCAGTTGTCCAAAACTGTGTGTCTAAATTTCATGCTTGATAAGAAACAGCAAAACACAATCCCTGAGCTTTTCACTCTCAACACTTAAAACCGGAGAACTGAAGCTTATTTCAGCTGCCATGCTTTTATTATCCAGTTGTCATGGTCACAGGGAAGTTTTCCTAGTGGAACAGAGAGACAGGCCTCCCTCCACTAACGACATTGGATTACAACCTGCAACACTAATGTCAGCAGAAGATGAGTTCTGGAAGAACTTCAATGGCCTTCAGGGATATTGTTTTCACTGCAGAGTTCCTGAAAATATGCCAATATTGTGGATTTGATTCTGTGTTAGCAGGGCTCTCTTACTACAGCAGGACAGCTGTGAAACACTTACACAACACTATCAAAAGACGCAGAAGTACTTGCCACAGCTTCAAGTAATTTACAAGGAAATAAAATAAAGGGGAATAAAATCTAGGGAAAAAAGGGTAAACTAATGCAGGAAAATGAAGTAAGGTAAGACCATCTTGACAAAATGAACCATGATCTAATTTGCTACCAGTAGTAGAAATTCTGCTGCTTTGGGCTGAAGTCAGGGCTTAATCCTGGAATCTGTAATGACACCTCCCACATTTTTACAGAAAATGGTATTTCTCATTACCTGTTTGTCATTAGCAAGGGGAAAAAAAAAATATCGTACAATAACTACATATAAATTATTGCCAGTATTTGTAGTCTTCACTGTCTCCTTAAATTTTGGAAGCGTAGCATACTGCAAGACGAAAAAGTACACCTAAAATATTACAGGACCACAGTTTGTATTTGCATCACTTGTATCCTACATACATCCAGCTCCCCAGGGGAAGGGGGAAAATAGCTCCCCTCTCGTTTTTCCTAAAACTTCTAGAATCAGGTATAAGAACACACCAAAACCAATAAAAGAACAAAGTTACATACACTGTCTTGCCAGAGCTGAAAGCAAAAGCAATTTACATGCTTACTTACCCGGTGCAGCATGTGGTCCAAACTTATGGAAGATTTTGTGATTGAATTCTTCTGCAATAAGCTAAACAAAAAGTTGAACAGTTAGCCAACAGTATTTATGACTGAAGCTAGAAAAAACTTTTCAGAGAAGTGTGCCACTCCCAGTAAGCATCTAATTAAAAGTATTTACTGGAACTTAAATTTAAATGAATATTCAACTTCATGTATTCAATTTAGTATTACTAACATGAATATGAGGCTGGATTCAGTATTTTCAAACATTTTTTCCATAATTGCTCCAAGAATTTTAAAAAAGCAATTTAGTGTGGCTTCTGGGTGGCACATGTTACCTCATTTATGAGCTAACTAAGAATATAGTAGAAAGTTAATGTGAGCATCAGCATAGTTTATGCATAGTTTATTTCAGATTTCTGTATAGTTGCCAAATTTCACTTCAATTTCTCAGACAGCTTGTGTCAAAAAAACAGTCCTTTAAAAATGTTTGTAGTTTTTAAGTTTCTCTGTGCTTTTCAAGATGGGAAGATTACTACATATGTGGATATCTAGGAACAATGTATACAGTGTGCTGTCAGGCATATCAAATCAGCATAAAATGTGGAAAACAGCCTTACTGGAGTAAGAAAATTGGAGTCGAGACAAAGAACATTCAAACATCAATAGGCTATCATCTCGAATACTGTATGTAGTTCTGAACCCAACACCTCAAAAAACATGTAGTAGAAATGAAAAAGCTTCAAAGAAGAGCAGCAAGGATAATTAAAAGTGTTGAAAAGATTCAGTACAAAGAACAAATAAGCTTGCTCTTCAGCCTATAAAGAGACAACCGAGATGTAATATGACAGGTCTAGAACACCACATGTGATTTTGCAGAGAAACACACAAGGGCAGCAAATGATAACACCAATATAAGAAGCGGGGTACAACTGAATATAAGGAGGAAGGTTTAGAATAAACAAAGTTGATGCTTTCTGCAACAAGTAGCAGACCTGTGAAATTTCTTACTGATTATAAAATCTTACACAGGTTCAAGGAGAAATCAGATAAGCTCATGGACAAGAAATCTATTGAGGATGACTAAATACCAAAGAAGATGCTTCCTGAACTGATGCAATTGAGACAGAAAAAGATGAAGGCTGGGAGAGTATTATAGGGTAATGCCACATACGCTTGCCTTGTTCTTATACGTCTCACCAGGCACTGTTCATGGCCAGTGTTCACTGCCCACAGGATACGGAGTGAGACTAACTTTTAGCTGAGCCAGCACCATGTTGTTGTTTTCTAACATCCTGCTCTCAAACTTCTTGCTGAATCTGAGTGCCACAACTGGTGCTACCAATACAGAATATTAAAGGATGGGAACTAAAAAGGAGTTTTTTTACAACAGTAGAGCTACTTGCAGACAGATAATGGCCATACTACAGACCACCTTTCTAGAGATGGAGCATGCCAGGAAGGCATTACTTAACGTTCTGACAACAACAGACAGCAACGTTAACTGAATAGTTGCTAAACCCCAAGGTTTTAAAGAATAGTCTTTATAGAATCTTGAACTATCCAGATTATTTTGATTTGCTTAGAGGCTACCAGTCAGTTACAATGATGCTGAGGAGTTAAAAAAAAAAAAACCAAGAACCAAAGTGCAGAACTTATGACTCTGCACATGATGGCAGGGAAAGGTTTTAACCTGTACGGTCTGTCATCAAAAGATTCTGTAAGCAAGAAGTCACACATAAGAATGGTCTCCTACTAATGGTATTTCAGTGATCTTGAAGCTTTTATTTGGGTAGTAAGCAGTAACAACTGAAGTGTGATGTTTCCATGATAACAGAAAGGAAAAATAACTCTTCAGCATCTTTCAAAAAGCCCTTTTTTTGTTGTTTTTAAATTGATGATAATTTAGATCCACTCTTTACTGTAACTTCCACTCTTTACTGTAACTTAGTAACTATAAAAATTGAGACAGCATTTATATACAAATGGAAGACTGATTTCCTGTCATTTAAGAGCAGGATTTCAGCAATAGTTGCAACATGTTGAAGATGTCAACTATGGAAGATCTCTTAAACTTAGACTAAGTAAAGCAGAGGACAACAGCATCAGCCATGGATGAAACTGAAATAAAATAGGCGTTACAGCTATGTCACAGAATGACCACCTCTGGCACCATTTAGTAAAAGGTGCTTTCTGGCTGTGGGGGTTTTTTGTTGTTCTTAGGATTAGGTAGCATCTCTAAATCAAACGTGTTAGTGATTCAGTTGGAAAAATTGTGTGCAAGTATTCATACTTAATCTAGGAGCAATTAGTATTATCAACTGGTTGTAGTCTATTACTAATTATACTTTGCCTGACTAACTCCAAATAAAAATTCCATATCCATTCCAGCTACTGGAAATAAAAATCAGATCAAACTATTGCTGTTGTCAAAGTTAGAACAAACTTATCTTAAGACTTCTGAATCTTACCTTTCACTGTGACTTTAATCTGAACTATTATTAGTTGAAAATCTATTTCATATACAATTGAAATTCCAATTATATATGGCCTTCTCATGAAATTTCGTTAGTTGCGAGTTAGAATCCATTAGAATTCTTTATACTTAGTGAGGTCTCCTTTTGCATTCATTTCCTCCCTCTCCTTTCTCTGTCTACATTTATTTACCTCGTATCAGTACTATTATTCTCTTGTTAATCTTGATCTCTTTTGATTAGATTTACATTAAAAGGACCTGAATAGAGGTCAAATGATATCAACAGATTCTAAACAGAATAGCGAGAAACTTCTTCGAGGTTATATGTGCATGATACATTTAAACATCAAGAAATTTTAAGATTAGTTTACTTAGCAATATTTCATAGAACATGCTTTCAGGCCATTCCAAATTCCAAACAAAAAATGGACTGAAGAAATTTCAATAAAGCAGCGATGCTGAAGTCATTGACAGCACCATTTTATGAAAAAAAGCGTATCTAAATAAATCAACATCTCACTCATAATTCCTCACTACATAGAAAAACACACAAAACAATGCACTTAAGAAAATGCCAATTTAAATTGTTTGTGGAAACTAACAAATACTTAAGTAATTTGAGATTTTTCTTTACAGTTCATAATAAAACTCTTTTTTCCTCAACTGAAAGTGTCTCTATAAAAGCTCTAGGGAATACCATTACGCAAATTTCTCATGTTGTACATTAACATTAGAATAAAGAAAAAGTCCTGTGGTGTTTTTAGCAGAACTAGAATTAAAACTAACGCCATACCTGTGGTGTGAGAAATTTTTCAACCCGTTTGGCTATAAAGTTTTTCTCCAATATGGAGTTTACTGATGGTCTATTCCTAGGATTCCTTTTAAATAACTGTGACAGCAGATTACGTAGGTCATAGGAGTAATGCACAGAAACAGGAGGAAAAGGTCCAGAGATTATCTTCAGTACCAAGTTCTTCATGTTGCCAGCTTCAAACTACAACACACAAGAAAAAAACCAGTTACTACGTACTACTTACTGTCTGTCCACCTGCAAGGCTGCATATAAAGATGAAGAGGAAAACAAAAAAACAACACATCTTCCCTTGCCTCAACACACCAAAACAAATTTTCAAGGCCATCAATAGTTTACATCAGCAGTTTAAAAAAATCTGCTGCCAAGTGTTCTGATTATAAATACATCACAATACCAGTATTTCATACTACAGGTATAAATTTTGCTAACAAATAATTATTTCCCTCCAGATCTAGACTGACAATGAAATATAACTAAAGATAAAATAATTACATAATTATCTGCTTGATCTCTCTCCCAAACACTTTCAACCATCACATCTTCTGCCCTTTTTAGCAAAGCCACATTTCAAATGAAAGAATGTAAAGCATTCACACTCCTTCAGTGTTAAATCCAAAGGAATGCTTGAACTTCAGCTTAAGGTCAGAAAACCAAGTGCACCATTTCAACTCCTTTGCACAATAAAAAGAAAACAGTACATATCACCCAGCTCACAGAAAACAACCTATTGCCATCAACTCTCAGAAAGGCAACATTGTCAGCATTGATGCCACAGACAAGACTAAGCAATAAGAAATTACAAAAGCTTGAAATGAAATTAAATCTTTTTTTTTTTTATTTTCATGTTATAATCTTTTTCTTTTAATAAAAATAGCTATTAAAAACAAAAACAAGACAGAAAAAAATGGTTTTTCTTCCCTTCCTAACTGGAAAATCAGTGATAAAGATGTATTTTTCAAAACAACACACAAACATAGGGGGGAAAAAAAAGAGCGGGGGGGGGGACAAGACACAACTCTTTCACCTTGGAATTTTTTTTCTAAGAACTCTTCCTGTTCTAAACAGAAATGCATTAATCCACCTGCACAACAGCTGACAGTCCAAATTCAGGCTTTCAATGAAAATGTCAAGTTTTTTTGAAAGAAAGGAACACTATTCACAGTATCGTTTGTTACAACACCTAACAATTTTTTTTCAGCTAACACAGTTCATTAAAAACCTATACTGAAAATAAAATATACAGTGCTAAGATTTCTGGAGGGATTGGCATGAACCAAAATACAGATGGAAAATGTTGGTCAGTATAGGAAAAGGAGATGAAAATGCTGAAGGCAATTTTAAACAGTCACCATGAAAGCCTTTCATCAACTGAAATCCATTTGTGTAACATCAGGAAAAATTCCTGTTTGAAACCACTATTCTTTTAAAGAAAAAAGAATTTTCTACTCACCGCATGTTTAAGTGTGCACATTTCATAAAGAACACAACCAAGGGCCCAGATATCGCTAAATCAAAGAGAACATATCTTAAGAATTAGTTCTAGATGTAACATTGCCAAGTAACTTATATCTGTGAAGTCTATCTTTGAAAAGCAAAAGGTTGTATTCTGAGTATGTACAAGCTCCCTTGTATGTATATCTTCCACTCCCCAAACCACAAAATTCCAACAAAAAAAGAATTCAACAACCAAAAGTAGGACCAACCTGAAAACCAGATGAGGTTATTTTGGGTCCAGATTTTATTTAGACCTTTTCATCTGAACCACCTCAATCACAGAAACTAGACAAAATATGGACAAAGGCGCTTTTTTTTTTAAATACATATTTGCCTGAGGTCTTAGAATTAAACAAACAAAACCCCAAACAAAACTCACCACCTAATTCAGCAAATACAATTCTTAAAGTCAATGTACTCTCTTTAACATTGACTTACCTTCCCTCACTCATTACACAACTACAGAATTTGGTTAGAATACCATTGGATAATAAACTCCATGTAGAAGAAATTGAGAGACAAGGAACTGCAACAATTTTTATCTTTTAAGAAACCAACTGAAATTAGTATAAGGCACTCACAGCAATGGATGCAGCAGCTTAGTGCAGTATAAGACTAACTTGATAATGACCATTTTAATTACATTAGGGACGCTGTTACCAGATAACAGCCTACTGCCAGGACAGCAAACATATAAGCAAAGTATCTGTATGACTTTGTTATCTGAAGCAAGCTGAGCCACCTATCTAGGCATATACTTAAAGAATCCAATTACTGTGTTTGTGATTTCATCCTTAACACAGTTTCACATTCATACTGCATAAATTAAGGCAGTACAACGAGTGTGCAGCTAGACAAAGGCAGAGCCATAACTAAGAACACTGCTAGATCTAGAACTCAGAGCATTAAGCTAAGTCATCTCTGCATCACAGTGCTTTGTACTGCACAGACCTACTAAGGTCCCACCTGTACAGTGAGACTTAGTAGCTTCTTGGGTAAGATATGAACTAACAGCTGTTCACCATCATATGAATAGAATAGCTTTAGATTTCAAAAAGAACTCACTTTCTTCTCCTTACCAAAAACATTTCATAAAATGCTTATTACTACCTTTTATTGTTGTAAGGCTTGTTCTGACATATTTCAGGTGACAAGTAGTATGGCGTTCCTATGCAAGTGCGAGCCAACTCCGCAGTACTAAGAAAAACAGAACGAATGTTAACAACTCACATGAAGTGCGTAGATTGCATTTTCCTAGATCAAAGCAATTTAAATTAAGTCAGAGAAAACAGCATCAAAAAGGAGTTACCTGTTAAGAACTCTGGCGATCCCAAAATCTCCCAGCTGTATTGTTCCATCTTTGGTTAAAAATATGTTCTTGATATAGAAATTTTAAGAAGTCTGTTAATTAAAACATTCATACAATTGCACACTTTTTGTTCTCAACATGTTTTGGGAAGAATAAAGTTTTCTACCATTCAATCACTCTGAAGTCGCTAGCAACAGTGTTATTGACTACTATGAAACACCCAACTTATTCTAGTCCTACTTCATCAAAATTAAACACTATAATACATTCTAAAACATAACCTTTTCTGTCCCCACACATAAACGTATGAGTAACACTCAAGTAGCTTCATCAGATAGTCTCATCTCTTTGTACAAATATCATCTAAAACTCTTCCAGACAATTCTAAAGAAAAGTGTTTCCAGTATTAGAAGCGTTTATGTAAAAAGACCATTTTCTCTAATTTGCCAATTAACACTAGCAAGATATGAATTTAATCACTTTGGAAGTAAATTCAATTAAAAAATAGTTACCTACATACCTGTGACTTTATGTCCCGATGCAAGATTTTTCTATCGTGTATGTGTTTTAGTGCTAAACAGATTTGTACAAACCAATCCAGAATCTATGTGTAAAAGAAAATGCAACGTCAGCATCTTTATCTGAAAGCTTCCCCAGTTACATAACTGAAGATTATAAAATCAGTTTTAAAATTATAACTCAAGATTTTACCCTCTTCCCACAAACCTGTCTTCATTTATACCATAGAAGAATTAAAAATGTTAACAGTACTGTCACTATAATGCAGACTTTTCAATGAAATATGCTTATTACCCAAATTAGATATTAAGCCTGAGACTACTAGTTTCATTACATATTATAAACCTAACAAAAGTATGCAATATGAATTTGATTGGCTAAAATGTTTAAGATATGGAACTTGCATCTTAAAGATTGTACTTTTGCTGTAACCAATACGATAAGTCCTCTTGCAGTCAACCAAGAGTCCTAGAGCACGATACCGATGTTTACAGAAACACTTATTTATCATACCGTAATTTTATGTATTTTACACTAAAAAGAAAAATAGTACAAAGCAGATTTCAATGAGAAAAGCAACAAACAACATATAACTAGACCATAAACAAGCCAACAAACCCCATTTTTTTCTGTGAATTTGTAAAAATCACAATATAAAAAGTGACTAACAGCAAGAACTTTTCTGTGTGAAAAGTGGTTTCACATTCCCAACTTAGAAGTACACACACGTCAAAATTACAGTATAATGCAAGGTGTAATTTTAACTTTTCCACCTTAAGTTCTTCCTGTAAAAGTGAGCCCAAATTAGAAAAATGAAAAGTTTTACAGATTATATCCAAAATATTTAATGATTACCCTATTCTAAATACCATCAACAGACCCAATATACTAAGCCTTTCCAACCACAGGTAAATTGAGATCTTACTGGATGCAGACACAAAAGCATAGAAAAAATTTATAAACAAGGAAACATATGTCAGTTGTAACCAAAAAATTGAATCCTACATAATCTATTTTCACTTAATTTAATCAAATCTGTACATTAAATCCTCTCATTTATTCCAAATTCTCCCACAGTACAAATGACTTTATAACCAGTATCACAGAAAAAGAAAATCTGCTGGTATACTTCCAATACAATATTAATTTTTTTTCTAATTGAAAAATACACTTTTGAATTATGTCAACTTCATATTGCTGTATTTTGTATTATTATACTTACAAAGTATGTTATTTTATACTTCTGATAAATGAAAATCAGTATTACAAAACAAAAATCCTGCGCCATTATATCTTTTAAAAAAAATAAGGTCAAAGGCTTAAAAATATTCATGTTGTCCTTCAGTATTTTTCATTTCTCAGATTTGGTTTACTTTGCAAGAGATCCAACTTTTTTTTAAAGCATCTTACACAGACAGACAAAACCCCAATAAAACACCCAGGATTTCTAGCTACATTTTCTTTTAAGATACTACTGTGACTGATGGCAACGAGAATCACAATTTGAGAACCTCCCCTTACATTAAGCAACCACATCTACCAAACTGAACCAAAATAATTTAAAACTCATGAAGAAGTATCATGCAACAAAACACTATAGCAGCAGTTTGTTCTCACCTGATCTTCAGAGAACAAGATTCCTTTCTGGGCATTTATTTTTTTAAATAGGTCTCCTCCTTCACAGTAATCCATCACTATGTAAAGACAGCCATTTTCTGTAAAATAAAACATAAAGTTTTTCAAAAAGGAAAAAAACCACCCATCTTTAACATAACTTTCTGAATATCTTCACTGCAGTCACAGAAAAAGTAAAAAAAGTAACCTTTTCACATGCAGCTTCAGATATCATTTATTAGTCCTTTTTTCAAACTTCAAGAAAAATGCTTTTATTATTTTGAGTTCCACAACATAAGTTTCCCATTTCTGGTAACATTGGACTATTTTGATATGGAGAGAAAGAAATGACATCTGCTGAACCAATGCCCCAAAATGGGGTTCAAAACCACTATGAAACTAAAGGTGACACTTCATAAATGCAATATAAAACCACTCTTCAACCTGCTTTCAAACATCCTGTAGATCCCCTACCCTAAAAATAGAGATCTTAAGTTCTAATTTAGGTAGTTGCCTCTATTTGCCTAATTCTTTCTTGGAGGTTTACCTGGACAAGGTATTACTCACACGAAATGCAAGAATGTGACAATCATCAGCTCTCATACCAGACATACAGTTCATTTCAGTGACAAATGGAAACAATTATTTTCTCATTTTTTAATGAAATTTGAGGAGACTTCCAAAAATCCTATGTAAGTTTCCACTAGGAGGTATGAACATATATAATACATTTCATACAGAGATACAGTTTTGTTCCCCAATGCAACCTTTTCCAGTTACTGATGAAAAAAGAGATTAGGCAGAGGCAAACTGCAGGTTACCAAAACCACGGGAACTACACTACTCGCATATTAAGCATGATTTTGAGAAGAGCTGAATAAATGCATAAAATCAATCACATGCTGCTCAAAAGAAAAACTCTTATGAGTTAGTCATAGCACTTAAACTCTAAGTAGAGTCAAATTTAATTAAATCATCTAAGTCGTTTAAATTTCACTCCTGCAGAACGCTTCTGAAATCTGTCTTTCAAAATATCAAACCCAGGATTTTTCTTTTGTGCTTACAGCTGTTTGTATCTTGGTTAAGCTTTATAATCAGTATTATTTTAAAAGCTGATTCTGGGAGTCTGGACTTCTTGCAGACCTGCTGCTGAAATAATTCTCTTTTATAAACCAAATCAGTATGTTCAAAACTCCATGTGCTTTAGCAATAAAGATGCAACGTGAAGTCTTGTGAAGTACAGATTACAGAATTTACAGAAGAATTTGTAAGAAGAAAAAAAGAAAAAAGCAGTCTTACAGAACAGGTCTCTATTGCAGAGAAGACAGAAGAGTGGATTTACAAATCAGACAACCACGGCTGTGCAATATGACTATAGCACAAAATTCTAATTTAATGAACAGGAAAAAATAAAAGCCGCCAATCAAAAGTCAACAGAAAGGAAGGAAAGGAGAAAAGAGCAGTGTCCCTAAACAGTATCTCAAATATTAATTTAGGTTTTTTTTAATAGTATTTTAAGCTATATGATAGGCTCTTGGAATCTTTTATCTGTTCTGCTCGTTTCCCAAGACATGCACTGTGAAAACAAGGTGGAATTATATTCTCCTTCCTTCATACCTTGATGAAGTAAACAGTCCCATCTATTTTTCCAGCTCTGAAAGCAGTGATACAATTGCAATTACTGAAGACTGCATTCTAAGACAACAGACTTTGAGATAAAATTGCTCTTGCTAGGTTACCAATACCCAAATTTAGACCATACCCATATTTAACATACACAAGCATTCAAGTCGTTAGGGTATACACAAGTATTCAAGGAGACTTACACTCTGGAGAAACAAGAGAACATAACCCTTTCATTTAAGCATCAACCAAAATTGATGCATGTAAGGAAGACACAGGAACATTTCTGTTTAATTGTTGCACTTTTTAAAAAAATTACTATTATTTTTAAATGTGCAGGGGAATTGTGGAAAAAAAACACAACCAAAAAGAACTGAAATAAGTAACAAGAGTATGAAAAAGACTGATTAAAGAGACAAAACACACAGACTTTTAAACTAAATGCAGTAAGTAGCGCACAGACCGTCACTTACTATCATTACTTCAGGTCCTACTGTACTAATTAATCTTACCTTCAAATGACTCCCTATACAGGACAATATTTGGATGTTTCATGTTAGCCAATACAGCAACTTCTCTCCTTGATTCTTCTCTCTCCTTATTTGACATCTTCAGAAGGAAAATAATGATTGTTGAGAACAGAAATACAAAGATCCAAAGAATGGATCACTAATTATTAATAATCACTCACCTTAGAGATGTTTATTTCTTTAATAACATACTGTTGGCCATTTTCTTTAGCTTTGACAAGAATTGCTTTCCCAAAGGATCCTTCTCCAATCTTTCGCACTTTAATATATTTATCCATAGTTATCTTCTTAAGGCATCCTTACTCAAGTACTAGGCAAAAAAACACATAACAGATTTAGTTAGCTGTACTTAGTCATCTAGTCTGCCAGGTCACATTACATTATTTTTTACTCAAAACATCAATCCATTTGTCTCTTCAGTTGCATCACATGCTTTGTAGCTTTTCAGTAAATCATCTACTCTTAGTCTCAATTCTATATTGGTACAGTTGGCTCACTTGGTGCAGAAAAAGGGCTGCATCGCTAAAACTGGTTTAATCCTTCATCTTGACAGATAGTATAAAAAAAAAAGGATGTGTTTTATCTTTAAAAAAGATAAGCAGTCACAGTGCCATAACTTCTGATTCAGCTAGCACACAAACATCATATGGAGCTATAGCACCTGGTTAGCAATCTTTCATTCATCTTTACTTGGAAGAACTATAATAGTAGGGGGGAGAAAAATCCCTACATGTTGTTTCTTAAGCAGCACTAAATCCAGTATTTTGGAAGTTAGTCACTATAATGAAGCCAGAAATGGACTGAATTTTGGATCCCCATCAAGTTTAGAATCATTAGTCAATATAGTAAGGTGTGACATTAATTCTGACTGAAAACTTAGGTAATTTATTTTTCCATGTTGCATATAAAATAAATTCATTACAAATGACCACTTAGACTACCTTTTGAGATTAAACAGATTACTCAGCTGAATGTTGATTGTGTTGAAGGTTCTATATTAAAAAACTTTGAGGAAAAATAATGTGTGTGAAAGGTACGGCAATATAGAGAAGTGTCAGAACAGCAAAGAAAATTGGCAAAACAAAGACCAAAGTGACAAACGTCAAAACAAATTCATGGTGGACTAACAGGCCATCTTTTCTACAGTAGAAAGAACTTCCATACCCTGAAGAAGTTTCCATAAGCTGAAAAAGACAAAAGGTTCCTAAGCTTTTCTGCATCCAAGCCTCATTTGAGAGCACAGGCAGCATTTGTGCTTTCCTGTACCCAGCTTCCTTCCAACAGGAGACCCTAGTAGCTTAGATCCATACTTCACACACTTCTCAGGTGAGGCTCTTCTCCCTCATTTGGGGTCATATTTTTGTCACAGAATTATCATGCACCAGACACAGACGCTGCTAAAGAGTCTCAGGAAGATGAAGGACCCCTACCAAGAAAGCACACTAAAATGAATAAGCTTGATCAGTATAGCAAGTCAAAACACAAGAGAACCAAAGTAATCTTTTCTGCAAAATAGGAGATGGGAAAACAACCAGGACTAAGAATAACTACCAGGAAAGAAAAAAGTGAAAATGACAGGCCTGCAATGTCTTAGTGGTTTGGTTGGGTTTTTTGCCTTGAAGTACAGAAAAATAGTTTCGCATAAAGTTGCACTTCTAAAAGAAGAAAGACTCAGTATTAACTTCAATATTGTCTTTTGGGCAATAGCAAAACATAGCAGTTGGGACACAATTTCAACTTCATATGGCTTTAAGTTCTCTTCCTACTCCTGCTTTGTTTATGAAACAACCTATGCCGTACTACCACTAAACCAGCTGCATTAGGCATAGCTTAGGGCTCCTACTGCACACTGTTCTGTGCAAATATAAACGATCAATAAGCAGCCTGTGGGCGAGAAGGGACAGTTCGGTCAAAGAGGGGAGATAATTTTGTAGGAGTTAGATGGCTTATTTTTACCCGTGGCATAGGAAATACAAGTCTTGAGAAATTACATCAGCGCTGACAGGGCGTTGGCTTTTCAAGCCCTGGGCAAGAAGTCATTTTATCCATCACGGACAGGCACAAAAGCGGCTTGTGCGGCAGGGCAAAAGTCACACCCCAAGACAACCCAACCGACCGCTGGGCGCGGAGAAAGCGAGGCGACAAACCTGAACCGCACGGCCAGGCCACGACCAGGCGGACGGAAAGAGGCAGCAACGCAGTGCCCGCCAGCCCCAGCCCAACGGCAGTGGAGGCCCCCAGGCCAGGCGCCCGGCTAGGCGAAGCGCCGGGCCGGGCCGCACTCCTCAGCCAGGCCCCACCAAGCCACCGCCCCCACACAGCCGGGGCGAGACCGGCGCCAGGGCGAGAAGCGCGGCCGGGGACCCCCTCCCCCGCCCCAGGGCGACTGAGGCGGCCCGGCCCGGCCCCGCCAGCTGTTGCTGCTGCGGCTGCCGCCACCGCCAGCCCCGCAGAGGGGCGGCCCCGCGCCCCGCCCGCCTCATCCCCACCCCGGCATACCTCCCCGCTGCGCCTGCCACGGCCGCGGCCCCTCCACCGAGCCTCACGCCCGCCGCGGATCCGCCCCCTCAGCCCCTATTGGCAGGCCCGCCCCGCAGCTCGGCTCCCATTGGGCGGCCTGTGGCAAGGCGGGGCAGCAGACGCGCTTGACCGCCCTTTCCCGCGTTAGCGGTGCTTCACCGTGGTAACCGCACGGCCGGGAGTCACGTGACGGGCGGGCCGGGCAGGCGGGCGGGGCGCGTTTGCGTTTAAGGGAGGGGGAAATAAAAAAAAAAAACCGCGGCTATCAGTCTTCCACGAACCAACGACAACCCGCGAGAGCGCGCAGTCTGGCACCGGCACCTCCTCAGGGACTGCCCCGGGGCGGGGTTTGTCGGGTCCCAGCGGGGCAGTGCTCAAACCTTCGCGGGGAGAGCGGGGCTGCCCAGGGCGGCTGGCTCCCAGGTGGCTTCTGTGGTTCCTCTGCTCCCCAGCCGAAAGGGCGAGCCAACGGCACGTACGAGGGAAGGCTTGGGACTCGCAGCGCTCGCTCTCTCTCGGTCTTAAGTGTCTCGATCCGCCACCCCGCACGCCCGCTACAAAGCGCCGCTCAGACTTGTCAGCCTTTAACATAAACGAACCTGCGGGTATTTTATCGTTTTTTCCTTGGGGAAAAAAAAACCAAAACAAAACACCTAACCTGCCGCAGTATTTTGCGGGAACCTCCATCCTGTCGAGGAACGCTAAGCAAACTCTTTACCGGCCCCAGTACCTCGGCAGGCACCGAGATGCCTGGTGCCCGCCTCGGGCTGAGCGACCGCAGGAGCTACGCGCTCAGCCCGCGATCTGCGTTTCATCTGCGGACCAACAACGTTTTCAAGCTCTCGGGACTCTACGTAAGGTGGAGCGCGCCGTGCCCCTGACACTTCAGGCGCGCCGTCGTTTCGCCAGAAGCCAAACGATGCTGCGATGTACCGAGCCACCTCCCGTCCCTGGGAAACCGCCTTCCGCCCCTGCCGAAGCACGGCGGCTTCCCGCTGCCCCCTTGCCGCCCGCCCCGCGGCCAGCTGTAACCCGGGCCCGTAACCCGCCCCTCACAGAAAGGGCCGCCTCCGGCGTGGAAGGGAGCCCGGCGACCGAGCGCGGGCCGGGCCGGCGGCACCGCAGCGGAGCAGAGAAACGGCTGCAGCACTGACCCCACCGCCCCTCACCGGGCACGCGACTAACGGCCGCTCCCCTCAGCGGCCGCCGAGAGGCCACGCCCCTCCGCGCGTGCGGGCGGGAGAGGTGGAGGGACGGACCCGTGTCGGCGGCGGACGGCGGGAACCGGAAGTAGCGGCGGTGACGGCGGCGCGCGTGCGTGGCAGGAAGCCCCGCCCCCCCAGGCCGAGGGGGCGGGGCTGGCTGGCGGAGCGACCGTTGGGCCGGGGGCCGAGCCGGTGTCCGCGGCGTCTCGGCGACCCCGCCCCGCCGCCGCAGGAGGATGAGCCAGCGCCTCCCCGGGGAGCAGCAGGCGGCGCCACCCGGACAGGTAGGGGCGGGGTTCGGCTCCCCTCGGCTCGGCTCGGCTCGGCTCCCCTCCCCTCCCCTCGGCTGAGGGCCACGGCGCGGGACAGGCACCGCGGCACCGCGACGTGACAGGAGGGGCCGCGGGCGGGCCGCTCGGTCCTGCCCGCTGGCGTCGGAGCGAGCGAGCGAGCGGGGCCGAAGTGGCGGCTCCGGCCTGAGCGCGGCGCGGCGGGGGAGGAGAGAGAAGAAGAGAAGAGATGGCAGCCCCCGCTGCAGGGCCCGCCCGCGGAGCGGCTGCTGCGCTCTCGTCAGCGAGACCGCTTCGTCCTGCGGCCGGGAGGCGGGAAGGGGCAGAAATGGCGGTTCTTCGCCGACCCCTCAACTTACCTGTCCTCCTCCCCCGAAAGGGGAAAGGCCGGGGTGAGGGGGCGTGCCCTGCCCGCTTACACAGCCTGTGATCTCTTGTCACCCGATGTCGGTGTTCTTCTGTGGCAGCTCCCGTTCGCGTACGGAAAACCGAGGGACTCTGCGACTGGGAAGATCCAGAGTCTCCTCCCCACGTAAACGGCGTTAGAAGTGTTGTTCTGCCCGAGTTGCTCGCCTTATGTCGGCTCACAGGTTTGGTTAGTAAGGCTGCTGTTACACAAGAGAGGGAGATAATGGGCTTTTCTTGGAGCCTCCTAATTAAATGAGGAGGGTGCGGGTCAGCGAGGTTAAAACCGAACATTGACTGCATTCTTTCACACCGTCTTCCCTACTTGTTCAAAATCCTTCCCTTCCCTATCCAAAACCGTGGAGCTGACTGTAAAACAAGTATGTATCAATTCTCACGTAAAATGAACAGTGGCAAGCGTGACCAGTGGAAAACCGTGTGCTGATTGTGAAATATGTTCGTTGTTGAATAGTAAATTTGCTGTGTCACACTTTAAAGTACTGAACTAGGTAGAACAAGGCCTTAAAAGCAAATTAAAAATATTTCTGGTGCTAAACTGTGTTAGAATAGGCCCTGAAAAATATTTTTGGAAAGATGTCCCAAAATGGTAATCATTTGGGTTTCAGGAGTTGCACCTCCTTTTTGAGGTTGTTGGACCTCTGAAGTTTATGGTGCAGAGTTTGTGCAAGAAATTAAGTTCATTGATTATTTAAGGGTCGGATGTATTGGTACTTTTTGCTTTCAGGCGCCTTTCTTCTTGGTGTACCTGTGAAGGGTTTTATGTTCTGTATCTCCTGGCAACATAGGTGCTTCTTTGCAAAAACAGCTCTTTGAATGAAAGAGGTGTTGGCATGACAGATTTGAAAGCAGATAGTTATCAATACTGTTTCCCTAGTTAAGGAAACGTCAATATGCTGTAATGTAAAATTAAAAAAAAAATCATTCATGCATTATAGGAAACATACCTTTGTGAAGTAAAATAAGGCCCTAGATAATGCCCCAACTGTCACTATCATTTTTTCTAAGATAAAAGTTTAACTAACTGCTTTAAATTTGATGTCTTGTCTCTTTGGTTGGCAGGCAGATGTAAACTTGCTACTCTGAGTTGTCAAAATGGGGAGCAGTTCTACTGTGGGAAAAATGCAGCTAGCTTAAAACAAAATGTCTGCATCTGCCTGCAACACCTGTGAAAATAAAAGGTATATAGTGCCCAGAAAAATGGAGCTTGTTTCTTGTTTGCTTCTGTTAATATTGGTATTCCAGTCCTAAAAATTCTTTGCCTGACAATAGTAGATGTCATACACAATGTGTATTGCAAGATTTCTAGAAATGTGTTTTCCTTGTTCTATGATTCCCAAGGCTGTCCTTGCCCAAATCTTTATGGCATCCTCTCTGTGGGTGGTTTACAATACTGCTGTTTTCTCTGTGGTGCATACTTGCAAATTGAAGTAATCCTGGGGTAAATCTCTTCTCTCTCTCTCTCTCTCTCTCTCTCTCTCCCCCCCCCCCCCCCCCGTAATAAGAACAAGCCTATCCAAATCCTCAACTGGGAAAGACGTTTGAAGCTGTTGGTCTTTGCGCTTCGTGACTGCATTGCTCTGAGCCACTTTATTTTATGAGTTTGCCTGCATTTTTCTCTCGCAACTATGTTGGTACTTCCTCTTGTGCTCTCTTCCACACTTAATGTTTGTCACAAACTGATTTTTCAGTAACCTGCAAGTGAGAACCCACTGTGCGCTGGTTATTCTATGAACAGCTGGGTCTAGCTGTGTAATACATGTTCTCCCGTTCATTGAATATACACTTTAGCTTCCCCCCTCCCCCAGTTTGCTTTGGGCCTTTGGGGGCTCTGTGTGTGTGTGTCTTACCTTGGTATTTGAACAGCAGAGTTGCATTCTTTAAATGTAAGCACTAAAGCTGGGACAACTGTTCCAAGTTCACAACCGTTGCCAAAAGGCATTCTAAGAACATTCAGAATTTTTTTTCCCTCCCCTTATTTAAGTGACTTCGTATGGACGTGGATAGGTGTTACTGTGCAGATAAAGTTTTCAGGGTAAAGTCATATAATGAGTTGGTAGTGGGGATATTTTTAACAGTAACCCGGGGTAATCTCTGAAGGCGGTCAGCAGTGGCAGTGGTCAAGCGCATGAAACTGCTTATACACGCTCCCTCCTCATTTTCCCCAAACTAAGATTTCAACTTTATACCTGCGTGCTTCGAGAGCAAGTTCCCAATTCTGTGCTCCCCGCGTCAGTCTTTCCCTTATGTCATAACCTGAAAGTGCAGGTTTTCTGTTGGCTGGCTTCCTAAAGCTGTTCAGGCCATCTTTTTATCTCTGCTCCTGAATGAGGTATGCAGCTCCAGGCTCTGCTACATAGTACTTCATGCTTGTTTATATGCCAGGCTTTGCAAACTGAAGATGCTTGGAATATTAGAAAGTTGACAATTACAAATTTTTATAGCTGTTTAACTTGAAACTTGTTTTCTACGTTTGGAAGCCTTTATAAAATCATCTGTGAGAATAACATTTAGACAAAACAATGCTCATTTAAATTAATTCTGAGAGGTTTGTAAACGGACTGTAAAAATAGCATTTGCTGGGACCTGTTGTGCTTTAAAAAGACAGAAACTGAAAAATCAACATAAAACGTTGAGATGGTGGTTACACTTAATGAGCTGATAATACCTGTTATTATCAGAGAGTTGACAAAGTAGTTCTTGGGTTTCATGCATAATAGAAAGAATTCTAGACAAAGCCGTTAAAATAGTTGTAAATCTGTTTAAATCCGGAGTATCCTTGTTTGTTTGTGTTGCCTAGTAAGTAGTCTTGGATATGTACTCCTGCAAATGAATTGAAAGAAGAGAATTTATAACTTCATAGGGGGTACCAGTAGTTTTTTTAAATGACTTGCAGGGAGTGTTGAACTTTCCCCTTGAGCTTTCTAGACATTCAGCTTTTTTGTTTGTTAAGCATTTTGCTTAGGCTTTCTAGTTACAGGAGTAGACTCTGTGCTTACTTTGGGAGGATAAGAAGGAATAGTAAATGAAAAAGTGAATTAAGTTCAGTCCTCAAGCACTGACCCTTTGATAAAAATAACCTTTGCTGTTATTTTTTTTTTCTTATTTTTGGTATATTTTGATACATTTCTCTAAAAAGCACAAAAAAGAGGAAGTACTCAAATATGCATTTTGCATGTTCATACTGCAATACAGTATGATGAAGAAACGTTTCCTAATTGAAATAGTAAAAATGTAATTTCAATTCAGTAATATGTTGAACTTATAGATAGAGCTCCTGAGGTGACTTAATATTTTGACATCCTGCCAGTTAAAATTCAAGTACTTGTTTTCCTGAAAGATAAGATTGTGTTTGAGTTCCTTCTAATCTCCAAATTAGCGTTCTCTGCCAGATTTGTTGGTTTTGATGTGTTATCTGCAGTTCTTGATCTACTGCAGCTTTTCCCCTAAGGTCTCTGTTATTAATTTGTTTCTTGTGTATGTGTTGGGGGGAAAAAAATGCAGTTCTCCATATGTTTCCAAACACGCTCATTTTCTGATTCTGAAAAGTGAATCTACAAATTTCCAAAGGGGGTATCTCTAGGAAAGAAAACTAAAGATTTTTTTAATTATTTTTGCTGCTTGTCTTGCAGAAAACTTTTATTCTCATATGGAACACTACAAGAAAGAACAAGTAAAAACTCAAAATTATTATCAGTCTTGCAGACTTACCAGTTTTCTTCTGCTTTGTGCTGAGATGAATATTCTTTTAAATTACCCAACAAGGCTTATAAGAGTGCAGAACACTTGAGGACACCTAACAACCTGTGCACTGAGTATTCATGTTATTACCACAATTACAAAAATCTCAATGTTTATTCCTCTCTAACAAATTAAAAACCAAACCAAACCAAAAAAAACCAAAACAAAAAACCCATAAAAACAAACACAAACCCTTTTGGTTCTTTGGATAGGGGTGGGTTATTTTTAATAAATTTGATTTATGAAGCCCGTGAAATGACCTCATCTCTGTGGTTATGTAACACATTTAAGACCTTCTTGTGTACTCTATTAGCTAGAAGCCTTTTAGTAAAGTATTGCTGAATCTTTTTTCTGTGATTTTTCAAAATTAAAAATCTCCCATGAAGTCGCTTTCTTTTTTTCGTCATAAAATATCCACCTTGATTCTTGCTTTCAACTTGATACCACTATTTAACAGTAATAATTTCCCTCTAGACTTTCCTGCCAGAAAATTGTCTACCATCTGTAGATCCTGACAAAGTACGCATAGTTGGCTGGTTGGCAAGTACAACTTCTAAAATTAAGTTTTACAGCTGGAGAGAAGAATATTCAAGTGAGGGGAACTTGCTGTGCATTCAGAACTGCTAACCATTTGATTTAGTGAATACTTTTGGTGGTGTTTGTGCATATAGGGCTTCACTGCCTTTTGGGTTTTTTGTTTGGGGGTTTTTTTTTGTTTTGTTTTTTTTTACCTCCTTTGATTAGCATATATGGTTTTATTAAAAAGCAGAAACAAGGCACTAACAATCTTATTTATTAACATCAGAGATTCACAGATATTTCTTGACAGATTTATTTATTTGTTTCATCCTTTGAAGAAGACCAGAATGGCAATCAGTAATGGTTGGATATGCTGTATTTACAAAACCAAGGTGGCTTCTGTCTAGTTAGAGCCAAGAAGGTCAGCCATGAGCCAGATCCTGGCATTGATTGCAGATCGCTTCATTCTTTCCTCACCTTGTAACCCTAACACTGCTGCTTGAGAGGATCTAGAGCAAGAAAAAGAGCAAGCCTATTATCAGGGCTCGTAGCTTTGAAGTTTGAACAGCTCTACACAGTGCATCTGTCAGTTTATCTGTCTGTTAGACATACCAAGAAGAGTCCCTAGCTTTTCTGATCTCGTGACGACCAAAGACTTGTCATTTCTAACCAGAGTACAGTGAATGGGTTCCTCATTAGCTGCTATTTTCTTCACTTTGAAGTTTGAAAATCGGGAGTGGGGAGAGTAAGTGAAGAGGAACCACCAGGGGTCCCCACAAGATTTCATAAGCAGTGGTCGTGTGCCTGTGCTGTACTTTGGAGAACTCGGTAGGACTTTTTTTTCTTGACTTCATGGGCTTTTGTGTGTTTATGAAGAAGTTGGACTTCAGAACAAAGACCTTAAAAATCTATGGAAGCTGTTGTTATCAAGAAGATGTGTAGAGGTAAAATGGGGATAATGGTGCTTTTTCAGATTCCAGTTTGACAACCCTGAATTATAATTTTGCCTGTCAAGAATGAATACTTTTCATGTGCTTCTCTTTCTGCTGGAGTCAGTGCTGTCATATGCCCTTGGTCCTGGCTCACAGAGCCTCTTTTCTGTGATGGTCTCCTTACTTCCTTTATATTAAAGGGTTTTTTTTTTTTCCTTGAGTACTTTCAGATACAAATGCATGAAAACTTGAATGAAATTATCTGAAAGGCACGTAACTCAGGTGTGACCCTGAACTTACGGATCTGTGCACATAGCGAAGGACTGTTCAGTGCATTTCTCCAAAAAGATAAAGAACTGTAGTATAAATAACAAGACTTCTGGTCATTCTGGTGGTATGTAAAAGCTATACTCCATTGTTTGTGTATCCCTCAGATGACTGCAACACAAGTCCACGTTCAAAAGGAGCAAAATCCTTTAAAAACTGTAAAGATAAGGTTGCACGCTGTTGCTGTGTCTTTTCATCAAACAGAAAGTGAGCATGTTGTGGTTTAACCCCAGCCAGCAACTAAGCACCACGCAGCTGCTCACTCACTTCCCTGCCACCCAGTGGGATGGGGGAGAAAATCAGGAAAAAAAGAGTAAAACTCATGGGTTGAGATAAAGACAGTTTAATAGGGCAGAAAGAAAGAAAATAATAATAATAATAATTGGAATGTGCAAGACAAGTGATGCACAATGCAATTGCTTACCAATCACTGACTGATGCCCAGTTCGTTCCTGAGCAGCGATCCACTCCTCCCCAGCCAACTCCCCTCAGTTTGTATACTGGGCGTGATGTCACATGGTATGGAATATTTTTTTGGCCAGTTTGGGTCAGCTGTCCTGGCTGTGTTCCCTCCCAACTTCTTGTGCCCCTCCAACCTTCTTGCTGACTGGGCATGAATGAGAGGCTGAAAAGTCCTTGACTTAGTCTAAACGCTACTTAACACCAACTGAAAACATCAGTGTGTCATCAACATTCTTTTCATACTAAATCTAAAACATAACACTACCAGCTACTCTATCCCAGCTAAAACAAGGACAGAGCATCATGGCCAAAGACTCAACAGACAAAAGTTACGTTGTCTACACTGGAACCTACAGTCATATTTCCTGCCCTTCAAAAGAGGAGTATGGGTTTTACCTTTCAGTTGTCCTAACTAATTTCAGTGTTAGTCTCATCTGAATACGAACACAAAGGGAACACCAGAGGGTTTTTTTGCTAAGGGGACTCTCCATCTTTTCCTTCCTGGATGGGATATTTGCAGCTATAGGTACTGACCCATTAGTTTAGAAACTGTATCTTGCAGGTATTTTAGGCTTGCACTGAAGTAGCAGCCGTGGACACAGTTTTTTACCATGACTTGGCTAAGGATCAGTACTTGCCTGTGAAGCTTAGGCTTTTGAGTTATATTTGCTTTTTTTATATCTAGTTCAGGTTCATGCTAAGGGATTATGTTCTTAATAATTAGAAAAAAACAAACACCCAACCCCAAAAAAACCCTAACTAAAAAACCCCAAACCCGTTAAAGACCTTACCACTCATGTAGCTGCTTATTACTGGGCCTGTGTGGGAGACTACTCTTCAACTCTGATAGCAGAGTTGTTTCTAATGTATCAATAAATGAGGTTAGGTGAGTAAATTTAAATCTTTGTTTTTAGCTAATTCAGCCAGTTTGGGTTGAAAGAAATTAAAGAGTATTCACATTAGTAACTTGGTGAATGGGAAAGAAACAATCCCTTCAATCATGTAGGCTAATATCTTTGTGCCAGGTGGTACAAGTCTTCAGCTGTCACAACTATGGCTATAGCCTTAGTTGTTAAGAGATTTTAGAGAGTGGACATGAAGTAGTTTTTAATACTTTCTACAAACTAAAGTCAATGCCTTTAATGTTTGAAATCATATGACTAGAAGCATGAGTTCAGTATTCATCCTGTAATTAGGGTGACAGTTTTCCATTGGTTTTTTTGTTTTTTTTTTAAAGCTGAGAAGATTAAAAAGTGCTATAAAAAATCAGTATTTATTATTGATTTTGCTTTTGTGAACATCAGATATAGTGGTGATATTCTGTACTGGTATGTATCATAAAAGTGAAAAAACTTTTCAGGCTGTTATGTTATATTAAGCTTTTGTAACTAAGAGTGGTAAGATTCAGTAGAATCTAGAAAGTAGATTTGAGTCTTGTTGTAGTTTTAAAGCTAAGATTGTCTTCATGCTTTACAAGTATTATCTTTTCATGTAGTTTAGTCTATGTGTTTCTGTGCTTGTCCTTGTTTTCTTTCTTGTTTAAAGAATACTTGAGTATGTGTCTCCTCCTTGGACATTAATTTTATTTTGGAAGTAGCTGTGAATGGAACTAGACTAAATTTTATATATGTATATTTTTGGAAATTGACTTTTAATCTTATATTCCAAGAGTATCTACTGCATAAACTCAAATAGTGGTTTTTTTAGTTTTGTTTGGGGTTTTTTTGTTGTTTTTTTAAAACTCAAGTAGCTTCAGTTAACTGGCAGTGCTCCCTCGTTTTTCTAAATATGACCTAAAAATTGACCAAGAACCTTTCTCACTAAATGGCTGCAATAGGAGCAGTACTATTCTGGACATCAATTAAGTTAGTTTCAGATGGGGTTTTTTGAATGCTACAGAGAATGATCTTCTGTGTATTTGTCTTTATAAGGCATATATGCATTCGCTAATTTTTAACAATTTGGGTTCTTGAGTATCCTTAAGAATTTTTGTGGTCTAGGATGACTTGAGAAAGTTCACGAAAGCTGCTATTTCACTTATTTTCCCTTCTGTATTGTATTTGAAGTGTAAGGGGTTTTGAGCCTTTTTATGAAGAAATAAGTCTGCTAGTGATCTAAGCATTACATTGAGAAATTCCTCGCAATTCATTCACCCCTTTTCCAAACCTGAAGTTTGGAAGATGAGTGATGTTCTCATCTTGTTTAACAATCTTCACGTCACGGGCAAAATAAATAAATGGAGCCTAGATATGCTGGGGCTGCGATGAAAATGGGAATGTAATTTTGACACTGGTGAGGCTAAGGATGGAAGAATGGGCACAACATGGCTTTTGTTTTAAAACGCCTGTAAAAGGCTTATCATCTGTGAGCTCAAAATTTCTTTCTGAAGGGCAGGCTCATTTAAAAAAAAAACCTGGCAGTGTACTATTTTGAATTAGTGTACTATGGGAGGTTTGAAATTAAGTGTTCAAAGCTGGTCTTGGCTGCTTCCATTTTTTGGGCAGTTGTTCTGACATATATATTTGGGATATATGTTGAAATTTTAATTTAACTGTGGGTGTGGGGAATGTTTTTACCTGTTCTTGAAGTGTATGGTAGTTGCTTAAGAAGATGATATGTATAGAACTCCTGACTATAATAAATAATCATGTTTGAAGGTTACCAGTTAAAAACTTTAAAATCCTATAATTTTTTCAAAAATTTTCAGCAAATGACTACTCACTTATTGCTATCACTATATTTCCTCTACTGTAGAACACATTTTTATGTGTAAAGATTTTATTCTTAATTTTAATTTTATCTGCTTTTGTTTTATGTCTGCATAGCATTTCTCACTAGGTACTGTCCTTTCGTAGGTTTTGCAGGAAGGTATGTGTGAGTTAGGGGACAGATGACAGCCTTTTAGTTCTTAGTACTGAACAGAAAAATTGAACATTACACTTGTTATAGACGCTCGTGACAAATTGGAGGAGCCAATTTGTATTAAATAAAAGATCGAATTTATTAGCAAGCGATAAAAGAGCAAAACAGCGCTGGGCGGCCGGGGAGACAGTGCTCCGCCACAAGCTCGCACCCAAACAGGGGAAGAGCCTCTTTATTTATACAGTCTTTTTAGTCCCTGATACGTGACGGCTGGCTGGTATCTTCGGTATCTTGTGCCATCAGGTGTTAAGTGGTCGTAATTTGCCTTTAGGTGGTTGTTGGGATGAAGGCCGAAGTCTTCCTCAGCTGTTCTTTAGGTGACTCAAGTCCCATTCATGCTCTGTAAACGTCTCTCTACATATGCTAATCATCGGTACTCATGGTCTTAGATAAGTGAAGAATATTCCTTCCTCCATATGCGATTTCATGAACAAAGTTAACCCGTTCATTACAATCCCCCCTTTTCTATTTTATCCTGATTTTGTTCATTAAATCGATCTAATACTTCTTTTGCCCGCCCGAGGATAGGATTAATTCCTTCATCCTCTATTTGTTCATATTGTTTTCGCAACAGCATTAAGTGTGCAGCTTCTAAGCGCCCTTTAACAACAGCGATCAACTTATTAAAAATGCATGGCCCGAAAGTCAAAAATAAGATCAACAAGATAAGGGGTCCTGTAATAGTTGACAATAGGGTGGTTAACCAGGGTGAATAATTAAACATAGACTCATACCAGCTCTGTTGTGCTTCCCTGTCTTTCTTTCGTTTTTCTAACCCCTCCCGTAGCTTGGCCATTGTATCTCTAACTACTCCAGTATGGTCAACATATACACAACACTCCTCCCGTAGGGCTGCACATAACCCCCCCTGCTGCATGAACATTAGGTCTAAGCCCCGTCTGTTTTGTAATACTACTTCTGATAAAGACCTAACAGACTGTTCTAGGGCCGTCATGGCTTTTTCTATCCTAGCCAAATCCTCGTCGACTGCTATTCTTAAGGATTGAAATTTTTGATTTTGTTGTACGAGGGAGGTTATTCCTGTACCAGCTCCAGCAGCTCCGACTGCTATGAGGGTTGCTACCGTGAGGGCTGTCAAGGGCTCACGTTTTTGTATGTGATGGGCCTGAGTAGTTTGATAGTCATAAACAAAATCTTCGGGATGGTAAATAAGCCTAGGTATTACAGCTACTTGTATACAATATTCAGTTATCCAATTAAAAACCTTTAGGGATATACAAGGTGTAACCCCAGTTTGGGAACAGATCCACTTAGTATTATCTGCAGGAATTAACCACTCAGCTGTTATTTCTCTTGATTTGTGAATTGTGTTACACAGGTGTCGTTTGTCTTTTGGGACATTCCCTATACATCTTCCTTTTCCTGATACTTGGGACATTGTTATCCCTTGCTTACGTCCAGATTCTTTATTCCATAAGCACTGAGCTGGGTTTGTTCCGTTGGCCTTTTTAAATCTAATGTCCACCCCAATAGCTTCATAAAAGGGTGGACGAATGCTGTAACATAACCAACAATGCTCAGTTATATTAGGGTAGGTGGCATTCAGTACCTGATAACTGGCTTGGAGCATATCCCACAATGGGCTGACTTCGGGTGTAAGAGTCGAGGGTTTGATTTTTGTTGATACGCCTGGGGTGTTATTTTCAGTGATGTTTATATTAGGAGAGATTGTAACATTATGTACAATACTGTTACTATCATCTTCCTTTGCTATGACTGGATTTGGTCCTACACCAGAGGGTTCATTGGGCACCGGCTCCTTTTTTATTAAAATTATTCCCCCTGTATCAGTGCCTGGTTCCCAAAACCTGATTCCCCAAGTTCTCCCTATAGTCCATCCTAGATCTTCAGGTTTCGAAACGTTAAGATAAATATGCCAACATGTGCCTCCTCGAACCGTACCCTGAGGTCCATAGGTGGGTTTTTGACATCCTGGCGGTCCCCATCCTACAGTTAAAAATTGGTCTTTCCCTCCCCCTGGTGTCCATTCTGATGCTATTGTTTCACAGCCCCAATATGCACAGTAATATTCAGTTGGGTGATTGCAATATCCTTTTCCTGGATTGTTAGCTGGACACATATAAAAGGCTTTACGCTGAACTGTATACTTGCGAGTATTCTCATCAATGGGAGCCCATCCATGGTATGACCTTACTAGGGAACTTAAGTGGGCCGTGAAAGAGGGAGCGCCTGGGGTAATTCTGTTTTGTATGATAACTGAGTGTTCTAGTTGTATTAGTGACCACTTGAAGGGTTGATGGCTGACATTACCAGATACCATAGGCCCAACAAGTAAATACCACAGTAACATCATCCAAACACGGATTGCTGGTGGGGTTTCCCAAGGAACACCAATGGGTGTTGATGTCAATTCCCGATTATCTCTTTGCCAGGGCATACCTGGTCGGGCTCCCAGAGTCCATTCCTCCTCTCGAAGTGTCTGTTTTTCGCCATTACCCGCCGATGATCTCATGGTGTACTTACACTCCCTTTTCCGTACGCCTCTGCCTACTTCGCCTACTCCGGTGCCTGGAGCAGCGAGGTTTCTCATCTTCTCGGCAGCAGTCGTACTTCTTAAGGGCGTGTTTTCCACTTGCAAAGCCCTTACGGGACTTAGCTCCTCCCCGGGAACTGTGTAGAATATTTTATATTACCTGGGAAATGACAAGACACTCGCAGGATTCAGGGTTATAGGAGCTTCGGGTTGGTTAGGGATTTCCTGTAGCTACCCCGTCCCCCGTAAGGCGGATGCGTTTAGTCCCCTTCTCCTTTGGGTACACTGTGTACAGCCGTCCCTAAATGGGTGGCTGTTCCTGCAGTGTGTCCACCAGCATTCCTTATACAAATTTTATTTAAGAGTAGACGCTATTCTAGTGATAACGTCTAGCTCGCTTCCACGTGAATCTGATAGTACACCGCCTTATAGTTTCAGGTACTAATAATTCCTACCCACAAATTAGTCTATTAATTTCCACTCTATTCAATTGGTCTCCATGGGAATTGGTACTCTCGACACTTCATACAGTAATAATGTCCCCTTCTAGAACTACAATACCATTTCTGACCGTACAGTTACAAAACACTCAACTCCAATAGTTATGGTTACGATGCTTTAAACACGGAATCCCACTAAATATTCCGGTGGTCTAGGGACCTTAGTCCCCTCTTCACAATAAAAAAGTAAGTACATAAAAAGGTGAGTCCTGCTAATTTATGTATATATACCAGCTCCGCTGGTTTGATGAGGTATCTGTTCTGTAAGCCAAGGAGTAAAGTTTACCATCTGTAAATTCTCTCCAGGTGACACCTGGAACCACTGGTATTAACTAGGTTTTACCGTTCTTCCAAAAGGATTTATTCATTCATGCAGTTCCTTTTTCTTCCTTATCACTAGTTTTAAGTCCTCTGAAGTCTTTGTTACTTCCCACTGATCTCTGGGTAAAGGTCCTTTAATTCGCGAGGCGTGCGTCCATCCTCGTTCTGTAGTCCGGACAGCAGTTTCTGTGGTAAGTAAAACAAGAAAGGGCCCCTCCCACCTAGGAGTGAGAGAGGATTCTTTCCAGGCTCTGATTAATACCATATCACCTGGCTTTACTGAATGTATGGATATATCCAGGGGCGGCCTCTGTACTACTATTCCTTTCTTTCGCAATTTCTCTCTCCTTTTCATCAGCTGAACAATATAAGGGTTAATACTATCTTCATCTAAAGTAGGGTAATTGGCTGGGCATTCCATATCATAGGGCATGCCATATAACATTTCAAATGGGGAAATTCCAGTATCTGTTCGGGGCTGAGTCCGAATATTTAATAAAGCAATTGGCAAACATTTTACCCATGACATTTTGGTTTCTATCATTAACTTAGTTAATTGTTTCTTTATTTCTCCATTCATCCGTTCTACTTTCCCGGAGCTTTGGGGGTGCCAAGGTGTATGGAACTCCCATTTAGTTCCAAAGGGGGCTAGAGCTTCTTTTATTACTTTGGAAATGAAATGTGGGCCTCTATCTGAATCAATAGTTTCAATATTTCCATATCGCGGTATGATATGTTCCAAAAGTATTTTTACCACTGTATTGGCAGTTGTCCTAGCAGTAGGGAACGCTTCAATATAATGAGTGAGGTGGTCCACCAATACAAGTAAGTGTTTATATCGCCCTACTTTAGGGAGATCAGTAAAATCAATCTGTATTTTGGCGAATGGTCGGTGTGCCAATTCCCGTCCCCCTTGTACTTTTTCTCTAAGATGATGCTTATTGATCCTCTGACACGTTAGGCACCCCTGTACGATTCCCTTGGCTACATTATAAACCCCAATACACATGTATTTTATTGCGAATTGATCAACCAGCGCTTGGACACCCCAATGAGTCTTTGAGTGCATACCTCTCATTATTTTCCATGTTAGTGCTTTTGGTAATACTTGTCTCCCATCGGGTAGTTCCCAATTACCCTCTTTTTCCACTACTCCCATTTCCTTCAATTTATCCATTTCTGGTTTACTAAACTGTGGGCTAAGGATTTTTGCTGGCGTTTCACCTGCCAGCGGGGCGATGGTCACAGCAAGTAGTGCTGCCGCCTTGGCTTCCTGGTCAGCAAGATTATTCCCTCGAATTTCGGGGGTTGTTCCTCTTTGGTGTCCCTTAACATGTATTACAGCTATTCGCTTGGGCCCTCTTATTGCTTGTAGAATTTTGACAATGAGTTTCTCATGAACCAAACCCCTTCCTTGAGAATTAATAAGTCCCCGTTCCTCCCAAATTTTTCCAAAAGTGTGTACCACTCCATACGCATATTTGGAATCAGTGTACACGGTTCCCTCTTTGTCCTTCAAAAGTTCCAATGCCCTAAGTACTGCATATAACTCACATGCCTGCGCCGACCAACTAGGACTGAGGGGTCCAGATTCCTTTACTTTTAGGCTCCCCCCGTCCACAATTGCATATCCTGACTTCCTTTTCCCTGCTATTACTCGAGATGATCCATCAGCAAATAGCTTTTCTCCCTCCCCTAATTCTACCTCCTCTAGATCTGGCCTAATTTTTGTTTGTTGTTCTATGGTTTGGAGGCAATTATGTGTTAACTCTTCTTCAGGACCTCCATACAAAAATTGCGCCGGGTTCTGTAAGCTCGTTGTTCCGATCTCTAATTTAGGGGAATGGATCAGGATCTCCTCATATTTTAAAAGCCTAGCATCGGTGATCCATTTTTCAGCCTTTTGTTGGAGAACCCCTCGAATATTATGGGGGGAGAACACTTTTAATTCACTTCCAAATGTTATCTTATTTGCTTCTTCCACTATCAGGGCTACAGCAACAACTGCCTGTAAACAGGTGGGCCACCCTCTGCTGACGGGGTCTAATAATTTGGAAATATACCCTACAGGTTTCTTTTTCCCTGCCCACTCCTGGGTTAAAACTCCATATGCTGTCCCCTCTTCAGTGGCCACAAATAAATAAAAGGGTCTCCTCACATCAGGCAGACTCAAGACAGGAGCGTTAACTAGATCAGCCTTGAGACTCTCTAATCTCTCTTCATCCTCCGGGGTCCATTTAAGCAACCCATCCATAGTTAATTTTTGATACAAAAATCGTGCTTTCGCACTAAAGTTTTCAATCCACTGCCTACAATACCCAAATAGTCCCAACAATTGTCTAATCTGTCGTTTACTCCTCGGGGCTTTTAGTGATAAAATTCCATTTACTCGTTCGGGGTCCAACTTTTTAGTCCCCTTGCTTATCCAGTGTCCTAAATATTTCACCTCCTTTTCCACAAACTGTAGTTTTGGCCGTGATACCTTGAGGCCTTGAAGGCCCAAGAAATTTAACAACCGTATGCTTTCTTTTCTGACTGTTTCTTGATTTTCTCCTGCTAACAATAAGTCATCCACATACTGTATTAGTATGACCCCATCCTGCAGTTGGTATTCCCGTAGAACCCGTTCTAGGGCTTGTCCAAATAAGTTTGGGGATTCTGTAAACCCCTGGGGGAGTACAGTCCACCTTAACTGCTGTCTCCTATGAGTGTCTGGGTCTTCCCACTCGAAGGCAAAATAATCTCTACATTCCTCCTTTAGAGGGCATGACCAGAATGCATCCTTAAGATCTATTACGCTATACCATTGGTTCTCGGGTCCCAACTGACTCAGCAGGGTGTGTGGGTTTGCCACTACCGGGAACCGGCTGACAGTCCGTTTATTGATTTCCCTTAGGTCATGCACCAACCGATAGCTACCATCGGATTTTTTTACTGGTAGAATCGGGGTATTAAAAGGGGACATGCAGGGTTCGAGTACCCCCTTTTCTATTAGTCTCTCGATCTCAGGTTTTAGTCCCCCTTTCCCTTCATTAGATATGGGATATTGTTTAATTCTCACTGGAATCTCGGGGTTCTTAATAACCACCTCAAATGGTTCAATATCCAGTTTTCCAACCGTTTCGGGAGTATACCACACTTCGGGGTTAATTTGTTTCTCGTCTACCTCTGTAAGAGGACAAAGCCTAATTTTTAACTCTTCCTCTTCCACGTCTACTCGAATCCCCATTCCTATGATTAAATCCCTACCTAATAGGTTATATTCCGCTTCAGGTACTAACAAGAGCGTTCCGATTCCGCATCTGCAACTTGATTCCACCGCCACATCTTTTATCACGGGGACCCTGAAAGGTTCCCCTTTTGCTCCAATTACATTAACTTTATCCCCGGATATTTTACATCCCGGAGGTAATGATTGTACGGTAGACCTTTCGGCTCCGGTATCTACAAGAAAGGTCACCTCCTGGCGCTGAGGACCCACTTTTAAAGTTATCAAGGGCTCCTTTTTACCGGGGGTCCTCAGCACATAGAGCCCCTGACCCCGCTAATCCTCCTGGAACATTTTTTCATCCTGAATCCTTTTTCTACATTCTCTCTTCATGTGCCCTTTTTTCCCACAATAGAAACATTCCACGGCTTTATCTCCTCTCCTCTCCATTCTTCCCTTATCTCCCCCATCGGGCCTACAAGGTCTCTTTATCACACCCTTTTGTCCTTCCCTTACTGCTGCAACCAGCAGTCTAGTCTGCCGCTTTTCAGTTTCTTCTTCTCGCCTCACATACACTTTCTGAGCTTCTCTAAGTAATTCATCCAACCCCCGCTCCTGCCAGTCCTCAATTTTCTCCAACTTCTTCCTAATATCTTCCCATGATTTGGCCACGAACTGAGTTTTCAGCAACGCTTGTCCCACAGGAGTGGCAGGATCTACCCCAGAGTATAACTGGAAGCTTTTCCTTAACCTTTCAAGCCATTCTGTCGGGGTCTCATCTTTTTTCTGCCTTTCACTAAAGGCTTTATTAATATTCTGTCCTCGGGGAACAGATTCCCGTATCCCCTGTATTATAATTGTTCTCACGTCTGACATATTATTCCTGTGAGCCGGATCCTGATTATTCCAGTTTGGCCGATTTAAGGGCCATTTTTGATCCGCCGCCGGGCCAGCCTGATGTTGCTGGTCCCACAGCCTTATCCCAGCCCCTCTAATCATGTCCCTTTCTTCTACGGTAAATAATATGCCCAGGATAGACTGTAATTCATCCCACGTGTACAAATTTGGTCCCAAGAATTGATCTAACCTCTCGGCTACCCCCAGGGGATCATCTAACAAACTCCCCATTTCTTTCTTAAATTCCCTTACATCCCCTGTATTAAGGGGAACTGCCACATACCCCGTTCCCGGTCCCCCCTGTCCATCCCCGCCAGGTACTAACATTTCTCGAAGAGGAAACAATCTTTCCTCTTCTCTCCTTATTTTATTGCGTGCAGACCTTCTGGGAGGGGGTGTCGGGGTCGAGGAATTACGTTCCGAATCTGACCCTTCCTGGGCCTGGACTATTTCCTGGCCTTGGAGTGGGTCCTGAGGAGGAGGAGCATAGGGAGGGGGCCAAAGGGGGTCCTCAGCATCTTTTCGAGGTTTATCTGGTCTGTTTTCCCTTAAGGCAAAGAGGAATGACAGTTCCCGGGATTGGGAAATCCATAAGGCAGCATATTCACTTTCCTCTGGGCTGGCTGGTGGTCTCTTATTGTTTACCCATATATTTAATTGTTGACACACCCAATCCTCAGAGGACCCGAACACAGGCCAGAGTACATGAGGATTGCTGAGAGGTTTTCCACCCCAAACCTCAATACAATAACTAATCATCTTTTCCTTAGACCTATCCTTTCTCCTTGGTGAACTGTCCCAATATCTTAACATCAGGCCTAGGGGACTATCTGGGGGTATGTCTGGTAACTTATTTCCCTTCCCCATCCCCATGGGTCCAGAGGGCTTGCTTTTCCTCTGTCCCATCTTCCGAGGTGCCTTTATCCACACACACACTCACTTCCCCTCGGTCGTGACTCGCTCCCTCGCGGGCTACGAGAACTGCACTACTGGAGGGTCCGCACTCGTGCGATCTCAGAGAGACCTCACACACAATCACACCTCGGGATAACCACCCCAACCAAACGGCTCACGCTTTATATACTCACCCGCTCCCGGGGTCTTCGTTTGGTCTTCGTGCACAAAATTTAAGGGGTCCTGCAGGTTCTTTTGCTCAGTTATCGTAATTTTAGAGGGGTTCGTGGATCCAGGGTGTGGTGACGACACCTCCTCAAGACGGGGCTATCCGGGGATAGGGCGCCTCCCCGCTTGAAAGGGTCTGCACCAAAGAACCTGGATCCGAGTCACGGCACCAAGTTTGTTATAGACGCTCGTGACAAATTGGAGGAGCCAATTTGTATTAAATAAAAGATCGAATTTATTAGCAAGCGATAAAAGAGCAAAACAGCGCTGGGCGGCCGGGGAGACAGTGCTCCGCCACAAGCTCGCACCCAAACAGGGGAAGAGCCTCTTTATTTATACAGTCTTTTTAGTCCCTGATACGTGACGGCTGGCTGGTATCTTCGGTATCTTGTGCCATCAGGTGTTAAGTGGTCGTAATTTGCCTTTAGGTGGTTGTTGGGATGAAGGCCGAAGTCTTCCTCAGCTGTTCTTTAGGTGACTCAAGTCCCATTCATGCTCTGTAAACGTCTCTCTACATATGCTAATCATCGGTACTCATGGTCTTAGATAAGTGAAGAATATTCCTTCCTCCATATGCGATTTCATGAACAAAGTTAACCCGTTCATTACAACACTGATTTTGGGGGTTTATTAAGATTCTTCTGTTAACAACATCAATTTTCAACATTGTGCGCTGTCTTTTTTTTTTTTTTTTTTCCCTTTCAGCTATTTAACGCAGATTTGTAATCTGGAATCTGGAAGAGTACTTTTAAATTTTCGCTCCCCTCCCCTCCTGGGGAAATAACAAACTTACGATGCCTTTGTTTCCTTGCCACCCCTTTGAGATATGTAAGAATGTTTCTACTTGCTTTTACGGGACAAAAGAGCACATACCAGAGATTTACAGATTGCTCAGATTGCCTGACAACAAATGTCCTGTAAATCAGACTTCTTACTGTCCTATTCTGTCTTCTCCAGAGACACTTCACCTCATTGGAAGTGGTTTCCTCAGCTGACTCGCTTCTCTGCTTGACCTTTTATTTGTAGAGCTTGAAAGATAAAGCAGGATGTCACATCCCAGAGCAGAAAAGTGCCTGAGGTACTAGACTGTGCAGAAAACTGCAATAGCCTTATATGCTTTTTCCACTACAAATGTAGCTGTTTCTGTGCTGTTCTCCTTTACCAATGTAGTTCCCGCCTGCACTGTATTTAAATAGCTCTTTCACGGTTCAATATACCTGTATGCTTATTACTTTCTTCCCTCTCCCTAGTCATAACAAGTAGGACATCCTGCTTTAGCTGTGTCATCTTTGGTTTTGTTCGGGTTTTTTGGTTTTGGGTTTTTGTTGTTGTTTAATTTTTTTAGTGTCAGAGGCTTCTCTGTTAACCTGCTTTGTAGAAGAGTTTTGATGGGTCAGGGCATTCTGGAAATACCTTAGTAATGGAAGTGTGATGGTTTAGTTGCAACCTTTTTTGTGAGTTGCGTCAAATTTCTTTCCTGTTCCAAGAACTCCCTGAATGTTGCTTAGATTTTCTTTTCTTTATTCTTACAGTGCATTACTTCACTATTTTTGTTTTTTTCAAAGATGATCTGAAATGGTTTTGAGTCTGCTTTCTGCGGTATCTGGACTGGACTCTGGATCAAAACTATGATACTTAACAGAAATAAGTTACATGTAATATCTTTAGTGTTCTCATTAATCCTTTGTAATGTCTCTTGTATTTTTACAGTAGTCTAGGTTGAAAAAAAGGTTTATTACTTAAATGTTTTTACTGTAAATAGTGGTTGTTGGGAATCTGGTATAGGTTTTTTTGTTTGCTTTTTCAGGATATTGGGTTTCGCTAGCATTCAAGCAGTGCCTTTTTTCCCCGTTTGCAATTTCTTGAGTAACTTTCATCTTTTCCCACTTGCCTTTTAGTGCCTGTTTGGATAGGGCAGGGAATCTGTGGAATGAATCTGACATTATAAAATGGCAAGTTGGCTGGTTAGTTCTGTCTTCACAACTCTGTAAGCATTTGTGCAGGCTCTCTTCTATGAATGTGCTCTTCCAGTATCCGCAAAGGTTAATCTGCACCGGACTGGGTTAGGCACAATACTGGTTCTCTTCTGGCTGTTGTAGCCATAGAAAAAACATTTTCCTGGCTCTTCCTTTTCTTTATTATTACTGGGAACAGCAATCTCTTTCTGAGGAGGAGTCTACTCTCTGTGTCTATGTCACTCAGTTTCCTTCACTCAAGTGAGGCAGATCTCTTACCTGCTAACAGTGTTTTAAAGTCACATGAGCATACACTTTTAAGTTGTGTGGATCGTTTAACACAGCTCAAGATAGTGTGTCCCTAACTTTGTATCCTAGTTTGTTAAACAAACCATTTTGTTAAAGGCATACAAGGAAATCTGTTGTATGTTGACCTAAGCTGTCCTCCCCCCCATTAATTGCAGGTAGTGGTGGACAAATTAGCGACTGACATGCTCTCAAGAAGTAAAGTTTTAGTCCTATGTGAAGCTTTTTGAACAGTTACCTTTCTCATTATCTTAGTTTCCTGCATTCCTGCCATTACTGCATGCAGCTGTAAAGCAGTATCTGTAATAGTATCAGATACAAAGCAGTTGGGGTACTTGAGTCTCTGGGAATGTGGAGAATTAATGTACAGTTCTTAAGAATCTTGGTTCGGGTCCTCAAAATGAATGGTTTTGGTGTTACAGGTTTTGCTTGATTGTTGGAGAGGTCTGTCAGCAGCAACGCTTCTGCAGCAGGAGACACATAGTGTTTCAAAACAAGAAGAGAAGGCCTGTAGTTTCATGCCTATCGTGTAACTGTAGGCACATATGTGCCAGAGGAGTTGGCATGTGGAATCACGTTTGTGCAGCGATGATGCAGGGATTCTTCCCAGTATGCTTGGTCTGGCTCTGGAGAGTCTGTGGTTTTGTTTGTCAGTTACTGACTAATTGATGAAACTTTCCTTTCTATTGTAGCCCAGGCTGAAAGCATTTTTGCAGTTATTGGAAGATTTAATATCTGTAATCCACTGCCCTGACATTTATCTGAAGTGATTTAAAAGACATCCAAAGGGAGAGTTATTTCTCTTCACAGAAGTGGTAGTACTTTTGGGGTCTAGATTTGCTACCTCTTTGTTGTTTTGATACATTTACAAACAACTTTTTGTGATTGCTAACTCAACAGTGGTCTTTCTCTTGCTTGTTAATTGTTAATTACAATTACGTTATTGTACACAATACGTACGTTATTGTACGTTATTGTAACAATTATGTTATTGTAATAACGTTTACTACATAAATGAAAAAATTAACTATTAAAAATGTCACATATACAACAGGAAGAGGACACAATAGACTAAAACTTACAATGTGCTTGAGGGAGGGGTTTGTGTCTTGTGCTTTTCGTATTCTAGTGCTACTTTTATGGACAAGGCAGGAGAGTTTTCTGTCTCATTGCAAACCTCATCAGAATGTAGGAAAAATCAGATGAATGTAAAAGTAACAAAGATTTCACTCTGGCAGGAGGCCAATTGGCAGATGAGAGTCTAGAATATAATTTTTGGTGCATGGAGCAGGTGGAAGAAGGTGACGAATGATGCAGTGAGTGGAAACACTTCTAGGAAGTCCCAGAGTCATTTCAGCTGAGCTGTGTGGTTTCCATTTATGATAGTACCCAACTGGTACAGGCAGAGTGATGTTAACAGGACTTTCTGTGAGCATGATAATGAAATAGTCAGACTATTTGTGATCTGACTTTTTCTTGGGCATGTTCTTTGTAGGTACTGTTTTATTGGGAATGCCAAAAATTACCGTGTGTGAAAAGTTAGTATCTGTTGAACAGTTTCAAGTATAGCTTCTCAATAAATTATAAATTGTGTTCTGATCTATTTGGGGAAAAAAATGGACATGCATTGTTTCCAGGTGTAAGCAACTGTATTTTCAGATAGGATATGCTTCATTGTATGACTGAATTTTTTTTGGCTGTTCATTCAGAAGCTTTTCTCAGTGCCTGTAAAATGGTAGAATATTAAGACTTTTCACATAAAGATGAATGGAAGAAATTTATTTGAAGAAAGAGTATGTTTTAAATTGTAAGTATTCTAAATAATTTTTTTAAAGGAAATAAGAATGGGTAAAGCCAAAGGGATCTGTCTTGCCCAATAACAGATCTCTAGGGAAGACTATAAGAACAGAATAAGCATATGCACATCTGCAGAACGCTCTCCTAGCCTCCAGCATTTCCACCAGAGGTGTCATCTTTAATAGCTTTTGATGTTTTGTTTTTTTTTTCTTCTGTGAATTTGTCAGGCTGCTTTATGAACCATTGCATATTTCTGAAAAGTGGCAAAGAATTACACCCCTTCCCTACATGCTGTGTGAAGAATCAGCCCTTTTTTCTGTTTGTCACCTCATCACTTTCATTACAACGCATAGGGACTACGTAAAAGCAACTGAGGCTTTTCACTTTCTTCATGCCACTTGTGATTCTGCTGACATCTATTGTGTTGTCATCTACATTACATCTTTTTCAGACTGAAAAGTCCTGATCCATTTTGTTGCCCTGTAGAAGGAAAGCTAATTTGTACTCCGTCATCATTGTGCTCTTTTGTAAACCGTTTCAGCTCTTCTGTAATCTTTTTGGACTTTTGGCATTATGTAAAGTATTTCAGGTGTGGACAAGCTGTGGATTTATACAGAGTTTTAATGAAGTTCTCTCTCTTAACTGGTAATTCTTCTATCACGTTAATTTGGGGACTGCTAGTGCATGCTGAGCTCTTTCTTGTAACTTTATTACTACATTTGTGAATGGTAGTAGTCAGGTCAGAGCCCATTGCTTATAAGATAAGTTGGGACTGGTTGTGCTGCCCCCTCGCCAAGTGACATGATTTGTATTTATCTGTACAGAATTTTATCTTGTGTTATCACCCAGCTGCACAGCAAACCTTGTTGCTTCATTTTTCAATCCTTTTTCTAGGTAACTTACTTAGAAGGCTGATCCATTTGCCAATATGGGAAAGCTGTCTGTCTGACCTCCGCTAGTAACTCTTGATATTGGCCAACCAGTTTGGCTATACTTCACTGTGGTGGGTTGACCCTGGGTGGACCCCAGGTGCCCACCAAAGCCGCTCTATCATCCCCTTCCCAGCTGGATGGGGGAGAGAAAATATAACAAAAGGCTCGTGGGTTGAGATAAGAACAGGGAGAGATCACTCACCAATTAACATCAGGGGCAAAACAGACTTGACTTGGGGAAAATTAACTTAATTTATTGCCAATCAAACTGGAGTAGAGTAATGAGAAATAAAATAAAATCTTAAAACACCTTTCCCCCACTCCTCCCTTCTTCCCGGGCACAGCTTCACTGTGGATTCTCTACCGCCTCCCCTCCCCTCCCAGTGGTGCAGGGGGACAGGGATGGGGGTTGCGGTCAGTTCATGACATGGTGTCTCTGCCGCTCCTTCCTCCTCAGTGGAGGACTCCTCACACTCTTTCCCTGCTCCAGCGTGGGGTCCCTCCCATGGGAGACAGTCCTCCATGAACTGCTCCAACGTGAGTCCTTCCCATGGGCTGCAGTTCTTCACGAACTGCTCTAGCGTGGGTCCCTTCCACGGGCTGCAGTCCTTCAGGCACAGACTGCTCCAGCGTGGGTCCCCGTGGGGTCACAAGTCCTGCCAGAAAACCTGCTGTGTGGCCTCTTCTCTCCACAAATCCGCAGGTCCTGCCAGGAGCCTGCTCCAGCGCAGGCTTTCCACGGGGTCACAGCCTCCTTCGGGAACCCACCTGCTCTGGTGTGGGGTCCTCCACGGGCTGCAGGTGGATATCTGCTCCACCGTGGACCTCCATGGGCTGCAGGGGGACAGCCTGCCTCACCATGGTCTTCACCATGGGCTGCAGGGGAATCTCTGCTCCGGCGCCTGGAGCACCTCCTCCCCCTCCTTCTTCACTGACCTTGGTGTCTACAGGGTTGTTTCTCTCACATGTTCTCACTCCTCTCTCCAGCTGCAATTACTGTTGCACAGTTTTTTCCTTCCCCTTCTTAAATCTGTGATCCCAGAGGCACTACCACCATCGCTGACAGGCTTGGCTTTGGCCAGCAGCGGGGCCATCTTGGAGCTGGCTGGCATTGGCTGTATTGGATATGGGGGAAGCTTCTAGCAGCTTCTCACAGAAACCACCCCTGTAGCAGCCCCTGCTACCAAAAACTTCCTAGGCAAACCTGATATGTTCACAAGGCTCAACAGCTGGGTAGAGGAGAGGGATCTGAACTGGAAGTCCTGTTACCTGTTTTTATTGCTGCCAGCTGTCTGGATGTTTACAGTGCATATAGCTTTGCAGCAGTTACGGTGAATGGTTACAGAATTTGCAGATAAGTAGAGGAAAAAGGGTATAAGGAAAAGATTCAGACATGGGTTGGGGGGGGTCATCTACTTTGCTTGGAGGGAATGAGAGGTTTCTTATTACTGAAAAAACTTATGTTGGGTTGTATGTTAATAAGGAGTGATGATGTTTGAGAAATGACAAACACAAGACTTCCTTTGGATGAAGGAGAGCATGGAATCAAGGTGTGATCACACCTTGTCCTCCCTTCCACCTCAATCACGAAGTTATTTCTGTGGTTTTACCTCTACAAGGGAAAGGAGGACTTGGTCTGAGTCTGAAAACCTAATGTGTTAGTGTTATACTGAATGTGCAAAAGAATACGTTGCTGACACCTCATTGTGTTTAAAAATAAAACAACCACCAAACAAAAGGCGTATAGGTAAGGGATTTGGAAGTTTTATGTGGACATGAAGGTTTTGAGCTGTTTTCCACTTTTATATTTGCACTCTTCTGGGCAAAAGACTGTGAAGAGTTTTGTTCAGGGGGACTACAGCTTTAGCCTGCCATCTGTTTCACTCCGAGCAAACACAGTACAAAGATGCCACTGCTAAAGAAGCTCCTTTTTTAACCTTAACATTGGCTGAATTTTGTACCAGCTCCATGGTGCAATGCACATTCATGGGGCATGCACATTCCAACCACCTGTACTGAAAGTGAAATACTTTCATGGTGATAACATCAAACTAAGGAGAGCCAAAGAAAGGGGGTGAGGAAGCATCATCCAGTTAAAAATCACTACAAATTTGTGAAAAATGTTCTATATATATAATGTTCTGTATTACTGCTATGTTTTTTTTAACTTGTAGTATTGTGACCTTAATATTTTTTCCCCAAAGCATGAAATACACTAGTTTTGTTTTATTTGATATAAGCTTCTCAATCTTTTGTGCATATTCAAATAGAAAATAACTCATTTTCTTTATATAGGTTATAAAACAGCTAAATGGAGTCTGAGCAGCTGTTTCATAGAGGCTACTATCGAAACAGTTACAACAGTATAACTAGTGCAAGCAGCGATGAGGAGCTTTTAGATGGAGCAGGTGTAATTATGGACTTTCAGACCTCTGAAGATGACAATCTCTTGGATGGTGATGCATCAATTGGTAAGTTAATGTTAATTTCAGCTTAGAAATTTCTTTGGGTTTTATTTTTGTGGTTTTGTGTGGTTTGGTTTGTTTTGTTGGGTTTTTTTTGGTTGTTTTTTTAATAAACAAAATTGACCCTTTTTCATGACTCATTAATGCTTCTTTTTAGCTAATCTGTCCTTCAGAGACATGCTTTAAACCTAAAAGTGGCTGAACATTTTTCTCTGTGCATGTCTTAAGTTGCATTGTATGGGATGACTTCTGATACAAGGCAGATATTAACTTACTTCTGGCAAATGACAAACTTCTTGTCAAGTAGGGGAAGGATGACTATTCTGCAGCTACCTGGTCTTTCTTCATTGCAGCAGGATTTTGGAAGTCCCACTGTCTTCAGTATTTCTTTGGGGCAGAAAGTAACAGTCTCTTTTAATTGTTACTTGTGGAGATAAATCTGTTTTCTGCTTGATTCAGCTTCAGATCCGTAAAACAGGCAAAAACCTTAGAACTAGCTAAGGTTATTAGAAGCAACAGAAAACACCACACGAGTTGAACTTTTGACTAAGTGAAAAGTTACAAAAAAAACTTTCTACTGTGAGCACTGATAAAAGCACTGAAGTAATACAAAGAAGAAAGAACTGGGAGGCTCTTCCTTTTTTTTTTTTTTTTTCTCAATTAACAAAGCAGTTAATGGAGTTTCTCTTAGCAATGGTCAAAGAGGAGACAGGAGAGAAAGAAAGAAATTTCTGTTTAAGATGGTAAACTTAGTTAAATATATATTCTTATCACTTCCACTTGTTTTGTTTAAAATCAAACTCAGCCTCTTGAGTTTTCTTTTTTATCAGCCTTTCCTTCCCCATTAACATTCAGTTGTCTTCTTTCCCTGCAGAGTCTCTTCCTTCACGCATTTTCCCTTTGCCACACTTGGCAGTTGGGTGTTGGCATTGTACTAGATAGTTGTGTCCTATCGTTACAAGCATCCTTCTCATCTGTATTCCTTCTATCTAATTAGATACATCTGGAATGTGCAGTTATTTAACTTGTATACCAATACAGGTATCAAGAGCCAGGGCACCTTCAATCTACATAAAAATTCCTTTTGCCAAATTACTTATAGAACACCAGCATGATGAAGTCAAGCACTTAATAGTTAGGAAATTATTAACTGAACAACTGGCTTCCATGCGTAATGTTTTGTTCTGAATATTTGGCACTTAATTAAAAGTGAGTGCCTTGCTTGTCTAATGTATTTGCAGCCTGTAGTGAAAGTCTGAAGCCACTCTGGTTATTGTTTATATAAATCCTCTCCATCATTTCAAGCTTGAAGGATAAATAAGTTTGCAGTAAAATAAATAGTTTCAGAGCCAGTGTTCTGTCCCTTACTTGTTTTGAAATTACATCCGTAAACTGAGTCCAAACACATGAGGTGGTGGTTTTGTTTGCACTGTCAAAAGCAATTCTAATTGCTGCACATACCAGCAGCCCCTATCTCATTGTAATGCTGAAGTATTAGAATGTGCATTAGAACATAAATATTAATGTATTTTCTTTCCTGGAGTGGAATTTTTTTGCTAATGACATATCTGCTTGCCCCAGTTCTGGTCACTCAGTAAGAGGCAGCAATAGTAATAAGCCCTATTATTTTATTTAAGTGAATGGTGATCTATGTGTCTCTATGCATGGAAAATATTTTCTTGTACGGTAAATCATAGTAAATACCTTAGCAGTAGATCAGAATCTGGTATAAATTTTCTTTTCAAGGTGGTAAGAATATACTTCTAAAAAAGTTTTAAATAAACTTACATGCAGGAGGTGAACATCTGTGTTTCTCATAGCTTAGGTCTCAAAAAGTGTAAGGTGTTTTTTCTTGTGTGTTTTCAATTCAGCAAAACTCATTGACAAGACCAAATAAGCACTTCCTTGCTGGACTGCATGCGCCCTTTTTGTAGTCCTCTGTTATTCACTTAGCATCAACTGTTTTGTTTGTTTTAATTATTATTATTTAAATACTCTTAATCGTCTCTTTATTAATATATTTTTGTTCTGTTGAGTCTAAGTACAGATGAATTCATCATACAGAATCTGTCCCACCTACTGAGGAAAGGCAGGAGCATCCGAGTAACTGGAAGATCCCATGCTTCTCAATACTGGAGGCCATCCAGAGCATGATGTGAATGCAGAGGCATTATGGCTAGCTCTGTACGTGCTTTAGCTGGTGAACCCTGCCAAAACCAGGAGCCCTGTTTAAACATATAGGTTGTGTCTTAAGTCTGTAGGGCTGGAAGTACTTATAAGCCTCATTTCTTAGCAACATGAACAAAATGGCAATAACATATCTGTACTGAAAATGATTATGGAAATAATGTAGTTAAATTGAAAGCTGCATAGCTGCAGAATGTAAGCTCAGCGTACAAATGAGCACAGACATGAATTTATCCAATCTGGATAAGTTGCCATGAACAATAGAGTGTTCATCATAATTTTACAGTTTATGTAATAAAATACAGACTTACAGATTTTAAAAAATCAAGACCATGCAATGAGGAGAAACTGAAGGATTAAGAACTTATCTTTCTTTTTTTTTTTTTCTTCTTTTTTTGGCTAATGAAGATTGAACCATAAACTGCACATATATTATGCAGATAAAAAGCTAACAATATGGAATTTCTAAAGTCATTGTAGTCTTTCCCCCTCATTCAGAGGGCAGTAAAGTAACAGAATTCTGCTTATTTCAGTAGGCTTGTTAAGTCCTTTGGCTGTCAGGACAGCAGTTTTATAAAGCCTGCACAGTACTACCATTCACATTACCACTCATACTTAAGTACTTAACTGAGGCGTACAAAGTCATTGAGGCTGTTACTCAGTGGTGAATATGCCTTCTGTTGAAAACATGTGGAAGGTGGATGATATTGGGAAAGAATACTAACGATATGTACTACTTGTCTTATGTGGGAAATTCCTTTATACTATATGGGACTAAACAGGGGAACATTAACTGGAACCAGTCTTCAGAAAGTCTTATCACCTCGACTTTTAGGTTTCTTTAATATTTAGTTGATAGAGATTTGCGTTTTTAGTGTCACCTCTGATTTGCAATTTGAATGGTTTTGTGTAGTTCCACATGGGGGATTCACCATTATCTTAAAAACAATGCTGTACAACAGTCTTGTTTCTCTTAACACCATCTGAAAGCATGTATGTGACCTGTCCCTTACTGTGTCATCTGAGAAGAATACAGAAACTGTGAATATGTAGTATTATGTACTAAATACATATATTATATAAATACTTATGTATAGTGATTATGCCATAATTATATATATACTATATCATATTCCTGTTATGTTCTCCAGTAGCTGTTTTCTTTGCACAAATTTCAGACTTTTAGTGGCAGCATTATGGAGAACAAGTAGGTATCGTGAAATTATGAATTCTTTGAGGGTAGTGTGTTTTAACATGCTAAATAATTAAATTGCTATGCATGTGCAGGCTTGGATGGCTTGCACCAAAGCCAGAAGGGATACTGCCTGTCAGCTTTGATCAAAACTTGCTTTTGTTGCTTATCAAAACTAATCTCTTTGTAGTACTGAAGTTAGTGTTTTTCCTTGTTGAACTACTGTCTAATGAGAAGTACGGTGACATTATACTGATAGCAGAAGTATCTGCCTCTTTGTAGGGACAACGTCTTACCAATGCTTGTACACGCAATGTACTTCCATGTATGCAATCTGTGGAGATCATTTTCATCATGGCTTATCTATGTTTTATTTTTAGACTATTTGTCCTGCTTCTTGCTAGGTCAATTTAAGCATGTTATACTTACTATTGAGAAGCTGTCAGTTCTTTAATAGTTAAGCCATATAAGCTAATATTCACTGGTTTAAATTTTATAGGAGTAGATGTATACTATTTAGCTTTTAAAAAATTGTTACACTAGGATAGTTGTTTTCCATCACTTTAACAGAGGAAAAAATAATTCTTTCTAATCAGAAGTGAAATCTCCAGAAGTGAAATATATTATCAGATTAATTTTTTAACTGGGGAATATGAATGAGAAGATTAAATGTCTAATCCATTCTGTTTCTCTCAGCATTGGCTTGCCTTGTCTGTCTCTAAAGCTTGAGAGACATGCAGTTCTTGGCTACTGGCTGGGCTTGAAGGACATAACAAGTATCTTCAAAAGTTCAAACTTTTTTCTTTTATGACTCAGAGTTACCCAACTAGTGAGGTGAAACTGAGAGGTCTCCATAATTTTACTCAGAATTGAGGGCTGTTTATATGATAGAAGAGAGGACTGCATCAGTTTTCACTATTTTTTTTATTGAAGTGTAGAGCAAGCTCTGCAGGGGGTGGATTTTTGTGGTGTTGCCAGACTGCAAATTTTTCAAGGCACTGACTGAAATCAGATGATTAAACCTTATTCGCAGTAAAAATGGTTTGCAAACAAATGATCTCACTGGTGTTATCTCAAGGTACTTTGATCTGTCTGTGGGAGTCTGAGTCCTGAATGAGCTTGGCATTCTTTTCAATAGCTATAGTGATTCCTGCTTCAGTTGAAGGAGCTTAGTTGCTTATATTGTGACTTCAATGTGGAGACAGTTTACAGTCTGGCATATGGTGTTAACATAAAATTGGCAATAGTTAACCTTAATATGACAACCTGTAAACTGGTAATTCAAAAGCTGCTGCTACAGCCGCTACTATCTCCTTGCAGTAACAGCAGTGCCACTGAAAAAAAGAGTATGCCAACAGGTCATGTTGTAAAACACTGCAGCTCTCCTAAACTGTCCTTACCCATGAGTTGGAGTCCTTTGCTTAAAGTGAGAGACCAAAACAATCCGTTTTCGGTGCCCTAAATACCGACATTAAAAATATGGTATAGTGAACTAATATTATGGTGTTATTTGAGCAACAGAATGTGATTTTCAGCAAGTGTGAGGTGGCTCTGTATAATCAAGAAATTCATACCACATCAGAGGTTAATTGTTCAAGCAAGATCTAGACATAGTTATCTTCCAACAACACATGAATGTCCTTTCATGTGCATGCTTGTTTCTATTTAGCTATTGCAGTTTATAAAGAAAAGAAAGAATACAAAAAAAAGAATAAAATAACTTATTTCCTGCATAAAGAACTTAAGTTCCTGTTACATTCTTTATGCATGGAAATTGCGTGAACAGATTCTTCCTGTTGGGCAGAGCTGTATGAAGAAGGGTCTTCAAAGTCATTTTGCACCATTGGCATTTTTTGTATTTTCCATGCATGTGGTATAAAACTGACTTGACTGAACAGTCATTATGACAGCTTGACATATCTCTTTCCTAAGTTACATACAGCCTATTTTCCAAGTTAGCAATATTTCCATTTAAGGGCTCATTATTCTTACATAAGGAATATATTCAGTCTCAAATGAAGCCATACAAATTCAAGCATGAGATAACATGACTTGCTGTGATCACAGGGGCAAGCATGAGGCACAGCTAGTTTATTTTGAATAGTTAAATTGTCAGTAGCTGGTTATCTTTTACTTTTTTTCCTGTTGGATTGTAGTTAGAGCTGCAGACATTTTGCCTGTGTTCCATACTACTAATGCCGCTGAACACAGGATATCTGACAATACAGAACCATGTTTTCATTTACTTTTTTTATTAGTAATGCATTAAGTTAATTTTGTCCATCTTTTTGGAACACAAGTTGTTATATGTTATGTTTACATGGATAACTGGGCTAATTAACAAAGTTCTTCCTTCAAGGATTTCAAAATTCCTGGCAGAAAACAAAAAAATTGGCTGGAAGAGTCTTAGGTTAAGGGGAAAAAATGTTTTATGTTAATTGTTGGATGTCATGATTGAATGAGTGAGTTGCAGGTGTTTGAAATGTCTTTTGCATCTTACCTGTTTATCTTGATAGTGAACTCTGATGTATTTTTTTCTTTTTTAACATAATTATTGTGCAAATTGAAAATTCACTTGATGTCGTTTTAGTTGAACAGCCTGTAATGGTGTTACAGTGTTAGTTAGTATGGGCCTTCAGATTGTAATTGGATTGATGTGGCATTAGACTTTCTGAGGGATGGAAATTATGGCAGTGTGTATGTAGAGTTTTAGTAACTGATTAGTTTCTTGTTCTCTTAAATGTTTAAAAACAAATATTGACCGTTTCAATTTCTCACAAATGCCATGGTCAGTTCTTTGAGGACTTGTTTATGAGAACTGTTGTTTTTATAACTTCACTCTATCAGCAGTCCTTGAATGGTCTCACCATTCTTTCCCACCAAAGTTGTATTTACAAACTTAGGTTTCATCACCTTCCAAAACACACAAGCATACGCATTTCCACCCTGATACTCTGGAATAAGATGAATCATAATACTAGTAATTCAGTCCTTCCATCTTTCTAGTACTATATAGTCTTGTTGGTTTCCTTCTGCAGCTCTGCTGAAGTTCTTAAAGCGCACTGGCTTTGTTAACAGATGGCTGCTGATGCAGTTACTGCTGACTTGACAGCGTGGTGTAGTGTTATTGTAAGTAGGTCCTTCTTCCAGGCATACTGTATGAATAGTGTAAGATGAAGGAATGAAAGCAGAAGAAATGTGATGGCATATATGTAGTTTTGTAGAAAGAAGAGTCTGAAGCATACAATAAAATAGTCTAATATGACTGTAAAGTCTTTAGGTACTAAATAATTTTCACTACAGCTTTAATAATTTTTCATTCATTCATTTTACCTTTGATTTGTCTCTCAAGTCAGCCAAAGGAGGCGGATACTATTCTAACCAAATTGATGTCAGGCTGCACTCTTGTTCTCTACCTTTGAGAATATTCTTGCTTACCAGCATTTTAAAGTGAAAGCTTTTCATCTGCTTGGATTAAAGAGAAATGTTATTCTGGAAGAGGATATCATGATGTCCCTGAAACACGAGAACGGCTGTACTGGGTCAATCCTCAAATCCACCTAGCTCTGCATCCTGTCTCTGACAGGGGTCAAAAGTCAGTGCTTAAGGAAGAGTAAGAACAGAGTGAGTAAGTGGTAAGCATCTGAGTCCTTGTACAGCAGTCCTGTATGGCTGAGGGCCTCCCTCAACTGGGTGGGGATTTTTAGTTTTAGTCCTTCTCAGTGGATTTTTCTTCCACTGACTTTTTCTTGAAGCAATTCTTCAGTACCCACACCGTCCTTTGGCAAGCTCTAACAGCTTAGCTACATTTTTTGCGAAGAACTACCTTCTTTTCTTTATTTTGAACCTATGTCCAGGTATAAATATTGCTGAAAACAGTTATAACTGCCAGTCTTGCCTAGGCTAACACCAGCCTATGCGTTAGCATGGACTGACACATGGACTTCCTTGTCACTCATCCTTGTACAGCGTAAATGCTTAAGCTCTTTTTTTGTTGTTGTTGATAGTTGCAGCTGTGAAAAATCTTTCTGCTGATACATACTGGTTTTAGGTGGTATTATGAGCTTATTGAAATGAAACTGTGCTTGATACAGAAAGGTTTGGTGGGAAACTAGGACAGGGTGACTGTCAGGACCCAGACTGGACAGACCAGGGAGTTGTGTTTAATTCGAAATTCCCTCGGGCTAAATTAAGGTGAAACGACACCAAACGATCAGTTAAAGATTTTATTCATGACAGAAGCAAACTGAACTGGGGAGGTGTGGTAGTAGGTGGCAGGGTTTCTCACAACAGGAATTGGCATAAGACTACTTCTGTAAACTGTGTAACCATAAACATCAATTCAGGGAATAAGAAGATCCCTCCCGTTGAGTCACGAGGTTCAGAGCAGACCCCCTTGCTTTCCAGACTCCTCCTCAGAGAAGGGTCTAGGGGCGGCTGGATCCACTCTTAGTCTCAGACTTGGTCAACGGTTTATATCTTGAAACAGATGAGGTGTGGGGATTGTGGAAAAGGAAAAGAAAGGAAAGAGGGAAGAAAACAGAGAGAGAAAAAGGAAGAGAAAGATTTCACCGGTCCTGGGTCCAGCGTTGGTTCAGTCAGCTGAGGTGGCCAGTCAGCCGAGGGGTCCAGTCCCGGTGGGCTTGGGCACCCGGGGCTTCAGTTTGTGTCCTTTTATCATCCTTGCCCCTCCTTCGGGTGGGCACCCGAACTCATCAGGTTAATGAACAGTTGGTGAGCCTTTGGGCTTGGGGGTCGTTTGTGGAGTAACTTCTCCTTCCTTGCAGACACTGCCATTGTTTTATCTTTGTATCAGAACAGCTTATCAGAACAGGGAGCTGCTCACCCTCCAGCACGCCCTCCCCCTCCTGTTGCTGATGTCTGAGCTGATAGGCTTTTCACCTTGGCTCCTTGCTGTGCAGGGTTTATCTTTAAGCAGAACTTGCCCCACCACAATGTTTGAGACATTAACTCTTTCAGTCTGTCATGGTGACCTGAAACTAGGATGACTTGATTGTCTTGCCAAATACACATACTTTGATAAGGCCTATCATGCATTGGCCATATGCATGTAGAAACTGACAAGGATTAACATATGGATAGCATGGTGCTTCACTGTGAAAGGTGGTAGTCCTTCTCCCACTTCTAAGAGGAGAGAGGAAAGAATCATGGATTAAAATCTCAGGTGTCAGAGCCGTGATTTAATTACAGCAAATCAGTGAGCAGTTGTATTTATTAATCACCAGTGTGAGGTATCAAACTGTTTATAGCTTATGTTTTGCTATACCTGTATACAATGTATACTCATTAATTTCTTGTTGTCCTTGCCCTTGTCATTTGTAGTGGTCTCGATCCTCTAGAACAATAACTGTCTTAAGAGCTCTGTTATTAGAACAGGTGGTTCAAAAATTGAATTTCATTGCTACTTATTTCTTCCCCTCCTCAGTTATCTCTTTTCCAGGTTAAGGACTTCTGGTCGGTTCAGTTGGACCTTGCAACTATCCCATGCTTTGGATCCTTTTTGCTGCCCCTTTCTGAACCTTTTCTAGCATCTGTAACTTAAGGGAGGGATCAGAACTTCACACAGCATTTGGAAGATGGGCATATCATGGAAATAAAGTAGCAAGTCTTACTCTGACCACTACTAAGTACTGAGCTCGTAATTTCATGGAATTCAAAGATGCCTGGCATAGTATAGTATTATGTATTAACAACATACAAAATTGCTGTTGGCACTATGTTCACACAGCTTATGTATGTATGGAGAAGATGTAATATTCTTGAAGGTAGAAAGTAAGCTTAATATATATGGCATATCTAGGGAGGAATACATGTTGGTGCTGTAATTTTATCCCTGCACATACTTTGAACAGCAAGTTGGAAATAGTGGCCAAAAATAAACAACCCTAAAACAGAATAAGAGCAATCTAGCAGATAAAACCTATTTCCTTATATGCATTTAGGTAAGAGGAAAAATAGAATTATCTCAGTAGCAGAATTTTGACTAGTCCTAGAAAAGGGGGAAGTAAACTTTAGGAAAGCTGCTAAGTAAGCCAGGATTGCTTCCTAGTAAGGATGCCAAATCTTCTTGTTGATGAGTTATAACTACAGTTTTAGCAGATTGGAGTGTGAGGAAAGGACACGTATGCAAAGCTGAAAATGCAGCAAGACTTACTTTCTTAGTAAAACCGTACCCTGTAAGGAAAAAGAACAGAAAAAAATAAAGAAAGTAAAGAGGCTCTTAGAGAATCAGAGAAAGCAACTTGTTTACAGAAAATAGCCTGCTTTTCTTTCCAAGTCCTCCTTGCATGATTAGTACAGTAAAAGTAGATACTTTTAATGTCAGTGTGAAGCTGACCAACTTTAAAAAAAAAAAAAAAAGGAAAGAAAGAAAACACAGGAAAAAAAAAAAAGCCACCTCTCTCAGGTGATAGCTAGATGTAGTCTGTTGATGTCAAGGATTTTCTTCCAGCATCATTGGGTTATGGATCAAGGAGCGTGTGATGGACAACCCCAGAAAGAAGTGAAAAGAAAACTGAAGAGAGTAGTCTTGTGTTCAGTGTTTTTGGGCCAAGATGTCAAAGCAGTTTTTAGGGACCAAATGTTTGTGGTTTTTTCCAGTTTATTTTTGGTCTTAGGCATTAATGTTGCATCATGATTTCATTATTTCCCCTTTTTTCTGTCTATTTCTTTCTTCTGCCCTAAAGTTTTGCACTGCAGTGGGGAGCCTTCACTCCTGTTTCACTGATTTACGGTGAAGGTTCAGCTGCCCTGAGGGGGGAAGTCAGTCTCAGAACTGATTGCACAACATGCTTGTGGCTATATGACCTGTTCTACTGCATTCTGTTTGCTGGTTGGGTTTGACTTCAGTTACCACCTTCTGTGTCTGGACAGTGAGTAAAAGCACCACTGGAAGTTATACAATGCTCTAGAAGTGTAATTCAAGAACCTGTGGTTGGCCAGTGAAGAAGCAAGCTTACTAGGCTAGATCCTGAAATAAAGTGTTCTCTGCTGGGTGAAATGATTGTGAGCAAAATTAAGCGACTAATATGTGGGAAACAAACGATTATGAAAAAAGAAACTGTCATTAAGGAGCTGGGGTTTTTTCTGTATAATAAAATGTAAGTAGAAAAAAATTTTATCATGTATTACTGCTAAGCACATTCCTCTGGGATTTTTTGACTCCTGTTTTGTTTAAACCCCATCTGCCTTGAACTACTCAACAGCATATGCTATAAAATTGTTTTCTTCTGCTTTTACATTATACTTGGTCTAGAATTTTTCCTGTCATTGTCTGTCTGCCTCATTGAGGCTTTTGGTGAGGTGGCAATGGAAACAGCTGAATGGAGTCTTCTGTTTATAGCCTGATAGGGAGCTGGGAGACTTTTGCTAACACCACCCTGATCAAGCACAGAGTTCTATATAATGCTGATGAATGAATGAAGTTTGGGACTCTGTAATTTAAGATTTTAAAGTTTTTGGATTTGTTTTGGTTTTTTTTTACTGTGTCTTAATTTGAAGCTATGTATAATGGAACTTTTTTTTCTCTCTCTTTTTTTTTTTTTTTTTTTCCCTTTTCTGTGATTGCATCTTTGAGTTATTTCATCTTGGACCATGTCTGGGTACCAGAACTAGAAGAAGGGTGTTTGTTCTGCTTTTATTGTCTTTAGTGTTTCCCACTGCTGGCTCTGTGTGACCCAGATGAGAAAGTTGTGTGATTTTCATGCAGAACGAACAAAGTCAGACTGAAGGGGCTGCAAGATCAGTAAACTGAGACAAGTTAAGTAAGAGAAGTCAAGCTGGTAGAGGGATTAGACCTGGGCTTAATTTGACTGCATGGATTGAGAAAGGGTAAATGAAAGAAGAAATCAGAAAAAAAGGCAGGAGAATAAAGCTGGAAAGAAAAGGAATGGAAGGAAGAGGAATGGGACACAGTAGGTTTTGAGACATTGGCACCCTGTTGTAAGTGAATGCTTTCATGCCCAACCTTCAACTGAGGTTGCATATGAGTTAAATTCTTTTCAGAACAGTTGGAGATGGTAGCTGTTTTGAGGCGTGCTCTATTATGTAGCATTTTTCGAGAGAACATTATCTGCTAGCTCTGCTGAAGGAGAAGCTTTAGTTTTGAATAATAATAATAGGAAAAAAACTGACAGTTTAGAGTCACCAAAATCTTTTGCATCAGTCACACTAACATTTGTAATTATCAGACACATTTTTGGCATCTCTTGTTACTTTAATGACAGCATCCTCAATCTTACATTTGGAATTTCATAAAAAACCACTATTTTAATTTTCATTACCTGGTGCAATGAAATTATATATTCTGTCACCAAAATAAACCAAGTAATTGAGGGAATCGAGAGATTATGTTTGGTTTATATGTAACAAGGTGCTTGGCTGTTGTCTTTAAACCTAGCTTACTTTTTAACATGAAATGGTGGAATAGTGCTTCAGAATTAAGGTCTTCCCTCCAACCTTGGGTAAGCAGGCCATCATACCTCTGTGATACTCCCCTTCTTTTCACTGGCCTTGTTCTGTCACCTCAAAACACCTTTCCCTGGGTGTATCTGATGTGTCTAACCTCTGATTTATTCTTATATTTTCAGATACTTTATCTTGAATGTGTATCTTCTCTCTCCCTAAAAGGGAAAAGATAAGGTGTGGAGGCAGGATTAAGGTATCTTTCTTCATTCTTACTATGCCTTAAAGGTGTGTCATCTGTATACATTGTGATATTTCTAGAACAATGGATTTAAAACCCTTTTCTGCAAAGATGGATGCATCTAAGTAATGGTTAACAACAGTATGTGCCTGTTGAGAACAATGGGAGCACTCAGATGTGTGAAGTTACTTGGACATGGAGGATTTCTGGGATTGAGGCCTTGGTCTATAATTACTGTGATGAAATCTCCTTGAAAGCAAGCTGCTGTACAAACCTGCTGTTTACGTATGAGCTGTTCTATGTACTAAATTGGCCATTTTAAGGGGTTCTCAGTCATTGAAAATAAGGCTATTATAAAACTAACTTTAGGCCTTACAACAAGTGTTCGTAATGTTATGTACTCCATAATACCCAAAATACCTAGTTAACTAGAGACAGCATTTCACTAACTACAATTTTGGAATTTGCTGAGCTTCACAACAGAAATAACTGACATACTCTTTTGAATATAAAATTGTCAGACAGTTAAAGTCAGACACTATTTCAGACCAGGTAGAAAAAGAGTAATTTGGAAAGATTAAAGTGTATAGACTTCTAGATATTAAAAAAAAAAAAAAGACTGGCTTAACTAGGTCATGTTAGCATACATAGTATCTGTCTCTTTTGCTTACAAAAAAACCCCCCACCTTTCATGGTATTGTAGGAAAGGGAATACACACAGTGGTAGTGGGTATGAACAATGGAAACACAAGCTGCTGGTAACTGAGAAGGGAGAATGACTGTTCTGCTTTTTAAGGCAGACAAAGAACTGTATTTGGCAGCCTGTCTATAAGCAGTGACTTTGGAAGAACTGTTGCAACGTAATATTAGGGGGTCTCTTGAAATTTTATGTAGCAAATATGAAGTTGTATGTGTTTTACACTGCAGACTTCTTGTCATTATTTTCCCTCATATCTAAAGTTTATCAGATATGCCCTCCAACTAGTTATACCCTTTATCTTTTCCAGCTTGGACTGAATTTCAGACTTGTATAGAAATTTTGCACGTGTCTTAGTCCAGTGAACAAGTTTAGTCCAACAAGTTAGCCATTTCTGTGCTGTGACCAATTTTTATTATCAGTTCTAAGACATTCCAGGCCTTTGGTAACTACATCAAACTCTTAAACTAAGCGGTGATCTTCCAGACTGTGTTAATACAAGTCCTTTATATCCTTTATTTCATGTTCTCTCAAATACAGAGTTGAATTTATAGTGTTGTCTTCTATAATCGACATACAATAAATGCATTAACAGTTTATTCTGCTGTGAATGATTTTTTAGAGCCTTACAGTAAGATTACAGACTCTTTCCAGGTGCTGTTGAGATAAGGAGTTGAGAGTGCTCAGGGTTTTCTGTTGTATGTCTCCTTAAATCAAGGTAATGTAGATAATTTGAAGTTTAGAGGTGTTTAGGGTTTTTTTTTTTTTTTCCACAGGCAAAAAATAAATGGTGACAATGTATAATGGCTCTGAAAGTCACACCACTTTCAGGTATTCAAGATCTTAAAGATTGAGTTGCTCTTGTTGAAAAGATGATTGTAGGAGGCCACTCTTCAGAAAGCATTTCCTTGTATAGATGACAGCAAATGGAGATGTCTGTTTAACTCAGTAGAAGACACCAGTATTTTAGAACTGCGTATCTGTGGCTCAAGGTTTCCCTTTGTCTTGGAGCTAAGATAGTCTTTAAGGTTTTGAAATACATTTTGCTCTATGCTCATACTTTTTTTTTTTTCCTTTATTCTCACTTGTTTTTCCATCCATAGAGATACCAGCATTTTCTCAACGTTTGTATTGGAGCCATATTTTTAAGATTTAATATATTGACAGGTCTGTGAAGTAAATTTAATATTTCTTTAAGTCCTTCTCTGTGCTCAAAAATATCATTTACAGTACACAGCCTGTAACATTGGTATTGGCTTATAAAAGAAGTAACTTCCTTGAGAACAAACTTGGAAAATTATTTAAGAAACTAATGTGTTTGAAAACTGAAATAGTTGTCTGTCTGTCACACTTAGAGGTGAAAAAGCGTACATAATGAAATTAATTCCTTCCCTTGTGTCCTGTGTGAATGAAACTGAAGCTGGGCCCTTGGTGCTGCAGGCATGCGGTATTCTCAACTTGCTAAGCATGAATAGTCTCGGTAATTTCACTGGGACCCCTCAGTTATGGAAATCGTGTGTTTGTGTGTATACACACATATGTACAAGATTTATTAAAGTGTTACGCTGAGGCAGTGTGTCTAATGACTTGCATATCCATCTTCAGCTCTTGAGAGCATTTTTTTTTTACTTTTGTGCAGTTTGACAAAAATGAATCTCTGCAACTTAAGTGATAGCGTAGTTAATGTATGACCCATTTTACTGAAGCGGAACACTTAAAACAACTGAGAATAATAGATCAGGGAACAATAATTGTATATTACCTGCTGGAGGGGAACAAAATGAAAAACAATATGCACATCTTACACATTTTGTTACAACTGAACTAACTATGGAAATCTCATGTAAAATGGTTTTCTTATCAGTAATTGTAAGATAGGACCAGTACAAGATCATACAGTAAACAAATTAATGTACGGATACAATATATAATAACATCCGTTTCAGATGCAAGCAATTATGTAGTCAGTTTAAGATTTCCTGTCTCTAGATACTGGTTATTTGAAGTGCTTGGGTTTTGCCAAAGCTGTAACAGTCACTGTTTGATGATGTATCACATGAACGCTTTGGTTAGCATTCATGTGGGTTGTTGCCTATTTTGAGTCTGTGACTTTTAAGGGCCTCGGAGCATTTTGTCAAGCGTAGAGTAATGCAAGCTTAAGTATGGACTTGTGTTTATTATGTTTGCTCCCCCCCCGCCCTCAGTATTTTAATATGAGTATGGATGTTGTGCAGTTGTAATACCAGAATAATCATCACCAAAAAAAATGGAGGCACCTGACCATTTTAGCTAGGTATGTGATTAAATCCTTGCTTCAATGTTTTTGATTACATATGTTCAAATCTGACATTCACTGCTGTAGAATTGAAAGTTCTACAGCCTGCATGGGGTGGGTTGGGGGGGTGGCCGTGGAAGCGGGGTAAGCTAGCCCCGTGGAGCGGAGCGGTTGGCTTTTAGCAGGTTACATTGTTCTTCCTCGGTGGTAATACTTTTGCTGTTTGAAGAGAGTAAATACAATTACCGGGAGACAGGCTCCCCCCCCCCCCCCCCGCAGCGGTAAGACACCAATTGTCCCTTCCAAACAAAATGCGATTATAACTGTTTAAAAACTCTGGGCTGGCGTGGCTCCAGAAAGGCGAACAAAGCAAGTGCCGCTGTCTTTGCCTTTTTAACCGAGCCGCTCAACCCGCCGCTCACTTGTTGACAGGGCTGGCGGTTCCGGCAGCTTCGCGTGCGCGAGTGAGCTGCCGCCGCCGCCGGCTGTGCGTTCGCCGGTCCCCGCCACCCTTCCCGGGGCAGGGAAGCCCTAGGACGGGGCGGGGGGCAAAACCCTGGCCGCCCGGTCGTGTGTACTCCCCCCCGCCGGTTGCCGGCGGGCTCTTTTCTTCTTCTTTCTCCTTCCTGTCAGCAGTCAGCTACGTGGCTTCGTTTTCCTGTGTAGATGAAACGACGCGCAAGGGCGAGCGCTGCCGCCCGGGGCGGGGCGGGAAGCACAGGTAGCGGGGCCGGGGCCGCGGCCGCCCCGCGGGGCCGCGCCCGCCGCCCGCCCAGCCACTGGCGGCGGCTGCGGCCGCCCCGCGCTGACATCAGCGGCGGGGCAGAGCCCGGCTCCTGCGCCAAGGCGGCGGCGGCGGCGGCGCGCAGGCCAGATCCCGGTCAAACATGGCAGCGTCCCCCGCGGCCGCCCTTGCGTAAGAAATGCCGCGGCCCTCCTGAGCCGGCAGACGGGCTTCGGGTTCGTCACATCCATGGATGTCTCTTCGGATCCGTATCTGCCCTACGATGGCGGGGGAGGAGACGGCATTCCGCTCAGGGAGTTGCATAAACGAGGTATGCCGAATTCACGTTTGAGTTACTCGTTTGCATATCTGGATGTGTGAGACAGCCGTTCAGGTTCGAAGTAGAGGTGTAAAGGCCTGTGAAGTATCGCATTGCTTTGTTTTGCCAGCCTGACGCCTTTTGTAGGAGGAGAATTCAGTTCTGGCTGGTTCCTGTGCTGTCAGTGATTGTTTTCTCTGTGGGCAGATTAGTCCTGCTTCACATCTCATCGGCTTGTGACTCCATCTTCGATATGTGGCAGGCAGTCTTTCCTTTCTCGCTCTCTCTTTTTTTAAATCGATAAAACCATCTCGTGCACAAAAAAACCCCAAATTGCGGTTGTGACTGACCACGACCAAACTGGCAAGAGTTTATTAAATACGCTATTTTCATGCCTTTCGCTAACTTGAATAGGAACAGCGTTTGTCTAGCTTTGAAGTTTCCGTACTTGCTTTTAGACTTGACTCTTTGTTAACGTCTTTGATATGTGAAGGGAAAGCTCTACAATTGTAATGTCAGTTAAGCCAATATTGATGAGCTATTAAGAAATTGGAGCTTTGTGGTAGGTTCTTTACGCTGTTGCTTCCAAGGAAGCAGATTTAAAAATGTGTGTTATCCATGTTCAGGGAAAAAATCCTCTTTTGAGCTTGCCTTTTGTTTCTTACTGCAAACTTAAAGCAGAATACATTCTATAAAGATTTGGTTTTGTACTGAGAGAGGTTGTAGTAGGAATAAATTAAAGCTAGGCCTTCAAATTCTGAGGATATAAGTTTTTTTTTTCTTGGTTGGATTTGGTGGTTACACGTTGGTGTTTAAAAACAGTAAATTTGGTAAATTTTCACTTTAGTGTTGTTTAAATTGGCTAATCTAAAATCAGGAAGTTATCAACACTTATGGCTGGTGATGGCATTAGAGAGGTGGTAGGCTGAGAATAAAGGTATGATTTACATAAGATTAAATTTTTTTCTCTCCATGTTAATTTATTGTATCACCTTTCCTTGTAAAGTCTTATTTTGTTAAATAAACTAGGTCACTTTTTTATTTTCATTTAACATTTTAATATGTGTTTTAGTAGTTTACATAAAAGGTTATTTGTTGTCTTTTTATGATTCTTAGAGTGTTTTTCAGCATGTGTTAATATCAACAAGTTCCAATATGGCTTACTTTAAGACAAGCAAATTTTGCTCTGCCCAGATCATTGTTATATAGCAAGTGCTGGATAGTTCTCTAAGTCAGATTTTAGAATCGCTTCTGAGAAATCGAGGATGGTATTTTCTTAGAACATTTGCATTTGTGTGAATTGGAGGTCTTCTCAATGTATATGAATACCTGAAGGGAAGGTGCAAAGAAGGCAGAGCCAGGCTTTTTTCAGTGGTGCCCAGGGACAGGACCAGAGGCAGTGGGCACAAACCGGAACATAGGAGGTTTGCTCTGGATATCAGGAAGCAGTTTTTTACTGTGAGCGTGACTGAGCACTGAAACAGGTTGCCCAGAGAGGTTGTGAAATCTCCTTCCTTGGAGATACTCAAAAGCTGTCTGGACACGGTCCTGGGAAACCAGCTGTAGGTGGCCCTGCTTGAGCAGGGTTGTTGGACCAGAGGTCCCTTCCAACCTCAACCATTCTGTGAGTTTAGATTTGTAGATAGATTTAAAGATGAAAACTGCAAAACAGCCCTAATATTACACTTTCACAGCTGTGTTTTCCTGGAAATTACCAGATTTTAGTTGATTTTACAGTACAAAAGGTAGATATTTGCAGTGCAAAATGGTGTCTGGCACATTGGAGTGTTGCTATTAAACATACAGTTTACAAATACTGTAATGAAAACAGTCGAGGGTTCAACTAGGTGTTCCCATTATGGTGACACCACTAGGAGCCACCAAGAGAATTCCCAGTTGTGACTTGTCCCTTTTTGCAGTTTCATTGAATTCTGTTAGGGCTTCTACTTCCTATATTCTAATACTGTATTTCAGAACCAGTGTTACTGGTGCTTCTTGGGTTTGTGTAGTGGGTTTACTTTAAAAAAAAAACAAAACAACAACAAAACCCCAACAGTGTTACCATAATCTCTTGCAAATCTTAATTTGTCAAGTGCATATGACTCATAAGAAAATTGAGTCTCCGGACCAGTTTGTTCCATAGATTTCATCAAAATTTGTGGGTATTTCCAGCCGGTTTACAATACCACAGCAATTTGTTACTGTCATCTAGCTATCAAAACAGACAAACCCAGAAATTTAAAGTAAATTCCTGACATTTCTTAATTATCCGTGAGTCTAGAAAAGGATACTACCGAGACTTTTTTTGCCTCCCATGCAGATTTCAGAGCATTGTAATAACAAGCTAAGAGAAAATGGATAAAGATATTTTGAGAAAACAGGCTTAATTGTTAAAGCCTGTGGAATTTTTTCCCTTATTCACGTATTGACAGCTCCTCTGTCCTGCAGAGTAATGTTCACGTCATGCAAAACTGCTTTGTAACATCAAAGCATTTGTTGCACTAATTGACTGCAGTGGCTCACCCAAAGTGGCTGTACCTCAGCAATGATGAAATGACTGTTTAAATCATTAGGGGGCTTTGAGGTTTAATTAACGGCCTTCACTAATGTTCAATGAGATGAAATACAAAGTATTGTAATACATTATTACTAAAAGCCGGACCCGTTGGTCTTTATTAAGAAGATGTTTTTGTTTTTTTTTTTTTCAGTGCAAATATGCTGCAAAACATGGATTGGAAAGGTTTAAAATATGTATTTATTAATTGTGTTTATCTTTGAATGTTGATTACTCATCATTCTCTCTTCAAAAAAAATACAGATATTATTGAATACTTCTTATCAGGACTTCCTTTAACTTGCTCTGTTCTGAGACTTCTCTTTATGTGGTACTAAATTCATCATTCCAGACCTCCTTATCCTCCCTGATAGACTAAAACAAAACCGCAGGAACACAGTTCGCTTCCACTCTCTTCTCTGGTAACTAAAAGAGTTAAACGTACTGCTTCTCTCTTCAGAAAGGGTTTTAAAGTCCCGGCTTAGTATTGCATATATCATAAGTAACTGACATGTACACTTTTTCTTAAGAATTTTTTATGTAATAAACCATATGCTGGAATATATGTTGTGTAAATCAATTATTTGTGTTGCTCAGTTCTTTGCCCTTGGATTTATTTTTGCATCATTTTTGCTAGCTGGACCCTTTTGAAAGTTCCAAATTACTGGTATCTTGCTTGTCTTCCAGCCATTCACAGACACACTCACACTCTTTAATTCCCCTTCCCACCTTTTTTTACTAAATAAGCATCCATTTTACCATTCTTTAAAGATTTGACATCTGAGCAATAGTGGTACATGTATAGTGGCCAGGCTACCAGTAGCAAAAGTTGAGCTTCAGCGAACGTGAGGGTTGTTAACTCCTTTTTATTTGTTACATGTACATAAGCACATCTTAGATTTTAGATTTTGGGAGTCCTCAAGCAAAATTAGTGAAATGCTGTTGTTCCACTAATAATCTGCAATTGAGTCAGTAGGCAGGAGATGTGAAAATTATGTATATAAAGAGCATGCCAAATTTACCAATGACTTAGTTTTAGTGAACCTAATTTTTTTTGAGCGACAAAATAACTCACAATTTCATTTATTGTGCACCAGTCACCACTGCATGTAGGTGCAACTCCTATTGCTTAGACTCTACGATTAACAGTAACACTGGGGAGACCTCTCTGCCCCCTCCCCCAGCTTCACCTGTTATCATAAGCTGTGGGGCAGAGGATATTTAATAATATCCTAGGAAGAGTTTGAGTCAGATGCATACTGAGCCAGTTCAGATCCTCTAAGTGGTAAAAGCTATACTTTGTATTTTAGGCTGCATTTCTGCTTATGGGCCTCTTATGTTTAAGAATTAGTAATAAATCAAAAGCCATTAGAGACTGAAATTCTCAGTGTGGCTTTTGAAGTAAATGGGTGTGAAAGTTGTGTACACATGCTCAGAGTTAGAGTTTGACCCTGAAATTTTATTAGTAGCAGAGAAAGAGTAATAAAATTAATTTTTACACTAATTACAGGTTCATGACAGAAGATGTGATCACGATGATTATAGTTGTCTAACATTGAATGCTTTGAGAATAAGCATTACTTGGAGAAACTCAGCATGGTTACAGCACTGAGTTTCTGCTGCACTTGTTTTAAGGTTCCTAGTAGGGGATAAGGACTTTCAATTATGAGTTTAGCGTATTTGACTTTGGTGATTAACAGAAAGTACCATGAGATGTAACTACAGTTCTTTGTAGGTAGTTGCAGGTTATCTGTGTGCCTGTGCTGTATGACTGGTCAGTTTCTCTATTAGGCATGCATTTCTCAATTTTGGAAGTCATTTTGAGATGTACTGTTATCTGAAAGAAAGCTAATGAACAGACCGAGATTATGGCCTCCTTGGGCCTGGACATGGCCTCGTTGGGACAATCATATTAGCAGAATTAGTATTTTCGTTGCATCCTGCCTTTGCTTTCCAAAACAACATATAAGTAAGCTCTTACGTACATGCAGCAGCAGTGCTTAGAAATCTGATTATCTAAATTTCTGTTGTTCTGACTCATTGCCTTGGCCATTGTTACGTGATAGATTACTTCCCTTTTCTAACATTTGCTTTATCTAACTTTATATATCTTTATACCTTTTATTTTTCTGATCTCCTTCTTGCACTGTTCATCTTATATTTAAGTTATAAAGTTAATAGTGTGGGGATCACCATAAGTGTTCACTTGCATATCTGAAGTCCGTATTCATTATAGGCTTAAATAAATAAATATAGTCCATTCTGCCTTTAAGACTACAAGAAAAGAAATCTGTAATAATAAAGCCATTTTTTCTGCAGCATCATAGAAACAGAAGTGTTTCTTCCACCTAAAGTAAAAAGTCAAAGCTATTTATGTTCTTTTTTTAATTATGCTGTACACATTGAGCAATACTTGACCTCTGCTTTGCTGCCTTCTCAGATTCCTGTGAATTTGCAGTGGATGCAAGTCTTCAAAAGTCTTGGTTTAACTCTGAGGTGCTACTATTCAACTTTTGGTTTACTCCTACTTTTTAAAAGGTTATTTTTAAACACAGATTTTTTTTTTTTTTTTTTTTTTTTGGCAGAAGAAATGGAGAGGAGGGGATTACCACTCAGTACTTTGGTAAAGCATTTTATTTCTTTTCCCTGTTCTTCAAAGCTTGTTCTGAGTCTTCCTGTTTCCCACCTATCAGATTTTTTCCAGCTGATTTTTTTTTTTTGTTTGTGTATATATAGTTTTGTCATTTTTGCATGCATTTTGATTGCAATGCAGAGACCAATTTGTGCTTGTAAGCATTTGATGCAGTTTAGAAGAGCCAACTGAAGAGACAGGCTGAAAATTTATAGTAACACACAAAGGGTAACATGTTACTTGATTAGAAAGACTTTAAAATCATTAATCATCAACAGTAGCAAATGATAGCACTCTGGCATGGCATGCTGTTCTTCTGATTCTGAAATTTTAAAATTACTTCTAGCCAGGAAAAGACAATAGTGCTTAATGACTCTTCTTGAGTGGTTACAGACAAATTTAAATAAACTGACGATTGTTTCTTGTCTTTTTTTTTAATTGAAAGCCTCGTACTTTGAGGTCTGAATATGGAAACAGAAAGAAGCTGAGGCACTGACACATACCTTGTGTATACAAATCTTCTTTGTTACAAGTGTAAATGATCCTTCTGGTGTGCATTGCACTGGGGGTGCTTCCCTGCCTCCATTCCCCTTGCCGCCTAGTACTCAAGGACACACGGGTGAAGTGTGTATTAGTACACACTTGGATTAGTATCTGGCCTCTGGAAAGGTACAGCCCCTGCTGATTTTAACACTCAGCAGGTTTCGATGGTCACGTCAGAGAGCGCTTATTTCAGCCTTTGCTGTAAACTGATTAGCTTCATTTTCACTCTGAGGTGCGTTTATTCCCCCGCCCCTCCTTTCACTCTGCTTGGAGTAGCACAAATGGAACACGTTGCACTGCTGTTAGCCAGAAGGACAGCTGCTGAGGGGAATATTGTGTAGTTGTGCACAGCCTAGAAAAAGGGATGTGTGAGCAGCAGCAAACTAGTGTATTCTTGCTGTAAGAGTTAGCAGTTACATAGCTTGTAGAGAAATACCTTTGAGAAACTGAGTCCTATTATTGCTCTGCCATTGACTCCAATATTGACGTTGTTTATCTGTTGTTGTATTCACAACTCTGAGATGTTTCTAAACATAGCCACCTCTGGGAGTTTTGAGCTCTGTGAAATGGATATTACTGTATAGTGTCAGGATATTAATATTTATATAGAAGTTTTGAATTGTTTCCAGCAGAAGGATGTAATTAAAATCTAACAAGACCCAAGGGTGCATTTATATATTTTGGTATAACTAGTCTGACAGTTTGTTGCTGTGGAAGTGGGTGAACTTGCTTGCTGTTCCCCATCTCCTCTCTCAGTTCTTGCTCTTGCACTGGCTCTGTTTCTTGTCTGACAGCACAGAAGCTTGATTCCAGTTCTGTATAATGGCAGAATTATTTTTTTTTTTGTTAGTTTTGTCTGCTTAGTTGGATTAGCACGTTTGCTTGGTTTACTGTGCAGTCACATCCACAGGTGTCAGAGCTGATCTGAGGGTGAGAGTGGGAGCGTGTGACCAAGAATGGGAGGGAGAAATAGGGGGAGCAAGATCTCCTATTTGAGTGGCAGCAGTCTGTTAGATCAGCTTAGCCTTGTTGTGTAGTTATGTCCTGAGATATGTCTCATTTCATAAAATGGAGCTAGCTGATACATGCTCAGTTTGGGACAGAGCAGTGCATTCAAAAGACATATATCATATGCTGTAGAGCATATAGAAGGGGTCTTCAACTTCATCATAAAATTGTGGTCCCTTGTTAATTCTGCTAGCCACCCTCTTGAGCCTGTTCATGTCTCAGTTCTGTACGTTATCCTCTATGGAGGCTGTAGTTGTGTGGATTTATTCTCTAGGTAATACTGGGTAATTGTTCAGATAATCACATGGTGGAGAATCACATAAAAATCTATCGTGCACTGTTTGATTAGCCAGGTTGCAGCATTTGTCTTAAACCTTGATGTTCCTGTTATTTTTATGAGAAAAGAAGGAACACTGCACACAAGGAAAGAGTCGGGAAGGATTGTTGAACAGCTATGCAGGAATCGGGAGCATCAAGTATGTTGCAAAACCCCTTTCTTGTGTGAAACTGTATTTAGATAACTGTGAAGCACTAGTTCCCTTGTTTCTTTAACTCAAGGTGTTTTAAGTGTACTTTCGGTGGGATTTTTAAATCATAGAGTGTGGAAACTGGAACCCACTGCCTCCCTGGAAGAGGACCCAGGTCCACTGGCTCTTCATTTCTTTATACCAGAGACCAGGATAGCAGGACCCTGAAGATCTTTATGATCTGCTGGGTTTCTTCATTGGGGACTTGTTCCGAGAGGTCTGTGAAGCGAAAAATGCAACAGCATATGAGTGTTGGCAACTCATGTTTAGATTTGTTAGCGTTTTAAAATGTTTTATCGTGAAAATTTTTGAACTGTACGATAGAGAATAGTCAGTGATGGTCTGCTTGCATTTTAAAGGTATGAGTCCTTGCAGACGTGATCTTTTTCTTTTTAAATGAATTAGCTAAAAACTTACCAGGTATTTTTCTTTAAAAAACCACAACTTTTATCAGCTGTGTGTTGCCCAGGGTTGCTTTCAAATCTGAAAGAAATCTACTGAGTTGCAAAAGGACAAGGGAGTATGGGATCACTACTACAGGAGATGAGGCAGCCTTTGAAAATGCTGTGCATGGCACCTGAAAAATGCTGTGTGTAATTACATAAATCAGCTTTTTGCCATGGTTATCATAGTTCCAACATGAATCAAGATTGAAGACTGCTTGTATAAGGCATATATATAGAATATGAAAGAAGAGAGATTCCTTGCCTCAAGGGGGACGTAAAGCAAGGAGGAATCTGTAATGTTTAAAACAACTTGTGTGAGTATAGGAAAATATTAGTTCTGTAATTTCTTTGTTCATGCTTTATGTCAGGAGGGACTACCTAAGCAAAGCAGGAGGTTGGATCAGTGTTGGGGGCTACAGCCATTCAGTATAACTTCATGTGCAGAGCGAAATGAAGGAGAGCAATATGGTAAGGACTGCTTTTTCTATCAGGCATAGTGTCCTCTCAAGCAATTTTGGATTGTATTTTTTTCATTCTCATTTAAAAAAAAAAGGAACAAACAAAACCCCCACTTTTTCAGAGGTGAGAGCTTTTTTTGGTGTTGGAATTTACGTCTCTTATTCCAGTTTTGTCCATGTAGCATTTTTGTTTGTTTTTGCTGTACCTCATTCTTTGGTGTCCCAAAGTACAGTGTTTTACTGTTAACCTTAATGCTTATTACAGGTTTTTTCTTTCAACATGATGCAATATTCTTTATTAGATTTTTGTTGGGTTTTTTTTCTGAACAACTTCACTGGAAGCAGTTCTTCAGCACTACCAGAGCTGATTGCTGAGAAAGGGTCGTGCTGAAGGCTTGAAATTACATGCATGGAAGGATAACGAAAGTCAGCTGCCTTCCTAGAAGGTAGTTCAGGCAAGACCTACAGTGACTGAATCAACTAAAAGAGACAATCTCCTTTCTCTGAAGAAGCATGTTGCTTTTATTGTCTAGAAGCTTACTGTCTGCAAGCTTGCAGTCTGTGATTGCAGCAGCTTGCTAGTTTTATGTTGAGAATACAGGATTGTTAAAGATGCTGTTGGAGAAGAGTGTGCTAATAAAGGCATGCCGGCTACCTTAGTTTTGCAAAGTATGGAAGGATTGTGTTGAATTTGCTTTGTAAGGATTCCTGTGAGCTGTATTGAGCCTCTGAGAGGATAAGTATATTACTATTTGCCTTCCTGTAGTAACATAGGTTAGTTTGGAATAACAGTAATAATAAAAGTTCTGCCTGCTACTTTTACCATCTGCTTCCCAGTCTAATAAAGCCTTAAGCAAACTCATATGTAACAAAAAGAAGGCTTTACTTTCTTTACAGCTGCAGAATGGCTCGGGTGTGTGCATATGGAAAATGGAGGTGTTCTCTTATTGTATCTAGAGGCTGTGCCTATGTACCTTGTGTGTTAAGTGCTTGTTTTTAAGACGAAGGCTGCTTGAATTTTGGTGAAAAGCACTTGCATTGAGTTGTAGCCTGAGAAAGAGTCTTGAAACTTGAGGATGGTAGAGAAGGGGAAGGAAGGGAGGGGAAATACTTTCTGAATATTGGGAACATCAGAAGGCTACATTTGCTAAATGCTACGATTTATCAGGGCAATGATGATTTCCTGGTCGGAGGTTAGAATCTTGTGATGAAAAATCTATATTATGGTAAGGATTTTAACAAAAACTATTGAGTTGAAAATAAATTTAGTAACACTTTGATGAAACTGGCAGTAAATTATGAGAATTTCCATGTGTTTATGCTGATGAAAATCATTATCATCATAGCTGGAAGGAGCATCTTACTGTGTGAAATGCTAGAGAAGGAGAGGAAGAAAGGGAAGTGGAAGTTTGGGAAAGTGTTGAGTATTAGTAAAGGTATATTTCTCTAAATTCTCCTTTAGAACAGCTATATGCTATATAGATCATAATACTAGCTGGAGCATGTCCTCTCCCACTGCTGTCACACTTATGTATCTTAGATACAGAGCATCAGATTTTGTACAGTTGTCCTCTTCGTGGTCCTCTATAGGGCAGCCTTTCTACCACACACTAACGCAGGGTATCACTGCTGCCTGTTTCTCACTTGGTACAAGATTATAGCTATTCAGCTGTATCAGGCATTCACAGCAGCTCTGTATTCAACAAAACCACATCTTCAGCTTCAGGTCTTGTTCTGTGTCTCCTCCCCATCATACAATAATCATTTATATTCCAGTATTTGGTGTGCCAGCAAATGCTGGCAAAGCAGGAACCTGACATGGTTTCAGTGGGATTTTTACTGTATCCAGGCAATGACCATTCTTTGTAGTCTGCTCCAAGTTCTGCATAGGGTCTGGTGCAGTGAGTATGGTACCATTCCTGATGGTTTCCCTGGAGAGAATTCCAATTCAGCACCTTGTGATACACATAAAATCATCTGTTACTGTTTGTGATACATTTATAACTCTCAACTCTCCTTTGCCTTGTGTGGCATAGGATTGCATGCTCTTTATAGCTTGATACTGCTTCATATATAAGAGGGCATAAAACCAACTCCTCCGTGGCAAAGGCAAGCTTTTGTCCTACCATGATCACTCAGGTTCAGGAGACTGCTTGATAACATTGTAACTTTGTAAGAAATTAATAGTTAAACTGTGGCTGAATATAATTTATGTCCCCTTGCTTTGCAAAGGAGGTTAATTTCATGTAAAAAAAAAACCATTTTCATAATGTATTCTGTTACTCTCTTAATTTTGAGAGCTAAACTAATCATTACAGTGTGAATTTTGTTATTAGATCGGCTTGCCCTTTCAGCTAGCCAGAGATGTATCTTAGTCTTCCTTTCTAGTTAGGAGAATTGGAAACAGCAAGAGAATTGAATCCCTTATCCTAAAGCAAGGTTTTCACAATTACCTTTATTAGCAAATCTGATTTAATTTGTTGTTGTTAGCTTTTTATTAATGGAAGCATAGGTAATGCTTCTTTACATCTGCTTTAAGAGAGACTTAGCAGCAGCTTTGAGAAGAGATTTACAGGGCTTAGCTATGGTGAATAGATGAGGGAGAATTTAATATGGCATAGACTGGGGAAAAAAACAGTATTAGGAAAGATGGCAGCCAGGCTAGCATGAGAGAATGGTATTGGCATTGTTGGGTTGTTGTTTCCTGCATTTGCATTCTCTTCTTTTTCTTTAAGATTTAAAAAAAAAAAAAAAAATTTATAGACTTTTAAGCTTTTCTATATGTAATGTGTATATATAATGAATAGTAGTTTTTGTGTCTTGAAAATGTTAGATTGCATTTTGTCTTAATAGGATTTTTGTATTATTTTCTTGTGTGTTGTCTTTCACCACTAAGATGTCCAAATAAATGCTGCGTTATATAGCAGGCATAAACGAGACCTCTCAAGCAATAGATGGCTGAGGCACACCTTTGGGTCTGAGTATAATGCCAGGTGTTACACTGCTTCTGCTAGATCTCAGACTTCACATATTTAAGGGGAAAAGGCACATTTTACCTATGTATAAATCTAATTGTCAGTTATTGGGGAGTGCTGGGGCTGGTGAACTTGGCATTTGTGGCATTTGGAAGTTTACAGGTAGGCCCTTTGAAGACTTTTTTTTTTTTTTTTTTGTAAGTTGGAAACTTCTGCTGATAACACCAAGAAGCTGAGCTTACAATTAAAACCAAAAAAACCTCAAAAACCCAAACAAACAAGAAAACCCCATGCAGAAAACACACCACCTGCCTAACCATCCCAGTGTCAGTCTGGTGAAATGAGTTCTAGTGCCTGTCTGAACTGATGTAGGCCCAAGTTGGCCAAGACTTCTGTCTTTAATAATAGAGATTATTGTGCTATGCCATATACTGTTGGCCAGATTATTTTGTTCTTAGTCAAAAAAGTGAGAGTAATCACTCTTTAAATCATTGTCTATATTCACCTCATTATAAATGTTCCCTTTATAGCAATTACTGTTGCAGAAGCAGTTTGTGTTGGGTGGGCAAATGGTGGCCATGCTATATTTAGGCAACCATACAGCAGAAAATTATACTTGGGGTCTGTGAATATACCGCAGGAACTCAAAAAAGCCAAGATATTGCAAAATTGATGACATTTGAAAGCTCAAAACAATAAAACTTTTGTGATCACTTGTGAAGAGGGAAAAATTCTCAGGACTCCTCTTGCTCTTCTTATTCTTATCACTGAAAGAAATACTGGGATGTTGTGCAAGCTGCTTGTGAAGGAACCAGCTAGTGATGACAAATTAGTAGAAGACATTTTCTTTATACAGTATTTCCAACTTTTCATGACTGAGGTCTGTTTTGTGGGTTACCTGAAATAAATAAAATTAAAAAAAAAAAAAGTATTCGTGTGGCTTTCTGTTACTTTTTAGCTGCAATGATAATCTGTTGATAATGTCTTTTGAGTTTGGTTTAGACATGTAGGAGAGATTGGTAATCAATGGTAGATATATTTAAAAATAACTGGCAACCTATGGGAGTGCTGTGAACTTTATATCTAATAATCTGGTTTTATTTTCTTACAGTCAGATTTTCCTCTAGTAGCTCATAAACTGAAATAAACTTGAAGGTAAATGTGTGTCGAAGCTGCTCATTTTTTCTACTTTGTTCTACTGAAGTTTCTCTGGAGTCTGCACACAAAACAATGACAGTTTGACTAGTACATTCATATTTAACCAATGGAAATACAAAGTCACTAACGTGCAAATTTAACCTACAGATGAGTGACAGACAAAAATAGTGACGTGCAACATTGAGAGACCTAAATGAATGCGTATTATGGGAAGTCTCTTAATTACTTGTTCCAAAATTTTATATGCCATAGTGTTACGAACATTCTAATACTTTGTTTATTTGCAGAATTAATTCATTCCTGTCTTTCCTCTGCCATAGGAACTCATTATACAATGACAAATGGAGGAAGTATCAACAGTTCGACACATTTACTGGATCTTCTGGATGAACCAATTCCTGGAGTAGGAACGTATGATGACTTCCACACCATTGACTGGGTTCGAGAGAAGTGCAAAGACAGAGAAAGACATAGACGGGTACTTGAGATAAATAACAATACTTGGAAAATATTTTCTTGTTGGATGTTGGAATTAAGGTCTGATCTAGTAACACATACAAATATGTGCATACTTTAAATTTGTAAGTAGTTACATCAGCTAGAACTACTTGAGTGCTATTAAAAAAGCACCATTTCATGGATGCCTGCAGTCCTGCAACAGTATTACAACTTGGAAAGGCAACAGTAATTTAATGGGGTGGGAATAGTTCCCTGACACCCAAATGACATTTTTACAGTACTGCTTTTTTTGCATGCTAGTAGATTTAAGGCTATTTTCCAGTGTAGATATATTTGTAATAGTACAATAGTGCTTATGGTGGTACTTGTACAGAAAAGTGAGCACTGATGTATATTGCTTTTATACTGACACAAGTGTATCTGTGCTACTGCTATGTAGTGCTGCGGTTGTTTGGATTATGGAAAGTGAAAATTCTTGTATCTAAACCACTTACATCAGTGTATATATGCTTAACAAAAAAGTAGTCTCAGTATGTGTGGTAAATGTCCTTTCCACTCTCCCATCACAGAACTTGCTTTTTTCCTCTTCTCTGTTGATTTCTTCAGAAGATCTTCAAAGTTCAGGCTATTCATCTTTATCCCTGTGCTCTGCAACCAGTTCTTTCATGAAGCAGGCTCAAGTTGTATTAGTAACATGCTAGATACTGTCATTCATGCAGTAGACTTGTTTAATAGCATTTTGGGAGGAAATACGCTATTATAGAGCCTTATTGCCATACTTTTGGGTTGCTTACATTAATTAATTTTAAAAACGGAACAGATTTGGAGATGTGATTTCTCCTAAAGTATTTTTAACTGATCAAAATGAATAGTTAAAAGTTAATTATAATTGTATGGAGAGGTCAGGGGAGAGGTTCCTTCACGTACAACACTGTTATTCTGCTTTCTTTGGAAACACCGTTTTTAACTTTCTGGAAGCAAATGTAGGGTGCCTATGCTGATTTACTTTGACATGGTTAAAAAAAAATAATCTTACACTTAAAAAACAAAACATCCACAATTGCACTATTTAGTGCTTTTTTAAGGAAAAGAGATCCTTGGACAGTGGATCTGAGAACATGTACCTTGTTTGAATGCTTTTAATGAAAAGTAAGAAGGTGTTTTCCATGTAATACTTTATATCGTATTTTGATGTCAAAGCAGTAATTAATACAACGCCATCTTTACATTGCAGATACATAGGTTACTGTCTAGTGGATATGCCATTGGATAGAATGCTGGGCCTGACCAAATCCTGGCAAGGCAGATCACACCAGGAAATAGGTTACCTAGGGTGAAGTCTCACAGCTGTTACTCATTTTAATATCTGAGACCAGAAAAGTCAGACAAGACAGTTCACAGTTATAGTCACAGAACTACTGTGAAATTTATAAATATGCCCTGAATGATAGGAGACTGTCTGGCCATGTAATCAAAGATGTAGAAAGAAGGAGGAATGAGTACTAGTGGGTGGTTTGGGGTTTTTTTTTGCTGTTTGTTGCACATACTTTCTTGCTCCTTTTACAGTATGGAAAAATCATAAGAATAGGATCCAATTATATAATGAAGGTTTAATCATAAAACAAGTTATGCACAAATTTCAGCTAAGTGCACAAAGTAAAGTAAATAAGGCTAAAATAAGAATTACTATTTTTTCAGTACAATAACTTTAGATGTCATTAGTAATAGTTATCTAGAATGTTATAGGGTAGTTATCCAGTTTTTGGTTTTGTTTATTTTTGTGTGGTTTTTAGTCTAAAGATAAAAGAAAGATGTTTATATTTGAAATAGAAGTTTAGGAATTTGAATTGTATGGAATAGCTTATTAGTAGTACACTAACAGTTTCTTTGAGGTTCGACAAAAAATAATTTAAGATTTAGGAGAGAAATAATTTTACAATTACATGTTTTAGATGTGTATCATAGAAAGTATTCGTTTATCCTAATAATGCATTTCCTGGGTTTTAGTTCTTTAAATTAAGCAAACTTAGTTTCCTCTGTTGGTTGTTTGATGTCTGAATAACCAAGCTGATTTATCTATGTAAAGCACTAAATACAAGGAAAATGCTTGTAGTTTAAAGAGAGGGTATATTTGCCTGTAGCTTGCATCACGCAATCTGTATGTCATACTTACTTTTTTTCTCCTATTCATATTGCAGAAACACATACAAGTATATATGACAATTTCTCTTTGCAGATTAACAGCAAAAAGAAAGAATCAGCATGGGAGATGACAAAAAGTTTGTACGATGCATGGTCAGGATGGCTAGTAGTCACACTAACTGGTTTGGCATCAGGTAAATTAAAAAAACAGAGGATTTCTTTCTTATATTTATCAGCAAGTATAGTTACTGTGCTTTTCATTTGTGTGTTATCCACCAACCTGGATAAGAGCTGGTTCAGACTACTACCGCAGTTCCACGAGGGAAGGAAAAGGTTGACTATCTTCCTTTACAGGTTTTAGCGTTTTGAGGGGAGGGTTTACTAATCAAATGGAAAACAAAGTCCTCACTGAATTTAGTGAGAGTTTTTCAGAGTTCTTGAACTTCCACCTACTAAACTATCACTGTTCTTCAATCCTGTGAATGCAATAGGGAAAACACCAATCTGTTAAATTTTGCTTTTTTCCTGCAGAATTTCTTGTGAAAGTGTATTCATTGATTGTGCTAGATGGTTTTCCTGCTATGAATTTGTTTTGGTTTTACTGAAGCCGTAGCTTATTCCCTATGCACCAAAAAGTAGCTCTGGTATATGAGTTTTGGTAAACACACTTCCTGTAAAGCACGTGTTTATACCTGAGTAAAGTCTAGCTATATGTTTATGTCATACCTTTCTAGAGGTTGCTACAGAGAAAATATTAGCTTTAACAGGTAGAGTTTGTTGGCCTCTACTTCAACTCTATCTTTTCTTTTTAATGTACTTTAGGATGAGTTTTACAGCTCAAATCATCTGATTGTGGCCCCACTGTCATGCAGTGCTGCTTTCTATGAGCATAGTTTGGAGTGACCAAAATTTGCAGGAGTGAGAAGTCACAAACTTTGTGCTCAGTTTTTCTGAAAAAGTATTTCAAACAGAGATCTTAGATTAAATGCTAGGAAAACTGGATTAGTTGCAGAGTATGGCCATGCCTGTTAAAAAGGCATGGTAACTGTATAATTACTACTTAGATATATACATAATCAGTTTCACAAATCACATATAAGTTAATATATATGCAAAGTTTGTAGCATGTTTATACACCTCTGAATGTACAAACTGGGAGTGTATAATTGCTGGAAATTGCTTGTGATAATTTGGGTGGCAATGTGCAGTGTTGTGTTTCCACCTCCCAAGCTGCTATGTATGTTAAAATCGCTCTACTATGTTTCTGAGCATCAAAGCGAGCAAATTCTGGCCGTGAACATTCCTAGGTTTTTCAGTTTCAACTGCTTTCTGTTGTATGTGTCTAGTGAATCTTAAAAGATACAAACTTGATTTCAGTTATGGGGAGATGTTATGTTTATGTATTTTAATTAATTTGGTTGAAATTTTGTTCTACTGAAATGCTGCCTTTGACTTTGCCGTTGATTGGCTCAGGATCTCAAACTGAGAGTCTGTCAAGATTAGTAAATATAAATTAGTAAGACAGAGGTAATTCTTTACTACCAACTTACACAAGTAAATTGTGGCTGTCTCTAGACAGCTGTTTCTAGTAGCGATTTAATACCTTAAAAATAGTAAATTATAACTAATTAACAGTTGTACATGCTCACAAAAATGCTGACTTTAGAAGTAGTTTTTCAGTATACTGCTACCATGAAAAATTATTTTACTTTTGTAAAATAAAGGGTTTTTTTTAATTGTTTAAATCCTTTGAAGAAATTTCTTAAGTAATGCCTGTTTTTGAGGATTCTTCAAGTTTTCTGCATGTAGTTATAACACAGAATCCATCTTAAGCTTTGAGTTTGTGAACTGCTTAGTATCTATGCTGTTTGTTACCTGCGGTAGGAATTTTACACGCTCACCGTGTTACAGAATGAAGTCATTTTGTATATGGATCGCATGAGTGTCATCAGGTTTTATTTGGTGTTTTATTTATGTTGTTCTAAAACAGTTGTTGGCAAGGTAAGAATTATTTTCTCCAAATATGCTGTTCTGTACAAAACATAGTAGAATAGTTCATGAGTTCTCTGAGGCATGGCAAGGTAGTTTTGTCAGAAGGTCTGTTGTCTTTTTCATCACAAAAATGTATCAGTCTTCTTTTGATTCTTAACTCCTTAGTTTCAGTGGACTGTTGGAGAACTGTGGCATAGGAAAAAAAAAAAAAAAAAGAAAAAAAGATGCATTTAACTTCGGAAATATACAAGGTACTAGATTCTTCAACAAATACTAATCCTACCATATTGCAAGTAGGATATATTCCTGGAAATCAGTAATATTTTAAATGTCTATTTCTTTAGGTTTTCTGTGATTTCAATTTACATCAATTAATACCAGCACATTTCTTCATTTTAGCTATGTGTGTTATTCCTATTTACTAGAATATTAATACAAAATTGTTTCTACAACAGGGGCATTGGCAGGATTAATTGACATTGCTGCTGACTGGATGACTGACCTAAAGGAAGGCATTTGCCTTAGTGCTCTGTGGTTTAACCACGAACAGTGTTGTTGGGGATCAAATGAGACCACGTTTGAAGAGAGAGATAAATGTCCGCAGTGGAAAACATGGGCAGAACTAATAATTGGGCAAGCAGAAGTGAGTATATAGCCCTTCTTTGATGGTCTTGCTCAGTAGCTTGACTGAACATGGAAAGAAAATAATGGTCTTAAGATTAGGGTACTAAACACGGATTTGGGTTGTACTGTCTGCTCCATTTTTCAGCATTTGAATTAATTAATAGGTTATAGTGTAATAAATGTGCTTTTCATGCACTGCAAGGGGGCTTGGAGTTTTGCAGATGTAAGGAATTTATGAAAGTATAGAACTGTTAATAACACAAGAATTTCTATTCGTGATCATAACTATACATAAAAAAATCATAGAATCGTAGAATGGTTTGGGTTGCAAAGGACCTTAAAGATCATCTAGTTACAACCCCCCTGCCAGGGGCAGGGACACCTTCCACTAGACCAGGTTGCTCAAAGCCCCATCCAGCCTGGCCTTGAACACTTCCAGGGATGGGGCATCCACAGCTTCTCTGGGCAACCTGTTCCAGTGCCTCACCACTCTCACAGTAAAGAATTTCTTCCTAATATCTAATCTAAATCTACCCTCTTTCAGTTTAAAACTTTACCCCTCGTCCTATCACTATATTCCCTGATAAAGAGTCCTTCCCTATCTTTCCTGTAGGCCCTTTTTAGGTACTGGAAGGCTGCTATAGGGTCTCCCCAGAGCCTTCTCTTCTCCAGGCTGAACAACCCCAACTCTCTCAGCCTGTCCTCATGGGAGAGGTGCTCCAGCCCTCTGATCATCTTTGTGGCCCTCCTCTGGACTCGGTCCAACAGGTCCATGTCTTTCTTCTGTTGGGGGCCCCAGAGCTGAACACAGTACTCCAGGTGGGGTCTCACCAGAGCAGAGTAAAGGGGCAAAATCACCTCCCTCAACCTGCTGGTCACGCTTCTTTTGATGCACCCCAGGGTGCGATTTGCTTTCTGGGCTGCGAGTGCACATTGCTGGCTCATAGTCGGTTTTTCATCCACTAATACCCCCAAGTCCTTCTCTGCAGGGCTGCTCTGAATCCACTTGTCACCCAGTCTGTATTTGTGCTGGTTTAGTTGTCCATAAAAATGAAATTTGTGGTGGTCTCCGATAACCAAGAATAGGTTGGTTTTATTTTTTCTACCATAAATTTTTTTAAATAAGGAAGATTTACTCAGTATTCAGTAGATTTTAGCAGCTAATAGCTATTAAAAAAAACCCCACAACTGTGCTATGTTTATTTTTTCTTTTTAAGATGAAGCGTTAGAACACTTTCTACCTTGTATAACCCAGTCTTTGCTGATGTGCAGGTATCGTGACTTTATGCTTTTCAAGCAAAGCTCTTTCTTTCTTGGCTTGGTAATAATTACTGTCCCTCAAAATATGTGCGTAAGTGTACTTTGCAGCAAGAGTACTTCTGGGTTATTTTAAGTAGTGATTTTGCTCCTACATCAAATTTATATTCTAACATTTTTTTTGGTTTTTGTTTTTGCTTTTAGGGTCCAGGTTCATACATAATGAACTACATAATGTACATTTTCTGGGCTTTGAGCTTTGCCTTCTTAGCAGTTTCTCTGGTGAAGGTATTTGCTCCCTATGCCTGTGGCTCAGGGATACCTGAGGTGAGGTCTAACTAATACATACATTATAGATGTTTCATATTAATGTGAAAATTTCTGCTGCCTTACAGGGTTGGGGGAAGGCAAGAGGGGGCGCCCTGTGACTTTGAAATACATTAATACAAGTATTCAAATTGAAATAATGTAATTGTGCTAATTGTAGCTGAGAAGAATAACCCCAAATTTCAGAGACTCTCCTGAGTTTGTAGATTTTGCTGCATGCTTCTGGCTGGACTACTTTTTAAGGAAGCATTTAGCTTGAGAGAGTAGACTTCGAAGACTGATTTCCAAACCTCCCCCCAGTCCCCATCCTCTTTACACTGGTAAGAGAGCAGTGGTTCATTGACAGAATACACGTCCTTTGATACAGCAATTGATCTTTTGTTGCATTGGCTTTAATTCCATTAACTAGCACAAACCATCAAACAGTCACAAAGTAAAATGTGTAATATCCTCAAAAACTCTTTCTTTCTTTTTTTTTTTTTTTTCTTTTTTTTTTTTCTTCAATTGCTGTGTGCTACTATACACAGAATAGGAGGGGAAAGACCCAAAGTCAAAGTGTGGTCAGTCTCACTTCCCTGGTCATTCTGTAAATATTTCTTTATGTATGTGTATTGTAGAAGTTGATGGACAAATCTTCCGTCTGAATAAGCCTGGAGTAGTTCTGTGCCATTATTCCAGAAGAGATTTCATCCTGAACTGGTTTCCAAATTTAGCTAACCTTTTCTTTCTAGACAGCTGCCCAGTGTTTTGTGTACATCCTATTTATAGACATGTTGTCCTTTCCTATGATAACTATATTGTTTCCTATATATGGGCATATTTTCCAGTCTAATATGACACTGTTAGGCAAAGTAATACCTTAGGCAAGTGGCACATCTTTTCTAGTGGAAAAAAGGCTGATGGTTTCCATCTTTATGTCAAGAAATCTACTGTTAAATTTTTATGTAGAGAAGGTAAAACATAAGGACAAAACAGAGAGGGGTAGATTTGGTGCAGATGTGATACGGCTACAATAGATGACCCTGAGTATAGTTTTTGCAGGTCTGTTTTTCCTTCAGGAGTTTTCTGACTTTAACTTGATAATTTACATTTTAAACCTATGAATGCAGTCTTAGAAGCTACTGCAGATTAATTTTCTACTAAATGTAATTGATAATGTTGTTGTATGTTATTGTCCAGTGTTTTAGAGTAAGCTGCAAATGGAAAGCCTCTGGCAACCAAATGGCTTCAGTGTAGCAATCTGAACAGTACATGTTTTAAAGTGTGATAAAGTTAGTAATTTGAAAGTTAAGCAGCTAAAATGATAAAATTAATTATTTTCTGATGAAAGCAGAGTACAGTAACAGATATTATTTTCTTTTTCTTCCAGATAAAAACTATTTTGAGTGGCTTCATCATCAGAGGTTACTTAGGGAAGTGGACTTTGATGATAAAAACAATTACTTTAGTCTTGGCTGTCGCATCAGGTTTGAGTTTAGGAAAAGAGGGTCCCTTGGTACATGTTGCCTGCTGCTGTGGGAATATTTTTTCCTACCTCTTTCCAAAGTACAGCACAAATGAAGCTAAAAAAAGAGAGGTAAGTTCTTGTAAAAGCATTTCTAGGATGTATTGAATATCCATGCGTTTACAGTGATTTGTTTAAAAGACTGTATTTGTTCTCTCAGACAGTGTTTAGGCTTGGATTATCAGTAGTTATTTATTGTGTTAAGAACAATGGATTATCCCTAGCATTCTCCAAGGTAAATTGTTTCCATGTCAGAGTAAGTTTGAGTTTCTCCCACCTCAGAGACCATTTGATTTTACTTAAATTCTTTCTATTCTTGGTTCTGCATTTTGGTAATTGATGAATGTCTTCAGCTGTGAGGACAGCAGAGGACTTTTGAATGCGTGAACAAAGTATTCCTGGAAAAGGGTTGATGACAACTGTGTTTCTGCTCTTTCAGTTTCCTGTTGTTAGTGAGAGTGTGGTGGGTTAACCTTGGTGCCCACCAAGATGCTCTCTCACCCCTGCTCCTCAGCCAGCCAGCAGGAGAAAATAAAATGAAAAGGTCATACGTCAAGATATGGACAGGGAGATCACTCACCAATTACCATCGCAGGCAAAACAGACTATACTTGAGGAAGATTACTGCCAATCAGTAACAGAGTAGGATAGTGAGAAATAAAAAAAAAAAACCACTAAACCCACCTTGCCCCCGCTGTCCATTCTTCCCAGGCTCAATTTCTCTCCTGACTCTTCTATCCCAAAGCGGCACAAGGGGATGGGGAATGGGGGCTGCAGTCAGTTTATAATGCTTTGTGTCTGCTGCTCTTTCCTTCTCATGCTCTTCGCCTTCTCCAGCATGGGGTCCCACCCATGGGAGACAGTCCTTCATAAACTCCTTCAGCATGGGTCCTTTCCACAGGCTGCAGTCCTTCAGGAAGGGACTGCTCCAGCCTGGATCCCCCACAGGGTACCAGAAAATTCCTGCCAGAAAATCTGCTCCTGCATAGGCTCTTCTCCACAGTCCATGGCTCCTGCCAGGAGCCTGCTCTGGTGTGGGCTCTCCACAGGCTGCAGCTTCTTTCAGGGCACATCCACCTGCTTCAGCGTGGGGTCCTCCACGGGCTGCAGGTGGATATCTGCTCCACCGTGGACCTCCATGGACTGCAGGGGGACAGCCTGCCTCATCATGGTCTTCCCCATGGGCTGCAGGGGAATCTCTGCTCTGGTGCCTGGAGCACCTCCTCCCCCTCCTTCTTCACTGACCTCTGTGGCTGCAGGGCTGTTTCTCTCACATTTTTCTCACTCCTCTCTCTCACAGCTGCTGTGCAGTGTTTTTTACCCTTTCTTAAGTATCTTACCACAGAGATGCCACCAGCATCACTGACAGGGTTGGCTTTGGCCAGCAGCGGGTCCATTTTGGAGCCGGCTGGAACCAGCTTTGTTGGACATGGGGGCAGCCTCTGGTGTCTTCTAAACAGAAGCTACCCCTGCAGCTTCCCTGCTACCAAAACCTTGTCACGTAAACCCAATAGAGAGTGCCATGCTAATGAAAGCAAGTATAGTCATAAAGAGTAGCAAGTCTTAACATTCTTATTAATTCAATAAAATTTTCATACTGTAAAATAAAAAAGGGTATCATCCCAGCTGTGCTTCAGTTCTCAGGCTCAACTTCTATACTTGTAGAAGGAGACTGCAGAAATGGGAAATTTGGGTTCACTTGCTGTTTCAAAGCTGTGTATTCTTAAATCATTTAACTTACCTGTGGTTTAGCTGCTCGTCTCCGAATAATGTAATAATTCTTTGAGCTTCTCTGTGTATTCTTCCACAGGTGTGTAAGGGCTACTACCTGGGGGTCAGTGTTCTTGCAAGGAATTTGTCCAATATTGTTACAATTAGCATGCACTTTAACCGTCTGCATATATTGAATGTAATTCATCCATGATGCTGTAGGACTAGCTGCTGCTTCAGTTCCTCTTAATCTCTCCCTTAATCTCAGTTCACCTCAGAACTTTTTTGCAAGTTTTTGCTTGGAGACTACTGAGTGCAAATCTCCAGGACTGATACAAAAGCTATGTAGTCTGTCATTGTGTCGTGGTTTAACCCCAGCCAGCAACTAAGCACCATGCCACCGCCCACTCACTCCCCAACACCCAGTGGGATGGGGGAGAGAATTGGGGGGGGGGGGGGGGGGGGGAGTAAAACTTGTGGGTTGAGATAAGAACAGTTTAATAGAACAGAAAAGAAGAAACTAATAATGATAATGCTAATAATAATAAAATGACAATAATAATAATAATAAAAGGATTGGAATATGCAAGTGATGCACAATGCAATTGCTCACCACCCGCCAAACGATGCCCAGTTAGCCCCTGAGCAGCAATCCCCCCCAGCAAACTCCCCCCATTTTATATACTGGGCATGATGTCACATGGTATGGAGTACCCCTTTGGCCAGTTTGGGTCAGCTGCTCTGGCTGTGTCGCCTCCCAACTTCTTGTGCCCCTCCAGCCTTCTTGCTGGCTGGGCATCAGAAGCTGAAAAGCCCTTGACTTAGTCTAAACACTGAAAACATCAGTGTGTTATCAACATTCTTATACTGAATCCAAAACATAGCACTATACCAGCTACTAGGGAAACAATTAACTGTTATCACAGCCAAAACCAAGACACATTGATTTATGTCCCTTGAATAGTATTTGTGATTGATGGACCTCTGTGCCACACACATCTAGAATAGAGTAGAATAGAATAAAATAGAATAATTTCAGTTGGAAGGGACCTATGACAATCAGCTAGTCCAACTGTCTGACCAATTCGGGGCTGACCCAAAGTTAAAGCATGTTGTTAAGGGCATTGTCCAAACACTGACAGGCTTGGGGCACTGACCACCTTTCTAGGAAGCCTGTTCCGGTGTTTGACCACCCTCTCGGTAAAGAAATGCTTCTTAATGTCCAGTCTAAACCTCCCCTGATGCAGCTTTGAACCATTCCCTCATGTTCTATCACTGGATACCAGGGAGAAGAGATCAGCATCTCCCTTTCCACGTCCCCTCGTTAGGAAGCTGTAGAGAGCAATGAGGTCGCCCCTCAGCCTCCTTTTCTCCAAACTAGACAAGCCCAAAGTCTTCAGGTGCAACTCATAGGACATGCCCTCCACCCCTTTCACCATCTTTGTTGCCCTCCTCTGGATGCATTTAAGGACCTTCACATCCTTCTTAAATTGTGGGGCCCAGAACTGCACACAATACTCAAGGTGAAGCTGCACCAGCACTGAATACAGCAGGATAATCACCTCTTTTAACTGGCTGGTTACACTGTGTTTGATGCCCCCCAGGATGGGGTTTGTCCTCTTGGCTGCCAGGGCACACTGCTGACTCACAGTGAGCCTGCTGTTGACGGCACCCCCAGATCCCTTTCTGCAGGGCTGCTCTACAACCACTCCTCTCCCCTTTTTTACTTGTGCCCTGTGTTACTCCGTCCCAGGTGCAGAATCCACCATTTGGGCTTGTTAAATTTCATTCCATTAATCATTGCCCAATGCTCCAATCTATCTAGATCCTCTGCAAGGCATCTTGTCCCTCAAGAGATTCAATAGCACCTCCCGGTTTGGTATCATCAGCAAACTTGCTAATGGTGCGTTCAACTCCTGCATCCAGATCATTGATAAATATATTGAACAGAACTGGCCCTAGAATTGAACCCCCGAGGAGCACTGCTGGTGACCAGTGGTTGCCAGCCAGATGTAGCCCCATTCACTATAACCCTTTGAGCCATTCAGCCAGTTCTTCACCCAGCACACCGTGAAGCCGCTCATCCCACAGTTGGACAACTTGTCCAGAAGGATGCTGTGAGGGATGGTATCAAAAGCCTTACTAAAATCCAGAAAAACTACATCCACTGCCTTCCTTTCATCCACTAGGCAGGTGACTTTGTCATAGAAGGTTATCAGATTAGTTAAATGGGACTTTCCTTTTGTGAACCGATGTTGACTGTGCGTGATGATTGCATTATTCTTTAAATGCCTTTCAACAGCACCCGGTATAGTCTTCTCCATAATTTTTCCAGGAACTGAGGTTAGGCTAACAGGTCTATAGTTCCCTAGGTCTTGCCTCATGCTCTTTTTGTAGATGGGAAGAGCATTGGCTAGCTTCCAGTCAGCAGGGACCTTCCTAGACTCCCAAGACCTTTGTTAGATGATCAAGAGGGGTCCTGCCATAACATCTGCTAGCTCCTTCAGTACTCTTGGATGAATCCCATCAGACCTCATGGACTTGTGAACGTTCAACTGATACAGCTGGTCCCTTACAATTCTAGTGTCCACAGATGGAAAGTCACTGTTGCCACACTTGTGGTCCTCTACCTCAGGGGACCGGACAGCCCAAGGTCTATCAGTATTATTAAAGACTGAGGCAAAAAAACACATTGAATGCCTCTGCTTTTTCCTCATCCTTATTAGTCAGATGACCATCTTCCACAAGTATTGGTCCAATGTTTTCTTTAGACCTCCTCTTGCTATTAACATACTTAAAAAAAGCCCTTCTTGTTATCTGACACAACACTGGCCAGTTTCAACTCTAATTGAGCTTTGGCCTTTCATGTCTTCTTTCTGTATATATGAACCACAGCTCTGTAATCTTCCTACTAAGCCTGACCTTGCTTCCAGACATAACAATTTCTTTTTCCTCTTGAGCTCCATGAGGAGTTCCCTATTCAGCCAAGCTGGTCTTCTGCCCCGCTTGCTTGATTTATGACACAGTGGAATTGCCTGCTCTAGTGCAGGGAAAACTTAATACAATTTCTTGAAAATGAGCTATCAGCAGTTTCGTACTGCAGCATAGACCCCTTGGGGTGCTTCACTGGGGAGGCTTTGAGCAGCATCCTTGGCTTCATCATGGCTAGTACCTGGTCGGTGGCTGCTGTGGCCACATCCTATGAGCATTCTGATACGCTTCCTTGATGCTTATCTGTTAGCAAGTCTGTGTGTCCTTGATAGAAACACAGAAGAAACTGACAACTATAATGAGATTCTGTTCTTCATGTTTAAAGTGTATCACAGACTGCAAAAAAAACCTCTCACCATTGTTCTTTTCCAGGTGTTGTCAGCTGCCTCAGCAGCAGGAGTATCTGTAGCCTTTGGTGCCCCAATTGGTGGAGTCCTTTTCAGCCTGGAGGAGGTATGTCAAGAGATGGCACTGAAGGATAGATATTTTAAAAAAAACTCTTTTAGCATGAATAATCTTAGAGTCCTTTAAGCTGTGGAGTCTTTCCTAAGAAGGAAATTATTTTTGGACCCACATTTCAAAGTCAAGAGTCCTGTGACCAGCAAACTCCTAGAGATACTTTTTCTTTTCTTTGGATGAATGTCAGCTTTGCTTTATTCTTAGTTATATTTTTCTGGAGAAGGGCTGAGTCAGTGAATAACTGCAGTTTACATACAAATAGAGATATAGCAGTTTTTCACTCTAGGGGTGGATTCTAAAAAAAAAAAATTGAAAATTGGGCTCTTTTTTTTTTTCATTTTGAAAGAGGCTTTAGAAACCTGTTGGACAGTTTTGTGAAGCAAGTTTTTAAACATTAGTTTTCTTAAAGTTTCAGTCACTAAACACAATTGAATATGTTAATTATTAAAAAGGCAAATATGCTATGACTGACCTCCAAGGCAGCCAGACTCTGTTTTGTATTAGTTTTCATTAGTTGTTTTCAAAATACCTAAGAATGTTATTTAGATCATTAGCATTTTTAAAGAAAACTAAAAATATAAAAATCTCTGAATTGAAAAAAGGAAGCAAAATATTATTTTATGTGTAATTTTGCTATATCATTAGGGGATTTTGAGGAATTCCTTTGTTGCAAAAAAAAATATCCAAAAAAGCTCAGAAGAAAACTTGAAATTCACATCAGGCTACGTGGGGCTTAAGTATGAAACTGCATGTTCTGTTCTGAGGATTTTTTTTTTTTAATGTTTTAGTCATACTTCATAAAAATAACACATCTGCCAGAAACCTTTCAATGTAGATTGAATGGAGATGAAACAGTATTAGCAGGAAATTTGAGAGAGCAACTAGTATGCAGTCTGGTTCTTATGAATGCTAGAAAGAGATACTTATAAACAGAGAAGCTTTTAAACATAAAATACTATGCATTATTTCCTAACAGTCTTAAAACAACAGTGGTTTCAATACTGCTTTAGTATTGACTTTAAAACTGATATAAGTACGAATTGTTATAGAGCTTTTTAAAAATGTAGAATGTGCTGGAGCGCCAGTGCTCCAAGTGGTAGGAATAATACTGATAATAAGAGTAGTTTTCTGGGTGGTTTTTTTAGCATATACCATGTGAGCAGCAGTACTGTATCACGTGCATCAACCAGTCTTTCCAGTATTTTTAACTGAATCACTAATAATTCCTATGTATTGCCTTTTGCAGGTCAGTTACTATTTCCCACTGAAAACTTTATGGAGATCGTTTTTTGCTGCTTTAGTAGCTGCATTTGTTTTAAGATCCATCAATCCTTTTGGTAATAGCCGCCTAGTTCTTTTTTATGTGGAGTATCACACTCCTTGGTACCTTTTTGAACTGCTTCCTTTTATTCTTCTGGGAGTATTTGGTGGGCTCTGGGGAGCATTTTTCATCCGAGCAAACATTGCATGGTGTCGTCGACGCAAATCTACAAAATTTGGGAAGTATCCTGTCCTGGAGGTTATTATTGTTGCAGCAATAACAGCTGTCATTGCATTTCCTAATCCATATACAAGGCTAAACACCAGTGAGCTTATTAAGGAGCTCTTCACAGACTGTGGGCCATTAGAATCTTCTTCCCTCTGTGACTACAGAAATGATATGAATGCGAGCAAAATAGTAGATGATATTCCTGACCGTCCAGCAGGCACTGGAGTCTATTCAGCTATATGGCAGTTGTGTTTAGCACTCATATTTAAAATAATCATGACCGTCTTCACCTTTGGTATCAAGGTAAGTGTGAATGCAGTGGCTGTATCATCTGCTGTGATTACTTTAATTATTGCCTTTCTCATTTTCCATCTCTCAAAGCCAGCAGCTTTGTTTATAGAATTTTTTTTCATGTGTAGTTTTCTTAAAAAAAGTCTTTTTACTGTTGATTAATAAGCAAGTCTTGTAGAAAACAATATTAAGTTTAATTAAATTCAAACTAGCCCTTTGTTCAGCTGAACAGAAACGTGTTAAATTTAATAGGGAACAGTAACTGTGCGGGTGGATGGCTGTTTGTGTGGGCCTGATTCAGCAATAAGGATGATTCTAAAATTTCCAAGAGCTGAGTTCAGCAGAGTTCGAACATAACCACTCAGGTTCCTTAGTTCTGTTACATGGAAGAATAAAAAGACTGTACCTCTTGAACAACTTGTAGGTTTTTTTAAATCTCCTCTCCTCATTTATCACATAAATGTAATTACTGCAGACTGTCAAAGGGAGCCAATGATGATTTCTTTCCTGAAATTTCCAGTATTGCATGTCATGACTAGAAAGTGGGCTTTGCTTATGTGACTGTGATGGGAATTTCTTCTCCATTACAAAGCAGCATAATTTTTGTTTTTCCCAGTCACTTCGTAAATCTGGTTTGGAGCTCTCTTCAGCTTCTCTCCAAGCTGTGGCTGTTCTCTGAATGACCTATAACTGTCATGCCTTCATCATTTTCTGTCTTGTCAGGCTCCCTTCATAGTTTTTTGCAACTACATCATTAGCAAACATGCCTTAACACAAACGTATTGTAGAATGTTCACTAAGCAGGATTTGTGTTTAAACTGGCTTTAACTTTTCAGTCTACGTTGCTGTTCCATGTAACTGCATGCATAAGAAAACAACTTCTTTACTGTGAGAGTGGTTGAACACTGGAATAGGTTATCCAGAGAACTTGTGGAGTCTCCACCTTTGGAGATACCCAAAACCTGACTGGATGCAATCCTGGGCAGCCTGCTGTAGTACACCCTGCTTGAGCAGAGGTAGACAATCTGGAGCGGTCACATCCAAACCCAACCATTCTATCATTCTGCAACTGATAGAACAATATCGTGTTGTGTTTCTCACGTGTTGATATTTTAGAAGATGTTGCAGTCTGTTACTTGAGGTTGTTTCCCATATGTTGGTTGATGGGTAAAAGAAATCCATTGTGTGTATTTTAAATGCTAGTCTTCAAAGGTCAGAATTTCAGACATTATTCTTTAATGTGACCACTCCAGTCTGTTGTATTGTTTTGTAATCACTTGCTATATTTTACTTATATTTGGGGCTCTGTGCTTCTAAGCATTCTAACATTTTTTTTACCATTCATGTGTTTGTGTGCATCTGGCTCCTCCTCATGGGGTTGTCACCACAGGATCACATTTTGTGTATTATAATTCACTAGATTACAGAATGGTAGAACTTACACTTCATTTGGTTTTGGCTCATTTTCTCAGAACTTCAGCATCTGCAATTTGGTGGAAATATTTTTGTGAAGCTGTAAGAATATATTTATTACTTTGCCAATAGGCAAAGAGTCATGCTGCTGTCAATGACGGGACTGTGCTACATACATTTCTCTGAAGCTTTAAAGCATATGGCTGGTTAGAATGTCAGCCAGTATCTGCAGAAGGGGACATCACTTTAATGTTATATTTATTGAATTTTAAGCTTTATTTCTATGAAAGGAGAAGAAAATTCAAAATTCCAAGGAAAAAACAAAAAAAGAGAATTTTGTCATTTAAATCATTATTAAGGATCCTCTGGGCTCTCCAGGTCTGTTCCTGGAGCTGGAGCTGTATGCAAACACGTCTCCCCCACAGGAACTGTCTTCCTGTGAGGTAAGCAAAGCAACTTAGCTGCCACCTGTGGAGCTTGGTGATTCCTGCTGCTCTTACTGCCGTGAACAGGGATCACCAAGAAGCTGATATGGCAGCGGTTTGGGTTTTTTGTCTTGGGTTTTTGGTTTTTTTTTTCTTTCAGGCTTTTGTATGTATACTGTACTGCTTCTTATTAGTAGACTCATTACTGTGTTGTCGTGGTTTAACCCCAGCCAGCAACCAAGCACCATGCCGCTGCTCGCTCACACCCCCCCCCCCCCCCCCCACCTCAGTGGGATGGGGGAGAGAATCAGGGGGGAAAAAAGTAAAAAACTTGGGTTGACATAAAGGCAGTTTAATAGGACAGAAAGAAAGAAACTAATAATGATAATGCTAACAATAAAATGACAATAATAATAATAATAAAAGGATTGGAATATACAAAACAAGTGATGCATAATGCAGTTGCTCACCACCTGCTGACTGATGCCCTGTTAGTTCCCGAGCAGTGATCCACTGTCCCTGGCCAGCTCCTCCTAGTTTATATACTGGGCATGATGTCACATGGTATGGAATACCCCTTTGGCCACTTTGGGTCAGCTGCCCTGGCTGTGTCCCCTCCCAAATTCTTGTGCCCCTCCAGCCTTCTTGCTGGCTGGGCATGAGAAGCTAAAAAATCCTTGGCTTAGTATAAACACTAGTTAGCAACAGCTGAAAACATCAGTGTGTTATCAATATTATTCTCATACTGAATCCAAGACATAACACTATACCAGCTACTAGAAGGAAAATTAACTCTATCCCAGCCAAAACTGGGACGTGTCTAAATGCTGATGATCAACAATTGGGGTGGGATTACAGCTTTGCCTCAGAACCTGGCTGGTGTGCAACTGCACTACCAAAGAAGGGGAAAGTTGCACACATATCCTGATTCCTTGCTTGTCTCAAAGATGATGCATGTGCCACAGAACAAATCTTTTCCTCTGTAGTATAACTTGAGTTAGGTTGGCATGCACTGGAGAAGAAAGCTGAGACAAGGTAGAACCTAACTTTTTTTCCTTGCTCCTTCTCAGTGAAGGTTCCTCTCCACTTTGTGACTTGTGATTCAGAGGCTTATGCAAATGAATGCAGCTGTAAAATCATAATTACAGTTAGACTTGTAACCGTTATCCACATGTGATGGAAAGAAGAGAAGGAGCTAGATGCATAAAAAAGTTATGTTAACCAAGTACCAGAAACAATTTGGATGTCATTTCCATGTGGTGACTGAATTTCTGTGGCATACTGCTGTAGCAGACTAGAATCTGAGGCAATTTCAAAGATTTATATAATTACTTTTATATCTGAAATGTTATTTTTTCAGGGTGCTATTGAAGTGTTCACCAAGAAAGAATTTCACTCAGGAAAAAAATTGGATTTTAACAGTTAGAAGGGGGTTTAGATACATGATTAATTGTGGGAAATAATGGTAGTGGTATAAATGCACAATTTGGATATTACACTAAAATGATAGCATTGAATAGTTGCCTCTGTCAACACTGAAATATTAGGTAATTCAGGATGGGAATGAAGGATAATTAAACTTTTTCTCCAAAACCTTTGCTGCTAGCTTTCAAACACTAAGTTTGCTATGTTTGTTTGTCCTTGGTTTGTCTGTTAGAAATCATCTTTGCAACCGTAAATATTGGCAATATAATAACAATAATAACACCAGTAATTTCAGTAGATTCTGAAATACAATTCTGCACCTGCTATTGGATTCCATGGCAAGATCTATAGTTTGGAATTGCATAATAACTTAAATTTCACAGCTGTACAGTGGAAAAAAATTAAATTATGTGTCCTGTTACACCAGGAGTGCAATTTTTTTAATGAAGTTATTTTAACAAGATGGGCTTAGGTGCATTTAGACAAAAAGTAAAAATTCTACTACTTAGTTGTAGTCAGATCTGTACCTCAAGCACAGTAGAAAATATTTTGATACTAACAACTGCTATGAGGAGAAGCAGTGGGCATTTCTAGTTTAATGACACATGTAGACACCAGTATGTTTTTTGGAAAGAAGGTTAGCTTCCTAAGAAGGAGAAAAGATACACAACAGCAGTTTCTCAGATGAACCCTCACTCCTTATGAAGCTGCTGATAAAAGCAAGACTTGCAATAATATTTTACTAAGCCCTGTTGGTATAACAAGGCTGTGTGGCCTTTTCAGTTTTTAGTTAGTAACAGAAAAACAGTTTAAATAATTAAAATTACAGTAGGAACTTTTTTTTTCCAGTAATGTTATCTACTTTTTGCATTGGGAGTTGTCCTGCCTTTTTCTCTCTCAGTGTATTTAGCATTCTATATACACTCCTTTGTATGGGAAACTGCAATATAGTAAGCAAAGCCTCTTTTAAAAATCACCTGTTTAGTTGGCCTTCTAAGTTACAGCAGTTTTAGGAAGCAGTTTAGGAAGGCAGTCCTATGTGCAAAGTTTGTTTAGTAAGTGAATGTTGACTCAGAGAAGCATGAAGTAATAAGGGAGATGGGAAGTTGTAAGGAAGACTTTTCAGTACTAGTAGCACAGCTCAGATTGGACACACATATGGTAAGAATTGTGCTGTTGCCACTGAGAGTCTGGTTTGTGGTCCTGTATTGGCGATAGATTTGCTTTTAAATACAGTAAAATATAAACAAATGTGCTCATAAAACGGATTCAGCTAGCCAGGTTGATCAGAGGTATCAATAGCATTGTGTTAAGTTTTACTAACCTTGCAAGGTCAATTTACGTGGTTTTAACCTGACAATTTGAGTATCTGCATCTCTTTTGGCAAAAAAAAAAAAAAAAAAAAAAAAAGTTATAAAACGATGCATCAGGTATGTTTCCATCAGCATGACAGTAGTTCTTATGTTTTTGTCGCAGGTTCCATCTGGGTTGTTCATACCTAGTATGGCAATTGGAGCAATAGCAGGAAGGATTGTAGGAATTGCAGTGGAGCAGCTGGCTTATTACCATCATGACTGGTTCATTTTCAAGGAGTGGTGTGAAGTTGGAGCTGACTGTATTACACCTGGTCTTTATGCCATGGTTGGTGCTGCTGCGTGCTTAGGTAAATAAAATATAACAAAGTAAACAATTATCTGATTTCTTGTAAGTTGCCAAAATAATGACTAAAAAATGAATGGAAATATAGATGTATGCGTTTTGGAACACCTTTTTATGTGGACTTCTCTCTCTGCAGAATAATACATTCACATCTCTATAAGAGACCATCAGATCCTTGTGATCTGAGGACTAACGTGAAATTCAAACTGATGAGAAATAGAAGAATTTAAATAGTAGTGTTTGCTTTCTCTTTTTGGAATCAAGAGGTGTCATTACTGCATCAGTCAGAAAAATCAGTTCCTTGAAATTTATGAAGTAGAGGATCTGCAGAGTGAAGTACTGTTGAAATTACTACAAGGAGGTGATGTGATCAGCTGCCACATCTACATGAATTGCAAAAAATCTTCTTGAAATCCATAGTCCAAACAAAACTTTCAGAAGTGTTTAATGATTTGGGGAGTCCAGCTTGAGGTATTTTGAACAACTCTGATTTACAAACTGTTGAAAATCAGCTCCATGGAAAGAGACTTAAGTTGGGCACCTAAACTAGGAGAGGTTTTTTGAAGGCCTTGTCTCGTCCTATCTTATAACTTTGTTGCCTTAGAAATTAAACTTAAAAGCTATTAGTACAGATTCTGCGAAAAGTAGAGCTTTTCCTTAAGGAAGAGTGCATTTGAGTGATCAAATAAACTAGTGGTACAAATTTAGTTTTTGGAGAGGTTGTTTTGTTTTTTAATAGTTCAACTTGAATCACTTCTGAATGTATTGAAAGAAAGACCATATTCTTCTATTCAATGAAGATAATGGCATCAGAAACCTTGCCAGAAAAAACATCTTGAATACTAACAAAAGAGAAATACAATCCCTGTCTTTTCCCATTGTCCAAGAGAGAGATTTCTTTTCATCAGCTCAGAATTCTCTTTAGTTTTTATGATTTGGCAACAGCATTAAATTCCTAATCCTTTGGACAACATAGCTGTTGAACTGCTACCTGTGACTTCCCTGCATTAGTTCTGTTCTTTTTCCAAATTCTTATCTTACTGGATTTCCTTGCATTTCACAGTATTTTCAATCTAGATGTGGTGTGGAGAAATACATAGTTTTATTCTTAGTTTACATGAAATAACAGCACATATTTTTCAAATCCTTTTATTTTCTAACTTTCTAGGAATTTTCCCTAAAGCTCTTTTTTTTTTTTTTTTTTTTTTTTTTTTACTTCTAAAAGTTTTGTGTTAATTTTTCCTGTCTGCTCCTGTTTGTATTAGACAGAATAATGTTTGTCAGATGACCTTTAATGGCAAAGTTATGTTTGTAGTTCTCAACAGGAAGGCAGGGAATTCTAAATTCATTATTATCTGATACTAGAATGTTACTGGCTACCATTTTTCTTGCAGGTGGTGTCACAAGGATGACTGTGTCCCTGGTAGTTATTGTCTTTGAGCTAACAGGAGGGCTGGAATATATTGTGCCCCTAATGGCTGCAGTCATGACCAGTAAGTGGGTAGGAGATGCCTTTGGTAGGGAAGGCATCTATGAGGCACACATCCGACTGAATGGATATCCTTTCTTGGATGCAAAGGAAGAATTTACTCACACCACACTGGCTGCTGACGTTATGAGACCTCGAAGAAGCGATCCACCTTTAGCAGTTCTCACGCAGGATAATATGACAGTCGAAGACATAGAAAACTTGATCAACGAAACCAGCTATAATGGTTTTCCTGTTATTATGTCAAAAGAATCACAGAGACTAGTGGGTTTTGCTCTAAGAAGAGATTTAACTATTGCAATAGGTAATGATCTTCCAGTATTGCATGATAATATATGCCAATTTAAATTATTTTATAGCTTAAATAATGTGTGTTTCTAGACATATTTCAGGTTCAGATACCTCACACAGACTGTCTGTTCCTTTATTGAAGTATATGATTATCTTCAGTAGCAGGCTCTGAAATAGAGAAAATTATAATCTTTTTGTCAAAAACCCAAAAGTTGTCATACTGAAGTAGGCCAAAACCTCATCTACTCTGGTATTTTTGTTTGTTTTGAAGCTTTTCCTAGTATCTCTTTTCCTCAAGTGATGCTACACTAACATACTTCTTCAAAATTGAGTAATTCTCATTTTAAAACAGCAGGATTTTGTGAGAATTACTGTCCAAATAATTTTTTAATTTAAATGTATATTGTACTTGTCTCTGACAGTATGTTATTTAGTGTTGTTATAACAACTAAGATTGTATTATGGAGAGATAAGCAAAATGTTAATTATTTTAGGTTTCTGTTTTTCAATTTGTGTAATGGGAAATTTGGCCCTGGGCACATGAGCTCACAAGCCCTGTTTGGGCCCTCTTTCTCTGGGTGAGTATTAGAACTTGTGTGTTACTTGTAACAATGCTTTGTGCACTGGCAGGAAAAATTCTGTGGATTTTGTGGATACTATCCTAACAAAAGGAAAAAAATCATTGTTATGTAAGAAAATGTTACAAAACTGTAACATTTGGTGCATGAAATCAGTGGTGGAAGTTGCATCTTAAACTACTTCTTTTTTTTCGTAATTCCTAAGATGGTACATTGACAAGTATGTCTTTGTTAAAGACACTGAAGAAAGAGACACAAAAGTCTCCTGAAACTTCTTGAAAAAAAAAATGTTTTGTGAACACAACACTGTTTACTTCAGTAAAACTTTTGCCTGTGGTCTTAGTGCTGTGTATACTATGGTAATACACTATGTAGGACATATAGGAATATCCAAAACTTGGAAATTATTATAGACTTCATACGGGTTTAAGTTTACATTTACTTAAGAGTAAATGGGGGAATAGCAGAGCATTCTTCTAATAATACACTTTCACAGTAAAGACTCGTTTCAGCTGCTGAGATTGCACAGTGCAAGTTGCTTAGTCTTAGATTTTGGCTGGCTTATGAGAGTCATTGTGTGAAATAGTTCAGGGTATGGGGGGGATGCTGTTGTCAGCAAGGTGATGAAGACATGAAAAGGAAGAGGATCCAGTTCAAAAAAGCTAAATAAAGTCATTATAAACAAGAAAACAACTTTTTTAGAGTGATCAGAAATGAGTTCTTTGGTTTCAAACCAACAATAATTATAGCTATTGGTATCATGACAGGGGGCCTGTCAACTGAGATTGGCTTTCCCCTTGACAGTTTCTTCAGCAGCTGTCTATGCGCCTCCTGCATGTTATTTTTTTAAGTCTTTCCACCTCTTTATAGTAAACAAAAGTTATTTACTGGAGTGAGAAAAGTAGTAGCCGAAGAATGGCTAAAGCTGTATGGTAGATGGTTATTGTGATTTCTGCACAAACACTTCTTAGGCATAAAGCAGTGGCTATGGAAACACATCAAAATAGCATATATCAGAATATCAGCATCTAGAGAATAACATCACAGTCTGGTAGTGTTGATTGATCTGTCTGTTTGCACTAAATTATCTTACTCCAAGAATGTAAATTCTTCCTCCTCTGCTGTTTCCCCCCCTCCCCTCTTTTTCTTAAAGAAAGTGCCAGAAAGAAGCAAGAAGGGATTGTTGGCAGTTCCAGGGTCTGTTTTGCCCAGCATACCCCATCACTTCCAGCAGAAAGCCCTCGACCTTTGAAGCTTAGAAGCATACTTGATATGAGCCCTTTCACCGTGACAGACCACACACCAATGGAAATAGTGGTGGATATTTTCCGGAAGCTGGGTCTGAGGCAGTGCCTTGTAACACACAACGGGTGAGTCGAGTGGCAGCAATGCTGTTCATTTTGTTAGATACAGTGATTTTCATTTCCAGGATTAGGGTATTTGAACCAGGATATATTCCAGGATCATGGTATTTGAACCCGTAAGTTTGGTACTGCAACTAAGGACCCTAACTGTTCATTAAGAAGGTGCTGTGCTGTGGCACCTCTCTTAAATTCTTACTCCTCCCTTGTATTCCAAGTAAGGAGGCAGGTGATGACAGTCATTTTAAGATGTTCTGTTAAAAGTTAGCTCTCATTCAGCAAGTTTTCTGTGCGCGACTTGCATGTGGAGGAGACGCAACTTGGGTCACAGAAACTTAGTCTTGTGTGGTACACAGTCCAAGGCCTGTATTTCCTCGTTCATATATATGTTCTGGCAACGTGCAATGTATCAGCTATTGAACATCTAGAAATACCTGGGTTCATAAAAGTAAGGGAGACAGTGATCCAGTCAGTATCTCCTTTTCTGGTGTTCAGTGATGGAGATTACCACCAAGCTCTTGTTTTCAGAATACTAACAACTAAATAACTGCTACTAGTTCTGGAACTTCAATCTGCAACTTTTGTTTCTACACTTCAAAATATTTCAAGAAAGTAATTTTAAGATTTAGAATGTTTGTAAATGAGACTATAGGGACTTGTCATGTGATTACCCACTAAATATATCAGACCTAGGCATGGAAACATAAATGTTCATTATAATTGCCTCTTATCTAAACTACTTTTTTTTACATGATCTTTTTCTGTGTAGCTGTTCCTTTAACATTCTGCTTTCCTGTACCTCTTGCATTAAACACTTGACACACAACATCGCAGCTCCTACCATAGTATCTTGCTTTCTCTTTGGCACGTCTTTTAAGGCATCTGGGGAATGAAACATTGTCTGCTAATGCACCTTATTTAGGATCAAGGTACATGGGACAAAACCCAAGAAACCTGGAATATAGGTGGGGCTTTGTTTCGCTGTGGGCAAAAGGACTGCTGCTATAAGTGGCAAATATTTCTATATCGCATTGGTTTCCAAGTTGTATTTTTTGAGATGTATTTTAAAACAAATTTATTTAAAATGCTCTCCTGCTTTTTTTTTCTTCAATGCATCCCTGTATTGAACGGCGAGTAGATGTTTTCAGAAGCATAAATGATTTTAAGAACCTTTCTCTGATGGGGAAAGGACATCATGATCTGACACTTAGAAGTCAGTGCAGGCATGCTTTTATTCTTGTTTTGGGGAGGGAAATTCGAGTTGATAAAAATTCAATGAAGAATATTTCCTGTGATGATTTTTTTTTCTTAGTTTCTGTTGTGGTTGAGTGCTCAAACTTTGACATTGATTTTAAAATTGACTCTTAATGAAAGCTTAATCGTGCAAAGCTGTGTCACACTGTACTATAAATTTTTAACTATTTTATGGTAAAGTAGCAGCAAGTATGGATGGCTTTAATAATTAGCTGTTTTCAGATATTCATATTTGTTGTCATATTTCAATTTACAAACTTGTGATATTCCATGAGCACACTGTCGATTACAAGAAGATCATATAGTAAATACTAGTACTAGTGGTATTTAGCCATGGCATATAGCCATGTTGGACATCAAGGACTGATCTATATTTTGGCCAATTTTCTGTAAATTGAATGTACCCACATAAAGACACACATCAACTTACTGGTTCCGATCCAGATTGGAATAGGAACTGTGCAGAAATTGGTGCTTGTGACAAACATAGAGATATATAAAGACTGAGCCTCACCCTTCCTAATTTGTACCAGAATATACATTCCAGGGAGTTGCTCTTTATTTATACTGTTATGAATGAGAAATTTGTCTGAATTTGTCTCTTTCTAGGGAGACCAGATAACCCCGCTCTGTAGTGCAGCTTCAAACCTCAATTGTTATGACTTTACAGTTATTACTTTGTTCATCTATTGTGCCTTGTTAAAATGCAAATAATTATCTGTATGTGTGAGGAGAAATAACTGTTAAACAAAGGAAATAAAGTAGATTTTAGTTTCAGTGCCTCTAAAACCTGAAGAGGTGTGAATTTGGGGAGAAGATATGAAGTATGCTTCCCTGATGTGTATTTGATATGAGAAACGTACTGCTCTGGGGTGGGTGAAGACCCAGCTGTGTTCAGCATTTTGGGAGCAAAAGAAAAAAGGCAATGTCTGGGAAAGGGTACTGACTTTCAAATCATTTTTCATTTAATTAATCTCATTAGCTTTCCTGCAACCATTCTTTTTTTTTCTTTTTTTTTCTTTTTTTTTTTTTTTTTAGTTTTGCTCTAATCCTTTTTCATTATGATTAGAACTTTTTTTATTTGATTTCACACACAGTTATTAGCATAACATGATCTGTTTCAGGATTGTCTTGGGGATCATCACAAAGAAGAACATATTAGAGCATCTCGAGCAACTAAAGCAGCACGTCGAACCCTTGGTGATTAGATATATCAGATCTCATAATTAGACACATTAGAAGTCAGGAAGCATGAAACTTGTGAACTGCTCAGGGCTTTTATGACATCGGCTGAACAATGAAATCATCTTATGCTAAAAATTTGTATTAAAACATAAAAAAAAAATGTGCAAAATCCTTTGTAGAAATGAAGCTGTTAATATGGACATACTGTTAGTCACAACATTAAAGGAAAGTAAACAGTAGACTTTCTGATACTTTTGTTCTTGAGATTACATAGATCCATCTAGTTGAACTGCTGATTTCCCCAGGTGGGAAAGCATGCAGCTAGGAATACTTTTTCCCCGCCTAATGCAAATTAAGATTTTTGTATATGCCAATTCCTTTTTCTGATCTTGACAGCTTTAAATAGCTGTTAAATAGCAAAGTAAGTATCAATGTCTTTTGAGAAGCAAAGCCAAGCATGTTTTTAATGTATCACAGCATTAGATCTTCCCTGTAATCCCCCTCTATCAACAAGATTTTTTAAAAGTATTCTTATTTTTAGTAAAGTCCTGTGATTTTATGTAAAGTCCTGTGATTCTGCTGCTGTTACTGACAGCAATTAATGTACTCCTTTAAAAAATGTTCAGTGATATCCTAAGCCACTAAGTGGCATGCTACTATGTTGACTGTTGACTTCAGAATCTAGATGTTGTTTTAACCATGATGTTGTGAACTAACCTTAGATAGATGGTAGACTTTGTCTTAATTTGGACATGGGTTGCTAGTTACATCTCTACTAAACATACCCACCAAGTTTAGCTGCTTATATGCAAAACATGCTAATTATGTTCTCATTTTATGCTAATATTTCACAAGTATTTCATGCATCCTTTAATAAGACAAAACGAAATGTACTAACCAGAATAACAAGGGCAGCAGCTCATTCATTCTGCTCTTTGCTTCTCCAGTGATATTATCCTTTTGGACAGTCTCACCCTTTCTGATGCTTCACAGAGTTTTAATTTTAAAAGCCATGAAGACCCTGTCATAAGAGCACAGTATCTAAATTGGAAAATGAAAATTTTCTTTCATTATTCACAATTTATTTTCTAAAGCTGTGATCTCCAAAAACTAGTTAACTGTTGTTTATTTTACAAGAGTTTCATGGCCAATACAGTGTGCTCCTATGAATACATTCAGCCTGAGCCAGTGCGTCAGACTGGAAGGATCCTTATGATTTAAAAATGGAGGGAAGGGGAGTTTGATTTGCTATTAGCATTTTGGGCCATCAAGCGGTACGTCACTTCTGATGGCTAGGTTGGAACATGCCTCCCTTATGAAATGGGATTAATATCACTTCTTTTTCATACCTCTTTTTTCTTTGTCCCTCTTTGTTACTTTTTTGTTGGCATACGCTAATCAAAATTTCATTTTTGTAGAAACAAAAAGTTAAATAAAAATTGTCATAGGCTCTACTTGTATTACTTGTATTTCATTAAAATGGACTACAGCTGTCAGAGACCATCTGATATGGTGTCTCAGCATTGCTGTCTTTTAACAAACTGGTGGTTCCTCAATATTTTGATTAATAAAATGTTTTTGTTTAAATAAGAAAATCAGGCTGTTTACTTTTGCTCTATTCCTGTCAACAAAAAGGACTTGGCTACAGATTTGTTCTGCGTTATTATTTTCCTGCTTGGATTAATATCGATCTTCCATTTATCCTTTTCAGGCGCCTCCTTGGCATTATAACAAAAAAAGATATCCTCCGTCATATGGCCCAGACGGCAAACCAAGACCCCGCCTCAATAATGTTCAACTGAAACCCATAGCTGAGGAGAGAGAGGAAACGGAAGAGGAGGTTCATTTGTTGAATAGCACAACACTTTAGTCTGGGGGATACTTCTAAAATCAGAGACGAGAGCTGGGTTTTTGCGTAACAGTGCTGCTGGAAATCAGGAGTTGGTCTGGGGGAGTATGTGGCGAGGAGGAAGGCTGATGGGAGCGTGGGAAGGGAGAGCTGCTGCCCTGCACTGGATGCGTCCCGAGACGTCAGGTCTGCCATGATAGTGCAGTGGGCGAGCCGTGCGAGGTGGTGCAATTCTCCAGCCCCAGCCTGGTACTTCAGCATTGAAGAGATGTGTTATTAGTCCCTGTTTCTGGAGGGATCATTCTGAATTGAGCCATCTTACGGAGACTGAAAGGTCTTGCCCTTTTTACCATTGAAAACTGTTGTGTTAACTCATGAAACGTATTGATTATTACACGTCACCTTTCTACATTCCAGAGGAGCTTTATTTCTCTCTCTCCTGAGCCGTAACAAAGCCTCTTTAAAATTGGTGTGCCCTTTCGAAGCAGTTGTTTCTCATATTGAGATGTACTGTGAGTTACTGAGGTTCGATCACAAGAAGGGAGGTTTTTCTTGTGCCATTAAACGTGTCAGTTTGTACATCATGAAATGCTCGGGGCAGTACAGATCCACTGCGACAAAAACAGATTGAACAGGTAATACCTTGCAAGAACCATGCGAGACTTCTTTCAACCCATGTGCTGTCGTGATATGAGAAAAACTAAAACCAGATGAAACTAGCGTATCAAAGAAAGATACTGGTTTTGCTGCAGAAAATATCAATAATGTGACCTGGTCTTATGCAATTTTTGTATTATTGAAAACACTATGATATATACCAATGTTGTGCAGTATAAGGAAAAATACTGCTATTCTACTAGTTAAGAGCTGGAACAATTCTGTATACGTGTATCTGGTAAAAATTGCATGCTACAACACTGGAGATCTTTTTTCCCCCCCTGTAAAATTTGAGAACGGTCATTTTTGTTTCTTCTCCACAAAAGATGTTCCACTGCTGACATGGTAGGAAGAAATGTAACTCATAACTTGCACTAAATGTATATTATTTTTCTTGAAGTTTTACCATTCTTTATTTATATTTGTATGGATTTAAAAAATCTATTAAATATGAATCAGTTAATATCTCACATAACTAATTACCTTTTTAATGTGATTTTATAGAATAATTTGTAATCCTCTGCAAGTAATGGAGGATTAGCAAATGTTTACAACTAGATGAAGGGTTTAAACGAAATCGTTTCTTTATGATCCAACACGCATATAAGATCATTTTCAACTGTAACTTTCACTGCCGTTACCTTGAGATTTCCTTTTTCCTTTACTAGCAGATAACTGGAACAGTAGTATTAAAATTTTATTTTAAAAAACTGCAGGGTTGTAAAAATAATAGGAAGAAAGCAACTATGATTATTAGATTGCTTTTGACTTTTTTTTTTTTTTTTCCAAGTATATAGAGGTGTAAATGGTATGTAGCCACAGAAGGTGAGCAGCAGGGCAGAATCGAATCCAGTACTTGAAACTTTGGCAGGACTTTAAAATTCAGCAGCAACACACATGCTAGCAGGTGAACTGACAGATGCCTAACTTATTTACTTTTTTCTCACAAGTCACAAGATTAATTTGTTTCATATTCATTTTACCAAACCACCACAAACACATGCAGAGGAAAAAAGGCAATATGTTTTAAGCCTAAAGTAGGGAGGAAAAAATTTAAGAAATGTGGCTGACAAAAATCATGCTTTATAATATGGGGTTAGATAAAATTTCCTTCTTTAACAGTTTTGCCCACAAGACTGCAAAAATATAAATGGTAAAAGTCTAAAATAATAATCCTAGCTGTCTCTAAGGCATTCATCACAGTTACCTCAAATGTCTTTATTTGCAAAGCACTCAGTATGATTTTTATCTTAAGTACAGTAACATACTGAAATGAAATTCTGGTACTTTTGGCAAGCTCCAAAATAATGCCTGTGCTTAAGTGCGCTGCTGAATTGTTACTGATTTTTCTGAGTATAGAACTGCCATCTCATCATCTCATCTCTTGCAGCAGCTGGAACCAGTAGAAAGCGAAATGTGCCAGCAGGCTCATGGTGATCAGCCCCTGTATTAAAAACGGGTGTGGTACTGAAACAGGGAAACAGGCCATGGTAAAATGGGAGCGTTGCAGCAACTAGCTGTATTCTTCCACATGAAGTCAGTGCTAGTGGTTCAAAATTTGTTCTGTTACATTGCCTAAGCCTGAAGAAACTTTGTAAAGTTTCTTCTGTAAAGAGCAGGATTTGGCCCATTTACAGAAGGCAGCTCTGGAAGTTGTCTGTGATGCTGATTTCTGTTGTCTCTTTTTTTTCTACAGTGGAAGAATATAAGCGTACGTGTATAAAAATTGCTTTAAATCAGTTGGAAACCTCTGCCATGTCTGATGTTCTCATAAAACACTGCTGTGTGTACTGTGTTAACTTGCACCTAATTCTACAGACTGTACGGTCTGAATTAAAATACGGTTCACACCCCTGCTGTGTTTTATAATTTCAGTATGGATCCTGAGTGCTGCATATAAATTGTGCATCTCTGTTTACTCTTCTTACCTGCTAAGCTTTCCCTGTTGACATTTAAAATGTCTTCTGGTAAACATACGTTAGAGGTTCTGATAATGAAGAATGTGTGCCTGTGCTGTGCAACAAAGATTTTCTAACGTAAAACTTGCAGCGCCTTACTAATTTGAAAAAAGTTACTAATTTGAAAAAAAAAAATGTGGTGGATTGGAGGGGGAAAGTGTCAGCATTTTTTCTTTTTTAAAACCATTCAGTTACTGGTTCATGAAGAATGCATTCTTTGTTAATCTGTGATGTTGCCTAGAGCTGTATTTAATATTGATCTTAATGTTTTTATTTATAATAGTGTGGTAGAGCTGCATATCATTACAGTAAAAATTCTGAATACTGTGATGATTTAATCAAACATTAAAAACTTCTGTATGACCATTTATTGTTTTGTCATGTTTTCTCATTGTTTCACAGAAAATATTTGTGTTGATTTTCGTATTTATTTTCCCTGAGAGAAGATTAACAGCTAGGAGTTTTACATACAAAACTAGCAAGCAGATAACAAAGAAAAGAATGATTTTAGGAGGAGATGCATTCTTTGTATTGCCTAGTATTTCGCTACAAATCAGTAGCCAAATCAACCCAATCAAACAGATCATTATTAGGTATTTTTTTTCCAAAATAGACATTTTAAAAAATTGTTTTAATTATAGAATAGTTGGCTTCCTGGTTTATAAAAGTGAGTGATGCTTTTACTGTCTAAAAGCCAGGATTATGTAGTTTCTACATGGTACATTTTTAGTACCTCTGGTTTAAAAAAAAAAAAAAAAAAAAAAGGTAAGTTAGACATCTGTTGATGATCTATATTCATAGAATGGTTTGGGTTGGAAGGGACCTGTAAAGGTCATCTAGTTCCAACGCACCTGCCATGGGCAGGGACACCTTCCACTAGACCAGGTTGCTCAAAGTCCCATCCAGGCTGGCCTCGAACGCTTCTAGGGATGGCGCATGTACAACTCTCTGGGCAACCTGTTCCAGTGCCTCACCACCCTCATTGTAAAAAACTTCTTCCTTATATCTAGTCTAAATCCACACTTTTTTAGTTTAAAACCATTACCCCTTGTCCTGTTGCAGCAGGCCATGCTAAAAAGTCTGTCCCCAATTTAATCAATCACATACAGTACTTTGGTATTTTTTCAGTTGGTGTAAGTTTTCCTTCTCTATGAGAGGTTAATAGGTAAGACTGGAAAATCCATACTAAGGTCCCCATTTTTGCAATTTAAGTTCATATTTAAATAACAATGCAAAATGTGCATACTTTTTTGTTACTTGTATGATTTACAGGGCATTAATATGAAGGGCTCTTCTGCTTGGAACCTAAAAAGTAAGTGGGAATGAGAGGGAGTTTTCAAGAAACTACCTCTGTTTTATACACAAAAAAAAAAGTTCTGGGCCCAATCTATGCTTGTACTTATGTTTGAATAAATGGAACATTCATATGCTGATTGAAAGGGGTGGGGTTATCAAATTTACAAAAGTAGATGTGGCATGTGATTCTGAGGTCTGAAAATACCTTTTTGATTTAAAAACCTGAGATGATACACTTTTGAAGCATGCTGACATACACCATGAATTATTTATTAGTTTGCACTGGAAAGGACCTTTGGAAGTGTAATAATTTGCTAAAAACTACGGACAACTTTCAGATTTGAGCATGTTGCTCGTGGGCTGTGATCTTCCTTAGCAGTACTACTGTCATGAGCAATGACATACACTGCTACAATACAAGTCAAGTCACTGTACGATGGCAGCAGGCCTGTTGAGGAAGAGCAAATGTTATTTTCCATTGGTTTCTAGGCTGTTTATTATTTCAAGCAGTTGCCTGAGAATAAACTCTTGAAATGTACTAACAATAAAGGAGGTTAGTGGGCCAATGAACTTGAAAACAATTTGCATTGTGTACAAAATCAATTCTGTTTTCAGTCCAGATGAGTGAAAACGGGGTGACTTCATCTGACTAATAAGGTAGCAGCTGCAGTGGCATTTCTAATTTATCTTGTAATGTCAGTTAGCTGCATTTTAATCCTATTTGTTTCCTGTCGATTCGGCCAGATCGGGAAGACTGAGCCCAGATGCAGCGCTTTGTGACAACGCAAAAGAGAAAGCTGCTGTAACCGCACGTTTTACCGCTGTGGCGGGAGAGAACCGAGGAAACGCACACCGCCAGCAAGGATCGCCGAGAGCAAGGAAAGGGAGCGTGGCACGTGTAAGTCGCTCAGGCACTGGTAGCGACGTCCGTGTCCAAATCGCTTCCCCAGCGCCCGCCGATTCTCTTTACGGGACGGCTGACCGTAGCCTCCCTCGCTGCCTCCTTCCTTCTGGTCAGGGGCACGGTGTCCCTCACGGGCCCGGCTTTGGCCTCACGCTCCTCTGCGCGGCAGCCGCAGGCGCGGGCAGCCACTCCCGCCCCCGGCCGCGCTTCGCCGACCCTCGGAAGGCGAAAGGGGCGGGGCTGAGCGGGGGGGCGGGGCCGCCCGGCAGGCAGGCCCAGCCCTTCTCCCAGCCTCACGCGCGCCGGCTTCCGCCCGTCGGTTGCCGCAGTAGCGGCACGTGACACCCCCCCCCCCCCCCCCGCCCAGCTTTCCCGCCCGCCGCCGAGGGTTGTACGGGAGCAGTCAGCAGCGGGAGGCACCGACCGCCGTCCTGAGAAAAGCTTTACTGACCGCGGGGGGATCGCCGCGGAGTACAACAACAACAACAACAACAACAACAAAAAAAGGCGCACAAACACATACAAAAAGGAAAGGAAAGGAAAACGGAAAGGGAAAAGGGCGCCCGCCCTGCTGGGGGCCGGCTCAGGGGGCGAGCTGGTCCACCTTCTCCTCCCGCCGGCTGGCCAAGTGCGACTCGATGATCTCGGCGAAGAGGTTCCTCTTCAGCAGGGTGTAAGCCAGAGGCAGCAGCTGACCCACCGTCTTGTGGAAGTACTGCAGGCAACAGGGAAAACGAGAGGCGCCCTGGGGGGTCAGTGGCTTTGTTCAGAGAGGGAGGGCAGCCGCCCCGCTGGGCTCTGACCCCTTCCTTCCTTCCTTCAGGCTGACTGACCAACTGACCCCTTCAACCGCTCCCGCACCGACTGAGCACGTACTCCTGCTACACCTGCAACTGCCACAGCCACATCAGGCTGGGTTACCCAAACTGCCACAGTGAGAGATGGAAATGCTACTTTCAGCAGCGCAAGAGATGATAACTACTGTCAAGGGATGCAGTCGTCCAGCCTGCGGTTAAGGCCCGCATCCCGTCACACTCCACCGCTCAAGGGGGTTATGATGGTACTTACAGTAACCATATAAGTGCTTCAAATGCACAAGTCAGAGCATAGCTGTTAGCATTTGTGACAGTTATTGTACATGTAAGCCCATTGCACCTCCCCTTATGAAGGGGAAGAGGGTGAAGTCCTTTTCCATGCCTTGAGCTACAGATAAAGCATCAGTGGTTCTTCTGGCTCTGTAAGCAAGGGGACAGGCAGGCTCCTGTCAGAACCGGAAAGCAGCTCCAAGTACCTTCGGACAGGCAAAAACACTCGGACCAAGCCCTGGTGTTACTTATGGACAAAGCCACCCTTCTCCCTTTCTGTTTACTGAACTAGAAAATGAAGTAAGGTCTCTATTTTTAGAAACAGCTACAAAGTTACAGCTGTTCCAAATGGCTACATAGCATAGATATCAGGACACGTCACAGCATTGTAAAGACATAATTTGTCATCGCAGGAGTTTTTCAGCAGTTCATCTCCTGTGCTGAGAAGCATGAAAGATGGGGGTTTGCCTCCACCTACTCAGCCAATTGCACGTAACCATTTCCTTCACTGCCCTCCCAGATGCAGGAAGGAATGGAGCAGTTGAAGCAGCACAGTCACTGAAGGAAGGGTCTCATAAGCAGGGTGTCAGGGGAAAATACAACACATTCTCAGATGCTGCAGGGAACTTACTTAAAAGAGCAGGGCAGGAAGTCTAAGAAACACAGTAATTTAACAGTGTATGGAAAGAGCTGCGAGTTCTCCTTTGTTTCAGTGGCTACATATTTTAACTAGCATTTACACAGCTTTTCTGGGCCTACATTTAGTATTGCAAGATTTTCATCCTTCTACGTGATGCTTTGGAGTGCCCCATAGCCAACAGTGTTTTACTAAGAGAAGCTACTTGGCATTCTGTGACCATCCATTCATATTACATTGATGCTGAGGCTTCTTTATACGTTATTTCCTAGCCACAGATTTATTACAGAGGTAACCCTTTTCATCAACAGGGCAGTGGCTAGTACAGAACAAGAAGTGTTAAGTAGAATCTTTACATGTGATTAAGTGCTAGTAAGTCAGTCAGCTTACTTATGATACCCCCTGTTAACACAGAACCAGAGACACCTGGTGGGAGGTCTTTTATGCAGCCATACAGGCAGTGTAGCTAGGCAATGGACCTAGGTTCCAATTTTTTCAGCTGGGGTTACTAACATCAATCTGTTCCTTGATCCCATTGAATATGAGTGCTTGCACCCATAAAAGTAGTTGGGGTTAGCTATTCAGTGGATCTGGAGCAGACATTCTGCGTTTTTAGGAGTCTAATGACAACTCCTTGTCTTGCGCACATCAAATCACACCAGTTAAATGCTGCTTAAGTGCTTCTGGATTGCAGGACTGTGCTTTCATACAAGCAATTTTAAATTCAACAAGGAATGGTGTCGTAAGTGTGACTTTTTAACAGTCTTCACAAATTAAGAATATTCTTTCAGACTTTCATGATTCCTAGGGATAATTATGCAATAGAGTTAGGAATAAAGATCTACGACACAGAACAACTCCTGGCCCGTGCATAAAACAATGCATAATTTTGTGAAGTATGATTGTTGTAGTACTCACATGTGATCCATAGCAAAACAGGTCCATGCCCAGTTCATACCCCATTCCATAGTCACATTCATCGTTAGCAAACTGAACAAAGGTCAGCATTTCTTGAATGGGTGCAAAGGCCTTCAGTCTCTCATCATCAGTAGGAGCATCAACAATGGCCTTGCAAATTTTTTTAAGATTAGCTGCAAAAAAACAAAGGCAGAAATATTTAGATGTTTAAATTTAATATTGCGTAGAAGTAGTTTGTGGCAAAAACATATCTGTGTGTCACACTTAAATGAAGACTAGGTGGGCACACCCTGAGCTGCTAGTGAAAAAGCTTCCCCCTTCCCTTTGCTGCTCATTCTTGCCCCACCACACTCATCTATCTGTTGCCCATATAGAGACACAAGCATTTGTGTGGTGAACTTGCATCAAGGAACTGATTCTGGTTAGAAGAACACTGGGAGAAGAGGGGGGATAAGAAATAAACCCACAAATCCCTGATTGTAAATCAGTTTTTTCTGATCTACCTCCTGCACAGCTGTGCCAATACAAAAGACAAGGTCATCAGAACTACTACTTCAGGAATTATTATTTCAGATTTAGCACGTTTCATTGATTCTCATTTGGTTCATTTACAGAAAACACTTTGAGCTCAAGTGTGATGGTTAAGAATTCTGCCTTTTACTCCCACCACTCATGTTCTTCAAGTAGGAAATATGAATGCAGCTTGGTTTTTGCAGAGTAGCTGTGTGACTGAAGGTTGTTTATACTTAAATAAAGCAGAAGAATATAGTAAACAAGATATTTACCATTTGTTTCGGGAAGTTCTCTGTATCCAACATCGTTTTTGTCTACAGGAACAACTAGGCCTGCTCCATGAAATGCTTTGGTCACCACCTAAATAAAGAGACAGGATAATGAATATAGTGCTCTAAGTCAATACTGTGACATAAAACCACTCACCTCACTAAACAACATTAACACTTGACTGCTGGTGGTCAGACTTAAGGTAGTGTCCAGGCTCCAGCACATCAACTTAGTTTCAAATTATGTAGCAGTTACTTTTAAGTATTGAACTTTAAAATAACTGGAAACTCCATTTCAGTCAAGTTCTGAAATCTAGGAATCCTTGTAGTCACTTGTGTAGCACTGTACTACATTTGTTTAGTCACCTCCTACCATAATTATTTCTGATAGGTAAGTGAAAATCCTCTATTACTAATCCATATCATCCTTAGTAGTCCTGTTTCCAATAGATCCAACCCAACTGTTTACATGAATCTTCACTTTGAAGCACTTTTCTCCATGTTCCCCCTTAGTTTTAGTTTTTAGACTATTTATTTCCCTTATTGGCTTTTTTCTTTATTGAATGCCAAGCTATGGTTTACAAAAGTAAAGTGTTTTGATTTAAACCCATTATTTGGAACACATTTTTATTAATCTTCCCTCTCCTGAAGTTTTAGAGAGAGAGAGCTGATTAGCTCTGGAAACTCCTAAATGAAGCATCCTTTCTGACTAGGAGGCGGAAAAATTAAAAAAAAAAAAAAAAAAAAGAAACAGGCAAGTAAATGAAAAAAGTTTAACAGAACTTAGTTCTCTCCAGTGGATCAGGAAAGTCATACTTTCTTATCTCTCTGTTTCATCTTCATGGTTTTTTGTTCCAGAGAATAACCCAGTTCTTTTGCTGTTCTTGTTAGTTTTTCATCTATGTCTTTCAAAATAGCATTTCTCTTTTTATCGGTCACTTCCTTAAGTTTTTTTGACAAAAATAATCTGCAAACAGAAGAGAAATGTCTTAAAAAAGCTTAACAGAAAACAAACAAATGAATAGCCTTCTAATCACTAAACCTCCAAATCTCATAATGAAGATTAGCAGTCACGGGTTTATTTATACACATAGAAATGGGAGTGCAAGCCTCTTAACAACAAGAAAGAAAAAAAAGTTGGGCACAGACAGTACTTTGGCATTTCCTATCTGTATTTGCATTACAATATAGTTTATGCCATCTGCATGTGCTGAAAATTCTCCTGGACTCAGTAGCTGTCCATCTTTCTATCTTAGGAATTCAGTTTGCCACTTCAGTGCCATATACACTATTTGTCATCCAAGTCATGCACATAAATACATATTTATGAGTTTCATCATGGTGCTTGCAAAACAAATGTCCTCGTTTAACTCTGCACTACACAAGCATTCTTTTGCAGGAGCTATTCTTCAGTATGCTTTCACTTACTACACGCGTCTGTCCTTAGAGAGCTCTCCATCTTCAACTGACAGGTGATGAAATCTGTTTTTTATATTCATGATGCAGGACCATGTAAAGCTTCATGAATCATACTGAATTACATATCCGTATAAATGTTATCCTGCCCCACGTCAGAAATGGTACTTCTTGTAGTTCTTCATTATATACAAAAATAATGTATTTTTATGTAGGCAAGAACAAGAGCTAGATGCTACTTATTTAGTACAATACTCAGATTTCATTCACCACTGTTTGAGATGCTCTTTCTTTACTTATGAAGTATTTTAACACAACCAGTGGGCATTTTTTTTCGCCACAGAGCCTATCCCTGCCAATGTATTTAAAGAATGAGATAATTAACAATTATCTATTTTACTTGTAAAACGAAAACACTTTCAGGAAGTCTATTAAGGCTTATGAGAGTACCTTAAAACTTGCTAGCAAGAGCAGAAAGTAAGTGAGGGTTTCTTGAGAAACAAGATACACAGTAAGTTAGCTGCATTATTCCACATCACATCTCCCAATTAATAGCTTCCCTTCTACTCTACTTTTTATAAATAAAAGTAAATATGAACCTTACTTGACTGCGGCAAAGACATTATCACCAACTTGTGCAATCACACAGCCCTTCTTAGCTTCATTAGCACCAACCCACACTGGAAGCTCATCTGGCACATCCCTATTTATAGAAAAAGTACACACAAATAGTCAATCTGTGTCCATTTCTCCTATTTCAAAGTAAACTGCCCTATTGCAAAGTAATTTGCTTCCTCACCATGCTGCCACCTCCTTCAGAAACCTAACAAGAAACACCCTTAGATGTAAAGTTCCAAAATTTTACAGAATGGCTTTGAAAGGAGCTTCTATCAATACATGCAGAGAGAATACACATTCCCTTTATTTCATAAGGCTTGACTTTTTCTTCTAAGTATCATGGCAAAAGTTAAAAATTAGTAAGCAAAGGTGCTCTGGAGGTTTGGGGGAGGTAGTTTAATAAATATTTAAATCTAGTCTTCAACTCCAGTATCTGTGATCTTTTTTAATAAAAGAGATCAACCCATGTGTTAATATCTCATTACAGAAGAGAAAGATTGTTTGATGATAGTGCACAATTCTCAAATCCTGCCTCAGGGAAAAAAAGAGACAAAGCTACACATAATTATAGTCCAGCAAGAGCATATATTCAATAAAATACCTGAAATATCCCATGTGATACTGTGTTTTGCTATCCCCAACAAGTATTGTCTGGAATTCTGGGGGATCATAGAAGAACCTCCAATGAAGATTGAAGTCCAGATCTGTTGAGTTCGCTTTTTTGTGTTTTCCAGCAAGAATATCATATGGTCCAACCAGCGTAAGTCCAACACTTGACACAAGTGCATCTGAAAAGCAAAGCACGAACTGGTTTACTTTCTGGTGGGTGCATATCTAGACCAAGAAGTTCCCGTGTCACTCAGGTATCAAAAGCTTTCATAAATCCAAACAGTCAAACACTGTTTACCAGACAAGGAAAAAGCTGAGACATTCTTCTATTCGGATAGCTTTCATTCAAGAGTTAGGTTACTACACTTCCCATAAGTAGTAGTCAAAGGTCAGTGTCTGGATGGAGATTGGTGAAGAGTGGTATCCCTCAGGGGTCCATACTGGGACCAGTACTGTTTAATATCTTCATCAGTGACAGAGACAGTGGGATCGAGTGCACCCTCAACAAGTTTGCAGACAACGCCAAGCTGAGTGGTGCGGGTGGCACACCTGAGGGACAGGATGCCATCCAGAAGGACCTGGACAAGCTTAAGAAGTGGGCCCATGTGAACCTCATGAGGTTCAACAAGGCCAAGTGCAAGGTCCTGCACATGGGTCAGGGCAACCCCCAGTATCAATACAGGCTGGCGGATGGAGGGATTGAGAGCAGCCCTGCCGAGAAGGAACTGGGGGTACTGGTGGATGAAAAGCTGGACATGAGCCAACAATGTGCGCTCGCAGCCTAGAAGGCCAACCCTATCCTGGGCCGCATCAAAAGAAGCATGACCAGCAGGTCAAGGGAGGTGATTCGGCCCCTCTACTCTGCTCTGGTGAGACCCCACCTGGAGTACTGCATCCAGCTCTGGAGTCCTCAGCACAGGAAAGACATGGACCTGTTGGAGCAGGTTCAGAGGAGGGCCACAAAAACGATGAGAGGGATGGAACACCTCTCCTGTGAAGACAGGCTGAGAGAGTTGGAGTTGTTCAGCCTGGAGAAGAGAAGTCTCCAGGGAGACCTTATAGCAGCCTTCCAGTACCTAAAGGGGGCCTATAAGATGGGGAGGGACTTTTTGGTAGGGCTTGTTGCAATAGCCCAAGGGGTAATGGCTTTAAACTCAAAGAGGGTAGATTCAGACTAGATACAAGGAAGAAATTCTTCACTGTGAGGGTGGTGAAACACTGGAACAGGTTGTCCAGAGAGGTGGTAGATGCCCCATCCTTGGAAACAGTCAAGGTCAGGTTGGACTGGGCTCTGAGCAACCCAATCTAGTTGAAGATGTCCCTGCTCATTGCAGGGGGGTTGGATTAGATGACCTTTAAAGGTCGCTTCCAACCCAAACGGTTCTATGATTCTAAAAAAAAAAAAAAAAAGCCCTGTCATTTCTAGAGCATCCAGGCATGCCTTATTCTGTTGTACAGTAAATTTGGGGAGTTGAAACCCAGATTCATATGAGGAAACTTCAGTTCCATACTAAACATTTTAAATGTACTTGCAAGAAAGGCAGGTTTAGACAACATTTAGTCCCTTTGTATTACACAATTTAAGTAATTATATTTTAGAAAGCTCGAAGTGTACCGACATCTTTGTGATTATCTCCGGTATTCTTGTTTAGACTCACGTAAATATCCTGCATCTTAACTGGAAACTGAAGCAGCATTAGAATGCATCTGACCACCTCCAGTTTGCCTGCCTTCAGGCTGTCCTTGAGAGTGAAAGTTAGAAAAGGCAAAAAATATTTAAAAACCCACCACTTGGTTTCTCAGGATCTAGCTCCTCACAAAACTTCCAAAACTGATAGAAGTCTTCAGGCAGCCTAAGCCGATAGCATGTTTCTGCTTCTTGACGAAGACTGTCGGGGATATCTGCCTGATTAGACCTTCTCTTCTTGACATCTCCATTTTTTTCACACTGCAGATAAAAAAACCAAAACACCAAAGTTCATTTAGTTGCTTTCTGTCAGTTCTACTGAAGGATTTTACAAACTTTCTGTATTAACGGAGGAAAAATGATTAAGATAATTACATCACGCTTGTTACTTAAAACAGGATATATAGCAATTAGAACACTTATTTTGGACAGAATCCCTAAAAAGTGCATTATCTGAGACATGTGCTAAACACATATGAAATAGCAAAGTACTACTTTGATATTAATGGGTCAACATAACCAACAGAAGCACTTTCATTAGTCAATCAAGGAAAGGACTAAGCAATTGCCAAGTTTAATCTAAGTTCTACATTGTTTTAAAACGACCTTTTCCAATCACACAGCAGCTTGCATCCAAGAAACTCGTGTGCTTAACAGACAGTTGGAAGCAGGGATACTATTTTGTCATGTCTGGTTAAACAACACAAGAAAAATCCCCTAAGCCTCTACTATCTGAGCTACTCCGCTATTCAACACCTGAACTGGTGCAGTTTACAGCAGAGCATTTTAAAAACAGCTTAAAGTTTAAGTTGTTGCAAAAAATGATGTAACGTGAACCGCAACAGGCTAGGCGATGATCCGTTCAAGCACGCACACCACTAAATCCGTAAACTCAACTACCTCGTCCCCACATGAGGCTCCAAGAACGGGTCGGAATCGTTACCCGCGTTTTAAAAAACAGCAATAATGATAAAAACTAAAAACAAGAGCAAGGTTTCTCTTCCCCGGCTAGGGCAGCACAACGAGACAGACCTTCCGCCTCTTCAGCTGGGTACCCGATGGCGGCCCCCCCGCACCGCCAGCACCCGCTCCCAGCCGCAAAACGCCGCGGCTGCTGTTCACTGCACACCTGAAACGCGGCCGCCGCCCGGGAGAAGCCCGGCTCCAGAGGAGCGGCTCCCGCCTCAGAGGACCGGCGGCCCTGCGGCTTTCCTCAAACCCACGGAGCAAACCAGGACGAGGGGCAAGGAGGCCGAGGCCCGGCGCTGCCACAGCGCAAGCCCCGCCGATTCGGGCCTGCGGCCCCACCACCCCGCCCCGGCCCGGGGGTGCCTCAGGCCGCGGCTGCCGGCCCCTCTGCCCGGGGCCCGCCGCCAGGCTCGGCCACCCGCCGCCCCCCCCCCCCCCCCCCCCCCCGCTAACGGGCACCTGGTCGCCGGCCGGGCCCGCCGCCCCGCGCGGCCTCCGCTTCCCGCCACCTGTCATGCTCCCGCCGCCGGCCGCATCGCATCGCGCCCGCCCTCCCCCGCCCCTTCCGAGGTCCTGCTCGGCGCCCCCGCGCGTGCGCAGGCGGCGGCGGCCCGCGCGCCGGGCCGACCACGCCCCCCCCCCCCCTCGCGCGGCGGACAGGCGTTGAACGGTCGCGGCGGGGTCTCGGTGTGCCCGCCGGCAGGAGGTGGAAGGGGGGAAGGAAGGAAGGAAGGAAGGAATAGCCCTGGAGGGGCCGGGAGGAGCCGGCCCTGAGAAGGCCAGGAGGGAGCGGGTGTCTCCGGGAGAGAGGAGGGGCCTCGCAGGGGGCCGGCTCGGCCACCGCCGCCAGCCCCCGCCCGCTGAGGCGACTGAGCCTCAGCCCGAGGAGGCGGCGGCGGGGCAGAGCGCCTTTCCTTCCCACGTAGACGCCCTGCTGCCAGGTGAATAAGCGCTTTTACAAGGGCGATACGCACTTTTACATCTGCGCATCAGCTCCGGAGCCAGCCTGTTCCGGAGCTGGCTGGCAAGAGAAGGAGGATTAGAGCGGGCGGGAAGAGGGGGCACAGCGGTACCCGGGCTAGAGCGAGCATCCCTGCGCCTGAGGGGGGGAGCGAGGTGGGAGGAGAACGAACGCAGTTAACCCTTGACTGCGAACACATCTACGGCTGGAGCTGGGTGCTAGAGATCAAGGCGGGGGGAAGCTTACAGCTGTGTTTCCTCAGCGGTAGGCTAGGTCACCTCAGGACTGCCTATATACACACGATTTCGAGGCTGATTTTTTTTTTTTTTCCTTTTTCCCCTACTTACACATACGTGCAAATTCCTGTAATACAAATTAGGGTAGTATATTGGGATGAGACAGAGGAAAAAAAAAATTACCTGAATATTAAGTGTAATCTTTCTCTTCAGAGCTAAAGGCATAAGAGAGGGAGGAAGCAATACTAGTTTTCAGTACACAGAAAAAGGAAAAAAAAACAAAAACCACAACCAAAAACCCAAACAATCCCCTAAGCCTCTGCTTTAGCATTTCACAGCTGCCAGGAATATAAAAGTGTCATCACATTATCTCACTTCCAATGAAAGGGTCAAGGCAGCAGTGTGTAACATGTAGCAAGTGGGACACATCCCTCAGTTTAGGAAAGCACATAATCACATAATGCAGCATCCACTCATTTAAGTATATTGCTGAAATGCTTTGCATAGAAAAAGGCCTAGAAAACCAATAACACAGAAGGAGGCGGTGGGAAGCTGGTTATATATAAACCTTTGCTTTTTCTTTTCAGCAAGTCAGATTGCAGTGGATGTATTTAAAGGAGCATAATGTAGTGTAGCTACAGGAATTCTTTCTGTTATGCAGTGTGTGTTCAGCAAAGATGCATATATGGCATAAATCCAGTGGGGTTTTTTCATCTTGCAATCCATTAAAGTTGTAAATATTTGCTGTAGTATAGATAATTAGCTCAGGTCTAGGAATAAGCTGCAGTGCCTTTCAACTGCCTGTGACATTGACAGTTATGCAACTCACACAAAAGCTTGATAATTTTGTCTACAGCATTCACTATGAAGAGTTACACACAACATCACAGGAAACTTGATCCTGACTGATGATGTAACTTCCTGTATGTAGAAACAGCTAGGCACTTCATAGAAACCATGGGTTGATATGCAGGTAGATGCAGGACAATCGGTGACAAAGTCTCCTCCTTCAGCTGGAAAAATTGTTGTTTAAATCAACGTACATATTAAACTGTTTGCTTACTAAAATCCTGCACACATAAGGAATAATAAGTTTCAAATCCAAACCTCTTTTAAGGGATGGATTGTGTTTCATCACCTGAGGTTAAGCAGAAACGAGGTACAAAAGCACACCGAGAGACCACAAACCTAATTTTCTTCCTGAAGAACATGACGAGTACTGCCCTGAGGTTTCTTTGGGAAATGCTTTCTAATATTAGCCTCACTCCATAATTTCTAGTATACCAAACCTTAACCATAGTGGAGGCTAGACAAATTGGCACCCAAAGGAATGACATTTTCCTCAGTAGCTTGGTGGAAAGTGTTCTAGGTGACTTTAGAATAAAGGCATACCTCCCCAACACCCCATCAAGAGTATCCATTGTATACCCAAGCTTAGCTCACCCAAATTCCAACCTCATGCAGCAAATAGATTCAGTGACACCAAAGGCACCAATATTTCCCATTTCAGTATTAAAGCTAACAAATGCTACATTCTGTCACCCATTACTATTTCAGGATAAGCTTTTTTCCTATTGCAAGGTGAGCTTAATTAAGGAATTAAGCTCACCTCCAAACCTATAGCTTTGCAGATGCTTATCATGCCCTCCTTTTCTCCTCTCAGTGTTTACTTAAGGAAGTCCTTCGCATAACCATTTTCAGTTCCACAATTACAATTCTACTAAGGTGAATGCAAAAGCAGCATGGGAAGGGGGTAGATCAAGCATGCCTCATGACTTAACCTAAAGTCTCAAGTATGTATTTCTGCCACGTTAGTCTTCTGCTACAAGACAAGTAAATCATAGAATCATTTAGGTTGGAAAAGACCTTCAAGATCATAGAGTCCAACCATCATCCATGCCCACAAAACCATGTCCTGAAGTACCCCATCTACTCGCTTTTTGAATACTTCCAGGGATGGTGACTGAACCACTTCCCTGGGCAACCTATTCCAATGTCTGATAACCCTCTCAGTAAAAAAATTTTTCCTAATATCCAACATAAATCTCCCTTGCCTCAACTTGAGGCCATTTCCTCTTGTCCTATCTCCAGCCACCTGACAAAAGAGACCAGCACCCACCTCACTACAACCCCCCTTCAGGTAGTTGTAGAGAGCGATAAGGTCTCCCCTCAGCCTCCTCTTCTCTAGACTAAACAGCCCCAGCTCCCCCAGCCGCTCCTCGTAAGACTTATGCTCAGCATGAAAGCATCTACCTTTATTTTGGGTCAAGAAAAAACCCCAACCTTTTTACAGGTGGTAAACTTCAAAAACTTAAGAGATTGACTTTTGCCTCTTACAATATTTTGCATTATAGCATTGAGAGAGAAGTAATGGAAGCATGAAATAAAATTGTGGTGGCCCCATTTTAGGTATGCCAATATCTCACAAGGCAAAGCTATGCTGGAAAAAAAATGCAAGTTAACTAGAAGAATGCTCCTGCATCAGCTTACTGTTAATATTAGTGCTAGGTCTCAAAAGCCTAACTTGGAGGGCCTTTACCACTTCACTGAAGATACAGCTCTTGTATCTTTATTGATCAGCTGATTTTTTTTTTTATTCTTTTCTTCATACAAGCTATTAAAATCTCCGAGAACACTTCCCTTCTGCAATAGCCTGCAGTTTGGTGATACACTAGGAGAAAAAGACACAGAATCCAGGAGGGAAGATACTGAATCCTCTCCATCTGAGGAACTCAGTCTCTTACACTTTCCAGGCAGGTACCCCAGCCACTAGATTATTGGTTAAGAGTAGCAGTGTTTGGCTATATTTAAGATAAAATGGGGTTTTAAAAAGACTTTTATGTGTGTATATATATATGTATATATAGTGCAACTCATAATCCCTTTATAGATATCTTCCAAACAATTTTGGAATGAGTACCTCAATAGAAACAGGTAATGAAATGCCCAGTTGCCTCATCCTGTCCCATCAGGCTTGAAATATGAGGCAGCTAGCTTGGTTCCATTAAAATCATGATGGTGGTTATGTTCAGAAAACTAATGTCATGGTTTAACCCCAGCTAGCAACTAAGCACCAAGCAGCTGTTCACTTACTCCCCCCAACACCCAGGGGGATGGGGGAGAGAATCAGAAAAAAAAAGTAAAACTCATGGGTTGAGATAAGAACAGTGTAATAGAACAGAAAAGAAGAAACTAATAATGATAGCAATAATAATATAACAATAATAATAATTACAGGACTGGAATATACAAGTGATGCATAATGCAGTTGCTCACCACCTGCCAACTGACATCCAGTTAATTCCTGAGCAGCAATTCTCCCCAGCCCCACTCCCCCCAGTTTATATACTGGGCATGATGTCACCCGGTATTGAATACCCCATCAGCCAGTTTGGGCCAGCTGTCCTGGCTTTGTCCTCTGCCAGCTTCTTGTGTCCCTCCAACCTTCTTGCTGGCTGGGCATGAGAAGCTGAAAAGTCCTTGACTTAGTCTAAACACTACTCAGCAACAACTGAAAACATCAGTGTTATCAACATTCTTCTCATACTGAATCCAAAACACAGAACTACACCAGCTACTAGGAAGACAATTAACACTATCCCAGCCAAAACCAGGACAACTAACTTTGCATGACTGGATAGATAAAAGGTATTTTTTAGGTTAGATTTATCTAGTCCCAGGTGGCAGCTGATAAGATGTTTTCAGAACAGCAGTTTTGAGCTTAAGTACACAGTTTAAATTTGATAAACCCTTTCAGTTACTCTTCAGTTAAGTCTATCCTCATCAGTTCTCTGAAGTGTGGAAATCAGTTGTGGGGTGCCACTATACAAGCCCTTAAATAAGAAACTGTAAGATACTAAATGATTAGTCAGTGCACCATAGTAATTTTTTCCTCTCTGTGAAAGAGTGGTAACTCCATCTGTGTTTATCTATCAGATAATTTGTTCTCACTTCTGAAATCCTAGATTTGAAAAACAAATATAATTTGATATTGGCAGTCATAATGTCATTCATTCTATTAACAACCTATAAGGCTGTAACATGGAAGACTTTTTACAGAGAAGGGTAAGCAATGAAGGCAGAGTTTACAATATAGTGTTTTAAAGCCCCCTCCTTCAGACTAGTAAACATAGCCTCCTGTGTCTGTACCATCAGACTTCTGAATCAGCATAAACAGAGATTATCTCAAGAGATTAATCTGCAAAGTAGCTTTATCAAGCTCTAAAGCCATCTGTATGATTAGTCCTACTCTGCAGTGAGCCTAGCTTTTTTTTTTTTTTAAATTCATAACTATGCAGCAACAGATTTTGTGAGAAACCACAGAGCTGGAATCTGTTGTCTTGAAACAAAGCCTTTCAGACCTGCTTTCTAAAAAGCTATGGTAGATACTTCCTCTCTATACATTTAATTTGCCCCTTGAGGTCGCCAAGACCTTAGTGTGTCTTATAAGGATTTTTCCTCTCCTAGGTCTATTTCCAAGATTATTGCTTAATACCCAAAGTTACCAAAGTACACCCCATGCTATGACAAAGCCTCAGTTCTTAATTTCAGACTTTTGTAGCTATTAATTATTGTGAAGAAAGCCTTCATGAGTTAAAAGCCTAAGCAAAAACTTTATCAGCTAGCAGATAGTAGAAAGAAGGAAAGAAGACTTGCAGGGTCTTTATGCTTCCTCACTGCCATTCACCAACTCATTTATGCTCATAGCTTTCTTCCAGAGTTGATTGCTTTTCTCCCACCCCTCACAAGGCTCAGATTTGCTCTCCTGGGAAAAACATCAAATAAATTAAGCTATGCAATCCAGGTATTCTGTGCCAAGATGTTCCAGAGATTTATATTTAAGGACAGACACCTCTGTGTGACACAGTATAGTCTAGTCTGCATTAGCAAGTTAGACGGGGTGCAATACATATGGTCACAATCTATTTTTCCCTACCCTTCAGCATATGCAACTGCAAGGTAACAGTTTAAGTCATGCTTAGGTAATTTTCTAGGTAGTTTTGAGTACCTAAGCAGCAAGGGTGTCCTGGTTTAACCCTGGCCAGTAACTAAGCACCCTGCAGGTGCTCACTCACTTCCCCCCAAAACCCAGTGGGATGGGGGAGAGAATCAGAAGGAAAAAGGTAAAACTTATGGATTGAGATAAGAACAGTTTAATAGAACAGAAAGGAAGAAAATGATAATGCTGACAATAATAAAATGACAATAATAGCAAAAGGATTGGAATATACAAAACAAGTGATGCACAGTGCAGTTGCTCACCACTCACTGACTGATGCCCCATTAGTTCCCGAGCAGGGTATGGAGTACCCCGTTGGCCAGTTTGGGTCAGCTGCCCTGGCTGTGCCTCCTCCCAGCTTCTTGTGCCCCTCCAGCATTCTTGCTGGCTGGGCATGAGAAGCTGAAAAGTCCTTGACTTTAGACTAAACACTACTTAGCAACAACTGAAAACATCAGTGTGTTATCAACATTCTTCTCATACTGAATCCAAGACATAACACTATACCAGCTACTAGGAAGGCAATTAACTCTATCCAAGCCGAAACCAGGACAAAGGGATAGGTGTGTGCAGTCTTCTCACCAGTCACCACAACATACTGATGACTAGACTATGCAGTGTAAATATAAATAAATTCTAATTTCTGTTCAAGGACTGATTTTTAGCCAAAGAACATGATACTGCATTTTTCTTGCCACAAGAGGGAGCCATTTAGATTCTTATCATTAAAAAAGCAGTTTGAAGAACAAAGACAAAAAAAATAAGAATCCATGATTGGCCACGTTGATGTCCTTTTGTACCATTCAGTATAACTCCTTTAAAAGTAGGCATATTGTTTCTGAACACCAGATAATTTAATCTTATTCTAAATAATCCCAGCATATGTAGCAAATACGTTGGATTTTTGTGCATGTCAGCTGTCACGTTGGGGTTGTACAGAATGCAGTACATCACAAACGCAGTGAAATTATGCTACTTTAAAATGGTTTTAACAGTGCAGTTTAAGTGAAGGTCTGGTTCTTAATAAGTTGCTTTACAAAATTGCCAGCTGCCTTCTCAGTTTAAGCCTCAAATAATCCTCAGATCACATAGAGCCTCTGTTCCTTGGGTTATTAGCTTCTGTAGGGCAACTCCATGTTTTGAGGTTCAGAGAAGGACACATCCTCCCTTCCATCAAAATAAGGATGAGCTGGAACTGTGGACACATTCAATGTCAAAGACAAGATTTGCCTCCAGGAAGGTTGTGAGTGAGCAGTGCTGCAGCAGACTGCAAAGACACACAGTGCCTCTGCTGAGTCACCATCTCACTGCTGCCTGTGCTGACAGGTTGTCCTGGTTGCCTGCCAGCTCCCCTTGCAATTCTGCGAGGTAAGCTATATACATCACGATGAATGAAAGAAGAAAATGCAGTGGGAGGGGAAAAAAAAAAAAAAGTCATGTCACTGGAAGAAAACTCATCAGGATACTGCAGGACATATCTTTCCAGAGAAATCCTGGAGGCTTCAGGTGGTTTTGTATTGTGAATGTTTAAAACAGAATATGGGTGAAGACACATAGTAGTCTTGCTGTGAAGGACCTGAAGTTAGATATACATTTTAGTATAGCGATTAATATTATTTTGGCATCAATTCAGTGAGCCTTGCAATAACTGCTCTTGACAAGAATGTGAACTCACAGCTTGGTACTGCTGTAATCCAGCTTTCTGAACCACTATTAATGTAGATCTGGCAGCTAGCAGTAGACTATGATTTTAAGGTAGCAACAGTATTTTACTGCAAGCTAAAGTCTTTCTTTCTGCTCTATTTTGAATATAGGGAAACCATTCTGATCACATAAATGAGTGCTTGGAGCACTGACCCCTATATCTACACTATTCTGCATTTAAATTACTTGTTAGTCTTGTGATTGTACAGAACCGCAATTTATGTAGGACCATGTGCCATACTTACCTGTTAAATTTTACTGATATCTGTAGACATAATATTATAAGTTATCTAGTTTACTTGGAAGCACAGCTATGTATGTTCAAAGCAGCAGTGAGGCACAGTTCAGCTGAATGTATTATCCCAGGAAGTTACAAGTCTTCCTGTAAGAATCTACTCCTATAAGGGGCTGCTAATGTGAACACCTATCCAAAAAAAGGTGTTTCCCCCAACAAAACTAGAACCATTCTAAGTGTCTAATTCAATTTTATTTCTAGTAGGATAGTTTTCTGAGCCAGGCAATCTAGGTACAAGATTCACTTTTTCAGTTATGTTCTTTTGTCATTTATGGGTATCATGCTGCTCTTCATCTGTAACTTTTTGCCTTAAACCCTTCCCTGGATATGTACAAAATACAGCATACAGGTATGGAAGATAAAATGTATAAAGTCAAATGGGTGCAACTGGAGGCAATAAATGAAAAAAAAATCTTTGGTCCGATACATAAAAACAAAAGTTATCTAACAGTGAGATATTTTAGCCAATGACTTCTTAGTAGAAACCCCCTTGTGAGTCTTCACATTTTTAATATGAAAGAAGAATCACTCGATAAACATGCTTACCACCAAGACAAACCCTGCAAACATTGCTTTACCATTAGTAACTTCTAAGACTATGTCTTTCATATTTACTTATATTTCTACACACTACCTCCCAGTCTTCAGTTTCAGAACCCTGTATTCGTGCGACAGTTTCCTAACATATAAAGCAATTCACATTCTGCTGTCACCAGATATTAGGGTGACAATCAATACAAATAATGAAACAATGTGTATTCACTAAGTGTTGACTGATGACATTAACATTTCGTCTATGCCTTGGTTTCCAACATATGCCTTGGTTTCCTCCCCCAACAGATAATGGGGTGAGGGGGTGGAAAATAGTGGCTCAGTCATTTCGGCTTAGGCTAGAGTGAATCAGGAGGCAAGCAACTCAACATAATTCCTTCTCTCCTTTTTCTTCACAGTCTAAAGTTGAGTGAATTGATCATATTCCTATTAATTATCTGGTCTTTAGAAACAGGGAATTGCTGGCTATAACTGACTGACTGGCAAGACTCCTCTAGGAACAGGGTAAATCCGTTTTTGGATTTTAACATCCTGAGAGGCAGTAGTTTACATTTTCAGATAAACCACTCAAATAATAACTTCTGTAGTCATTACTGCTGTGAGAGTCCCTAAATCTGAGGATTTAGTGTATGGTTTAGGGTGAACAATCCAATTATATTTAGCAGCTTCTGTAAGAAACATTTCTTCTTGTGTTTTTTTTCTGGGCACCATGGCAACCACAAAACATTAAAAGGAATGAAAGCTGCACTTAGCATAAATCTTAGCGGCAGCGGTGAAGTATAACATTGACTTTGGACTTGTGTTCATATTTAAGGCTCTTCCTTCAGACCTGCTCAGATGTTTCCACTCCATATGGCTTCTAGTGCAACAGTACAGTAGATTTTTGCTGTAGACTTCTCCTAGCTAGTAATACAGAACCTAGCGTATTCTCACTGTGCCATTCCCAGATAACAGCTTCAGTGCCTAGAGCTGTGTAGCATTAGCACAGTCTGTTCCTAAATAAGTTAGCTTTCTGTCTGTAAACATGACTAATTAATTCAGGTGCAGCACTGTGCTGACACAGCTCTACTGTTTCCAGTTCTGGAACCAGTCAAGTATGATGCTCACCTGGGATTGCTACGCTGTGGTGTTGCACAACACAGGTAGCAGTGACAGCATATCCAACTCTGTTCTCAGTGATCCCATTTCCCATTAATCTGTCTTGATACTATAAGCTACCATAAACAAGTGCCACAGCAGGGAAATATGTCTAAAGCCCTCCCCCATGGTTATGGCATATTCAAAGACAATGGCACTATCTAAGGCAGGCTTATGCCCAGTTTCATGAAACAATGCTCTTCTCATCAGGGTGGTGGTGGGAGAAGGTAGACCCTGGCATCCCCCCTTGAGGCAGACCTGCTGAAGTCTTAGGCTTGCTGCCCCTTTCACATCAGGGCTGAATCTGCCCTTAGTGCAGTAACCACCCAATTACTACAGACTCCACTGGGAAGCTGTAAATATAATATGTCTAAAAGACCAGGCCTTCACACCACAAGAAGAGACTGACATGCTTCCTCAGCTTCAAGGAGCCAACATATTTCTTATGTAACTTCAATTCTCTAGGGCCCACAACTTTTTGTACAGATATATGAAATATATATAAGTAATTTAGACAGCTGTAATATCAACACTGAAATATAAAAATAGGTTAATAGCCCCAAGAGACAGCAAATGCTTTTTTCACAGTAGAATTCTGGTTTTAGCATCATCACTGTTTCCTGTTGAGATTATGTAAAGTTAAGCTTTGTCTTTGTTGGGGTGTACTACTTTTCATGAGCCACAAATGCCCACAGCTCTTGGGGATTAGGGATATTCACAAGTATACTGAAACTGCATTTCACCCCCTACCCATAGTAGTACGCCAGCTTTGTAAGCCACCAACATAATTACTAGCACAATACAAGCTTTAAGCATTTTTTTCATAATATATTGGCAAAGAATACACAGGCTTTGCCTCTGTCTTGAAAGCTGGGGACTCCCAAGTTAACTGTTATTAGCACCAGCTAGCCAAGATAGTTTTGAAGAAAATACCCACCCCTCTCAAAGAAAACCCCACAACATCTCACAACAACAAAAAAAAACCATAAAAAAAAGAGTACCCAACCAACTAAAAAAACCCCCACCAAACCCCAAACCCAAACTAACACTACCACAGAAAAAGCCAAGGTCATAAAGAGTCTTTTCTAAGTATTACATAGATACAAGTCTCCACATCCAGAGACATCAGTTTTCCAGTTTAGAGGCCAACAACTATCTTAAGTTTATCATCAATGCCACCCTTTGCAACAAACAGCAAAAGAAGAATCTCCAAATTGCATTGGTGAAGAAATACAGGGAAGCATCTCTTTTCACTCCCTTTGCTTCTTTTTCTGTATTTACACCAAGCAGGCTGTTTGATAATTAGCCTTTTCTATTTAATTATTTTCTAAGCTTAAGAACACTATATACAGAATAGTTTCAGCGCACAAGACATTTTTGTGTTTTATTTAGAGCCAAACTGCTACAGTTTAGCCAGGTAACCCAGTTCTTACCACTCAGCACCCTCACAGTTTTAAGTATTTTTTTTCCATAATTCATAAAGGAGTTGTTAGACCAGCACTTCATCTCAACACAACCTAGCTAGTACCGCTACCAATCAGCGGTTGTTGCTTTCCCAGCAGAAAGATAAATACACCAGCTATTGTTAGACAAGCTCTCCATTCTTCTAATGCTCTCAGAGCAAAGGGGTATAAAACCTCTTATTAATTACACATCCCAGCAGATTAAAAGAACAAACAACTCTAAATGAAAATTCTTACCATTGCACGGCAAAAAGAATCCAAAGTACTACCAAAATCCGTGACCTTATAGAAAAAGCTATATGACTTTTATTAACAGGGTTGTTCTCTTATGTAGAGATGCTCTCACCAAGGTATCAGCATTGGCTGATGGGTTGCAGCTGTACCTGCTGCCTGGCCATTTAACCCCTGCATTTCTGGTTCCAATTTTCAGTAGATGTAATTGGAAAAAGGATATTTAAGATTTTGGATTGTTTAGCAGGACATAGCTTAAAGAATTTGGAGTGTCCCCAAAGCCACAGTATAACTTACTGTAGCTGCTTTTTTTCCTGCATAATTTCTGTATTTTTCCCTTACTTGTGCCAGTTTTTCATTTAACCCCTCTCCTTCATGTTGCCTATCAGAAGAGATAACAGGTGTAAAATTTCCTCTGAAAAAGAAGAGGAGGAAGCTAGGCAGGGACCTCATCATAGAAAATGTACTCATTAATATGGCAGTTGCAAGTCTTTTCTTTGTTTTTGTTACAGTGTCAAGGCTGGCTTAAAAGTATAGCAATACTTCTTATATCAGTTCTATCATTCAAATAATCCTGTGTAACTAGAGGGATCTAATTAAGGAAAAGGCAAGTACTGAAAAGCAGCAAAGGGAATGGATATTGCAAGTAGGGCTTGTGTGAAACCCTTGTTGAACTACCACTAGTTGTGCTTTCACTGTAGTCGGACCATGGTGCATTAATAGTAAAGAACTAAATCTTGGATATTACAAATACATTCTAAAACTGACTTCTTTTTAATGCAAACTGTTTAAAGTCTCAGTGTCTTCAGAGTGTCTGCCCATTTAAGGACGTAAATATACCATTTAGGCATTACTGATTTTTTCAAATTGGTATCTGTTAGGTGCTCTGTTTCTATCATTGGTCATGTATAAAGCCCTCATGGTGCTGATGCAGCCTACAGAATGGAATTTAAGTTAAAACATCAAACATCCTAAAATCAAATTCCTTTTTGCTAGAAAAGTTTGGATGTCTGATACCTTCTGCAAGGTTCTGGGAACTCTGAACTGTAGGTTCAATACACCTTTCAGGATTGGACCTCTGTGAGCAAACTCGTCACATTATGGGTTTTGCAGCACAGTTCGTAGTTCCAGCAATATAATACGCATGAATTTTAAAATAAAACCAAACTGCAGTGTATAGCAAAACAAATTTAAAAATCCTTGCAAAGTCATTGACTCCATCTCTTGTCTTTATTTCATCATCAAATGTAATTCTCACAGAGGTCAGCATTTTACAAGGACAGTTTTTATAATTTTCAAAAAATTGAAACACAGTTATTTTTCATTACTTTTTGATCCCTTTGATAACTGAACAGAACAACTTATTTCTGAAGCATGGTGCCTCCTAACAGAATTCAAAATGCTAAGATAATTTTCTGCTGGCTTCCTGTAGGATTTTACTGAAAGACTTCCATGAACTTACTTCCCTGACCATCACCAAAACACTGTTGTGAGAAGAAAAGGAAGAGGTGTCCTCTGGAATGGTAAACTATATAGCGTAATTCATGCCTTAAATAGGTTCAGACTAGTGACTTCAAAAGTTCATGGCAAAATGTGCACTGCAAAAAGTGTGCATAAATGTGTTGTGGACATAGGATAGAAAGTTATTAAAGGCTTTGAGCAACTGAAGAAGTAGAGGGACTTAAGTACACATAAACAAGAAATGATTCCAAAGATATTACTGCCACATCCAGAAATATTCAGCCATGTGGATATGTCCATGCGGACATTCCAGATAATGTTCAAGTCCATGCAATGTCATAAGACATCCTAGAAAGATGAATTGAGTAGTGATAGTTATATCTAGCATATTTTAAAATGTCATACTATATACTTTACTGTATGTGAGTGTTATGTTACCATCAGTAATTATTTTAATTGTCTAAAAAAGAATGTAGGCATCTGTACTTTTAAAAGGTTCTAGCAAGACCTGTTGTTCTGTTGTGTAAAGACTCCTGTGACTTTCAGCTGCCCAGCTAGCATTAAGCCATTGAATGAAATAGGCTATGACTTTTGTCAAACACTATGGTTATGTATAACTGTGGAATAATATCTCAGAAACCCCATAGAAAAGCATTTGCTGTCTATGTCTTGTTAAAGAAAAGGTCAAGAGTACTTTTTTCTTTCAAAGAGAAGGACTGGTCCAATGAGGCTGGTTTCCTAAGGAAAATTTGCAGATTAGTCCTCTTAATACTATACAGACTTTTTACTAGGACCAGAATATTTACTGTTATGGGCCAAATTCTGATGAAAGTATCAATTGGGCTGATAACCAAGAATCCAAAGGAGAGTGATGGGGCTGAGAAGACTGCAGTGTATTATTTCTCTTAAGTAAGTCAAAACCAAGGAGAACATAGACATTTAGACTTGTGGTTCAGATGGGAGTTGAAGGTAGAGCAAAGCAGCCGCTTGAAACTCATCTTCCTCATTAAAGCTTTCAGAAGATTCCTATTCTGTAGTCCCCATCCTTGCTCTGAGGGTGTCCTGACTGCTAAGAGCTTTGTGGTAGCTGGTGCAACCAGGTTTGTGATATGACTAATATCTTTTTCCTCCTCTCAGCCTCCTCAAAATGTATATTTTCACAACATTTAAGTTGACAATCTGGGTAAAATAGTTTTTGAATTTACTTCCTTTTTGGGGGCAAGAAAAATTAAAAAAACAGGATGAGTCAACTAAGCTAGCAAAAACATAATTTGAAGTAGGCAGGATTATTACACAGTTATTATGGTGTGTACATACATTTGAAAACGGCTATAAAGCACAACAATGCACACTTGTTGTCTTGACCCTACAGTTGACTGCACACTCATCATATTAGCAACTATATGTATAGTATGATATTGATAATCAAGCAGTTTCTGTAGTACAAGACCAAATCCAAAATGTACACAAAATGGAGAGTTTTGTTGTGAGAGAAATTAAGAATTGAAATCATTAAAGAAATCACTTTTTTTTTCTTTAAAATAAAGCATGGTAATTTAACCACATGGCTGCTAGTGGTAATAGGAGAAAAACAGTTAAATTTCTATAAATCAGAGCATTAACCTCTTACAATTTCATCTTTTGTAAAGCAAATGAAATACTGTATGATATGGCAGCATTTCTGGCTAATAATAGTACTTATCAGAGGTTCTTAAATTAGTCTATTATCACAAGATTAATTAGTATAATCATTTTATTCTTAATTAATTAAGCAATTTGTAGCTAATTGCTAACTCCTTGTGTTTCTCAGAAACCCTTCCCCAGGATGGTTTTTTCTTTCTGCCTGTATGATGTTGCCTCTAATGGGATGCAGCACAGCTGTTGAATGAGTGCACGTGCTTTTTGGAAAAAGTAGGTAAATGACATAGTATCTGGCACTTCTTACATGCATGTAGTCAGTGCATGTAATCTTACTTCCATGTGATCCATTTATTTCCTCTCTCCTGTTCAGTCCTGACAGTAGCTTTGGATTTCACTGAACTGTTCCACAAGTGAAAAGTGGATTACACTTTGCAGGAGCCTTAATCCAGTGGAGAATACAACATGTGGCTAAAGAAGCTGGAAATCCCTTGTGAGTATCCTGTCAGAGTAGATATGGAATAAGATGGAAAGTGAAAGTTCACTGCATCTAGCTTTGAACCAAAATGTGTCGTATCACTTTAAATGAATGGCTTTACTTGGGGTCCATCATGAGCAAAGCAAGTTGTCATGGAAACCTTGATGGCATAATTACTATCGGGGCAGAGCAATAGGGCCCCAGAGACTGTGTAATCAGGTGGCCATTTATTCTGGAAGACTTGGTCCTCTGTCTAGTAAAGGAGTATGGAATTGGTTGATTAAAGGAAAGCTGCTCTAGTAGGATCCAATAATGAGATATAAACATTTTTTCTTGTCTATCAAAGACAATTACTGCATGGCACTTTGATTTATTCACTCGTAAAAATATTCTAAAGCTGTTTAGAGGAGCCCAAGTGTGGAAGCTAAAAAAGGTTTTGTTCCAGAAGATAGTTTTGCTCCAAGTTCTCCTCCCTTCCACATTGTCTACACTCTTGCTGTAATTATCACAATCATGTTCTTTCTTGTTAGCTTGGGTATCTCTGTATTACACTGCATTACACAGTGTACACATAACCAAAGTGCCAATTACACCACTTGAGATAAAGATCATCCTGTACAAAAAGAATATGCGTAATTAGGCTTGTTTAATTTGGGTATTTCACAGTGTAAGTGCAAAGGACTAAAATAATCATGTGATTGTGGTTGGAAATGTTTAAAAAGTACTGCAAGTACTTTTGTGAAATACATGATTGGAAAGCTTATTGAGTCCTCTGAGTCATACTATTCTGGTTATCCAGGAATCCAGAATTCAAGCTGCACATGTGTCCTTGATGTAGTTTTTGGAGCAGTTTCCTAAATTCATCACGTTTTAATGTAGTTACCACAACAGAAAGAAGATGGAAACTAAAAAGAAATGGCAAGATTGTTTGCTAACTCAGTACTAGGACTCTGAATCTATCCAGGGTCATGGCTTGCCCTTTAAAGGTGTATAAGATAACCATTCAGAACTGTCCACTTATTTACACTGGCACCATGTTGGAGACAGTACTGTCTTAGACTGTAGACATCACTTGTAGGATGGTTAAAAATAAAATTGCAATTCAAACGGGCTCCTTCTGAGTTTCAAAACTGTCATGAAAGCAATCTGTTCACACACTACTGCTATACATCAGGGCTGGATGCAGTTAGGATGTGAATAAGGGTGCTATTGAACCACACAACGCATCCTCTGTCATATGACATAGAGAGCACATCAATCTGTGCAAAGCAAATGGGGTTGAGCAGGAACTGTAGCTCCTTTATGTGCCTGCTGGTAAATCTGTCCTTCCTTCTGGAAGCAAAAATATTAAAACTATAGGTATATAGAGGCTTTCAAAAGGATGAACTCCCCTTTTTGGTCTGCAAAGCTAATGCTTATTACGCAATTTTGGTCAGATATCTGCATGCATGAGGCATGTCAGTGGATCCAGTCAGGTGGTTGGTACTCTGTGAGACTCAAGTATCGTTCCTTTAAGCAGATATTAACTTAGTGAAAAAAATGATGGGCAAACAGAAAATACTGGAGTGGAGGATCAGTTTTGCACAGGTGCTGGGGAAGAATGCAGAGAAGATCTGTGTTTAAATAAATAATTTTTCTGCAGAAGGAAACCAATCCATGAAACAACTGTGTGAAGGTTGGGTGTTAAGGTAATTCTACAACCACAAACTCAGCCAAGTTGTCTGTCTTTTGAGAACAGAGGTCTCTGTGTTTGTCTCTCTGAAGAGCACAGGTAGTCTAACTGGGTGTCTAAAGTATCTGTAAGACCCCGCTGTATTTACAGAATCAAATGGAAATTTAAGACTTCACCTACAAATGGATTGGAATCCTGCTGTTTGGCTCGTAACTCAGGATCAATTTAGAGTATGTTTTGTGCTATCTTTATTCACATACATGCCCCTTGGAGGACAAAACAGAGTTTGTGAGGTGATATCTTATTACTCTCATCAGAGCCTTAAAAATAGCAGTTCAACACAGTATTTAGTCCTGAATATGAAAGGGTTGGGTGTTAGAATGGATGATTGTGTCAAGTTAAAAACCTGTTTAAAGACTGATTTATTACCTGAATGAGCTAAAAGCAGGTATGTATGCTATATAAATTGTGCTAACAGCCCAGCAGTGAGGTAAATGTCCCCCAAGACAGATCCAGCTAGTGAATGTTTTTAACTGCAGCATAATTCACTAATGTGAGTGGGATAGCAGTTCACAGTAATACAATGACTGAAACATTACTGTGGAATCCCATACTGCTATTTCTACTACAAATTCTGCACTGCCTTGTGTGTCTAAAGAAGACTTTGTCCTTTTGGAATGTTGTTGTTCTATCTGTATTCACTTTTGTATTTTTCACCTTCAAAAATTGTTAAAAAAAAAAATTAGGGATATCCCTACTCTTTGTTTTCCAAAACCCCACCATGTACAAAGGTGACCTGAGACAATTTCATATCTATTTGCAAACTGAGCAAGAATTATTTTTTTCTAAGTGCTGGGACAGACTGAAGAAAACATGTAATTTGAGTGTACATCTTAAACATTTCAGTTGTGACATTTCTGGATAAACCAGGTCAAGACAGTTTGAGTGATAAGAAAGAACTGGTTAAAGTGTTTTTCATACTGTTAAGTCCTAGACTGTAGCCTGTGAGTTTATTGCAAGAAGTCAGTTGCTGTCTTAAAGAGATCAGGATTTTATTTTACTTATGTTATCTTTACAGTGTTTTCAGCAAAAAAATTATGACGGGCAGGGAATACAAAAAAAATTCTTATAAGTGATTGTCCATTTGTCCAAAAGGTTTATGTACTTGTGTTTTCTATCAGTATTTGTGTAGAGGGTATCCTTTTTGTTTATTTGTGTCTGGCAAAACTTGATCAGATTTGTAAAATTTCACATGGGTCTCTGCTGGCATATAATAACTAAATAGCATTTGGATAAATCCATATTTTATTTGGGGTTAGCCAACACTTTTTCACTCCTTGACTTAGTTTCTGGTGAACATTATTCTAGAAAGAGATGTCCTGTTGGCTCATGGACTTAGATACAGGAATGACAAAGCTCTGCATGAGTATTCTGCAGGAGTTCATGCTGGAGGAACATGTCTCAAGAGTGAAACAGTTTACTTCATAGTTGTTAAACTCCCTATCAATAGGGAAGGTAACTACGGAAAGCTGTGACTTTGTGCTGTTTTGAAATATGATATTGGAAATATGATATTCTTCTCACCTAGGCTAGCTCTTACTAAACTACATTCATACTGCATGTATAGATGAAAGACTCTGCCATTATCAATATCCAGAAAAAGCATTGCTAAAATTTTATTCTTTCTGCAGTAGTAACTTATTGTGGCCCCTGAATTCGATATTGACAATGGAGTTTGCTAGCAATGTAGCTATAGGCTTTGACATTTTGGTATCTGAGGCATGAATATTCTGAGATTTAGTCAAGGTCTAAGGCATTGATGAGTATTCATAAATTATTAACCTAAATACTTCCCCAAAAGTAGAATTGTGGAAAGAAATAGATGCTTCTGTTGCAGCTTGTACTATTCTATGCTAATTCTTACTGCTTCCAAATTGTAGAAATAAATGTTGACTCCAGTCCCAGTAAAAATCATCTTTTTTGGCTGTCTTGTATGCTAGCAGTCAAATCCTCTTGTGATGGATTGCAGTTGACAGACTGTTGCAACACACCTGGTGCATACCAGTTGAGAAATAAATGTTATGCAAGGTTAAAAGTATGATGAAAATATGTGTTGTTACAATAACAGTAGGTAAAATTGCACTTATTTTATTAACTTCATACGATCTAAAGCTTCTTAACTTCCTCTTTTCCTTTCAGTCCCTTTTGTACTAGATTACCTTCACAGTGTCAAGTTCTGTATGGCAGTCAATGTCCCTTTCTGTCTGCAAACCTGATTCTGTGGCTACCAGCATATGAAATAAATTATTTGATTAGTTCAAATGCCTTTGGATCCCTGATCTGAATGACCTTTACCCATTTATATTTGGTCATCTGAAAGCAGCCTATTGTCGTGGTTTAACCCCAGCCAGCAACTAAGCACCACGCAGCCGCTCACTCACTCCCCCCACCCAGTGGGATGGGGGAGAGAATTGGGGAAAAAAAAAGTGAAAAACTTGGGTTGACATAAAGACAGTTTAATAGGACAGAAAGAAAGAAACTAATAATGATAATGCTAACAATAATAAAATGACAATAATAATAATAAAAGGATTGGAATATACAAAACAAGTGATGCATAATGCAGTCGCTCAGCACCTGCTGACTGATGCCGAGTTAGTTCCCAAGCAGTGATCCACCGTCCCTGGCCAGCTCCTCCTAGTTTATGTACTGGGCATGATGTCACATGGTATGGAATACCCCTTTGGCCAGTTTGGGTCAGCTGCCCTGGCTGTGTCCCCTCCCAAATTCTTGTGCCCCTCCAGCCTTCTTGCTGGCTGGGCATGAGGAACTGAAAAGTCCTTGACTTAGTCTAAACACTACTTGGCAACAACTGAAAACATCAGTGTTATCAACATTCTTCACATACTGAATCCAAGACATAACACTATACCAACTACTAGAAAGAAAATTAGCTCTGTCCCAGCTGAAACCAGGACACCTATGAAATTGTGTCTTTCTGAATCTGTTGATGGCATACTGTTGCCACTCTATCACCATTCCCTTTTGCTACGATGGCTCATGCTATAACTGGCATTTCATAGATCCTTGGGATTCTCAACCTAAATCCCAGGTCTCAGCAACTCTGTCTACTGATCAATTGCTCTTTTTAGACTCTCATAGTATTAGTAGCTGTTATAAACCCACCACTTCTAGATATTTGGTTTGTTGGTATATTTTGGGAAGTCACACTTTTCAGTCTTCTGTGTTTATCATCTTTTTACTGTGACAAAAATGTTTGCGTTCCTTTTATATACCAATACTAAAACAGTCATGAGAAAGTGCTCTGGATTCACTTCTGCAACATAACAATAAATTTTATTTAGCATTACCTATCACTGTGCATTGGTCCAGCCAGAGAAAGAATATATATTTCATATAAATATATGCAATAACATATATGAAAGAAGTTTTATATTTCCGAGTAAGAAGTGCTAGTATAGTAATCCAAAATATTGCAATAGCACCTATCACAAACACTGATTCTCCTTACTTTCCCATGAGTAGGAAATGCTTCTGAAGTCAGAAGGCTGGGTTAAGCACATTTGGGTTTCTGGTGCTAACAGAAGGGAGTATGCTGTGACACCCTTCCAGACCATGTGCTTAAGTGTCTTCCTGCTTGAAAACAACACACACATAAGTAATAATGCATATGCTGATGTGCAAACAGGCACATGTGCCTGTACCCAGAAAGTAACAGATGCTCTCAGATCCCATGATATAGACAGAACCACAAAGGCCAGATCAGATTTAGATTCATAAAAAATGTATTCTGCATCTGTAACAGATTGTCTGTAAGAAAGCATTTTCCTCAAATGGCTGATTTTTAAATTTTATTTTCCTAAATAAAGTTTGAACAAATAATTTTATATGTAAAAGTATTCTGGCAATACATGGAAATTAGACTAATTCCATTTGCCTTTTCGTTCCTCCTTTCCTGATGTTGAAAAGGATGGATTATTTTCATCAGTAAAGATTGTAAAAGATGCTGGTGAAGCCTTGCAAATGATCTTTGAATTTACAAAGACAGTATTTTAATTCTGTTGTCATGCTGGACTGTTACTGTCAGGATAGCATTTTTTACATCACCTAACTCTCTGTGCAGTAAACCAAGTGGGTGCTGTTTTTCTCTAACTTTTTGCACTTTCATGCTACTAAGTCGCAAAGAGGAAAGCTAATACTGTGGACATTTACAAATGCCTGTTTTGGAGTGTTCAGTTCATGAAACCCGTCTTGTAATTCAGTTGAAATTGCAGGGCTAGAAAGATTCTGTGTTTGCACCAAACTTACTTATTCATTTCAAAGTAAGAGTTACTATTCTTTGTGTCTTCAGGGACTGGCAAGGGAGGAGGGAAGGAGAAAGAAAACTTTGTTAGGAAATCTGAGTTCTTGCTGTAAAAACAGAAGTGTCAACCCTGATGTTTTTGCTGTAATTGCAACACCACTTCTCCACTATGTAGAAGGATGTTATTCAAGCGGTTTCAGTGCATGACTCTCTCTCATGTCTTCAAAAGCCTCTGCTCATATGAGTCTGTAGGCCTTGATAACCCGTCCCCTTGAATAGTTACTTCACTGCATGAAATACTCTTTGGCTTACATATGCACTGCATTCTGTCCAGGAGGAACAAGGGGCAAATTATTCATTTCCATCAAAGAAGAACTGAAGTTGTCTTTCAATTTTTCTTGAATGGAAAATCTGAATTATTCAATTAATATTTCAAAGATATTTATTTTTTAGGGAAAGAGCCTTTTTAATAACGATGCTATGAAAAGCATTTTAAACCACTGTGTAAAAGACTGATCTGCTTAAGCAGTTGCAAAAGTCTTCCTTCAGTACTGCAAAGTTTTGTATCAAGGTTTTTCTTTTTTTTTTTCTTAAAATTTCTTTTCTTCAAAACTCTGCCACCGATTTTCCAATCCTTTTTTTGCCAGGATCCCTTAGGAAGCCACATTTTCTGACTTCCCCTACAATCCTAGACTGATATTTTTCTCTCTTTTAATAATGCTTCAGTATCTTTTCTTATCCATTAGCAAGATGACAATTTTTAAAGAAAGAAACCTTTTGCTGATGTTGAATTTACATCCTTCTAACTCTACCTAACTCTATCTGCCAGATTGTTACAATAGTCAGGATAGTAATTCTGATTTAATTTCACTTTAAATGAGACCAATGCTGAGATGGGCAATACTAACATAGACTCTCAAGGTATCATAAATAGTATTCCAGAGAATTTGAACACAAATACATTTGACCTAAAATATGAATTTCCCTCGTTGAATAATGTGCTGAATTTGAAAGTAGATGAATGCAATTTCATGTATGTGCTAATGTGCTAATAGAAGACCGTTTTGCTTTGTGATGGACATTTACATAGAATTTGTCTATTTTTCCTTCACATAACTATTCATTTGCAGCATTATAGGACTTCTTTGGGCCTTCGGAATGGCGTTTTCTTTTAGGCAATGATTGACACTGTAGCTTTCTAGATGAGCAAATGCCTTACATGTAAAGAATTTAAACTTTGTCAAGGGTATTTTGTTTGTTTTTCCTGAGTTACAATATGAAATGTTTTAATTTTTCTGTGTTGTTTTGTTAAGTTTATAAATGTTTAACCTTCTTCATAAAGTCACTTTGCGTTATATAAAAGTAGAAGACTCCTGCTTATTACAGTATTCTGAAGGCTTTCCAGTTAACATAGAAAAAGGCAAATATTAGGAAAGGAACAATAAAATAACAAACATTTTACAGAAAATAGTTTAAAAAATCCTTTATTAAATTTCTTCCAATTTGTTCAAACTTTTACAAGTTATATAATAAATAATTCTGATATAAATTAACTATTGTTTTGTACACATATGTATGTCTCATGCAGCAGCTTTCCTATATGGTAGGGTATATACACATTACCTGTGGACATAGATGTTTGTTACAGGTATATTCTTCATGGTTATCTTTCTGTGTTTATGCTTTGTGACATTTCTATTGCATATATGCATAGATATGCATATATGCATATATACTCTTTTCTAAATTACTGAAATGTTGCAAAACTTTTAAAGCTTCAAAGAGCTGATCTTTGCTTCCACAGAATCTTTGTTTCTCCCAGTTACTATTAGGGTAAATCAGTTATTTGTGTGAAGACGGGAAGGACTCTGGTGGAGTCTGAAGCAGTGCTGCAGGATTACTGCTCTATTATTTTGTTTTATATCAGCTATTTTGAAGCCTTTGATCTAGTTAGTCACAGTCTATGTTACAAAGGAGAGAACATACAAAGTGATTTAGATGATAGCAGATGCTAGATAGCAAGTATATATACCTAAGCAATGCCTGTATCTTCCACTCCTGCCACAAATGGGAACTGTTCCCGTATTTTTGTTTTGTGTGACCTAGCTATAGAAAACAGTAATTGATTAAATGTAAGTGTGTTTCTTCAATAAGGTGATTTGAAATAGGCTTAGACTTCTGGGTAGGGGAAAAAACAAGTGTTAAATATCGACTAGTGAGAAATTGAGCAAAGGGATTTTTACCCCTTCTCCTCACTTAGTTGCCCGGTCAAGTGAAGTTGTAGGAGTGGCACAGCTCTTTACTTCATGGCTACACCTACTATGATGCCAAGCATAGTCCATAATTTCTTCTGTAAGGTGTAAGCATATGCATATGTGGGTTTAAATGTTGGATAGTAATAGGTGAATATAGAAAAGAGGACTGAAATGATCTCTGGGTCACTAAGTGTAGCCTCCAGCTGTTTTCAGAGATCATATCGTAGAACATATTAGAGTCCCTTTCATGAACAGCTTAAGATGCATTTTGAAGTGAGTCATATTTCTAGCACCTACTACTCTTGTTGGAAGGCTCATCCAAAAACTCATTTTACTGATTAAACTAGAAGCCTCTTCCTACTTCTGGCCTAAGTTTATTTGTGGCCAGTATGAATCTGTTTGTTCTTGTGCCAGTATTGTTTAGCCTAGATTGATCTTTTCCTTGCTGGTGTTCCACTTTCTGATGGGCTGTCATAATTGACTTAATTTTCTTTTTCCCAGGGTAAGCAGGCCAGTCAGTCTCTTTAAGTCTTCCCTCAGAAGACAGGGAATCTCTCTGTTCCTTTGATTATCCTGGAAGACTGCTCTGCACCTGATCCAGTTTGAATGTATCTTTTTTGAACATAGATGATTGGAAGTGTAGACTGCATTCCTACTGCAACATCAAAAGTGCTTTTTACAATGGCATTTATACTTCCTTTGCTGGAAATAGTTTTCCTGATGCATCATAGGATTTCAGTTGCCTTTTCCACAGCTGTTATCAAATGGGTGTCTTGGGTATCCTGTGATGGCCATCCTTTTCCTATATTGCTTCCAGTTGTCTATATTTCATAGCAGCCCTCAAGTACATAACGCTGTAATTTGTAGTATTAAAATTTAATCCAGTTTCTGTTACTTCAGTCCTCAAGGTCATACAGCTCTCTGTGTATGATATTCTGGTCCTCACCCAGACTGGTGCTGCTTCCTAGTTTTTAACATCAGCAAACAGTAATTAATACATGTAATTTTGTGTCCAGGTCATCAATGAAAATATTAAGACAAGACTCATCCTAAAGTGGATCCTTGAAGGCCTCTTTTAAGAATTGCCCCCCATTCAAGTAGTTCCACTTTCGGTACAAATCACTGTGTTCCATTTAGCCTGTTTCTTACCTACCTCACATTTCTTGTGCTCATTTTCTCCATCATGTCTAACTAATATTCCATGCAGAGCAAGTCTGTGCCTGAAAGTAATTGTGTTCCTTTGGAGGTGTACGCTTATCTTTTCAATACCTTTCTGAGGTCTAGATGTAATCTTTTCCATTTCCCTTGGTTTTATTTAAAGTAATATAAAATTTTTATGGAAAAAACCTGTCAAAATCACCTTCAGTAGATACTAGGGAGGCAGCTAATAGATCCTTTTCTCTGTGTGTATTTATCAGAGTGAATGTATGGGTACAGAGAACAATGAGGGCAGACTTCCCTGTTAGAACTGTTGGTATGTTACCTGAGCTCCAAGCTTTTAGCAGCCCCAGTCACGTATCTGTGCAGCTGCCTTCATCACCATCAGATTCACATAGCATCTATGCCTTGTTTTCTCAACACCATTATTTAGGAAAATCATTCTCCTTGCATGGCTTTGAATTATTGAAAATAGGATATTTTGTCTCTTTGAATCTGCCCTCTTTCCAAATATTTATGTGGGATCACCTAGAGCCTTAAAAAGATTTTCTTTTAATAGGGCTCTAGTGTAAGAAATGTTTTAATGTTACTCCATTTCTCATATCTGTGATATGCTGCCATAACTCCATGATACTCAAGCTCAGTCTGTCCATGCACGAAGTTTTATTAGTTTCCCTCCACATAATACAGGACTGTCTACAAGCGAAGGTGCCAACAGTAGTTGGCCTGATCTTAGCAGAATGTTCATAATTAGGTAATAACATTGTTTTGTGGTTTTGTTCTCATTTGACAGGACATCTCTTCTAGTATAAGGTAGTACTCTGACATCATAGTAGGCAGCAGTTCAGTGGTGTCCCAGTTCTTACTGTATGCATCAGTCTTTCACTTGAATTACTTTCATATGACTTATATCAATTACTCTGTTCCCATTCTGTGTGGGCCAATTTATTCTTTAATCAGATGGTGCTTCCTAAGACTGATCACTATGTCTCTCCTTCAAAAGATAAATCACTTACATTTAACACAATACTGTACTGGAAAGATCTTTTCGGTCTCATCTCTATTCAATAGCAAATCTCTGCTTTTCAAATGGAGATTGAGAGAGGATCCTATGAACTACCGCAAACCTACAAATGCTCCTGGTAGCAGTAGGAGCTGGCACCATTCAGTAACTCACTTGGATTCTAAAAGCTAAGATTAATGGGAAGCTTATGCTTGTGAGAAATTTTATTGACCAGCTCTTGGAGCCAGCCAGACCACCAGCATGGATCCTGTAAGAACCTTTTCCCCCATAGGAGAAAACCCCCTATCCTAAAATGGAGCCACTGTGATGTCCATTCAGTTTCAGCATTTCTCTCTTTCTGTCTTGTGTAATCAATCTTACTCAGGAGCTTTTTTTTACATTCTAATTATGCAATGCCAAAGGAACCCTCATCTCAGATGAGGTCTTTAAGGGATACTGATAATGCATATAACCTTTTCCAGCACCAAGATTTGAACTAAAAATTAGCGGGAAAAGGCAGGAGCTGAAATTAGGCCAGAAACAAAGTTAATGTTTTTACCAGGGACTGTAATTAGCCAATAGAGCAGCTTCTGGTAGGAGTAGCTGATCCACGGTCATTAAAATGTCAAAGACTTACTGTGTTTTTGTTTGTTTCCTTGTATTTAATATGAGCCATATGGCAATGAACAATACTTCATTTTGAGTATCCAACAAGGGGAATTCTTATTAACAAAGGCTTTATAGTAGCATGTGTGAAAGAGGGCTTTCATTATATTTGTAGGGTTAATTTATATGTGGTAGTGTTTGCTCTCAGTTAATCCATCTGTCTAATATTTTAACAATATTTTAATGAAACCTTGAGCCAGATGTCAATGTAGTAAGAGTTGCCTATTTTATCTGTTGATTTTCAGTAAAATATTGAGCAATGAAAAACTTAAAACCTAACTCTAACAAAGGGGAATTACAGTGATCACCATTGATTTCAACAGGGTCAAAATTTTATGGAGCATTTATATGTTTAGCAACTGAAGTAGTGAAATATAAATATACAGATCTAAGATTACCTTTATGCACGTAATAGAGGCAGTTACTGTAAGACCTGCAATTCTGTCATATGTAGCGGGTCATAATGTTTTGTAATATATAGGCAAAAAAACCCACAAAAACCCAACCTTTGTAAAACATGAATTGCATGTCAGCTTCCTTCCTGGTTAATGATAGTCACAAAGCTGGTCCCAAATCTGTCACTGCTAAATGAACACTAAGTTGATAGTGGTCGTTCTGTTTATTGTTCCCTAGTGTGGTCATCACTATTCTTAGCCCTTTGACTAGAAGCGTCCAGCAGACATTAATACATGCTCATTACACACAAATTTTAACTGTCTTGAATCTTTTAATTGGTTGCTGCTGATGAAGGAACATAGACTTAACTTATCAGGACACTACTAGACCTTAATGGTCCTGACCAGCCTCACCTTAGGCCTCTGCCTGCACCCCTGGCTGTGGGCCTGGGAGCCTGATTTCAGCGCAGCCTGGGGTCTTCAGTCCCCACCTGAGCTATGTCGGAGGACTGCTGGTCTCCAGCTCAGCCACTGCCCTGTCCTGCCTGGCCATGGGCTGTGTTGATCAAGACCCTAACCTGAAGGCTGATTTCCTGGCTTGACCTGAGCCCTGCCTCATCACAATGAACTTGCCTGATGATCTGGACTCTTAGTTGAGCCTGGCTACCATCTCTGGGTCTGTCCTGCCCTGTTCACCTTGCCTGGGTACTGTGGGGCTGGGCCCTGGCTGGCAAGACGCTGGGCATCATGCTCGTCTCCCACCTTTTCATCCTTTAGGGAGCAGCCAGCCCTCACTCTCCGCTGCTATAACTGTCTACTGAAAGAGTTAGAAAAGCTTAGATTCAGCTCCTGTTCCAGTTGACAAAGGGATGTTGCTTATGGATGTTGGGATCATGGGTTGAGTCAGTCCTTGAAATATTAAAAAGAAATCTGAGGCAGAATGTGGTGGGTAGACCCTGGCTGGACCCCAGGTGCCCACCAAAACTACTCTGTTACTCCCCTCCTCAACTGGACAGGGGAGAGAAAATGTAACAAAAGGCTCATGGGTCAAGATAAGGGCAGGGAGAGATCACTCACCAATTACCATCACGGGCAAAACAGACTTGTCTTGGGGAAATTAGTTTCATTTATTGCCAATCAAATCAGAGTAGGGTAATGAGAAATAAAACCAAATCTTAAAAACACTTTTCCCCCACTCCTCCCTCTTCCTGGCCTTAACTTTACTCCCAGGTTTCTCTGCCTCCTCCCACCAGCAGCGCAGGGGGACAGAGAATGGGGGTTGTGGTCAGTTCATCACACGTTGTCTCTGCTGGTCCTTCCTCCTCAGGGGCAGGACTCTTCACGCTCTTCCCCTGCTCCAGCGTGGGGTCTCTCCCATGGGAGACAGTCCTCCACAAACTTCTCCAACATGAGTCCTTCCCACGGGCTGCAGTTCTTGACAAACTGCTCCAGCACAGGTCCCTTCCCACAGGCTGCAGGCCTTCAGGCACAGACTGCTCCAGCGTGGGTCTGCCATGGGATCACAAGTCCTGCCAGAAAACCTGCTCCAGCGTGGGCCTCCCACGGGGTCACAGCCTACTTCAGGCATCCGCCTGCTGCGGCATGGGGTCCTCCCCAGGCTGCAGGTGGATATCTGCTCCACCGTGGACCTCCATGGGCTGCAGGGGGACAGCCTGCCTCACCATGGTCTTCCCCACGGACTGCAGGGGAATCTCTGCTCCGGCGCCTGGAGCATCTCCTCCCCCTCCTTCTTCACTGACCTTGGTGTCTGCAGGGCTGTTTCTCTCACATGTTCTCACTCCTCTCTCTGGCTGCAGTTGCCCTTGTGCAGGTTTTTCCACCCCCTTCTTAAATATGTTAACCCAGAGGCACTACCACCATCGCTGACGGGCTTGGCCTTGGCTAGCAGCGGGTCTGTCTTGGAGCCAGCCAGCATTGGCTCTATTGGACATAGAGAAAGCTTCTAGCAGCTTCTGGCAGAAGCCAGCCCTGTAGCCCCCCCGCTACCAAAGCCTTGCCATGCAAACCCAATACACAGAGTCAGCCTTAGTTGGATTCTGGTCACTAAAATGATTATATTTAATGGTTACATGCATGAGTCTGTGGTTAAGGAGTTGTTACAGAGCTGTAATTGGTCATGTGCATTAGAATATTGAACCTGTTTGGGACTGTATTTAGTAAACCCATGGGTAATATTCCGACATATTGCAAAACAAGAGGCTTGTATCAGGCCGTCCTTTCTTCACTTCAGAATAGTTAGATATCACATGACATAACTACCCTGGGTGGCTGTGTGGGCAATTCCTGCATTCCTGATTTACTGAGTCTTTAAAATTTCACTGCTATCAGACCCTTGAATGCACTTGTGGCTGGATAACATTTTGGTTTCTGTGGCTTTCGGAGAAATCTTTTAGTTATTCTGCACAACATTCATATCCATCTTCCCCCTCCTTATTATGTATATAACATTTTTTGTCTTCAGACTATTATATCTAGCGGTACATGACTCATGACCAATTGCAGCTCAGTAAAATGTCACTGTTATGAATATATTGCACAATGAGCCTGCCTTGCACATCTTTGGTGCAATATTTATTATTCAGCTCTTGGTGGAATCAACAGAAAGATTCCCATTAGGCTGCAAAGACATTTGGAGCAGGTCTGATTTTGCCTTTAGTGTGCCAGACTACTGAATGAAAAAAAAGGCGTATTTGTAGACTGGGTAGCCATCTCTTTTATAACTTTAATGTAGTAACTACTGGTGACTAAAATGGAAGTTTCAGCATACTCTGGTTGCAAGACCACATACCCAGGGCCTTTGAAGAGCTCATAGGTTTTCACATGGGCTAACAACCAGTTGCATTAAGAACACCTCATCTACTTCTTGAATAGGAAGTCTTTAGCAGACGCCCACTGCGATGTTGCCCATGATGATCTGCCCAGTAATCCTAACTTGTGAATTCTCAGCTGGCTAATGTCTGTCCCTAGGCAGAGCTCTGTGCATTCCTGCTACTCTTTCACATAAAGGGTAAATCGCCGCTCCTTGCCTTCCCAGTCTCTCCTTCCTAAAGAGCCTCCTTTCTTTCTTAATTTTGCTTTAACCCTCATGAACTGCATTTCATTCCTGTTGTCTGTAATTTTTTATGCCTTGAGCTTTTTTGTCTGTTTACACATTCCTCCCTGGGCCCGCTATTACTTTTCCCCATATTCCCTTGTCCACATTCTTATGTGTCTCCCTGTCTATCATCCTCTGTCCTCTCTTCCTCTTTCACCACTTTGACTTTGGTTCTTCACATCGGTTGTTATCTGGGGCAGTGGAAGACCCACACCTCAACACATACGCTGTGATGCCATTCCCTCAGTCCCTCAGAAGTTGTACTTTTTCCTCCATTGTCTTCCATGGCCCTCAAGGCTTGCCTCCTTGCAAGGTAATCCTTTTGAAGCAAAACCTGTCTGTTTTCTTACAGTCTCAGAGCATTGTTATTACTTAAATTGCTAAGTAAAATTGTGAAGACACTGATGCTTTCTTAAGAAAAATCAGGATGTATTATACCAGCCAGGATAATCTGTGATGTGCTGGTGTGAATAGGATCTAAAATAAAGGTATGCTCTGGGCTTGGTTTTCATGGAGTTCTGTTTCTTCTTGACATATTTATCCACCCAGCCTGACCACCATATATACAGTCAAAGAAACCACATGTGCAGTTTGTCTTGTGCAATGTGATAAAAATTTTCTAAAGCCATCAAGATCATTTCATATGACAGCACTGACTTGTGCCATTCTGTGTAGGCTCACTCGTTTGGCAGAGCTCCACAATAGCTGTGATTGATAGCAGGTTTTTTGCTGGGTATCACAGCAAAACAGGAAATGACTGGCTCAGTTTCAAAGCAGGGGAAAGAAAACAACATGGAAAACTAGCTTAAAATTATTTACAAGACAAATATGCAAATGGTTGGAGTAGTCACTGTACACATTTAACCCATTCTTAAAAGCTTGCTTCTACTTCTAAAATAGTAAAACTGAGTAATATTGTGCTTTATGTTATCTCTTTGGTCTGAGATTTACTAATTTCTACTGCAGGAGGTGCAAACTCCCTTAAAATAGCATTTGATGACAATACATCATTACTACAGCACAAATAAGTAGTTTGAATCCATTGCTCCTAGCTAACTGGTGTTCTTTGCTAAGCCTTAAAATTATGGAATTGATTCTTCATTGAGGCTGATGTGAATTGAGACTACTGCTGCAGAAATAAATGGAATAATAGGAGGATAAGAGGGTGGAGAATAAGACTCAACATCTCTGAAGGGAGGTGACATTTTTGGCTTAAAAGATTGTCAGTTTTTATAGTAATTTGTGACTGATTCCCAGAAGACGAACATTGTCTAAAATTAAATGCTTCAGATTTGCAAGGAACAATGAGTCACGGGTAGATGTAGAGAAAAGTAGCAAAACCAGCAATGACAGAAAGTGGGTGTTAAGAATAATACAAAATAAATCTGAGATCTGATAGTTGAATATTCGTAATTAATCTCATTCTATTTCAGTTTTCTAGAAAGATTTTATTTGAATTTCATTAGCTAATTTTTCAACATCAGCAATCCCAAATAAGACGAATAATTTGTTATCCAAAATAGCAAAATAATCAAATTCAAATAAAGGAATCTATAGTACATGTGAAAATAATTTTTAAAAAGCATATTTCACTGTTTTTTGAATGAGTTCTTGTGTGCTTCTCAATTGTAATGGAGTCTGATTTTAAACGACTTTATAGCTATTTTTGCAAAAGTATTAAAAGTAATTTAATGTTGTACATCTGTTCTTCATTATTTCTCCCAAAGCTTTTAGTTTGATCTTCACAGTACTCTGAATAAGATCAACTAATCCGGATAGCTGGTTGCTTAGCCTGGTACTGGCACATCAGGTGAATGATAACGATCAAACTTACCACGTGGAACTGTGGGATCATATCCCAATGCATATTTTCTCTCCTGGAAAGGCTGTGAGTAGCTGGCAGTCATGTCTCTAGGGGATCAAAGGAAGATGCAGATGGGAGGTATGATGGCAGCCATTTTTGCAAAGATTTCCTTCCCTGAGGTGGGAGGATAAAACACATGAACAAAGCAATTTCTACATGAGTGCATCTTACTGCCCTGCAGTCAGGTTCCCTTTTCCTTTCATTCCTGAAAGATGTGCTTAATAAAATAACAGATAATAACATCTATGCATTTAGTGTCTGATATACTGAGAACATATTTCACAAAATCAGAATATATTTTAAAAGAAATTAAGTTTTAAAATTGGACTTCATACCAAAATGGGAAAACCCCACCTCAACTTTTGACAACAAAGGAGAAAATAGACTGCGTTGTTAAACTTCAGTTTTTGATTAGAGACAAAATATCAGTTTTCTGGTTTCATGGGTGGTTTGTTAATTATGCATCACTGAATATTCTGACCCTGTTTGTATACTGGAGTGTACAATTCCTAATCTTCATGTGTTAAACACTCTCCAGGAAAAAGTGTACCTTCTGTCCCAGGTAACAATAAGAAAACTTGATTTTCTAGATGTAACATGGAAAGGAAGGAAAAGACAATACCTCCAAAGAGGGCAACTTACTGTGTCTAGTAAATCTCTGCCTGGCCTTCTGTTGTGACTGCTCTATGCTTCACTGAGCAGTTCTAAAGCTAATACAGCAACCAACCTGGGTCAGAAGGATTCCTCTTGAATAGAGCCAACACCAAGCACTTTGCCCTCTGCTTTTCTCTTTCCTTCTGATCTTTTCCCGTATTGATTAGTGCTTGCAGCTCAGCTTTGTGGGGAAAAATGAGGGTAGCTTTCAAGCTCTCCTCCATATGCCTCCATTAAATTGAATTGCCATCATTTGAGTGGAGAATATGAGAAGATGCCTGACAGCACCTTCCTTTAATTAGCAGAGAAACTGCCTATCTCTCCCACTTAAATTAGGATAGGAACTAGGTTTAGAACTTGAATGTGGGTCTTCGCTCTTTTGTTGGTTTAATATATTTACACTGGAGCTAGAAATGACTTTTATATACTTAATATTTAAAACACAGCAATGAAATAATAATTGGTAAAATACTGCTCTATTTATTATTATATCCAAATGAAGTGACCCTTAGCAGTTCTCCAGAAGACTGAAAATCAAAAGTAAATAGTAATGCCTCCCACTGCCCTGGTGATAAGAACAGGTAATTATATTTTATCCAGAAGTAAATATCAGAAGCACAATGGAAAAGACATGTGAGGCACCTTACAGTGAAGGCTTCTTTTATCAAAACTCGAGTCTTTTGGCATTTAGGACACCTTTTGGGCCTCACACTGTGCAGTAGGTAGCTGGACTGCACATACCTAATAACCTGTACACACCTAGAGCAATGACTCCTAGCAGGGTATGTGAGGACACTCAAGAATCTTAGCCCTTACAAAAGGTGATTAAAAGGAAAGAGTAAAATGTGATGCATGAAATAAAGAATGAAATACCATCAGCTGATTAAGTAGAGAACTGTGGTTAATTTTCCAAGTCCAGTGTAACAGAGATACTTGAAGACCCACTCATGGTGTATCTCCCTCTTGCTTGCATCACTGAAATTCAAGACTGACTCTAATACAGACTAATAGCACCACTACAAAAAAGCTGCAGGACTTGGTGACTCAGTGACTTGCACTAATTATCTTTGTTTAACAGTGGTATGAGACCTCTGTATCAGTATGTGGGTCAGCTCCTTTTCTCCTTGCCTGCTTTTTCTGCTGCTTTCTTTTTTCTGCTGAAGTTTTTTTTCTTTGGGTTTTTTTCCCTTCTGAGGCTGCTGTAGAAGCTATGTTTCATGCTCTTTTCAGGCTGCACTGGGTAAAGGTGCTGTTGTTTCGAAAGATAGTATCAAGAAGTTAGTTTTTAATATTTAAAATAAGGTTTTACTTTGGAGCAATCCTTGGAGAGTTTGAAGCTGAAATAGGTTTCCTCACTCATACAGACTGCCTTTCTATTGTGTAAGCATAGGCTCACACATGCATGCTGACTTACTGTTCCAGCTTACAGCTGCCAGTTCTGGCCTGCTGGCAGGAAGATGGTATTTTATTCTTTTGGTTTTTTTCATTTGAGCACTGAAAGTCTTTGGTTTACTATCTCTACTTCCTTTTGAAAGAGAGGTGGCTCTGGCTGATAGAAGACCTAGGAGGAAACCAAATTAATTCACAGGCCATAGAACTTCACAGTGTTCTGTTAATTAACACTAAAACCACTGGGGAAACAAACAAAACGAGCAACCAGCTGGGAGGAGGTGCACAAGCTTATCACGATAGATGTGACTGTAAACTGATGGCTACAATCAGTTTCATCAGGGAATGGAAATAATGTGCTAAGTTTCAGTGCTTCTGAAGTCTTCTCCATGGGGCTTCTTTCTAATCCTTTAGGTAGTCCCAAGCCAAAACACAAATCTTCTGAAGAACAGAGGGTGATAATTCTTCAGACAATGTTGCTGGAGGAATGGACGTGTCCAGGAGGAAAGGACACACATCTTTTCAGTTTGACCCTGCTTCTCCTTTATAATCCTCCAATAGCCACGTGCCAGCTGCAATGTAAAAGAACCCCCTGCACTTCACAGCCCCTTCTGTTAATGTAGATGCTCTCACAATTGTATTTGTACTTAATTATTGAGGACTTGATCCTTCAGTCTTTGCAGGAATAAAATTGTGTTGGTTTTAGCAAGAATATTGAGACAAAAGGTATGATCAGCCTTGTCACAAGGCAACTGTCTGTGTTTGTAGTAAAGAATATCTAATGCTGATTAAGTTCATCCTGTAGATTTTAGGTTTGGTGGTACCCCTGAAACAGACCTTTCTTCAGACCAAAACTTCTAAACTCTGATATACTTTGCTTGGGGACTATTTCTTGCTCTGCCACTTTTTTTTATCCTGCACTTAGGTCAAACTGCAAGTCCATACGTGTACCTTATGGACAGAATTAGGAATTTCAGAGAGTTGCTCAAGTTTAGTTTTGCACTAATGAATATAAGAGTTGTCATTTAGATTTAGGCCCAGTGTTGGTTAGCTCTTTATCAAACAAGTGCACAGTGCCTGGTCCTTCAAGGAGAGATGCAAGAGCTTGGCAGACGACTGCTGTATTGAGGCTTCTGACGTCTATTTAGAGATTGGCCAAGTCTGTAAAGTAGCCAGTCTAATGTCCTTTCCAAGATCTTTATCAGTCTTATGCTACCACTTGATACCTTCAGTCAAATGCAAATTTTCAGTCTAACTTTTGCACATTGGTAGATATCTGACAGCCTCTGGCAATGAGTTCCTTAGTTTTATTTCTGTTTGTGTGAAAATGTACTTTATCAGTTGGGAATTTACTTTCTTTTTGTTTGATGGTATATGTCCTTATTCTCCTGTCACAAGTCAGAGATGATAGTTGCTCAGTATTCCACTCATGATATACGTTATATACTTGATGTCACTTCGTATTCCTCTTCCTGATGTAAAGTACAAATCCTTACAGCATCCCTTTGTCTTTGTTGATCACCGAACATTTCTGATTCTGATACATATTTTTACAGAGTAGGTGTCCAGTGCTGCACAGAATATACCAGACAAGACTGTACTGTTTATTCATATAAAGGTATTGTCTGTAGTACTGGTAGGATTTGGGGATTTTTTTTTTTTCCTATTTTTTAATGCAATTTATCTGGCTTTCTGTAATAACATGCAGATCTCTTTGGATATAGTTAAACTGTACAGGTGGTTTATATATTTCTCTTAAATGTGTATGCTCTTCAGTGTGCATATTAAATACTCAATTATGCTATCATAATGCTCTTGTTTAGGTCTTTCTGCACTTTCCTACAGTCTTCTCTGGACATTACAAACTTAAGTAACTTGGTATGACATGACATTTTGTCACCTTGCATTTTTTTTTTAATGAAGCATTGCATATTCCCTTTAGTAATTCGGTCATTATATGTATGAATTGCATCTGCACTGTCAGATACACTATTTAGGCTTGATGACTTACTGGTTTTGAACTACTTACTTGCTTTTTCTTCCATACAGCTTTTTCTGAGTCTACCTCTCTTTGTTCATTCTGTTTCAGTTCAGTGGGTTTTTAGAGCATGGCACCTGGATGTTTCTTACCATTTGGATACATTTGAATAATTTGATGAATGCCAGACTCATACTTGAGTGTGAAGAGACAAAATCCAAACTGTTAAGCTTCTAGCAATGTCCTAGACTGTGTTTACAGAGGTGTGTTTCCTTGATTTTTAATTTGTCAAAGGAAGCTCATAAAAGCTGTCAGACAGGTTTCTCACTGCAGGTTTTATATGAGAAAGCCTCTTAAAACTTAACTTAGCTGATCTGGATAGAAATTAATCCTCTGAAAAAAATAATGAACAGGTAACATAGTTTAAAAATGCCAATAAATGTACTCTGTTAGTGTGCCAAATATTTCTTCAGTCAGTTATCACAAAAAGCAAAGATGATTATCAATACATTGCCTTAAAATGTACCCACTCAGGGTAAGCTTCAGTGCCTAAAACTCTCATCTAATAGTCTAAAGGAATATTAAAGCTAACTCCAGGATTACCTTGAAAGATGGACAGTATGCACTGAAGGGAAAATATGATTTGACTTTGGGAATAATTCGATTTGGTCAATGAAACTGGAGGTAAAATTTTATGATAATCACAAATCTCTTCAGTAGACCTAGGGACACTCTCTTTCTTAATGTCTACTGTTTTCCAGTAGACTAGTGGGCCTAAAGGGAAAAAAAATAGCCACAATTTATAGCTTGGACAGTATATAAACAACAAAAAGTAATGAGCAACAGTGATGGTTTTATGCAAGCAAATGGAATGAGTCACAAACTAGTTGTATTTTGTATTGGATTTGGGTTTGTCTTTGGCTGTTGGGAAAGAAAATGGAATCTGACTGTAAAACTTGCTTTTTCAAGTAGCAGGATATGGAGTACATTACTATAAGCTGTCACTTTCTGGTTCTTTTAGGTCTTATGGGTGAATGTAACATAAGTGACTGATCCTTTTACTCTTCATAAAATAGAAAAAACAATTGTCTATACACTTATAAACAGGAATAATGCTGAAAATGGCACATAGACAGTATTTTCCATAAATACTCTTAGTATTAATGGATTGTTCTAAGGGCAGTTTCTGAACAAGAATTTTTTAACATGTAATCTAAGAAGTATCTAAACTGAACAAAAGAGCAGAGTAATGGCTTGCTGCTTCAGCTGTCTTATAAGAATATTTTATTATATATTTATTTCAGCTATAGATAAATTTTTTTTACTGAATACAGATTAAAGATGAGAAATATCCTTTTTTTTTCAAAGCCATTTGCTGCATTTCAAATATTATATATTGGGTTTTTCTTCCGAAGACAACCAAAGCCTTTGCTTGTAAAAAACTCAAACAACTTGGTAGCTTTTTATACTATATGAATAACTCTAGCACACAATTAATTTTCTTTTTCAAACTCTGCAGTTAAACATTGTGATACATATCTGTACTGTGTATATCCCATTGACATGTATATAATCTGAGTGATTTATTTTTGTGCATTTAAGTTCCACTTTTGTTAAGCTCATAACCTAGAAAGCTCTTGACAAGAAAATTTAATGATTACTGTAAGGCATAATGTATTTTTGGAGAACAATTTTATTCTGTACCAAAGCTCTTCCCAGAAATAACCTTTCCTTCTATTTACACGATGTTGCCATTGCTGTGCATGCATTCATTTGTGTTTGAAATAGCAAATACTGGTCAGAAATGAAAAGAAGCAGAAGTGGATAAGGAAAAGGTGACAAGAAGATGATGATAGAATATCATGAAAACAGAATGGATGTTGCTTAATAAATCAGTTCATCTTTAACATTTGATCTATCGCTGCCAAAATTCTGGCTATTCTATAAATGCCTTCCATTGTGTCTTATTACCTAAAAAGCCCAAAGGCTGTTTGGAGAGGGTTGTTATTTTAAATGCTTTGCAACTTAACATATGTAATAACCTGCTTGCAGTTCTTTGGTAGACAATGCTGTATGCAGATATTCTTCAGAGAAAGGATGAATATGAACTAAAACCCCACAATGTTCAACCTTGCCAAACTGTGAAGAAGTTTTACTCTCAATTTTAATCAAATTAAAAAACTTTCCTGCTGGCAGCTGACTCTGCACTGCCTTGGAGACAGAGCACTTGAAAGGCATCCTTTAAGACAAAACTGAAATATTTATTTAGGCTTTGTAAAGATGGCAGATTTTGAGCCTGGTTTTTGTTTCTTATGTGGCAGTGCTGAAATCAGGTACTCAAAAGCATTTAACTAAGCAAATTTTGAACACAATATAAGACCCGTAAGTGAAGCAATTCTTCATGTTTTGCATGTCTCTGACAGAATGGGAAGAGATGTTTGAATGCAGAGATACTTATCCAGTTTAGATTAGTTACACTTGCTATCCAGGCAGCCCATTTCTATCTGATTTCAAAAACAAGCAAAGGCCTAATTGCTCAAATGTCTGGCAAGAGCGTGCCGTAGCTACCAAAGTTTACATGGATTCCATCAGAAATTGTAACTTGGGCTAATTGATGAAAAGCAGTGAAAGAGGAAAGGGAAGTGCAATAACCAAGGTATAATAAAGCAGTTACAGAAACATAGCTAAAAGAAATATTCAGACAGTGTCACGTTTATTTAATGGGAAGAGAAAAAACCCCATTAACTAGGAAGTGGGAGGCTTCTTGGGCCCAGCTGAGGCCTTGAAGCTGTGAAATGACACTGTGGACTTAGCTGAATAAAAAAACGCAGGGAAGGTCAATAGGATACGAGAGGAAAGGAAATCATCCAAGTTGTCTGGAAATTTCAAATTGCCTGAAAATTTCAAATTGCATATTGGTTTAGAGGAGAACACAGGAGAATGGGGATACAGGGGAAATTATAGATGTTATATGAAAACTTTCATTGGTTATGACAAGTCCAAGTAATAGGAAAAAGAAAAAGAAAAAAAAAGAGGGTTTGGAGGATTTTGCTTGTGTGGGTGGATTTTTATTTCTCCCTGGGGTTAACTGAATTGTAAAATAGAAAGCAGGATGTAAATAATTCACTATAATCCCAGCTAACTGGAGTTTTCTGCAGGAGGATAGTGCTCAGTGCCTCTGTCTGTACGCAGTAATATCAGCACTCCTGATCAGCTATTCCTTGATGGACTTTAGAGACTTTTGGGACTTCTTTCCAAGGCAAGCACAAATAATGTATTGTGTATTATTGGATGCAGAAATAGAATAACCTGGGGAAAAAAATATCCCTAAACCAAATAAATAAATAAAATTCCCTGAACTATTTACACTGAGAAATCAGATTAAGTGATGAGTATACCTAGCAGTTTCTGGGCCAGAGATACAAGGCAACCTGTTTTAATTGTATCCAGCAATGGGCAGTAATACAGCCACACATTAGTCACATCCTCCCAGTGGGTCATGAGCCGTTTGTACTACCTGTTTTCAGTCACACAGTTTTGTTTGGAAGAGCTAGGATTCTCGATTCACTGTATAAACTGTGTAGATTGTGCTAGTGCTGCAGTTCTAATAGCAGAGTAGAAGAGGCTGGTAAATAAATAGTGCTACTGCGATGCTTGTGAATTCAGCCTTCAGGCAGATTTTCAATAAATGATGAGAATATGAGAGGCAACAGCATGGAGTCCTGAAGAACTGCCAGTTTTGCAGAAAAGAAAAGTAGAAAATAAAAAAGCAGTAAAGATAACCTGTTTAGAACAGATATTTTCTTGGCCACCAAAGCATTTTTATAGAAGGACTGTGCTGAAGTAAAGATGTTTAAGCAAGTATTTACATATCAGTCCTAACTACCACCATGGCTGATGAAATATGATGAAAGCAGTATCAGCTATTCGATGTGTATGGATACAACTTAATGTTGTCTGAACTGATTTCATACAGGATTTTTCATTTTCATATAGTGTTTTACTCTCTTTCAGTGAGGATCAAAGTCAGAAAGAGGGCTGTGCCTTAAAAGTGGCTTTACTGCGGTTGTGCCCTGTTTCATAACATTTAGTTACGAGAATTTTCCTGTTGACTTCAGAAAGAGTTGGGCTGGGCTCTTAATGCTTGGTACATGGAACATTTAATTCATATTGTTGTCTTCCTAAATATCTGGAGGTTTTTGGTTTTTGTTTTTTGTTTTTTTTTTTTCTCTGCTAATGTTCTGGCTTTGTAGAATTTGTTCCATAGCACAGCTGATGTGTTACTGGCACACCACCACAAAAGTGAAGCATATTGTTCCTATTTTGGTATGTATCTGTTGCTGTTTTATTAGCAGGAGGGTTAAAATATTATTCCCTTTATGTGTCTTTTTGCCTTTGGCAGGGTGGGGAAAGGATTAATACAATTTGGGTCTGAACAACTGTAGTAAAGAGAGATACTGTGATGCATAGCATAGCACTGTATACAGATGCACGTTCACCTGTGTTTACATATAAAGTAGAACTTTATTCTGATCTCATTTACATTAATGGGAACTATGAATAACTTATTTTAAGTAAGTGGATTTACATAAATGCAGGACTAGGAATAGAGACAAAGGTGTTAGACTAACAAACTGCATATAGTCTAGGATACTCAGTAAAGGAAAATAATTGGATTATAATTTTTGTACAACAGTTTTTGTGATCCTTCAACAAACTAGGAGTTTGTCCACTCCACTGAGTCTTTTCAGTGGGTAGTTAAAAGACTTTATCTCAATCTGGCATCAATTATTCACACCTTTCTCATTTCTCAGTTGTGTTACAACAGTGCCGTCTATCTGGAAATGAAGTCTGCCATACTTGGGCACCATCCAGTACAAAATGTAATCAGAAATGTCTTCTGCCTCACAGTTCATCAGTGCCACACTCAAGCTTCCCTTTCTTTGCTAAAATTCCCACTGAATTTTGAATTCTATCACTGCTTTGACCCTGATAGTCAACTTCTTCCATGGTATATCTAAAAAGCCAGCTAAAGCCCTCAAATAAAAGCCATCATCAGTTACTTTCTTTGCTTGTCACAGTGCAGCTCTCTATAGGTAAAACTCATATGTTCAGATGTCAGATGTTTTTCAGGCCAGTCAGACATTGAGCTAAATGACCACAGAAATTAGACTGACACAAACCTCCCTGCCCTGCACTTAAAACATAACATGCCATTCATATACTTACCTCCTCTAACTTTGATACTTGGTAGCATATATAGTTTAAAATACCTATATAAAAAGTATTCAGTCAATACATTTTTATTCTCTAGAGTAAGATGAGAGCAGAAATCTAAGCTCAAAGGAAGAGGCAGGTAGTCAAGTTGCCTTTATTCAGTATGATAAAAGCAAGTACTGTGGTGTTGAGCCACGATCATATGATATGTGGTGCTGTTGCTGATCCAAACTAGACCAGAGCTGCAATACACGGTGCAGTGATGTAGTTTCATGTAAAGGAAGTGTGGGAGATCAGCAGTAATTTTAGTAAGAATGCTTACAACAGAATGAAGAACAACATTTCTTTTCTTCCTTTAATTTTCTCTTCTTGTGTGTTTTTTTTTTTATTTATCTTGCATTTTTTATCATTGCAGTTGTGTTGAACTCAGATAAGGATTATTTGATGCAGCTCTTTTTGGACGTTTGCAAATTATTCTGATCAGTAACAGCGAATTGTGGCAGCCCTTTGCTAAATTTTAGTGATACTAGATACCTCATTCATACCCTCAGGACAAGAAGCTGGATTTCTAGAATATTTCAAGAGGAGCAGTAATAAATAGGCAGATTTTCTTTTTGTCGAAATAGTTTCCATATTTTCATTAGATTTTGATTTATCTTTGAAAGCAAAAAGAAATATCAGCATTGAGTATCAGCCTGTATTAGGAAGTGGGATTTTGCAGTGTTGGTGATTCAGGAGGCTGGTTAGTATTTGCAAATATAATTGTCAAGTCTGTTTCAAAGATGAAGTGAGCATAACCTGTAACATTTTAATTGGCCATTTTATTGAGGTGTTGCTGAAGCTGGGCACATTCAAGCAACGCTTCAGTTACCAGTAGCTGAAATTTTGATTGAATAAAATTTCCATGTCTTTCAAATAGCTCTCGTTCCCTACCAAAACAGAAAACTGTACAATACCATTTTCATAAACAGCTTTCTTGGTGATGCACAAAACTTAGCAATATCAGATATGGGTTACCAAATGAAGAATAAAAGCATATAACCGCACCCTAAGGAAAAAGAGTGAGAGGTGCTTTTTTTTTTTTTTTGACAGCTTGTTTTTCATTGCAATAGTACAATAACTGACAGTTAGAAAGATAATTTCAGTAAAAATTTTGACATAGTAGAACTGAGAGTTCTTCAGACATGTTCGGTGTATCTCCTAACATTTACAACATGGTCCAGCTCTTATATTCTTCACTGGAGTTGACTGGAGTTTTGCTTACGTATAGAACAGAATGTGGGACTTCAGTTGATACAGCCTAATGATCTATTAGTTCCTTTTTTGTTCACCCTTGTTTTGCAGTTTTGTCAGTGGTGTTGAGTCAACTGGTCAAATTCTGTTGTTTATAATAGGTGGTAGATTTGGAATTACTTGCCCAAATTTTGTGGAATGCTGTAACTTTTCCAGACAGTGGCTCCGTGTTACAGATACACAGCACAGTCAATACTTCATGAACATGTTGTACAAAAATAGTACTTTTGAGTGTTGCCAGTTCATATCTTAAATCACAGTCTTATCTCATTTGGTGTGTTTTCCTTAAATTATCAGCTTTGAGATTGAGATTAGAACTTATTTGTTATCAGAAGCAATAATTCTTCTATCAAGATCTATTGGGAGGAGAACCTCCTAATTCTGGGACCTGTGCAGGAACCCTGTGCCTGCCCTAGCTCCATGCTGGGATAAGACCTTATTGCACACTCTTTCTCTGCTCTGCTTCAGTTTTCAGTGGAAGTGAACCCAGCTGCGTGGATTAGGCAGGCACTCCCAGGGTCACTGTTGAGTCTCTATCTATAAAATCTGCTCGGTTTATATACAGCCTGGAAGTGTTAGTCTTTCATTAAAGAAAGCTCCTAGCCATAGTAGCTGTGAAGAAAAGCTTGAAAATGTGAACATAAATGCCCTGACATCAGAAGACAATTAAAACTATCAAAAATCTGCAAGGTTTGAGGTTTCATGATCTTTTTTTGAGGGACTGGTAATATTTTCCTTACTACAGTTCTGTTTGGAAATATATTTTTACTTTTGTTGAGGGTGTCTTTCTGTTTGCTATGTTAAACCTTGCAGAGATGATGCTTGTCAAACAGATGAATCCCTTGTGTAATTTCATTGGCTTCCCTGGAGCTTTTCCCAGTGCTATTTCAGGAGAATCTCGAATGGTGCATAAATGCTTTCTCTGGTTGGAGCTCTCTCTGGTTCTACATACATGGAAATGATGACTGTAACTTGGCCTTTAAGCTTGGGCTGTTTGAAGAGCTGTGTTTCCTACTAAGCTTCATGGTGTGCATTAATGGCGTTAAGTCTAATAGTGATGAAGACTGGTGTCACATTATGTGTCTCACAGCACTCAGATTGAAACAACAGGTCTAGGATCCACCCTTCGTCCTCTTCTGAGGCTAGTTAGGATGCTGAGTTAACAACTAGAAACACACACCTTTTTTAAAGCAGAATGCACTTGAATGTTAAACAATACTTGACTGTTTTAAATAATATATTTTTATAATTAGAAGGGTTAAGTTTATTCTTTTTTTTCATGAAGGGAACAAAGCATTTTTCCCTTTCCTCCTTTTCCCATAGGAATCTTTTACACACTTTCTTTTAAAACTAAACACGTCCCAACTTCAACATACTGTGCTCTCCTGGACTTCTCACCTCCACCCCTTGACTCTGAACTGGTATATCCATCAGAGAGAGATAAACCATTCCCCCTCCTGTTTTTTACCCCCACTTTAATAGCAGCAGTTTAAAGACCCGTTGACAAGCAGATCAACTACATAAACATGAGGGGGCAGTAGCTTCTGGCAGCTATGTGTGGCAATGGGCCAGTCTGGACAGGGCGTGGAAAACTTGATTTTTGGCTGCCAGCAAAGGAATAGTTAGCCTGGGAGGGAGGAAAGGAAACAGAGAGATTGACCAAATCTATGCCACAAGAAGAAATTCATGAACCCCTCCTTACTGCTCCCTAGTCATCTTCTGGGTTGGACTTAACAAGTACAAGAGATCTTGTTCCAGGAGAAAGAATGAGGGTGTGTAAACAAGGAAAGTTGGCGTTTGGGTAAACCATGTTTTCTGAAAGAAATGTGGTGGGCCAGACGGTTTTCAGCATGTTCAACTTAAATTGCTGGCTGATGGTAAAGTATGTCAGTTGAATATTTTATTCACTTGAAAATAATGTTGATTAGATGTGTGAATTCAACAATTTGGTCAAGAAACCTTATGAGAAGTTCAAATGTTTTCATCAAAAGTCAAAGTATTTTGAGTTGATTTCTTTTTTTTTTTAATTAATGCTTCAGATTTCCACTTCGGAACATTTTGTGTCTAAGCATATTTACATGTAGCGGTAAGGAAGAATAGCCTTTCCAAGGGGGCAGCACTGTTTATAGGCTTCCTTGTTTGTTTCTCCAGAGAAAAACTGAATAAACACTTCAGGCTGAGGTGTTTTGTTTTTCTTCTCAGCTTCCAAGTCAGTAGCTGATTTGGTACAGTTAGTTTCACAGATTTGGCTAAAAGCATCCCCTATGTCCGTTATTTAACTTGTAGAGAGATGGGGACAAAGCAGATCAAGAATGTCCCAGGTTTCAAGAGGTACAATCAATATTCATATACCACATCAAAGCTGAGGCTTTTGGCTTTTTTATCATTCCTTTGCATGGGATCATCTTGATGAATTCATTTGTTTGCTCATCCCCAGTTCAGTTAAGTATTATTTGAATGGTGATCTACTTAAAACTGATACTCAGATTCCTGGAAATATGTCCTTTCCTTGAATTTGTGTTTTTACTTTGGTTTTAGTTATTCTGTATCTCATGTTAATTGAAGTTAAAATTTGACCTTTGAAGGTGTTCAGAAAGATTTTGTGATTCAATACAGATTTCATCCTTCTGTGATAAGTTCCAGTTTCTGGTTGTTCAAAGAATGACAAATACAGAGTTTCTGGAAGAGCAGGACTGAAAATTAAGTGCCAATTTTCTGTCATTATGTTACATTATCAGAATGATAGAGTGTCTGCAGAGAAGATTGGCTTTAGAAAACAGTCCACTTCTGTAGTGATGAGAGGAAAAAAAGGCTGATAAAGAGCATGCAACTGCTTTCCAGAACTTCTAATATTAGTTGCAAGTGATTACTGGCAGTGGCTTTATCTCTAATTCACATCTTCCACTATTTAGAGAAAAATGCTACTATCAAAATGAAATTCATCAATGTGAGTATGTGGGCATTTTACAAGAAGTTGTCAAAATTTCAATACTTCTTCAGTTTTTTTCTTTGCAATAATCTCATTGATGAAAGTTGTTGATAGCAGTCAGTCAAAAAACCACAGTATCTTACTAAATCAAATCAAATCAAATCAAATCAAATCAAATAACTTGCATTCAGTTATAGGAAGGACCATTTCTTTTTTTCTCTTACACTGATGCAAATATAAGCAGTTCATTGCTCTAAATAGAGCAAATCCGTGCAAATGAGAACATAATGAGTCTTGAAAAATTTGAATTATTTGTATGGATGCCAAATAAAATCAAGACAATTTATGTGCTGCATAATAGCTTAGGAAAAATAATTATTATGCTGAAATTATCTTTGTCAAGTTTTTCTAAATTCATTCTTTTCTTTGTAATAATGACATCATCTTGTTATTAACAGCTAGTAGAATAGCAATTTTTTTCCACAGTAACAGAATTGAAACATAATCTTTAACCATTATCACCATACCCATATTCCCCATGCCTTATGTCTTTTTGTTTCCGGTAATGTAAAGTAAAAAAGTTGTACAATGGTTGGACTTGATGATCTTAAGGGTCTTTTCCAACCTAAATGATTCGATGATTCTATGATAATAAATTAAATATTTAATAACCAACCACCTATAAAAATGGAAGAGTAATATGGATTCATGTACTTTAATGCCCTTCATAATTCTTTTTTAATATTGGCAGTTAGAAGGGAAAAAGTTCACCAGAGATGTGCAATAGGTTAAATATTTCATATAAGTTATTAGGGAAACAGATTGGAGAACAATAAAAACATGGAACTTGCTATGATTTCTTGTATGGCAGCAATGGCTGTGGTTTACCCGTTAGTTTCAGAAGACTGAGAAAGTAAGAACATCATGAAGATACCAGTTCAAAGAGAGGTCCTTCTGTGAGTACCTGCCCAGTACCAAATCAGTTCAAGCTGCACTACATTTCCAAGTGCATCTGGTTTTCTGATAGCTGTATTTCCTATGTTTAAAGCATACTGCCCACGTGAATTGGTTTGTGTAACAGGCCTGATTTTGGCTCAGGTTATGGCTTGTTAATTGTTGTTTTGGTTGTTGATTCTTTGAGGACTTCTTATGCAATGTTTGCAGGGTTCTTTTCACAGGAGATGGGCTGATCCTTTTTAGGGTTCCCAGTTGTTATGGTGATACAAATAAGAAATAAATCTTAATCACAACAGTGTCCATTCTGGCTCATTGTTGAAAACTTCTTAGATATAACGCCAAAGTCATAACATTTCAAACCATCTCCTGAAAAATACTGCTTTCTGCCAAATCTCATTGGTAGTTATATGTAAAACAACTGTTAAGAGCTTGCACTAAGAATGAGTTGATGTAATGTGTAGCTTAATCCAGGTATCATATCTGCATTCTTTGATATATTTACCCACATTTTAGTGGTGATACATACATGTGGATTGTAAAGCCACATATATTTCTGGGGAATAAATAATAATAAAAAAAAATTTTATTGGATTTGTAGTTTTGTAGTTGGCTCACAGTTTCTACTCAAATGTTTGCTGAGACATAATTGTGACTTAAAAAGCATTACAAGTGACCTCTGAACAAAGTGATCTCCAAACAAGGGGAGAAATGCTGGATTAACTATCCTAAAAGCAGAGAAATATTTTTCATTTCAGATCTCTGCTCTCCTGAGGCACTGTCTGTGTGAACCTCTTCAGAGAAGTATTGAGATTCAGCAGATCTCTGTCATTAATTTCACACAGGGCAGGCAGTCTCCTGCAGGGGCACTCAGTGTTCTCTTTTCTCCTTTTTTAATCAGTTAGGATGCTGTTAAACAACAGGAAGTTCAAGTAGTATGGTTAATGCTGATAATGAAATAAACTGCCTATCAACCCTGCAAGCAATGTGTAAATTATTTTTAAGTGCTTCAGGAAAAAAAAAACAAAACCACAAAAACCCCAGACCACCCAAAATAAATATGTTTAGTACCTATAAAAACAAATGCATTGAAAGGCCAGTGATGGGTTTTAGCTAGGGCTGAGTGGCAGCTTGAAATGTGCAGTATTTCTCAAGATGGCAGGGATCATATTAGATTAAGTTGGATTTCATTGCAGAACATGATTTCAGGGGCCTGTGGAAGCCCCTCACTAATATTCTGCCACTAAACTGAATAACAAGGTTGCTTTGATTCCCTTTTATGCAATGGAAGAATTAATTCCACTTCTGGTTACTGTCAGATCATTCCTGTCAAGAAGAAGTACAGTCCCACACATAAAGTCCCTGGAAAGAAATATTTGGGGGAAGCATTTGGAATGAAGGAGATTGCACCAAGACTGAACTATTTGGAAAAAAAAAGATTGTGAGGAAAGCTTCATGTCCCATTGCAAGATACTCATTTACCCTGTGCTATTTCAACAGCTGGTTCTTTATTGTCAGAGAATAGGATGGAAACCTTATAAAAAGTGTGAAAAACAATTCTTGGCATAGGTAGTGAAGAGTACGCACTCTCTGTTCCTGGTGACTGGTTAAATCCACTTGGGATGGGGATGGTCATGTTTGTCCTGGGAGGTTATCCTGGGAAGGAGTGAACATTTTCCTTCTGCTGTTGTAGGCAGTCCCTCTGATGACTCACAGACAGCTGTGGCATGTCAGAGACAGCTTGGCTCTGTTCAATGCAATTCTTAGCCAAGGACCCACGTGGGCATCAGTCCCTCCAGCAAGCTCCTCACCCAACAGTGCCAGAGCTCCTTCTTGAGCAGATGTTTTGGGGTATTCCTTTTACAGAGATTAGGCTACATTGCTCCACAGAGTAGGGTATGATGATGGTCCTTTTCATATTATTCCATCACCAGTCCTACTCTGTGATTCTGCTAAGTCCACACTAAGGACTCCTTCCTTACATTTGAGTGCTTTGATAACTGCTTTGAAGGGTTCTTGTCCCTGACTGTGTTTCTGGAAAGAGACATTACAGTTCCAAGCTGAATTAGCTTTTGCATGTAATCTCTGCTGAGTTAAGGACAGAAACATAGCACCAAGCTTGGCCACCTGTGATTGCAGCACAGTGAGGGGGGTTCTGGCCTTTCTGAGAAAAGGGGGTCACATAAAGAATAAAACATTGATAATTACAAATAGCGGCCGCATACGAAACTCTGTTCTCTCTAAGCTAGGCCATCTCTAAGACAATCAAGTAACTGCTAATCTTGTCAGTGAACTTTGCCCTTCATTTTATCTGTATTTTCTTTCCTTGTATTTGAATCATTGCTATCCTCCCCCATAAGTACCTGCTCTTTCAGTGAGATCAGAATTCCTCATCTTACAGTTCCACATATGAAGAAGTTATCAACTAAGGCAGATGAGAAAGGGCTAGGAAAAAGTGGCCCCACTGGGGCAAATGTTCCTTCATCTGACCACCCCCATGTCTCCCAACATAGTGTTGTTTCTTATTATAAGGAAGTCAGGACCAGAGAGTTCACTCTAAGCAGATTCTGGTGAGTCATTTTTCTCTCTGAGGAGCCTGCCTTGCCCAGTTTTCATCTCTGACTCACTGCAGCTGTAAATGGTGGGGCATATAATTTTCAAAGGGCACATACTAACACCCTCTTCAGAACAAGTTCATCTGCTTTTACCACTAGTTTCTCTATAAAGTATATTTTGTTCTCTTCTAAATCCTGATTCCTGGCATTGGCAAGTCCTTCAGGACTGGACTGCAGTCACAGAAATATTAAAAGTGTACAAGTATTCCTTAAATAACACTTATTTATGTAATTCTTTCATGTATATAAAAATAGATTTTACTGACTCAGTTAAAACTATAAAACTTGGATATAGAGGAAAATTAAATTTTTTTCCTGTGGTTGAAACAGAGGTGTCCACTGTTAATGCCATTGTATCATCTGGATTTAATGAAAACTCTTGTATTTGATGGAGTGATCTTTTTTCAAACTTTGCCCATCCTATTTCCAGTTATATCAGCTTGTGAAATTGGGATAAACTTTTGCTGTCTTGTTGTCAGCAGAACCTGTATTAATATCTAAGGGGCTTTCTGTATGACAAGATGACACTTGTTTGTCCCTGGATACTATATGCCTCAGCTATAGGAGAAAATCTAGTAGACAAAGGCACTGACTTATATACATAATCTCAGGTCACAGAGTGGTGTATCTCCTGTGTTTTGCTATGGCTATTTGACTAGCAAAGGAAAAAACCCAGAGAGTCTTGTCTTTCCATGCTTCCATTGTAGGAACTCATAACTTCTCAGAAATTTTTCCTTTGGGCTGGAGCTCCCTACCCTTCTTCTGAACTCGTGGGTGATTTCCGAAGAGCAAATCCAACAAAAATGCTAAAAAAATAGCTAATGTTTTAATCCTAAAAGAAAATGTTACCAGCCTTGAAAGAAAAGGAATGGTGTGTTTGTTACCTTGCACACAGAAAGCCTGCACTCAAGATATTTTAAGCTGTGACATTAGGCAGGCAAAATTTGACCTGCAAATTGAGCATTAAGACCCGAACTTTGTTGCTTGGACCGAACTCCGGTTAGTAAAAGAACTGCAAAATCATGTCAGTAGTAGCTATGATAATAATACTATATCTGCTTTTAGATGACACTTTTCATTGATAGATCATCTTTTTCCTGTTTTATGGGTAACAGCCTCAAATGTGCAGAATTTCAGTCTATTTGCTGGACTAGTTGCAAAGCTCAGGTTTTCTGAATTCCAGTTCAGTGCTCTGTACTTCACTCTGATAGAGCTATGACATACAAGCTGAGTGCTTTTGTGTTCAGGTAGCATTGGAAATGTCTGAATTGGTCATGAAGATGTAGACATTTATACTGTATCAGCTGGTAAAGTATTGCCTTTCTTCCTGAGCAAGGTTAGCATATATCTGTAGTCACAGCTGCGGCAGGAGACGATAACAGTGAAGCATGAAGCACTATATGCCACAGAGCTTGAGCACATAGGCAAATCAGGCAAAGCCCTTTTCTGCAGGGCACAGAACAAGAAAACAGCTTGCTTTCTTAGATGTGGCACGGCCAGCAGCCTTAAACCCTACAGAGAATCTGCCAAAGCTAGTTGATAAAGTGTGCAGCAAAGAATTGCTAAGTGGCATCCTTCGTTTGCCCTCAGCAGAATTGCGCATGCTGCAGCAAAACTAAATTCAGACTCTGCCTAATACCACAAAGTTTGCAATAAGGAAGCAGCTCTTTTCATTTTAGGCACAGATTCCATCACAAGAGGTGAGTAAAAGACAGAATATTAATGAAGAAAAAGACAGTATGACCATTGAGACTGAGTTTCTGCATGCTACAGCTAAAGATCCTCTTTAAATAATTTCTGCACTGACTACAACATTTCCCTTTGATAATATATATACAACTTTTTAGAAATATATCCACTTTTGATCTGAGATTTCTAGGATGTATGCCTATGTAAGTTATTCCAAAATACTATTTGAAGCTTCAGTATATATCCCTTTAAATTATTGCTGCAATATATACATTGAAGCTAACAACAAGTGAATGTTTTCCACAGAAATAATCAGTAGGAATCACAGAGGAAACTCAAGACAATATGTCATGAAAGATCTTGATTCAGACTAGCAGGACTTAATGTAGTGTTTAGTGTAACCAGCTCATTCTGTCAATCACATCACATAAGAGAGGTCAGCCTAGTTTTGCTGGAGTTCTTGTTTTATAACTATGAATATATAGCTTAGCTCAAAAGTATAAAATATATTATCTGCAATAGTCATTATTATTCACTATGTGTATATATCACCTCCTATTTGTGATTCTCAAGGAATTACACAACAGTAGGTATTTTTATTAGAGCTGGTTGGCAAGACATCAAGGATGATACTGACTTTGAAGGGCTTTGAAAGATAAGTTTTTCCCATGTTAATTTTTTGGGGAAAAAAAGTGCAAACAAACAAAAAAAGCATTTGTCTAAGTTTTGGCATATTTAGAATAATGAATTCTGTTGTGGTTTTTTTTTTTGTTGTTGTTTGAAATGATGTATCTATTTCAATTGCTTTCTTAGCTTTTATTAAAAAAAACCCCCACAACTAAAATGAATCAAAAGATTCTGATGGAGCAGAAATGGATTTTGTTTTGGTTTTATTCCCTTTTAAAAAGTTGTCCTCATGTAGAATTTTGAAAATGTTGAAGGGCTTCTTCCCAACTTGAAATATCACTATCTTTTGCCAGGCAAAGTTCTGTTTTCCATCCAGGTATAGTCTCTATTATACACTTGCAATCGCTGTCTTTCTCCAATAGCTACCAAATGGGGAAACTTGTGAAAGGATCTGCCCAGTGTGACAATGGCTGCCGGTAAAGCAGGACACCCCTTGACTCCAAAGCCACTTCTCTAAGTACCAGATTTGAGGATGGAGGTCAGGTCAGGTTACCCCAGATTCTCTTTTAGTGCACACACTCCCTATTTCTCAAAAGGTGAAATCAGAGATCTGGAGGGGTGGCTGCCCACCCACCAGCCTACCAGCATCTGTCACAAATCAGCAACAGCAAATTGTCTCTTTCTCAAAAGTCAGCCAGCAGGTATTGACACTTACAAATTACTAGGCAGAGCCACATACTGTTTTTCTAATAAATACAAAGCAGGCATCAAAACCACTGGCTCTGAGCCTGTTGGGCTTTTTTGGAGGTAAGTATAATGTATATTGTACTGTATAAACAATATATACACTATCTTATAAATAGTATGTTATATTCCATATTATGTATAGAATGTATATGCAATGTGTATGTTTATGCTACACAAAAGAATTTCATGGTGGTAAACAGTCAAAGAAAGTGTCAGCACCTCTGAATGGTGTGCAGCAAACTGGGGCTCAGTCCTCCTTTCTGCCATGGATGTTCCATGTCCCTCCGGGTACACTATATAAAATGCAACCCTATCCCTATGTATCTCAGTGACAAAACATTACTGCCATTTACCAGTGTAAGATGTGCCTGAATGGCACAATGTGAAATGGGTGTTCTGAGTCTTCTTTTTCCCTGCCAATTTTCTTGCCTTGTCTGTTTAGCCCTCAAGTTCTTTGCTTTCTGAAACAGAGGTGATATTTTATTATGTACATGTTTGTACTGCACAACAGAGACATGCATCTGAGTTGGAGCTGCAGAAATAAATAGAGTAATATAAATAAAATTCAGCATCAGATGATGTATCAAAGGCAGATAAATAAAATGAGCAAAAGACAAACATGTATGCTTGGAAATAGTGCCTTAGAACAACTCTTGCTTTAGAAATAGGGTGGCTTTTTTATGATACAGCAGCATGTTCTTTATTACCTTTTGGAGCCAGCAATGAGGTTTTGCTTTTGTTTTTGCTCTGCTCAGAGATTAATGTGGGATTCCACCCTTGCATGAATATTTTTACTTTGTTGAGTTAAACTTTTGTTTGCCTGATCAGTTCAGCTGACCAAACTAAATTAGCTGCTCTGAGAATACACTCAAAGCAAAGCATTTTAGTATGGTTTCTCTCATAAAAGTTTAATGCACTGTATAATTAGAAAAGGTTGAGCGCTTCCATTAATTCTGCAAAATTTTCTCACCCATTTATTCTGATAAACCTAATATTTTGCTGACAGGAGGAATCTAGGCTCAATCAAAGGTATATGCAAAGACATGCATCATTGTACCCCAGAAACAACATCCCATAGGAAGGGAAACAAAGCAGGAGTTTTGGGGAGGCTCAGCTGACATTTGCTGTCCTCTCAGAGCTTTAAGGAAGATGGAGCACTCCGTGGGAATGTTAAAGTCTGGGAATCCCAGATATGTGGTTAATGGAGTTGAGCAGATCAGTAAGATGTCCCTGAGGAACTGGTGCCTCTCTGTTTCTCTTGCAGATCCTTCCCCCTAATAGCACAGGCTGGGCGGAAGCCGCGATGTTGCCACAGTCATGTAGCAGCAGCAGTAGAAAGAAATTTGCAAGAGTTAATACTGCTTGAGGCATCATTAATTCCTAATGGGGCTTGAGGAGAACAATATTGTGGAGATCCTCTCCTGCTTGAAATCCCATGCAGTCTAATCCCTCTGTGTACTTGTAATAGTAGTGATGTAAAACTATGCATGGGTCTGTTATTACATCTTCTACTTTGCTCTCTGTTTATCTCTTTTTATTGGAAAGTTGGCTAAAATTAGGCTTTCACAGGAATGTGCAGAAAGATTTATCCTTAGAATTATGACTTCAGGACTCTGAATATTATGTATATTTCTGCTGTACTTTGTGGTTATAGCAGCTTCCAATAAATCTTGGAGGGTACTATATAATTTCTTATTGAAATAATTTTAATACTGTTTCCAGACAGTATTGCTCACTTCAGAACAAAACTAATGTGGAGCAAATTAGTCCATAAACGTGTCTTACAAGACTCACCCCCCCTTTTTTATTGTCAAGTTTCAATGCAAGATTTCACTGGAATGCGTACATTTCCATATTTTAGTACACTAAGCTACCAGGTGTCTTTAATATAGACACCTGATCATCTCAGGGAGATGATTTCGTAGTCTCTGTTGGGTGGCCTCATAATATGCGTGTGTGAATTCTTGACTCTTCTGAATGCAGTAGAACAGCAGCATTTTACCTCTTCTTAAAACACTTCAGACTGCTTGGCAAAATAACAGTTCAGTGATTCCTGAGCTGGTAAGTTGTCTGCTGCATCAGTTCCTAGCCAGGTCAGCACTGCAGCCTGTTGTAGGTAATGGAAGGCAGCTCTTACAGCAGGTGTGTATAATCCTTCCTCTTCTGTGCTTGTAGATACTGGGGGGGACTGTGTTTGTATGTGTGTGTGCATGCACTTGCACATGTAGCTTTTCCTCCTTAGGTTTAGTTAGTTCATCACTGAAGTATAAATGTGTGGAAGTTAAAAGACTTTGTACCTTTAATAAAAATTTTGAATAAGCAGACACTAAAGGTATGTGCAAATTCTTTCAGTGCTCCTTACTGCTTTCTAAGATGCCTGTCCTGCTCTCTACCTAATCCTACTCTCTGCACACATACAGGGGTACAAAGGATCCACAATTTAAGTTATCTGTCTTTGAACATCTTTCCCATTTTTCCAGAAACAATAACTATATTGCAGTATTGCTGCAACAATATAGTTCTGTTCCTTAGACACGCACCCAGATTTTCTGAAGGGCCAAGGAAAGAGGGAGCAAGGCTCAGGAGCCAACTGTCTTCCTAAGAAAAAAGTTAGCATCATTTTCCTAGAAGAAGTGGAACATTAACCCACAGCCAGACATCCTAACTGCTAGCTGTTTCTGTGAATCAGGACTGCGAAGTTACTCCAATGCTTCTAATTTGTACCAGAGCGTCTAGCACGTAGGCTATGATAATCTTTGCCACAGTGCCACTGCAATTCATCAGGGATGTCAGGAATGGATTTGGCTCCACTGTTTGTTGGCCTTTTGTACTTTGTCAAAAAGGTTTTCCATTGTCTGTTTCCCAAAACAGTTGTGTCTTTCCATAGAGCGCTGTACTGAGTCCAAAGTAGAGGGAACACATTCCTAATCATCCATTCCAATTAAAGAATTTTTAGAGGGAAGGAAATCCTGCCATGGTGCCTGAGTCACCAAGCTAACATCAGGGACCAGTATCTTGTTCCCATTGAGTGCTGAATTGATTCTTCCTGATATAATTAAAATTATATCACTTTTTCTGCTCTTGGGAATGTGGAAAATTATTCTGGGTTCTTAGTTGCATCGTAATGTGTATCTTTTTAAGTGAAATTTAAGACAGAACTCGCAGATACAAATACTCATGCACTTTCTGAACAATTTATCTGAAGCAAGTTTTGTGCCACAGAGTTTTTGTTTAAATTTAAAAAAATTGGAAAGCAAAATGAAATAAAAAAAAAAATTTAAAATCCCAAAGCCCTACTTGTCATGATTGTAAAGAAAACCTTAAAAATATGTCCCAGGCTTGGTTATGTGATGTTATTCAAGAACAGCTATTCCTGAGTAACTCTGTATGTGTGTATTCTTATTCCATAATTAGCATGGCTCTCATTTTTAGCTCAGCTCCTGTTCAAAGTGCATTACATTGAGCAAGAGCATAGAAGTTTGGGAAAGGAAGCGAAATTTAAAACCAGCCTCCTCAAGAGTGCCTCACTGTCTTAGTAGTGTAGTCAGGTTATAGGATGCTTTGAAGAAGGAAAATGGGGGAAGATCATACCAAACCAACTGTCAGCCCAAAGTGTTGACATTATTATTGTGGTTGCAGTATGGAGATAGTAATAAGCCACATTTTTTTTTTTAATACAAAGTTACAAATACGCAATATGGACTGTAAAGTTCAGGCAGGAAATTGTTTGAACTGAAACGCGCAGTGAGTCATCAGCACGGACAAGGGAATAATTCTACCCCTTATTGACAGAAGGAGCTGTATGGTGGTGTCCGGGGTTCAGCTGGGATAGAGTTAATTTTTACAGGAACCTGGGAGGTGGGGGGGCATAGCCGGGGCAGCTGACCTGAACTAGCCAAGGAGCTATTCCATACCATGTGACATCATGCCCAGTATATAAATGGGGAGTGGGCCGGGGGGAGGGCTCTCCTGCTCTCTCTCTCGATTTTTGGTGGGGGAAGTGGCGGAGCGTCGGGTCCCGGGTGGTGAGCAGTTGCACTGTGCATCACTTTTTTTTTTGTATACACTTTCATTAGTACCGTTGTTGTTGTTGTAACTTTTTTTGCGTTGTCCCAGTGGACTGCCCTTATCTCAACCCTCGAGGTTCCAGTTTTTTTCTTTTCTCTCCTCCGTCTCCCCCCTGTCCCACTGGAGGGGGGCGGGAGGAGTGAGCGAGTGGCTTCGTGGTCCTTTGTTACCGTCTGGGCTGAAACCACGACAGGTGGGTTGACCCTGGCTGGATGCCAGGTGCCCACCAAAGCCACTCTATCACTCCCCTCCTCAACTGGACAGGGGAGAGAAAATATAATGAAAGGCTTGTGGGTCAAGAAAAGGACAGGGAGAGATCACTCACCAATTACCATCACGGGCAAAACAGACTCAGCTTGGGGAAATTAGTTTCATTTATTGCCAATCAAATCAGAGTAAGGTAATGAGAAATAAAACCAAAATCTTAAAACACCTTCCCCCCCACCCCTCCCTTCCTCCTGGTCTTAAATTTACTCCTGATTTTCTCTACCTCCTCCTGCTGTGTGGCACAGGGGGATGGAGAATGGGGGTTGCGGTCAGTTCATCACACGTTGTCTCTGCCGCTCCTTCCTCCTCACACTTTTCCCCTGCTCCAACGTGAGTCCTTCCCACAGGCTGCAGTTCTTCACGAACTGCTCCAGCGTGGGGGCCCTTCCATGGGCTGCAGTCCTTCAGGCACAGACTGCTCCAGCATGGGTTCCCCGCAGGGTCACAAGTCCTGCCAGAAAACCTGCTGCAGCCTGGGCTCCTCTCTCCATGGGTCCATAGGTCCTGCCACGAGCCTGCTCCAGCATGGGCTTCTCATGGGGTCACAGCCTCCTTCGGGCATCCACCTGCTCCAGCGTGGAGTCCTCCCCGGGCTGCAGGTGGATATCTGCTCCACCGTGGACCTCCATGGGCTGCAGGAGGACAGCCTGCCTCACCATGGTCTTCCCCATGGGCTGCAGGGGAATCTCTGCTCTGGTGCCTGGAGCACCTCCTCCCCCTTCTTCTTCACTGACCTTGGTGTCACTGACATGTGAGTGGTTTCTCTCACATGTTCTCACTTCTGTCTCCTGCTGCAATTACTGTTGCACAGCTTCCCCCCCCCCCCCCCCTTAAATCTCTTATCCCAGAGGCACTACCACCATCACTGATGGGCTTGGTCTTTGCTCGCAGCAGGTCTGACTTGGAGCCGGCTGGCATTGGCTTTATCGGATGTGGGGGAATCTTCTAGCAGCTTCCTACAGAAGCCACCCATGTAGCTCCCCCCACTACCAAAACCTTGCCATGCAAACCCAATACAAGCTGTTAATTAGCCAGTCAAGCACAGGACCTTATACCTCATCTAGCAAAGAGGTATTTTTCAACTCCAAGGGAGTGAAACAGTGCTTATTTTAATGAAGTGGAAATGGTCAGCTGACATAGTGGATAAGGAGGAAAAAAAATACGTTTTATGACCCCTGGCAGGATTTTAAATGGGAGGTGGCTTATAGAGGGTATCATTCTCCAGCATGATAAGACACTCTTTGATGATTGTTACCTGAGACGTGTGTGTCACTGAAAGAGGGAACCTTTTCTCAGGAAAATTTGCAACTATTCAACTGTACCATGAAAGAGATGTGTAGGTAAAAAGATGCTTTTATGTGCATCTAACTTGTTCTGTGGTAAGAGTGATTTTGAAGTGGCTGGGTAATAAGAAGACATTCCACACCCAGAACTCTGGTGCCTCTAAAGCCATCACACCTATAAACTGGGGCATCAGGGACACTGGAGCAAGTACCTGTGTGTTTTGCAGTGTATCCAAAGGACAGCAGTTGCCCCATCCGGGTGGAGAGCATGTATTACTGGGGTCTAGAGAGGAAGAAGGGTTTTCTAGTCATGGGTTAGCGCTGATGGCAGAGTTCACTGACAATCAGAAAAATACTGGAGAGCACTCTTGGACTCTGGCTGGCCCAAGAAGAGTTCACTACAGTCAGCAACTGCTCTTGGCTGGCACAAACTGCAATTTCAGCACCTCTAGTTTACAGGAGCAGCAAAAAATATAAGTATCACAGGGCACAAAATACAGACTCCATGCTCCACTATGCAGGCCCCACAAGAGTGGTTATAGGGAAACACTTAACCCCCAAGACACATAATAGAGGTATGTATAGCACAGGGAGACTTTCAGAGTCTGCCTCAGTGACTTTATGAAGTCTTTGGAGACTCTGTGGTGGTTTTCATGGGTTGACTGAAATTGGAAGCAATTGTCTGCTGAAGTGTTGAAAAGAAACAAAAGGATCCTTTGTGAAAATAACACAGCCAAAAACCTCTGAAAAACATTGCCCCTTGTTTTGTGAGACTGTGTATTTCCTCTTTATGCATGAAACATAAATGGAGTTAACATTGCTTAGAAGTGAGGAGCTCCACACAGGAGTAGGTTTTAATTTTGTACCAGTTTGTTCTTCTTTAGCATATTTGAATTGTTTACTTTTTGCTATTTTCTTTCTGTTGCCTGGAAACATTTAGTAAGTTGTCAGCACTATAACATCAGCTGATTTAAGATTCAACTAGAATGAGCCTTAACACAGAAGCTTATAGTCTGTTTTTTTAAAACACTGCAAGAATATTGAATTAAAGGGTGTTTTGCTTTGTCAGGTTTTGAGCAACTAGGAATTAATTTTACTGGGACAACAGCATGAATGTACTATTACAGTAAGATCAACTTCTTGTCCTTGACTCTGTATGCACTGCTGAGGCAAAATTTCTCACCAAAACCTTTAGCCCTTTCTCTGAGATCCAGACTGATGACATTGCCTGTGTTACATGTCATTAATTCAACACAGATTTTTTTAAAATTGCCCTTTCAACTTTCAACTTTCTTTTCTGATTTTAATCTCAGAAAGCTGAGGTATCTGCTCTGTGATAGGTCTATCAGGACTTTGACTCTGCAACATTTTGAACACCTCCCTGAGGCACGCTGTTAACTCCCGTTAGAGTTCATGGAAGTTAATGGTGAAGAGTGTTTGACCAGCATTGGTATTTCTGCAATACTGACCATAGGACTCAAGTCATTCAGGGTGAAGTTGCACTGTGTCGGACATATCTGCAAAGAATTCATGTCTGGTATTTTAGAGTAAATATCCCATCAGTACTTTTAAATGTCTGGTTCTATATGTGAGAATCTCCAACAGGAATTCCTAAGCCTAAAGTAGGATAATTGAAATGACTTGATTATATGAAATTGTTTCCAGGAGAATTCATGTTAATGATTGGCCTCAGTTAATACCTCTCTCTAAATGTTTATTTTGCTTATGCGACTGTTTGAAACATGTCGATATCTCTCCTCTAAATATACACCACTGCTCATAGGTGACAGAATATTGATAGGTTCACAATATCATAGAATCCACACTATTTATTTTAAAGTAGTTTAGTTTTAGAGTATTTAGAGTCCCAACTATATTGTGACTCATAAACCTTCACTACTTCTTCTGTAGTGATATTTCCCTAACTGAATGAGCTACCAGGATGATCTTCCTAAAAGTTCAAGCTGAACAAGAAAGCTAGCCAACAGTTGTTCTGATACATGTTAACTGGTTGAGATGAAAAGCAGTGCTGAGAACTTTTTGACATCTCATTTTAAACTCAGTTGTATGTGTGTTTTATGTCTCAGTTCTTCTGAGAGCCCTCTCCTCTCAGTCCCGGGGATGATCATATGTGTAGCCTGTGCCCCATTTTGAATTTACAGGAAAATCTTGGAATAAATAGAAAGGCAACATGCAGTAATGGAGAACAAAGAAGCAACAACAGAGAAAAGAGTGATGGCAAATATTGGGAAAGAGCCTGCACCCTTCACAATGATACTATTCATATATATAAATCATGTGCTTATGTGTTTTTCTGGATCTGGGCCTAACTGCACAACTGGATTTCTTTCAAGCGGCAAGTAAGCACAAGAAAAAGTAGAACACAAACTCAGAGACACAGATTCCTCTGGTGAAGGGTGTAGTTCAGGCCCACAAATCAGAAAGCCAAGGACTGTAAAGGAAAGCTGCAAAAGACCTAGAAAAGAGAAGAGAGTAGTATGTGACTTTGCACAGTGGTGATAAAGTGTTAGTATTTAAAATTGAAGATTCTTATTTGGTGAGCTTGAAGGTTCATTTTCCACCTTCTATTAATCTTTGGGTGTATTTTAAGAGAATGGGACTGGATGGGGACTAAAGCCCTTCTGAGGTAAAGAACAAGGCTGTTTTTTGGTCTCTGAGGAGGCTGACTTCTGTTTCAGTGCAGAATAAGGTTTTGAAAGCTTTGGTAAGAGTGCATTATGAAACCCTGAATTGGTAATGGATGGTGACTGTGAAAGATATCGAGGGTATGGGGTGTGGTAAGAGATTGGTGAATATCCTGAGTGCTGTGCAGTGTAGAACTAAAGTGCATGTGGGTCACAGCAGATTCCCTTCAGATCTGAATGGTGTTAATATGCAGAAGGCAGAATACAGTTTGTTCATCTGCTGGATCAGAGATCCTGCTACCTTGCTTAATCTGTTCTTTTGTCAGGCAGCCAGTTGGCAGCCTAAGCTCTGTGCCATATATTTTCTTGTTTTTAATGCTTGTGTGTTGCATAATAAAAATATGAGAGGTGTGGAAATAAAATTGCAGCTTGGTCAGTTTCATTTTGAAGCAGATCATTCATTTGAATGGAAAATTAATGGCTATTCTAAACTGTATTTTCCTCTACACAAATACATATGGATATAGAAAAAGCATTTATTAATTGATGATACATTAATGTCATCTAAGGACGTAGTGAAACAGGAAGATAATTGGATTAATGTGTAAAATACAGTATTTGAGCCCAACAGATCTAACAAATGTGACACTGTGCTTTATCTAATGAGTGTAAATGAAATCTCACACGAGATTAGAGAATGCAGTGCTTTGTACTGCAGAATCTTCCATTTCCATTCCAACCACATAACAATAATCATAAGTCATTCATGAGAAAAATCAATGATCTTAGTTTTCTGACAACTTTTGTTCACTGTTCCTAGGAACTGTTTTCTATCTTTTCTCAAGAGGGTATTTAGAATTTAAGCTCCCTCTCTCTGCTTGTTTATTATGTACAGTGCCATTCATTTGCCAAGTGACCACGGTGCCAAGTTCCAGCTTGGCATTTGTGGAACATTTTCCTTTCAGTCCCTTGAGAATACGTGCTTTGGCCTCTCTGAAGCCAGCAAATTCTCTGCACTCTAATGAAGTGGTGTGGTCTAGGCTGAAGTGGGCAGAAAAGTTACCAGCATCTGTCTCAGTGTTTGTGGTTACAACATGGCGCAAACAATAGAGTTATCAACGACAGCTTTTGAAAGAAAAAAATATGAAGGAAGACTTATTTTTTTCTGATTCTGTATTTGAATAAAATCTCTCTAATTGCATGGGTAGAGCATTAAAGTTTTCTAGTACATATTATATCCTATAGCAGACTCCTAAAGAGAAAAGAAAAAATGTGCAGCAGTAGGCCAGACTTGTGAAAGATTGTGTAATTCTGCTCCAGTAAAATTAGTCTTTTACAATCCATTATATGCTCAGTCAACATAAAGGCAACAGACCTCATTTACAAACTGGGAATTCCCAGTGTAGTTGCTTTCCAAACAGGGTACCTGATCAAAAGCATTTGCTATCAATTCTGCTAATTGACAGTACCTTAAAACCTTTTATTCTGTTACCTGGAGGCAAGCTGAGGACAACCACCATCATTGAGAAAATATTGATTTTTCTGGGACATCCTGTGTTTGTTCTGCAAATTGCAAATAGACACAGAATACAATTTATACCATTGTGAGAAGAAAGGGTTGTGATTAAGTCTGGAATCTGTGTTTTCCTAACCTTTCATTGCTCCATTTTCACAGGTTAAAAAAAAAAAAAAATCATATAAAACTCTCCTTTAAAACACAGCAATAGGTCAAGTTGTACTTTGTTAAATCTGGCCAGCATCCTGCCATTACAGAATAAGATGAATAAGCATACAGGACTTAACCAGGCAGAGGCTTTAAATCTGTTAATTCATCATGATGTGCCTAGCTTCTGCACATCCTCCTTTAGAACAGAATAGTTGGTCTGTTAGGTCTCTGAGGACTAGCTTTTTACTTGTGTGCTGGCAAGTGAACCCCATGCCTTCTTGTAAGTTAGTAATGGGGAGAGACAGAGGAAGAAGAGCCAGACATATCTCCATTAGCATTAGTCAACTTTGTAGCTGCTCATTAAGAAGCAAAAACTGACTGGTCAGAGCCTGAATAGGCAGAAGGACAAGGAGCTGTTGCTGAGCGGGTGATGGGTGACGTAGTTCTTTGGAGAAGAGGGGCTAGGGGCAGGGAGCTGATTTTGCTGGAGGTGTTTTTCATTAGTAAGTGTGGGAATGTCATCTTAATTCCATGTCTATTGGACTGGCCCAGTCTGCCTCCAGCTCACTCCTGCCTGCCTCTTCTCGCCTGCTCCCAGCTTGTCTGGATTCACAGCATCACAGCCCTTTTCCACTTGAATGCTGGCAGACCTCTGGGACAGTCTTCATCTGGTATGGTACAAAGGCAAGCTCACATCGCCAGTACAGCTGAGCTGCTCATTACTCTGTGCATTTGCTGCTCATTAGTCTGTGCATTTGTATGGTCTTCAGCAGTTACCTCACTGAAGAGCCCATGTTTAGTCTCCCTTGAAGAAGAACTATGAGGTAGTGCTAAAGCAAATAAAAAAGAGGGGTGCTTTGGTCACAGTATCAAGCCAACAGGATGGAACTGGGTTCTCGTGAAAGGGTCTGACTCCACCATCCCAGCACAGAGGCTTTGGTGATGCTCAGATGCAGTGCCATCACCCGAACAGTCTGGGGACTGCATCTTGCAACACTATCCATAGTCACCTGGACATTGCCGATTTACATGATAATGGAATAACGTTTGCCTCCTTATAGTATCGCAGGTTACCCTGAGAATTGTCTTTAGCTACTGGCAGCTGACAGCTACCTACCGGCTGTGATGAGCTTCCATGCTGCAGTGAGCTCCATCTTTGGTGATATTTTAGCTCCTGCATCAATTTTACAAGCAAGATCCCCAATAATTACGTAGGTGCTGTTTTTTTTTTTTTTTTTTCCTGAAAAACATGTGAAACATTAAGTACTTCAGAGGCTTTCAGTCCCTGCTTCCCTGCTGAGAAGGGATGCGTATTCTCTGCAGTTTTTTTCTGAAATTGGTGTAGAGTAGGAACATAGTTCTCGGTGCTGTATCATATAACATTTGGCTAATGCTCTGGGGCTATCTCTGGTAACTGCAACAGGAGTTACAGTGTCAGGGTAGGTCTATTATATTGTCTAATAAAATAACCAGTAGTCTGATGCAGACTACATGAATAACAGAGATTTGGAGCCTTTCACCTCATTTGTGGCATATATATTAAACACTGAGCTCTGTGCTTAACAGAGATTACACGGGGATTATGAAATGTAGAAACTGTAGTTGCAAAAAGCAGTTTTATTCAGCAGCAGATTACTGTCATTTTACTGCACACTTATGAAAAACGGGAGTTTCTGGTTAAAAGAATACAGAAAAACAGACGCCATTAACATGTAAATATCAGCCTATATAGAAATACAGCATTTCAGTTAAAAAATGTGAAAAAGCATTTATCAATGCATTTGAAATTAATATCATTTACATAGTATTACCAAGCTGTCTGCAGTGTCTTCAAAAATATCTAATTTAGAGAGGCCCCTGCACTTGGCAAGCTATCCAATGAAAAAGATAAATGAATCCAGATAATGGATAGCTGATGTACAAGTGTAGGAACAGTGCAAATGTGCTATTGCATCCATGATGGGAAGCTAAGCAAAAAGAAACAAGTTATTTAAGGCAGAGATGTATCATATATAACTTTTCTGAAGTGAACAAACAAAAGAACATAGCATATTCATAGACGCATATATGCCTGAGGACACTCATTTCACTTGTATCTTGGGAATTATGGCTTTACCTGTTCTGTTGATGCTGTTCTGCAAAATAAATCTGCTGCAGCCTATTGATTAGTTCATCCTGCACCAATCTGGGAGTAGTTAATTGTACATCTGCATAATTAAAATTTGATTATACAGATGGGTGTGAGCGATCCTGCCCCAAAACAGGCAACTGAAAAAACATTAGGATCCTCTGATTTATTTTAAAATGTGTGGAATTTTAGGGCAAACAAAACAAAATCCAAGCAGCAAAACAAAACACAAAAAAAAGGTATCAAAATGGAATGGGGAAAGGAAGCAAGAAGATAAATCTTCAGTGGAATATTGATTTTTATACACGAAGAAGAGATCACACAGGGTAGAGAATGTTTAACCAAGAAGAAGACAGCAGAAAAGAAACTCACTTCCACCAATCCCTTAAGGAAGCTGCGGTCACCTAAGCAGAACCATAAAAAGGACTAGAAATATCCTCCCTGATAAAAGGTATCCTGAGAGAAGGGCTGGGCAATATGTTTCATATTTTTGTGATAATTTACTTTGGGGTTGGGGGTGAAAATTTCATTGTTTTTAGGAATGTCCTTTTCCTCTGCTTGAGTATGTTTAAAAACAAATGAACACATGATTAAATGAGTTAGAATTTAATATACTCTGAAGATAAATCACCTCTGGACGTTTTTTGAGTGAGGAGAAAAAATTTCCATTTTAATCTTCTTAAATTTATTTCTATTTTTTACCGCCTTTTTCTGAGGCTGTTTACTCTGCACGTATTAGAGGGAAGGATAATGAAGCATTTTAAACAGGCAGGATCCATGCTTGTCTCCTTAGAAGGGAGCTTCTTTTTCTGGCTGATACTTTTTTTTGAATCCTGCTTTCCGACTAAGGTAGTGTTCACCAGCAGGAAGGAGTTACAGGATATCCAAATAACTCAGGAGCTATCTGTCAGGGCTGATCTTGAGGTAGAAACAGTAAGAGGCTTCAGAAAGAGGGAGGTGGTGGCAGCATTTATTTTTCTTCTCTGTAATTATCAATTCAGAATGACTGGGCCTGAGCCATTAATAAATATGAGTGGTTTATTGGGTGGTATAATCAAAAGCTATGCAAGAGAAGACAGAGGTATTTCAGAAGGACCAGCTTGTGCATCTCAAACAGGAGCTCCTAAACTCTGTGGCTCCACAACAGGACAGGGTGGCAGTCTGTGGTTGGCCTTTGATGCATAGCTAAATAGTCCTGAAAATAATTTAAAAAATGGTAGATGGGAGACAAGGCTCTTTCTGATACCTCTTGTACTCTTTCCACGCCTAAGGTGCCTGCCCACACAGGAAAGGTCTGGTTAGAGTAGGTATAACAGGAATCTGTTCTCAAAATATAAAGTGGCTATAGAATGGCAAACTGATTTGATACTGATGCTAAATTTCTAGTCAATCATAAGCAAGGTTTTACATGTATTCTCCACGCTATACAAGGCTGGCTGTTATTTTTTCTCTTTCTTGTCTCGTCTTGTTGTAGTATGAAATAGCTTCTCGTTACATAACTTGAGTGTCCTAACACTGCCACATTTATTGTTTGCTGCCATACATTCTGATTTTGACTAAGAAATTGGTAACTTAGCTTCAGTTTATATTACTGTCTTTGACCAATTTATAGACTTATACATGATACCATGGATTCACGAGTCAGCCTTTACTGTAAGAGTATAATGACTCAGTTTGGGCCTGGGAGTCAGAAAGCTAAATATAGGACATAGAATTAAAGCCTGGTACAGCTGGGGAAAAAAAAAGTCCATTTTGGGACTTATGAAATGTCAGTTTGGCGCAGAGGTGCCTGGAGTGCAGAAACACTTGTCCTGACCACTAATTTCACTCTCTTCTCATTTGAGAAGTAGCACTGTGGAGCTGGTGGGGACAGAAAAAAGCACAGGAAGGTAGGACAGAGAAAGGAAGAGATGGAAGAAATGGACACTGAAAAGGAACTGATTCTCAAGTCTCTTAGCAGGTTATTCCAGGCACTAGTGCAGGATGTGGGCTAGAAAATATCCAGTGCTGTGGGAAAGTGGTGCTGTAGTCCTGCAAATATCTGGGGTACTAGCCCTGAGCTATGCACCAGCTTTCCCTGGCTCATCTTAGTAGGAGAGCAGAGACCTCCCACTGTCCCCATATCTGTCTCTGTGGAGTTACTACCCACCAGCAGCTTTTAGTTTTGGAGTGCCTCTATAGTACTGATGTAAGGCAGCCTCCTCTGCATGATAAACATCTTCTCATCGTAAGAAGCACTGGGGCTGGGGGCAGCCTGTTTCACAGTGTTCAGGAGCATAGCTCACTGGGACCAACTGGTTGGTGGTACCTTGCCTTCCTCAAAAATGCTCCAACAAAGCTGTTGGAGGAGTTCAGCATGCTGGAGGGGAGCATCCTGAAGTGATGCTGTTCCATATAAAAAAAAGTCACAGCATGTCAAACTGCCCCCATTGCAAGACAGGGTCCCATGCTGAAACAATAAAATAGCATATGGTTCTAGCCATATGTATTCCATTTTTATGATCAGTTTGTGACCTCTTCACTATTTTTCATAGGTATTTGTAGATAAATTGTGGAAGTCTCAGCCCCATTAACTCAACTGAACTGTTGAATAAAAATGTTTCTGAAAATATTTTTCAAAATTGCAGCACTCTTTCAAACAGAAGAGTTAAAACATGAAATAGCTATTGTTTTCCTGCTATTGGCTATGTTTTTCAGCTTAGAACAGGCAGCTGGCAAGAGCAAGTCTTTCATGTGTGAAAGGGCAAGTCCCCCCCGCTCCATCTCTGTCAGTGACTGCCACTGGCTGCTAGTTGTGTAGCACCAACAGAGCCAGGACAAGGTATTACAGTGTCTGCTTCAACTAAGTCCTGCTGAAGACTGTTAGGGTGTGATATAGTCCAACTGCTGTGGGACAGGAAAGCCATTTCACTTCATCCTTTTAGGGTGGATGAAGGAATGGGGGCGGGTATGGCAACCCACACTTCTATTTTGTCTTGGTACTACGGTGCCTCTGGGAGAAAAGACATTTACTTCATTGGCCCCAACTCTGAAACAGCAGCAAGACTTTTTGCAAGGCCCCGTGACAGGGCTCAGAGGGGAAACAGCAGACAAAAAAGTCCTTTGGATTACATGTGGAAGTGCTGACACACTTCCAAAAAGATGCTACATACATGAGCAATCTAGGCTATTGATAACAACACTGACTAACAATTGGGTCTATATTCTGAATAATGACAACAGCTCCCTTTCAGAGTTTTATTTAAACTTCCTTTCTAGGTAAATAACTCCTTCTCCTGATCAAAGTTTCTGGAATATTAGCAGATGTACAATGAGAGACATAGTTCACTTACACTTGAACTGGAGACATGGCATACTCTTACTAGGAAATTATCATCTTGTTGAGTGTGTACAAACTCAGCATACTCTGTGCAAATTCTTTATTGAAACAATGATCAATTTACAAGCTGGATCACATTTCATTTTGCCACTTCAGCATGAACTGGTCTCTTTGTGGTTTACGGCTGTGAACTATAAAAGCATAACAGTTATTTAAATCAAAATACAGTAATTGCTTCTCAAAAGAACACATTCATATTTGTCTTACATTTCTTGTAAAATCAAAAAGGACTTCATAATAAAGGAAATATAAGTTAAGATACTTTAGTGCAAGCATTTCCTTTGCATCTAAGAAGCTTTCAGTTGTCCCACTAAGTATGGCATTCTTAAGAGGCCAACTCTTAAAATAGCATGCTGCCAAGATATTCCATGAGAACTTTTAAAATTTGACACTGTTAACACTTTCCAGAATTAGTTGATCTGAACCAAATTGAACATCAGAAAGCCCTGGTTATAAGTTACAGTACTTTTGTCAAAGGATAACTGCAAATCAAGGAACTGACATAGTATGTACATTAGAATAAAACAGGCACTGATTTTAAAAAAATCAACATCTGCCTGTATATGCCATTCTGCAAGTCTTATGATTATACAGTAATTTTTGAGCACAGGAGTGAACTGCTGTGCCTTTCCTAATACCAATAAACCTGAATCAAAATGCTGATCTATGGGTGCTTCTAAAGTTTTTTAAATGACAATCTCAAAATATGACTGAAGGGTAGGTTTCATCACAAGCATATTCAAATCAGAGAGCAAAAAAGGATCATCAGTAAACCAATGCTACTCAGAAAGAAAATGTTGAGTAAGTAGATAGTGAGTACTATGTTCAAGTGGTCTGATTAATATGCTCTTACATTTAGTGAAAAAAGAACAGTAAGTGTGAAATTCAAATCCAACAGTGATTTCTTGTGCTGCAGAAATCTAGTCATGTTTCATGAAGTTTTGGCAAAAATATTTTAAAATCATGTAAATATATCCTGCAAATCTCTCTTCCTTTCTAAGCCTGGCTTGGTGTTTCTTATGCTTTTAGATCACAAATACAGTTGGACTTGATTTTCTAGACTCTGAGTGTTTTAAGAACTATTAGTGTTTGGTGATATAATAAATAGAACAATGTAACAAAAGATGTGCATAGTCCAATGAAGGGAGCAAATCACTCTAATGTCCCTGAAGTGCTTAAGGTGCATGAAAATACACAACAGTGCAAATGTTAATGTTTTCTTAGAGCCATCATTAATTTTAAACTTGTTGATTATGTTCTCGCACCATAAAATAGCCATTCCCTAAGAAATACTTACAAACAGAATTGTTTACTTTATAACAGCACAGCCAGAAAGTTTGGAACAGGAAAGAAGGGTTTGGGTCTTGCTTCCCATCTATCTCCCACAAAGGAAGTGCCTCAAAGCACATAAAAAGCTTTAGGCTTACAGGTGTTATATAATGGATGCATAAAGATACTGAGCAGCATACATGAAAACAGAAAAAAAATCCATAAATCAGAACCATTACAATCTGTATTTTCTTCAGATACAGTGCTGTTTTGCTTTTATTCTGATAATACCACAAAGCTAAATGTCCAAAGAATGTATAGCAGACTGGCTGGACCAGTCCTACCTGTGAACTCTCAGCTCTGAGTCCAGCTCCAGCAAAGTCGAAGTTCCCTTTGACCTTGCAACAGCAGGAATTCAGCACTACACCTATTAACATGCATCTAATCCAAATAACTGTCGCTCATACGTGGTTTGCAATGTACGTTTGTGTGTACTTCAAATACATGCTCTTTGTGGGCAACCTTTGGAAAAAAAACATAATCTGTATCTTCAAGGAAGTTTACACAGAGATACTGAAGAAAACCATGGGGATTATTTGCTCTCAAATGTTTCTCAATAAATAAATAATAAACAGGCTGGAGGCCATTCTGAGGGCAGCAGTCAGGATCAGAACTGCCTGGTACCAATCACCACATGAATACATGAAGGGGTCTGGTCTCGTCTCTAAAAAGTTCGTAATTAAAAAACAATTAAAATTAAAATACTGTAGTTTAATAAATAAATTTGAAACTTTTTTTTTTTAAAGTGTAATTTAGAAGTTATTTTTATGCTTTCAAGGAGAACATCCTTGCTCATCTGTGTAATCTTAGCTGGGCACCAGGCAGGTAACTTTAGAATGCATGAGCATTGTTTGTAAATGCTGGACAGGCAGAAAAATCAAGATCCCCCTCTTTTCAGGAGGTTAAGGTGAATTAAAAGAATTTAGTGCAAGTTCCTGCTTTTGTTTCTGCCCTTGTCCTTTTTCACACCAGAAGCAAATTAAGTAACTTGAAAAACTGATGTGAAGACTAAACAGAAATGTACTTAGGACTCAGACAGGAAGTTAACAGTTTACATCAGTAGTATTTTCAATCGCACTGGTCAGAAGTGAGGTTCTTTATGGTATTCTCTTAATCTACCCTGTGTTCTAGATTTATATTGCTTTGCTGGAACTAAAATATTTCCAGCCACATTCCTAAAGGGACTTTGCCCTTGCATGTTTCCTTTTGAGCATGTGCAAATGCATTTTATATAGATGCCTGCCACTGTGGTGAACACAAACAAATATTAGGCAACTAAATGCTGTCATTTTCACAAGTTGGTCGTAAAATCTGAAGTCCATTATTAAACATGTATTTTTTTTAATAACCATAGAAAGGATATGGAGCCTTCTCTGCATCACCTACATAAGTCATGGGTTGTTCCTGTATTACACTGCTAGGGAAGCTCTCTGCACTTTAACATGAGGAAGTTGACATAAGATCTCAGTTCATTATCAAGGGTTTTTTTAGATAGCTGCAACATTGACTTTGTTTGGTCTCAATTACCTGTGCAGTTAATATACCTGATTGCCTCCAATGGGCACCTTATGTAGATGTGGCTACGTCAATAAAATGTCCAGAGAGCCATCCACACATCGTCTCCCCATAGACCTAAGTGACTTCTTTTTCTGCAATATACCTGATTCCAGATTTATTTTGAGTATCTATACTTACATTCCTTCTTAAAAACTGCAAGGTGATAGGTTGTTCATTAGTTCCAAATTAAATGTGTGTCAGGTAACTAAGTAATATGCTATTAATCCTACACAAATTCCTCCTTGTAAGTGCTTTCTTTCCAGACTCACTCCAGAGAAGGTCCTTTTTATTGTCTGTCTGCAATAGAAATTATCACTTCCCTTCCACCCCTGGCATTTCCTGGCATAAATGTTGATCCTTTTTAATGCCACAATCGCTGTGATCATTAAAGCTTTACTGGGGTAGAGTCACATGTACTCAAGCAGTGAACTTCCTACATAGGTAGGAGGTTCTTAAAATACCAAAGCAATTATAACACAGTAAATAGTTTGTGTGATCGTCATTGTAATTTCACAGGACACTTGATTATAATTTTTTTTTTTTTTTTTTTTTAGTTTGGATGAAACACTCTCAACCTTATGCTTATAGATGAATTTAGGATTAATCTTCAGAATATGAATCTGCACAAAATTGAGAATCCCAATAAAAGGCTCTTCTGCCGTTTCAGCCTTGTCATCAGCTGATTACAGGTGTTTGCAGGACTGTTAAGGAACCTGCATATCTTCTGGTAAGGTAGTGCATACTTACTCCTACCAAATTACTACAAAACAAGACATCTTGCATATTTGCTGCTGTTTTCCATATAAACTTCTGGCAAAGTAAAAAATGGTCAAATATATGCAAGAAAACCCTGCAGGGCTGTTGGACTGGAACCTTCTGTAAGAAGTTTATGGGCTTTCCCATCTGCAAAATACACCTCAAAGTTGTTTCTTGATGTGAAAAAAACAATTACTGGCATCTTCATTCCATGGAAAAGGGAAAGCTATTTCCCATGTGCCTAAGCAGTGTGGTCTCAAATGAAATGGAAACATTTTAACTTTCTTTAATAGCCCTCTAAATCACAATGCAGCTGAGCAAACAGGCTTTGTAAATGGGATCTATTAGGATTTTATTTGGCTACTGGAGTGCTGCCTCTTGGGCAATATTTCAAATTCACAAGATAATATTTGCAAAAATGCAATAGATGGAAATAACGAGGGTGAAGGAGGAAAATGAAAACCAGTTTTATGTTTAGTAAGTTCAAGTGTCCTACATCAAAGACTACCAATGACTTCCAGGAGGCCACTACAGGTGGCTCCAACCTAGAAATTGCTGAGGTAAATGTTTCTTGGAAATACTCCTAATCGAAAAGAGCAATTAATATTAATGTAATAGCAATTACTCTGCCATACATCATGGTAAACTAAAGTCAAACTGAGAAGAAAGTGCCAAATAATCCACATACATGCTTTTGCTATGATAGTCTCCAGGTAAGGCTTAGCGGCAAGTACAATATGTATATTTAAAAGAGCTCCACCTGATTTTCCTGCTATGCATAGATTCAGGAGTAACTATCATACATGGCTTTCATATATAATGCATGTATTTTTGTCATTTGCCAATGCTGTGTCATCAGAACTGAGTTCAGCAGAAGGCTCAGGAGGGGGCTCTGCAGGAAGTGCTGGTGTTTGAGGAGTGTCTTCTTCCTTGGTGTCCAACTGCATGCTTTCTTGTGACTGACCGTCCATGCAGTCCTTTTTGGACAATGGGTGAACTGACACTTTTATTGCAATCTGTTGAGGTGGCTCGTGCAGTGACGATGCGTCAGAGTCAGCTGTGGGAGAGTCACTACGCTTCAAAGCATTTGGAATCATATACAGCTCATCTGTATCAGTGGTTTCCTGGCCTTCTGCTGTCTGCCGTACGAAATTCTGTCCTTGCTCCTCCAGACCAACAACCTCCATAATTTCTTCCATTATAGTCCTGCAGTTCATGATGAGAGGTGGCAAAGGTACACTCCGAGCAAGCTCTTCAATATAGCGAGCAAATTCCATGGTCTTGAACTGGGTTACTTTGGCAAGCTCGAGCGTTTTGGCTGAAGTGATAATTGGGATACGCTTTGCAATCTCAAAGGCTTTCTGGAGTTTCTCTGCCCCTTCTGTTCTGAAGAATTCATTGATTGCTTTCTCTGTTTTCTTCAGATGACTGCTCATCATACATAACCGAGTAATGTTCAGTATCATAACAATGGTAAAAGCTACAAGGCAGACAATCATGTAATAGATTCCCATATCACCAGAGGTAAAAACAACCCTCAGCGTCACAGTATTGTTAACACTGCCATATGTATTAGATGCGACACATGTGTATTTACCTCTGTCTTCAAAAGACACGCTGGTAATGTTCAGTAGCCCATTGTCAAGAAACCACCATTTTCCTGCTGGAGAGGAGACAGAGTAACTTAGTTAGAAGTATTTTGTTCACATGATCAGCATAGTCTTAAAAATCAGCTTTGTCAAACTGGCTTCAGATTTTGGAAGAAGGAAATAATGTTCAGAAGAAGACAAAGAATTTACCATCACAAAGGCCCGTCTGTCCCCAAGATCCTAGCTGTGTTACTATCAAATCCCTGACATCAACTGTGAATAATCAGATCATGCCCTAAAAGAGTCTCATAAAAAAATGTTAATATGCATGACATCTATCACAATCTTATGGTCAGCTGAGTTACAAAGGTAGGACTACTTACTCCAGAAAGCCTCCCAAACACGTGCCACACTTTCTCAAAGAACAGTAACAATGGGATTGTGAGGCAGAAAAACCTACTAAGCCCTCCCTAGTTTTGTTCCCTGACAATGCATTTTCTTACAGTTGGGTTATTTTTGGTGTTTTGTTACAGTATCTCATATAATTCTGTTAATGTAAACTTTAAAACCCCCCAAATTTCGGACATCATATATTAAACTGCCTGGCCTCTGAGGTGTTCAGAATCTAATTTTGAAGTATGATTTTTAAAAAAGGGAGATAGGACAGGAGGAGTAAAATGGATGGGAAAGAGAAGAGCCATGACCAAGTAAGAGAACATCTTTTTTGCCAGTATGAACTCCTACGCACCATGATGGAACTTCTTTTACTTTTAAAAGTCATTTCTATCAGTCTAATATAATTAACATCTTTGGTCACTACATGTAATTGTACATGTACATTTCATACCCTTTGAACCTGGCACAGCAGAGCAATTTAGCTATTAAACTGAGTTTGAAACAACATGTTAAAATCCAGCGCTCCTATCACTGCTAAAGTGATTCAAGATTCAGCTGGTTACTGTGTTTGCCATTATACATTGGTAACGAATTAGATTTTTAGTTCCCCAAGTGAGCTTCGTTTTTATTCAAATATCGCTACTATTTAAGAACTGAGGATGTGTATTTTTTGCTTTATTCAGTGATATGACTTATTAAATTGCAACTTTGTTATAAAAACCATGATTCGACTCCAATAGGAAAGCCTGGTGTCAATCCTTTCCTTCATGTAAACCCACCCCTGGAAGTGTTGACATGGTGGAGGGAACAGACAGAAACTGTAGGAGTGCCTCTGTGCCTTCTGAACACTTCATACAGGGAGATGTCATACAGAAGATTTTCTTTTAAAACAATGACATAGGCTGATGTAAGCCAACAAGATCATCTAATACATACTGCTGCTCAGAGGCAGACTCAACTGTTTTCAATCAATGTAACACAATCCCAAGCCATTTCTGACAGGTATCTGCTGAAGGCAGTAATGGAATTTCAATAACCTTCCACAGGAAGGAATTTCAGGTGTTCACCTATCTTTACTATCAGAATATTGTTTTTCCTTAAACCTAACCTAACCAGCTGCAATTTAAGTCTATTAAGGTAGCTGAGCAAAGACACAGAATCTGTAATTAGAGGACTAACCCAGCGCAAAACCCCCATGCAATGCATGTAAATCACAAGGCAAGGATTGCAGTCCTGCCACAGGTTGATGTGTACCTTGCTTCTACATTTATTTTATCTTTTTCACGGAAGTTCTTTCATTGTTAAAAAGATTGTTCTATTTTTTTACTTTATTTCTTTCAAGGAAGGATCTGTGGACAATTCTGAAACTCATTAGGCAAAAAAAGCCTTTAATTCAGAGTAGTTATGGGCTTTTACCATTTTGAAAGTTTTTCTAATTAAACATGGCTTATCCAAATTGTTTTTTTACATTATCTCCAGTAGAAGCCTATGTAGAAAGTATTCCCACAAGACCCCTGCCTCAGTTCCTGTACGGACAGTTCTTAATTACATCTTTTTATCCTCTTACTTAGAATTTTTAACTTAGCTGAAACACTATTTTTTGCCCTAGCTTAATTCTTGAAAACAGCTGAATCGCTTTGCCTGAAATTAAAAAATACAGAATAAATAAAAAGCTCAGTCTAAAGCAGACCTTCCCGTTAAAAAAATCACCTCAATCTGCTAAAGTTAGGCAAATTCAGAGGAAAACTCTCTTACGGAGGAAATGTCAGCATCTGTAACAGATGACACTTCTTTCTCCACCTCTAGAATAAGAAAAAATACAGAGTATTGGCTGCTCCATATTTCTTTGAATTGCAATGTTGGCAAAGTAGGTCTTTATTAATTGTAACATGACAAGTCGCCTTGCTGATGTGTCCTGGCTCCAGCTATTATAAATGACATAATGGCATTGAACTGTGACTCAATGACGGGGGCTGTGCCAGTGGATTCTGGCAGATAGTATAAGCCTAATGAGAAAACAATGATAAGAAAAGGTATCATTGCTAGGTTTTGATTAACAATTCAATGCCATAATCAACATAACTGTATACATACTAAAGAAAGGTCTTGTGCTACGAAACATTTCTTACAGGAAGACAGTCAGTTTCTTAAAGGAGGAAGTGCACTGTGGAAAGTCTAAGTTAAAGTGATGTTGTCTTAATACTACATCTGCAGTTTTTACTGGTTTGGTCAAAGTTTTTGCTCATCTACCTAAATATTTATGTTAGTGGCTACCTCTCTCAGTTGACTATACAAAGACCTAAAGTTAGATGCCTAACTAAAGGGGAAAATTTCTGTTAGTGAGCCTTAGTAAAACACTCTAGCGCACTAATCACAGTATGTTGTCATGACCGCACAAATTATATCTGAAAGTCTGCTAACTAGCTCAAGTAGTTCCTTTCTCTAGCTTTACTCAGAAAATGATAAAATACTGTAATGTAAAATATAACCAGTTATGCAGTAAGCTTTTACAGATACACTATGCTGTTGCACATCCAGCTGGGTCAATCATTACTCCCATCATAGCAGAGTTCTCCCTCTGGTCAGCTATTAGTTAGCAAGCTATCTTGCATTTAGCATGAATAACTAAGACTTTATTTCATCATGCTGTGAACAAAGCAGTCAGTATGGAAGGATTACATGAGCAAACCACCCTTCATCCCCTCTGAAATGTTCCCTAGAAGTATAACTAGGATTATCACGCAACCCTTCCGTTTAAGGAAAACAAGCTCATGTGTAATTAAGGTCTCTGGCAAATGCAACTGAAGAGTCTTAACTAAAGCCAGGAAGGCTCAAACTTGGCTTGTCCTTCTGACTGCTGCCCTATATAGGTTTTTCTGTTGGTCATTCAGGGCATCTCCTGTTTCTCACACTCCCATGGCACTATGCATAAAGGCAGCAGATATATGAGGGAGTTAGTTGTGTTGAATTCATGCTAACAAACTATTCGCATATGTCAAGAGAATCCTTCCTTGAGTTGGAAAATAGCTTTTTAGTCTTTTTTGGTGCCAGAGGACAGAATGGGAAATAGGATCAAACCCAGTCTTCCAATGAAAAGAAGCCTGTCTACACCTTCTGTTAAGTGCTTCAGCTTGCTATGTGTTGCTATAAATAACACATTAAAAAAATGTTACTGTTTTCTTCCAAGGTGCATACAACGAATTTATGACTGCCACCGGGTTTTCATATATTTTCACACAGGAAAATACCACCGTCAGGCCATTAAATTCAGGTTATTAGTCAACCTGCTGAAATCAGAAGTGTCTCTGGACAGGTTACATCACTGAGAATACTAACATCTTACCTTTATTCTCCTCCTCTCGGAGAAGGTGGCCGTTGGAATTGTACCATCTGTAATATGGACTAGGACTACCTTGGACATTGCAGTCGATCAAGGCACTACTCCCCTCCTTGACTATAACATGGTCGATGCGGGAGATCACCACAGGCACAGATCCCATGTTCATGTCAGTGTGGTTGAAAGTGCTGTTAGTCACATCCTTAGCAGTTGTCAAAGCTGCTAATAAGATGACAAGGCGTGTGGTAGGCAGAAAATACAAAAAGTGGTGGCTGTTCAGTATGTTCATTTTCCTTCAGTAGTATACGCAACTGGTTGGGAACTGGGATCGGTTCTGTTGAACACAGGCCCTTGAGGTGAGGAAGTCACAGGAGAGTTCTACTTTGATCTGTGCAATTTTATGTTTAAAATATCCTATAAAATAAATAAATAAGTACAATGAGATGGCATGTATAAACAATCCATTAGATGTGCTCTTTTAAAATAGTGACACATCCATTAATGCATTTCACAATCATCAGCTCAGTGACTTGTCTAAATGCTAATGTTATCACAGTCCTTATTCTTACTGGAAAAAGATGCATACATTTTCCTGACAATAGTGTTGTTCGGAGTGGCAGGCGTGGGAGAAGGCTTTTATCACCTAGACACTTAGCAGCAATTTAGCTACAGCAGCAGCTACAGTTTTACGCCAAAAGTTCTACGGATTTTTCTTTTTTTTTCACATTTGCAAAATCAACAGGAAAAACAAAGGTACAGCATGTTAAAGCTGTCACTACCAGTTCAGTGCTGCAACTCTGTCACGTGCATGGTCTTAGGTGAATTGTGGAACATGGTGTAAGAAAGAACTGCTCCAGGAAAGGTTTTTGGAGCTGATGTTGAATCCTTAATATACACAATTTTGTCCAAATGCAATAGCACATACAGCAAAACATCTCAGACCATTCACTTTTCTTAAGCTACTGCATTTTTTAAGTTTTCTGAGGTAAAACATAGCATGGAAGAATATTCTTAAAAGTACTTGATAAAGTAATTTCAATGTCATTTTTAGAGCAGATTTAGAAAGAAAAATACTCGCTAGTGACATAATTATGGGCAAGGTTTCTCTGAGATACAATGGAGTTGGGACTTTTCCATTCCTTATGTGGCATTAAGCATTTTGCCTGTATACTTTTTGCACACTCTCACTACGTTTTCCCTCAACTAATCATCTACAATGAGCCTTTTCTTAAACAGTGATTTCAGTTTGTAGACAGAGGAGGGGGGGGTTTACAAATGTGCTCTCTATTGGCCTCATTATGCTCCCAGTGAACACAACTGGCATTCAGTACTGACTGAGGGCACAATGTTGGTCTCAAAATGAGCACCTTTGAAAATTTCACTCAGCGAGTAAGGGCCACAAATGATGTTAAAATCACATCAGAGTACCTAACTACAGTGGTTTTACTCATGTGTTTTTGAGGTAAATAATTGAAACTTAGTGAAACTTATTAGCTAGAAGAACCTGGAATTCAAATACAGGTAACAATCTAACAGACTTTCCCCAAATGAACATTTCACTTGCAAAACTGTTTACATTTTATTAAAGATCTGGTTGACACCACGGTAACTCATCTACCTTAGCATGGAAAATGACTGCTGACAAGGTTAGGTCAGTTCCATACATAAAGGAAACACTAAAACAAAACCAACCAACCAACCAATCCCCTTCCCTCTTTTCTTTATTGAAAAAGTCTTTCACTAGTAATATTTGACTTAGGTTGTTTTCTTCTCCATTCCCTGTTCTCTGTAAAGCAATGAACTTGATTTCATACAAATAGATACAACTGTTATTAAAAGAGCAAAATAGTTTCCTCCATTTTGCAGGATGAATCATTACTTGAAATGACAAACTATGGTACCTTAGATAAGTTGCATGTATGGTGTGGATGCCTGTCACAACTCCAAGCCTGCCCTCATTTTTTCTCTGTTTTTCTAATTATTGCATGTGGAAATATTTGTCTTGAAGAGCCAGGATAATTTTAAACTTTAAATTAATATGCAAATTTCATTTGTCATATAAAGCTATATAAACAATGACTTCAGAAATCCATTTCCAATTATGCAAAGTGTGTACAGCCTGCGCTTTTGAAGTTCTGTATAGGTACAGCCTGCCTGAATTTGCACTCTGGAAAAAATCCTTCAATTCTGCCTATTCACTTCAGTAACTATTTACATCTCATTTCTACTACTCCATTAACCTTGGAGACAGCCATTCTTTATGGTTACACATATTCATCCTATAAAATGTTTCTGTACAGTGTTATAGATCTGCACTGCACCATACAGAAAAGCCAAAAGACACGTCACACTTCCTGGCAAGGGAGCAGGAACAAAGACTGGCTGGATTAAGACAATGGGAAGGGCAAAAGAACAACATAAATTGATTAAGCTTTGTGTTGCTAATTACTGGCCGTGGCTTGTTATTATTGTATTTGAGCTTACCATATTTTTTGATGCAGAAAGATCAGTAGCAATCAGAAAAGGTGTTTAGCGTGGAAAGTAATTTGCATTCCAGAAGGAAATGAAATAGCATCACCCCAATGGGTGAACAGAAAACCTGTAAGGAAGGACCTGCAGTGTATTGGGAAGCTCAAGGCAGTTGGTGGCCACTGAATCCCTACAGCACAGGGATGTTGTGGATGGATGTTTGGAAAGCGTGTGATGGCAGTAACAATGTAAGGTGCGTCTATTCTGTATGTTTACCTGTGTTTAACGCAGAGCGTATGAAAGTAAAAAACGTACCTTTGTGTAGTGATAACAAATGTGACTGGTTCTTAACATGTCAAAGGGCCAATTACTTGTCTGAAAATAACAGCAACTCCCTCACTCTGGCACAGAATTAAATCATAAATAACTGCAGTAAATTTTAAGAAATAGAGCCAAATAATTTACGTCTACTGTGGGAGATTCATACCTATTCATGTCATTCCTGGGAATGTACTTTCCCATGTATGTTCCTGGAATGATGAATATTAAGAAAACACTACATACCTCTGCAGATGCATTTCTGTTTGAAATAAATACAGTTTGATGGCAAGTATGAGGAATAACCAGGCAGTAGGTTTAAAGCAGAATGTTTGGAAATGGTGGCTGCTGCTTTCACATGCCATCCAGGAAAATACTCTTGATGGACACTTGAGTATGTTCAAGGTGTCAGGGAGAGATGTCTCTGAAGAATGGTGTTTTAAGATGTAAGTTTAGACAAATGTTCCCAGGGCAACGAGGAAGTGATAGGGAATCTTTTCTTTGGTATGCACCTTCTGCGCTATTAGTGGGGAACAAAAAAATGGAAGAAACCAAAGGTTTTCTCAGCCTCACCTAACACAAGAAAGTTAAAAGGTGGCCATTCAGGGACCTACATGTCCAGGATCCTCTGCTAACCTGTTGGGCAGGACCAAAAATGCTAGAGTCAGGTTAGGAAAGCAGGAAGAAGCAGAGAGAGAGAACTGAAAGTGTAGAAAACGTGCTCACACCACTCTGGTGCAAAGGGAGATTTCCTGAGAGTTTCTGTCCTACTGCTTTGCCATAGGCACAATAGCAGCCTGAGAATATCAGGGAAAACAAACCTGGGATCCAGCTGCTTTGTTAAACACAAGTGATGTAATGTGTTATGATTCAATCACACAACTAATGGGGAGAAGGCTAAAGAGACTAAAAAAGGACTGCTAGTGATGTCTGTCCACTTCTGGCAAAGAAGCAAGAGAATCCAGAATATTGGAGAAGTGGGTACAGTGCTGTCACCCTGGATCTTGGCCATGAGAGGCGGTAATTAGCTGTGGCCCATGATAAACCTGATGAAGGCAGCCAAAACTGTAACCTTTTAATCTGACCCGAAGTCAGACAAAGCTGGATTGACTAGACTAAAACAAAGATTCCTGTAGTAACTCCTCACAACTGAGAGTAACACAGGACACTAATATAGGAGGACATCTGCAATTTTGAGTATCGCTCTGTAGGAACAGACTGAGTCTCTGGGAGCATTTTTTGCCACAAAAGGGTCCCTATAAACAAAAAGTTAAATTTCTGGTCATGGGAAGAATGTAAGCGTTCCTTTCTCCCATCCCCAAAGCACGAGCTACCTGTAAAAGACTTATAAAAAGTAAAAGTTTATAATATATTTAATGTGGTTACATACACTTTTTTCCTTTTTTTTTTTTTTTTTTTTAAATTTTAAAACTGTGGTGCATGAAAAGGAAAAAGAACACCCCCGGCTATTCTGAGCTAACTTTTCCACTCAAAGTTGTAGTCAGGGACAGGCTTACCTCCCAAGATGGAATCAGATGAACCCCCAAACTCTCCTCCAGCATCTAGAACATATATATAGATAACTTGCCCTGCTGTATTGTATCTGTAGCAACATTTACCACTGAAAGATGGTTGCCAGTGGTCCTTATATTAAATAGTTTTGGTTTTTTCTTCCCCAACCCAAATGGTATAAATTGAAAATCTGAAAGTAACAGATATACTGCTCACGGGATTAACTTTCAAGGAAAATTGCACGAGACTTGAGCCACATGAGGGAACTACGACAGGCTTTTCTTCTAAGTGACACGATAGTCAGATCTAGCATGCTCTCTATGCATTTCTGTACAGAGAAGTTCCCTGGAATGTGCTCCAGAACAAGCACAGCTGCAGGGTGGTGGTATTAATCCTAACTATGTGAAACAGGGACAAAAACTGAGGTTAAATCTTCCTTGTCCTAAATCAAGCATCAGTCTGAACAGAAGACACTTACAGCTCGGACTGGCTGGGAACATTAATCACTCAGAGACATGCTCTGATTGACCATTTATTTTTCATGTCATAGATGAGTTTGCTTCCCAGTATTACTGCCACCAAAGAAAATGACTGTGGGTGAGGGGCCATGTTTATAAGTACTGCATTTGTGCAGAACAGCATGATGACAGAGCACAAAAGAACAGAAAAGGAGGGCAGTGATGCATACCTTTTCCTGGCTCGCTCACTTCTGTAAGACTGGCCTGTTCTTGTTCTTGCAATAATGTGTAATCCTATTAACTGTGAGGTTATTCAATTCAGAAGTGAAGCACAAGAAACCAGCTTATTGTATAATGCATAAATTATGTTCCTATAGCTTTAACATCCCACTGCTATCTTGCTTAGCTTGTAAGTGATCAAGAAAATGAAATGATTTTAATTCTAGTTCTCATTTGTCTATAAATAAGGATGATGCTACAAAACAAAATTAAAGCTAATTCTTTATTATTTAAAAACTACTTACTACCTTTCCTAGTTTCCATGGGCAATGCCTTTACAGAGCGGGCAAAACTGAAAGTTAACAGGTTTTACTGGAACACGAATGCAAATGAAGGGACTTAGGCCACATGGAAGGCAAGAAGCTCACTGACAGTTCAGGGCTTAAGAGTGAGAACCACCTACTGAAAAGGTTAAGCTATGACGAGAAATGTCACTCATTCACAACTAGCAGAAACTTTCTGACTTATTTTTCTAGGCATTTGCGAGTGAACAAAATATTGAGGCTTGGTTCCAAAAGAGCTGCTCTGTTCATTCTCCTTGGGGGGACTTCAGTCCTTCATAACTTCATGGTTTTCTGCTTCCCTCGCTATGTTGAATAGGTTGCACACTGGTGATGTTTGTAAGATGAAGAGCTTCCTTCTGCACATCTAGACTGGGGCTTCCCGACTGGGCAGCAGCTCCCAACTATGTGCACTTCAGTCTCTTCAGCTGCTTTCAGCTGCCTGGGAATCCTTTAGAAACTCCTCATCAGGGCTGTGTGATACTGCCCCGGCCATGCCACGTGTGCTCAGCCACTTGGTGTCACACTTACTGCCTTCAGCCACCTGATGGGACAGCATAGAGAAGACAGACCCAGGCTCCTCTCAGAGGTGTGCAGTGAAAGGACAAGAGACAAGAAACACAACCTGCAACAACAGAAATTATGACTATTTATGAATAAATATTTAAGCAGGAGGTCAGTCAAGCCCTTTAACAGGTTGCCCAGAGGGGCTGTAGAATCTCCATCCTTTGAGATGTTCAAAACTTGACTAGACACAGTCTGAGCAAACTGGTCTACACTGGCCCTGCTTTGAGCAGGGTGTTGGATCAGATGGCCTCCAGAGCTCCCTCCCAACCTAAAGAAACGCTTATACTCAAGAAACACAAATACAATAATTGCCTTGGAGAAGTCAATGTGAAAAAAATATGGCTAATCTTAAAAATTTCTATATGGGATGCTGGGAAATTGCCTTCATGATCCCCTTCATAATCCTTTTATTTTTGAGTAGCAGTATTTTACAATGATGAGACAGGCTGAGAGTGTTGACTACAGTCCCCCCCAAAATTGTTTGGCCTTCTCCATTATACTTGTATGATAAGTAAGTACAATGATAAGTCCTCTTTATCATATATAGAGGACTTATTTTCAGCCTAGGTAACTAATGAAATATCACTTATGTGGGGTGTCTGCAATAGTGAATGTTGGGGTTTTTCCCACATGTAGATAGTCAGACTCTAAAATTCATGGGTTATTATCTGCTGATAGATCTCGCTTCTTGATGCTAGAGAATTGTCAGTTGTGGTGAATCAAATCTTGAAATAGAATAAAGCAGAAATAAGTCAGACTCAAAGACAGACTAAGATAACCTTTTCAGACTTACTTCAGAGGGTAGATGAGTAAGAAGAGATGTTATTAAAAATATACACAATATTGAATAGTGTAAAGAAGACAGCTGAGGCATATGTATTTACTGCTTCTCATAACACTAAAACAAGACAAATTTCAGTGAAACTGAGGTGGAATATGGGGCAGTAGGAGGAAAGAGAAGGAAGTTTTTTGATTAACAACGGCTAGACTGCAATTTCTTGACACAAGATAAAGTAAGGGCTGGGAATTTAGGAAGATTCAAGAGACAGTATATAATTTACCTGCACAGGATCATAGATTATGATGGTTTATGCAGAATTTGGGGACTTAACTGTCTTCTGTGTATTCATTGTCCTCTGAGTGTACGGCCCTGGGCAGTGAACAAGAACGGCTGTCAGTATGGCAACTTGGAGCCCTTTTCTAGGACTGCTGTCTAAAAGAAATGACAATAAAGAAGCCTATAAATTAATTTGTTTTGTAAGCACTGGTAAGCTAGTACAGGCAAACACTTCTCAATTTGTTTTGCAAGGTGACAAATGATAAATAACAAAAGAAAGAAAATGGAAAACTCAAGGGCCGTAGCTTATTCTACCATTAATGGCAGAAACAGAGTAAGATTTGTAATGAGTATCTTCTAAAGTTATTTTGTTCTGAACACATCCACCACTGTCAGGGATAACAGAGTAAAGTTAACAACTGTAAAGATTCAGTTGTCTTAGTTTCAGGGTTCCATAGTGTATCAATAAACTGCAGCAAGAAAGCACCAAGCAATAAGGTGATTTCACATTTTGTATGTGTGATTGAAAATGAATGCCATATCCAGACTTTTGGTGTAGGGAAAGAAGCACATGCCATTCTATTCAGCAATGGTACAATGAAGGAGTTCTTCATGTTGCCTTTATGAGTGTTTAAATGTTTTAGAATATTTCTGCTGTAAATTTCTCCTCAGTTTTGTTCCTCTTTATCCTACTTCATGTCTCAATATTGCAAAACTAGCAAGCATATGGCATCCTAGAGACTTTAAGACCCCCTTCACTTTGAATATTTGAATGGACCCATTCATTTAACCATGTCTTTGAATGGTCTGATGTGCACTCCCCTCATGTCAATGAATATTCAGAGACCCTAATCCATTAACCTAAAAATGAATAGATGAAGGCTGTTGGTAGATAATTATTGGAGCGATTATTTAAAAGCACCTCAAGAATGCCAAACCTCTGTAAAGTTCCCTTCTGATGTCGCAGCTCCTGTAATCCCAGCATCTCTGCTGTATTGAATCAACTTTTTGCGAAATACACTGAAGTAACAAAACCATTCAGGCAACTCGGATGCTTAACTTTTCATTAAATAAGTTGTAATTCATATGTGCATTTTCATAACGACTGAGTGATTTAAGTGTTCCTTCTTGGAGGTATTTTAATGACTGCAGTAAAAGCAAAGTTTTACATTTAGTGGAGAAGCTTGCTGTTTTTAATCAAGACAGATGCTGTGGTGGCAATGTCCTACTGAGTTGGGAGCTACCCAGATCATAAAGCAGATTCAACACTATCAGTAGTGGAGACTTTCTAAGGCCCAGCTTATGTCTGATTAGGTATGCACTCTTTACAGAATTTTTAATCTTACAAATAAATACTTCATTTATGTAGATTATCTAGATTTATTCAGCATTTGTATTTATTTGGAGGCTGCACAATTACCACTGAATACAGTTTTGTATACAAAGCTATTATTCCAGAAACATCTGTATGGCTTTAAGAGACACTTGCTTAACTCCTTGCAAGCTTTCTGCATAGCTGCTGTTTTGCTGTTGCAGTAAACGCAGATGGATCAATGCTTAAAAGTCCCCTTTGTTGAGAAAGGAAGAACAAAGAAGATGCACAGAGAATGTCTCCCACACTTCCACAAACACGCTGCCTGGCCTCACCAAGTTCTACATATCTTTCATTTTCTTTACTCACCTCTTATCTTTTATTTATACCGGCACTCTGTAAGCATTATTCTGCCAACAGTTTGAATACCAAAGTCAGCAAATACAACTGATCTCATATGTTCTTGGCATGGCTTATGTGACCCTGCTAAGAACATAGCGGGGCCTGATTCACTTCCCTCCACCACCTCTTTTGAGCTGTGTTTGCCAAAGCTAACCATCCTTTAAGCACATCTAATTGTTTTCTTTTTCCAAATGAAGAAGAAGAATTCCAGATGTAGGACGTTCAAACAAGACATAAAATTAAAAATTAAGTTTTGTTTAAACAAAGATATGAAGGGCTTTGCAGGGCTAAAGACTTCTACTGTTTAAACTCTAAATTCTGTATGTGCTTTGAATAAGAGAATGTTTTCAATGCACTGATACAGTTTTCATTATACTATTTTAAGAAAAGTCTCCCATTTCAGTTGGAATATAAAAGAGAAAAAAAACAGGAGAAAACAGATTTGAGTATGACTAATTCTTCTCTATCCCTATAGAACTGCAATATGGATATAATTTTTAATGACTGGCTTTCCCATTCATTGGTTTCTGGGATACAGGGCAAAGAGGTTACACGTGGATGCTGTGATTAGGACAGGATTAGCCTTGTCAGAGGGGGAATTTAAAGGAATCTAACCATTCATGACTGATTGCAATAGAAAAGGATAATTTCAGGTTAAAAGTGCCTGCGCCTACTTCCTCCACAAATAACAAAGGGGATAGCAGACAGGATTCAAAGGAGCTTGCCCTGCACCACAAAACAACTTAAGTCTTGCTTGTACACAAATGTGACCAATTTAGCCCTTTCCAAGCATGCCTACATAAGGCCATGTATATGCAATAATTTAGCTGGAAGCCCTCAAGAGTTTACTAAAGAACGTCTATAATTTCAGACTTTTGTGCCAGTCATTTCTATGTCGGATTGAAAAATGTAACGTAACTTTCTCAGCATCCAGTATTCTCGGTAGGACTCTGTACCACACAGTCACGCACATATGACTGTACACGCAGCAGCACAGTTGCAGTGCCATATATATGCCCCGGCCCTGCATGACTTAAAAACATTAGCAGAAATCTTTTCTTTGTATAAAACTCTTAGTGGCAGAACCATGTCAATTAAAAGTTAAGTCTGGGCTAGGTAGATTATTCTTAATGTAATTCCTCCACGTGTGGTGGCCCTCTTCCAAAATAAGATATTTACATGCATCTGTACAGAGTTCCTCATTTCTGATAAACAGGTGTTACTCATGGTAATTACTTTTACTGTGAAATAAAAGAGTCCACTACCAAAATTTCTTAGATAGCTAAATCAAAGTCGCTAAATCTGTTTGAATTCCTCTATCCTGACACAAATAGGTACAAGTTTTGTCTGCCCTTCGCGGCCTTCCTGGCAGATAGAACATATGCTACTCTAAAATGCTGCTACGAATTATTTCAATCATAGTAACTGTTGAAAAGTAATAGCATCTCCACTGTCTTGGAAATGACAGTTCTAAGATGGGTCTGTATGTGGATCAAAAATGCCACTGTTTTAGTTAACAGAACTAAATAACAAAATTAAGACTATGAAGAGAGGTTTGCAAAGGCACACATGTCTGCATGGATGGATGGCAGCTAAGAATTGCAGGAATGAAAAAATTCTGGGAAGCATCCAGGACCTTGGTCTTACACCACAGTCTTCTGGTGACATATTAATGTAGTCCAGGATATCTCAAAGTAGGATCATAGGCGTTTGTTCCTGCAAAAACTTCTAGTAAAGGTGCAACTTGCTGACAGTGAAAGAAGACCCTGCTAGCAAAGCTCAGTACAGGTTACTTTAGCTCCTGGCAAGCTCACTCTCCCTGTTACAAATTGCATCCATATCTCAGTTGTGCCTTACACTGGCAAGAAGCTTAAACCATAAAAGAAATGCCAGTTCCCAGATTCCAAACCTTCTAGGCAAGAACTGAAATGGAGATTGGTTTTGTTCCACTTAAATCATACCCCAGCACCCGTATCATTGTGTCACAAATGTGACCCTCTCCTAAACTGTATGGGGGTGGCTTTGCAAATTTCTGTTGGTTGGTTTGGGTTTTTTTTTCCCTGGTTAAAGTGACAAATACACTTTAACCAGGTTCCTGTGCCGACTCCATCCTCCTCCTCCGTATTAGAGCAGGACCTGTCTAATTGCAGGGAGGCAAGGGGGATGGGGCAGGGAGGCAAATGGAGTTGTACAATATAGATCACTTCAGAATTCAGTGCTACGCTCCCATCATGTGTTAAATGTTTTACGATGGACTGATTTTATCTGTAAGCTTTCAGGATGGGAAACATGCTTTGGACAAATACCACATATCATTGTATTAAAGTAGGAAGAAAGCCTTTTTTTTGGTGGATGTTCTGCTGTTTGTCTAGACCTCTGAAAACTTCAAATTCTTCAAAAAAAAGGATGTACAATGTGTACTCCAGCTGTCTAAGTTGCACTCAACATCAACTGATGTTGATATACTGCAGTCTAAATGAGAAGGCTTTCTAATAAAAAAGGATTCCTGCTACACCAACCACAAGTGTATCAATGGTGCTGTTGCTAACTGTACACACTAAGCCAGACAAAAGATTCCTGCCATGCAAACATCATCTCCACTGAAAAGAGATCTGCCGTATTTTGTCCTACTGCAGCGAAGAGAGAAACCTTCCACAACGTAATGGCTCTAAACAACTAAAAAGCTACATTTTTTTTCCCCCTTTTAACTCCTTTGTCTTTTTTCCCTTGAACTAACTTTACAGTCTTTCAGGCAAATACAGTACCAAATGAGGTCACATTTAGTATTTAGCATTGCTCACACAGTTGGTGCTTTTATTTCCGGAGCAGGGTTATCAGGGAAGCTCCATTTGAGATACTTCAATTTAACAACTGAAAGAGGACTGTGAGGAAGCAAGACTCTCCACATAAAGGCACTAGAAAACTACCCGCTCCTTAGTGCTCTCTGTTCTCTTAGGCTCCCTCGTCCTATGCTGTTCGAATCTGCCCCGTGAAGAAACAGTATTCGATAGTTATTGCAGGACCGCTCTGGCTCTGAAGTTTTAGACTGTAGTTCCCTCAGGGCACTTCTGAAATTGAGTTTTATCTCATGAGGCTATCCTGTGAAGTAAAAGGGTAATTAAAGCAAAATATCAAGAGGCAGCCTTTATTTTAAATTCAAAGCGGCACAACTTAAGCTCTCTTAAGAAGTCAGCTCCACCGAAGAGGTCTCTGCCCTGAATCAATACCCCCTTCCTCCTCGCCAGCGCGGGACAGCAGCGAGCGTCCCGGCCGCCGGCTCCAGCGGCAGCGCGGCAGTTGAAGGTCTCCGGTAAAAGCTTTGGGCACGTTAGCTCTTTCGCCTAAAGAAGCGCATTTCCCTGCAAGCCCCGGTGCTGATTTCAATTACTCTCTTAAACTTTCACGCCGAACACAGCGTTACTCCGCTCCCGTTGCGCGGGTAGCTACCGCTCTCCAAGGCGGGCTCCCCGGGAGCTGCCGGGCGACAGCCACCGCGGGAGAAGCATAGCGTCGGGCTTGCCAGGCTCGCCGTGCTCCCCCCGGGCACGGCCACCGTCCCCGTGCTCCGGACCTCTAGGATCCCCGGGGGCCGCCGGCGGCGGGGCAGCGCGCCCGCTCCGGGTCTCGCCGCGGCGGCTCCCCGCCGGGGACCGCGGAGCTCCGCAGCCGCCGCCGCACAGGGGCCGGCGCGCAGGTCGCCGGCAGCCGCGCAGGTGCCGGCGGCGCGGCGAGGCCGGTCGAGGCGGCGGCAGCGGGCAGCTCCTCCCCGGGACCGCCGCCTGCCCGCCCGCCGGGGGAACCGCGGCCCGCGCCCCCCGCTGCGCCCGCTCACCTGTCCGCCGGCTGCTCCCGCTCGCACGCTGCTGCTGCTGCTGCCGCCGCCGCCCCGCGGCAGCGCCCGCCGCCGTGCCCCTCAGCGCGCCCCGCGCAGCACCATGCCGGGGCCGGGGCGGGCGGAGCGCGGCGCTGCCGCAGTGCCGTGCCGTGCCGCGCCGCGCCGCGCCGTGCCGTGCCGCAGCGCTGCCCGCCGCTCCGCCGCTGCCGGCTCCGGCAGGGGAAAAGTAGGTCAGGGCGGCACTGAGCATGCTCGGGGCCGGGCCGGGGGGCGGCCCCGGGGCCCGCGGGGGGCGCGGGAGGCGGCAGTGCCCGGGGCCGGCGGGGCGAGGCCGTCGCTGCCGCGGCAAGGCCGGCGGGGGTCGTGCGGCGGCCGGAGGCGAGGCGGCGGGGGGCGAAACGAGCGGGCGGCTGCGAGGCCGCTCGGGGAGGGGGAGGCGGGAGTGACGGGGGGGGTGTCACTCCGCCGCCCCCGCGAGTCCCCTCGGCCGGTGCGGAGGCTGTGGTCCGGCGGGAGCGCTCCCCCGTGCCGGCCGGCGCAGCCCCGGCCGGCGGGATGCGCACGCCTGTCATCGCATCCCTTCTCAGAGATGTCTGCGGGAGCAAGGGCTGCAGGAAAGGGGGAAAAACCCGACCTGTCTGGATAATCTTGGAAATCAAAATGCTGTGCTTCAGAGGAGTGGCACGCGTGGTTTCCCCGCAGGGCTATATTCGTAACGGGATTACAGCACCCAACTCCAGTTTAAGCCCAGCCTGAGGAGGTCCCAGCCTGCGGGGAGCTGACGCTGACTCTGTAGGTATCCAAGTGCTCTGTCACAAGAGGGTAAAGCTGTCTTTTAGCTCGGGCAAAACTGCTTGAATGTGGTTGGTGCTAACTGTACGTGCTGTGCAGCCGCTAAAAATGGATTAGGATGTATGCGGGCAGCCTCCGGCAGGAGTCTGGCAGGGACCTGGTGTGTGCCGGTGCTGTCCTGTGCCATTCTCCTGTACTTCCTCCCTCACCTTGTGGCATCAGAAGAGGAGGATGAAGGGCCACCTTCAGCTGAGCATCAAGGCCAGTGGGTTAAACCATGGGGGTCTATGTTTCCAGGTGTTTGTAATCCTCCTATAGCCAGGCTTGGACCCTGCTCTTGATAGCCTCTTCTGATTGCTTCCAGGGCAGTAGTAACCGAAGCTCCTCTGCTCCTCCTCGGAGTAATCAGATGAGAGAGCATTTGCTGAAACTGCCAGAAGAATATGGGTTAGGACTGCATCTCATTGCAGGGGGAGGCATACATGAGGTGCACTGTGGTGCACATCAAAGCAGGACTCCAGCCTGCACAGGGAAAACTGAAGAGGAACAGCAACAGAGGGCTCAGAAATGGAGAGGAAGACCCACTCCAGGGAGCTGGACTAGTCATGCCGAGGGCCTGGGCACCTGGACCCACCACCTTGCATACAAGAAGAGCAGGGGTGGCTGCAGCGGTTGAACATGGATGCAGCCAGTGCTCAGGAGCGGTGCAGGCACTGGTGAGATGGTGTCTGGCGAGATGGGCTGCTGACAGCCAGGGCTTCTTGTGGTCAGGGTCTCCAGTATGGAAGAATTGGAAGACAGTGGGGAAGATGCATCTGATGTTGTCAGGCTTGGCCAGAGCCAGGTGCCAACTGAGGGAGTAGGTCAAGGAGTGTGCTTCTTACTCATCCCCTCACGCAGCAAAACATTTTCTTGATGGGAGGAGCTGGTTTGGTCATAGGATCTTGTTTGCCACTGACTTGTGACTTGCACTAGCTTGGCCCCACTTGCTATGCATTTGTTTTTCCTTCCTCCCACGTTTAAGTACTGGTTTTGAACACAATCAAATGGCTTTTATTTATCGGTTAATGATGGAGCAGTTAGATAACTGAGTCCCCAATCTCACAACCTCCTTTAAGTCAGGTAGCACTGCTGCTCTCTGAGTGCATGTCAGCTCTGTGTGAGATGAGGCTGAATTTTTGTGTTTGGAAAAGTCACACATTTTTCCTTAGTCCCCCTGAAAGTGGCTACCCTTTCAGTCTCCCCGGGTTTCAGTGAACATAAGCCTATGTTGCTGGAGGCAGCCGTAGGAATTTGGATGCCCACACACCTGCTGAAGAGCCAGTTTTGCTGGGATTTTTGTCTCCTTCCAGCACTTCCACATCTTGATATCACCCCACTGCTGACACTAAAGCCACCACATTATTTGCTCTATGCCCGTTCCTGGGAGATCACTATCTCCTATGCTTAGGGTGGCCTGTGCTTGTCCTCCCATTCACTATAGCTGTTCTGGGGGTAACTCAGCAGGGAGATGTAGCCATATAGACTACCGCGGGAAGTCTCCTGTTGCTCTTCATGATCTGCAGGAGGTAGGAAGCAAGGACTTGTACCACCCCAGCAGTTAAAAGCAGTGGCTATGCTGCACTGCTTCCTTCAGTTCAATGCTTCCTTGATGTCCCTTTATTCCTTCCCCATCTCCCACTCTTGCAACCAATGTGTAGTAGAGTAGCCTTGAGGAAGACAGCTGAGCTGCGAGGGCACACTGCCTTTTCCAGCACCCGTGGCACGCAGCCGCTATCTGACCATAAGCTCCTGAAGACCAGCGAGGAACTGCCTGCCAGCGGGTCAGGCTGCCTTGCTCGGGGCTTGAAATGGCTGATCCTGGCCCTTTCTTCCAGCATTAGGTATATCCACCTGGTATATCATTTGTGCCTTGAACGCTGCAAGTTGGGCAAGCTTTCTGAACTGACTCTGCACCCTGGTGGCTAAGCTTGATGTCATTGGTGCATAGGAAAAAACAGCTAAGGTCTCTGGGAGAGGGAGGGAGAGCTGGCTTCAAATTCATGCTTTATCCAGTCTGGAGCAAGGTCTGAAATCCCAGACTGTCAAGTGAGTGTGTGGACTTCTGGAGGCGGTTTTCCATCCCACTTTTCCAACAGTGCTTGCACCAGCTGCATGCAGAGGATTGGTGCACTGAGTGGAGCGAGGACTGTAACACGGGTCTTCCAGATGTGTACTCTAGCACTAGATTAGCTATAAAAATCTCCCTAATTTACCCGAGATTAAATTATTATATACAGATGAAAGAACATAAAGAATAAAACTGAGAATATTGTTATTTTCTTTGATAATGCCTGCCATAGATAAACACTGGCATTTTATACTTAGTAATATAGTGGGCACATTTTGCTCCTATAAAACCAAAGCATTATTTAATAAGAGGCAGCCTTTTACCTTAGAGCAAACAGAACTTTAATATTGCTGATAGTTGTATCTGAACAGCGTAATCAGGGAAGCCTTGTAATCATGCTGTTAGAAAACTAAAATAAGCTTAAATTGTACATTTTGTGGGATTACAATCCCTCCATCCACTAGGTGGAGTGGGATCCGGGAATGGCTGAGACAAGCTTGTGTGCCACACAACGTCAGGTAACAGCAGAGAAACAAAATCAAAAAGGGAAGTTTTCAAATAGTATTGAGCAAAATAGCTGTATTAACGTGCCAGTCAACATAGATACAGGAGGGGATATTCCATTTAGAAATTAGATTGGCATATTTCACGTAAAGTAGAAAGGAAAATTTTGATTACGAGAAATGCCTTTTTTCAGTATGGTGATGTTACTCTTTTCTTTCTTTTTTAAAATTTCTAGACCCAAGTACAATTAGATCTTGCATGAATACTAAGGAGAAAATACTAACTTACTTTATTAAGATATATATCTTCGGCATGCTATATTAACTCAATTTAATTGTTTTCTGAAATATGAGCTGCATTTTAGTTTTATTTGTATCTGTTACCCGAGATTGTTACACTAGTGACTGTCATCACATTATTCCCATCTAAAAGACTGCAATTCCAAGCTAGACCAGCACTGCTTTCTTGGTTGGGTAGCATGCCGTTTTTTGGGAAAGATGCAGACACCTGAAAGGCGTGGATCTTCATTGGGAGGGAGATGCAGAAATCGCATGGTCCTGGGAACTCCTGGCCTGCACCAAATGTGCCAGACTGGTGCAGAAGGAGGTGTCACGGGAGGGGATGGGTGTTCCTACCTTAAGCCAGACAACTGGGGTCTAGTTCAAAATACTTTATTTATTAATTTATTTAAACCAGCATACATTCATATGATGGCATGTGTTTTGTTCTTGTTCCTCCTCCCTACCCTTTGAAATAACTCAAAATAAATTTAAAAAGAGTAGGCATGAAGCTCATGATCTTATGGTGTTTTTTATTAGTACCTCATTGTATCATGTAGTGATAACTACTTTTCTTCTGCACTTCTGGATTTCTTACTTTCCAGTTTTGTTGGTGGTTCCTTTTTGTCCTCTACAAGTGTATGAATGGGAATGACCAATTAAATTTTATTCCTCCCTATGCCTTATCTTTTAGGGCGCGGGGTTACAAAAGTAACTTGTTTTTATACCTTTACTGTGACCCCTCTCTTTGCTCCTCCCAGAGGAGGAGAAATTCTTGTCGTGTTGAGGAAGATGTTCTCTGCAGTGATCCACTTGCATTACTCACTTTGGAGGGAAATTCCTTCCTGAACTATGTCAAAGACACAGTCCATAAATGAAACAAAACTACTGATTATGTGGTCGCTATAATATCATCTTACACAAACGCAAATTTGAAATGAACAGCATATCTTTTGTGGTTTCATTTCCTCTTTGAGGTTCTCTTGGCTTTGCAGTATATTCTCTTGATGTAAAGGTCTCTCCCTGTCCTACAGCATATATGTGGACAGTTTCTACATGTGCTTGTAGTTGCGTTGAAAGTGTGGTCGCTCAGGCTCTTCAGTGATGTGTGCTACAGAAAGCCTAGCCATGTGGATATGCTAAGCCAAGGGCAGATATGTCTGCATAAATTATTGGCAGCTGAGGAGAGGGTGAAATCCACACCTCTTGTGATCTGAAGGGAAAATTCCACAATGAAGTCACAGAAAACTGGGTTCAGAGGGTTTGGCACCATTGTTTAAAAGCTGCCAAGCTCTTTAGGACATGAAGAAATAAAAGAAGGGCTGGTGAAAGCCCCTCTGTCCCCATCCCTCCCCCCAGCAACTTGCAGAAAAAACTTTCCATGTGTAAGTTGAGGCCAACTGAGAGCACTTCTTACAAATAGAAGAGTTTTGATTCCTTTCTTTTTCTGTACCCCCCACCACTTCCCCGCCCCATGATTTCCTATACATTTCCTTCTAGCTAGTGGAAACTGGAGAGAGGGTATTGCTTCAGAGGACACCGATGAGATGAAACACGAGGCTGGAAATGAAAGTCACTGAGCCAGGAACAGAAGGATCTTGGTTCTCTGTCGAAGCCTAAGAGGGCTTTTGTCTTCAGACAGAAATATTGGATGACAAGTGGATTAGTGGGGACCCTGGGTGAGCCAAAGGCCTAAGGGTCAAAACAATTGGTTTACAGTTACCTTAATAATGTCAGATGCCTCAGATTCTAATTCTTTCCCTTTCTACACCAAAGAATCTTATTTATTTCAACTTTCTATTGTATGAAACAATGATCATTTCTCTAATCGCCTTTACTGACCTCGCCTGGCCCATAGCTCTCCAGCTAAATAAACTGAGATAGGGCAATAAAAAACAAATCTACACCACTAATTAGCTCTTGAAACATCAGTGTTTACCATTCACCGCATGAACTGACTATCAGGCATTATACCACCATGGAAACAATCTACAACTGCATGTCATGAATGTAAAATAATATGAGACACAGAATACAGTGCTGAATTGCACATGAATGAGAAGATACTGGGAATGCTGCGTGACCTTCAGCAAGATTCAGTGTTTATGTCAGTGAGAAAGATGAGACAAATTATTCATGCGGCTGAAAGGGGGAGAAAAGGCGTGATCTTGGAGCAGTTGGAATTATCTTGTTCTTGCGGGAAAAAATCAAGATGATCATGTTAATATTACCATTTCTGTTACACTCTCACCAGAGTCAGAATTTTAGGAATGTGTAAAGCTTTGTGTGTATTATCCAACTGCAAAAAGATGATAGGATTTTAAAGCATCAATCAATGCAGTTTTTATTCCTTTTTGGTTTTGTATTTTTAAAGCAAATGCTCTCAGAAACAAGGTGAATCAATAGGTGTGAATCATCAATAAAGTGGCTATAGGATGGGGGAAACTTTTAAAGAATATAATGTAATAATGCATTAGTATGTAAAAACCAAAAAATATGACAAATAACTATTAAGGATTTTATAAAATAAAAACAAAACCCCAAACTATTTTCAGTAACATAATCTGAAGCTATGTTCTTTAGTGACACTCTACACTTATCAGGGGAAGTTGAGTGGTTTATTGCAGGAGATAATACGAAATCTGACTTTGAAGATACTGTTTATTACTAGGAATAAGAATTCTGTTTTTCTGCATGGTCTGCAGTTGGGTAGTGCTGCTGAGTGGCACTGGTGCAATAAAGGCAGAATTTGTCCTGACACAGAAGGTGTGCCTGGCTGGGCTTTTTTACTTTTCAGAAGCCCTGTGTATTGTCAGCCCATGCATTTTCTTATTAGCTCTTCACAAGACAAAGCAGGTAACCTCTTTTTACGAATAAATATAGTATTTCCACTAATCCTCTAATTCCACAGTATAGTAGTGAAATTAAATATGTGAGTAATTCAGTGAGGCAAGCCAAATCTGGCACAGACCAAATGAGAAGCAAAAGTATTGGGTGTCTGATGTCTGAATCTTTTCAGCTAAAGAAAACCATATAAAATGTGGACTGGTATTTTGTCCTGCAGCCATTTCAGTTTATCTGCAGCGTACAAAGGTTTGACATTAGTAGTCATCTACAAATGATCTCAGAAAGTGTTGACACAACCAGAATGACCACATCTATATCCACCTGATGTAAATCCAGCTATCCTTCAAGGAGATGCGTATACAACCTTGGGACACTTACAAGGGAATTCACTTACTGGAGTCATTATAAGTGTTTGAAATACAGTGGGGTGCTTCTTACTGCTTTGGCTGAAAAGCAGTTTCAGAGAATTGTAGTTTTAAGAAGGCGAAGCCTTGTCCATTTGCAGCCAGTTATTATTAAGTCATACTGGGCTGAGCGGTTCAGTTCCCGGCACATAAAAAAACGTTTCTGAGATCCTCAGGGTGCATCGGGCATTTGTCCCAGCTGTCTCTGAGGGGGGTCCCAACCTTTGAAGATGTTCTCCACCTGCTGAGGTCATGATTTCTCATATTGGCAAAAGCAGTACAGAATTCCCTTTTGGGGGTGCTCTTTTTTTGCTCAGTCCCTAGAAAGAGGCAAACACTACACTGTCCGGCTGAGCTGATTTTGGTCCTGAAAGCCACTTTTGCTGATCACTTTCAGTAATATTTGTGAGGGCTTTTTGCTTTTCCGTGACTTTATTCTACAGCTGGCAACTCCAGTGGATTCTCACATTAAATACTGTGTTTTCTGTCTTGTCGGTTTTGTGGTATAAACAGTTGTCTAAATGAAGCTCATTTTTAACAAAGCTAATTTTTAATATTGTGTTGAGGTTCAAGATTTTTCACTACCTTAAAATATAGCTTCTTCATTCCCAGCTCACATTAGATCAGTTAATCCAACGTGTGTTTATGCCTTTTCAGATATTAGTTCGTTCTGCTCATTAAATATACTTAACCAGTACTTGAACCTTTACCCAGGAGCCCTTTCAACTTAAGAGTTTCAGCTTTGTCACAAGGTAACCCTGCCATCTACTGGCAAGTCTTTAGTAATGGTTTTTGTCTGTAAAATTGGAGTGGGGATGTCTACAATTTTTACCTACAAAAAAGGCCACTGCTATTCTGAAATGCACAGGCTTATTTCCTGTTGTTCGGGGAAACATGCATCTGAAATGCACAGATATTGAGTTACCTGGGAAGGGATCAAATATGTAGTAAACAAGGGCTTTTCCTTTCCCTCTCGGACAGTCAACATTTTCTCCATCAAAGGTTTTCAAATCTCTCCTCTTCCCCTGGAGCTACTTTTTGGGTGGTGCCCCAGGACTAGGGAGGATGGCTGGGGAGTCCCCTGGCCTCCCAGTTCTCTGTGTGGTCGGAAAGGTTGGGAGCTCAGTGGGCAGTCAGGGGTGCACAGCTCCTTTGACGGCTCAGAGATTTCACATGTGTGCATCTGATTACCAGTCAAGCGTGCATCTGGACCCTGGTCATCACAAGGTATTCATCTGGACAGAAGGAAGGAGCAAGCATCTGGATAGACCAACCACGACAGACCAGCTGTGCTGGAGGAGCTGTGCATGTTTCTGTGTTGCCAGTCTCTGCTTGCAGGTGATGCTGTGAGAGAGGCTCTGGGGTTACCTGGTCCAATTTTGTCCTCTTCTCTGTAAGTTACTTTGCAGCTGGTAGACTGCTGGCATCTGGAAATACTGGGTCTAGTAAAAGACAAAGTCTCTTCTTGGCTTTCTGAGCTCATGTTTTTCCTTCCCTGTGTATTTGTGTGGCTAAGAGATGCAAACAAGTTCTTGTGACATGGTCAGACATATACTGTTATGCCTGTGCTTCTGGGAGCATCTTGCCTTGAAGGCATAGCCGACATCTCTACTGACCACAGACCCACTCCATGTCATGCTCTTCCTATACTCACTCTTTGTGGGTGAGCTTTGCTTTAGTTATTCCACAAGACTGTTTTTCTTGCTCAGAATTAAGCCTATGGCTCTGTATAAAAGTTAATCTAAACAGCAAGAGGAATTTCCTCCTCTGAAAGAGAGGGAAAGAAAACCCAACCCAAAACAGTTTGTCCCATAAAAGAGTTGAAGGGATTCATAAATCACCTGGCATTGGTTTGCAAGGACTGGAAGCTATGTCCCTGTTTAATCAACTGCCGTGCAGAGATTCACAGCTAAAACTGTCCGTACAGGGGTCTGTACCCCTTAGCACAATACAGGCAACTTCACCGGTTCAGATATAGCCATATGTGTTGCATAATGTTCAGTCCCAACAAATAAACTCAGCAGTGACTTTAGCTGTGCTGAGCAGGACATAGTGCTTGGTCAGACTCACATCCAGACATCTGGGGTTGTGTCACTGTGTGGGACTCCCTGCAGAAGGAGCTAGGCAAGATGTGCCAGCACCTGGCAATGCAGCTATGCCTAACTACAGTTGGCTTAGCAGCCGTGACAGCTTCCTATTAGCAAGCAGAAGTTTCTCCAGAATGATTTTTAAGTGTAAACAGCTTTGCAAATGAAGTATATTAAGCATCTGCTTCAGTTTTGATTTTAAGACTAGATTAAAAAGCAGGATACAACAGCCAAGTGATTTTAAGGATTATCATGTAATGGCAGAGATGTAATCAAAGTCTCATTAGTGCTTTCTTTCCTCCACATACTATTTTTCAAAAGAGATGATATTTCTTGGTAGGAGACCCTTCTATTTTGGGGAAATGATGTAACTTTCTCTACTCTCCATTAAAATAGTCATTTTACAGCTCGCCTCCTCATGGAAAGAGCTTGAACAGGGTTGATATTACTTCCAGATACCAAAAGAAAAAAGTAATTGGTACCAGGACATTGTCTGGATGTTAATAATATTTCAGTTTTACCTTTGTTGAAAAAATAATTTATTCCCACTGTATATTAGAAAGGAGGAGGCTTGGCACAATCATAGGCTTACCTAAATTTAAGCTCAAAACCATTTTAGCTTATTTAGTCTTACAGACAATTGTCTCCTACACAGCAGCTTTAAATGGCAATGTTTTAAAGCCCCAGACATGGAATATAATTTATCTAGGACTGAAATGGGATGAACTGCAGAAGGTATGGCGTCAGGGATGGGACTGGTGGGGTCAGCCTCTCGGCTTTGCAGAAGAATCTTTGCATTAGGCATAAACAGGGGTAGTTTTGCAGGGAGAGGACACAGGAACTGCTCAAGCTGCTTACGATCAGAAGAAAAAACAGAGGGATATTTTGGTGATTGCCAGTGAAAACAGTTCTAATTTTCTGCTTCAGCACTGAACTAGCACTGCTGGTACTTAGGCTGAAAGAAGGGTGGGATGGGGTGGGACAAGGTACTGTGACATTGCTCTACCCCCCTGTGAACACCACGTCTCTTTCATGCAGTCAGCCAACTGATGTGGGTTGGGTTATTTTTCTTCCTCCAGCTGCAATGCATCTCTGCATGTTACATTGAAGTATGTCTTGAACAAAAGCGGGACAATTTCTGTCATGGCTAGATCCTAAAGGGAACCAAAAATATTCTGGTTTAGCTTCTTCTGTCACATCATGATACAGTGTGTGGGGCAGTAGTAGCAAAAATCTCTTCCACCTCCCCTGCATTTCACCTCCTGAAAGACCAGCTACTGTCTACTCTATGCAGAACATGTATTTTTTGCACACATATCTCCTTTTTTTCTTCTCATAGTTTTTAAAAGCTCATTAAAACTGCTTCTTCCTTTTCACAATCCATTTCACAGGGCTGTGATATTTATGCATTATAAAACTTTCCTTTTGTCTACAACATGGGTTGATTGTACTGCCTACTCTCGTTGTTCCCAAGCCTGCATTAATGAGACACTGTAGGAGAAATCCTAACAGATGCTGGCAGATTGCCTTAGAGGGAGAAAGTGGTACCATTTAGAATAAATAAAATTGCAAGAAATTCCAAGACTCATAGACTGCAAAAATATTCATTATTGCAGAGTTAAATAGGGTAATTCTTGTTTGCAGAAAGCTACCTATGTACTTTTCAGAATAGATAGATGTACTAAAATTCTTTGAAAAACAGGAAGAACAGAGCAGAGTATCTATCTGCCCAGCCTCCCACCAGCAACCCTTCCACTTCTGAAGGTTGTGAATACATTGAGCATGGTCAGGAAAGGGTAACCACAATAACTCCAACTGGCAGAACAAACGGGGTATATTTGGTGTTTCTTCTGTGTTCTGTAGAATTTTATTCTGTCTTTTATTTTCATTAGTGCCAAATACCCATCACCTTTAGCACTTGCACTGAGTAGCAGTGAGTTGTCCCTCCACTCTGAAGAGGAGGATGGTGTCTGTTCTTGCTTACAGCGGAGATGCTCTGGAGGGAAGCAATGCAGTGGCAGGAGTAGCACACCCCCAGATGTCCTTTCCCCCATTCTTCATGCACTTACAAGCCAGGAGTCACCTTAGATAAACCCAGCTGGTGTGAGCCATGTCCAGCCACCTCACAGGTGTGGTGGGGTGAGCATATTCAAGCTATCCACATCAGGTATTCGGTGGCAGATGTAGCTGTGTATTTCAAGCAAATAGGTAATTCAAGATAACTGATTCCTCACAGCAACAGGAGCACACTGCTTTCTCTTCACCGCACATGAACTTATATGTGGGTAATTGGTTTCTCTTTGCATGATATATATAGCCCATGTACTGATGACAAGCAGTTGTTGAAAGTATTTGCAGCTCTGGAAAAATAAAGCACTTCCACTCTTGGTGTTTATTGTTCGATGAAAGATACATAATTTTGCTTGAGGAGTTTATTTCTGGCGTCCAGAGAACAGCTTAATCACTTTAGAAGGCTAATTTATGAAACTGCTGGAAAATATCACAGTCTATAGAGTAACTTAACATGTGTACAGGATGGCTCATAAAATCAAACAGTGTTTTAGCATAAAAAGTGAGAAAACTGTTTGATAGTATATCTGTTATTTAAAAAAATTAGATAGGAAATCAAGATGTATTAGAAAAAACAGTACTCTATCCTTTCTTATGTTATTTGGAAAATATAAATTGGTGGTAAAATGAATTAGCTGTAATATCTATGGATTTTAAAGTCAACCGAGACTTTTAAAATGTAAAAATTCAATGGTTATTCACTCAAATGTCATTCATTCTTATAAAGATAAAGTGAACTGTCAGTTCATCTGAGTGGGCATTTCCTATTATTTGTTTGTTTGGAAATAGTTTATGAAGACATTTTCAAAACTAAACTTTTTCTTTTGAAACAACAGTATTATTACCAAGATGTTAAGGAAAAGGGACTCTGTGCTGCAAAAGAGACTTAACTTTGGTGACATTTCTCTATGGAATGTGAGTTCAAGCACATCAGATTTGCTTAGGTCCTGTGTGGAGGTACCTACGCAGAGGTGCTGCTGGGTGGTTGCAGGCTGCTCTCATGGTTCTCTTCTCCCTCACGTGCCATGCAAGGAGGATTGCAAATGCTCGGATTTACGTGGGGAATATAGAATTCATCCTTTTGGGTCTGCTCTTTCATATTTCAGAGCACTAGAAAAAGTATATGAAGCCACTGGATGTATGCAGCCACTTTCTTTAGTATTACAAACCTTATGACTGACATGGTAGTGACACTGCTGAGCAGCCAGTATTTCATTCTCATTGGGGTTCTTGGGCTGCTTGTTGATGAGCATAAACACACTTATTAAAAAGGAAACAAAATCATTGTGCGCTTTGGTCACACTGAGAGGCAACAATAGTCTTAAGTCACACGTCCAGGAGGCTGGATGCTCTGAACTCCTGGGCTCTCAGTAAGGTGGGGTGTATCCTTGAGCAAATTGCTTAAACTCTTTGCCCTGAGCTGCAGTTTATACACCAGTAAAATGGGGATAGTAGATTCATAATTAGGTTACAGAGATACTTTCAGGATGCTATTGCTGGATATTCTTTTGTTTCCATATACTGTGTAAAGTGTTATTCTTTGGAGTTATTATGCAATTCTTGATAGTTACTGAAGGTAAGATTGTTACTTTTTTTCGATGTCTCAGTGAAATTAGAGCCACAATTTCTATACATTAATAAATGCAGGTTTCAAAAAGTGCCAGTTCACAAGAGAATTTTGTTTTGATCTCTTCATACGATTTATCTTACAGTTTCTGATAGTGTCCTAAAACCCTGCTGTTGAAAATAGAGGAAAAAGCAGATAAAACAAGTGTTGTAAAACAAGAGAAGCTGGAGTTGACTTAATCCAAATACCAGCAACTAACATACTGACTGCTAATATCAAACTGTAATACTGTGCTTGTAGGGAACTTTAAGCAGTGGTGTCATTTCACACATTGAAAACCCCAGGCAAACTTTCCATCTTGCTCCCCTCCATGCCATTCTACTTGATGGCACTTTGAGGCTTTGTTCTCTCGAGTCACGACTGACTTGACTTGCTTGTTTAGGATGGCATATAGGCTGATGTCTTACACTTCAGAATTTGTATTTTAATACAGCAATTTGTCAGTGTCTGAAATGACCCTGCTCTGAAATGAACTGAATAATCAGTCTGAGGGAGCGAGGGAGAAATGGGAAGCACTTCTTGCCTGGGACAGCCTCCAACATCTGGAATCAGCAAACACAATGGTGTCTGAAAGCTATCTGGTGAGATGCATAAATCGTATATGAGCTAGAGATAGATGGTTCAGCTCTGGAGAAAAGCACATGGAAGCAGTAAAGTATATCAGGAAAACTGCACTGATTTGTCATGTTGCATTTGCTCCCTTCCCTTGGGCAGACGGGTGATCTTGCTCTGCACCTTCTGAGCAATGGAGCTGGGCACTGCAGACACCCAGTGCTGACTCTGTCCTGCTCATCTCACTGCACCGTACGCTTTGCATCAAAACAGCTCGGAGAACTTTGCAATAATAATCTGTAGAGCTCAAAATCACCAGGCATTAACAATTATGAATTTGCCAGTATTGTAAAAATTAATTCGACTGCTTACAAATAATGAAAATAACCACACATTAGTGAGTGGTTAAAGATGGGTGGCATTTTGGATGGGTCCACTAGGTAGAGAGAAAGCTAACCATGTGCCATTATCTGGCTTTTTGGGATGCAAGCTGGTGTTGGTCAGTGTAGAAAAATCTGTTGTCTGCCTGGGCTGGCTGACTGTGTGAATGGCTACCAGTCCATTGCTACCACATCTGGAACTGTTGAGATCTCCAATGCCTTGGCTCAGCTTCTACCGACCACTTTGATTCTCACACCCAAACATCCCCTGGACTTTCTGACCCACAGGGTGAGAGCCAGTAAGTATTTTCAGAGCATTCCTGCGGCAGAGGAAAGGAGGGTATGTGTTCATGTGTGCTGTGTCAGCTGCCTGAGCAGTCTTGAGAGTTCAAACCTACCAAGCAGAGCTTCTAGCTTAGTCCTTGGAGATAGCCAGCCTTGCTAGAATGGTACCACCCCTGAGCTAACAAGCCTTCTCTTTCAGTTTATGCATGTCACCACTCTAATGTAGCTTCACGGCTACCAGTGTCAAGGCAAACCACCTCTGCTAATTGGGGGATGTGCTCCATCCCGTGTAGCCATCATCTGCTCAATCAGGTTGTAGGGTTCCCAGCACAAGGCTGCAGATCCCTTTGTGCAGCAAAGAGGTATTGCTCCTAGGAGTGAATAATAATTATGATCCACTCTGGATTTTACTACCTAAGCTCCCAGCTGTAAAATGAAGATTTTATCTATGTAGTAGGCATGTTGCGAAAATGCCTACATTGTGTATTATCCAACATTCCAATACTATGGTAGTCTCCAACAAGCATAAGCAATGCAGCTTCTGATTTTGATCAGGATACCACTTCTTAGGTCTTTGTGACTTCGGTCAAAGTGAACAGAATTGGCTATAATGTCGTGACAATGTCAGATGTGATTAGAGGCTCTAACTAACTAAAGGGTTATCACAGACCCTCTAGGCTGATGGACAGAAGAAATCACGGCTAACGGGAGCTGGGAAAGAATATAATTGCTTCATTTAAATGAGTAAAACCCAAAGAGCATGTTTAGAGTAAATGAATGCATTTGTGATGGATATGCAAGCCAACTCCAGTGAGGACATAAAAAAAAAGTTATTAATTGCATTTCAGTTGGCAGATGATTGGAAAATGCATGTAAATATTTGACAGTGGTGCAGTGCAACTGGGACTAAGTGTCAGTTTATATGACTTGGTCACTCATCAGTTGTTTAAAACAAATAATTTGTATATGAAGGCATACAAAAGTGAGGAGGATTTAACAGGATTCAGTAGGATGAAAATTAAGCATGTCAGTCATCAGCTTTAGTTTTCCTCACAACACTCTCATAATTTTTTCCGACAAGCTTAGGTATAAGAACTATCCCTTCTCTGCCATCTGTGGAGATTATGCCTCCTTGTGTCAGAAGCTTAATCTGAGCCTTACAGAACTTCAAATAATTAATTGCAAGAGTTTTGGGCTAGATTCTGACAAATAACCCATACAACTATTTACAGAAATAACTGAGGGGTTTTCTGTTTTGTGGAAGTATCATTCCTGTTCAGAAGTGGAGGAAGAGTTAGGTGCCACTTTGGTTGTTGTGGCACTATTGTGTGGTTATTCACAACAGTGAAGAAGGATGTATTGCAGACCTAGAAAACTCCTGTAAAGTCCCTTCTGGTAATTGAAAAATGATTCACAGTCACGGTAGGATTAGGAATGTGTATCTGGTTTTGTCCTGGAAAAAATTAAGTCAATGGCTTGGTTACAAGTGTAATTGACATTAGAATAAAAATTGAAGGTGGAAAGAAAGCTAAGACTATTGGCAGGATATTTCGTAGACTTTAGAACAGCTGGGGTTTTTTTCTCCACTCTAAAGGTTGGGTTTTTTTCCCTAGTTTCCTTTTGGTTTTCACATAATGTTTGTAAATTGCATAATGTTCCCAAGTATTTATAAAGAAAAAGTAATCAATAAGTTAATTTCGGGGCTTCCAAGAACCAACAAGCCCACACCATTTAAAATTCTCTATAGTCTGTGTAAATACATTTTTCATACTTATATCTAAGGTGCAGGCCAGGTTTCACTGGGGCTGAAAGAAGCCAGTGGAAATGCTGTTATTGGAGACAGCATTTTTGAATATGTGTGTGGTCGCTCAGAAGATCTTCCAGGCTGATGGTGTCCTTATAATACCATATTCATACTTTTTCTAGTGTTTTACATTTTGTAGGGTAAAAACTGTAAAACTGCTAAATGTTGACACCCTAGTCTTGCTAATCTTGTTATCTCTGCGGTGATACTTCTTGCAACTTGCTAATCACGTTACCTCTGCAAAGACTCAGGTAAAATAGTTGGTAGAATCTTTTTTGTCAGTGGGTGAGAGAGATTGGTATAAAGATTCACCCATCCTGGCTTTTATACATGCCTGGGGAGACGAGCATTTTTATTTGTGGGCATTTTCTGTGTCCATCTCATTTAATGGAATTTTATGATATTACATTCCCAGAGGAAACAATGTGCAAATAATGGATCAGATCCAAATCATTATAATAACCATGTGATTCCCCCTTCCCACCCCTTGAAATTTGATTGTCTTCTGAAAGAAAACATCACTTGACTCACAGCATATTCAGAACAACAAAAATTCACAATACAGGCAAAACTACTTGTGGAATAATTTTTTTTTTTTTCCCTGAGTGGATAGTTCTTACTTACCCCTCTCTCTGTGGCTTCTTCCATGATCAGCTGTTGTGTTTTGGAGGATTCCTTAATTGTAATCCACAAAACCATTCCAGTGGAAGGACAGTTCTACTCTGCCAAGCCTGGCAAAAGAAAAGATATAAAATGAATGTTTTATTGATCCTGCAACTCTCCAACACTGTCATACTGAAAGTAGCTTCAAGATGGGCAAGATACTGTGGGTAATTACTACACAATTTTTTTACAGCCATGTTTTATGTGATGACCAAGCAATTCTTTTTTTTTCTGGAGCCTGGGCTAAGTTTCCCTTTGTCAATCAACGTTCATTCCAAATCAGTGATGTACACAGTTCAGCATAACTTAATCAATGCTTTTTAAAAATTAAATATTTTTTAAAAATAGCTTAAAAAGCATAATTATCCTCCATTACTACCAAATGTATACTGGCACAAAAGGTAAAGAAAAGCAGGAATGCTGCCTTCATTTGCTCTGGTAATGGTTATGCTAATTTGATCCTTTTCTGTGCAGCATATATGTGTGTATGCAAGGGTGCATGTGTAGACCCTCTGGACGCATATTCAGAGCCTGGCAGCTTGGTACATTGCCTTTTTCCATCATTTCATTATGTGATCTGTGCCTGCTGCTAAATCATTATGTTTGCAGCAAATCATGGTACCAGTTTGCCTTGTATTTCACTGTGAAAGCCATAACTTTAAAATTATGCATCCTCTTGAAATAATACTCCTTCCAGACAGCCTGTTTGCAGCTAGCACCTTTCAATGAGAGGCCTGCTAACTTAATTTGCTACTATCTGCTTTCACACAAGTGGTGGGCTGTAGGCTCATTGACAGAGCCCATGTTAGGGAGAACTTTAGGCCCCTCGGTTTTTTTCCTAGCAAGTTTGTATAGGTAATGCCTTCTGATTATCAGCATATGCAGCTGTTTGAATAGTAATTATTCCCTCAGAGGATTTATTTCATTCTTGTCCATTTTCTGTTCATTGTCAAAGAAGATAAACAGTGTTTTGTGGAAAGCCCAGCTTACCAGGTCAATTTTGCATGGCAATTATTTTTTAAATAAAACAGACAGCATCACAAAACAACTTCTTGGGAACATACATGTCTCATATAATTACCTCCGAGTAAACTTATGCTGTGAACATAAATCTGAACTGCAGGGTTGTTTGATGCAGTTAGAAATCCTTCTAAATAGTTTTAATATTTATAGCAGTTCTTAAAAAGGAAAGTCCATGCCAGAAAGTTTAGCGAGACATGCCTTGCAAGGCTTATTTGCCCCACAGAGAGCGACTACCCCTACAGTTTATCAGGTGAAAAAATATTTCCCTGAAGGAAATGAACCTGCTGTACTTTGTACTACACAGCTTGTAGACAAGCTCAGAGTCTGCAAACCAGCATTCAATTGCCTTAGCAGTGCATTTCAGACACTGCTCATCATATAGACCAATGCCGAGGCAAGCAGCTTTGTGGTCGGTCCCAAGGCAGTAGGACAGGCATAAACCTTTCCTTTCCTGTTCTGAGCACAAGCTGCAGGGGTTTATGGGTTACTGACCATTTCCTCTGCCAAAAGCAGAAATTTGGATTTAAAAAAAAAAAAAAAATTAATTAACTTATCTTTTATGCTTTGTCTGGAAGTCACGACTTACCTCAGGAGAGATGAATGTAGAGGAGTGCAGTCACCTCCCATCACCAGAGTGACTCTAAAGTTAGGTCCCTCCAGGTGCTTCTTTCTTTCTCTGCGAGGCTCCTGCTCTTGGCAGTGCTCAGAATATCTTTTATATCCTCGCTAGGCAAAAGATTTCCCTGGAACTGCCTCCAGTCGCTGGCCTTTGACAGACAGCAGGACAACCCTTGGCAGAGCCGAGGGTGATTTGCCTTTGGAACCCCGTGACGTTCCTGCAGCAGATGAGTCTCCTGCTTTGCCAGCGCTGCAGTCTGATGGGCTTACATGCCTAGCTCCTGCCTGCACATTGCTCTCTGATAGCTTCTGGGAAAACTGCAGGTATCACTTATAGTCTCTGATGGCCTGGATGATTTAGGCTCTCTGCTCTTTGTCTCTGTCTATTCCACTTTTTTGTACGAGGAGCTCAGTGAAGATGCGTGGGAGGGTGTCCCTTTCAGGATGGGCTCCCAGCTGAAATCTCCCTAACTCTCATGTTCAGAAAGCTGTGAAGATGGTCCTGGAGTTCATCTGTGTGTAGTCCTTAGTGTCTGCCTGCACTTCTGTACAGAAATGACTTTGTGCTCCAGGTGAAGAGGGGTTTCTCTGCCAGGCTAATTTCTGGTAGCCTGGTGAGGTGTTACAGCGAGTCTGATCTGTAAGTTTAAAGCCAGAGATGATTGTGCTAATTTAAACCCGTTCTACGCAGTTTGGCTGTATATGTGCGTAAGTGTACATATGCAGACTCTCACTTCCAAAGGCAGGCAGAGGCTGCATCACCTTTCCCTCATTTGATTATGTGGCTCACCGCTGCTGCTAACAGATTACATTTGCAGCTATTGCCAGCTGCTCTTAGTTATAATTGTCTTGTTAGATGCTTGCTGTGATGTAGGCAGAAAACAAAACAAAAAAAGGCAATTTGTTATCAGATCATATTGCCTTATAAAACCTTTCCAGTTATTACCTTTAAGTTAGTTAATAATGTGTTCTGATACTATAATGTAAGGGGAAATGTGGCATCCAGAGTAATACGAGACAGTACACATGCACAGCAGACATTGTCTCATCTCTAAAACATCACTGTATCCCTACTGCAAGAAAAATAAGTTAATTTTCATACAAACTTAAAGAACCTCTCTGATTCTTGTCAAGCCTTGAGCATTTTAATGTGTTTGAAGTTCTCTTGGCACTGCTTCTGCCTTAATAAAAGACACAGTTTTCTGCAAGGCAGGCAGATCTGAAATGCTGGTACTCCTGGCTGTGTATTTCTTTCCCAATTAAGATTACATGTCCTGGTGAGAGTAAACAGATTTTGCATAGAATTAGAGGTTGTTCATGTAAATTTATAAAGTCGTGTAATAATTAACAGTAATTAACAGGGCCCGCTAAACTAAACTGAGAGGTGGTGCTATCCAGTGTCATTGTGAAATGAGGTCTGAGATGGGAGGTTGGGCCCCTGGGTAACATGGTGGGGTAAAGTAGGGTTTGACCTCCAGAAATAAAAGAGGCAAGGCAAAGCTCGAGCTCATAGCAGGTTACCAGGGAAGCTTTTTCGGAGTTCGGGTGTGAAGCACTGAGCTGCGTTTATGCTGGGATCCTAAAGCGGTTTTTAGGCTATGATTAGCTTTGGCTGGGAGAAAGGTGAGGAGTCAGACTGAGTAAAACCATGATTTATGCAAACCTAAAAAGTAATCCTAAACTCCACCATAATCCTAGTTGTAGCTTCTAGCTGGCCTAGAAGAGGTATGGGGCAAAACCATGTCTGGGAAAAGAAGTGGGGTGCAATAGCTGGAGCTAGAGTTGGGGCTCGAGTTCACAAAGCTCCAGGATAAAGGAGAGTGTCTGCACAGGGAAATGGAGCTGCTGTTCTGTGTTTTGGCTGGCAGGGCAGTGGCAGGCTCGGAAATTCTACTGAAAAAGGGTGGAGGTGAGATTGGGATATATGTTGAGTCAAGGCTAGAGCTGATCATTTGTATCAGACTGACTTAAGAAATGATGCCAAATTTGGTTTCTGAGCCACTTTTTGCTCTGGGGCTTAAATGCAAGGTTTGGGAAAAGAATAGTATTAGGGTTGGGGTACAAGCTGGGATTTGCTTCTGCTAGTGCCAGTAAGCGTTGCTGACAAGTTGGTTACGCAGAGGTGACCAGGCTACGTTGGGTGTCAGTGCCAGTTTGTGTCACCGTGATGTTCGTACATGTGGGACTGGACAGTGTCACCAGGTTAGGGGAAATGCTAGGTTTGTACTTAGAATTAGAGTGAGTCTGAAAAAGAAAGGGTGGAAAAACTCAGATGCGAGCCTGTTTAAACTGATGTGGATTGTTCTGCACAAATGTATCAACAAAGGTTAGCAGTGATGGGTATTTTTCAGGAGGCTGAGCTAGAACTGCAGGTAAACACTCTTGAAATATAATTTTCTTCTTTGAATTTGCTTGGATCTTGGCAAATATAGCAGCAGCACAGATGCTATCGATGTGCACTGAGCACACTGACCTTTCAGCAATTTGCCTGTGTGTCAAGCATTGTATCCTTCTGGGCCTTGGGGAATCCCAGGATGCTGGAAGCAAACCCAAGTAAAAGTATAAAAAAATCAATGTTCTTGATTTCAAAGAACAGCAAAGACATGAGTCAGTCACAGACACGTCATTCCTTACTACCCTCCCTGTCATGTTCAGCCATAATTTCATTGGAAATCAATTTTAAGTGCTATCCTAGATGAAGCTTCTTCTTACTATATTTTTCCCAAGTCCTTTGATTTTTTTTTTTTCATGCAAGCTTTAAAAAAAAAGAACAAAGTTCGTAGCTGACCAGTGACAACTGATGAGTTAATTGAATGCCTGGCTTTGGGAGGAAGCAACCAGGCAAAAAAATGCAGCTGGCTATTGCCTGATCACTGGAGAAACTGTCCAGCCTCCTGGCATCTGGCAATGGAGCTGCACAACCCTTGGGGAATAGCTGTTTCTCACAGTATTATCTAAAACTAAGATAAAAGACAATGTCAAATTCTGTTGTACATTACATGTGTTCTATAAGTGTAGATTATGGCAGACTTCGGTCTATAATGCACCCCTCTGATTACATGGAGAAGGGAGGTCTTGTGGTTGAATCAGAGGACTGAAGGTCAAAAGGTCTAGGTTTTCATCTTTACCACAGGCTTCCTCAGGAACTTTGGACAAGTCGTTATTTTTGTGTCTCAATGTTCCAAACTACAGAATAAAGATATTTAAACTATGAGGTAAATGTACCATTTTTTGTAAAGAGCATCTTAGAAATAAAAGGCTTTTTCTGCATCTGCCAACAGTTTGCATGCCTACATCTATTTAGGCTTGTGAGCCCTGGCATGAGATAGTTCACCTTCTTACCTGAAAACAGGTACTTTTCCCTACTTTTGCTCTGATGTTGTGCATAGAGAAAAAGAAAAAGCATCAAATCAAATGTGTATGATCTGCAGCAGTTTATATTAGACCGTGGTTTTGCTTTCTTAGAATCTGTTAAGTAGATTTCATCATGTTTTGGGAAGCTGATGAGTCACGGCACTTGAAATAAGTGGATCTTTGTGGGTTAAATTATTGTCTCCTATTATGTCATATGCGCATTGCACATTATGTGAAGTAGCTCTGCCTTAATTTACTTATCATCAATCATTACAAGTAAAAATTAAATATAGAAGGAGTTATCATGCACATGGAGTGTAAGATTTTACTGATAGACTGAGGGGTGATGCCTATTTGGTGTTTGCCTGTGCTAAGTAAATATAAAGCCTGCTTGCCAAGGATGAGCCCCAAAGGAATCACAAATCTACCGTTTTGGTTTTTTAAAGTATAGTCAGTAAGAGGCCACTCTGTGTTCACTCATAGGTGAATCAAGAAAGAACAGTACTTGATTCCTCAGGGACTTGTCCGGGAGAAGGACTCAAAGTCAGCCACACTACTTTGAAGCACAGCAAAGGGCGTACTGCTGAGGAGTGTGGTGTCAGGGAGAGAAGGAAGATTTCTTAGATCTGTGTAATGAAGCACTGCTTCTCCACTGATCTCAGGTATGTAATTGGAGGTTTGCTATACACAACACATGACATTCCAGCTTTAAAACATTTTTTCAGTAAAGGCTATTGAAGGTTTGAAGCTCTTCGTTCATTTGAATAGTACAGAAATCATGAACATGTTCTGGAAGTTGGTAATATGAGAAAACATTTTGAAGTTGTGCTTGTCCAGCAGAGATGATTTTGGGAAAAAAATTAAACCTGACCACTTTACCATCAATGTTCATTGAAAGAAAAGATAGTGTCTTAGGCTTTTAATATTCATTTAAAAATAGCCTAGATGGTACAAAAATGGCCTGGATGGCTTTTCTGGGGTAGTGTAAAGAGGCAACCTCTTTGACTTTGTATCTCTGTGGAGGGTCAGGTGAAGCTTAGAAGAATCTCACTGTGCTGAGCTAATGTCTGTGGGAGCAGAGCTCCAGGGAAGCTGAATTTTAAGGCAAGTTCAGTGATGAGTCTATGGAGACTCTCCTTCTCCAGCTAGCTTGGCCAACTTCTCCTGCTGGGATCTTTGAGGAAGGGAGTGGTGCATTCAGCATCCCTTACCGTGCCTGTTACTGACCCCCCACTGTCAAGTGCACTGCTGGGGCTACAGGTGAGTATTGTGTTAACCAGCAGAATTGTCAAGGCAGCTTGATAGGAGCAGCACCCACCACCTACTTTTCTCTGCACAGGTCCCTGCAGCAGTTGTACTTTCCAAACATAAGCACCAGTGAGTTTAAGCGGTTCTTGAGTTTGCATATATACAATTGTGTATGTTTCACTCTTGCAATAGTATAAGTGGGTTTTGTGGGCTCAAATTTGACCACTGGTTAATGACAGCTTAGGTGGCCTCTAACTGCCAAAATATATTTAAAGCAAAGGATTCTTTCAATATGTTTTACTATTTGCATGTTTTAACTGGGGCAGATGAAAATACCTTGCTCCATGGGAAAGAAAAATTGTTCATGACAGGAATACTAAAAACTACAAGCAAGTACTTACCTATTCCTACTGAAGAATGTAATATGGGTCACCCTCTGTCATCAGGAAATCAAAGTCTTGCAAGCAAAAAGGAAACTATATTTAAAAAGGAGCTATATTCTACATTTTCTTCATATCACCGAAGAATACTGACAGAGAAGAGGTAGTGTGGTCTATGACAGTGCAACAAGAACCAGTGGAATTAAATTATATTGCTCCTGGAGCTGTGTTATTCCTCTCACCATACAGTTACTAGGGAAATTGGGGAATGGTTATGGGCCAGGCAAACTGAAGGGTTTTCTAACACCTGCATGTGCAGAACCAATATTTATCTCTCGGAGTTACATTCTGGTTATATTCCCCCATAGGAGGGACAGAAAAGAAACTGAAGTCTGGTCAAAGTTACATTACAAATTTGTCATTGACAAAAGGTGCCTTTCATTTACACAGACGTATCACTGCAAGTTTTCTGTGACTCAGCAAACTGAGGGGTTTGGCTGTCAGAATAAATTAGTCTCTCGTGGCACAACGCCAGAGTTCGGTGTGCTTTCACTTAGTGTTATCAGAAACTGAAAGTCAATAAAATTTATAGCAGCAAAATTTTCCAGCACATCCTCGACCTTGCTGGAGAAAGTTGTGCATTCAGCAGTGCCAGCAACCGTCTCTCATTGTTCAGAGGTTGAGTCCTCACTGTGGTTTGCATCAGACTACCTTTTGTATGGGAGAAAAAGGATGGAGTTTCATGACATTTTAAATCCTAGTCTTATGACGTGCTGCAGTTTAAACTAAATTATACATTATAAAACCACTATGTACTGAACTGGTCTCTCCATCTTGCTTTATCCAGAAGTGCCAGGCAACAGCTTTCCATAAGAACTTTGAAAAGGGATAATTTTCCTTTCTGCTGGGGGAAGTAAGAAAAAGCTTCAGGGGGCAGAAATCTGGCTTATTTTTCTGGACATCCTGTGTATTGCTTTCTAGCTGGATAAGTTCCGTTGCTTTATTATGAGCCCAGTCCTTAGGTTCATGAAGGCATTTGCTAAATTTTCTGAAAATATTCTGGAGAATTAAAACTAGAATGTAAATTCAAGAAACCCTATTCACAGGTTGCACATCCTAGAGAACGCATACCTTTTCACTTCGGCAGTCCGATGAAACAGACCCTGCATGGCCTCGCTTCAGGCTTCACGACATTGGCTATGGCTCCCTGATGGGGTTTCTAAAGCTTCCCATCATCTGGATACTCTGTGCTCTCAGTATTCTGTTCTTTTTCTTCCTCTTCTCAGTAGGATGATTCCTCTCTCTTGTTAATAGGATAATGACTCCTTTGTTTTCAATATATGTAATACATTGCTCACAAATCAATTGGTGAAAAACGTCATACCCCTTTCTGCTATAGAAATACTGCAATGGATGCTAGTGTTCTGCTCTATGTTTTTGGAACTTTTCCCATAAATCATTTAATTATGTTTTCTCTTTCCCTGATTATATTCACCCTTATCTCGATCATTTTTTTCAGCTGCTTCATCTCTGTATGAACCAGAGAGCAAAGCAGCACAATACTTGGGCTGGCAACAGCGTTATATGTTGTTAAGGAACCACTTGTTTTGTAAATGTTGAACCTGGGTCCTGAAATGCATCCTGATTAAAAACCATGCTGTTAGATATTAACAGATGATACTTGCCAGAGCTCAGTATCAAAAAGCAGACAAAGACAAGAATTGAAAAAGTACCACCTGCTTGTAAATTCACTTGAAAAGCCCTTGAAATAAGGTGGTCCCTCAAGTAGGTGAGCACATCATTTCAGTGAATAATAAAGGTAGTTAATAGACAAGTGCAAACCCACCTTCCTTAAGCTATAGCTGTTGTAGCAATTGACTTATTTATCACCTCAAACCAAAGCAAACCAGATCTGGTTTGATACTGTGTGGTTGAGAAAATAAAATCTTACTTTGCAGATAAGACTGAGTGAAAAAATAGGGCCCCAGAACACAGTATAAACACCTTCTCCTGAACGACATTATCAGATGCATCTGTTCACCCAGGGCTCTTCATATTCAGCAGCACTATGCCCACTTGGTTCATCTAGTCTAGAGATGCACTCTGAAGGAAGATTATAAAGAATAAATGGGGTCTGTGCTACTACTAAATACATGACCAGAGAACATCAGTACTTCAGAATTAAAGGTACTGCAATAGTTTTCTTAAGATGTCCTTAATTTGAGATAACTTGCTCTATAAAATGAGTTATAAAAATAACTTGGGAGCTATAAAAGTAAATTTAAAGGAATTAAAGTATGTTGTTCTTTGACAGCATAAACGCATGGAATTATTTTTTCTTATCTGCTGTTCTTTCCAATACCTCTTCAGATCAGACACTTTCTGAAAACTTGACTTTTCTTCTTACGCAGCCAGGGACAAACTATGTGAGAACTGAATTCTGTATCTGTGATTGTGGTGGGATTGGGCAGATTCAAGACAAGGGAAATTTTGAGCCTGTAATTAAAACATGCAAGATGAAAGATAAAACAGTTTCTTAAAATACTGTCAAGCAATTCCTGATGTAATTTTCATTTTTAAATGACAGATAATGTTCCAAGCAGCTGATGTTTGGAGACCTCCCCATTGGGAAGTTTACATCTAAATCCGTGTTTACTGTTACTTTGTCTTTTATGTAACGAATGCCTATTTCAGCAATGGAAGTGGAAAATGCTATATAGTAATACAAAACCATCACTTACCTGCATGCTTCAGGAAGCCTCATTTTCATGTCTGAAGGATTTGGGATAATGTTACCCAAGAAAGAAGTATCATTATTACTGCTTAATAATTTGAGGGCTGCTTTGTCAGTTAGTGATCTTGTCTATATTTTGAGAGCTAGGACAGCAGTTCTGTGGGCTAAGCTCTGTCTAAATATTATCACCTGGACACTTGCTAATATGTTTTATCTTTCTGCTTCTTCACTGGTGTGGTGACTGACACTTCAGTTTGAAACCACTGATTGCTTTCCAGCCCATTTTATCATTTAATGTGAACACCCCAAGGCTCTACATATTCCTGCTCTTCTAACACAGGTGGTGTGGACCATATTCTTAATGCTGTAAGGCTTAACAGAAAAAGCTTTGCTCCTTTAAAATTTTCTTCAACGGGCACAATATTGTTTCCACGTGTCATGCCCTTTCGGCAGCTCTGTCACCCTGCTTCTGTTTAACCTCATGCAAGAAAGCGGAGCTGGCATGCATAAAAGGGAAAGGCATTTGTTATATGCACATCAGCACTCATCTTTATGAAAAATCTCAGATCTCTGAGATCTGCATTCATAGAACTGTGTTGATAATAAGAGTGTTGAGATCAGTTAAAAGGCCCAATTTTATTTTTAATAAATCTCAGCTAAGTAGAAAAGTGAACTCTTTAGGCCTGCTATTAAAAGCTACCTTTAATTGCAAAGATGACTGGTTGAGTGTATGGACTTAACAATGTGACTGGAATAGTGTTGTACCTGTGAGAAGTATAATACAGAGTGCTGGGAACCACAGCTGTGTGCACATTGTAGAGTTATTTCATGGTCACTATTCTGGAGCAGCGCTTATCCAGGAGGAAAAATAGCAGATTCCACTAACAGAAATATTGGTGCCTAAGACATGAAGGGAAAAATGAAGTTATAAATGAGCTAGTTGTATTAACACCAAACCCACCATTTTAATCTGCTTTTGTTAACCAAGAAAACAAAAAATACTGCAATAATTTCTAAAAACTTCCACTAGGCTGGCACTAGTACACATCTCTAAGAGGACATCCAGTGTGACACGAAACAGCAAAAATATAATGTCATGAAAAGAACTATGGAAGATGAGATTCTTCTCACAGAGCTTTTGATAGCTAAAATATAGTCCTCTATAATGAAGCGACTCACTGTCTGCATAAGGAAAAAGGAACCTTAGAAATACCATTCATCTGACCAATTTTAAACCTCAGCTATAGAGATTAATTGCATTGACAGATGTGAGTAATTCAGATGCAGATATGTACATTGTAGTCTTCATAAACTGACATTTGTGCAGATGGGTTCCCACAGCAGCATCTAGTAAATAAGCCAGTTTAAAAAGCTTTGTAAATATTAATAACTTAATTTTCCCTCATAATTACTGTTAATGTATTCATGATTTTTTCCCCATTTCCTGCCCTATGCTTCAAATAGAATTGAAATGAAAACGCTGTAGGACCAGTTCTTGCAATGGCTTTAATCAGGGGGATGTTTTTAGGAGGAGCTTATGAGGGGATCTACAAATGACAGGCACTGTGATTCAGCGACACCGCTGATGCTCTGCCACGGTGAGACTTCTAGAGCAAATGCTGCTTTAAAATCAGTCTGCTTAAGAATGTGAGAACCACTATGGCAAGTTAAAAGACATGTATACAACCCTGTAGTATCCAACTGCCTCATTTAACACAGGATTACCTCAAATGCATCTCCCTTCCTGCATTCAGCACTCTGCGTTATGGGAGGCTGAGTTAGGAGACTGTCTTCCTGGGCCCCTGTGCACTTGGTGGAGAGAGATGGGGTGATTGCCTTCGGTGCAGCTAGAGTGACTCGGAGCAATGAAGCCTCCTGATCCGGACATGCCTCTCTTTCTCCATTGCCTTCAGAGTGACTGGAGAGATGACCCTCCTAGCATGGAAGTGATACAGGAGCTACTAGTTTAGATTCTTAAAGACAGGGTGTATACTCTTATCTTTCTGCTCTCTTCTTCCCCTCCTCTGAACACTAGTAAATTCAGAAAAGAATTTTTACCGCTTTGAAACACAAAAGATGAAATGGATCATCCTCTTCTAGAAGAAAATAATAATAGTTTGCAGCTATGCAAAAAAAAAATCTCAAATAAACTTGCATTCTTTGTCAGGATCTACTAAGTAATTAGATGATGTAAGTACCTGGGAACGTCAATAGCAGCATTGGATATCAAAGTTCTTTACAAAGGATGGTAGCTATTGCTGTCCCCATGGGGATACAGAGAATGAAGGGACTTGTTTGAAGTTACTCAGAAAGGAGCAGGAAATCCAGGTCAAACCCTTTTACAATACTCTGCCCACTTGGCAACACCATTAGGATTTTTTTTCCCTCTGGTACGTAACCAAAGTGTTGTTCCAATGCAGCTATTCATTCCATCCTTATTCAAGTGCAGTTAGAAAGGGGAAATGAGATATTTCATATAGGCTCTGCATGATAATGTAGCCACTGGCTTAAGCTGAGCACACAAAAGCCAAGCCAAGACTGGAAATAAAGTGTGACCTAAAGAAAAGCTTGAACTTACTGAGCAGTAAACTGACTTGGTGCCTGTGCATGAATTGAGGATTACTTCTAAATCTTGTCCCTAGATTTTAATTCTCACTGTCACTAACTTCCTACACAATAATCTGTCTTGCCTAAATTGTCCTTGCCAAAAACAGAGAGACAAGCTAACATAAACACCTGTATTGCCATACTAGTTCAGACCAACGGTTTTTAGTCCAGTATAGCGTCTCTGACAATGGCCAAAGCAAGAGCATAAGAAATGGGGAAATATTTGGTGATCCTTTGAGCTCCTCCCTCATTTAGGCAATCATTGGATTAGCAACTCCTGATCTGGACCATGCAGATCATTGTGTTTAATAGCCTTTTACGGACCTGTTCCCAATCATTGTGTTTAATCCCTTTTTCAGACCCATTTGTATATTTGGCCTCCACAAAGTCCTGTGTAATGTTATGGTGCATGTAACACTTCTGTTTAATCAGCATCCGCTGAGTAACTCCCCCCTACTTCTTCTGCTATGAGAACAGTGCACAACCACTCCCTATGTGTTTTGCCTGTGCTGTTGCTGGTTTTATAAATCTGTCTTGCATACTTTCAATCTCTTTCCAAACTGCAGTGCCTGGCCCATTTTATACATCCTTTAGGGAAGCTGTTTCATACCCCTGTATGCTTTCTAATGCTGTGATGCTGGCTGCATGTATAAAATAGCTCTGATTTTCTGAATGAAGAGTGCTGCATAAGAGCAAAAGAACAGGTTTTGTTGCAGGTTTCGGTTTTTGGCAGGGGCAAAACATTTGTGTAGCTCATTCATCACAGTATACTGTGTCTTCCGTGCTCTGTGAGTCTGTTACTGGTAGCAAGCTGTGGCAGCTATTAAATTTCTAGTTTGGAGGTAAAGATGTTAGCAAAGCTATTAGCAGAATTCTATTATACCCTGGAGAAAAAACAGACTAAGCAGTATTTTCGATGAGATTCTTTGAAGTGTCAGTAGTTACACAGTCATATATGATTGTTTTGGCCTGATGTTTATCATCCTTAATATATAAATAAACTTTAGAGAAATAAAAAATTTTTGTCCCTTGAGAAAGAAGGCCATTTCACAATCAGAAAGTGTGGTTAGCACTGTGAATGAGTATTAGAAACGTCTCTAACAGAGTCAGTCTCTCTCAACAATATGTATGTGGCTTTGGGGAACATTTCTTCTTGTCTGTTATCACTGGACTTTTCTCACTTCATTTGTCCTGAGCATCACCAATACTTTATTTTGACCAGTGAAAGGTAGGAGCATGCTACTAAGCTGTTTGCGAAGATCTTTTCCACTGTTATTAGACCTCCGAGGCAATGTGTGGGTGTGCATGTGGTCATGGTGTTGCAACATTTCATCCAGGAAGCTCACAAGAACGTGGCTAAGATTTCCTCTTGCCCTTACAATTCTGAGTCATGAAACTTTTATATGGGATTTCATTAAAGAGGACATCAAAACCATGTAATTGTCTTAGGAATTTTAGTACCATTTTAAAAACTAACTTGGTCATTTGGGAGTCTGATTTACAAACATCAACTCCCTACTTTACTTACTCTGAAAATCAGTTTTACTTTTAAAAACAGTTAGAGGATCGTAGGAACTTTTTACCCCATCCCACCTTCATGGCTTTGGTACCACAGCTACGGAATTCCAAATCATTTTTCTGAACGCCACTTTTACAAAATAGCCCAAGGCCTAACCTGCCAAGATGCAAACCAGGCATATCCAATGGCCTTTTAAAATAAAATGCTACTGACATCAGCTGTCTATGTGGTTTATGATAATGCAATAATCATAAAAGGCTCGAATGTGATTTCCTTATTTCTGACACCAGAAAGCAAGTGGTGATTTGCCAGTACAGAAGCTATTTCCACTGGTGTATTTCCCACCTGCTCTCTTATCTACTTCATAAAACCTTCCTGTCTAAAAGGGAAATTTCATGTTTCCATGGTTAGGATAGGTTTTTGAGGAGACTATGGAGAGTCTTTTGAAAACTCATTAATTAGGAAAGCAGCTCCAGACTTCTGAAATACATCCTTTTTATCCCTTTTGGCTTTAGGGAATTAGCTGAATTCATACAAGTGACATGACTGGAGAGAATGCCCTGTAATGGAGGGCTCTTTCATCCCATAGATTATTCTGGTGGGTTTTCCATCATGGTAAGCCTTAAAACCAAGATAGGATATCTTTCTCAGAGATAATGAAAATGCATAGCCTTCATTATAAAGCTGATGATGATTTCCTCTGGCTTTGAAACTCATGAGTCACTGGGATTCTTGTTCGCAGCAAACACCACTTGCAAACATGACTGATATCCACAGAGTTCAATCCCTGAATTATCAGTGCATGTTGCTTTCTAAAAGTCCTCTCTGGTCACTTATTATGTGGAAACTAATTTAACATCTAAGGGTTATCGCAGAATTGCTAGGGAGCGAATTAAATGTGGCCATAGAAGATTGCCATTGTAATAGGCTTCATAAAAACACTATTGCTGAGTAACCTAATTCATCTTGAGAGTAAAAATAAGGAGTTCCTGAAGGTATCCAATAGAAAAGTTTAAACTGAGTAACACAAAGTAGTCAGTTTTCCTGATAAATATCACTAGTTCCTAATTTGTATGTCTGGCTGGTAATAAGTAACAATAACTAAATAAAAAGGAATAAAAAACATTAAAAAAGGGAAACATTTTATTAGGCCAGTTAGGAAGCAGAAACAAATAACACTTTTATTCATTTGGCATAACTGCTGTTACTTGAAGATATAGGCAGTATTATATTCCTGATAGTGACCCTTCTGAGGTCCATCTCTCTAAAGTCAGTGCTGGTCTCCTATAGTGATGCTGGCTGCTTTAAATGAGAAAGTGTTTGGGTCAGACTTGCCACCAGCCAGAGATTAATTATGCATGGCATTATGTCTGATGTGACCTACAACAAATGCAGACAATAAGGTAATAGCATACTCGGTCATCAAATTAATAAAAGATAAACAAAATGGTGACAACTATAGGAAAATAATTGGCCTTGATTATTGAAAAAAATATGTTACCTGCGGGGCCCGTGGAGGGAATGATTAGAGACCTCCATGAAAAGAGCTGAACAAAGAAGTCCAGATGAAAAAAAAGTGCACTGAGATGCAAAAGTGTGGGTTAAATACTTGAAGTGGAAAAGGTATGAAAAAATTGAATACTGAATAATGTATCTGTAAGAATCAAGGCTGTTCTTTTTTGGTTTCAGTATGTGATTAAGTATTTCCTTTCTTAGGTATTTCTAAAGGGCTTTTTGCTGTTTCCTTTCATGTTTGTGGGATGCCTAAAACATTTACAGTTTAACTGGCTATGCCCATCTAAGACAGTAACTCTTCTCAGTCTTCCTCAGAGATGCAGGAACTAGCTTATGTGCTTATTAAGTAATGTCTTCCAAGTTCTTGGAACTGTGTTGAAAACAGTATTTTACATAGTCCACCAAGAAAACTGAACTGGTGTTTCCATCCCTCCTCTTCATTGTTTTGGGGGAGAGGCAGACAGGGAGACAGTGTATTAAATTATACATTGTCTAATTGAAAGAGGATTCCATATAAGGCAATAAAATAAATTGATCTTGTCAGAAAAACTTCTTTATCCCAGAAAAACAGAAACAGAAGTCATCAATACAGATGTAACTCCAAAACCTCCTGCAATAACTAGGCTAGCACTAGTGCAACTTTATACACATAACTAGCAGTAGTATAGGGATTAGTTTGCCCAGTTAAATTTTGTTTAATATCGGCTTTCACTAGATGCAATTTAAATTTTAATTTAAAGACATTTAAAAAAAGAGAAATGTAAAAAAAAAAAGTAAAGAAACTCAGTGTTTCAAATTGTTCCTGCATTCTGGTGGCTACAAAATGGAGGCAAACAAGCTATGTTCACGATTGCTAAAATCAAACTTTGCTATCAGTTTCATAGCAAGAGGTGTTCTACCTTCTGCTAAATTTTCATGGCTAAATAACAATAGAAAAGCTGATGTTCTATCAGTTAAAGTGGGTATTCTCTTAGGAGCCAAACGGGATAGGTTTTTCCCAAAGTGTTTTTATATGCAGATAAACTGGTGATAATTCAGGCTGATGACACAAATAAGCAGATTTCTGATTCAGATGATGTAACAAGCTGAAAAAAGAAAAGACTTCTGCAATAACAATAGTTTGTTTTTATATTCTCAGATTCTGGGTTTACACAGATGGTTACATTCTCCTTCCTAAAAGAGACACTGCAGTGGTTGCTCCTCCAGGGTTCTGCTGATCTGGCGTGCATTCACATGCTGAAATGTGCAGCGTACAAAAGCTGCGACCTTGTCCTTTCTTTAGTGCTGTTGCCCACCACTAACTCAGGATGTGCCCACATCATCTTCTGGTGCTTATTCCAGTATGATGGAGCCACACAGGTGCTCCACCATGTCCTTGGTGGCTACAGGCTGGCAGTGAGGTGCACTGAAAAGATCGAGTTTCCAGTCTGCTAGTGCACCTGGATACCAGGAGGGTTTTAGCACTGGCGTGGCGTCTCAAGCTGGATCTGGTTAGAAATTCCAGCATATAATAAGCAGGAGCCAAAATCCTGGGCCAGGCCAATGGTATTCTACCTCTGTTAATGCCTGATTTTTTTGAGGAAAGTGCAGAAAAATATTTTTAATCTTTTGAACCTTTTAGGTTCAAAGTTCATTAGTAGCCAAACTTAGAGAAAGTTCAAAGTTCTATGTAAATCAAGGAACAGAAATACCTTCGTGTTAATTTTTTCCAGGTCACGTCACAGCATATTCACTTGCTATATCCATCCAGATCTGATTTAATCTAAGTTGAAAATAAAAAGAAAATATAATTTTGAAGGTATTCTCCAAATTCTGTAGAGCTAGCAGGGAATCTTCTAGCAGCAGTCAGATTTGTTAACACATTTCTGGATATTCATTCTTGTAAAGAATCAGCAAGACCCTTATCCTTCTCCCATGGTGATATCTGAGCTTTGCAGGGTTACACAATAGCTTCCACAGCCATTATGAGAGAAGTGAGGTACTGGCATTCCTGGTAGCAACGTTAGAAGAAAGAAAATGTATGTTTCTTTGTATTCGCAGAGTGCTTTTTATTCAGAATGATTACAGTTCAAACACTGCAATTGTTCTGTTCCCATCTAAGACACAGCCTACAGTGGGCTGCTCAAAAACTGTTATTAAATAATAAAGAAAACAAGACAGATTAGGGCATGCACCAGTACAGCTCAATGGAGTTCTTTTAAATATTTGCCCCAGCGTATCACAATCCAGATTGCAAAGGCAGAACTGAAAGTACTGCAGATCTGTAGGCCACAAGGTTTTAAAATACAAGGTTCCACACAGAGCAAACAATTTTTAAAGGATGAAGTTTAAAATGAAACTTGCATTCAGAATTTAGGGGACAATCCCCCCAAACTAAACTGTTTTCCACAAAAACTCTATAAATTCTTGGACACCACCACTGATGCTCAGGGACTGACATTCAATTAGATGAAATAATTCTCTGCATGCTCACAGTTTAACTTAAGAACTGTCATATTGTATACACACATACATTCTCTCTTCTAATGAATTCCCCATAAAAATATTTTTTTCTCAATTACTCATTAATCACAGCTGTGCTGAAGGGCTCTCATTTGAAAGTAAAGGGGGATATTTCCCTTCAGATCAATGACCTGTGTGAACCTAAAATTTGTAAATGTATTTTATGCAGAAGTTCAGGAATTATGTTGAAGTTGTTACAGTTAATACTTCCATTCTCCCAGGGAAGAACCACTCCCCCTTGCTACATCTATAAAACTCGCAAAGCAGAGGTGGGATGCATCACACGAGTCTAAATGTGTGGAATAACACATGCACACATGATGTGCATTGGGTGGGTTGAGATTTATGTCCCTTGTACAGCAGAATTGTTTGGGTCGTACAGTGGCCATTTGTCCAGAATTTCTCCATGTTTTTCATCTGACAAAAGCCTGAAAATCCAGTGGAACCAAAGTGTAGGTACAAGAGAATGGGCAGGTAATTGCCCACTCAGAAAAAAGTCTGGAGAGCCAGCCTGCCTGGACCTGCCCACAGGTCAGGCAGCTCTCTACAGCACTGCTGTAAGCTCTTTCACAACTGCCCATACCTAGGTAGCATCAGAGGATGCACTTCCCACACCGAGCTCTCTCCTTCCTCTGTATCCTCTCTTCCCCAGTGGTAGAGTGCGTCACTTACATCAGATGGCTTAAACCCAGCTGTGAATGAGAGACATTATTTGCTCTTGGATGGACGAAACAAAGAGAAAACGAAAACTTTCATTTGCCACATAATTTCTTTCTATGTGAACCTGTTGCCCACCCTTTTCCTTTTGTCTCTAAGTGGCTTCCTCCAGCAACACTTAATCACAGCGAATGCTCTCTCCTGGGAGACCAGAAACTGTGCTTTAAGAGGTTCAGGGAAACACTATGTGCATATAAGATTTCACTGCCATTGTTCAATCTGCATTGCTCAGGATGTTAATTTAATTTTAGATGCTTCACCACAGTCAGGGAAAAAAACCAAACTCTCTCAAATTAGCTGATAGCAAAAGCATCTAATGTGTAGCAAATTGAATTGCATTTTGCTTACATTCAACTAAATTAACATTCAGATCTCTGAAAATTAAGAGGTGTATTATTCAACACATCAACAATATAAAGCTTGCTTAATAATGATATTTTGATTACATTTTTCTAATTCAGGTCTGGCTGAATGACAATATGACAAAAGTATCTGACAATGACAATAGCATTTGCCTGAGAACTAACACCAGTCCTAAATAACGTTTAAATTTATTCCTCTGTTTTAATTAAACACACATCAGTTCGTTCTGTTGTATAAAATGATTTTCTAAATGGAACCCAAGATAAAAATTGGCTTACTGATAGCAAAGTCAGAGCTTTCAAAATTTCTACACGTGGTTAACAAACGGACTTGAAACGTGAAAACCTGCCGTTAGGCAGCACTGCACAGAAGGCACTGCTAGTCTGGACCCCCCATTAGCACCATCAGTGTAAAAAGGGACACGTTTGTCTTCAAAGCCAGCGCTGGCGCCCCGAGAGCAGCTTTGGGACTGCAGGCTCTCCCCGCGCTATGTCACTGTGTGCGTCCTGGCTGCCCAAGCCCAGCCCGACGCCGTGGCGGGGCTGACCTCATCCACTGCCCCAGCTTGCCCGCCTGCCCACCAGCGGCAGCCCCGCTCCTGCTGCTGACGGGGAGGATCAGAGGGGAACCTGGAGATGGGGGTTGGGTTGCAGATGAGGTGTGGTGGGTCAACAGACCCAGCGCCATGTTTGCAGAAGGAGGGCAGGAGCGACAGACAAGTTGGGACCATACCAAGTACTTTGAATGGGTCTGAGAGGAAAGGCGTCATGTGCCGATATCAAATTGGAGAAAATTAGTCTGCAACTGGACTAAAAGTCGCAGTAATCTGGGAAGAGGGTTTGATATCTGGATTGACTTTAGATATGCTGCTCAAGAAGCTGCAAAGTGCAGAGATGGCTTGGATGTGTGACTAAATTAACAGGCTTGAGATAAAAAGTGATGCTGGGCTGAAGGCACTGGAATGATCCTGATGATAGGAGAGATGCTGGGAAAGGCACACGTCTGTGCTAGTTTGTTATGACACATGCTACTTATGACTAAAGGGAAAAGAGGGGTTGAAAATTATTGTTAGTACTAAAACCAGGACTCTAGTGAAACTTCCAATAAAGCAAGGCTGTGCCTGACCCTTACTTGGTTGGGTTACCTCAGCTGCTGAAGGATTGGCTGGATCCTTGAACACGTATTTTTACTTTGAATTTCTGAACACTTGCACATAAAGAAACAACCATCTGCTATTGGTGGAAAACCACAGCACTTTCATCCAAACAGTAAATAAAACTTAAGTTACTAAGCAAAATGGGAAGCCTTGGAGAATCTGTACAGTTAAAACTTTCTGAAGGTTTTGTATATGTTGCCAAGTATCAAATGTTTGGATGATAATGACCAAGGGATTAGAGATCAAAACATTTCTTTATTTTTTCATTTTGCTTGCTTTGTACATCTGGCAGTGTCAGGGTATTGTCCATTCCACGATGTCCCCTGTTCAGTTACTTATGCTCTCCGTTCCAAAACATGTCTGACTGATTAACTAAGGGCAGAGGGCAGCCCTATTAGCACATTCACATGCCTTTGCAAACCAGAGATGTTCTAACACAGGTACAGAGTAATTATTCACAGACTGAAGTGGAAGCCAGCAATCAAAAAACCTTTTACAAATTAGAGAATGAGCTGCAAAACCCATGCAAATTGCAAGGGACCTTAGGCCAAATAGTTTCATTTGTAATCACAGCCTAATTTTGCCGGATCAGTTTCAATTTTTTAGCATCCTTACATCAGTTTTATCTGACAAAACTGTAGTAGAATTAAATACTGGTCTTCACATCTTCAAAACCAGATGCCATACAGCAGGACAAGAAGGAAAGCAACACACAAAACCAATTCCAACATAAGGTGTTGGAGGAATGTATCAGTTGGGATTAAGTAACAGTGGCTAAGACCACCTCAGGTGCAACTTCCCAAGTAACAGATTTCCCTGTTTCCCAACCCAAATGGAAAACAAAAGCCAGAACAAAAATCAATTCAAATCTAATAAAACCATGGATTTGACAGGAAACAGAACATTTTGGTTTTGAGTATTTTAAATGTTTCTGAAATGGAATAAATTTAGCAATGCAATGTCCTGTCAAAAAAATTAAGCAAATCATTTTTCACTCTTTCATTTTTTGCTTTTTTAGCTGAAACGATCTAAGGAAACATCCACTGTATTGTGCTTGCTTTTAAAGTGTTCTGATGAAATCCAAATGTTAACAAATATTTTCTGGAGATGACTTTGATTGCTGCAAGAGCTCTATTTAGCTTTTTCACAAAGCTTCTTTTATAAGGTCAGCCAGTCTCTTGAAGGCCTGAAATGACACAAACATGGTTCACGTTTATATTCCAGCATTACTTAAATAGGCAGCATACCAAACCTGTAAGGCTACTAAAACTACCCTAACCATATACAAACTCAGTATTTTATACTGCAAAATTCTGCTGATATTCTCTGTTTTCCTTTTATAACAACATGTATGGGCTTTGACTGGACAAAGCTTCCACTCCTCTGACAGAAAATACAAGGCAGAGTTTTCTGAAACAGAAAAATATATATATTGATTTTCAAAGGTTATTCGGAGTTCAGATGCAACTAAACAGTTGTACTTTTAATACGACTAGTGATCTTCTGGAATAATATCTCTTTTAACTTAATATAAGAGCCTAGAGGCTCCAAGGGTGAAAGAAAAGGAAGAACAGTTGAGTGGGGAAGCATATAAAAGATACAGTTTGACTGTCAATAGTATGGTTATGAATTACTTTTACAAAGGAGAAGGAAGAAATAGAAGAAATACAGAAGAAGAAATAGAAAAGCAATAGAAGCACTTATCTCTTACACACCTTCACAACTGAATGAAAGTACAACTACAAATACCGAACTGTTTCAAGGACCTGAATCAAACAAGTATTAAATCTGCACAAATAAATGTCTCTTATCTTTCTTCCCACTGATTTTACAGATACAGCCAAATAGCATCCAAAATGTTCCTAAAATACATAGAAGATTAGTTCCTGAGAAATTAAATACAACATATATGTCAATTGCATGAAAGAAAACCACTATTCTTTCTTATAAGGGATGGACAACACACACACACACACACACACACACACACACACACACACAGAAGAAAACAGGTAATTCAATCTCAGGAATGGAAAGTCTGAAAAACAAAAGATATGTGATGCCTGCTAATACTAAAACAAATATCAAAACTTCCTCTGACTTCAGTAAAGCCTTTATGAATGATGTCTGGGAGGATTAAGTGTGAGACTCTACATGTATGAGATACACAGAAAAATTTTAAGTAGTCCTAAAAATTTGGTACCTTTCAGGTCATTTGGATATGAGTACCTTGCCTAATAAACAGCTAATACTGCTTCAAAAGTACTGCTTAATCACTGAAGTAAGTAAAAATAAGGGAGCATTATTATCTTGATAAGAATGTAGAAAAAAAAAATCTCACTTACCAGATCCATCTGGCCTGGAGAAGACAGAGAGAAGGAGGCTCTGACATAAGAACTAGGCTCTGAACTATCGATATTGAATGCTCCTCCAGGAACCAGTAACACCTAAGAAAAATTGATTAGCACCCAGTTATCACCACTTCTACATGATGTTAAATTACATTTGAGAAGGCTCACTGCTGAAACACTAGTATCAGAACATGGTGTAATATATTTCTTCTCTTCAAAATGAGAAGCCAAAAATATGCAACCTGGAATCAGACTTTTCATAACAAAATAAGGGGCGCTCAGGTTTTGGTCACTTAGGCTGGTGGGTTACCAGGTCTGGCTTATCATCACAATGTTTAGAAGCACCAGTGAGGTGGGATGTAGTTTACTCAGTACACAGTGCTGGCTCTTATAAATTGTAGAAATAAAACCACACTTAATTTCTGTTATTAAAAAGCTATAGTGGACAGCCATCATTCATATGGATACATATATATATATATGTTGTATACATGACATTGTACTATACATTATAATGGTTTAAATTTAAGCAAGCTGATTAATATCAACAACTGAGTACAGACATGAAAATATTTTATTAATGAGTCACTGTGCAACAGTGCCCGACTTGCAGACTCAATGATGATGCACAGCAAGTTCACCTGCTTTTTAATGTGTGTTCATATGTGCGGATAGATACGGTAAATTTATTTTATCCTTCCCTCATTTCATTTTAACATCATAAGCTGTTAAACCATAGGTCATACTTCTTTCTGCAAAGCTTTTTCCATGATCAGCTGCTGTGTATCGGAAACACCCTTAATTTTGATCCATAAGAACATGCCAGCAGCAGGAGGGTACCATTCTGCCAGGTCTGGAGAGAGAAAAAAGAAAGGAATCAAGAAAGAAACTTCTGCTTTACCTTTAACCAATACATCATAGATTTAGTGATGGTGTAGATTTGTTGCTCCAATGAACTCAAAGGGAATGTAGGCCACAGAGCCAGGATGCCACTTCCCAAATTTAAAGTACTCCTAACCAAATCTGTGTGGGCTTACTGCACTTGTGCTAGTATCCTCAATGCTTTTTTGTGAATGTGATTGCTCTGAATTACAGAAATCCCAAACTTTAACAAACTATACTTGTTGATTACTTTCAGATCAAGTAAACAACCTAAAATAATTTTTCTGATGCAATTTCTCTTAACATCACATTGACTATCAATACGATTTAAAGTGTAGCAAAGTGCAAAACGGTTTCCTTTAAGTTACAATGATTACGGATTCTTTCCCAAAGAAAAGGAGAGCCTAGGAGTTATGAGGCAGATGGGAAGGCTTAGAGAGGATTTATGTCTTAAATTACACTTGCAAACTTACTGTATACCTTTTGTTTACCTAGAATTCTTTATCTGGTTTTGGACATATTTTTGAAGAAACTATTTATTTGACTTGACATCTTCTCCAGCTCTTCCTTGGTGTATTTAACCATTACATAGCGACAAAATAAAGGTCTGTCTTCCATAATATTACGGCTCCTATTACTAGAAAACATGAAGACCCTGTAGTCTTTTACATAAGTATATTCTCACAATACACTTTAAGGTAGCCCACTGCTATTACACTGGTTTGATACTTGGGGAATTGAGACAAAGAGGACCTACCTAGGTCAACAACCCAAGGTTGTTCAGAGCTATGTAGAAAAAGAAATACTTCATATCTAAAAACCTGGAATTAGCAAGAATAAGTACATTAATGATTGTGTGGTGCCCAAGTACCCATGTCCCATGGAAGTATCCTCTAAGGTAGGTGGGCAGTTCTTAAGCAGTTACTGCTGATTCCACTTAGACTAACTAAAAGGAGTGAGTCACTAACTGTAATTGCATTATCGTTGATCAAATTCTTTCTATGCTCTGTGACTAACCACAAAAGGGAACATTTGAAATTGATTTCAGACAAAGAAATGATTATCAGTACTGCTTTATCAATTGTTTATATCTTCTTTTAAATTAAGGCAACTGAATCTGGCTATTTCAGACAGAGATTTTAAAGACAGAGATTTTAAACATAAAAAATCTAAGGACATAGTGGAGTGAAATATATGCTCTTTATAAAACTGCTTTATAAGGTAATGTGGTGAGCTTTTTTCTCATCACCATCTCCTTGTCCCACCAGAAAAGTATGAAAAAAGCAGCACTAGATAATTTGTCCCAAGCTTAATACTTAATGTCATTAATTTGTTTATAGTGTTTATCTGTCACTTCAGTCAAGAGATGAACTTCAGTGATTTTTCTTGAACACAAAGATGATAAATAGCTAGAAAAAAATTTAAGTAATTAGCTGTGTTGTACTCACTGACCTTTCAACCACTTGTCAGCAGCAATGAGCATTGCATCCCGTTGGGTCCTGTAGAACTCCACCACTCTGAAAGTAAATTACCAATTCAAAGTCATGATCCCATAGCACTTCAGAGTCCATTTGTTTCCAAAGGCAGAAACAAAGCTTTTCTACTTCAACAACCTAAGTGCACATTTAATGGAAACATAAGCATATCCTAAATGGGCACAATACAGTATACTGTGTGTATAAAATTTTGTGTATGTATCAGAGAAGTCTTGAATGCTTCAGTGTGTCTGCAACAAAGCACTGATCAACCAGACAGAGGAAGTGCCTGTGTGGCTGCTTCTTAAGCTTTACATATGTCAAGGAAACTCTTTACATATTATATCCATTCTGTCTATTATATCAGTGGATACAAGTCCTGTTAGCAATATTTACTGCACAAAACAGGCATACTGAAGAAAATTAAGGACTTATACGTATGCAAAAGCACAGCCTCAGTATTTGTGCATTTGGGTTGAATTTGTGTAATATGCACACATGGAAATAGTATTTCACAAGGTAAAAAGCAAATCATAGGATGAACCTGTCATGACTATTCGACAGCTTCCCCTTTTCTATCCCCTATCACCTTCACACTTTAAGTAAAACTACCAAATGATTCAATCTCTTACTAGGGAAAATTACCCTAACCCAAGTTTCAACATGGACAAGTCTTGTGCAGCGGCTTTTGTTGACATAAAATGAGACAGCTGTGCAATGGGAGGCACAAGAGAAATGCCTGATAAAGAGTTCATAAATCAGATGTAAACGTGTTCCCTTTTCTGCAGCGAAAACATACTTAGTACTTTGCATGATTTTACATTTAGATTTTTTTTTATAGTCTCTGACCCAATAGCTTTGATTTCTGGATGTATTTTATTACACCCGATAGAAAAACAGCGACACTACCAAAGGCTTATATAGTTTTGGGACTCAGCCTATACCAATTGCTACATTCTGCATGAAATGGTAAATCTCAGTTATGCAGTTTTTACCATATCACAAATTCTGTTACAAGTTTTTTGCCTTTCTGTTATCATTTTACTTTCATGTTGGAATGAAATTATAAGTAAGACAAGACTTCCACAAAAACGTAGCTGCTCCAAACAACAGGCTAGCTCCTACTCAAAAGCATGATCTAACAAGTCAGCCTTGTCCAAATGATATCACCTGGAACAGACTGCAGTCAGCTGTTGGGCCTCATCAGTAAGTCACCTGACAACTGAGTCTAGAAGGTTATAAAGCATTGCAGTTACCCTACTGCAGCACTATTTGCATTAGTTTGAGAGGAAGAACAGCTTTCTGGCTTGAGCAAGGATGCCTTTTAGCCTACAAGAAGAAGGTAAGTGAAGAGATGCATTTAGAGTATATTTTTTGAACTGCTGAAAGTTGAGCTAAAGTGTGGTCCAAGTTTCCCTGCAAAACCTATCTTTATGCTCCTAATTCTTAAAAGAAGGCAAAGCTAAGGCTGGTGCGTCTGCTTTGTTTTTTTTTTTTTTTTAATGCTGGTGTTTACAGTATGGACAACAGACAGGTCCTCAGGGGACAGAAGTGGCTGTTACAGTGAATATAAGAACCTTCTCCATGCTTTGCCCACACTCCTGTTACATGCCTCTGCAGAGTGTGGCACACTCCCCTGAGGTAGGAAGCTTGGGGTTCTAATTGCATCTGAAATGAAGCATGGATACTCAGAGAAACTATGCTCCTCCAGCATAATAAATGAAAAACAAATGTGTGTCAGTCAGTATGTAAGAAATGCCTTGCTGAGTTAGACCTTAGTCCAGTGCTCTGTCTCTAAGAATGGTGATAATGGCAATGTTTAGTGAGCGTAGGTGAATCTCACTGCTCTCTGTAGGTCTTTCTATCAGCATCCACAATCATTAGATTAAGGATGTTAGAGGGTGAATCCCCACTGAGTTAGTGAGACAAGAACTCCCTTTACAGAAGCTATGCTGACTCCTTCTCAATAGATTATGTGCTCAGTGATCTTAGCCTTTGCTAGAGACCCTACCACTTTCACAGGGTTGAAAACTTTATTCACTGACATGGAGGTCCCAGGATCTTCCTGAATTCCCTTCAGATGGGAGCTGCGTAATGACTGTGCCAGTGAACTGGCAGATTGTTGGTCTGTAGTGGTAGGTTACATGCCCTGACCGGCATGTCTGTAACTTCACACTGAGCTCCTTCAGGACTCTTGTGTGAATACTGTTAGTCTTGGTGACCTGGCTTACCCATTTGGCCTAATACTGGTGCACCTCCTCTGACCCGGTTACTGCAAAGAATGTTTTATGTAGGTAACAAGAAGCAGAATGACAGATGATGGGATTTGGCATATGACATGACCCTACCTGTCTATATGCTCCAAGAAACCCTTTTCTCCCCATTGCTGAAGCAGCTGTGATATCATAATCTAAAGAAATAAAACACATCATCAATACCATATTTTAAACAGCACTCTTCCGCAGACATCAAAAGATATATAGCCTGATGCATTATCCAAAATTCCACACAGGCAAGAAATTGCATGTGGGGTCTCTTGGAGCCCTTTATAAACAGAGGTGGCAACAGCAACAGGCCATTGTAGTCCATGTTACTGATGTCTCCAAGGATCATGGCCATGTTTGGAAGTTGGGGTCGGGGGAGGGAAAAATGGATGCAGAGCTAAATATAGTAATCAGGGAGACAGAGGAAGGCAATGTATATTGCTTTACCTTCCTGCCCATATCAGCCTCTCTGCTTTAATACTGCCTCTATGACAAATTAATGGAGCTGGAAGATGGAAGCCATATTTAGATGTGCTCAATGTCTTCTTTCCTTATTACTAACCATAAAGGGGCTGTAGTTGGCAGCCTGCTTTGTAATGTCTTTGTGGGCTGCCAGTATTGTTCTAATTGCAAAGTAGAATGAGAAACAGAAAAAACCTAAGTGCTTCTTCCAATGTATGCTTTACATTGAGGTTTTTCAAGTGAATCTACTGGCAAGAGATATAAAGTATTTTAAATCTTGATTTGTGAAATCTGAGGGTTAAGGGCATATTAGCTGTGCTTTCCATGTACTAAGACATCCTCTAGCTCTGGTTGTAATTTCTATGGTGGTCTCTCCTTTGGCAGAATTGACTGTGTATGTGCTTATTATAAACAAAACTACAAAAGTGCAGAGCAACTGCAAAAGTGCAAAGCTGTTCGTTTGTGGTTTCTTATGACTTGGAATATGTTATCTTTTCTAAATACAATTCAGTTGGCGGTTTGGTACTTGCCTGTGTGAAAGTGCTGGTGTGCATTGTTGAAACCTGAATGTGTAGAATAACTCTGTCAATAAGAGGCTTGGGACCTGTCAGAAAACCTATTCTTAACCTAAGAAAAAAAAAAAAAGAAAAAAGTTACTACAGAAATGCAATGTGCTAATACTTTGTGTAAGTTGTAGTTTAACTTATAACTGGGAAAACGTGTAACCATTTCATTGACATTGTAAGGATCTTCTATGCATTTAAGTTTATTTATATCTTAATACTGCCCTAAGCCCCAGGCTTATGCAATTTATTTCATGACTTTGATACTCGGCTCATAAAAACATTTAAGGGTTTTTAATGCTTAGAGTAGCAGCTTAGTTCTGAGACTTCAGGACATATCCCACATTTGTAAGCCTTCCTCTGCAACCATAAAGATTACATAAATCAAAGGGAAGAAAAAGATAGGTTTTCACATAATGAAAAATCATGAATGCTCAGGCTTTATGAAAAACAGATGGGAAGTGGCAAACAGCTTTACTCTTTCACTCCCTTTCAGTATAGCAGAATAAATGGAATTTAGACTGATAAACTAGATTCTTATTCATGCTTCAATTCTTATAACCCATCTTTATAGATTGGCTGAAGTTTTTCTTTGAAGAAAAATAGAACCAGTAAGCTCATATGCATCTTTGACAAAGATGAAATTGCATCATGCCTTTTTGCTGTGTCACTTCTGAAAGTGCAATCAAACTTAGCATCGTCTCCTCACTTTCTCAGGAATGGGGTTATAATCCACTAGCTGCCAGTGCAGAATTCACATTACTTTCATATATCTATTAGGATAATAAACAAAAGCAAGTTAAAAATCAAGTATGTTGACTTGTGTGAAATGGAAAACAGCCAGTTTAGCTTTTCAGGCAGGTGGAAACAACCTGAAAGAACTGTAGGGCTAGAAGACGAGAGATAAGTATAACCCTATGAATAGTTTTTGGAGAATGATGCCATCATTCCTCTTCTGTATTAAAGTCCAGGGAGTCTGCAGGAATGGTAAGACATAGAAGGAGAAATGGAAAAAAAGAGAAAAGTTCCTAGGAGTTCCAGGAACAGAGCTGGAATCCAGCACCTGTCTGCCTAGATGGTGTCTGCAAGAATGGGCTGCCTGGGGAGAGTGGCTTAACTATCAGTATCAGAAGAGAAACGGAATCTGGAGTTAAATGACTGCCAAGAGATGACATGAGAAGTGAGCGGACTGAGAAAAGCTGTGGATCCAAAAGTACATTCCAGAAATGGATAGGTATTAGATGAAAAAACACTATGACATGTCTGATCATTTTGTATGAAGTATTAGTCTTGTGCCATAACTGAACAGGCAATGCTGAGCAGTCTGAAGCTGGCCTTACCCAGATGAGAGAATTTTAGAGAAAGAGTCAGTCCTGATAACTCGGCCATCCACATCCATTGAGAGGAAAGTTGGAGCCCATGGCTTGGAAGAAAAATAAAAAATAACATTCAAGGTGCTAGTAAGGATTACGATGGAATTATTTTCTTTACTATGAAGACATAATTAATTTCCTAAAGAAATATTTTGATAGTAAATATTTTACAGATGTGCATTCCAAGGAAAAAATGCAGTAACTTGCTGACAAGTGATTGTTCAGGCTAGCTGTCTGAGATGTGATCACAATGTTCTATGAAAGTCATCAAGAAATCAGCCTTGTTATTTTTTGATGCTTAGCCCACTGTTCACCATACAAGTGTTCAGTTCAAGTTGTGGTATGATGCCATAAGTAGGAGAGAGAAATAATGATTTCTCTGCTATGATTTTTTTAATGGAGTAAACAGAAACTGTAATTTCTAAGATGGGGACCTGTAACTTTTGGCTTTATCTTAAAAAAAGGAAATCGGAAGATATAACCAAATTTTGATGATGAGTTCAGTGCACTTTTTCGTTATCAAGAATTCTGCTTTTACACCTTCTCCCCTTACACTCTCTAACAAAGCTACACAATGCTATTCAATAAGTGAAGCAGTTTTATTGCTTCCTCCCATAAAAACATGTTTCAAAGTAGAAAATATTGAACTTTAGCTTCTACCAATGTTCTATTGCTTTATAAGACCAGCTTTTATTCCTGAAGTTAGGTACTTTTGCAGACTGTGCAACTGTAGATCCATGTGTGAAGATGGGTCAACACTTGATTGTTACCCATTTGGGGAAAATTTATATGAAGGAGGGAAGCTGCCTATCCAATACTACTTCCTGTGGTATATCTGGGAGAACTCCCTCAGGTTGTCTAAAAGGCAAAGGGGTAAAAATTGGGATATAGTAGATTGGGAGTAGGCAGTCTTCCACTGAATGAAGAGCCTGGGCTGAAAGAAACATCGAAGTTGCTATTTTCATGTGCTGCTTCAGTGGCATACTTGTTTTGCTCTGGAGGCAAAGCCTTTGCCATTTTTTGACTACTGAAGGAAATTCTCTCCTGTATAAGGCTTGAGGCATTTGAACTACTGATTCAGGACAGGACTGATGCAATAAAATGCCACAAAGGGGACAACAACTGAAAGTAGTATAGACTGTGAGACCTACAGCTACCTTGGCAGGACATGAAGAAGGAGCATGCAGGAAGATCCATGGCTCAAACCTTAGTTCTCTCCTGGACCAGAAAAGAAGGTGTTACTAAGGAGTATGGAAGACAAATTACCTTTTCAAACTGAAGAAAGTAGTAAGGATCATCTTCTATTATGAGGAAATCATATTTTCTTGCAAGCTAAAGAAATGAATAAAAAGTAAAGATTTGTTAAAATGTAAAGACACTGTAAATTCAGTTCTTCCTATACCTTGGGCCTATTACCAGGACCATGTTATGATCTTATGGATTGCTCATTTGCTATATACAAGGCCCTGTCAAGAGAAGCTTTCAAATGCCCTATTTAGACATTAAGCAATTATAAGAGTAAACATGGTAGCTGCAGTACAAGGACACATGTATATAACTGAAGGTCTGTTCCATGTAGTGTTCAAACTGTGCAGAAAACTTGCACTAAGTCTAGTTTGAAGCCCATGGCAAAGATATCAGCCAGCAATAGGCTACTATTGCAAAAACAATTTATCTAATGCATAGTCCACCTCTGAAGAGTTGTCATGAAAGAGGTTCTGCTAGAAACAAGTTCTAGGAGGAATGTCTACTGGACCAATAATGGGCCCAAATACCACACATGGGGTATCCTCAACTGAAACAAGACTGACATTTATCCATTTCCACCTACAAGATTCACCAGCTACGTACCTGGTAAATCTCCTTCTTGCGCTCTGTGGTCAAAGAGTTTCCAGTTGGGTTGCAGCCATTCGGGATAGTGTACAGGAATTTGGGGAGGTGGTGGCTATGATTTTTTACATCTTCTGAGCTCCAGGTAGAAAGAATTTCTTTTAGAGCTTTTGGAATAATGCCATGTTGGTCACTAGGAACATTAATTATGTTACAACCCAAAGGTCTCAGCTGTTGATAGGAGGAACAAAACTGTCATAATCCCATAATTCAAAGGTCTTCCTTTTGTCACTGGCATTGTAAAATTTCATTGACACAAAGTCTTTCTGACTTTATAGCTATCTCAAACTCCATTTGCTCATTATTCAAAAGAAAGTTTGCCTGAATTTGCTGTGAAGCTTGTCAAACTTAACACATTACACTTTATTTGCCCCATTAAGCCAGCTGAGAAGAAATGGGTATCTCACATGTCCAATTGCTGCTCTTCTCTAGGAAATCACATAGTTTTGCAAGCAGAAGGGGGTTTTGTGAATTTGAACTGTGTTCTCTGAGGATTTCTTATGCTCTCACCACAGATAGTAAGTTCATGGCACTTTCATTTCCTCCTGACAATTTACATTCTACTTCAGTGGAAGTGCCAGAACTATAAGCTACTCTTCACTGACAAAGGGCAAAGAATCTGTTCTCAATAGATATATTCAGCAATACAAAGGGGAATGAAATGGTGCTACTGCAATGACATGTTGACAGCAGTATGAAAAAATATAGGTAAAATACCAACAAAAAAGCATGCTGTCTCCCCTCTGAGGAATTCCAATTTGTACCATGTAGTGCTCTGCATTTTTAAGTAAAAATGCAAGTTGCTGCAATGTCAAATATATTCCTAAAAGTATATTTGATTAGACAAGATATATTCAAACTTAGCACAGCAAACAGTAACAAAATTCCTTTTGACGCAAGGGGAGACTAGACTGAAATTGTGATGTATTACCTATTTTAACCCTTCTTAACAGTTCTTATGCGTTTTGAGCTGACATTTATTTACATAGTGATTAAGCTATTTTTCAGAAGTAAACTTTGCTATTTTTGTGTAGTTCTTACTAACTCACGTCTTCATACTCGTACATGAATGTTTCAGGCCTATTCCAATTTTATAGTATTTATAGCTACAGTGTAATCAGACCATAAAATACTTCAGGTGAATGTGCTGACATGTTAAAATACCCACTTGTTATAAATTTGCTTCAACCTGACTAGGTTGTGATGGCTTTCTTTCCAATTCCAAATGTGACGTTAGCCCTTGAATGAACTAGGATTTGGAAGAGGAACTTCTGTCCTGGGAATAGCTTTTATAGAACTTTTAGTAGAAAAGCTTCTATGATTTCATATTTATGAACTGGACTAAACACTAAACTTGATTCTTAGATAGGTTTTTACAGTAAATACAGTGTATATAAGCCTGCAGATCAGCTACTAAATTGCTGTTTACTTCAAATACAGCCTTCACAATATTTTGTAGCTAAAGAATACTTACAGCTGCTAGTGTCCCAGAGTATGTAGGTGCATCCAGAAGGATGTTGTCACCAGGATTAATGAGCATTTCAAACACCTGTAAAAGAAAAGAGTCTATTTTAGAAAGATTGTGCCATTCTTGTGCACATGCTTCATACTTCTGACAGTGGAATTAAAAATCTTGATTAGATATTAGTAATTCCCTAACCACTTAATTATGCTGTCTGAGAAAAGCAATGCACAGATGAAAAATCTGTTTGAGAGCCAAATGAAGCTAGGCAATCAGCTAGAGAATATCAATTTGAAATGGAAAGACAGTGCTCTTGTACAATAGAAACAGTGCTTCAGTTACAGAAAGGATCAACTAAGCAGTGAGAGTGGACTGGAAAGGGTAATTATTTAAGGAAGCCTAACATAATTAGAATTGAGTTATGGTAAAGCAAATAATGCATCTATGTACTTATTACTACACTACTTCTGTAACATGAAATGTTACCTTATAGAGTATTTTCTGACAGGCTCTTTGGTTTATTTGAACATTCATGCAGTCCTAACAGATCAGACTGCCACACCAGTTTCATTTCAGTTCTGTTATCTTGTATTGATAATACCGTGAGATGTACCCTGCATATAGTTATACACTAGCACTTAATGCTGAGTATAACTGAATTTATGGAATAAACATCTCTCTGAAAGAAATGCTTTTAACATATGAAGCTTTTGGTCTTACTTTACACAAGCCTTCCTGGCTGCCGGTTGTGACACACACTTCCATTTGTCCTTGCTCAGGACTATAATTGGCTGTGGGGGGATTATGTAGATTCCGCTGGAAATCCTTTAGCCAAGACAACAGCTCTGGAATCCTGAAATATGAATAAAATAAGGTGTATCTAACATCTTATAAAGGCTGAAGCTAGGCTGTTCCTCTAAATCACTGCCAAATCTAGCACACAGTCCTGAGTAGGATTTCAACTGTCACAGATACACTTAGATGCTGATTTTATGACTGCTTTATCAAATGATGAAAATGAGATAAATGTTTCTTATGGAAAGGCAGAAGAGATGGGCATCTGTGGTCCATACACCAAATTATCATGCTGAAATCTGGGTGGTAATGATTTGCCAAGGATGGAATAGGGGTGGAGGCTGAACAATATCCACTCCTAGGAGTGATCTTTCCATACTCAAATGTGGCAATGTGACAAAGCTTGCAGTACTGCTAGTAACAGGCTGCAGATAATAAGGATTTCTGAAACAGATTTTTAAAAAAATGTCTTAAGATCTTGTAGGATGTTCACAAATGGCTGGGTTCATTTAAATATTAAGAAAAGTCTTAACTTCACTGATTAATGGCCTGTGCGCCTCTAGGTACCTAAATATTTTTGCATACCTGTCACGAGCCTGACTCAGTGCTGTCTGCTGGGGAGTTCACATGAGTGCTGAAGTAACTTAATGATATGCAATTTTTGTACTAAAGATGACAATACTATAAATACCTCCAACTACCACTAGTAGTACATATTGACTTTAATATATAGTACCAAATGAAAGCAAAACAAATACTCCAGAATGTGGAAACTATGTATTGCAATGCAGTATCTTTTAATGAGTATCTTACTGCAAAACACAAAATGATTCTTCCTAGTGATTTGGGAGTCTGGATTCTCAAATACTAATAGCCAGGAAATGCTCTGGCTTGAGAATTACTAGTATTAGGTTTTTTTTTTTAATTACTCATCTGCTCAAAACTTTCCACTTAAACTGAAATGTAAATAGTGAGGCAAATTGAAAGAATTTAAACCTGGTTTTTGTAAAACAGGTTTTACAAACAGGTTTTTAAAAGCACAGGTGAATTAATGCAATAATAAAGGATTTTATGATCCTTTGATTCTGGTATCTTGAAGTGCAAGCAGCTGTGACATACCCTGCTGAGGCTGAGTACTGGAGAGCTCTCTTCATCAGATCTTCCCCAATCTCGACAGCAGTTCCATGTCCAATGGCAACAGTAGCCCTCTTAAATGGGAAAACGTTAGGGTTTGGTGCCCCTCCAGCCAGAGAGATGAGAGATGGAGGAGACTTCTGCATCAGTTCAGCTAGAGTAAAAGGAAAAAACCTTGGTTACAATTCAGTTATTGTAACACTGATCATATTCTTCAGTCAGGATATAATAATGGTCCAGAGAAGTTTGTCCCATTTTTCACTTTATTTTTTTAACTGTCATGAATTCAAAAGTATGATAATTCTTTTTAAACTCACCCTTCTACTTGGATTAAATAGATGTTGGGGGGGGGGGCGGGGAGGGAACAAGGGTGGGACAGACCAAACCAAAAAATCATCTTTGTTAAAATAAATTATAAATAGCTGGATTTATCTTATCTGGACTGTTCTACTATTATAAAAACTTTTTGTGTGACTGATGTCTTTTAAGCTTCACTTTAATGATCTTCTGTTTAGACTGACTTGGAATGATTTGCTTTGGTTTTTGTTCAGTCTCACTTTAGCTGATGTGGCAGTACTGCAGCTACACTAGTAGTTACATATATGATTATAGCTTTTCCATAAGAGAATGGGAATGGTTCTGGCAGCCCAGCTTTGGTGGCAGAGGCACTGTGTAAATAATTCAGTATGAAGAAAATGTTAACAACTTGTGCTTTAAAATCACAGTTTCACAATCATTCAGATCCAATCTATACAGTGCAGACTGGACCTTAATCCAGCAAGGGCACTTGATTGCATTAAATCTAAGAGCTTACAATATGGCACTTATGCTGGCTTGACAGTTTTATATCAGATATGAGAGGACAGATGACACCAGATCTGGCATAAAGCCCCCGGTTATCGAGTTTATTCTCCACTATTTATTAGCAAACTTGAGTATGGGGAGTTAATTCTTATCAGTTCAGCAACATGGGTCATGTCTGTGACTTTTGGTTTGGTAAAGAGATATTTACTTTGTCATCAAAACTGCAGCCTTAGTGTGTCTTTCTGCACAAGCTGTGCTACTTAATTATTTGTGTTATGATGCATATCAGTGTATCACTTGAAAAAGTATAGAGATTGACTAGAGTGAATTAGTTGACTTAGCTGTACCTGCATGAAGCATTTTAAGCTGAAAAGCAAATGCTAACCTGTTACCAAGAGATGAAATTGACCCCTGAAGGCTTAACTAGTGATGTATGTCTCATGCTCTCATTCTGTCAGGTCCCTGTAGGTTTCAATTGAGTAAACAAGTAGGCAGTTAACCTTTTCTATCTGTCACACAGAAGACTGTAACATGGTAGCCTAAAGATAGTGTAATATAGAAAAGGAAAGTGTAGCAACACTGAGGGGGTGGGGGTGGTGAGGAATTTAAGGACATTAACAGGATACAGGAGAGCTAGGTGAAAAGAAACATTGTGCTGGAACTGAATTTCAAGTCATTAGCAGTAGCTTGTTCCTGGACAACCAGCATAAATTCAGTAGCAAACTGTGCCAAAAGCCCTGCTTCAGAAGCAGTAGCAGAGACTTTTCAGACACCTGTTGAAGTGACAATACTATTTCTTCTGTCTGGATGGGTTTCTGAAATGGCTATTCACTTCATTCTTCTTTATACCTGCTTGGCATCTCAACTTGACAAAAGTCAAAGCAGTTAACTGGCCTTGCTTCTCAGCCTACAGCAGTTTTCTTTCAAGACCTTTCAAGTCTTTAGCCATGATACCCCAACAAAGTCCAGAACTTAGAATGATACCCTTCCAGAGAACGAGCATATACTCACTCAGAAGTCTTATTGGAGACGCTTTTCTTGCTGCACTCACAGTGGTGATGAACCGAGAGTAATTCATATCTGTAGGGAAAGAGCAATTAATTGAACATGAAACTAGAAAAGTGAATAGGAACCCCAGTGCTTTTGGTATGTGCATCTCCCACAATAGATGCTTCCAATTTGTCATCTCCATAGATGTGCTCTACCATAAATTAAATGTCAAGTTATTCATGTTAAAATCAGTGCTGGCATTTATTTTCCTTTTTGAACTAAAGGAAAAGGTTTCTGCTTCATACTCACAGGTTCTGTCACAGCCTCCCAATGAAACTGGCACAGCAAGACTAGGCCAGATGCTGCTGTTCTGGTAAACACAAATAGCAGTACAGCTTTGGTCTGGAGAATTTGTTGGTGTGCCAGTGAACAGGAAAAAGCCCTTTCCCCCTCCCTTTACTGCCAGCTGTGGAGCTTTAAAGGCAGATTACAAATTTGGAGATCTGACATACCTTAAACAACCATCAGCTCTTTTTTAATGAGAATCCAGCTTTATTTAGCTGTATTAAGTATTGCATTTAAAGTGCTTTAATGATTGCAAGCCATCATTATGAGTCACAACACTTGTCAAGTTAGATGTGTGGTGGTTTTTTGTTTGTGGTTTTGTTTTCTTTTGTTTGTTGTTTTTTTTTTTTTTTTTTTTTTAGGAAGGATAACTAAGAATGTCTTTCAAAATGCTTCAGATGAGAGTTTTGCCCCTTTTTTCCTTGGTGCTGATAGAGATTCAGTGGATAATGAACTGCAATCCCGTGGGAGGCCTCAAGGCCTGCCCTCACAGGAAAGCTATCTCCTTCAAAAGGAAGGAAAGCACAGGAATGAAATGAAGGGCACGGAGACCCTGTCATTTTGACTACCACTTCCGAGTGTGCTTCTACTGAATTCACAGAAAATAATCCTCTAGCAACCACAGCGACATGCATGTGCTGGCAGCTATTAAAAATGATCTGTCGAGCAAGGCTGCTTTCAAAAGCCACCAACCTCATGCTTTCTAAAAATAACTTTCCTCGCCCTCCAGCGCGTCTCTCCCAGCAGAAGCACACCGAGGCCCTGCCGTAGCGCTGTTGCCTATGTACAAAGCCTGGCTCCGGCTGTGTTTTTGGGAGTACCTGAGGCAGCGCTTCACACACACCACCACCCCCCCCCCCCCCCCCCGCTCGCCGAGGCGACTCCCGAGACGCCCCGCCGCTGCCCCCCCCCCTTCCCGGAAGGGACACGCCGGGGGGGGGGGGACGGAGCCCCCAAGGCCGCCCCGAGCGATCCGACCCGACCCGACCGCCTTCCTCCGCATCGCAGCGGGTGCCCGCCCGGCCGAGGGCCGCGGCCCCTCACGGCGGAGGGGACGGTGGCGGCCGTTGGCCGGGCCGCGCGCGCGCGCACCTACCGGCAGGACGGCGCGGAGCCGGCAGCGGCGGCGGCCGGAGAGGGCAGCGGCGGCTGCCCGCGCTGCTGGGCATGTGCGGGCCCGCCCGCTCGGTGCCCGCGCCGACGGGCGCTGGGGCGGCCCCTGGGCGCCGGGCGGGGCGGTGAGCGTCCCCCGGGGCGGCTCCCTCAGCGCTTCGGGGCCGCCGAGGCCCCGGGCCTGGCCGGCGTAGCTGGCTGCGGGGCGGGGGGGCGGCAGCTGGTGCGGTAGCCGCAGGCAGCGCGGCCGTGAAGGCAGGGCGGTTGCGTTCCGCTGAGCGGGTTTGGACGCCGATCCTGTGTAAAAGTCGTGGAACGCACGGCTCCCCCATCGGTTCCTTCGGTGTAACGTCCTGAAAACGAGGGCTGGCGCTCGATCGGTGCGGGGAGAGGGGAGGTGGCCGGGCCGCGGGCAGGGCAGCGGGCTGGGCGGCGCCGGGGGGCAGCGCGGGCCTGCCGCCTCAAGCGGAGGTTGGCGGTGGGGGAAACCGGGGGGGGATGGGAAACCTCGCGCCGTTTTCCTTTCGCCCGGAAGGACGGATTAGCGGGCCTGGCGCGTTCGGTCAATACGTCAGTTTTGTAATAAAGTTATTAGTTTATAAATCGCCAAAAAGAGGCAGCAGCATGGAGCAGGAGGGCTAAACCTGGCGTTGTCTCGCAGACCTCACCAGGGCGGCGATAACGGAGCAACGGGGGGTATCGTTTTCCTTGTGCTCCAAGGTTCGTGAAGCAGCAGCAGCAGCACGGCCAGTCTCGGACCCCACTGCTCGTTGGGGCCTGCTCTGCTGGAGCCCCGCGGGCTGAAGGAACTTGCTTTGGTTAAAGCACAGAAAAATGTTTTCGTTTTTCAACCGAGTTATGCTCTAATCCACTGTATCATGCTTTCACTAAAGCTTCTGCTGATAAAAGGAAGCAGGACTAACATCAAAATTTGAAGTGGGACATCTGAAAGTACGTTTTTTTCACAGACCAGCGGGATCGGTGCCAGCAAAAGCAGGATCAACTGTGTCCCCTGCTCTCTGGGTGCAACATGCTGTTGTTTGTGCAACACACGTGACTGTAGCTGCTGCTACTTAGAAAGGTCCAGGGACACAGAGTCATTTTGTAGTCACGGCTTTGGACTTTAGCACCCCAGGGCTGCCATGGTCCTTGCTCCTGAGTGCAAAATGGAAGAGAGGGGTCTAGGTATAAAGTAGTCTGAAAAACCAGTGCAAGGACATGCGAAACCCGGCATGCTTTGCAGCATGTACGTCTTCATAGTTAGCTTGAAGGCAGGAAAGTGAAAATGCTGGAAGGGATGAGCACTGGAGTATTTCTAGGCTTTAAATCAGTAAATCACCAGGCTTTAAGGTACTTGGTCCTTAAAGCACTTTTTAACTGGCACCTTCCAAAACCTCAAGGCAAAGCTGAGGTATAAGAGCAAAATGGCTCTAGAAGAAAGAGGAGGCACCATAACAAGATACCTTTTTTCCTCTTTAGTTTGGGTGACTTTGTCCAGTGTTTGCATCTGCTGAAAGGCTCCATAATTCGATGGAGTGAATTGAAATAGAAATGGAGTTCCTTCCTAGTTTGTGGTGTAGGTGAGGAAGGATTGTTCACTTTAGATGGTATGTGAGTGCTGTTATGCTGAAAATCAAATTTTGTTAGTAACTTTCATGGCCTGAAGAATTTCAAATTTAGGTAGTTATCTTCTAATAGTGTGATGTGCAGACAAAAATAAAAGATGGGCATATAAATATGAAATAACCTAGAAAATGGCAACATGTAAGAAAACCACCGAGTATATTGGCTATGTCCCCAAGCAGCCACAAATGGAGAGATACCAAACTTCTGTGGGGAGCTGGCTGTGAAAACACAGATTGAATCTGAGCTGCTTTTTGTGCAATCTTGTTTTTTCATTTCCAGGCTGTCAGTGTCGCAGTTTGTGGCACAGACCAAAGCCCAGAGAAGTCAAAAGAAAGATTTCCATTGATTTCTGTGGGCTTTGTCTGGTCTCTTAGCCAATTACAGTGTCATCCTATTGAAACAAATTAAAAAAAATAATTAGGAAGTGTACAAATGTTTGGATGCTTATCCCCTCTGGATTCATATGGCAGATCTCTGCATCACTGTTTATATTCCTTAGCAACCACGAGTTAAGTGTTCTGTTTTCCTACTGTGTAAGAATAGTTATTTCCTTGCTGTCTTTGTGTATTATGTGCACACTTAGAAAAATGGCTGTTTGGCGCGAGTCTTAGATAATTCATGAAGCATTGGCAAGGCTCACATATGGTTGTTTCTAATGACAAATATCTCCTCTCCCGTCATCTGAAAATGTACTCTACCTGTCTCTAAAATGTCTACATGCTGAGGCTAAGCTAGGTCCAGTTATGTGTTTAAAAAAAACCCCAAACGGCCAACAAACAGAACAAAAAACCCTAAAGCAATTTGACTTAAGAGAACAATGAGATCAGGCAAATAATGTTCCTGCACTATTTCTTTCTCCCTTAAGGACTTCAGAAATGCCAAAACAGTATTCCTTTTAAGAGGACCAAGAGGAGAGCAAAGAATTGAGACAGTAAACACCAAAATTCAACTGAGATGCTGTTTTTGCAACTGTATCAATTTTAATGGAAAGTGCAAATAACCCTAAGAAGCTGCAATGTATCCTGGGATACTATAATTTTTATAGTTTTAAAGCATGTTCATTCGGTAAGATTTGCCGAGTGCCCTATTTGAAGTGATAATTTCACATCTATTAAATGTGAGTCGTATGAAAAATATGATACCGTCTACGGAGCACCTAGTTGGGAGTAAAACTACTAGAAGGGTTAAAACCTCGGTGGTGGTGGACCAAGCGATATAAAGGTTGCCCTTTGGAAAGCCTGGTTTGTGGGCTCGCACCCACTCTCTTTGACCATAAGATGGCGCATACGCACTTCATTTCCTGGTAGTGAACTCAAACTCAATAAAAATTTCAGATAAAATCATATTGGCATATTTTATTTGACTGTAATTGCTTCACTGCAGGCACTTTCTGAAACTCGAAATTAAGACTCCCACTTGAACAGCTTGGCTATCTGCATTTCAATTAATGGGTTAAATTTGGACCAGTAATGCTTATTACTAGATGGAGACAACAGAATTAAAAAGTGGTGCTGCCAAAATAGTGTTACAATGTGAAGGTGGAAATTTTAACGTGACGAATTGCAATGGCTGCCCATGAGAGAATTGTATAAGACCAGAAAATGGATAGTGTGAGATCAGCCATTTTAAACATCAGAAGCAAATTGTTACTGCCAAGGGCTGCCTTCCACAGGAAAAGTGCTGACTTTGGCAGTACCTTTGTGTTTGCAGAACACCCTGTACGCAGCAAACCATCACAGGTGCGCAGCAGCCATGAAGATCAGGAAGATCTCAGCAGTGCAGAACAGTTTGAATCTAGGTTGTGAACATCCACTGACACAGTTACTGTAAAGATCAGAGGTACCTCTTTTTCCTGTAGGAAGCTAAAACTGCTAGGAGAGTGCTGGCTTTGTGTCTAGGGAGAATTGGTGGAAGAGATGTGATAATTGTCCTTTGGCTTGTAGATTACTTGAGTAATTTCCTGACTTTTTGTCTGTCTTCACTGTAAGCTCTTGGGAAAGTAACTCTCTTATTCTTCCTTTATGCAGTGCCTTTTTCAGTGGGACCCTGATCTTGCTGGCCCCTAATCAGAGCTACTGCAAAACAAGTAGAATGCTGTCACTTGCTCCTCTCCCCCTCTTTTGAGGCAACTGCATTGTAAAACCAGTTTATATTGTCTTTATCCAGGATTTTAGAACTTAATGCATCCCGAAAGTGGGAGAGGGCTTGGGGAACAGTGAAGGAAGATTCTCAAACAGTTCCAAATCCTGCTGCCTATCCAAATAAAATTAAACGGCAGTCTAGGCTCACCTGTATGCTATTCATGCTTGTTGACCACTTCAGAATTAGGACGACATTCTTATGTCAGTGTGCTTTCTGCTGTTGCTCATTTTGTTACTGCCTTTTTAATGTCTGGCTCCTTATTATGCTTCAGAGACTGTCAGATGAAAGTAATGGGACATCCATGGTATTCATAATATTCATAGCAGCTGTCAAATGATACTGTCTTAGAGTGAAAGACTTACGGTTCTGCAGAGTGACAGCTGTGGCTTGTATATGTTTGAAGCAGCCCTCTGTGCTTGAAAGGTAGTTTCACCCAGATATGTAGCAGTCTTATTCTCTGATTGACAGCCTTTTTTTTCTTTTTTTTTAGTGCACCAGGGCTGTCATGATTGCTTCCATCTTTGCCTTTTTCCAATCAAGGAGAGAGGAAAGCATGGTATCTAGAAAAACAGAGTTTTCTAGATATTCTAGTACAAACTCTAGAAAAACTGACTTTCACAGTAACTTATTCCTTAAAAGCAGTTGCTTGCTCCAGAATGTGTTCTTTTGATGGGATGTCTAATACACTGAAATGTTTTCCTTAGACATGTCAGACACTCCTGTGCTTAAAAAAAAAAAAAAAAAAAAACCAGGAGTGATATTTTTCATATCACTTTGTCCATGCTATAGCAACTGAAATTGGATGGAGCAAAGATCAATAATATATCCAGTTAATACACTAACATATAAATGAAATGAATCATAAGAAATGAAATGACTTCTCCTGACAATCTTGAGATAAATGCTGTTCCATAATACCTCGGTCTTGTCAATTTGAATTTATATTATAGGCAAACAGTTGCTGACATGTGAACTCTATTGTGTAAATCTCCCAGGAAGTGGGTACTTGCTATTATTTGCAACATATGTTATTCCCTGGGCTCCGCCTTTATTACCCATATTGATTTAGTGCAGGCAAAAGAGCTTTTCTCCCCTGGCCTTGTATGTTTTTCTGTTACTAGAAAGGTCATGTGTTTTAGTGTGACGCAAAAGTGGCATGGAATAAGAAATGATCCTAAAGGCAGAATGACATCATGGAAAAATGAAACTGTTGCTTCATTCTTGTCATTGCCTGGAGAAAAGATGTTTCTCATGTGTGGTGACAACTAGTACTAGAGATGTGTTCTGTTTCTTTGTGTATTTTGAAGTTTGTCTATTCTATTCATCATGGAATAATTTGCTGGTTTTGCATCTAGTTGTCTTCAAACTGCTGAAGATAGCTTTTTGTTGTTAATTCTTGATTAGAATTTGGCCTTTTGTCATGAGAGTAAGTTTATCTTGACTTGGACATTTATCTCTTAAATTTTAATTTCTGGGCTTTGCTTCTGTAAACACAAAAAATAATTCAGACTATCCCTCTGTATCCTACTGCAGGCCAAATCTTACATTCAGCAGTTGCGATAGAATTATGCTTCTGTTCCATTAAGTTTTGCTCTTCTTAAGAGCTAAGTTTCTTCAGTTCATGTTCAAATTACATCTGTAGTAAAAGGAAAATTATGTCACTTGTGAGAACAGATGTCTATGTGTGTTATCAGAGTGGGGTGTGGATAAGCAAGATCCTCGTATCAATCAGTCTTACAATGGTTATCTGCCTGCAGTCATTATATGGCTCCAGAGATGATACAGAATTCCTAAAGCAGCCTGAAGGTGCTTCTGTCACTCTGAATATACAGGGAATCTGGGGAGATTGCCTGATGTAGCTATTGCCTTTGAAGCTGTGGTGGGTCAACCCTGGCTGGATTCCAGGTGCTCACCAAAGCTGCTCTATCAATCCCCTTCTCAGCTGGCCAGGGGAGGGAAAATAGAACAAAAAGCTTGTGGGCAGAGGTAAGGACAGGAGAGATCACTCACCAATTACCATCATGGCCAAAACAGACTCTACTTGGGGAAAAATTAATTTAATTTATTGCCAATCAAACCAGAGTTGGATAATGAGAAATAAAACCAAATCTTAAAACACCTCCCCCCCCCCCCCCCCCCCCCCCCCGCTTCTTCCCAGGCACAGCTTCACTCCCGGATTCTCTACCTCCTCCCCACCAGCAGCGCAGGGTGATGGGAAATGGGGGTTGCGGTCAGTTCATCACATGTCTTTGCCGCTCCTTCCTCCTCAGGGGAGGACTCCTCACATTCTTCCCCTGCTCCAGCGTGGGGTCCCTCCCACAGGAGACAGTCCTCCATGAACTTCTCCAATGTGAGTCCTTCCCACAGGCTGCAGTCTTCAGGCACAGACTGCTCCAGCATGGGTCCCACGTGGGGTTACAAGTCCTGCCAGAAAACCTGCTCCAGCGTGGGCTTCCCACAGTGTCATAGCCTCCTTCAGGCACCCACCTGCTCTGGTGTGGGGTGCTACCTGGGCTGCAGGTGGATATCTGCTCCACCATGGACCCCCATGGGCTGCAGGGGGACAGCCTGCCTCACCATGGTCTTCACCACGGGCTGCAGGGGAATCTCTGCTCCTGCGCCTGGAGCATCTCCTCCCCCTCCTTCTTCACTGACCTTGGTGTCACTGACATGTGAGTGGTTTCTCTCACATGTTCTCACTCCTGTCTCCTGCAATTACTGTTGCACAGTTCCTCTCTCCCCCCCCCCCGCCCCACCCTTCTTAAATCTGTGATCCCAGAGGCACTACCACCGTCACTGATGGGCTTGGCCTTGGCCGGCAGTGGGTCTGACTTGGAGCTGGCTGACATTGGCTGTATCAGACACAGGGGAAGCTTCTAGCAGCTTCTCACAGAAGCCACCGCTGTAGCCCACCCCACTACCAAAACCTTGCCACACAAACCCAATACAGAAGTGTGCAAATTCTCTCCTGTCTTATATACCCCGTAATATCCAGTCTTCACTTGATATACTTCACAATTATTACATGTAACTAGGACTTATTAAAAATCTTGGAAAATTTTTGGAAAAGAATATTTTATATTTGTAGAGACTTACTAAATAGACCAACTCCATCTCCTGCTTAACTTCACTAGTGACTATTGTTCTAGTATGTTTGTTTTGACATATTGTATTACAGTGTTTTGCATCTCCTATTTACCTCGCTGTTGGCCAATGCCTTTGAGATTCAAACCTAAAATAGATGGGAATCTTCAGAAGCTGTGGAGTCTGTCCTTTGATGTAAAAAGTTTCTGTAACATTGACAACAAGTTAATCTCTAATGAAGGTTAAATGTTCTTCAACATACTTGAAGAAAGAAAAAAAAAAAACCACCAAACAAAAAAAACCTAGGCAGGAATTGGGAGAACTGAGAATGTGAGTGCCATATGTTTATAGGGGTGCTTCAGTGATACTCTGTGTAATTTTTTTTTTTTTTCCCCTCAGACCATCTCTTGTTTTGTCCTCCTTTTCTCTCTCATATTTGAGAACATCGTCTCTGTCAGAACATGTTCAAAGCACTGGGTTTCTCTTCTGTGGACAATTGCTACATGTGGCTGTTCCTTTCCTAATGAAATTTCTAAGTGCACTGTGGTACTGATAATGCTAATCTGTTAATTCAAGTTGAAGCAAGGTCTGTTTTAATTATGGCATCTTTTTCTACTCTGTAATCCTTATTCAAACAAATGCTGAGCCCTGCAATTCCAAGAGTGAAAAATATACATTGTTGCTCAGATTCTTGGGCTTCTATCCTTGCAGGTGGTCAAGGTGATCCTTTTTCATGAAGTATATTCATGTCTGCCTGAGTTCTGCAGTGCTGCAGAATCTTCGGGCATTGTCTCCTTTTTTTTCTTCCCTTCCCTTTCAGACTCTTCATTCCTCAGTCCGTTGTCTCTCTATCCTGTTTTCCTCTTGTACCTATATCTCTGTTGTTGGTTCCTTGATCTTCCTTCTCATTTTGCTTTCTTTTGTATTGTGTTTTTTCGTATTACATGGAACAGCTCGGTAGTTAAAGCAAATCAAATTTCTTCTCTCATTTCAGAGGACATCCTTAACCAACCTGTTTGGGTTATAACCAGGGTACATTTTGTTGTCTACATGCTACTTGGTACCAAATGTGACCAACTGAACTTTTCCTTAGGCAGTGACAAACTGTTTTGCTGCTGCTATGTCTAACGCTGTAATGCACAATGTAACTTTCATAGGACAATCAGAATGATGTATTATCTATCGGAATAACAGGACAGATGGAGGCAAAATCATGAGTTCTACAGGTTTGGTAGGTCTTTGAAATGCTCCTTTAGTGGTGATGGATACAGATTGAATAAGGTTATATTAATTCATCATCAAATAATAAAAAGAAAGTTCTAGGATGGGTAGTTTTATCTTGTTTTTAAATAGTACAGTTAGTTTCTTCTGATGTTGAACTCCTCACACTCACTTTGTAAAAGAGCTTTATTCCTGTGTCAAGTGAGTCTTGATTGTGCTATCATTGTTTAATGTATTTTGTACTTTAGTGTTTGTGTCCCAGACAAGTACCTCATCCTTTTTCCTTCTGGCTTATCTGGGGCATGATTCAAAATCCTCAAAGAGACAGCCTCAGCCAAGTTCATTTTTATGATCTTGATTTGTAAAGCATACTAGCTTTCTGTGTTTTTTCATACACCACTAAATTTAAAAAATGATAAAGAGTTCTGCAAGCACCAACAATCCGTGGACTTGTACCTCTCTGTCAGCATGTTCAGAGGAAGCAATTGCATTCACAGAAAGAATGATAAAATTGACCGTATCATATAGACTATGAACAGCATTTTAATGGCATTTTGGCATTCACCAAAAGCTCTTAGCTCTGCAGTTGCTTTTGTTTTGCTCCCTGTTTGCTTTGATGATATAAATCACTGCTTTTCAAATGGATTTAGAAAGTGCTTTTCTAACAGTCAGCAATTAAACTGCAAAAGTTAATTCCTCAGGAATTAAGTTATATAAATGTCTGATTAATTAGTAAAACTAAGATTGGTACAAGTAAGATGAACTGTAGAATGATGGAAGTAAACATAGAAAACAAGCATATTCACAAGGCAAATGCAATAGATGGCATAATAAAACAGTTTATCTTCGTGTGTAGAATATGCCTGAATTTTCTTCATTTCTCTGAAGCACTGAGTATAAGTAACTGTTTATACAACCAGGCCATGTTTTTAGGGTAATTCTGGCTAATGCCATGTCTGTTGTGTCGTGGAGCGGGGGGGGGAAGTCAGAGGGAATAGTATGTTGCCGATGCTTATAGGTAGATGATCTTGTGCTGCCATATTGCCTGTAAATGATTAACTGTGTGTGTGGCAGTGTCCTTGGGATCCCAGGAATTATGAATCAAAATTCTAAGGCACATATGAGTTCAGAGAAGTTCCTTGTTTCTGTGGTGCACAGGAATTCTTAGGAGGGTTTATCATATGGATGAGACTGGTAGTTGGTTGGAAAGATTGATGCATGTTTGGGGATTCTCTGAAGTAGCTGGGGTCAGGATCTAGATTAATATGCTTTTGCTTTTAGGATGGCTGCATATTGCCCATGCAGGTACTTTAGGCTGAAACTTGCAGTAATTTTTTAGAAAACTGTACTTGTGTTAGCATGCTTACCTTGTGCTTAATTTAACCAGATGCCAGCTTTGCTCTGACTACACCTACCATAGGGAGATGTAGGGATGATACAAACATTTAAAAATATTATTTAGAAAACTAATCACCTTATTGAATGTTCTTGGAATTTGCCCATGCGTTTTTGACATCTATCATGTTCTACTGCATAGTGTATTACCCATGAGTCTTGGGTATTTATGATTTTTTTTTAAAGTCAGTAGAAAACTAAACTGTCAGACTGAAGGAGCTTTGAAGTTGCTGCAAGAAAACCATGATTCCAAAAGGAGAGCCTGTGTCTGATTCCTGGCTATCTGTTTATGAAAGACTGTTGAGGTGCTGTGCTGGATATTTGCTGTTGGACTTTAGACTTGTCAAGCTTGGTAAGATACCAGGATTTTTATTCTTTTTGCTATCTTGATAGACAGTGTTGCAGCTTCTGAGGCTACCAGGGCTGAGGTCTGTTAGACACATTTTAAGGATTTCCTATCAGATGGCATGCTCGAGCCTTTTACAGCTGTCAGTCACCTTGGTGATTCTGACTTCTATGACATGATTCTCTTGACACGAAAGCATCTAGAGGTGGTGAAATACTCTTGAGAAGAGTCTGTAGCTGAGCCTCACTTTGCGGGGGTGGGGGGGAGAAGAATACTACTATATATACAAGGCTGTGAGCCTGTAAGAGTGGAAGGAGTGAGGCTTAAATGGCAGAGTGAGACAGTCATAGATGAGGAGCTGTAAACATCTCCTTTTAGACATCTGGGTTGTGGCCAACAGTGAGTGGAAATAAATGTGAGTGCTGGAGGTGAGAGGAACATAATGTATGAGATGTTAGATTTGTTTCTTAAATGAGTTCCACTGTCAAATGCTTTCAAATATTTTTCTCTGTCAAAATGGAAATTACATCAGTTTCAAAATAGAAATATTACCGTACATTGATCTGTTTGAGAAGACATCATATACTCTGTTTTCAAACTTTTATTTATTTAGATGTTGCTGGAGTTTTTTAAAGGTTTTTTGAATTGTGTACTCAAAACATTGTTTCTACTAAACTTGCTCTGTAATCTAGCAGTATCATGTCAAGTGAAGTCTCTAATTTGGGTAAAAATACATCAAGATTTTGGACTTAGTTTTGTATGATAAGAAACTGAAAATTTTAATCCCTCCCAAATCCTACTTCTTGGTTTGATGGCTCTCTATTCCTTATTTAGTTTAATATTAAATGACTACAGATCTTGATATGTTTTAGGTTTGCTTGCTCTTAGTAGATAAATGAAAGGGAAAGATTTTGTCACATAATATTTCAGCATGATTGTACACATTTACAGATATGCTTGGATATCACTGAGACAACCTGAAAGCCTGACCAGTTCTCCTAATTATTCTTTGTCTCTAGCAGGACTGATGAGCATACCCTGTAATTCTGGGACTGCATATAAAGTAAATCTTACAGAAAGTAGCAGAAAGGCCTTGAAATCCATGGGGTGTTAAAGTCTATATGGGCTTAATGAGAGTTTAAAGCCTGAAACTGTGCTGTGGAGTGCTGGACAGTTCGGAGGGAAGCTGTCTAGCTGAGCATGCCTGCTTACTTAGCAAAAGCTATTGTATTGAAGCAGAAGTAGGAAAAGTCTTAACTTTACTGGCATATTCCTCAGATCCCCATGCATCTTTGGTTATTTCCCAATTTACAGAATACCTGGAAGAATGCAGTATTCCATAATAACCTGTTTTTAAAAAAACTTTTTGCATAACTGGTCACTTCAAAAGGTTTTCTTCAGCTTCAAAGGATACCTTATGAAGCTGTGGAAGGGCATAAGTCAACTGATAGGATTTCCACCCCTGCTCTAAGGAACTGATATGACTAGCCTTGGTGGAAGCAGTTCTTTTAGTGTTCCAATTGGCCTTCCTTAAGGGAATCCTCTTACAGTTTAAGGGAGAAGCTTCTTTCCCCAACCTGCAAATAACAGTTTCAAGGCAGAGAACATTATGGTGCTAAACATTCAGAGCACTGAGGTCTAATCTACCCATTTTCTCCCTGTAATTTGTATCCATAGTGTTTCATCCCACCAGAAGAAATTGCAGAAAATGCAAATTCAAGTCTCTTGACTATCTGTATTTTCCATATAAGTGCATAGATGGAAAAGGGTGCTGAGTTTTGCATTGGAAACTAAATTTCAAGTTAAAAATCAGTTGTCATTGGAAGAAGCTGCTTTGAAAATTTGATCTGATAACTCATGAAGATTTTTGGTTGCTAAGTAGTATGCATACAGACTGTGGGAATAATATATTTTTCTATGTTTGAGAATTGCTTGTGAACTGATGATGGATATGAAGGCACTTGCGTCAGGGTGAATGGATTTAGAAACTGACTGTATTTTAAGCAATTTAGACAAGACTTGCACAACAGTACAGAAAGTGATTTTCCACTATTGCTTTGTCAGTTGTTGGCTTTATTTCTCTATTTTTCAGTGTCCCTAAAAGATGGGCCAACTGTAATCTTATGTATTTTATAAGCCATGTTAGCCTCTCTGGCTTCCACAGAGAAATTCTTATTTGCCTGATTGCCAATTGGCTTTTCTCTATCCAGGTATAATCTTGGTTTTACAAGTTCCTGCAAAACTGGCAGTAAGCTTTCAATAAATAAAATTGTTAAAATTATGTCTTAATGCCTGGTGCTATGTGGAGAATTCAGTGTTTCTGAAAGATTTTGAGATTTGAGTGAAGTATGAATATTTTGTAAATTTCCAAAAGAAGAGAGGATAAACTCCCTCATCTTGATTGAAATATTGTTTATAACTCATTTGGCAAACTCTTCCCCATCTGCGCTGGAGATATTTCAGACCTTTCCCCTCAGAAATACCCCATTGACAAAAGCGATGTTTGTTTCGTGAAACTTTAACTTTGATATAACTGCCTCTCCTGACAAAGACCCTCTCAAAGTTTTCTCATTTTTCTCTATTGCATTTGTCTGCCTTATGGGCTGACTTTCCTAGCAATGTGTTGGTTTAGGAAAAGTCACCTAAGAAGCTCTTGTTCTGATGAGGTTTTGGAATTGTCTGAACAGTTTTCCCTCCTCCTTTTATGCTGATATTAACTTTACTGTATCTGGCAGTTTAAATTTAACATAGCTTGAGTAACATTTCTTTCAACCCTCTGGATTGGTTTACATTGCTTTTGTTCACTGGATAATTGTTGGCTGTGCTGTGGTCATAGACGTGATATTTGTCAAGTCCCAGACTAGACTGAACTGGCAGTGCTGAGTTTTCAGGTTTGAAGCTCTCTTGCTATTTTATAAATTGTCCTGTAGTCCACGCAAGAATAAATTTAAAACATCCTGTAAGCTTCTTCGTCTTCAGAACTTGTCAAAGGTCTGAAGCGATGGCCTTATGTCACTACTCTGCCTAGGAGAGAATGGTATCTGCAGTAGCTAGAACAACAGAGTACACAGAGTACAAAATACTAGTTGGAATGCATATGCTAACTTCTTGTTTTGCATTTGTTGTGGTATCTGAAGTATCAAGCATTGGTGACTATTGATGACAGCATGCCAGAGGCTGAATGTCAGTTCTTGTGTTCAAGATATGCTTTGTAATTCATTTTCTGTCTAAATTCTTGAGGCCTCCTCCTGTATTTGAGGTCTTTCATATAAGATATGAGTAATAATCCTACAAGAATAATTAGAATATGCCTAAGCTGCAAAAGCTGAATTTCATAGCTATTTGGACTTCAGTGTTTGCTTCCAGTTATAAAGCATATAATGAGAAGGCTCAGGTTTTAGACTCAAGAAATTGGAGTTATTTAACATTGAGATCTGTCATCCCTGACTTCAGTGAAGCAGTGTGTTCAGTGAACAGAAAACAAATAATTTTTTTAAGGTAATCTTTGAAACAGATTAACATACGCTTTAGATGCACATAAAAGCTTCCTCCCTACCACCTTATCTTCTTTTCTAGCTTTTTTTGTGAACAGTTAAAATTAAATTTCTGAGGTAGAACTTGCACAAAAATAGTAAATGGAGGATAAAACATTCTTTTATTATACTTTACATGCAGATCACACTTCTATTCATGTCATCTGAAGATGCAGCTGTTCTTTCACATAGTTGATTCATGTCATCCACAATTAAAATGTCCTTGCTATTTTAAAAAAATGCTTCTCAGCATGCCTAAAAAGGTTGTCGAAACAATGAGTTGTTCACAGTGAGAGAAAGGCTCTTAATGCTTTATAGAAGGCTGATGCAATGACTTGATTAGAAAAATCTGTTTTTATCTGATTTCAGATGAAGTCATATATCTTCTTGTATCTTGACTGTTAGTTTAAACCCAAATCTTCCTGATTTGGAGCCAGTGATGGTAAGTTATGCTGTATTTGTGATTCCTGGGTTATAAAACAGATTTACAAGTACATTCATACTGATCTTGTTCAACATTGCCATTTCTATCAAACATTGCACTTCTTGCACCGAATGCATTACTTCACTTCTTACAGGTACTCAGAGATATGCAGTCCAAACTTTCCAAACTGCAAACCTTTGATTATTGATAAAGTTGCATTCTTTCTGATATTACTGAGTCCTTTGAGGAAAGCAACATCATGAGGCTTGTTCTTGCTTACTTAGTAATGGTTGGGCATTTCTAAAATACTGACCCCCCCAAAAAAAAACCCAAACCCTTCTGTTCATTCAAGTTGATGAAAAGGTTGAGTTGTCACAACTCTTAACATCATAATAAAGTATTAGCAACATAGTTTTAAACTTCCTGCTGCCTTCTGGAATTCACTATCCCAAATTGGACATGTAGGTATCCTCTACAATGTGTGGGGAGGCTTCCCCTGCTTGGGAGTACGGGATCCTGGTGTACAAACTTCTGACTAAATGACTAATGGCTGTATTTCTGTCCTTGGTACTTGTTAGGATCCTTACCCTGTAGGGCTGCCGAACTCCAGATTGTGGCAGCATTTTTTGGCTGTAGTTCAAAACTCACACTTCTCTCCAGGAAGCTGCCTGGCAAGCAGTAGTTAGGCCACTTGCTGGACTATTGGAGAATAGAGTCCCATTCCCTTTCTCAGTGAAAGTTCCTGACTGCAAAGTTGCAGATGTTTTGTGACATGAGGTTTTTTCAGTTCGAAACTGTTCGTCTCTTGATAGTATACTTTGGTGTTCACAGATTGGATGTCTGTTACTATTTATGGATGGAGGGTTATATAGATCCTTGTTCAGTGAAACAAAAGCATGCACTGAAGCGGGAACTGGAAACCAGCTTGCTGCCCTAATCAGTAGGACTGTGGTGTGTACTTCTAGGTTTAGGCTCACAGAAGCTGTTATTCCCTTCTGAACTGCAGCAGCCTCAACTGAAGACTTTTGCATTTTGTAGCAATTGGTAGGTAAGAAAGATCGCTGCAAGTTGGACTGTTGTAGCAGTTGAGTAGCAAGAGCGTGTGCCAGCCATACTTCAAATTAAGACACTTGTGTGGTTTTTTGTTTGAACTGTTACAAAGCATAATTCACAATAAAAGTTGTGAATTTCAAGTGGGGGAGGCCACCTTTTTTTGCAATGCAAAAGCAAGACATCTGAATTGCACTGCTAGGTGGGTTTAGGGTAGAGGTGTCTGTTTTGCTTTTTCTATGGTGTGGTCAGTGTGAGGAGATTTGTTGATCCTTCCTATATATTTGTAATTACTACCTGTGTTATTAAGGAGAAACAGAAAAAGGCCTCAGGGCTTGTGTGATTTGTTGCAGTTTCAAGATGCTTAAAAATTGAGTACCACAGTTCTTGCATTGCTATGTCTAGGTCTGTTGAAAAGACCGAAGTACCTAAATTCAATTAACATTTGATCTGGTGCACCTGTGCCACTTAAGCCTGAAGATTTTTTCTACTTCAAAAGGGCTAAGCCATTCATCCCTTTCCCATTATCTGTTCTGTGCGCAGATGTGCTCAGTGTGATTGTCATTGTATTCCTTAGAGATGGCTGCAAGTCAGTGTGGCAAAGGGTTTATGACATTGATGTGAGTTTTACATGAGGACTTCTAACAGTTGAGTGCTTTTGCTACTCTTTGAATCCCAATGACTCTACCATTTTCACATTGCACATGGAAGGAAGTTTATTCCTACAAATACTACTAAATAGTCACTATTTACCTTTTCCCTTTCCTACTCAGTCTTCTGCTTGTTGATAAATACATGATGTGTGTGTAGCTTGACCATTTTTTGAGGCAGGCATCATGGTGATAAAATTCCCACCCCAATAAAACTGATAGGAATTGGCTTAGGATTTCACATTTAACCCAGCGTGTGTTTTTAATAATACCTGCTACCTTTGGAAGAATATGCATCTCACCTAGGAAGACATGTTTACCTGCCAATCTTTATGCACATTTTCCACAGCTATTTTTTCACCTCTTTCAAAACTGAGATGCTCATAGTCTCCTTATATTAAATTTCTAAATCAATCACTTACCTGTCTAACTTGTAATGTGCAGTAGCAACAAAAAATATCCCAGTTCATGCAAGCAATACTTTGAGGCATAATACAGGTTGCTGCAGGCAAAATGAATTTGCACTGTAGAGGAGTAAATGTGGTATGGTCATGAAAACAATGGAGATGTTTCTCCTCCTTCAGAGAGTGCCTTCTATAAAATAAACCAGCCTGAATTTACTCAGGCTTGTCTCACCATATCTTAGGGTGGCAGTTTCCCAGTCTCCTGTGCTTCATGTCTGTCACAAGACTAAGGAAGGAATGAAGAATCATAGGAGAAACATAAAATCAACATCTAGCAGGACAATTAGCAATCTATTCAGAGCTCATCACTGTACAAATTAAGTTCCATTACATTTTGCTACTATCTTTAATTTAATGAGGGTAGCAGCTGCTCTGCTACTTCTTATAGGAGTCACAATATTACCACACTATGCAGAGGGGCTTTGTTTATTTTTATCAGCACAGAAGAAGGCAGTATATTCAGCAAGTATTATTTCATGGGAAAAAAAAATGCCTGTATTAAGAGACTCTTCAATTATTCCCCTAGCTCCTTATGACTTCCTCCCGGATGTCTTCAGTAGTCTTCATTATTCAAAACCTCATTTTACCTTTAAATTGTAAGAAAATATTTTCCACAGATAATGGAATTAAAGAGAAGTCAGGGACAAGTCAATAAACCATTATGAGACTCACAAACATAAAGGTTTCACAAAAATGATCCATGGCCTGCTCAGACCTACAGTTGTGTTGCTGTGGTTTATGAGGAGATTAATGATTTAGCAGTTATCTTATTTTTGGTTGTAGAGGACAGTAACTTAACGTTTCCAGTTCATTTTTAAGCCCTCCAGAAGAGAGGTTCAGGCTGGTCAGATTGGGTCTAAGGTGACTAGACTTGGTTAATTCTCAATTGCTAGCAAAGAGACAAGTTCCATCTGGTAATGGTTTAAAGTGCTTAAACACAAGTTTTGTTCTGAATTGACTCCTAGGGAAGGACACTCTGTCTTTCCATAAACAGCCATGTGAGCATTTGTAAATGCTCCACAAGTGAGTTTTGAAACCTTAAGTTTCAGAGGCTTATGTAGCTTAATGCTGAGAATCCTAACTTGGACATCAAGAGTATCAGTGTTATCAGGGGAATAACACTAATACAGTGTAACTGGGGGAATAATTGGGTTTTAGGGTTCTGATAATGTTGGAATTTGACTGGGGATTTTTGAATCAAAAGGAAACTTTCCTCCAAAGCTTGAGAAAGTCAGAATGAAAAAGAAATTACTATGTGAAGTTGACTTCAGTGTTTAATTAACATGAAGTTTAAGGATTTTGTTTTGATGCCAGATGTTTCTCAATGTGTATTTTATCTATATTAAAATATTATACATATATATGTATAATAAAAACCAAAGGTTAGGGAATTATGGCACTTCCAAATGCTGGAATGAATGTTCTTATAAAGGTTGTTATAGTATGAAAAATTCAATGTAACTGACAAATTTGCAAAGCATTTTATATTCCAGTGCATGTTTTGCTACAAGTTTGGGTAATTTATTTTTCCTTTACTTTGTCTAATGTTTTATTAGATCTGTGTGTCTCAATCTTAGTCTTTAGAGTATATGTATGGTGCCAAGATAGTGTAGATATATTTCTATACTGTGAAAGAAAGGCATATTTATCAGATATCAGCTTATTTAATATACATGATTGGTTATAAAATGTATCAAGTGAGCCATTTTCATCTAACATGAAGCTTGTATGAGATATGGCTGAGGAGTGACTACTTCAAGAAGAGTTGGATCCACAAGCTGAGAATAACAGAATAACGAAATGAGAAAGCCCGTTTGGCTGGCTGCTGTCTCAAAGATGAATGGTGAAATGGGCAGAAAGTGTAAAGATAGGAGTTATAATACTGCATTTGTGTGCCTTAAGACTTTCAGCCTGACCCCCCTGCCTGCCCTGCCCGCCCTGTTGCAGGTATTGTTTCTGCTTGGAAAGGTTATAATGAATTATTTGAATTCACTCGTACGAGTAGTTTCTTACCTCAAGCCTGCTGTGGGAACTGGCTGAAGCGGAGGGCCTGGGGTCTAGGCCATGGTTTGCATGGTCCAGAGAAGCCCAGATTCAGGCTGTCTTGGGCAGATGGTTTGAGGCTGAGAGTTTTGTTGTTTTCCCCTGTTTTGTGTACTTCTGTTGAAGTAAAAACCCACAAAAGGAGATGAATTACCAATTCAACATGGGGTTGTTAAAGATGCAGCCTCCTCTGAGGCCTAAAATCTATTTCTTTACTTTACAGACCATATGCCAAGTCCAGCCTGGAGGGGCAGGTTTGTTGGCTAACATGCTTTTCACTCCCCATTCCCCCAGCCTCTCACTTGGGGGATGTGGCTGGTTAATACTGTTTCTTCTCATCTGCATGCTTGGGCTTCTTTCCTGTGAAAGGGTGAGGGCAGGAGCAGTGTGTGAAGTAGGGTCTGAGAGCAGAGAAACACTCCAAGGTCCTACCCTAGGATTGTAGTCAGAAGGAAATGAATGGTGGGTCTGAAGATCCCAGTATGTGTGAAAATTTGTAATTCAATATGTAGGAACTCTTATCATTGCACATGGGACTTTTTTGGATAAAACTAATATAGCTAATTGAATATAGACAGAGGTAAAATACTCTGTCTATCATTGAGGAAAGAAATTGCTTCAATATTAAATGACAAATTGCATACCTAACTAGAACATAAGAGGAATTAAATGTTTTTAACTTGATCAATACTCAAGTGTTGGAATCGTTTCTACTTGCTTCTCTTCTGTTAAGCAAGTAGCTGTTTTGATCATTTGTTTAACTGTAGCTTTTTAAGTCTAAGATGGACAATAACACAGATCGTCTGACCCCTGGAGCAGCTTCAATCTCCTCTTGAAAATAAGTCTCTTCTGTTCTATACTGTTGTCTTGACCATAATAGCACTCGTATTCGGATCAGTCCTTGTAGCTAATCACACTATCAAATGAGTCTCTTCTGTCCATGAAATTAAAATGTCAGCATACTCCAAGCTCTCTTCTCCTACTTGAATTACAAATGGTAGTTTGATTCTGGAATCTGTCTCTTCTCTTTGGAAGTCTTTGGGTTTTTAAATGTGGCTTTATGTAGTGGGACTGCACCTCCTGAAAGTTGTCATCAGATTTGAGGCATATCCTGAAACTTCTCAAGGCAAGTAGTTTACAAAATGTAGGACAGAGCAACCTTGCCTTTGTAACAGCAAAAAAAGTATATAGTAAGTTTTGAATTAGTATAATGCTGTTTGCCTGTATAATACATACAGTTCTGTTTACATACTTCATATTATGATAATGCTTAACTTGCTTGACCAGGAAATGACTTCATGCATGGATTTCACAAGTCCTGTGGGTGCCTTCTGATTTTTTTGAACTCTCCAAAAGTAAGAATGTTATGCATAAAATTCATTTCATGTGTCTTAAATATTTACCTTAAACATGGTTTTCCCTTAAATATTTTTGAAATCGTGCAGGGATCTGTGTGTTATCCCTTGTTAATTTTGGTTGTAAGAGAATGAAATCATTAAAAGCAGTGAGCTTTGCACTGCACTGTTGAAGTTAACGGGAGGTTTGTAGTTTATAGTAATGGGCTTGCAGGATCAGTAGTCACCCAAGTACTTTTAAATAAGGTCCTAATTACAAATAGAAACATGTTGTAGAAACCTTCATCTCTGCTGGAGTAGAACATTGGTGCCTATTCATTTTGCTAGATAACCATCTCCCGCCCTGTCTTATATCAGTGCAATATTAGCATTGCAGAGAAGGCTTGCATTTCTGGCCAGTGAAGTTTGCCAGGGAGTTCCTATCTTTTTAAAATAATGAAATTAAAGACAAATTTTACCAAAGCAGCAGCTGTTAAAACACTTTTTCTTGAGCAGTAAGAGAGAGGGGGGACTAGCTTCAGGCATTCTTTGTGCCAGTCTCTGAAGGCTGTTTATCTATACAATGCTGTGTCTACTTTCCAGGAGCTGTGAAGAAAATATATCTTTCAAAGAGTTTGCAATCTAATGCCCTAATCCTGCATTGGAATTCAAGGAGCAGAAGGCTGCAGACTTGTTTCTTATTACTTTGGCATGTGTCTGTATAGATGCCTGTATAGGTCAGGCTTTCCACACTGATCACAGTGTAAGGTGGGGAGGTGGGAAACAGAAGAAATTTTACTGCTTCTAAATGTGATGCTTTTTCTTAACAGCACAAGTAGCATTGTGACTTTTTCCTTCACAGTTCCTTCCAGTAGACAAAGGGTTGATGATTTGGCTTTGCAGTTCCTCCTGAAGGTGGGATGGTTCAAAATTAGGTGGATGAATACAAAATTTGTGACAAATTTCACATCATTGTGTGAAGACATGGGACCTGAGCCTATACTTAATGGTATATAGTTAAACAGTGACTATGTTCTTTGAAATATTGATGCTCCAAGAAGGACCTACCTGTGTTAGGTGACCACATGAAGGTTTCATGGTTTTGATCAGCTTTACCAAGTAGCTGACATTTGTTAGTACTCAGAGTGACTACTTAGGAAAGGCTGCATTGTGTGCTTTAGACCAGAAATCTGTTATGTGACTTCTTGTCAAAGACTTGCAGCAAAAATGGCTAGTAATTTCATTTTATTTCTTGGCATTAAGTAGTTCCAGAAGTTAAATCTGCAGTTTATTTCCAATTACAACAAATAAGAGCTGTGGTCACAGTGGAAAGAAATAGTTAAACAGGCTAAGCAAAGTTCTTAAAACAAGAATTGAAATTGCCTGACATACCAGTGGGAGAGGTATTTGGTTCTTCACCTTGGACTTACTAGTATTTTCCTGACTTGCAGGTAAATGAGAATAACAGATATTTAAAAATAAAAATAAATTACATTATGTGCCACTGGTATTTTTGACTCGGCTGGTTGGGAAGAAATTTTAACCAAAAAAGCAGAAGTCAGTGAAAGATCTTTCTGACATAACATGATTCTGTTACTGTTCAATAACATTACTTATTCACGCAAGTAAGTCCGACTCAGCTGAAGCATCTTACTTGCAGTGAATTTGGGTAACAGAGCTGTGCTTTTCAAAAAAATGAGTTAAATTTGGTGACATTTAAGGTGCTATTCCTGTTATGACTAAGGATTTCAGTGATGACACTGTGACACTAGTGATCCCCTGGGTATTTTTGAGTAATGCTGTTAACACAAATGTTGACTGAATCTCTGAATATGATGTGAAAGGTACTGTAACATACATGGTGAGACTGTGTATACCCGTTATTTGATTTATAGCTTATATCCCACATATTGGTAACTTTGGCCCTGGAAGGAAAAGTCTGGCAAGCAGTGGGAAAGATGCTCAGTTTCCCCATATAACCTTTGAAAACTGCATTTAGGCTGTTGTGACACAGCGTAACTATTTATGCTTAATGTAAAATTATATGTGAATGTTACTTAGTTTTCAGATACTTGACATTCAGGGTAGATTTTAAAGCTCATCTGTTATGTTTCAATAAACCTTCTGACCTGCTGCTCTCTAACCGTTAGATTTACCCAAGGGCATACTTGCTACTGCTTTTCTTCTGTTTCTTCTACGTGAACAAATTGGCACAATGTATGAATAACCCCAGCCATGCAGAAATAGAGACGTGCTTTTCTCTTCACTCTCTCTCCCCCTGGGCAAATCAGATACTGAGATGCTCACCATAATTTTTATATACCTGTAGGGAAAATGCATGAAGAAATCCTGCTAGAAGCATAACAATTGAAGCATGATAAACCATTGAAAACCAAACAATTATCTGCCAGTGACACCTGCTTTCCCCTCCCCATTTTCACCATTTAACTTCTTCAAAATGAAAGGACTATGTTTTCCCCCTTCCCATATCACATTAACATTGGGGAAGATGGTCTCTGTGTTGTTTTGCCTTTCAATGTTCTTTGTAAAACAGCTATAAAGAGTAAGCCCATCAGAAAAGAAACTAACACTCCTTCTCTGGACTGTGCTTAACAATTGCTTATTACAGGAACTTTTGAGGAAGGTTTCTTTACCTGTAATAATTCATGTAGTTGTGTGGTACTTATAATGCAGCTCATAAGGAAAAAGGCATGGATTTCACAAGAAGCTTTTGATCTGAGACTTAAAGCATCTGACTTAATAATTCTCATAACTTATATCAACTATGAGTAGAGACAGTGTTATTTTTGGGCCAAATATGTTATCCTTGCACAAGAGGGTCTCTGTAGACATTTAATCATATTCATATCCATTTTTCTTGAATTTTACTAAATTATTTACTTCACTGAACTGTTGCAGCAGTAAGTCTCATGAATTTATTTCACAGGACATAAAAATACAACCCTTTTTCTATCCTAATATTATTGTAATTTTGTTTCACTAATTGAGTTTGTACAATACACTAGCTGATCACCATTTACACAGTGAGGGTCAATAGGTTTTCCAGTATTTTCTATCTGTATGTTGTGGGAGTAGAGTCGTTGTTTGGCATCACTATGGAGCTTAATGAGTTTGAAGTAGACACATCTTTTCAGAACAAAGTTTTGGGTTTTTTCCCTTTGGTAAGCTGAAATTTTACATTGTTATGCTTTGATTTTTTTTTTCTTTTTTTTGGTTACAGTTAGTTTCTAAAATACCTGTATTCCATATATCTTCATAGGTAATCTATGCAGTAAACTTTTATCTTTGTCAAGAACTCCCCTTCCCAACAAAGCTTTCAGTGTTTACTTGCCTAAGAATTTTGAGGGTTCCTATGGTTACAGTTGGCATAAAAAGCCCATGATATTAGAAGGTTATATCTATAAACACCAAGCATAATAACTGCTACTTACCTATATGTGGCTTGTGACATACCCAGTAGTACCAATGATGTCTATCATTAGCGATACAAAGCTCAAGAGTGATGCATGTTCTGCTCTACATTTAGAGTCCAAGTCAGGTGGAAATGCACATGGAAGCATCAAAAGCATGGCAGAGTTGGCACCACTTGTCAGTCTGTTCTGTTGGTGGGCCCCTTTTAGTCAGTGCTTATGTCTCACAGTGTGTGTAGATTTTTTTTTTTTTCCCTGCTCATTCCCTCTTTACAAACCTCTGTCACTGCTACTAAGTGATTCTATACATGTGCATCAATTTGTTCTGCAGGTGGACACATAGATGTGCTGCGGTTCCATATACATGTACCAATTCATGTCTGTGTCCATTGTTTATAGATCTATGTACAAGGGTAGAAGCAGCAGCTGTGTATGTATGTGCTTGTAAAGGGAGTAGGCAAGAAAAGCAACTGAGGTAGTTGGATACATACATGGGGAGTGGGTGGTTAGGAAAGGTAAGAAGACAGCAGAATAGGTCACGGCACACTCACCCTTGACCCATCAGCTGTTGCTTGTCCCTTTACACTTAAGCAGAGTTATCCAGGGGCCTAGAAGAAATGGCTATATTAGCCAGTCTGTATCCCTGCCAAAGTGAAAATTCTCGCTGCAGCACACAAAACTTTTATCTGTGATAGCCTGAAACATGAAGAGGTTTCACGGTATAATTATTTCACTGATGGAACATCTCAATAAGGAAGTTCTTATCAAAATTTCTCTTTTCTGGTCTTCGTCATTTTACTTTTAATCCTTGTGTGTCACACTAGATAGATCTCCTCCTTCTTAGAAGTTACATCTATCAAATATTCATGGATACTCATGCTCACTCTTCACTGTAGGTTAGCAAAGATCCACATGTTTAACTCTTAATCTTTCCCCATAAATCAGTTTCTCAGTCTTATCATTCGTGTTACTCTTCACAGCCTGGTGGTGAATGTTAACAGAGCTGCACACAGCGTTTCAAGTGGGATCACAGCTAATAGGAGTAATAATTATTGCTTTTCTGCAGTGTGCTTTCATCTCCTGTGATCACCAGGAAGGTTTTATAAGCCACAGTGCACTGCACATGTGCTACTGCACATCCTTTATCTCAGGTGTTTCTTCCTTCTTTGTCTAGTTGGATACTTTGGTTTTGTTTCTATTTAGCTTAAATTTAATCACTTACATCTTAGCAGGAAACAAAATTTTTGTCTTTGAGCTGCATCTGTGCATAAGTGATTTCACTAATAGTGATCCCCAGCCTACGGCTCTGAGGTGACACGTTGAGTACATGATCATAAGGTGTTCCTCACAGCAGGAAAGAACTAGCAGTTGTATTTTTCAAAATGGTATTAAATACCCCCAAATCAAAGTATTCCATATCTAGTTTCAAGAGAGAATGCTATTGTTATCAGCTGGGAAAGTTTTCCTGTAGATTTTGCAGCTTATGAATGAAAAATACTATATTGCTGTTTGTTGGTTTTATTATAGTAGTGAATTGGTGTGATTTATAGTTAGAAGAAACTCAGGCTTTCAGTGCACTACCTTTAACTCTGTGTTTCTTCTCTTTGTTTTAAATGGGTCATTTTCCTCCTTACAAGTATTTTAATAGTAAGCTTTTAAACTTGGATTCCATAAAGGCCCTATTTTTATCAATACATATCTGAAAATGTGAGGAAATAAGCAATCTGTTTTTTTGCTATTTCTCAGTTAGTTGTATGCCAAAGATGACAGCCACTTCACTAGTAATTTTAATGTGCTCTGGGTGTTCAGAACTGTTGTGGCTGTGATTAATTTTACGTGGCATTATACTGATACAACTGTCCTTGTATCGTTCCCACTTTTGGATTGGTACAAATACTGGTATTTGCAGATACAAGTCTTAGAAGCAGTCATTCCTGCCTGAGTACCGTTCCAGGGCAAGTAAAGAATGACTCCATTTGAAATGCATTGTCAATTTGCATAGTATGTATTTTGCAGCTGATGGTTTGTGCTTTTGACCTTTGCATTGCAATGGATAGAAGAACTCCAGGCCATATTCACAGCACCTCCGTCAGTCATGAAATAAGTTGCTTAAGATACATCCTCCTCTTTGCACACCGCTTTTCACTTTTAATGCTCAACAAATATCCTATCATTTTAAATATTTAACCGTTTTCTTTGATAACACTTTGCAGTGCACAAAAACTTGTGTTGGTAGTAATTTTTACCTTTCTTTAGGTGTTTTGGTATGTTTGTCACTAATCCCCAGTTTTTAACAAGGGGTAAAATTGTAAAACATTAGGGGCAAAGAGTGAATCCTTAAGGTAACTTGTTTCCGGCTTGAACATGTCAAAATCTTTACTGAAAAGTAGGGAGCAAAGAATGCTTACTTGGTCAAGTAAGATGTGTACAATCTGAATTACTGTTGGAATAAAATGCATGTCTTTCTGCAGACCTTGCTTTCAGGAAGGAAAGCTATTTCTTTTCAGAAATCTCATAAATCATGTGCGTATTAGCAAAGCTACCATACCACAAAGAAAAGATAAAATGCTCAAAGAAAAGCTGTAGTGCTGTAGAATGCAGAGTGCTGCTACATTATTAATAGTGCTCTAGAAATTGTTGAAGTGTCACAGTATGATTGTTTAGTGTTGGGAAGAACTCTGTAGCATGTGTTGAGAGAATTATTTAATGGAACAAGGAGGCTGTGTTTTTGCTTGCTACTCAAGCCTTACATGTACCATATAGTGAGAAATTTAATGGGAAAGTACTTTCTAGAGTAAACTACTTCATAACTACAAGAATGGTGTATAGAAATATGCCAGTTTTGGTATCTAGACCATATCAAATAGTCACGGTGCCTTTGGGAACTTTTTTTCCTCATACACTATGCAGTCTTTCTCCGAGTTCCACACTGCCGACTCTGAAAGATGCAGTTTGCAGCCCTGTCTTCCGTAGTTTAAACAGAAGGGCTTGGGCCTGACCTTTGAAAGTGATTGCCTCTCTCTTGTCATCTTATGAGTGGGATTGTTAAAGATGGGTTCCTTTCAATTAAAAAAAAGGGCAGAGATGACAGGCAGGGGATTCTCAGTGTTCCAGGATTCCGCGCCTCCCTCCCTCGGTGTAAAACGTTGACCTTTCAGACATGCTGCTAAAGCATGGGGGGTGTTTTGTTATTGTTTTTCAGATAGCCAACCCTCAGCTCACAAGTTTATTCCACAGCAGGAGTATGCACAAAGGTGTTTCTGTAAGTGCTAGTTCAGTCAGTTTCTTTGAATGTGATGTTAAAGTTCTCAAGTCTGGTTCTTGGCTTCACTGCAGTTCAGCTACAATTGTAGAGAAATTCCCGATCAGCTGTATGCCAAACTAGATCCGTGCAAGCGGCATCTATCAAGGTTTTGGCACTGAATCTCTGGCAAATCTTTATCTTCAAAGTGCACAAACGGTGGAGACAAAAGCTGTATATTTGTCTTAGTGGCTTGTTGCTGTGTTAGTCTTGACTGCAGATCATGTGCATGCTTGAGATTTTGAGTATTGATGTGTCAATTTTTTGACATGGGGAAGGCATCTTAGCTTCAGAAGTGATTGCATTGTTTTGGTTGGAGAAAAAAAAAAAACCCACCAAAAAACCAAAACCCAAGCAACTTTTACCCCTTTGGACAAGATTGCAGACTTTGACCTGAACAGTCAAACTATGTGCAGAGTTATAAGCAACTGAAAAAAATCTTCCGATGAAGGGAAAGGAAGATCTTTATTGTCTTTGTAAGTCTGTTCTGTATGTGAAAACAAATTTCAAGCAATAATCAAGGACACTGTTACCTTGGAAGCTGGCAGAGCTTTACCAGAAGCTCATGGCTTGGCAACATGAATGTGTATTGCTGGCACCTTTTTCTTATGAGATGCTCACACAAATGCTGATAAGCAGTGCTGATTAGGAGACGGGATGGAAGAAGTCTTGTGGAGTGGTGTATAGGTGTAGCTGGGATCTAAACTTTGTCTCTGTTTATTTAAAAACAAACAAAAAAAATCTGTGAAGGGAATAGCTTACTCTGTGTAAATATCCAAGGAGCTGGGACAATCCACTTGCTGACAGTTGCTGAATTTGAAAGTTACCACCTGTTAACAGTACAACAATGCCTAAATATTGCATCCCTTTTTTCTTGTAAGACAATGAGCCTCATGTAGCAAAATCTTGACTTTTCAGTAGCATGTGGTAAAGATGAGTAGGAGTTCATCTGGCTGTCTAAATGTGGAAAAACATGCTGGCCTGCTCATTCTTCTTGATCTAGCCTTAGCATTAAAAGAAATTTGTTTTGCATTATGAAGCTTGCTGATGTCAGAAAGAAAAAAAAAAAAAAATTAGGCCCAGATGGCATGATGCTAAATAGAGCTGAGTACAAAGTGTGCATGAAAAAAGACGCCAATCAGTTTTTGCTGATCCTTTATAAGTGTGAGGAGGAAGAAAAATATTTGCTTTTCAATTCGTCTTCCTTAAAGAGACCCAAACTGTGTATATGTTATAGCTGAGCAGAAAACTGCATGACAAAAGCTGCCTACTGCTTTTAGCAGGATAGTTCTGGTGTTAGTTCTCAGATTTCCCATCCTCATCATGTTTTAAAACTGGCTGTTATCTGGAAACTTACTTCCATAGGTAAACAAAGATCAGCCCTCTAAAGATGGGGGAAAAAAAAGATTAGTTGATCGCAAGTGTAGTAATTGCTCTTGATTTGTTAAAATCTTCAAGTGAAATTTTTTTAATGTACATCTAAGTAGGTTGACTACTGATTCAGCTAGAAAGGGACAAAAATGTCCAAATTTGTAGTCACACATTTCTAGTTAGGCTACTACTAGAAGATTTGTTTTTGAATACAAACTGTTGATGCCCATAAAATGAAACTTGTGAAAGATTCAAGGAGGAAAAGCTTTAATGTTATTTATTTCTCACCTTTAAAGCAGGAATACCAGGTGCTTTTTCTGTTTTCATCGGTAATATTTTCCTTCAAACAAATTGGAAACAAAAACCCAGGCAAGCTAAAATGTCTTATATGGAGCTAAGTTTGATTTCTTTTATACCATTTACACTTATTCCAAGATAACTTTAGGTTAGATTCTGGCTTCTATACATATTAAGGATGTAAAATAAAAATCAAGCCTACATTTCTTGTTCAGTTACAGGCTGGTCATGTAGCTCTTATTTTGCAGACTTCTACATGCAGTAGTGCTACGCATCAGTGCTCTTACTCTTTGCCATGAGTCTATAATGTTACATGTCCATAGCAAGAGCTACAGTTGTTTTTTTAATTTGGATAAGAAAGGTGAAATTCAGACAAACTTTGTTTCTTCTGCAGCAAAATTACATCTTTGACTAACAGGCTTTTTGCTGTATAAACTTTCAGTTATCCTGCTGATTAAATTTCCCTGAAATATTTTGTATATAAAGTCATTGCTTGTAAAGGTCATTGCTTCTTAATAAGAGGTGTTTTATCTTTGCCAGACATTAAAACCCCCTACCTTTGCACTGCTTTATCAGTATCTTCTTAGTATACCTCTTTTTTGCCCCTTTTATCACTCTGGTGTGACATGGATCTTTCTGATGATACATATGTGCATATACTTGTGTTATATATGTGTTGTTTTTTCATAGGGTACCTGGCATCAAGGTGGTTGTGGTCTGAGACTTCCCCTGCCCCCACCCCAAGAAAGGTACAGAATCACAATTCATGTCAAACAGATTTATTTTAAAGGATGAGAGGAGGAAGAAGACTCTACACAAATGAAGATGACAAAAGATCTTTCATACATCTTGTATATCAGCTTCTTGGCTTTATTTAGTGTTTTTTAATATATTTGAAACTTGGGGAACTAAACAGAGGCAAAAGGTGAACTTCACAGGATGTCTGTAAACTGGAAGGATTCAAAGAAGTTCTCCGTCCATTTCCTTGTCTAAAAATCTAGCTTCACCCCTTATGTTCAGAGTTGTGTTGTTACAGCATTCTGCAGGTGCCAACCTTTTCAAAAGCTCTAGGAATAAAATGTGGGAATAAGATTTATCTCATGTCTCCCTCTGCAGTAGCCACGGATAGTATCATTGCTCTCTAAGCTTCCTCCAGGCCATAAAGGTCCATGCTAATTCTCACTCAGTAGAAAACCTTTGAAATACCACTGTTCTAGTAATTATTCACTTGACTTTGTTACTCAGAATTGATCCCAAAGAAACAAAAACAGAACAAAAGGAGTAGGCTGAACTTCACACTCCAGTGCTCTTCTAAATGAGAAGATAAGCAAAAAGCCAAAAAAGTTGGGTTTTGTCTGGTATAACATTTGCATCTGGAAAATTCATTTAGGCCTGGAAACAGATGATGCAATAACCCCTTTTATCACCATTGATTGCTTTTTATTAAGAATAGTCCAAGCAGGGGTATAAGAATTGCTTCCTAAAGCTTTTAAAGTCATGACAGCTGACTTTCACAGGAGTTAATTCAGTTTGCTGTAGCATTTAGCATCCTTAAGTGTTCTGGTACTTTCCCATCAATTTTTTTTTTTTTTTTTTGAGTTATTAAGCTTTGACTTCCCCCCCCCCCAAAAAAAAAAAAAAGAAAAAAGTGATTAGTGTTTAGAAAATGGCATGTACAATGTGTTACCGAGGTTTATTTTGAAACCCTCTCACTCTGCTGTAGGATGGAATATGACTCTAAGGAAATATTCTGTATAATGCAGTGGAGAAAAATAGATTTTGTTGTGACCTTTAAGTTGAGCTTTTCTGTTCTGAACCACATTATTTTGCTAAATACAAGGGAACTGGAGCCAGCCTGTGACCTTTTGTTATCATGCAGCTTTGAGAAATGGCAAAAGTCATTCTGATGCTCAGAAGTTCCATTACAGAGATACTGTTTGGTTTTTTTTTTTTTAAAGAAAAAAACTACAACACCAAACCAAAAAAACCCAACCAACCTTGAAAAGATTCAGAATTGTGGTCCTATACCAGAACAATGTAACCATTTTTTATATTGGCATACATTAAAGCTTCTTCTACAGAGATGGTAATGTCTCAAATTAATTGCAATCCATGTTGTCCTCAGTCCTTTTTGATCCCGGAGGTGCTCGATACCTACCTAGATGGAAGCTGTAGCAGAGAACTGATGAAATGATTTATCCTTAATTTTCTATGACTTCTGTGAATTTGCATTTGTGGCCCTGTATCTTTGCTGTCATAGGATAGTTCACTTTCAACTGGCGTCTCATTCATAGCTTGCTGATTGAGAGATACAATGTCCAGAGGAAGCAGAGATGTGCTTTATTTTAAATATTGATGTTGCAATTTAATCTTCTTCCTTAATCCCTTTTCCCACTTTGCTGCTCAGTGCTAAAGGAGACTGATTTGTTCCTGTCACTGAAAGATGTCTTCCTCTGATTTTTACAGTGCAGGATTACCACTGAATGGTGATGAGCTTCCTTGGGGTTCCAGATCCTGCACCTGTTCAAGATCTCGCCTTCCTCAGAACTGAAGTGTTGGGGGCTTGCATGCCACTCTACAATGCTTTGCAGAGCTCTTCTCTCTCATTATGTGTTGGAATAGATTCAGACCACTAAAAAATATTTTGTCTGGAAGCTACCAGTGACTCATGATTAACTCTGAAAAGTTCCTTTTATTTGTTTCAGCTAGCATGCTGCCAAATCAAGCTGCTCCCAGGCTGTCTCCTGTGGTTCTCCAGAGCTGTGATACAATCTCCTGGACAATCTTGGTCCTTAGGTGTGTCTTTCTAAAAATAATATTGAAGATTCTTCATGTAGATATTCCCCTTGCCTCGTTTACCAGAGAGGATTTTGCCCTTCATGCTTCTGCCACTTTTCAGTTCTGATCATTGACCTGGTTATGAGCATCTCTCTTCTGGCCTGTTTCTTTGGCAGGTGAAGTTGCATTGTAATAAATAGATAAAAGTGACACTTTGGGAATGTGCTTCCCAACACAGTGGATCTCAGCTAGCCTGTAGATATTACACCAATATCTTATTGGTGTAAAACCACAATGTATTCACCCTATGTCAGGGCCTCCTTTTCTGGCAAGAAAGGCTTTCTGGATATCATTGAGTTTAAATATATTCTTCCAGGTCATGTACAGATTTAGAATTAGTTGTACAAACCTGTTGATGACAACAGGGAATCCAGTCATTACTAGCTCTTTAAAAACTACACCCAATGAAAAACAAATGTTTTTGACTGTGTTAGAAGTGGAGCTGTAGAGCTATATTAGTGATTGATGTTCTGAGCGGTATGTTTCAAGCTGCATTCAGACCATGAGAGATGGATTGCTTTACTTAGATTGATGTGGGTGTGCTTTGTAGAAGGAAAGGACGTAAGAAACACTCCTTATCTTTTTAAAGCAGGGTCTAAAGACTGAAGTGTTCTGGATAGACAAAAGGTACTGGGAAGTTCAGATCTGGATCAGCTTTGCTACTTGGGCCCACTGGCTATGCTGCCAGCAGGTGGGCTCTGAGAGTTTGCAGATGATGAAGATAAATAATGTGCATCCACTGTGTCACTGATAACCAATGCTGTTCTGTTTTTAAGCCTCAGTTCCCTTCATTTACCATGGCAGTTCTCTCATCTCTGCCTTCCTCTTCCGCCCTGGGCTCTCAGGAAGAGTGAAGAACTGCAAATCATTAGCCAGATACCAGAGGCCCAGCTGAGTTGTTAACCTAGGACTGCATAGATTGAGGGATTGAAAAAAAAAAAAAAAACCAAAAACCCACAAAACAGTCCTAGGCTGTTGAGTCTCCTGATACAGTACTGACTGGGTAGAATCTGAAACAGCTTGACCAGCCAGACAGTTCTCCCAGCTAGGTACACATAACACTCAAGTGATGCTTGCTTTTTGTAAAGCTGTATCCTGAAAATGCCTGAGAGATGATGGGGCAAGGCAGCCTTGTAGCAATTGTAAAAGGATTGTGTTTTCAGTTAAAGTGGCTTTCCAGTGCTGCTATTCACTTTTAGGGAAGTGGAGTAGACAGGAGAGGAGCAGCACTAGGAAAGTTGGGAGACCCTTGACTGTATGGGACAGTGTAGTATTAAGAGGCAGGGGGAGGAGTAATCTCTAATGATTAACGCTTAATACAGGTGCATTAAGGCAATGGAAGTAAGGATAATTTAAGGGAGAGTAGTAGTGAAGTGGCAATGGTGCATGGTGGCTAGGCAATAAAGGAAAATATAAGGGGGTATGGCAGGGATGCAAACATAGGTCTGTTAAAGCTTTTTAGTTTGCTGGGTTAAGGGAACAATACCTTATTAGAGAATGCATCTGAGACTTGTGGATGTGGGAATGCTTTCTGGGCAAGGAAACTGAGAAGCCTTTCTGGCAAGATCCACCATCTGAATGATGGAGGAAGTAGGGTATTTGGTGTGCCGTGGAGCACAGCTCCCTATTTGTATTGATTTAGAGTTGGCTGGTAGCAAAAGTGATGTGTTGCACTCATCCTGATACAAAACCTACCAGGCCTCAAAATGTCTGAGCTTTTAGTTCATCAGTTAGTGGAGCTGCTTCAGTCTGTACTCATTTACCAGTTCATTCAACTGAAACGTTTTATGAGGACATGAGGTACCTGTCTACTGATCTGCTTGAATACAGCTGATGTCTGATGTGGAGAGGAGGCCTAATTTCTTTTACTTGCCATTGCCAGCTCTAAATGTGACATTAAAAAATTGCATGTAATGTCTGCAGTCCTGAAACACATGTGAAAGGCCAGAAAGCTATTTTCCACTCATCCCTTTTTGTCTGTCTGCTTGCTTGCTTGCTTTCTTGATTACTTTCTTTTCTGTGATGACACAAAAACCCTGTTTACTTTGTCACAGTGTTTTGCTTTGGGATTGTGTAAGATGTATTATAGGAAGGGTTAAGTGAGACGCTGAATAATGAAGGTCTCTTTGCCTAACTGGATTCTTGTCCCTCATGTGGCATTTTTGTGCTTTTTTGTGAGACCACTGGAGGAACAATGCAGTCCTATTTCAACACATGCAGAGATACATAAATCCATATCTGGTGACAGAAGAATACTTACTATAATAATACTACAGCAATTTGGTTTTGTAGTTGAAGTATAAGTCCAAGAGCTGCAGCTCATATTTCACACAATTAATAATGCCTCCCTTTGTTTTCATTTTGTTTGTTTTAATTTTGTTTAACACCCAATAGCAAATTGAACTCTGAATTGTTTGGTTAATTTGTGTGAAACAAGTGAGGCAAGAATAAGTCTTGGATTCACTGAAGGTTAGTTAAAGTGCTGGGAAAACACAGACAATACAGGTTCCACTGCACGTAAGAAGAAAACTTAATCTTTGGAACCTTTTTAGGAAGGGGTATATTGTGGCTTATTTCTAAGATTTCCCAGTCCTGTTTAAAAAAACTTGGAGAAAATTTTTTCACTTACCATTATTAGGGGAAGTGCACCTCATCTGATCACTAGAAGTAGATATTGGATAAACAATGACATAGCTTTTTTGCTTCCTGCCATCAAAGTTCACTGTAAATCTAATTTGTTGTCTGTCTTCTGGATATACAGGCTTGTTCTGTGCCAGAGTTTCTGATTTTCTTTCAACCCTAAATATCAACTTGGGTTCATTGGTATTTTTGCCTTGATTTATTTTTTTCATTCCCTGTTGATACCCTTTGGTTCTTTCAAGACCATTCTCCTTGTTTGTGTGATCTGGCAGGAAGGTTGTTACGTTTATCCCAGTGTGTACTGCTGATAGTTAAATGTACAGCATGAAAAGATAAAAGGAGACAAATTCTTTTTCCAGCTTACTTCCCTAAACAAGATATTCTAAGGAGAAATCCACTTATTTGCTTCCGTGAATTGGTTGCTTGGTTGCACTGGAAATCACATTGAAATCTTTCACGTATTTTTCCTTGAATGATCATGCTGCAGCTTCCTCATTAATCTAGCATTGCACCTTGCAGACATACCTATTCTCATAGACTGCAGTACTGAAGATGAGGCAGACTGTTCAAGAGTGCTAAGTTTTGGATTTTGTTTCTAAAGTGAATAACTACCTGGCACTGAAAGGGTTTCTCCATTTTATCAGAGCAGGCAGTTAATCACTCATGGACTACAGGGGCTGCTTTGGCCTGTTTGTTTGCTCCTGTGCCACTTCCGGTTGTTTGGGATGTTTCAGCATATTGCATCATCCTGTCCAGAGCTCATGCAGAAATGTTGGCAATTCATCTTAGCATTTTCCCTGTGTCAGCTGAGGTTGCAAACCAAACTAACATCATTTTTCAAAATGCCACTTCAGACAGCAAAGAACTGAATCCTGTAGTCCTTAGCCAGAAAAAAACCCAAATCTCATGTCTGCTGATTTTAACCGTACAGCATCAGACTCAACTGTCTATAGAATTCAAGTGTTCTGAAGTTTACCACTGATTTTAGTTACTATTTTCTGCCAATATTAAGAACAAACTGCATTGCACTGTAGATTGTTTTTTACATGCTTGTAATAGCTGAATGCTAATGTAATATGTGAAATTTTATATGCTTAGGTACAGATTCTGATTCCACAATTGACTCGGAAATGTTGCAAGCAGTAACACTTTTGACTTAGATTAGTGGTAATAAATCCAGCCTTGGGTACTTTTTCCTGTCTGTCTGGGGATTCTATGGGATTTTCTTTGACCTGTAGTCCTAAGGTAACCAGAATTTTGACTGAATTGTTTGACAGGGTGAGGAGCAAGAAGATAATGATTGCCTTCAAATTTCATGAAAGAAAGTAGCTAAGCAAAGAAAACATCCTTTTATGTTCCAGGGAACTTAAGGGTTCACAGTGTCAACTCAGCCCTATTGTTTACCACAGAATTCTCAAAGGGAAATTATTAATAATGACCTAAAATTTTTAGATAATGTGCTGTATTAGAAGTCAGAGGACGTAATCCTCAGTAAAGCGTGCTTTTCTCGTTGGTTTCTCTACTGTCTAATAAGGGGTGAGCTTATACTTCGTAGAACTGTGGAGATCTGAAAAAGGCTTGTGTGCTCAAAACTATGCTGCTCTTTCAGTGGTATCAGTTGATCTAATAAGGCATTATGACTCTGTATAAACCTTGCCTTGCTTCATTATAATGCAGTTAAAAATATCAAGCAGGCATGAGATACACATCTATAGAAGAAATAAGTGTCATGAGTTTCTGCTGAGACTTGTCATGTTTTTAGAAGAGCTATAGCTGTTAGAGTTGCTATTAAAATTGTAACTGATACAACTAAAACAGTCATACTTACTGAAAAGTACTGTAACTTCATAGCTTGCTTGATGAAAGGAAAAGCTATGAGAATGCAGGAAATGCCCCTGTATCTATGGGTAAAGGAAATGTTGTCTTAGAGTTGTCTCCCTCCTACTTCCGTAGTGTCACAAGCATTAATTAATCTTTCCTCACAAGTTGGCAGAATGACTACACCCATTTTATAGATTCATAAAAATGGAAAGGTCAGAAAATTTAGGAGCTAATTCTGGCAGCCTGAACTACAATATCATTTTTGTTTGGAGAGAGAGTGCATCTGACTGAATGCCCTGACTGTTTCCCCACTTACTGTTGTGGGTTTAGTTTGAAGGGCAGTTTTGGGGTGCGCAACTAGATACCTTCCCGTATAGCCTCTCCTGAAAGGAGTCTTTTGACTATCTCGGTGAAATCATAGATTACTATATGACTGAATATCTCATTGAAATGGGTTGAAACAGCCAGATCCCTAGATGTATTTAGTCAGAGTCCATCAGTTAAGTGCTATTGCTCTGCTGCCATCTTACCCTGTAGGTTCTTGTGTTTCTGCTGTCAGTCATGTCTAGAGGGCTGATTCACCTCCTTGGGCCTTGGACTACTATAGCCTAGACTGAAGCCTGAGGTTCCCTGAAGCAGCATTCTTGAACTCTGAATGTATTTTGGTCAAATCCCCTACCACAGGGTAGTTTAAAGACTCTAATATTCATGTTTGATACATGACCCTGTAGTTTGATGGAGGGTGAAAACCGCCTATGAAAAGATGTGAAGCAGAAACATGAGCTGGATTTACTGCATTCTAGATGAGTGCATTAAACACCAATGCAAGATACGTTATGGGGCATATTTTCTCATTATCTACTATTAGCTTTCCTTTGTTTTAAAAAATATTTAGGGCAGGGTCTTGATCCTGTTTTTATGCCTTAGGGAGTTGCTGGCTATGTGATAGAGTCCCCTTGGCCACCATATATAGATCAGACGCCATAATTTATTGTGCCCATTTTTTTAATATGTTTCTTTTGTTTGGTCTCTGTTTAGTTGTGGGGCAAGTTGATTATTTACAATATTCACAAGGTGGTATAATTGTTTCCCTTTAACTCATCAGTTGCAACAAATGAACAGCCTTTCCTGATATTGTTTTCCAAACAAAGATGAATGGGCTAACTGATTTAAAAAAAAAAAAAAAAAATAAAGGTGCAAAATGAAAGGGAAGATTCTCTGCATTTGCACTGAAAGCAGAATGTTAGGTGAAACCAGGCCTGTCAGGAAAACAATTCAGAGGTTGTAAGTCTTTCCATAGAAGGATCTGCTATTTTAAGGGAGTCAGACAAAGCCATATTGCTTTTCCACAGACACCAAATGAATGTGCAGTATTCTGAAGGTGTATAAAACACTTAAAAGCCTGGGTTTCATTTACTGCATACTTTAGCCAAGGTGTATTAATGTCTCATTAAAGAAATGAACAGTAAGGAAGAGAAGACAGGAAACTGAAAATGTTGTGTGAACTTAAGATGTTATGTATGGGGTCTACAGAGTGGAATCTCTCTTAGTAGATGGTCCCAATCAGTTGCAAGTAGTGAGGAATGGGAAAACAGCTTATAACCAAAATTATCCACATACATGATATTTAATAAAATTTTGAGGAAACAATTGCTGGCTTAGTAACACTGAACTTAAGAAATCTATACCTAAGGTGGGAAAAAAAAGAGTATATTTTCTACAAAACCTTTGTGATGCATCTCTAAGTGAAGTGCTGTATCTATGGGAAGTTTGAAAGTGCCCATTTCTCTTTTCTACTAATGCCTGTACAGAAATTGAAGCAGAGCAATTTTTTCCATTTGGTAAGGACAACCAAAAGTCCTAATGTTTCAGAGTAGTCTAATCAATTAATAAATTAGCATGAAGCAGCATCTGTTGTCTCCTGCCCAAGACTGCATGTCTAATAACTGTAATGGCTTGGACTGTAAGAACATGTGACATCAGGGTATATTTAGGGAAGTGTATTTGGTCCAACAGATGTCTTACTGAAAAACTCAAGAGCAGAACTGATTCAAAATATCTGAAGTTACGTTCCTCAAAGAAAGTATGTGCTCTCAAAGTTTACAATAGTAACTTAGTAAATTAGTTATATTTTGGAAATAGTTTAAGTGGTATCTAAGTATGTGAAGGTTAGTGTGGGTAACAGTAGATACAGAGTTTTTCTGAAGTGTGGAGTAGGTAGAACTTTTCTACCATGCTAAAATAAACCTTCAAAGGACTCAGTGGCCTAAAAGTACCTGTACTCAATAGATGTTCCCTTCCATTTTAGGGACGAGGGGTGATTAGCCATCCTTTCTTAAGTTTTACTGTCGTGCATGCTGTAATTCTTTCTATAGTACATCTGGGGAAAGCACTCATTTGAGGATCATAAGCGGTGGACACCAGTTTTGTATTGGTGGCATTATGAAATCGTGACAGCTAGAATAATCTGATACCTGTTGCTGACCTTTTCCAAAGATTATTTAATGTGTATGACTTTAGCTATTGAAATAATTCCTTGATTAATACCATGTGGATATTTAAATTGTTTGGTGAATCAGAGCCTAAGGAAGATGTTTAGAAACTGATCAGCAGGTGTGCATCAGCCTGAAGTAGTTCAGTTTGGAAGTTCAGTTTAGATCATTATTTGTTGTCAGAAAAATGGAGCATTAGCTAGAAGCAAGACATGTCTCTGCATGTGGAGTGCTGTTCTGGTTCACTTGTGTCTGCTTCCCTCCATTATTGCCATTCTCGTTCTTCAGTGCTTCTGTCTCAGATCCTGCCACTTTTCCGAAGCAGAGACTTTGCTCTAGTAACTAGAACAGTATTTAATAAAACTTGATGTTCTATGATAATTAAATAGTGAAAATTTATAGAAAAGACCCAGAGTGGGTCACTTACATTCTTAGACACAGGAGTGTCTTACTGTGTTCACCTGTGTTTTGTTGTGTCCTCAGCCTAGGGTTACATGTATCGGGTAAATTAAAGGGTAAGGATTACTTACATCTGGTGATACTAATTAAAGTTACAGACAAAACTATTACTTTCTGCCTTTCCTTTCTGCCTTCTGAATAGAGGACTTTTCTGATTTCCTGTTCATCTTCTCCACAGGGTGGACAGATTAGCTGTGCTAGCCTTATATGAATCCAAGCGATGTGGCTCCCAGCTACTACAGTTGAAGTTGGTCTTGGCTTTCTGCCAGTTCCATATCTCTAGGGATTTAATTTCATAGTGAAGAGGAGAACAGAAGAAAGGCTAATGATAATCTGTCATGCTTTAGGATGGCTGCTGCTTCCAGGTATGCTCAGAAAAGTTTCAGCTGTTTGAATTGCAGTAGCTGCTTCCTTTGGTGCTGTATAATGATGTGAGCTCTTTGCCTGAAGATATTGTCCTAGCTACCTCTCTGACATGAGGTCATATTCAAGGTTCTGATTTTTCTCTTCAAAGCACCTAGCAGCAACGTGTCCAAGGAGGCACTCCTTTTCTGTGGTATCCAACTGACATAAAATTCTGCAATAGATCATGACTAAAACATCAAATCTCTTAAGAGGACAGTTGATGTGTTTTAGTGCTGACATGGTTTTGGACAGCTGCAGATTCACTACCTTCAGGATCCTAGTATAAAACTTGCTTCTCTTTTAAAGTTATTTTTCCAGTGTCAGTGTATAATAGAAAGAAATTCTAAATGTGTGCTCCTGTCTTAACTCTAAGAAAAAAGGAATAGCAACATGTCAACAGTACTACTAATGTGTGGAGATGTCCTAATGATGAACCTGGTGTCATACCTGAATAGACAAACTAAAATGCACAGAAATCATGCAGGATATAAAGCAAGACAAGACCTAGCTCACATCTTCCAAAAGAAGGTGCAGAAAAATAATTCCGTGTGTTCTGTAAAAATTGTAAAACTGAGTATTCCAGGAATTTGTTATAAAAAAATGTAAGCTCAAGAATTTGCTAAACTTTGAGACTAAACCCATAATCTTTCACTAGATGATTTACTGCAGTTTGCTGATTCCATGCTTTGTACAGCCAAAGTGCTGAGTGTTGCAACTTGTGGTTCTGTTCTTCCAGTCCCTTTCTGGTAGCTTTCGGGCACACAACTTGGTACTCTTTCTGGGTGCAAATAGATATGCTGGGAAACACTGTGCAGCTTTGTGCTCTCCTTGCATAGCAGTGGGATTGAGAGAGTACTCACAGAGATCAAGTGCTGATGTTCAAACATAAGCTCAAAGTAGAGATGTTAAATATTCTCACAGGGCAAAAAATGCAAGATAGAATTTTCCCTGAAAATTAGAAGTATCCTTCCCACATATTGGTCAGTGATGAAGTCAAATTGACAAGTAAGTGGTTCTGTAGAAAAAAATTTTTTTTTTTTTTTGGGCGGGGGGTATGTTGTGGTCTTTACAGAGGAGTTAAAATGTTTAATGTAGGGTCATATAATGTTAAAAGTAGCTATGGAATACATTCTGCCTCAGAGCACGTGAGGGTGAAGTAAGCATTTGGAGAAGGTTGAAGTCATTCTGTCGTGAATATATGACTTTTCTCTGCCCTAAACATATTATCTGAAAGCTTAGAAATCTTTACATTGGTCCATGACTTTTTCTTTCTGGGCTTTTTCTAGTGCATTATGGATAGCTTTTCCTGAGTATCATCTGCATTCCTTTCTCTTTAATTACTAGTTTTTTTCTTTCTGCATATCTGACACCAAATGACTATAACAACTTTTCTGTTCCACAGCCTCCTTAATTTTAATTTATTGTGAAAGATGCAAAGTGCTACAAAAGGACAAATATGTGAAATATAGGTGGGCAAAAAAAAGGGACAGTCAGCTTAAAAAAATAAAAATGAAGGAATGTTATCAGCAAACAAATAGCAAGCCCCAACACATCTCTGCTGACTCTTATAAACCTTCTGCTTAACTGTTGCTCAATATTTATCAGTTTCATCAGCCTTGAAATGGGAACTACAATTGCTTTGAAAAATGGCTTCAGGTTATTTAGTTTCACTCTATAAGCAGCAATGTGTCTTCTGCTGAAATGCTATTTTGTAACTTCAAGGAGGATGCTTCATAAATTATGACCTATACCCTCTCCCTCCCATGAAAACAGTGGGAAGGGGGTGGTTTTCTAGCAGACCAATACTTTCCACAAAGTGATAGTGTCAAGCATTTCCTTCATTAGAGGAACATAGAGTCAAAGTTTTAACTGCTTTGTTCTTGCAGCACTAAGGTTAGTATAGTCTAGACCTCATTTCTTAGAAGTTAAAATTTGGATCAAAACTATCAGCTCGGGCATAAATCATCTATTTTCCCTCTCTCATAGTAAGTTGCTTATCTTACATTCTTCCTATGTGTAAGAAAGGATTTGTTGAGGGGTTTGTGGCATGGACATGGCATATGAATGCCGTGTGTTCTGAGCAGTGTGAATGAGCACTAAAAAAACAGGCTGGTATGAGAACTGATACAGGCTATGACATATCTAGTGAAACATTCATCGGGAACATTCTACAACAGCCATTTAGGCATGCCAACCAAGAATTTGTCAGTTATTCAGCTTACCCTGAGCTGTCTCATCTATCTGTTCAGAACCTGTATGTTAAGACTGAATGAGCTTGTACTGAATGTGTGCTGTTTAAGGAATGCTAGACAGCCCAATGTTTTAGTCCCTTAAAGTTACTAATTTGCAGTTAAACATAACTAACAAACTTGACTAGGCTTGATGGACAGGCTTTGTGCAAGAAACTTCATCATGTCTGGGAGATAACTTGGAGCCATGCCACAAATACAGTTCCAAACCCACCCAGATACCCTCCTGTGCTCACTCTGCACTGGAAATCTCAACCTCTTCCCTCACCTGCTTTGCATATCCTGCTCCACGCTGGTTTCTTTAGAGCTAATGCAGAGCCTATCCATGTTTTGTATGAAGTATTCTCTGTATAGTTAATTTTTTTCATTTGCCCGCTTGCTGGGTTTTTTGTAGGTCTTCCGTTGCATTGTTTCACATTTTTGTCAGTCGTGTGACTGTGTTGTAATTATGCACGTGTGCATGATAACACTATGGCAGTGCAGCCTCGCATTTGCAATTAAGTCCATTAAGATCAGGACTTTACTGTTTAATCTTTCAGTTCTTCTACGAAACAAGATTTTTGCATTATACAGAGGCACACCATCATATGAACAAAACTGTAAAAAAAATATTTCCTGCTAATAAAGAGAAAACTATTCTTAAATAGGAACTTGGGCTTTGATCCAGTTTTTGACAGTTATCAGCAACACTGTTGCAAATTTACAATGTGCAGACTTGTGTCTGAATTTAGCTGACATGGGATAAACTTTTAAGTCTGCACTCTTGTTGGGATCCCAACAGAGAGATTGTAAATGAGAAAAGTAAATGATTTGGAAAGTTAAAAAATAAAAAAGGGTAACTGCAATGGAGTTAAAGAATGCGACATTGAATATATTCTGTATGTATGTGATTTTTGTCTATAAATATGACCAATCCCATTTATCATGCAAATTAAACATGTCTAAATCTGCAGGTTTTGAGTTTCTTTTTTTGAACAGGAAACTGCACAGACTTGTTTTAATTTGTTCTGTCTTAATATTCTTTTCTTTCTCTAAGTAGTTCAGTACTGACAACATAAACCCTACTGTTCTGATAAAGCACCTGTAGCCTAAATATTTAGAGTTGTTTGTCTTTGCTCTGGGAGTCTACCTACCCTTTCAATCCATTTTTATATTAAGAAATATTGGAGTTTTGCATGACATTTATCATCCTCCAGCTGAAGGAAGAAAATTCATTACTGGCAATAAATGGACACAGCCATACTGCTATCACTGAAATAACATCTGCTTATGTGGGGGGAACTTTGGTCCAATATTTTATTTTTTTTCTACATCAGTAAGATTAAATTGAGAACCATCTTTTTTTTTTCTACATAATAATGCTAAATATTCTTAGCAATTGAAAATCAGTAACATTTTGTAAATGAGCATATAATATAAACTCAAATATGTATTCCTTTGGACCTTTAAAGCCTGCTTTCAGCATTAAGACAGATTGTCGGTGTAGTAAATTAAAGCTGCCTTACTGCCGCTATTTTGTCCAATGTTCTATCACAGACCCATATTAATATTTTATCCCCTTTAATATTATTACATGATGCAGGCTTTATTTAAATGGATTTGACGGGCCTCTTGGTTGGCTTGACAACCAGAGGGAAAAATTAATGTTCTGCATTTAATCTCAGCTCAAGGCGCTAAATTATTTTGGAGGTCGAAGCTGTCATGCATATCATGCTAAATTATTGAATGTAATAACTATTAGCCTGATGTCTATTTATAGATTAGTTTTTTTCAAATTGTTGTTTACTTCATGCATCTTCAGCTAATTTTGAAGGGAATATATCTTAAGTTTTACTCATCCCGTACAGTACTACTGTATCTCTTACAGATACAGCACTGGAGGTTATTTAACCAGCAATAGAAAAGGAGATGATGGAGTCAGCAATCTTTAAAGCTGTGGAAATAAAATAGCTTTCATGCTGATGAATTGCATGGTGTACACAGCCTGTATAACATATGCAGTCTTAACTACTTCAGTTCAAATATATTTAACTTTAAAAGTTCATAAAGGAAAGAATTATTTCCTTGTTTTTACTATTATCGAAGAGATGTAGATGCCAAGGATGAACTGAACTGCTAAGCATGTAACTTGGAAACTCAGATTTAAAGCTTAAGGACAGTGACTTATTACCTTAAGAGTACCATATGCTTTAGGAAAAATGTAATGCAGGATAGACTGAGCTATAAAATGTTATTAGCAGTTGTTTAAAGAATGCTACAATACATTAAAGCTTGAGATGATATAATTATTGTCACTGATGTTGGTATATCTTTTCATAGCTTTGCATTTCCCCTGCTGTCTCAGTCTGCCATGTTAAATCATGTCAAGAAGTGTGATAATGTATATACTCTAGAACACTGTGAAGCTTACAGGCCTGTTTGCATAGCAAGGGCTCTGAGGAAAACCAGTCTCTAGAAGTGGGCGTGTATGACATATCGCTGTTTTCTGAATTGCCTCTTCTCTCTCCTGGCACAAGAATCAGTTTCTCACCTCTGTGTTTTATTCTCACCTTTGAGTATGAAAATGAGAGGTACTTTATCTGTATCATTTAATAGCGATCCCTATATGATGCTCTATGAAGTCAGACTTCTGTAACTGTTTCCTTTGGAGCAGTATCAGTTGTGACCAGTGGCTTACAAAGAAGCACTATGTCGTGGTTTAACCCCAGCCAGCAACTAAGCACCACGCAGCAGCTCACTCACTCCCCCCCCCACCCAGTGGGATGGGGGAGAAAATCGGGGAAAAAAGAAGCAAAACCCACGGGTTGAGATAAGAACAGTTTAATAGAACAGAAAAGAAGAAACTAATAATGATAACACTAATAAAATGACAACAGCAGTGATGAAAGGATTGGAATGTACAAATGATGCGCAGTGCAATTGTTCACCACCTGCCAACCAGCACCCAGCTAGTCCCCCCAGCGGCGATTCCCCGCCCCCAACTCCCAGTTCCTGTACTAGATGTGACATCACATGGTATGGAATACCCCGTTGGCCACTTTGGGTCAGCTGCCCTGGCTGTGTCCTGTGCCAACTTCTTGTGCCCCTCCAGCCTTCTTGTTGGCTGGGCATGAGAAGCTGAAAAATCCTTGACTTTAGTCTAAACACTACTTAGCAACAACTGAAAACATCAGTGTTATCAACATTCTTCACATACTGAACTCAAAACGTAGCACCGTACCAGCTACTAGGAAGACAACTCTATCCCAGCTGAAACTAGGACACACTAATATCTGGAAGACTGTCTTCCTTGCAGTGAGTAGTGATGGACCAAAAATATTTCTGTGCTATCAAACAGTGCATGCTTATCACAAATAAAGGTGGAGACCGTTGTACTGGTTGTATATGAGTTGACACATTTTTTGTGTAGACGTATAATAACAGAGAGAAGTCATCCTGTGGTATGTCCTGTATTGATCCATTGATTCAATATTAGAACAGTTAATGTAATAACTCCTTTTAGGCATTGGTATAACCAGAGTAACTGCAGTGTTGCCTTGTCATTCTGACAAACCAAAACTAAATGCATCCTTGTACAAAAGCCTACATAAAAATGGTTGTTTAGATTTGTGTTACTTTGAACCAAGGCAGGATGAACAAATACCTTTTTTTACATAACTGTAACTTAAGTAGTTCTGCTGTTCACTGTTTTGACTGCAGTAGAATGATATCAGTTTTCTTAATGAGAGTTAAATTTTCCTTTTGTTTTTTTTATGTACCCTCTAAACCCCAGCACACATCCATCTCACACTAAGTCTTCAACTGCTGCAAGTTCATTGTTGTAACACAGGACTTGAAACTTCCTTGTAGCAGACTTTATTGAATAGCTTGAATTATAAATAGAAATGGATAGATGAAGTAATTGCCTTGGCATCAGTACACAAATGTCTGTAGCAAAGCTGGGGATAAAGCCTTTGGTGGCTCAACTCTGTGTGCCTTGACCACAGTCCTTCTTGACTCTAGGGAAAAGAGTTGTGTCCCTTCACTTTAAAAGCCAGACTGTCTTTTCTAAAAGATTTTCAGTTACTTGATACAATTTCTTTTCTTTGAGACTGGAAAGGGAGATGGGAAGAAGCCAGTTCTTTTCTCTTGAACCCTCTCCTCTATTTTTTTTTTTTTTTTTTACTGCATAGTTATAAGGGGAGAAAATAACGATAATGGTGATATTAATCCTCTGTGGATTTGTTCCCACTTTTAGAGAAAAGATATTGGAAAAGGAGAGGAAAGATAGAGGGCAGGATTTTCTGATAGAGGATTAAATCCATAGTTCATTTAGTGTCACCACTATTATGTTTCTGATGGTAACAGTTACTAGGTACTTCAGAGAGTTTTTTGTTAAAGAAAAAAAAAAAAAACAAACAAAAAATGAAAAACCAAACCAAAAGCCCGATGATGATTGTTTTGGAATAGTCCTGTAGCTACTCCTTTTTGTAGTTTTGCAATTTTTTTCTCATTTCTGCACTCTAAAGGCATGTCCTTAGATTTCAGTCACAGAGATAAAGGAGTGACTGTTTTCTCTAGTTGTCCATGAGTTTTGTCTCTTCCACTTAACTTGAGCTTTAACCTCAATGTCTTATTAAATTAAGTGGACCTGGTTTGGTTTTTTTCACCAAAGGTATTTGGTAGTCTTGAACTTGAATGTTAGCATTTTAAGCTTTTTTTTTTTTCCTTATAAAGGTTTATTTGCATTATATCCAGGTCTCCATAGTGGACGGGTGAACAGACAAAATTCTCACCAGACTCCTGCATTTAGCATCCATATGTATGTGGGCTTGGTACTGTGGTTTTGGTATGTTCCAGCATTGTCTCCTTTTTGACCCCTGCCACTCGCCTTCCATGGACTCTGCCTGCTACATCAGTAGGGAAATGGAGTGTCTAATTGCTCAGGCTTCTAGGACCAGTGCTGATCTTTTCTTTACAATGTCTTAGTTACTGAAGCAGGCTGTTTTCCAGAGCTGTTGCTTACTGTTTTGTGTACTTCTGCATGGACTAGAGAAAATTGAAGGTAGGTATTTCTGTGTTTTTGCAAAAAGATATTCTAAGCAAGTACAGCTGGTAGAGGACACATGCAGATCAGACAAATGATAGGAGCCTGTGTATGTTTTGTTTGCTTCTTCACCACTTATTTTTATTTGGTCAGAATTACTTAAAATACTTATCCCCTAGAAGATTTTTTTTTTTCCTTACATGTGGTTTTGCCTCCAAGTCAGGTAGCCTTTCCTGCAAAAATTTCTGGGTATTTAACTTGTAAGTAGAAGAACATTGAGGCTTAGGTACCTGCTGGGGTGTATTACTACAACTAGTTTTACTAAATTACTTCTTATTTGTATCTTATTATATTACTTTTTGTCATATTGCTACTCTTTAAATTCTTGATCCAAAATGGAGATAGAAAGGCAGTCCACTAGCTCTGTGAGTGAAGTAAGATTTGTAGTTTTAAAAGTGTAGGAAATTCAGTCTTGAACCAAGATTATAAATAGTCCATAGACTCCCTTATTCATCATAGCTTGCATTAGCTATGTGTTGTGAAATGCTGATAAAAAACCCAAAATATGGCTGTATAGCAGACTAGAATAGCTTTCTGGTCTGTATTTGTCACTTTCTCTTCCAGTGAATTGATATGACATGCCACTGTTAAACAGGGTATGTCTTCATAAGCAAATAGGAGTTTGTCCTTCAATCTTGTGAGCTCAATTGAATGAACTTAATATGATTAGTCTCCTCTTTAGTTTGGTCAGCTAATGTGGCTTTAGATTTTCTAGCCTGCTCCTAAACAGTGTTTTTTGATCATGTCACACCCGTTCAGTTGAGTAAACATAACTAAAAAAACACATTCAGTTTTTTGCTCATTGAGAACCCAGCCTTAGAGAAATTAGTTGGGAAAGGTACTGAGGATGCCAAGTTTAACCTTATTTACTTTAAAGTCAATGGTGGCTTTGCTATTAACTTCTACAGGATCACAAACATAGTATAAGAACATGATTTCTCAAGCTATTTCACTAATTAAAAATTGATTTTTGGCTTTGTGTGGATTAAAGCTGCTAGATATAAAGTTGTAGGTGTTTTTGTGTTTCCACCCTGTAAGCTCAGTTGCCATACAGCTCATACAAGAACTGAGCTGGAAATAGTGGTAAATCTAATTCTGCTTTAAAAACAACAAAAAATACTGCCAACAACTGTGTACAACAACTATGTACACAAATGTCTGGTACCTGCAGAATTTCACCGACTTTAGTATAAAGCACTTAAAACTGTCAGAATCAATGTTAGTTACGTTTTTTTTTCCAAGGCAAAATCCAAGTTCTGACTGTGTATCTGTTTCTTTTTTTGCTAAAATTCTGTAGCTTATTAAGTTCTTTTTGGACTGCCAGTTTTCACTGTCCATGATGATTTAAATTAGTTATTCCTGAAGGGAAGCAGCAAATGCCTTCTGGATTTAATTAAGTGTTTGTTCCTCCTCACATGGAAAAACCTTCCAGTTGACAACAGTCTACTTTCCAGAAACACTGATTCAGGACGTCTGTCCCTGCATCTGTCCGACAGCATTTGGAGTCTGAGTAGATTCATTCTGATTCTGAGCAGCTCCAGTAAAAATTTCTAAATGAAGAACGTTTTTTCATGACCTATTTTCAGTATGAACAATGTGTTGAAGTTTGTAGCTGAACTCAGAGGAACATCTATCTGGACCACAAACTTATATTACCATTTTACTATTGAACAGTTCTAGTTATTTCTTTAGTAGATTCTCAGGAATGAATTATCTTAATAATCTTTTGTTGTTGTTGTGGCCAGGCAAGTGCATGCTGGCAAGTATACAAGAAGCCTACAAATCTGCAGTAGAAGTGAAGCATGCTGAGTGTGTGACTTGTGTGCAGCAACTATGGACCCCAAGACTGCTTAAATAACATTAAATGAAGTTTTCCTAGTCGGTTAAGTGGGAAATTTTCAGCTAAGCACTCGTGCTTAGAGTGTCATTCAATGCATCTACCATTTAACATCCCACTCTGTTTTTCCTCATTGTGACTTATACTGCAGTGAGAAGAATTTAAGTTAAACGACAGGATGAGCTTTCTGGTTGTAAGCTGTGAAACAAAGGGATAGGCTGTCTGGGGATGCTCTGGACCCTTAGGGGTTGTAAGAGGTTAGTCATGCATCTCAGAATGGTTCAGGTATTCTTGATCCTGGTTTAGGTCAAGGATGTGTGGACTAGATACCCCCTTTAAAGCCCTGCCATTGCTATTTTCTGATTGTTCTGGCTTAGGCATGTTATAACTTACAGTGAGCACATCAGTATGGGTGAGTGCAATATAACAAGGAAGAGAACTTGAACTTAACAGAATGTACTTAAACCAGTACAATGTATTTCTTTGTGGTGTTCAGAGGTTGGAAATCCATGTGTTTAACTTTCTACTGTTGTAGATACATAACAAGAGGTTGTACTTCCTCAGACTACAGCATTCAACTGGAAAACCAAAATGATTTGGGGAAAAAGGTACTGTTGTCTCCTTATAACACAGAAATCTGATGCATAGTGGTATTTGGAGTTAATCGGTGAGCCTGAAGTCCAGGATATGAACCAGTATCATTAAGTCATTGACCACACGCAGCATTTGCTTAGCTGCATGTCCCCACTGTAGCAGTAAAATGTGTGGGTGTCCAGAAATGACTGGAAGAGTCATTTTGCTGTTGTAGAGATATAGCATGTGCTGTCCCCTTAAGTATCTAGCTTTTAACACTGTTTTTAATGATTCTGTACTTAGTGACTGAGTTTCTTAACTTAAATAACTAAATAGAAGTAGAACATGCAGGTTAACTTCTATCACCTGTTCGTAGGTGAAAGCTGATGACAATCCTTCTCATTTCGCAATTTTTCCTAGGGAAAGGGACAATATTTTTCATATTCCCTAGAACAGACAGCGTCTTTTCTATGCTGCTGTTCAATAGGATGAACTAAGCTCTCTGAGATCAGCAAAAAAGGTCTTTGAATGACAGTAGACTATTAAAAAGGACTTAAAAAAGTAGCTAGCTACACATTTTAATAGAATAGATACTTTAATGGTGAAACATTCCTGTATAAGCAATTCTATTGCTCAAAGCCCACAACCTTTTAATGCTCCTTTCATTATTTTCTATAATTTCACATCATATTTACAGTTACCTAGAATTCAGAAATCCCAATGAATAACATCTAGTCTGCTTTCATTTCTTAGCAGTGATCCTCCTATGCAGTCTTACCTTCTGTTGACCTACATTTGAAGTGCAGCTCTGTGCTGAAAAGCTGGAACCGTCTGTTGAAAAATTGTGTAAAATGGACTTACTGCTCAACATCCCCTCTTAGAGTGAAAAGTTAGCAAAAAACCTAAATTTCCTGCTTTTCCCTGTGAGCAACTTGGAGGCAATGGTCTTAAAAAGCAATACAGGAAATTTTCATCACGTATCAGTCAAGGCTTGGTTGTTGAGCTTCAGTAAGAAAATTGAATTTTATAATTGCAGAAGGTGTGATGGTGGCAGTTGCATGGGCCCCAGTGAAGTGGGGTGGGGGAGTTTATGCCAGCAGCAAGCTTTTCCTCAGCTGGTTAAGATCTGCTCAGAGGCAAATCAGACATATTCATTCCTTCATGCTGCATAAGTAGTGCTGGTGAGTAGCATTGGAATGGGGCCTGAAAGATGCACCAGATTTTTTAGCTTTTCTGGCTGGCTGACTTTTCTTTGAAGGAAGCTTAGTTGAAAGTGGTATTTATGTATGTATTGACTGGCAAGGAACATTCTGGATTGAAACACTAGCAGCTGTGGACCTAGAGACATTAATTTCTCCTCTGATTTTCCTTCTGAATGTTAGCTTCCCTGTAGTTAGAGTAAAGTATCCTCTTTGGTATCAGTTCTGACTCTGAGTTTTCTTTAACCATTATCAGGGTTGGAAGTAGAAATAGAGTGGTAGGTGGGAAAGAGGATGGAATAACAAACTTTGGAGTATCTTAATCAAGAATCATGGCAGACAGTTGGAGAGGGATTAAGGATAAAAGTAATCTTGTAAGTCAGTGAAGTTACAGAAATTGATTTATTTAATAGTAGAATGACATGCAATCCAGTTATCAAACTGTGATAAAGGGGAATGATGCTGTGCTTTGTGGAAATAATTTCTGAGAGGGATTTCAAAGAAAAAGAAGTTGGATAAACTTTGGAAATGTTTTGAAAGATCTGAGACGTATTCAAGTATGCAGTTTTTGAGGCTGGTGGAACCTCTAATTGAAACCATGTTATAATGGAGCACCATGGTAAGAAAAGACTGCCAGAACATCCTTGTGGGATGTGGAAAAAGCAATGAGAATTTGCCTGCTGCAGAGTGAGATCAGGTGGTAAACTTAGAAGAAAAATTGGACAAGGTTATCCTTGAACCTAAGAAGGAGCTTATAATTTAATCAAAAGCTTGTAAGAAATAATGCAGAAGATTTCACAAATCATGAAGGAAAACCCTGTCTTAATCCATGTCCAGTTTTTGGACAGATAATCGTGAGAAGTGAGAGAGGTGTGCTGAAGCCTGAAAGAATGGAAAATACCTAAGGAGAAGCAAGATGTATTTTGTGCAGCAGAGGATAATAATTGTGAGAAGTTTTCCATTGGCCTTTCTATCTAGTGACTAAATTATCACCTTGAACACAGATGAAACTTATATGCTTGTATATTTGCCCAGTCATGCAGAAATGAATATGCTGTAACTAAAGTTACAATAAAGGATATATGACCCAGTCACATTGAACGTAGACTGTTTTTTGTGTCTTAGCTTGTGCAGCGGGCAAACATGCTTACTAAATATGTCTGTGAGCTAGATGGGATTGCATCAGGAAATGAAACTTTGTATTTTAGGGCTGAAAATATGCCCCCAAAAATATTTCAGGAAGACATGCTATCATAGAATAACAGGAACTGCTGTAGATAAAGTGTAGAGAAAAAAGCCAAACTAAGTGAAAATATGGAAGTACTCTAGGATGGGCCAGATTCTCAGAAAGAAGGTAAATGGTGCTATTAAGCAAAGGGTAAAACTAATCTTTAGCACGATTCAGTGTCTGACAAAGAATATTATTACATGTTAACATGCTTAAAGAAAGGTAAAGGCCTCGGTCTAAAACTGAAGTGTTTGTGCATCCTATAACATAATTACTCTGTGGTCCTTCATATGGTTGTTGACATGACCTACTTAGCTGAACCTGAGGTCACTAGATAGATAGGACATGATAGTGACTTTTTGCAGCTGGAGATGTTAGAGGAGTATCTGAAATTTGAGCAACTCAAGAGAGCATTATCTATGGGGGAACCAACTAATAGCACTGTGAAGGGCTGAGCAAAACAACACAAAAACTGACAAAGTATGTCTTTTCATATGGATAGTCACCGACTGACTGACAACTTTGATTTACATGTTGTTTTATCAAGACTTCTTCTTTCTTTCAAAGAAGGGAGTGATTAGAGCTAGATTAGAGTTAGAGCCTGACAGATGGAGATCATTCCCTGCTTCTCATGTGTTGCCTTTTTAAAAGTGATTTTGGTTTATGTACCCAATAAAAATGTATAAAAATCATAGCTACAAGATCATACTGAGTGTTTTCCTTGATTGTTTTCACCTAAAATATTGCAGGATGTTATTTGTAAGGCTGGTATCTAATATTGCAGTGCTAATTGAGTATGTTCTTTTCTCATCTGTATTTCCTCTTACATACCAATGAAGTGCTTTTAAAATGTAAGGTATCAAATGTCACTATTTTTCTTCCATACTTTGTTTTTCTGTTTAAAAAAAACAATTTTTTTTTTCCTGCATCCACTAGTTCTAAATCAGCTAGCTGCTTCTGCTCCTATAAACAAGATAGTTATAAGCAAATTATCAAGAGACATGTAAAATCTCTTTCCTCCTTGTGGCTAGTCCTCTCTTCATTACTGTTACATATCATGGCAGTTCCATGGACAGGACCAGAAGGCTGTTTTGGCCTCAAGATTAATTTGGCCTGTGAGTTGCTCCACTTAAGGACAAATATCAAGTTAATTTCTAGGAGAGAATTTTGAAGCTGTGTAGTTTGGGATACTTCAAACATTTCAGCGTCTCCAGAATCAAATTTGTCCTGGCGCATGAGGAAAAGCCAAGGGATCTTGAATTTTATACCATTTCCTTGATCCTCTGGCATGGTAATGTAATAATGTAGTTCTAAATATGACTCACCAAATGCTTTTTGCCCAGTGGTGGTATACATAAATGCAGAATCCTACACTTGCAGATTCATGTAATTCAGCAGAAGTTAAACTTCTATTTTATGGCTTTTCTGTGCCAAACTTTCAGATTCTGATGAGGAGCATCTCATGATCAACTTTTTATTTGAAGTAATCTACACTGAGGCACACTAAAAATCTACGTAGATATTTAGCATCTAAAGCTTTTCATATCTTTACCATTATCACTTCTGGATTTTTTTGAAAACAGAATCCTAGCTTGTCAAAAGGAAACCTGGCACTTTCAATCTCGTTGTGGTGGCACAGCAGGAAAAACAGATGCGAGAAGTCCTATGAAGTAACATCCACTGTTCAGTGGAGGAATGTTCCACTGTTCAGTGGAGGAAAAGTATTAGAAGATGAATTTAAAGAGTAGAAATCTCAAGGACTCTGTTTAAATGTATTTGAGCCTCTGGATGCATGATCTTGTTGTGCAGCCATGGATGTAACAGCATGCCTCTCTCCAAGGAAAAAGGAATGCAAGATGATGGTTCACTCGCTTTGGGACAATGACTATGACAGATAATGGAGAATGTCCTTACCCACTGATTCATATCAACTGATAACTTATTTTCATTAACAATGGTCCAGTCAGATACTTTCATCACACTTCTAATTCAGTGACCTGTAAAATCAGAAATGTCCAAGTCATTGTCATAAAAATATATATCTTATAAGTGCACATTACAGTTGATTATTTTCAGCTTGAACTGAATACTAAAGGTGAATTTAATCTTGTAAGAAGTGTTTGAAAGGATGTTTTAAGAAAAGTGATATGCAAATATGATTGAGTTGGTAATTAGCTATAAATGCTTGTCTTGTGGGAAACTGAACTAGAGTAGCAACCAGAATGCCAAAGGCTGTCCCCCTCTGACCTCCCCCAAAAGGTTATAAACCATCAGTATTCTGAGATCCCAAGTGCTGGTATTTTTGGCTTGCATGGAGATCAGTTGATTTAATTATATTTAATTTATTGATTGAAATCAATTTAGTTGATTTAATTATATTTAATTGTAGTACTCAGTTTCTTCTTCAGAGTACTTTTGATTTATTAGCCATTGTTGAAAATATTTGTCATATGCAAGATGAAATTCTGTCCACAGAGATGAGTGGCAGTATTGCCATGGACTTGAAACAAATTGATCTCTTATCTACTAGACCCTCATGTAAGCAGTAATTATATTGTATTAAAACAAGAAGTCAATGAGCCAAATTTTCAGTGAAAGGGTGAAATACTTAAGTCAGATCTTTGCTCATTAATATGTTAACAGCATGGCTGGCTTTAAAATAATGTTAAGTTTGCTCAGTTAAGGATTCAGAAGCCAGGAAATGGCAAATCTTGGTCTTGTGGATGTGTAACATCACAGTTCCTAATTGGATTAATGCGTACTGTTTCTTAGATCATGCCATACGATGTTTAACTGGCTAATTTATTCATTAGATCAAGCCTTTGTTCTTTGCATAATTTGAAATCCATGGTTACATACAAAAATACTCTATATAACGTTTAGAATTCAAATAAAGTAAGACGACAAATCTTTCTTACAGGGAAAAATCTAGAGATACCTTTTATAAACTCCCTGCAAATGAATCCTTTTATTTCCCAAGTACTTTATAATGATGCTACACGTGCTATGCTTTTTAGTTTTTTACATCTTGTTTAGAAAATGACCCTGTGATTAAAGAAAATAATTGAGATTAAATTAGGAAGATTGACACTCAATGTACGTAAAGTGGATTTGTTTTGATAGTTTTTTCTTTATTCTTGTGGTCCTGCACTAGTGTGTTTTGTGATCTCCAGTATCTTAAAGCGGGGAGAGGGTAAATGTGGGAATAATCACTTTGCTAACAAAGTGTAATTTTATGGTACCAGACTTCCATCAAGTGATGTGTAATACTCCTGAAGTGTGTGTCCCCTTGTCATGGTTTGGGCCCAGCCAGCAACTAAACACCACCCTGCTGCTCGCTCACTCCTCGCCTGCGGTGGGATGGGGAGGAGAATTGGAAGAAAAAGGTAAAACCTCATGGGTTGAGATAAGAAGAGTTTAATAGGACAACACAAGGAAAGAAGAAATAATAATAACAATAATACTAATAAAAGAATATATCAAGTGAGTGGTACACAATGCAATAAATGGCTCACCAGCCAGAACCCCATGCTCAGCCTGTTACTGAGCCATGATCCCTCCTCCCCTGGCCAGCTCCCTCAGTTTATATACTGAACATGATGCCATATGGTATCGACTATCCCCTTGGCTAGCTCGGGTCAGCTATCCTGGCTGTGCCCCCTCCCATCTTCTTGTGAAAATTAACCCTATCCCAGCCAAACCCAGCACACCCCTTTCCCCACAAACACCTTCAAAGCAGAGTTAAGTAGTAGCGATAGGCACTAATGGTCATTTTACAGTAAATTGTGTCGGACTGCGGAAAGGAGGAATGGCAAGAAGTGAAAAAGACATTGATTCTATTACATTTTATTCGTATTCTACAGTAATTTTGACCCCACAGTGCTAATAGCAAGGAGTAAATATACTCCGTATATAATGGATGTCTGCTTTTCCTGGTTCTGTTACTGTATTGGTGATGGTTCTTTGGTCCTTGCAAATCTAGTTTATTTGGGTCTTTCTTGAGGGGGTCTAAAACAGAGCCAGAACTCAGATTTTTCTTACTCAGTAGTTTAGAAAATTTAAAAATATGTCTGATTTGAATCCATGGACACCCTATTCGGAAGAAGAATCACACTGCTGCTTCAGGTATGTTCATGCCTGTGATTAAAAGCTTTTTACGTATGCATCCATCTCCTTTAGTTGTTCTGCTGCCTCTGTTTGAGAATAACAGTGCAATCAAAGTGACAAAAGGCTAGGTTGTACTCCTAAGGGAAGTAATTATAGCAGTACAGAGCAGACGGTAAAATTATCATTTGTTTGCTATTTTATAATGCAGTACCAAATATTTATCATTGTATTAGTAAAAAAGCCATAAAATTTATGTAGATTTTAGAATATAACAATAAATGAACTCATACTGCAATGAAAAGCTAGGTTTTCATGAGACCCAAAAGAAATCTATTCTAACAATGGTTTAGTCACAGTACAAAATATTCAGGATGTAGTATTCTGCTATCTTGTTTTATATAAAAAAAAATGGGTAGTTTTACCCATGGGTGTTCTTACAACTTTGGATAGACTGTTCTCAGGCTAAGCTCTACCTGTCAGGGCTTACTGTATCAGAAGGGAGATGTCACGTGTATGTCAAAGGTAGCCAGTGTTTTTTGTGTTTCGGAAAAAGGTATCTGAAGGACGGTCTCAAAATCTGTGTATTTACCTGAGGTATCAATGTAAAGGAATATTTTGCTAATCTGCAGTTATTTGGGATAGTCTGGACTGAGGCAGTAACAAGTTTGATCTTTCACACAAGTGAGAAAAGCTTACCGTATGTGCTTTGCAAGAGACAGCTATGGTTTTGTACCGCTCGTTCCTTATTTTCTGTATTGCCCTTCATGTGGTATACACCCCCACAGTAATTAATCTAGTCCTTGAATGTGCCCACTGCCGGTATTTGTTCAGCTCATAAACGACTTACTTCAAACAGTGCAGTGGTGAGTTCTTACTGCCTTGCAACTTGATGCATACAGTTGTTATACTTCTTTGAACAGGCATAGCCACAGGAAACACACAGACCTTGGTCAAATCACGTGTGCTGTTCATATATGTGAAATGAAACGCGTGTTCATCGCCGGGCAGGCAGTGGGACAGGTTGTTCAGTAGGTGATCTGACGCATTGACATCCCTTGGGTGACACGCAGGCTTTGTGCCCAAGTGGCGTTAGAGAAGCAGCCCAAGGCTTGCCTGTCCCTGTGACGGGGCAGCACGCGTCCTCCTGTGGAATGGGGTAGGTGTGATCGGCGCTCTGATGGCTGCCCTCTGTCCCCTAATGCGTTTAGTAGCACTTCGGTGGGGGCAAGGGTTTGTATCCCCAGATTCAGAAAGATGAAGGTTCACACTGCCAGGTTTCCTCTAGCAGTGAATGCTGGTTTGGGTGAACGCAGGTCAAACACAAGAAACTTTTTTTCTGTGGAAAAGTCAGGGAGATGTATTTTTGGTCGTGTGTGGGTGCTGAAGAGCTTGAGTTAATATGACTTGGTGAAGCCTGCATTGGATTTGTTCTCCTGTTCTACATTCCTCTGAAATCTTACCTGCTGGCTGGTAAAATTTTGAGGTGTAGCATAACAGACCTTCAATGTGACTTCAGTACAGACACCATTCAAAAACTCCCATCTGGGATTCTTCTACCATGTTCTACAGATACTCGTTGTGGCTCTGTTGATAACATATATGGCCCTTAAGGGGAGGCGAGGGCGGGGGAAAAAAATAGGGCACAAATAGGAGTAAGCATGTAGGTTCACATGCAACATGATGATCCATATATTGAAGTATATTATTAAGCGATAATATACTGATAATATTTGCTGAAATTTTTAGTAAACAGTCATGCCAACTATTCACGAGTTATGCTCGTACACTGAAGCTAAAAAGAAAAAAAAAAAGGATTTAATTTCATTTTGCTTGCACAGGAGAATAATGCTCAACTCTGTAGACCATTAATGACTTGATTGATGCATTGATTAAATTTGGTGTATTATGCTGATACAGATCACAAAAAAAATCAACAAAGATATATGTTTCTGTATTGAGCATACATCAAAATTCTACATATTTTATCAAATGTAATTACCTTCTGTGCTTTTTTACCTGCTTCTGATATTACCTTATAGAAAAATTCTGTTGAAAGAATCTGCTTTCAATGAAATTTGGAATTAAAAATATTTAGTATTACACACCAATAACACACTCCAAAGTACGTTTACCTTGCACTTAATCAGTGTGTATGTATCCAGTAAGAAAAATCTTGATTTTTCAGATCACTGGGTTTAAGCACTTCTCTATAAATTTTGAATTAAAATCTTCTTGAACCACGAAGCATTTTTCAAGTATGTTATACTGGAAGATATATTTTTAGTAACTTTATCAATACCATTAATACGTTTCAGGTAGGATAGAGTAAGTGCTGTAAGCAGTAGTGGATACCAGGTTGTACTCCCAGATGGGGGCAGCATTGGTTTAAAAAGAAAAACAAGAATGAGGCAGTCCTGGACTGGTAATTAAACTGTTCACTCTGAGGAAGTAGATAGGCTCCCAAATCAGACTAATAAATCTGTGGTTTAATAACACATTAGTCAGATCAGCATGCCCCATAATCACTGCTGTTGATCCATTTGCCTGTCTTTACACAGTAAATTGATTTTAACCAAGGATTCATCAAAGAGGAAACTTTCATAAGAAAATTCAGAAAAAGTAAGAAAACCAACCATGCTTCTTTCTTCTTGAGCCCTAGTGGATAATTTCTCCTTAAAACTATGCTGCTATTGTTAATCCTGTCGGGAAAATAATTCTTGGTGTTGCAACTTAAAATATTCTTCAAATGTCACCCTGTGTTTCCTCAGTATTTCTTATTGCCAGTAATTTATTCTATAAAGAATTACAAGAAACAAGGCTGGTGCTGTAGAGGTTGAAGGTGACTGAGTTTACTGCTAAGAGCCTGCAAAAGCATCGGCTTCTGGGCTTTGTCTCTGGTGGTGCATTTTTGGGTTTTCCCTAGCAAGAGAGGAATTCCTTTGGTCAGACAAGTATTCATGCACACTCACTCACAGACCTTGTCTCAGAGGACCACTGCAGCAGATGGAAAAATCATCTTTATTAATCCTGGAAAATGGGGAATACATTGAACAAATGGCAGTTTGCTCAATAAAGGGGGAAAAAAAAATAAATGGGCAATTATATTTAGAGTCTGTTACAGGTACAGCTTAGACCAATTTCAAATTCTGGCACTTACTTGCTTTGGAACTAGATCATAATTGTTTTTCTTCAGTTCATAAAGTTCAGTTGCATTGTCAGTGTTTCCATAGTGTAAAGATAAAACCTGCACAAAAAGTTAATGAATTTCTCAGAGCAATCTGAGGGCATTTTTTTGCGTCTTGTTTTTCTGTGGCTAGAGCAAAGGGTAGAGTGAGAGGAGACATCCCATTGCTGCTCCTGCAGAACTGCTAGATTAATTAGTCTTGAAACCTGCTGCCAATTGCTTGTTCATTTGTTAACTAGAAGAATCCATTCCTCATTCAGTCTGAAAATGGAGGAGTGGCAATCAGAAGATTTGCATCTTTGTTTTTATTACCAAGAGTGATGATCAAAGCCTTGTAAGAATAAATTGGTGACACTTCCTACAGAAATTTTCTTCTTTCAAGCAGGTTAACTGTCAGCTATATAAGCCCCTTCTGGGACAAAAGCAAGCTGGAGAGAGATAACTGTAAAACTTTGCACTTGTGTGTGTACGTTTTTTGTGGAAGTGTACATAACCCAGTGTATATTGGCATAGATATATTTACTAATGAAAAATAAGTCTCATTTGGATGTACAAAAGCCTGCAGAAGCATGTTGCAACATGGATGGAGTTGTGATTATGACCAGGAGGAAAATTACACGTTTCTCCTCAGAGATGCCTACATTCATAATTTGTGTTACCACATTTGTATGCGAAGAAACCCACCAAAGTGCTTATGGCAATGGCGTTCAGGTTTGTTACGAGCAGAGACAAGGTCAACAGAGCAAACACCCTTCTCCTTCCCCCCAAATTTTAGCATTAATAAATTATAAATGCGTGTCCTTATGTCAAACACTACCTGAGAAAACTCATGTGCTGCATGTTATTTGCCCCGCATAGTTACTGGCTGACTCCCAATATTGTACAGGTTCTGAAATGCCACTGTGTGCTCTAGGCCAGCTTACATAATGAAAACACGTGCGTGTCTGGTACAGTGAAGGGAACTAAGGTCTAGGTAAGACTGAATAAGGCTGAAATCTTTCTGGATGACTGAACAAATTAACTGTTGGATACACAGGATTGCCTGCAGCAGGTATAAAATTACATTATGTTAAACCTTTGTGCGAGAATTGCAAGAAGAGTAGTTTTGAGTTGCAATTAGGAGGAGAATAAATCAAAATACTTCCTAGGGGGAGAAAAGCTAGCGGCAAGTTGTGTAGGGAGCATGTTCATTTTGCTTATTTCATATCTGTGTCTACATTGCAGTGAGAGGTGTAATTACAGCATGAAAAGGCATACCTTTGTGGTCTTTATCCAGCTCGGCTGAACGCTGATGCCTTAAAGCCATGGTAATATTGACTTCAAAAAGGGAGGGACCGTTCAAAGAGATTAGTGACTTCCTTTTTACTGAAAATAAGTCTTAAACTGTGAGACTGGGGTATTAAAAATGAAACTAATATTCTTTAAAATAATACAACTGACATCAACTTGAGACCCATCTCCCTAGATGGGTATCTCATATGCACATATCCCTCATATGGCTTAATAATTGCACTGTTCGTGTGGTCGCTGTTAGAAATGTTCTCAAATTCTCCGAAATTACTTATAAAGTAAAAGACGGGTCTGAAGTGATGCATTTCTTCTTTTACCTTATTATGGTAGATAGGCTGAGGTTGTAGGACCAGTTTATAAACCTAGTACTTTGTTGGATTTTTTTTTTTTTTTTTTTTTAAGGACACCCCCCCTTTATTTTGCATTGGTTTCAGGAATAAATATGCTTATGAAACAAAAGAATGTGCTGCAGATATTTCAAGAGATTGTGTGGCCATGCAGATCTGTAAAATATGGAGGACCTAGCAGATCACTAAATATTACAGTACACAAGAACAATATTTTCTTGCTCTCTTACCTTTTCACGGTAAATGCTTTTAACTGGAAAAAGTAAGCTATTAAACAGACATGGTTGTTTTGATTACTCAAAATATTTTCAATGTTTTATGCATGCAGGTTGATTGCAAATGCATCATGACTAATTTATTTTTCAATTAATGTTAGTCCATTAACTAAAATATTTGTCTACTTGGACATATTTTTTTAGATAGTAAACTAACTCGGGTTCTGTGCAGCTGCATTTCAATTTCTGCATTGAAATACTGTTTGTAGAATAAAGATACTTTATTGGATATGTCCTGGTGAAACTCTATTGACATTGGTCATATCTGACTGTTAAAGGCAACCAGGTTTTACTGCACGTGATTTGACTTTACAGTGATCAGTGATGAAACACTACTGTTACGTTCTTCATGGTTTCAGGATGTGAATAACATTCACTGATGTGTATAGCAGATAGATGGAAAACCAGATCTTATTTTCAAAAAGGAAATTTGTGCAGAATGTAATTTTTAAATCGTTTGCTATATTTCATACTTAGGGAAGCTTCTCTTTACCTTTATTATTGAGAAAATCTGTAATACCAAAGCATAACAAATTGTTCAGTTAAGCCCAAGACAGTTTATGAGGAAATCTATATGCAAGGAAGCTATGACTACTTTTATATCTTTAATTTATGATATATTTAATGGTAGCAACATTTATAACTCCTGGTCAGGGAACAGCACAAGAAGGTTAGCTTCTCTCATAAAGCTGTTTGTACTCAAGTGTAACGGGGCAGCAGTGTGGGGGACAGAGGGCAGTGTGTTGCATTTAGGCCTTTTATTTTACCTTTAAGAAAGAAGCAGAGCTTATGTCTTTATTGTATTAATTTTTTAAGCTACCAACTGACTTTCTCTTTTCATGATGTGTTCAAGACACAGAGTACTGGTCCTTTCAAATGAAGTCATGTTTTTGGTAACATAAAGCGAAACTAAACATATCAGAGGTACAGCATGGTGGTACCATGGCATTGTGAAAGCTATCAAGAAGTGAATTAAAAACAGAAAATACCACAGAATTTCTGGTGGAACCTTTTTCATCACAAAGAGCTTAATAGTGTTGGTATTAATCAGGGATGTTGGTGACACTGATCTGTATTCTTGCTCCCAGTCAGGCAGCAAAAGGCATTAAGCTATGGGAAATCTGGATCCAGGTGAGTGACTAAATACTGACTGCTCCTCTTGGCTAGGTCTCTCCTTAACTTTATGTGAAACTTTTTGAAAAATATCTGTTTTGTCCTCATATAGAACAAAATAAACTTCTCAGCCTTGAAACCTTTTCATTGAAATGGTATGTTGATTTTCTGACCTGCCCAGTCATTTGAGCCTTGTGATTACTTTCCAACACTCTCCAGGACAGCATCTCCTCTCCTGAGGGCACTGAAGCTAGACCATATTTTATTGTTTCTTGTATCTTTCTTCTTCAGCAGTGTAGGCCTCCGTCATAGATTCTTTCTACAGCTCTTTGCAGTCTTTCGCCACTCATTTATTGGTATGGAGAGCTGCTCAGTAAACTAGACTTAACAGTCAGTTTATGTCGGGGAGGGTGGGAGTTAAGAAATGCCTACCCCCTTTACCATTACTCCCAATTACAGTCTGTATAAAGTGCTTAGTCTGACAAACTCTTTTCATATCCCCTAGGTGGCAGGCAGTAAAAGCCAAAAATGAGACCCTTTGTTATCTGAATTTTAGGCAACTAAACAAATTTAAATGACAAAAAGTATTTAATAGTAGTTGGTTTTATCACACTAATGCAAGTGTCCTGGGTCACTGTGGGTGAATTGTAATGTCTTAACAGTAAAAGGTATGTGAAAATCCTAACCTCAACAAAGCTCAGTTCAACAAGGTTTTCTTCTCAAGGCAAAATTTAGCCAAGTGTCAAAATTCAGCCAAGTGTTTTCAGGAGGATTTGCTCACGTCCAAAGCTCTTTCGCTCTGCCTAGCATACATGGTAAGGTTAATGCTACCTACCTGTGCTCTGTATTTTTCACTGGTTAGTATCCATTAAGTCTGCTGACTGGAAAGAAGAGTAATACCAGTAAACAACTTTTCACTGTGGGACAATCTCAAAATTAGGTTCTGGGAGACTTTTTGTTGGCTTCAGAAGCCATGAATTTGAATCAAACTTATGAACCCTTCCTAAAGATATGTTTCACTAAAGCTCTAAAGTGTTTTGAACTGTTTCTCAGTTTGTAACAGAAGATATGTCTTTGAGATGTTCTTTTTTGTATTTGACCAATTGCTAGCATGATGATTCATTTTTTTTAACCAAAATTTTCCTATTCTGATCTTAACTTTCCACCTTCCTCAAATTATAGGAAATGCTTTGTGAGACAGGAGAAGAATAGAGTGAAAATTATATTAGGAGTATCTCTTTTTTCCTTTTTTTTTTTGGTTTTTTTTTCTCTTTTTTTCCTTGGAAACCTCTAACAACACTACCATTTTGTGGCCTGACTTGATTTAAGAGTGAGGTAGAGAGCAAATTTCTTAAGCAGCTTCTTTTCAAAGAATCTGAACCATGTCCATAGAAACGGCTCCACTAAACTACCCAGTCTCTTCCCAAAAGTGAACGTTTCCATGCCACAAAAAAGAGAACTTGAAAAACAATCTGGAACATTACTAGCTAACATTTTTTATAGGGATAAATACCAGATGTAAAGCAGGGAATTTCTCTTACCTTTGATGGTCCTTGCTATATACATGCAGATGTTTAACTCTGTGGCAGTCCATGTAATGCATCATTAAACAGTTCTGGGGTCTCACTGGATTTTTATGGTTTCATAAAGTATCTAATCAAGTCTCTATTTTTTGGTGGTGTTTTTTTTTTTTTAAATGTAAATCTGTGCCCCTCTATACATAAAGAAAAAAAAAAAAGACAAAAAGGTTGTAGAGGTCAAAAATGACATGATTTGCTAGCAAAAAAAGCATCTATTTAAAACTACAGGATGATAGTTTCATAAATGAATGTCACAGTAGGAACATCTTTATCTAAAGACCTTCAAAATTTTATTTTCTTATTTCATTTTTATTGGTGAAGATAAAAATGAGATGAATGTCTTCTACATAAAAAATTGTACTGTACTGTTCTGAGTTAATGTCTTTATACAAGGAGATTTAACTAAAATTTGTGTCTTCAATTTCTGAAGGAGGCTCAGTGGTAAAGTATGGGCTTTTATAGGGTTATCACGGAGCATGTACTACTGTGTAGAATCTCATGAAGAAAGAAGTTTAGTCAGGGTAAACTTATGCAAGGATGGTGATTGTGTGAAATTTGACCCATCAATGGAGCTGCTCAAAGTCTGAACAAATGTACAGCTGCATTTCATGTAGTATTGAGTACACCCAGACATATACCAACCAGGAAAAGCAGAGGATCAAACAAATGCTCTTTCCGTACTTTCTCTTCCACTCTGTTGATCCTTAAGATGGTCGTTACAGCTATGAAGGCAGCTTTTTGATAAGCTTGATATGGGCAGTACTCTACTTTATGCCTCAGATGTTGCATTCTCATCTCACTGGTTATCTTCCTCATGATGAAAACAAATATTTCTTCTCCATAAATCACAACTTTGATATGTTTTAAGGAGCAATTAAAAGGTTTATGCTATGCTCTGTTTGTTTCCCTCACTTGTCACTTTTCATGTGTCCTCTTTTTTTTACCCCTTAAGTGCAGGAGTGAGCCCAGTGACTCTTGCCGGTTAAGGGTGTTGTCAGTGCAGGTCAGAGTCATCCTGGTAATGGTGTGTGTGAGCAGAGAATACATGGTTAGTGTGAGTATAAGGATGAGAGTGTCAAAGATTTTGTATGTGTTACTTTTCAGAATCTATTTGCTTGTGTCTCATGTTCTTCGGTTGTCTTTTCTGACCCTCTGCCTGAGTCTTATTTGATGTCTCTTGTAATCGTTAATGAAAAGTCGCAAACCACTTTGCTGACTGGATGAATGATTTAGAAGAAAAAATGCCCGTATTTCCATGCTTACACTGTTTAAAATTACTATGACCTAACTTTGCCACATAAGAGTGAGGGATAAGTAGAAAAAGCAACTTAAAAAAAACCCCAAGCCAAACCCCCACTGTTTTTAAGAATTTATGAAGCCTTGTGTGTCAAGTTTTACATACATGAACTCATTGGCATTTGTATGTATGCCTAGTGTATGTATAGGTGCACTGGAAACGTGAAGGCAGCCTGGGTTCCTAACTCGGTGTCCCTTTCCATTCTGAATCATATTTAGAAAAAACATCAGTTTTTGTCTATAACTATGTGTATTGGTTTTGTGTGGCAAGGTTTTGGTAGCGGGGGGGGGGTGTTACAGGGGTGGCTTCTGTAAGAAGTTGCTGGAAGCTTCCCCTGTGTTCGAGAGAGAGAGAGCCAATACCAGCCGGCTCTAAGATGGACCCGCCGCTGGCCAAGGCCGAGCCAATCAGTGATAGTGGTAACGCCTCTGGGATAACATTTTTAAGAAGGAAAAAGTTGGGACGGGCGGTATTCGGCAGCCGGAGAGAGGAGTGAGAACATGTAAGAGAAACAACCTTGCGGACACCAAGGTCAGAGAAGAAGGAGGGGGAGGAGGTGCTCCAGGCGCCGGAGCAGAGATTCCCCTGCAGCCCGTGGGGAAGACCATGGTGAGGCAGGCTGTCCCCCTGCAGTCCATGGAGGTCCACGGTGGAGCAGATATCCACCTGTAGCCTGTGGAGGACCCCACGCCGGAGCAGGTGGGTTTCCCGAAGGAGGCTGTGACCCCGTGGGAACCCTGCGCTGGAGCAGGCTCCTGGCAGGACCTGCGGATCTGTGGAGAGAGGAGCCCACGGAGCAGGTTTTCTGGCAGGACTTGTGACCCCGTGGGGGACCCACGCTGGAGCAGTGTGCTCCTGAAGGACTGCGCACCGTGGAAAGGACCCATGCCGGAGCAGTTCGTGAAGAACTGCAGCCTGTGGGAAGGACCCACGTTGGAGAAGTTCGTGGAGGACTGTCTCCCGTGGGTGGGACCCCACGCTGGAGCAGGGAAGAGTGTGATAAGTCCTCCCCCTGAGGAGGATGAAGCGGCAGAAAACAACGTGTGATGAACTGACTGTAAACCCCATTCCCCGTCCCCCTGTGCCGCTGGGGGGGTTGGTAGAGAATCCAGGAGTGAAGATGTGCCCGGGAAGAAGGGAGGGGTGGAGGGAAGGTGTTCTGAGATTTGGTTTTATTTCTCATTACCCTACTCTGGTTGATTTGTAATAAAGTGAGTTAATTTTCCCCAAGTTGAGTCTGTTTTGCCCATGACGGTAAGTGGTGAGTGATCTCTTTCCTGTCCTTATCTCGACCCACAAACTCTTTGTTATATTTTCTCTCCCCTGTCCAGCTGAGGAGGGGGAGTGATAGAATGGCTTTGGTGGGCACCTGGCAACCAGCCAGGGTCAACCCATCACACTATGGCAGTGATACAGCTGTTTGGAGACCCAGTGAAAGTTTGAACCTGTGGGCTCCAGTGAGCATGTGTGACAGCATGCCTGCTCTGCTGTAGCAATAGGCCCTAAACAAAATAAAAAAAATAAGGCGTTCCATGGTAGTTTTTCCCATAAACGGAAATAATTGATTGTGACTTGCCTGATAGTTCTCAGGGGCTCCAAAGCCCTATTACAACCTGTTGGTTAAAAAGAAATATGCTTTATAGAATTCCGCTAAAAAAGGTCTGCTGTTGTAAAAATGTAATCCTGTGTTGTTTTATATATTGTGCAGTACTGAAAATTTTGTATGTAATTAATCACATGCAACTGATGTAATATTGTGCTGCTACTCCATTCAGCTAGGGGCAGCTAGTGTTCCTTAGATAAGCTTTGTGTGAGTCAAGTAGATGATTTTAACAGAATCTGCTGGATGAGTCATTGTTAAGAGATTAGGAGCCCCCAAAAATTGAATGAAGAAGTCTCTAGGAGAACAATTGCCAGTTGTTAGATAAAAGAATTATAGTAACATTATCCATAAACTTGGTTTCTGCCTAATTATTCATAATGTTACACTCAAAGAGGAAAATGGAAGGGGAGGTAAAGCAGGCTATTACAGTAAATGTTGGGAGTTAATGGCGGAATTGTTCTGTTTCCATCATTGCTGTAGACTTTCTGTGTATTGAAGTCTTGCTGCCACTCCACAGAACCACAGAGTCCAGCTGTATAAATGAGGCTGTTAGTTTTTTACCTGAAAATGAATGTACAAGGCCTTCATGAATGTTCATTAAAAATTAAAATCAGATCTTAAAGTGTGAGAGTTATATCTGTTCATTGCTGTATGCCACCACAAAATAAATGGATTAATAATGTAAACAATAAAAGACTGGATAGGAAGTCTTGTTCTGGAGAAATGTTAGAAATAATAAGAAAATTCAATCTTTCTTCAACAATCATGTCTGAAAGCAGCCTGTTGTGCCTGAGTTTTACAAGGTGCTCAGAACCTTATGTAATGTTGTGTGTTGGATGTGCTACAATACCCAAAGCCTTAGGGCTGAGCTTAAGAATGAGTGTCGACTGTGATTACAGTTTTCTTGCTTTTGACAATTTGTAGCAGATTTAACCTCTGCTGAAGTGTACTTCTGTACTTGCTTTTTAGGTTAATATATGCAAAAAAGATGTATGTTTACACTTTCATTTTATGAATGTTAGTTATATCTTCCATACTATCGCAATCATAGCCCAATCCATTTTTGTTAGAAAACATAGATAAATAATACTCTAGGAGCAGGGAAATAACATTTAGAACTGAATAAGCTGCCATCCCACTGAAGTGTCAAATGTAACTTATTTGTGCAAAAACTTGGTCCTAGAATTTGATCATGGTTCTAAACTGATCAAACTTTTTAACCTATTACATTTCCTATATATTTCTCTTTGCTAAGAGGCAGTTACTAAAGATGGTGTTAAAATACTAATGTGAATGTGACATAAGCTTTTTTTTTTAAACTTCTCACTATTCTGCTCATGTGTTTTACAGTCAATATTACTGCAGCTGCCTCTTCTCATTGAGTGCAGGTGTCTTAAAGGAAAACAAAGTTCTGAGGGAATTCACCCTTGAGGGACAGTCTACTAAATCAGAGTCTGGAGAAATTAGAAATGGAGAGTGAAAATGCAAAAAAACCAGTGTAGGTGAAGAATGGATAACTGCAGTCTACATGAGGAAGGAAGGACTTGCAGATTTGGTTAATGACCATGTCACAAAAAGACAAAATGCAACTTAATGGCCCAGTTTCCAGAAATAGGAGCTCTTTACAGAGTGCACACTTGCATATACTAAAACAGTTATGCATGCAGACATTTGCCTGCACATAGCCATTGAGATACTTAGCTTAATGCCTAAAAGGCATTTATTGTCGTGGTAGAGGTCTACAGTGTGATTTCAGGGAAACGAAATGGAAAAATTGCTTGATCAGAACACATTAAATTTAAATTTTTTTTAAAAAAATTTACCTTAAAGTAGCAAATTATGACAATAGTACTTTTGCCTTTCTTGCTTATCTTAATTCTAGAGATAAGAGGTATCTGCGTATATACTGTTGTATCCCAGATGTTTTAAGTTCTTTTCTTGCTTGTATACAAGGAAAATTGTATTGCAATGAATGTGTCTATTGCAATAAAGAATCTCTTTAGTGATGGGTTTGAGAACAAATGTGGTAAACATTTGTCTTTCCATCTGAATGAACTTCTCTTGCAGTTTTTAAAATTGTTTTGTGTAGTCTTTTTTTTTTTTAACCTTCTGGGAGCTATTGATGTGAAAGGAAGATAAAGCTGTTAAAACTAGTGTAGTATATGACTTCAGAAATCAGGGGGGTAACTAGCTTTAACACTGTAAAGTGATTACAGTTAATTCTACATGCTAGTTACTTTCCTTTCAAACTTTGTGCTTGCTGTTGGATGTGGATGAGAACAACTCAAGTCTGAGTTACAGTCTACTTACTGAAGCTAGAACGTCGTAAACAAACTTTATGCTCCTGCAACTATTTGGGTTAAACTATGGACTTGCATGTGAAGTTTCTGCCAGCCCAACTGACTAACTGAGTATGTTTTGAGCAAGTTACTGCCCCTCCACTGCAACCTTACCTTTGCACTGAAATAAGGCTGGCTATTGTAATGCCCTGGTGAAGGTTTTCACAAACTGGTCTGGGGACGGGGGATGTCAGGTAATCAGAAGTCAGTATTGTGGAAGAGACGGTTCTTGGCAGGGAGCAACGGGTAGCAGCCAACATCAGTAGCTTACTCAAAGCAGGTCAATGTGCTCTCTGGTGGGGCTCTGGGAGCTTTAGACTTTCTACCAACCCTAGTCCTAACCATTGCTGAGCCATGCACAAGTAATCTCAACAGCCATCACCCAGATGGAAGATTTTCCCACAGTGGAGTTATCTTGAGAAATTTTTCATTTTGGCAATGTTTGGGGCTTCTCTAATGTTCAGCCTGAGGTGAGGGCTATCAAAGGAAAGTGCAGGCTGCAGCAAGATCGTGGCTGTGTTTGGGCAGTGGCTGTGAGGTTTATTGGCTAAGGCTCAGCCAGTGCTTTATGGTGGAGAGAAAGCCTTGAGTCTTGGTAGTAGTGGGTCTAAACAGAGGCTATCAAATTATTACTATAATGTCATTCTTTTCAAACTAGTCAGTTTTTGAGAGAAAATAGTAAAAAGAAACTAGGAGAGTCAAACACACAGTTTCTGTTCTAGAGAAATAGGGTTGGTTTTATCTCCTGTTCCATCATAACCGTGTTGAATTTTGCTGGTTTTGTCTTAAGTCAGGTTTATAAAATATAAATTCTAGATACTGTATGGAAAACAGGGCTAGGAATGGCTTTTGGTAGAGAAGTGTGTACGTTCAGAAGTCTGTTTCTGATATGCCTTTTCTTTCCCATTCTTGGTTTTGTCTGTATTTGTGTTTTTGTAAGGTTCTGAATATAATGTTCTTGCTTCAGATGAGATTTTTTTTTTTCTCTTTTATGCTGTGGCCATGTGACCTCAGCTGGAGCCTGAGCTGTGGATGTGACTGACAGCATCCCTTAAGCAAGGGACCGTGAGAGAGAAAGAACTGATGACCTTCACATTATTGTCTGATAATTAAAGCTGTGATCTAATTAACCCTCATTGCCATCACATGGTGGTTCTGAGAAACCATTTCTTAGTGGAGTTCCCTTGCTTAATCAAAATTGCAAGGAAGTGGATAATTCTGGACTAGAACTTACCTGAATGCTTTTAAAACTCCTTTGCTGTAGTACTGCTATATGACATCATCTTCATTATCTCTAGTGTTACTGTTTTTATGTATTTGCCATCCTAAATTTACACTGGAATTACATATTCAGTTTGGAAATACTAAGCCATTTAAGTCCTCCGAAATTTGCTTTGCTTAGGAAGAGAGGTTTTTAATGCCTAAAATGAGATAGAGGCAGGGACAATTTAGGAAACACACTGTTCAAGAAATTGACTTGGAACAGCTGATCTTACTAATGTGATTACAATGAATCTTTTCTTGCCTTACCTCTTCTGTTACAGCTGACAGAATTCAAAATGATGTGATGCTTCCCTTACTGAGTCCATTCTTGTCTTCCTCCCTTATTTTCAGTATTTTCTCAAGGATTTAAAAAGGCAGAGAAAGGTTTCATCTTTAATGACACCCTTTATTCAGACTGCGGTGCTCTGTTTTCTAATTTCAGATGCCTTGCCAGAATCCTTCTTAGCTAAATTCTGAAGTGCCAGCTTTAGATTTAGTCTCAGTAGTCAGGAAAATGACTCGGTGTAACTCAACACCACTGATACTCAGCTTGGCACAATTCAACACTAGGGATTCCAAAGCAGGACGAAAAGAGTTTCAGGGTATCTAGTGTTTAGAGGGGAGTGAAAGAAGGAATAGAAAAGGGAGCAAAATGATGTGAAAATGACAATTGCACATTTTCAAGTGATAGAAATAGCATTTCTTCACTGGGGGGAAAAAACCAGGAGAGAGTGAAAAGTGTGACGTCTTCTGATGACTAAGCTGTTCCTAAGCATATTCTTTTCTGTACAACAATGCAGAACGGCCCAGGCAAAGGATGTGCCTTATTTTGATTTTATAAATCACTACATACGATTATTTAACAGTAAAAAAATCCAGAAAAATCTCCCAAAATGTACTGATGTTTTTACTTTTAGTACTGTAAATTCCAAAGAGAGGTTCATTGCACTTTTGTCTTGTATATAGTATTTAAATAGAGAAGTATATGTAATATTTGTCATCACTTAATGGTACCTTTCTACCTCCCTGCTAAAGATGACAAGGACAGAAGAGTTTAGCTAGCTGTATATGAACTTGTCCTGGTTTCAGCTGGGATAGAGTTAATTTTCTTTCTAGTAGCTGGTATAGTGCTATGTTTTGGATTTAGTATGAGAATGATGAAAACACATTGATGTTTTCAGTTGTTGCCAAGTAGTGTTTAGACTAAGTCAAGGACTTTTCAGCTTCTCATGCCCCCAGCCAGCAAGAAGGCTGGAGGGGCACAAGAAGTTGGGAGGGGACACAGCCAGGGCAGCTGACCCAAACTGGCCAAAGGGGTATTCCATACCATGTGACATCATGCCCAGTATATAAACTGGGGACAGTTGGCTAGGGGGAGTGGATCGCTGCTCGGGAGCTAACTGGGCATCAGTCAGCGAGTGGTGAGCAATTGCATTGTGCATCACTTGTTTTGTATATTCCAATTCTTGTAGTATTATTATTATTGTCATTTAATTATTGTTATTAGTATCATTATTAGTTTCTTCCTTTCTGTCCTATGAAACAGTTCTTTATCTCAACCTACATGTTTTGCTTTTTTTTTTCCCCCCATTCTCTCCCCCATCCCACTTGGGGGGTGTGGTGTGTGCTGCTTAGTTGCTGGCTGGTGTTGAACAACAGAACTGTATAAAGTAAAATCAGCTTTATAAAATGAAGATTACAGTGATACATTTGAACTCTGAAGGAGGATGATCCTACAGCTTTTTTTCAGTCCAGTAATGCCAGAAGGGACCTAAAAGATTCTAATCATTATGACCTGCATTGAGTAAAGCTTTTAAACACATGCTTTGTTTTAATCCTGGGATTTTATTTCCATAGTGCTTTAGGGATTGCTGTTAGTACAGAAAATAAAACTGCAAGCACAAAGTACAGCCTGAACCTGTCCTCTATGGAGCAGGTGGAGCTGAAGGAGCTCAGCTGACTTTGCTGGCTGACTGGATAGGCTGCCTCCAGGTAAGCGTGGCAGTCCAGGCAAAATAGGTTGTACTATTCATCTTGATGCCTCTCTTATAGACTGATGTGATTATGCTGATATAACAGGCCTAGTGTGAACATTTTGGCTAACAGGTTCAGCATAGCTGGATCTTCCTTTGCACTAAACCTTTTGGGACTAAGCTTCTGATGATGAAGGTACAAAAACATGGGAAAAAAATAGTTGCATGCAAAAATATAACTTATAAGAATGCAATGCAATGCAATGCCAACCCCTTAAATACAGTTCCAGATATTTCAGTGATTGCATCCTGGCTTTCAAGAATCAAGTTCTACTCTATTCTACTAAGGAAAAAGAGTAAAAATCCCTATAAGATAAACTGATTGAATGCAGTATTATTTGACCATCCCCAAGTTTTTGAGAAGAAGCAGCAATTTTAAACTTCTGTGACATTCTCGTATATTCAGATGCTTGTGATGTGTTCTTAGTGACTTGCGGTATACAACTATTTAAAATTTAAATTAGAATTTGAAGGGAAGCATTTAATAATTGTTTACATGTCTTTAGAACTAGAAGAAGTGTTGGGTATCTGCCACAATGGGAAATTTTAAAATATGTTAGATATCCGATGTATTTATGCCTTTGAAATTTTTCTCTAAATAAATTTTAGTTCTTGTGGCTGCAATATGTGACTAATCTTTCTTTGCTTCTTGCCTCTGTTGGGGAGATCTGCTGTAATCAGAAAAATTAGAGAAAAGAAAAAATAAAAAGCCTTTAAAGGATTTTAAAAATCTGAACACATGGGAAGAATGCACTGTTTTCCTCTATCTTTTATGGTTAACAACGGTCTAAATTGTTGAGAAAACTTTGAGCTTTAGATGCTTAATTTTATATCTGTAGTGTAGAAAACCAGTATTATTGTCTTGCCTTGCATGTCTCCTTAGCAGTACTAAGACATCTCTAAAGGACCACGTTAGCCTGTTGAGTTCATTCAATACCTGCTGTTTTGCTATGGGAGACCAAAGTAATACTGAAAGTATTCTTTTAGGACTGGGAGTATAATGTCTGTTACCACTGCTGGTGTAGTAGAAACTTACATTACACAAGGAGAACAGGAAAAATCTGAATAGTGTCAGGAATGGTGTTTAAATCTTTCTGCCCTGGCCTGTTTCTTATGAAATGGTGAGACCTTGCAGCAGAAGATAATCGATAATTCATCACCATTCATTACTGGAGGCAGTAACGTGCTCTTGCTTTCCTGATCTTAGCATTTTGATTTTTGTTGCAACCTTAGTGCATGTCTCTAGGAACAAAGAATGATTTGCATGGGTGTAGTGTTGCACCTGAGCTGACTTCCCTACCACATCTGCTACAAATGGCATTCCTCTTTTAGCAGTCATATTTTCTTATTGTGAGGCTGACAATAAAAAGCAAATGACTGCTATTCATGCCAGAAGTTTTAATAAATAAGAAGTTAGTTATTGTTTCACACTGAGAGTCAGCTTTCTTAGTGATATAAATCAGCGTGGTGTTTTTTAGCTGAGAATGTGTGTCCTCACGTGACAAAATCATTGACTCAAATCCACTCCTAAAAGAATTTTGTTCCCGGCAGCTGAGCAGGGCAGAAGGCCTATGTGTTGATATGTGCTTTGACATTGGGTTTGAAACGTTGCTCTACTCTGTGGTACGGCTATCAAAAAGAAGCTTCTCTGACGTTTAGTGGTTGTAGGAATGGGTTTGAAAACAAACCAAGTAATTGTTAGCAGATCTGGGAGGATGGTGAGGGAAAGGGAAGAAATATTTCAAGATTGAGCATTTAAAATTAGATGCTTAATTTACCGAGAATGAAAATGTGTAGTATATGTGACTTGATCTGGGGAGTTACTGAGTAGCCACCTGAGTGTACTCAGCAAGCCCATTTGGGTGCTGGAATTGACTCTTTACCCTGGTTTGGTTGGAGGAATAATCCCACGTTTGCCAAGAACATTTCAGCTAACAGACATGAACTGTTCATTTCATGCCAAACCTGGCTCTGGTAGGCTAATAAAACTGTACTACTTTGGATCTAGCAGTGGCAATCCATAATGAGATGATGGGATATTGTTAGTGATGCTAATTTTATTGAGGCTTGGGATCTGAGGGAGCCTGAGGAGTGCTGAAGTTACCTCTTTTCAAAGCACTGCTGCACTGGTATGGTAGAAGAGAGGTAAGTGAGAAAGAGGTGCTGAAGAAATTCCTTCTTATATATTAATATATGAGCAGGAACACCATCCAGTCACAGGAAGGAAAGCTCTAGACTATTTCAGAGAGCCAATTGCTTCAGTATCCTTGACCCAGCTGTAGTCAATCTCTTATGCTTGTGGGGGAGAAGGTTATCCTCACAACAATTCTTTAGTAGAAGTTATTTATTGGGGAGGAGAGAGGTCAGAAAATAACATCATTTTTCTATAGGGACTTTATAAAGTATTTATTATAATTGTCCTAAAAACCTGGAAGGTCATGACCGTTTTGGGTAAAATGAACAACCCTTTATCTAAAGGGACCCAACAGTATTAGCACAGAGACTGGAATAGACATTCCTTGCCCAAGAAGGTCAAAGGCTACCCCAGGAAAGCTGGATCCAAGTATAATTCCTAGTGGGGAAAAAAACCCAACTTTGCAAATGCTGATATGAAACCAGTCCTCTTTTGTGCCTTTCGTATAACTTCTACAAAAGATTTTCCTCTTACTTGATACATGATGTGATTTGGGGTATTTTACATTTGTAAAGAGTAAACCAAATTCTCTACATCATTATCTGTATTAATAAGAAAGATCTGCTATGCTTTTAAAACAGTTAATCTCTAAAAAAATCTTGAAAGCAATTTAAGACTTTAACTCAGTGTCCTTATTACTTCATTATTTTTCATGATCTTGTCAGTGTGATAGTTGAACTCTGTATATATGGATGTGAGAAAAATTTGAGAGATGTAGTTAAAAGAGGCACCGGAAAACATTTCAGTTATTTGATGAAACCACACAGAAGAGATTTTAACTAGTAATTTACTCTGTAGCGTGAGCTCCTAGTTAGGAGTAACTGGCAACAGGAGAACTTGTATTACCGCGATTGCAACTTGCAGTCTTTATTTGGAAATTGCAGTTAATGTTCTAAAAGCATTATATTAAAATACTGCTCTCCCACTTCTTTTAACAGCCTGAAATTTGTACTTTCAAATATAATGATTGAGACAAACTCAGCATTAGAAGCATGCAGTCAACCTAAAACGTACTCAACTTAAAGTCAAGTCGTGTCAGAGATGGTATCTGCTCCTGTTTTTAGTATGTACTACAGCACATTTTCTCCTTCCTGCATTCTTGTGAGAAAAGAGACAGTGACTAATATCTAGCTTCTGTAAGGAACAAGATATCTGGTTAAATCTAAGCAGATGAATAGTCTCACTGAAATCAGTGGGAATACTTGATAGCTGAAAAGAAATTGAGTTTAGTTCTAAGTGATTTACTTTTCTATTAAATATATTGTCTGTTTCTTGATGTTTCTTATGCTTAAATCAGAGTAATTTTTCTCAGATAAGTGTCTAAGCAATCACTACAGGAAAACTAAATAAAATTTGGAATTAAATTTTACAACATCTTATTATGGGATATTTCAAATGTTCCTAGTGAGATTTTGGAACCTCATTTGCTTGAAATGTGAAGATATTAAAGCTGTTATTACTTGATGGGTCTATATTTATACGCCTAGTACACCAAGATGCTCTTGATAATGTGTCTTAAGTGTTGGAAAGAACTTCAGATAGTGAGATAGCATATCATTATACTATTTCTAGCGTCTTTCCTTGAAAGGAAAAGTATAAGCCTTTTGACAATAGGAGGTGTTTTGGTCTCCTTACTAGGCCATATATTCAAGACAGCATCTTAGAGTATACTTGCAGAAGTAATTGGCAATAATGTCTGCTAATAACTCCTAAGACTTGATTCTTGCTGCTGTGAATGTGTCACCTGCGCTGCTATGAATTTAGTTTAGTGCCAATGTCTATTTTTTTTTTTTTTCTGTCTAACATCTTATTCTAAATATCAGTGCAGAAGTCAACATTAGAAATATTCTTCGATTTATTTCTTTACCTTGGCAGGAGATTATTCAGCACTTTGCTTAGTGTAACACCGCTACAAAGTCCGGTGCTGATGTACTTATCATCGTGATGTACCTCTAAACAGCTAGTAGCTTACAAGAGGTTCTGTATTGTCAGTTGGAGTCATTGAAGAATGGATTCAGCCACCAAACTGCCACTTAGAAAAGTAACCGCAGAGATTTGCTTAGAATGGCTGAATTAAATGAAGTCTTATTTAATTTCATAATTTTTGTTTCTGACTTGTGATTACGAGATCTGCTTGTGTAACTAGACATTCATTCTCTGGCTGCCTTCCCTTTTAGCGAGGAAGTAGAATGAAGCTAGGAAGCCTAATACAGAAGTAAAGCAGCCACAGGGGCCTTAATGAAATAGAGATATGCTAGGGAAAAAAAAAAAAAGTTTTTGCCTGTCTAGGTTATTAAATTCAGGGAAACGGTGCATAAATACTCTTCTGCCACTATTGGCTGCCCTTTGACAGGTTAACTAAAGTGAATATGAAGTTATCAGCAAGCCCTTTTAAGCAAGGAGGAGGCCTAAGGCATCATGCTTGACAATGAGGTTGCGTTTCTGGCTGCATAAATGGCAGCTGCTGGGCAGTTTCACAGACCTGGCTTTTAGGTGTCTATGCACTCTTGGATGATATACCGGGAGAAAATTCTCTTTGTACTTTCGTTTGCTTTTACTTAAACTACCAAAGATAATGTGATATGTAGTAATTTGTACTACATGGAGTACAAGGATAGATAAAGGAGTAATTTGCCATTTGTAGCAGATTTAATCAGGCTTTTAGTTCAGTCAAAACAGCTTGCAGCTGAATGTTAGAATCGGATTACCTGACATTGGGAGAAAAATTGAAGCTCCCCAAAAGGCCTTGTCAGGTTGTCTTCATGAAATAGAATTTTCAGTTTCTCCCAGTTGCTGAATAGTTTCAGATTTACAAAAAACAGCCCCCCCCCCCCCCCCCCCCCCCCGGCTACCTCAAAGTTGCATAATGAAATTTAATGAAACCATTAGTATAATGCAATAGAATGATGGTGCTGCTATTCCATTAAAATCAGTAAGGCATTTGGTCAACATGCAGTTAAAAAGTGGGGAAGGATACTTTTGACAATTATATCTTGAAAATTTAATGAAATGTTCTTGTAAAGTTAAATAGCTGAAAGTGTGTGGCAACACAGTCATATATTTAAAAATGCTGTGTTTTGATTTTTGCTTTCTTTGCAAAAATTAGAAAGAACTTCTGTCTGCTCATACTTGCAGATTTCTTATTTTACAATTTTGACCTTGGCTATTGAATGTATGCCCGCTTGCTTTCTCTTGGGTTTATAACATTGTGGTTTCTTAATTAATCTCTAAGTCCTGTTTCTTCTGCTGCCACATTTCCATGGTCCATTCATGCCAACTGGCTTGCAAAGTTATCAAAACTCTTTTATTGGATGTCTTTCATAGCAGCAATCATGCCTATTTCCTGTGTGACTATGTAATTTTATAAAAATATATTAATTCTGAACTCTTGCTCCTTGCACAGCAAGCTGACAGTTTGCAAGTGACAGATCTTCTGAATGGCTTTGCAAATAGAAAAAGAATTTCAAGTAACTGAATAATTGCTTCAGAGCACCTTTCGTGTCAATAGGATTCTTTTCATAGAGTGCTGTAATCTTTTGGATCCAGCCTATATAGCCCATTAAATGCATTTAAAATATTGTAAGGGCATAATTAAGTCTTGCCGTATCCCTGTATTCCTTGACAAAATCTCCCTTTAAAGTCTTAACATCCTATTATCTGAAGCAGGTTCAAGTAGCAGACGATCTTGATGTGCTATTCAAAATGGTTTTTGTCCTATGGGAACAGTGGGCCAATCATGTCAAAACCTTTTATCATTAGCAGTTACAAGTGCTTTCTAAAACTGTCTTAGATTCAGTGATCTAAAAGATGAATCTGCCATCTTAAAAAGAGTCTCCCTGTTGACTGACCTTCTCTCTCTCCCAACCAAGAATTTCTGGGATTATAGGAGGAGGAGTGAGTATTCAGAAGTAAACTACTACAGTTTTTTCTCTTTTTACTTTGATTGATGTCAAATATGATGTAGTCATTGTCACTTATTATGCTATGGCTGTACTGCAGTTCTAGAGGTGACAAAACCAGAGGGATACTGGTGTGAAACTAGCTAGGATAGAGTCTAGCTATACTGGATGGGAAAGGACAGGACAGGGTAGAATAGGATGCTGTGGTAGCTCACTTTCGTGATTGCATCATTTTGGTTGAAAATTGTGAGCATTTCTTTTGAGGGTTTTGTGCAGCAACAGGGAAAGGAAACCTTTTTAGGGTTAGAAAATGCAAATATTTGTGCAAAGACTGAAAGTTCTTTGAGGTTAACATGTTTAGATCACCTTTTAAATAGACTTAAGTCTGGTGTTTTCTTTTTATACAGGTGATTAGGCTCTTTTACAGTACACCAAGCAACTGTTTGGAGGTTGTCCTTTATTTATGGGAACTTTTCTCTAGCCCTACAAAATACTTTCTTAGGGCCGCAGGGGAATCCTTGTCTTTCTTACTGAGATAATCTAAGTAATTCTGCGAGGCTCTGTGCAGTTCCTTTGAATTTTTCAAGAACACAGAGGAAAACAAAACCCAAGTTAGTCATAGTGAGTTAAAGTCAAAACAAAACTGCAAAGCTGGTGTTGCTGACCAGGTTTTTAAAGATAGCACCAGTGCAAGTGGCTGTTTAGAGTATTGTAAAAAGGATGGTATAAAAACATTAAAATAAACATGGTCTTTTAAAATAAGCAGGTATACAGATGTCAAGTTCTTGATGTGGCTAATGATTTGAAGAGGATTGAAAGAGCGTAGTGTTTGAAATGAACAGAAACAGCAATTACTTACAGAAATTAAAACAAAAAATACAGTTGCGAATCGGCAGTCACAAGTCTCACCAGACGTCAGTTCCAAGGAGCTGCTAATGAATTATTAAACTGAACTGTGGCCCTGAAGATAGATTTTTAAAAAAAAAGAGTGGGGAAAAATGACACCTCTTGAATGATCTGAAATAAATGTGACAGTCATCGACTTCGAAAACGTTGTGAGGATACTGGGAAGATATTATCTGATTCATACATTTCTACATCAATTACGCAGTTTAAAGTAAATGTAGAGGTTCCTAATTAGTTCTTTGTGCAGCTGTCAGGATACTTTTATCTTTATTTAGTATTATGCTTTCAGTCTGTGATAGAACACCAGTGATTACAGATAGAGACTTAGAGTGAAGGAAATAATTTCAAATGCACTGAATGACTTGAAAGTAATTAGGTATGTGCTAAATGACATTTATCTTGGGACTCGAACTGAGCAAAAGAGTCATGGTGAAAATGTTTTTCTAAATGTTATGGTTTATTTTGTGGTGATTTTTTTTTTCCCCCCATAAAACACTTGGAAAAGCTTTATTAATCTGGAGAATTAAATACTGAAGTTGAACATCACTTCTTTTAGGAAACTCAGTAAGACACTTTGGGCATGCATATATCTGAAAACCAAAACACATAAACGCACGCTTTCACTCACACTGTGTATGCTATCTCTTTTGCCTCTATGAAGAGTTGCACTGATAAGATACCAAGGTCTGAAATAATATTTCCATACACAAATATGTCATTTTCCATCCATATAGGTTTAATCTGAATTTATTTTCTGTAACCTTGAAATAATAAGGTAAAATATACCCCAGTGCAAGTTTTGAGTAAGAAAGAAATAACAAAGATAAAGTTTCTTGAGGGGACTGTAGTGGCACCATCAATGGGAACAAAATTACCGGGGTGGTTCCATAGAGAAAAGAGTGTCTTACTCCTCCAGGGAGGTAGCTGGAGATCAAAGAGGATCCCTATCTTCACATAAAAGTCTCTGAGCAAAAGCAGGCAGGCAAGCAAGTGAAGACCACCTGAGGGAGAGAGAATAATTACATGGGTATCAAGTTATGCTGCTGCTCCTTTAAAATGATGGGAGTTACTTGAGTTCATGGGGATAGAAAGTGTGAGAAAACTCTGCAAGCAATCCTGATAACTCTTTGCTTAATGGGTAAATAAAAATAAAAACACTATGTTTTGGAGAGACTTGAGTTACTGTGTCTCTTGCATTGTAATTCTTACCTGAATGTGCACCTATGATGTGTTAACACTGATTGGAATTGCCTTGCATGTGGAATTTAATAAAAGAGAAAATTGTAATCCCATGGCTCCTCTGCCAGTAGAAGCACTATATAGTTCTTAAAAAACTGAAGCACAGAATCCCAGGTTTGTCACAGATGGGAGTACAAATATGCAGCATTCTCTGTAACTATGGCATCCTTTAAACTTGGGTAACATGGTGGTCATGATGAGTTTGTTTATTCCAAATCCTTTAAAGAAACCACAGACAATATTGGTACACCAAAACTTAAGTCCAAAATGAATGGAACAAATTAATTTCTAGCTAATATTTAATTAGCCTGGGATTGATCTTCTTTCACAAAGCATCTTAGGGATGAACATTTCAGCTGAGGTCATAGCATTTCAATTTCTCTGAGTTTTCCAATTTTATGACTAAAAGAATTTTTTTTATCTTTCTGGGGAAAAAAAAGTCCACTGTTGTGGTGGGTTGACCCTGGCTGGATGCCAGGTGCCCACTAAAGCCATTCTATCACTCCCCCTCTTCAGCTGGACAGGGGAGAGAAAATATAACAAAGGGCCTGTGGGTCGAGATAAGGACAGGAGAGATCACTCACCAATTACTGTCATGGGCAAAACAGACTCAGCTTGGGGAAAATTAACTCACTTTATTACAAATCAACCAGAGTAGGGTAATGAGAAATAAAACCAAATCTCAGAACACCTTCCCTCCACCCCTCCCTTCTTCCCGGGCACATCTTCACTCCTGGATTCTCTACCAACACCCCTCAGCAGCGCAGGGGGATGGGGAATGGGGTTTACAGTCAGTTCATCACATGTTATTTTCTGCTGCTTCATCATCATCATCAGGGGCAGGACTCATCACACTGTCCCCCTGCTCTAGTGTGGGGTCCCTCCCACGGGAGACAGTCCTCCATGAACTTCTCCAACGTGGGCCCTTCCCACGGGCTGCAGTTCTTCACGAACTGCTCCAGCATGGGTCCTTTCCACGGTGTGCAGTCCTTCAGGAGCACACTGCTCCAGCGTGGGTCCCCCACGGGGTCACAAGTCCTGCCAGAAAACCTGCTCCGTGGGCTCTTCTCTCCACAGATTCGCAGGTCCTGCCAGGAACCTGCTCCAGTGTGGGCTTCCCACGGGGTCACAGCCTCCTTCAGGCACCCACCTGCTCCGGCGTGGGGTCCTCCATGGGCTGCAGGTGGATATCTGCTCCACCGTGGACCTCCATGGGCTGCAGGGGGACAGCCTGCCTCACCACGGTCTTCACCACGGGCTGCAGGGGAATCTCTGCTCCAGCGCCTGGAGCATCTCCTCCCCCTCCTTCTTCACTGACCTGGGTGTCTGCAGGGTTGTTTCTCTTACATGTTCTCACTCTTCTCTCCGGCTGCTGTTTTCTGTCCCAGCAATATTTTCCTTCTTAAAAATGTTATCACAGAGGTGCTACCACTATCACTGATTGGCTCGGCCTTGGGTCTGTCTTAGAGCCGGCTGGTATTGGCTCTACCTGACACAGGGGAAGCTTCCAGCAGCTTCTCACAGAAGCCACCCCTGTAACCCTGCCCCACTACCAAAACCTTGCCACACAAAGCCAATACAACTGTCAGTTAAAAATCCTGCGTCCTTCTTCTAACAGGGATAAAAGCCTGTGCTGAGAAAGCAAGAAAGGCCAGGCCATGTCCTGTACTTTCTAGTGTTTACTTTTCCATTCAGTCTCAATAAATCTAAATTCTTTTTTTTTGGATGAAGAAGAGTTGTATTTTATAGAAAATATGAAATTTTAAATACCCTTGAAAGTATTTTATTTTTAAGATTGTAACTGAAAATGTCAGACTAACTGGTGAGCTTACAATGCCTTTGACTCCATTAGGCTTTCTCAATAGCGTAGCTCATAATAGCTTGTTATGCAATAAGCTGCTTGTGCTGCAAATTAATCTGTGGGATAAAGGTGTCCAACTGTGTGGAAGTCTATAGGATTGAGAACTAAGGATGCTGTGTTTTCTATATACTAGTTGTGCATTCCCACATATCCAGGTTTCGGATGTATCTAGTACTTAAAATAGTGTGTGGTACTCATAATGCTTGCTTTTTAAACCCTTGTTACTGCACAAATTATATTACAACACCTCAGTTTTCTATAAATAGATATGTCCTGTGGTTAAAACAACAGATACAATACCTTAACTGGGATTTTTGTTCTGCAAAAAAAAAAAAAAAAAAAGGGAAAGATGGTCAACTGATTTCAAGTTCCATCTAGTTGCTTATATTTGCTCTGTAAAGAAAAATAATTCCTTCCTTTCAAATACTCTCCTTTCTGTACAAGCTTTAATTTCTTGACAAAGATATTTTTTCTGTGTTCTTCAGTGAGTTCTCTAGATGATCCATGAGATAGAACAAGGAAAAGGGTGATGTTCATGTTCCTTTAAAAAAAAGTAAATCAGTGATGGAAAAAATAGAGACATATGTACCAGAATAAGTCAAAGATGTGCTATGTGAGAGATGTCTGTAATTCATCAGGAAATGTTTTAATAGAAAGGATATACAGATGTGGGTTTTGGTTGCACCAGTAGCTCCACAGGTAAACTCTGATTAACAGTTTCCTTTTACTGGGCTAAAGCAGCCAGAATTTGTAGACTTCTTGCCTGGAATGTGTGGCAGTATCAGCACCTATAAAGACAATGAAAACTCTCCAAAGTGATTGCCTGCTAGTCCCTGTTGTTTCACATTTCACATTGTATAATTTAAATAATCTTAAGCATGTTTTCTGAAACTGAATGTTTGCAGTTCAGTTGTAGTGATGTCTGGGGCAGCTTAGAGGATTCCCCTGCAGAGACCTCCTTCTTGCTTGTCTTTCACTATGTCTGTTCAGATTAGGAAAATGTTGCACTCACTTTAGACTCTTACTTTTCATTGGCAGAAGGGTTTTGTGGTGGTTTTTTTTTTGTTTGTTTTCATTTGGTTTTTTTTAGGAAAACAAGCAACAAAGCAAACCATAAGCCTTACAGACTTTTTTTTTTTTCCCTTGATGGTAGCAAAATCTCGATTTAATTGAGTGTTTTAAAATACAATTTAGTTGCTGAGAACTATTTGGGTTCATTGTAGGGCACACCTGGTCTGTCTTCTACAAACTCCAGTGGAGAGGTCAGACTCTCAGCCAGTGCAAACCGAAGTGCTTCACTGAATTCCATAGGGCTTTTCTTACTAACTCCAATATCAACTACCTCCTGTCTCAGGTATTACAAAGAAAGTATTAAAAAAAAAGCAAAAACAAAACAAAACAAAACAAAAAACCAACCCCCCCCCCCCCCCCCCCCCAAACCAAACAAACTCAACATGTTTTTTCCTCCCCTCCATCTCCTATATTTGCTCCAATAAAAATAAATCTAAACCCCCTTTTAAGCAGGGTCATCTAAGTTCCTTGATACAAGGTAATAAAATCCTTTCTAGGCTTATTCCAATATCACTAGTGCAAAACTTCTTCCTAAATAATCTAGCTCTGTTCTACTCCTACAGAGATGGGAATATAGGGTGATAACTGTAGAGATTTGAAAGAAGAATGTGCTTGGAGTAGATGAAGAAGTTAACTAAAACCATGCAAAAAATGTTCCATTGTTTTAATTATCTTTGTGGTTTCGTGGCAGATATTGCCAGAAGTCCAGTAGAAACTCTGTAGTAGGCAATTTTCTTCATGTCATACAATATATATGGAAATTCTTCCTTCTGTTTTTTAAATTATTTTTAAGTGGTCTCTGAGACTTGTCTTAGTGGTATGAAAATGCGTTATTTATTCAAGTTTTCAGCTAGGTAAGTCTACACTGCACTGATTACATACGTTTGCTTTTGTTGTATTAATCCTGCTAGTCATTGCATGCAGAACTTTCCCTGTCCGAACTTTCCTAACCTTCCTCTCTTCCTGACAGCATGGATTAACAAGTAAGAAAGTGTGGATTAACAAGTAAGAATGAGCAAGCATATCTCTTGTTCAGGCAGATAATCAGTCCTACTGTGAACTAGCTGGACAGTCTAGATGTTACTCTGTAGGCTGCAGTGTACATCTCAGTACTGCTGAGAGAATGAAAGTAGCTTTTCTTACATCTGCTGTTGGCAATATATGCCAGTGCATCTTCTTTTGCCCTTTTCTATGGAAGTTATTTTTGGTTATTTTTCTTTCACCGCGCTAGGAAGAACATAGATATGAAATTTCAGCTGAAATGCCTGAAAACTGAATTCTACATATCTAAATACACAGCTAAATTACACAGTGGATGGATGAAATTTTCATTAGAAATTAAATTTTCTATAGGTCCTTCTGACACAAGATATAAGTGTATTTCGAAGCTAAATATTGCAATCTGGAGTGCAACTGTGGCATGCAGAATTGTACTTCAGATGATGATTTTTGAGAGAAAATTGTGCTGAAGGCTCCAAGTTCAATCCTTTTGGTCTATGCAGTGGAAACGTTCCTTTCGGCAATGCTGTCTTCTTTGGTTCTCAAGGCTATTAAAAGGCAGAAGGAACTAGGTAGTGTCCTAGTGACTGTTCAGAGGTTACTGTATGTTGTGTACATATACACACACCTATATGCATTTTTTTCTCAACAAATTCTTGCATGAATTTTCAATACTATGGTACCAGAGTACATGTTATCACAGTCATGTATGCGTGTCCTTACCTCCATGTCCTTTCTACCTTTGGTGTTTCTCATTATCGCAATATGCAGTTAGGAACGTAGACCAGTGAGACCAAGTGCTTTCTGTGCTCTGTTTTAGCTTTCCTTTGCTTCCAGTTGCAATTCAATGTATAGTATGTTTTCTTACATCAGCTGTGATACAGAAATAACCATGGCTCCTTTTTGGGGGGGGGTGTGTGTGTTATCAGCTATAACTGAAGTACCAAGGGACTACCAACTAAGGGAAGTTCTTGAGGCAGTTTACGGATTGTAATTACTGACAATAAAATGGGTCATGTGCGGTTGTCATTTTTCACCTTGGGTTTTGATGTACCCAGGATCATTTTTCCTGGATAGATTATAGGAAAAGGGTGATTAGTTTGACTTCATGACAGGGTACACAGAAGTTGCATTCCCCCTGGTGTGTCCTAGGTAATACTATTTACAAAAATGTCCAATATTAACTTTAGAATTGCTAATGACAGAAAATCAACTGTTTAGGAAACAATCCTAAAAGTCTTTGCTCTTAAATGTTTGGATCACTGGGTCTAGTGATACTTTTTTTCTAGTGTATTGTAGAGTTCACTGTCAAAGTTTCCTTCCACTTTTTATTTATTTTTTTCCTTAACTAGCTTTTTGATTGTTCTCCTGGCATTTTCTGTAATGTCTGTTTTCTGGTACTGGGATTGTTCCTTGTGGATCATCTATGAACCCTTTCTAATTTATGAACTTTCACACTACATTACACATACATTATTCCAGCACTGATCACATTGTAGAAGTTGCCTCACCACTCTGGCTTGATTCCTTTGCTTGTGCACACAAAGACTGCAGTCTTTTTTTCATTGTCTGATGGAAGATATTGGTGTCTCCCTCACAACTGGTCTGCTTGGGCTATATTTTTAAGGAGTTAAGTGTTTAGCTATAACCACGTGATTACTAAAGTTAGCGCAATCATTCATGTGCTTAAACATCTGCAGGATATGGATATTAGCTCTGCTCTCCTCTCTGAAGAATATAGCTTTGTAGTATTTGACATATGATACTTTTTTTTTCTTTAAGTGCTGTTTTTGTTTCTAGCTTTATTCTCTTCCACTTTTAGTCATAAATGCCTTCTCCCAGATTCTCCTTGACCCTCAGCATCTTTCTTTTATCGGCTTTCTAGTTTCTCCTTGACTAATCATCTTCTATTTTTTTAATAGCCTGAAGAACTTTAGCCAAAATGCCATATTTAATCTCATTTTCTGTTTCCAGCATACATTTAGTAATCCTCTTTTCTTATACTACTTGCAATTAATGTATCCCATTAGTGTCCCAGACTATCAGTGTTTCATTTGCTCAAAGGATTAATGTTGAAAAATGTATTAGCTCTAATACATAGTAAATGAGAGGGATTCCACTTACGCATTTGACTTCAGCATGCTCACTGGAAACAAAGATGCTGGCTTTACCTGGAGACCTAACTAGAATGAATATAAAAGATAATAGATGGATTCTCTCAAACATTCATTAAAACTCATTTCCAGTAGTAGGCACTGTTCTCCTGCAGTCTGTTGAGAATCCTCTTGTGGTTGTGCACTGAATGCTTTATGGTGATAGTCTTTGCCAAATCAGCCTGCAGAAGTAAAAGTTAACTAATTGTTGAAATATTGTGTTGAATTAGCTTTATAGCTATAGTTTTGAGAAGAAAGAAGAGTACAAAAATAGCTTTCTGGTGTCTTTGGACATCTTCAGTTCTAGTCAGTCCTTAATAGGAGTAAAACGAGCCTTCAGAAGGATTATGCTGTATTGCCTAGGAAGAACTGTTTGCCATGGAGAGGTCAAGTACCCAAAGTGCATCCTAGTCCAGGCAGGTTTGAGTCAGTTCTGTACGTTCTTGGGAACTATATTACAAGATGTCTGAGTAATTTCCCTTTCCTGGCCTAGATTGGATATATATACACTAGTTGTCACATGTGTTCCATTGATCCTACAGATATTTTGGATGCCAGTAGAAAACAGTAAATCGGCTTAATCTGTGCTTGGGAGTGTCTTACCTCTGGCCATTACTGTTTTCCCAACCCACAAGGACAACACACTAATTGGGAAATTGCTATTTATTCACTGGGCTAACCAAAGACTGAAGTGTAAGGATTTTCACCACTCATTGTTTTATATTTATGTTGCAGGAAGAGCTTGAAATTGATACATTCTTTCTTATGCTTTGGTGCTGACAGAATTGGTGTCTTTTATAGTAGAAGCATGTCCTGCTCTTGATACTGGCCTGAACTTTGCCAGAGTTCAAGTGACATTTCACTGCCATTTCTTGGACCCTGTTGATTAATATGCCAGTGTAATTCCAGTTTCATAAACTGTTGAGCTTACAGTTGATTATAAATGAAAATAACTTGAACAGCATGAATTTTGCTAACAATTTGCTCAGTTTTGTGCTTGTACGTTTCTGAAAGATAAGCTTACTAATTAAAATATGGACTTTATTTGTAAAGTATTTGTTTCATTTCTGCATACCATATATGCATGGGAAAGAAGGGGTTCCAGGGAACCACAGTCTGCCCAGCCTTAATCCCTGGGAAGAGGATGGGTCAGGGAATATTATCAATGTGTATAAATACCTCATGGGAGTGAGTAAAGAAAGTGCAGCCAGGCTCTCCTCAGTTTGGCCTGTTGACAGAAGAAGAGGCAATGGGCACAAACTGAAATACAGAAAATTCATAAGAAAAAACTTTTCTTTTTACTGTGAAGGTGATCAAACATTGGAGCAAGTTGGCAGGTGTGTCGTGGTTTAACCCCAGCCAGCAACTAAGCACCACGCAGCCGCTCACTTACTCCCCCCCCCCACCCAGTGGGATGGGGGAGAAAATCGGGAAAAAGAAGCAAAACCCACAGGTTGAGATAAGAACAGTTTAATAGAACAGAAAAGAAGAAACGAATAATGATAATGATAACACTAATAAAATGACAACAGCAATAATGAAAGGATTGGAATGTACAAACGATGCGCAGTACAATTGCTCACCCACCGACCGGCACCCAGCTAGTCCCCGAGCGGCGATTCCCCGCCCCCACTTCCCAGTTCCTATACTAGATGGGACGTCCCATGGTATGGAATACCCTGTTGGCCAGTTTGGGTCAGGTGCCCTGGCTGTGTCCTGTGCCAACTTTTTGTGCCCCTCCAGCTTTCTCGCTGGCTGGGCATGAGAAGCTGAAAAATCCTTGACATTAATCTAAACACTACTTAGCAACAACTGAAAACATCAGTGTGTTATCAACATTCTTCACATACTGAACTCAAAACATAGCACCGTACCAGCTACTAGGAAGACAGTTAACTCTATCCCAGCTGAAACTAGGACAAGGTGTAGTCTCCATCCTTGGAGATATTCAAAAGACAACTGTATGCAGTCCCGAGCAGCCTGTTGTGGCTGACCCTGCTTTGAGTAGATGATCTCCAGCTGATCCTTCCAAGCTTGGCGATTCTGTAATTGTTCCTATGATGTGGATGGGGCATTTGAGCTGGGTTTTATAACTGATGAATCCTTAATATGAATAAGTATATTAGCAAGCATTAACAGAAACATTGGGGGTCAGCTCCTGGTTTTGTAATAACTTAGTTCATTGTGTGATGGATGAGAGCCCTGGTGCATCAGGATGATTTTGTCAGTCATTTCTGTTGCCTGCATGATCTAGTTTAGATTGGAAATAGTTGCTTCCTTTTGTCATATGCCTCTTTCTGCAAGACTTTTAACATCAATTCTCTCAAAAGACAACCTAAATCCCAATTTGAGAGTCTTGTGCTTCTGCGGTCTTAAATGGTCTGTTCAATGTCTTTAAAAAGAATAAGTTGCTTATAGTTGAAGATATGGTCAACGTCAGGCAGTAGATACCCATAACCTTTTGAAGACAGTTGAAACTGTGTCCCAAAAGAAATCAGTCAGGGTCTGAATTGTGTTTTAGCCTTATAACTTAATTCTTATATACAAGGATTCAGAGTGGCCAGATGGGTAGTTGCAACCATAACACCCACATACAAGATGGTCTAATCCTGCAAGCCAGTTAAGGTGCTATAAGTAGTAGAGCTGGATGGAAAATGAAAATATGAAAATTAGATTACAAAAATTAGGTAGTAGGTCAGAAAAGCAGCTTTGATTTTTAAAACGGTTATTGGTGTTATTAATTGATGGTTGGATCTCTTCCCAGCTGGTATTGTTGAGAAAAATGTACCCCTCTGTCATGCAGAGCAAGAAAGATGTATTGTTCCCATCACTAACAACTTTAAAAAGTACCTGCATTGAGAAAGGAAGAATTTAGAGGAAGATTGAAAGGTATTTATTCTCCCAAAGTTTATATACATCTTATGTTTACCTGCTTTCAAAGATGTTTGTTTGCTTCAGTGATAAACTCGCAGAGCATGAAAGCATGGGCGTGTGTTTCATTCTGTGAAAACTGAGGTGGTGCCTTTGTTCAACCACTAGCTAAACTGCTAAGGCATGTAATGGGGCTATTCACTCTTTTCTGTCAGTTACCAACACTTGATTCTTTGCCTTGTTTACAAATATTTATTGCAAAATTGTTTCCTAAATAAACTTGAGATGGGCAAGAACTTTACTGTTCAGTGAATGCCATGATATATAATTGTGGGGAGCAGATTCTCAGCAAGTGTTAGTTACTGTGTCTGGCTGGATTTCATGGACAAGTACCACTTTCCATATGTTGGGAATTTGGTCTTGTCTTAGTATTCTACACACTATTTGAATGATTTCCAATGCCTTCCATCCACAGATCTCAAAGTTGGCTTGGGTGTGCTAGTGTGACATCTGGATCCTCTTCAGAACCATGATATCACATGTTGCAGAAATACAGAATATTCTAGATAATATTGTTGAATATTTTTGTAGATGAGTCCTTGTTCTGTCAGTCCTTCAGCTAGTTATATTAAATAAAAACACTTAGTAAGTTCATCTCTTATCTTGCAAAATTACTTGCTGTATGAATTTATCCACTTAATAAGAAATAATTTTAAGACAAACTTAATGTGCAGCTTGTTACAGATCTTACAGTTGCCACTAATTATCTGATACAAAGATAGTGCTAAATTTATGGTGGTTGATGCAAGCTGTTGACTTAGTGTTAAGGCAATATCATTTCATATAGTTCAGTTAGTGGTTTGTTGACATTAGGAAATAATTGAAACAATTTGGAGGACACTTTTAATGGTCAGTTATTGTCTCTTATCTTAACTCCTTCCTTGAATATAATTTGACATCATTTTCTGAAACGATACAATATCCTTAAATCATTGTGATTGTTCTTGTTATCACAATTGTCCAACTAGCATTTGATTTTTTTCCTTAGACATGTTAAATGTCCCAGTTTTCATTTAAGACTTCTGTTGCTTTTATCATTTCTGCTTTAATTTTTCTCTCTGTTCAACCTTCTTTTGTAAAACCTGTTTTGAATATAGCCCTTTATGACTTGTATATGGCCTAAATTCAACACAATCCCCTTGGCCTTCAAAAGACCCTACTTTTGATTTTTGGCCTGTTGCATTCTTCCCACAAAACCCTGAGACTGTTGCATGCACATTACTGCTATATATTTGCTTACAGGACCCTGCTATCACGTTCCGACTTTTTCCAAACACCAATTTCAGATATTTTTCTTAGAGGATCCTGCAGAAGCAGCATGTCTTACCACATTCACTAAATTGCAAAGCTCTTTCAAAGACCTTGCAGGACTTAAAAGTACCTGCGATCATTATGCTTCAGTGACAAATTGGAGTTCTTGCTGACATCTTTTCAAACGTCTCTGGCAGTACAACCCTGGGGAGACTTCAGTCAGTGGCTTCCCTTTGAACACCGTTCCCTCATGATTGATTTGAAGACATCAGGGAAAAGAGAAAGAATGGGAATTGTGTCTAATTTTTTCTCTGAGTGCCAGGTAAAGAAAAAAAAGAAGGATTATTTAGGAAGAAATGGTGAAACGTAGGTACCTAACTCCAAAAGTGTAATCCTGGAAACCCTAAACTCAGTTACTGACTAAACCTGGAAGAACAAAATTTGAATAGGAGCTTCAGTGATAACTTCACTTCTCTCTTATTTGTGAGAACACTCTAGCATACATCTTTCCTTTCTTGTAATATCTCAAAAAGATTGGAAAATTTTAATGCAAATCAAAGCTTACATTATTTACAGTCCCCATCAAGTGGTGGCTGCTTGTTCTTGATCCCTTGTAACTATTACTTGCTCATCTTGTGACTGTGCTTTTAGGTTTATTAAATCCATGAATAGGCATAAGTTGTGACAATACAGCTGCAAAATTAAGGAAAAAGAAAAATGAGTTAACGAAAAATGAATTAACACCCCGTCATTCAATAACTCATTTTACATTTTGGCAGACAAAAGCAAGCCCACTCCCATATGTTGAATCTATATAAAGCTTCTGCAGGATTTTTCATCTCAAGGATTTAGTGAGGCTTCAGTTTCCAAATAGCTCCCAACCAAGCGGGTAGTGCACTCTGCTGGGGAAGGGTTGTATGGTTTTGACCAAAACAAAGTTTTGAAGTCAGTACAGAAATGGAAGGAGCTGCCCTTATTTCTAAAATGACACGTGATATCTCTGTGCTTAATCCCTGAATGACTGAGCATAGGAGATGGACTTCAGGAAAGAAGTACTAGGTTGGGGACTCTTTAAGTGGAGGAAGAAACTGGCTGGTAGGCAAAAAGTAATGCACCAAACTAGGAGAAGTAAAGGACTGAAGGTAGTATTACTTGTTGTTGGTTTGGTTTTTTTTGTTTGTTTTTGTTTTGTTTGGTTTTTTTAGTTCATGCTTTTTGTACCAGCTATGGGACCCTGTTTTAGGATGCCTGTTTCTGTATACTGTATAGGGAGCCTGAATGCCTAACGTGGAGTTTCAGAGTGCTTAATACTTACATAGAAATGCTGCAAGAATTCATTTTCATGGTGCATAAATTGTTTTCTGGACCTTGCTGCAAAGGGGTGTATAGTAAAAACACTTATTTCCCTGACATGCTGCCTTTTCTTAATTGAGATCAGGAAATCAAGCACTTCCAGGAAGTGGGACGATGCAAGCCTAAATTAAATTTGTCATTTATTTCTAGTATTATGTTAAAAGCTTGTATTGACCTTCTCTACAAGGACTGATATTTAAAGGGAAAACTCACCAGTTAATGGCATTACTAAATTATCTAATATGGAAAGATAATGGTTTGTATTATCTGCAATCTTGATTACAGGAAAAGAGGAGTAGTTCTAACATTTTGTATCTATTTACGATAAGAAGCAAACTCCATTTTTTTTTTTTCCCACTAAAGGAGAGGTGATTTTGTTGTTGTTGTTGTTCTGAAACTTTTTTCTAGTCCTTTCTCTACCTGTCAACATTGATCAGAATTATTTTATGGTAACCCTTGTATCAGCAGTTTCAAATGAGGTCAGTATCCTTCTGTGTTTCTTCCTTATACATACAGTGGCAGAGAGAAAGTATCTGATAGAGAGTTTAGACTTCCAGGCAAAGCGATAACAGTACATAGTAGAATTTTATTTATAGGTATTAATCTAAACGAAAGAATTTGTTCAGTGTTGTCCTAGTAAGTTTACATCAGAATCAGTATTGCATCCAGATTGCCTCAGTTTGAATGTATTACCTTTGTTCCAGTATTTTTTCCTCTCTTACTTAAAATACATGTGTGTATGCATGCACGTGTAAATGCATATATATGCACAGACATGCTTGCATTTGAAAAAAAAAAAAACAAAAACCAATTCCCAAGACATTTGATCATAAAGGCAAAAAAATTGTTCCTACTGATATATAGTTTTTGGACAAGAGACTGATGTGGAGTAAATGGACACAACAGGACCTGACTGCTCAGGCTCATTCTCTGTAGAGTGTAACTATTTCACAACTCCTGTGAAAAAACTGCATGCCTACTGAACTTGATAGTTGTTTTAGCTATATAAAAGTACAGTCACAGGTTTGTGTAGCACAGAACCTTTTCAGAATTGTGGAACAGATAAGAATCAGAAGACACATCAACGTTTTAGTTCACAGCTCAAACATTACAACTATTGACACTGGCTTGGTTTTGTCTTCAATTTCTGTACAAGAGTTATGTTTTTTTGGTTGATTTGTAACAATGTATTTTCCAAGTGCTGGTAGTTTACCCTGAAAGTCTGTTCTCCCACCTGTTAGTTAAGTGTTCCACTATAAATAGTTGATAATTTTTTAGGTAGGCATAAATAAACAAATATATTCATGAAGTCTTTTTATACCAAAATTATTTATAAAAAAAGCTATGTTTATTACCTGTGTGCTTTTAACTTATTGCTTATGTCAGGACAGTTTCATGTCAGAGAAATCAACTAAGAACACATTAAAATGTTTATAGGATTATATATAATGCTTAAAGAATGTAATAATGTGCTACTTACATTCCTATAAATTTAAAGATTATGGACAAGTTTTTAAGTTTTTGATAACCAGGCTGCTGGTAGATATAAATTCTTTCAGTTTTTGGCAAATGTGCTTTGATATTTGTGATGAATGTGGTTTACATAGTTGTCAAGAGGTAGTTCAAGAAGTTCCTGTGTCCTGTTGTATCATCACTGTAGACAGAACCTTCTCTACTGTCAGTTATTGAACATTGTGGGGAAACTCTCCTGTACAATTTAATACCTTTCCAAAGCCACACTTAACAAATCAGATTCTTCTTTCCTCTAGCCTGTTTATTAATGATCTAGCCAAGCTGCAGGACTGTGTCTTCTCCATGAATATTTTCAGTTGTATTTGTCCAATGGTCAGATCAAAGTTGACCGTGTATGTTAATGGTTTGGCCTAAAGGGTTTAGAGAACTGGATAAGCAATACCAGCCATTCTACTAGATGTAGGAAAAGTGATGCAAATATAAACATTTCCTCTCTCTTTTCCATTTTATGTTGGTGGAACAGGGTGTGATATGTAGCTTCTGTTCTGTAGCCTGTGTGGACTTTGCACCTGTAATTCTGGCAACTACAACCATAGTCTAAAGTGGCTTCATGTGAGCTGGATGCAGGGAAAGAGGAAGAGATGTTAGGAAGCTGCAAGCAGTCTCCTCTTTAAAGGAAAGAGAGACCCAAACTCTCCTAGTATTCCAAAATAACCATGGCCTCCATTTACAGTAGTTCCCCAAATCCTTAGAAGTCTGAATTTTGGACATTGTCCTACACTATTACAGATGTAATCAGGCATCGGTGTTAATACGTCAGATGTCTGTGAACACTAATTTGGGCAAAATAAAACAAACATCCTCAATTACATGATCTGAATACATTTGGATAAAGATAGTCTAACCTTGCAGTCTAGTTATAGCACAAAAACCTTAGCATCTGTACAGCACTAAAAATGCTATTTTTCAAATATCAGAGTAAAGCTTGAGGCTAAAAGACCTCTTGCTTATTTCTAATTTACATCCATACGCCTTCCTGACTCTTACAATAAGAAAGACTATATTCCTCTATCCCTGTGGCTCTCTTGTAATTTATATACCTGGGGAAGATCTGCTTTTAGATGCAGCATCTGGTTTTCAATGATTTCCTGCTCTTAGTCAGCTGAATTGACTGAACCAGAAGGAGGTCAAGTCTGTTGCCTGAGGTCACACATTGAATGAATGCTTGAGCTTGGATTTAAAGTTAGATCTGGAGTATTCCCTCTTGGTTCTTTGCTGCTTGCAACAAATACTTATTTTAAAATATCAGGTGGATTTGGGAATAATCAATCTGTATTATATGCAAGCAGAAACTTATAATGCTTAACCTGGTACTTATGAAGTACATACATAGTTCTTGCAAATGTTATCTGTCAAAGCAGCCAGAAAGCAGGAAAAAGGTAGAGTATTTTACAGTTACAAAATGTAAACATATGTAAAGCAATAAAAAAAATACTGTAAACTGGTAAATAAGAAGACACTTTTAAAAAAAAATCTGATAATTATTTGCATTAATGGCAAATTTAGCACAATGCTATTTCCTTTAACAGAAATCAGGTGAGAAGAAAATGTGTTCTTTACCTATGTTTTCAATAGTAAGTTACACTGTGTGCATATTTATAGGAATCTGAATTACAGGACCTTGGACCTCTGTGTAGCATTTTCCTAATATTCTGCTTGCATAATTCTTTTTTTTAATTAATCTTTATGTAAGAAGTTGTATATCAAGAATTGGAGAAATTCAGTCTTTACATGATTGTATTGCAACACATTAGTTGTGATTAAGGACATGGAAAAATGAGTTTATCTCTGTAGTTCACGGATATGAAAATGTTTGTCATAGATGAAATATAATTTGTAAAGTTGTTTTTTTTCCCGTTTCTTCTGTGAGCAAAAATAAAAAAGTGTCTACAGAGATGCTTTATTCAATTTGGAAAAAAACTGTTGATATTGTCAATGAGACATGTCTTGACTCAAGCAAATTCTGAAATACTGTTTCAAAGTAAAAACTGAAATATTTCTGACTGTTTTGAATTTTTCTAGTTGAAAAAGTACTGCCATAAGTTTGTGGAAGTATAACTGCAGTTTCTAGATGGAAACAGTTCATCTGAAAAAGCGGTCCCTTTTCTAGCTACTGTGAGGTTGGATGGTGATAAAGCACCTAGGAGAGCAGTTGAAATGACAGTCCAGTCTAAACGGAGTAGGAATAATTGTGCTCCCAAGTTTTCTTGAAATGAACCTCACAGTCGGTCAGCGATAGCAGTTATCCATAATAGCAGTTTAAACAGCTCCTGGGAACGTTAACAAGTCCTTTCCTGTCATGCAGAGGCTGAAAGAGGAAAGAAGCTGTGTCAGTCAGGAAAAAAGACACAATTCAATGAAAATAGCAGAAAGCCTCGACAGTAATTATTTTGACCCATGACACTTTTTTATTTCCTTTTACTTTCTGACCTTATTTCTGGAGATAATGAAAGGGACCCTTAGAAGACATGTACGAGAAGTTTTATCATTTCTTGGCTGCGAAAACAGTGTCATGTTAGGAGTACTATAAACACAGAAACAGAGGCTGGAATGATCTGGGAAAGATTGCGTATCTGTGAAATCAGGAGGGCTAGTTTTTGAAGAACCCACCGTTTTGTTTCATGGAGGTCTGGCAGAAAAACAAAATTGTTCCTGTATTGGGGCTCCCTGTTTTCTCCACAAAATGTCCCCAGGAAGGATAAGAGCGCTCCCCTTTACTGTAGTGTCCCAGGACCGTGTGAGTGGAGAGCGAGGAATGAGATCCCCATGGGAGGATGAGGTACGGCAAAGACAGGGGTCTGGAGTTGATGGCAAGGGGATCTGTGCAGCCTGTGAGGCAGACACCAGCTGTTTCTCTGAGCTAGCATTTGGAATAAATAGGTGTTGAATTTAGAGACTGTTCAGGCCATCTTTTCTTTTAATGGATGAAGTACATGGAGGAAAGCTGTAAGTTTCTCCTGCTGCACTTAATCCGACCGTGGGCTGTCTGACAGTGTAAGTTTTACCGTAGTTCTGCTGAAGGACTGTAGCATGAAACAAGCCATTGCAGTCAGTAGTTAATTTCCTTGCATGGATTTAAAATGCAAAAAAGAATGAGTTTGAATTACAGCCAAGTTATTGATGGAATAGTTAGACTAGTTAGGAAAAGACTTTTAAAAATCTGTATTTGACAGAGTGAAAAGCTTTTTTCTTGGCCTCAGTATTGTTCAGAAGGTATGTTTTTTTGATGCGTCAATAATTTGTAGAATCATTCAAATTAACTTCACATTGACTTCCTCATAATCACTTTACTGAAAATACTTGAATTTATAGGATGGTATTTAGTAAACAAGAGAGAGAGTGCTTAAGGTAGAAAGTAGTCAACTTGGCAAAGTTAAAGAACTGTAAGGTCATTCAGAAGAGAAGTACAGGTTTTACCTGTATTTTCATTTGGACACAACTTGGAAATATTTGCACCCTCTTTATGTCATCACATTTCAACTCTGCTATTCTGCAAAGACAGGAGATATTTAGTTCTACTTCCTGTATGGATAAAGCTGGAAGTGAGACGGGCATAATAAAAAGCAAGCAGCAGAACAAAGAAATGTTTTCTGTTAGTTAAAAATGACAGTCAAATTACAAAACCCCCCATTATTCAGTAACTTCAAACAAGTTTTGAAGAAGATGTTTTAAGTTTATAAGAATGTTGCATTGTTCTGAGGTAACAATTAATAGCCTATTGCAAAACATTCAATGCCTATATACTGCCGCAACCAACATATAACCTATAGGATGGTATTGATTTCAGGTATGAGTAGACTTTGAACCCTTTTAAAAATTAAACTTCCAGTAAATACAGTATATAGATTCAAATACTGTATTTCTCCTTATACAAAATAGTGTTTATTGGTTTTTTTTGTGAAGCTCCTTTTGAGGGTGTGTTTTGCAATTGCTGCTTTTCTAAGGTCGTTGCAAGTTTTGGACTTCATACACCAAGCTTCCTGTACAAAGTTTACTTAAAAAGAAGTCTCTCCCTTTGCTACTTCAAGTGCACGAAAATCATATGCTGTGTATATGCTTTGGAGGAATGTCAGGAGTGGTTGGATATGCCTACCTGTAGTGAACACGTGCTTTATGAGTGAAGCTTATGCAGGACCACTAAGCTCTTGCTGGGCAGCAATGTACTGCTTAAACGAAGTACAGTGGAGACCAGTGCAGGCTGCAAGATCTACCTGAAAAATGGGAAAAGATCAGTTACCTTTCTGTTATCATGGCTACAGTGTCAGCAGGTATCAATTAGCTTTTGCTTATGTTGGCAAAATCTGGTCCCATAACTTAAAGCATAACCAAGCCCTAATGAACTCTCCCAGACCTGCTCTTTTCTTAGAGGTATGATCTGTCTTGAAGTAGTCATAGCTCAGCTGAAAATCTTTTGTGATGTTTGCTATGAAGTGTAAGTGGTCCTAGAAGTGTCTAAGGCTGAACGAGTTGGGAACCCTCTGGATCTTTTCCTGCAGTGCAATGTCATGTTGGTAGGTTTCCATGTTTGTTAATCAGCAGTTTGCACCAACTAAAACATGCCCATCATCATAAAATGCACAGTTGTGAGTAAAAGCTGTGGGCTGGAGGAGTACAAATGTTTTACAGTCCTGCATAGTATTAGTAAATAGAAGGATCATATCTTTCCTTTACATTGTCTGCTTTTTGAAACATTATTCTTATCTGTCTATCTTCTCATTTTGGTGTGTAATTAAGCTCCTGAGGCCTTGTGAAATAGTGCATATTAGTACTTTTTTCCTTTAAAATTCTTCACTCTCTCAACATGGTAAAAGTGTGTGCTTTTGAGAGCTGTTTTTGTTGACATTTTTTGCAGGACACTCAATATTGTAATGCTGGGCTTTGAATAGTCAAAAGGTATTGTTTCTTCAAGCTGTTACAAGGGTAAACTTGTACTCCAAGCTTTCCATGCATTTTGGTTTGAAGGAAGGAAGTTGCTTTATGGAATAACTTAATTCTCCATCAATTATTAATTATTTATGTGGGTCTAGCAGGTGGATTTAGGGACTCGCTGTTTGATACACATAGAAAGAACTAAAGCAAAGATGGTCTCTGCTTCATAGAGCTTAACATTTAGGTTCCCAATGACATCTATCTGTAAGATGTGTGTTGTTCTGCCTAGCTTCTAATTCTGTTAAATTTTTGCATTTGTTTTCTCTTTTATAAAGCATTGTTTTGGAAACAAGTCCCTTATACACAGGCTAGCATTATCAGAGATACACTGCATTGTGATTTTTTTTTCCTTCTTTCTAGTTCCTTGAAACCACTCACTTCATTTAAACTTCCATCAATTCAAAATTTCCTCTTTCCCTTGAGCACACTTTTTCCATATTTTTTTGCTCAAAGTACTATTAATACTTTCTGATTATTCAGCAGAAAACTAAAAATGTCTCCTGAGCCACTCAACCTGATTTAATTGGTTTCAGTGTATGGCAAGCTAAATTCAGATCTCCATTTATCAAACCCCAAGTCTCTCCTCCCCTCTAAAACTGAGCAGTGCTCAGGTGAAAAAAATCATGAGGCAAAAAGTCTGTTTGGGACTGTGTATAAAATTTTGTAACATTCACAAGGTCACTGCAGTGCACGAATTAAAGGAAGGTTGGTTGCTTGCTTGCATTCCCCACCGCCCCCAACTTCAGTGCTTCTCTGAGCCCCTAGACTGTTATTTCTGACAGCTTTCCAGGTTTCTCTGAATTGGTTTGAAGTCATATTTTTACTTTGTTCTTTGTTTCTCCATTTTTTACTTGCTCTGGCACAAAGAAAAAGGGGTGGGGGAGTGCATAAGAATATAAAATATTCTTTTCTTGTGTATCAAAGAAAAGCAGTGTATTCAGAAGGTCAAAGTTCCTTTTTTTCCTGAAGAATTTCAATTCCTTAGGCCCCTTGAGGTATGTGCAGTTGAGTAAGTATCACCTTAAAACCTTTGTTTTCTATTGAAATTTTACAAGCTTTCCCACAGTTACCCTCCAACACTGTCCCCCCCAGCCACTCTAAATTTTACCTGCTAAGCTTTGCTTACTGTAGACTTGTCGAACTTCAGGACAGTGCATAAAACAAAACTTGAAAATACATGACAAGACATCTGGAAGAAATTAAGTAATTCCATTTCAAGTTATTTACATGCTTAAATAAAAGATCTGGCATGCATGTTTGTCCTGATCTTGGCTAAATGTCTGTTGCATAATGGTTCACAGTTTCAGGACTGGACTTTATTTCAATTCCTTGCTGTTAGCACCCCATGTACTGCTGGGTCTCCTGGTTTATTCTTCTAAAAGTGGATACAAGAGGAAAAAGGCCCTCAGCTCAATTCCTGCATCTTTTGTTTTTTCCTGACTTGGCAGCTAATGCAAGCACCCTGTTGGAGAATTAGGAGTAACACAGACTACTTTTCCTTCATCTGACGTAAAAAACCAGGATGTAAAGAACCTGTTACAGCTAACCTTGCAACATGTGATAATCCTTGGTTGTGATGGCTGTATACATGCATAAGTGTGAAGAGGAGACAGGAACGCAAAACCAGGTTAAGTTTCTTCCTTCTTGTCTTACTGAAAATCTTGAATTCTCCTCCATACAGTTGTCTCTTAGACAGGAGGGAAGAGTAGGGAGAAGAGTTAAACCAGTTAACCTCAGAGTTAAACTGAGTACAGTTATGGCCTGGTAGGCCACTTTTCATGATAGCTGTAGAACCAAGACAGCAAAACATTCCTATATACAGGGGAGGGAGGTTGGTCTATGTGTGTACAGGTAATCTTTTCCTGTAGGTCTCTGCATACATCCGTCTTTGCTCTGCAAGTAAAATGTATCTGTCTTATTTGTTCTTATGTAAAGCCTCAGTGTCCATTGAATTTATTGATAATTTGCCCTCCGGAAGCTCAACGGTACAATAGTGTACCAGAAGCCACGCAGGGCAGGTGTAAAAGCTCCTGGGGTGAGGCAGTTTTGCTGAAGTGTGAGAAAGGTTGGCCTTGCCTCCCTAGGAGGCTACCACACGGGAGCACTGGAAATGTCTGCATAATCTAACATTTAAATACGAACACTGACAGACAGTTTTCTGAGAAGATCTGAGCAAATATTCAAGCCACAAAGACTGATAATGTAACTCCTCTGCAGTCTACTCAGTTGTGTTACTGTGTAGGTCACCATTAAAATAGGTCAGTAGTATAGGAGAGAGGTAAAGTGTGGGTGAGCCTTTTAGCAGTATGCAGTTATATGAAGTCTAGTCACCTGTTAAGGATACTGATTACTACCATGGCTTCACCAAAGCCATGTTTTTAATAAAATGATTTTTTGGGGTGGAGTCACTAAGTTAATAGTTGGAAAGTATGCAATTTATCTGGGGGTATGGGGGTGTTATTTGTAAGATGTTGGCTAAAGTGTTTTGTTGAAAGTTTGTAAGATCAAAAATACTGACATGAATAATGGAGAAGTCAAACCAACTGCTAACAGGCTGAGTCCAGAAGGAAGAAATAAATGGGAAACAACCTTTCTAGCAAAAACTCATGAGCAGAACCCCTGGAGGGGGCTGGTGGAATATTTCCATTTTCCACCTACAATATACTGTTTGTTTATAGATGGGACTGTGGTGTATGTTTCTATCTGAAAATTTCAGACCTGGCTGCTCTATATGCAGTCAAAAGTTTGAGGGAAGGAAGGGAGACACATGAGCAGCAGTCCTGCACATTCAAGCAATCTAACTTTTGAACAATGTTTAGTTATGGCAAAGACACAGCAGAATAAAAAAATCCTTGCAGTGCCTGTATATACAATAAGAGGAAGATAGAAAACTTTTTTGCGGTGGTTGCTAGAAGGGAGCAAGAAGCATCTGAAGTCAATGAAATGGCTGGTGATAAATCAAGAGAGTTAATGGCTCATCTAAGTGGCTTTAAGACTACTGAGTAAATCTGGCCTGAAATGATCCCTGGTATAATTAGAGAGGCTGTACTGAAATTGAGCAAAAGGTGAATCAGGCCCTGAGCCTGGAGATCAGCACACTATTCAGATTTCTGTGAGATCATGGAAAATAACTGAAATAATTACTGGGGTGATATGTGTATCTGTAACAGTAAATCTTAAGAGTTTCAGCTGGTTAAGCCCATGTCATGGTTTAACCCCAGCCAGCAGCTAAACACCACGCAGCTGCTCTATCACTCCCCTCCTCAGCTGGACAGCTCGTGGGTTGAGATAAGGACAGGGAGAGATCATTCAACTAATTACTGTCATGGGCAAAACAGACTTGACTTGGGGAAAATTAACTTAATCTATTGTCAATCAAATCAGAGTAGGGTAATGAGAAATAAAACCAAGTCTTAAAACAACTTCCCTCCACCCCTCCCTTCTTCCCGGGCACAGCTTCACTCCTGAATTCTCTACTTACTGCTCCCCGCCCCGCAGCAGCACAGGGGGACAGGGAATGGGGGTTGGGGTCAGTTCCTCACATGTTGTCTCTGCTGCTCCTTCCTCCTCAGGGGCAGGACTCCTTGCTCTTCCCCTGCTCCAGCATGGGTCCCTTCCCACGGGCTGCAGTCCTTCAGCCACAGACTGCTCCAGCATGGGGTCACAAGTCCTGCCAGAAAACCTGCTCCAGCGTGGGCTCCTCTCTCCACAGGTCCTGCCAGGAACCTGCTCCAGCGCGGGCCTCCCAGGGGTCACAGCCTCCTTCGGGCATCCACCTGCTGTGGCATGGGGTCCTCCCCAGGCTGCAGGTGGATATCTGCTCCACTGTGGACCTCCCTGGGCTGCAGGGGGACAGCCTGCCTCACCATGGTCTTCACCACGGACTGCAGGGGAATCTCTGCTCCGGCGCCTGGAGCATCTCCTCCCCCTCCTTCTTCACTGACCTTGGTGTCTGCAGGGCTGTTTCTCTCACATGTTCTCACTCCTCTTTCTGGCTGCCATTTCTGTGTGTCCTGCAACTTTTTTCCTTCTTAAATATGTTATCACAGAGGTGCTACCACTATTGCTGATAGGCTTGGCCTTGGCTGGCAACAGGTCTGTCTTAGAGCCAGCTGGTATTGGCTCTATCAGACACAGGGGAAGCTTCCAGCGGCTTCTCACAGAAGACACCCCTATAGCCCCCCTGCTACCAAAACCTTGCCATGCAAACCCAATACATTCCACCCCAACTTCTGTGCATCACAAACTTAAGAATTATCATTAAAATCCACATTTGTCACACAATCTTCACCATTTTCACAAACTTCACTCACATCAACAAAAAAGAATTTTGCACATCAAAATAACATCACAACACTGACGAAAAGTGGACAATTAAACGCACAATCCACCCCTTGTCCCTTCACCACAATTACAAAATAAATTACCCACAGTCATTTCACTCTTCACTCTTTTGCTGTGTTCTGTCCATGTTTTGCAGATTACCTCTCCCAATTACTATCCTTATCTCGAATTCCTTATGCCCTGTGTTGGGCACCAAAAAGGACCATGGTGGGTTGACCCTGGCTGGACCTCAGGTGCCCACCAAAGCTACTCAGCTGGACAGGGGATAGAAAAATATAAAAATAGGCTTGTGGGTCAAGATAAGGACAGTTTAATAAAGCGAAAGTAAAGGTCATGTGGGAAATCAAAGGAAAACAAAAGATTTTATTCTCTGCTTCTTATCAGCAGGCAATGTCTGGCTACTTCCTGGGAAGCAGGGCTTCAGTACACACGGCAGTTGCTCCGGAAGACAAACGTAAACAACGAATGTCCCCCCTGCCCCGCTTCCTCCTCCCTTTACTTAGCTTTTAGAGCTGAGCTGACGTCATATGGTATGGAATATCCTTTTGGTCAGTTTGGGTCAGTTGTCCTGGCTATTTCCCCTCCAGAGATCTTGCCCACCCCAGCCTGCCGGTGGGGGGGGGGGGGGGAAATGTTGGAGAGACAGCCTTGATGCTGTGTCAGCACTGCTCAGCAGTAGCCAACACACTGGTGTGTTATCAACACTTTTCTAGCTACCAATACAGAGCACAGCGCTATGAGGGCTGCTGTGGGGAGAATTAACTCCATCTCAGCCAGACCCAATACAGCCCATTTGTAGGAAGACTATTGTATCGGAGCACTGTCTTAAACTGAGTTACACAAAACAGAGATTTGCCCCAATAACTGGTGTTTTGGCTAAGTCAGTGGATTGGAGATAAGTGGGTGAACTTAACTGACTGGAACATACTTCCACTCACTGGTTGTGCTTAATCCATATGCCTGAGTTGGGTCTGCTTTAAGGAATGCCATACGGGAAGCTGTACTGTCAGGCTCTTGTGGGTGGGACAGGTGTATCCCCATACAGTAAAATGCCACTGAGGTGCTCAGGGACCAACAGGCTGCTGGGGACAAGGAGAGGAGGTGGTTTGACTGACAGTTATAATTTCTGGTTACGATCCCTGTGTGTGGTACAAGCAGTATTTAGGATAACTTAAGGATGCCGATAGGGACAAGTAGTTGTACAAAGGTATGTTTGGTCAGCAGCTTTGAAAATGCCAGCAACACCAAAGTTGCGCCTACTTGCCTTTTTAGGCACTTAAGCATGGTATAGAAAACCATCAAATCATAGATGTGTGCTGTGTAAAGGCAATTCAGAGTATTCCTGTATAGGTAAGAGTCTTTCTCTAACACTGTATCTTTTAGAGAAGGCCTTTATATGTCATTTGAAGATCTATCAATTTGAGGATGCATGGCAGTATTGGGGGGGGGGAGGTTCAGTAAAATGTGGCTTTAAGTCATCAAGTTATTAGAGTTCATAATTCCTAAGACAGTAAAAGAACAAAAAGGAGAACAACATTTAGGTCAATGAATAGACTTCCTCTGATTCACATTAGAGTCACAAACTTAATTAACTGGGTGTTTTATGTCATTTGCAAACATCATCATACAGACTCTGCTCAATTGTGCATCTGTTTTGTCAGTGCCAAGGGAATACCCAGGGTTCAGCTGATCTCCATCTCTGGAGTGCTCCTATGCAGTAATCTTCTATGTTATTTTTAATTAATAATGAAGACAATCATACAGATTTCTTTCATCTTAAATTCTTTGACTCGCAGGCTAAGGCATTCTGACTGACATCTCTACCCTCTGCCTGTCTGCTCCCTTTTGGGAGTGCTGGGGAGGAGAGGCACTTAACAGTGCCTGGGGCAGAGCGGAGGGGAGAAGCTGGGTCTGTTCTCCACTCTGCTGCTGACTCCCACTTTTGGGTACTTGATCTCTGAAGGAGTCCCAGTCCAAAGCTATGTTTGGCTGTATCATCAATATCATAATAAACCTGATATGCTGTTAAGAAAGCATATTTATGTAGGGAGAGCCAGTCCTTGCTGCCTACAAGCTAGGTATTGACTTTAAATACAGCCCCAAGCAAGTGAAACATTGTGCTCCTCCTAAGTAGCCTCAGGAAGCACTGACCCCAGAACACACCTCCACAGCACAGTCCTTCCCCCGTTTGCTTTCTACCCTGGAGAGCACTACCTCAATATTGGCTTATGTCAGCAATATATTACTGCTTTCTGTTGCTTTGGTTTCAGCTACTCTGCACCTGTGAGTGAAGGTGACGTCTGCCCCATGCCCCTCGCTTCTTACTTAACAAAGTACATGCAATATTGTGTTGGTGCTGGGCTATTTCATTACCGTTTTTGCACAAAAGCTGCTCATAGCTGCAGTGCTGGTGTTAGGACTTTACAGTAAAATTCTTCATAAAATGAGCAAAGATAATAAGAGCAGGAAGAGTTGGGTTTGTTTAAAGTAGCTCGATGAAGCTTGCCCTCTTAATAGCAACACTGCCTTGGCTTTGTCTAACCTAATGCTTGCACTGATACTGAATTATCAGTATTAATTTCCTACCACAGACAAGGTCATAGCGATCAAGTGACTTAAATGGGTTTATAATCCTGGGTACGCTGACTCCTCATGCTAAATTTTTGTTCTAGGCAATTCCTTCATGAAATCAAATACTCATGAAAAATCAATAGTCAAACACTCACTGTAGATGATTTGAGATTTTTAGGAATATAGATGAATCTGTTTGGTGTATTTTTAAGAAATTTGCCAAAAAAGTTACTGGGACATCACTCACTCCCTGTTCGCAACTCCTTACATCAACTGTTGATATAGATGTGGTTGAGGCCCACATTTTAGTTTCAGGGCCTAATAAAAAGTCTTAGAGTGAAAGGGCCAGTACAAAATGTGGGAGATACTCACAACTGCATGGCCATATTGAAATCTTCTTTGGAAACATGATTAGAGACCTCATTCTACTGATTAAATAAGACCTAACTATTTAAATCTCTCTTCTCTTGCAAATAATCCAAACAATCCAGATATTTCATTTAATATGTGTGTTTTCACCTGTAATTTAATTACAAGCAGAAATTTCTGTTCTGAAAAGTTAGAAGAGGATCCATTCCTTCCTGAAATGTCCAATTCATTTCCATGTACTATTTTACAAAAGTTGTTATTGAGGGGATGGGCACATATGCGGTCTATCACGGGCCAAACTGAGGGTGGTGTAAATGTGTTTCTGATACTATATGCACATAGGTGGTTCTGGTTTGTCAATGCTGTGTGGTAAAATTATATCCTAATCTAACTTCTTGTGGCTGGTTTGTCTGCCCATACTGAAGAGTATTTTATAGGACTAAAATTCTCTTACTTTTTTAAGTATCTGAGAAGTTTAAGATAGTTGTATAACAAGCTCAACTAAATAAAGCAGTAAGCACGTTGGTGCAAGACAAGAAAGGAAATGCATGAAAATCAGTGTGAGTGACCAGCAGAGAATGTTCCTGTCCAGTTGATTGAATTGATTGTCACTGCATTCCTTCCTTACTTTCTATTCATCAGCTACAAAAAAGGCAATGGTGCAGGAAACATTTAAAACACTGTTTTTGCTGCACTGTAATTGATTTTGCTGTATCATCTTATATGGCTAACTTGTTAGCACCATGGTAAAAATATGAAAGCGGGTTGCAAAGAATAACACACTTGTTTCTGCATGGAAAAGGTATAAGAGTTGTGGGCCAAATGGGCAAGTAAGGAACAAAGATCATTAGATATTTTGACACGGTGGGCAGTGCAATAGGAGAAAGCAATGATGCAGAATTAGGAAGAGCCTTGAAAAAAAGAGAACAGGTTTTGAACTTTATATACCTGGAAAAGGGGACCAATGGTGTGAATACAAATGGAATAGCACTTAAAACAGTGGGGACTGGGGAAAACACACTGTGGAAACTGTGGTTAGTTTGAACTCTATGGAGGTAAGTTAAAAGAGAGTCAGACTTGTATACAGCAAGGTTTGTCAGTAAAAATGTGAGTTTTGGCTACATACCAAATACTTGGGTGTCCATGGTTTGGAGGTCTGAGGAGAGTGGATCAGGGATGTCAAAGATGTATGCGCTCGAGTGGCAGGAAGGTCAATGATGTTATCAGAAATGAGAGAATAATATACAGAAAGGGGAGTGTGAGAGGAAAGGTAAGTATTTCAAATAAGGCCAGACTGGTTATATTGACAGTGAGGTCCTGGCAAGATTGTGTTTGAGAGACAGCTGAAATGTGGAATAGTAGGATTGGAAAAGTAATTCTTCAAGTGATCATTTGTAAGGAACGCAGAGATAAGAATAAGGCACCTTAGAGCAAGACTCTGTGGTACTGTTTGAAGTCATACTGCCCTGTTTCAGCTGCGATAGAGTTAATTGTCTTCCTAGTAGCTGGTATAGTGCTATGTTTTTGAGTTCAGTATGAGAAGAACGTTGATAACACTGATGTTTTCAGTTGTTGCTAAGTAATGTTTAGTCTACAGTCAAGGACTTTTCAGCTTCTGATGTCCAGCCAGCAAGAAGGCTGGAGGGACACAAGAAGCTGGGAGGGGACACAGCCAGGGCAGCTGACCCAAACTGGCCAAAGGGGTATTCCATACCATGTGACGTCATGCCCAGTATATAAACTGGGGGGAGTTGGCCGGGGGGGATTGCTGCTCGGGGACTAATTGGGTGGGTGGTGAGCAATTGCATTGTGCATCACTTGCGTATTCCAATCCTTTTATTATTACTATTGTCATTTTATTAGTGTTATCATTATCATTATTAGTTTCTTCTTTTCTGTTCTATTAAACTGTTCTTATCTCAACCCACAAGTTTTTACTTCTTTTCCTTATTCTCTCCCCCATCCCACTTGGGTGTGGGGGGAAGTGAGTGAGCAGCTGCATGGTGCTTAGTTGCTGGCTGGAGTTAAACCACGACACACACCTTCAGTCTTTGGTCTTTCACTTCTGTCCAAGAGTCAAAATCTTCTCACGATTTGTGTTCACTATGATGTCATCATAGTCAAAGCTAGTCACTAGACTAAATGTGCATGAAGATCAAAGATGGCAAGTAGTGTACACTCAGTATATAAACAATAATGCTAACAATAAAAGATATTTATTGGGATTGTTTTCCCCATCTATATCGCAAGCTCCAAAGAACTTGGACTGTTCCCAAAAGCCACAGGGCACAGCGTTGCTGTGGTGTTCAAAGGAGGTGCTTTGAAGAAATCACATCATTCATCAAGATTTTGTGTCTTGATTCTTGGTGACATAAGTTTAATTCAAAATGATAATTCATTGCTGTGGTATGGAGTGTAATCCCCCCCCCCCCCCATGAGATTGGTGGCATTTATTTCCTGGTAGTATATATTTTGCTTGCAATCTTTAAACTTCATTAGTTTGTCACAGATTTTGCCATTATACTGCAATACTATCTACCTTTGCTCATAAAACGCATTTTTGGTAGACTCATTTGCTTATTTTCCTAAGTGGTGGTGAATAAGGAAATTAAATGAGTTAACATACTCAACTTTAGTTACGTCACTGGACTTCAAAAAGAGCCTCAACTAGCCTCAGCTGATTGGTTGGGTTAGACAAATGTGCAAGCGTTAAATTTATCAAGAAATAACTCTAGCTAAATACACAGAGATTTTTTTTTTTTTTCAGATTTTTTTAATGCTAGTATTACAGTATCTAAAACACCAGGAATTCATCCAGTTTTAGGGAGATAGCATAAAAACTTTCCTATTAAAAATACTGATAGTCTGTTATGCCTGAAACTGTAAGTCTGCTGTTTGTCATTGCAGGTTGTTTCATGAAGTGTAACCTAGTACAATAATGAGTCCATCCTAATTGAAACTTGATGATCCTGAGGGGAAAAAAATGAATGCACTGTATTCTTTAGATCTTATTTCTAACCTTTTGGGCTTCTTGTAGATGATCAGAATTGAAGTATTGTTGCAATGTTGTTCAGTATAGCTTCTGTAAATGAATCTCGTGTTCAAAACTAAAGCACTTGTCCTGGCAAGTCACACTTCTTAAAATAACATCTTGGAGCTTTTTTTGATGATTTTGCCTGGAGTGAGAGCACCATATATCTTGAGAACAAATTATTTATGGAATGTCTGGCATAACGAATACAAGAACCTAGCTAAAAAGAACTTAACATTTTAAAGATGAACATTTCTTGCAAAATAAAATTTAACAATACTTCCAAGCATGAGGAAAGAACCAACCAGTTAACATCTGCAGCATAATCTTTCCTCCACTGTAAATTCTGCCCATCTTCCCAAAGTGAAGTGCAAAATGTTGATAGGTTAAAAACTGACCTGTGTCCTAAACAGAAAGTGGGATGGAAGAGTACAGTAATAAAGGGAAGAAGGTAATGCCCCAGGTATTATGAAGAAGAACATGAAACTCCTGACAGTAAGGCTAAGAAGTGGAAAAATTGAAGCAGAGGAAGAACAAGAGAGGCAATATGAAAAAGGTGGGAAATGCACATAGAAACTATTAGTTTGTGTGTCACTGAAATGGATACTTTATTTGGACGCCTCCTTTTTTGTTTTTTTCTTGGGCAAAAATGAGGTGGTGCAAGTCAGGGTCTTGGCTTTTTGTGTGTTCTAAGTCAGATGATATATCAAATATCATTTAGGATCTTCACTTGTCTTAAACCCTATTTTCATTGTTATCTTCTTCCAAAAGATTTCTATCAACTTTACTGTATTTTAAACATCTTCACAATATGTTGAATGGTGCTTTAATTTGAAAAATTTGGAGTGAAGGAATGAATTAATGTAGTGTAATAAATCTAGTTTTGTAAGTTAAGCTTAGAGGGCTACTGCTCTGTTTTATACCTGCAAGTTGCTATACACGTATTAACCTTTAAAATAATTGTCAAGTTATTTTAATTATCTCTAAGCTATCCTAGGGACAAAATAATTTCACCATCACGGAGGAAAAAAAAATCTCACCAGTGGTATTTAATATTTTTATATTTATATGAGGTCTCGTCAGATTTTATCAGGGAGATGGGTACATGAGAAAGAAGAAAGAGAACTCTTCATTAAAAGCACCCTGTTGTCATTGTCTGTGATATTGACTGATCAAGTTTGGTCTCTGAAAATTGGGGAAAAGCTGAAGACACCATATAAATAAGTTTTGGGTTATGGTGTGGTTTTGTTTTGTTTGGTTTTTTTTTTTTTCAGTAAATGTTTCCTATGGCTTATAAGTTTTCTTGAAGATGTTATGGTGGTCCAAAAAATCCCATAGCTAAGTAGCTATGAATGTTTGCTTTGAAGCTGGAACGATATATTTTCTGAAGTCAAACTTCTTAAGAAGTTTAAAGACCACATACTAAACCCAAACTTTGTCTCAGAAAAAGCTAAGATCTGTCTGTGTGTCATAATGTTATCTTGCTTATTGTTTTTAATTGTTTCTGTAGCATATGAATTCACAGTGTAATTACATACCAGTTGCATCATTTCTTCATTGTTATTAAAAGGATATGTGTGAATATGTTTGGTAATTCTGTAGTGTTTAATATCCAGATTTCTCACTGTCATGGGAAGCATCATGCTTTTGCTTCATAACCAGACAGTGTATGTTTTCAATGAAATCTTATTTAGGAAAGTACGACACATTCATCCTTGATATTTAAGCAAATTCACATTGCAGAATGATTAATTGCATTCAGCCTTTTCATCCACTTCTAATTTTTCAGGGGACATAATTGGATGCAAATTGGCCAGTGTTAATCATTAGATACCACTAATTAAAAACAGAAGCTGTAGGTAATGGTATGATTATTGGTAGAAATAAATGAAGCAGATCAGGTAACACTTTTCTTCAGGGACTCATGAGTTGTGCCTGAGCCTCATTAAATTCCAACATGTGAAGGTGCCCTGCTGGTAGACGCTGCAGGAGAGATGTATTTATAAATAACTTAAAAGTAACATAGGAGGGCAGTGTCTGAAAAAGGAGGTGGGGAACATTCCTGTGGCTCAAGGACTCAGCCATTTAATAAATTAGGAACTTTAAAAAAAGCAATGTAATTAGGTGGAAACTGGTTTTGCATAATGAAAAGCCAGTTAAAAGAGAAACTAAGGACATATTTTTTCTGACCATGTTACTGAAGCATACTGAAATGCCATGTTCTGAAAATTCAATGAGTATTTTTTGAACCCAAACAATTCATTTCATACTTTGTCTTTTACAACTGACTGTGATGTTAGATGACCTGTATACTGAGTAAGGTGGAGGCTTACTGGAAAAACTGTGATCATGCAATCAAATCCATCATGGTGTTCTGTGCATATATTCAGAGGAGATAATTTCCTCATGCAGAATCTTCTGACTTAGCTTCTAAATTACTTCTAAAATACACTGACAACCAATGAAACCTTTCAGTGCAGTGATTTTTTTGCATCATAATCACCAAAGTTTATCAGGATTAAATATTAGTAATAACTACCTTTAAGGGATTCATACAGTGATGGAAAACACCATTTAAATGATTCAAAATACTGATACCAAATAAAAGATATTAAGAGCAGGTATTACACGCTATTCAATCTTTTGGACAGAATTAGTCGATTGGGTTTTTTGGGGGTGAAGAGAGCCATGAATGAGAGCCTTTTAATTTTCACTAGCCTCCTATTCCCCACTGATGCGATGTTCACCAGTGATGCAGGCAGCAGCCGGGAGCTGGGATCCCTGTTTTCCGGATCGTGCGCCACTTCTGCCCAACAGCTTTGGGCTGTCCCTAGGAGGGAAGGGACAATCATGATCTGGCCACGGTCTTGCCCATCTGACAGCTGGAGTGAAGGACCTGAGTGGAGGGCAGTGCCCCAGCTATTCGGAGGCAGAGAGTGAGGAAGGAGCTCTAGCGACCAGAATTGGGACCTAAGCTTACTGCTGTGCATACTGCAATTTTACACACGTGTACCACATTTAATCATTTTGATAATGGCTGCTGTTATATATGCTTAGAATTGCAACTACTACTGTGATATCAATATATTACCACCACTCATCCATAAACATAAATAATGGCTTCAGCATAAAAAGTTATACTGGAAATAGATATTTTAAATTTGATTGTTACAGTTTTAATAGCATAAAGTTTATCGTACCTAGTCAGTTTATTATCTACACAAATAGCTTTCTTTTTCAGTGCCACATTCTTACGTCTGAAGGAAGTATTTTGTATTGCAGGATTCTCGTCAGATCTGAACAAATGCTGGGTTAGTACCAGCAGTAACCAGAAAATATGTGCAAAAGAATATAAATGTAAGTACAGTTTCTAGGACTAGTGTCAAATCACAAAAGGATATTTATACACTGCATAGCTGCTGGATTCACAAAACAGAGGCCATCAGAAATACAACTCTCTGCATACTACTACATCTGATCTCAAAACAGTAGGAGGAGAGTTTCATAAGACCAAGCCAATAAAGCTTGTTTGAGTAATCTTGCTTCTAACACATGAAGTTCATCTAAAGCGAATTAAATTTTACTGAACTATATGGCTAATATGACTTTTTTTGGTTTTAATATGGCTTTTAACATATGAATGCAAAGCCTAGCAAATACATCATCAAGGTATTTTTAAGAGGCAATACTGTTCTCTGAAATAGTCAGTAGAGCAGATAGACTGAAAATTCTACAGTTGAATTGCCAATTGTAAATCCAAAGTCTAAACATTCTTCTAAAATAAGGTGTGTCTAAAAGGAAAAGAATGTGCTCAGTGGGGCACTAACAGGAAAATTGGAAAGTATATATGTATAGGTGTATTGGATGAGTGAGGGAGTAGATACTTGCCTATTGCAATATTACAAAGTAGGTACTCTTATTTCAAATTACACCTTCCATTTGAATCTATTTCAAGGAAAACAAGAAATACGGGATCATTTATTGGCAGCTATCTTGAGAATGGTCTAGGAGTTACCATGAATCACAAGTGAGCGCAGACCAACAGTTTCATGTGAACATTTTGGAGGGCTGTGTGTAGGTAAGGTTTTAGCTATGTGGGGATGGTATCCTGTTTTGGCCTCAGCTCTGTGAAAGAAATGGACTGATTAGAGATAGCTGAGGGGAGGAGAGCAGTAAAAATGATCAGAGGTTGGGAAGATATCACTGGCTTGGAAAGACTAAATGTGTAGGGGTAGGATGTCCTCTAGTAAAAAGGAAACAGGTGGAGGTCTTTAAGTCTTCGGGTGCTTACAGGGTTGTGACAAAAAAACAGTAGATGAAATATGCACCATCAATTAGGGAACAGATTAAGTAGTGGGTTTGCACTTCACAAGGATGATTAGATGATAGTAAAACCCTTTTCAAATGAAGAGTTAAAAAAGACTGTTCTCCTGCATTGGAGATCTTTAGGAGCAGGTTGTGTCTTTAAGGGATGACATAGGTATAACTGAATCTGTCTTTAGGCAAGGGACAAAATTAGATCAGACTCTGACAGCTTGGCTATTGATAGTCTTTATGACATCAGGAAGTAGTTCAGAAAAATGACTGTACAACATAGAATCTATATAGAGGAACATCTTAAAAAACAGGTGCACAAATATGGCTATATGAACTAGGAAATTAAAAAATGGGGAAAGCTAAAAGTTATCAACATTCAGAATTTAATCCAGTATTAATTCAGTTGTCATGAGAAGCAACAGTGGCCACCTGCACAAAAAAAGTAGCTCCTCCCATGGATTAGATAACTGTTATTTCTAATTTGATTATTGGAAGTCTATTTAACACTTTAAAATAACTTCTTTATAAATATATCTATTTTTAATAAACATATTGAGTATATAATTTTAAAAAGCATGATAAAATTCCAAGCTCTACACAGGGGACCAACCAGTGCCATAATGAAAAATGTGGTCCTGCTTTACTTGTCTGTTGTGTGTTATTTTAACCATTTATTAATATTTCCTGCTTATTCTGTCTATATAAATGCAAATAAGCATACTGGTACTATGAAATCATTGATAATTCCAGAGGATATTTAATCTTGCGAATATATGAGCTACAAGGAGATGTTAATTGATTCACACTACTGTGGTATTTATCTAATGCCTCTTTATACTAAATACTTTACAAATCCAGAGCCTCATGCTGTTGAGGTAGCTTGGGGGCGTCCATGCTATGGTCGTAGACTGGGGGCAGCATGGGGTGTGTGAACGGGGTGGTTGCAGCAGGGGTTAGTGTGAGACAGTGCTCTGCTACCCCAATAAAAGCGGGTTCTGCTGCCTGGGCTTGCTGCTTCCAGGGGTGTGCAGGAAGGTGTGTGGGACAGAAGGGGTGGCACCTCGGTGGTGTCTGCTCTGCCTTGGGGAGAACGTGGTCAGACTGCGTGAAAGGATGTCTGCCGGAGTTACCCTTTTAGAAACATGTGCATGTGTGTTTGATATGTTTGTGCCAAACTGTGGGGGGCACCTTGCTGGCAGATACCTCTGTTTCTTATCCAGAAGTACTCTTGGTAGCTTCTGCTTTCTGTACTACAGTTGCCATTAGATACTGTGAGTTGAAGAGCTGACAAATACTCCTCCTACCCATAGTGTGTAGGCTGCCTTGTGTCAAAAAACATCTGACCTGGACAAAACCATGATTTCCTTTCCCTGACTGCACAAGTAGGAAGAAAATTTACTTCAGCTTTTCCTCTGAGATGAGTCCCAGCTATCAGGAGTGTGGTGGTAGCCCAGAGGATGGGTCCTCCGGCTGCCTTAGCTTCTTCCAGTGGCATTGCAGCAGACCCCATGAGGAGAAGGGTGCTGGGCCCTCATTCCAGGGTTGGCCACTCTAAGGGACTATTCCCCATGTTCAATCATTCAGTGCAGCTCAACATTAAGGACAGCTGTGCCAAGTAGCACTAGCATGGCAGTGTCTATTCTGGGCAATAATGGACACACCTTTCAATATTTTTCACCTTCTCCCAGCACAGAGTGGGTGCTGGTGCAGGTGCTGTACAAACAGTGGCTGTGATTTGATGTTCTTCTTTGCAGCATGTTCCACCCACGTCCTTCACCCATACTGCTCTGGGTTCTACTTTGCTGTGCAAATGAGCAAATTAGAGGTCTATTAGCCTGCCCTAGTGAATGGACATGTTACAGCAATGCGAAAGATGTGTATAGCATTGTCTGACCGTGAGGCCTACTAGAAGATTGTGCCACAGAGAGAGCACCAAAGTAGGAAGGAACCATTAACACACAAAAAAGCAGAAAACTATTCTCTTCATTCCTCCCAGCAAGCCTGTCAATTAAGCCCTGTCCATAGGCAGCTTTCTCTGCCTACGAAGAAAATCAATTTTCACTTTAATTTTCATTCCAAGTTAAAGACAACAAGTAAACATGTACTGTTGAAGTGACACCAATCCGTTGTTCCACACGCAGACTCAAGGCTGTTAATGCAATATAACATTTCAGGTTTAAACAAAATTGTTAGCGTGTTTTATATCTACATGGTCAGTGTAACAGCTGTCACTTCGCAGGTGACTGTCTAAAGCTAAACAGGCTAATTAGTCCATCATCATTAGAAATCGATGGAAAGGCTTCCATTGGGTTAGTGAATAGCCTCATCAACTGTTCACCATAGCAGACTTTCTTGACCTGTGCATTCAGAGAAGCTAAATAATGAGCACTGACAGCACTCCTTCAAACACATCTGGACTGAGTGGAATGAGTCCCGTTGTACTAAAGACTTACCAAGTGGAGAATGAAGATTCTGGATGCCTTCTCTGAAACTCTGCCAGTCCCCATGTACCAAGCTGGGAAATGCTTTTTCTTGCTTTTTTTTTCCTCCCAGTGACATGTACTTCCTTAGAGAACTTTTTTTTTTTAAAGTATGGTGCTTAATGTTCAGTTTTTACAGAAATCTTAGAAAAAAAGCAAGTAGTAGCTCCTTATGTTGAGAGAGAATCAGAAAGGTGGACAAAGTCATGTGTTTGGTTTTCCAAGTAGGAACATGGGTAAATTTCACACTGCCTGTATGAGGAGTTCATAAACCTATTTTACCTGTATTTGCTCAGGGTTATAGTGCTGCTGTACACAAGAACTACTGAGTCCTTGTGACTGTCACTCAATCCGTGTTTCAGATATCTGTTGCTTGTATGACATGACTCTAATAAAAAAATAGTATGAATCAATTAATACTTATTTTTGTGCTAGTAATTTTACATTGTTTTTCTGTAACTGTAAAGAACACTATGCTCGGTTTTATGGGTGATGACTAATATTTGCTAAAGTTTATTGGCAGGTCGTTTTCTAGACTGGACTGCCAATTTCACGTCAGCTGAAGTAGACTGAGTAAGGCAGTATTCTCCTTCCCGAAGGCCAGCAGCTTGTATCAGCTTGCATGCTCAACATCTTTGAGTTTTTCTGTAGAAAACTGCAGTGGCAATGTGGTAGCATGCAACACTTAACCCTGCTTGGATGTCATGCATGCATTTAGGCGCCTTGTCATTCTTGCTTAACATGCATGAAGTTACATATGGCAGTACCATAAAGGGACTACCTTGTCTTATTATGACCTGAAAGTTGACACATCATTCAGTAGCAGGTCTGATAAAATTCTTTGTGCACTTGGCAGAGGCTTTATTTTCATTTTGTGAATTACTAGAAGAAGAATCCAGTTTCTTGAACTCATATCGTTTCTTCTTCAATCACAGAATTTGAGACTTGTTCAGCCACAAGAGGGGAGAGAAAGATGGTGCCAGTGTCTTATGCCAAACATGATTTTTTCCTTCTTCTCCTTCCTCTTTCCAATTCCATCAATACTCATTTTTGTTACAAACTGCGCTAAAAGACTTTTTCTGGCATTGCAATGGCTGAGGTCAAGAGAAACAGCAGGAGCAAAAGAGCTGTGGAAAAGCGGTAAAGCCCTGAAGTGAGCAGAAGCTGGGATCCCGGCATATGAATTCTGCAGGTCTTCCTTTCAGCTGGCTCTCAGCATTATTCCTCTCTCCATCTAAACCAAGGAGAGTGAGAAAGAACGAAGCGTGGTTCTTTCCCCCCAAATTCTTGTTTTTAACATTTGTAGTTGTATATCATGATTGGTATGAATGTAAGTGTTGGTGGAGTTAAATTTGAAAGCATACATTAGAAGAAGAAAAAATGTGGTGGAACAGAATGTAAATGTCAAAATATGTCTTCAAGAAAGTGTGCCTAGCGTTTCAATGTTGAGAGTCCACCACATAACTTGAACGGACTCAAAATGAGAGATTACTGATGATTAAGTTAAAATCATATTAAGTTTAGAGGCTTGGATCTTTTGATATACTTTTTCTGCAAATGATAATCTCAATATTACACAATCTATAGCCTTCCAATTTTGTGAAAATGTCATGCTTTTGAAGTGCAAATAGTGATGATTGCTTTGCTTTATCCACAGTAATTAAAAGAGGGCTTCTTTGCCCTGCTGTATGTACATCCTCTATTTTATCTTTCAGCAGATCTGTTTTACTGGAATAGCCTTGTAATTGGGAATATGTGCTTATCTACCCTATGCCCTTCTTTCTTCTTTTTTGAAGATTTAAATATTTAATGTTTGAGGTTGTTTCAGTATGTTGAAGTTTGTATCTATGGATAAACACGAGCATGAATTTTCCAGCTTTGAAAAAGCAGCTTTTTTAACTACACTAAACAGTCATAACATTAAATTTACATTATTATTAAATACTCAATATATATACTCTTAATCAGCAGAAAGTGGGTACCCAGGTGTCCTGTTCTGATTTCTAGTAAAATGCTGTTTAAGCTCCTGTAGATTTCATACTTTAGAGAGATACAATACCAAGTGAAATATTTTATGAGATTTTTAAGTGAATTTATTTCTTTTTCTTTTATTTATTTATTTATTTTTAAACAAAGCTCCCTTTCTTTTGGATGTCAGCAAAATTAAGTTAGCTGCATCTAATTTCAGACATAAGCTAGCATGGCCTATTTTCCATACAAATTTAATCCAGTGTAGTGTGCATTATCCATGACTCAGAATAGCATAACAAAAAAAGCCATCAAAGGTTTCTATTATGAATAATATAACTGCTAGATAAGATAAATATTCAAGACAGATGATAGCGGAAATTAAAATTTTATAATTGGCCTTCTACAATTAAATTCTAAATTGAAAAACAGCTTCTTCCAGTTCCATCTATTCTTCATAAATACCATTTGTTACATCTTTGTGTAACTCGAAGAGGGTAAAATGCATTAAACGGATTTTTTTTTAAAAGGATTATTATGATGCAAATTGCAGCTTATGATGTGCGGTGCACAATACTGCTAAGAAAGAAGTTCATTAGAGGAAGAGTGGACAGCTCAGTGGACTGCAGATGGGATAAAAAGCCTTTTACTTTTGTTTCATTTTTGGGATGGGATCTATTAATAGTGGAAGACTAGTTGTAAACTTTTTATTGTTGATGATCTCATTTATTTTCAAGTGAGGACAAAAATCACCATCACTACTATACTGATCTTTTTCTCACTGATAAAAGTGATTAGCACTGAGGATCTGTAGTGCTCTCTCCTGTCAATTCATTCAACTTTTTAGTGACAGCAGACTCTTCTCCTGAATCCTTTCTTGTAGGGAGCATAGATTAATTAGTAATGCCAAATAAACATTACACAACACGTCCTGCGTAGTCAGAAAGTCTCTTTGCTCTTTGAATGTTTGAAAAGGAAACAAACAGGGAAACAAGGGTTTCCCAGCTCAGCTCAGCTTCAAAAAGAAATATCAGTGGTTACATGAATCCTAAAGCGATGATGCTATATTTTGTTTAGCTGGCTGTTTGCTATTGCATTTTTTGGGGCTCAGTCTCTTTCCTTCTTCTGAGGTCCTGTGCATGCACAGAGCACAAACGATGGTTTCTAATGGCCTTCTATAGTTTTGCGGTTTGCAATGGCAATTTTAGGGTTGAGCAAATCATGGGCATGAAACAATCCTTGGGGGAAATGTGAGTGGGAAGCCAAATGATACTAAAGGCAGTATATGGAGAGGCACCTCTCACATTGGGAATGAAGGCAGTCTTTAGAGACAGGGAGTCATGATAAGTGGAAGGGATGCACACTGGAAAGGAATACAAGGAACTGGGGCTGTGGGGGACGTATTAGGAGAAAAGTGAAGTTTCCCCATTCTGATCTAGTAGAAAATGATACCAGAAGACTAGATTACTAGGTAACTCTGTACTGCGGACAAGAAATGCAAAAATACCTGATCCAGTGCCAGAGTCAAGAAACCCTCTTGCTTTACAATTTTCTAGAAAGCCTTTACATTTTCAGTTTTGCATAAAAGCTTTTCTGTCTCCACCTCATCCATTACCCTCATCTCTCTCAGGTGTGGGCAAGCGGGAAATATGGAATATCTATCAGAAAGCACCGATCATAGAAAAAAATTACAACTGTTGTTTGATGGAGTGAAATAAGATAGTAAATACTGAATAAATAAATCAAAAAGCATGGTCATTGTAGCTGGGAGTGAGATACGCTAAAGGAGCTGTCTGAATTGTGATGCTCTCTTTGCATACTGTTTTGGCTATGTTTGCCTGAGAATGTAGGTGCTTTAATGCAAAGGTAAATGAAAACAGAGATTCTTAAGTTCTTCTAACAGGCAAGGGGAGCTTGTAATGTAACTTACACTGATAGCAAATGTGATAGGGTTTTTCTCAGCAGCAAGTCTTGCATAATTTATTGTTCCTAATTTCACATATTTACTTGGAGATAGGAGACAGTAAAATAATGAAAGTAGTTTCCCTGTGGCTGATTTTTCTATTTCAGAGAGAAGCTGCCCTTTTTAGTAATATAGAAAAAAAAAAAAAAAAAAAAAAGGAAAAAATTTGCATATTCTTACATTATTGGATGTATTTGCTTACTGAAAAATCTGTACATCAATACTAATTAGAGTCATCTTTGCTCACAGGCTAAATGACAAGACACTAAATTTCATTTTCATCATGATGGTGTTCCTGTTATCGTAAAGGAAAGGTCTCTTAATGCAATATGATCACCCCAGAGTGTGCTGGTCTAGAGTGTCTCTGAGCAATGGCCAGATCTTCACTGTGTGATGCTCCCCAGAGTAAGCAAGCAGTGAGGAATTCACTCTGCAGCTGGGGATGCTGTCAGCCCTGCTGTCACCCTGCTGGCTTTTGTGGGCCTGGCTCTGCTGCTGCAGTTATGTTTCTGATAGCAATTGAGACGTGGTCTTACTATATATGGGTCTATACTATACATATTACATGGTCTTACTATACATGTGGTTCATTAGAAGGCATTTTGCAAGGACATTAAATAGCAAAAAGTAGAATTTTGCTGTGTTGGTTTTACAGCCCTTATGCCTGGTCTGGATTTTAATTTACGTTAGGTATAGCTTCCTTGGGATCATTTTAAGCTAGTGTAAATACAGGATTAGCTGAGGAGCAGAGGTCCTTTCTCCTCACCAACGAATATACTTAGGAGTGATATCTCTGATACGAAAATGCAAGTGTTTTTTTGTTAAATGTAGCAAATGTAACTCTCCTAGTTAAATAACCCTTATGAAAAGTCCTATTTTGAAAGTACATACAAAATTCATGCATTTAAAGTATTTGAAGTATAGAGGTTTAAGTATCCATTTCAAAAAATAATTTTTCAGTCTATTTATCAGTCAGCTCTCTTAAAGACATGTGAAGGGTTTTATTGATACTTAGGGAAAGAAATCCTCAGTACTAGAATCATCATGGAAACTGTCTGCTTGATGATGACTGTTCTGGAAGGCTGTTAGAGGTATTGAAAAGAAGTTTATCTTGGAAACCATTTTGTACTAGTAACTATAGCAGCATAATTTTGAGTATGCAGAGGCATCTATGATTAATAATTTGCATTGTTTTTAATGTGTATCCTACTCTGTCTTTTTGGTGCTGGTGCAATCTTACTGGCAGTGACATGAAAGAAGCTAAAGATCTCAAGACAAATAGCTACTTTAGACATTGCCATACTCTGAAAAAATAGAGGAAGTGGTTGTACTATGACAAGGAGAAAGTAAGTTATTCATTAAAAGGTTCTTTTTTTCTTTTTTCCTTGCAAGGTTGACTTGAAAGAATAATAAAATACAAGAGCTTACCTGTGTATTATCTTGAGTACAACCATCTAGGTGTATTGTCAAAAACTGAGAAGTACTAGCCAGGGGATGTCTTGGCTGGAATAATCTGCAAATCCATGCTTGAGTGAACCCAGGAGCCCAAGGAATTAAAATAGTGAACCAAGTGCATTAACAATGACAGTCCATTAAAGAGCAACACATTCTTACGTGTCAGTTGTGGGCTATCAAAATATGATGCTGGAAGTTAAGACTGTGTTGAGGTTTAGGCTCATGCTGTGAATACATAAGTCATAAATAGGTCTTTCCTGGTGGTAGTTGTCTGGTATGTCACAAAAGTGAACAGCTGCCCCCAAGGAGCAAAGCAAGGAGCTTGCAGAGCTACATTGAGGTCTTGCTTTTTCAGCTGTGCAGCACTACATTAGTAGCTCACCTTGCGTTGGTGAATAGTCTGTGGATGCCATAGCTCACTGTGTTGATGCTGTTTGTCCATTGGAAAGAAGAGGCGTGGAAACTTATAAATTGTTTACAGATTTAAATATTATTTCACTTAACCTATTACAAAATGTGGGCTTAGTTAGGACAATAGGAAGTGATGCTAATGGACAGTGTCTAAAACACATGGCTAAAATCTTTACTTGTCATTACTTCTGTCAAGTGACGACAGTGGATTATTTATCCCTGCTCATTTCTAAAATTAATAAGTAAAAATTACTCTGTATTCTTCCTCTCTGAATGATGACCAAGTTTGAGCTATCATTTTGAAGGCTTCCAAGCCAGTGAAAGAGAAACTTTTAAATGGGTCTGAGTGACTCAATAGTATTATGTGTGCAACTTACAGATGACCTTCAAAATGCGAGTGAGAATAACCGTATGATACTGCTTTTTTAGCTAATGATTCTTTTCTTCTTCCCCAATATAACCTTTCACAATTAGATCAGTCCCCAGTTAGATTATTGACAAAACACTTTCCTATGCTTAAAGCTTAGAGCAGCTAATATGTATAACAGTGTTCATTTAATCATTTAACTAAATAATTATATCCCCAAGAAACAGTCTGATGGGATGACGTGTCAAAGAAGCCAGAAAGAACTTCCAAAATCTGCAGTGATTTAATTAAACAAACACATTTAACATTTGCATATAGAGATTATGTTATTTATAATTAACTTCCCAAATAATTTATTTTGCAGCCTTTTAATTTCCTCCATATCATTCTGCCTTTTTGATAAATCCAGTCACATTTGACAGCCCCAATCTGGCATTTAAATATGACCAAAGGTGACAGAGCAATCATTCTTTAAACAACTTATCCTGAGTGACATATTAAAAAAAAATCTTAAAATCAGTGCCAACAGCCACTTTTGCCTATGGCAGTCATAGATCAGACCATTTCAAGGCCAAACACATTTTTTTATTAGGTAGATAGAGCTTACTGTATTCTGATTTATTTTATCCACAGCGTAAAAAGTAGTAAACTCTCTGGGTGCCTTCTCATCAGAAGTAGTAGCCAGGAAACACTACAGACAACAGGAAGTTTATTCGTCTTTTTAATAGTAACAATCAGTGAAGGATTAAATTATTTTAAAATTACTTTAAATTTATAGCAAAGAACATATATACTCTTCTTTTTTATCATCAGTCCATCTCACTACCCAAATTCTTCTTGGCCTCCAACTCAGCTGCTGATCTTTTCTTTTGACTTTCCCAAGAAATACAAAGGATTTTTACTATGTGAATCTTCTACTTTTGGAATCTCAGTTCTCTCAGCCTCTCCTCTAGTGTGGAAAGTGATACATGTTTCTGCCTCCTGACTAGATTTCAGTACAACCCCTGTAAAAGTTACTAGAAAGCTTATGTTACGGTGAAAATTGAATTGGTACTTATCAAATTGCCTTTATCCTGCTTCATCCAGGTGTGTCCGTCATAATTATTCCTACTGTTTGACTTCATGATGTGACCTAGTTCTCAGCTGTCAATCCACTTCCAATAAGCAAGGATGGGGGAAAGAGAATTGTGTATGAAAAAAGAGAGGAGCATACAGCAAAGTGGAAGGTGCTCTGGGATCAGCTAGTTTCTCCCTTTCACCCTCAGTACTCCCAAGCTTGCTACCCAAGTTACTTAAATAAGTTGCCTTTTTTTTTTTTTTTATTAGACTAATGTTTCTTTTCACCTGAGTGGCCTTATGGCCATGTAAGTTTGATATTTAATGTTCATAAAATGTTGATGTTAAATGTTGAGAATTACCTGCTTCCAGAAGTAAATGTAGAATGTGGAGTTAAAACTAGTTAAAACTAGTTAAACATTGTCTTTATTATCTGGACTTAAGGCACCTGCTCTACACCAAAAGTTGAGTAATGATTTCACCCAGACACATTTCTGTGACTACAACTAAATCAAAGTATAGCCAAGTATATGTCTAGTATTGATGCCTGGATATTTAGCTTTTGCCAGTAACTGTTCTCTGAAGAACTCTTACTGCTTTTCATCGTAATTGTTACTCTCCAGAAAAGGAGAATATAGGGCCCTGGTGAGCTGCTGTGAGTGGTACCTCCCCTATTACCTAGTTTTTCTATTTTTGCTTGGTTGTGGTTCTATGTGCAACACTGCTTTTGTCATCTTGGTTACCTTTTTACGCGTGGGATTGAACCACTGAGTGGCTAATATACATCATTATATTAAAGAGAATACTTACACAGTTCCATTTGATTGGAAATCTAACACTTTTTTTCTGAACTGAAAATACTTTTAGCTTGATATTGTAGCATTTTTCTATTCTGAATCTCTGCCCATATGTATATTCATTTTCTTTAGGTGAAGGAGTGTCTGATAGCAATACTACCCAGACTTTGTTGGGTGTGATGTGATGGTGTCTTAAATGTGGGTCCACTGCATCTACTGACATTAAAAATAAGAAGAAAAAGTTATGCTTTCTGCACTGACTAATGAAAAAAAATATTGACATAATGGCTGCAGAAGAGCCTTCTGTTAACAAACACACACATAAATAAATAAATAGCCTAACTGAAACAGGAAAAATACTTAGTCATGATTTAAAAGTTCTTTAGCTTCATCGAGGTACCATAAGTCTTTTGGAAGTGATGGAGCAATCTCCTGAGACTTAAATCTAATCTGTGATGGCCTCTATTCAGATATTTAGTATGTGAAACACTCATCTTGGCAGAATCTTGATGGATTCTATCATTTTTATGTAGAATGTTGCTGTAAGGAGCATTATTTTTTGACTGTCGGGTGAAAGTGTGGTATATATGCAAACTGACTTTGTAAAGCAACATCTGCTGTTTGCTTCTTAGGGCCTTATTCCTGTAAAAGTCTCTGCAAAGTTATAAAAGGAGGTTAATTTAGCATAAAGCTCATCCCTTTTAATACAGCCTAAAGGCAGTAATTGAGCTTTTCCAAATGGGAAGAAGTTCTTTTAGAAAAGCTATGGTAAATGTAACATCCTGATGTGGATGAACATGGATGTGGCAAAATAGACTTGGCCAGGTTAAGCTTGCATTGATACAAATCTTTGCATCAAATTACAATCCAAGCTTTCTTACATTTTTTTAAAATGGATTCACCTTTTTCTCCGTGTGTTGAACTTCTATTTCTAAGCAAACACACTGGAGGTGGAAATGCTTAGTGGACAATTGTTTGGAGCTTTTGCATTTGTTGAGTCTTCTTGTGAACTTGTGCAAGTTACTTGCTATTTCCATATTCAGTTGATGTCCACAGATACACTGAACAAAATTCAGTCTTCAGTTACTGTAATTCCTGTTACTCTGTCAGACTATGAAAGAAAGTTTGTGTGTTTAAATGTATGCAAAGAATGAAGAGTATGATCCAGACCCCAGTGAAGTCAATGGTATTTTTTTATTTAGGGAGGCAATTGTCGTGGTTTAACCCCAGCCAGCAACTAAGCACTACGCAGCCGCTCACTCACTCCCCCCCCCCCCACCCAGTGGGATGGGGGAGAAAATTGGGAAAAGAAGCAAATCCACGGGTTGAGATAAGAACAGTTTAATAGAACAGAAAAGAAGAAACGAATAATGATAATGATAACACTAATAAAATGACAACAGCAATAATGAAAGGATTGGAATGTACAAATGATACACAGTGCAATTGCTCACCACCCACCGACCGGCACCCAGCTAGTCCCCGAGCGGCGATTCCCCGCCCCCACTTCCCAGTTCCTATACTGGATGGGACGTCACATGGTATGGAATACCCTGTTGGCCAGTTTGGGTCAGGTGCCCTGGCTGTGTCCTGTGCCAACTTCTTGTGCCCCTCCAGCTTTCTCGCTGGCTGGGCATGAGAAGCTGAAAAATCCTTGACATTAGTCTAAACACTACTAGCAGCAACTGAAAACATCAGTGTTATCAACATTCTTCTCATACTGAACTCAAAACATAGCACCGTACCAGCTACTGGGAAGACAGTTAACTCCATTCCAGCTGAAACTAGGACAGCAATCTTCAATTAACTTAGGCCATGTATGAAAAAACAGATGTAAAAGTTAAATGGGAATTAGTACTTTCAGGTATTGATATCTTACTCTCACTGCATCCAGTGTCAATGAACTCTTTAGCACAGTTCTCAGATACTTGCATGATTAGCTATTTTACCCTTGTTTATCACTGGTGTTACCTTTTCCTTGTGACAATGAGATAATGAAAAATAATTCCTCATGTGGGCCATATGTGAACAACTGTAACATACAATCATACTAAAACAGTCCTGTTAAATCAAAATTACAGTTACTTTATCATACATCAGCTATTATGCCTTTGTAGCAAATGGGAAACCAGTTCTATTATTGAATATACTCTACTTTTGTTGATGGCAGTAGTAAAATGCATTCAGAACCGTGTGAACTGGCTTCAAGCCTGCAGGCATGTGATCAGTATACCGACCTGCTGCTTTCTAGAAGTTAAGAGTATGGTAAATCCTTGAAGTGTTTCACCTCCACCATTTCCTTTGACAGTCTTTCACAGAACTTCCACTGATTAATTGTTAGGCTGAGTATGCTTGAACTAAGTCATTAATTTTGTCTGAAAAGGCATAATTCCAGAGCACTTTCTCTAGCAAGATGATATTGCCTGCATCGTTAAATACTTTCTCTAGTGCCTGTCATCCATAACCCCTCTGCTCCCCAAGCACAGATCCCTTCTATTTACCTGCAGTTCATGGATAGAGACAATAAACTAAGGTGAGGTTTTGTACTTCAGGTGTCCTTTGATGAAACAGTTTGTTTTTCTGAATCTAAAATAGCAGTAAATTATGAACTTTGAGTATTTTGAAGCTTTTTGTTGTGTTAGAAGCAAAACTGCTCATACTTAACTTTTTGTATACAAATTTTTGCATAATTTAAGCAGAGCTCCCCCTTTCCCCTGAAGGAACTCACAGGCCTGTTAGCTGTGGCCTGACAATGACAAAGTGAGTTGGAAGAATGGAGAGATAGTGAAGAGAAAGGTAGTTAAAATGTAATTCTTTTTGTTCTAAAAAGTCTTAGCATATTAGACACTTTTGGCAAATAGTTTATTTTCATTTTAATTTAAAGTATAACATAAATAAAGGTTTTGTTCCATTGGCATACACAACTACCTCAATTTATCTGGTGTGATTTTACACTAACATAATAAATCGCTGCAGATTTTTTTATGGACATTTAAGTCAAATGAATATAAATTCTTAGCATCAATAAAAGAAATAAGGATCCTGAGCCTTACTCATTTAGGGAGTGTTCTTAGCACACTTGTTTGCCTGAAAGGATCCATATTATTTATTGGATAATGTAAACCAGTAAAGGATATAGTCTTGACCTATTTAACACTTTATAAGTGCATTGTGTATGATTTTAACCCCCTGGGTATGATCATAAATACGGTCACACAAAGCTTATGCCATTATAAGTTTATAATGAAAATTAGCACAAGTTTACATACAGACAATTTCTTCTGACCACAGTCATTGAAATTCATTGTGACCTAAGCACTCAACCACTGCATCTTCAAAGAAATCCTTCCAAACCTGATTCAGCAAAGAGTTTAAGTATTCAATCAATTTTGACCACGACAGTATTTATATTCTTATTAAACCATCCAGAGAAGCAGTTGTATCTATGCTTGCAATCCATTCAAGGAAAGAAAAGAATGGAGCAGATGATATAATTTTATCCAAATCAAGCATGTTGTGTTTTCTCAATTTGTGTTCCATAAACACTAGTAAATTTGCAGAATAATTAAAAATTGTTCTGATAATTCTTGCTGGGAGATGGTTCTAATAGCTTGCCTCTAAGTGAGGGAATGGAGGTCAGAGTGGCAGGTGTGTGAAGCAAGGTGATGGGAGTGAGGGAGCCCTCGGGAAAGATAAGAGGCTGAAACGGGGCGCACCTCAAGTGCTTGTAGATGAAAGCACACTTGCCCGGGAAACAAGCAGGAGGAGTTAGAGCTGCCTGTGAAGTATGGCACCGTTGGAGTAACTGAGATACAGTGGGATGGCTTGGATGACTGGCCTGCTGTGATGCATGGAGACAAGGTCTTTAGGAAAGACAGGCTGGGAAGATGAGGAGAGGCATCCTTTACATGAAGCAGCAGCTTCGTTTATGGAGCTTTTCTACAGAATGACAAATAGGGCCTTGCGGAGCAGGATCGGGGAGAGGCAATTAAGGGTGTCGTGTTCATGGGTGTTTTTTACAGACTACCCAATTAACATGAAGAAGTGAGTGTAGCCACCTTGGATCTCTTGGATCTGCTATTCACTAACAAAGAAAAATTGGTCAAGGAGGTGGTCATCAATGGCAGCCTTGTCTGTAGTGGCATTCAAGGTCCTGAGGGAAGTGAGGAAGGCAAGTAGAAGACTGCAGTTTCTGAAAACAAAGGGGGCTTTAGTTTGCAAGATAATATACTTTTCAGAGGTAAATGTCTCTTTAATAACAAAATAAAAGTTAATGGAACACATATATCTGAATTAAGACCTCTCCTTCAGTTTTCTCAAGGGGAAACTTCCTTTCAGTCACAAGGACTTCTATGGAAATCAGGCACAAATGGATTGAATGTCTGTGAGGTAACCCTACTCCATTAGAGTTTCAAATTATTTTGTACAATTTTTACATTGCTGTCAGTAAGACTTGAAAAATATTACTTATTTGGCATTCTTTAAAGCAGGCATGGATTGCCCAGATTTGATTGAAAGTACAAAAGTGCCAGCAAAACCAGGCAGTGTGATGGCTGATAAGGCAGGAATCCAGCTTGGCTTTTAAACTCTAGATTGTTTGCGGTGCTGGCTTTTGGAAACATCCCCTCCTCTGCTTTGTTATGTGTATAAATGGCAGGCATTGGAAACTGGTGCTACTGGCAGAGCAAGGAACATGAGATCTCATGACAACTGTGAGCTTTCTTCAGAGCAGAAGCAGACCTTAAAAACACTCTAAACTGGTGTCACGAATGTTAATAATCATTTAAATGTGTTGATCAATAATTAAAAAATAACCAGTAACATATTCACCAAGGCTACCTGGGAAATAATGAGGAGCATCTTACAAGACTTCCATTTTTATGAAGAGTAAGGCACATCACATGAAGACAGCAGGTGGGCTCAAAATAACGAGTGGGCTGAGGGGGGGATTAGTTTACAGCTAAGCAGTAGAGCTCCACAAGATATGGAGAGGCAAAGAGCCACGTGGAGTTAAAATGAGCCCAGTTAGCCTTTGAGATTTCTAAATACAGATTAACCATATCTGTCTTAGTAAGTCCATGAACTAAAATGATCAGAAACTGTGAAGTTGCCTTGCAAATATACTTATCTTGTTCTGCTACTTCTCAGGCATTCACTTTTAGCCACTGTTGAATAGGATGTTGGGCTAAATAGACTTCTAGCGTGAATCTGTGGCTTGTGTGTGCTTATCTGATTCACAGACAGTTCAGTGAGGATAAAAAGAAGCTAAATTTTATGAGTTAGTGAAAAATGTAACAAGATCAATCCATTTTTATTTATATCTTATGCAGAAAGGTTTTTTTTTCTTAGCAAAAGGCTAGGAAGATGGAACACTACAGCTTAACAAGCTGTTTGCCATAATGTGTGCTGTAACACATGCGTGTGCATGTTACATGACTATATAACTACATAGAATATTTCTCAACCCATAGCCTTAGTATTTTACAGAATATAATTGGAAAACTTCAGTTTAATTTGAGATAGTTGTGACACTATTGCCAGGTGTTAAAACACATGCAGCACATGTTCAACTTTTGATACGTGTATTTGGCAGTATTTAACACTGTTTTATAAAACAAATAAAGACCAGACCAGAAAAGAAGGGCTGCCATTGTGGGAAGTTCATGACATGGGCAATTAGAAGGCACATCTGACAGTGGTAGACCATTCTTTAAAACCTTGCTAGTTTTCCTCGTGACACATGTTGATTTACAAGCACAGGCACAAAATGTGGGATGATTAAGGAATTTATTCTCATTCATTGAACCCTGCAGGCAAATGTCTTCAATATTTAACCAAGAGATCAATGAAACCAAATTGTTCACTGACAACCAGCTAGTTACTTCCCTTCAGGTGAATTACCGCTCTAAGTACTCTACCGTTATGAGGACAGCGCTCTCTATTTTCCTTTATTTCTTGCATTCATTTTCCTCCCTATTTTTATCACCTCTCTTCCAAGAGCCTCCTTACAAGGTAAAACTGGAATTACTTAGAAATGCAAACCAGCTCGTTGCTACTGTGTCATATATCAGTCAAGCTCCAGGAAGGAGCTGGATGTTTCAGTTTCATATATGTTGATAACTGTAATTTCAAACTGAAGTATAGAGCCCAGAGTATAAAAAAGTATTTCAGCAGGATCTCCACGCAGTCTGCCCAGCTGGGCAGTGCCATTTCACTTGTCCTTTTGTCCTTTGTTGGACTAAGAATTTACCAAGTATTATTACTACCCAGTACTGGAGGGCGCACAGCCCCTGTAAAAACGATGTCAGCATTTCCAAGGAGGTAATAGTTCTTTTTCAGTGCTGTAAGGTCAAGTCTGACATTCTGTATGATTTTTTTCATAGGATGTGGGTAGCAATAAGAGAAACGCCTCTCTTGTCATATCCTCTCCTTGTTACGGGAAGTGTTACAGTAGTTGTGAAATTCTTTAAATAGCTACCAAGCTGGGACGCAGTACATTTCAAAAGTCGCTGTATACCTTAGAAACTAACTGTCTTTTCATCTTTTGTGCCCTTGTGGTTAGGAAAGTGGCAACACATTGTCAGCTTACAGAATGCTACATGAGAATTATTTGGGTGGTTATTTTTTCTGTGGGGTTATAGATAAGGAGCTTTTGTTCGTTCTTAGCCAAATTTATTAAATCCTAAATTGTACACCTGTAAACCTAAAGAAGCTGATCCATGCAGTAGATGAACAGCTTACAACATCATGCCAGCATTTAGAACAGCCACAATTTCTTATCTTTCTAGCAGGCCACATATTGCTTCTGTCAATTCTGTCAAGGGATGGCCTCGTTTGCACAGCTCTCGTATGCCACTTGCTGTTATTAGATCTTGACAAATCATTCTTCTCAAGGAGTGAACCAGTATTTTCCACACCTATCTTCAGCGGTTACTCCTCCAGGTGCAAACAAGAAAACAACAGAGAAACAGTTTCAAATTCAGAAGAAACTGTAAAAACATTTTAAAAAGGTCTAATGAAAAAATATATACTTAAATATAAACTGCATCACATGGCTCTTTATATACATTCTGTCATGTCCTAGAAGCTCTTATCTGTTGTCTAGGATCCTATGGTGCTTTTTGCTCTACAAACACAAACCAAAAAGATATTTCCTATAATGTGCTTTCTATTATCCTATGCTGTTGTATGTTCTGAAAATCACTTTACAAAAGACTTTTAAAAAAATCTACAAGCATTCTTTTTCCTAGTATGCTTCTTGCTTAGTTAAAAGACCTATAAATATTCTCTTGAAAATTGATTTCTCAAAATTTCCATAGAGAAAGTTTTTGGGAAGTTCTTTATTTCCAGGCAATTTTCTTGCTTCTAAGAAATATGATTTCAGAGAAAACTTTGTTACCAGAACTGGTAGTGTTAATGCAGAAGCAAGAAGTAATAGTAGAAAAAAAAATAATACTGTGTAGCTAAAAGAACTTTCTAAATGGGCTCTGAAGACATGCCTATAAATATGAGAAGACACTAGAAAAGTAGTTTTTTTAATTAGAAATTTATTTTCAGACTTCATTATGCATTGCAAACATTTTCCCTCCTAAAATTAAAGGTTATACTTCCATTGATTTTAATAGGTTGATACTCTAACCTGTTGATTATTTATTAAATGCTGTCATAATACCATGGTAAAATTGACTTGGTCAAACAGATCTGTAACGCAAGATATAAATCAACGTAGCAATTTTGACAGCGAGAAAATTACAGCAGTTCAGATACACTGAGGATTTGTGCCTATGTCTGAGGCATGTTGGTTAATTTTCAGTATGACTTTGATGGACACTTGTGATCCATGGAATGAGTATACCTACTAATAAGAACCTAAGAACAGTGATCTTGGGTCAGACCAGACATTCATCTAGTCTGGCAACCTGTGTTTGTAGCAAACACTTAGGGAAAGAAAGCAGCAACAGTGATACTTCCCCTGGCATGTTCATCCATTTTCTGTATTTAGTAGCTTAAGTACATCCTGAGCTAAAGTCTATTTTTTGATTCTGGACACACTGTCCTGTTAGTTATCTATATTCTTTCTTCCCTCAGTTGGATATTTACCTGCAATTTTATAATTTCTCACATAGACCGGGAATCATATATAAAATAGAAAGGTTACAGTCTGTATGGAGATGAGAACTTGTGGTCCAGCCACTTCAATGGGACCACCATAAATATCCCCAAAGGATATGGGTAGCCTTTTCACATCACATCAGTGGGCATATAGATCATATGCTTCTGTGCATAAAACCCTACTTCTGTATGATTTCTCATGGAATACTGTCCTGGTTTCGGCTGGGATAGAGTTAATTTTCTTTCTAGTAGCTGGTATAGTGTTATGTTTTGGGTTCAGTATGAGAAGAATGTTGATAACAACTGATGTTTTCAGGTGTTGCTAAGCAGTGTTTAGACTAAGTCAAGGATTTTTTAGCTTCTCATGCCCAGCCAGCAAGAAGGCTGGAGGGGCACAAGAAGTTGGGAGGGGACACAGCCAGGGCAGCTGACCCAAACTGGCCAAAGGGGTATTCCATACCATGTGACATCATGCCCAGTATATAAACTGGGGACAGTTGGCTGGGGCGGACAGCTGCTCAGGAACTAACTGGGCATCAGTCAGCGAGTGGTGAGCAATTGCATTGTGCATCACTTGTTTTGTATTTTCCAATTCTTTTATTAGTATTGTCATTTAATTATTTTTATCATTTTTAGTTTCTTCTTTTCTGTCCTATTAAACTGTTCTTATCTCAACCCACGAGTTTTACTTTTTTCCTGATTCTCTCCCCCATCCCACTGGGTGGGGGATCATGAGGGAGCAGCTGCCTGGTGCTTAGTTGCTGCCTGGGGTTAAACCACGACAAATCCTCTTTTTAATCATTCTGCTTGTGAGTCCAAGAGAATACAGGTGTACAATTTGCACAGTTTTAATGATTTCCAAAATTATCTCTACACATGCAACCTTTTATGGATTTCTGTAACTCTAAAACTGGAGAGAAAAAACAAACGAGGAAATTTGTTAAATACTAAATCCAGTGTAAAGCATTTCCAAAAATACAGTAAGAAATGTAGAGAAATGTGTGGCAGAAAAAGTTCAACTCTTAGACAAATTCAAATAGAGAAGTTTTCTTTCTTTATTATGTAACTTACTATCAGAAATCATTACTGGCATGGCATCAAGGTATTTTTTGTTCCTATGATTGTGTCACTGGCTTGCATTGATTAATCATGATTCCACAAAGCTGATTTTCCTGCTTTAAGTAGCTGCAACCCCTGCTTCAACTCCAGCAGAAGCTGCCAAGCAACAGACTGAAAAAAGTATTTACAAATATAAAGCAAAAAGAAGTTGCAGGTATATCCTGGACCAAAGAACATTTTGTGTCCCATCTCTATTCACGATAAAAGAGTGGGTTAAGCATTGCTCATGCTCCAGATTCTCTGGTCTTGATTCAAATATACTTAAGTTTATTATGCAAGATGAAAAAGTTGCTGACATCATCTATGCATACCTTTCACTGCAGTTTTTCCCATTTGTGCTCATTTTCCTCTTATTCCTATAGGTGTTGTATTGACATGACATAATTCCAGTCAGTTATTTGCAGGTTATTAGTCTGAACACTAGACAGATAATATGTATTTGACAGCAACCAACTGGGTCAGTAATCCATAATTTGTTGATAGCAGTAGACACAGGGCATTAGGGGATTGCAAATTAAGTGCTGATGTAGTGGCAATTACAGTCAAACTCAGCAGCATTGCCAGAGTTAAGGACTGAAGTTTGCTTTAAAGTCTGTTTTCAGTGGTTTATATAATTCAGCTAGGGTAATTTGCAGTTGAATGAAACCTGACATGGAAATTGTCAGCTCAAATGTAGATTTCCTTCTGAAAAGGGTTCAAACAAGAATCTAGAACACAGCAATCATTAGAGAGGAAGTTCATTTTGCTAGATATAGTTAAGTGATAAATCAAGCATAAGCATTTGCAGCTTCCAAGAGTTTATTTCTGAATGATTTCCAACTTTGTTTTTAAAATACATTATCAATGAAAAGGTACTTTTTGTTACACTTTATGGAGCTAGCTGTCATACAGCAGTCCACATAAAACAACGAAATGACAGAATGGTGTAAGTGAGACCACAACCAGAAGAACAGTTTAAGTTTGAAATTAGTTCTCGGTCCTCATATGAGTAGTTCTAAATGGCTACTGTTAACAGCATTATTCACTCCTTCAGGTGACACTGAAGCTTGGTCTCCTAAAGGGTCACAATAGGCGAAAGCAAAAGAGGGAATTAGCAGGGTCTCTAAAAATTCAAATGGATATTAAATGAAGTTTTCAGCAGTGATGTGGCTGTATTTCTTAGAATGTCAGATCACTTTACGGGCCTTCACTCACTTCATTTGGAGCTTTCTCTGTATTGCAAATTAAGAAGTTGAAGAAGAGGTCACTAGCCAATCAACACAGCAAATTGATTGTAATTACTCTAGTCCCCAAAGGTAATAACATTTTGCTTCAAGTGACAGGTCTGCAGAGCCTTGTGGTAACCAAGGTCACCTGAACAACTTCAATCCTATCTAAATATTGCACCATGGGAAAGGAAACCCTGCTCTAGGAAGACCTTTTTCTTGATTAAAACCTCTGGAGTTCAACATTAAGTCCTTGCTCAGTTCAGATTCCACTTTGTTGTATTTATGTTCTAGTACTATATGCCTGTGCTTACTATTTTGTATTTATTTTATCAGAAAAGAAGAAAAAGAACAGATTAGGTATTTGATATTGAAGGTTAATGTTACTTTTATGAGATATAATGCAGTGTCATCTTCTGGATTGTGCTTTTTCTCTTCAAGTTCCCTTGGCTGCTATTTGTGCCATTAATTTTACAGATGCGCTGTTGAATTTGTAGGGACAGATATAATGTTCTACTTCAATAGTGAACCATGCTTAAGTGAAGTAGAACAAACTTGCAATCATTTCTTTTTGGGCTCAGAGCTCTTTAGTTGCTATCTCAAGGTTCCTGTGTTGCTGGCATTCACTGTGACGGGATTTGCTTCTCAGAGGTTGTAAATAGAAAGTGTTATAGGCAGTGTTACTATTATCATTTGTTGACCTGAGCAGCACAACATTCAAGCTTGTTTCAATTATAAGGAGAAATTGGATGCATTTCATTGAAGTCACTTTATTTACAGAATCTGTTTTCCTGAATATGGGATTAATTAAATAGGGGCATTTTGTGCTCATAACGTCAAGACTCTTTACACCAGCTCTTGACGCAGAAACCTCTTACTATTGGTTCTGAGGTTGCATTGACCATATTAAGCACTTTATGGGAACTTAGGGTACATTGGTCCTGGAATGCTCAGCCCCAGTTCATTGCTGCATGAAAGTTTTAATTAGATGGACAAACTTGAATTCTGTGAATGAAACAACTATCTGCTGTGACTGAATTAAGCGCTCAAGCTCTCTGTAAAAGATTCCCTTTATTTCACAAAAGAATCAAACTTATATATGTTTCAACAAAGATCTAGAAAGAACTAACAGCATACAGCTATTACTACTAACACGGGAGTGCATATCTGGCTCAGCTGGGATGTTTGCCAGTCCTCGGAACAGTTAAAGATAAAAACATTCCATACACATACTCGTGACTGTCTTCAGCCACATCTCAGGCATACACAAGGCCATCCTCCAACCTGACCTTGTCAAACTAGTTCTTCAAGGGCTTGGCAAACATGCAGCACAACAAATTCTAACGGTCACTCTTGAAAACAAATGCCAGGTGTTCCGAGCTGCTCCCACACTACCTTTGTGGCACATTTTGTTAATAACTTTTCTTGGTCAGCTATACCAAGCTAAGTATTTAGCTGTGAACTTTGGTTCTCTCCATGCGTTAATATTGATAAAGCCCAAGTAACCTCTCATGCTGAAAGTCTACAAAAATAATATATAATGTTTGACACTCCCTTCTCTGTCTTATTTTCCACTCTCTCCCTCTTTCCTAGTCTGTGTTGCTGTATGCTTTTCTCTCTTTCACATAAGTGTATTCTGGCTTAAATGGAAAATGCTGGATATTTTGGATTCTTGATGGAAATTGTATATGCTTTTTGTGTGTTTTCAACCTGAAGGAAATGAGAGGGAGTGTTGGTGAGAAACTGTTATTTGTACTCAGTACTTTTTCTTGAAATTAAGTAAAGAATAGGTGAATAGGTATTACTGCTGCCAGTTTTAAGTGGACTATTCAAACTAAAATCATCATCTCTATTAGAATGGTTAGAGGAAAAAGTAGGGGTGGGAATTCCCTCTCTCAAGGATGCTGTTTTTCAGAATATGTTCCAGAAACTGAAATATCATGAGATCTGTGTTGGGGGTTAACCCCATGGGTTAACCACTGTTCATGACAGCTGTACTCAGGTGGCTTTGGTTCTCTCCTGGACCAGAATTGTAGAATTGGAGACTTTGGAAAAATCAGTGCCCTTCAGAAATAAGGGTTGCTTGGTGTCAGTGAATTCCACTGGAGTTTTATATTTAATATAGTAGTGCCAGAATTCCATATTCTGAGCACCTTTCAACACATGGGTCCATGCTCTGCTATGACTGCCCTTGGGAAGAGTGCATAAATCTCATACAAAATATATCCATGGTGTAGCTAAGGGAACTTATCAGTTTTCCTTTCCAGAGCATGTAAATAAACTACAATCAGTCTGACCGTAGAAAGGTGTTAACTCTGAAGAGATGTATAAGTCGTGTATCTTCTTGATCTATCTTATTGATAAATGTTATGAGACCCTTTAGTTGTCTTATTTTTCAGATAAAAAAGAATGAATGAGCAGAGTTTCTTGAATGAAATGCAAATCCTTGAATTTGGTCTTGGTTTCTTCTCATGTTCCCACTTAGCTTTTAAAGATCTTTGTTGATACTGTTGTTTACTTTCCTTCCATCAGTTGCATATGTTCCAAGAAGTTTAACAGTTTTCTCTTGGCTATGTTGCTGTGAGAATTCATTCTCGTTACTGTGTCCTCCTAATGTGTTGCATGAAGTACTTTGTAAATTACAATTTTTGTTCTTCCTACCATGTGGACAGCTTCTAAGCTCTATCTCCTGACTTATAGTTATGCTCAAACAATAAAGTTGAAGAAAATGTGGAATTATTAAAAAGTCTTTGTTAACTCACTGTCTTTACTTGGGATTATGACTCCTTAACCTACATGAACTAGACTTAGACAGCAAAGAAACCTACACTTAAAAGCTGCTAGCCTGTTTGTTGCTGCGTGTTACTGGTTTTATTTGAGTGGGGAAGGAGAGGAAACAACCCCCCAACTCCTCCAAAGCTTGAAAAATGCCAATCTCTCAGTTCTTTGTCCACACTACATTACTCTTTGTTGGTGATACAAGCTCTTCAGATTCCTGCACTCAATTTCATGGCTGTTTAATCCAAATCAGGATTTAAGCATACCCTGTGGAATAACAGGACTTGCCTACAAAGGGGAATTGCTGCAAGTAAGCTGTATATTCATCTATGTATTTTGTTTGAAGTGCTCCCTTTATACTAACTCCTTGCATAGACAATTTTAGAGCATGCGTCCACCATACATAGTGCAGAAGTACCCATGATAGCTTCAGAAATGGAAGCAGTACAGTTATGTCACAGCTGCATTGCAATGAAGTTGATGTAGCTATACCCCTTTTAGATTGATGTAGTTAATAGCTCTTCATAATGTCACGTGGACATACCAGCTTTGTTGGAGGTAGCGGCAGGCTGTCTGTGCTGTATGCTGCTAAATGGTGTAGATATGCTCTTTCCCTGTTTTTCAATAAAAGAGTATGTAATCTTGCTTAGATTAAACTAGGATTGTTTGCAGTGTGGAATTCTCACAAAGTATCTAGTGCGCTGTGTATTTCACACAGGTTAGTGTGCAATATAGCTTCTCTGTGTAGGCAAACTAGGAGTCTTCAGGATAGAGACTGTGTCCTCCTCATTGCCTCGCCAGATTACCTGAAAGCACTTCAGTGACTGGGGACTAGAAAAATGTTAGATTTCAAATTCCTAGCATCTCCCACTAAAGCGCTGCAGCTGCTGAAATGAACAGTTAGGAAACATTTGTATAGTGGCAGGAGAGTGTTTTATTTCTCTGTTTGTTTAGGATCTGTGCAAAGAATCATTTCTTGTGTTCGTTATACATTAATGACACTGCACAAACTATACTTCATGATGCACTTGGGTATAATAACTTAGCTGGATGGTTGAATACAATTTAAATATGCAAAGAGAAAGGACTAATGGAGTATCCTCAAGGACCAGCTAATAGCTTTATTTATAATCATGTCATGCTATCTAAATTTGTGAAGATTTGTGTTTGTCACAAACATTGTGTTGTTGAAATGTAGCATTTTAGATATAGGTATAAAAGGACATCAGTATTTTCTCTGTGGAAATACGTTACTCTGATTTGTGTGAGTGTTTTGTTTTATCTGTAACCCACCACCAATTCAAATGCCTTCTGAGAACACTTTTAGTAGGCACTGCTTCCCCACTTAGAATAACCCTACTTACAAAATAAAAAAAAACCTTAAGCACATTTAGAGAAGACAGGAGTAATGGGGGAAAAATAGCAATATTTTATATCCAAGGGGAAAAAAAAGTGTTTAGCCTGGGAACTTGAAGTAGTCTGTGAGTTTGGTTTGAGCTCAAGGGGTGACTGTCTAGTAAAACCTGCTCTACGTCACCTTTCCTTCTTCCCATCTGCCAAACTCCACCTGTGAGGAGTGCAGAGTGCTGGGACATGCTCTGTTGGCTGGTCCTGTGAAGAAGTGGAGGTAGGTCCATTTCTGGGGCTCCATCCCCTTACTCAGCTAGGGTAAAGGTTCAGGTAATTCGTTCAGGCCTGCTACTGCCAGTAGTATTGCACCTTTTCAGCAACAGCTAACTTCTGCCATTTCTGCTTGTGAAATTCTCACTGCAGGACTTCAGTTTGTGAGTTCTGAGCCTCGCCTATTGATGCAAAGCTTAGTCTGAGGAACACAGTTTTCAGTGGAAGAAAACCAATATTGCGTTGGAATGTTAAGTAAAGTATTGGCCTCTGTATGGTGGACATGCTTTTCTGATCAGTTTAACTGGCCAGTTTTCTGTTTTAGTGATTTTGGGGGCTCATAAATACTCACCCAAATAACTTGCAGATTAATATCTTTCTAACCTCTGTAAGGTATTTACGTAGAATACCAGCTGGACAGAAGCACCAGGGACTCTGGAAGGCTCCTTATTTCCTAGAGATAAACTGCTATGTTGTAGGCAAAGCTTGTCCATCTATTTCCGAAAAAATGTATGGCCTGGAACATCTAGAACGTCCACTTTCTGTCAAATAGCAGCACAACCAATTGTGTGTGTTGTGGCCCCAAGGGATATCTGCTGCCCCTGAGGAATTTTTGTTCCTTCAAAATTTTATTGAAATGTAGTTTGTTTTGAACTCTCCCTATGTACTTTCACAGACACTCCTATTCATATGCAATGGAAGATATTTGTTTTCTGATACTCTCAATCACTTCAATCAGTATGATTGTCAGCTGCTAGTTAAAAAATGGACTTGGACATAATTACATTTTTTTCATCTACAATCTGCTGGGCTTGTTTCTAATTCATTTTACTGCTCTCCCATCTGCTTTTATTCATTACAGGAAATTTAAATACCCCATTTAGTCAAACTATAATGTTCATTTCCTTTGTATTTGTAAAAGCAGTCATCTCAAAAAAGTCATTAGGTTTAGTGTTAACCTTTAATGTGATCTGTGAATATGATGAACTATTCTATGAGTTGTCTGAAGTTTGTATATGACATTTCTAGGTTGCCAAACCTGTCATTGATCAGCAATGTAGCAGTGCATTTACAGTTTCAGGGCAACATCTCAATTTTCTGAGGTTTTGTGGATGTTGTTGTGAAGTGGTTTTGGTCTTGCAGTGCTGATTTTCTTCCTCTAGATTCTTTTTCAACTAATATCAAACATGACAAGATGCTGGCTTGGAGTTTCAGTCCCACTGTTTACTAATACAGCTAAACTTAAGTTTCAAGCCCTGTAATACACCCCCCCCCCCCCCGCCCCTTGAAGAGCTGGAGGCATTAGACATTTATCACTTACTTGGTAGTACCTTATCCTTCCAGCACTCACTGGGCAGTCTGGAACATGAGTCAGCGTAATGAACTGCAGCAAGAGCATCTGTGACTTAATAGACAACCTGCTTAATAAATGTTTATTGATTTAAATTACAGATTATACACATGCATGAGATACTAAAATAAACTAAATCAGACAGAGCTGGTTATGCATCTGTCTACACTTGACTATATGTCTAAAATAATTATGGCAATATTTGAAGCAAAGCAAAAGGGTTAAAAGGTTGAGGGAGCAGCTGGTGGATTGCTGGTTTTTTTTTCTGAAGGTCCCAATCAGCTGCAGCACCCCTAGAAGGAGGTTTCTGAATATACCCCTGAAGATTGAAGACAGCTTTTCAAGTGCTTACTTTCTGTACATTTTCAAGGACCTTTACCTTGTGGGAAAGTACTACAGGCCATAGCTGGTGCAAGTAGAAGTAAAGGCACTTATTGTATGAACCAGCAGTAAGTTTGGCTTTATGCCTCTCTGCTTTGTGACATATTTCCATGGCCATATTGTATGAGAAATTAATTTTTCTCTTCCTCAATAAGCTGTTGACTCTAATCAACTATTAGAGGTACAGTGCATGTAGCTACCATTACAAATTCTTTACGTATTTTGTGCACAATTACAATTTTCCTTATTATTGTTCCTGACCTTTATCCTTTCTCTCTCCCCAAGCCTCCGGTTTAGAGGTCTGTCACATAGGGAGGACATTATTATGTTCATAACAAAAGCACATCTGAAAGCTCTGCTTTTTAAATCACTGCCTTTCAGCGATGATTTCAGGACACTATTGCCAATACCTGCACTTCTGTGTGACTGCTTTAACTATCTGAAATAATACAGAAATAACTCAGACACAATTTACCTGTGTGATTTAGTCTCAGATCATCTGTTTCAGAAGTTCTGTTCCTAAGCTAAGCTGTATTTATAGCAGTGGTGTGTGTAGCTAGCAGGATAATTTTGTATTAATTTTACAAAGTATCCGAAATGATCTAGTTTTGCTGATCCTAGTGTTCTGCAGTGTAACACAGTGGATCATGTTTATGGTTGTGCTAACAAATGGAAACAAGTTTGTAGTTCCACCTCTGTGATACTTTTCAACATTAGCTTGGCCCCAGAGTTCCCTTAAGCAATCTTTAGGATCCAATTTTTAGATGATGGTTAGATGTTTCAGGATGTAGATTTCTGCTTTTTCAACCTCAGGGGTCTTGTACAGATCTTGCACTGTTAAAGTCATAAGCAACTCTTTCTGCCTGAAAAGTTTCTATCAGTTTTTCTCCCACATGGGAATTCATCCTGTGATTCTCTAGCCTCAAGGTACTTGCTAAGGGAAAAAGGGGATTTTAGGATGCCCAGTGATGACGGAAGTGATGTACATTCCAAGAGGGTTTCTTACTTCCTTACTGTTACTACCTGTGTTTAGATGAGTTCTGCTTGATTCTTTTTGAGGGCTTCAGAGATTTGATGCCCGCATAAAGAACCCTAATCCCATAGCAAGGTGAGATGTAAGATGAACACCAGTCATCAGCACTTCCTCTTTAATTGGCTTCAGAGTTAATGTAGGCAGGTCAATCAGAGCAGCGTAACTGCACCCAGTCATACACTTGCATAGCTTATATGTCCCGCTCAGGGCTGGGGGTGTTATTACCAGCCATCTCAAAGTGACACAAATACACTCTAGGGTGTTTACCCAAGGATGAAGATGTGGCCAATTCAGAGCGCTTTGTGCTGCTAGAGCTGCCCAAACGGGTTTGTTTGTGGTTCTAACTTTTCTCAATGAATATGACCAAAAGACAGCAGGCATAGGGGGGTGGGAGGTGGGGGATGGGTGAGAGGCCACGGTGAGAGACGTGAAGTGGTTCTGTCTAATCAGGTTTCTCATTTCTGCACCTGTGTTGTCCAGCTGAGAGCACTGATAGGCTTGGACAGTGAACTGGGCAAAAGAGCTGGTCCAACTGAAAAGCCATTCCGATCCCCACTCTTTTATGTTTGGAACATATGAAGTTTTATGTTTCACTAAAAAACAAAGCTGGTTCAGTTCCACTGTCTGATTTACCAGGCATTGGCACAGGCTGATGGTGGGGAAGCTGGAGCAGGTGGGCAAATGGTGTGAAGGTGAGGAAAGGACAAAGGGCAATGACTGGCTTAAGCTGCTTGTTGAACTGTATTCTCAGTGTCTTTATAGAGTTGCTTAGTTGTTCTGATGGTCCATCTGATTTGTCTTTTACACATATGAGAATCCCATTAACGTCTCATAATTATTTTACATTTGGGTTTACTTAAATTTGTTTTGTCGTATGTTCTTGAACTGACTGCAGTCTAAAGAGGTTTCTCCTGAATCCTCATAAATACTTTGCTCACTCGGTATTTTGGATCTAAATCTCTTGCTTGTAGCTATATTGACTTAACTTACTGAATGGTTTTATTCCATTTAGTGTATCAAGATGAATATCATGTTAACAAAAAGGGAAGTTTAATGCTTCGTATTTAGTTAGAGAATTATGATATCTTTTACTCTTTTATGCTGGCTGACTGCTGAGTTTTGGAAATGTCAGCTGCCTTCCACGAGTCTTTGATACCACTCATAGAAGTAAATATTAATAATGCTTACTTCAGAAGAGTGTTGCATGGATAAATTAATGTTTTTAAATTATTCTGAAACTCTAAGATGCCAAACAGTCTGGTGCAACAATTAATATTGCTAGTGTTAAGTATCATCCAGTTTCTGTATTACATATTCATGTCCTTTAACAAGGGAAGGGAAGCAGAATGTAATGCTCATTGATGTTTTTAAGTCCTTTATTAGAGCTAATGTCTTATTAATAGCCTGGAAAGCTTCTTTGCAAATATGAGGTTTAGTTCTTTTTCTGCTACTTTTGAAGTCTCAAGGCTGTATAGAGGAGCTATTACTGCTTCATAAACAGTTTCTGGGATGAATTTGCAGGTTTACTCATGTCTCATCTTGGGGTAGTCCTAGAGATACTATTTCATGAATATGTAGAGTATGTTTGCTATCATTTTTTATGCTGTAGATTCCTGGCAAATTCCTAGTTTATTCAGAAAGTGGCCTGCTGTGGAATACTCTCTGTATAACATATGCTTGTTTCTTAGACAACTCAGACTTTGTTATTGATATGAAATGAATCTTTACTGCAGTATTACTATGCTTTGAAAGCATTAAATGGCATTTGTAGTTCCTCTGTTCTTTACAATGTATGCTGTTTTTTTTTTTTAATTTTTCTTTTTCTGACACCAGATTTCTCTTTACCATTCATGATTTTGCTTGCTACACCGCATATAATTTTCTGTTGAGTCAGCTCCCTCCCTCTTTCTGTGTAAATACCTATGCTAACTCCTTTTTACTCAGAGATCTTTAGAACTATGCACAGTTTTGACAATTTACCATCTTTCTTACACTGTTGCTTCTCTTCAGTTCTCATGGTCACATTATACTTGTCTACATATTTCTTTCTCACTATCATTTTCTCACTGAAGATTCCCTAATGTGGTTGGAAATGGAATTATGAGGAAAAAGGCATTTTTAGTTTGCAATTAGCTATAGTCTAGGAGAAGAATGAGACAACCTTGTAGCTGAGATAAGGCAGGATTTCGAAGAATCTGTGTATTACTGCAGGAAATTTGGTAGTACTTTGAGTAGGACAGATGTCTGCAAGAAATAAGAAATACTTAAAAGTAAGTTCAACTGAGTTCAGTGGGCAGGTGTATCATTAATAAACTTGGAAGGGAAAATGAACAGAAATTTGCACAGAGTTCAAACCATTCATACAACTGAAATGAGAGTGTAAACCATGTACAGTAGTTATTGAGGAAAATACCAATGGTCATGAAAATAAAATTGATCTCAAATTTGTTCAATAAACTGCTGTAGAGCAGACCAAATATGCTACAAAATGATAAAAAAAATGAGGACATTATGCAAATTGAATTTTAAATAAGCATAGAAACTGTTATGTAGTTTTAACATGAAGAAAACATAGTGACAGAAGAATCTGGAGTTCTGCTACAATGGCTGTTTGCCTCCATGCTTATTTGGCACACTTAATGCTAGATAGATTCCTAAAAATGAATGCCATGAAAATTGCTGAAAATAAAGTACTGAGATATCGAGAAAGTACCAAAAAGCAATTGTAGCTCAAGTATATGGGAAAATCAAAGAAAGATGATATTTTTTATGAAGGAATAAAGAAGAGAGCAATACTTAAAGAATTGCATGGGTTGAATACAAAAGTCTTCTAACTTCATTAAAATACAACACAACATGATTTCCAATACAAAAGACTGAAGGCTAAAAGTTGTTATACATTTTTGTAACAGAAATTGCTTCATAAAACAGACTACCTGGGATACCAATCTTCTGGAAGTGAATGAAAATTTCTACAGGGCCTATACTTTAATAAGCAAATGAAGAATAGCATAGAAGTGGAAAAACAAATGTTAGCTTGTTGGATGTAGACAGTAAAAAAGCCCCAATACAACAATATTGATTTTGATTGCAGAATTTGATATGATGCTGCATGCATTAATAAAACTCAAGTTGTGGGCAGCTAGCCTCCATTTCCCTTCCATGTGACAGTGTAATTCTACCAGGTGATTTCCTGTGATTTTACTGCCAGCATTTGTGGGTGTGATTATGGTGGGATGTTTGAAAGTAGATGCTTCTTGCCAGCCATCAATCTTATGCTATCCCTTCTCAGTGTAAAAAGGAAAAGTTGAGATCGTAACCTCACACAGTGAAGCGGGCTTCCACATTGCAACCTGAATGACTTCTGAATGGCCCAGTGATTACAGAAATGAAATTTCTGGTTTCTGCAACCTGCTTGCCTGCCTTCTCAGCAGTCTGCTGGGATAAGAACAAAGGACTAGAAATTTCTGTTGAATCTAGTCCTCCACTGTGACAGGTAAACACATCATTTAATTCCTTTCATTGAGGTTTTTTAACCTTTTCTATTGCTGTTCTACTGTTTCATCCCTGTTATAACATTGTTCCTTCAAGAATGAGAATGGCTAAACTGTCTGTTCTCTTGGTTGTCACAGTAGGAGGTGATGTTCAGGATGTAGCATGTGTGCACTGTGTGCTGTTCAGAACTTGGAGGGGAAGTTTGGCTCATGCACTTCTGCACCAGAACCTCAGGTGCAAGACAAAATCAATCAGAAAGTCTAAGCTGCTGTAAATAATGTAGATGCTCAGTGTAGCTACATTAGTACTTTTTTTCAGTTACAAAGATTCACTCCTTCATTTTGAGACACATTTTTCATTTCACCATTAAGGCCTCTCTTCTCTGTTCCATTTCTCATTTTCCCCTGTATTAGTTATTCATAACCTTTATATTTCCATGATTAGCACAGGCTACAACATTGTCTTTCTTTTTATCTTGCTCATTTTTACTCCAACTGTGCAATCCACACTGATTAGACTAGAGCAAATTCTTCATCCTGTAGTAGCCTACGTACCCCTTAATGTAGGCACTACCTTTTTACAATTCACTTGTTCAGTCTTTTCCTGTATAGTGCATATAGATGCAGATCATTTAGACCCTGTGCATCCACTTGATTTATACACATATTCTGAAACCAGACATAATTTAAAAATAATTCAAATTCTTTATAGTGAAGTTAGGGTTTTTTTTTTTTCCTTTTCTATTAATGTAACTTACCTTAATTTCTTCCTGTTCTTATTATCCTTTCAGTTTTGTCTTTACTTCAATATTTCAGTTTCACTTTTTCCCATCCATTAACTGTTAGTAGAATTCAAGAGTTTGTCTATTTAAACAAAATGATCTTTAGCACTTTCTCCTCCTCTTTCACACTTTGTAGGGCAAAATTGACTTCAAGACTCAAGTGTAAGCATATATTGTATCAAAAGAAAAACCACTGGTAGGTATTAAAATTCCAAGGTAGCTTCTGTGAAATTATAGGGTAAAATATAAAACCTGCATATAAGAAGTACTGTGTATAGGAATATCACAGTAAAAATTCTGAGGAGCCTCATAATACCAAATGAGATGAAAGTGGTGAGAATTGTTAGAGTGAAGATAAAGAACATTAGGACTAGTAGTAAAAAAAGATTTAGTTACTTTAACACAAATATGCTTGCTACTGTGCCCGCCAAGAGGACTGATGGGTTCAACCTTTTCCTGGAGCACACATTGCTTATTGCCAGGTCTGACAGCCTCTAATGAGAATATCTGGCTCACCAGAAGGTTGTGTTGTGATCTTAGCTAAATTCTGTCCACAGTAAAGTGTGTGAATGTGTGTAGATTTCTCCCAAGTTCATGGGTCCTTCCATCCCCACACAGTCAGGAAAAAGAAATCTAGATTTGTCATTTCCTCAAAGATAGACCTGTGCTATTTGTAGGAACTTTTCACATTATTGTTCTTGGAACTTGATATCAAGGCAGTATGTCAAGAAGTAATCTATTTTCACGCACATAATCCATCCTTTTAGAACAGAACTATTCCTTAGAAAAGCAAAAGCATTTAAAGATTATTTTTAACCCAAGGAAAACCTCTGTGTGGATGTCTCCTCCAGACAGCTGTGGATTCTTACAAATTCCCAGCTTCTGGTGAAAGTAATGGTGAAAGGCAGGAAATAGGTAAAGAAAATAAGCTGGAATGGGTGAAAGGTAAAGGGATCCTGTTGTGTTGCTGGTACTTTGATGAGCGTTGCTGCTGAATCAGTTTGCTTTTGGAGGTTGTTTTCTTGTTTGTGGAACAGATAATCTGCAATGGCATGTAGGTGAAAATGCCAGACCATAAACTGTTGGTGGGCCTCTGTCCTGCCTAATTATTCATTTGGCTTGTTAAATCTTTGTCACCTGCCCCAAAATAAGGACTCTACTGTCTAAGCTGGGGGAGACAGAAGTGCCATAGAGCAGCTGAACCTCTCCTTCAATGAGAAGAGAATGATTTACATATATGTACCTTCTCCTTGACTGGAGGGAATTTACTTGCAATTAATTTTTCCCCAAATCTCCTGAGGCAAAACTTACAGAACGATTTGATACTGGCATCCTGGATAGTGATGTGGGCCAGGCAGAATGCCTGAATTATTTTACTGAAGGCTTGGAAAAAACTCAATTTTTTTATTAATACATGTATTTCTTTATTTTTAGGACAAGGTATTGTTTTGAGGATGATTAGTAGTATACTTGAAAATCATCATATTTATTTACCTTTTCTTTCAGTGTAAAATGACCAGCTAAGACAATTGTTAGGTCAAACGCCTGTTCCTGCATAATATTAGAATTCTAAATGCCAGATATGGGTGTTAGTGGTTTCTCGAAAGAGAAAAATATTCTCCTTTCTGTGAGGAATCGTTTGGAAATAATTCTGAATTTCTGTTTCTCTTGCATTGTACTAACCTCTGTGCCTGCATTGTACTGTTTTATGGAAAACAGTGTCAAGAAATGCACATGTATGGCCCAGATGCTTCCATTCTGCTTTTCACAGAACACCCCGTGATGTCAATAATTTGCTGAAAAAAATGATTTTTAAAGAAGGGAGATGAGGCCTTAAATACAGAATTACATTATAGAGAAACTGGAGCTTTGTGAAGTGTGCTGATGAGAGTTTTTACTGGGGGGAGGAGGTTTTCCAGGTATATGCCAGGTATGTGAATTGGTTTTCATTGTAGAAAAAGGATTTTTGTATTTTTTCTGTTAAATGAAAATAGAAACTAAATAGTACAAATTTGAAGCAGTTACTTCATCAAATATCAGCATATTCTGTTTCCTGGAACAGCACTTTACCATAATATTACTGTCTTCCGACTAAATGAAAAACATTTCATGAAATTAAAAAGACAAGTATTTCAAGAAGCTAATGTTTTTAGTTAACTTATAAATTTGGTGAGCTATTTTTGTGATCTACTGCTCTAACTTTCTTTAGGAAAGTACTAAACTCAATAAAAATAGAAGTTTAACTAACATATCTATATATACTGAATTTACCCAAAATAGAAGTATTTTCTTCATCCAGTTAGCCAAACCACGTTATCTTTACTGAAAGAAAAGTCTCATAGCAATTTTATATAAAAATGTTCTAGAAATAAACCACTTAGATTCCCATCCATCATCATACTGCTTTATATGGTCCAAAGAGAATGATGATGAGTGTGATGCTGTAGCCTGGTAGAGATCATATTCATGCGAGAGATGTAGGTCCCAGGCTTTGCTTTAATGAATACTGTAGTGTTTTGCACAAAATGGAGCAGCTTTGACAGCACAGGCTGAGAAAGACTCTAAAGCTTTAAATTGTGTTTCATACATTCTTCTCTTCCTAAAATATATGCTCAGCCATGGATTACAAAGAAAAAAATGTCTTTTTAGTATTCTTGGTATTGCCGTATCAGCTAGTACTGCTAGTAATAAGCCAGGTATCTAATGTTTTAAGGTCTGAATGAAAAGGTAACTCTTGCCTTAGGAAGCTAACCTAGACTTTTGTATGCTATGGTAGGCTTAAAAAAAAATCAGTTTTATGAAACCAAACAATACAGTACACTAGAGAGTGTCATTCAATATTGGGAATAGCTACAGAATCTTAAACAAGATGAGAGAATAGACAATAAATATATATAAATATAACAGGTTGACTTCAGCTTGAAGTACTCTGTCATATGCCCATTGATTGCTGCAATTAGTCTTGAACATGTCAAACTTCTCTCAACTTTTCTGTGAAAGGTTTGATAAATTAATTCATTCAGCCTTATCTTACTGGCTTCGTTCTTAGCACTTACTCCTTGTTCCAATCTCAGTGTTACTTCTCTTTGCCTATCGAAACCTCTCATCATAATGCTCTTTATAAAGGTATTGCAACCTTTCAAAAGTCACAACTGTTCTATTCTATTTTTGTTTCCTCCATGTCTGATTAAACCTCAAAATCATTGCCAGGAAGATTTTGTAAAGATTTTTCTTCTTTTTTGCTCTTAAAAAATCTTACACTTGAATCAAATGTAAGTTCCTAAACATCTATTTTTGTCCTTGGCTTTTTTTCCATGGAATATTCAAAGTTGTTCTGGAACCTGCCCTAAGAGTTAAACGACATTTAAATAGTACCAAGACTGACCTTTTCTCCTGGGCAAGGAGAATTTTCAGTGAGTGGTCTTCTGAATAACTGTGAAAATATATGAGTAGATGAAAAGATAAATGTAGTACAATTTTCCTGCTTCCTGCATAGTCTCCAGAGGATAATATCTGGTATAGGAGGCTAGACTAATTTAGTAATACAACAATTTTTTTTTTTCCTGGCAAATATATATAACTCTGTGAGGATAATGCCTACCTAATTTAGAGAGGCGGATTCTCTACTAAAATGTAGGATACTCCAGTTTGAAGGATTTTCCTGTAGAATTAGTGAGAAAAATCTTGCTGTCTCCTTTTGCTGTTCCTGAGTACTAAATTATGGACATCATGTTTATGTTTTTGCCCAGATGTTTTTCAGACATCAGTTTCTTGTTGCTGAAGCACTATGAATTTTTTCTGCTAATAGAAGTAGTCTCTAAGAAGCCTTTCAGTTGTATGTCGAGGTGCCATCCACATAAACAGGCAACCCAAATTTGGCTTTACAGGCATATAAGATTCCTGTCATTCTGTGCCATTTAATTTTTGAAATGTAAACAAGATGCACATATATGACTGAGTCAACTCAGAACTTTACGAGACATGTCAAGTTATGAAAATAATTTCATTCATTAAAAATGAATTGAATTTTAAATGTCAAGCAAAGCTCCCATTATGAATCAGTCATTCTAAATAAACTTTATTAGTCTGAGATAATTTAAAACAAAACAAGCTGAAAATGTGTCCAGGTTTTGCATAGTAATTTGCAGCACATTGTTAACGTTTGAATTCTTTTCATTCTTATATACTGATGAGTTTTTAACCATTTAACTTGGGAAAGGGAATTTAATCATATGGCTGCATGCTATATGACAGCTGTTAATAATTGCCTGGTCTATAGAGCTGCAGCAGGAGGGGATCTTGCTGCAGTTCTTGGGAGGTATCTGCCAGGAATTTTACCTGAAGGGAGTGCTTTCTTGTCAGGCCCAAGCTAACACAGCAAATGAAAATCTGAGGCACTATGTCTCTCCTCCTTTCTAGTGCCCACAAGCAAAATAAATGAGAATTATGTACCATTGGAGTGTTAACAGTAGAACATGAACAAGTATCCACAAGTCACAAGCAGACCCAAAGAGATTTTACAATTTAATAAATATGCCAGTTCTAAAAGGCATCGTAAACTGGTGCTTGAGATGTATGCTTCATATTAGAGAAAACTTGTGCAATGTATTTATATTGGTCTTGGGATCAAAATCATGTGGTTAGTAGATTCTTGCAGTTCACAAAAAACTTTCTGTTAGTGTATAACCTGCATACAAAGTCTGTAAATTCTTGCTTGGTTGTGGTAGCAAGACTTGTTTTGCAATGCCGATGTATCTAATTAAAAAAATGATGGTTACTGGTGTATTCACAGATGCAAAAACCAGGATTTTTTTTTGTGAATTGGCAACTTAACATCCACTTGATACATGATAATACTCTTTCACAACAATAGTGTAATAAAATCTCACTTTTTTTTTTTTGTCAGGTACAAACTTTACTCTTCTCCCTAAACACACTCATCTTTTTGACTGGTGCATGGAAAGTAGAGAATAAAAGTATTTCAGGAGGTTATAAGACCTGTTAAAGCACTAGGTATGAAACGGCTGTCACACTTCACTTTCACAACTTCAGACATAATTATCACTGCTTAATGGTTGACAGGCTAGAGTCAATTTTTACAGTCTAAATGTTAAGAGTGGATGATGGCAGCAGTAAATACCTGTCAGCAACAGCTTTCAAATACTTAAAAAAAAATCCACTTGTATCTGGTCAGTGATAAAAGCACACGAAAGTTCACAAATTAACTGACTTTAAAAGGATTTGTCAGGTCAGAACTGCTGGATTTTACAATTTATTCATCTTTTTTGAATAATATTTGTAGCTACAGATTAACAGCTATTGTTACAGAAAATCAAGCCAGAGATTAGGAGAAGGGCAAGTATGAGTTTTTTATCTGCATTTTATCAGGCTGCCTGTATTTTTGAATAGTGTATGCAGAACTTGGTAGTAAAGTACCTCATCTCGTGCTGACAAGGCAAGAAAAAGTGTTCAGCTTTGGGCTATAAGCCTAGCTCTCATGTCATCAGCAAACACGTTTAGGATACTAACATTTTAATGTATTTAAACTTAAATACTATTGCTTTAGGTTATATTTCTTTTGGCTTCTATTGTCTTTCAGCTTTAGTACTAGAGATCCAAGAGACGTCGTATCTGACTTCTAGATTAATGCTTAGGTAATGCACAATAAAGCTCTCCAAGCCCCTAAATAGACTGTAAGTCTGACAGCTGCTTTGTTTATTTTGCCATTTGTCTTTAGTTTATGGTGGAAAGGGGGGGAGGGATGGGGTGCCGTTACCAGAGGTGCGTGAGAGCCAATCTGCTGGCAGTATGTTTACAGCATTGGATCTTCTCCTCCGTGTTTAGATCTAGGCTTTTGGTGCAATGCGATGTGGCCAAAATAAAGGCCTATGGCTGCTCCTTCCTTCACACTCTTCCCTGCTCCGTCCTTCTTGCTCACGTTCTCCACTCCAGCGCGGGTCCTCCGCGGCGGCAGGCCCGAGGGTTGCCAGCGCCAGCCCCGCCACAGAGCGCCAGCGCAGCCACCTGCCCCCGCCGCCCCCCTCGGCCGCCCCTGCTGAAACAGCTTCCCCTGGCCGTGCCGCCAACTCCGGCTGGTTCAAAGGCGCCACAGGCTCCCCACGTTGGCTCAGCCGTGTCCTGCGCCGTGTCCGTTGGGGAACCGGCTGGAACCGGCTGTTGCCGGTTAGGGGACGGCCCCCACCTTCTCCCACGGGGGCTCTCCCCGCACGCACCCCCCACCCCTCTGCGACCGAAACGCCGCCATTGACACGCAAGACGAGGGGAGGGGACCTTCAGCGACTCACGGGCCCCGGGGAGCTGCAACGACGCAGGAAGAGCTGCGAGGAGCCGGCGCAGCCCGGTGCTCGCCCTGCCACCCCGGGGCTGTCGAGTCCTGGTCTGCCAGCCCCCCGTGCCGGGCTTTCGCTGGGCTGCTGTCAGGCCTCTGATCTGTGCCCAGATCCACGGAGAGAGAGCTCAGCCCCGCTCCAACATACCTGCTACCGGGAGGAGCCTCATTTCCAGTTTCCCGTGCCACTTTTCCCAGGATTTAATTTACCAGTATGGCTTTGAAGTTAACCCTCTTCTATATGAATGGTAGGGCCCCATAAGCCCTGCTGTGGTTTTCCACCTGCCCCCACTTCAGTGTTGCTATTTTGGACTACTGTTGTCTTCTACTCCACAAAACCAACTCCTATAATAGAGATATCACTCGCAAGAAAAAAATACAAGCAGTAGAAAGTTTTACAAGGCCTCTACTAGAGCTTTCCCACAGGTTACCAGCTCAGCATTTGTCTCACATAAACCACAAATTATACCTTTTCACCAGAAGGGAATAAAAACATTTTACCTCCCTGCTTGCAACAATTCTTTTGTATTAAAAGCTCCTTCAATTTTAGGCTGTGGGTTTAATTTCTATTAGTCCATGCAAGGTATCTATGCCAGACCATCGTTCCCATCCTCTTCAGTTACTGTTTTGGATCCTCAAAGGATGCAACCTTATTTGTTTCTTGAAACCAAAACCACCTTGGGCCCATAACCAAAGAGCTGCTGAGAGACCAGTCACTCAGAAATGAGACATAGCATTTCATCAGTGAAGCATGGAGAGCTGTGTAGCTCCCACACCCACGAGGCCTGGGAGTTTTAAATCTGCTCTGTGCCTCAAACACCTGCTGAGCTGTTTCAAACCTTTCTTTTAAAAAGCAAACAGCTTTTCTTTCTGCTAGAATTTTTTCCTGACAAACACCTCCAGACTTGTTTCCATAGCGCTGTCTTCCCTTAAAAAGAAACTGCTTGCCACTCCTGTTATCAAAGTAACCGTACACTTCATGAGAAGGGCACACAGGTTGTGCCCCTATAGCTTGGATCTGAGCTATTCTCAGTAAAGATTTCAATAAAGATCCCTTTCCATGCTTTGCACATTACAAGAATCCAGCCTGGGCATCTTTGGAAAACTGCTCTGAAAAGCCATGTTCCTCATAAAACAGATCAAGCCCTTGCAGACAAATGGGCAGGGAGTGCAAACCTTGTGTTGCAAATATTCAGCAGCGCAGTGCACATCAACTGTTCATTCACAGAGGCACACACCCACACAAAGACATTTACTGGTGGCAGCCTGGTCCAAGCGGAAGTGTTTTCTGCTGTTACAGATCCCATGTGTGTTGCTTTCCAATCTTTCATCAGATCTGCAAATAACTGTTCTTTTGTTTTCTTTTTCTAGTACTGTGCTTTGTATTGTTTATGCATATGATTTATATCATTTATATTGCTTTTATATTGTTTATACTGTACTTTATAACCAGTTGTTTATACTGGTTAGTCTATGTGCACTCCCTCAGAGCTCAGCAGACTTTGTGGTTACAGCAATAAAAAGACTGCAAAGGTATTTTAGATTCATACTAGAGCTGAAAATGCTGACACCTGCATGAGCTGCATTTGAGTTAAACACAAAGAGATTGTCACATCCCCTATAATCAGAACGACACTAAGAACCTTCCCAAGACATGAATTTATCTAAAATAAACCCCCAACATTGTCCTCTCCAAACTGTACTGTCTTGAACTGATCTTTAAAAAGCCCCAAATCTTAAGGGATCCACTCCTGACGGAGGGTGCTTTTTTGACACCCTGTTCTATTTTTCAAACTGCTTCCCTTTCAGACAGTGCTTAGAAGTGCAAGGCAGTGAACGTTAAGCAGCAGTCCTCCAGCAATGTCCCAGTTTTGCAGTTTCACGTACGGTTCAGGTTCCCCTAGGGATCAGGATCTGCTTACCAACACCCTCCCCACCTGCCTGCAAAAAGCTGCTGCTTCTCTACAGCCTGCCATCCCCAATGGCTTGAGGAAAACCCAAGCCCTGCCTTTGGCTGCTGAGCTGGAGTCATCCTGTTATCAGGGGATACTCAAAAGCAGTGCCCGGAAAAAAACACCTACCACAGTGAACTCCCCCAAAAGCCTTTTTTTTGGTATTAATCAAGGAAGCCATTTTGTTTAAACAAAAGCAATGGAACTTTGGAACAACAGCACCATGTTTCTGGACTTAAGTTAACATGTCCAATGGGGAAAATGTGAAGTTATCAGTCAGGGAAACAAAACAGAACTGAAGAGGCTCACACCCACATGAATATTCAGTTTGAGCAATGATAGCAGCATCACAGGGAGCAGCCAGGGAAGCAGGACAATGAAGGGGTTATAAAGGCACTGGTTCCTTCTGTGTGATGAATCTAAAATGTGGAAAACCAGATGTATTTCTGTGCCAAAAAAGTGTTGAAGTTTGCAAGTTACCCACAAGTGCTATTGCTTTCCACTGGAGTAAATGAGTCCTCAATGTCTTGAAGTTCATGCACCGATGCACAGGTTGAGAGAAGATCTGTGCTCACAGGTTGCCCACTCTCTCTTTGGGTGGGAGACCTCAGGGCTTCTGCACAGCAAAACTGAAGTGGAAGGTTTACACTTATACCCTTAAGGGCAGAGGAAGAAACTGAAAACAGGCACTACTTACCTAGGTGTTTCAGTCAATTAACATGGTGGTTAAAATATCCTGAAGGGAAGAAGTAAGGCTGAAATCTCACCTTTCTTGGTTAGCGCTCTAACAACTAAAATATTATATAAAAACAGGGTTCACATTTCCCTTCTTAGATTGTGGTACTGTTTACTTCAATATTCCTTTACTTATATCTTCTAAGTTTTCCAGGGTTTTTTCAGTTACTCATAAACTGGATTTGATACTCCTCAATTCTGTTTCATGTGTGCTTCCTTCCTGTAGTTAGGCTAGGTTGGCTGAAAAGTGAGTAGCTACTGTGATGCTCATTCTGATTTTCTCACTCAATGATCTCCAGCTTTTTTACTGTTCTGTTCTGTGCATATATGGAGTATTTCAGTTACTTAAGGCTTATTTTCTCTTGATGGGTAACTTGGATTAAAGTTACAAAAGGATATGAATAATTATCCTAGAATAACTGTGTTTATGAGCTACAGAATTGCCACAATGGTTTATCTCAAACTGTTTTCAAAATGGATCATGTTAAACCAGATGTGGCACTTTTATCCTAGAACAAGAGTATTCACAGATGAATTATTCAGGGACTGCTGTTCTGGAAAAAACTATTCTTGAGTAAGTATTTCTGAGCAGCTCACATGTAGAAAGGCTTTTGTGCTGATGTTCTCCACAATTCACTCATCACTCACAACATTTAGTGTAACAGCAGTCTGGAAGCAGAGGTGAAAAGAACCACAAATCTCACTTGATGTGCCATGTGGGTTGTTTTTCCTGCAAGCAGCTTAGATGTTCCTTTCTAGCCATTGAAAGTTTATTAAAATGCATGAGACACATCCATTATAAACCAGAAAAAAGGTCCATTAATATTACATATCAAATGAGAATTATATCCACACATTCTCCCCCGCCCAAACCCCCAAACACTAAAAAAAAGCACATTTAAATGTAGAAATTTAGAAAGGGCAGAAGAATATTTTTATACTGTGTTAACCGAGTAATTGATTAAACTATTAAAAAGTGGATCAATAATGAGACCTTCTGCCTAGAAATCCAGCCAGTTCCAAACAATGCTGGCATAGCACTGTGACATGGTGATGCAGCTGACATTTCCTGACCTTGCATACTTCGAAGGCAAATTGTATGGCCTTCACACAATAGTTCTGGGAAGAACGAAAATAACCCATAAATATTAGAAGGGTAGTGACACTAAGGAAGAAGAATCCTTTAGAATAAACACAGTGGTACAACTAGAGTTAATAGGATGAAATTAAGGAAAAGGGGAAATGTAGGTGGACTGTCATGAGAAAATTCCTGTTTGTAAATTACTAAGGTATACTTGGATACAAAATAATTTCCCAAGAGAAGTGGAGATAACACTCTTACTGGGATGTTTTCATGCTGGTCTATGCGCAGCTATATTCGCATGCGACACTAATATAGTATTGATAGAGAGTAGATTAGTTGTTCAGTACTTGAATGTTTGTCTAGTTTACCCATGAGGTTGTCTTGCTTCATTTACATACTGGGAAACTGATACAGAGTGAGTTTCACAGATGTGTAGAATGTGAAGAAGTGAACAAGCATAAACTGATGTCCTAAAACAATATTCATTCCTGACTGCAGCTTTAAAGATGCTACTGGGTTTTTTTGTAGTCAGCTCTAGCTGTGTTTTAGCTTTTTAGTCCCCTAGGAGACTTCTTACTGCAGGATCCTCTCAAAATTAGGTCTTTCTTTTCCAAAGTATGTGCAATGTTAGTACATCTGTGTAATTCTTGCAGTGCAGCTCAGCAGGCTTTTGCCAAGTAGTAGCTTTCAAGATAACTCCCTATTGGTCTCCTCTGGAAGCAATTGATTAGTAGCTTGGCTTTAAACAAAATATTTTTCCAAAATATTTTCTCCTTAAATAAGCTTTTCATAGCTTGTAACCATTTTCATTCTCCTGTAAATTATAGGACATACATTTTTGGAGGAAAATTATTCTCTTTCTGATGCTAGGAAGTTAATATGTGCTGATCTCAGCCAGCAGAGCCAAAGGTGTCTGTGAAACATGCCAGGTGGATAAGCTGCTTTGCAATTAAAGATGAATCATCACTTGTTTGCATTTATTTCCCTCATCTCTTAAAATTGTAACCCTGAAAGATTAAGAAGAAATAAATTAGGTTTTAATAAATATTCTCCTTCTTTATGACAACTTCTGAAATTGTACTGCAGAACTTAATCCTTCCTTGCAGAAGGAGCTCAATTTTCACTGTATCCTCAGTAGTGCAGTACACTATTTCAGGTGGTCTTCTCCAGATAGAAGCTGTGAATGAAATTCTCAATATAGACATTAATCTGCTTCTGCAGAGTTTACCTGCAAGGTCAGGAAATGTTAACAACTTTGTCCATTGAAACAGCACAAACCTTTAACACGGCAACATGAACTGTAATATTAGTCACAAAAAGTCTCCTCTGTCTTTGAAAATGCTATGGTTTCTTCTACATATGATGTTAGACAAGTGGACACTGCAAACAAGTGCAGAATAACTTGATATTACATTTATAGTGAATTGGAAGCGTTTGGGATACATCACATCAACTTTGCTTACAAATCAGGTCCCAATCACTTTTTTCCTAATTTTTTTAGATACATTTCAGTATATATCAGCCAGAAGGAAAAGAAGAAATAGCTGATGTGCAAAATTCCTGACATTTTTTCTTGCAGCCAGGTGATAATGTGCTCACCTGGATGATGGCTGAAATCTTTCCGCATATCCCGCAGATCACTCAGGGATAGGGATCAGGTGATTGATTACCTCTGGTTCTGCCTCTTTCTCCTGTTCTCGTGATGACCCTGGTTCATCTTCATCCTTTGCTTAATAATGTTATTGTTATTATTATCATTATTAGTTTCTTCCTTTCTGTTCTATTAAACTGTTCTTATCTCAACCCATGAGTTTTACTTTTTTTTTTCCTGATTCTCTCCCCCATCCCACTGGGTCGGGGGGGAAGTGAGTGAGCGGCTGCGTGGTGCTTAGTTGCTGGCTGGGGTTAAACCACGACATACTGTTACGTATATGAGTAGTGACATATTGCAGTAGCCAATTTATTGAACAGTGTTGTTTGGTTTTGAATCAAGAAGAAAAAGGTTGTATTGCTCATAAATAATTGTATAGTTTCTATATTCAAGTTTAAGAAATGTACTGAATATGCTGTAGCAGATTTATGATGTCGAGCTATTTCTGTGGCATAGTATTATTGCAGAGAAGGGAAGGAACCAAATATGACCATCTTCTGTGAAAACTGTTGAACATTTACATTGCAAACTATTTTGTTATGATTGTAATGTCTGTATTAATTAAACTAAGGGTTAGATATCATTTTGAGAAAGATTAAAGTCCTTCAGCTGCAACTTTGAAATGCTTAGTTTCAACCTGTCATAGCTTAGATGGAAAGGGAACACACAGTTTGGGGCATATGGCTAGGGAATACTCAACACAGGTATATTACACATCTGTCCTCGTTCTTTCACAATCTGAGATTTGACACACGAGTCAAAAGAGCCTGAAAATGGACTTCACATAATGTTTCAATGCACATAGACTGGAGCCACTTGTGTGTATAAATCCACTTAGTATTAATGTGTCTGAATTGTTGAATTATACAAGCAGAAAGCTTGCTTTTTACTCAGATTTAAATCACTGAAACTAGTTCTGTCTAGAATAATACATAAACTTTAATGTTATCACAGTTTTCCATGGGCTTTAGGAAAGATTAGTAGCAACTGGTCATCTGCTCCAAATTTATATGCATTTAATCAGAGTGGCTCTGTACTGGTAACTACAAAGAAATTCTTTGTTAACTCTGCCCTTAGTACATTTCTGTAGATATTGCCAAAATATATCTACTGAAAATACGTGCTTATCTACAGGGAGTTTTGGAAATTTCCATACATTTTTTTATAGTTTTAGGCTTGTTTGTATATTTCTGAATTTTAAAATTTCCTGCCCTCTGGCTTGTAAATTATCTGTAAAAACATGTATTAATGAATCCTTGTATTTTGCCTCTAGATAAATAAAACCAATGTGAACTTGCTTACTCTAAAAGTCCAGAGTATTTCTAATGAAATTGTAAATCCTGTATTTCATACATTGCTATATTTACACCACACTTTTGAATTCAACTTTCAGGCACCATTTATCCTGAGAAAAAAATTAAATTTAATTTTAAATGTAAATATGAATGTTAAAGAGCATTAAACATTGATTAAATTGTAGCCAAAGGTTAGATTTCTGTGGCTATGAATGTGAACAGGGTTAGTCTGGCAATGAGTAGTTTTTAAAATCTATGCTATGTACCTAATTTCCAATGATTTTCAATAGGATTTGGTTTCTTATGCTCTGCAGATGTCATAAAATCATTTAAAGAATGTATCTAAATCTGTACTGGAGTATCATTGATTCACAAGGATGTTGCAGCAAACTTTAGAAATTAACAAAACACTGAGAGTCTGTGGCATGAATTTAACATTTAGATAGTATAGGTATCTAAGTTTTTAGATTTTGGCATTACTAGATAGAATGAATCACTAAAATATAGTAAAATTCAGGGTAACGTGGAGACTGATAACCTGTAACTCTTTCCCCTTTTGACTGTTTTTATGTCATGGTTTTACTAGCCCTGTAGTTTGAATAGACAAAACATACTTTAACGTCTTTCCAAAATCTGTATTCAAACTTATCTACAGAATTCTGGTTTGATGATAACAAATATTTTCCTAGTGTCATTAATTACGTTAATTCTTCTGCCAATTCCAAGTAAGAAATTACACTGTTTATCCAAAAAAGACTGCCTGAGAATTATTATCATGGAACCATGAGAAGGGAAAATAAGTTGAATGTAAGACCTGTATGTAGGTTAAAGCAATGCTGTAAAATGATATATAAAAGAACATAGAGAATATATTAGAAATGTGATGATTCAAAGAAAATAGTGCTTAATCATTGTGTTAATAGTGTTAATCAATGAAAACTATTTTTCTGCGAATCGGTACTTTTCAAAAATTGGGGAAGAGTAAAGGCGCTTTTCGTGTCAAAAAGTGAAACACTTTTTTAATCAAAAGTGCTTTAAAAAAAAGTCAATTTCCAAACTAGGAAATATTTGTGTAGCTCTTGTGTCTGGGTGAAAAGGAACAATGAAATAAGCAGGAATGCCTCTGGAATATGAACACTCCAGGAAGAGTCAGAATGGCCTCCAGGGATTGCCACAGCAAATGCAACTTAGTAGAATTGTCAATTATGTGTTGGGAAGGACCTGTTCCTTGGTTTATTCTGGAATGAGGAAGTAAAACTGAAGTCTTCTGCAGCCCTTTTCTGACACACTCATCTGGTGCTCAGTTGATGCTAGGCCAAATATTTTCCCTATAATATCTTTTCGGAGGAAGTACTGGAAGTGACAGTGACAGTCAGATATTTTAAAGAAAGGGGACTGATTTTATTTTGGTTTTTTAGCCTGTGAAAAAACTATTTTATCATCCGAAGTTGTCCTTTACTAGCTGAACAAAGGCAATTCATCAGTTTGGATAATTCTTATAATACAGATGAGATAATTGTAATAGTATAGGTAACTTAAATCTTTTGCTCTTTTGTATTTTTTGTGAATAATACGGCCTTCCTAACTCCATACATAATGTGATACTGTGAAACTAATTTCCAGTGAAACCATTGGTTTCAAGGCTTTCTTTTAGCCTATTTTGGTTTTGTTTCTCCTGACTCATTAGTATTCAGCTTCTTATAATGAGATTTTCATCAGAATAGTACAGGTTTATTCTTTAGTACTCCTCCGGGGGTGGAACAAAGCTGCTTAGATTAGCTTTTTGGTGCCAAAAGGGGTCAATACTTGCTCTGATAAAAAGAAGCAGCTAGACCAAATTTCCCGTTATTGCTCCCTCATCTGGATGTTTTTTTCTAATATTATTTTCTCTGTTCCATTTTTGTAGTTACAATTGTGTCTTGGTCTACCTGGACAGAGCAATACAATTTGATGAAGTACTAACTGCAGACATAAAGTCCACTTAAATCTTATCCTAAGTCTTGCAGAGTTACAAGAGCAAAAGTTGTAAGTCAAGCACCTCAGTATTCCTCAGCAGTTGGCATCAGAATATTATTTTACACTGGAAGCTGTGTAAAATACAACACTATTTATAAAAATAGTTTCTAACCCAAAGGGAAGGAAGTTAGGGAGAAAACTTGCTGTATGAGTTCTTCAACATGTCTGTTTCAGGGTCCACCAGGCCTGTGCTGTCATACAAACAAAACAATCCCGCCCAAACCAATCTTATTCCACAGTATTTATGAATTGTTGGCTTGTTCTTTGTAAATGAACAATTCAATGCCAACCATCTTTTTTAGTTTGGCAGGCAGCTGTCTTCATACTTTTGATACCTGTAGTGTTATCATAAACACTTGAATGTTATCATAAACATTTAGAGAAAATATTTTCTACAAATGAGTGCAAAAAAAAGGACATGCTATTATTCTGTTTGACTGTTTCCTATTGGTTTTCTTACGTTACCAGAATGACTGTGTGTTTAGTTGATTTTTCTGGTTGTTGACTGAGACTAAGTAACAAACAACAATAAAAGAATTCTCAGCTTCTGGTTGCCAGTCTTGCATTGCTCTCAGAGCTCCAGCTGATGCAGCTGACAGTTTCCATTGGAGTCTCCACTTTTGTTAAAGAATGTAAATTTCTAGCTTTTCAGGTGAAAATATAACCTGATTGCAAGGATGGAAAACTGATACCCAAACTGGTTATCCCCATGCTAATTTTGTGTGTTACATTTTGGTAAAGAAGAAGGAATTAAGAGAGGTCTGATTCACAGTCTTGAACACATAGTTGGCAGTGTTTAATAACAGAGCATGATAAATGAACAGTCTTCTATATTTCTGTATGTATTTTGCAGACAAGTCTTTGCAATGGAATATTTTTTGAGAGGAAATTGCTGCTTGGCCAAAACCAAATTTTGGGGTGGGACTGTATTTACTTTGGCTAATTGGCAGTTTGCCCGATTTCCTTACTTGATTTGGGTGTATCAGCAAATCATCAATATTAGGTAACTTCCTATTTTACAAATAGGTTCTAATCAGGTTGATGACCACACTTTACTGTTCATCTTGGACATATATAGCATCAAGACAGAGACTGTCTCTGACCACACCAATGTATAAAAAGATATTGCTCCATTCTTACTTTGTACATGTGGAGTAACACTTTTATGCTTTTGAGAATATGAAAAAAATTTAAGCTGTATGTGTGAAGTGTAAGGCAGTCACTTTAATTTCTTATTTCACCCTCAGTCAGTAACAAAGCATATATTAAAGAGGAGATAAGCAACGTATATCCCAGCTAAAGTGAAGCTTTATGTCTCGTATATTTCAACAGGAATTGACCAGATACATGAATTAATCATGGACTGGATCCACTAGGAAGCATATTGAAAAACATAGTTTTCTGTCCACTTGGTGACCTAAACACCATTAAAATAGTATTGCTAAAAGAACTGCAATTCTGGGGGAATCCTCTTCACCTTGAACAATGTGCAGTGCTCCATGTATAAAACTCCAACTATGCAATAGTGATCTTAGAGTTGTAACTGAAGTATTTTACTGAAAATAGGGCAAGAAATCTGGAAAAAGAACATTAGACTGGAAAGGGAAACAAAGAAGGGGAACCATGGTACAGAATAATTATTTGTAGATGTGTCTCAATCTATGCTTAACACATTTTTGCAAATTGCAACTCAAATTCATGCATTTTCACTTTCTTCTTGTCAATGTCCTGCTTTAAGCTTTGACGTAACTTTTGCAGTTCACATTTTTCCATTGAGAAAGCCGAAAATATAGTACATATACTATTGATATCTTCCTCAAACCTTTTGCAGGTCTTATGGGTCCTCTTATGGATCTGCTGTTTCAATTACACTGTCCCTCTGCCTTGTAACATCACAAAATGCTCTTTTCCTTGTTGAGAATCTTCACACTGATTTCAATTGCCCCATCTGAAACCTGTTGGTGCACGGTTGATCTGACAGCTCATTGGGCATGGATTTTGATGGTATAGTCATGCATATGACTCAACAGAAGGCTGAGACTAGTATGTAGTACAAAAGATTAATATGACTTTTGTCCCATGTAAAAGGACCATGGGTCTCTGAAATAATCTTGTCATCTTTCCGTAAGAGGTCAAGAGATAAATTCATTGTATACTGTTTTTGATATTTGTTTATGCTGAATTATATTCATAGAACTGTCTTAGTATGTTTTATTTCTACTAAACAGATTTTCTGTAATAAATACCTATTACTGAATTACCTTGTATTTAAAAAGAACATAGCAGAAATGAGGATGCCTATGTAGTCCTCTACTGCAGAATTACATCATCAGAATCTGATTATCCTCTGAGCTGGCCAATGATGTAATAAGATTTATTTTTAGTAATGAGAGTTAAGATATTTAACCTCTGCTATTAGAAGAGGATCAAGAGTTTTATTACAACTGCTAAAGGTCTAAGCCTGGATTTCTTGTAAATAATGCAGGATGGCTGGTCTCCACCAACCCTGGAAACTGAAAGATGCTGAATTCCTGTTTCTGGAACATATTTTACCTCAGGGGAACTGTGATATCTTCTCACACTGTCATCTAATGAGATAAGCAAAATTGAAAATAATGTAACCAAACCATGTCTTAACTCCCACCCCCATCCTTTCCCCCCTCCCTAGTTTTTGATCTCTTTGCTACAACTGCTAGTTTTTCTTAAATGTCTGGGACAAAATGCAAAACCAGTGAATGTATTTGAGGAGGAAATAGAATATGTATCACTACATTACAGTTCTAACAAACTGGATAACAAACTTGCATAAGTTTTTAAATACTAAGTTTCAGTTTGGAAATTTAAACTGGGAAAATTCTGTCCAAGGTTATTGAAAAAAAAAGCTCTCCTGGGTTCTGGTATTATTTTTGCACTTAATTAGATGTGTCAATGGACTGTGGTGGTCAGTGAGCTATCTGGAATACATACCAGATGCCAGAAAGAAAAATTGCATTGTAGTCTGTCTTTAGATGCTGACAATGAGATACTATTGTCTGTCCCCTGCCGAGTGTGTGTGTGTAGATAGGAAGAGGGAGAGGAGAAAGCTTGGCCAGATTGATATTTTCCTTGCTTTTGTTATGCTTTGCTTTCTCTGCTTTTATAGCAGGCTTATTAATGTCTGTGCTCCCAACAGTGCTTTTAGCTTCCCCACAGGCAGCTGCCTGCTACTACCTGTATCTGTAGTAGGCCTTTGTCTTGCTTGCTGTCTGTTTCTGAATCTGCACACCTCCAGTGCAATGGCATACCTACTGTTAATTGAAACCTCCTGATTAAGTATTCTGTTGCATCAGCACAGAATTAGAAGTCTAACCTCAGCTATTAATGACAGCTCACTTATCAAAAGTGTTGCTTGAAACAAATGCAATAAAAACATTACAGAAATGCTTGATTGAAATAATTTTTTGTAATTCATTCAGTCTTTTACTATCAAATAATGTTTTGGCTTGTTTTAAATATTTTTATCCTATAAATGGTTTGATGGCTTAAATATTGAAATACATCCAAATATATGCTATATACACTCAATATATATTCAATAAGCATATATACTTGATGTAAAACTGTATGTGTTTAACATTAGTAAAGTACAGATATATGAGACAATTTTATATTTATTGATAATTCATTTATTATAATATAAGACCAATACCATTACTATACTAATAGATATTTGACATAGGAACCATTTACTTACCCAACAGTTGTGTTTTATTCTTTGAAAGTGTTCTTGCATTTCACTTTCACATTTCAGGTTAAAAATAGTTTTCCTCACAATGTATAATTGCCATTTTTCCTGGCTTTGCTCGATACCTGTTGTGTAAACCATAAGCAACAAATGAGCAGGGGCTTTTCCAATGGTCTCTGCAGAGGATTGGTCTTGCCAGTGCTGAGCGCTCAGAATTATGATGGATTTTCACACTTCCAGTGGCTGGTTGGTGAGCTTTATGTTGATTTTTATGTCAACCATGCTTTAGCTACGCTGTACAAATGTTCTGAGGCCACGTGCTAGAAGCCATGATGAAACTCTGTTATATCAAAACTGCTTCATGTAAGTTTACATGTTTTGATGAGAAAGTTTCTGTGAACAAAAGCATAGATAGTGAGCCATTACAGAATAACTAGTAAACTGGGAGCAAAGGTGCCTACTTGGGATATGGAAGAGAGTCAAGTCCTTATTCTGCCTAAATGAAAGCAAAGACATCAACCTGAATCTCTCCTTTGAGGAGAGCTTCTTGTCTCAGTGAATGTGAGAGCATTCGGCAGTTCAGCTCTTTCAGCTTACTCCACAAAATAGGCTGACTTTATAACCTTCTAGTACTCCAGTAAATCCCTGTTCCAACCAGAGTGAGCTAAACAGTGGAAAAGTGTGAGCAAAGGGTCTTGCATCAGACTCGGTTGATACCTGTGTACTTCCCTCAGGCTGGAAGAGTAGGGTGAGCACGACACCGCACTGATTACCCTAAGCGACTTCCAGGTGAGACACCAGCTTGCACGCTGCTGGCATGGACATCTCTACATCCTGATTCCCTGGGCAGTATAGGCATACTCTGTTTCTGGCCTTGAATTGGCACAAGCAGGTCAGGTGCTCGAGCTTGGATTTGCCACTGTATTATTGCAGCCTTTTCTGGATAATGGACTGTTTTTGTAGGGATCAAAGGAGAGAAGGAGAGTTCTTGATCAAGATTTAGCATGTGTGCTTTATTCTTCATGCTGTTAAAATACTGCAGGATGTTTTAAGCCAATAAGACTATATGACTGAGCATTGGAAAATTTCAGAATAGGAGACTTGTAATGATAATAAATAATTCAGTTAAATAAAGGAAACATGTTTTTTTCCCCTGGTAATATTCTCTAAAGTCATACTGGGAGATTGTAGCAGCCAAACTTCTTCTCAGTTCAAGGATGTTCAGGACTAGGATTTGGTTTCTCATGGACTCCGCATAGATGAGAATTTGTTGTCAAATAAATCACTAAAGTGTCTGCTTTGTTAGTTTTGTCTGTGAAGTTGCTGGAGCAGTAAAGCAAAGCACTTTGGGGATGTACAGAATGTGAATAAAGATTAAAAAAATCTTTAGGGAAGGAGAGAAGGCTGAAGCAAGAAGAAAGAAAAGCCTGACTATTTAGCATATATGAACTTTACCAGTGTTTCACTAAAATGTGACAGAACCAGATCATATCTCAACTGAATTTATTTTGGAAAGTGTAGATTTACAGTAAGAGGAATTAAATGAAGGTAGAAAGGAACTAAATGCCCACCATGTTATACTGGATTGTCTATATGGATTAAAGATGAATTCTGTGAAGCACTTTTTTTGCCAAATGCGTGTGTACTCACATGCAATGATTCCTACTCTTGGAAAGTTATGGTAACTATTTTCTTTACTGTTTAATTAATGCTATTAAGTGGGCATTCCTGTTTTTCATTGTGATTTTATTGTCCTTAAGCCAAGATCTGAAGTTCTTACAATTATATTTCAAAAGGATTTTGGGACATATATGTTGACTATCTGAGCTTTAATTGATGTAATTGAAACAGTAGCTCAGCCAAAATTCCTGTTGATTTCACTAGGATACAGTCATTAAAATCAAAGTAAAGGATTCAATAAAAACTACCTAAGCAAGCCCAGGATGATTTATGTTCACAGCAATGATGAATTATATGTCAAATTGAATTATTTGATTCACATCAGGCATTTTATTTACAGTACAGTTCCCATAAATAAATACTTTTCGTTCAGAAAGCAGAGTGGATTCTTCAGCAGTTTGCATGGAGTTAATCCCACAGCTATTAAAAACAATGAGAAATTTGCTATTAACTTTGGTAACAAGTCAAAGTGAAGAGGATTTGGAAATCCTTCTAATTTCAGGCTGAAAAATCAGTTACACAGGAGTGTATGAATTGTGGCAGCTGTAGATGGAATAGTTTAAGATACTAAGCTCCATTTCCCTGTTCTGTAGTTCTTACCTGACTCATGAATACTTAGTTTCTAATAAGACTGTCAGAGTGCTAAATCTTTTTTCAGACAGACTTTAAAAATCCCCACAAATATCTGATAGCAAACTGGAGATAGATTTAAGGGGTTTTTTGACCTTCTTCATACTGTCCTTTTGCAGAGATTTAACTGGTGACAAAAAGATTAGTATTTATCTTTTCAAGCATCACAAACAATGAAAATCTGAATACTTATCAAGTCTCTTTCTCAATATTTTTTTTTCCATTCGGACCAACTTGCGGCTCCCTGCTTTCTTGAATCAGTGTTTTTCAGAGTAGTGGCTCTTGTCAGTCACTCCAATGCTTCTGTGTCTGGGCACGCTGATATGTAACAGTGGGCAGCTGACATGGAAATGGCCAAAGCAGGAAGAAGGTCTGAGCTGCATTTTTAAAGATAACTAAAAAAAAGGAAAAAAAAAAAAATCATTATGGGAAAGATTCTCTCAAAAGCAAGGCTCGTTTTTGGCTAGCCCTTTTCTGTACTTACCCCTGAATCCTATAAATAGTAAACATTAGAAAAATGTAGTAAGTAAACATTATGACTATCACAATAAGAGGCATTTACATGAAGAATTTTTAGAGAAGTAGATGGTATTGCTTTATGTATTGAAATTGATAACATAGTCTTGTCAAATTACCATGAAGACATTGTTTACATTTGGCTTATTTCCTAGGCAGCATTGCTGCCTTTCTAGTACAGACAAAGCTTATTGAAAACTTTGTCATGGTGTTTTCATGTTGTAGAATTGCACAATTGAAAACTATATTAATTATATTTTCAGAAACTGATTGTTCATTTTGCATTAGGCGAAAAAAGTAAGAGCAGCAAAACAAAACTCAGCATGATATAAATCCCATTAAAAGTTCAAGTAAAGAAACTCATATTTATTTCTTTACGTAAGCAAGTATTGCAGGAAGATATTTAAGTTATGCTCACTACTTTTCAGGGGAGAGTGCGAGGAAAAAATGAGTAAACCCACTACAATTACCTAAATTTTGTTTGAAGAAAGTAAAAGCTTGTGATGCTCTTTCCTAATTCTGCTTTTTCCTAATTCTGAAACTTTCCCTTATACATTTAGACTTTTTTAAATTCAAGGAAAGTACATATTTTTATTGCAAAAATGGATGTTAAGTACTGGCTTGATTACGACTTATTTTGGAAAAGCAGCTTAACACATTTAATTATCTATGTATTCCCAGTGATCTTAACTTGTTGGCTATTTTCTTCCATAATGAAGCTTGCGTGTTATCAGGGTTTTTATCACAGGACTCCCCTATGAATGACAGCATCAGGTAGTAGTGAAAGGCATACAGCCAATAAAAAGGGAGAATATGCATTTTACAGCCCATAGACAATATGCTTTTTTGCCTTTATCTTGGTGAGTGTGGGAAAGGTGGGAGGTGTTGCAAAACGCCCCCTTGAATTCCTTGTGAGAATCAGCAAAAAAAATGAAAGTGAGTTTATAAAACCACATCAGCAGTGCAAATTGGTTGGGATAGCTTTTGTTAAGTAAATCAGACAGTGGTGAAAATCCACTTAATGCATTAAGTCTTCTACATGAGAATAACTGGCTGAAGCACAGGAAACCGGTTTAGTCTGGGACAGTTGGACTTTTTCTGGTAGGTTATTTTTGCAGTGTAGTCTTTATCTCATTTTACAGTCCATTGTCTGGAAAAATCTTACAGCTCAAAGTTGGGGAACTTGCAAGAGCAGGTAGCTTTTGGGCAGAGATTTTGCTAAACTGAAAAGAGAAGAAGGAAGGGCTTGGGGTGAAGCAAGAATCTAAAGTTATTACAAGTCTTCCACTTTAATTCACAGCAAATTGAAATAAAATTTAACCACATTTACTGTTACGCAAACAGTAATGTGTTTAACACATATCAGTGAGATTCTAGACCATGGTAGATATTTATGCTATGAATGATGACTAGGTACTAAACCACACATACAATAAATCATGTGCTTAAATAGTTTTTATTGATCCATTTGATCAATAGAAAATGATTTGTATAAATATATGAATACATGTGAATTGCCTATGCCATTTTCACTTCTAATTTAAAAAAAAAATCCTAATGAGAGGACAAGTAATTTCCTGTAAACAAGGAGATTCTTACTTGTTACATTATTTAATGAAGCTGTGGCCTGTGGAACACTAGGCAGTAATTAGTGCTGATTTCTTCTTTGCTACTGTGATGCCATTTTCTTCTTGATGTACTATTTTTGAGACACCAGCAATTTTTTTTTCAAAGGTTTAAATGGAAGTCAGCTGTTTAACACTATTCATAGGAAGAAATGGATCTTATACTAACTGATATAGGTCCAAAATTATTTTAAAATGCTGGGAAAATGTATTAATAACTGGAAGAAAATTACATATTAAAAATTGCATCACATTGTTACTCTGAATAAGTACTGCAATGAGGTCTTTGTAGGAGAACCTTGAATATCTTTTCCAAGAAAGAATTGCATTCTTCAATCAAGGACAATTTTTTTAGAAGGGTATGTGTGATGGCTTGACCCTGGCCAACACCCACACAGCTGCTTGCTCACTTACCCCACCCACACCTGTCCCAGCAGGACAGGAGAGAGACTAGAAAGAGCAAAACTCAAAAAAATCATGAATTGAGATAAAGACAGTTTAATAAGTGAAGGAAAGAGGGGCGGGGGGGGGGGGGGGGAAATGAGTGATGCAAAGGGAATCATTCACCACCTCCCACAAGCAGAGTAATGCCCAGCCAGTCTCTAAGCAATGGCCAACTTTGAAAGCCAACCCTCCTTTCCCCTTCTTCTTCCACTACCTCAGTTTTACTGCTGAGCATGACATTATGTTGTATGGAATATCCTTTCACCAATTTGGGTCAGCTGGCCCAGCTGTGTCCCCTCGCAATCTTTTGCCTACTTTCAGCCTTCTTGCTACTCGTGCAATGCCTTGAAAACTGCTACTGTTCTAGTACAACAAATGATGTCTTTGTGTTTTCCTCCATCTAATGCTATGAGTTTGGAGGCCAGTCACAGCTGATTCTATGTCTGAAAACTTATAACGTAGAGACAAGCAAGCCAGAGAGTGTGTCAGTTCAGTTATTTTCTTCTCTGGGCTCCCCCATATCACTATCATCAGAGCCAAGTGAAGAAGAAAGCTTGGGCAGAGTTGCTTTCATTTCCCATCCATGTCGAGACAGAGCTCCTCCTTCCCACTGAAAGGGGGATTTTTCCATCTTGTTTCATGTTCCTCTCAATCCTCTTGCATGATGTGGCAAAGTAAGTGTCACTCTGTAGTTTTCAAAGAACAAGAGAAGTTTGTTTCATGTTACAACCTCTCTTCTTCTCCAGTAATGTGCTCTTTTTATATCACAATAAAACATTATCTGCCTAAGGCTTTGAGTCAGGGGAGATGGACTGTCAAAAGCCTTTGACTCTTTTACATTTAGAGCCATTGCATGTGCAAATGCACCAGGAATTAATGTGTTCCATTTCTGGAGTCCCACTTGCTTTCTTAAAGACTTACCAAATACTGTCAGAGTCAAAATGCCTTCAGGCTTGCAATTGAAGAGGGGTTGCATATTGAATTGGAGAGCAGGCTGATGGCAGATGGGAGGGACCCATCTGTGGAGGGTCTTTGAAACGCTATCAGTTTCACCCTGAGCAGTTTGGCTTCATCAGAAGAATCAGGGTTATCCTGTGGGCTGGAAAGTAGGGTCTGATAAATAAAGTGCATTAAATCTGCTTACCATTCTGCTTACAAGATCCTGACTTCTGTTTTACCCATTTAAAAAACTGATTGAATGGAAACTATTAAAATAGATTTTACTACTAATTAAAAGGTAAGCACTGCATCATTTTCAAAAAAACTCTGGAAACTTGACAGCAACTTAAAAAAGATGGAAAGCTTTGGAAATTATTCTGTTCATCTTTATTGGATGTACAAAGAGACTTATTCTAGGATGATGTAAATTGATAGAGCATCACTAAATTTAGTTATGCCTTTCTTGCACTAGCTACAAATTTGATTTGGGGTTATCTTTCATGCAGTTTAGATACTCTATTCCCTTCCTAACACTCAACAGTCCGATTATGTGTCTCTAACTCGCAGAGGTCAGAAATCAGTCCACTGGAAGAAATCCGCCTGCTTGGAGATGGCTCTAGGCAAGTTCACCACACAGGAAACACTGAATGTCTCTCCCTGAGGTGAAGGATGGGGCCAGGCTTTGGGATGGTCCTTCCAAGGGAAAGGCTGGGACCAGGCTTCCCTACTGCTGTTTCCCTCCCAGAGGAAGGATGTGGGTGGAAGGGAAAGTTTCCGCTTCTGTGAGGAACAGTGCTGTCCAGCTCCCCCACGCTGGACCAGCCACCAATGGCAGCAAAAGGCAGCCATCTGCGTTACCAGAGCTCTGTCATTTGAGGCATTTGCCCTTCCCTGCCTACACCTTGAAACAAGATGGTTGTCACATACAGTGACACTGAATTGTAAGAGATACCGGTTTTCAGAAGGCACATAATGTATAATATTTATCTGCTTCCTCTCCTCCCTCAGTTGCTTGGTTGTAGCACTTTGTATCTAAAGAGTAAATTGTAGTTGATCAGAATATCTGGAACCTTAATACATTTCAGGAAGAAAAATGTTTTCCAGTTCTAGCTATGTTGAAGAGCAACTTCTGTTTTACCAGTTTGAAACTTCAGGGACATACTCTGAGTTTTTCCCGTGTTTCTGAGCATTCAGGTTAGTGGCAATTATTATTCTGTCCCCCCAAATGAACTTAAAGGTTTTCTGTCTTCTTTTCTTTTATTTATAAAACCTGAACATCTGTATCAGTTCATCTCTACTCAGGAAAACACTGAGGTACATGCTAGAAATTGCTCTCCAGAACAGCAGTGTCATCTTCAGAAAAATGAATTCATAATGCAAAAGGTTTGAAAACACCTTTGTGATAGTACAGCACTAACTGTTGACATGGACATAACTGGGGGAGATACGTTTTGTGGTTTTTTTTAAGTTAGAATCTTAAAGTCACAGAGATCACGTCCAACTCCCCAAAGTGGTTAATATTTTTAATTTAATCTTTCTGCCCTTTCTAATGATAGAAAGTACTCTGCTAATTAGGGTATCCTTGGAAAACTTATCTTCTTTGACTACCAGCATTATTTTGATTTTTTTGTAACAGCCTGATAGTTTCTTGCAAGCCGGAGTCAATGATACTACTGACTCCTTCATGTTTAGAGGTAAAGTAACTACAGATTCTTTTTTCCCTTCAAAGGTGAGAAAAGTACAAAAGTAATTGCTCTTTGTTATTTAGTATTCCTGTGTTTGGCCCTATTTCTAATTGTATTTCATTAATTAACATAGATGAGACATACAATGTGGATGTATAGTGTATTTCACATCTTTGCAAATCAAGACCTACACAATATATCAAAATGTTTGTGGGTTGGAAACTTAGTTTTATTTTTGATAAAACTTATAAGTTTGTAGAAGATATTAATTCTAAAACATCTGCTTGCTCTTATAGATACATTAGTGCCAACTGATTTCTATAATTATATATTATGGTTCATAATTAATGCTGCCAAAGATTATATAATTTGAAATATGTTAGTTATGAATGGCTTTTGTTCTTTAGAGAACTTATTTTTTTCCCTATGCATATTGAGATAGGTTTTATCTGTGTCCAGTTCACATTACCCCAGCAGTTTTTGTGTATACTGGACTCTTCAGAAAATCTGCAGCAATTTAAGCAACTCCTCAGAAAGCATTTTGCAGTGCTTTAATTCTGAATTTGTTTGCATGTATATGAGATGCTGAGAATGGGCCAATGTGAACTTTAAGCCCAGATGTTCTTTTCTCTCACTGTATTAACCCAGATATTTTAGCACATGAAAACTGCTTGGAAGTGCCAGCTCTGCCAGAGACAGTGTTGAAATGCTGGTAGTTTGTAAATACTAGCTATTTATGTGTGGTCAGTTTTACATCCATTGCTCACTATGTACGTTAACTTAGGTATGCAAACAGTTCTCTTGGTTAGATGAAACATTTTCTTTTAGCTCTCTGAGTAAAGGGATGTATACATTTCTGTATCAGGACAAAAAAAGTATGTGCTTTCTGAATCCATATGTTGTATATAATTTAGAGAGATTGTGCAGAAGCTTGTATGAGACTGTCTTATTCCCTTTCATATTCAGCAAATTCATTTCAGAACATTATCTGTTAGAAAAGTTTTGTGCCCAGTGTGGGCTTATTCAAATGACATAGATTAGAGAAAAGTCTAAGGACCAAAAAGGCAGACAAATTGTTTAGTACTTCCTGTGAGTTATAACTGGAATAAACTGGATCACAAAAAGAGCTTCAAACTGGTGTGGATGGGAGAAGATCATCTCAAAATTCCACTCTACCCCTACAGACCACAAATTGTGCTGAAGCTGAACCACCCAGGCATCTCAAATTGTACTTCCTCATCCATCAGCTGAAAAACAGGGAAGGACTAGACACCTCAGCTGTGATGGATGACCCTGGAGTCCCTGGAAAATTTATGACTTTGAGCAAAACGTGATATTCTTCTGTCAAGATTCTGGTGTCCAGGTGATAGTGTGAAATTCACTCCGGTGCAATTACGCAGCTAAACATCCACATCACTGCCCCCGTACAGAATCTCAGGACCTGCTTGAAAAGTCAGTGAAGTTTGGAGACCAGCAATGGCTGGAGTAGACACATAACCTGTGGTGTTAACTCTCAACTGGTGAGGCCAAAAGCAGGGAGGCCAGTAAGCTTGAAGATGCATGAGTGTAGTGATACTGAAAGTTTGAATAGATGCCTTCAGCGGGCAGTGGGTTAGAAGGTGAACACCACCTTTTGGCAGCCAGCTGGGGAGTTATCAGTATCATCTTTGAGATAAGTCTATAGGGAAGGAAGATGTGCTGGATGATGATGCCTATTTCAGTGACACGGTCATGCATTTTTCCACACTAGTCTGAGTTAAATAGCCAGAATCCAGGGACTGGAGGCTGCTGCCCACTCGGGAGCTAGAATAGGATTTTGAACATTATGTGTCAGTGTTGCAGATATCACAGGTGACACTGCACGGAAGGCAGGAAGGTAATTCTCAATTTTCTCGTCTCCCATAAAATGTGCTAAAGGATAGACATCCCCTTAGATGGAATCCATGCAGTGCCTTTCTATGCCAGGAAGCTATGAGAGACATTTGTTGCACTTGGCCTCCACACAGAGAAAGAAATAGGCTTGAGGTCTTCTCTCATGAAGGGTTTCTGATCGCTTACTATCAGACCAGCAGCTGGTAGAAAGCTCATGCAAACAAATTTAGCACAGACATTATAATGATGAGGTGAAGCCCCCTCTAAGAGGATGTGTTTGGAGAGTCTTGTGGTGGGAACAGGGCACAGACGTTAGCTGAGGAGTGCACTTCATACTGCGCTGTTGTGGATGGGTGGCACACTAGAGGGACTGTCTTGTACAGCATGTTCTAGTGTCTTGAGCCTGGGGGCAAAGGCAGCTTAGGATGGATATTGCTGATGCAGATCACTTGTCTTGGTAAATTTGAGGCAGAATTTAGGCATGTCAAAGGCAATATAGACATTACCGCTGAAGCTGATTACGAAACTGCCACTCAATACTGTGCAGGCCACCCTTTGAGTTTGATTGCAACTGTGTTATTTTTTTCTAATATGAAAAGTTTATTTCTTCTTACTTATTCATATGTCAAGCTTATGTACACATAGTTTTTGCAGGTGAAACTTTCTGTGCATGAATTCTATAGGGAATATATACTAGCACAATGACTCCAGGAGACTGCATATTTCATAATAATCACTTCAGTGTGGATATAAAGGCTCCTGGCAGTATTGTGTGTATGAAAATGCCTTCAGGACATAATAGACTTATGGTACTGCAACTACAATTCACTTTTTTTTTCCTAATTCTGTGGAGCTCTTTTTTTTCTTAAAGAGAATTAAATTTGTAAACCTCTTTCTCTGATTCACTTTGGCAACTTTTACTCCTTTTGCCCTTTTTATTGTGAGCATGAAGCACAGATTTTACACAGCTGAAGAGTACAGAGCAATTATTTATTGGTAAACACACTGTGGATAGCAAGGACTAGTGAGCTAGTAGGTAAAAGGTTAATATTATCAGACTGAGCATTATATGCTCACCAGTGTGATGAGACATCTGACAAGCACTTGCTGCTCGGGCAGTTTTAAGTCAGGTGAGGAGGGGTCATCTTTGCTCCTTAAATTGAGTTGATCCTTGATGTTGCTGAGTTACCATCTTCTGGTTCACCATTTTTGTAGCATTTTAAACCTCTTAATGTCAGTATTTTTCCTCTTAAGTCCTCATGCTACTAACTATCCCTGTATCCACACTTACACTTTCTCCTGTGTTTTTAGACTTCTTACCTCACGTGGCTTTTGGTTTACTTCCTTTTGGTCATCTCAGCAGTTTTCTCAGCAGACTGACCAAAGGTCACACAGCTGTACTGCTCCAAACTGGGCTTGGGTTCATAGACAGCAGTAGCCTTTGTCTGAGGGTTGCATGTTAATGGTGTCCCCAGGTACTTTTCCTTTTCTGTCTTGTTTTTTATCTGAAGTTTCTAAGAAAATATTAATATTTGCACTCATGGATTTAGTTACATCCCACTAAGCTTAGATAGTATACAGAAACAGCCAAGACCAAAATTAGTGTCTTGGCAGTGTGCAAGTCTTTACAGAGTTTAGAACAATAAAATAAAATAAAATAAAATAAAATGTCACGATAAAAGACTATGAATAATACTTAGGATTTCTGTTGTGTTTTGCTGTTCAGGGTTCTATACAAACATTAAATAACTAATCACTGAATAAAGTATATTTAAAATAAAATATAAAACATATTCTACTGTTCAGAAGCCAAAGAGCATTGCGCTCCTCAATAAGAATTATATGGAGAAAATTACTTGAGTGAGAACTCCACAGTAAATCAGATATTACTTTCATTACTTGCCATTTCCTGACATACAGAAGATCCTATCATGGACTAGAATTCCACCCCTTTACACACTATAGAAGCAAAACCAAATAATGATCTCCCATCAATGAATTTACAATCTGAGCATAAAATGAGGGATGATAGGCAACAAAATTTTAGGATTTGATGAGATGCGTTAGACTATAACATAGGTAGTGTACTGCTACATGAACAGCCTAACTTCAATCTGACTTTTCTTAGACATTAAACAAAAGAAGTTATAAAGAAGAAATATGTATGAATTTAATATGAGTCTTGCAGCTGTCTTTTTTACAAGATTTATGAATCTTAAGCAGAGATCCCATGGGAAGCCTGGATTCTGTTTAACTATAAAAACCAAGTAGCTGAGACTGCTACCTTTACTGCAAGACTGGGTTTCTTCCATCCATGCTGGAAGAAATGTCAAGTTAATTATCATCAGAATAAATAGAATTTTGCTGATATTTAGTTGCATTTTTATAATTTAAAGCTGTGATTCTGCGGGCATTTAAACAGGTGTGTTCCTTGGCTCATGTGAGCAGTTATCAGCTGACGTGATTAAGTGAGTCACAAACACCTTGGCAGCTTTCCACTCGGAAAATACACTGCTCTCTAGCAGACTCTGAATCTAACACTATTAGGTCTTCAGGAGCACTTTTAAATAGCCTTCCAAGGTGTCTTGTCTGGTTGCCACTGTGCTCTTTCTCTTTGAGACTGAAACTTTAAAAGAAAAGAAAATCCCCCTTAGATGACTGATATTCAAATGTCTCAGAATTCCTCTGGAAAGCTCCTTGATTGTTTCGTGACAGCCTTTTTGTGCTTCACATATTAAAGTACCAGAGACAGCTGGTGGAATATCTTCTGCTCTCTTGAGCACCTCACCTGTTACAGTAAACACACAGCAGTGTGTTACAGGTTGTTTATCCAAGATTTACAGAGATACAGACAACAGGTTTAAGGTTTGGACTTTATTTGTTTTTGATGAATCCAAAGACTTTCAGCAAAATTTTTTCATTGTGTTATTGAGAGCTTGTATAGTTTCACATCTGTCTTTGAACTTTCAGCTTGCTTTATGCTCCTACGTACAGGTTGCAATCTATCTGTGTACGGTGCAGCACATAGGCACTTTACCTGAGAGTAGAGTGGCACCATATGGACAGATAATATCCCTGTCTTCTCTTCTGAGGTATGAAAAGGTATGTGATTAATGATCTCTGACCTGCAAAGCTAAGATGTATCATGAGCCATGATGTAGGAGGTTTTCCACCTAGAAGCCTTGATTATGGAGATGAGTGTATAATTGATAAGAAAGAGGGAAAAAAGCAAAACATTAGGGAAAGAAATTACATGTCTAAGATGGTTTAAGTGTCTCTGATTCCATCTTGGGATGTAGAAATGGACTGGGTAATCTCTCAGGATTTCCTCCATCTCTACTTTTTATTATTCTGTTTTTCTAGAAGAAACGTAGGATGCCAGGATTAGTACCTGTCTGCATGCAGTGCTGTTTCTAAATAACATGTAACACCAAAATAACATCTTGTCTACAGCCAGTGGCTTCCTCCATGCAGCTCTTTATCTGAGTTTGTAAGGAAGGATTTGCAAGGGGAAAGAAAGAGACCAAACAAGAACATAGGCAGAATTAAGATGGAGGCTGAAAAGAGGACTGACGTCCAGCTGGCTCTGCAGTGAAGGAAAATCAGTCTAAATTCAACAGAGAAATATAAAAACGCATCTGGTGATACTGCAGACATTTAGCATGTTTATAAATAAATAAATGTAATGCATTCTCAAAGCCAAGCTCTTTTGTAGTTCTGCTTGCTTTAGCAGGGCTTTTCATGTCCCTGAGGGCACCAACCACCCTGACTGTCCCTGCCCTCCCCCTGGGGCCTCCCCCCCACCCATCCAGGGCCCAAGACGCCATTTCAGCCCCCCAGAGCTGTCAGTCCCTGTCCCAGCGACACCGCAGTGGTGCCAGTCTCCAGCTCCCCACAGTCCTGCAGGCCAACGTCATGGCCCAGCCTCGGTCCATCCCTGTAACCAGGGAGGTGCCTGATGCCCAGGGATGGGGCTGCCCCCCCAGGTGCCCTGCTCCTGGCTGGGGTGGTGGGATGGGCTCTGGCTGTGGCTGCCAGGCCCTGCCCTGCTGTCCCTGGGGAGCCCCTGGAGCCCCTGCAGCACCCTGGCAGGGGCACAGAAATCAAAGTCTGGAGTTAATTACTGTATTTGTTACGTGGAGCAAGCCTACCCAGCCCAAAAGCCGTAACGAGTCTCATATAATAAAGTTTTGTGAAAATTATGCATGTTCTGCACGACCATATTTAATAACAGAAAAACAGGGCTGGAAGGGACCTCGAGAAGTTGTGGAGTCAGTCTTGATCCAGTACAAGTCCTGTTATCAGCCATGTCCAGCACATTTTTTCCAGTCTGTAAATACTACAGCTATTTATTTGTCTATGTTATTTGTCGGTGCGTATCCCAGCTTCTTAACCATGGAAGTTTGAAATGTGTGGCTGAGTTTCATCCATTGCTTTAAAAACAGCAGGAAATAAAGGAGTAGAGACAATCTTGACAGGAGAACTTCCTTGTGTTTGTAGAAGAAGGAGCTAATTCAGGTTTAAGTTAGTAATACAATTTTCAATGCAATTCCAATGTTATGTGAATATTTCAATTCTTTGCTTTTTCCTATTTTTCAACAACTCTTTTAAAAAATTTTTTTTTTTTTTTCAAGATCCGTTTTTTTCTTGGACCATTATGTAAATCCAAAAGCCATGTTTGCATTCAAGTCTGTGTACTGTCATTTCCCTCCTTGTTTTCTAAACATGTCCAGGCTGACTCAGAAAGCTTGGTTTATTCCATCAAGTTTGGCAGAGGCATTTATGGATCAGATTGAAGAAGCTGCTGGTGTCTGAACTGAGATTTCTGTTTCTCTGGGACATGGAGAGGGCATTTGGAGAGACTAGAGCAGAGAAACTTACCAGAAATTAAGGTAGTTCTGCCTTCAAACAATAAAAGCTAAGCTACAGTGATGTATGACACTTCAGTCTTGTACAATTCACCTCACTCTAGCTTTTGCTTCCAAAAATGATTTCTCGTATTAGTCGATCTTCCTCGAACTATCTGATATTTCCACTCTTATTTCTTTCCCTTTCACTCACTTCCCAAGACACTGCTTGAATTCTGTCCTAATATAATTTCTTTAGCTGAGTATCTGCAGAACAGGTTAAATAGATGAAGAGAAGAGAAATTTTGCAAAGACTTGAAGGCACTGAATTTTTTGTTTGTTTGCTTTTTCCCCCCAGTGAACAAGCCCTAACATTTTTAAATTTGTTGCTAGGAAAATCTAGATTTTTTAAGATAGGTTAATCAAAATGTATCTTTACAAAATCAAACTGTTGTGTGTTAAAATTTAGACTTCTTACGGTATTACACAAATTTAAGACTTTGAACAAAGAATGATTTGAAAACGAAAAGATGGAACATTTTTTTTCTGCTTGCATCTTGTCAGAGCTTTATTTTCTAGTTTTCTTTTGAAATTAAATTACAACATAATCCAGTTTTATTAAATGCTCTGATTTCAGCTAAGCAGTCTATTTTTCAGAATTTTTCCACCAGTTCTACTTCCAGTAGCTAGTGCTGAATAGGCACAAAGAGAAAAAATTCCTCAGCAGGAGAGGAAATAATGTTGTTAAGCAAAGACTTGTGCTGAATAGCCACCACTGAATATGCAAAATTAATTTCGGTGTGTAGTTTTTGATATTCACAAGAATTGTGATGCAGTATAGTTCCTGCAAGAATAATTGTGCTATAACTCCTAAGAATGAATTTCAAATAAAATAGAAAACTTGGAGAAAATAACAGGCATGCAGGACAAGCACTGCCAAACCAGCGAACCACAACATTAATTTTTCGTATCAATTCTACTCTCTAGATAGTAAAAATTTATACTTTGTCCAAAAGAGATGAAGATACATCGTAATAGTAATGCCCTGTGTGTAGGATTTTGAAGAAAATGGGTTTTGCGGTCCTGGCACTGGCTGGTGTGTCAGGTTCTGTGTTGAAAGGTCTTTGGATTTTGGTGCCACTTAAGTTAGGGGCCGACATGGAAAACATACTAGATGAGATATTTGACATTACATCACATATAGTTTGATATAAATGTTCTGTGGTAGTTTGGGTGGTTTTTAATTTTGCCTACTGCCACTATTAGTGCTTTGGGACATGGTGAGAGATTTATAGGTGTTTGAGTTTCACATGAGTTAAGGTGATAAATAACCTTTAGCACTCTCTGGAAGACTAAATACTTTAATCCCTTCCTAAAATCCTTTTATACCTTTTGCTTTCAGAGGTAAAATGAAAGGTACAGACTAAGAAACTCAAATCATGCAGTTGAATTAAAAAGTAAAATATTGATGACAATGCCAAACTCTACAGCTAAAAATAATAGAGGTTAGGAACATGATATAACACATAATCTATTATAGTAGCTGTTACAAATTAGAAAGGTGAATTGGGGTAGGTTGTAGATAGACATGAACTGGACGTGATTTTAATCTAGTACTCTCAAGTGTGTTGCAAATTAAGAGAAACATTTACCTTTAATGTAAACAATTGGTAAGGCCCTGTGTAGAATTATTAATACTGCAGAAAATCTTAAAATTGTAATGTGCTTAGTGTGTGAATGCACTCAGATTGAAGCCCATAAATAGCTTTGAATAACAGTAATTTGAAGTGAGAATATGTTGCTGCCTGCATTCAGTATCATTGCAATTTATACAAAGAAGCCCGCCTTTTATTTATTAAAATAAAGCACAGTCTCAGAGTATACATTTACTCATAAGCTTTGTTACCTTCAAAATAGTTTTCAACAAATGATAAAGTGCTTGGAAATATACTTTTCTGTAAGAAAAATAATAAATTTGCTAATTTTATGCTGTTAGAAATGGAAGTAATAAGCTTTTGTGTGGAACTAGGTGGACAAAAACTTAAATAGCTCTATGACTTACTAAGAAACTGGTATTTTTTTGTCACTCTGAGATTAGCTTGTGCTTAAAATGCTCCTGTGATACCTCATGATATCACGGAGAATACCCCATTCTTTCCTAATGGTAATATTTCTTGCAGGATTGCTTCCACATTTCTCTACGGCCTGCTTTTTGGGATGCATCCCACTGCCTGTGAGATACATCAGGAGAACCAGCACGTTGTGGGTTTGTCCAATAGAAGAGACTCATGTGATGAACAGCATTATGTAGATCCTATACAATTTTGTGGAAATGTAGGAGTGTGTCTTATAAATGTTGAATCAAGGCAAAGTGAAAACTTTCTATTACTCTGATGTTTCAGTACCTCATCTGACTTTCAGAAGAGCTGTAAAAATTAATCAATAGTTTACTTCATAACAGTTATTCTGAGTTTGACCAATTCTAGTGCTTATGTAAAATATTCCTCCATGGTTGCACAGTGACTAACACAATAAGAACCTCATTGGTGATTGCAATGTCTGTATCTCACCAAAATATAGATGATAACGGTGATAAGCTGTAGTTGTATGGCACATATCTGGGAGGGAGAGAAAAAAGAGAGGGGATGCTTGATCTGCATATTGCAAAGTAAATGTGAAAGCGTACAGACTACTAAAAAAGAGGCAATAGCTCAGAATAAAACTCCCTATCATGGAAAATGGATTTCTATGTTAACTAAATGAAAAATTTAAGCATGCTGCAAGTAGCCTTAAAAAGATTGAAATATATTGTATCTATTAATTTCTTAATATTCAAAATTATCAGAAATATTTATCATTGAAAAGGAATTCCTTAGCATGCTCAGCTCCTTGCAGTATTTTGAACCATTTAAAGCAGCACAGAAGTGCAAAGCCAGGAACCTGGGCAGATATCCAAAGGCACTTTGAATTTTCAGTCATGGGACTTTTGATCTAAATATTCTTTGATCATTTTAATTAAATTCAGGACAGGTAAAATTGTGGAAATTTCTGGAGAAATATTTTTTATTTTCACTAATATTCTATAAAAGGGAACATAGATATTTTTCTTTGTTGTTTTGAAAAAGAGACCTTTTTGAGGTCAGCACACTGATACATCATGGAACTGCTCTGTTGTGATGCCCAATGATCCTAATGATCCCTTTCATCTTTATTGCAGCAGTTTGTAGACTGCAAAACAAATCAGAAGGCAATCCAATGTAAGTGCATCAAAAATTAATGTAAAATTTTGTATAAAGTGCTTTGAGAATCAGAGTGATTTGCTGGTAGAAACGATCTCTATATAGAGCTTGGTAGCTTAAAAGAGGATTTTAGTGTTAGTAGTAGTTACAAATAGTGAGCTTTTCTTTTAATTATTAATAAGACAGAAATAATTAAAAAGTCAGTATTAGCAGAACCAGTGCATTCAATAGAATAAGACCTATTATGTTTTCCTAGATCAATAGTGAGGATGAACTTATATGGGATAGTTGGCAGAAAGTTTCAGTGCGTTCTCTGTAAAAGAATGACTTCTCCATGTAGACAATATTGCTTAAGCTGTCCATTTCCAACTTATAAATCATGCCTGGACAACATGAGTCTTCAGAAAATCAAAGGTCTTCATAGTTGCCTTTTTTTTTTTTTTAAGTTCTTGTCTAACTCCGGTTGATTCTTTCAGACTTTTTTCCGTGGAAAAGTTACATGTATTTTTAATTCAAAGATTTTAGTAGGCTATACCAAGCCTGCTGCTGCAAAAACCAGAATGCTTCTTGCAAATCACAAAACATAAAACAACGTTAAAATGCTCGGCTCATTAATACTGAAAGCAAAAATCACCAAGATGAATGAACGCATACGCGTATCTCTGAAACTCTCTGGAAGTCTGTTGTGGTTTAACCCCAGCCAGCAACTAAGCCCCACAGAGCTGCTTGCTTACTCCCCCACCTACCAGTGGGATGGGGGAGAGAACTGGAGGAATAAAAGTGAAAAAACTCATGGGTTGAGATAAAGATAGCTTAATAGGTATAGCAAAAGCCACATGCGCAAGCAAAGCAAAGCAAAACAAGGAATTTATTCACCACTTCCCATGGACAGGCAGGTGGCAGCCATCTCCAGGAAAGCAGGGCTCCATCACGTGTAACGGTGACTTGGGAAGACAAACACCATCACTCAACGTGTGTGTCGTCCCCCGCCCCCGCTTCCTTCTTCTTCCCCCCGCTTTATACGCTGAGCATGACGTCATGTGGTGTGGGATATCCCTTTGGTCAGCTGGGGTCAGCTGTCCCAGCTGTGTCCCCTCCCAACTTCTTGTGCCCCCCCAGACTCCTCGCTGGTGGGGTATGGGGAGAGGCAGAAAAGGCCTCGGCTCTGGGTAAGCACTGGTCAGCAGTAACGAAAACATCCCTGTGTTATCAACACCGTTTTCAGTACAAATCCAAAACATAGCCCCATACCAGCTACTATGAAGAAAATTAACTACCCCAGCCAAAACCAGCACAAAGTCATTGTGATTGAACATTTTTTTTCCTGATCCTCCATATGGAGGCCTCCTCATGTGGACAAATGATTGGCCCACAATGACCAGAATTCAGAAAGATGGGAGTGGGGAGGGGGCCAAAAGAAGACTATAATTAACAAGTAATTAATGTGGTAGGACTGGATACTCTTAAAAAACAGGATCTCAAAATAAGTGGTTGTAGAGAAAGGTTCCGCTTTTGCCAATGGGTTCCCCAGTACTTATGCCTGCCCTCAAGGCTTTTCAAAATGCAATTGAATATGTTTTCCTCATAGGTGCCTTAGAAGGGGAAAAAAATTGATGTCTGGGAGAACATAATTGGGGATTAAAATGTTAATGAATCTCTCATTTTGCATTGTTAATGCATTTATTGAAAGATAGTTATTGATTTAATTATACTAACAAAACAAATTACATTAAAAATGCAGTCTAACTCAGTTTTGAACCTTGGAAATGGAAATAGGTTTTTCACCTTCAGAAAAGAATAAAATCCTATTTCAAAGACAGGAAATCAGTTGGATTATGTCTAGAAATTTATTATGGATGCTTTTGAAATGCTATTGGCATTGAAAGTGGGGAGTGCTATTATTCTCCAATGTAATTATAATTGGCTTGATTGCATAATCTTACACATCCTAGTAATAACATTTGCAGAAGTAGATATGGTCTAACTGAAATCCAGGCAGACTTAAATTTTCTGATAACACTGTTGAAGCCCTACAGTAAATTGTAAAGGAAGTACATTCGCAGTGCTGCTGCATAATATAAGCACAGTTTGATATGTCCATAGAATATGAAGACTCAAGGTACATAAGGAATGATAAGACTGCATATTACGTGTTATATATAGACAGCAAACATTCTAGTTATGAATGGACTTTTTTTTGGTAATTTTTCTTCCCAGAGTTTGGGAGACAGCCTCCTAATAATGATTTCTGTTCATACAAAAGAGCTAAACTGCAGCTGTTCAACTTGCATATATTTTGAGTACTTACGCTCATAAGTGGCTGTTGAGGAAGCAAAATTTCACTCCTGAACTAGGGGCTAGTCCAGGATCTTGTTCCCCAGCTATTCAGTTTCTATTGCTGGCAGGCAATAAGTAACTGGGCCTTCACTACTTTATGTTAGTGTGCTGACAGGCAGCTGGCTGCCACCCTTTGACTGCCATTTAGCAGAATATGCTGCATCTTAGCTTCTCCGAAGCCAAGGCCCTATAGCATCATGTGGCCATGGAGCCATATGTTGTGCAGAGCTGTTGCAGGAACCTATCCCTAAGTGCTTTTTTCCAAATATGGCTGAAATTTGCTAATAGATCCAAAACAAACTGTGCAGGAGGGATAAATATGCAAACACAGAATGACATTAAAAGCTGTTCTCTTAGGAAGCTGAATTAGAAATGGTTTAGGCAAATGTTAAAAATTAGAACTTTTAAAAAACCAATTATATGCAGATGAAAATGCTTTAGAAACCTATGTCTCTTTTTATTGTGGTTATTTCTTTCTTCTTCCTCCTTGATTTTCTTTTCAGTTTAACTTTTTTTTTTAGACCGATGTTACTATTTTCATTTGAGGAAGCTGAATAAGTTATGAAGAGGTACAGACAGAAAAAAAAATGAAGTGCAAAAAGAAAAAGAAAATAAAAGTGAAACAAGTATCCCTACACACTGCTCCTTCTATTGTGCTTAATGGCAAATGAAGAAAAAAATAAGAAATTCTGAGAATGAATATGACAAATATTTTGAAACATCAGAATTTTAAAATGTCTTATTTTGGCCCCAAACTGAAAAATGTGAATCATTGTATGGAAAAACAAAAGTTTAACGGAAAGCTGTTAATGAATATAAAATACATTTTCAGCAGTAAAATGTCAAACTTGTAGCATCGCTTGGTCACAAGATGGTTATAAATAATAAGCCTTCTTATTTCAGCAACACTACAGAAGTATAATAGCAGGGACTTCTGCATGCTGAGCAGAAAGTACATTCAAAAACCTTAGAAAGGCTCTGACAGAACACAGTTTTGAACCACGTTTTTCTGCTGACATTGGCTATTTTATTTTCTCCGTACTGGCCAACAAAACAGTGTTAACTACACTTATATTCAATAAATACTCTCTCTGAACAGTTTGTTAATACCATTCTTGTTTTGGTGGTTACAATCATTCTTTCTCTTAGTTTCACATTATGTTTTCTTGTCTGACATAATCTTTGGTAATATGTCTATATTTCCACGTTCCCAGTCTTTCATTTCTCCTGGATTTGTCTTTACTAGACAATGATTTGCTTCACCCTTCCCATTGATGTGTCTTTATGCTTTTTGCTAGTACATTGCATAGAATCATAATTTAGGAACCTCTGGAGGTCATCTAGTCCAACACAGGTCTCATCAGATCATGCTTCTCAGGGCTCTGTTGTCTAGTTTTGAGTATCTCCAAAGATGGAGATTCCATAACCTCTCTGGGAAACCTAGTGTGTGTTTCAACCTGTGGCCATTGCACCTTGTCCTACCACCATGCACCTTCAAGAAGAATCTGGCTCCATCTCCTCTGTATCCTCACAAGTGCTGAACAGAGGGGAAGAATCACTTACCTTGACCAGCTGGCTGCACTCTTACTAATACAGCCTGGTAGCTTAACACTGGTAGCATCTCATGCTTTAAGACAACTGATGCTTCTAGTACTTATATGTATTTTTGAGAACTTGTGCTATTATTAGAGGTATGTAAAGGTTGAATTAAAGCTTTAGTCAGTTTTTGTCTTTGGCCTATTGTTTTGCCTCATTTGTGGCTTCTTACAGAGAAACCAGCAGCTGCTATTGTTAGTACCACACTGACACCTGCAGTTATTGACTGTGACAGAAGAAGCAGGTGCTCAAGCATTACCCATCCTCAGTTTTGTCCCCTTGAAGAAAGAACTATTTAAAGAAAACCCCTTGTGCGGCTCATCATGATATGCAAACCTGAGGCATGTTATGTTGTTGCGTTTTGCAGAACAGCTCAGTGAAGAGAAAAAAAAAATCAAACCTACAGTAGTCCATGAAGGCCATTTCAGACTCTAATCTTTTTTTTTTTTGGAGCAAAAATAGTTCGAAAATCATCTTAACTGTAGCTCTGGCTGCATGAGATAAGGAATAGTGCTGAGACAATCCTGTTTCTTCCTTTCAACCTACACGTCTATACCTGTGAGCGAGGGCTTTGCCTGGCAAGATGAAACTTAATATATCTTGCTTATATTGCATATTTCCTTGAACAGTTTAATGGAATTGGCAAAGAAGGAAATGACTTAAGGGCAGTATATAGATGTTTACTACTATATGTAATACACTCTGTAAAATGAAAATATGTGTTTTAAGGAAACAAATTCAGCCATTTAAATCCAAAAGTTGAAAATCACGAGTAGAAGTCATTCTTACATACTTTTTTTTTGTGTTTCGATGTCTGCATTCACTCTACTTATGATTAATATAATCTAGTGGAACTATTAGTACTCCATTTTTTCAAAGAGTTTAATGGAAGTGAAATTTGCCATTTCAAAAGTGTTGGAGACAGAAGACTTGAATATACAAATACTGAATGGCAATGCAATCTTCAACATCAGTGGACTTCACCCCTGTCTGCTGTGCAAGAACTGCTTCTCTTGGATGTCATCACATTCTTGAGCTTTCCAGTGCCCAATACTGAGGACAGCCCAGGTGATTCAGAGGTTTGCTTCAGTTGGGCTGCTGATAAACTAAATGTGGCAGGGCTTTCTGGAAGACGTTTCCCTACTTTAAAGGAAGGGGGGATTACCTAAATGTTTCGATAATCTAGGTGCATATCAGTTTGCCTATACACTCTAACTTTATTCTTGTCGCTATTTTCACAGATCACCAGCAAGAGATCCTATAGCCACTACGTTAGCACTGCAATGGTTGAGGCAAAAGGTCTTATCTGTAGCCTGCATGAACCTTACCAGCATATGTTCTTTGATGCTTTTATTTTTTTTAGCAATTGAAAGCATACAAAGTTAGTGGAATAGATAAGAAGTTGATATACTAGCCTGTTTCAGTTTGCTGTGTGTATAAGATGCAATGTATATTCTTGACTAAGCCTTTGCCTTTCTCTCTTGTCCCACCCCAGGGTGTTTTTGTTCTTCATAAGCATTCAGAAACTATATTTAATTATATGATTTTTCTAGTAAAGTATACTGAACTGTGGCTTTAATTTTCTTTCACATACTTTCCCTGTTGCTTTGTTTTGGTCAGAATTATAATTAGAATTATGGGGTCGTTTCTTATATCTGTAACCTGCTATTGCAGAGAAATAAACTGTTTCCCAAATAATATTACAGTCAAAGCATCCAGCTGACTTTCAAGAATATTCAGTTCCAAATTTGCTAAGTGTCCCACAAAGGCACTTTGACTAAATGGGTAGTGAGGCAATTTAGCGTGAAAGGAGAGTTTAATCTATTTTCCTCAGTCTCTGTATTCCTTAGCTTTTGGAAGAAGAAGTGGATGATTCCTCCCAAGAGCAGGGCTGTATAAAGGCCATAACAGAACACTGTTAGCTTCTAAGTCAAGATGTGAGATGGAGTATTGACAGACCCATAGAATAGGGGATTATGTCTACGACAATTTAGCAATCACAACATCCATAGTTTCTGTTTAAATGTACTCATCAAGCCTCATGACTATGCCTTGAGCATAAGCTGCTAAGGTAATACTTCTGAACTCTTCCTGAGAATAGCTTCTCCCCTGAGAGACAAGCTGAATGAAGTAAGGATGATATTTTTGTGATGTATATCTCACTGAGAAGTGCTGCTAAATTCAAATAAACCATTGACCATCCTGCAGTGGCCTTATTTACAGCATAATAAACTGAAACAACTATAAATCTAGAGCTGTGATACTGACTTCCCCATCTAGTACACTCCTTTATGTTATTAAAAATAAAAAACAGCTCTAAAAAGCCTTATGCACTCAAGCTAGCAAAATGTTTGTTTCCAGACTTCACTAACAGTATAGTAACTCTCTCTCAAGCTAACACCCTTCCCTGACAGGGATGGGGCTTCTAATTAAGCATTTAAGTGTAAACACATGACCTTAACTCCTGGTATAAAACAACACTGATGCTCAAACATAATGGCAGAACTGAGTTGTGGGTAGGTCATGTATTTCTCCAAAATATGGTTAGGTATAAAAGTAGATGGAAATTGTTTCCCTATGTTGAGAAAACAAACTGAAAGCTCTAGAAAATTACATTTTCAGGTATGATATTGTAGCATGCAAATAGTTTTATCATAGATGCTCAAATTTTGAAGATTTCTGTTTTGCAGGAATAGTATTCTAGCAGTAGATAGCTTATTGATTAACACTAAAAGGAAGGGAGAGGCCTGAGAAAGTGGAAAATGGACTAACTGAGCTAGCAGGTTTTTCTTATGCCTGTGTTCCTTGGAACTCTTTTAATGGTATATGCAAACTTTTATCTTGTTTTGGTTTTGCTTTGTATGTAAAAGTAAAAATATTTGAGAGGTTAACTAGAAGTTATCATTCAGACCAACTCAATACTGTTCAATGACAAAATTTAGGCTTCAGGAGGGATTTAACCTGAAAGGACTTGATCAGACTGTTTGTATAATTAGAAAATATAAAATATTGAGTTTCTAATGAAAATACTGCTTCTGATCCCAGAGAAAATAGTTTCATTAACTTTTCATTCTGGTAGGTGAAACTATCATTAAGATATGATACATAAATCAGAGTTGGTATCTGAGCCTGATATACTGAATAACTCAAATTAATTTTGGATAGTAATCATGTTTTGCTTGGGTTTTTTAGTATGTGAGGCCTGTGTGTAATGAATTTGTGATTGTTTATAGTATCCTGTAAATTAATTACTCTCTTGAAACTGAAATGCTTGAGGTTTTGGTGTTCTGCCCCCCTCCTCCCCTTCTTAACTGAGGGCACTATTTCCGAATAATTCTGTGTAGAAAAGCATCTGACATGGTATTATTTTTAGGGTGCATTATTTAATGAGTAATCTAGGTCAATACTCTAAGTGCTTCTTGACATTCTTCAGCTTTTCCAGGGGAAAATGAATTATCCAACCTGTAGAAAGAATTTGTTGATTCTGGGTCCTGTATGTATTAACGAGCAAACCAGAAAGGAATTTAAAATACACTGAGTTACAGAAGTATTATATTTTTTTATTAGTATTTCTAAACTACAAAACTAATTTACTATCCAGGCTTTTTGTCTGGACAGCTTGATTAAAATAATAAATATAACGTCTGGCAAGCTCTGTGTTCTGTATCAGCATCTGACTCAACAATGCTTAAAAATTAACTTTGCTTTGAGGCCTATTTCAGAGACATTGATTTCAAAAGCGCTTTCTTTGCTACAATTTAGGGCTGCAGACTGAATTCCTAGAGTGTTATCTGTCAGATGCTAATTGGCTAAAAATGTGAGCCTTCTTTTTTCCATGCTAATTCTCATTAATAACAACGTAGAGGTATAAAATATGTGGCTAAAATCCCACCATTTCTTTTTTTGTATGTAGACTGCACTTTTTTCAAGTATTAAGCATTTTTGTTTATACTTTCATGTGCCAAAGAAGGGAAGGAAATTTCTACTTAACTTCTTGAGCTCTCTTGATAAGGCCAAACTTGCATGAAAAAAATACTTTGTGCAAGTCAAACAGAATTGCTTCAAGGCAGGAGGGAGGAAACACTTTAAAATGTGCAAGGACATGTAACGCTTCCCGACTGCAGATCAAGGAAGTACAGTAACATGCTGGGGAAAAGTCTCTTTTATCTGAAGAACTGTGAATGTATGGGATGCCAGCTTTTTCTTAATGCGGTGAGTAGTTTTTGCAGCCTTTGGAAAGGTGAGTAGCCAGGTTGACAGGCTGCCCACTGTATAGGAAAGAAGTGTCAGTAAACAGACTTCAGTGGTCATGTGAAGTGATGGCACGTGAGCGAGGTGAGGTTATTGCGGTTTCAAGGTGTTACACAGGATAGCAAGAGCCTATGTCTTGCTTTTGAAAAGGAAGCAGGGATATAAACTAATGAATGCTGAATGTCAGAGCTATGAATATTAATGTGCTATTGAAGGTCATTTTTCAGAAGATACTTGGAGGAAAAGCCTGCTTCATGAGTCTGCTTATCAGCTTTCTAAAAAGGGGGAGGGGAGGAAGAAAAATGTTGTAAACTCATTCAAACAAATATTTCTTTTGGTTGTTGGAACTTCATTGTATTTGCCTCTAAGGCTTTCCTTTTTACTAGCATGCATTATAATCCCTGAAGGATATATGCTTTAGGGCACAAGGAAGCAATTTCCCGTATGAGTGGCAATACCCAAACCCTGTAGTATAAATCGAATAGGACATACTGATTGATTGATTGTTGTAATCATACTTGAATGTATTGATTCTATGTTGCATTTAATATTCTGTATTGCATTTAATAAAAATTATATACAAAATATTAGTTGTGTTTAAAATCATCTAATATGTATCCAAATGTCATAATGGTATACACAGTAGGAAAAAAATAATAGAATAATGCTTTCAGTATATTTCTCTTTCAAGTATAACTTTTTAAGCACCTTGCATTAACAGATGAGGTTAAAATCATGCTTTCCATCAGACTGCTTATTTTCCTTTTTTGGGATATTTTCCCCTACAAGTATTTTTACTGCAAATGACATTTCAAAGTAAAAGTAATTTTCTTATAATTTTTATTTTAACTGTTATTTTAGTGCTAAATTGAACATTTACTTTCCTTGTGTGTAAATATATTATGTTAGAGAGAAGATTTCCATTTAAGTCTTGAGTTTTATAAAGGAAACAAATGGTAATGTGATGTTTTTATGCCAATACTAATGAAATAAAACATATTACTGTCATCTTTCTTGCTTGTATCATTCCTGGCATGTACACAACCCCCCTATAACATTAATTTATGCATGCTAGATATGTATATTTCAGTGCCTGAGAGTATTTCCTACTACTACTCTTGCATACAAATACACACATGTGCACACAGGAATGCCCTTTGTTGTAGTTCGGTTTTTTAAGGGTTTTACTTTGGGGCAAAACTTAAGCAGCATTTTTTAGTGGATTGTAGCACCATTACAGCAGTCACTTTTTTTTATTCTTCCTGATAAACCACTACCATTTAACAATCTTTTATGTGAATGCAGAGCTCATTAATGGGATCAGACGAAAAGTGTTTTTTATAATGGCTTTAATGGAGATCTCAGATTTACACAGTGCCTGAATAAGCAAGTGAAAACATCTTACAAAGAAAACCAGAGGACTGCTAAGTCATCTATTTGTTTTAGAGAGGCAGTGTGTTCTTAAGTGAATTCAGCAGTTCATGTAAAGGACTCTGTTTCTGCACAGTAACAGAGAACCCTGGAAAACTCTTGGGTGCTCCTGGTTTACGGACTTCACTGCAGCTCTAAGCCGCTCTTTGCTGAAGCAATTGTGCTCAGTTACTATTTAGTGAAGTGATTGAGCTGAGTTGAAACACGGCTAAGGAAAGGGTTGTCCTTTCTGCCTAGCATCACTGACATGCACAGTCAGTAGTTTCTGCCAGGGCTGGGGTGACAGGTCAGTTCTGTAACCATAGTTTGGGGCTCTTTTGGCTTATTCTATGAGGTGGAAGCATCAGGGAGCAATTTAGTGAATGAGAATGTAGTCAGTTGTATGTAAGAAAGAGTGGCAGCTTTATGTAGCTCATACCCTTTATGGTGCTCAAATGTTGTATCCATCTGTACTCCATATATGCGTGTCTGTGTATTGCTACTTGTGATTTGAGGACATCAGAGCTTGGTCTAGCTACCTTATACATGTCAAAACCATCATAGTATCCAGTATCACTCTGTCCATGCCACGTGGCAGTGAGCATGGTTCCCAGTAAGTATCACTCACAGCCTGCACACAGAGGTGAAACAAAAAAAAAAAAACCCAAAGCAATAAATTACTAATTAACCACATGTTTTCATGAAGTATTAACACATTAATCCTCCTGCATAGTGCTTAATGTTACCAAATGAGTTGCTGTTACTGAATGAGTTAAAGCTGATATAATCTATGCAGTGCAGCAAAGTGCTGTTAGATGGTGTAAGTACAAATTAGAGTGAAGGGTAATTTATATCTTCTTGTGACCTTTTCTTGACATGTACCCTGACCATTCGATGTGTAATTTACCATACAGACTGGTTGCATTCATGGATGGAAAATGGAAACGTTGATGTGCAAGTTTAAGTAACTCTTGGATTAGTCATATGCTGTGGCAAATAACATCAAGGAAATAACAAATATGTTGCATGTATGAACTTTCTAACATGATCTAGACTTCCTCACACCCCTAAACGATCTTTTGCATCTGTTGATGTATATGAAACAAGTGACTTGATTAAAAAGACTTCATTTCACTTTTCAAACTGTTGAGGGGCAGTAATCACCAACCAAAAGAAGGTATTTATAGCTAGTGCGTTTTTTTCCTTTTAGAAGATGTGCAGACTGGTTTGATTTTGCTTGCTTAAATTGGTTGTCAAGAAACATATGTTAAAATGGCAGTTACCTTCTCAGCCAGAATCCTTAACTATGTAGTGATTTCTCCACTTCTCACAGATTTATGTTTGATTCATTATCAATTATGCAGTAGCTTTCACCCTGTATCTGGAATGTGGACTACTTTCTCCTGTGCTATTACTTTCTATTTTGGCCAGACACTGGGATGCATTCAGGAAACAATTTGCATTTGTTCCCCTGCTTTCTGAGATTGTAAATCAATGGTCTTCTGTGACCTTATTGATATTAGCAGCTCCTCCAAAATTTCGATCCTTGTTTCGTTCACAGAATGTGCTATTCATAGTCATAGGAGTGGTTCTTACAGGAGAAGCTGTATCTCATGCACTTTGTGCTACTCATGTAAGGATTAGGTCCATAAATAGCAGAACTGTTCTTCTTTCTCTTCATTTCAGTATCTATGCTACAGAAAAAGTGACATGTTCCTTATTAAAAAGAAAAATAAATCTAGGAAGTGGTGATGTAATGAAACCATCATTATGACCAGAGAACAGAAAGGATATTAGACTTCTAATACATATACTTTTGATTTTAAATACTTCATAATTTATGAATGGTTGTTACAGCCTTTACTATATGCCGTACAATCAGAAAGTCATAGAGAGCATAAGGAAAGCTGTACGAAATTAGAATACAGCCTTAATGTTTCTCCAACCCTCTATCTACTTTTCTGTAAAGTTAGCTGATTAGCTTTTTGATTTAAAATTAGAGTTATGAATTTTACTTTTAAGTGATTCTACTACTTTCGAACACAGATTTATCAACATGATTTTCCATCTTGTTAAATACTGATAAATTTTATGAAAGCTGCTGCTTGGTCTGTCTTACAGCAATGATGAAAACTCTTTACTGCCCAGAGGGAATGTGTGGATCTTTGCATGCTTCGGTGCCTCATTTAGGAGTTTCTTCATGGGTTTTCATTGCCTTTGGAAAGACAATAGATTTTTAGACTGATAAAATAGATTGGAAGTTTCATAAAATGAATAGGGAGAACTGTAATTGTTGCTAGTCCTAAAGCTGATACAGGGCTTATTTGGGACTAAGTTCTGGGCTGAATGTAGGGTGGCAAAGATCTTCCTAAGTATGTGCAAATCTCTTATTTTAATGCTTTTGTAGAAGAAAATGATCAGTCAGTAGCTTGGGAGTAGAGAGAACAAGGAGAGGGTAAAGGTCTCAGGGCTTATTAAGTTAGGTGACACTACTAACTGATGGTAAGGAAGCTGAAGTTCACAGGTGGTACAAGTCAAACCTGTGAAACCTGATTTGTAAAGGTCTACGTTCACACATTAAATCCTCGAAGATGTAAAGTCTTTGCCTCTCCTCACATGAAAAAAAGGATGTGGTAGAGGAGGTGGAAAGGCTTTTTGAAGTGAGTTGTTTTTTGGTTGGTTTGTTTTTGTTTTTTTTTTTTTCCTTTTACTGGAGCATGAGACAGGATGGGAGTGGCTGGAAACAATTCGGTCAGGCTGGTGAGATGCCTGGTGGCACTTACATGAATCAATACCTTCATGGATGATTAAAACTCTTCCTTTGCAGGCATTCAGCTTCAACTTAAATAGACTAGTGGGAAGAGGTGCTACCATCAGGCTTGAAGTACTTATTGGGGGCAGACAGATGGTGGCCAAGTGTAATTGCATGGTAACTCTAAGGGGAAAACATGGCTTTGTCTTCTCCTCACAGTAGCTCAAGATTTTGGGACTTGCAGTGTCTGGAATAAAAGGGAGATGGCCCTAAAACGAAGTAACAAAATCAATGTAAAGGCTGGGAGCCAGCTATGGAAAGAGAGATTAGAGGTTATTCAGAAAAATGTGTAGTGAAAAAGCTCAGGGTCATATTCCTAGCACCGTGAGACCATGCATTAACACAGCTTTATGAACTTAGCTGCCAACTGAATACAGCACCAAGCCCCCGTTCCTGAAGGTTAGAAATAAATATGGAGTAAGAGGTGTCTGAAATGCTCTCCCCTCATATGTTTCTTTTATTAGGTGAAAAGTACAATGTGTTAATCTATGCATATATATGAATCCTTTATGATACAGTTTTTCCTCTCATCATATGGGACCACCTGAGAAGATGAACAGAGCCCAGATCTGAGGCTCTTCTGGAGAAACAAGTACCTCACTTTCATTTCTCTCCTTTACTATTCCAGTACCCATCTACTATTCATTGTTTCTTCATTTGAGTTTGACTCTCATATTGACAGCTATTATTTTACCATGCATCTGACATTTCCACCAGTTCCACATATCACAGAAGGAGCACAATAGCTTGAAAAATTGTCAGCCATGACTCAGAGAACATCATGACAAAGAAAAGACCTGAAATAATTTATTTTCAGAACAGTGTGGCCTACTAAGTATGGCCTTGAGTGTGACCCATGTCCTCAGGCTAGAAATTCCTTTTGCGTGTTACTTACTCATCTGAATGATACTGATACTAGTTATTCCATAAAATGCTTTGAGTTGTGCTGGTAAGAAGTGCTCTTTCAAAGCAAAGATTCATTACTATTCTCTTTTATGCTGCATGATTTTCAAAGAGCTGCTGCAAACAAAGGAGTTATTAAGGCTTCTCAAGAAATGATGTAAGAATCTATTATTAATTTAGTCCCCCATATCAGACTAGACTTCCGCTACATTAAGAAAGGGAATTCTAACCATGGTTACTTCATTTTAAAATGAGACTTGCTTCATTCTGGGAATCTTGTTTCCTTAACACAGCCTTTTTTTGAGTTAGTACTGTGATTTAAAAGATTCTGGACAGCAAACAAGCCCCATTTATTATTGCCTGATTTATTATTGGAGAGGAAATATGGAAGAGATATTTTTGAAGCTTTTTGGAAGGCTAGAGTTGTCAAACTAAGCAGTTTTGTTATAAAACTGGTGAGACAGGACCTCTAACGTTTTCTTTTCTGAGATGGCCAGCATTAGCAGCAGAAAACCACCCATTTTAGTGAAGCAATTTCCGGAAGTGTACAGTTCATTGAACTCCTGGCATTTAAGATCACCAGCTGGCCTTTTAGTTAGTGTCTTGAGAAAACTTTCAGGGGTTATGAGAGCTGGCTATTCCCCTTTACACTTAGAAGGTCATCTTGTGCTAAACTCTGGACTTACAGCCTGGGAAGCAAAAAAAGTCAGACTGACTCAAAAGGGGAGGTGTACTTATCTCTTTGGCCTGCTGTGTGGGCCTGGTGAAAACCTGTGGCATGTTTGCACAGGCAACACCTTCAACAGAAGAACTGAGAAGATGTGAGTCCAGGTTCCCCTTTAATCCAAGGTTTAGAGTAATTTTCTGAAAAAATAATTTTTTGTTTAAATCCAGAAAAGTAGAAGAAGAGTTTGAATCTTGACATCCCACGTACTTCATGAAAAATTCTCTGCATGGGTACACAGAATAAGAGTATTAGAAGGATAGGATATGTCCTAGTTCCTCTTCCTTTTTACAAAAATAATGTTATTTGCTTGTTATATACACAGAACAGAGTTCCTGGGTGTAAGTCCTGAGAAGAGATGTATCTGCAGAGGGAAGAATTATCCCTACAAATGTGTGTGGTTTTTTGTTTGTTTTCTATTTTTTTGAGGGCTATGAATTTCATCAGTACTAGTGGTCACTTAAAGCAGTAAGCCACTTATGCTGTTTTGTGTCTCCTGTTAATAGTACCTAAACTTTTCCATGCAGTGAGAAGGTTGTGTTCTTTACTTAGGCTTGTGAATCTCAGTGAACAGTGAAGAATCTAAAAGTAAGGCCTTGTATTGGCCTGAGCTGATAACTAAGTTGGCCTCTAAGTGCCTTTGGTCTTGGAACTGGTGACTGGGTCATTCAGGGAAGCAGAACATGAAGATATAAGAAAGCATACGAAAGACATGGACCTGCTGGACTGGGTCCAGAGGAGGACCACAAGAGTGATCAGAAGGCTCGAGCACCTCCACTACGAGGACGGGCTGAGAGAGTTGGTGTTGTTTAGCCTGGCAAAGAGAAGGCTCTGGGGAGACCTTATAGCAGCCTTCCAGTACTTAAAGGGGGCCTTCAAGAAAGGTGGGGAGGGACTCTTTATCAGGGAATGTAGTGATAGGACGAGGGGTAATGGTTTTAAACTGAAAGAGGGTAGACTTAGATTAGATATTAGGAAGAAATTCTTTACTGTGAGGATGGTGAGACACTGGAACAGGTTGCCCAGAGAAGCTGTGGATGCCCCATCCCTGGAAGTGTTCAAGGCCAGGCTGGATGGGGCTTTGAGCAACCTGGTCTAGTGGAAGGTGTTCCTGCCCCTGGCAGAACTAGATGATCTTTAAGGTCGCTTCCAACCCAAACCAGTCTATGATACCGAGCTAGAAAGTAAAATGGTTAAGTGGAAGGTTCTGCATAGGTAAAGTCAAAGACACTGCAATGAAGGTTGCAGTCAAGGCAAAGTAACTCATGGACAGCTCCAAATGACATGTGATAGAAGAGAAGAGTGTCTAATCTTGAGGGAGAGGTCAGGCTCAGCATAATACTGAGAGTTGTAATAAAACAATTGCTTGATTTCTTTTCTTCTTTTTTTTTCTTTTTTTTTTTTTCGCCCTCTTCCCCATAAAGGAAATTTAAACTTACAGCTAATAAGGATGCCATTAAAGACATCAAGAATAACCTCTTTTGAGCACAAAAGCTTTTATCTTACAGTATTGCTGTCCTCACTCCTGGCCTTTTTTAAGACTTTAAATACTGTCTTTTGGACTGTACCGTGCTGTATTACAAGTAAGCATGCACTGCTTGTTAAGTACATGGCTCTTGAACAATTTGTTCTCACCAAACTTTGTCTGTTGCTTTTGCACTTCACCTGAACACATATATCTCTTTGAATTTGCATTAATTTTGTTTAATTGCACTTGGGGGGCTAGTAAAGTCATGCAATAATTAATAAACTTTATTCATTAGAGGAAGCTTCAAAATTACAAAAAAAATAAAAAGAAGAAAAACATAAGTGGAAGACATCTCATTTCACAGTCAGTGGTCTATTAAACTTTGCAGTGCAGGCAAAAGCATTCCCAAAATAATAACTCTGCTCATGTCATTGCACAGTATGTCTTCTACACATACCAGCTTTAGATTACTTTGATATTTGCCCAACAAGTCTTCCAATTTCTTTTCAATGATATCTGAATTATTTAAGGCTTCAATTTTTTTTCTTTTAGAGACCGGGAACTTAGGAATGTGCTGGCAGTGTGACCCTGACCATTAACATATAAATAATGTAAGCTGCTCTATACTTTGAGAGAGATGATTGGCTCTGTAAAGACATTTGGACAAATGTGTTCACTATTTAATCCTCATCCACACAAAAACTAATCATAGTAGAAACAGCCTATGAAAGATAAACTAATAAATCTTTGCAAGAACTATGGACGCCTACAATATTTGTTTTGAAAAAGTAGTGAATAAGGATATGTATTAGTGAGCAAAATATTGATTGATAAACCTGTCATTTCCAAGGGCTGAAAAAGTATGGCTCTTAGACTTATTGATGCAGAGATGACAGTCATTTTTATTTTAGTAACAAATCATAGTATGACAGATACAAAGGTATTAGGTGATAAATCATGAGATAGGAGGATTCAAGTAGCAACTTTGAGAAAATAGTCCATTTATAGAATAACATTTACATTTAATTTATATTTTAAATAGAAGAAGTATCTCTGAAGCTGGATACTTATGTCTGAAAGGTATTCCCATTCTAAATTAGTAAGGGAAAGAATGTCGGGGTCTTAAGCCACAGCATATTTCAGTGACCTAATTGTGAGGAAAGAGTAGGGCACTTCTTATGTGACATTTCTACTTAGGGAAAATGGATTTTATGTTCTGGTTCCTTAAATTAATTATTCAAAATGCTGAAACAACTAAAATTGGTTTATCTGTTCATTGACTTAGAAGTGGCATGACCTAGAATGTGTAAAGCCAGGCCATTTGGGGTCCATTTGCAGATCTCCAGTGATCTGCTTTGTGACCTTGTCTTGCCTTGGCTTCCTTTTTTCTTCAACCTTCTTTCTGCCTTATTTAGGGGTTACTCTCCAGTGCAGATGCTATTCTCTGTTCTCATCAACAGTTTCTGTCTACACTGTTCTTTAAAGGCAGCTAAATCCACCATCTAGGTGAAACACTTCTGTACATTAAAATCCTTCAAAAACCATTTCAGGTTTTGTTGGAAGATGCATTCTCACATATCCTTTGGGTTAGTACGTTGTCAGATCTTCCAGGGTAGGTACATTGGCAGTCTCTGTGTTGTATGTGAGAAACCAGCTCGTGTGGGCTCACACAGAAGATAAGGAAATTTAGAACTAAATTAGTAAAAAATCAGGGGTATGGTCACTTTGGAAGTCACTATTACAAAATTATGCACACCTAACTGTAGTGCTTACCGCAAGATCCTACAGTAATACTAATGTATTACGAATAGTGAATAACAGTATTGAGGCAGTGTTATCTAGTAGGTATTCTCTCAAGTGATGCTTGCTTTTAAACTAGATGTAGTTCTACTGATCCTTCTGTCAAAATCTAAAAGAAGCAGCTGCAAAGAAGTGGGAGTTGGGAGCAAGATCTCATTAGTTCCTGGTTGGTAGTGAAGCTCGGTAGCTCTTTATTGCAATTTTTTTGAGAAACTGTATATGAAATTTTCATTCTTCAAAATACAAAATGTCGGGATTGGGAAAAAAATCAGTCTGAGAAATTTCTGTGACATCTGATTAGATCCAGCTTCTTGAGGGAACTGAAGTTTTTCTCTTAAGGTCTCATACAGTTATAAAAGTCTTTTCTGCTCAATCAGCAGATCATATTTGTCTCCAAACTGGCCAGAAACTGAGTAATGAACATGCAATATTTTTAAACAAACTTTTAAATTGCTTTGTTCTGTGTGTAATTCCTAGTGTATCAGAGAACTAATGCAATACTTCACCGTTGAATAACAATCTGGGAGTTACATTCAGTGTTTGGAGAGATCAAAACATGTTAGCATAGTGGACATAAGAATACCACCTGACAGTAACAGCTTGAGGTAGTCTGTTCTTAGAGGATACTGGAATAAAGAAAGTGATCAGCTGCTGTGGGAAATGTGCATCAAGCAGCAGCAAATAGTACAACTTAAAATTGGGACCTTGCTTTGACCACAAACTCTGAACATGTGATGCACAGCATTGATGAGTTCTTCTGTATTTGCCTGTTAATTTCTTCATGATGTTTGTCAGGCTTGTCACTATGTTCACTATGTAGTCTGAAGAAAGTTGAGCAGTCCTGATTGCCTAGACACATGCATGTGGTAAAGGGTGAAAAACGCATTTGGAGGAGAAGGGGCTTTGCTATGTACCCTGAATGTACCCATTTACCTTGTTTGTGGTCCTGCTGGCCTTGGATAATGAATGAAAAATGAATTTTCATCATTAAGGTTTACAGTTCACCTTTGAACATTCATACACAACTTATAGTCTTTGGATGCTCAACTGTAATTCCTGCTGAGACATCATGGTCCTTCTTCCCTGCAGCAAGGAGAGAGAACTTGAATTTAAAACATGGAATGTATTTGTCTCTATATGTTAAACAGATATAATATGAATTTCACTGTATGCTCTCATCTAGCTTCTATTCTCTCAACTGGAACTAAAATTTAATGAGGAGATCAATGCTTTTTGTATCTGACAGTCTTAGTACACAGTCTTAAGCTGCTTCACTCTCAGACACAACTGACCTCTTGTCACAGAGGATGGGGAGTAGCCCAAGGTTTGCTTTTTCAGAAAACAAGCATATGAATAACTCTTTGACATTTTTACATGAAGCCTGGTTCAAGGTGATACCAGAAGTATTGGAGAAACTGGAATTAATGGACAGAACTGTGGTGCTCATCTGAATTGGTGACTGTTTAAGGCAAAGAGGAGTAAGACTTCCTCTGGGGCCCTGGGCACTCATGCTCATTTCTTCCTAAGATTGCTGATACAGCATCTGGTAGCTTGCTCAGACAGTTTGTGACTCGTATGCTTGCTGATAAAAGAGAAAGGTGAGGAGACCACCCTATGGTCCTCAGTCTCTACTGTGAGATTCACCTTCCCTCAGTGTATGCTTCCATATCACTAGAGACCCTGTCTGTCACAGTTATTAAAAAGGTCATGACAGCACCTGAGGTCAGTCTCACATTTATTGTATGAATATGAAATAGAAATTGAAGGGGAGATGATGTGAATCATTGTGCTTGCTTATTCTCTGGGACCTGAAATTGGTGCGAGGAACTGAGAATCCCCTCAAACGTGCTGAGCAGTATGCAAGCAGCATTTATATCCGATACGTTAACGGAGCAGGAAGGCATCATGCTTCTTGCAAGCAATAACACGCTTTTGTTCTCTTGCCAGCACAGAGGTGTCTAGTGCCATCTGAGATGCTCTAGGACATCTAGATGTAGCAGGCAGATATAATGTAGGATCTGCAGGAGAGCTGTTGACTTCAGAAGTTGGCAGGGGAAGGCTGGCTATGGTATCTTGGTGCATCTCGGATGACGCTCCATGCCTATGTATGGCAAATGACTCAAGGCTTGATTGCCTTGTGTATCACAGGGTTTCTGAGGTTTATGAAGTTTAAGGCAAGACCTGTGGTGGCCAGATGTAATATCAAATAAGTATCTAAAAGCATTGTGATCCTGCAAACAATGTATCTTGTGCACATAGGAATGCTTTAATTAATTAAATTAGTATTCTCTATACAGAAGAGGATTTGAGCACATTTACTTAATTAGTCATGTACCTTTCCTTTGTCTATACTAATTGTGAAATAAAGATAGCAGGTATCAAGAATCTGAATCTGTGATGTTGGCCCCTTACCTGGATTTCTGTTATTTAGATAATATCAGTCTTATATTGAATTTTACATTTATCTTGTGTCCACAGTCAGAGATTTCTTTAATAGAAAACTTTGCTGTTAATTATAGCAATATCTGTCCCAATCTCCATCCTTTTTGTTTCCAAGCCACTTGATATTTTAATTTTGATTTAGGTATTAGATACTTGTACGTGTTCTAGATGAATTTATCAAGATAATAAACCAAACATGTTTTCACTTTGTAGTTTTCTCTGTTCAGAATTTGCAAACAGGCAAAACTTTCCAATCAGAATAAGTTAGCCTTTGATTCTTAAACTGTTCTCTTTTTTTTTTTTTAATGTAAAATTTTTATTTTCTCTAATTCTCATTATAATCCCATCAACTGACATTTATTAAAAGTATGGTGGCAAATCTCTAAAACACTTAAGATTTCCAACTGGTAATAAAGCATGAGAATTTAAAAATGAGTGACCTGATTTACTTGCAGGACAAAAACTAATTTCATGGTAATACTGGCTCTTAATCAAAGGGATATGCTGAGAGTGATCTGGTTTGGGGTTTGTATTAAAAATAATAGTAAAACCTTGAGCAGTCACTAAATAGTCTCTAGTATTCCTCTCAGAATTTTTAGTTAACCTTCAAACTCAGTTAGCATCTCTAAAAAGAACTGTGCTACATATTCATTTATACATACAGAAGTAACATTACTTTTTTATTTTATTAATATAGGCACAGTGACCTCTATAATGGCTAGCAAAATCGGTTTTTCACTTCAATTGCTTGTGAAAATGTGAAAAAAAAAAAAAGTTACAATTATTTCAGACCTGTTTTCATGCTTCCTAAATATGAACTGACACAAACAAGTTTGACGTATTTTTCTTTTTTCTTTTTTTTTTTTTTTTTTTTTTTTGTGGTGAAAAAATAGAGACCAGGATTAGTTTACATTTGACAACTAATTAGGCAAAATTAGTAAAGACTGCATTTTTTGCATTATCATTACTTCTTTGGGATGACTTATAGGGAAAAAAACCAGACTGACATTGGCAGCTGCATTTGTGATATTATAAACATTTCATCTGGTTCTCAAAATTGGAATTTATTTCAATTTCCAAAAGACTATCCATTTCCAAAACTGCAAAGATTTTTTTTTTTTTAATTTGCCTTTGTGACACAGTATTGGGAATATAACTAGATAAGTTATGAAGAAGAAACAAATTCTTATAATTATAAATAAGGCTGATTGAATATAGTGTTTCATTTATTTGAATAAAGTTCATTATCTCTTCTGAGATGTATATTTAACTAGCATTTCATATATGGAAGTTGGAGTTTTCACAAGAGAGTGAATACATTTTCAGAAGGTATTTTTGTTGGGATTGCAGCATATTAAGACTGAGCTGTAGCTGAATAGCACTGATTTCGTATTCAAAATATTAGAAAATTATTTGTATTAATAGCAAATGCTATATGTGTTGCTTCCCAAATTTCAGCAAAGATCGACATTTAAAAGAACTTCAAATATATGCAACAAGAGCATGTAGAACTAAGATGCTAAAAACAACCACAGTGTGAAAACTAAGACATATTTTAGCTTAGTTAATGCTGTGAAAAGGTTATTATGAAAAGGTATTATGAAATCTTAAAAAGAGTAGTACTAGATAATTCTTAAATGTAGAGTTAGCATTGCTATTTTTATTATTATCTTTCAAAAGTTTATCCCTAAGCAGGATTATTAAATCTCCTTCAAAAAGCTTCAGGAAGAACTGCTGTTCCTCCAAACTCTCTCATAACCTATTGCTCTCGCGTGTCTGAGGGCAGTAAGACAGCACTAGCAAAACCTGTCATTTCTTCCCTTAGTTCCTGGTGGGTGAATACTAATTGTGCTCAGGAAAAATGTTGGTTTTCTCAGCCGTGAGTAATCAGAGCAGGAAGGAGAAAAGGGGAGGTTGCATATTCTGTTGTCCTAAGAGCACAATGATCCTATACAAGCTATGGGTGCATGTTCATGGCATCCGTATATATAGGCTTATTGTGCTCTTAGCATTATTTCAAGGAAAGGGACATTAAGGCCATTTAAGAACTCTTGGAGTTTATGTAACCAAGAACATTACTCTCTTGCCTCTGCTTAATGAGAAATTTCTGAATGTTAGGTACGATGGATCTTTAAAAAGTTATTTGCCTCACCCCACCCTATATTGCAAGTGACATACAAACCCAAATCCACTCAGTGATCACTTCTCTGCTAATTTTTATGTAAGCAGAAGATACTATTTTTATATCTAGTAAGTTTGTTAAAAAGGCTGTTTTAAGATTTCTTACACTTGTAAGTTAACAAATAGATTATTTTTTTGTCAGTTCATAAGAAGTCATTCTGTACTGTAATTTTGAAGAGGACTAATAGTGCATTTTTTAGACATGAAGAAACTTAATGTTTGCTCTAAGTGCAGAATAAACCGAGAAATCTAAAATATGGAGCCAAGACAAGGGTTTCTGCAATGAAAAGAGTGCACAGCTTCACAGTGGAAGCAGTACTCTTGCTGTGGTAAGGCTTTACAATGCCCGTGTAATCCTAGAATAATCAGAAATACATCTAATAACTTAAATGTGGGATCAAATCTCCACTTTATATTCAGAGTATAGGGAGGCAAGATTCCATTGGAGATCAAGATTCTCAAAGCATGTGTTTTGAAATTAAGATAGATTTACAAAGTAAGCATAATATCTTTGTTGTTCTTTGGCTTCGCTTATATATTTTAAAATTTTAGTTCCACTTAAGGTAATCAATTAAATAAAGTTAAAGCTTAAACAAAAGACAATGAGAAAGTGACACAGCCAATTCTTCCTCTTGCACACAAAAAAGCCTTTGAGAAGTTAGAATAAAATCCAGAGGTCCCCCCATACTTTTAAAATTTCCTTTATGAAATCAGTCATCCTTTGAATTCAATGACTGGTTTTTGCAGTGATCTGTGTAAAGTGTGAACGAAGACTGTAGGCTTTGAACTCCTGAATGTTTGAAGTCCATTGTGATGCATGCTAACGATTCTTTACCAGCCTCAACAGCCATGCTGATTTTACTGTTGGTATAGAGGGTTTATGACGCCGCTGATCAGCACTGTATCTACCCAGATTTTATTTTTAAACGTATGTGGATATTATTATGCAACTTTATTTTCTTCATTGGACTGGGGACAAGCTGATCCCCTTACGGTAATCTCGGTTATCTGGTCAGATGAAGTTTTAAACCCAGAGTGGGGAAAGAACAGGAGTGGATTTCCACAGCCTGTAGCCACTGATGCTGTGGTCCAGCACAGAGGTGGGCAGCTGGTGCTGGAGAAAGAGCTCCTGCAGCAGCAAGCAAAGGCTGTGAGGGGGTCTGCAATCCACCTCAGAGCCATGCAACTGTCCCGCAGTGTTTGCTTCTCAAGCAGTCGTTTGCTTTTTCACCACAGCAAAAGGCAACAGACTGGATTCAAATGTCCCGTGGGCTGGATGGGTTTATAGACTGCTACCAAAGATCAGTCTGAAGGAGCCATTGTGACAGGAGGGAGATGCTGGGCTTAGCAGTGCTTCAGTCACAGCCATTGTTCTGCAACTGTAACTTTGTTCCTGTACAAAATGAATGCTTTATTAATTTGTTAAAACAGATTCAGAAGTACTCTGAGACATCAGCAGCCCTGTATTAAATGTCCTTGGAAGGCCAAAAATTTGATTTAAGTCTTTTTCCTTTTTCTACAGGTATTTTCCTTTCAATAGACAGGTTGTCTCTGTGTCTGAAGGTCTATCACATCACGCTTGCAGTATATCAGGTTAACACATGATTTCATTTAGTAATTCTAAAGATTATTTCAGGAGCAGTGTGTTGAAGAAATTCATTGGCAAATGGTTGAGAAATACCACTGAAGTTATTCCAGTCACTGCTCTTTCCGCTACTATTTCTTATCTAAGGAGTGGATTTCAGTATTACATCTGACATGTTAGCATGCAGAGTGCTGTCTCTAACCACATGTTTTAGGTGTCTACATTAGCAATGGATGTGTGTGAATAGTAAATTATTCTATTCATTTATTATTCCTGATGACTAGTAAATTATTTTAATGACATTGACTATCCTATTCATGCATTACTTGAAAGTGATTGGAAGCGAATTGCTGTCAAAAAGGCTTTGCAGCTGCAAAAAATTACACTTCTACTTTTATTGTATTTCCTCTACCCCCAAATAGAATATACTATTTCTATCTTTCCACTCAATTCAGCCAGCTGTCACTCACACATCCGCAGACAATTACAATGTACTTACATCATATCCCAGCTGCCTGTGATAGACTATTGTTTTGTAGTCCAGTGTGTACAGGATAATCTCTGAATATCCATCTCCCACTGGAAACTATTCTTTCATTGGCCATACTCTTTTTCAGCTGAATGATCTATGATGTTCTGGTCAGGTTCCCAGCATGTCTTAATCTAAGAAGAGTTTTGCATGATCTCTGTAACACAGGGCTGTCTGAAATGAACATCTCACTAATATTTCCAATGATTTTGTTTCAAAAGTGAATTAGAAATAGTTTGATTTACTTTGTAGAGCTTCTAGCATCTCAGATCAATAATGTATTTTGTAATGAGCATATTATGTCAGTTGTATAATTACAGATTGAAAACAAAATCGTTGCTTTTCATATCAAGTGGTCTGTGACAAATACCGTATAGAATGCTTTCTAAAAGGCACTTATTTTCGAAGAATACATTATTTTCATTTAGGGTCACTTGAACTGTGATATTATATCCTGGTCTATTTTAGTCATTAAGTGTCCATGTGTTTAGTATTTTTCTGAGTATCAAGAACAAGTCCTTAAAGGAATATGCAGAAGTAGGAAAAAAAACTATGGTCTGGGGACAGCTAAAGTCAGCTACTTCCATCTGTGTAACCCAGACTGAGTCGTACAAAATTTTATGCTTATTCTGATGTCTCCCCTTTCTTCTCTTAGTGATCAGATAGGAAGTAGAGCAATTTCAAATTTATTAATCACGTGTTCTGTTTACTCTGTAAAGCAACAAAAAAGATGACCCTTGGTGGGGGCTGGGGCCGGGGTGGGGTGGGGCGTGGGGAGTGGAAAGCAAACCTTATATTTTTCTTACAGAAATTCGGGTAGCCAAAAGATTATTGGCCATTTAACTGTTTATTTCAGACATAGTAGATACAGTATTACAGATTAAATCTAATTGAATGTGAAAGAAAACAGGGATTGAACTAGTAATTTTTAATAATGCCATCCAAAGTCTTCAGCTGAGCATTAATGATGCTCAGGAGATAAGCAACTTGAAGTACATGGTTTGCCATGTCTGTGCAAGCAAATTCTGAGGCACTGCTGGTTTTACTCCCTGCCAAGGGCACAGAGAGAGAGAGAGTGGATTTTATCAACTGCAGTGCTAATCTACAGAGAACTTAGCATAGCTTTCAACCATGAGTCATTTTTTGTGGTGTGATTTTTGACAGTTAGCTTTGTTCTGGAGAGAGATTCTGGGTTTTAAGACAATTTCAGGAAAGTCTGAGTCTTGCCTCTTTAACAGCATGACAGACGTCTCCCTCTGCCTATTATTATTTCTCCTTCACGTTTTATGCTTGCTTTAAACAATCCTTTTCACACCTAATGGTGCTTTTCTTTTTTTTTTTTTTTAAACCACATACTGCACTATCATGCCCAGTTCTTAAAATAATTCTAAACTGGTCGTTATACACCTTATTGGTAATATTTCCCATCATCCATGGCTCTGAAGTAATTTGCTAATTATTAAATGTACCTTAAATTTTGTCTTGTGTGTGTGTGTATATATATATACACTCATCTTCTTTTTATCACTAATTATTATGATATATGATACAGCAGTCTTTCAGCCACTCCCTTGCTTTCAGTATGGTTTTCAAAATATCAGTCTTTTACTTCCCTTATGAGTGGTTGGGCTAAACTGTGATGCTTTAGGTAGGCATGAGTTGGCATGTAATTCAGTGATGCAAAATGTTGTGTTCAGTTTGTCAAAAGAACATTAGCTTCCAATGTGATTTTTCTTTGTGGTAACAGTGAGATTTACCAAAATAATGTACGATCCTTATTTGTGTTGACACTGAATTATAGCTTTAAGAATACTAAAGGTATTAATGTATGTTTTACACTTTCAATTCTTTTCTCTGAGTTCTTAATTTAGAATGACCGTGTTTCTTTCATCCTTTTCCTTTCTAAGGGATAATCCGTAACACCCTTGTTTCAGCTTCAGACTATGAACTTCAGTGAAGTCAGTAAATAATGTCTTTAGAATCAGTTGCTCTTAAATCATATGGTCTTTATTGTCAGCAAACACGTAAGTGAATTAGAAAGGGTGACATCCAATTAACACAGCCTTTTACAGGTTTAATGAGCAATGATAAATTTAAATCCTTTCTTTTGCACTTTCAAAGTAAGTGAAATTAAAAGTAGAATGAGCTAGAGAGATTGTTGTTCTGTTGATTCATAATAAATTATTTGTATTTTATTTATACTGGGATAGGAGGCATCTTCTTTGAAACAAAACCCATAGGTTATTTGAATAAATGTCTGTTACCATAAAATCCAATAAAACATTAATTCCTACAGCATGTGAAGTTAGATGGTAAGTTGAACAACGTTGATTCATTACTTGTGTTTTGGTTTTAAACATTCAGTTAGTATCCCTTATACCACTAAAATGTGTGGCTTTTCTTGATTTCCATTGACATTACCTTATTAATAGCTCTGAGAAGTGTTGCTAGTTTTGTAGCAGCAATTTTATAGACTTTGGAAAACAATTAATTACAGTTTTAATTAGCAAGTATGGCCTCTGCATAACAAATAATTTATTCTCTTATTAAAGGTAAGGAAGAAGCTCTGTGGTTTTTTGTTTCAGGTTAAGTCAGAAAAATTTTATAGTTATTCAGAAATAACTACAGTTATGGAATATGGTGCATTTGATTATTCTGGTTCCAGTTTGTGTAGACAAACTATTTGTGACTGGGGTTTGATAAGGACAAACTATTTGAGACTGGGGTTTGATAAGATGATTTTTGGTTTCCCTGGACTTTTCTGATCAACAGCAGCAGAACCACTTTGTATTGTTCTGTAAGTTGTCTTCCTGGTGAGAACATCTCTGCTATGTGCTCTTTGTGTATTCCCTGGGGTACTTCTATAAAGCCAATCATTTATATTCTCTTGTTGCATTAAGGTCCACCAAATGTAGGAGCAAGTTGGCTCATCTCACTATGGTAAATAAGAGTGAAAAATAAGACTTAAAAGACAAAGTCAATCTTTATATAGTTCAAGTGAATTCTGTGGAGCTAATTATCCTTTTCCTTAGTATGATTTTATTAGCTCTAGATGTTGTGTTCCTGTCTTGCATTGATATAAGTATTATCAGAGTTAAGGTGGTCAGAGTTTTTATGAATACCTCTGGGACACTGTGTTGAGGAATTTTTCACTTATTGAGCATCTTCCATTGAACAAAAGATAAACTGATTCAGAGATTAAAAAAAAAAAAAGTGTAAACCTTCGGTCATGCTTATATCCCATTCTCTTTTGAAATATGAAGGAGGATTAATTTAAATGGTAGTCATTCCTTTCTATGAATTTGTATTTCTTGATACAGAAATTAAAACCTAAAATTGAAGTTAGTCTTAGAGTTTTGAAACAATAAGGGCTGGAAAAACAAATAAAAATGAGTTTTTGTGAGTGCAGTTCATCTAAATGTATGTGCTAGTAAATGAACAATTTATAAACTAGTTTAAATGTATCCTGCTGTGGGTATTTGAGGGCACTTCAGCATAGTTGAGATGCTAAGGTATAGAGGCATTGTCATCATGAAGTACATAATAAGCAGTTGTCAAAAGATTGAAGACAGGATTGAAAATTTTTTTTCCTAGAAATGCATACATTTTCAGATAATGAAATAAAAATAGCCTGATCTTTTTCTTTAAAAAGTTGCTCATGCTTCTTACTAATTTCATTTCAAATGGAAATACACAGTAACCTGAAATAGGCCATTATTTTACTTTAGGAGTATAAACTTGCATAATTTAATCAAAATTATGACGGTTTTGCTCACTAATATTAGATTTAATTGAACATATCTCTTTTCCCCCATATGAATAACTGTCCCAGTTGTTCCCTTCACTTTCTCCCCTTCTTGCTGAATAGCTTCTCTAACCTTAAACTCCCAACATATTCCAGAATTCTCCCATTTCTTCAACTCAGTGTCCCCTCAAAGTCTCTTGCTTGGCTTATCGCTGACTCTGCTTTCTGGACACTGGGATATCTTTCCCTGTGTCCTTGCCAATGTAGATTGTTTGCCTGAAATAGTACTTCAGTTCACTGTGTCGTCTGTTGAAACAAAAGTTCACGTATAACATGCTTTCATTTAATATATTTCTGGTTTTGATCATCCTTCTTTTATTATAAAGTGTTAATACCTCATGTATCTCAAGGGAACAGTGTGAAATGCAACTGATTAAACTTTACAAACACTGAGGTTTTGTTTGAAGGGTGGAGGTATGGAGAATATAATGAAGATTCAGATAATGGTCATGTCCACACTTGAATACTAATAGCTTTAACCAAATACATTCAAAAAATAACTGTGGCTTATCTTGGAGAATAAGAATGAAAAGGAATGGTGGTTTTAATAATTATAAAAGCCCTTAGGAAGAAACCCTCATGAAAGATGTGTTTTCCACTTCTGGGAGAAGCTTGTGAGAACTTAATGGAGTACTGAAGGTCTACGCTTTGAACATAAACTCATAAACAGTGGCCTTTTGTTTCAAGGGGAATGCTTAGAAAGCATTCATGAGACTATGTGCTGTAAAAATAGCTGCTCCTCCACCCTGTATTACTACGTGGTCATTACACTCTCATCAGTTATTTCCCACTCTAGTCTATACGGCTGAAGTTTCTAGAGAGGCACACATCAGTCATCTAGAAAATGAAAAGAAGGATCCTTTCCTTCTAGAAAAATTATGGAACTTCTTTTAGATGACTGCTTGTGGGTGGAATTCTTTTTGACACTAGTAGTCCCTCAAAATGCCATGAATTTACGTATTCAACATTTTTAAATTTGAAGATTTTGTGTGAAACTGTTTAATGCCATTTGAGGGACCACCTACAAGCCATTTATCATAGCCTCAGTGTTTCTTATACTTCAAGGATCAGGATTTGAGATCTACTGTTTTCCTCATTATTTTAATGGGAATTAGATATTTAAACATTCATTACACACACTTGCAATTCTCTTATTTATTCTCTTAGTTATCTTATGTATACAGCTGAAGTAGAGTCAAAAGAAAATAGGCAAGAATGAATTAATTCAATTTTTTTGCAACCATATCTGAGAAAATTGATTTATTGTCTTTTTCTTCCCCTGAACTAACATTAGTATTCCTATGAAATATTTCAACAAATAACTGATAGTTTTTGCTATTAAGCATTGTGAAGCTAGACTTGAAGAAGGAAGAGTTGTTCAGTTTCCTCATATATTTTTGGTTCATTGACACCTTGCTTAACTGCGGAAAGTGCTAAAACTTCTTTGCTTAAAGAATTTTTTTCTGGTTATAGTCTTTCAAAAAAACTATATCATAGCCTTTTGTTTTCATCTACACTAAACCAACAAAATAGTAATAATATTTCTTCTTCAAAACAGTTTGGGTTTCTTTTGTTCTCTTCCTCTATTAAATATATTTCTCAAAAATGTTATATTTACATTTTTTTCTGAGAATTTTGGCATTCTGTTACTGTCTTTCTGTGCTAATGCATACTTGACAGTTACACAAATCCCTTCATTTTTATAACTCTACGCTTTTGCCAAAATTGTTTCTCGTATGATATGATTTAGCTTAATTTCCTTAGGAAGAACCATAATGCTTCACATCCCCTTAAGGGAGAAGACCACTTTATTGTTGTTGCTTTTTATTATTATGCCTAATCCTAGATTTCTAACTAAAAGTTGTATTGTATAATCAATCATAAAGCTAAAGGCTTCATCGAAATGACTGTCACCGAGTAGCTGAAAACCTGATCTATGGATCAATTGGAGAATTAAGACTTTGCATTGAGAATAGAAAAGCATTGAGAATCTGTGGAAAGACTGGTACTCGGCAGAAAGTGCTCACGGTCACTTGGCTCAGTGAGGCGGCGGGCAGCTGGATGAGATGCAGATGGAGGATTCTCATTATTTTCACAGTCTGTCCCTAAATAAAGTGAGATACGGTAATGCTGTCTGAATATGATGATTGTATGGCTCATTGTGGTCATCTTAGTGGGACAGAATACATGGAAGACCCTGGGGAGCTGCTGCGACAGATTTATTTTGTCAGTGCTTGAAAGGATCAGGCTGCTTTGGCTTAGCAATTAGTTTGAGCAGAACCTCGTGCCTTCACAGATGTGAAGAACAAAGAGAGGGAGCATGGGAACTGGGTAAGGATGATGCTCAGTTAGTCATCAGATTTCTTTTTCCTTCCCATTGCACACTATTACCTCATTTTTTCACCTGCTTTGGTCAGAGCCGAGTGTGTTTCATCTAGCAATAGAATGTTTTTCAACTTGGTATACTTGCTTGGGAAAGTGGGACCTAGTAGTACATAACAGAAATCCAGCCACAGATAGCTGCAACTTGACTGTATTTGGGAATTTTCCTGTTTCTGAGCTCTTCCTTTGTTTCTTAACTTATAGTGAGTAGACTGAGAAAAGGAAGTATTTCCAGGCATGTTTTATACTATGTGCTATTTAAAAATTCAGCTGTAAACCTAAGCAAAACTGAAAACCAAATTCCTTAAAATAGTTGGTGCTGAAAATTCTAAACTACAATGATGCTTTTACGTCAGCATTGTGACAATTCTGGCAGAAATATGACAGAATTCAGTTTCATGACAGTGATATTTAATAGGACTGTGTCTTCAACTGGTGTTGCCAGAGGAATTATAAATTGATCAAAAAGTGCAAGTATCTTCCTTTTTTCTGCTAGTAGTAATTTCATGACCACATTGGATATCCTGGTCTCTCCCTTGTCCATCTTTAAATGGCAGAGGCTGGGCAGTCCTCTGTTCCCTGCCCATGCACAATTTTAATCATAGAAAGTAAAGCTTCAGTGCTCTTGAGCTTCATGAAAGGCAATGCTTCAGACCAGATTCCTTTTACCTGATGAGCTTTAGGAGGTTACTAGGTATTCTGTTTTATGAGGGCCTATTAGATAATAAACCTTGGCCTGCAACTAACAAGCACAATTATAGACTAGTAATACCTTAAAAACTCCAGTCAGGCAAGTTTCAGACATTTATTAACTGAAGATTAAAGACTAACAGCAACCCAAGAGTCTAAATTAGAGGATGGGGTTTTTAATGGTTGATAGCTGAGTACCAGCTATATATGCTACATCTGACAAAATTTTTACTTCTAATATTGGGGTTTTTTATCTTCTCTCTCATTTCTTCACATTTTTCATATCAGGTTTAAGCTACTCAAATGGATCATCTTCTTAAGACCCTCTTTTCAGAAGAGCATTCATAGCCAAATATTTTAAAAACAAAACAAAACAAACCAACCAAACAAACAAAAAGCAGGTCACTCTGGAAAAATGCAGATCCTTCCTTCTTGTTTCCATCGTTTCCATTTAGTCCTTGTTAGCTGAAACATGTCTTCTTAAGAATCCCTTCCCTATGGTATTTTTATGCTATCACTATCAGAGGTAGTAAATCTGTTTGGAACTTGTGTACGCAGCTGTTACTCTCAAAAATCATGTGCACTCAAAACAAAGCTGATTTATCAAGGGGTCATCTGAAATATTTTAAAAAGAAGTAATGACTGAATATAAATGTGACAGCTGTTAAGATTTATTTTGTACCACACATACATTGCAATCTTGGTTTAAAAATACCCCACACCACTACCACCACCACCCCCAATACAAACCTAACCCCCCAAAAACTCACCAAACCTCTCCTAAAACCTTGCACAGCTTGAGGCCTTTTTCTACAAATATTCCAGAGAAGTTTTTTTCCATGTGTAATTTTCTATTATTGTGTATGCTTCAGAAGTATTATGGGATGTACATAATGAGGGCCTATTTTTAGAGATGAAGTATGAATACTCAACTTCCCAGGCTATTTCCTTTTTCTCTTACTGAAAAATTAAGCTAGAAGGTACTAACCTACATATGTATTTAAGTGAGAATTAGATATGAAGAAGGCACAGATGTTCTAGGAGTGGCTAGTATATATTGAGTACCCTTGGTACTTCTATTAAATATGGCAGTTTAAACTGACAAAATTACAAAATTGGGCTCTGGGTTCATATGATGTAAATTATAAGCACCTGATTGTTTGAGTTTAACCTTTCTTGTTGACTTTCATCTTATTTTGAACACTGGGAAATTTAACTATAGCTAAATGCCTGGAGATCATAATATTTTTAGATCCCTGTCGTCTTGCCAAGTAAAAGAGTTTTGAATGACCTTCTGAAGAACATCTGAGAAAATTGCCTACTGTAGATAACACAGTAACTGTGACCAAGGACAGAAAGGACATATAATTCTTCATAGTGAACTTTTTACTGGCTAGTGGCAATCTATTACTGACAGTTTGAGGCTGAAATGAATATCAGAGTTTCAGAAAAACCTCCATCTTTCACATCTAAGGAAAGCAGTGTGCCTTTTGATTAGTACTGCATTAGGCTGTTCAGCAGAGATTCAGACACTTGCAAACAATTCTCTTTAGATAAGGACGAGTGAACTGGCCTTTTTGACGGTTCAGTTCAGCATGCAGTTCAACTAATTCATTTTGATTTTGGGGAGAACCAGTTTCCTGGAGTCTTTTAATAGAAGTGAGAATCCCACCTATACCCTTTTCGTTTACTTTTTATATTATTTCATTTCAGCTAGCTCAATCTATTTGGACTAAAAAGATTATCATTTATCTGAGTGTGAAGGCACTGCTGTGTTTATTGGGCAACTTGTTCATATATTTCTGTTAACATTTATTAAAATATGTAGCACAAAACCAAGAATATAGGTGACATGATCTATGTGAACCCAAATAATGAGCTCTACATCAGTATGGCTGATCAATATGGCCAATTCCATTTTTTTCACAAAAGCTTCATATATTGTGTTTTTAACTTCTCTGCAGGCTGGCCCTTTAAGCAGTTTAGTGAAAGAAACTTACATTTCAGCTCTGCTGTCATATTTCAGCTGACATTTCTGCTAGTAACTTATCTAAGACTTGGTGGGAAGCAATGTATTTTGGAAGGAATTCTCAGAAATCCACTGGAAAATAGCTCAAGTCCCCTTGACAAACCTTATATCAGAGATAAGCTTTGAGAAGCCTGTCCAACCTGAAGTATTCTAAAGAATAGCTTGTGAAATATTTCATTACTATATACAAACAGATAAGACTGTGCAGCATAATCCAGGATATAGAAATACAGTTATTAAGAAGCATTATAATCAAGTCACATATTTAAATGATCAATATTTATGTGATAGATAAAATTAAAATGAGAAAAGTTAGACAATCTATCTCAGCAAGGTCCAAGGTATTATTATACCTATTCATCTCAGTTCATGTGTTAGAAAACAAAGTCACGATTCCTTGAAAATACCCTTTTTGTATGAGTAAGGTTGGTTTAGGGAGTTTTCTGTAATTGATAGAATCTCATCATCTTTTGCCTACTATGCTTACTCCTAGGGGGCAGTCAGGAGAGAAATATAAGTCTCTGTCTAATCTTAGTCTTTACCTCTGGAATATATTATCTGAGCACGATCAACTATAGAATGGCATCTTTGCAATATTAAGTCTACTTTTATTTTCACTGCACATCACTTTCACTTATGGAAACAGGAAAATGTGTATTTCAATCTAAAGATAACACCGACTAGGAAGAAATTTAGAGTCTCTCTCTTCCATATTTTTTCAGCAAAACTCTAAAAAGTGGTAAGTTTTTACAGGTAATTACCATAGGGAAGGGCTTAAGCAGACATAAGGTCTTACATTTGTCAACAGTTGTTCTGTGAAAATATGATTTTCCAAAGAATAACTTGTAGTTGCTTATAGGCTACAGGTACCAACAGAGAGTGGTGTGCCAGTAGTATTTAAGTCTTATTCTTACCATAGTATTACACCCTGTTGGCAAAAGTGGCTTTCAAAGACTTTTGTAATGTAGGTTCCATCTTAGTAGAAGGATTATCTCAGGTACCAGCTGAGATCGCTCCTTATGAAATTATAATTGAGTACTAGAATAAAAAAAACCCAACCATATAACTTTTTAATAGCAGATGGAGATAAGGGGAAAAGTCACCAGTACAAAATGATCAGTTTGCTGTAAAAATGACTTTGTGGACAACGGAACTGTGTGAAATATTCTACTCTGTTTTGTTCTTCTTACAATGTACTTGATTTAATGTACCTCACTGTAGTACATTCATCCTTCCAGTAATGCCTAAAGCACAGCAACATGAGTGCGTATTTCTTTTAACAATCTATGGCGTAAGTCGTTGCAGTCTGTTCTTTAAGGTCCACTTATATTTGATAAAGTATTTTTAGAGTGTATTTGTGTCTTGGGTGATCAGTCAGGGAGATCCAGTAGTAGTTTTCAGACCATCAGCTTTGGAAAATGGTGCCATCCTATTTTCATTCTTTTGACAAATACTAAAATTAACTTAACACATTGCTGTTTTCATGGATGGATAAGTAACTCTTATTTCTTCTGTCTGATTTTTTTTTTTTTCTATCCAACATGCAACAAAAAGAGGGACTTCACATTTGGAAATTCTAACTTTCCTGCTGAACTTCAGAGCACAAAATTAACACTACTGGTTTATCAGTCACGGTATTTTGTTTTTCAGATAGAAGCTTCTATTTTTTGCAGTATTTAATTTGTGTATAAATAAAGTTTGTAGCTGTTTAAGAAATTAAATCTTGAGTTTTCATTCCTTTGCAATACATCAAATTAATGAAACTAACTAGTTTTCTGCTATCAAAACAGATATTAAGATAAGCAGCAGCAGGGTGAACCTGTAAGGGATGTCATTTGATTCCTCAATTTACATATCTAGCAAAGTATGACATGCTATGAAGATCTCACCCAAAAGGTATGATTCCTGACTTGGCCATATCAAAGCTTCTAATGCTGTCTGTAGAAATACAACTTAATTGATGGCAAATTATTTGCAATGTACAGATTCCCCAGTTTTATTGGCTTTTTTTGTATTGTGATGTTCCTCCTTCCCATTTTTCTGTTTCCTTTGGCAGATTTACCTTATTCCTTTCTCATGCACTTTCTTCCCCTCTTTAACTGTATATTTCTCCACTCTGTTTTTCCCCACTGCAGATGTGCTCTCCACCTCCCACACCTCCAATAGTCTCCTGTTCCTTAGCTCTGATGTAAGACCTGTCAAGTGTTGCACATTCTGCACACCTTTGTCACCCCTGTCACACTTTGCCGTGGCTCTTGTATGCAGCTGGGCTTCTGTAGAACTTTGCTCTGTTGATAGCCAGACAACTTTCCTCCATTTCTCTTGCTGAGCTAGAGAAAAGAATTTACCATTTTAACTATGCTTATATTTCAAATGCTCAAGAAAATGCAGAGAGAAACTGCAAGAAATATGTGATGAAGACAGCCAGGCTAAAATCTTGTGTGCTTGGGAATACAATGAAATACTAAAAAAAAAAAAAAAAAAAAAAAAAAATTATTTTTCAGTGTGTACAAAACCTTGAGGGAAATCCTCTAAAATGTACTAGAAAATAGTAAGAGTTTGAGAAACCTGAGACCCTTGTGATGCTTTGTCTCTCCCACTCCTTTACTGTAGTAAATGGTAGTTTTGTGTCTAAAATTTGATGCAGGATTTTCTTGTGAATGAGAAACAGTCTGTGGACCTTTTGGGGTAGTACTTGATTGTGTGGGCTTGATGATCCATTCCCTGGTTTTAGTTCCTGAATCACTCTGTGTACTTTGATAGTGGTTATGTTTTGGAATTCCCTAATGAGTAGCTTATTGTTGCTTATAGATTTCAAAGGAAGACTATGAAATCCCCTGGAGCTCATCTGTGTAATTCCATAGGACTTGTCTGTAAGGGAGCTTAAAAACATGCTGGATGCATCTCACATCTCTAACCTTGTTCACATCCTATTTGTGTGTTTATGTATGTCTCTCTGTGTCTATGTGAGAGAAGGAGAGAGAATTTATGGTGGGAATAAAGTACAAACTCCTTTTCAAATAAAAAAGGTATAGATAATTGTTTGTAACTGTGTTGGAGAAAAGAATGAAAACTAGATGATGGAAAGATGATAACAGGATAGATGACCTCTAATAAAATCGGAAAGGTTAATGAACTGTTCTCCAAGAGAAATAAGATAGAAAATGAGATTTATTTAATTTTTAGCAAAAAGTGACGTTTATTAGTTAGTAGGATAAAATGCAAATATAACATTAACAGAGCTTTAGCATGAATTAATCTTAATTAAAGAGGATGTGGCTTATAGGTGTGACTGGCAGTATTAAAGTGACTCACCATGCCTGATGGTGTGGAGTTACTATGATTCTCTCCTTATTGCAATGTCACATTGGTGGCCTGAGGTAGAAGCTTTGCCTGCATTTCTGACCAATGAGTCTTAGCTACTTTAACACATCAAGGTTGATTTACAGTTGAGGCTAGTCATGAGCAAGACAGATGTGATAACTTCTGAATTGGAAAGTGGGCAAAACATAAGCATTCGTTGCAAATTGGAATATGAAAAAGAACCAGGAAATGGATAAGAGATGGAAGACTGAAAAATATGCATCTTTATTCTCACCTGATCTAAATAAAAAGAAAAAATATTTTGAAGAAAGCTCAAAGTTTAAGGGCTCATTGGGGTTTTATAATCAGAAAAATAGGCAGAATCATTTAAACTTCTGTTTTAAAACTTGCATTTTAGAATCTCAGACTCCTGAGAAACACATTTGTCTTATTTAATATCTTCAAAATGCCTTGGACATTGAAAGACTAATGCAAGTATTAATCGAATTGAAACATCTAAATGTAGGCTTTATTCAATGTCTATAGTCTTTGTTCATCGTATCTCATCTTATTCATTCTATCTAATCTATCCTTATAGATTCTTCAAAACAAGAAAAAAATGTCCATGAAAGAAAGTATGCAGTATGAAAGCTGACAATCTAATAGACATATCAAATATATGTTAGTCATTGAAAGGACTGAAAGCTCGAATTCAACTTCTGAGTGAAGAGCGGATTATGCCTACTGAGAATTGTATTTCGCCCCTCATGTCTGTCTGTTTCTTGGTGTCCTTACCAGCTTCACTAATCCTTTGATTCATAAAGACGGAAGTTTCCTCTAGGGTTAAAGTGACATGTGATTGACTAGTATATTCTGCATTCTGCCCAGCAGGGTATGATGCAGAACAAGATAGTCCAGTAGACTATAATTGCTGTTTTACAAGAGAAGAAGCTTTCCTCTTCCTTTAAAAGAGCAGTAGTATAATTGGGGAGAAAAATCGTGTTTGAGTTCTGACATTTAATATCATGTTGAGCTCTCGCAACTTTCAAAATCGTATTTGTAATGTTCTCAAGACAGTTCTTTTTACAATTTTCATAGTGATATCAGTGTATAAAAAGTTAATTTAATAAAAATCAGGAAAGGCATCTGTACAGACTACAGTGCCTTTTGTCAAAATTCAAGCTCTGTGGCTGCTATTTCTGTGATACCATATATCCAAGCTTTATACTTTGCTTTTATTTTCCATTGTATTCGTGATTAGACATCGTTCTCTTCAGTCCACTCCATGTATTTTTCACCCTAACTACCTTCAGTCTCTCTCTTGTCTGGAGTTAATTTTCTTTTTTTATTCATTTCCTTAAGAAGATTGAATTAAATAAAATATATTGTTCATCACCTTAAAATGCGAGGTTTTATCTCCAGGACCCTGAAGTATATAAATGAGTTTCCTACTGAAAATGTCACATAGGTCATTTTTCAGTACCCTCACTTCCAGCAAAACTCTGGGTGTGCAAATATATAACTCCAGCTACAGTAAAAGAAGTAATTCATCTGCAAATCAAAAGACACTGCCACATAGTTAGAAGAATTAAAGGCAATTTACTGTAACATTCTGAAGGTATCAATTTAATTCCATAGGTGAGATTGTTATTTTGTTTTCAGCTAATTTTTTGACAAGCCTTTTGGCCTTTCTTTAAGGTTTCTGTGAAATGTCCTTAAATTCTTCTCCTGCACTGAAACGGTTGTGGCTGCAGCATCGTCAGGGGTAGTAACCATGTACTTTAGATTCAGGTCCATCAGAAAAGGGACAAGCCAGACAGCCCTTGCTGGCTGGGAACAAGTGGGATTAGAGCAATGGAGTGAGAGACCGTCCAGGGGTATACTCAGTGAATCTTCCCAAAGCACTGGAAGTGGTGCCTTGTTCTTGGAAACTGTTTGCTTAGTCTATTTATTTAGTGAAGCTACCCTGCTTCTGTTAGATGTTACGACAGATATGACAGCAGCATGAATGGTACTGACCTGAGGACATTCTTTGCTTTTTTTAGAAATCATAGACAACCAGTCATGTAAAGGAAAATAAATGCCCCATGATTTTCAGGCCCCTGGTTTATAAATCAAAGGAGAATTTAAAATATTGAGTGCTCATTGAAACATTCAAGATGATTGATCCATAAGCTGAAAAGACGTATATATTACTAGAAATGTATTTGTTTATTGTATTTCAAATATGGTAAATTTTTTCTTATTTTTTATAAGGAATCATATGAGTTCATGGTTATGCATTAATTTAAGCACCTGCATACTGGTGCTTATGGTCTCACATAAAACTTACATTTTGCTCCGCCTTTTTTCTCAAGAACAACTTTTTCCATTTTTTTCTATGATAACTGGTTAATAGATGTATAGATCTAATATCAGTACTGTGCTGACAGAAACATGTGAGTGATTAAGTTCAAAATATTACATGAAATTGTTTTCTGTGTATTTCCAGTACTGTAACTTGTTTCACAACAGTTCTGTCCTCCCTTTGTAGGTATTCTTTGCTGGGCTTGCTTCTCCTCTCCCATTTCATCATTTACTTCTGCTAGCAGCTTGCAAGTGTCTGTTTTCCCTGGGCAGTGTTTGCTGTTCAGGTATGTTCTGCTATTTACTGCTGCTTTGTATTTAAATAATACAAATAAATGTTGAGCACACAAATGTTAATTTCTTACACAAAGGGAATAACAGCAGTCATTGTCAAGGAAAGTATTGGAGTATTATAAGCAATGCCTAAAACTGTGCTATAAAGTACTATTATGTGGTATTTCAGATGAAATAGGAATAATGCAAAGATGCAAAGGAATATAAGAAGCTCATCCTGTCCAAGAATCTGCCTCTGGAAGCACTTAATAAGCAGACTGAGTTAAAACTAGGACTTTGCTGTATATGCAAATACATACAGTGATAACTGTAAGTGCAAAATGCAAAAATACTGCCTGTCTGATTTTATAACCTCTTTTTCCTTTGCTACTTTTGCACTTATTTAAATAGCGATATGGACTGCAGGATCATGCTGATTGGGACCATATGAGTGACTGAACTGGCTTTCATTTTTTATGTGACTGCCAGGTTAAAAAGTAGATACAGAATTTAGGGATATCCCATCTTTGTGACAACAACTGGTCATTTTCTTGGCAAGGCAAGTCTAGTTTCTCTATATCGACTTAACCTGCCTACTGGTAGTGCAAAAGGTATAAATTAGGAGCATCTTCTCCCTAGAAGCTCAGCAAGGGAAATCTTGAGCCTGAAGGTAATTTTTGCTTTAAGAAGTTGATGTAATGTTAACTTCCTATATAATGGTTTTCATAAAGTAGTCATGCTTTGAGATCCTTGGCACATTATATGGTTAATGGGGAAAAAGGCAAGAAAATTTTAGTAGGTATATTAACAACTAAGCCTTTAAAAATCACAAGAGTACTTAAAGATAGCTCCACGCTGGCATTTTATAGCATATCAAATACATGCCTGGAAGTCAATGGAGTTGCACTGACAGTTGATTTTGGCTTGGCATTTCCACATTGAAAGAAGCGATGAGTGTATTTGCTTCCTTGTACTCACAGTGAATTCTGAGCTCCATAAGATTATTGTTAGTCAGTTAAACTTTGAAATGCTTTAAGATAAGAGATTATCTAAGCCAAAATAGAGTGCTCTGCAAGTGTGGATGTTACAGATTATAACTGTGTTTTAAACTCTGTGAAGGTAGGAAACTGTCAGGAGACAGTTCTGTATCTATTCAGTTCACTCCATCAAATACAGTACTTCAAATTTTCAAGATTAGCAATCTTCACCTACAAACTGCTGAAGGACAGCAAAGTTTTACAGATTTCATTTCCAGTGTGTGTGACAGCATCAATGGATTTGTCACTCTCAGCAGTAGTTTCTTCCTGAAACATTTTGACAGAATTTGGAAGCATTAAACTAATTTCTACATCAACATTAAAAAAGTCTAGCAACAACTTGGTATTCTTCCACCGTATTCGAAGTATGAGTGAAAATACCTACAGCAAATTTCAAGGTCACATGTGCATTGTGAGTCTGAAAGACAGCACTAGGGTTCTGAGAAGATGCTGGACGTTGCCATATGCAGACTTGAGCATTGTAGGTCAAACTCTGCATTTGGATCATTGCCACTGAAGTTGTTAGAGATTCCTGGGATAATGGTGTTTTACTCCATAACTTGCTGAGGTAAAATGAAGGGGGAATACAACCTGATCCATTTGTCATCTTTGGAATTCTGTATGTGCATCCTTTTTGAGTAAAACCTGATTGACAGTTGTACGTTGTCATTGTTGCTGTAGGGCTATTCATTTAATCACAATTATCTGTAAATCTTAAAATAAGTCAGTAATATTTGAATTTGCATGCATCTTCCCCACCATGTGTCCATTTTCTTTTGGTTTTTTTTAACCCTTATGGTTTACCTAAGAAAAAGATTGCAGGGATCAGTTAGCCCCTGCTTGTTTGCCCAGTAGATCGCTTCTGTGTTTGGGCTGCAATAATAAGCTGTACAGAAATAGCACATTTTAATGTACAGGTTGATTTAAAAAAAAAAAGAAACTTCAGGGAAAGAAACATCCCTCTTTGAGGAACAGCAAGGAGTTTTCAAAGGGAGAGACAAGCATTTTATACCTTATTGAAAAAACAGGTTAAGTGAGAGGTGATTTTTAGTATAACAGAGTAACATTTACATTTGTGGAAGGCAAACCCCACCCCCAACCCCCAAATGCACCTTTCATTGTAAGTAGGAGGGTGACCATGGTCTCTTCTATGCAACAAGAGAACAGAACGAGTTTAAGATAAAAGATACTGTCTAAACTGTTGATGCCCTAAGTGCAGGCAAGGGTGGATTACTCTGGTTTAGAGACACTGTTGTAAATCTTGGCCTATGAAGATGCACATTGAGTTGGTTGCTCCAGGAATCAGCAGGGCACACTGATCAGTGCTGCTTTGAAGAACTGTGGCAATCTAACATCCACGGCCCCTTGCAGCTGCTGAACAACCCATGACCTTATGCAAAGATCATTTAAAGTCTGTTTCATCTGCAAGAGGAAGACATTTGAATTACATTTTTTGAGCAGTTCTACTGTAGGCTTTATTAAATTGCACCAGTGGCAACAAAGGGAACAATTTATAGTGAGCTAGTATGTTCCTAGTTTTGCACATAATGTCTGTTTTCAGAAAGGTGTTACTGTACATACCTATGAGGTTATATACAGAACTGATTTAGGATTACCACTTTAATTCATCAGATTTAAAAAGGCAGAACATACTTTTTGATTGAATAAATTGCTGATTACGTATGATGGGATTATTTTTAGAAACAAAAAAGTACAAGTTTGAAAAATTTGAAAACTACGTAAATAAGAATGGAAAATATTAAAGGAATGTTTACTTCTTAAAAGGAAAAATAAGAGTCAGAGGAAATGCAGATTTCAGGGAATATTTCTGCAGTTGCAGTTGAATGAAATATTATAAAATAAATCTTCCACACCCAAATAAATAGTGAAGCTTTGATATAATAAAATTAAACTGAAAGGACAGTAATTTGTTTAGGCTTATTGTATGTAATTTTTGTAGTAGAGGATGAGAAGGGAGAATGAAGAATAAGGTAGTATGTGAACACAGATTTGTGTCAACGTGAATAAAGTTCAAGACAAAGTGCTGTTTTTAATGTTCTGCAGCGCTAGAAGCTCCAGAAACACAGTTCATTGGAATGTATGTTACTTCATTTTTTCTGTTTTCATTGTTGTACAAGGCAGTCTAAAACTTAAAATGCACTAGTCCCTTATGTTCAATCTGTTATTTGTTTGTTCTTTCACATTCAAGCCAGGTTATAAAGTTTTAGTGCCATGTTCTCTTATTTGTTTGTAAAATCTTGGCTTTCAAAAATATTAAGTGACGCAAAGCAAATCTGGAAAGATGGTGGATGTTTGCAATTTTCCATTAAGTCAATATGTATTGCAAATTAGCAGCTGTGCTTTTCATGATGTGGCCCCATAAGTAGGCAAAATTTAATATACACTACCACATGGAACCAAACTTTATGAAATTGGCAAGCAACACACACCATTTCCTGTTTTTCCTAAGGGAATCACCAGTTTTTATTTAGTTTGCACTGTGACCCTTCTTCTAGGTAAAACATTTGAGCAAAAGGAAGTCATGCCAGGTAGCAGGCTCGGTACCAGAAGCAGCATAGCTGCTCTAGCCCATTAGGTGAGCCTGCACTCTTTCACGGTGTCTCCTGCCTTCCACACCATCTTATTTTAGATGAACAGCACACTCTAGCAGAAGGCACTTTGGTTTGTGGCTACTCCTGGCACTGACCAGCAGCATCAAAACCTGAGTAACTGCTATGGTACAACCCATCCAGAAACTTGAGAAAGGGACTGATGCTACATTCTCAAAGAGCAATGCTTTCCCACTCTCACACAACAAGCTGAGCAAGTAGATACAAAGAAAAAGAATATTCTGACCTTATGTATTTTATAAAACATCTGAGCATTCTAGTATGATTATGGAAATCACTGAATAATTACTCAACAAAATATTTGCAAAAAGATGGAAGGACAGCTCGTTTCCCACCTTCCTCCCTCCCCATTAGCCTGCAAAATACTCTAGCAAGTGGCCTGACCATCCTGCTCCTTAGACTTACAGGACTTGCTGGAAAAGCAACCACTGCTCCCCTTCATGTCCCCACTGTGTTCTCCACTTGCACAACCTGAGAAGAGTCCAGCTAACAGGCAGGTAGCTACAAAGAGATTATTTAATTTCTCAGGCTTTCGCCTCAGTGTGATATAATTACTGCTCAGATCTTGGAGGAAGAAACTTCACCAGAGTCATTACTGAACTTCAGTATTATTCCTTTGATTGCTGGCCCTCTGCTAGCTATATTAATCATGCTGGTTATACATCATTTCCAGTAGCTTGGGTCATCTGCAGCTTTATTGCTAGGTGCCCTGCTTAGTTATCTTCATTCCTAATCTCTTACATTAGCTGTACTCCTCATTTTTTCTCCTTTATTTATATTATTTTGTACTTTTGGATGATCAGCTCTTCTGCATCTGCTCTTAGCAATCCATTTCTCACTATTGGTAACTGTAGTGCTTAGGATGGTCAGGCAGCTTGGATACTTTACTGCTGGCTTTCCTGGTTATCAGTGAAGCCACTTGGGGTTTCTGAGTGGGAGGGCTGGTTCCCCTGTGCCTGAGTGCATGTTTGCCCTGAGCGTATGGAAACCTATAGTATTCTTTCCTTCTTCTTTGATGGCCTTAGTCTAAAAGGTAGTACTTGGGTGTAGTGCCCCAAAGGTATCCAAATCATTCCAGACCCAATAGTTTTCAAGAGAAAACCTATTGTGGTAAAAATTCTTTGCTCAGGGTTATTGAAACCATGTCTTTGCCTGCAGGACTAACACAACTGAAGTCTTTTGAGCAGGGCCATTCACTTTTACAGGCAGGACAAACAGACGGTGTATGTTTTTTAAAAAGCGATATGTTTTAGGACCTGTACTCTGAAGGAATAATTTTAGTTTATAGAATTATAAACATTTAACGCACTGGTTTTACATATCATTGCCCTATCCCCTAAATAGAATAGATTTTCATATTATTAAGAATTCATTATCATTAGGGTAAATGTAGCGTACAAAATTACCTCCCACCAACCGAGGTGGGTGGCAGATGCAGGGGGGTGAAGCTTGTTACCTGAAAACTTGAAATCCTCCTAAGAGATCTGGGAAGAGAGAAGCAGACCGACACCAAGCAGAACAAACGTACCTATTGTGCATCTTCCACACAAATACACTTAGATACAAGGGAAGTAATTGAAATGCTGAAGTTTATTGTAGCAAGATTCAAACATTTTCTATTTTAATTTTTATTAATCAGCATAACATTAACAATTGGAATACAAAGCAGAATTCTTTGCCTGTAGATTTCAGTGGCAGTTTTCCCCAGGGTGTAATTAGGAGTGTTGTGAGACATTTTTTTGCTTCATTTCAAATATGTGAAGCCTGGTTCTACTTCTACTTAAGTCAATGGCAAGATTTTCATTAACTGTCTCCTGTGATAGACAGTCAAGCTCAGAATGAAGGAAGTACATACCAGGGTGCTTTGTTAAAGCAATGGCTTTAACTGAGATTAAAAAAAGGCTGAGTTTAGCTATAAAACAATTTAAGATTAGTACACATAAACTAATTTGTTACCTCCCTCCATGCTCCAAATGTCCCACCACATTAATACTTGGAGCATGGAATTATCAGTGTAACAACTGGAGAACTTACATATCCATTACTATGTTAGTAAAGTGCTTGATGATAAGAGAAAGAAAATGCTGGTACACCATTAAAAACATTTTAAAAAAATCCCATAAACTAAAAAAAGTCTGTAAAGACGTATATAAACACTAGTGTATATATAAAAAGATGTGTTTGAAAAGAGAAAGTTCCTTCTGGAATATTTTAATATTTTTGGAGTAGAAGAAATAAATGGAATATACAGCACACCAGAAGACAAATGCTAGGAGAAAATTTATTGTCAACAGGAATTACTTGAAAGAAAATCTTTGGACTATTATTGTGATTGATTAGCATGGTACACCACTTAAAATAATTTTTTGTGTAAATACAGTTATTGGAGCAAAAGAAGCATTTTATTTATTAGTAAGCCTTGTCAACAGAACTCTAGGCCTCAGGCAGATTTATCTGTAATTTATTCAGATCTGGGCTTGAGTTTTACACTGTGTTCTAGAGAGAAATGGTAATCTTTCTATTAGAATTTAAGACTCATTCAAAGTATTTTTAACAGAGGTTTTTCTTCTTCCAGAAGGGATTTAATCATGATTTACTAGCCTCTGTTCAACACAGCCAATCTAGTCTCTTAAAATTATATTTCTTCTTTAGCTCCTATTTTGAAGTCGTCATAAATATTCTTGTTCTGACTACTCAAACTACTCAGTCTTGGTCATACGTTGAAAGATGCTTAGCTTCCGTCAGAAAGTTTAATGTCAGGAGAGCTGGGTACTCTGAACAATTCTCAAATATCTTGTAAAATAGCAGCAGTTTCAAGGTATTTATAAAGCCAGATAAAGCAGCACTGGCCTATTACTACAGCACAAACAATGGAAAGTCATTAGAAATACAAACCACGTAAAGGCTGGTGAAGTATTTTCAAAAGGGACTGTAGTGCTTTTATAGCTTGATATATAGACAAATAGCTCAAAACATAGCAGCACATTAGCAGACATTTAAAAAAACAAAGCAAACAGAAAAGACACTCAAAACTAAAACCAAACCTAAGCCTAAAAAATTTAATTCTTTCCAAGTTCACTCCATTGGAGCTTGTGCTTTTCCTACATTAGCCACCTGAATTTAACATGTGTGAAAGTTACTTGGGGTGACTGTGTGTGTGTACTCCATTGCTGAGAGTATATTATTTTAGAGTTAATTTTCCGACTGCATATCCCACATAAAAATAAATGTCCTAGGATTTAGTTTGGAGGGGTTTAGACAGCCAATATTTAATGCTTTCGTGTAAATAGCAAGTTTAAAGAGCTAACTAAGAGTAGACGTATGTATTATTCATGTAAAAATAAATAAAGACCATGTTTCAAACTAATTTTCTTTAGCATTACTCACATAATACGCTTTTAAATGTTTAAATAAGAGTTACCTGATGTCCAGAGCTGTTGATTTCTCACTGTTACTTTTAGTAGGCGATCAGTAGCTTTATTACAGAGGCTACCTGTAGGCATAGTCTTGTTTGAAAAGGTTGACCATGCTGTAAAGTGTGGTTTTTTGTGTGTGTATAGCATCACATCCCGAAGTGCAGTAAATTAACCTGTCTCTTTAAAGTTCACTACAGTGATTTACTTATGCTGCAAATCTGGTATGTAAAAGTGGGTTTTATTTTCTTTATTTTTCTTCTGATGTGCAAAATCTCATTGAAAAGGTCAGTCATAGAGGTTTTGTACAACTTTCAGAATTGTTAAAAAAGATTTAGAGATGTAAATTATTTCATAATTATTAAATTATACAATGTACTTTTTCCAGATAAACAGCGTATTTATCCTTTGTCTCCCTTTGAAGCACTTTTAAAAATATATCTTGATGCTATATACTAAAGAAAATACAGTCCAAAAGCTGATGTAAAATGTTTTGACATATAAATTCAAATTATATTAAGTCAACAGTCCTTAAAGTCAAAAGACATGAGTTTGGATGTTGATAACCAAATGCATGACAGGTAAGTTGTGAGAAGGCAAGAGAATTAGAATCATTTTGCTAAATATTTCCAATGTGGCAGATTAATGATTTGGGGGTTTGGTTGTTGGGGTTTTTTTGTTTTGGTTTGGTTTTTTTTTTGGAACCAAAATTAGGTTTAGTTTTCTCACCTGAGACTGCAAAATTATCTTTGTAAACTGAGATTGCACATTTATATATGGGCTGCACTAGATACATAAAGATTTTGATTTGCTATTATTATGGCATCACTAAATGTTCTTTCACTGAAGCTGCTTTTTGTCAAAAGTAATTAAAGGGTTTTTTTTTGTGAAAAACAATAAGATTTAAAATAATTTTTTTAGCAGGAGTTAAAATGCTAGTTTTTAATTAGCAGTAATGAGTATGTTAGAATGAATAGGTGATACATACTTTGTGAAAGCTGCAGCTTAGATAGCTTCATCTTAGTTGTAGCTGACCCACATAAGAGTCCTATTCCTGAATACTCTAGACTGGGGGGGGGAAGGGGAAGGAATTATTTTTAAAACAGGATCTGCCGTTCCGTGCTGAAGGAAAGTGCCCTACATCTGTCTCTGCCAGCAAAATTCAGGCTCAGCAGTTTGATATGACACTAATTTACTTGCAGAGAGATTTATAAAGCTTCATAAAGAGCAGAACAATATGATTAGATAGTACTTCTGTTGATTCAATTACAACTGAGGTTTAAAGATACTAAGAAAAAAAATCAAATGGCCCAAGCTGGAATTAAGCTTTCTTAATGGAATGGGAAAAAAAGTCAGCAGTGATGAAAAAGAAACAAAGAATTTCTGCTGTGTTCAAGCAGGGAAACCATTTCTTAAGCTGTGATGGCTGTATTGCATCAAAAGATGGAATTCTGAACCATACGTCATTCTTGTTTGGGATCTAGATTTCATTTATAACTTTAGTGAAATGTTTTAAAATGATGTATTTTGGTTTCCACTGAACTTGCGTCTTTTCATACAGAATGGGTTATGCACTGGATCACCCCCTCATAAATGTACCCAGAATACCGTGAGGACTTTTTTCGTAGTGACATATTATGCTTTTACTCCCTTTAATGTGCAATGTCAGCAGTTCTCTGATGTTGTCTGTTTTTAAGCTGAGCAAGGCAGGAATTTCAAACTAATTTCCAGCATACAAATCTATTTGTAATATTGATAGTTCAGTCGTATGTTACAGATATGACATGCCTCTTGCTACTTGTCTGCATTTGATGGTTTCCTCTGAGGGGCAAGGATACTCTATTGAAATCAGTGGGGCATATGGTTGTAAACTTCATCATGTGGCTTAGCACCAGTAAATCTTCAGTCAAAAATCTCCAGCAGACAAGGATTTATTTAGAAAAAGGTTTTAATTCCCACTATGTAAAGCTTGGCTTAGGTCTTTGGCTCAGCTACTTATTTGAAGAAATTTACATGTATGTACATGTGTGCACACAGGAAAAAAATAATCCATATTTTTCTGACAAAAGCAGTTTTTTCGATGCTATTTCAGGTTGAATGAAACATTTCATATCTGTAAAAATGCTGAAATATCCACCAAGTGAGAGAGCTCATGAAGAAAATGAGTACTGAGTGCCTATCAGTGGGTAGGGAAGTTATTTAGAAAATTGAATACCTGTATTTCAGCCCTAGCAGTAACAAATATTTAAATACTGTATGATATTTGGTCCTGTCATTCTAAGAAGTACAAGCTGTTTTGCTCAACCCACTAAGTCAGATTGCTTTTTACCATTCCTAACCAATAAAAATTAACTGTTTGACCAGTGATGCTGGATTACAATACAAGCCTAAGTCTAATGTACTCCTACCCTACACCTTCAAGTCTAAAGCAAAAATGAAGAGAATTTGATGTGGCTGTTGCTTTGAAAAAGCTCATGTTTGACACCTATCTTTAACCTGGTAGCTTCCCAATGAATAGGAAACTGAATGAAAAATGGTCTTGTGAATCCCTAACACTTGTGTCCTTAAGATTGTTTTCTGGGTTTTCATTCTTTCGTTTTGTGTTTGTTGGGGTTTTTTTGCTCTGTGGGTTTTTTTTTGTTCATGGATATGGTGTTTTGTGGTTTGTTTCTTTTTTTGTTTGTGTTGTTTTCTGGAGAGGGAGAACTGAAAGGAGAAAAGGACAAGCTGTTTACCTGTTTTTTAGTTCCATTCATGTATTGTTTATAATTTGAGCCATTAATGAATTATGGAATAAGAAAGGAAGAATAGAGGTTTGAAATTAGAATTATTTGGCAGTGTGTTTAACAGTAGGACTCAAGGGTGAAGAAAACTTCTCTGCTATCTAATGTTGGTTTATGCTTAGCAAAGTTTATGTCATTGATTTATTGAGACTCAAGCATGTGTGTCTCCATGTTGTAATAATAAAGTAATAAAATCAGTATATTTACAAAGGGGTAAGAAGTTCTTTGTAGGATACTCTTGATGACATCTGTAGGCAAGCAGAGAAAAACAACTGGAAGGCTTTATTTGCAAACATGTTCTTATATGGTTTGAAGTGATTTGAAATTGAGTCAAATATAGTATTTGCTGGAAATTGTATTGACAGAGAGAGTTGTCCACCTATCCTATTAAAGATTATTCTTAGCAGTGTAAAGATTGTTCCTACCAGTGCATCCCTATACTGTGATAGTGTCAAAGAGCTTTGGACTGAGACAGTGGAGGAGGAGAAACTCCTCTTTCAGTTGCAAATTTGGGATCTTGTGTGTCACTGTTTCATCTGAAGGCTTGCTGCAAGTGGTAAGCAGTCAAATCATGATGGAGCAGCACGGGCCACTTTTCTGAGGCTCTTGAGGCTACAGCAGCTATTGCTTCCTGGCAGGGGATTACTTAGCTAGCAACAGACCTGTGCTCGTTTGTGCTGGAAAAGCTCTCCAGAAACCTCCAACACCTGGAGTCCTTCAAGCCTGCAGAATGAACTGTGATTGCTGTATAACCACCATTAAAAAGAAGTATCTGATTACCCTGACAGCTGCACGAAGTGGTAGGACAGTGACTGAGATTTTGCCATTATGGATGTACTCTGAGAGACCATTCGTAACGTCATTACTGTTGATTGTGCTCATTTCCAAAGTTGCTGTTTTATTGTCCTTTACTTTTTCTTCCTGAAGTATAGGGAATATTTAAACATGAACTGACTTAGCATTTGAAAATGTAGAGGTATTTCTCATGAGGGGGAATCTGGCTAGTGTGATTTATTTCTCCAGTTTTCTGACTGCATCCTTAGAGGGATGGTAGTATCAGTGGTTAGGAGCACCTAAACATGGAATGTTTATCTGGGCTCTGGAGAAGATTAGTGCATAGGGATTAATGCAGTTGGAATTGTATGTAGGAAAAAGGGGTTGTTTTGGGGAGAGCAGGTAGGCTGAAGACCCTTCCTCCTAGTTGAGTCCTTACTCGGAGCCTGTATGTACTGCAATCAATGAAGTTTTTAACATTTAACTGTTGACTGCTGCTGCGGCAGCAAACTCAGCAATGAAATATCCCATCAGGGCTGGGCAAAACACTAGCGCAAAGGTACCTGTGGTTCTGTCAGGAAATGAATTACTGGGGCCTGAGGTTTCTTTAAAGCTGAGCAGTTTCCTGTTTCACAAGCCAATGGAGATACCACCAATCCTTAGTCTGCTTGCATAGAAACAGTTACATTGCAGTAGGGTTGCAGAAGCCATCGAATGAAGACTCAGTAGAGCCAGGTGCTAGTCCTTAATAAGTAAATAAAAAACTTGGTCTTTCATCATAACTAATCTAATATAAACCAGTTCAATTGCTTGCAGAGGAAATCGTATTTGTCTGATCTAGTTGTCTGCAAGAAATATGTTTACACACAACTTGTATAGCAACTAAGCTTACTGCTTTGTAGGACAACTGTATTCTGTAAGACTCTTTTCATTAAAATAGATGACTCAATCCCCTTATTACTTTTTTGCCCTCTTGGAAAGGCCATGACCTTTCCATGAGAAATATATCCACAATATATCTGGGAATATTTGCCCAGAATGTTCTCATGTTCTCTGCAGTCAGAAGAGTTATGGTCATTTGTTTTCAGATTAGAAAATGAAAATACAGACATGTAACTTAGAAATGTGAAGATATTTTCTTAGATTCAATCTGTCCTTTGAAGGAAAAGGAAAAGAAGAAAAAAGAATGCCCGGTGGGATTTGCCAGTGACTTTTTCTTTATATTATTCTGCGTTGTAAGTCCAAATGCTTGCAAATAAAGTACACTGAGAGGTAACAACATCCAGAGGGAATAATACTGAAACAAGGGCTATGGATTTCCAGAAGAAAGATTTCTGCTTCCAGCAAGGTCAGGATCTTGTTACTGGGTGATGAAAACTTTCATAATTTGAATTTTATCTTTAACAATTCAGAAGATAAAACACCAAAACACCAAAACCCCTTCCAATTGCATCTTTTATACAAATAATAGTGTAGAAGGGTGACTAATAATGTATAAAATTATGCATTTATTAATTCAAAAGAATCATTTAACTATTCCAAGTGTTAGAAGTATATGGAAAGTGATCAGATTACTGTTACCATCTTTCAAACAAAAACATTTTCATGGCAGGGAATAGAGACTAACTTTACAGCTTTGCTCTAATCATGTCCTCTAATGTTCAACAGAAAAATATAACCAAATAATTATTCACTCAGTCACGTAGACATCATCAAACTGATCTTTTGCAGAAAGTGACTGAATTAAATGTTGCTTGTTTGAATGCTTTTTTGCCTGTCACAAAGCAGGATAGAAAAAAAAAATCCTGAAAAGTTGAAATCTTTCCTTACCTTGACAAACAAAAGATAAACCAAGAGCTCCTGGTTATCTTTCTGTAAATATTAACATATAAAACATTCAGGAAAGGTTTGTTTTAAGCTTGTCACTTCTCCACAAAACTTCCTTTGAACCTTCAGGGTTCATTTAACCATATGTCAGAAAGCTTGTGTGACAGTGACTGACCCCACTTCTTTCCTGTTCCCTTTGATATGAGATATAATCTAGTAGACTTTCTATGAAAAAAAAAATCTTAGTCGTCTTTGATTCTTTGGTATGCTGGACCTTTATGTCAGGAAGCTGTGGCACTGGGCTCCAGGACCACTATTTTTAGTCTTTCAGTATGTCTGGAAGAGGAAAATCATCATCCTGAAATTAACAGAAGGGGTTTGAGCTAAGGAAAAATGCAATGAAAAGTGTCCGTTTATATTTCCCAGCATAGACACCACAGTTACAAATGTCCATAAACACACCTCCAAGGAAGGAAAAGAAACCAAGTTTAACCTTGTTATTTAAGGTTAAATGATAGTAGTGTCTCCCATCAGTTGGGGATCCTGGCCTGATTTTCTTATGAGATCCTGCTTACTCACATCATATCTTGTATCTCAGGTTGTCCTCCTCAGAGAGAACACCTACAGGCAAATTATATATCAGCTTTTCTGTCCAATCCACTCTGATCCAATTTTCTTTTGCTCATCTTCTCTTCCTCTGATTTCTTTTGCCTCTCATTCATTCAGGCAAAAGAGCAGTGTCAAAACTGACTAAATCAAGGACTGATTCACCTTTTTGAATACACAGATATTCTGCTGGCAGATGGGTCTCTTTTGGCCTATTGATAATTTTCCAGTTTAGCAAAGGTAACCCCCCCGATCTCCATCATCAAAGCGATGAAGTGGTCCATTCACACAACTTTCTTACATGGGCTTGCTTACTAAAAAATACTATTGCTAAAAACACTACAGTGAATTTAGGGTATTGAGCACTATTACTAATACCTGCTCTGAGATGTAATCTGTTTACAGTCAGTTGCTGTAGAGTGCTAATAGGTTTTAGACTGACATTCAAAGCACTTTTCTGAGGACTATCTTAATAGCAGCAAACACATATTAGCCAAAAGTATTTAAGTGTTGAGGCTTAGCTGCATAAAAGCAGCATTACTGTGTATCTGTGTACATCTAAAGACTTGCATACAGTATTTTAAATGGGGAGATTAATTGCTTATCTTCCATTATTAGAATTTTTTGCAGTGAACTTCATGGAAAATAATGCCTAGAATTTTTGTCTGTATTTACAAATTGTAGAATTTAGCTAATTAATTAAACTAAATGTCTATGCGAAATGAGTTGCCTCTAATTTACTGCAAAACTTGCTATGCATTTATTGGGTTCCCAGGCACTTTGCTTATGGTTTGTTAGTTTAGCAGGATGAGTTTCTGTATAGATTCTGAAAACCATACTGTAAACAATGCGTTACTGTCTCTTTGTTGTACACCTGCATGTATTTCTTTTACCTGTCCCTTTTCTCTTTACTTTTCAACTGCAAACAAGCTACAGCTGCATACCTCATAAGCTGGCATTATAAAGAGACACTTAAGAAACATTTATGAATTTATAAGGTGATTAAATATTTTAATACAGCTGCCTCAATGTATCTAAAATCTGTAGTATGTATGGCTGTGTAGTAAGCTGTTAGCACAGTTTCTAAAGAATTAGTTGTCCAGTTTTCCTATTGCCTTTGACAGAAGACATATATATGATTCACTAAGCTGGAAATCTATGTAACACACTACATGCCTTACAGCACATCACAGAAGGTGCAGTTCGCAGAAGAACAAGCAGAGAGGAGTCTTAAGGTACTACCACCAAAAATTCTTCTTCTATTCACATTCTAATATTGAATAGGAGATTTTTTTGTTTGTTTTGTTGGATTTTGAAGACTTTCTAAAACTTTCTCTAAAGAGAGCTCTGTCCTGGTATTCTTTCTGCATTTCTACATGCTGTACTATGACTCACACTCAGGATTTGGTGGCTTTTGTCATTTTATCAGGTCTGTGGAGCATTTGAATGGAAAAAGTTTCTTGGGCTAGACTGCAGAAAAGATTGCAGATATCAAAATTGCCATCTGAAGAGCACTTAAGCAGTTAAATCCAAAATTGTGGTCCTGGAAACCCAGCTGAGCTATTGCCTAATCCCAAAGGGATCTAAATTGTGAATGGACCCTAATTTCAAGCTCAAGAAAAAACTCCTTGCATCTTGACAGAGATATCTGTCTTCCTGTCCAACTCATGTTTAGGACCAGCTAGTCTTAAGAAAATTTTGTCTATTAAAGTCTCCTGATGACTCCGTCAGGAAAAACACCTGAGTGTGCTTCTCAGACTTATGCAGAACTGAGATCCCTGTAAAATGCAGCAGTGGTCAACATACAGTTTTGAAATCTTCTCCTTTCCTTTTGCTGTTATGAAATGCATCCAAGAGAAAGGAGATTCTTCTGTTTCACATCTTCCAACAGTCTAGTTGTTTTTTAAAATACATAGGTGATCTTTGGAAAAGGGACAAAAAATTGAGGTTTCACTGCGACTGATTTTTTGGGTTTTTTTTGTTTTGCTTTTGGTTTTTTTACTTCATGAATGTGTCTATTAAGTGCAAGAAAGAGAAGTAAAGTCAACAGCGTTGCAAATTTCAGCTTCATACTGTAATCTTTCCTACTAATTTTAGCTTACTTCAGTGTTACCTTAGCACATGTCATAATTACTTCAGGTTCATTGTGTTAAGTGCAATATATCTTTTATAGTTAATTATGTTGTAACTTTTTCTTTCTTCCAAAATCTTTGCTTTGTTATTCAGGATATCAGTTGAACATGACTCTCTAAATGAAAAACAGGAAAGACAGTCACTATTTTAGTTTGGTTTCATCTTGAAATGTGTGGCTTGAGGTTTTGACTTTGTCTTGGTTTCAGCTGGGAGAGAGTTAATTGTCTTCCTAGTAGCTGGTGCAGTGCTATGTTTTGAGTTCAGTATGCAAAGGATGTTGATAACACACTGATGTTTTCAGTTGTTGCTAAGTAGTGTTTAGACTAAAGTCAAGGATTTTTCAGCTTCTCATGCCCAGCCAGTGAGAAAGCTGGAGGGGCACAAGAAGTTGGGAGAGGACACAGCCAGGGCAGCTGACCCAAACTGGCCAACGTGGTATTCCATACCATGGGAGTCAAGTCTAGTATAGGAACTGGGAAGTGGGGGCGGGGAATCGCTGCTCGGGGACTAGCTGGGTGTCGGTCGGTGGATGGTGAGCAATTGCACTGCGCATCATTTGTACATTCCAATCCTTTTATTATTACTGTTGTCATTTTATTAGTGTTATCATTATCATTATTAGTTTCTTCTTTTCTGTTCTATTAAACCATTCTTATCTCAACCCACGGGTTTTGCTTCTTTTCCCAATTTTCTCCCCCATCCCACTGGGTGGGGGGGGAGTGAGTGAGCGGCTGCGTGGTGCTTAGTTGCTGGCTGGGGTTAAACCACAACAGACTTGTAAATCATCCGTATCTTGCTCTAAATACAAAATATTAATTTCCTCATAGCCTTTTCTGGGTTTCTCAGCAGTATAGCACCTGAGTGTTCACAAGCAAGATTTGATGAATTTACATTGCTAAAGTCCTCTGAGTGAGGTATGTGATTTACACCCTGCAAAGGGAGAAGAAAACTACAACTCCCACTGATTTCAGCTGCAGCTGTGAATTGTCTGTGTTTTAACAGCTCAGACCTTGGGATTTCAAGTAAGGTTCCCAGAAAACAGGAACACATAAATTCTGGCTGCCTGTCAAGAGCATGCCTTGAAACTACTGGATTGCCGGAGAGCAGCAGCCAGGTGAGAATCCAGTTTTTCAGCACTACATCCAAACATCCTCACGTTTAAAAGGTGATACCAAGCCTTTGTTAATACCTTTTATTATTACAGGGGTGTTACAGACAAATGCATCTCCATGGACCTTGGAGATCATTCATCTTATGCTCTGATGGGAGGGGATTCTCATAGAGTGGAATGGGATCACATAGTTAATGCTTATGCACAGCTGATGTAAAGTGCTAAGGTACAAAGGTAACTGTGAATCTGACTTTTCTCAACTGTTAAACTCACAGCCTCAAAATACTTGTATTGCTGCCACCTGCATGTAATTTCTTATCCCTTTGTGATTCACAACTTTTTGCTTATAGAAAATAATTATTTCTGTTAATGCCATTTAAAAAATTCTATTTAATCACTATTTTTTCTAGGTCTATCATAATGTTTTTTGTAAAGTAATTAATCTATTAAAAATACAGTTCAGGACTGAATAAAAGTTCACATAGAATTAGGTTGAATTCAGAATATATTTTGGCTCCATAAATACGGGAGGAAACATTTTAGAAAGTTTTTTTTCTGCCTTTTTTTTTTTTTTTTTAAGTAAAAGAGATTAGGGTTTCTTTTCCACTTAAAAAGAAGATTAATTAATATTAAAAACCTAGTATTTCTTAACATGGAGGCTTTAGTCCAAACTGATCTAAAATATCCTGTATTTAGTCAAATAAAATCCTTATATTGGCAAAATGACATTATTTCTGTTTTTCTTGGTTGAGAAAAAAATCCAAATCACCGAAAAAACCCAACTCCAAGTGATTTCCTCACTTCTTGCTCCCACCTTTTTTCACTCTTCTTTTTCTTTTTTTTTCCCTTTTTTTTTTTTTTTTTTTTTCCCCAAGCTGCCCTCTACTGCTTTATTCTAGACTTGCTTGTCCCAACCTGACGATCTGCTGTTGTCTTTGCTCCTTTGTGCTCTGACTCCTGCCTCAGTTCTTCCTCTCTGGCATGTTACTGTTATGGGTAGTCATTGAACTATCTCCCAGCAGCTGGAGTCCAGAAGTGACCTGGAGAATCGAGGGGAGAAAAAGCATCTCCCTTCCCTTAGTAGAACCCAATCTTTAACTTCCTCATGGAATACAATGAATACAGTGAATTATTACGCAATAGTTGTACATGTCATGCACAATATAGGAATACAGTCAGGGAAGGCAAGTCTTTGAAGAATTTAGCTGCTAAAGTCTGACCCATGTTACTTCAGCATATGCAAACTTACTTTTTATAGCTTTGTAACATAGGAAGATCTTTAGGAAATCTGGAAAAGGCAGATCTCTGACTCTTGTCAGTCCTCCTTTCAAATTTCATGGTCTGCTGCAGACTTTGGGACTTCTGTGTGAAGTGGCTCTGAGAGTTTAACAGGACACAAAAACGTATTTCTTTCTGACTTTGTTCTCAGAAATGATTGAGCCTTTTTTGCCTAAGAGTTGTCTAAAAAGTTTAACTTGGAACATATGGCAAAATTTTGATGCTATTGGTTTAAGTTTTGCCAAAATTAGTTGTAGCTAAATGGAAAAAATTTAAAATGAGAATATTATAAATTTATAGGTAGCAATACTTGGCAGAGAAATTCTTTTCTGATTACTTTAAAAGTCAGGCATACTTTCACCCAGCACAATGTCTGAGTGCTTCCCTTGGGAGAAAAATCCTGTAGTTGTTTACCTCTCTTGAGATGAAAAAGAAACTGTATGAAGACTCCAATTACAGAAGAAACTTTTCTTTTCCTGCATTAGTGTCTTGTTTCAGTCATCTTGAAGTCTAGCTGCAGGTATACTAACATTGTAAATGACATTTCCATGCTTCATGTGGCAGTTTTGCCTTTGGATAGTCACTATACTATTTTCTAAGCAGCTGATGAATTTAAGCAGCCTACTGTATTCACTGAAGTAGGTGAGGTTTCACTAGTGTGGCTGTAAGCAGAATTTGACCAATGAAATGGTGCTTTTCTTCTCTGCAGTATTGCTTGTGTCCGCTGGTGACAGGGTTGCTTGTTTTATCTCAGTGCTTTTATCTGTTCTACTCTTCAGTAAGACCCTTCTTCCAAATGGCTCCATGCTTCCAGGCATGTTTTAATAATTCCTCACAAAAAGCTAGAGTAAGCAAGATAAATAACACAGTATGATCTATGGCTGCACCTCAAAGGCAGGAAGCACAAATCGTGTTTAACCACATAAACATCAAGCTCTCATCTCACTTTACAGACAGGGAGTGGTACGCTTGGTAAAAAACCATCTGATTTATAAACACCTGACTTTTAATATAAAAAAAGAAGAAATGGGTGGAAAGGTTCACAAAACAGATGGTAATTATTTAAAAGGAACATTATTCAAAGATATAAAGGTACATTCATGTGCATAACAGTTTTTCAAAGAAGTATTAATGTAAAACCAGCCAAATACGTCAGTGGTAACTGTCAGCTCTATTTCTCTTATATTGTATTTTTTGGCTTTCTGTGAAGAAAAATCTCAAGAGTTATTCAAGGTCTTTGTTAAAAGTTAAGTCTTTGCATGTTATTCAGGGTTATTTGCACTATTTTAGTAGAACTGGCTGATAAAAATATCCCTGACCGTGCAACTACTTGATAGTTGACTTCTCTTTCTTCTTAGCCTACCCTTTCTCTCTACTTGCTTCAAAGTCCCTATTCTTCCACCTCCCCAACCTCTCCAAATCCTTAGCAAATTCCTGCTTCTATACCTGTCCCCACAACTCCTAGCTCTTTCTCTAAACTTTTCTTGGCAATATAGAGAGTCTGTTCATTCAACATATTTCTAAATATTTCTTGAAATAGTTGATAAACCATTCACAGTGTTCGCTGTATGCTCCAAGGACAGCAAAGAGCATCCCCAAATACTGTGCAGTTGGGCAGTGGAGCTATAAAATGCCAATGCATAGAGGGAAAGGGGGAAGTTTTTTGGAGATACCCAGTGGAAAAAAGAGCAGAAGCTTATAATGTTCATAATAGCATTAGCTTCTGCTCTATGCCTTCTGTTCCAGCTTATGGATAAGAGAAGAGGATTAGGCAACCATGGGGAGAGCAGGGAGATAAGGTTCAACATGTAGATGCAGGGAAAAAACTCTGGCTATGATACGGATGCTCCAGGAGATGTGCCAGCTATGTCCAATAGCCCCATAGATCTTTAAGCTCACTGGCTTTTCTAGCACTTTTCTGCTTTCTTGGAGATTTGCAAGAACTATTTCATTCTCAACAATTCATCACAAATCTAATGCTATGTCTTAAAAAAGTCCTTTAACTTAGGCATTTGTGTACAGCAAGTTTGCATTCTGATAAACTTTTGGTCTCCAAATTACACTTTTCCTTTGGTCCCAAGTACATTATTTGCACCTTTCTCTTCACATCCTGTATTTTTTTCCCTAATCCTTTTAGTCTTATGAAGTGTCCTACTCGTTTGTATTACAGATCACAGTCTGAGTCATTGGCTCAAGATACAGGGATGATCAAATGGCTGGTTTAATGTATTTTTAAATAAGAATGATAGTGTAGATAGAAAAAGCCCCATTCATTCACCGGGATTCTTGATCTCTTCACCAATTACTTCACCAGCTGTAAGCTGTGCAGAAAAATCTGTGATACCCATGGACTCTCGCACACTGATGATTAAGATGGTTTGATGTAATTGAAATTGTCCTAGGCATATCATTTAAACACAATGAATTTGGACAGTACCCAGAGGAGTTAACACAGTGTGAACGTTTCCAACACTTTTTTACACTTTAGTGATCTCACTTGAGAGAGACAAATATTAATCAGTAACCATAAAATGTACAGTATTAATAATGTAACTACTAAATATAATCATTGCTGAAGGAAGTACATAAAAATACACTGTATTTGGCAGCAGTTTATGCGAGCATGTCTCTTGTCTTTGTCATCTTTTCTGTGCTCTTTTTAGGACTAAGTTGGTTGTTGTGGTGTTAGAAGTCCCATCCTCCTGCCTCTCCTTCTCCCTCTGCAAAATGAAAGGCATGAACTTGCAAAAGGACTTCTTCCAGAGGAACAGAAGGGCATTGCGTTTCTAGCAAATTGTGCTTGGTGTGGGAAGAAATCTTTACCTTATATTTTATGCAGTAGCTAAATTATTTCCCTGGTCTGTTTCAGATACTTAAGTGCTGCCTATAATGTATGCTACTGGGATCAGACAGCAGGTGTTTGCTTCAGGTAATCATAAACTCTTTTAAAAGACTTTAAAATATCAGTATCAGTTAAAAAGTCTTGATGGGAAGTTAGCTACTGTGGAGATTTTATGGGAATTTTCAATACAGTGCTTTTCTTCAAAGAATTATATCAGATTTTCATTCATCTGTGACAGAAGATAGTAAACTGGATGCCTCCAAGAGTAAGACTCTTCTGAAGCCCATGTGCACGGAAATTATGCTGTTACTCCTTGTGTCGCTTTCAGGCCAGTTCTAGTTTTGTCAGACACATGCATGCATGCCATACCTGCCAAGAATTCTGCTTGATGCAAAACCACCCTATATTTGGGTTTTTTTCTTCTCTTCCCTTCCCCTGACAAGCCTTTCCTAAATTTCTTCTTATGATTTCCATCGACCCTACTCTGATCATGTTAATTTATTCTTTTCTCCCTTGCTTCTAATGAAAGATTTTAGCTTTTCAACCATCTGAATAATCACTAAGAGAATGAATGCATTATTGTGTGTGTAAATATTTAGATACAACTAGAGTTAGGAACAGACATTGTCTCAGTGGAGGAGGTTTAAAATTTGTGAACTGATTTAATTTAGAGATATTTTAATGAAAAATTTTAAAACTAATCAGATGATAACTAACATAAACTGAATGCACCAAACATACTACATCTTTAACTTTTTTCCAGAATATGATGTACATAACAGTTGTGATAATGATTTTTAAAGCAATATTTAACAAATTGCTATTGGTTAGCTTTATAAGGAATATACATATATGAATATATATATATATGAATTTATTCCAACAGCTAGGAAATATTTACAATGTTTTACATACAATATTTTACATGAACAATTGTTCCTTTTTTAACTGTAGTGTTCTCAGAAAAGGTACATTTCACTCTGGTCTATCTTCCTGCTGACTTAGCTGCAAGAAAATCATGGTAGAATAACTGATCAATACTAATGCACATTTTAGTGACAACATCAGCAGTAGAAAGGAACTAAAGGTAGTCCCTGATGTTATAAAATGTTGTATTGGTTATATTTAGGTGATACTGCAAGTTGGTGATAGAGCTTCTGAAGTTTTTTATGATTTAGTAGCATATTGCTTTTTACAACACTCTTTACCTCGAAGGGACATAAGAAAGTAGATGCTTTAGACTATTCTGTGAAATAGATAAAAGATACACATTGGAACTTTTGGAAATTTGCAAAGAGTTTTTTTTAGAGTACAAAAAAAGAAGCAAACACTGTGGGAAATAGCCCTAATGCTGGCTGGGAAAATCTCGTTCACTTCTGTAAAGATACTTCAGTCTGTCTGTTCTTGTTTTCATCATCTCACACCATGTAGCCAGTGAAGGCCTGCATCTATACATCTTAACATATTTACACACTATTTTTAGAAGTCTAGTAAGGAAGATAATGATGGTAAAAGAAAAAAAGATGTCTGTCCCAAAGTGTTTACAGGTCCTTTTAGTGAGAGTTGATTGCCACAGAGAGGTAGTGGAATGCAGCGCTGATGTTTTACATGTACACTGCTACACAGTGCGTAATTCTGCAAGAAATAGTGGTAAAAATATTTTACTCGGTTTAACATTCCAGTGCAACAACATATACGGTTAGAAACAAAGAAAAATCAGTTTTGTTCCAACCCAGACCTCTATAATTCTACAAATTAAATTCAGAGAAACAGTGATACATAAATATAAATGTCAGCTGATTGTATTGAGTTGATAGTAGATGATACCAATTTTGTTTAACAATTTGTTGACCTGTTTTACTACATCAAAAACTTCATTTGAGTTTTGCATTGCAGTTTTTCATTCATTTTAAAGGACTAATATTTCTTTAAAACTAACAAACACAAAATGCTGTAATATTAATTCCAGCAATCCACATACATTACTCTGTAAACACTCTTTTTGGTCATCTGGTTTTCATTTGCCTTTAAGATTTCAGTTTCAAGGCAGCCTGTTCCTTGTTAATAGATTGATTAAAGTATGTCCTGCCTACCATACAGTACTGTTGCTGTCTTGAACTCTGTATTATTTAGTTTAGCTCTCACTTGGGGCAGAGGTGATATAAATATCACCAATAGACTTCACACTACTTTTGTGAATAAACAATATCTTTTGTTGCTTTATTTTCTAAAATCATCATTGACTGTCCTTCACATGCATTCCTGTTTATTGACAGTTAGGATAGAACTTGATGAGAAAGGCTGATTCAACACTTACAAAATGGTGAATCACTTTTTCTAGGTGCTTGTGTCTTTCATTTGCTGTGGAAGAGCCAAGACAACCAGCCTCAACTGGACATTTGGCTTTCAGTCATCTAAAGTTCAGTGAAACGTCTCCCAGGCATAGCGTATACCTTACATGCTTGTGGTTTTTTAGAATTTTGGTTTCAAAGTTGGTCCATTCTATGCAGTCCTCGAGAATTTGGCTACCAAGAGGAGATTTGTTTAAAAGTTTGAGTTCCCCTGCTTGAAAGTGTCCAGTCCAGTGGAAATGAGTATGAGTATGGAGTGCAGGTGAAGTAGGTGAAGGTGCACAGCCCACACAGCTGGTCTCTTGGCCAGGCTGTTTTAGAGTCTCACAGAGACGTTATTCATGGTAGGTAGCGGTGCACACACAACTTAAGTGACATGTAAATTATTTTTTTTCTTTTCTTTTCTTTTCTTTCTGATTTCACCTTTTCTAAGCATTTGTTTTTGACAGTGATATTGATAAGGTGATTTTTATGAATTTCAGATATTGTGCTAGCATGATTTTTTTGAGGAGTCTGACTTATGTACATTATTTGATGAATTTTCTTTTTCTCCAAGGTCCTTGCATCAGAAAGAAAATTGATGTTTTCAAGCTGGCAGAAATCATGATATTTACCTAAAAAAAGAGGACAATTTTTAAAGATCATGAAATCAACACTACAGCTAAGCATTAACTTTTATGGCAATTGTGGTAAGCAAAATTATTCATGATCATGTTTTTTTCTTTTTATTTCTGGTCAATTTTTTTTCACATTATACCTTACTTTCACTTTGTGTAGATAGTGCCAAGCATGAAAGGCTATTTCTAACACAGCGAAAAATGTTTCTCGATTTAGTACCTACCAAGAGATTGATTTGGATGTCTCTATGCATTTAAATTTTGTTAAAGGGAATGGTAACAATGTTTCTGATGCTGAAATTAGTTTTGGAACAATTTTCAAGCACTTTTTAGAACGTCTTATTATCATCTCTCTAATTGTGCTTCTCTGTTTCTTGGATGAAATGTCAAGTAAGGTTTTATCATATGCATTTGTTCATGCTGTGAATCTTTGTTGATTATTTTACTTGTTTATTTGATGGCCAGATCATTGAACAAAGAAAAAAGACATGAATTCTGGTCTATTTTACTATGTTTTTATTACTTTATCACACCAATTGCAAAGGGATAAATCTGTTTTGTCGTTTTTCAAAAGGTTAATGTGACCATTAATCTCTCTTGAATTTATGCTACACACAATATCTGCTTTATTGCATATCCATTACAGAACCAAAGCTTTGTGAATTTGATCAAAACCAAACAAATTTTTTCCTCTCATCCTCCCCAAAACCCTTGTCTGCCTTCTGTTTTTACTGCCTGTCTGTCTCTCCTTTCTGCCTGGAAACTTTAATGTAACTCTATTTTGTTATAATCCCTTTAGCATTTTCAGTGATTTAGCTGGAAGGCACAGTAACAGTGTCTAGATGATAGAGTAAATAGATATGCATATTTCTTTCTTTATCAGCCATAGTGTAGTTTAAACTATGCTATCAGTGAAGCTACTTGAGTGGAAGCAATTTTTAATCTGTAGCATTGACTGTCGATATTTCTTTAAAGGCAGAAACAGGACTTGTAGTTTTCTTCATTAATAATGGTGTCTTGGAGGAAAAAAAGACTTTGCTATGTGGAACTTTGGTAGGTGCCAGGTCCCACACACCAGAAACCTTCAGAGAAGGCTCTTCAGGGTGTATAGTCCATTTTAATCTATGGGCAGCCAGCTCTGTTTCTGGGATACAAAAAAGGCTGTGAGTCATTTGAGATTATCTATTGCCCATATAAGAAAGCTAAATCTGTAGGTAGTGAGAAGATCTGGAGCCATCCTGTAGCAATATAATGGGTGTTACCTCTAGAATGGCTGTTTAATGTAGGAGTGTATTTAGTGTGGCTTAGATATTTTTATGGAAAATCCCTCAGTGAGTGCTTAAGATGTGGTAAGAGACAAAGTCACAAGCAGCAAAAAACCAGTCCCCATGGAGCATCAAAGAAACTATAGTGAATTTAGAAGGGAGCACACCCTCCGAACAGGTGGGTAATTGGTGCAGATATCTGCAGGGTGTAATGCACAGTGCTGTGTGTTGCCTCACGGATGTGACAGCTTTGGGGCTGAGTGCGGTTTAATCATGGCTGCGTGCGGTAACCCCATGTTTATGAACTCTGCTGGGAGGACTTTACCAGCATGTCTGCTTTTCTATTTGTGTACAGCTGTAATCCTTTGGACCCCAGCTGGCTCATTGTCAAACCAGCACAGATGCTTTCTTATCTTACTTTCCAGCAGTAGCATTATGCTTAAATCATCTACTCTGTAGACATGCCTTGCAACATTGACAGGAAAAAACCTTATCTAGTCTTGCTTAGGTAACCACTGGGAATGGCAAGACAGATGTGTACATTGCTTGTTTTACGGTCCTTTTTCCCCCTGTAAGTATTCTGCTTTTACTGAAGCATAAATAATACTTTGTTTTACTTTGGCCACAAGCTTTCGGAAATAAGACTCATGAATACTTAAATCTGGTCAAATATGTTTTCATCTAGTTCAGGCTTGTTAAAGGAGTAGGAGAGTTGCAAAACCTGCAAGAATACTTAGCCCAGGAAGCAGACAGTAGCACAATTAGATCTATAACTGACAGATGGTACCAGCCAAAAAAATATTGTTCAGGTTTTCCTATTAGAAAGCTTAGCTGGCTTTGCTTATGGCAAAGCATACTGAAGAACCAGAGACAAGGTTAAATGCAGTGTCTGCCACTCGGTTTTGGAAGGCACATCAGTACTTGCTCTGGGTTGTTGGACTTGCTTGTCAGTTTACAAAAAAACAGCCTAGAAGTGTAGTATGTTTTATTGTAATTTAATTAAAGATAATTAAAAGATTCAGATATTCAAAGTTATCTTCTTAGCAAGTCATGTGTATGACACTGAGCAAAAGATTCAAAATGTCAGGCTCCTTTCCAAATTAAGCTTGTTATATTACCTTCCTTTCTAAGCTAAAAATAGGAGGGATCATTCCTGCGCTTTTTTTGCATTTTATTTCCTTTGCAAGTGTAGTAAGCATAATATGTCTGCTTACCCATAAGCACAAAAGGTAGGACATGCTGTCAGCATTTTCAGCCTTATTTATTCCCAAGAATGTCACAGGGATTAGAAAACTAAGTAAATGTATGCTATTATGAGTAAGTGTTTCACAGCCTGCAAGGAAAGACTTATTTTTCTTCAACTGCTTTCTCTTCTTGCTAGTCCTTGACAATGGACTCAGTTATGACTAATTCTTCGTCTTGGCCACCTATTCATTGCCCTCTGTATTTCATTCAAAATCTCAGGGGTGGCTTGGAAAGGCCAGACCCAGAGTTGCTCAAGATTCGCCCTGGAAAATTTAAAAAGAAACAGAAAAGATATCTACCATCCAACACATTTTATTCTCTGAAGGGGTCACTTTCTGATCCATGAGTTATTTTTCTTTCTCTTTCAAACAGATGAAGTCCTTAAGCCCCAAATGTACTTTAGTTTCATTGTGCAGTGCAACAGGTCCAGACAATTTAATGTCTCTGCAAGTCTTCAGCCTAGGCCCCAAGCTGCAAGACAAATTGTAACAAGAAAGCATTAGGAAACAATGATCAACTTCAGGCAGGAAACTTACCCTTTACATAACTTCTCATTTTTATACAGAAAAGAGGAAAGAGATTATTTATAGGAATATGAGATCCCAATATAACAGAATCATAAGATTTTTCATCACCCTTACCAATCCTATTGGAATTAAATTTTAAAAAAAAGAAGGCACTAAAGGCATTTCCCGTTTGGAAGGAATACAAGCCACGATTTGATGATGCTTGATATCCTGGACTCTCAAGGGTCTTCTTCACAGAAGGAAAACATTTAGATCAATGGGCAAGTAAATTGTAGAGTCTTCCAGTTAACTCAAGCCACTTGAAAATGAACACCAAAAGGACAAAGTTTTTGCAGATTGGCTGTGGAATGTTAAACATCAGGAAAACTGACCCCCAAAATTCTTTAATTCTTAGCTTTTAGTATTTTTGTTGGTTTTCCTTACTTCTAATTTCCCCTCTAAACAAAAAGCTTTGATGAAGAGGAATGAAGGGACAAACTTGAAAATACTTTGCCTGATGGTATAGCAATCAAGTCATATCTTTTTTAAAGTGACAGCCAGCAGAATGCACTGAAGATCAGTTAACCATATGGCAAAAATACTTCACAGACGTGCTGCACTGCAGAGAAAATGGTCAGGGACTGGCTGTTGTAGAAGGAAGGTGATCACTTCTGATCAACTTGTCGGCCAAAAACCCCAATAGTTTTCTTTTTTCATGTGAAAGCGTTAGAGGAAATATCTGCCCCTTCTTAAGACTAGGCAACTAATTCTGATACTGACTTTTTTTTAAATTTATTTTTTATTTTTACTCTACTGTGGACATTCTGACCACTTCTAAAATTTGAAACTGATTTTACAATTCAGTAATGAAGAATGCTTAAGTTTTTTAGTTGAACAAAGGAAGCGCTCGGTATAGGAAAAGTGTTTCCAGCCCAGCTCTACCCATAGTGCTTTTGGATTGCTCCTGGAGGTGTTATTTGGATGAAAGCTCCTGTCAGACTCGATAAAATGACTGACAAGGCCAAATTGGCATGCATTAAGGGAAATGACAGGAGAAAAGCTTAATCATGCCTGTACCAATGGATTCAAGCTATTTTGGTGATCACACTGCCATCCTGTGTGTGTCAGTAAGGCTTCACTTTCATCTCTGTAGAAAAAGCTATGAGGCAAAAAGGCAATTGGCCTTGATTACATGCTGAGGAGAGGCCAAAGAGAAAAGTAAAGCTTTCTTGGCACTGATAGGATAACTGGTCACGCTAATACACTCTGCTGTGGCCCACAAAACAAACGGGAAGATAATAGTAAAATGGAGGAGCGAATTCTTTCGCATGAAGAAAGCTTGGAGGTACACACTTTGGCGCCCTCAGTCCCTACTCCTGACCCAGTTCAGTGAGAAAAAATGTCAGTGGAAAGTGTGCATTGGTGTTAGGTGAACAAAAACCATCTGGGTAACCATCAGGTTCCTCTAATATAATGACTATACTATTACTATGACTGGTATTAAATATAAACTGCTAATTAAGGAAAAGTTAATCCAGCCCTTTTTCATAATTCCAAGTGGCTCCTTTGAATGTTCACCATGAAGAATTTGGATTTCTCCATAGCCACAGCTTATGCTGGAGGCTGCAGAAACTCACTACTGAGAATTTTTGAGTGGCACAGCTGGCAAGCCTTTAGCTTCTTGGGGAAGTATTGGAAATACAAGAGTCTGCGTTGCAGATAAAACTCCTGAGTGTCTCCCTCTGTCATATTGACTTGTTTAAATCTTAATGTGCAGGATAGCCAAGACAGCAACATTATCCTGAGAAGCTGAAGGCTGTCAACCCCATTACGACATGGCTTTGGAAGCAGATTTTATTCCACTGACTACAACTGGGCACCCTATGAGTATAGGTGGGTGTGCCCTAGGGCTAAGTTATCTCCTTGAATATTGTTTCCCTATTTTCCTTATTTTCCTTAAATATTGCTTAAGATTGTTGTTAGAGAAAAATCATCTCCACAGGACCTCTTCTTTCTGCCAACCCTTTGCTAAAGTCATAGGAGAGGTGAAAATCCTAAAGAACTATTAATTCTCTGTGCTTGAAAGAGAAAAGGATACTGCTGTGTCACACAGGAGTTTATCTGAAGTTCTTAAGCTTAGTTTCAGTCCTCCAGATGGGATGTGCTCAGACATGCTAGTGAGAGACAGAATGATAGACAAGATTTCTTTGCTTTTCTCAGTTTTGGTTTTTATGTCTCATTACTTCAGAAAAAAGGAGTGATTGGGTTAGGTAGAACCTTCTGGTAGGAGGGGAGCAGCTGAGCATGCCTGTGAAGGGAAGTTTAGTAGCTGGTGTTTGGGGCAAGCAGGAGAGTAAGTGATCACAGGTAGGAGCCAGGAGCTAGTGAGGCTGGGAGCCTGCTGGGTGCAGGGTATGGATGGCCCTTCAGGCTCCTCACTGGCAAAGACACATCCTAGAGACCGGGAGGGGTTTTGGCATCGAGTATCCTTACACCAAGGCAAGGCCTCGTCTCCAAGAAGTGGCTGAAAAGAGATTTGCTTTATATATATTTTTTTCTAATTATTAGTAGTATTATTATTATACCTACTGTTTCCTTTTAAAAAAACCCTTTACCAGGGCTCTCTACCAGGAAAATATCTGAGCAGATCTGCTTCAAAGCTCTGGGGTCCTTTTGCAAGCAGAGATATAAAAAACTGGGAACACAAACCAGATATTACACTTTCAGAGCTTTATCAACACTGGGCTTTTTTCTTTCATTTATACAGCTTTGTCTACATAGGTATAAATCTAGCAAGAACAGCATTTCTGCCATCACATTGTGCAGATGTTCTTGCAATGGTGTTTAGCTGTATGGCACTGAAAGCTCCAGTCGCCACAGATACCCCCTCCTCAGTGAGAAATACAAGAGTTAAGATTATGGCCAGCAGATGAAAATACTGTAAGTCTTCCTCCATGATTCTCTCTTTGTAATATCCTAATGCACAGCAACATGGCTGTGATAGTAGGTAATTACAGAAATTGCATTTATTTTAAGATGTGATTCAGGATATTACCACACGGTACCGTAAACACACAGGCCATAAAAGGATTTGTCTCTTCCTCTAAACCACGGCGGGAGTGTTGGTGGGTTCTGCCTCTTGCTCCTTTCAGTCCATTCTTGTATTTCCTACCAGTTTTGTCTGTTTGCACATTTCTTCCCTTTTGGCCCTGATCTAAATGTGATTCCCACTCTTTTGCTTCTTAATTCCTTAGTTTCTGCCTACAGTAAAAAGCACTTCATGCATTCAGAGGCATGATCCCTCTTTTTTTATGTTATGTTGTCACTGCTTTTTATTTATCACATCTTCAGGTTCTCTTCCTATTTTATCAACAAATTCTTCTCTTACTAGCTACTGTGGGACTTTGTCACAGTTTGGTTCCTCAGCATGTTGCTTTGATTTTATTTAGACTTTTACTTATATTTATTCTTTTGTGTTATTTTTGACCTCATGTCATTCATTAAGTTGACTCCCCCTTATGGCGTGGCAATGTCTTCATCTCTTACTGTAAAACTGCAGAATGCTTCTGCTTGATGGTGGCTATTACAGCCTTTCTCTCTTTGATACATTTTTTTGTTCTGTCCTACCCTAACTAATGCTCCTCATTTTCCATTCTCAGACCAGTCACCATGTCTATTTGCTGCTCATTCTTAATAGTATTAAGATCCTCAGGGGATTCCTTAAGCCTGTTTAGTGCCATGGAAATGTCTGATGTGTTTGTGGATCACGGTGCTACCATGCAAAGAGTCCAGAGGTGCTATTAAAAACATATTTGCCAGATATTATGAAAAAAGCTAGACTGCCAAATTCTTTTCACATGACACAAAAATATGTGATGTTCTTTAATAGCGTGAACTCAGGTTTTATTGAGACAGAACCAGCTATCAGAGGTGACAGTCCCTAAAATATCTATGTATTAAACAGTAGCATGCATAACTTGGTTATTGCTGACAACCTGAACTGAAGCAGGCTTAAACAAACACAAGGTTTACAATTAATGCTCAGTAGCACTAGGCTATTAAAAGTCTTAGTTCATGTTTCCTTTATGATGAGGATTTTCAACAGAACTTGGGAATTTCAGATCATGTGTCCCACCAAAATCCAAGACCAAAGGGATTTGTCTGAGTTAGATTCTGCCACTTTGACATTTACCAAAATCCCAATCCCATAGAGTCAGTGTGGGTGTTAACAAGGATTTAAATGAAGTTCAGGTTTCACTCACGGGCCTTTTGCTTCCATTTACCTTAATGGGCTGTGAATTAGAGCTATTGAACAATGGCAATGAGAAATCAATTACTTATTATAATAAGGTATTGTACGTAAGAGGGACAGGGGCAGATCTTACCCTTCGATTTTGTGCCTTACTACATCTCTGAGGTTTATTTTTCGCTTATGAAACCACAGGTGGACTAACTTCTGTGGATTCACAAAAACACAAACCAGGCTCAGATAAGAGACACTTCAAAATGTTAGGTAGCCAAACCTTCCTAACACATATCATGTTTAATGAATTAGCTAATAATATAACTTAGTAGGTGGTAAATGAGCTAATAAAATATGTAATATAGTTCTATGCTGGAGTCCAAAACAAGTGTTAAAATAACATTTACCATTATGTTTGTAGTAATTTGTATAAGCTGCCTGGCAGGAGGTGAGTGTGCTGCACTATTACAAAAATTATAACAGGAACAATCTCATTATTTGTATCTGGGACGAAAGGAGGTCTGTGAATTTCTCCCACAAAATGTGCTTTATGAAGAACCGACTAAGGACAGAGGTCAGCATTGGATATTAAAATTTAAAGCCCAAGAACTAAAGACAACATTACCAGTGAGTCAACAGGGAGCGGAGTAATTGATCATATCAGCCAAAAAATAAAGTAAAATAAAAGTGCCCCATTGTATGCTCTGGAAAAGTCATAAAATTACTTACATAATGTTGATTTGAGTAATTTTTGCTGATTCCATGGAAGTATAAAAAAAATGAGATTTGAAAGCCAATCCTAACTGAGAAACCTAATGCAGAGAGCTATATCCCCTGACTGCAAATTCCACAGGAATTGCTTTGAAAAAAAAAAAACCAAACATATATATATATATATATATATATATATATATATAAAATTGTGTAGTGAAACGATCATGCTGGACTTCATTCTGCACCACTGACTTTAATGGGATTTTCCTGAGCAGCAAATGTAGGATTCAGCTCCGGTTAGTGGCAGTGCCACTTGACTCCAATCACATAACTAGTGAGACAGACCCGAGACTAGAAACCATGTATTGAATTGTATCACATACCTAAAAGGGGAAAAAGTGTTCACAAAACTTTTTTCCAGTATAATAACTGGAAATATGCTCAATTCTTTTGAACAAAGGGTCAGTTAAGTTATTATTTAATTGAACCTGCCTTGACTATTAATGCTTGGGGATACCTGCTCAGGAAAACATGTATACCAATGTTTAAATCCAGTCCCATTCAAAACAGCATTTAAGCATGCACTAACCTTTGAACTTAGTAACTCTACCTGTGTCAATGCTCTCTTCTTCTCCCTTCATCCTACAGACTAATTCAGGCAGGGTTTTTTGAGGACGAAGGTGTAAAATGTAGAATAACATCTTGAAAATGAGTCAGCAACGCTCCTTTCAGGTGGAGGAATGCTAACCTCAGCTGCACTGTATTAGCAAGACAGTAGCTGGCAGGTCAAGTGCCATTAATATTCCCTTCTGCTTGGTTTTCTTTAGGTTGCACCCAGCATATCCTGTTCAGTTTTGGGTTACTTGGTTCTAGACAGGGGTTTGTTTAGCCTGGGGAAAAAAAAAAAAGTGTCTAAAAGGATAGCTAATTGCTGTCTTCCACTACTTAGGAGCTAAGGAGGAGCTGGGACCAGGCTTTTCAGAGGACTACAGTGAAATAAAGAGAGATTACAGTCACAAGATGCAGCAAGAAAAATTTGTATTTTTACATAAGAAAAATATTTTTCATGATGAGAGTGGTGAAGTACTGAACAAGGTGACCCAGAAAGGTACTGAAATCTCATTTTTTTTAAGATATTCAGAATTTCACAGCACAGAGCTATTTTGATGTATGAAAATACATTTTTAATAAAATGGCTAGTATTTCTTGTGAAATTAGGTCACTGCATTCTTCTCTGAGTCTTTTTAATGTTTAAAAGAGACATAGACTAGTATACTCTTACTATCTGGAAGTTATACTCAGATATGCTACTGTAGATTTTTGTGTTTCAGCTGTTCATGTTATTGCAATACTTCAGTGGTTTAGAGAATGCCAGTGGGTTTCTGGCTACATATATGTGTATACATATATGGCTAAAGCAATGTCAGAGAAGGTATAATTAAATATCATAAACTGCCAGACTTTATGCAGACCCCAAAATGCAGATTTTCATAATTTACATGCCACTTTAATTCTCAATTTATTTTATGTTCTGTTGAAGAATAAATATTGATTACTGGGATTTTTCTGTAATTGCAAGTCACAAAGACACAAAAACTGAGAAGCCGTCTAATAAAGAGTGTCTCCTCAGAAACTGGACCATTTGCGAGTATTTGAATTTTGGAATACTGGAATTATTTTTAGCTGAAAAACTGAGGTTGAGATTGACCTTGAAATATCCTTAATGCAGAACGATGTAAAGGCATTCTACTGAGGAACAAGAAAACATAATGGTATTGAGATCTTAATTAGAGTTGCAAATGTTGTTACAAAAAGAACTTGCTTCTACTCCTTTCACAAGTAAAGACCTCTGATTCATAGAAAAGTATTTTCAATAAAAGAACATGGTAACACCATTGGTTAGCTTTTATTTGACTCATATTTCCTCTCAGTATAATAAATCTTGGTTCTTCTTTATGGCTAAGGTGACAAGAGCCTTTTAAGATGTGTTGTAAATGCTGTGTATCTTTATATAACCTTAATGTAATAATTTCTTAATACTCTTGTAGAGGAATAATTACATGATTTATGAAAAATATATTGAGGTCATTTGATAATACAACTGGTTATTAGTATAAGAATATTGATACCAACTGGAGAAAGTAATTACCTGGCAATGCTTAAGCAAATTCCTTCCAAGCACAGCAAACCCAGAGCACTCTTTCCAGAGGATGCTAACACTGTTTCAGAAGTTGAGAGGATTTGTATAAGAATCCAATAGTTTGTTTCTTGAAATAAAAGAAAAATAAGCACTTGTTAAACCCAAATAAAATGTAAAAGCTTGCACAGAAAATGAAATGAGTAAAAGAAAAAAAAAAATACAGCTACTATTTAAAAAGGTACCTGGAATTTTGAGAAAAAAAGTTTAAATCGCTCCAAAAGACTAATTTTAAAACATCTAGATAAAGCTGATGTGGATTACTGAAGTTGTAGTATAATACAGAAACCAATTCCTGTGAAACACCAAGTTGTTCAATGATCACATGTGCTCAGAAGGGAGGAATAAGCTAAGATTTGGTGAAAAGAAAGGAACAGGGCAATTTAATTTGGATTCAAGACTCTTGCTGTTCAATGATTTGCATGTTTCAAGGCAACTTCTTATGTGCCTTTTCTACGTAACTTAACTGTTGTCTTTCGTTTTTTAGGAACTATTTATAGGTTACAGCCCCTAGTACTGTTACAAGATATTCAGGATATCTAGTCTGCATTAGGCAGAGTTAACCAGCATAAATAATGTTTACCTATTTATTTCTTGCTTTAGCTCTCTTTAGTGATGGGAGGTAAGATAGTCAGGTGTGTTGCCCCCTCAGGCCAGGCACTCCTGTGTTCTTAAAAGTCTTTTAATCCAAGGTATGAGAGCGCCCTGGAATTTTGTTTTCTGTTGCCTATTTTGTTTAAATTTTCTTTTTTTAATATAATAATAGTAATAGAGATAATGTTGATCATTATGATTGTTTTACTTGTTTCAATGATGATAGCCCCAGGTCTGGGCAAATGTAATAAAAATAGTGGAGTTACCATTTGGTAATTGCTTCCACAGAGACAGTAAATGAAAGTTTAACCCCACCTTTACTGAAAACTGTGAGTAGTTTTTTTTAAGATAAAATTATTTGACACTCAGCAACAGACATATAGTAAGCACAATTGCTATAATTAGTGACTGGGAAGCTCATGGAAGAGAAAAAAATACCTTGCTAGGGATTTATTCATTAAAAAACCCCTAGAACTCTTTGCCTTAGTTGGATGGACAAAACAGCTATTAAGTGAGGAGGAAGTCTATGCCAATAGAATTGGAATGATGGAAGGTAATTTCTGACAACAAGGAAAAAGGAATTGTTCTTTGTTGTTTCAGTCTATTAAAATCACACTGGAAAAAGCACTTTGGACTATTGCATAGGAAATACTCCTGTACTAGCGGAGCATGAATGGCAGAAAATAGGCAAAAGGACGTAAAAGGTCTTATGAGTTTCTAATTAAATGAAATTAAAGTTGAAAGGAGATTTTTTTTTTTTTTTCAGCTACAGTAAAGATTTAGACTTGTGGTGAATGAACTAAAGTGTAACCTTTAATGACAAGGAAAGATAGTGGTATAAAAAAACCTACCTTCTACTTACTGACATAGCTAGATCAATGTTTGATTAGTTCACAGATGGTAATTGAATTAAAGCTTGCAAGTGCAATGTATAGAGTATTGATTTTTCCTGTTGACTAATCAAGAAGCAACAATTTAGATGCTGAGAGAGAAAAAAAGGTTGCCAGAAAATATAATTGCTATTAAAACACATGTCGTAAGGCAATGACAAAATCAATAGAAGACTGATACCATGCAAGTCTGGGTACTTCTAATTACTCAAAATTATACAGTCTAAATTCTGTATTGGTTTTACACCACATATAACCTCACTGATTTCAGCAAGAAATTTGGTCCAGTACCTACAGAACACTCTGCTCCTTTTTGTTTTCCTTTCTCACCATGGGTCTTCCCCTGCTGAAATCAATAGCAGAACTCACATTAAATCTCAATAATGCGTGACCATGGAATTTTGCTACTCAAGGAGACATTTGTATGAAAAATGGGAAAAATCTTTTCTCCATTGATAATAATGACAGCTATATTGATGAGGCTGTTGCTTTGCCACATTAGTTGCCTGTTTTTAATCCAATTTAAAAAAATGGCAGTTACATACAGAGGCTTACAATAAGGAAGGGGACTTGAATAAAGAATCCAGGAAAGCATATCTGTGTATTCTTAACTTCAGCTATGTGAGTAAAGTCAATAGAATTCAACTGATGGTTCATTGAAGTGTAAAGCTAAGAATGTGTATAAAGAATTTTTCTCAGTCAGTTAAAGCATACACAATATGTAACTACACAAATATTTTCTGCAAATATCCTTCTAAAGCTTTATCTTTTTCTCCAGGTGACTGTGGATTTGTAAAGATGTGTACATTTTGGAGGAACAGCCTACCATCCATGCTTTTCTGAACTCATAGATGTTTGAACAAATACATCGTATTTTAATTTTTTTTACTGTCCCACAGAGCTCTCCAGTTACGATGTGGTGAGAGTCAGACAATAGTTGCAGTGTGGTTTTGTGGTCCCCAGCTGCCTTTCAAAACCTATCCAATATCAGGACTTTGTATTGCTCCCTACGTTGTTGTTTGTGCTAGCCTGTGCAATTGTTGAGCTTTGTAGTTGAGTGACATTTAGAGATGAATATTTTTAATGTTTCCACATAGTGTATTTCACTTCCCTATTGGAACTATAAAGACACTCCTTTATTATGCCTTAACATATAATCATTACCAAAAAGGGCTGCATTTAAACAAAAGTACTTTCAAAATCCAAAGCTTCAGATGTAATTTGCTGAGGCCTCAGTGATTGAATGAAAATATGCCTGCCTGTCTATTATGCCAGATTAGAGATATGATGTCTATGTCCCATTAGAGATATGATAACTATTTTCAATCTCAGTGATTAACATACTGTGACACCTATAGATGGATGGGAATTGAAGCTGATTCTATGTTAGAGGATACTATCTGGTAATTTAGGATAAGCATCTATCTAGCTAGCTGTATACATATATTTACAATTTTGACTATATGCAGATGTAAATGGAGTTCTATCAATTTGGCAAACTTTTATGATGACATAGATATATTTAAAATCTATCTTGGCTTTTAACATAATTTTCTTCTAGACGATATCCTGCTTCCTCTCACTAGCGTTCTGAATAACATCCATGTTACTTACGTACCTCCTGCCTTACCCTTAAATGGAACCATTGTGTGCTGGAAGCCTCCAGTTCCTGAATGAGGACTTACAAGTTGGAAGGCAAATATTTTTTTCCCGTGTAAGAAGAAATTAACATTTCTATCATGGCCATACAAAATGAGAGATGTGGACTTTGGCTACTTTAAGAAAATGAGTTCTTTTGGGGGATTAAGCAAAATGTTAGTCAATTATATGAATCAACACAGAAATTCAGTGAGCTCAAGCTGCAGATCTTCTCCAAGCAGATGATTTCACATACCCAGCCTGGTGGCAGAGAGTACGGTGGTTAACTGAAGACCGTATCTTCTTAGATAAGAGATTCAAAGAGGATAAGTACGTGACTGATGGAAGTAGAATACAGAGTTCAAAAGTGAAAGGTAGAAGCAGCTCAGTGAATGCGTCCCTCTCTCTCTCTTTGAAGAGAATCCTGCAGAGGGGAGAAGGTAAGATACGCATTGGACATGGGAATTTAGGAGTGAGTTGCTTTGGGAAAAAAATATGCAGAGAACAGGGATTGGTTCAGCTGGTGAAATTCCTCTTTGGACTGGGCTTGGGTAAAGTTATATTTGTGAGACTAATGGTTACTCTTTCCTGTTAGGTGAGGTTCAACAATTTTCTGGCTAAAAGTCCTCACTGTCTTTCCTGTAAGTGCTCTGACCTCCAGGGGAGGGAGAAAGGTTAGGGTTTTGTGAGGTACTTAGAGGAGGAAGGCAGTCTTTACAGTATTTTGATTTCTCTTCCTTACTACTAATATTTATGGAAGTTCTGACAGGTTTGTAATGTAAGAGCTTATTGACTGAATTAAGAAATAACATTCACTTTTCAGTTGTTCATAACAAAATCCTGGTATTTTCCTCGCTTGTTATTCATTTTGTTAAGAAAGGTTAAGATATTAAAACGTTAGAGTAAAAATATGTCAAAGGCCAGTTACATGTCAAAAGTAGTTAGTTTACGCTCACAAACAGTTCTGTTATGAAAATGATTTGTTGAGAATATTTGGTGAATATATACATTGAAAAAAGGAACAGCTTTCAGCAAAATCATTATTCTAAACTAATTTTTATACAATATATTATACACATTTTTTAATATACTATAGAATGTTGTACTGTGTGTATGCATACATGTATATACAAATACGTATGTAAACAACTGGGCACGTATGTTGAAGACCAATTTGAGGTGATATGCAACAACCATAAAGCAACACTGCATAACTCTAATATCTGAGCAGTTTTTCTTGCCCAGTTACCTCTAGAAATCTGCTGTGATTTCATACAAAGTGTAGCCATGTTGAGTACTCCAAATCTGCACCGAACTACTTCACCATGAAATCTGGATCTTTACCTGGAAAGACTGGGGAATGTAATGTTTGTGTGCACTGTCTGTACAGAGTATAGGATTAGGCATCTGAGTTTACTTGAATGAAAGCTGCCAAGTGCTCATCATTCTTGATATTAAGTCTCTTGCCTTTTGATCTAAATACAGATTCAGAAACCTAATTGTTGTCCCCCATCTTTAAAGGTTGTCCTGTCTACGGGTTGATTTGGCATCCTGTCTCTTAGTGATAATTAGTGTATTTACTGTTGTGAATGAAGCTTCATTAACTAAAATAAGTTTATACTTTGATTTGTATTGTGCACTTTTAGCTTCATCCCAATATCTCATTTATATTTCTCAGTTTAGCCACTTAATAGGCTACAGAGTTTAAGGATTTGTCTATAATAGTTCCCAAATCTCTTTTTAGGTCAATGCCCTGATGTTCATTTTCCATTTAGCAGCTATACACTGTCTCTTCTTTTAATGCAAACTCATTATTCTACATTTATCTGCATTTGTCATCCACCAGCCAGGTGCATACATTTTATTTACATCACTATGTATTGCATTGCTTTTCTTCATTTGCTGTTCTTCACAAGCGCAGCTGATAGAGTAGTAAGAAATAATCCACAAACTCACCAAAACACTATTTTTCTTTTTACTGCTTTCAAGAAAAGAAACACTGAGTTTTGTGCAGTACAATTTATACGGTTATTTATGACAATTTGGACAGATATTGGCAAATCACAAAATATTAATTAATTACTGTATGTTCACGAATTATCAACTATAAATCATTGCTCACCAGAAATCTGTAGAGAATACATTGTCCTGTCTGACATTTGCTGTTCTTTAATTGCATTTTCATTCCTAACACGATAGTCATCCCATCACAGAGAAGAAATTGCCACGATGTGACTGAGGCAAGTAAGCAGACACCTCAAATATCAATAACCCTATTTCACATAACTCCTTTGGTGCACTCGCTTATCTGATGGTGAATGGGTTTCTCCCATTAGCACAACTGTATTCCCATGCATTTCCATACACTCTGCTTCTCAGATGCATGGACAGAAATGTGTGAATATTCTGAATGGCTACACATGTGGAAGTTTATTTCTTGTACTACATGCCTGCTAATACATGACCTCATCATTCATTTTTTTACTCAGTTTCCAACTATATAATTCAATTGAATCATATTTTAGTGCTTGACAAGGTATAGAACTCTGATTATAATCAGATAACCCCTTCAGATATCTGCTGGAAGCACAATCTGCCCTATATAAAGCTTTTTATGTTTGGATTTCTATTCTTGTTTTTCTTTATCACTACACTCCACTCAGTCTGATCAAAACACCACCATAAAAATCACCAATGATTTTTAAATGTGCTTTCCTACTGTATTATTATTATTATTATTATTATTATTATTATTATTATTATTATTTTATTTCTGCTTTCTCCTTTTCTCACAAGGAGGAAAGTCCTGACCTCCTTTGCCAGGGCCTGACCCTCAGTTGACTATAGTCCCAACTCAGTGGTTTCGGGAAAAACATAGAATTTAAAGTGGGGTTTCTGACACTGTAGTTATTCCATCCTTAGTGAAGTCTGGCCTGTAAGATCAATGCAACATTATCTGGCAATTCAAAAGCAGTCATGGTAACTAAGTGAATCCTGAAGACAGCAAAATCCACCTCTCGCTAGACAAAGATGGACAGATACACTCAACAGTAAAAAGAGTGTATGAAAGTTATCTAAAACTTGAAACCTTTTTATTTACATGTTAAAGTCAGATGTTTTCTAAACCAGTCTTACCAAAACCACCCATAGGTTTTGAGAATGCTAGGCTATTAATGAGAAAAAGAACTGTGTAAGTGAACGAATTGGGTGGAGGAGGAGTGCCAGTTCTGAGCTATTTCAGGGACATTTTTCCTGCTGAAGGAGAAAGAGAATAAACACAGTAGTTTCAAAACTCATGTAAAGTAATAGAAAGACTCTTAGTGAATAGATCAGGTCTGAACAGACTGAAGATCCAAGAATAAGTGAGACATGATCGTTACCCAAAAATGCAAACTGCCCAAGTAAAAACAACTCGCAATAACTTGTTCTGACCCTGGCCACTGTGTTATCTTTGCATAAGCCCTCCATTACAAGCTGAACGCTAGGTTCTCTTTGCTCATATATTGAAAACACATTGATGGTATCTTTAAAAAAAGTCCTCCATCAGCCTCAAATTTTATAAGCCATTTTGTATTTCTTTGTTCACATCAAATCCCTTCTGATTCCCTAATACGCATATTTACTTGCATACTGTAATTGCATAAATAATTTCTTAGGGAAAAAGCTGAAGCATAATTTTAAGAGTTTATTTAAGCAAGCATTTTAATATCTATAATACATTTCATCTAGAAGGCAGTTAGATCCAAGCATCTTTGATAAAGTGATATTGATTTGTTCAACTGCCCTAAGCAAAATGGATAGTATTATTTCTCTTGTTGTTGATTAGTAAATGCTCTGACTCTGCTGGCTTTATTTTTTAAATGGTTGACAGAATGTTCAGGGGAAACAGACAATGAATAATCTTTTGAGAATTGCAGCATTAATTTAAATTTGTTTTAATTTATTTTGATGTTATGTTTAGAACTATGATCATTGTAAAGATTTATACTTTCACAGAATGCAGTGATGAAATTTCCAAAAAATGTATTTGATAGTTCCCTTTACAGAATATGAAATTATTTTAGAAAGAAGTAACAACTGCAAATTACACACAGTGACATCTATAATATTCATGTGAAAAATGCAAAAGCAAATGTAAAATTTATGAAAAACCCCAGTCATTCATTGTTCCTCAAAATGGAATGAAATCATAAAATTGCTGCTGGAACATTCTCAGCAGGCTTCAAATGTACTTTTCAATTATATGAGCATCATTCACCATCTGTCAGCCCCCATATCTGGTCATTTATCTATATGATGACTCACTGCAGGGTGCTATAAGTATCACCATTACTTTATTTAATGAGTACCCTGTCTATTTGCACCCCTCTTGACAGCTTGTGTCCATATCATTCATTCATTGTCAGCCTACCATCAACAAGAGAGGCATCTCTGGCTGCTGTCTCATGACAGCCTGCTGCCTTTGGTACCATCCGTTCTGCATCCATCCCATCACCTCCGAGTCCATTCTCACTGCAGCGCTTGTAGCCACAAAGATACTTCAGCCCACACTGTCACAGTACTTCTCCCAAAGGAGGAATGGAAGCTTGCCCAGGGAATCTGACCTCACTTTTGACCTTGAGAAAAGATGATTATGTGATATAAAGGGAGAGTGAAAAGGAGATGCTGGTTCACGTAGATCCTCTCCATGGAAAACATCAGGAAGGTTCTGGTGCAAGGAGAAAATTGCATGGAACTTCTTTATTCCTCTCATAGTTCAAGTTGTTCCATGTGGGACAGAATTCCTTTTCTCACTCCTCCCATGTAGGAGATCTGGGGTCCAGGTACACCCTGAAGAGCAGAGTTAATACCCAAGATTATTAATTAAAGGCTGCATGTCGTGCTGAAATATAAAGAGTAAATTACTTTGACCAACCTGGGCAGGGTCTGTAGGGAGGTTAGAAAGAAAACCCCATGGGAAGAAGTGCAAGGATTGCAGATGCATTTTGAAAAGCAGCTTCTGCTATTATTCCTCGTAATTTCAAATTTTATCAACTCGTGCAATTAAAATTCTCACAGTGAATCAGCATATATCAGTACAAAGTCATTAGACAGGCATCTAGTATATCTTTCCTTGTAATCTAGTAGTGCTACGCCATCCCTTTTCCCTAGTCACCCAAACCTAGGAAAGTTGAGAAAGTGTTTCCTTTGAAGTCAATTCTACTCTCTTTCTATACCATATGTAAGTAACCAGTCTGGACATGCTTAAACAAGGGCTCTTTATTCTGTGTGACAGGAATCTGTTGGGGAAAAAAAAAATTCCCATGTGGAATTATTAATCATGGAACAAGGTTTCCTAGCTCCAATAGCTTCTATTGGAGGCTATACTTCCTAATTAATTAATTTTCACTAGGGAGAGCAGAAGGAAAGCAGTGCAATGTTTCTTTAAGCAAAGTAAAGAAAGGAACACTCATTTGAAATCAACTTCTATTTGGTTGGGTAAATTTTACAGTGGCATAAAATAACATTTCTAGATTTGTTATTCACTGACTGTATAGTTTTAAAATGTATCAAAAGTGTGGGTCAGCTATATAAATGTTAATTTCACTGGTAGAATGAAACAGAATTTAAAACGTTTCAAAACATTGAAACGCCTATCTGAAGTGGGAATAAGAGAAAAGTTATTACAACTTGCAGTGGTATAGGTGTATAGGTGGTAAGATTTAACCCTGCTGATGGAAGAGGTTAATATCATTCTCATTAATAATGAAGAATAATAAAGATAATAGAACGACATTCACAGATCAACTTCTGTTTGCACTCAAATTGTCATAAATTATGACTCTCTGCCATTGGGTTAATCAATGTCCACAGACCCCAGGAGAAGATTTTCCAGGTCTTTTCCTCTTCTGGCTTGTTTTATGACTCCATGAAAGAAAGAGTCACCTTGACTGTGAATGATCATACTCTTTTGGCTTGGCTCAACCCAGAGCATCCTCCTGTAAATGATGAAGCAGCAAGCAAACAAAACCCCCTTTCTTCTCAGTTATTTTAAGTTAGACACTCAAAAGCATAAGTGCCTAAAATATAGGAAGCAATTAGTATTCTAGGAGGGGACACCATGAACACAATACTTCACCTTATATAAATAAAGCAGGTAATAAATATAAATGAGGAGATACAGCTACAGCTAAGCTATGCAGAAGAGATGTAGGAGATTAAAGTGTGTTAATAAATTTCCCTTGAAGTAAGGAACCATAGCCAAGGAAAGAAGAGTTGTCCCAGTGATATTAGATAGAAAAATATGAATCACAATTGCTGGCAAAGATTCTAAATGTGGAAACTCCCATCTGTTTTTAAGTGATTCTATCTCCAGTATTTGGCGGATACTAATATTTGACACATGTAAGTGGTCAAAATGGAAACTGCCCCACCAAACTTTGAATATGAACTTCAATACAAGAGCACATTCAGTGAGAAAATCCTCAGAGAAGGTATGGAAAAAATCCAAACCCTTCTCACTGCAAGTTCCAGCCTAAGATTGGTTATCAGCAATCTTCTCCCTACTGTAACAAAAGTAGCAATTAAAAGAAAAAAAAAAATCATCCTAGCAGCCCAGATGTAACCTAGGCAACTTGAGAAATGTATGAGGAAACAGTCACAGAATACACCTCCTGTGTTTGTGTGTTCTTGTAAATACATGAAATAAAAATATACTTATTTCCTTCAAATAAACAGAACAATCAGTTCTGAAGCATCTGTTACATGTTATTTTACAAAACTGGCAAGTAAAGCAGCAATTTTAATGCTTACATAATTTAAACATATAAATGTAATTGCCTTGAATGAGCTGAGATTTCCTTGGAGTACTCTAAGCAAATGCATCCCTTTTTCTAACCAAGATGCAAATGAAAATGGCTTCTTGCTCAATAATAAATAAAGCAGACTGGTTAATCAATCTCCTTCTCATTTCTTAGGCTTTGTATTTCTTTTAGATTCCTAATAGAATAAACCAAATCAAAGCCTGCAATATACTAAAATGTTATCTAATATTTACTAGATTTGCTTTTTTGTTATTGTTGGGAGGACCAATAATTTGAAACAAATAATAATTACACAACTGTTTCCTGATTTTGAAAAAATGAACTCTTGTCAACTCCTAAAAATGTTTATAACTATATAACATAACTACATGAACTGATGAACTGTAAATATCAATGTTTGTTGTGCTTGCACAAATAGCTGCAATCCAAGTTACCCATTTTGCAGGCTTTTGCTAGTATGATCCACTAGCCTAGAGCATCAGAAAGAGGTTCTTCAAAACTGTAAATACTAATAACCTTTCTGTGAGTAATCTGGCTGATCTCTGGTACTTTAGTATTCTACTAGGCAAGACCAAAGCTTCCAGTCAATGGAAATGAAATGAAAATCAAATTCTACTCACTTAAATTGGGCATTCCCATGAAATTTCCTGTATTGGCACTCAGTTGTTCTTTCGTTTTGTTTTGGTTTTGGTGGGGGGGGGGGGGGGGGGGGTGTTTCGTTTTGGTTTTTTTAAGACCATACCTGAGATCTCCTGCTGCATTTTTGTTCAAATAGTAAGACTACTAGTGGACAAAGTTTAGTTCTTTAAGCCCTATGTTTCAACATAGTCAGTGTTTGGTGCAGAAATTTGATTTAGATTTAAGTTGCATATTACTGAGAATTTAGCCCTAAAATTTTATAAGAACTCCATCTTAGGATAGTTTGTCTTTAAGTAGCCAGCTGATTTAGTCAAGAATTTAAGCTTTCTCAATCAGTAGACCATTTTTCAGTAAAGTAGTAACCCATTGCTTAGTACTGGAGTGGTCTAGACATGTCACTCATTTCTGACGTTTTACAACTATTCTCTTAATTTATCAAAAATAGATGACATGTTGGTTAGACAAGGATATAGTTACCACAGAGTAAGGGTTATGAGTTAAAGAGCCAGTGCAAAGTCAGCCAACAGCACACTTGACATCTGGTGAGATTTCTTGGCATTTATTAAATATCAAATTGTGACATTTAGGAAGGCAAAAGCACTTAACCTGCTACTAATAAGCTCTCAAGATACTATTGCCTGTATGAGCAAAACTAAAATGGCAGCAAATATGTGTATGTATACACACGCATAAACACACATATACCAGAAGCTTCAAAATTGGTGTGCCATAAGCTGGCCCATGTATTATTTAGCATATTATTACTCATTTATCATATTCTGTATGTACAACCAGTCATCAATTTTGCCCATCCACAGCACTTGTTCTGGGCTGTCTGCTGATACTGATGTGCATGCTGGACTTCGATTTTGTGCGTGGATTTAGTCATACACCCCTTTAAAAATTGTTAATGGGCAATCTGAAAAGAATCTGAAACACTTCAAAATCTGAAAAAAAACCACTTTCTCATGTCATTTCATGCCTAGGCTTGCTTTTTCAGGATTTACGTTGTCAGCCTTTTCTAAAACTCATTTATTGGTCTTATTGCTCTGCAGATATGTAACATCCACATCAGAACATCAGCAATAGGTGTGCAAGATTTTGACCCCATATGTATTGAAAGTTCACTAAAGAGTTCACTGAGGAGAGATTTGGAAAGAGTGTTTTGTTTCTAACCATCAGGACAGGAAGGATTTGGTGGTAATGGACCTTGAGCAAGACTGATTTGCTTGATATTTTTTTTATTTTTATTTTAAGTTTAATACTGTTTGAGTTGTAAAATTGTTTCTAGCTTGGGAGTGTTATATATCAACCAGCAGGTGTTATTATACACGAACAAAGCCTGGTGTATTGCAAAGAAAATGGATCACAAATAACATGTTCCGGATATGTAATGTGTTATTCTTACCTTGGACTATTTTTCAACTGTAATGTTGCTTGGGAATATTTGCTTGTAATTCCCGATGATATATATTCTTTGCTGATATGTATCTATCGCTTGGAATTATTAAGAAGCAATACAATAATAAATGAATAGGAAAAAGAGATGCAAAATAAGGAAATGGGCAGAAGCTGTTTTTTGATTTTTAGTCTTAGGTGAAGAAAGCTGTCTTAAGAGCTCTGTCAGGAGATGACCTGCCAACCTGCCAATGCCAGCTTTTGCAAACCTGGAGGGCTTTTGCATATGTGTTAGAATAACAGGCAAAACAAAACCAGGCTTGCCTTCATTGCAGGGTTTTTTCAATAGCCTGTAAGCAAAGAAAAAGAGATTTTATCTAAAAAAAAGGTACAATGCAGGCTTGAAAAAGACAATGCCCAGTTCTTATACTTGTCAAACTATTAGCGGGAGCTGGTAAACAGATAGATCATGGCTGATCTATTAATGGCTTTCCATCGAAAAACAATCAAAGTATAAACAGATAAATAGACTTTCATGAAATTCCAGGACAGTCTCTGAAGTGTCAGTGACACTTCTGAAGGTGAATGCATAGATCAGATTGTAGTATGCACATGCCAGAGAGGAGAGCCAGCAGAGTCTGAAAACTAAGATAATGCGCATTTCAATATACAAGGTGCCAATTAAAAGATTTGTATTCAGGTCTTTGGGCACGTAACTCTGCCATGATACCCTTTAATCAGCTATAGACTGAAGTTACCATTGCTACTGCCTGCAAAGGCTCAATGTTGATTTCAACTCTAGGAGGGGACATGACTGCATGTATCCAGGCCCTGGATAGAAACATATTCAGGAGTAATACTGTGGCCAGGATGGATGATCAGCTCTACCTGAATTACTGGTTGTTGGTCAGTATTCCTTGGATGCCAGTGATTCCTAGAGATCAGTTGTAAATCAGTCTCTTGAAGTTTCAGGAGTCTCTGCTATGCCTGCAGTAGCTTTTGGGATGAATCAGCCAGCAAGAGAGGCTAACTCCATAAGGAGCAGGCAACAGAAATCAAACATAGTGAATTCACACATTGCAAATGACATTAAAAGCAATATGTAATTATACAAGATTTCTAGCTGTTCTGTGACATTACCTATTCGCTGCCATCACCCCAAATTTAAAAGCTGATCATCAAAACCAAGTGAGATAGAACAGACATAAAATGAAGCCGCAAGATTAATTTAGCCCAATCTTAATTGCAATGATTTATCATTGTCCGCTGGGCATTGCAAAAATATTAACAAATCTCGCAGAAAGATTAATAGATACCCAGTAATAAACTTAGTCTCCACATCATACATAAAATTAAACATGAAGTTTCCTCATGAGACTCAGATTATTATTTAAATACTTGAATTATTATCGCTTTAGTGTTTCCATTTTGCAGAATTTCCATTTCTACTTTAGCTTTAAATGAGATCAGATTTGTCCAGAATTGTCTTGACAATCTCAAGAGCCATGAAACACAGAGTGCTCAGTGCTGCTTTACCATCCCACAACGGTTACATGAGCTTGGCCTCCACTGTTCTCATATCTCACTGCTCACAGCTGGAGAAGCCAGGAGCCCCATGAGTCCTTTACGGTTCCTCCTGCTTCATTCCACCAAGCTATTTTCTGAGGGGCTCACCATCCCACCACTTCTGAGTGCAGTCCTGTTGCAATAGGCAACTACTAAATGCTCTTGGAGTCAAATGAGGAAACTGGTGCAACAGTATTAGGGTGGGAAGAGCTCAGGGCTCTGTCCCCTAGAGCTAAACCCAGAAGCCAGCCAGGTGTCCTATTCTGTGTGCAAGCAGACAAAAGCACCGCATGATGAACCCCAAACCCTGACAGATGGAGAGGAACAGCCAGTATGACAACACAGTAATTTATATATTATCCAAACCTTACTCTTGAGCATAAGCAAATGACTCAGGACTTTAAGTGAGGAGCTCTCTGTGTTTCGCATATACAGACCTGAAGTCTTTTTTGGAAGCAATCCTTGAGTAGTCCTTTTCTTTCAAAATGTGATAGTAGCAAACCCAACTTTTTACATGTTGCCCTCTGTTTGAAGCACTCATGATAAGACAAGTCATGAATACCAGGTGGTTTAGTGCCTTCCTTGGTCAGAGGACCAAGTCACCTTCCAGGCTCCTGGCATGGCATGGCAGGCATGTGCAGCAGGTGAGTACAGCACCTCACCACCAAGAAGGGGTCTTCATCTTGTTTTCCTTGCTGTGGTAACAAGGAAGTCCGAGAGATTTCCTAGGAAGGCTGGAGGTGAGCAAAGAGGAGGCTAACCTACGGGCTTTAGGGATACATAAAACTGGCCTCTCCTAATTTAGAGGGGCTTCTGATCGTGTGTCACCACAGGAGTAGCAGCTTCATAACTATGAGAAATGGGAAAATATTTCTCCTTCTCATAGGTTGAGCTGGCAAATAATGAATGTTTGTATGACAGGATGGAGTCAATGGATATGTTTAATCCCTTTGGTAAAACACATTTCACAACTTCTGACAAGAAACATCCATTAACTGCTCTTCCTAGCCTCAGGACATTTCTTTCTGATGTCTTTAATTAGACTTTTAAAAATGGACTGATCTTATTGCATGACATTTTCTGCAAAATTCCTGTGTGAATAGAATTTTATCAAATGTTTAAAGGTAGTTCCTGTTTGAAGCTCTATCAATAAAACAAAGTAGAGATATTAGGGAAACACTAACAAAATTAGACAAAATTATATTCATATAAACATTTCATAAACAACATATTTCCTACAAGTAAAGTTATAGGTAGAATGGTGTTTCCCAGAGGATCTTAAGTTTAGGTATAAAGAGGGCTTTGCAAAAGTTATCAAATGGCCATGCCAGTCATTAATTTCAGTATGTGGGCTAAGAACTGATGGGTGACTGAGATGTTCCTTGTTTATTTGCTTAGGTGTTCCTTTTTAGGAATGTTCTTCTCAAGTATTCTCTGTAGTAGAAAATCCCCCGAAGTCATAGTGTATAGCTTTTGGTAATGAAGTAGCTGAGAACTTGTATATAGATAAAGACAATAGAGTTGATGGGTATTTGCCTGTCAGCATCCTGATTGTGTCTCTCATTATTTTCCTCCCTTTTTTCTCTGGATGGGAGTTTTTTGAGATGATGGAATATTTGGTTGAAGAGTTAAAATAAAAATAAAATGATACATAAACTAATCAGCAAAAAGTACAAGAATAAGCAAGAAACACTAAACTACAAAATGACACACTGCAATAAAATGATAAACTGCAGTACTGACTTTTCATTCAATGTTTTATGGATGTGCTGAGACTTTATAGTGCCTACTGTTGTTAACAGCTCTTGGGCTAATTAGCAGATGCTTAAAATCTCTAAAGATTTGGCCCAGAATTACTAATTACCTACTGTATGTCCCAGACTGAAGAGAAGTTGTAAATATATGTATGTGCCATGCACCTGTCAGGCATTCACTCCTTACTCATAAGAAAAAGCACGTGAGGTTTTCTGAAATACCAGGTTTTGATTGTCTTAGTATGTGGGGGTTTTTAAAGAGTTTAAGATCTAGTCACATTCTCCTCTTTGATCTCTCACATTTCAACATCTCTTGAACTTGATAATGTTTTGATACAAGCTTTTAACTGAATAAAATCTTCAGGAGAAATGCTGGAGAGAAACGGAAACAGCACCCATGCTTACAAAGAGCTCGGCTGCTCATTGTGTTAAATAGTGTCCATGCGATGTTTATGTGCCGTTTGACACTGACACGTTTAAATCTTACAAAAACAACAACCAACCAACCAAAACCCCTCATTGATATTGGAAGCTTCAGAAAGTGACATTCTCAGATTGTAGACTGATATTCTGTTTGGAAATGACTAGGTTTTTATGTGGCTAACTTTCTGCCTTTTTAAAAATACATCACAAATCACTAACAATTGGCTCATCTTCAAGAAAAAGTCTTTCTCATCTACGTACATTTTAGAGATGTTTCAGTGTATCTGCAAACAGGTACTTCTGTGTGAACATATGTGCAGTATAGGAGAAACACTGTCATGGTCTGAAGTTCCTGTTTTATTATTTTCTCACCTATTTAAACTAACTTCTTTGCGTAATGAATAGAAACAGAAACAGCTATCTGTAGTTAAGCTAGTTTTTCTAATACTGGTATTGAGTAATCATGGCTCATGTAATGCTCTGATATAATTTATTTCCACTGCTTTTTACAGAGTAGGTTATTCTTGTTAGCCCAACTTAGCATAACGACTGTCAAAATTTGGCCCCTGTTGCTTAGAGCTCCATTAGTCATGTTGATTAAAACACTTATATCTATCTATTCTTAGTTCAGTCCTACACTACCTAACATCTTAAGCCCTAAAAAGACTCTTAAGAGTATAGAGTGGTTCTACATGGTAGAGGTTACTGTTCCAAAGGTCCTTTGAAGGAAAGGATCATATCAGGTCAGTCAGAAGCAAATTCATTAAATCCTGGTGAAAGCATTTTGAAGTTAAACTAATCAGATTTTCCTGAAAAGGATGTTGGACTTCTCACAGGATCACCTCTCCATTAGAGTTGTGCATAGTAGTAATACCCAAATAGTGGCTGGTGACCTCTTTTACCAACACAGAGGTAAAATCTGTTCCTGGCTGTGCTGTTTTTGGCTGGGATAGAGTTAATTTTCTTCATAGTAGCTGGTATGGGACTATGTTTTGGATTTGTGCTGAAAACAGTGTTGATAACACAGGGATGTTTTTGTTACTGCTGAGCAGTGCTTACCCAGAGCCGAGGCCTTTTCTGTTTTTCACCCCACCCCACCAGCGAGGAGGCTGGGGGGGCACAAGAAGTTGGGAGGGGACACAGCTGGGACAGCTGACCCCAACTGACCCAAGGGATGTCCCAGACCATATGACGTCATGCTCAGCAGATAAAGCTGGGGGAAGAAGAAGGAAGGGGGGGAAATTCAGTTATGGCATTTGTCTTCCCAAGTCACCGTTAGGCGTGATGGAGCCCTGCTTTCCTGGAGATGGCTGAACACCTGCCTGCCCATGGGAAGTGGTGAATGAATTCCTTGTTTTGCTTTGCTTGCGTGCACAGCTTTTGCTTTCCCTATTAAACTGTCTTTATCTCAGCCCACGAGTTTTCTCACTTTTAATCTTCTGATTCTCTCCCCCATCCCACCAGGGGGGAGTGAGCCAGCGGCTGTGTGGGGCTTAGTTGCCAGCTGGGCTTAAACCATGACACTAGCCTAAGAGTTTTATTTTGTTTGGAATATTCTTAAGGCTTAATTTTAGGATTTGGAGTACTGTTAAAAACAAGGAGTGTCAACCTTTGCCAGTCATCTATGTTTTAGCAAGCATGTGAGTAAATGGTGGGGGAAACACATTTTATTAGTCAGTAGCTGGCTATTAAAATTTTCCTCAGACTGTAGAACTATGGACTAATTCTACACTTTTCACTTTAATGGTTGTCTTTGTATTTTTAACATCTAATCATCCTAATGAATCTTGAAGATGTTACATACAGATATCCCAATTTATTTCTTAATGAATTTTTATGGATATCTTACCAGTAAGATGGAACTATTCCTGACTTAGTCTGGAGTACTTAAAAAAACATACTAGGAATAACGAGTAAGCAGTACATAAAATCACAAACCTTAATATAACAAAAATTACGTGGCATTCTGTAATGTTTTTTATGCCTGATTTTTATGGTGGCTCAACTTCTACTACATTTCATCCTGATGAAGAAGAGCATTGCTCATACCTGGTGACACTACTGCCTGTTTAGCTTCACTGCTGCATTGAAATAAAATAATTTTTTGCCTGAAATTCAGAGGCTATATTTTTCCAGACAAAGAAGCAGGCCATTCAAATGCACAGGAACAGATCCAAAAACTACAATAGTTAAAGGGACCTTTCACTTGGAGGGCAAAATCTGAGTTTTTGCCAGAAAAGAGGAATGGAAGCTCTTACGGCTTTAGATATCATATTTAATTCACAATTGTGAGCTTGTCACAAAAAAATCAATTTCATAAAAGAAAGAAAAGTTGAAAGAATATAACTTTCTTAATTTTTCATATATCTATTAATTTGTATCCTCTTTATTGACACTTTGCTATAAGGTCTGCATATATAACCACTTTCTAAGAACTCAAAAATGAGTATGTACTAGGCTGGTTCAATATTGGTTTCAGTAGTATTATTAGTAGTATTAAATGTGACCATAGGTTTTATACAAGGAAAGTGCTAGTTTAAATTCTAAGGGATGTCAAAACCTTTATCATTTAGAAAGAAAAGGCAAGGAGAGTTCTGGTTCAGTAGAAGCTGTTGCTTATCTCTGGAGTCACTTCCTTGTTGGTCAGGTTTATTAATGTATTCGGTATTTGTATTTGGTTTCTGCTTAAATTTTCAATATTTACAAAATTTAAAGGTTAGTTGCTTGACTCTTTGGAGTAGATGTATAAAAAATTAAATGGCCATAAAGAAGAAAACAATCATCAAAATAGGTGTTTAAAATGAACAATGTAAATTTGTTATCAGTGTTTAGGCTTCTGCCTGCTTAGAATTTGGTTATATGGAAAACTTCAACAGTGAGCAAGCTAAATTATGGCAAAATGAACCTGTCGTTCACTGTCATCCTGCTTTCTTGGTTTGTATTGTTGTTACCTAGATGGTGTCAGTCACCAAAGTGAAGTCTGTGAAAATGCATGTGGATCGCAAATGTTTTATGAATCTTAGTTATTCAGCTACCAGGCATATGTTTCTGGTTTGTATTTTAAATACAAAATTAATTTGTGTGTGACCTGCTGCACAAATAAGTGCATTGCTGCACAAATCAGTGCATTGCTGCACAATTTGGTTCATTGATCAATGCATAATGAAGAATACTGGAAATGTGGACTCGGTAACAAGCAGTAGCAGAGACTGAAAGTGCAACTAGTAAGTCAGCAAATATTTGAGTGTTTGTTCTTAGCTTATGACTTTTTGAAGCAGGAATAAAATTTCTTTACTAACTATATATAAACAAAGTCCTTGAGAAATCACAAACTTGAAACAGATGCAAATGTTAGAAATTAAGGCAATGATGCAAATAGTGACTTCCTCTTATAAAAAAGCCACTGCCATTTTCAGACCCCCCATGCTTTCCTGGAAACTCTCTACATTAACCTTTTTTATATTTTTTCTGTCCTTTGTCTATTCATGCTTTGTTATTTAATGCATTTCTTATTCTAACAAGTAGATGGCATCAAAACTCACATTGGTATTTCTTCAGAAATCCATACAAGGCATTACAAAAATCTTTAAATTGATTTAAAATCTAAGGAAAGGGAGGATGAGGTGCAAAAGTAGTAAGACTAATGTAAAAGCAAAGTAAGAAAATAAATTCATGGGAATGTAAAGAGAGCAAAGAGGCACTATTGTTCATGAACATTTTATATTAAGATTTGAATCCTCTTTTGAAAGTTTGGCACTTAAAGAAGGGACACTTTTCTACTTCTGATCTAGCTAAACTGGCATAATGAATTGAAATTGAGACAGAAAACATAAGGTTTTATTGCATTGGCTTTCTTGTCAAGCTCACATACAGCTTTTTTTTTTTTTTTAAGAGAAAGTGACTGTAAGCCTGACTTACATACGAGTTCCTCTCTCTCTCCCTGATATAATAAGAATAAAAAATGATTAAACAGTTGTTAAAGCCACAAGAGTCTGGCAATATCACACCCAAGAGGACGTAAAGGTCTGGGGATGTTTATGAAAGCTGGAGCATATCAGGGTATCGGTAGCAGACTCTGAAGTGGCAGCAAAATCAGACAAAGGAGCCAGGATAATCAGCATGCCTATGCTGAATATAGTGGTAAGTCATGTCTGCTTCCTACTATCTTGACTGGCATCTTAATTTTTCTCATGTCATAGATTTAACTTAGATGGTTTAGAAAAATATCTGGCACCAATAGAAATCCAAAGCTCATTGTATTATTAGTGCATCATATCAATTCAGCAGTTGTGAAATGTTATAATTCCTGTTAACTGGAGATTTTTAGGCATGCCACATGATGCACAGACCACAGATGTTACAACAGTGACATCTGCAACTTGACATTGCTAGACAGCAAAGGAAAAAAAGACCCACTCACCCCACCCCTGAAATTGAAATTCCTGGTAAGTTAATTCATCATTAAATATTGTTTAGTGCTATATAAAGTAGACCCTGTTAGGGAAAAGGTAACTGATTTTATTTTATCTTCCTTTTAAAACAGCAATCACTAATGTACTGGAGAGTGTACGTGCGTATGGGTGGATGGATGGATGGATGGATGGACTCCAGCATGGATTGCTGTTTCAAAGGCAGGCTTGTGCCTTGGGGTAGGCTCAGCTCCTTCTGTTATCATAAGGAAACCAGAAACATATCAAAATGATTGTCATGGCAGCTAGCAGGTGGCAAGTGGCAGCTAAAAGAAGCCTCCTACTGCTTGGAAGCCACATCACGTTGAAAATATTTGAGTTTATATTCAACTTACGTGCAGAGAGGTAAAGCAATGACACATTGCCATTATTACTGTCTTATTACAGATTAGGCTGATAAAAACCACTCAAAATAAAATGCCCGAACCAAATAAAGACTATAGTATCTATTCATCAATATTATTGTTGCACAAAGGATATTGAGGCAGGTTCACATGAGAAAAGATTTCATAGTGGGATCTGTAGCTGACAGCATACATTAGAATGGAGAAAAGTAGTTTTGAGGTAAGATAAAAACAAAGGAGAAAGAGACAGAAATGGGAAAAGGAAAGCTCTCCCCAGCAGTCAGCCTCTGGGGGCACTCTCCAGTACAGAAGGTGGAAATGCTGAAGGTGATGAGTGATAAAGGTGATGATGAGGTTTTTGCCATGCTTTCTCCCTAGTACTATATGCTTTACACTGGGACTTGCTCAAACTCCCTACAGCCTGTTCTTGCTTACAAGGCTGTTAGCACCGATGGGAGTATGCTAACCAGGTGCAAGCAGAGCATCCTGTTTATCTGTTAATTTCCTGTATGCATGTACTATTGGGTAATATTTACAAAGTATTTCAATGGTTGTTATGTACCTTATTTTGTGCTGTGTTTAGCTTTCATATATACAAACCCCAGAAAACAGGAGGTAAAGAAAGCACAGGAAAGAAGGGCAACATCCCACCAGTGGTATTTGCTTTCCACGAGAACTGCCACAACAAGAATCCCAGGGTTTTGCAAGTGTGAGGTCATGGGACCAACAGCACAAGAAAAACAGCATGGGAACACAAGGGAAAACCACTGCTGCAGAGGTGCTGAGAAGACACAGCTACAGCAGCTGGGGAGGGAGGCTCCAGAGTTGGAAACAGTGGGGCTTAAATACTACTAAGGCGATAGCACTAAGGCACCTGAGGTACTGTGCAACAACATCAACCTGCATATCCTGAGGTTTGGATTTGATGCATTTTAGAGATGATTTTTTTTTTTTTCTGCTCCTTTGTCCTGTAGAAATGATACCCCAGTGAATGGCAAGATGTGGGTAGCTTTATAAGGGAGAATAAATCCATTTGCAAAGGGAAAAGACATGATAGACATTGTCTTGCATTATGTCACGAAGAGAAAACTTTAAAACGTTTTTTCAAAGTAATTTGGAATGTTTTGACAATTTACAATGCTTCTTTTTTTTGGATTTTAATGTTTTTATTTTGTATTAGAATATTTTTAAAACTGTTCTTATTTTTGAGCTTATTTCATAGTGACTTTATTAAACACACTTCATTGGGAAAAACATCTGCATTCTGAAATTCCTCCTTATTGTTTAAAAAATGGTTTTCCATTATTCATCAAAGTGATAGTATCAGAAAATGATGTGCCATCAACCCAACTTTTCTTAAAATGGAAAACCCTTAACTGTTTTCCAAGCAGTTCTTGAAAGGACTTTTTAGGAGGGAGCAAGCAACCACTGTAACTACAGAACCAGCTGACTTCATTTCCATATTAACTCTCAAACCCAGACTTAACTAGTACCGCCTCTGCTGCTTCTGTGCGTTTAAGAAGTAACAACTGAACAGTTAGTGTACTGGATACCTCTTACCCATGTACCCTTGTATAATATATATGTATATATAGACATATGTAAACATGCACACAGTGCTTTTATTTACTTTTTTTTAATCTGAAAGGTTAGTGCCAGTTATACTGATTTCTTCCACTTGAGAAAGATCTAAATGATGAGTGAAAAAATTTCTCTGGCCAGTCTGAAGCACAGTGCTTTACAGTCAGTGCTGTTCAGTGCTGTTGGGTGGCTACTGCTGTCTACTCAGACAGAGCAAAGCAAAGACAAGCTCTAAATCTAACTAACCATTTTTTAAAAGCATTTTTGTTTTACTGGCAAATACTCCTACCTATAGACATTGTAACATGTGGAAATGAAAAACTTCCAGATAATTTGTAATTTAAATATAAGCAGATTACTAATAAATGAAACACAAATAGAGGCATTTACTCTAGTAAGCTTCCGGATGAAAAGTGACAAAATTGCTTAGAAAGATGTAGGAGATGTCAGCGACTTTCTCTGTGTACAGGTGAAAGTCGGTGGCAGGTTACAGAGAAAATGTTGTACTCTCCAGGAGAATAGCTATTTGGAACAATTTTTTCAAGAAAGAAGGCTAAGAGTCTCTTTAATGGGGAGCAGGAACTTGTGCCCCACCAAGAGCTGGGGAGAGGAACGGAATGAAGGTAGGATGTGAAAAGGACAAAACCAGAGGGATGAAGCACAATGTGATGGAAGACAACAGGACAAGAAATGGAGATTGACCTTTGCTTTACTTGCAGGCTGAGGTGGGGAATTTAAAGGTGATTTGTTAAGGGCCGATCGAATGCTATTCCTTTTTCCCTTGCACTGATTTTTTTTTTTTTTTTTTTTCCCCAAGGAATCGCAGAGTACAAAGAATTTGAAGGCAACCTACAGTTAGTGGCAAGAATTTTAAGGGGAGATGGAGGAAGAACAGAAAAGGAGAACAAGTAGGACTTTTACTCCCCATACATAACTTCAAACATGTCAGTCAATGTCAAACCAGAAGCAGCCTTCATTCTTTTTGTGCAGTTATGACAGGAAGAAAACAATATTTAGCTGGGGAAGGACACATTTTTCCCTCAACTTGTTTTCCTGTGGTGCTCCAAAGCAGCAGCTTTCCAGTTAACTTAAAGTAAGCTTGATTATCCTTTTTTACAGAAATGTAAGGATCTGTACATAAAACAAGTTTGGTAAAAACTGTCTTGTTTGGACTCTTATCAGTGGGATTTGTACTGGCAGCTGTACACCCAAATTCTTAGATTGTGCCCTCCTGCCTGCATATGTGCTTTCCTACACAGTGCCTTTTCAATAAGAGAGTCTCTTAAGGTCATCTTCTCCAGAATAAAATTTAATAAATCCCTCAATATCAGATCTGGAAGGTGGGGTGGTCTTTAATATCTTCAAATTTATGTTATATCTGTGGCAATAATGGACATTTCCCAAGAGGTACGTTCTGAATCCTTTGGTAATGATGAGTAACACATTGTTATGCAAACAGTACCATTAAATTTCCTGTGATGTGTCTTTTCTACCACCTTACTTTGGGTCTTAATGAAATTTGAACTTGGATAGCTTCCATCAGAGTCTGGATCATTAATTCTGTTTATGTGATGGCTTATGCTCCGGCTCATCTTTTGTATATAATGTTGCTTCTTCTGCCAGGAAAACATGGGTTTGGGGTAGAGCTTGTATTTGAACTCTGTCCCAAAACTCTGTTACAACTGCATGTGAATGCTCTTCCATAGTTGCCCCAGCACATTTGGTGCTTTACATTACTCTTTCTGACATATTCAAATACTATTTTAGCATTTTTTATTCTTCTCCACCTTTCCTTAGAGTCTCACCATGAAAACAAAACAAAACAAAACAAAACAAAAACCTCAAAAAACTGCAAGATAGTTGTAATCCACTGCAGCATGAATAACTTGACAATTAAAAAGACTACCAAGGAGCAATATGAAAACATCTGGGATCTTGTTCTTGCAGAACAGTCTAAGATACTGGGGTAAAGTATTAAAAAAAAAAAAAAAAAAAGTGAAATGGCTTTTCAGCAAAATGAAATCAGCTCTACAGGGCAGTGCCCTACATTTCTTTATACTTGAAAAGTTTTAATAACTTCTACAGTGCCAAAGATGTTAAGGATGAAATTTTGAAAAGAATAGAAAGATTATTTATTATGAAATCAGAACATAATTTGATAGCAATATGAATTTGCTAGGCTTTGATTTCCTATGTCTCTCTTGTCCCGCTGGCCTCCAGGCAAAGTTGGAAAATTCTATTTTTAAAAAAGAATAGTTTCATTCTGGTATCCGAACCAAAGTGATTTGAAAAAAGTTGTATGAGCATCTCAATGCTTAACAAAGCCTGTTACAACTTAGTCATTACTAGATATTTATATACAGTGCTGTAGTTTATTTTATCCTTTCAGGAATAGTGATATTTGTTAACATACCTTTAGCTAAAAATAATAGTCATGATATTTTTCTATGACTGTCCAAGACAGTAATCATTGAGTTAAGTACATAATATACTGTTTTGCCACTGGTAAATGTAAGAGATTTTAAATTTGGCATTGCTTTCCATCAAATGTCTTCTGAATACATTATACATTTTTTTTTCACCCCTGTATTGGTTACAGGACAAAAGTTCAGCTGATTCAAATAAATAACCATACATTTTATTTTTAGCTCCTGCTATAGGTCTTCTGTATCAAGATTTCAGTGAACTGAAAGGACAGAAGGTAAAAGCTCTGTAATGAGGGTGAAGTAGTATTTTTTTCAGAGGAAAAATCCCAACCCTGGCTCACAATACTTAATGGACTGTTTCATTTTCCTTTCAGTGTGTGGTTTCATTCTCTTTTCCATGTTAATAATTCTAAGAACAGACTACTAAAGCACCTGGAACTGTTAACTTTCATCAGTGTTTCTAATGGAACAAATAAGCAAAACATTTATGTGTATGCTGGAAATAAGAAACATTTCACTATCCCTTTTTTTGTTATTGAGTTCTGGTCCAACATTTTTAGGTAAAAAATAGGAAGAAAGACCTCCTAGATCTAATAGATTATCTGGAATCACAGTATTTGTTGACACTCTGAAGAAGCAGTTTAAGAAATAATACAGAATTCACTTTCTGCTTTGTTTGATTGGACTCTTATGTTGATGTGACATTGCAATTTAAAATACAACAGCAAAAAACCCTGGATGTCTTGTGTTGGACTGAAGAGGGCTTTGTACATGAGTGTACAGGGCTGCATCATTTAAACTGCTGCCTCATTCAGAGGGACATGAAAAGCACAGACCACATGGATGTATCTTTCATTCTTCTCTTCCCCAAGGTTTGTGTACCTTATTCAAGATCATACATACTCTTCACTTAGGATTCACAAGTCGGATTTCTTTCTTGAGTGATTTCTTTTCAAACTCTTTCTTTTAGCTTGCATCTTCCCAAAGGTGGTCTTAGTCTCCCACAATAACTTGGTAGTTAGCACATTTGCCCAGAATATGGGGGAGAAATTTAATACCTCCTTTTTCAGAGATGGGTCAAAAACTACATCCTATATCTTCTGGGAGAATACCCTAATTAAGGACTCAGCTATAGTGTCTGGGATATGACTTCTTTTGTGGAAAATCCCAATTTGGACAAAAACCTCAAGATCCACTGATCAGTGAGCTAAAGCTTGAAGGAATATGCTTTCTCTTGCAACACTGACCTGGAAAGGTAATGCAGAATCCTAGTTCCAGTGCAAGACAATGAAGTTTACATTAATTCTGTTAATGAGCTACATGGTTACACATGTTAAATGGTGCTAGTAAAATGTCATACGTTATCATGGATCTGATGTACAATATGCTGGCCCATTTCTAGTTGGTCTTGACTGAGGAGGGGAAGGGCAGTGCAAAGATGGGTGTTTTGCGGTTTTTCGCTGTATAAATAGTAATTTATTTGAGCAATTGGAAAAGCTATATTCCATTATGATTTTTCAATTTGCTTTTAAACAGACTTCATTTTTGCCCCTAAGAAATTGTGTCAGTATACATGAAGATAGCAGTACAATGCTGGGAATATTTCTCCGGCTTCGTAACCTTAGTCTTTCTCTGAAATCCTATAATCTGTCAGTCCCTTCTCTTTTATCTAGACTAGTATTGTATACCCTGCTAACTTCCTTTCTATTCTTACAATCAAAGCCGCACTTCTTTTCAGCTTCTCTTTACGTTCAGTTTCCATTAGAGCTCCAAGATTCATTCTCCTTCCTCTGTCTCCCACAGATTGTCCTCAGGCCACCTCATCTGGTCCCATTTAGAGATGGTATCGCTAAATACCACCCCTGAACTGACACCTTCTAGATCTACTCATCACACCTGACCTTTCGCTGTCAGTCTGCTTTCTGTTGCTGCTGTGCTGCTGCCAACTCAAATTCAAACTGGCAAACTCATGTTTATGCTCCAGAGCCCTGCACAGCTCTAGTGAAAGGTGATTTGAGTGGCAGATTACCTCTCCTGCATCCCTTTTAATGTTAAACATACAGCCAGTATTGCCTGAGCAATGACAACTTTTCTTTTTGCTACAGAAGGACCTGCAAATTATGAAGACAAAGCTCAGTTGTGCTACACAGGATGCCAATTTGGCAACTGGAAGTTGAACAGAGTCGAGACGGAAAGACCCCTTGTCTGTGTGGCTGTGGAAGACATTGCTGATTTCAGGGTCCTTTTGTGGAAATCAAAGTCCTGTGCTAATGAGGAAATTATTTCAGTTATTTTGAAGTCCATTGACACTTCCAGGCAGCTTATAGTTTTATTTCTTGGTCATTATGTTCAGTTAGGCCTTGCAAGGTAATGACGGCAAGGCCTGCCATTATCACTAGGTACATAGCATCAGTTCAATTATCACAGGCTAAACCGTATTGCAAGTAGTGGTGAGGAAGTTTGCTGTGTGCTGCATTTTTATTACAGATACTGTATCATTGTAATGTATACATCAGGGCTTCCTGTGCCCTTCAATTGATCAAGCTATGACATACGAAACTGTTGAAATAATTATGAATTGAGGATACAAGTATAAAGATCGTCCAAAATTGACTACATTTCTGTAATGCATAATTAAAATGTTCATGTCAGCAAATACCATTGACTGAACTTGATAGTGTATTATGCTACTGTTCCATTGAACTGGCAGAGATACTTGCAAAAAATGGTTAGGTTTTTTAATGGAAAGGGAGTGGAAATCGATTTCATATTCTCACTTTGTCTCCTTACCTATAATGTGACTTTATGCATATATTCTTTAAGGGTAAGTATTGACACCTGGGACAGCTCTGAAGAATGTATAATAAGTATAAATAAACCAGTTGTTTAAAAATTCCTTGGCTTTCTAAATGTGATCAGTCAAAAGAAAAGTGAGTCAGCTCACTGTATCTTCAGTGGTGAATAAAATTCCTTGCAATAATGCTTACAACTGGATCGTCACCGGCCATCCCTGGCTACGTGATAAATCAAAACACAAATTTTTTTTTCCATAGCCCTAGAAGAAATAGTGCTTAGGACATAATTTTACCTTAGACAAATTCAAAATGGTGTAGTATAACCGTGACTTTATTAAAGCCATTCTTGATTCATATTGTGCTGTGATCGTAACAAGATTTAAGTTCTTTAATGATATGATTAAAGAAAGTTTCTAATATATCCCTTATAGTTTCCTCACCTTCTTTATCTTTTCCAACATGGTTTATTCATTGCTTCTCTGATTCTCTGAATTTGAAATTTTAAGTGTGATTTTCTGCCTTGCTCTACTGCTGCTCCTGCTGAAATCAGCAATGGCCCAGTATTCATACACTCATTATCTAGAAATCTATTAATTCCTTTCTTCTAGGTAGGTAAATGGTATTAACATGCTCTATATGCAGTAGGCAGATTTTCCTCCTGGGGCAGTGTAATTAAAGTCTAAGTTTAATTCCACATCTCTTCCCTTGAAATGGGTTTATTAGCTGTGGAAGATATGGGGGCTTAAAATAACACTTAAAGTAACTGAAGGTTATCCAAATTTGCACTTTGTTTAAATTAGGAAGGCAAATCAATGCTGAGTTTGATTCAAACCTTTTTTTCTTTAAAAAAAAATAATGTTCTAAATACTTTTTCCATAAACATGAAGGAATGCAACAAGAGCCATTTTCTTTTCAGTGCTCTGTGCTGTTTTTCAATACAGACTGAGGTAAAAAGGTCTGTCTTCAAGTTTTGTTGAAGCAAGGGAAGGCAAGGGACTAAAAAAGAGCGGGAAAGACTGTTTCCAGTGGTTGCACCAAAATCACCTTGTTATACCCTATTGCCTTTGGTTTTGAGGTAAATACATGCTAATCCCAATAGTTAGCCTTCTGCCTTTGCTATTTAGCTCTGGGAAACTGCTTACCCACAAAGCGCAATATTGCCCTCTCCATTTGATGTTGGTATAGTGGGCAATTAGCTGTTGATTCAGTCTTGAATGTCAAGCTGAGAATGACATGTGCCAATTTCAATACCATTTAACTCAATGTTCAGTGCTACTTAGCTCACCCCATGACTTTTGAAAACACATAAGACTTGCTTTGAAAAGAATAAAGGAAAACTTTTTTCTTAATTAGCTCTTCTTGACTACTGAGATGAGTCCTTTCTCTGACCCCTGATCTTTTCTATTTGCTTTAGGGACTATGTGTGATTTTCCATATAGCACATGAATACTGACTCTCAAAATAATAAAGTTTGAAAGTACTCAGTTGGGCTTAACAAAATTGTGCATGCAAAAAGATGTACAATAATTTTCAAGAGGATAGTTCTACACTGTTCTTTATTTACACCACAGTCTAGACATAGCCCAGCTTCTAAAGGTACTTAAGCAAAAATTCTAAGTCTATAAAATAAAAATATAGGTAGATGTTTAGTGTAATTTTCAGAAGCAGTTATGATTCCGATCAAGTTTCTTTGTGCATGACATTCATATTTGCCAGCTCCTTACAATTCTAAAAGGAAATTGAAATAGTTAGCGTAAGGACATGAAACTCCACTCAATGCATTCACAATACCTGTGACTAGGCAGTGCTCTCAAACATTCCCTGCAAGAAATAGTTACAGATACTGCAATCTTTAAATGCTTTCTAACAGTATGGAACAAAAATGTCTAGAGGAACATTACATACTAATTTACATACAATGAAAAAGGAAAATAAAATGGGTGTTCTAAAAGCAAACATTTAATGAGCTAATTCAAAATGTAACTTATATAAATGCAGTATTTCCACCAAATAAAAAAGATGAGGGAAGCCATGTAAAAACAATAAAATAACGGTATAGAATAAAGCTAGTATGTTTTTTAACTCAATGTTCTGAGTTTTTTTTAATCCCAGGATAATATATCATAGAACCTCTTCAGAGATAGTATAAAACTTTGATTATAATTTTAGAATTATTTTTGTCTTCTTTTCTATTTAACAACAAACTGGAGTTCAGATTAGCAGTGGACAGAGACCATCTAGGTGAAGTGCAAGTCTGTAGGCAAAGATTCTTATAACATTTGGGGAAAATTTATTGATATACTCCTTGTAGTTCTATCCAGATATCAAAATTGGATAAAAAAGACCTTAACAAAACCTTTTTCATGAAAACATTACTTGCCATCAGCAAATTTGATGAGACTAAGTAAAACATCCAAGAGAAGTTCTATTCTTCAGTGAAAAATTACTGATTACACAGTTTTTCCTGCATGTATTGTAAGCAGATTAAGCAAGCATGAAAGATAGGACTCTATTATTAGCCCAAAATAAAAAGGTAACTGGTCCAGTTACGGGAAATGTGACACGGATGTTTTACATTCATTTTGTAGTAGAAGGAGATCATTAGTATTACAGACAGATCACACCAGATTTTCATCACTGCTATAGTTGCTATATACAAAAAATATATCAATGTCCATCAGAAATCCTGACAGCAGCAGCCAACAGTGCCAGTCTGGTGGGGAGGAAACATGGGAAAGATCCAAGTGTGTCAAGGGTATGAAGCTATCATGGGTTTGGGATTGGTTTGGGTCAGAAAAAAAAATAAGCAGTGTGGAGATATTCCCAAAAGGATCCCCTGCAGTGAACAAACATGTATATTAGTGGAGGAAACCACAGGCAGCAAGAAAGGACCCATCATGCTGTGCCTAAAAGCTGTGGAAATACAGGGGAAACTTCCATGGAATTTTCCAGAGCATTCTTGACTTAGTTGATAGAAACTCATAATCAGAAGCATCCCAGAACTAAATCTTACATGACTATACGAATGTATGCAAAATAGTGTAATTCTGATAGCATACATCTGGACATTTCCTATCCCTCTGGGTATGTTCACTCTGCTGTGATGAGAACGGGGTTAATAAATGTTTTGTTTTACCCTCCTCCCAATTGCAAATGAATGCAAGATCAATGGTACCATTACTGGTCTTTTTTCTGCATCAGTGTCTTTCTGACAATGTGCACTATGAGCATAAGAGGATGATTTGACCTCTTTATTATAGTGGGATGTGGCAATTAATTTTTTATTGAAATTTCAATTAGCTTTTCTGTTCCTATAATGTTTTACCTAAATCCTCTTTTTAAGTTCTTGCTAAGGTTACCAGAAAAGATCATCTAAGCATGACTGTGTTAAAAGGAAGAGGTAAAGAAAACAAATTATTTCTATTGTGTACAAAATTGAGGTCACTTTAGGTTAACTGAATCAGATTCCTTGAAGAGACAAAGACTTTCCACATCATGAAGAATCATTCAGAGAATTCTAATTGAAAAAGGAAAGACACCAGCCTCTTATAAAAAGAAAAAGATACCAAGATTAGTACAACGGAGCAAGAAAACCTGAAACAGATTTTACAGACTGTTGCCTTTATGACCGTTATAAAAGAAGAATTACCAAATGAAAAACAATAGAGAAAACCCTGCAGATTGAAACTTTATATTAAGCTGTCTAGCACACTGGACCAACCAAAGAACAAAGGAATTAGGTCTTACATTTAGAATTCTTATGCATCTGAAATACTTAAATGCTAATAGGAATGTTAAAGAAAAACCTACTCTTGTGCTTGACACCAAATTAAAAAATGTTAACAGAGACAATTTTAAATTTCATTTGGCAATTGCCTTACTATTGCTAAGGTTAAGATGATTTTTCCTTGGAAAACTCATTTTTTGTTACATGTGACTTCCCGAAAAACATGGTAGTTGACTGAAAAGTTATATTATTAACGAAAACTTAAAATCCTGTTTTTCCAGTCTTTAGCCTGCATCATGCAGAAGACATTTGTGTACTGAGCAATGAAGCTACTTTGAGGAAACGTATATATGTTAAATATAGGGAATCTGTGGTTCATTTGCCTTTGTATTGTATAAGTGCTAAACCAGCATTTACACTTAAAATCAGTTTTACTCAATACTAAAACCTGATTATGTTAAAAAATATAACTATATTGCAGGGTCTTCTGTTTTCTGTGAAAATTTATGTCATTTGCCAAGCTTGGTCTCTGGGATGTGAATGTATTTAAGTGAGAGAAGTTCATAAATTACATGCTAGTAACTTCCATAATAAAGCAAGTCATTCTTACTGTTCTAGCTAAGAAGCCAATAAGCCCATTTTCACAATGATAATGCCAATATAACTCATAGGGCATTTAGCTCCGTCCAAGAAAGGAAGAGTAGATGGATGGGTGCTTGTGCATGTGTCTATGTTTCAGGAAAGTGTTTATCAACTATTTCAGTGGTATTGAGTCCCTTTCATGAAGTTCAGGCAGGAAAAAAATGAGGAGTTATGCCTCTGCCGTACTGAAAGGAGGCTTTTAAAAGACATGACAGGAAGAAATTAATGTAAGCTTAGGGATTCAGTGTATATCCTCTGATTTGCAATAACACCAGAGAATGGCTCAAATCACAGTCGATACAAATGAACGCAACCCCTCCGAACTGGGTGCCATCCTGCCAGCCATGAAGGTGGATGTTTTGTACTTCCTGCGCTTCCAGTCAGTGATAACAGTGCTGCGCAATGGATAAAATTCCTCTGTGTGTTTTGAAACAAAACCCTGTACCTCCAGAAAAGATGTGTTTTCCTGAGTTCTTATGTAGCCTATAGGGAGATTACGGAGAGAGAGGAAAAAATGTCAGCTATCTCCATCTGTAATCAAAGCTGGTTGCTATAGTAATGGCACCTTGTTTTTGTGTTAACAGGAGTCAGACTCTGGTGTAGTCCCCAGCTATCTCTTTTTCTGTCTCACAGAGGTACTCTCTTAAGCTTTGCAGATGTGCAGTTGGTAATTTGAGTCCATTTTTACTCTTTTTGTTTTTAATCTTCTAAAAGAAAACAGCTCAAAGCCCATCAGCGTTACTGCTGCACATACATACATGTACAGCTCAGGTAAATGAGTAATTCCTTTAAAATAATATTGCGCGCGTGCATTTTTTCACATACATGTCTGAAAGTAGTTAAAAACTGTGATTATCCAATGACAAAAGAGTGATACAAACATAAGGACAGTTTTGTCTGTTCCTGTTATTCTCCTTTAAGCATGTATCTTAAAAACTTTGCTATTGAAAGCTTGTCTTCAAAGGTAAAGGAACATAAGGAACATTTCCTTCTGGGACAGTGGAGGAATGGTTTGTAGGAGGCAGGCCTACATTGCTAACTGCTTACTCTAAAATTCTGCTTGTGCTCAGTGTACCTAAGACTTTTACTCTAAAACTTTTAACCGTTTAATTTCCTAACTTCTGACTGTTGCTATTTTTAGTATCTTAAGAAAGTAGATATTGAATTCATTATTTTATGGTGGCAAGTTTGTCTCCCTTCTTGAGAATAAAGGTGAACACAGATTTTCTTAAAACTACAAAAATTCATTGCTCTCACAAATTGCTTTTGTAGTATTTCAACACAACAAAGCAGGCCATCACCCATCCAAGGACTGGATAACATGCAAATGAATACATCAATCAAGTTGCTGCCAGATCTATAGGTAAAGCGGTGATATAAAAAGGCACTAGGTATCAAAAATATTTATATCTTGAAATATTTTTCCAGGTGTCTTCAAAATAGCTGAATGTAATGAAGTCCAGCAAGTAAAAAAAAAGTGATAGTAAGGTGTTAATGAAGTGTATTCTTTACATCTTTCATGGATGTAAAGCTTGGATTCTCCCTCAGAGTTATAGGGAGGTGCGTCTATAACATAAACATTGAAAAAATAAGTTGCCTTTTAAGTAAATCTGAGGTTCACTGGGGCAGCCGCAGGTCCTGACTATGTATATCCAGTAAAGTGATAAGAAGATATACCCGGTTGTTTTGAGATTGATTTAACAAAATATGTTCTTTTTTATTTTTGTATGTAACACCTGACACTTTAAGGTTAAATCTGAAGTTCATTCCTGTTTACAGGGATCAATAAACTCTGTAACTGAATGCAGCAGATTTTTCAGCTTAATCTGTTTCTAGCTAAAAATACCCTTGCATCTTTTCTCATTTGTTAGTCTGATGAATGAAGACTATTTGGGCCAGTGAACAGCCTGAAACAAAACTCACTGGAATGAACAGGAGCCTCCTTGTTGACTTCAGTGATCTTTGAACTGATCTAAGGTTACTTTCAAATCACACAGCTGAATTTCAGTGAAGAAAATCATCTAGTATGGATTGAAACGTACGGATGACAAACAAGACTATGACACATTCAACATAATAAAGAGACTGCATAATAATATAACAATACTAAAAGTTCAAAATCAGTATCCACAAAAAAATGCATAGAATCTAAGCCAAGGAAATCTGTGAGCATACAGGGGAAGATGAAAGAGTTGCTGTGGCTGACATCACTGAGTTGTTTTAAATTGCAGAGCGTATGTATCTTGGACAAAATACACCCCTAGTGTGAAGAAATACATCATACGTCATAGGAAAAATGGACAATGTTGCAGTGGAAAAATGAATAAACAATTACCTGAAAAGTAAATATACTTCTATTAATTCTAAAAAAAGAGATGTACAAGCCTATGAGATACCAGAAACTGAAGGCAGGAAAAGAAAACCTACAGGCAGTAAAGAGTAAGAAATTCAGGTCTTACTGTGACTTAAACCACTAGCATTTTTGTTATGAATTTGTTTTTTAGCTTAAATACATAATATTCTCTGAATATTTTCTGCTGAGATGTTACTCCTAGATGTCATCTTATCAGAGTGAACATGTGAAAGTAATTTTGAATCCTTCTCTAAAACACTTCTATTGCCCTGATTATGGATTTTTTTTCCTCAAGTTTTTCATTTCCCAAGTATGAGTAGACCAACTCTGCTTGATTTTAGCATTCTGTTCTTTAAAAGGCAGCATGAAACTATGGTTTCCTTTGGTGTCTTTCAGGTGTTTTCTGCAGTAAACGCATACTGCAGCTGCTTTCTTAAACAAAGGTCTATGGTTGTTTTGCTAGTATGGGCTTAGCTGTATTCTTCAGCTAGTCCATTGGATTTTGGGTAATATGGTTTGCACCTGTGCACAGGTCAAGTAGGAGAAACTCCAGCTCTTTGCAAATTACTGGAATTGTTCAGATGTCTGTTGTTTTTCATTCTTTGAAATTAGGTCATTTTGCTATTCTCTCACATAGCCAACATGTCTGGCAAGTGATGCTGTGGAGTATTTCGCTGTAGTTTTAGTGAACAGATTGCCCACTGAAGAATCTTAAGAATGCTATGAAAAGGAGATAGTGTTTTCTGAGGTTGGTTTTTGCATAGTATATGCTAGGATGCATGTATGTTTGGTTTGGGTTTTTTTTAGAATTTCTGGGTAAATTTCCATTAAAAGCAGTCAATTCTTCCTTTTCACAAAATGCTAATTCTTCCCAGTTAGCTGGTTGGTATTTTTACTTCATAAAGGTCTCCATTAGCCAATGAAAATTATTGGTTTTGTGAATATTAAGATTTATTGTTCTATGTTTCTCGCACTATTTCTCTTATTTCTGGATGCTCCCAAATGCTCCTGCGTTACATAAACAGTTCTCCAAGTCTCCTCTCCTGCCCCCACAAAAGTGTGCATGAAGATCTGGAATGAAACTGTCTTCTGGGTCTGCTTTTCACTTCGGGTTGTCTTTTTATTACTTTAAGATCATATAATGGGACTTCTGTGGAAGAACTCCCTCAAAGGCTGGAGGTTTGTTAGAAATGTTCTCCTGGGTTTTAAATCCAATTAGGTTTATGTGTACATGTAGTGAGAAGGAGACCGAGAGAGAGAGGGAGAGGGAAAGATGAAGTTTCACACATGTATTGAGAAAGGCAATTCCTTCTCACCTGAATAAAACTCACCCCAAAAGGCAGGAGAGATAACAGGTTGGTGACACTTTATATTAAAGACACTATTGGTTGTTTAAGTCACAAAACTTTTCAAATATTTATGGATTAGACTCTGAGACTAAATATGAGCAGGCATCTGTATACTGCCCACAATGCAAATAAAAAGCAGGACTTTCATAGGTCATGCTATGGTTTTGAGATAGTTACCACCAGAATAAAGAGACGTCATCAGGAAAGAACACCAGCATTCTCACTTTCATTATCAGATCATTACATATTTGATTGTTATGCATTTGACATTACCAAAGGTCAAAGTAAATATTACAGTAACATTATTGGATTCAAGTTTTTCTTTTTTCAGCAGAAGTTTTTCCTGTCCTTGATTATCAGCTACATTTAAAATGTTTCAAAGAGCTTTGTGCTGTTACTGTTAGAGAAACTGCTCTTGTATTAATCTCTATTCCCCAAGATAGCAGAAAACAGAGGAACAGGTCATTAACATGTGCCTGCTTTTAAGGAGAGACATACTGTCACTTCTAATTAATATATCTATATTAGAAAAAAGGATATGAGATTTTTAAGCAAGCTAAATAGCCATATACCCCAAAGCATGAAAAAAACCCTCAGCTAGACCATTTTCCTCTTTATATCAAACAGGGTGTTACAGAGATTTCAAATCCAAGCAGCTGTACATCAGGCTGAAAAAAGATGCACTTCACTGCAGTTTGCATCCTCCTTTCTCAAAATCATATGCAAAAAATAAACCATTGTTGTGTTCTTTATATACTGCTCTCAAAGCATGAATTTCTGTGTCTCTTTATTAATTTCTAAGTAGACCAACATAAACCTCCTGTTCTTAAAATATCTTGAGGTTTGGCTTGCTTAAAAAAAAGATGACAAAGAGCATTATCTGTTTAGTTAGTTTTTATCTGTTGGTTTATAATTAACAAGCTGTGCAGTTGACATATTTTCAACTATCACACTGGATTTACAGGTACTTATGGTCATATGAATAGGTCAGCATGTGCAAAAGAAAAACCATTTTTCATCACATGCATGTTTTATTACTCTCAGGGTATGTAGGTCTTGTTGTTGTTTATCCATAGGCCAATTTATTTTGCTGTGGAAATTGCTTTTGCACACAAAAGTGTGGACAGCCTTTATTTAAATAAGTACCAGAGTCACATCAGTTGCACGCCTCTATTTTATTAAGACAAATGTCCTATTCGCAGTAATACAAAATTTATCCATTACATGGTCTTTTTGTTTCCTGTCCTGGAGAGATGAAATTTATTGTTTATAAAACTAATAGACATAATGCTTCTATGTTTCCAGCCATATTGGCAAAGATCAACTGTTACTGTATCCTGCAAGAATTGAATTTCCCTCTGCCATACTATTTAGTTTGTAAAAATGCATCCTTTCCTGAGAGATGCTTTGAATCAAAGTTCTGTGCAAATTTGGTTTCTGCTCAACAAAAGGTTTGGAAAAGTTTGGCCATTCAAAAGAAGAATTATTCAGGGAACTCTTCCAGGGGAAAAAAGTGTAATACTGCTGTTGGTTCCAGCTTATTCTACATGCAGTGGTGAATGGCATCATAGCTGTCACGTAAGCTTCTCTTCAGGTATGCAGTCTGTATCAACTGTGCTTTTTATCCTGTTTAATCATTAGGTTTGACTACTTCATATGCTATCAGTTGTCACCTGTGCATGAGTACACTAGTATGCTGCTCCACTATCATACCACACTTTTAGAGGTAGACCTTGACTATATTCATGACCTGATTCTTGAACTAGTCAATAAGCTATATCAGCTTGCTGAGCCTGCATAGGCGGTGACTTGTTTAAAATCACCAACCTTTGATAGAATGAACCTGCAGATGAAAATTAATTCTTACTTTTTACAAAAATTTTTTTTTTTTTGCTCACTCTCCTTTTCAAAACCTTAATTTTTTTTTTTCAGATGCTTGGAGAGACTGATTTCCATACTGTCTTTTCCTTCACTCTTAATTACTGTATTAGGCACCTGGGGGGAGGAGACAGGGAAGAATGTGGGTTTTTTTTAAAAGAGGCTGTAATTTTCATTAGTATCATCATATGCATTTGTGTTCTGTTGTGCTTGTGATTTAACGGATATGTTCATACAGGAAAGGTGTGAATATCATAGCTTATCATACCACAGAAAGTCCTTCTGATAATGACTTGTTTAGCAGCAGCCCATGGTTTACAGGGTAAAACTGTGACTTGGCCTGTAGAGAAATAAGGCCTTAAAAAACCACCCACTGAGCTACATGGGATACTCAGAACACTGTTGTTTAGGGCATGAACAATACTACTTTTAGTCTTCTAGTGTTCAAATGCCATTATGCAAATTAGATTCAAAAAACCCTAAATAGATAATGTATCTGATATCCTCCCTGTTAATCTGAAACACTTGAAGAGCACCTGAAGCAATTTGGCAATCCAATTCATAGAGGTAATTTACATTTGCTGCCTATCCTGTTTTACTAAATTTTGCTTCAAGATCTCTGTTCCTTTTGGTGTTATTAGAAAGATAGGAATGAAAGGGAATTGGTGCAACTAGGAACAAATTCAATTTTTACTGAAGTATCCTAAAATACTTAAGAAAAATCAGTATAGGGCTGTTTCTGGATCCTTGTTAAAATTAAACAAATAAACTTTCAGGACCTTTATCTGCCAGATTGGTGGTGTTATAAAGCAGTTCCCTAGATCTTAAAAGAGTGATCCATTGACCTCTGTATTATTAGCATGAGACTAGTATCCTCCCTGCTGACCAGCTGTCCTGATGATAACTTCTGATAGCCTCACATGGATTTCAATTGACAGGGGTCAGGTAGTCCTTAGCACTGTTACAGCAACCATAAAGCATTTGAGAATCTGCACAGCATTTTTCAATTGCCTGCTGCTTAAAGTGTCTTTTTTCTTACTGAAACTGTTTTGTGCTTTTTCAAGTAATTGTATTTGAACCTCATTAGATTCATGTGTCCATGTAAATAAGGAGGGCTTCCTGTTTCCTTCTGCCTCTTTATAGGGGTAAGACATAGCGATGTAAAGGAATAGATTTGTTGTACCTGCTAGGATGCTAGTAGGCTCCTTAAACTTTGTGTGTCCCATCTAAGGAACTATATTGTGTATTCAACATTAAACGTTAAGTGTTGGCTTTTTTTAATATTTGAAGTTCAAAGTTTTCATAACTTAAAGGGAGTTTTGGTTCTTTTATGAATCACTTAGAAATAAGAATTTTTTTACTGTAAGGGAAGGAAAAAATAAATCAGGAACTAAAGAGTGTTTTAAAACTAGTGGGAGTGCCTTTGTGGTTTGGAGAAGAAACCACACAGCAAAATGCTCAGGAGAGCTTTGAACTACACCCTCAAAATGCTTAAGAAAGGTAGGAAGTAGAAACAAGAAGCATCTACTGTTTTGTTTGGTACATGTTCGTATATTTGTTGCTTTGTACAAAGACTGCTTTTTTTTTTTAACTTTGCTTTTACATCATCTTACATTGATTTAGTGAATGCTTGTATATTTATTTTTATATTCATTGCATAAGAACTGATTGGTTTTTGGAATGCTTTCATGGGGCCTGCCAGTCGTTTGCTTTTGTTGCTGTAGGTGTCTTGAGAAGTAGAGAAAGTATGTACTTGAATCAGCATTGATTTTAGGGATTACTCTTGTAGTCTGCATTTAAAATAGTTACAAATTTTGAGTTTAGCATTTCTCTCCAAGGTTGGGAACATATTTTAGTGGGGAAGCTTCGGGTGCAATTTGGATAAGTAACGATTGAAGCTTTTGAGTGTGCCTGTTGACCGCAGAATTTAGTGATCATTTTGAATGTATTTCTTTTGCTTTTGATGGCTGTAAATTGTTCTTCAGAAATAGACTTTGTTCTCTCCCTCCATGTGTTTTATCCCTTATGTTGATCTGCCACCTGTGTGTTGACCTTCGATCACTTTATTTTCTTGCTGGAGGTGTAATTTTAGGTAACGTGTCCTTCAGATAGTTTTCTAAGTGGCTGTAGTATGAGATTAGGCTCTCATGACAAGTACAAGTGATTAATTTCAGATTGGGCATAGAAATATTTTTGTTCAGTTGTTAATTTTTAAATGAATTTATTTTTTCTGCATCTGAATCTGTGGGGAGAAGTAATATACAATAGTGCAGGATAAGCATGCTGTTAGAGTTAAAATCTTTTAAAATCAGAAAATGTTGCTGTTGGCATTGCTATGTAGTACAACTTATTAGTATTTTGGAGAAGTATAATCTCCAGATATATTCATGATATTAATTGGGAGAGGTTTCCTTTTTGTGAGTGATACTAACTAGCAAAATAAACCCAGAAGTATTTGTGCTTCAGTTGAGAAATAGGAAAACCATTCTTTGTTTTATTCTGAGCAATCAGAAAGCCAAATACCTATAATATGAGGAGTTGTTTTGGGCAATGCATATTTTAAGTTGTTTGACATTTGTACTAGACTTTTTTTAATATGTGCATATCCTCTAATTCGAAGATGATAAAAACACTGCTGCACTTGGAGAGGAGTCTGTCTCATAGCAGGTGGTAGTTCCTGGATTTCACTGAAATATTATGATGAAAATATAATAGCAGATGTTGAATAAACTTATTTGCAATGGAAATTTTAAGAAACAGTTAGTTTCTTTTGCTTGGGCTTTGAGTATTACCTAACATTAAGAGTACAGAAGCTTTTTTTCTTTGTTTGTTTTCATTTTGTGCTAATGAGGAGACAGGTTTTCTATAGGAAAATAACAATTTAAGGTAGTAATACTTCAAAATATTTCACGTGCACTGACCAGTTTTACTATTTCAGTTGTGTTTAAAAAGAAAAAAAAAGTGTTTCAATTCTGTACTCATATGGATGAAAATTTACTGGAGAGTGCACTGCAGGCAGCAGAATTCCAAATGTGAACAGTTTTGTATCAAGTTCCTTCCCCATCTCTGACATTCCTTATTGCTCATTTAGACTGATGTTGATGATTTTAAGGGAAGCAGTAGAGATCTGTTGTGAAACAAACGCTGGGAAAATAAAACCACTGAATCTTGTTTCCAGAATAAAACTGAACTCTGAATGGCCAGGAACATGGAAATGCTATGCAAGATGTTTTTGTTATAGTATGTGAGAACCCAAAACTTCCATAAGGAAAGAGGTAAAATTACTCCACAACTTAATTGTGTTCAATTACCCACAACTTGAAATGAACATTCTGTAGTTTTATAGCAAAAAGCAGCAACAGAAACTTTTTTTTCTTCTCTTTGTCCCTGGTTTTTAATTTTAATTTTTTTCTCTCTAAGCAAGAACAGACTCAAAGCACTACAGTTGACCAAAATCTGCTAAAACTGACTTTTGCCCTTTTTGGACAAGGGCATTTAATGCTATCTTAGTATAATCTAAAGTCTATTGAGCAAGGGAGTTTTCTTTATGCATCTGACAGGAATGGTATCATAAGTGAAGATTTGAAACTCAGGTTTCCCCTTCTGCTGTATGATTGCACACTTAACTATGGAAGTGTGCTGGGCATTACATGATTTAAATTCAAAACTTTATTCTCTGACAGTAGTTCTCCTAACAAATTTTCTTGTAATAGTGATCTCTCTTTCAATAAGATAAATCTGTTTTAATGAGAGCATATCTGAGTCACAACATGAAATTGATGGAGCTGCTTTTATTTTAGGAAATGCAGAATTTCATTAATGAACATGGACACATGCCTGTAAATGATCAAGTGATCTGCAAAGGCTCTTGGATCAGAGCTTTACTAGAGATGTGAAAAGGATAACAGATGTAGCTAGACATAAAGGCACTGAATGTATGATGGCTATAAAAATAAAAACCCCATTAGCTTGAATATTCACTTGCAAGGTTTGTTGGTCTGCACTTGAAAATACAGACTGATTCATTGAACCACATACCTATTGGGAAATTGGATGAGTCAGAAAAAACATGGCTTCAATTTTTATGGCTGGGTTTCTAGGCATGCATAAAAGAAGGCAGTGGGAATTTACATGAGTGTGTGCTGAACCTGGACTACAGCTGCTGCTTTGCTTGTGGTCTGAACCCAGTAGTGTGATTCTAAGACTGTAGAATTTATTTATTTTCAGAAGAGCAGGGATAGAAAGAAAAAACATTTTTCTCATGAAGTGTGCCTTGCACCCTATCCCACTCCCCTCATCCCCCAACAAGTTAATATTTTCTGGTGCACCCATCTGACAGTCCTATAATATAAGTTTGTAATGCAACTTATGTGGTCAGTTCTTCCGGTTGCACAATGAAGGCTGAATGATGAACCAGTGGAATAAGAACTCTCCATGGTGGGGAAAAAAAACAGACCTAAACGCACAACCAAAACACAAACCCCAACTTGCTTGTAGTAACTTGCCAAAAATTCCAATATGAATAACCACGGTGTTGAAAGAACACTAGTAATTCAAGGTTTGTATCTAGTGATTAAACTATACAGTGATCTTCTACTGAAGGGTAGGAAGGAAAGAAACCGACTCTTGGCCAGGAGCCAGGGACTTCTTTGGACTAATATTAACTCCTATTTGAGATGGTAGGAAATGATTAAATTTAGTCCAGTTATGTTTTTGCAAAGTAATTTTTCAGTCTATGAAGCGAAATTCTTATTTAGCCAAGAAGCTGCAGTATGTATCATTTGCATACTGAATTCCTTTTTATTGGTATTTCTGGCAAGTACAAGCCACTATTTAATGTTAGCGTAATTTGTTTACAACGTTCATGACTCACTCTGGGATCATTCACAAGGAAAGTGCTCTATAAACATTAAAGATGACCTATGACTAGAGCAATTTATCTTATGCTGCCTGCAAACTTCCCTGCAGTGTAGGAAATGGGACTTGGACCCTGTTTAGCTCTTGCTTATCCATCTCTCACAACTTGCAGTACAGTAAGAAATACTAAGGTGATGTTTTCACCATCCTCTCTTATAAAGCTGCTTAGCATATTTTCCCCTCATATATGGACATAGCCCTCCATAAATCTAAGGTATCATACTTTTCTGCATTCTTATTGGAAGAAAGATGAAAGAAACACATCTAAATGATACAGGGACTGTTATCATTCATGAAAGAAGGCTGAATATAGCTTTGCTCTATTGGAGAAAGGGCTCAGAGGTACCTGATGCTTTAAATTTTTGGTTTGATTGTCATTTTGTTTATTAAGATCAATTCACTAGAAAAGTAAGCTGTTACATTTTGAATACACTGGCTTTAGGGAACAGAAAAGGTTTGCTTCCAAAATCTTGATTGATTTTTTTTTTTTTTTAATTGCCTACTGACTTCTTGTAAGAATGCGGAGAGGAAAAAAGAAAGAAAGAAAAAAACGCTTAATCTTGAAACACTCCAGAAAGACTAATACTCTTTTTCATAAGAAATTATGTATTTTTCCATAAGGTTAGCCTGCTAAGATTCTGTTTCTTCTGCATATTTCCAGACAGCTGTAGGAATAACCTGATTTGAATATTCCAGTATCCTATGGATATGATTTCGTTCTGGGTTTTTTACTATGCCAAGATTCATCTTTGATTTAAACAAATCAGTAGAGTCTGAAATAAACGTAGTTCCAAGTTTTTGCCATACTTACCAGATTGTTGTTTACTACCTTCAGGATGGCTTTATTAGCCTGGTGTTGTGGTGTACTAAGTTTAGAAAAGCATGACTTGATCTCTAGGTTTTGTTCATAAGTGGAACTCTTATTTAGAACCTCACAATGCTACTTTTCTGGAACAAAAGTCCAGATTATAATTCTGTCCTGGTTTCAGCTGGGATAGAGTTAATTGTCTTTCTAGTAGCTGCTACAGTGCTATGTTTTGAGTTCAGTATGAGAAGAATGTTGATAACACTTACATTTTCGGTTGTTGCCGAGTAGTGTTTAGACTAAAGTCAAGGATTTTTCAGCTTCTCATGCCCAGCCAGCGAGAAAGCTGAAGGGGCACAAGAAGTTGGGAGGGAACACAGTCAGGGCAGCTGATGCAGACTGGCCAACGGGGCATTCCATACCGTGTGATGTCACATCTAGTATAGGAACTGGGGGAAGTAAGGGGATTGCTGCTCCAGGGACTAACTGGGCATCAGTCAGCGGGTGTGAGCAATTGCATTGTGCATCACTTGCATATTCCAATCCTTTTATTATTACTATTGTCATTTTATTAGTGTTATTATCAGTTTCTTCTTTTCTGTTCTATTAAACTGTTCTTATCTTAATGCATGAGTTTTACTTTTTTTCCCTAATTTTCTTCCCCATCCCACCTCGGGTGGGGGGGGAGTGAGTGAGCGGCTGCGTGGTGTTTAGTTGCTGGCTGGGGTTAAACCTCAGCCATTCTACAATGCTTACTTAAATCCTGAATTTTGTTTTCTTCTGCTGACCTGGACAAAAACTCTTGTGTTATGGAAGTTGTAGGGCATGGTTCTTTCAGCCTTCTTTTTTCTAAAAATACATCATTGCAATCTTATTGATGTAACAGTTTTTACCAGTTTATCTCCTCTTTATCTGCTAGTTCTTATCCTAGCCCTCTTAAACATAGCTACTGCAACTGTTCTCTGCTGCTTTGGAGAGTCTAAAAAAAAAAAAAAAATTTTTTTTTAAAAAATCATGTAAACATCTGACTTTAAGCAAATTCTTCCCAATTCTAATGGTCCTTTCATAAACATGGGCTTATGAAATGAATAGTTTTAAAGCAATGGGATTTTGAAAGACAGCAATATTACTTTGTTTTCCTTGTCCCTCTGTGATTTGCCTTTTTGCTATTTTTCATGTCTATTTCTGTCTAATCTTAGTCTTTGGCCTAATTTACATGGCAGTGATGGGTATGTTGCTCTTTCTCACCATGCAGTTGGTGATTCTCTTGAATAACCTTGAAGAAATGGTCAATTTCAGTCTGTGTGCCCTTTACAGAAAGCTGCTGAAGCCATATATGGGAAGGGTAGTTGCAGCAACATGGTTAGAAGGGACTTGATATGCTTCAGTGCCTGATAAATGGGTAGGAATTACAGAGGCTATACAGTGGATAATGCTGTAGGTAAGGTGTGTATACATAACAGAGGAAAGACTTCTAACATCAGGGAGAACACAATGTGGTTTAGAAGGACGAGATGGGATACAGTCCTTAATTGCAACCAGAACAATGTCCAGTGAAGTAGCATGTTTCCTTGTGACTAATGTTACCTCCCAGGTGGTTGTGATTAATATTGCTTCCTAGATGGTTGTTAAGATAAACTGAAACCTAAAGTGGTTTTTTTTGTCCACCATATAAACGGAAAGTAAAACTACCAGTGGGATTTGTCCATTAAACATAGAGAGAAGGAAAATATATTTAAATTGGAAGGGGAAGATCTGAACCTCTTTCCAAGCTGTATTTTATTTTAAAGGCTGCTAGTACATGAGAAGCTCCATTCTGAACTAATCATTGGGATACCTGCTGTCCTTCATTATTAGAACAACCCTGTAAGCATCAACAGTTCTTAAACAGAATTTCCTCTTTTGATTTGCCTCTGTGACATCATTGTAATTTTTCAGTGGAAATATTATGGCTCCAGGTAAAGAATAAACTTCTAAGGAAAAGAACTCGTTTCCATGCGAATATCCAACATAAGAAAAATAAGAAATACAAAAATGCTTCTCATAGCAAATTTTGTTGAAAACGAAATATCTGCGTAGAGAGCTTCAGTAAGGCCTTTGACAAAAGGATTCATATTCTTGATCAACACATAGGCATGTACTTACAGCAAGTGCTACAGAAATGCTTATATTTGCACTTGCAGCACTTGGTTATTTACTGTGCATTTATACAGCACAGCTTGGTTCTTGCTAAAGTACCCATTGCTATATGTAGGGATGTATACATATGCTGGCTTTTAAATAATAAAGACTACAAAAATGTATAGAGGTTAATTGTCATTAAATGTGATTATAGAAGTACATGTCTGTGGCAAATGGATGACTGGTTTGCTTCTTCAACAGGCTACTGTGTATGTACTGTGCTTTTTTTCAATTATTAGTTAAAAGTAGTAACTGTACCTGTAGAAGGAATGCTGCTCTGCTTTTGCTTTTTTCCTAGTTTTGCTCTGGGTTTCTTAGTGGGAGGCCCTTAGCTGAGAGTGCTCCAAATCCAAAGTGTGGATTTGAGCAGGCAGAGAGGGACCGAGCAAGCAGGGAGCTGTGGGAGCAGTGCAGGCAGAGGAACAGGCTTCTGGGCAGACCTAAAGCTAAGCTGCCACAGGGCAGAAGGAATGAAACTTTTATAAGGATTCAAGAGGACTCTGAATTTGACCAAGATAGCCACTAAAAGTTTCCACACTAGAAAATAAAACTGGAGGAAAGGGTCCTATGCAATACTGGACAGAGAGGACATCATTATCTGCTTCATCAATGAGTTCTCACGTTCTTTGTTTAGAGATATCTTGTTCTAGGTCACTATTTCTGTGGCATAATATGAATCACCTTTGCAGACCGAGCAGCCTAAGCTAGACTAATAAACTTATCTTGAGGTAAATATGGTACAATTCTACCTCAAAGTTCTGGCTGTAGCCACACTTGTTGTGGGAAGATCAAGAATTACCAGAAATAAGAAAGTATGATCAGGAATTACCAAGCTGGCAAAAGCTATTTTTATTTATTTGATAAAATCTGTAAAGAATTTTATACACCCAGGCTTTACTGTTACCATTTAATACTTAACCTTCCTTAGCCTTAAAAAACAGCATCAAATTTCAAAGAAAAGCCTCTTGGACTGGACAGAATTAAAATCTAAATGGTTATCTGTATAAATTCAGTGGTGTTCCTTGGTTTTATGCTCTCTCTCTCTTTCAGTATTAACACCTTCAGAACATCTCCTCTATCTGTCACTTATAATTCTAGTTCATCCTACTTTTCCATAGGACTACATAGTTTTAAACCCCTTTATTTTGTAGCTCATAGTCAGCCTAATAATATAAACAATTTAATTCAAATGCCACCTAAACAATAACTTTGTTTTGTCCTTGTATTGTATATTTTCAACACTTTAAACTTGTTTACTCTGATGTTTCCAAACAAGACTTCTTATTCGTTTCTGATGACATCTGAATTATTGAAAGATTGCATCTTGACTGCAAAACTCACAGAATGTCTGAAAGAATCTAAATCTATTCCAGACAGTATAAATAATTCATGCTCAATTCTTCTCTCTCAGCTGTGGCAATGCTGCTGCTTATTTACAGCACACTTCAAGGAAAAAAAAAAATCTCATTTTATTAACATCTCTCTGCTATTAAAGCAAGCTGGTCATATGTTCCCATAGTAGCTACTCAAACCCATTTACTGTGATGTAATCATCTTTAATTTTCTGTGTTTACAGCTAATTTGTTCCTCATTTATGAACTTAAATTTGCAGGGCTTTTTTTTTTTTTTTTTTTAAACGTGATCCAAATAAGATAGTATTATCCGTGTTTTCCTGTAAGGGATCCCCCCATTCCCCTTTCAAAACCAGAGATGGAGAAGGATGTGGGAGGCAAGAGTTCAAACTTCTCCAGGCTTTAGTTTTTGTGTGCCTGGTTGAGGACAGTAGGTGTGTCCATGTTAATATTCAAAGTCTTGGCATTTGTTTTCATTGACCTGTAGAATGAAAATAAAGCTTTTGGATATTTCTATGAATCAAAATTGCCCAAATACTTTCCAGCTGAAAATCTTAGAATTTTTCTATGAAAGACTCCCTTCAAAACTGATCAGCAATTCTAGCCTGCCCTAGCCAGTGCCCTGCAATAACTTCACACTGATTAGCTTCATGAATTGTTTTTATATTGCTGATAGCAAGTGTAGCTTTCTGGATTCCCTTTAATAAAATATGTTCAGATAGGCTCCAACTAGTGTGGTTGATTCCATCTAAAGAAATAAAGGGGAAACTAAAAAACTTAAATATTTAATATGCACTTACCACGCTTTATTTTCTACATTATCGATATTGGAAGATTTGAGAGAAACATTATATTTGAACTTTTGGATCCTCATGTTTAATATTTCAGATCGGATGTCTCTAAGTGCAAATGTAAACATACTAGTGTTAACTGTTACAGTTAAAGACCTCGCAGGTTTTATTTCGCACTAATGTGTGATATGTTTGCATGATAATTTAGAGGGCTGATACAGGAAGGGAAGCTGCTGCTGCTAAAACTGTTATAGTGATACTTTTAAGCCTTTTCAGTTACTTAAATTAGTAATGCCATAGGTATAGTTCTGTTCTCTGCACTAGACAAACTGTTTCCCTCTTGTACTTGTAAATCCAGATGAATCCTATCGGTTAAGAGAATAAACCATTATGAGTGTAGGACTATCCATCTTTGTTCAGAATAGATATAGTAACTGGTAACAGTGTTTCAGAGAAAATGAATCTATTTGATACTGGAAATTATGTAATTACTTGCTCAAGGACATACTTGCTCTTTGTCCCCTACAGGTAATGTTCCCTTTCAAGAAGGTTTCTATTATGATTAGTGTTTAATCTTACCTCACAGCTATAGATGTTTTTCACTATACATAAAAATCTCTAACCCTTTTTAAAGTGCTACTGCTTTTCAGAAACTTATCTCAATATGTATCCTGTAGTAGTGTCTTACAGGTAAACTGAGGTCTGCAGAGAAGTTGAGTATTTTGTATTCCCTTTTCAGTGGCATTGAGTGGGTGTTACCTCCAGTAGTTACCCTGGAATCATTCATGTTTCTGTTCTTGCAGTTTCTAGTTGGAGATGCATTTTATTAGGATCCTTAATCTTTTTATTTCTTTTTTTTTAAACTCCAATTTACACCTTAAGGGCCTTAGATTTTTTTTTCTACTTACAAAAAAGGATTTTGTTACTGACTAGTAAATATTAATGTAACATATACAAAACTTTTAAATTAATGCTTAAATTAAGTGATTAAATAATTAAGAGTTACAAGAGAGGCCTTATGTCACTCTTTCAAAATACCTAGAATGAAAACAAATCAGTACTAAGTTTTTCAAATGATTTCACACACAATGCTTTAGGATATTTTTTTCTGCTAAGGAAATAAATTACTATCACAGAAACTAATCCTTTTAGTCCATAAATATTGTTCCTGTAACATAAAGGATCATACAGTATAATATTTTTAATGAAGTCTTTGTACAGAATCACAGAATGGCTGAGGTTGGAAAGTGCCTCTGAAGATCTAGTCCAACACACCTGCTCAAGCAGGGTAAGCTATAGCAGGTTGCCCAGGACTGTGTCCAGTCTGGTTTTGAATGTCTCCACCACTGGAGACTATACGACCTCTTTGGGCAACCTGTTCCTGTGTTTGACCACTTGCATGGTAAAAAAGTGTTTTCCCATGTTCAGGCTGAATTTCATGTTTTAACTTGTGCCCATTGCCTCTTGTCCTGTCAGTGGGCACTGCTGAGAAGAGCCTGGCTCCATTCTCTTCATTGCCTCCCACCAGGTATTTATATGCATGGATCAGATCCTCCTCAGCCTTCTTTTTCGCTAGGTTAAACAGTCTTAACTCTCTTAGCTTCTCATGTGAAAGATAAAATTAAATTCCTTAATCACCTTTGGCTCTGTGCAGGACCCACTCCAGTAAATCCATGTCTGTATTGTACTGGGGAGCCCAAAACTGGACCCAGGACTCCAGATATTGGCCTTGGCAGTGATGAGTAGAAAGAATGGTTCACATCCCTCACTCTGTTGGCAAAGATCTTCTTAATGCATCCCAGGATACTGTTGGCCTTCCTTGCTGTGAGGGTGCATTCCTGGCTTATGGTCAGCTTGTTGTCCACCAGGACCACAAGGTCCTATGCAAAGCTGCTCTCCAGCTGGTCAACCCCCAGCATGTACTGATGCACGAGGTTATTCCTCCCCAAGTGCAGGACTTTGCATTTCCCCTTGTTGAACTGCACAAGGTTCCTCTCTGTCCAGTTCTCCAGTCTGAGGCAGATGTCTCTAGCAGTACAACAGTCTGGTGCATCAGTCACTCTTCCCACTTTTGTGTCATCAGTGAACTGGCTGAGGGTGTACTCTGTCCCATTGTCCAGGTGACTAATGAAGAGGTTAAACAGCACTGGCCCCACTATTGACCCCTGAGGTATACCACTAGTGACTTGCCTCCAACTGGACTTTGTGTCACTTATCACAACCCCCTAGGCCTGGTTGTTCTGCCAATTTTCAATCCACTTTACTGTCTGGTTGTCTAACCTGTACTTTGTCAGCTTGTCTATGATTATGTTACGGGATGTGGTATCAAAGGCTTTATTAAAGTCAAGGTAAACAACATCCACTGCTTTCCTCTCCCCATTGAGCTAGTGGCCTTGTTGTAGAAGGCTATCAGGTTGGTCAAGCATCACTTCCCTTTCATAAATCCATGCTGACTACTTCCAATCACCTTGTCCCTCATATATTTGGAAATGCTTTCCAGAAGGATTTTCTCCATCACCTTCCCAGGGATCAAGGTGGATCTGATTGGTCCGTGGTTCCTCAGATCTTCCTTCTTACCCTTCTTGAAAGTAGAAGTGATATTTACTCTCTTCCTGTCTTCAGGAACCTCTCCCAATCACTATGACTGTTCAAAAATGATTGAGAGTGGCCTCACAAAGACGTGAACCAGCTGCCTTGGCTCTTATGGGTGCAATCCATCAGGTCCTATGCACTTACATACTCCCTAACCTGGCCTTCCTGCACTGTGCGCAAGTCTTCCTTCCAGACTTTCCCTCTAGTCCCAGGGGTCTGGGATTCCTGAAAGCTGGTTTTACTAGTAGAGACTGAGGTAAATAAGGCATTAATTACCTCAGCCTCTTCTATTTTCCAGCCTTTTCCCTTTGCTATTTATGTATTTGTAGAATCCTTTCTTGTTGCCCTTTGCATCCCTTACCAGATTTAACTCCATATAAGCCTTGACTTTCCTAACCCTATCCCTGCATGATCAGACAGCAACTCTATAATTCCCCTGGAATATAATTACACTTTGTTAATGTACAATTAAAAGAGATGAAAACTATGTGGGGGATTTTTTAAAAGTGTATTTAAGAATAATTCTTGAACATAGAAGTTGTTTATATTTTGCTTACTTTGGCAGTAGAAGATATTATTTCCTATCTTATGAAAAACACAAACACGAATGAATCTACTGTTAGCTATATGAATTCAAACTTGCCCTGTGCTTTGTAGTGGAGTTCTTGCTTTGCCGTGGTATAACTGGATGCAGTGTAGATCTTCTTGCTTATTTGTCAGAAAACAAATGTTAGAGAAATTTGATGGAGGTTCTTCCATAACCCATGCTGTTAATACTCATATTATTCTTCTCAAAGCTTTGACTACTTAGTGACTACCCATCTGCTCTCTTAAGAATGATGGAAAGAACATTGAGCAAAGATTATAAGATGCCCTCAGTTACCTTGGAAGCACTAAAAGGTGACTCAGAATAAAAGTGGTAAAAACCATTATGCAGAGAGTTGTGTATTTAAGGTACTTTGAAGAAAAAGTACATGTTCAGAGCAGTGCAGTTACTATTTTTGTACTTACTATTTGTTAGGTGCAAAACCTAAATGCTAAAAAGTGAATCCTAGGTTTGATTTCAAAGGCCATAGTCAAGCAGAACTCTCACTGACTTCTCAAAGTAACTTTGAAATTCATGCCATCCCAGTGACACTGAGAAAGTAGCAGAGTTCTGATATACCTCAATGATGGAGTGCTTTTTCTTCAGCAATGATATTTTTGAAAGCGATTGCAAAGAGAAGCTGTAATAATTCTATTCAGATGCAAATATGCCTGGATTTCTGCTGAATTTGATTTACCAGTACTCTGCCTGTTTTAGTAATCTATACCTGTGCAAACTGCAGAGGGGGGAAGGAAGAAGAGGAGAAAGCATCTGCTCTGTTTTAGTGAAAATCCCTGATTACAAAAGATGCAAGTCAGTGGAGAACTGATCTCAGCTGTGGTTGTTTTGTTAAAGCTGTCTCTGCTTTCTTCATGGGTCCATCTTGTTTATGTTTCCCTAATACAAAGCAGTGAACTCTTTGGTTTTGTTCTTCTGAATATTACATTTTAGAGGTACTTATTACTTTGTTATGAAATAATTTCTCTTCTGTCATTAATGTTCCACGAATTGCAAAAAAAAAAAAATCAGGCTCAATAAGAATTGTGTCATCTAAGACAATCTGAATTGTCTGAGGAGAAATCAAAACAGTCAGTTGGTCTTAATACTTTTGTTCTTGATGAAGCTTTAGTTAATTATTTGTTTAAGGAAGAGCAATAATTGTTTTCTCAGACCATCTGGAAAAAAGATTTTCTAGTAGATTTTTTTCTTCCCCTCAAAAGTAAAATTAATTTTTGTGTATATACTCAAACCAATTAAAACTACTAACAATGTTCAGTGTTACAACAAAATGCTGTGTATGTTATAATTTGAGACTTTTTCTTTACAAGAATAGCTTCCATGCATTTTCCTCTAACTGAAGGGAAGGAAAAAGCTAGTGTGCCACTACCTCAATTTTATCTTCCAGCAGTTTTTGCTTCAGTGACTCCATTCCCTCTGTGACTGTTTTGTTTTCTTCTGGAAGAGTGTTCTGTCCATCATGACATCTGTTGTGCGGATGCATTTCTCACATTGCACTCAGAAGGAAACTCTCCTCTAACTTCCCCCTCCATTTACATAGATGTAGATCAGATCTGTTCCCTGTTTTGAAAGTCCATGGAGGGGAATCTTGTGGATGTTTCTGTTAATTCTGCTCAGCATTCTTACTTGGTCAGGGCATAGAGAATAAAAAAACCCCTTTCTTTTCTGAAGCCCTTGTTCTTTTGCTTGTCCTTTTCAGTCCACTTCAAACTTTATCTGAAATATCAACAAGGATTTCTCTATATAGCTTTTACTAGTAATTCTTAATATTTCCATATATGTATCTCCTTCTGTTACCTTGCTCCCTACCCAAGTTATACTTTGCTAGCTTTCTAAAGTAACAGGAAAAAGAATTATAGTATTTAATTTTTGTTGGCAAAAATTACCCCTTCAAGTTTGGAAACTGTAAATTGTATATGAGAGATTTTACCACAGGAAGAAAAAGTAGTTCTTGTAAACTTAATGACTTTCTATTACACCTCAGTAGGACTTAAGTGTCTTACATTTGTGTAGTACCTGTCGTGTTAGATTCTATCTACTTCACACTGGTACAATGCAGATAAAACACTTAAAAACTGTTATTAGCCACATGGTCATCTCCTGTAGAGAAGGAGCATGTTCAACTAGAAAGGGGATGCACAGTGTAACCTATTCTAGGTTACCCTGCTTTGAGCAAGGGGTTGGACTAGATGACTTCCAGAGTTGCCTTCCTACCTCAACCATTCTGTGAATAGGCCTGTGGGAGGAGTGGAAGACCAGGTGCTCTGGTTCCCTATCTTGCTCTTCTAGATGAGCCATATAGATCTTATGTCCAAGCCTCTCAAAATACCCTTTTCTCACAGCTGGGAACTAATCAAGAAAGAATGAGATCTTATCTCTGCCTCCAGTCCTGCTTCCTGGCCAGATTGGCTTGAGACTGGATGGAGTGAATGGTGAATTACCAAGGGTCCTTTCTAAAACAAACAAGTGTACCCTCAGAAGAAGAAAATGGGAGACAATTGTGATTGACATGTCTTTCTGGACTATAGTGACTCCTGGTATTAATATCTCTTGGATAGTAATAGAAGTAGCTACCATAATATCTGTATGTCTCAGCTGTGCCTAGAGTCACGCTGTAGCCCACAGTGTGCCTGCTGGTGTCCTGATTTGAGTTTTTTGTGTCAGCAAAAAAGCTCTCACTGAATTTACTGATGTGGAAATAGGTCTGTAGCCCTTTAGGGACTGGAGGAACATATACTGTCTAACCAATTCTATTTCAGAGGTTGATATGTGTTCCCACTCAGATCAGAGATGTGCTAGTTGAAGATGTGTAGAAGATGTTGGACAGTTTATTTTGTAGTGTTACATGGAAGGCTTCTGTGAAAATTACAAATCTGAATCAATTTCTCTTGATTACCTTTCCAAAAAGTTCTAGGAGAGAAACAAATGCCCATATGTTAAAATTGCTACTCTATGCATAAAGTTTATATATGTTACTTTAAAAACTTTCTGGACTTTTATTTTAATCCTCATGCTACTTAGTAGTTTGTTTTGGTTCTTTTATATTTGGGAAAATCCAGTATGTTGTAAAGAACACATGCACAGACTGACTGAAGGAGAACTTGCAGGTCCTGCTTCTCACTTCACTGCAACCACTACAGAATTGTCTGGGGGTAGAGGGGAGCATTCATTTTGTGCAGAAAAGAACAAGAAATAGCAGAATTACACTTTTTGTTAGCCCTTGGGAGACCTAGATTCCTGGAATAGTCACATTCTTCTGTAATTATATGTAACTCTTTAGAGGTGAGTTCTGTGTACCTAATATTTATCCACACACATTCAGTCAAATACTTCCCTTACGTTGTATGTGTGAAAGAAATAATCCCTTGCTTTCTCTGTGCCCTCCCTATTTATCTTCCTCTCTCCTTTTCTTTATGTAAGTCTAGAAATGGATGGGAGTTATCATAGTGAAGGATATTTTGAATTCAGTATCATGTTGCTAATCCTACATACCATTAGAGTTTGATAGAAGTGACTGCCTGTATAAATTGCTCTTTAGTCAGATTACTCGCAATAATTTGACTATATCAGAACTGATGTTTCTTTTCTGTTGAGAGAGTTGAAAATCTCTGAAAATAGTTATGCTTAGTTTTGTACTTGTAGAGTGAATCTGATATTACTTTACTTCTGGAAATATTCAGCTTTGTATTAAGATGTGCTATCAATTTATATAGAGTGATTTACAGCATAAGGAATACCCGCTCTTATGATCTCTTAACTATTTTCATTCCAAGGTCTTATACAAAGTGTGTGTGGGAGTAAAGGTATTTTTGTTTATACTGTTATTTGCTCCAAACTATCCTTAAAAGGTTCAACAAACATGGGTTCTGTCTTGCTTTAGTGTGGGCTTGTACTTGTTTAATCAAAAACGATCTTGAAATCTTGCCTAATATATAAGATTACCAATGAAGCCTGTTAAGTCTTAATAGGTTTTGTTCACGTTAAGCAGCTAGTTTTTCAGGGTAGGCTCTCTGATATTAACAAGAGCTCAGTAATGAAGGAACTGTTGTACAAACAGATTCGTGACTCTTTTCCCCAGACAGACATGCTAATGCCTATTAAACATAAAGCCATCCCCCATTTAATTTCTGTGAGACCACTTTTCCCAAAATTTAAGAGCATTCCCACTTAATAACACTCTTGTAAAGAAAAATAGAGACTCATTCCAGGAGAGATGGGTACTTTCTTGGTTACATCTTTTCCTTTGATATGGTAGGTAAATTCCTTAAATCAGTGCCCAGAGCAAAAAAACCCCATCTGTGTTCCTTCCCTCCTTGTGTTGGGCCATATGATGGGGATATTGGAAAGCTTTTGCACATAATGGTGTGCTAACAAACAAGCTTACTTTTCTTCCTGATTTTCTGACCTCCAATCTCACTGTTTATTGTCCCAAATAGAATATATAGGTAATACAGCCCCTCCTTTTCTAAATATTAGCATTCTGATAGCAATAAGCACTAAACACTGCACAGGTAATAAGAAAACAATTTGGGATTCTTAGAAGACCTTGTTAGTGTTCTGAAAATAAGGTATGAGGTCAATAACAGATATTTTTTTTTTTAAATGAGCAGAAGAAATACTAGCCAAAGTGGATTTCTTATGGAGAAAAACAATTGGTGATCACCCAAGAACAGTACAGAAACATGTCAAGTGCATATTTTGGGATGTCAGTATGTCTTGATGTCCAAGAGCTTCACTTCAAAAAGTATTTAATTTCATGTCTAATTTACCCTCTGTGATACATTTTATTCATGCTTTCTACTTCTATTGCAATAATAAGAGATTTATAATAAAGAAGTCAGTATCAGGTTGTTCTTGTCAACTGTTGCAGTGTACACAATACTCCAGAGAACGAAGGAAATGTGTCTTATTCACCCCAATTTTGAGGTACAGTGGAGTATAAGAATACATGGGGGGGGATAAACAATCCCTTTAATCTTGGAGATCTCGCATACTCCTGCCTCAAACAGTTTCCAGTCATTGTCTTTACAGAGTTGAATTTGACTCAGTTAAAATAAAAAGACTGAAAGTCATAGAAAGGAACACGGCAGATATCGGTACTAATCAGTATTCAGAAGAGGGAAATGGACTCTGAAAAGGAGAAAGAAAATCAACCTGAAGCCATATTGTTGATGAGAGGCCACCTTGACTCTCTGACAAGTACAAAGGAATCTTTGTGTCATGTGAAATCTCTTCAGAGTAATTCTTCTGAAGTAGTGAATTTGAGAAGAACCAGGGGATGCCAGTCCAGAGATCACATTGAAAATGAATTATTCATTTCCTTCCTTGTTAAAATCTTATTATCAATCATAGGTACATGATCTTCAGTACTTGATTGGTTTGATCAACTGCAAGAGAGCAACCTCTCTAATTCATATTTTGAACTGTTTGGGGGTTTTTTTTGACTGAACTTGATCTTTAGGAGGAAGAGATGAGAAGGAAACAAAAACATTACAGGATTTCTAAATTTATTTAAAGATGGGTAGAACACTTCGTAAAAGCACTACTGTGTTCCTCTCCAGATGGTGTGGCACAAACCAATGCCTTGCTCTATTGAAGTGGGGGGATATGTTGGGGGAAGGAAGGGGAACTCAAACCACACAAACTGGTACCCTCTTAGATTGTGTTATGTTATAAAAGACTGTTAGGATCACATTTAGGCTTTATTAGATCTGAAACTGATCTCAGTGTCCTAAATGTCTCATTCCCCTGAGATTACAGATACTGTTTTTGAAACTTGCAAAACTTAAGGAGTGGACTAGGGGATGTGCTCTCTCAAGATAGAAAATTCTGTAGTTTGCAAAGCTAACTAAATGCACAGCAGTGAATTCAGAATCTACCAATGTTGTTCTTGCTCACCTTTTTTTACTTTGATGGTCAACTTTAATCTGGTTGTCTTCAAGTCCTCTGACAGAAAGTGACAGATATCAGTACAGACAGATAGGCAATATATAGGTATCTAATATAGATACATAGATATAAATGTATTCTGTAAGTTAAAAGCCTACAAATAGTTTTGAAAGTACACGGTTGTACTTCAGACTACTACCGCATGAAAGTCAAGTCTTCCCATGCCCGGTAGTAGTTTGGGTGATCCCTGCATTTTGCTTCGTTGTAACATACCCTGATAAGGCAAAGAGTAGTGCTGGTGCAAAAAGTGAATGCACAGGCATGCATATATCTTGCTAGCGCATTTTAACAAATGTTTTTGCTATATCAGTGCTGTAGAAATTTGAACTCTGGTAGTAAAACTGTAATTCCCTCAAATAAAATATTTATTGACTCTTTGTGTGGTTCCTTCATGTATCTTTTTTTAGATGTCTGATTATTTCTTATTTAAAGACCTGCTTAGTACTACATACTCCTAAGAAACAGGAATGAATGAGTAGAACATAATGGTGAGAACTTGAAAAAGCTGTGTACTGTGTTAATTTGAAAACTTTTGTACCTGTCCAAGACACAAATGTGGCTTCCTTTTCCATTAGGTGAATGATACATAGCTTAGCTCTGGTACACCACCATCACCTCCAAAAAAAAAAAAAAAAAAAAAATGGAGGTACCAAGTACCATTGGTTTCAATCTGTTTCTGTTTTGAGAATGTGATGTGATCATTTTCAGGTTTATTCTGCCTCCTATAAAGCACTGTTGGTTTCACTAAAGCATCCTTTTCAAGTGTGTGCCTAAAAAGCAACAGTTTTTCTGTACCCATTACTAGTTTATAAATATTCAGGTATGAACATGCCTGTTATTTAGAAAGTAGCTGATGGAACTTAATATGAGAGAAAGAAAAGAATGAGTGATGTCCTGAGATTACTAAGAAATTGCAGAGTTCTTCAGATAGGGATGCATGAGACAAGGCAAGAAAAAGTGTGAGGTACAATGTATAACACGTTTGTACCCTGGTACCTTCTTAATACTAGAAACACTTGCTGGACTGGATCAGCAAAAGAAGTATGGGCTTCTAGTACTGCATGTGTTAGGTGTTAGGGCCAGTATTAGAGTTCATTAAATCACTGTCTCAGTATGATCATGAGTTCAGAGGGTTAAATTTCACACAGGATTTTGTATGCTTAACTGGAAATGAGTTCATTCCTGTATGCTGGTGTGTTTAGTAACTTCAGTGGGGACACCAGAAAGCTGTTCTACTGGGATAAGGAACTTTGAGTTTAACAGGATGCTCTTGGAAATGGTACATTATTCCATGAAATGGATGCAGAAATTGACCGTTTTCTTGATTTTATTTTCTTAGGCAAGAGGTCAATTCCTGTTTTAAATTCTACAGATTAATGTTTACATTAGCACTTGCTGAATAATTAAAAGTTTTTGAAAATAATTTTTTACAAAAAAAAAAAAATAGTCAAAAGTACTACTTGGAGCAATTAATCCAGACTTACATTGCACAGATAACTCCATTAAAATAACTGTAGTTGTTGCTTCCTCTCCCAAAAGGTCTTAATTTTCCTTCATCTGGTCCCAATCTAAAGTCTGTGGAAGCCAATGGAGACAGTTTCTTTAAATTCAGTGTACTTACCTTTCCATTCAACATTGGTCACTCATTGCTGTACCTGAAAGGGTTGGCTTATGCTCAGTTCCTGCTGACTACTGCCCTTGGCCATGTATGCTGTGTCTTATTTGGTCAATATATATCTTACAGTTTTAAGTACTACAATTCCCCCATCACATGCACACAGCTTTGCTTGCCAGCAGAATTTTTCTACTTCATCTTTGTGGGTTTTTGCCTTGAATACCTAGCATGTATTTGTATTCAAGTTGCCATTCTTGGATCTAAGCAGCAAACTATGGGGGTTTGTGAGTTCTGTGTTGCTCTGGCCAACTTCTGGAGGCAAGGACAGGGAGACTATAGTACAGTTTAGTTTGTGTCTGTGCTTAAGCTGTAGATGTCTGCCAGGCAACAGTGCCCTTTCTTACTAATTTCCAGATGATTTCTACAGTTTGTGGGTTGAAGCATTGATTGATTTGGCGAAGAATGCTTAACTCCTCTGACTTAGAACTAGACTTTGTGAGAGATTTTATAACTTTTAGCATAAGAAAGTACATTTATAATGGATTACTTCTATATTAAGATCATGACTTTGCATTAAACATTAATTAGTTTACAATACCATCATCTCGTTCTTCCTGTGTAATGAGTTCTTCCTTCTCAATATTTTCAATATAGTCATGAAACTGTGTACTACTTACACTGTGGCTGCTGAAGTTAAATGTTAGAGCTGGTCCTACACCAGTGTTTCCTTACAATACAAGAAGGTGACACAGAACACCCAAGTCTCATTTGAATGACAGTTGGGAACTGGCCAACATGTTCACCTTCTACACTTAAGGTCTAGCTCTGAGGTCTTCTACTGTAGTCCAGAGCCTGGCCCACAGGAAGCCAGAAACCTTTGCATGTAACCAGTTTTACTAGTTCACTTCTGCATTGTTTACATGTGTTTGTTACAAAGAGCTGCCTTTTCCCTCATAATTTATTCCTTGATACTTGATAATGTTGATTTGTTTCATGGTATTCCTATTTAGTTTAGGTTTTTAGGCCTTACATAGGCTTTCAAGAAAGGTTGTCTATAAGTATCAAGGTTCTAATGTTAAAAAAAAAAAAAAATCCCCCAAACCACAACTTCATCTATCAATAAAATTGAGTGGTTAATGAATAGAAACTCTTAATCAATAGAAGAGGAATAGGTAACCTTGACAATTCACTGAGTCAACTCAACTGAAATACAAACAGAAAAGTATTACAAAACCATTCCCAACAAGTTAGAGAAGGAAACAGACCTACATTTTAGAGCATGGAGTATATATTAGAGAAATCTAAGATTTAATCAATACTGCAATCTTTTTGTCCAGCTGGTATCCAAATTTAAGTTTAAGTAGCATGAAGTTTAACCTTATTGCTTATGTATCTCTGTTCCGAGATAATGAAACTTTTATGGAAAATTTTCATTTCAGTGCATTGACTGTATTTTCCCTTTCTATTTGGCATTTGCAGTTTCATAATGAATGTACTATAATATGTTTATTTCAATCAGCAACTTTTTCACATAACTCATTCAGTTGGAATATTTTAATTGTGGAACGGGATTTGCCATTTTCAACATGAGATTAGTAGATTGATAATGCATTTTGAAAAAAATTTAAGAATGTGTAGCTGAATTAGTGCCTAGAGGAATCAAGCTCATGTTTGACTAGTGCCAACTTACCAACTTTTTTTAAGAGCGTATTTATACAACTTGTGTCTAAGCCAGGCAACCTTCATTAGTGTTTGAAAGATACACTGTTAGATCTAAAGGAACTTGCTAAAAAAAAAAAAAACCCAAACAAAAAACACCGCCCCCCCCCCCCAAAAAACCCACACACCAAAACCCCAAAAGAAGACCAACCCCCAAACCATTAAGATTACCTAATGTACAAGAAGAAATGAAGGATGGAACAGGCATGTGTGGAAAGACAGTGTAATGTTTTAATCCCTTTTGACTTTTGAAGTATTTAGCAGAATCTTTCGCTGACTCTGGTTTTCATCAGTGCTCATCCATGAGTTACAATAGCTATAGGTGCACAGTCACAGTAGCTTCTACAATACAGAAAATATATTACAGGAGGCTCTGCATATGAATAATGCAAAAGGTTTGAGTGGCTCAATGAGGGGAAAAAACGCAATCCAAATGGGTTCTTCCACTGACAGGTTTTAGGGGTCATTTCTAAAGATTTCACCCTAACAAATTGGTTGCATTTAAAAGCCTAATAAAACTTAAAGCCGTGTTACTAGACTGCATCTGCTCTTGGTACAATGGTTTATTTTAAAGCATTTGAACTGTGCCTGTCAAGTAAATTACATACCCAAGAAATACAACTGACAAGTACATTGGATGCAATATAGTCTGAGCTGCTTTGAATTTTAACCACTGTGATATGTGGTACATCAGAAACTTTATAATGAAAAACATCCATTTCCTTTCTGTGAAATGCTCGCATTCCTTGGAACTCTGGTTTGAATGTGTCCTCTCACTCTGAAATCATTTGAAGGGAGACATGGACTCCTCTCCTATTTTCTTTGGATCTCTTTGCTTTCTTTCTTGGCTTGTTAGTCCTCATATTGATTTCTTTTTTCTTTTTTGGAACCTGGAGAGAAAAGTGGAATCTCACAGACAAATTAATGGAAAATTTTTATTGTTTTAAAATATCATACTTAAAGACTGTGTTTAGATAGCCCAGCATCAGAGTGGATCTGAATCTCTTATTCCTTGGTTTTTAGATTATGCATAAAGAAACCTGATCTGCTTTAGTATAGTATACAGTATGATTCATAAAATATGGTACTTTGTCTTTTCAGGGTTGCCAGCAAGCTCAGCTGCTGCTTCACAGTAGTTATCAAATTACTTCAGCATTTCTTAAGATTATGAAGTGTCATAAATAAATATTTCATGTACAATATTAATTTCAGTATCAGTCTTGCTGTGATGTGAGAAAATGGCATGCACAATGGAACAAAGAGTTCTTTTAACTGGTTGTAAAGGAGCAAGAAGACAACAAATGGCAAAGGGGTCATTTTGGCCGTACCTTGGTTTTCTGGATATCATTTCACACATTGGCTTGAATACGTAACTTCATTTTGATCTCTCTGTATGGTTGTCATTGTAACAGAAGGCCAAAATCACAATGATAAAGGTATAATGGCATTCCAAAATGCTGTCTCTGGGGTCTGACTCTAAACTACTACACTGAAAGCATGAGCCTGAATAAAATAGCCAACTTCCAGAGCTTAAAGGCTACAAGAAAATATGAATTCTATTAGCTATTAAAAGGCTACAGAGGTATCAGTACCAGACCAGCTTGAATACACGTGATGAAGACAAGCAACTGAGGCAGCAGTAAGAGCAGCATCTTGCTCTTAAGCCAAAATGAGCATAAACAAGTCCTACAGGTTGTATGTAATACCTGAGCCTGTTTCTACTCATTTCTTACCCCTTTGCAGAAAAGAACGCACTGCTGAAGAATGTGCTTCCTTGTTCTTTTTTCAATAAGGGTTAACAATATTAGATTAGTAATACCTTTTTATGTTGAGTTCCTTAAACCTACTGTTCTAAAGTGGCTGAAGGGCAGGTGAGGGGCTGGACTAATTCACAAGTTTAATCCTCTGTGGCTAGACTGAAGATCACAAACAGTATTTGATAATGTGGTAAAATATAATGGCCAGGCTCCAGTTTGTCCTGAAAGGCATCTACAAAGATATCTGAAGATACTAAGATGCAAGACTCCACTTGACCAGATGCTTTGCTTTTTTAAAATGAAGTATTGTAGAGGAAGGGTTTTAGGTACTTTGAGCACAGCTAGAGAAACAGAGGAGTACTTTGTGATTGATTTCTTTTAAACTGATACAAAAGGCATGAGATGTGGGAAACTCAGGAACTCCTGGCTTCAGCCACTATTGGGATGAAGAGCACTGATTTCTCTCTTGTATCCTAGGCCAGTGCTGAAATCATCAGACTGCAGTAAGGCAAGCTGAGGTTCTTTCCTCACAACCCTCTGTCAGAAGGAGCCAGAAGAAGGGAAGAACTTAAAGAAAGCCTCAGATTTTTTTTATTATCAACATATCACTGGAAGTTACTTGGATCTTAAGAAGGCAGGGAAATCATAACTGCTGTAGCATTTTTGGTTTCAAAAAACTTGGCATTCCTGAGTTGTCTTTCTCTGGAAATTTTTCAAAGATACAGTCAGTCTTCAGCTTGGTCATCAGTCAGGAGGTGGCTGCAGGACTGATCAAGTCTGAGGCCCAAGTCTCTCTCCTCCCTCCCCAGTCCCCACATATACATGTGTCTCAATGTCTGTGAAGCTTCTATGCTGCAGAGTAAGGATTGCTTTGGACTAGATAGCTTCCAAAGTCTCCACTGAGTCAGACCCTTGGTGCTCACTGCTAAATGCAGATATTTCACTTGCTTTCAGAATGGCAATGTGTCCGCTTCTGCTTTGCTTTATCCATCTGCCTTAATCTCACTTTGGGGTTAGTTCAAAAACTTTTGCAATATTACCATGCCATTTTCTTTGTCCCTTACTGTTTACTTGGATTTTCTTTGGCATTTTTTTCTTTCAGTCTCAGCTGAGTCTAAGAACTGCATGTCAGGGATCATATGGCTAATCAAATATGTAATTGTCTCCTATCACTTGCCTATATCATTTAACAAAACAAGAAAATCTTTCTTCAAGTTGAAGAACCTTGTTATTACTTTCAGGTGCCAGGAATTTGATTCAGATGAACAGTAATTAAGATAAATAGTCTGTCCTTCCTCATCACTTCAATTGAATGAAAAGATGGTGACTGGTTTTCTTTTTCCCCCTCCTTTCCCTTGCTGTTTCCTATAATGAAAAATGTAATATTGTTAATGAAAGGTAAAATGAATGGGAAAGTACTTACACCTGTGTTTGTGATAGTCTTAAGAGCTTAATGAAGGTGGAAACCTCATTATTGATAAAATTCAACTGATTTGTATTTAATAAAATGCTTTTGTTCTGTAGCATAATTGCAGTTTTAATCATTTTTTTCTGAGACATCAGCCTTATTGAATGTTATCTATACTTACTGCTCTCAAGAAATGGCTAATTAAGAAGGCAGTATGACCCTTTTATTCAAGGCTAAATTCTACTCGGGTAACAGGAATTCTTCCCTGATGAGATTTACTTGTATTAATCTCAGATCCAAGACTATTTGATTCATTCTGCTAGCAACAGGAGGCAGGAATTGCACCTACTTGGACCATTAGCTGACACAGCTGAATGGATAAACAATTTTTAAGGGACAACTTTTGCTTTAGCATTTTTATGAATTTTCTTTTTTCCTATGTATACCTTGCTCCTGGTGCATTCTGTGCTACATAACTCAGCTGACGTTGTAACCTGAGAAAACTAGCTTATATCAACTTTTTCATACAGAGGAAACTACTAGGTTTAAAAAGTTGTCAGAAATCTCAAATACATAAAAAGTAAAACAACCCAGAGAATGTAAAATGTGAGCTTTTTACAAGGTTTGTTTTTTTTTAAATTGGTTTTTACTTTTAAAAGTGAATTTAGTGTAGGAGCCAACTCTGTTCTGTGTAAGAAACTTCAAGGGATCACTGCTCTGTGTTGTGAGCGAGATGTGTAAGAAGCTGGATCCTGACTACTTGCTGTAATCTTTTTCTAAAGGCTCTTATCAGCTTTTCAACTAGAAGTTTTCCAGATAGACAATAAGAGCCATAGTAAGTACATGTACAAGGGTGTGTTAGGACACACAGGAAGGAATTTGTACTTCTGTGGTGCATCTTGCTTACATGGTATATGGAAGACAGTTTAAAATGCAATGGTTTTGGAAGATCTTTACCTCTTGGATTAAATGAATTAGCAGACAGAAACATTAAAATGCTAGTGAATGCATTGAATTCCCTTTATATCCGTCTTCACCGTCCTCAGGCCCTTGCAAAACTGAAAATCTGATGAAAACCTTTTTATGGTTTGTCTTCAGGAAGAGCAGTTATGAATTGTTCATAACTGCTTATTAGCCTGAGCTCTTGAACTCCATTCAAATGCTTCCTTAACATTTCATGAAAAATCAAAGAAGAAATGAGAGATTAAGGAAAAAAAAAGCATGAATTTTAAGACATAAATATCTCTTAAGCCCAAGGTTTAGATTACAGTCAAAAGGAAAGAGAAGATGGAATACAGGCAGTAGTGCATCAAGGGACTGGCAAAATAAAAATAGCAGGAGCACAGGATTTGGTATGTGACTAGAAAAAGCTGTTCAGAAAAACTGGTATGTATACAAAGACATACAGCTTCAGAAAAATGATGGCATAAGGGGAACAAAGTAGAACCAAGAAAAGAGTAATGAACCAAGCTTTTAGTAATTTCTGCTTAAACTTCAGCCAAGTATGTAAATGCTGTTGCAAGCAGTTCTGCTTAGACAAATATGTTTGGTTTTGTGGGATTTGGGGGAGGGGGGGGAGACATGGTAGTGTGTTGGGTTTTCTGTTTGTTTTTTTTTATAAAGTTATATTTGGCATTAGGCATAAAATGCTTCAAGTTAATAAGGTCTTAATCTTTTAATGTTATTTTTAGAAACCCTATGTTTGTGTATGCATATTTGCTTTTCAAGCAAATGAAATATGAACCCTTGTGAGATTTTTAATTTTTATCTGCGGAAAAGTAAGAGGTTTAGGAAACCAAGTTGTGGAATCTAGTATGTGGAGGCTACCTATTTTGGGCAAAATGCTTGAGTAAGAGATAGACTTTGTTTAGATTTGGAATTAATATTTACATCTGCTACAATCCTAAGACCTGAGATAGCTTGACCTACGTGTGGAGTGCTGAGTCTGGACTTTCTCCATTTTTGTACCTGCTTTAACTAAGGAGCTACTTGAAAACGTATTTTAACCTCCAGAGCCTGTAAGTTACATAGTGCTAAGGTCAAGTTTTATTTATGATTAATTTAAAGTGTAGATTGCTATTCTGATCTAATAACTTGAATGCCAGGCTGCCTAGTTATGACTCCTCATTACTGCCAAAAGTCAACAGTCACCATTCACCCTGACTTCACAGGGCTCTAATACTGGTGGATATACTAGTTCATAACTAGTACATTTTATAAAATTAGAAGGATGTTCTAAATTACTTATATTTAAATAATATTATAGTTGAATTTTGTCTAAAAGGTGAAAAAGATGAAATATTCAGAATGCAGACATACTTAGATGTACCAAGAAAGTTTGTTTTAATGAAATCTATTAAAAATTAACCTCTTAAATAAGGTTTGGCTGTAAACTGTCTTGACAAGCTACTGGTGAACACAATGTCATAATTACAAAGAATATGGAAGAATTTTTTTAAATGACACTAGTGTCACAGCATTTTTCCTCATATTTGTATAGTAACCGAGATACTACTGATGCAGCCATTTACATGATAAATAATATGCCTTCTTTCTCATGTTACTAATCATCTGACTTTTAGCACATATTTAATAGCAATCATGTCTGACCTTATATCAAGGTGCTCATATCATTTGAGTGTTACAGTAGGAAAAATGCACACAGAAACATTGCTTTTTCCAGTGTTATTCCCTGTCTGACTGTCCAGGGAAAATGCATATTACCCTCCTGAGACATTGAGAATATAGATGAGAAAGCTAGAGAAATAAATGCTAATGCACCAGAACACCACATAAAAGACTAGAGGAAGGTGGGAAAGTGTGACATGGTTTTAAAAATGGATTTAGAAAGCATGATTTCATGCCAGTACCATGATTACTGAGAAGTTTGCTGCTAACAAATTAATTCACTTTTCCAAGTTGGATTGAAGGAGGGTTATAGATTTGATATTTAGTACTTTGAAATTCTCATATAAAAAGATAATGTAGGGAAGAGGCCAAAAATACAACAAAAAGGCAAACATGCATATATTTTTGCACTGATTCACTGTCATCTTTGCGCTTCTTCTCATTGCCATCATGACTATTGGCAGCAAGACTTATCTGAATGTTTAACAGCTCCAGTTCTGAAATATAATATTTTTCCTATCACTATATTTTGTACAAGACCAGGGATCAGAGCTATACCCTCTGTCCTGATAATCTTATTTTTACTTTGGTTATCTCCAGTTACATATCCAGTCTACTCTGCAATTGATTGATTTTATGGACCATGACTGTGTTTAATTGCTTGCATAGATAATTAGGTGATTGATGTTTATGTGCTGTGCTTTTAGGAACTTAGGAATGGCTAAGGAAAGGTTGGTTTTGAGTTTGCAGCATGGATTGTTTGCCTACTAATAGGCAAATTTCCAACTGGTAATGTAAAATGGCTTCCTGGTTGTATTTGGCTAGCAGTAAATATTATTTCTTACTTTGTCACAGTAATTTTTGTGCTAGGTACTAAAAGCTGTGTGTGCATATGCAAACTAAATGTAGCTTTAATCCTCTAATCTTGAAAAAAAAAAAAAAAAAAGACAAGAGAACTAGTATCTTTAAAAGTTGTAGTTAAGTAGATAAATGCTGAATTAGTGGCAATGTGACCACTCACTGGAGTTTAGGTATTAGCTGCCCTGAAGAACTATCCCATAGTTCCAGGGGAAATTAGAACTCAGGCATTCAACCTTGAACTCTAATGGCTGTGGTGGTTCTGGTCTGACTTTGAGGTGCTGAGAGGTTGCCAGAGGAGCAGCTGATGGTTCTCCTGTCTGTGCTTGGCAGTGGAACTGTGACATGCAACAACAAAAGGCTTTGCTGGAAGTTTTCCAGGTCTCTGAGGAATGCCTAGAAACAAGATTTCACTCAGACACTTGAGCTGTTGATTAGTGATCTTTAAAAATGAACTTAGCCTTTTTCTACTTGTTTTATAATTGGCTGCCAATCAAGTCCTGGGAGATGAGTTACAACAACATGGCCTGAAACTTCTAATTGTTCAAACAGTTTTGAAAAACTTACCTCACTTTCTTAGTTTACCATGCTATGGGTAATTTAAATCCAACCTAAAGTACTTTCATTTCCTGTTAATTCTTAAACAAGTTGCAAGGATGTTATTTCAGACTTTTATTCTCTTATTTGACCACTGTTCTAGTTTAAGCCCAGCTGGCAACTACGCCCCACACAGCTGCTCGCTTACTCCCCCTGCGTTGGGATGGGGGAGAGAATCAGAAGATTAAAAGTGAGAAAACTCGTGGGTTGAGATAAAGACAGTTTAATAGGGAAAGCAAAAGCTGTGCACGCAAGCAAAGCAAAACAAGGAATTCATTCACCACTTCCCATGGGCAGGCAGGTGTTCAGCCATCTCCAGCAAAGCAGGGCTCCATCATGCCTAACGGTGACTTGGGAAGACAAATGCCATAACTGAATTTCCCCCCTTTCCTTCTTCCCCCAGCTTTATATGCTGAGCATGACGTCATATGGTCTGGGACATCCCTTGGGTCAGTTGGGGTCAGCTGTCCCAGCTGTGTCCCCTCCCAACTTCTTGTGCCCCCCCAGCTTCCTTGCTGGTGGGGTGGGGTGAAAAACAGAAAAGGCCTCGGCTCTGTGTAAGCACTGCTCAGCAGTAACGAAAACATCCCTGTGTTATCAACACTGTTTTCAGCAGAAATCCAAAACATAGTCCCATACCAGCTACTATGAAGAAAACTACCCTGGCCAAAATCAGCACACCAATGTTAGGCATGCCTAGCTACAAAAATCTATTAATTTAAAAGAAAAATAAAATTATGGGACAGAACACAAACCTGGAATAAGTTACTTAAAGATTACTCAGTTGTGATATTGTAGTTACAGATTTACTGCTTGTAAACCAAAAGCTCCAAATTAGTTTCATGTTTGAAGATACTTGGTTGTAAAAGATGCAACATTATTCCATAGTCTAAAGAGCCGTTCTTGTCCTCCTTGTCACTTTGCATAACTTCAGTGAATAGAGTAAAGCAGAATAGAATGTAAGCTTAGGTGACCCCTAAGTTCCTACTCAAAATCCAGTATTCAGCATCAAATTCATTAGATAATAACAGGTGGTGAGGCTGATCTAGCTGTGTCAGGGTTTTTCCTCCAAAGAATAGCTATATTTGTTTTGTTTTTTAAATTAGATTGCACAGGGTAAGTATATGTTTCGTAATGCAATCTATTTATGATTGCATTGGTGTTCTAGTAGATTTTTCAGCTTTTTCTGTCCAAATCATTCTCTGCAGATGTAATAAACTGTTAAATGCTGTCTGAAGAGTAAAATGTGCCCAGGATCTGTGTTCCTGTTCTATCACTAGCTGTTTCATTGGAAACCCTTCCTGGTCCCTGCAGACAGAGGAAGACCTGAGGAACTTCTTAATACAGGAATGATGAAAAGGTAGAAGAAAAGAAGATAACCCATAGGAAGAAAGAAAGAAATAGAAGAAAGTGGAGATATGACAAAAAATAAGTGAGCAAAGAGGGGAGAACAAAAGACAAAGTTTTGTTGTTTTTTCTAAAACAAACAAACAAAAACAAAAACAAAAAAAAAAACCCCCAAACCCACCACTTTTGTATCTGTCTGGTTTTTATGGTTGTTTTAGAACATTAAAGGTCTTGTCCAGGAGGTGTGCTGGGCTTTCTAAGCAGTCTGGATCTGTTTTCAGTCTGACGGTTCTCAGAACTATAGCATACTTCTGGAAACCATAGGCCTAGGGATGGAAATACCCTGTAAACGTCTGTCAACACTCCCTAAAGCATTTGACACTCACAACACAGAGCTCCTAGAGAAAACACAAATATTTTCATTATAAAAAAAATGATGTATTTGACTACAGCAGTCAAAGGATGGCTGTCCATGCCACAACAAAAGCCTGAACTAGTGCTATATGCTGTCTTGGTCAACAGGTGTAAGGAAATGTCTGTAAAAGAGTGAGAAAAAAGCAATAATTTTCCAGCCTCCTGGTATTTCAACTTTGGGGCCCTTCTAGAGACTTATACAGATTTGTGCATTTGATAACCCTTAGCACATTTGCCATCAAAATATTTGTCAAGTGTGTCCTTGAACCTATGTAGACATCCATTAGTCACAATATCCTCTGGCAGCAAGTCCTACAATTATACTATCTGTTGCATGAAGAACAACTGTGTTTTGCTTGTTTGAAACTTGTAATTGCCTTTAATGTGGTGGTCTTTAATTCTTCTGTTGGAAAAAAACCCATTGAACAAGTGATTTCTGTCTGATTTGTAGGAACAAGAATCTGCCAAATGTCTCCTCAGCTGTTTCTAGTCTATGGACACCTAACTAACTTAGTTTTCTGTTCCTGTAGTCGTCATTACAGTCCATCTCTGAACCTTTTCCAATGCTATTCTATACCTTGGTCAGGAGGTTTGAGGTGGGGTGAGCTAGCTGAATACCATGACATTAAATTGGCTTATGTCTTCCTAAAGCTAGAAATATCGTAGACCTGATTTCTGTTAGTAGTATTCCTTCTTCTGAGGAGACTTCTATGTAACAATGGGGTTTGTATGCTCTGACTTTATTAATTTCTCTTAGATATATATTTAACTCTTAAAATAAACAAATAAATGAGTGCAGGAAGGGGCAGCCCTCAGGAATCTTTCTAGAATGCTTGCTGGAGGAATAAGGCAATATAAGTGATACAGAAGAATATGAGCTTTTTTTGTATGAGACTACAGGTTCTGCCATCTACAGAGTTAATCACCTGACAGATGTGGGAAACTAACATGTAATGCTGTATCAGCCAAAGTCCTGAAGAGCACCTCTTGCTTCTACTGTTATCCTTCTTTAGCTAAGGATTGATCTTGCAACTTTGAACCAGATGTTGCTTTGACTTGCATAGGAAGAAATTAAAATCTCTAAAGAATCTTTTCCTGTGACATTATTTGGCCTACCTACTTTCTTTTTTCTTTTTTTTTCCTGCCTTTTTAAAGATTTTTGGCTTTTTTCATCCATTATAAAATTATTTTTGTCACCCTACATCCAGGAGACCATTTTAAAGTAATTCCACAGTTTGATCTTGGTGAAAGTTTCCAAAGACCCAGGGTAGTTGTCATGAACTTAAGGTGTGCTGTGCATTTAACTTCTTAAATGGTAAACATGAATTCTTCTGCTTTTCTTATGGCTTACACTGTAGCTTTTAAAAAACAACTGATTTTCTATGACTGATTTATTTTGAATGTACTTTTAATATATATGTAAGCTGTCAAGCATAAGATGGCCCTCTTCAGAGGAATCCTTAAGTAAGAAGAAAGAATATTGCAAAAAATGACTTTAATATGTATTTTAATGTTTTTAATGAATTTTAATTTTTAATGAGCAACTAAATATTTTTCTGTTTCTATATACAATTAGTCCATTATTTTATTTCTACTTGATGTTATACAACTAATAAAACCAAATTAGCTTCTTCTAAACTTTAAAAATATCCTGAAACCAGCAGATATTGTTAATACTAGGTAACCTGGTTTAAGCTGTCAGTCAAGTTGGAAGTCTATATTGCTAGACTGTTTGAAAAGAATGATGGACTAACTCTGTGAGTTTTTTGGCTCTGTGTTTAAGACTTCTGTCTGCTTGTGAGCAAGTGCCAGAATAGGTGTTCACTTTTCAAAGATCGCGTTAGTGTGCTGCCATGGCTTATGAAATATGAAGGAAATCCCAAATGGGTCTAGAAAGACAAAAGAGAGCTTTTAGAGCTATTGATGCAGAAAAACATAACAATACAGATCTTCACTTGTGAAAGTTGCATATTTCTACACCTGGCACAACATCATTTTGTTAAGACTGGCTTTTGTCTGATTTCCTCTCTACTAATCAGTTTTGTAAAAGAAGCTGGACCTGATCCATATGTTGCCTTCTGAATCACTCTATTACTTTTTTTTTTTTAATTACCAGTCTCATGGTAGAGCTTTTGGTTGATGGCTTTTTCCTCCTCCTCAAAAGGAAAAGTAAAATTCACAGTCTTTCTATTTGGCTCATATATTTTATTCTCCTGAGAACGGGTGTTGTAATGATGGCTGAAAGATCAGTGGAAAAACTTAGCTCTGTGGTAATTTTATTACTCTATTAGCAGTATTTTATCTATCCAGGAAATATTTTCAATGTAGATTTTTAAAAGTATTTTCCTCCTAATGGAATAGTACCTTTTGAAACTCAGAAGGAACCCACAGGGAAAGGGGAACACTGACTTGGACATAATTTTTTTCTCTACAAATAAGTAGTTAGTCTGTATTATTAGTTTTCTTTCACTTCAGATAAAGTGTGTGTGTACCTAAAACATCTTTTTACAAATAGCTACATTTAGCTGTGCTATAGCAAGGTGGCATCCCTTTATGTGTGTTAGTGTGACTGTGATTCCTTTTACAATTCCTTTCTGAACGGGAACAAATGAAGGTTCAGTAAATTGCATTTCAGACTTTGAAGGGAGGTTGAAAGAGAGCTTAATCGATACCAAAATTGCTCAAATGAAAAAGAGAATATTCCTAAAGCCACCCATTACAGTAGAATGGATAAGCCAAACTAGAGATGATCCATGGAGCTTAAATACTGGAGCAGCCATTCCCTTTCTGAGCACTATAGTCTGTATCATAATGTTCTGCGACTTCTGATTTCAATCCTGACCAAAAAGAGAGAAGATGAAGGAAGAAACTATGTTGCTGTAAAAAAAAATAAAAGGAAGCGTACAGTGTTTCAGTTTAGGTTCAGGATAATTTTTATCTTATGTAAAATTTTTTCTTGTTTTATTCATCCTATATTCTTTTTCTCTCCTCTTAAAGTTTAAAACAAGCACTGACAACAGAATACATGAGGGTGCTACATACAATTCCTTAAAATGCTGTTAGTATTTTATTGTAAAGTATGTTCATTTCTACCAAAGAAAGCACTTTATACCACCATACCCTTGAATCAATTACCTTTTTTTCCTAAATGTCTGGTAGATAAATATGCTGCTTTCGAAAAGGACAGGACAATTTCCATTTGTTTCTCTTGAAGAGGTGAATATGCAGGTGGTTGCCCTGAGGGGTCTAATCTTTGTGGTTAACTAGTATAGTGGAAAAGAGAGGCAGGCAGCTGTGACCTCACAACTAAAAGGAAATCGTTCTTTAGTCTGAATATAAACCCTTATGAGACAGCATGCATACTTTTTTCCACTTGATCTTGAAAGTTAGAAATAAGTGAAATAAGTAGGGTCTGAATTGTAAACAACTATGATAAATGAAAATGTAGTTAGAAGAGCAAAATGAAGAAATAAGAACAAGTGAATGGTAGGGCTTGGGGTCCTTTCAGATGCTCAGGAAAAGTGAAGACTAAATCACTGGAAATAAAAGCTAGCCATACCACTTGCCTACTGGTAGCATTGCACAGTAGTTCCTTGCTATTGACTTGAGCTAAAACTCATTGTGGTAAACTGGAGTGGGATGGGAGGAGAAGGTAATTCTTGGGGGAGGAGGAGGTAGCTCTTGGGGCTCACTGGATTGAATGGATTGGAGTTGATGAGATTTGGCTTAATGCAACATGAAATGCAAACACCTAGTTAATCACTCTCAGGGAGGAATTGTTTTAAGATATTAAAAAAACCCAAAACAAAAGCAATCCTAGTTTTGTCTATTTTGGTTTCTGATTAAAGACACCATTAAGTATCTAGCTTTGTGTTAGATGATGTGAAACTGTTCTGTGTGGTGGAAGAAGTAAGAACAGCAGTGCATGGGTAACTTGGCAGAGGTTTTATTTGTTTCACATAGACTATCAGATGGTAACCACTTTAAAATGCTTCTGATTTGGAATTTCTCTGTCACACTGTAGAAATACTAAGCTTGTTTGTTTGTTTTTTTTTTCTCAGGGATTTACTCATTACTTCATTTAGCTTGTTGCCTCAGCTGCATTAGATCTGCAGTCCGTACATGTTCTGCAGCTGACTGATTCATAAAAGATTATTAAATTGAACATGCATGACAGAAGCCACTAACAAGTGTGCCATTAGTTAGTCATTTGCATGCTAGCTGTAAACTATGCTTAGATTGAATAAATAAGTTAAAAGAGAAAGCAGTAATGTGAGCAGATATAAGGCATGCTTGATATGGGGAGAGGGGAAAACCTACTGCTAATTAATGGCCATAAAAATAGAAGTCTGACTGCAATTTCTTGTTTTTTTGCTGTGACTCAAAATACGCTCTGTTGCCTCAGTACGTTGGCAATGTGATATTAGGGTAATCTGATTTCTGACTACTGCAATGATGATGAATATAGCACCTATTTCCAACTTTCTGCACTTTCATTTTCCCTTATTTTTATTATGTGGAAAATATTTTCCATGTTGTATTTACAATTTTTCATCCCATTCCTCTGTAAACTTTTTCTGAAAAAGACAAGTAAAATTGAAAAATAATTGTTTTGGTTTGAAACTAAAATACAAAGGAAAGGAGGAGAAATTAACTCTTGCATTTTTTCCATAATCTAATTGTTAGCTTTGTTTTACTGAAATGGGAAGTACCCTTAAAACAAGAAAGAAAAAAAAGAAAAATATAAATGCAAGTTCTTAGCAAATCGACAATATTCCCAAGCAATTCTGTTTTAGCCTACATAAAACAAAAGAGCTGGTATTTGAAAAGTGATTAAAAATGGCATTCTGAGTGTGACAATATTATGCAAAGAAAACATCTCTTTATTCTGGTGAAAGCTATACAGGAAATAATTTATGTTAACTTCTGCCGTATTTATATGTCTATGCAGTATAGAAATGAATCAGACCTATTGATTATTTAATTGCTGTTCTTTCCAGAAAGAGAGATGAACAATAAAAGTGGAATTCAGTTTAGCTGCTGCTGTAAGACCGTACCATATACTGTTGACAAAAGTTGTCTAAATCTGAGCTTGTCATTTGACTGGTAAAGATATTTATCATGTGAGAAAAAGCAATATGAAAGTGACTAGATTATATTGTTACTAGATAGAACAGGTGTTGTGTTTTTATTTGTAATTGGGGTAAAATCTGAGAAAATGTGCCTTTCTAGTACTTGTGTGGATATTTTGCTGTTTTCAACAGAACTTTACTACTGGGATGCTTCCTTTCCTCTTGACAATGCTGCAAGCTGCCAATAAGGCCACTGTTGTCTTCAAGGCAAACACCAGAAGAAAGAAACAAGTACTGCTGTAGATGTACAGTACAAATTTAGAACTTTTTTTGGTAATCCACAGTGCAGTTCCTCATTGGATAGTCAGTACTTTGATCTCAGATGGAATTCTGTACAGAATGTGCCCACCCAGGGTGCGGAGAAGATGCAACACAGACCAAAGTGGTAAGAGCACTGGAATGCAAAGCCAAGGAATTTAATATAAAATGCAGATTGGCTATAAATTACTCTGTGTATGAATGGTATACAGCTGAAGACTTTAAGGGTTGCTTGGTATATTTCTTAAGGACACAAAGATGTGTACTGCTCTGTTAAAATTGGGTAAGCTTATCTAGTGCATGATTTTGCATTTTAAATCTGATGGGATGCTTTAATAGATTGTGCCCTTTCTCTAAGCATGTGACTTATGCAGGTGTTAGCCATAATAAAAAGGTATTGTGACATGACTTGTCCTATATAATGCATTTAACTCTTTCTTATAAGGCCAATTTGGGACTGCAATATTTCTTCTTTGGAGGAACACTTGAGCACAATATATATGTGTGTGTGTGGAAATCTAAGACTCTTCTCCCAAGATTTAATAAAATAAATTTTTCAACAGCTAGCCTTGAAGATTGCTTGGCTGTTTATTTGTGGAAAGCTAACTGCTGTATGATGAAGGTTTCTTTTCTTGTTTCTATCTTCTGAACTTTGTAGGAAAACAGAAGTACTTATATGTAAAGCAATTGCTTATGTTTTAGAAATTGCTATGGCAAGGTGGATTAATTAGTGAGTTGCATAGGAAGATGATGTGTGCAAGACATCACTAAAGCAAAGTTAGTACTAAACATAACTTGAGACAGGTGAAAAAGGGAGTGGTACTCATTTATAGCAGTAACTCCTTGGGGTAAAGGACAGGAGAAAAAGAGGAGGATGGATGACTGAGTCTAGATGCTGTTATCAGGAGACTTCTCCCATTCTTGGTTATACCATTCATCAATGTCAAGCCGGTGACTAGTGGTGCTTATTGCTAATAGTTATTGATCAGTGGAGCTGACAACAGATTTATAACTGAACATGATTGCATGGTTCCAGGCAAATGAAAATATCACATCTTTCCTTCCCCCTTGTCTTCCAGTCCAGAAGTCATCTTTGTATTCTGTGGTAAGCCTGATGGAATGGTAAACCCAACCCTGGTTTAACATAAGATAGCCATTTCAAACTAAACAAAATTATGTGAACTAAATTGCTGTATGCCTAGTAAATCCACAGCTCTCTAGTTTCTAGTAACAAAAGAATTTAACTTTCTCCATAAATCATAAAACAAAAAAGAGAAATCATTCCAGTGATTCTTTCAAAACCTTATTTCTGGACAGGGTTACACTGGCCAGCAGAAAACTCACATTGCCCCAAACTCCAATGTACAGTAACGTTGTCTACTTTGGTGCTATGCTTTCACACAAAAAAAGGTAAGAAGAAACCAAAGAAAAATAGCCCATAGAGATGTGACACAGAATTATGATTTAGGTAGACTTAATGCTTTCCTTCCTGTCAGATGGTCAGAAAATGAGTTGCATCTGCAGTGGCAAAAACTGTTCTCCAACATACAGATAGAGAGCTGTGCAATTTCAACACTGAGTCTGGGAGTAGGGTTTTTTCTTTTCCATGTGAACTAGCATGGACTTACTCCTGTAACAAGAAAGTGAGTTTGTAGGCTGGCTTCTGTCCATTTCAGATGTTGTTGATAAATTTCTGTGCTGTTCTCAAGGCTTATTTTAGTCTACTCAGGCTAAGCATCCACTTTGTAGTGTCCACATGGACATTTGAATCTCTCTTGTGAAAAGGCTCTGAATTAGTTATCAACCTATCTGTGTACAAGTAGGTTAAATTGTTCCTTCCAAAGTACATTCCCTTGTACACGTTTAAAGCAAATGCTTCACCTGTCATTCTGCTGGCAAATTATACAAAACTAACCTCTTAAGACTAGTTGTTCAAAAGTCCATAAAAACACAACACCACCTTTCTCCTTAGAAACAAGAAAGCGTATCTGTACTAATTTAACACATTGTATGCTTCTTCCTAATGCTTTCCTGATGTTCCAACAAGATTTCACCTTTCCACATCTTCCAATTTTTCTGTTACTGAGCTGTTTGTTGTGATATTGAGCAAGTTGCAAACACTACATGTCTGTGTCTTTTTAGTTTATTTTTTGGCAATGGTCTTACATGCTGCTGTTCAGGTCCTCTTCATTCTGCCTTCAGTGATAGCAGCAGTCTTGTTCCAGCTACTGTTGAACTACTTCACAGATCATAAGGGTTCTCACATGAACTGCAATACCAAGCTGTATTTCTAAATCTGACACTTCCCTCTTGAACTTACAAATTATTGGTCTGGACTCAGCTGGTGAACCTCTTTATTTTTATTATTTTATTTATCCAATAAATCTGTTGGCCACCTATTCATTGGGTGTTTGGGATTAAGACGCCTAAAATTAGCTCTCTACTTACAGGCACCAAGGATACTTCTATGTGTGCTAAGTATATCAGTTCTTGTTACAGCTGTTTAGCTGTATGAGATGACCTCACCTCTTGCTACTACTTCAGCATGAGTTTTCCATAGACTCTGTGTGTCATCTTCCAGCTATATGCAGATGTTTCAGATACACCCAGGTATCTCAAATGCTACCAGACCACTATACTTATGCAACTGATGATCTTGGTCTGTCCAGAATTGGGTTTGTAGAATTTTAGGAATCTTCCCTGGATATGAGGGCTGGGAGAAACTCCATGAACTCCTATGTTGGCTCTTGCAATGTATATACTATTGTTCAAGCCCTCAGCATTCGCCAGAAGGATCTTGGAAACTAAGCCAATGCATGATGGAGGTTGAAAAAAGTTACAAAACTGTTATGGCTGGCTCTCAGAAAAACAAAATTGTCTGATATAGTAGTCATTGTTAACATGGAAGGTTAGGTAGCCTTAGCATGAAGTAGTTCACAATTTCAGAGTCATCTTCACATCTCTCTATTTTTCTTACCATTCAAAATCGTTACACTTCCTAGGCTTAAATCTGCTTATGAATAATTAGGAAAATAACTTAAAGAATTTGTATAAATGAAATGGGATGACTGTTAAGAAAACATGATGTTTTCAGAGAGTTAGCTAGAGGAATTTCAGTAATTCAAGTAATCCAAGAATTTAGAAAATTATTTTTTTCAAGGACCCATTTTTGTCAGACACATAAAAGTAAACTTTGAAAGTAGAAGAGATTATTGTGATCAACTTTCAAGTTACTGGATTCATGGAAAGGGTGACTTGTAGCTCTAAGGCATGTACATGAAGTAAACCAGACAACTTTAGCATTTGATGAACATCCTTCTTTATGCCAGCCAGATGCCATGGGAAACACCCTCCATCCCCTCTACCTTCCTTTTCTATTTCTCATATTTGCCCAAATTTCTCCTTCCTCCTCCTTCATACACCCTAATTCATCTATGTTTCATTAATTTCTTAATTATGGAATAAGGAGAAAAGCCCTTTCAGCCACAAAGGGCCTTTGTTCTAGTTTCTTTTTCCTTTGTAATTAAGAAATAAATATTTTAGTTCGAGTTTTGCAAAAGACTTGGAAGTTCTATTCCCTTGTCATTTGCTTAACAGACAGCAGAAATGTACTCTGGTTGATGTATTGCCATCAAACATTGTTGCTTTCTTTTTAATGGCCCAGTCTATGTGTTGGATAATGACTCATGCTGTCATCAAAACCAAATGGAGCAAGTTATCTGTGGAGTCAGAAGGAAAGTGGAGGAGGGACTCAAACAAAGAACTGACAGTGCTGTGAATTAGTGAGGATTAAATAATAATCAAATAGATGCTGCTCCCTCCAGTTTGACATCTGTTCTGAAAAAAAGTTCCTTATAAAAATAAAATAAACTGGTTCTAAACTAGGATATGACTTGCCACTCCCCATTGAGGATACTTAATTAGGTAATGAGGACAAGGTCATGAGTTCTTCAATGAATTCATTAAGAGGGTTTAAGCTTAGGTTTTGGTTCATGCTCCTTTCTAGCAAGAACATTTTCAGGTAATAAATCAAGCTGCAACAAAATAATGATTGGAAAAAAATAATTTTGGACTTCTGGTGCCTATTTTCACATTTGCCTCATACCTGCTATCAGACCTTAGTCAAACAGCATAAATCTTGGGTGATGGATCTCTCATTTGTGGATAAAATAGAAGCAATATAATTCTCTCACAGGCTTTCTCTCGTATCTCTCAATGCTTCTAGATTCTTTTGCAGAACTGACCAGGTTTTGGCTGCCATAGAGTTAATTGTCTTCCTAGTAGCTGGTACAGTGCTATGTTTTGGGTTCAGTATGAGAAGAATGTTGATAACACTGATGTTTTCAGTTGTTGCCAAGTAGTGTTTAGTCTAAGTCAAGGACTTTTCAGCTTCTCCTACCCAGCCAGCAAGAAGGCTGGAGGGGCACAAGAAGTTGGCACAGGACACAGCCAGGGCAGCTGATGCAAACTGGCCAAAGGGGTATGCCATACCATGTGATGTCATGCCCAATATATAAACTGGGGGGAGTGGGGGTAGCGGGATCGCTGATCGGGGATGTTGTGGTTTAACCCCAGCCAGCAACTAAGCACCATGCAGCTGCTCACTCACTCCCCCCTGCCCCCAGGTGGGATGGGGGAGGAAAATCTGGAAAAGAAGTAAAACTCATGGGCTGAGATAAGAACGGTTTAATAGAACAGAAAAGAAGAAACTAATAATGATAACACCCATAAAATGACAACAGCAATAAAAGGATTAGAATGTACAAATGATGCACAGTGCAATTGCTCACCACCTGCCAATCGATGCCCAGCTAGTCCCCCAGTGGCGATTCCCTGCCCTCACTCCCCCCAGTTTATACACTAGATGGGACATCACATGGTATGGAATACCCTGTTGGCCAGTTTGGGTCAGCTGCCCTGGCTATGTCCCCTCCCAACTTCTTGTGCCCCTCCAGTTTTCTCTCTGGCTGGGCTCGAGAAGCTGAAAAATCCTTGACTTTAGACTAAACACTACTTAGCAACAACTGAAAACATCAGTGTGTTATCAACGTTCTTCTCATACTGAATCCAAGACATAACACTATACCAGCTACTAGGAAGACAATTAACTCTATCCCAGCTGAAACCAGGACAGGGGACTAAGTGGGCATCGGCAGGTGAGTGTGAGCAATTGCATTGTGCATCACTTGCATATTCCAATCCTTTTATTATCACTATTGCCATTTTATTGTTATTATCATTATTAGTTTCTTCTTTTCTGTTTTATTAAACCGTTCTTATCTTTTTTTCTGATTATATCCCCCATCCCACTGGCTGCGGGGGAAGTGAGTGAGCAGCTGTGTGGTGCTTAGTTGCTGGCTGGGGTTAAACCATGACAAGAACTCATACAAACATATGGGCATCAGTGTAGTTTGGTCCCTAAATCAGAGAACACAGAACCAAAAGTTGAGGTTGAGATACTAATAACTGAGGATCAAAGTAAAAAGTTTGGTTTTTTTTTTAATTATTCTTTGCCATTCAGTGATAAGCTTTATGTTCTTCTTAAGGCAGCATGAATTCAATGTGTAAGACAGGCAACTAGAATATGACATAGTACCTTCTAGATAAGCTTTCAATACCAATACCTCTGGCAGATGTAGAAGTGAAGCTCTGTCAACTCAGATAGAAGCAGAATTGAGTGAAATGGAAAAGAACATATGTGACTTGACAGTACTGAAAATCCTAAAGGTTACTTAGTCACTATGGCATCAACTCTCATCATTTTCTTTGTTAAGAAGAAATTTTTGGAATGTCTTTATTTTTTTCATAGTTCTTGTTTCCAAAATTTTTAGATTGTGAGAGCAGAACACCATGGCTCTTTTTGGGGGGAAAGGATCACAATAACAGTGATGACTTTTCACAAAATAATAGTGAGAGTGACTTCTGAGTATATTTCATTCTATACCAGAGTATCACTGAACTAATGAAAGACTCAGTAGTAAGGGAATAACGTGACTGAACAATAAAGTCTATGCCTTGGGCATATTTCTCCCATTGCCTTCAGTATGTCTGGGATCTCCATCAGAGTAAACACCCAGGCAGCTCTGACAGCTCCTGGATCCTGGGGGAGTCACGGAGTAGAGATATGTTTGACCTTGAATAATATCATCTTGTGCTAATAACAAAATAAAATTCAAACATTCACAGAAAACTTCTCCAGGGATTTTTTGTTTGTTTTTATTTTTCTTTCCAAAGAACTTCGAGAGAAACCTTCAAAACCTACTGTCATTTTCTTATGTGCTTTAAGAATACTGACTTTCACAGAAATTTTTGGCATAGGAGCAGTCACTTAGTCCTTCAGACTGAGGTGCAACTAAGCAAGAGCTATATTCTGGACTTTGTTAGCTGAAGTCTCTATATACCAGCTAAATTACCTGCTAATGTTCCTGAGTGTGAAGAATGTGAACAGGAGTGACTTCAGACTTCTTTATGGGGAGTAACTTTATTCCTCAGTGTTTTCAGGGTCCACAGAGGAGCTGTAACTCTGCCTATTCTTGCCTGCAGGGATGGATACAGTTAATGTTCCTGAACTGAGACTACCTACAACATCACTTCTTGATGAAAAAGCTGTAGGAGTCTTCCAACTCCAAAGTCTCCCTTGATAGAAGACAACAGATGTCTGCTTTGTGTCTCATTCTACACAATCATGCTAGTCCCTAGATAGGCAGGTGGGAATATTTACTTCTGAAACAAGACTAGTTTAGCTTTCTGTACTTTTACCACAGAGCATTCCAGACTCTGGATTACCGCTCTTTGTAGTTAAGGCTTAGGTTTTGGCCCCTACTTTAAGGGTTAAAAGGATTTAAAGCATTGCTTAATTTTCTTTGATGCTCACTTGCACAGACAGCTGCATATTCAGATCCACAGTAAAATAGCAGCATGTACCCAAGTCTCACTGTACCTTGGCAAAACACAAGGGAAGAACAAAACAACACAAAAGGGTCTTCTCATGAGGTTGACCTTAGAGATCAATCATCTCTTCTTCACTCCTTTGATCTTCAGGTATCCAATCAGTGCCCTAAAAAACCCAGTGTGTTCTTCTGAAGCCCAGAGTCGTCCTCCTGCTGCTTGCCTTCCTCACTTCCACACTCTCTTAACTTCTACCCTCTCATGCTTATGGCAACTAAGGCTGCCTTGCACTACCAATCCTCAGCCAGTTTCTCCTTTTTCACAAGTAGCAGATGCAGCAGAGCACCTCTCCTGTTGGCCCATCCAGCTAGCACATATCAAAAATAGCATCCAGTGCAACTCAAAAATTTCCTGGATTGCTAATACCACTTTGTTGCCTTCTTGTCTTCCCTGCTTGTTTTTCCTGAAATGTTTGTATCCATCTAACACAGCACTCCTGTTGTATGTGCTATAGTATTGCATCTCTGCAATTCCAAAGATATCATAACTCTCTGACTGCTCACAGGCTTCTAGTGCCTCTAATTTTTTTTTCCCCTGTCTACATGCCTTTGTGTACAGGCACTTCAAATGACCCCCTTTCTCTGGTATGTAGTTTGAGCCAAAATGTGCTTTATGATTTGTCAGTTTAGTTCAGACTTACAGTTTTTAATGGTTAAATAGATGCTTAACTTTCCATATAAGTGTCTTTTCTGAGGACTGTCAAAACAAAAATTAGAAGTAAAAGAACTTTGTTTATGAATCTGCTGCCACTGTTCTTACTTGCATGATGCATACCTGCATTCTGTGTAGTAAGCATTGTGTCTCTAAAGATTTATGTGTAAGAGAAGTTTGTAAAGTTAATCCCAAATACTTGTGGAAAATATGTATACTTAGTATAATTTCAGAATATTCAAATAGCCATCTGGTATTCTCTTAGGACACAAATGTTTTGGTCAGCACTCCTGGTGACACAGTTTTATTCCGGTTCTGAATGCAGCCAGAAACCTGCAGGTAGGTGAAGCTCCACAGACTTAATACTGTTAGAAATGCCTCAGCCTGTTTAACGGGAAACTTTCTGGATGTATGAAAATATCTTATGGGCTTTGAAGGCAAAACCACTCATAGACTACAATTGCTTCCAAGAGAGTGGACGGTTCCCACAGTATCCTGATGCTATAAATGAAGGGGTAGCCACTGAGTCAGATCAAAAGTTGAATCCTCAATGTTAAAAAGTGTCTATGCTTCCATTAATGATGGGCTGGTATGTACAAGGATAAGGATTGAAAGGTAATCAAACTTGATGTTACTTAAAAGAGGTAATGCTTATGGTAACTGCTTATTCTTACTATTACTCATGTATTTTATTTACCGCACTTTGTTTTGTGCACTACAATAACATGGTTTATATTGGGTTAGTATGGGCATCTTATGTAAGAGATAGACTTTTGAATCTTTTCTTTGCTTATTGCTGCTTTTTGTTAAGGTAAATTGTACTCTGAATATTATCTGCCAGTGTGCAATAGGTAAGAGATGCATTTATCACTTACCTGGCTTCTCGTTTCTCCTTTAAAATGGACAATTCTCAGCTCAGACTGTCTGTCTATACCCCTTTATGATATAAAATGCCAGATGATCAAATAGTTGAAGCACTAAATAAAGAAGATAACACCGGTGTCTGGGAGGTAAGAAAAACAATATTGATCAGCTTGCCGGTCTGGTGACCTACTTGGTAACATAAAAGGAGGAAAACAAAGCATGTGGTCACTTCCTTAAAACTCATTTTCAGTTATTCTGTTTTACGGAAATCTATGACCAAATGTCTAAAAAGACGTTAGCTGAGAAATGGGGAGGTTGGAGAGGAACTTGGGTAACAGCCATAAGGATATGACAAAATTCCCTTTGTAGGATTTCTCCTTGAAGCAAGTGAAAAACCACTATGAAGAAAACTATCTTTTCAAATCAAGTTATGAGGAAAAATGTCTTTTTTTTTTTTTCTTCAGTACTGAACTATATGTAAAACATATAGTGGATAAATCTGTCCTAATCGTAGCTAAAGACAGTTATCCTTGTTCTCTGCATTGGACTTGGCAATAGCTTACTTTACCTAACAGAACAGAAAGCTAGAACTCGGCCCCAGTTCAGATCTAAAGTTAATGAAGTAATAGGCTCTTCTGGGATTTTTGAGGACATTAGTGAGAGGGAAGGGGACAGGGAGAGAGGTATTTTTAAAGACATGGGGTTTTTGTACTTTTTTTAAAGACTGTTTTTTCTTAACTTCCTAGTTACTTTTCAATTATTTATTTTTTTTTTTTTTAAGATGCAATGAGTTTTGTAGTTTGATAGAAGTTGAGTTTTTCCTTATTGAAGAACCTTGTCTTTTTAGGGTGTTTACTATGATGAAAATGTCTTGTTTGATCCGCCTCAAACATCTGGGCAGTTTGGGGGGGTCTTGTCCCTAAATATGTTAACAATTTAATTGATGATTTTGGACAGCTTTTCTGCACCACAAAGGGTGAAATGGATTTCAGTCAGCCAAAGACTCTCTATTCCAGAGTGCATTGCATATTCAGATGGAGTCCAATCCTTGTGATCTGAACTTTCTGTGCTAGCTTCAAGGACAGTCGTCTTTTGATGTTTTTTGTTAAATTTTATTACATTCTCACCAATAAGATATTTGTAGTGAAAACTATTTTTATATAGATATAAATTTTTAATATATGAATAAATTTTCATATATATTTATATATAAAAATATGTATATATACTAAATCTACAGATATAGATATCTTCAAAAAGAATAAATATAGTTTATCAACTGAAGTCATACCAATAGCTAACACTTCTGATTTCAGCTCATTTACTATAATGGCATACAAATCTTGAGAGGCAATGTGTGCAGTATCTTCAAGACTGTAATGCCAAATATACATTATAAAAGATTGCTCTCTCCCCACCCCCGCCTTTACTCTGTAAAACTCTTTATAAAATGTTTTTGCTGTAGTGTACTTTATGGACAGTACATAATGGACTGTATGTTATGGACAGTACATATGGACACTTCATTGTCAGAAGATAAAAGACAATGGCTCAAAAGTTTGTTCAATGAATGAATTTTACTGAGTAAGGCAAATAGTGGGAACTGAAATATGAATAGATGGGATACTTTCAGTTTAATATATGTATAATGATTTGACTCATTATTAACCTGAATAAGCATATTAAACAATCACTCTCAAAACATTGTAAAAAGAGAGCTGAGAGTCTTTAAACACAATAAGGTATTAAATTCTCATAGATTAAATAGTTAAGGATTCAAGACTCCTGAACTACAGCTACTCTGGTGTGGAATTGTATATAGCTTTATATTTGTGTACTGAGAAAAGAATTGGACTCTACTTCTTAAACTAAGTAAAAAAAGTGTATTGCTTCTTTTGACATCAAAATAATAACTGTGTAGGCTATACACATTCATATTTTGTTATTGCGAATTTTTCCAGTGTGCTCGTGGATATTTGTCAATAGGCAAAGTTTTACATTTGTAGTGGAAACTCATTCTGCTCTAAAAACAAAACATGTTTTGCTAAAGTGTTTGGTTTACAACTTTTTCAGAGGACAATAAATATAGACTTAGAGTTTAATGCTCAAAAGAATTATTTAAATACTCCATCAGAAAGCATGCTCCTTAGGGAATTATTCTGAAAAGTATATAAGGGTGGATCCTTAAGCCAGAACTGGAAAGAGAATGTGACTGGGGTTTTGAAACGAAAGACATGGTGTATCTGTCCAGTATTAAGAGGACTATTTTTATTGGACACAAACTATAAAGTATGTAAAGTATTCTTAAAACATCCAGAAGGAAAAGTATAGAAAGCCTTTAGGTTAGCATTTTCCTTGACTTTTCCAAGACACCATGACAGCAAGGGATGTACTAGTAATGCAAACAGTCTAGGATTCATGTATCTATGAATGGAGTATATATACTCTAGCTACTGAAGATAAAAAAACAACTTTTAAAATGCCATGAGTCAATAGGAAAAAGAGAACATCTATGCCATGCTTGTCTTGTGTTCATGCTGAGGCTTTTCAGGGCTAGGCAATTTGCCCAGTAAAAGGCCTTTCTTTAAAACTGTATTTAGTTAACTGATTTATTTTCTCAATATCAAACACTTGTCTAAAGCTTAATATTTCTTTATCCAAGTGCAACAGCATGCAACCCGGGTTACTTAGGTCAAGAGAAAAAAAATAACCAAACCAGATTCTTACAAAGTCATGGGGAACTGTCTGCCCTTCTATGTCTTTGAAAGTGATGAACTTCCTGTGTGGAAAGAGAAATCTAAGAATTATTCAACAGATTTAATTTGGCATAGATAGACAGTTACCTGGAAAAGAACTGTTGTTATGAATGTTCATCTGTTCTTATGATTTTAAATCTTAAGTTCTGCTGTATTTAACCTACAAGTTCTGCTGTGTTTAATCTATTTTTACATTTCGTCGTCTTGTTAATACGGGGGGAAATGACGAATCAGAAAGCAACATTCTTCACACTTTTTAACTGTCTTCTCCTTTGTTTGACTTGAAGCAAATATTTCTTCAATGTGAAACTCCCATATGAGTTTATTTTGTTGAACGATCTCTGAGGCATTCTGGCTGATAGTTCCAGGTAGCTAAGGGCAGTTGCCCTTCTAGCCTACTGTGCTGCAGTGCCAAAAAACAGTGGCAGGAACTACGCAATTCTCTGTGTTGCTTTACTGTACAAGAACCTCAAAAGTATCATTTTATGACTTTGGAGAGGAATAGATCTACTTGTAAAGTTTCTTGGTGGTTGCAACAGTGATAAATTATGTCCAGAAACAGATGGTACCTCTAAGTGGTGCATGAACTATAACTCTCAAACTACTTAGCTATTTGTTTCTCATGCTCTGTTTTTGTTGTGAGTTTTTCCTTCTTAGCTTCCCTATTAAGTCAGCTAGCTCAGCAGTCTCATTCTGTCAGCGGTCAGTCAGGAAAACACGCATGAATCAGGATCCTGCTAAAAGCAAGCTTGTTTTAATACTAATTGCTTGATTCGGTGCTTGATTATTATTTATTCTGTCTGAAAAGTTCTTGTTTTATAATTTGAAACAAACTACTAAGTCATGTCTAAACCTGTGTTTATACAGAACTCATAGCTAAATTAGTGGCTCAGTGCATCTCTTCTAGCATACAATATTTGTCCCTGGAAGTTTACTGAAAAGCTGCTGTTCTGAGAGGTGGCTGCGTAAAGAAAATAAAACATTGTTAACCTGCTCAACTTCATTAATCTGAGTTATCCAGCTAGTCTCCTTAGGTTCCCTCTAGACCCATAAACAGTGAAGTTCTCAGAAGGTAATTCACAGAAGGATCACAACTTACATTTTCTGAACTACCTTTTGCAGGAACCCACCTCCCTTACTAATGAAGGTTACTGGCTCAAGTGGTAGTAAAAAAAGGCCTTTAATTTGTGTGGTGAGAGTACCTGTGCAAGTCACTCATGTAGAAGAAGAACTCAGACTTAAATGCAGACAGAGTAAGGAGCAGGGGGAAAGAGAAAGAAATTGAGAGGAAGGCAATGATAGATAGTATAATGGACAGATTGTTCTTTGTAGTTTTCAGATGGAAACCACAGATTATTTTTTTTTTTAATTGTGATAGTATTTGTGAAGTTAAGGTTTCAGAATTGATTTATAACAGAAAATGCATTTCAATAAAATTAAAATTTTTACTTTTTCCCTAGAAAAATCTTTGACTTCCCATAAGTGACATAAAAATAAATTGTGAAGATTTTTGCTAGCTTTTGCCCAAATAAAAATAATTTGTTAAAGATATATTTGTAAGGTCTGGGAAAATGTGGTTTCAAAACTTATTTGAACTGTCAGTCTCTGTAAGAGTTGGTGGAGATAAGATTTACTATGATATTTGCTGGTCTCCTGAGTATTGTAACTCCCTTAAAACAAGAAAATTGCTTTCCTTGGCAACTTTCCTTATCCAAGCAATATCAACAAAAGGACTGGCCCATTGGGTGGTGCAGATGAAACGTACAACTTTCTCCACAATGCAACGGGTTATTATGAGGACAGTAATGTTTGATGTTGAGGAAATTAAAATCAAAACATTTCCCATCTGTTGAAAGAATGAATGAAATATTTGAACTTCACCACTTTTTTAAATCTACAAAGTTAAAATGAAATATCTTAACTGGAATTTTCCCTCTTGTAAAAATACACTCAAAACTTGTGCTTACCTACCTCACTCCAAATCAGAATTTAAAAAAAAAGGTATTTTTTTAAAAATGTCAGAAATTACCGTTTTTACAGAATCAAATTTGGTTTTCAATTCTAATTCAAAACCCAGGCCTCCTGTATTGTATGCCTTTGGTATGAATGTCCCTGTAATTTCTCAGCTCCTGTTGTTTAAAGGGCAATAGTTATATGCGTAGGCTGGAAAAATAAAGTTCTTCCCAGTTTCTTGCATCAGTCCCTCGAAATAGTTTTGCTTATTCTATTTTCTGTTTGGCTGTCTTATGCTGCAGGATTGTTTTTTTAATTAGTTTTAATATTCACAGCTTCTCATTGTATTGCTTCAAATCTTTCTCTGTATTTGGTGTTTTAAATATTATCAAAACCTGTGTGGGTCAAGATGACCACACATCTTTTCATATCTAATTTCAGTGAGGCTCCAGCTGTAGTGCTTTTTCTTACTGTGCCGGGTGTTTTTCCCTATCTTCCCTCCTTTGGCCATATTGGCTTTTTAAACTCCTCGGTTTATTGCTGTATGTTATGCATTCCATATCCTTTGGGCACACTTTAATCTCATTATACACGTTTCAGTTTCTCTCTGCTGTTTCCCCTCTGCTTTTTTATTACACTCGATTGCACTCAACCTGCTGAATTTTTTTCCCCTAAACTCTGTTATTCTGAAACCCAGTATCTTCATTTCCCCGCTTTGGCTTTGCTCTAGATGTTATTTTACACTTAACTAGATTAAAATTACAGTGCAAAGCAGATTTGGTTACTTTACTTGTTCTATAAACTTTATCTCAAATACTGTCCAGAACTAAAAAATTCAGTACAGTAAGAAAAATACAGAACACAAAAACACAAAAAATGATTACATGACAAATGCATTAATCATTCAAACAGATCTAGAAGTGAGGGAGGGTGAATTCAGAACTCCTTGGAACAGCCTAAAAATATGTTAAGGAGACTGGAAAATAAAACGCAAGACGAGAGTAGTGATGTAAAAATAACACAAAAGGTACCAGACATAACACAGATAATATTAAACAGGTGAACAAGAACAGAGAAGTAAGCCAGCTGGGACTGAATGATTACAATAAGAAAAGAAAGATGTCTGTTGGCCTTGCTCACTGTCAGTATCACCAGCTGCTTCCTTCTCCCTCATTGCCCAAATTGTCATGTCTTATAGAATTATCTGACTGAGAGATGGCCAAATGGGAATTAAAATTTCCAGGGAGCAGTTAAAGGTATTTGAAATTGAAATTAATTTTTTCTTCTATGCATTAGTCAGAGGTGGAGAAGATAGCTTCTTCATATGCTGCATAAACATGACATTAGTCAGGTGTGACATACCCTTACGGACCATTGCTGTTTTGTATAATCTGCACTTTACAATGGACTTTATCTAATAAGTTCATTTGCTTTCACACTGAGTAACATTATTACTAACTACATTTATAACAGCTATGCTGTGTCCTTGCATGTGTTGCTCTTGTTTTCTAAAAAACCACTCTGTGACTAGAGCAAAAGTAAGATTTATTAGTGTAGCGTTTGACCATCACCAAGCTCAACAGAAATGGAGCATTTGGGATCATGAGTATTTCCAGAGGAAGAAATCACTGCTATTTTCTTCAAACATCAGAAAAATTATGAAAGGAATTACAATTTATTTTAACTGGCTTGAGTATTCTATGATTCTCTTTCTCTACTAGCACAAAAAATTCATAACAATAAAAAGTTTATTGCTTTGCAAAAAAAATATTAACTTGATTTTGATTCTGTTTAGAATATAACTTCATATTAAAATTGCCATGGATATACTTCTGTGTACTCTTACCTTTTCAGCTTTCACCTTGCCACTTTGGTTCCTACTTTTTCTTTCATTGAAAGATTCCTTCTAAGCAAATCTCAGTTAGATGTTATATTAGATGTCTCTAATACACTGTTATCTCTTCATACTAAATTAAGAAATATGCTGACCTGCTTTTTCAATGGATGACTATACCCCTCAGCTTTTTTGAGAACTAGTGACACAAGCATTACCAAGTTTTTCATTCTCTTATAACTGAGGAGTGGTGGGATGCTTGCTCTGGTATTGTTTGGTTTTTCTATTAGCAATCTGCCAATATTTTTTATTTGAAGTCTTGGCTTCTCCTAGTCCCTGTGTGGCTAAGACCCAGTTTGTTTGTCTGGGAGGGAATATTAAATAGGTTTATAGAAAATTGCTGGCTATATCAAGGTTTGAAAAAGGAAAACTGTATTTACCTACTCTTCCTACATATTAAAAAGGTGAGCCTACCTTCCCTATTTACCACGTTATCAACTTTTACTATAATATAGAGCTACATTTTTTTATATATAGAAACAATTTCCTTGAACAAATAGACTTTAAGTTCATTCTGCAAGAATTTTCCTGTTGATTGGCTTCAAGCATCTTCCCAAACCAAGCAGTATAATTTTTTGGTGGTCTGTCAATAGCAAAATAGAAAATCTGAAGTAATGCAAGAGAGGCAACTAACACTATTCTGTATAAGAAGACTTGTATTCTATATAATTAAAGACTTCCATAAAAGTCTTAACTACCTGTACACTATTCCTATCTGTGCTTAGAGGAATTTAAGAAGTCTGGAATCAGAAAGGTCTGTAGCTATAGTACCTTGTACTCCCCACATCTCTAGCTTGACTTGGGGGGGAGTCAGGTTTTAGGAACAGGTTTCTTTGTTGTTTTCTTCACAACCAGCACTTGCAGGGAAATTAATTTTATATATTGCTATCTTGGCAAGAATCAGAATTCTCATTCCAAGTCTTTTTTCAAATTGCTTATCTTCAAAAAAAAATATTTTTGCCTAAGTGGCTGCAAAGCTAGAAGATCCTCACAAGTGGGAGTTGTCTTTTACTGTATTTGGTCAGGTTTTGGTGTGATGCAGATTACGTTTAGAGGGAAGTGGATAGAGGTCATATTGAAGGAAAATGACAAGGAGGAGTAGGAAGGACTTAATTGCTGAAACAAAAATTATTTATTTTCTTTTAAGCACTCAGATGTGTCTACCTTAAAAAATAATTGAGGCAAGAATAAGACAGAGCGTGGTTTTGGTTGCTTTGGGGACTTTTAGCACTGCAGTGCTCTTTCCTCTAAATATATGGAATGGTCAGATTATTCCCAGTTTAATTTTATTGAGTGATTTAGGAGACACAGTGATTGCTTAGACACAGTACTCTAGCATGCTATGATTTGGATAGGATGTCCTGCTGAGAAAGTCCATTTAAGTTGGAGGGAAATGTTGGTGATAAATTGTAATGAATTTAAAAGCACCAAATCAAGTGCGATGTCCTTAATGGAAATGGATTTTGTTCAGCTGCAATGGGACCATCATAGGAAATGCAGAAAAATAACTTTGAAATTGTGACCTCTCTAAAAGCAGCCTAACACGGCCCAATATTTAGACCTACTCTTCACTGTCTGATACCACCATCTGAAGGAATATCTAATTTTCAAAAATGTATTTGGTCCCATGAATTTTTTTTTTTTTTTACTCCTACTGTTGAATGTCTTTTTCCAGCTACTGATTTTAAAAGACTGATGAATTTAAGGACATTGAGGAACATAGGCATGAAATTAATATCAGGAAAGTAAAGACATAGAAGCATAAAAATGGAACTGGTATGCTGTTAAGATGAAGGATTAAACCAGAGTAGTATGCTCATATATCAGACTAAACCGTAACATTGACTTGTTCTTTTTCTATCCCTTTTTTCAGGAATCAAAATGTTCTTAAATGAGTAACATGATAGAAATGTTGATACTCTAAAAGAACTTACTAATTATTTATGGATCATTCCTTCTGTCAAGCTCTTGGCAATGGGAAATTACTAAGAAAAAACTGTGAAATGGGCATTTTTTTGTTTCTGCTACAACTTGTTCAATTAGAAAATTCCTGTAAACCTGCTAGTCAGTAAAGAAAGCAAAGGTATTTGAAATATTGTTTTAGAATAACAATATTAATACTTAATTCCATGGTGGATTTGCCATACTTAGTACTATAAAAAAATTGTATCAGATTATATTTTCATACATGTACAAACTTAATTTAAAAAGGGACTAAGGGATTTTCTTAGTAGAGAAAATATTCACGGTCAGCAACAATAAAGCACAAACTAATTTTGTATTCCCCTGATTTTTGTACTTGTTTATTGCTACATTTGCTACAAATAATTATTGGAATATATATTTTTTTGTGTGCTCATACTATTACTGCGTATTTCTCAGCTTCTCCCTCTCTGAGTCTGTACTGTTCCTTTTTTTTGCACTGACATTGCATTGAATTTTTTGGATTACCATCCTACATACAGAAAGGGGCTTTTGCACTTTGCCATTTGGCACAAGTTGACCTAACAGCAGGAGCGTAAAGATATGACAACTGAAAAGCTCAGTAATAAGGTATAGTTCTGTGTATCGAGTACTACCTAAAGGACAGCATAAATAGCTCTGAATTGTGTATCACTAAAAATGATATATAATTCAATTATACAAAGTCACCATTTATCCCATGGCTGTCCCTGTTTTCAGATATATTTTCATGTATTAGCGCCACAAAATATTAGGAGATTAAAAATATCAGACCAGAAAATCAGATGATAAACTCAGTTTAGGGGATGGTCACATATGGACCAGTACAGGTAATAACATGTAAAATGCCTGTGAGTCTTTTTTTTAATATAGATTGGACTGGTTTACAGTAGAAAATCCAGTCCTATCTATTTAGTTTACCTCACAACTTCAAAGACTGAATTTCCCCCTCTGATTGAAAGATGTGGCCCACTGATCTGATCTGTACAGTGTGCAAGAATATTCTGTCTAAACTCCATTCTTTTCTCATAAGTCCTCCAAAGCAGTGAGGTGCGAGCCACTGCTAATCTAAAAGTTCTGTGTCTGAAGATGGCAAACTACACTGATAAATTCCCCCCCGCCATGGGAAAGAGTGCTGGCTTGGAGTGCAGGCAATGGACATGTACGCCCTAATGATTGCTTCTGCAGGGATGAAAGAGAATTTGGGAGTCACTAGGAAGCACAGTGCTGTGTTGTTTCATGTTTGACTTCCCTGTGAAATATAACTCTCTAGAGAAGATAGGCTTCCAACCAAATAGCGACTAGATTTGAAGGTGCAGCAGCCCAGGAGTACAGGAGATGGGTGTTGTGGTTTAAGCCCAGCCGGTAACAAAGCACCACGCAGCCACTCACTCACTCCCCCCACCTCCCCCGGCCACGGTGGGATGAGGAGAAAATATAAAGGCAGGCTCGTGGGTCGAGATAAGGACAGGGAGGGATCACTCACCACTCACGGTCACGGGCAAAAGACAGGCTCAGCTTGGGGAAGAAACAAAACCATTTAATTTACTACCAATCAAATCAAAACCAATTTAATTTACTATCAATCAAATCAAACCAAGGATAATGGGAAGTAAACCCAAACCTCAGAACACCTTCCCCCCAACCCTCCCTCCTTCCCGCCTCAACCCCGCTCCCGGTTCTCTCTCCCTCCTCCCCCTGGCGGCGCAGGGGAACAGGGGATGGGGGTTGGGGTCAGCTCCCCACACCGGGTCTCTGCCGCTCCTTCCTCCTCGGGGGCTGGACTCCTCACTCGTCCCCTGCTCCAGCGTGGGGTCCCTCCCACGGGAGACAGTCCTTCATGAACTTCTCCAACATGAGTCCTTTCCACGGGCTGCAGTTCCTCACGAACTTCCCTGGCGTGGGTCCTTTCTGCGGGCTGATCTTCAGTCACCAACTACTCCAGCGCAGGCTTTCCCATGGAGTGACAGCCATCTTGGGGGGCCTCTGCTCCCCCACTCCTCTCCATGGGCTGGGGGGGTACAGCCTGCTGTCTCACCACGGGCTGCAGGGGCATCCCCTCCTCCGGCGCCCCTCCTCCCCTCCTTCCTCACTGACCTCGCTGTCTGCAGAGGGGTTCCTCTCACGTTCCAATCCCCCCACTCGCTACCAGTTCCCCTTCTTAAATCTGTTCTCCCAGAGGCACTACAACCGTCACTGATGGGCTCGGCCTGGGCCAGAGGCGGGTCTGACTTGGAGCCAGGGAAGCTTCCAGCAGCTTCTCACAGGAGCCACCCCTGCGGCCCCCTCCCCTGCTACCAAAAAACCCCATGCCACACAAACCCATAACAACGGGTTAACAGAAGTTTCTCCCTCTCATACAAGGAGCTAGAGGTCTGTCTGGTCAGAGTCCCAGCAGACTGATGATGGGATGGGGAAAGGCAGGTCTTTAAGCTGACATTAGGCTGTATAAAGAAGGAGGTAGCAGCAGATGCATCAGAGATTACTGGAGCTACTTTTAAAAGTGTCATTCTACTGAACTGAAGTATTTCTAGCACGATTATGCTTTCCAATAAGTGATGTTACTGGACTTGCATATAAAAAAGTGTCTGAAGTTAGTAATTTCTTATGGAGCTTAAGCAGCAATGGACTGTAGATAACAACATTAAAATTTGAGGGAGGGGGAAATATACTGGAAGGAGGAGGAGTGAGAATGGGTTTTCCCCTTTAGGGAAGGGGGATGCAGTCAGTAGTTGCCAAGTTGGCCGGGGAAAAGGAAAGACCAAAATCCTTTCCCATGACCGATGCAGAACTGCTTGAGCACAAAACAGCTCCCTTAGCTCTTATCTGGTTCTGGTGAACTGTAATGGGATAAGAATTGCGCTGCAATTAAATGGATGTGTTAAAATCTATCTACATATGGTGGTGGTCTAAACTATATTCATTGTGCTGTATCCAATTAATATAGTAGTTTCCTCAAGAGTTTTCAGTCGTTATATATAGTGCTACCTAATTTAGCTCTAATCAGATGAGTTTTGAAAACAGGGGTCAAACAGATAAATAATTTCCATGTGATTTCTGTCAGAACTGGAGTTGAGCATAATGCTGGGTGGAATGGCTGCCAGCTCTGTAGAAAGGTATAGACAATCCAGAGGACTTTATGCAGGCATGGCTGTTAAGTAGTTTTTTGTTAACTATTGTAAATGAACATACTTAAAATTAGTTTAGATTACAAATGTTTTAGATAGCACTGTATTCACAATAGCAAACACTGAAGAAAGAGTTTCGAGACTGAACAGTTATGACCATCACATCCCCCCCCCCCCGCCCCGTTCAGTCTTTTCACTTTTCAATTTCAGTGCTGGTAAATTAGAGGAAAAACTCTTTGGTGACTGAATTTTTCTTAATGAAGAATTTTTTTCCAGTGGGATCTTAGTGCTTACATGCACATCTAGGGCTAGGAAAGGAAAGGAGAGCTTTTAATGTTCTTACTCAGTTTTACAAAACCTTGAGGTTTTTAAAGGATAAAAGACAGTCAGCTTCTGATCTTCTAGATGGATGGCATGACTGTTCATGAACACTAATCCAAGTTAAATGATGCTTGTGAGAAGACCAAAGACAACAAAAGTCTTAATATCAGTTTAACAGACATACATAATAATATATCTGCTGTTGGTTTTTTTGTTCCTAATCTGTAACCATGCACAGTCAGCTTGATTTTTCTTTTGGTACATGTCCAGTTAAAAGATAAAAAGCAATAGAGAAGTTATTCTGCCCAAGAAAGTTGTAGGTTACTGGATCAGACTGACCTTAATAACAGACCCATGAAATAGTTCGCTTACTGGTAATGAAAATGAAAGCTCTACTTAGTAATTGTGGCAACTATCAGCTTGCTGCATGCTTTAACACACTTATGTATGTGCCCGTGTGTATGTAGGGAGCTGATGGGGTTAAAACAACAAAGGAAAAGAACTTCATAAGCATATCAAAATGTGTTTACTTCATTGTCAGGCAAAGGCAGGAAATAAAAAAGTACAGCTCGAAGTGTAAGGAACATATAGGCCATACAATTTATGTAGGAGTATTTAAAGGTATTATGTCCATAATTTTCTGTCAGCTAATGAGATGCAATCAGAGAACCAAAGCTAGGAAGCCAAACTAAAACTGAAATTCCATTTCAGTCTCTAGATGATAATTTTCTTCTGGCTGCCATCTTTTATCAAGACCCATGAACTGGGCAAACTGGAAACTACTGTGTCTGTACAAATAGTTTGGCAATTTGCCAGATTTCTTTTGCATATCTACCATCTATTATATTTAAAGACTGAGAAAGGGAAGGTAGGGGTCATTAAACGTTGGGATTTGGTCTCAGTAGTAGTAAGTCAGTGATTGCAACCCTTTCTGGAAGGTATAGAATCATAATGTAGGTCAGAAGAAATCTCCAGAGATCTAGTCCAACCACCTGCTCAAAACAAGTCTAATTAGATGAATTTGCTCAGGAGCATGTCGAGTCAAGTCTGGAACACCTCCAGGGACAGAGATTCCACAGCCTCTCTGGGCACCTGTTCCAGTAGTTAACAAACTCTCAAGGTAAAATGTTTCAACTTGCATCTGTTGTCTCTCCTCTTATCACCATGCGCCTCTGAGAAGAGCCTAACCCCGTCTTCTCTGTATTTTCCTATCAGGTAGTTGTAGACAGCAATGAGGTTCCCTCTGAGCCTGCTCTTTTCCAGGCTGAACCTTTCCAGACCCAGTTCATTCAGTCTCTCCTTGCATGTTATATTCACCTAACTGAGGTCCTCTGCTGGACTCACTCCAGTATGTCAACACCCTTTTTGTACAGTGAAGCACCAAACTGGACACGCTACTCCAGATGCTGTCTCACAAGTGACAAACAGAGGGGAAGGATCACTTTCCCAGATCTCTGCTGGCTAACTCTTACTGATACAGCCCAGCATTGAACTTGTTGTCCAGCAGGAACCCCAACCCCCATCTCCTTTTCTCTAGAAAGAGCTGCTTTCATCAGGTTATTCCAACCCAGATGCAGAACTTCACAATTGCTCTTGTTGAATTTCTTAAGGTTCTAGTCAGCTCATTTCTCTGACTTTCCTAGGTCCCTCTGAACAGCAGCCCTACCCTTCAGCATACTGATTGCTCTCCTGGTTTGGTGTTGCCTGTAAACCTGATATCCCACTGTCCTGGTTGATGAAGACAGTAAACAGCACTAGTCCCAGTACTGATGCCTGAGAAACCCGACTAGTTCCTGGATGCAGTCTGAGCTTTGAACCACCTATAATAACTCTTTTAAGCCTGGCAGTCCAGCTAATTTTCCACCTGCCTTACCTATTTATCCAGCCCATATCTCACTGATTTAGTGATAAACGGACTATGGGAGGCTGTACCAAAGGCCTTGATAAAAATCAAGGTACATGGTATCCACTGCCCTCTTCTTGGCCACAGTGCCATTCACCTCATCTTAGAAAGTGATGAAGTTAGGCAGGCATGATTTGCCCTTAGTAAATCATTCTCACTGCTCCAAATCACCTTCTTGTCTCTTGTTTTAAGAAATAGCTTCTAAGAGGATTTGTTCCATAACCTTCCCAGGGAAAAAGGTGAGGCTGACCAATGTCTAGGTCTCTGAATTCTCCCTCCTTGCTCTTTTTGAAAATGGATAGGACATCTGCCTTTTTCCAGTCATCAGGAACCTCTGATGATTGCCATGATGGTAGACAGCAGCCTCACAGTGACACAACCAGATCCATAAACCTCAATCCCATAGACTTGTGCATGTCTAAGAGGGTTAAGCAATCCACAATTCTTTCTTCCTCTACTGTGGGTACTACTACACTCCTACAGACTCTGCCTGAAAGACCCAGGATGCCTGAGAACAAGCTTTACCAGTGAAAACTGAGCCAAAGGCAGCAGTGAATATCTCAGCCTCATCACTTGTCATTAGACTTCCTGCCCCACTGAGCAATGGGCCCACATTCATCTTAGCCTTCCTTTTGCTACTAAGGAACTTAGAGAAATAATTTTTATTATCTTTTACCTCTGTTGGTTGTTTCAAATCCATCTGAGCTTTGGCTTTTTCCTACATTTGGGCAGTGTCGTCTTATTTCTCCCAAGTAGCTTGTCCCTGCTTTCGCCTTCCGTATACTTCCTTTTTGTATTTAAGGTCAAGTCAGGAGCTCTGTGTTCATCAATGCTCATCTTCTTCAATGCTTGCTTAGCTTTCTGCAAATCTAAATCTGCTCTTTTCAAGTCCAGGTTTGTAATTCTGTTGTTTATCTTGTTCACTACTCTTAGGATCCTAAACTTCACAGTCTTGTGGTCACTGAAGCCAAGGCTGCCCTTGAACTTTACATCATCCAGCAGTTCTTGTTTGTGAGTAGTAGATCCAACAGAATATCTATTATAGTCTGTTCATCGATCACCTGCATCACTCACCTTTCCCCTGTTGTGCAGATATATGGTTCAAGCTAAGCTGGTCCTGATGAATGCTAACAGGTCTTGTTCTCACTACTGCCCAGGGCACTAAATACACCTGAAGCTGCAGCTCTGCAGGTGGAGCAGGAGCCTTTCTCCTGCTGCCAGAAGCCAGGCACTTCCAGCCTGCCCTGCACCGACACCACCCACACTACCCTGGGTTGGGCAGCAGAGCACAGATGGGCTGCAGCACACTCTGACAGCATGGCCCACACCTTGTCCGTGCTCTAATCAGACTCATTTGACCTTTGGAACTATTCTATTTCTGCTCTTGCTGTAGAACAGGTAATCGAGCTGAACAGAATTTTCAGAGTTTCAATTTCATTAATTTATATAATGGCATTTTAATGTGTTTAGTATTATTCTCATCTCTTACACAACCTGACACCTTTGTTTTCTGATTGGTGTGTGCTGAAGTGACATTTCCATGAGCTATCTACAGTTAAACTTGCATCTAAGATTATTCAGTTCACTTTGAAAGCTGTGAATATGTATAAATATGCTGTTGCTTAAAATCTTTAGCAGGTGAGACTGACTTCAATTGTGCTGCAGATTTTGTTATCTCATTTTGTTTTTCTCAGGTTACTCTAAATACACTATGTAAAATAAATGCTAAAATGACAAGGATGTATAAAGCTACATGCTATATACAGAAAATGGAACTTCAGCCTCATGGTATGTTTGTGATTGCATTTATTAGTTGCTGGTTTTTTAGAAGTGGAAACAAACAGAAAGAGAAGTGGCAGGTAGAATGTAATCTGGCCAACAAAACAATTTCTTTGTACCTAAATCAGTTTTCAAAAGGTTTTTTTGAAGATACTGCTTTATGGCTGAGTGTCCTGCTCCTGATACATTTCTTCTATTGTGTATGAAAGATACTTTTTTATTAATAGAAACAAAGGCACTCAAAGCACTACAAATAAACTTTTACAGTAAGGCAACTGAAAAACATAAAAAACAAGGAAATAATCTAAGGAGCTACCACATGTGTAAAATATAAAATATATACTCTGCCCTCTATTGGTCTGCTCCTCTCCCCCTTCCCCTTCATCACACACAGACAACACCTGCAGAACCTTGCAATTTCACATCATGTGTGCTCTAATTTTTGTGCGTTACTTCATCCCTTCTATTATTTTTATTTCTTTGCTTCACCCTAGTCAGTTTTCTCTCATGTTCAATGCCTTTTTTCCTAGTATTTTTTAATTGAAGTAATACTTGCATGTTTTCAAATGCTGCCGTGATCCTCTTGTGGCAGTGCACAAGTGGCAAGATCCACAGTGGCAGGCACTGTTTCAAATACAGTTTTGGAGATGCTTCCTGCCTGAAAAGCTTTGCTTGTGTCACAGTTTAACTCCAGCTGGCAATTAAGCACTGCACAGCTGCTTGCTTACTTCCCTCCCCTCAGTGGGATGGGGGAGAGAACTCAGGGGAAAAAAAAAAAAGTAAAACTTTTTGTGGGTTGAGATAAAGACAGTTTAATAGGACAGAAAAGACAGGGAAAATAATAATAGAATATTCAAAACAAGTGATGCACAATACAATTGCTCACCACCTGCTCGCCAATCCCCAAGCCATGGTGCCCCCCAGCCAGTTCCCCCAGTTTATATACTGGACATGACTTCATACAGTGTGGAATACCCCTTTGGCTCATTTGGGTCAGCTGTCCTGGCTGTGTCCCCTCCCAACTTCTTGTGGACTTCTAGGCTCTGCTAGAAGGGCAATATGAGAAGCTGAAAAGTCCTTGACTTAGTATAAACACTGTTTAGCAACAACTAAAACATCAGTGTGTTATCATCATTATTCTCATCCTAAATCCAAAACACAGCACTATACCAGCTACTAGGAAGAAAATTAACTTTATTCCAGCTGAAAACAGGACAGCTTGCTAAAGATGTAGGAGACATCAAGTGAAGAAAAGAGTCGTCTTAGGCACTTGGCTGACTTGCTGGTCAGAACTATGTGTACAATACCAAGGAGTTCAGCAGGCATTGGGCTGAGTTAGGCAGGTATCTGGTATTTCAAAAATATTGGCTCCAGCCACTCCTAAATATACTTATGTAGGATAGGAATAGACAGTAGAAATCCTACTGTTTTATATTGTTAACTTTAGAAAAAAATCTAAGGGAGTGCAGTTTTTTTCTTTGCAGTAGGTGTATGGCAAAATAATGTCAGCTTATCTTGTAATCAGTCATTTAAATGTGGACGTTTTCTGCTAGAAAGGTTGTTCTAGGCTACATAGGTCTCAGTTGTCACTCAAGCAAAGAGGTAACTGACCAGTCTTTACGTGAATCATTTAAAGCCATAAAGGTAAAACGGGTTTTGAAGTTTTATTTAAGATGTTATCTTCCCTTCCTGAGAAAAGAGAACACTGCCTTTAAAGCTCTGTAGTCAGTAGAAATTACAGGTTGTTAATGCTGTCTGAATACTTAAAAATATGTGTCAGTGTCTATATTAGTATTCTACTGAAATGGTAAAAAATATCCTTGTCAGTATGTGCCTGTACCTTCTTGAAGAACAAAAATTAAATACATGCAAAGAAAAATATACACAAAATTACCATAAAACTAATACTAATTTTCAGATTTTGTCCTTTGTTTATATGAACTTTTCCACATTATCATAATTTCTTCTGTTATTGAAAAGTTAAAAGGAAATATTCACAATGGATGACTAGTGAAGCTACAGCAGGATAGAGCATCAGGTCTGAGTACAAATATTCAAATACTACAAGATTAAAAAAGCTAGATATGCTCTCGATGTTCAATAAAATCATGTGCTCAGTGAAGAAGTGCATGATTATCACACTAGTCTGATAGATATACTGGTTTCTATTTAATGAATAATGGAGAAAATGGTAAAAGCTTTATGGAAAATGAATAAAAGAGTTTTAAAAGTCAAGAGAAATCTTTGAAGCTTAGAGAGGAAACTGAGTATGGGACATCAGGGCCAAGTGGTTTAGAACATATGGTTTATCTAGAATAATGTGTCTTCCTGGTGAGATAATCAGTTGTGACCTAGCTGTGACTAGTCTTGGACCAGTTCTAAACCAGGAGTTGCCTGGACTGAAATGTCTATAAACAGCACTGATCACTGGAAAGTATGTTGGTAATTAAGTATTAGATGCTGATCTTCCTCAGAGTTTGCGATAAAAATGATCTGGCATGTGTAAAAGTAATTATGTACAAATGTATCACGGTTGGACACTCACTTGAAAAGACTGAGATGAACTAAGTAGACATGATGGATGTGGTAGATGCTATTTCATTGCATTGTGTGCAGGCAGATGTCTGGTATGAAATTCACTGGAGATGTCATTCAGTTAGTAATCAATTATTGTTTGGGAATATGTATTAGTATTTCTTTGGAAAAAATTATATAAAGTCTGTGAATGAATATAAGTGAGAGTTTAGAGCTGGATGGGGTCAACTCTGGCTACTCTAAGCAGTAATTTCTTGGTTTAGATTTCTTGTTCCATCAGTCTAATCCCAGATTCTTTTAGAAATGTTTTGCATCCCTCTCTTTTTCTGCAAACATACACATATATGACTTCTGAAAAACAGTGTTTGATTTCAAATAAAGGATGTTAGGGTAAAAGTTACACTTGTGAAAGGGAAATCCACAATGTCTTACATATTGGTTAAGTTCCAGTGAAGTCGCCTAAATATTCCATCTATGTGAAAATTGAACAGCAGTTAAAACCATTTTTGAGTGACTTCTACCTTCCTTAGTTTCTACTGTATTTGCACATCAGTAACTGTATGTTCTTCTCTCTCAACAGTCAGGGTAAAATGAATAGCTACTCAAAATATAGCTCAAATTAATCTCTGATATAACTCTGCTGACTTTGAAGTACCTTCTTTGCCTACTATATGAGTGGAAGTAAGGTTGGTCTGGTGTAGAGTGTATGTATTAGTGTGTAGGCACACATACTTTATAAAGCACAAACTGACATAGGTATATAATATTGGGGAAAAAACCCTCACTTATCATGACTTATATGAAAAATATGTATTATTATATCATCTCTCTATTATAGCTTTTCTCTTGCAGGTGCTCTCTTTGCCCATAATCTATTACAGTATGGCAACTCATTTGCAACCATTTTCCCTATCATCTTCAAGGTGATTTCCAGATTTGGCATAATACTTAAGTTTAGAAAACCAAAACAAAATTAAAAAAAAAAAACTTCATTGGAGAGTGCAGAATGAAATTTAACCAGGTTAAATTAGAAATGGTAGCAAGAACATCAGCACCAAGGAAGTCATTTTTTAAAATATATATTCTGTTTTCTCTATAGTTTTAATACTCTTCAATGGTATTCTAAGAAACAGAAATTCTGAGGAAAAGATTGATATTTTCTTAAGAAAAATAAGTAGAAAAAATTAAGAGCTTTATAAGGAGAACAGTAGTGCTGAAAAGTATAATTTTTGTGTGACAAAATAATAGGGACCTGGCACTCTAAAGATTCCACCACAGCATAAAGGCTAATCAGTATAGATTGCTATTCAAATGGGGGGAATGGGGGGGGGGGACGGGGGGGGCAGAAAAAAAATATTTACACCTTCCGAAACACAGTTTTAGACCTCATGTTTTTGAGAGAGAAAAATAGGTCTTTCAAATTAAAATCAATGTAACATGCAGAGCACCAGGCAAACTTCTGATTGTATTATATGCAAACCCAAATACAGATAATTGTGAAAAGTCTGAATTTGATCTAATACTTCTAGAACAAGTAGTTTTAAAACAATAATAGTGTACATTAGTCTTTTTATTAGTCTTATGCATACTAGTGTTGTGGGTAAAGGAAGGTGAGTCTACCCATGGGAATAGACTGTAAGTACTGTATGGATGCCAAATTAAAAATGTTCTAGCAAATTGTTCCTTTACTTGCCATATAATTAGGGTGGAAAAGAGTGGGGAGAACCTATACAAAAGATAAATTAGTTTCCTTCTATATCCCTTAACACCCAGTATTCCTCTTTTAGGCCTTTCTTCTTTCATCAGATGGGAGTTGTCTTAGAGTCTCATATCATCATATTGAAGAATCACATCATTAATGTAGGATAGTGTTCTCAGACCTACTGCATAGTTTTCACCTTGTGTTCATGTTTGCTTACATGAACCCTGGTACTCTGCTGGGGATCTTTTTTTTTTTTAGGTTGGAGATCCCAATTCAATATTTAGTTCTCTCTGTTAGCCTTGATGAGCCCAACAGTGCAAAACAACTATGTTTTGAGATAACGCTGGATATCTACTGAGTCAATGAGGTAGGCTACTTCCTTGCATACAAAGCTGTTATCAGCAGTAGCATTGTACACCTTAGAATGTGTGAAAACTCCCGAGAGAAATTTGAGAACAGTTGTCTGTCTCAAAAGATAACAGTAAACTTTGTGGCAGTTAGCACGCTGTCTTGGAGAAGAGCACTCTTCAGGAATTAATTTCTGAACAGGGCTTAATAAGTAAATTTTGTCTGACACAGATACCTTGGACCTCCTATCCACTCATGTATGTCTGATGAACCAGCAGAGGATATGGTCAGACTTTTGTAGTCTTCTGTACTTGTTCTGATTCAGATAATCCTCAGGTTTTCCACAGAAACTTGAATAATTTCAGTGGAAAGGACTGAATGTGTTACTGGAGATTAATGGGTACTGTAGTTAAGGAAGCTTCCAGGAGGGGGGAGCTGTGGCCATCAATAAGAAGGAAGAGGGAATTAAACCACTCTCTATGTATTCTAACCTCTGAGCTACAGAGCAAGAATGAGAAGGATTGGCAGCTTCTCCCTCACCTTTTGAAAGAAATGAACATTTTTGAGAAATGGATTAACTTAAACAAGATAGGTCCATCTCTGGTTTCAGTGATTTTTAGCATAGACCGTTCCCTTGAAGGCATAAATGGTTACTGTTCTTCCGTATGCTCAGAGCTGCTGGAAAGTTGAACATGCTGTTGATCTTACGTAAATAAATAGTAACATGGATTTCTGTTAAGTTACTTGATTTCATTTGTGTGTTCTTCCTTTTTATAACCAATTGATAGTAATCACATAAAAATGATACACACTAACATTGTAGCTGAGAATGTGGGTTGAAAGAATTAATTTCCTTTAAATCAGTATCATAAAATACTGTCTATCTTTCTTGCTATTTTGAACCATTTCAAAACTAAGACAGTCCAGAACACAGGTGATGAATTTTCTGCTGACTGTGCTGAGATATAGAAAGTAATAAAACCAGAGAAGAGTCATGTCATCTATAAACCTGAGAAATTTAAAAAATTGTTCAGTATCTGAGCCATGAGTATATAAAAATTATATTACTGTGGGTCAAACATTTTTTAAAAACACAAACCTTTTAAAGCTGGCAGAATCATTGCATAACTGTCTTCATGCTGGCTTTTTGTTGTTGACTAATTGTATGTGATTCAGAACTTCTCTACAGATGTGTCTGATCTAAATCAGAGGACATAGAGAGGACTGATTATACCCCTGCTAACATTTCATTCCAGAATCTAATCATCCTTGTAAAAAGTACCTGCCTAATTTCATATAACCATGAATATGTCAAGTTGGAAGGGACTCATAAGGATCATGGAGCTCAACTCCCTGCTCCTTGCAGGACTACCTAAAAAAACGATATGACGAAACACATCATCCAGATGCTCCTTGAACTCTGACAGGCTTGGTGTTGTGACCACTTCCTTGGGGAGCCTGTTCCAGTTACTGACCCACCATCTCAGAGAAGAACCTTTTCCTAACATCCAATCTGAACTTCCCCTGACACAACTTCATACCATTTCCATTTAATTTTTTCTAATTTTAACACCCAGCCATTGTTTCCTATTTCCTATACTTTTTTTAAAGAACTTTTGTTTCTTTGCTGGTTTTTTTTCCATGTGAAGCTGTATAAGTACTATAACTAAAGTCAGCAATCTTCCTGAGAGATAAAGCAAACTTACTTGAATTACTACACAAAACAGGTTTTTAGCTATCTTTTGCATACTCAACTTTTTTCATCTCCTCTTAAACAAATGTTGACTGCAGTTTTGTCTTGTCTGCTAGTATTCATCCCACCACTATAGCAGACAGCTATAATATATCCATAATCCAGCTCACGAGTTAGCCATTTTCCCAGATTGCTGTATTAGTGGCTCAGGTTGAACCGTCTCCTAGTGGTGTGCCACTAACGCTTCATTCTGAAAAAAGTGTGATCTTTTATTTCTCTAGGCAGAATTTAGAAGAAAATTGCAATTCCTTTTGAACTCCATGTTTAGCATTTTCATCCCTGTATATGTTATAATTTCTGTGCACCAATGATTTTGTTCTCAGAGACCTAAATTTGCAACAGACAACATGGTTCTGAAGGTGTGCTAGAGGCTAGATGGAAGTTATAAACACAGTGCCTTCTGCCCTTCCGTTTGGATGCTCTTTAAGGTGACGTATAGTCTGGAGATTGTACCACTCCTGAGCTGCTGTAGCCTCCTTTTCCCACAGCACGCTTAGGAATGGATAGAGAGACAACACTAAATGTAAACTGGTAAAATATTTACAGTCTCCACTTCTGTTGAAATCAATCTGTGCAGTACATCTATGATAAGAAACTTTTATCTCCCTAAACCTGTAGATTTTAAATTCCAGAACATAAGCTTATAGCACAATAGAATCATCGGTGTATCAGCTAAGAGAATGTATACCAGCCTTGGGGTTAAAATAAAAAATTCTTTAAGTATAATATGGCAACAGTTTGGTTATTAAAAAAAAAAATCAACTGTGTAGTGCTACTCTGTTGTCTTTTGCAGAGTATGCTTTTTGAGAAACATTTATTTTTCACAACTTGAGGGGACAGCTTAGGTAAATTTGCCTATGTTCTCAGAAAATGGTTAGCTTTTCTTAAAAGAACATTGATAAACACATAATCAGTTATTTACAATGTAACTGTGGATAATACCTGTCTCATGTCAACCCTTACAATAAGAGTTTGGAAATTTGAGAGAAAAATATGCTATGTCACAGAACTGTTTTTGCATATTGCACCTGACTGCAGTCATGTTACTATAGAGATACTGCTAAAACTGGGTTTTGGCATTCACTGTTGCTTTGAAAAATAACTTTGAAGCCTTTGGAGGTAATTTACAGGAAAACAATGCATTTCAAAGGTATCCATATCTCCAATACAATAATGCTGAAACTATTCCCAGCTAGCAATAATATTGCATTATCAGATCTGAGTACATCCTGTTGCAAACTGAGCTAGGGCTGGGATGCCCAAGATGTTATTTCTGGAAGCCAGATATAATCATAGAATCGTTTAGGCTGGAAAAGACCTTTAGGAATATCGAGCCCAACCATTAACCTAGCACTGCTAAGTCTACCACTAAACCATGTTCCTAAGCACCACATCTACACGTCTTTTAAATACCTCCAGGGATGGTGTCTTCACCGCTTCCCTGGGCAGACTGGTCCAATGCTTGACAACTCTTTCAGTAAAGAAATTTTTCCTAATATCTAATCTAAACCTCCCCTGGCACAACTTGAGGCAGTTTCCTCTTGTCCTATTGCTTGTTACCTGGGAGAAGACACCGACACCCACTTCTCTAGAACTTTCTTTCAGGTAGTTGTAGGGACCAATAAGGTCTCCCCTGAGCCTCCGTTTTCTCCAGGCTAAACAACCACAGTTCCCTCAGACACTCCTCATAAGACTTGTTCTCTAGACCCTTCACCAGCTTTGTTGCCCTTCTTTGGACGTGCTCCAGCACCTCAATGTCTTTCTTGTAGTCAGGGGCCCAAAACTGAACACAGTATCGGAGGTGTGGCCTCACCAGTGCCGAGTACAGTGGGACGACCACTTCCCTAGTCCTACCGGCCACACTATTTCTGGTACAAACCAGGATGCCGTTGGCCTTCTTGGCCACCTGGGCACACTGCTGGCTCATATTCAGCCAGCTGTCAGGTCCTTTTCTGCTGCGCAGCTTTCCAGCCACTGTAGCATTGCATGGGATTGTCGTGACCCAAGTGCAGGACCCAGCACTTAGCCTTGTTGAACCTCATACAGTTGGCCTCAGCCCATCGATCCAGCCTGTCCTGATCTCTCTGTAGAGCCTTCCTTCCCTCAAGCAGATCAATAAACCCGCCCAACTTGGTGTTGTCTGCAAACTTACTGAGGCTGCACTCAATCCCCTCGTCCAGATCATTGGTAAAGATATTAACACAGAACTCGCCCTGATACGGAGCCCTGGGAACACCACTTGTGACCAGCTGCCAACTGGATTTAACTCCATTCACCACCGCTCTTTGAGCCTGGTCATTCAGCTAGTGTTTTACCCAGCAAAGAGTACACCCATCCAAGCTATGATCTGCCAGTTTCTCCAGGACAATACTGTGGGAAATGGTGTCAAAGTCTTTACTAAAGTCTAGGTAGACAACATCCACAGCTTTTCCCTCATCCACCAAGCAGATCACCTTGTCGTAGAAGATCAGGTTAGACAAGCAGGACCTGCCTTTCATAAACCTATGCTGGCTGTTTCCTCTCTGCTGTATTGCCTTTCCACTAGACTTCCGGTAAGTTGAAGTCCCCGACCAGAAAAAGGGCAAGTGATTGTGAGACTTCTCCCAGCAGCTTATAGAATATTTCGTCTGCCTCTTCATCCTGGTTAGGTGATCTATAACAGACTCCCACCGTGATATCTGCCTTGTTGGCCTTCCCCCTGCTTCTTACCCATAAACTCCCAACCCTATCATCACCATCATCCAGCTCTAGACAATCAAAACACTCCCTAACATACAGGGCTGCCCCACTGCCTCTCCTTCCTTGCCTATTCCTTCTGAAGAGTTTATAGCTATCGAGTCATCCCACCATGTTTCTGTGATGGCCACTATATCATAGTTTTCCTGCTGCATGATGGCTTCCAGCTCCTCCTGTTTGTTGCCCATGTTGCATGCATTGGTGTAGATACACTTCAGTTGGGCTATTGATCCCACCACCCTTTTGTGGGGAGAAGCCCTAATTCCTACGTGACCATTCTCAGGCACTGCCATTGCTTCTAATCCATTGCTGCTAATCATCAGTAACCCTTGCATCTTTGCTGCCACATGGATCTCCATCCCCCACCTCCACTGAGACAGCAGACCTAAGGACCTTGCTAGCACACTGTTCCTCAAACATTGGCATGCCGCCCCCAGGCTTATCTCCAGTGAGCCTGGTTTTATCCCTTTTGCCCTTCAAATCTAGTTTAAAGTTCTTTCAATAAGTCCTGCTAACTCCTGTGCAAAGATCCTTTTCCCCCTTTGAGACAGGTGTACCCTGTCTGTTCCCAGCAGGCCTGGTGTCGCGTAAGCTGACCCATGGTCAAAAAAACCAAAATTCTGCTGGTGACACCAGGCTCGGAGCCAGGTATTGATCTGCTGGCTCTTCCTGTTTCTTCCCTCATCACTCCCCGCAACTGGAATGACAGAAGAGAACACTACTTGTGCTCCTGATCCCTTAACCAGTCATCCCAAGGCCCTGAAGTCTCTCTTGATTGCCTTTGCACTTTTTGTTGCAACTTCATCACTGCCTACCTGAAAAATCAGTAATGGATAATAATCTGAGGGCCACACCAGGGTAGGAAGCTTTCTCTTCACATTTCTAACCCAGGCCCCAGGGAGGCAGCAGACTTCCCTAAGAAGTGGGTCCAGTCTGCATATTGGGCCTTCTGTTCCCTTCAGAAGGGAGTCTTCTATGAAACTGACCCATCTTTTTTTCTTTATGGAAGGTATTTTGAAGCAGGGCATAGGCCAACTTAACCTTGGTGACACCTCCAAGCTAGATGAACAACAGCTATCACGGTGCTCTTTTCTACCCTTAAGTACATAAATGCATCTTATGGCAGGACTAAAGGAATAGCTTATGCATGGGGTCCACCTTGACAGGCCATCTGTGGAGTTCACTTATTTATTCTTATTTCTACTGTTTCTTTTAGTTTATTGCTATCATACAGCTGTCAGTTTCAGAAAATTCTGATTTGATTTGTACAGCAATTAACTGGAACAAATCCAGTAAGTTGCTGAGAACATGCTGTTAAGAGCCTAGCAGCACTTTTTTCTCCAGGGCAAGCAAAAGTTTTAAGCAGTGTAGACGTTATGTGGTCTGTTCATCAGTGTTTAGCATGCTAGGGCTTAGATCTTTGCCCAGGCAACTTCTGGCCAGAAGACCTTGGTGCTCTTATTCATCTGCTTTCATTACAATTGCTGTATTCAGGGATTAAATATCAGTGGTACAGTGTTATGGTAAAGAGGCAGAGTTTGGCAATTATGGGATATAATAAAGACTAGCAGGACAATGCATAAGTCATAAGCAATTGTACAAATAAAGCTATATTAAATATAGGATTTGCCTTGAGTCTGTCACTGTGATTGCCTCCTTAACTTACATTTGCTTTTTAAAAATGTAAACTCTTAGGGCTGGAAAAGAATTTTTGAAAAGGGGTTTTTGGAGAACATTTTTCATAGCCATATTTGCATTGAAACTTTTCTACGCTTTTCTTTTTCAAAAAAGTAGAACACATTCAGTAAGTACAATCCTGAAGTCTGTTCTCAAATTTTATTCAGGTAAACTCAAGTGAGTTTCAAAACGTCAGATAAAAAAGTTAATTTGTATTGCCTAAATAGTATAGGCTTTAGATCACAGAATTTTGCAGAGCAATAAAAAACCAGTCCACAATCAGAAACACCAGTTCTAGCTAACTGCTAACATTAATAGTAAGTTTTGGTGTAAGAAAACATAGTTCTGGGATGGATGTTCATGATTAGAAATAAATAAATAAAAAAAAGCAAGCAATTTTCCATGGAGAGAATATATTTTTTAACTAACTGGAACTATTTCATATTTTTTTTACCCTTTGGGACTCTCTCATGCTCTGGTTTAAATCACGTGTAGCTTCATTGAATTACATTTTCATTATGCCAGTTTAATATCAAAGAGATTTGATCTCTAGAGCAACCAGTGTACAACATAGTTGGTGCATATGTTTCCTTCCTTGATCTATGAATTTTACTTATTACATTAGCCTTTGCCTAGAGGATTTCAGATGCATGTTGATGTCAAATGCCTTTCCAAAAGTGACTGTCAAGAGAAATAAATGCTTTCAGAGTGATTGACTTGGGGGAGAAAATGTACAGATAATAAGCAAGTCGGCAACATACAATTTTATTTTGAGATAAATGGCCTGATATTGGTGACTTGCCCTCCCTGGGAGATCAAAAGGGATCATAAGATTTAGTGAATGGGAAATAGAGTGCTTTTTTGCTTCAAGTGATGTTGGAACTTCTGGGGTGTTGGGCCAATGCTGTAAGTGGGCACAGTGGTCTTTAAATTTGTTCCTCGGCAGGAATATTTGATAACGCATTTTCTAAGAGTTGAAACACTTTATTGGAAGATTCTTATCCAAAATCTTGTCTCAGGGTTTCTGAAAGTTAAGATATTTGAAACACTGATAAAGGCTGATGAGGTTAATGTAAGATGAGGGCCTAGGAGAGATCTGGGTTACCACAAGATTAAAGATTCCGGACAGCTTGTGATAAATTAAAATTTACAGAGAAGATTTCTCTTTCATTTCACCTGAGTGAAGCAGTAAGAGTAAAGCAATGCTCCACAGGAATTTTTCCTTGTGAACTCCTGCATAAGCAACCCATGCCTATGTATAATACCCTTTAAAATGTACCAATTGGCAACAACTTTGAAAGTCCTTTTTCATTTACATTATTGAATCTCATTTATAAGGAGTATAAAGAACTAAAATGATGGCCATATCTCCAGCATTTGTGAATTAGCCATGGAACATCAGGAGCTGGTGGCTCCTGTCAGTGTAGTTAAAAGTACCTGTGTTTCTATTGGTCACATATGTTGATGTGAATCAAATGTTAGTAGTTCTTCAGCAGCCCTTTTTCCTGTTTCTGGCTTCTAATGTGTATCTCAAAGGATAATTAGTTCTGCTTTTTTTTCTTTTTATGAGAGCCTGGGATGATGTCTCCATGAAGTAGTCTCATTGTAATAGGAAAGATAAGTAACCAGGTGTTTGCCATGTTCTTAGGACACTGGCAAACTGTTTTTGCAGTGGAGCAGCCTCAGCTTGTAATGATGGTAGCCCTTAAGTGGGATCATTATGTGCATTTGGCTGTTGAATACTTGATGATATGTGTAATATATTTGTTTGAAAATTGTTCTAATGTAAATCAACTTGAGATAAAATTTGCACTTATCACTAAACCACAAGGGCCATATTCTATCATTTTTACTAAATCATCTTGCATAGTTATTATAACAATGAATAATTGAGATCAGTAGCAGTACAGGCTTGGGGGAATTTGGTCTTTAACAAAGTCTGGAAACAAATGCGTTTCATAAATATTTTATGGAAAAATCTGAATGCCATCATGGTCCTCAAAATAGCACTTAGGGGAAGAAAAAAATAATCCCTGATTCAGATATCTCTTTTATACATTTTCTGCTTTTCAAATTGCCTTTTATATTTTTCCCATGAAATTGTAAAGTGCAATTAAATTTGGAAGTTCTCAGCTCCACCAAGGCGCATGAAGCTTCTTTTTATTTCCAAATGTTGCCTTCCAGTGTTCAGACACTTTACCATAAGCACTTGCATTTGAAAACTCAGGAATTTGAAAACTGATGGTAAATGAAAGTGAAATAAACTCCGGTATGAGCAGGTATGTTGATTGCTCCAGCTCTTCAAGTTGATTTTAATGTTTTTTACAAGCAAGGTAGACTGAAATTCCTCTTAAAGTGCTTGAGGTGCTTGGGTTTCTTTCTTATTCCAGTTCTTCTTTCATACGTCTTTGAGAGAAGCTGAAGATGGAGAAAGCCATAAGTACGTTTTTCTTCTCTTTTTTTTTTTTTTGGGGGGGGGGGGGGGGGAGCATTGATTAAAATACAGGCAAAATTGCTTACATCAGAAATCATCAAGAAAAGATGAGGTAAGCTTCAGAAACACACTTGAAGGCTTCATTGCACTTCTTTGGACGCGCTCCAGCACCTCAGCGTCTGTCTTGTAGCGAGGGGCCCAAAACTGAACACAGTATTCAAGGTGCAGCCTCACCAGTGCTGAGTACAAAGGGAGCAACAGCGGCCAAGCCCCCCCAACACGTATAAAAGAAGCCCTTAGGGAGGCAACCAGAAGGGTAGCAAATGGGGCGTGGCACAGCAGTAAGGGCGTGGCACGGCAGTTCCTGTGGAAGGGCACTGAAGCTCTGCCCGCTCGACCAGGGAACAATGGTATCCACCCAGAAGGCCACGGCCTCTCCAAGCTCTGCACCCACTATGACTGATGCAGCTGCTCAGACAGAGGTCTGGTGGGAACAGGCTGCCACCCTCGTGCCAGGCTGCCAGCTGTGCCCTGCTCTCCTGCTGGTATCGGAGGGCAGCAGCGAGCGCACCTGTGGGACGTGACCTCAGGTAGAGGAACTCCTCCGCTTAGTGACAGAGCTCTAGGAGGAGGTGAGTAGGTTGAGGAGTATCAGGGAGGGAGAGACACTACTGGAATTGCACCCTACCTTCCCTGGGACAGGCACAGGTGTGAGGCTCTGCAAGTGGAACAATAATGAGGATGATGGTTCATCTAGCTTGGAGGTGTCACCGAGGTTAAGTCAGCCTACACCCTGCTTGAAAATTGTTTCCATAAAGCAATTCCATACAATATTGCATAAAACAAGACCACTTTGTGAAAAAGGACAGTGAATAAGGACGTATTCTTGTTTAAGGAAGACTGTAAGTTGCACACACTCATACAAAACAGTTCTGTGTAGGATTTTTATCTTCTTTCCTGTATGTAACTGATATTTTTGATCCTGCTTTAATTTAGTTTCTGGGCATTGGTGGAGACACCTTTTTGTATAAAAAATGGTTGCTCTTCAGGAGGAAGTTTTAATGCGCACAGCAGTGAGGCTGGATAGACTGACATGAAGGAAGGGGGAGTGGCCATTATAAAGTGATAAAAACCCTTCCACCTATCGATCGTTATTAAACACCTTCCTGATGTGGAGATGTTTGAAGTTTCTTTTTGCCTATGTTACTCAGTGCGTATATGCTCTGCAGGATTTTTGTTTTCCTGATCTTCACACCTGAACATCTTCATCAGTGCTCATAATGCTGATTCATCATTTTAGGGTTGAGGCAAAGCTATGTGAGAATTAAGTTTTGCCTCTTAGTTTATTGTAAGGTTTGTTAGAGCTTGATAAAGATGAGTGCAAGTAACGTGCCTCAGTACACAGCAGTACTGAGTCCTAAGGCTATTTAGATGCCTAAGCAAAATTGAAAAACAGTGAAATAACAGGAAGATTGTGGCCTTAATTCTTTGATGAAACTAATGTTGTATATCTATCCACAGGCAATAAAATTTGTTTCAAAATCTTCCTCCCTCTTTCCCTTCCCCATCCCAGCCTGAGAGGACAAACTTTCCCAAGTTAATTATCAGTAGGTATACTGATAGATTCGAATTCTAGAAAGATCAAGCATAGTCTTTAAAGGACATACAGGTATCTTTGCTGCGGGACTTGGTGTTCCATCACACTATTGAACTGAACCCCCAACAACTTACTTTTCACTTGAGCGTTGCATTCAGAATTTGAGGATCATTTCCCCTGGTAGTGAAAATGCAGCAGGCAGCTTTATGCCAGTTACTTCTCTGTAAGGCAATGTCTTTATGCCTGAGTATTCCACAGAGGCAAATAGAGTTGTTCCTGATTCATAGCAGGGTCACTTAGGTTAGAGTGGATGTTCTTGTTTACAAAGAACCAGACTTAGACTCAGTAGATCTGTGTTCATTAACTGGTGCTGTCCTGGGTGACTTAATTTTTCCACCTTTCATTTTCACATTTGTAAAATGTATACTTCATCCTTCTTGTCTGATTAGAGTCAAGTTGGAGATGACTATTGTTTGGCCTCAAAATTTTTGCCAGCAGTCTTCCTTTGGCTGGGATTTGGGCTTGGGGTCATTTTGATCTTTACCATCACCTGATTTTTTATTTATTTTTTTTCCCCCTGCAATTATTTTTTCCTGTTACAATGGGTATATGATAAACTATGTTGTTTGGTTGAAAAATATTTTTCTTTCATATATTGCTTCAGATGACATATGTGACATCTAACTTGTGTCAGTACTACAGTGAGCAGAGATTGATTAAGAATGTTGACTGTTCTTAAACCTGTCATGCTGGTTACCAAAATTGCAAGCCATTGTCTGGTCCAGACTATTTCTTTGCAAATGGTCTAATGACTGTGTTATTCTATGTTTGAAGGAAGCAGCCATCTTCTGGACTATTTCTTCATAAAGAAGTGAAAATCAATTCAGAATGTGTAATTAATTTATGAACTATGTCTGCAGTACAGGGCATTTGTCTTGCATTAAATTTTACCTTAATGCTGCCTGAACATTTAAGATATAGATCACTCGTGCTGTGATTGCACTGAGTTTTCCAGAGCGGTAGACTCTATTTCATCAGGCACAATATTCCTTGCCCTTTTTCGGAGGATACACATGTTCAGGATAAAGATATTGGAAGAATATTTATTAGGACTGAAAAGAACAGAGGCTGTGAATTACAGCAAAAGGAGCCAGTTTATCTACAAAAAACTCCAGTGAGGCAGCTATAGTTTAAATAGGTCACCTAAAGCCAGTGTGTCTTCCTTGTAGCTAGGTGATAGTGCTTCGCAGAGTTTTTATCTTGTGTATTTGACTTCTTCCCGCAAGGTCAGAGAGAGCTCTGGTAATACTGAGAATGTTTGGCCTGGAGTTCTTTTCCAGTTGCTGGGAGGGAATGGTGTGGTCTCCTGCACAAAAAAAAATACAGTAGAATTCTGAGACTTTCAGTAAAGGGCAAAATTTATATTATATGCTGATTTTGCTGTTGATAATGTATTTTATTTTTCCTAACTCCCTTTGGTACGTGATAGAAATTGCACACAGAAACTTCTACTTTGAAAATTATTGAGTTCCCCTGCCTATCTCCCACAGCACATGCATTCAACTTTACAACAGTGGCCCTTTCCTTTGTCAATCACAGCGTGGTTTTAACAAAGAAAATATTTGGATTGTTTTGATATTTGTTCAGGAGGGCATTTTATTCACCTTTGGAAAGCATGTAAATTATTAAAGCCACCCCTGAAACTCTGCAATTGAATGGGACTTCTAATCCTTGTTTGAAAATATAAATTATTCATTGTAGGATTTAATTTAAAAGTTGGCTGTGTGGTTCCTATGGTTGTTTACATTGCATTCTGGTGAAATTGAAAGCACAAATGAATTCCACTAGGTTTTGTTAGAGACCTTCTGACTCAGTATATCTGAAGGTTGTCTTTCTATTTCTTTAAATATATAATCCCTTTGTTTTTGCTTCCTATATCAAAATAAAATACAGATAAAAGAGAAAGTTGCTAAGTGCCTTCAGCAGTAGCATTTCACTGAATGCTGCCATCCATTCACACTGGCCACAGTTGGCTCTTGGATGAGAACCATCTGAGGAAAATTGACGTCTGAAGTGGTAGTACTATTATCTTCATATATTATGTTTCATCGTGAGCAAGGAATGAACTGATGTGCTTAGACACTTACTGAATAGTCTATATCATTTTTTGAAAGAGCAGTAGTAGCGTTTGTGGGCTACATGAATTTTGTTTGGATAATTTTATCCCGTGGAAATGCCCTGCTCCCCCATCTCTGTTCCATTCTAATGTCTTAGGAACATTATTGCTATAGCTTAATGCTAAATTTACTGAAACAAGTAAGCAGTGTAGCTTCTCTTTTATGCTACTGTTGAATGCTCTTGTGTGTAACAGATCAAACTGTAGAGATCAGTACCTAATGTCCCTTCCCCAGCATGCAGAGATAAACAAGAGCTATGTCACACGTAAAACAATTTCCCAGTGACTGTTATAGCAAAGGAGCGAGGGGTTAGGGAATTGTCTGATCAAGCTCTCTGTTTCTTTGTGTCTTCTAAAAAAAGCATCAGGGAAAAATGAGCAGAAAAGTCAAGGACAGAGTCAAAATAAATAGTATGAAAGTATGGCATCCAAAACCAAGAATATACCTTTATGTTAACCTCGTAGCAAGTGAATGTAAAGAGCAAATAAATTAAGGAGGATATGCTATATGAAATCTGGAGATTGTTTCTCTGATTCCTTTAAATATTTTCATAAATTATTATTTTTATTGCTATAGGAATATTTTAAGTATGCAGGGCTGAATTATTACACTTCAAGATTAAAAAAAATAATAAATTATTTATCCCCCTTATTCCTATGAAAATCCTACATCTCAGAACCAACTGATCTGGAGAACAGAACAGACTGTCTGCCTTGAATATGTAGGATTATGAAGCAGAGAGAGGCTCTATACAGGTTGGGCTACACATGAGCGTGACATAAGGATCAACTGTGTAAGTCCAATGCAGAGTGACTGAGACATGATAGTTTTGTGAGAATCTAGAAAAAATTGGTCAAAGCAGCTGTTATTCTGTATTTAACTTGGTTTAGCTGAGATCAGAATACAGCACACCGCTGGCTGAGTCTGTTTCCTCCGAATTTGCTCCTGTTGTGTTCTGCTTTAAACTCATTCCTGCTGTGTTTCTGACACAAGTTTCAATGCATGCTGCTTCTGTAGCATGATGTTATAATATGGGTTTTGTGCAAATACTTAGTTGCAAATTGCTGCTTCCTTTTGATCATCCATACTCAAACACATTTGTGTATGTCTAAAAGGTGTAATGTTGCAACTGGCTGTCGCGCCACCACGCAGATTTACATGCTGCAATCCTGTGCAGTGCCCCTGCTACAGGTCAAGAGCAACCATATGCAGCCAGTTTTTTTATATATCTGTCAGTTCACATCATGTCAACAAGCTTGCCTTTCCTCCTTTTTAAAAAGAAGCACTTTAGAAGAAAGTTTATTCAAAATGTCAGCTGAAACAATCAAAAAATCTGTGATTGAGGAGTTAGTGCAGGGAACACTGTGAGATTATTGTATGTGTCAGCGAGTCTGAGAACTAACTGAGCTTGTGGGGTTTTTGTTTTAATGCTTTAGCAAAACAGGGCATAAGGAAACACTTTGAAAATTTTCAGGAACTTAGTGCATTTCTTGTCTCCTTTAAGAGACATCATTTTATTAATAAATATGACATTCAGTTTTATTTTTCTGAAAGATACTTCCACCATGTGCAGCATTTCCCTCCACAGTCTCACTAATGATATTTACCTTTTGCAGTGTTCAGGAACTGACAGAAAATGTAATTTTCTTCCCCACAGGATTTTTGTCAATTTCACTGAAATGTGCTTAAGTAGCTTTGCATGGGGAGAAAAGAAGGAAAAAAGATTTCTGTCCTCAAAAAACATGTACTGAAAAGATGTAATGGAAAACTGTGAAATACAACTTCAGTATTAGAGTGGGAAGTGAACACGTTTAGGGGTTTCGTTTGTTTTTCTTGAACCTTCTGGAGGTGAGTTCTTGGTTCTATCAAATATCACAAATGACTTCTGCATGTGTGGGAAAATGGTTCTTTTCTTCTATTTGTTTAATATTTTTTCATAGAATCATTTAGGTTGGGAAAGACCTTTAAGATCATTGAGTCCAACCTTTTTCCTGACAGCATTTACCACAGTACAAATATTCCAAAATCTGCAGAAGTCTGTCTTCATTGACTGTAGAATACTTACTACATGTTTCTGCTGTCAAATATGTAATCTTTTATATTTGGGTTGGTGTTTGGTTTGGGGTTTTTTTTTTTGGTTGGTTGGTTGGTGGTTGTTTTTTTTCCCCTGTATATCTCTGACTCCAGTATATGGAACACACCTTTGCCATTGGTTTTCTGCCATGTCTGAAGGAACCCCAGTTATTCCTTCAGTATATTCTTCTAGTTGCTCCTAAAAGTTGATTATATCACTCTCTGTAGCTTCAAGTGTCTACCTACAGCATGTCAAATATGCAGTTTTGCTATCCTAAGGTGCTGTCATTTGGATTCTTATGTTCCTCCTCTCTAAATCATTTATGTAAAACAGAATAAGGAATGCTTTCCTTTCCTATAGTTATAACCAATGTTAGGTTCTCTAGGCAAAAGCTAAAGCAACATCAAAAAGCAACTCACACACTGAATAATTTTCCCATCTTCCTAACATAGCCATGCCTATGGCCTAGGCATTATATAGCCTTTCCAATCTTAGAATAAAACACTCTCTGGCGTTTGGTATTAATACCTACAGAATCAAAAGAAGAGTTGAACGGTGAACATGTGCTGTGAACGCTTTAAATTCTGAAAACAAGGAAAGTTATGTGGATTTTTGGGCTTCCAGACTATACTTTCTGGAACAGTTTCTATTCAAAGAATATCATACATAGTCTCTAAGGACTTGGCTTATGGTTGAGCTTTCAGGAAGCAAACCTCAGAAAATAAGAACATAAGAGCAACAGTTCCATATCAGACAAATCATTATCTGGCCTGTATCCTTTGGCTAATAGCAGATGCCTAGGGAAATGTGCAAGATCAGAACAAGTACATAATGATACTGCCCTACATTACTCTCCCAACATCCAGTGATTTGTAGCTCAACTGTTATTGAACCAAAGGTAGTTTCTTTCTGTTTAAGAGACTCTGCTTCATCTGTCTGTCCAGTTGTTTTTCGAACCACTGTAGGCTTCTAGCCTCAGTAATCTCCTTTGGCTGAGGCTGCAAATATAAAGTCAGTGTTAGGTTTGTCTAAGCTTAGGCTCAAGTGTATGTGGAATCATTTGACAAACTGCAAATTTCTTGAACTCCTGCCTTCTTGCATGGTCGCATATCCATCTGTCAGTGAAGCTTGTCAGTTATACACGTTTTTTGTGATTTACTGTAAAAGTACATAATGATTATACTCTTACTTGGATTAATATCTTAGGTCTTGCATGCTTAACCGGCACTAACATTTTTGACCACAACTACCAAACATTTTGCATAACACCTTTGGGGGGGGGGGGGGGAAGTATTCTATCCAAGCTGATGTATTAGCATATTGGCTTTGACACAGGTTTTCATCAAGAAGGCTTTTGAGGCCCTCAATGAACTCTGAAGAGAGAAAGGGAGGGAGGGGGATGGCTTACTGGGAAACAGTTTGGGGATTATTTTTTTTATTTTTTTTTTTTATTATTTAAAGGTGGACAAATTGGTATAGTCCCATTCTGCTGTGAGAGAAAAGCAAATTCTGAATATCTCATAGCTGCTGCAGGACAAATTGTTTTTATTTAACCACATGGCTGCAATGCTTTTGACTAAATGGTTATGTCTCCTTCACTATACTCTTCTAACAAGGCACATTTTGAAATGCTTATTTCATTGTCAGAGTCATACTATTCTCTGTGCTTTGCAGAACAAGTACAGGTGAGAAAGACCTTATGCAATTCTTTAGTCTCCTGTTTTGATCCCAAAATAGATGATACTAATAAGACTAAAAGTCTTACATAAAGAATTTTCATCCTCCTTTGGTTAATATACACCTCATACACACTACTGATTTTCCTGATATACTGTTTTATATATCTTAGAGGATTTCTCATTGTGTTCTGGGGTTCTTTCAGTAATGATATGTTTATGGGCACAGAGGAATCTTTTCTCTGAGTCTTTCTATCTGTGGGAAAGGAGCCATCCGATAATAAACAGTAGTTCTTGCCTTTGTGAAATAGGATCTCTGAAGTATAAAAGGGAAGCAAAAGCATAATCAGGTCCTGAAAGTTGGGGGAAAAGGTCAATTTCAGGTTACATTGGGTAGATAGTATGGTAAGCATGAAGTTTTTGATATAAACTGCATGCTTTGACACAGTTCCATTTTTCAAAACAATCTTAGATTTTATTTTTTTGTCTTGGAGTCAAATTAAAGCAGAGTACAAAAACTGCCTGCATGCAAAATACTTGCTTTAATACTTTAAAAGCTCAAAATTTGATGACCTCAATTGTGGGGATTTTTTATTTTCTTTAAGGCAAGATGACTGGTTATGTAATGTCTTCTTCATAGTTATGTTAAAATGATGTTTTAGCAGATCTGAATTAATTTTAAAATAATTTAGTTTCTCTTCTTTCTATATCTATGTAAATGAAATGAAGATATATTCTTTAATACTTCTCTTGCCTTCAGGTTTGGTTTTTTTTTCTTTTTTCCCATTTATTAGATAGCATAAAGTAGACATTAATGCAATGTGAGCAAAGGTCACGAGGTATGAATTTATATGTTGTGTTAAGCTATGATCATGACTTTATCACCCAAGACACTGCATTTGCAGATGTGAAGGCATAGGATATCTACAGATTTTTAAACCTAACTTTGATTTTGGGGTTTGGTTTTGGGGGGGTTTTTTGGTAATGTAAATTGTTGCATGTTTCACCCTTATGTGGTGTATTTTTCTATACCAAAGAAAATAGAAGCACTCAGATATATATATGTATTCCTTATATGTAGCTTGGTGGTTAATATGATGTATATCAAAGAACTGTATGACATTATGTGGCTTGCTCTAAAAAGAATAGAATGTTGTATGGTTGAGATTTGTATTTTGGGAAAACAAATTCACAAATATCAACTTAAACATATAAATAGTTGGTAGAAGCCAAGCAAACCTCTGATCTGGTGTATGTCTTGCACTGTACATAGCAAAGGAAAATCTATATTACTATTTCTAAAGCTTAGGAAACATAGGAAGATGCAGATATAAGACACCCTGGAAAATCTTATCTTAAATCAGCCAGACAAGATTAGTTGAACCAAAAAGATTGATTTAGACTTTGCCAAAATCATGAAAAAGCAGATTGTCCCTGAATGAATTTGATTGATTTCAGTTAGGAATTGTTCCACACCTTGAGTAAGAATGAATAGAATTTGCACTTAATGAGGTAAATATCGATTTCCTAGGAAAAAAAATGTTCTTATAATGAATTTGTACAGAGGTAAGCTGATACCACTAGCAATAAGGATATAAAAGGTTGCACATTTGGGGAGTGTGATGAGACTCACTACTGTTAGAAATTTCCTGGTGGAATATACTGTTTCCTAATTAGAATACTTTCATACATCATTATCTAGAAAATTTGAGTGGTACTGTGTATATGATATCACTTTGTCATTAAACTGTTAGTCTTTATGGCAGATGTAACTTATATATTTGTAAGCACTGCGCACTTTTGTTGCATATTTTAGTCTTATGCAGTTTTGCACTCATGGATGCAATCACATATTTCATCTTTTTTTGTACTATTTATTGGATTATGTAAAAAGATAAAAGATTTTTTTCAAATCTTTATATATTCATAAAATATATATTTTACTGCTCTATTGATACATAGCATCTGATACGTTAACAATATTGATAACTTAGAAGCTACATTCTGACAATTTTTGATAAATTAGGGTTTTTTTAACAAAAAATATGAAATTACTGAAATGAATTTTTCCACTAAGATCTTAAACATTTTCTGCTTTTGAAAATCAACCTTTTTTTTTTTTTCAGGATAAAATGACTTTGTGTTTATTGTATATTGAAATTATTTGAAATCTAAGCTTCCTGAAACCCTCAAAACGTTATTTTTATATGGAATAGTGATTAATTAGTATTTTTAGGTTTTTTCATTTTCGTAATCACTGTGGGGTAAACACCTAAACTATCAGTCTTCCTTTTTTTCTATTGAATGGGAAATCAGTTTCTTAATTATCAAAAGGTCTAGTTGAAATCTTGCACAATTTTTAACCCTTGCTACCTCTTTGATGCTCCAACTTTCTAAAGCTGGTAGGCTAACCAGCTATAGGAAAATTAGGTTTAATAAAGATGCTATTCATTTCCCAAACTTTCTCTACTGAATTAAAAAAATTAAAGTGGCACTTGTCAATAAAGTATCTGGTCTTGAAATTATTTCGTAACTTCAGTACAACATTGTATTTAAGAGTGGCTCTTTATCAATAAGCTTCTATAATGAAGGTAATGACTTATAGCTTCTTTTATGTGTAGCTATTTTAAAAATTCATGTTTGCAAAGACCACTGCTTTTGCTACAGATGGTGCTGTATATTTTCCTATATATTAAAAACTTGTTGTCCTTGCATATTATTATTGTGTAAAATACTTATGTATTTTCCATCCTTGCCACTGGCAGTATACATGTTCTACACAGTAGTTTTTCATTGTGAAACAGTGCAGTGAAGCATGAAAGACTGCTCTCGCCTGCCATACCATGACAGCTATTTGTCCTGTGATGCTGCGTGAAGAGCATTAAACAGCACAATACCATCAGTAGGATGAGGCCTACAGTGGAAAGCCCCAGCTAAAGAAATTCATTCTCATAAAATTCTAGTGCATCAGTCTAAGGCAATCCAAGGAAATGAAAGGACAACATGAAAGATTTCTTCTTTGTATATTGATTTTTACTTAAAATGGATTTGTGACATTTCTGCCGTCATCAAGTTTGTTTATTTAAGGTATTTCTCAAGGTATTTATTTAACTGTTGAACATAACATCTTGGGAATTAAATGTGTCTTTGTAGGAGAATGTGGACCTGAGCCAGGCTGTTTCAAATTTAGGCTACATAAACAAGAGGAAATTCAACATCGAAATGTTCCAGGCACTGGAACTTGATTGTCATGTTGATAAATTGTTGGAACAGTTTTGCCTTGGTTTTGACCCACAGGCTCACAGATGGTTCTCAGGTGCCATTTGGGGGTGTGCATGATGAGGGGCCACTTCCAAAAAGCAGTTTGGACATAGTCACCTCTCAGAGCATAAGAAAGTTTACAGAAAAAGCCATTTAATGCCAAGATAGCTTTGGTGCCTGAGGATGCTCCTGAGCACATTAAATAGATTAGTGTAAAAGTAGCTTTGCAATCTGTGGCACATGTACAAGGGAAAAGAAGGGAAGGCAGTGTAGATAAAAATTCTTGTTTTCACAGAGTATGTTGCAGGGAATTTTCTTTAATTTATATCATATTAGGTGTGTGATGGTTATTGCTGGAAACCTTCAGATTCATTTCGTTTTTATCAGAAAATGCATTTCTTTCTGTCAGTCTTGTCTGGAGGAAATCAGTTCTATTAAGCATGCATCCTTTAAGGGCAAGTCGTAATGACTGCATTTTGTTCTGGATTATGACCTGGTTCCTTTGTGGCACAAATGGGAGGAAATAATATCATAAAATGGCAGATGTGCCACTCTAGGGGTAGACAGAAGATGGGAGCTGATGTTTTCTGTTGTTGCTAAATAACATTTAGTCTAAAGTCAAGGATTTTTCAGCTTCTCATGCCCAGCCAGCAAGAAGGCTGGTGGGGCACAAGAAGCTGGGAGGGGACACAGCCAGGGCAGCTGACCCAAACTGGCCAAAGGGGTATTCCATACCATGTGACATCATGCCCAGTATATAAAATGGGGGGAGTTTGCTGGGGGGGATTGCTGCTCAGGGGCTAACTGGGCATCGTTTGGCGGGTGGTGAGCAATTGCATTGTGCATCACTTGCATATTCCAATCCTTTTATTATTACTATTGTCATTTTATTATTGTTCTTATTATCATTATTAGTTTCTTCTTTTCTGTTCTATTAAACTGGTCTTATCTCAACCCACGAGATTTTTTTTTTTTTTTTTCTGATTCTCTCTCCCATCCCACTGGGTGGTGAGTGAGTGAGTGAGTAGCTGCATGGTGCTTAGTTGCTGGCTGGAGTTAAACCATGACAGTAGGGTATGACTTTTTTAGGATCAGCAGAATTTATGGTAGATTTTAGAGGAAACTAATATTTTTCCTATTTTCTGTTGAAGATATAAATCCTTCTACATTAAGGTGAGCTGGAAAAATTCCAAAGGGAAGTTGGCGTAGATACTGTATCGTTGCCATCAACCTGTATAGTATTCTGTTTATACCAGGTTTTTGATACTTTGTCCTTTGTCTCTATGCATGCCTACTGCAGCAAACTTAACTCCATCTCTCGCAAACCTCTCCTTGCCGCATGATGTTATTTTTCCAGCTCCTTTCAGCTTCTTTAAATGCTGTTATCCTACCCTTGCTTCCTTCTTTTGTTCCTTAAGTACTGTCATGTTAAGTGGCAGTGAGTGCTGTGGCTAGCTTCAAAATACACGTAGTCTAATTAGGTATGCATTTTAGGACTGGCTAAATAAAAGGTCAGGACAATAGAAAATGTTGAACTTGCATCACACTCCTTTTGGGCAACACAAAATTAAACCTCCTCTACCCCATTATGAAACACATTGCAAGCAGCTTGTGCCCTCCTGCTGCCTCCTTTCAAAATTGATTGAAATGAACCAAGTATCAAAATTTATGGGATGGGGGTAGGGAATGGATGGGCAGACAGAAATAGTCCCATGAACAGTCCGAGGTAGATTGAGTCTGAAAGCTAAGAATGGTGCTTATTTTCAGTAGGAAATAAATCTGTAAATACCCGGTTGTCATTTTTATGTTCCCAGCACAGTACACTGCATAGAGTCAATATCACTGAAGTGGGTCTTTTCACTGGCCTAGAGTTACGAATGGTTTTTAAACTTATGAGTCCTTTCCTCTCCTCTCTTCTCTTCTTTCTCCTCTCTTCTTTTCCTCCTTATGAAATCAACTTTAACTTTCAGGTGGGTTAACTTATCAAATTTGCAACAGCTTTCTACATCTTAACCTAAAATATATTCTTTCAGAAAAAAACCAAAACAAAATAAACTTTCCATAAGATTTTAAAATTGTGAATAGAACATGCTGGGCTGTATTTTATTTTTCATCCAGTTTATGATAGACTCAGCAGGGACATGGGTTTGATTAGACAGTGATTAGTGTTCCCTGAGCCTCTGGTTTCCCTTGGCTACAGACCTATTTTAAATTATGTTTGTTCACTTTGCTGTATCTGCTACATGTGATCTGGATTGACATGGCACTTTTGCTCTTTTCCCACTTCCAAAAGTGGAAAGTTTCCAGAAGCTCCATCTTCTGCCCATCTGGGCTTTCTGTTGGCAAAGCAGTAACATTAGAGTAGAGCTGATATGTGTAGAAGGGATCAATACCTGCAACAAATGGAGGGTTTTTTACTACCTACCTGTTGGCTGTTTGATTTCATAGTCTAGTGATACCTTTGATTATAACAGTTCCATTCTGGTCTACACAATTTTATCTTAAAGGAACTAGAAATACCGTTCTATGCTTTGATATACTTATTAAGCCATTTATGACAAATGACTACTGTATTCATATTGTAACAAGACAATGCTCCAAGCACTTCTTAGGGCATACTTATGAATCCAAGTCATGCAAGAAAACATCTACACATAATTAGTAAACTATAATCAGACTGAATTACATAAAGTTTTCCTAATTTTCTCAATTTTTTAAAATGGTCACATGCTTTAAACTAAGATTTCATCTTTTAACCTTTTCAAACTACTTTAAAACAGGCAAGTTTCCCTGCTTTCTACTTCCAGAAGATAATATTCTAAATAGTGACTCAGGTTTTGAACAAGTTTGACCACAATTGAAATGGAAGATTACTAGCTGTAAACCTAATCCACACTTTCTTAGAGCTGTGAAGTTTGGCAGTCAGACTTTTAGCCAGAGTCAGACTCTTGGCTCTTCCACTGGGATGTACCTGCTGTTGCCTCACAAGACCTGATCCAAGTAACGGGGAAAACAAAGCAAGCCCATCCTCATGTTCTTCCTGGAGGAAACACAGCATTCAGTGAAATTAATGGACAGAAACACAGAATATAATAATTCACTAAGTGTTAGTTTTCAGTGATCAGAGGCTTGTTACTCCATGCACAAAACCAAGACTTATTTTTTTTTTTTTTTTTTTTTTATTCTTAGGTATATACTATGTATATAAAAATAGGAAACCTTCAATGTAGAAGTAATTTTAGATACATTTTAATAACTAGGATTAAATAGTTCAGTGTTCATTTTGGAAGAAAAGACATTAAAGATTCTTGAAATGTATTAAAAAAAACCAAAAAGCTTAAAAGTATTATCATGCCCTTTCATAACACTGAATAATCTTTCTCAAAAAGTTTGGCTGTAATTGCATTTTTATCGTCTGCTTATGTTTTATTGCTTTTTTTTTTTAAATGCATCATGATTCACAATAATGTCTGTATATCACTTTAATTAAATATTTCCAAGGTCTACTATAATAATAGATTCTTGCTTATTTTCTGCTGTATTTTCAAGGTAGAGCATTTTTGTATAGAATTTTAAAACTTGATTTCAGGTTTTGCACAGTTGCATGTCAGATCTCTTTCCAGATGCATTCTCTTTAGTTTTGATCCACCTAAGCTCCCAGTTTTCTTTAATCAGAGTCATTGCTGCCTTTCTGTGTCTTGAGCATTAATATAAATTATGGAAAACGCTCATGCAAGTGGAAGGTCCTAAGAAACTCCAGCATAATGCCCAGATCTCTGGTAAAAAATTGACACAGTGTAGCTGGAGTTTCAGTCACAGCTGCCTGGATGCTATTTTATGTTTCCTGATATCTGAGTCTAATCTATAACCTGTAATTGCCTAAGTCTGCAATTGCCATGTTACCCCTAGGGCATTGTGGTACTGCAGTCATGACTCCAATGGGTTTTGAAACACTTCCTGCATAAAGTTTTGAAAACTGGCTTAGATCCACTTTGGCTAGGTAGTGTGCAAATTTCAGCAATATTCATGTTAAAAATTGTTGTGTTCCAGGTGCTGAAATGATGCTGTACAAAAAGCCTTGGCATTCAATTATATATTAAAAGAAAGCTCAGCTTTAATATGTTGTATGTAAAAGTTTAAAAATATGAAGTAACACTGGACTAAAGGCAGTGAGGACATTTTTTGGAGTTCGCGAACAGGCTAAGCTGTAACACAAATAGAGCTTTCAAAAGCCAGAAGGGAGATGATCTGAGTTTTAGTTTGCTTTTTTCTGTTTACTTGTTTGATTTTGTAGAAACAGAGTCATGATTTTTAGTCCTTGGGACTGACAATTTCAAGCCAGCTGCACATCACCAAGTATTTCACCTTTTTACAGAAAACTACCTGTGAAGCCCAACCAGAGCTTTTCTACAGCACTTGTATATTGCTTGAACTGAAGCTTAGGCAAAGGCCTGAGCAGAGTTATTTTAAGTTTTGATCACTTGTTGGTATGTTATCTTTTCTATACAATAAAAAAATTGATTCCAGCGATTAGAGAGGATGTCTAATTAAAACCTTTCTGTGGTAAGCGTTGTGAGCAATTCCAACACTGCTTTTGATACAAGGAAAGTGGGGGCAAGGATTAATGGATTTGTTGAAAGCTGATGAATGAAAGGCAGACCTTAGGCACAAGGTTAGAATTTACTGTTCTGTATGGCTTGCTTCTGCTGCTGGAAAAATGGGGCAAAAATACTGAGGTGGAGTTAGAGACACTTTACCCATTAAAAGACATTCGAGAAGGAAATGAAAGCATAAACCACAGTTTTATTCAGAAGAGAACTGTCATGCAAGGATGAGTGCTCTCTTTTTTAACAAGAGATAATAAAGTTAATAGATATCACATATTTTGATGATGAAATTTAAATTTTAAGAAATTTAAGAAATCTAGTTTTAAGAAAACTGGATTTTCTGTCCTGGCTCTTGAGCACTTTGGGATATTTGTGTGCTTGCATGTTTGTGTATTTGCATATGCATAGGTGTGTAAACAAAAACATGTGTGTATGGAAGCGCATGAAATATATCAGGCCACTTTTGCTCTCCAGTCAGCAAAGAGATTGATTGCAAAAACCAGTTGCTAGGAATTGCTGACTCCAGCATCCTTCCACTACTCTTTAATCCAGCAAATCGGTTTTACTTCCAGCCAATGAGATTGATAGGGTGATATTTTGCCACTTACCAGTCTATACCTTACAAAATAAAGCTTAGGTGCTGTTGCCTTAGAAATGCTTTACATTAGCAGAACACCACAGAGTACCCAGAAACAGGAGGGAAATCCTATTCACTAGTCCAGATTATCATCTCTGATCTAGGCCACTAAGGATGAAGAACCAGCCAATAGTTCAATGGGTGCAAATTTCACTGCAGGGTAAAATTAATCTAAAGGATGTGAGGACTTGCTGAATATGCCTGATAAACTCTTATTTTTAGATATAATGATTTATATTGCTATTGGCTATTACTGCATAGCGATCCCTTTGTTAAACATGAAAAAAATGCTTAGCTTCTAGCTCTTTAAATTCTTCATGAGCCCCTGCCCAGGCAACAGACTACATATAAAAAGTTCAGTGATACTGGATGAGGTAGTAAGAGTCAGACTGAATAATAGAGAGGATGATCTTCCCCTGGGGGGAAAGTTGTTGAATTTATTGTAATGCTGGTTAGTCTGTAACATCATCAGCACTAAAAAAGCCAAAATTTGGCTCTATTTCAATTGTTATGGGACCTCAGAAGAATTACAAGTCACATAACTTGTAAACTCTTATTTATATTTCCCCATAGCAGCAGCAGTGCTTACCTGCTGTAAAAATTAAACTCACATCACAGAGCTGAACACCAAGCATGCCTTTCCCATGACAAATCCAGGTTCTGCCAACTTCCTGAAGCATCAAGATTATTGAGTTACATCCACAGCCTCACTTCCTCACTCTAGTGTGATGAGATAAAGTTAAACTACTTGGCTAGCTTCAAGTTTGTTTGGGTTTTTTTTTTAAGTTTAAATAAGATAGTTAATTTTAAATTATTACTGCTACTACATTCAGTTAAATTCTGAAAGAATATTTTCATTGGACACAATAACCTTTAAGAATTCATAAGGGAAAACTGGTGATGTGTCTTTTAACATGTGAATGAACTAAGTGTGCCAAAAAAACTGTGATTTATTTAAATATATAATGAAGGGCAGAAAAGCATCTGTGTAGTCTCATTCTTGGCACAGGTAATTCAGAAGTCTTGCTGAGAATTTTGCCCCAGTATAATATTGCTTTGCTGATGTGACTTTCATGTTACAACTCATAATTCTGTGAATTTGGGGTTTGTCTCATAAATAAGTAGTAAAATATGACCTCTTTTCACCCCTCTCATTTGAATAATTTTATTGTAATTAGTAACAATGTAATTGCTATCAGTTTTGAGGATTTTTGTATATATTAAAAAAATGCCTCTCTTTATCATTACGCAGACCCACAGAAAAAAGCTATGGTCACAGGTCAGTACAACATAGGCATTTATCCTGAGGTATGCAGTCTTCTCAATCTTTCTCTTTTCTTCTTGAAATAGAAGCCCAGGAAATAGTAATTCCTGTATTAATTTTTCTAGTGCTATAAAATGAGTATTGATATCTCTCTTCTGGTCCTTAATTGGCAGTGGCTGCTCTCCATTCTTTCTTTTCTTTCCAAAGCTTTGAAACAGCAGCCGATTCAATGGGAGGCACTAGTTTCACTACTGTGTCTGTGAAGTCTAAATGAAAGAAAAAGAAAAAAAAAAAAAAAAGTAGTACTGAAATGGGACTGGTATAGAAATAATCCTTAGCTGCTCTCAAATTAATACTGAGCTGGTCTTATATCTGCAGCAGTGTGTCTGTGCTGGAAGTAATGGGAAATAATAATGACTGCTACTTCTTGTAATTGCTGAAGTTATCATTACTTTGTCTCTGTTAGCTGCTTTCTGGAAATCAGGGGCCAAATCTGAAAGAATATGAAGAACTTTAAATGTAAATCCAGACATGTGCATTGTTCAAAGAGGGACAGTTTTGGAAATAAAATAGGCTAACTTAGGGCTGATTTACATGATTATTCTTTGCTCTTGTAGCTCCAGGCCAGGAATATAGTGCAAATCACAGAGAAAATGGAGAGCCCTACACTCCGGTATTGACACGAGGCCACAGGCCAATGTTCAGAACAAGCTTACACTTCTCATTCAGATGTAGCTGCACAGGTTGATTTTAACCTATCTTTGTATTCCTTTCAGCTGTAGGTCTCCTTTCATTGCAGCATTTTGCATTTTCAGTAATGTTTATGGTACCAGAGCACTGTTTTTATAAGCTTTGCTTAGGGCCAGAGCTTTCTTTCTGGAAGAAAGTTCCTTTTCTGGTTAAATTCTAATTGTCTTGTCCAGGGTAATTGTGCACACACCAATAATCTATCTGTCTGGGTTTGTGGGGTTTGTATATCTGGGGTTTTTTGTTTTGGGGGGATTTTGTTTGTTAATTCTAGACTGTAACCACAATATGAGCTCCTATTAGCCTTTCATGTTCGGTCTTCCCCAAATGCAAGACTGTTGCTTCTCCAAAGGCAGGACTGTTGTGTTCCTTTTATTTGTTTATTTATGGAAAGTAATGACCAATTTTTTTACCAATTTCCTTTCATTTCTGCACCTTCACCGTTGCAGAGTGTGATGTTGCTTACATTTGTGTGATAGTTTTATGATTGATTTCCAGTTCTTAATTAATGGAAAATTTAAAACCCATTGAAAGCACCCAAACATTCTATTGGAGATGCAGGTACTGTCATCTTCCTGTTGACGTCCACTGCCTACAGATACACAGTGTTGAGCTGATTATCTTATTTTCTTCTTCTTTTAAAGTTTTAACCTTTGTGGAAGTTTACTTGCTCTAGTGTTCTCCACAACTTATTTTATTTTTAACTCTGGGAATCAGTCAGGCTCTTTTGGTGAGCCCTTCATTGGTGAATTACCAACTGTTGCTGTCCCTAGGAAAAATGCTTCTCTAATATCCCTCTTCATTTTCCCTGAGTTTGGAAAGATAAGCTACTTAAAGGAACAGTGCTCAAGAACGTACATTATATACACGCTGTAACCATTGCATCCCTTTAATGATTACTCATGCAGCCAAGAAGGGCACTACCCTATTGGCTGAGTTACCCAGTTCATTGAAAAGGGTGTATTTACAGCTGTACCACAGTTTAAATTGGTTTCTGGAATGAAGGCAAAACTATAATTTAGAAGTTAGAATAGAAAATAATAATTTTCTCTTGCCTGTTACTACCTTAATATGCAGCTGATGTTCTAAAACGTTTCTTGAAGAAATAAAGCTGGTTTTCATTCTTCTGAAAAAGGATCAACTGATCATCTAAAAACATTTTTCTCGGTACAGGATTCCTAAGTCCTAAAGTTAGAACAGGTCATTTATAGATTCAAAATGGAGCAGATGAAAGAGAGAGCTTTCTAAAAGAAGTGAAATGTGGTCTCTTCCAGTATGACCTTGCTTTCTACTTACTTGAATGTCAGGCAGTTTTTTTTTTCTGGAGAATGGGTCTACATAAATGTAGAAGAAATTTTTTAAAATAATTAAAAAATTCTAGTTTCACCAAAATCTTTAGGATGGGTCAAATTTTGATCTTTGTTTTGAAGAATTCAGCAATAATTCCTTTTAAATTAGTAATACGTATTTGGGAAAGGTACTTACTTTTGAAGAAAATATACAGTAGGTATATTACTGAGGACAAAATTGACTTTGCAGGGTATTGTAGTTGGTCTTTGAATCATTTAAGCAACAGATAAGAGACTAGCTGTGTTTGCTTTATTAATTGTTGCTTTGCTTTTTTTTTCTTTCTTTACGTTTTTAGCAGGACTAAGTTGTAGTTATACTTTCATTCTTGATAGATGTTCCCTCTGGGAACCCTGCAACTATGCTAAGAATCTTAGCTTTAAGTAGCATTATATCTCACAGACAGTACCTTGATTAAGACAAACTTTAATTAAGATAAATGGTGACTGCTTAGTCATCTGTTTGGCATGGTAAGACTTGTATCTTCAGACTAATGCTAGAAGTAATGAAAATTTTTCATTTTCTTAGTGAAAGCACAAATTAGATTTTTGCAGGATTGTTGCCCACCTGTCCTAATAAGCGCACACCTGTTAGAAAGCAAGAGTAAGCAATTTCATTATACAGATTTTTCTCTATAATGAAGTTGTATTATCTTCCCAGTTATCCTATAAGGATGCAAGTCAGCAGTATCTGTTCTGGGAATAATATTATTTAATCAGGGTTAGGCTTAATTGCTACTGATGCAAATAGTCTTCATTTCTTAATTCATAGAACAGATGGGGGGTGGTGTTTTTTGATTTCTTTGGGAAGATGATCCATTCAGAAATCAAGATAGATTGTTCAGTGGAGAAAACCTCAGAATGTATACATTATTTAGGTCTGACATCTCATCTTTGTTAGCAGTATTGAGCATGTCAGCTTGAATAACAATCCATAAAGATACCATTTTGACTGTACATCCATAGGTAGGTTTGGATCTTGTGCAATGAGAAACATTGGAAAATAGCCAGTTCCTTAATGTCACGTTTAAACTGAATAGCCTATTATCCTTGTGGGAGTAATTTAAAATAACACAGTGTTATTGTTTTTTAAACCAAAGCATTCTCAAGGTTCCACTTAAAGAAATAAAGAAAAAGATGATCTATATGACCCAAATCTGCCATAACAGAGTTACACATGCATTAAATTTTTATCCAAAATGTGAGTTCTTTGAGCTTCCAGGGTCACAGACAATGTCCTGTCCTTTTTCTGGTCTCTGGGTTGTTCACCTGGATTCCATCTTTCCACCTGCTCAGTGCCTCGGACTTTTTCAAGGACATGTACATGACTCCAAATGAGTCATGGAAAATAAAATGGCACTCCCTAGTAAACAAAACAATGTGAAGATGGCGGTTACCTAACTTTTTACACTTTTATGGGAATGCAGTTTAGGTTACGTGTATATCTTGGCTGATGCCATGGATTTGCTCTTAACCATATAGATATGAGAATTTATATTGCAATACAGCCAGGTCAATGAATACCTTTTCTCCTACTACTGACTTACAGTGCCATCCTTACAAAGGAGGTTCATTTCTCCTCTCATGGGCAATTATCTTACATTTCAAATGTAGTTAGACAATACATCAATTTGCATCAAATTATACAAACCACTTAATGTGTGTAATAAAATTTGTATACAGGCTCTTCAGAATCTCACACTCTTCAAGGTTACTTTTTAATAAATCAGTGAAAGTGATAAGTAGCCCATAAAACACATATCCAACCTAATCTTGGACCTGATTTAATATAATAACTTTGTTGAAAAGTAGATTATGAAGTCTCTTAATTTGTGTGTATATGCTTCCTTAGTCAGAAAACCAAAGCAGACTATCAAATGTGGAAAATAAAACCCTACTTCAGAAAGGCATATTTCCTATTACTATTAAGTATCCAATTGCCTTTTTCGCTGAGCTAGCATAATTTGAATCATTCAATGAAACACACATGCAGTTTTTGCAAATCTAAAGGCTTGTTACTATAGTCATAGCATTAAATTTTAATGTTAATGTTTTCTTGATACGAATAGTCATACAAACAAGTTATTAGGAGTAAACAAACAATATAGTTGTACTCATTGCTTCAGATTTGATTTAGAAAGAGCATATTTCCCTCAGCTTTTGTTAATGCATATTGAAAGGACAACAAGCTTTTTAGTTTTACATTTTATCATATATATAATCTTGTCTAGGTAGGATTTTTCAAAGGATATTTTTGTACCATAGGCTTGAAGTAATTGAACAATTGTCAATGATGATACCTAACCCTTGTAAAATACTTTCAATATAGCTTTTGAAGTGGTTTAGAGAAAAAATAGTCACACAATATTTTGTTATATAATAATGAAATATTTTCAGTCCACTTCATTGTGAAAGCATGTTATATACACTTCTGGTTTAAACAAAAGGCTGAACAGAGGCCAGAATTTTATGAAAAAGCATATTTTATGAAATTCTACAACTGTATTTTATGATTTGCCTCTAACTATACATCATTTACTGCTAATTACTGTTTTGCTAAAAGCACTTTTTGTATCCAAAGACAACGATAAGGGAAAGAAACCATATAAATTGAAAAATAAGAAGCATTGTTATTTTGAAGTATTAGCAGAGAAGTGGAAACGATTTGTGAAAGTTGTATGTAGGAGAAGAAGAAAATCCAACCATTTATATTTGACTTCTTTTTCTTAGGAAATACAAGCAGTATTTTCCCAGACTGCTTTATTCATTTGGAATATTTGTTAAATATTTACACTCCATGATTCAGTTGCAAAATGAGATTGTACTGCAGGAGGCTCAAAAAACCAAATAGCTTTCAAGTCTCTATAAATATTTATTAGCCTTAGTTTATGGTAAATGACAAAGAGCACAGCTTTAGAATTTCGTAGGTCTTGGCATATTTTTCTCTTTTAAGTGAAATACAGGAACACTAGCTACAGTTTTATGCAGTGTAAGACAGGTATGTGTAATAGTACAGTGTCCAGTTAGTTTTTATATGATTTCTAGTCTTCCTGTTTATATCTACTTCATAAGCAATACAATGTAATCAAGGCAGAACATTTTGTGAAGGTGTAGGGCTGCATCAGAATCAAACAGATCTCGGAGACAAGATATCCTATACTTTAAAAAAATGTACGAAAACCTCTTTCTGCTTCTTGACCTCTAGTAAATATCTGCAGCCTTCATCTTTCTTGCAGGGGCTTTCTAATCTTTAGTGCAGAGTAGCATTTGGTATTTGATTGTAGCCTTAAGCACAAGTGTCACTATTTCAGTGAGGTAAAGCTTAATCTCTTCATCTTAAAGAATCTATTTCTAGAAGAGATATGGTTTAGGAAGAAGGTTCAAAACAGCTGCATTTTCTACTTCTATCAGGGACTCAGAAAACCAAACCGAAATAAAATGGCTTCCCACCCCATTTCTCTGACCCCTGGTATCTGGGCTGTGTTATACAATTTTTGTGGATGTTCTCTCTTTTTTTCTACCTAGAAATGTTGTCCTGAGGTACTTGAAAGGTTTACATTTATCTGGGCTTTCTGTATATCTGCTAGCCTTAATAAACTTTATGGCACCAGCCGGGATACTGCTTATCTGGAAGTGCTATATATTATGGCCATGTCTAGCAAAGCCATGTTTAATAAAACAGATTATTTTAAAAAGCATCAGATGAACTACATGTGCATGTAGTTAGATTACATATGCAAAGCTTGAACCCATTATATCTGCTATATCCCAGGTACACTGCATATGCAGAGCAACCACTCAGCACATGCAAAGCAGACTGTGGCTCCGTGCAGTACTGCATACCCTCTACAGACCACATGGCAATAATTACCAGACAAAACTTGGTGGGAGCCAGTCTTCATAGCTCCAGAAACATCTCCATGGGGGTGGAATATATGATGGGTTATGGGTGACCCATGACTTTATGGAAACAACCGTGAGAAGGCAGGCAGGATACACCTCAGTTGACACTAGGTGCATGTATAGGCATCCGAACTGAGCCCCAGTGTAAGGACACCTGATACAGGCACAGGCTGATTCCAGAAATTCTGCTGGAACTTCCAATGTGTTAGTCATAGAAGGATATATGGGGCATCATATCTATATCTGGATATGTAATGTATATTTTTTTACATACACACTGACTTCCTGTAGTGTGTGTTATGGTTTTGTTTTTCTAAAATAGTCTACTATCTTGTATTAGTTGAAACATATTAGTAAAAGCAGGTATTAACTGAAAATGGCTTTGTACATAAATCTTTCAACTTGGGAAAATAATAATGAAAAAATCTCTTTATAAACTTAAAGTATTCTCATGAAATAATGAAAATTTATTGTTCTTACTAAGCAGAACAAAAGATTATACATGTAGTACTGAAAAACCAAACTGATTTATTGGCTCAGTTTTACAAAACCAAAAGAAATATAATGTAATACTGTAAAAAGTTTTAAAGTTTGAAGCAACATCTGCACATTTCTTGTTTTCCAGGACCAGACCTTGTTTTTAGTTATATTTATTTGTTTATTGTTTGCATCTCACATTTTATTAGTGCTTCCCTCCCAGTCTATGTAGTGGAAGTACATGCTGTGCAGAGGATTGGCTGGAACGTCTGTCTTTTAGTTATAAAAAGAAAAAAATCCTTTTCTTAACAAGGTACAGGGCACGTTTTTGCATATAGAAGGAGTGTTACAAAAAGTGTCATATTAAAGATCACGATACATTCTATTACAAGAAGGCTGAGCAAGGTGATTCCAGTTCTCCTTACTTGCCTGTGTAGTAAAGTACTAAATTAAAAAGCCAAGAGACCACAAACAAGTGCAAGCAGGAAGTATCAGGAGGATTCTCCTGAAAGAAAGTACTTTTGATAAAAGGGTAAGGTTTTAAAAATATTTTTCACTACTCTGAGACTGTTTACTAAAAAAGACAAAAAACTGAAAATCAAGGGTTTTTTTCTCAAATTCCACCAACTTGGAGGATTTGAAAGCTTTCAAAAGAAAAGGGAGAGAGACTGCCAAAAAAAAAAATTGAAAAATATCATCAAAGGCAAAGTATTTGAGGAAAAATTTCCAATACTTTTAGACATTCTGAGGTTTTTTTTTAATTGCCAGCTTCTTTTTATCCTTCACTCCTCTGGCATACATTTGACTTTCCAATCTGCTACTGTTTCATGATGTTTAGCAATCCAGTTTTTCTGAGCTCTGAGTGATGATTCCTTAGTGCATCTGTTCACCTAGGTATTTGCAAGCTGCTTGCCCATAAGCTTTTTCCCACATCTCCAGGGTACGCCAGTTTACAGGTCATCATTTTGGTGACACACGGTATCTGAACTATATTACATTCAGACTTTCCTGAAGATTTAAAAAAAAGTACCCTGCAATTTGAGTAACAGAAATACAGAGGTCTAGACAACGTCATGCCCCCAGGAAGCCATCTTTGGGATTTGGATCAATTGCCTTTCAAGATTAAGGTTTTTTGCCAGGAATGTCTCCTCCTGTTTCCCCTCTGAAAAGGGTAGCTCACTAGCAGTCAGTTCCTTGCAGTCTTTTCTGGTTCACAGTCAGGAAAAAAATCTCCAGTATTCTGTGCCCTTGGCATTTTAATCTCCCTTGTATGTTTGCCTTGTCCACTTTTTCTTTTGTGTTGGATTGCCCCTGCCCTCTTCTTTTCCCTTCCTGTATAGAACTATGTTTGTTTGGGCCACTCCTTTTATCCCACCTGTATCAGGCTAGAGAAGACAAGGATTTACAGTATTTATCTTTGATTCTGAAGTGGTTGACACGTGTGGGACCATGTGATCCTGTATTTAGCTTACTACATATGTAATATGGCTGGAGTGCATGTGTGAACACTGGCATTTTATTCCGCTCCTACAGCACAACTTTTTTTTTGTTTTCCAGTGCTCATGTTGGCCAGAATGGCATGTACTATTAATGTTACTGTGACACATTTTTACAAGGTCTCCATACTTTATGCGGCTATGATGCTTTCAATACTGTAGCATTAGTTGGTAGAGGATTAGTTACACAATTAAAAAAAAAAAAAGCTATACCTTTACATTACATAACAAATTGACATGGACTTTAAAATTCTTTATGGTTAAGGTGTAGAGAAAAGCATTAGAAAGAATCCTATTGCTGTTGTTTTTCACTTTCATAACGCAAATGGCATTTGAGGGCAAATTTCATGAGAAATCACCTGTATCTTCATCAGTGTCTCTGCATAGTCAAGCACTGGAAGGTATGTCTGGCTAATACTTTTGTCAGGTCTCATGAGCTCTGAGTGGTGATCGTTAAACCAGGACTACTTTCATTGACTTTCACAGTGTAGCAATGTTAATGAGGTTCAGTTACTGGTATAAACAGTCATTTAATTTATAAATGCTGAGACCGTGACAGACAAGATGAGAGCTGTCTGTCTGTCTGACTGGTGATGTGATTTTGTTGCTGTTCTGATGGAACCTCGTGCACTCATATAGAAAATAATAGTTTTGTACTATTTCTAGCCTTGTTCTAGAAGGCTAGAAATATTCTTGGAGTAATTTTCACTGTCTGTTCCAAATTTATCTGATTGTCTCAATAAGTCTGATAGAACAGCAGCTGACATCCGTGGGTGCTTTGCCTCTCACAACCAATCAGCTAAAATCAACTCAAAAAAAGCATCTGTCACTGTCACAGCACAGATTTAGTAGAGGAGTTGTGGGTCACAGATTTGTTTAAATGAGTGAGGAAAGGATGGGAAGAAATAAGAAAGAATACTAAGCTTTGGGGGGGGAGTGGAACAGATGTGTTATTTAAACCTGATAACACCATTACTTCACAGTTTTATGTGTAATTTTTTAATAATGGCAATTGTTTGTCGTTCCAAGTAACCCACAATGTTTTGGATTTTTTGCTTGGGTGGGGAGTTCAGGGGGAAAGGAAGTGACTAAATCAGCTACTTTCAGGATGGGAACAATGGTTTGGGGGTATTAACTGGACCCTTAGACAGAAGAAAATATGAAAGGAATACCAATGAATGCACTTAACAAACAATAATAAAAAAACCCCCTACCTCCTCACCGAAACAAAACAAGACAGACCATGTTAGGACCTACAATAGGGGAGGCTAATACAACTGGCTAGATTGTTGTTAGTTGTTTCTCCTAGCACGCTAAATAAGGTATCTCTGCTGGATGTTTTCAAAGTAAGATGTTCCTTTCTAAATCTATTAATCTGTGACATTTACAGTTTTGACTCTGAATAGTCTCTGTTCTGCTAGGTAGTTCTTCTGGCTCAAGTCAAAGGAACTGAAGATGGTAAATAAAGAAATATATCCATAAGCAAAAGAACCCAGTGTCTATTTTATCAAATTAGCAAGAAGACAGTGACTCAGGGGTGCCTTGGGGTTTGCCTGTCTCTTTGGATTTCATATAAAGTTTTCATACAGGTTTAAATAAAACCAGGACGGTATAGTAGTCCTTTAAGCTCTTCCCCAGTAATATACTGAATTGTCACAATCACAGCCTTTGCACTGAGTAAGAAGGTAGCTGGTACCTCTTTTGTAAATACCCAGTATGTGGAATTTGGAGCAAGTGTAGGCTAGATCTGTGTAAAGAGCAAACACTATTTCTTATTATTGTTAGAAGTCAAATTCTCATTCTTCAGGTTGTTCTTTGTAAAACTTCAGAGAAGGCAACAGGGGTATTTATTTATTATGGTAACTGCTGGCTACATTGTCACTTTTTTGTCTTGGGGAAAGGTGTTGACTTTTCCAGCAAATAAGGTTTTGCTTTTCTTGGATATCCTAACATAATTTAGTGAGGATTTGAGTTTTGAGAGGTGGGACAGCAGGGAGCTGTTTATTGTGGGGGTTTTTTTAGGGGAATGTCATTTCTACAGCCAAATTTTTGGTCCCTATTGTCTTCATGTAGGCTTAAATGATAGAAGCAAGGCAGAAATGCAACTGTTAATTGAAAACAAACAGTAACAGAGCATCTAAAATTTTAGAAGTTGAACCTACTAGCTTTTGGATGGGACTGCTGTTGGCTCTGCTCAACAGGCACTTGCCCCAGGAGCCTTTGCAGACTCACAGATAGAGATGACTGTCCATGTGAATCCAATTACAGCACTGAGGCCACAGTAAGCTAAATCAGCAGATGTTGTAAATTTAGAAGAAACACTTTCTGTACCAGCTAAAACTCCTGAAAATAACCCTTTTCTGACCAGCTGATATGCTTCCTTCTCTTTCTTTAATCTACGTTATTTCTCTCTGATTTTTTAAGTGAGGACTGAGTGATTAGTAAATAATCTATTCCTTTATTATTCTTGTTGATCATATACTTATTCTCTTAAGTTTGGCTGTGTTATGTGCTGGCTGTTTGACTCAAAAGCAAAATCTTATGAAGTTTAATGAAAAATTAGCCTTCAGAGAAAATTTCAAGTCAATTTCAATATAGTCCTTCTGTACAGCAAGTTTTCCATGAACATGGTCTCTCTCTTCCCAAAATAATTTCTTCCAGCAGATGAAAGTAATCTTTTTTTTTTTTTTTTTTCCTTGGCACTTGGTTGGAACATTGTCATTTAGGTAGTAACTTCTCCTCAAAAAATATTTAGCAAGATATTCAGAATTTCTGCTGTAATATCTGTAGGAGAGATGGATCACGTGGGGTTTTGTTTCCTTATAATTTTTATGCAAACAAGCCCAGTCCTGACACCTTCCTGTACATCCAAACCCAGACCTTAAAAAAATCCTTCAACTGAAGTGCTGTTAATTAACAGAATACTGCCATGGAACATTTCTCCCACCTACTTCCTCCAGCAACATGTCTTACCGAGAATATTAACTGAATTAGAGGATAAATGAATGCCTGCAGCTAACAAGATTTTTCATATAGCTCCCTTGCTTTATGAAGGCTTGGGATTAACCAAGATAACTAGGCCCTGATCCTGGGAGTTGCGCTTATCTAAACAGCCTTGTTGAGGTGGTTGAACTGTTCAGGTGAGAAAGGACTGAATGATGAGGTCTTGTTTCCTCTGTATTACATGCCTAACTTGAAATTCCTCACAGCAGGAGAAAAAAACATATGCAGAGACTAAGTTACCTTTAAGACAAATGCTTAAATTGAAGGTAAGCAGATGGAAGGCATTATGGAAAACGTAAGGCTAACTCACAAGTATTGCACAGGCCAGGCATAAAAACTATCTTAGAGCCTAAAGCAGTGGTGGTAGTCAGAGTTGTGTGATAGCACTCTGAGTCAGGTTTCAAAGCAGTAAACACAGGTGGACAAATTCCTGACTCGTTCAACAGACTAATAAGCCTGTTGTTTTTTAATAATGCCTATTTGCAGGGATTTCAATGAATAAATTTCAGAAAACCTCACTACAGTTTGGAACTTCAATGATTAAAATGTACAACTTATATATTACTCTCCATTTGTAATATACAGCTTTATGATATTGGTATTCCAGGCACCTCAGCACTTTCCCCCCTGCCTCGTTTAGAAATACGCAAGTGAAAATTCTCAGCTGGTATCACCATACATTCCTCTTCCCTGTGATGAAAGGCCATAGGAAGAGTCTAGTGACATTGTAATTATAAGCTGTACATGTAGCTAATCTGTAAAGAACACAATTTATGTTATTACATTCTGACCTATTAATTATGTCTTGAATTGATGACTTGCTTTCAAATTAATCAATATATACAGTGCCTCATACTAAAATTGTTCGACCTCTATGAGATGTCCTGTGAGAAGACTTAGTTGAAGCATTGGAGGCTTTGGCTTATAAATTTTGGGGAACACAGTGGAGTCGCTTCCCGGTTGCTGTGGGTGACAAGCAAGAACATAGATGATGCAATAGTGTGATAACTGCTAGTAAATATTGATTTTTAATTAACTCTTTCAAATTAATGTTTGATAATGAATGTAAGCAATATTTGAAAATATGACATTACAAAAATTATGGTGTGTCATTACTTTTCCCTTTCATCAAAGGAATATTTAAGTTTGGGCAAAAAAATAGCAACAGAAAATTCATGCACACTGTTTTCAGGATAAAAAGCATATCGGTAAAACAAGAGATTTGTAGTATAAAAAGCTTTTAACCCTTTTAATTCAACAGTACCTATCTCCTGTCTTGCAGCAGTGGCTATAAATGCGTTTATTTTTTCACTAAATTTAGACTGGCAGCAAACATTTATGTGAATTACTGAGTCTGACATCTAATTAACAGAGTCTTTACAGGTTTAATGAGCAGTGATAAATTTCTATCCTTTCTTTGGCACATTTTAATTAGTTGTAATTATGAGTGGAGTGACCTGAAAAGCTTGTTGTCCCATGGATTCATCATAAATTTGTGTAATTTATATAAGTAGAGACAGAATGAGTTTTTATGGAATTGAAAAACCAAAGGTTATTTAAACCGTTACATCAGTCATATAATACCCTTCTGTAAAGCTCAGGTAAGCAAAACATTGGACATAAATATTTGACTACACTGCAGGTGATGCTTCATAAATTAAATTTATTGTCTTTTTTTGTCTGAAGAATAAGTAAGCTTTGAAATCTACTTCATCTGTTGCTCACAATTGAAACATTGGCTGCTGACATTGATCTCCAGTGTCAGTATACCTTTCAAGAAGAAAGAGTGTATGTGTTTAAAATACTTATTTATAAAGATTTTTAGCACTGAGTAGTTGCTGAAGTGAAATGCAAACAAATGAAAATATAATCTTAATTAAGATGATGAGTACAAACTGTTTTCTTTACTAGAGCCTTCCTGCAAAAGTAAAGAGGAATAAAAATTTCTAGCAGCAAAGACTATTCTTCCTTCACAGGGAGTTTTGTGGTCTCTAGAAAGAGACATGAGAGAACTGTCAATGACACTTACACAAATTTACTTTACCTAACACAGCATGTGAAAATAACTGAAAGGTTAGGCCATTAAAATAAACGTGTTTCATAAAAACTGTAAAAATGAAACATGCTAACATTTTATAAAGATCTCAGTCATGGGCTGTACTTTGATTAAAAAGATATAACTTCATAAAATGGGACTTTACATGGTGTTTCTCTCCTGTAAATCTTGATATTTCACTTCTTTTATGAGTAACAAGGGCTGTTGAGGGAGGGCATGCTGAATCAGGGTTGAAATCACCTGAGGCCCAAACTTGTGAAGTCCTGTACCCTTTGGGAGCTGATGGGAATTCGAGGCATACAGCATCCTGCAGCAGTCACTGTTCTCCATGCTGTGACACACGATGTCCTTTTCACAAGGAGGTGGGTCTTCCAGTAGCGCTATATTTTTTGGCATCTTTCATCCTAAATCCCTAAGTCTGACAGCTACTGCACCATCATGCAGCATAGCTGAAGATACGGAAGAGAGGAGAGAACAGGTGGGATTTTTGACAGAATTGTGAACAAGGGAGCAAAAGAACTCTCACTTGTTAATACAATCAGAAAAACATGAATAGTCTCTATTAAGGGTGACTAAAATATTCATATTCAGAAGTCAGAACAACATCTGAGTGTGTCCGTTTCCATGATTTGGGCTCAGTCTTTCCTGTGATTGCCAAAGCACTAAACAAATTCCTGGCTTCTGCGTTAGCAGCAAGTTGGTGATTCCTTGGGTGTCTCTTCTTATTTTCATTTGTGACAACAAAGCTTTGGGCAGCTTCTGCTGAAGAACATTTTCTGGTAAAATTACTGAATAAGATCTTCTTTTGAACCTGCATCTCATACATGGCAGCCTGTGAATGGTAGGGGTGGAGAGGAAGCGGTAGAAAATACATTGGCCTTTTCTTCCTAATCTGTATCCCTTTGACTATGTTTTTTGGTTGCTTGAAACTGTTCTGTGATTGAAACTGTAGTCTCAGTCAATCCAGAGATTATAACTGGACTGAGGTGAAGTGTAAGAACAGGACTCAGAAAGGAAAAATAGCCACAGTAAAAAGAACAAGGGACTAGAAGTTGAAACAGTACATGGATTGGAAAGCTTAAAAATTTTGGAAAAGTGTTTTTTCCTCAGAGAATCTCTTGAAGATAATATTAAAGTAAAGGGTCACTGTCAAGCTCAGGTCTCAGTTTGTTGTAGCGTCTTATTTTAATGAACTTCCTTCTTTATTCAGTTCTTTCATAGCATTTACTAGCCTTGTTGTCTGCCTTCATTTTCACTGCATTTTTTCTTTTTATGAAAGGTAAGTAAATTGCTGTCAATTACTTTGCATAATGATTGATGGCAGTGCCTTGCTTAATCATTTTTTGATGTTTTTGTCTGTCTGTTGTGCTACGCAAGTGAGTGCAGCATTTGTTAATACAGACAGTAATTGCAAGTACAAGCAACTCACTTTTTTTGAATGATGAGAAAGTTGCATCAGGTCACAGGTGCAGCTACGGGTTTGTCTCCTAGAGAACATTTACTGTTGCTTTATTAGGCTAGTTTTAAACAGCAAAAAAGATAGGGTTTGTGTCAGTTTCCTTGGGACCCTAGACCAGACCTGATCAGGAGGATATTTTCTTTCTCACAATCATCCTAAATTTTCTTCTTTGGGCATGGTTTGTGCATTCTTAGAAAATGAACTGACAATTAACGTTTCACTCCAAAAGGCACAGGTAAAATTTCAGAATATCTTATTCTGAAAGCAATTTATTAATAGCAGAGTACTTCTTTGCCAAGGACCATTAGATGCTCCTTAGAAGGCAGGAAAAGTGTGACCTCATATTTTACCAATTTGTTCTTTTGCTGTCTCACAAGACTTTTTTCAGAATCTGATCCATGTTAGCCATCAATATCATATCATCCCAAGGACTGTTTGCTCTCCTGGTAAATTTGATCTGTGGAGTTTGAGAGTTTGATCTGTAGCCTTTCCTTTCATGCCATTTATTTTTAGTGAATCGAAGTAACTTCAGCTTTTCCTTAATTTAAATTCAGGTTTTCTTCTTCAGCAACACTATTCTACAAAATGAGTAAATCAAGACTAAGTATTTCAGGTGTGGCATTTTGAAACTGAACTGTGAATACATAAATGAAAGCCTCAGCAGATGAACATCAGATACGTGAATACTGTTTCTGAGATTGAACATTAACTTCTCACAGTAACACCTTGAATATAAAGGAATCAGACTTTAGTGTGTCCATTTGTTGAGCTGGCTTTATTTTATACCCTGCTAAACTCATCAGGAGCAAAACAATGAAATAAAATATTATGAGAATCAAAGTGAAAGTTATCCAGCCCGTGAGTCTGAGACAGGTCCTAGAATAATTATCTTTCCTCAAGTACTGCTGCTCATATCTTTTCCATTGCTCTTGCTATTTATACTGTCATCAAGGAGAAAAATAGTTGAGTCCTAAATCTCCTCCACTGTATGTATGAACAGAAATAATGAAAACTCCTCGGACTCCATTTGGGGACGTAATTTGACCTTTCTTGTAAATTCTGTCAAAACTGGTCTGTAAATGGGGAAGGAACAATGACAGAGGATACATGTCATTGCCCTTACTACATCTGCAGAGACTACTTAGGAAAGATAATGATGACACACATTAACTCTGACACGTATCACTTCCAAACAGTGGTATTTCCATTTGGGGAAGTTTCTAGTACATTTCTAGCTCAATGCATTGTGTGAAGGGCCTGGCCATGCTGTCTTGGACTGCGTGTGCCCATATATTTACTGTGCAAGTAAATACTTTCCCATTTGCAATCGTGCAAAGGGAAGATGTGGTCTAAATGGTGCACGGACTGAATTAAACTGGTATGTGTAATAATGAGCTCAAATAAGTTAGTCTGCATCTTTGCAAAGAAATTAATAGAAACACCATTTGTTGTATGCAAACTACCCATGCACATGCATTGTTTTTCTGGGTTTGATTGTTTTTAAATCAAACCTGTGTTGATGAAAGGATGAATGAATGAAATAAAGCTTTCCACTTAAAAATGGCCAGACCTAGTCAGACCAGTGAAGTCAGTGAAATGGTGAAGAGGATAGCAATATATTTCATTTTAGAAAAGGAGCACTGTATATGTACTCTACTGCATATTTATGGCTTATTAAAAAGTTGCATAAGCTTTTACTCTTAAAGATATTTATTCAGGTCTTCAGAGTTTGACTGACTTAATCTAAATCTCATTGGCAAGGGGTGAGACTGAAAGTTAGAACTAGTAAAGGCTTTAGGTGCTTTAAAGTCTGTTTTAGGCATTTAAGTCCAAAATTGTTAAAAAATCCTAAACTTATTGATGCCATGGCTCAGGGCAATTTTAAAGTATTTAGAAGCCTTCTCGATTAGTTTAAATCTCTCTCTTTGGCTGTACAGAAAGTAGTTCCAGCATTGCTTAAGCTCTAGCAGAATCCAGTAGCCAGATGACACTTCTCTAAATTTTCTGCAGGCCCAATTATTACACCTCTTAAACACAGACAAGGTCTTGCTCCTCAGGAAATACAGCTGTGGCCATTCTGTTTCAGGGGAAGGTCTGTGATGACGTTTTGTGAAACAAACTATTGTGTAGACTATTTGCCCAGAAAATAGGAAAGCCAGTGATTGTCTGGAAGAGAAACAGACCTGAATGCTTTAGCTGGTAGGAGAGAGTGTCATTCATCTCCCTTGTGCTTTTTGTGTGTTTTGTGTCATTATTATTAAATTCTCTCTTCTAAGAAGTAATTGACGGGTTATTTTAGATAAGAGTTACAGTATACTGTACTTAAAGATGTTACCTGGCCCAAGGAGAATTTCTGCCTTCTCAACTGTGTCTTTTTCATCTGTTATAACCATGAAAAAGAAGTGGAAATTAGTCAAGTGTAGTGCCAACTTACTTACAGGTTGTTTTTATTTGTATTAATGCTTAAAATTAAAAGGAAGGCTCTTTGGAAATGGGAATTTTGGTTGGCATGACTTTCCAGAGAAGTGTTTTGAGAAATATTTTAGTTCTTAATTTTTTCACAAAGCTTTTTCTAGATGAAACAAGCAAAATATTACTTACACACTATGTTAAATGAGCACTGTCCCCTGATGCAGAAAAACTGTCTCCCAAGAATTCTAAACTGCTGCTGAACATTATTGATTAAAAAAAACACAAAAACAAAACCCTATACTGGTTTGTGTAGAACTGTAAAAAGTATCTATTGATTGTTTTCTACATGAAGGATTATTTTTATTCTGATAAATCAGTTCTTGCCTTTGTGACTTTCCTTGACTCCAACAGAAGCTATACTTGTGTAAATAACTGAGAATATATATAGCCTTTTCTGTTACAGTAAATGAGAGGAAAGAGAAGTTTTAAGTACTATGTGATAGAATATTTTATGTGCTGTGGTTGGCCCTTTTTTTAACAATAAATTTGAAGACCTTCCTGCTCTGTTCCCTCTGTATTCAAAGAAACAAAACTGAGAGGACTAGATATTGGTCTGGAAAATGTGCATAAAGTCTATCTGGCTGTTTTAATAGTATTCTTGTGTTTTGTTTTCCAACCATATATGCCAAAAAAAAATCGAGTATACTTTAAAAAGCTACTAAGAACCAAAGTACAATCACTAAATTTAAATATGTTTCCACACCTGAGCTTTGTAATTCTTTCTCTCGTATACTCAGCAGTCATAGTTACAATAGTCCCAGACTGGACCAGCTTCTACTTTAAGTTCTTTATGATGCTACTGTATCTATAAGGAGCAGAATTAGTTCCAAGATTGACATATTTTATAGAAACTGCTATATATGTATAAAGCTATGGGTTTTTTCTCTGGCTTCCACTTCCAAGTGGCTTCAATGGGTAGCTTTGGTTAGCATACATTATAGCTGCTGTCAAAAAGACAGAGATCTGGCTGGTTTGTGATGGGGACTGCACTTAAAAGAAGTAGTGGCTCCTGTCTGTTTAAATCAAAAAGAAAGAAGCAAAGGTCTCTTGGTCACAACTACCTGAATGTATTGGGCATTTGAGTAGCTAACAGTAGCGTAATATGCATTTACTTAGTGTTTAGCATAGACTAAATATAAAGTTCCACTCCAGATTAGATACTAATATGTAATTCTGATAAATAAAGGGAGCTGCTGATATGTAGAAACTACAGGATAAATATCTTAGTTCTGAGCAGTTCTACTCCTGCAATAATTGGAGATAATTTTTGTTTACTCCACCTTCAAGCATGTTTTTGTAGGAAATATTTACTTCTGTTCGATCTGAATCTATATTTAATTTTTTTTCTCATTCTCCCTCTTTATTGGCTTTGTGGACCTCCCAATGTCAAGATGTAGATTTACGATTAGCACAGATGTAAAGGTTGCTATCTCATCTCCAGTGAGGGTGTCCTCTCTCTCACTGGATTTTCTACTACTGCGCTCTCCTTGCAGTTTTGCACAGAAAATAAGTACACCTGTATTTAGACATCTGAAGTAATTTGGTGAGACATTTTAGTGTTATGGCAGGTGTAAGGATGAATTCACTGTGCTAGCATTCTTTCTCTGCAGTAGGTGAATAAATACAATGTCACTCAAAACAAATGAAGAGCAATTCATTGTGATCTGCATGAAGATGGTTGGGATACTAGCTGGGTCCAAACCAGCAAAAATGAAACCAAGTCAGGACTAGACGGACGGCTAAAAGAAGGCTAGAGTAGGGAGGAGAATTGCTACTGAAGAAGAAAACTGGGTAGGCTGAGGGAAAGACAGCTTGAGCAATCTTTTTGCTGTGATCAGACCTGTGCTCACACACTATGCAATGCTACTTGAGTAGTATACAAATATTACTACAAGGAGATGCATAAACCATCTCTCAATGACCTGTTGAGAATGAGATTAGAGGGGTGATTTATGTATTCCCATCAGACATCTTTGTCCTCTTCCCACATAAAGTAACTAAATACAAACCCAAAAATGAATCTTGGGGATGCAAGGTTTATTCATAGTGCTGAATGTTGCTTAGTGCTCTATAAATAGGCTCAGGTAAAGAATATACTTCGGTATATACAGTGTGATGAAAAACATAAGGAGAGTCTACTGTGGTTTCCAGAATTACTAATGAAAAAGTAATTAAATTACTTCCATAGGAAAATTTGACTATAGCATGCTGTGTTCAGCTGGGTTTGGAACAGCCAGAGTGAATATTTTTCTTGATAAAAGAATTTCTCCTCCCCCGCCCCACAAAGCAAGTGTTCTTTCTTGCAAGTAAATATTTCCAATCTTTAATGGTGCTTAAATTAGATTTTATTTATACTTAAATCAGTACATTGAAGAATTGTCTGAAATCCACCCAGAAGTGCATTTCAATTGAATTAATTTTTCTAAGTTTTTTATAATACTACCTAGGGGCACCAGAATGAACTGTAGCAATTTAAGAGAATTAAGGTGTAGACTTTTTTTTTTTTTTAATCTCCCACTTTAACCATTGGGTCTGGCTCTCATCCCACCAAATTTTTGCAGATGATGAAAGTAGGAGGAGTTAATTTAATGCTTTTAGTAACAGAATGCATCATCATTCCAGACGCTTGCCATCAAGGAGGTGGAGATGAGAGATACACGTGCTTTCCATGCACCTTTCAGAGCTGCATATGCTTTCCAAGGTACAGGAAAGTAAAAGCAGACTTTTCCAGAGAGAAGAAATTGACAGATATTCTCCAGGGATAGTAGGTGAAGAGAGAATGCATATGCATTATGTGTCAATAACATTAAAAAGAGGTTCCCTTGCACTTGAACGCTGCTGAAAGCTGAGCAGCAAACCCGAAGGACAAGGCTTGAACTGATTTGTGTACAGCAGCTGAATGTGGATAATGCTCTGTTCTTTGGCCATCCGAGCAGATTTCTGCTTTTCAGTGTGTCAAGCACCACCAAAAGGAAGTGTAACAAAAGGAAGGTAAATGATGTAGCTATCTTGATGCTTAAACGCACTCTAAAGAATGGCAACAGCCATTGGTTTTACAATGTTAATTAACTGATGGGATTATGCACTTCCTAAGTGTGTAAAAGTGTTGCCTGTTTAAAGTGAAGACTGGGTAGGGAAGGAGGAGAGAAATCTCCTAATAGCAGTTTTTCCAGACTTTTTATGCTACAGCTCTCACAGGCAGTTGTTGTATATGAAGGATACTGCAGCAAGTGAGGGATTGAATTAATGGTATTCAGCAGAGGCAGGAGGAAAGGGTAGAAGATGGGATAGTGTAATAAGATCTGTGGAGACTTCTGTATGTGATGGGGAATCATAGCAGTGGCAGAGCCAAGTTAGAAGGGGTTGAGATGTCATCTCAGGATCTGATGAATAGTAGTTCATTTGCCCTTCAGCATTCTGTGGAGAAAGTTATATACAATAACATCACTAAGGTTTCTACTACAAATTGTATGTAGGCAGAGGGTTACCTGGATTCTACCTCCTCCTATTTTTTTGGTGTTTGACTCTGAAATCACTGTCGTAAAATAAGACATTTTTTATTAAAATTTAATTGCTACTATCGGATTTTAATAAAGTGAAATCTGTGGTCATGTAAAAACAAATCCACTTTCCTAGTATACAATAGATATCTGAGGACATTATCTGAACCATAAAATTTAATAAATTATTTTAAAATCATGCCTACTGTAATACAGAATCATAAAATCTTTCAAATATCAGACTCGTTGTATACCATACAGGAAGTAATAAAACATGGATTCAGAATGACACAGTACAATAAATAAAGTTTGAACTCTTAAAATAGATGATTTATAGGACACTTTAGTAAGCTTTCCAAATTATGAAAAATAAGCATCTTTCAGTTATTATTTTTTCAGATGTGACTACTTTTTAGGAATCTCAGAATTGTACCTGCCAAAGAAAAATAAAATCAAATTATTAATGACAGCATGTACCTTTCTTGTCCAATTAAAAGAAAAATGTTCTGATTAGAAACACTCCCCTGTGTATATGGGGGAAAGAAATCTTCATTTATGTATAAGTGTAAAATGAAAAATGTCTTAAAAAAAAAAAAAAAAAAAAGAGAAAATCCCTGCATGCTAAGACATGTCACGCTATGGAATGATGTTGGATGACTAAATGCCATCTTCTGAAATCATCAGTTGTTTTTTGGGGGGGTTTTGTTTGGTTTTTTTTTTTCCAAAAATCAGCATTTCTCTCAAATAAGAATGACATGTAGCTGGCAGGTAAGACAAGCTAAACATGTTATCAGAGAAAATGGCAATTAAAGATACGTATGTTACATGTTATTTGCTTGGAAGTCTCTTCACTTATGAGCATGAGAGTGGAGCACTACAAGCACAGCAAAAACGAGTTTCTTACCAGCTTTGCAAAGGTTTTCCGCCATTTGTATTGTCATATAATTAGAGGCTTTTCTCTTTGGAGAAATTGGGTATGACCTAGTAATGAATGAGCTGCCAGACAAGCTGCCACAAGGGTGATCCTCCCGCACATGTTTTTCTGAGCTATTGAATTCGATTTGTATTCCTATTCAGGTTGCTTAAATGCCAACATTGTTAATCGCTTCACACTGTTAATCGCTTCACTTGGATTTTGGATATATGGACCTAAAATCTGTAAATATGATTGAAAGTTATTTTCCCAGGTACTCTATAGATAGATGCATACTTTAGGAAGTGAGCCAGCCAAAACAACTGGGTTGTATTCAGTTTTCACTCACAGAACAAAATGTTCTTTCTAGTCTCTCTTTCTATCAATGCAGAACTTATCCCTGGTGTATACTTTATTTTTGTGTCTATGTTCTTTTCATCTGTCCCAAGTAATTCAAAGACTGTAGGATAGTTTTTCAGTCTAGCAAGTTTTACTGGCTGAAAGCTTTTGAGATACTACAGGTCATCCCTTTTATTTCATTCCAGGTGACGACATCTCTCCAAGTATACAGTGGAGCTAAGTTTGCTTCTGTTTCATACTTTTTTTTTTCTTTTTCTTTACAAAAAGCACTTCCTGTTCTCTTACAGCAGTTGTTTTCTACATGTTCCCATTTATGTTCTGGTAAGAAGGAACTGAAATAGAAAAGCATGTTCTTAGTGCAGTTTCACCACTGTCATGTGGTCCAGGCTTGTTTGATGACATGGTAGATCTGCTTTAATAGTCACTCTTTATTTCCATATCTGCCAATTTGCATCTGATTTTCTCTTCATTTCCAACATATGATGACTGCTGTCCTAGTTTCTGCTCTTCTGTAAAAAATTGTATTCAGGATTCTTTCATATCTTTATGAATTTCTGTATTTTCTTAGCTTAATATTAATTTGCTTTACCCATATTTCTACTGCATCCTATACACTCTTTGTAGATTTCTGTATTCTGACCTGCTAATATCACTCATGAATTTTATTAGTACTTATGCAAGTCATTAATAGGAAATTTGGCTACAACTGAAATTTATGCTGTTTGCTTGCAATAAATTTGTGAAATTTTGACAGATTTTATTGTGGGAATCAACATTTTTAAAAAAAATTGGCTATCTGAGTTTTGCTTTGGAAACTTATGGGAGCATATCTGCATGTATTTTACTCTTATTTTTCTTGTTCTGAATTTTTATCTGTAGAAGGTTTACCTGGATTTGATAGTAGAGAAATCAGTAATTACAGTTTCATCCCTGAAAAACCGTCAGTAGAAAAGTTATAAAGTTCCAGGCTGAATCTGCCCAAGTTCCACAGTAACAGTAATGCAGACTCTCTAACAGTAGTTTGGAGGTCAATTCTGAAGCATATTGATAGTCGGTCTTAATACCTAGTTGACTTGTGTCAGCATCACAATGCCAGCAAAATATATTTACGGATTTACATCTTTGTGCCAGTCTCACCATATAGAACAAGAATTTTGGGAATTAGAAATTGAATCAGCCTGTCATGATTGCTGCTTCTGCTCAGATGCTGTTGAACTGTTTATTCCAGAGACAATTGTATTGTTTCTTTTTTTTGTTGTTGTTTAGGAAAAAAAAAAAACAAACTGAAAAAGAAACAAAGATCTGTACAGGGCAGAGTAGTTCAGTGTGCTTACATTAACCCATGAAATGCTTTTTCTTAATATCACCTACTATATTGTAGAACTATTTTATAAGGTCTTTCAAGAAGTTTGAGCTTCAGATACTGTCCATCTTGAACCTTTTAGTTATTAAATTTTCTCCTAGTATCATAGGACAATTGCCTTTGGAAGGGATCTTTCAAGGTCTTTCATCCAGCCTTCTATGGAAAGCAAGGTCTGCAAGGTTAGATGAGGTTGCTCAGGGCTTCATCCAGTTTGATCTTGAAACGTCCAAGGATGGGGACTGCACAACTGCTGTGATCAACCTGTTCCACTGCTTGGCTGTTCTCATGGTGAAAACCAGTCCATACCTCCCTTGTTTCAACTTATGCCCATTGATCTATGTTTTTCTGGTATTGGCAGTCCCAAAACTGTATGCAGTATTCTACGTGTGATCTAGCAGGTACTGAGCATTTTTTTAGAATCCTTTGCTATATTCAGCCCTACTGTTGAAGGAACTCTTAGTGCTGAAAATACTGGCTTCAGTCCTTTCTTAATCCTCAGCAACTTGCAATTCTTCTTTCCTGGGGAAAAATCTTGCTTCTAATTGCTCTCAGAAGACATCAGTGTGAGTCATTGGAGGAGAAGGGCAAGGAGCACCCTCTCTACTAAATTTGCTGCATTTAGCAACAGTATGTTGTCTATGGGATTCTCCTACTTTGACACAGATCTTTTCCTTGGGGATGTCACCTGAATCATCTAAGATAATCAGTGCTCTTGTTATTGACTGTGGTACAGCCATACTTCAGGGAACTCTAGTACTGATTTGCATGGCAAAGTACCATCCTCACAGAGACAGAGCATAACAGAAATCTTCATCTGAAAGGTGGCTGAACATTTTAGCAGAATTGTTAGTGTAATTACTCAGGAAAAAAAGCTACATTTTTTCAGGATGGTTTAACCTCAGCAGCCATGGGAAGCGATTCTAGGGTTTGGGTCCTGCAGGCCTTTTCCATTTTCTCTGCATCCCCTGCCCACAGCAGCAGCAACCTACTTCTCCCTAAGCAAGCATTCCTTGTCTGAAATGTAGGTGTTTTTTTGACTTTCTTCCCTAAGCAGCAGCTTACCAGTCCCACACGGGTATCTGTCTCCTCTTAATGTTCACTGCCTGCAAGTTGCCTCCTCCATCAAAAAGCCACAGATGTACACAGATCAGCCCTTCTTCTTGCCACAAAAGAGTGGCATTAGAGGGCCTCTCTCCATGCTGGGATGAGGTAGGTATAGCAAAAGCTGCTAGAACAGTAGGTTTCAACTGTGAGAAAAAAGGTGGGATTTCTGGTGGACCATGCTGATTTCTGTCAGAGAAGGATTTCTTAAAACATTCAGCTGTTTTGTGATGAACAATTATGAACTTTAAGGTCTGAATGAACTTCAATTGCCCAAAGGAATTTTCTCGGTACAGCTTTAATACCAAACAGATGCTGTGCCTGGCAGGGACCTTTCCTGCCTAAAATACAAATCACAGCAGCTTCAGGGCTGTTCAGAGCTCAGCTAGCTGCTAATCTTGTCCAGTGGACATTACCATATGGGCTGGCTGAGTTTACTCTGCTCAGTAGAAATTTCTCTTTCCATCTGAAGAGTATCCCAGCTTTTATAGCTTCTTCAGCACTGAATGAATGGGTAAGGATGAAGAGGAAGAGACAGAGAGAAGAGAATGGACTTCTTGTGAAGGGAGATAGAGGAAAGTAACAAGCTTGTAGCCACAGATAATGAAAAAAATTGCTTTTTATACAGTATTTTCTATGTATTTGCTTAGTCAGAAAGCATGTTCTGTCACTCCAAAAATAACACAGATTTATTAAATGGTAAATTTGTACAATATTTGGTTCTTCCAGTTCTTGTGCCTTTCTGTTTCTTTTTCAGGTTTATTTATTTAATGTGGAGGATATATCTCTAAAACATGTAATAAAAATGCACAAATCTTACAAGAGCTTGTGATACTGAATGTTTTTAATGAATATAGTTTCAGGTAAATTTGGTTTTTCATAGCATAATCCATTGAATGAGCGTAACTCAGAATAGATCCAGAAACCAAGATTCTTATCTATATCTAAACTTAGTCTGCAGTATTTGATCAGAAGTCTCCTAAGAGTTTGCTGAAAGATTATTCAATACTGTTAAAAAAGCATGTCTCTGCCCCTCTGATCCCTTTAACTTTCTCATGTAGTTCAAACATTCTAGATTTGGTTTGACCTGGAGTATGATAATGCTGTGAATTTCTTAAAATTCAGACTCACGGTCTTTTCCTCAGGGGAAGTAAATGTAATCCTTCAATGTTTCCATTAGATTCAAACCTGAGCTTTGAGGCCACCATTCTATGCCCCACGTTGCATCTCTGTTCAGGAATATGAAAGTGCCTGGTTCAAGTCCCTACTTTACCTGCTTCATGGCAGTTTTGAAACTGGAGTTTCCTATTGCCCCACCTTTTTTCTACTTCTCCTTCAAAAGTGACTAGGGAACGCCAGGACTTTGTGGGAAGTAACTGCTACACTGTTGGCAAGTTAGCTCCTAATATCCAGTGCAGACACTATTAAACCACGGTAAGTGCATGTGAAACTGCAGATTGATCTGACCCAGATGAGTCAAAGTATTATGATATACCTGAACGAAACCAAGTGGTATTTGCATAACGTATACAGCCTCTCAGTCCGAGGCATGTGTATAAAACAACTTAAACAACTTTCTTGAGTCTATGGGTTCATCTGTGTTAATATTTTACCTCAGATCAGAAATGCGCTTTTGAAGCAAATGTTCTGATCACCCTGATTTGCCAGCCTGGTATGTTGCATAGTGATCCTACAGTACACAAGGTAGATTTTCTTTACATGAAAGTAAAAGAGAAAACATGCTGTAGGAGCATGCACAATGTGATCTAAGCGCTAATGGTTATTCCATCTGTTGAGATCAGACTATAGCTATGCCAAAATAAAACACGCTGAAATGCTCATAATGTAGATGTCAGGTCCTTGGCCTGAGGTATTTTTTTCTCCAGATTCATTCCATGTTGCCTTCTAATGTCCATACTACCTCCATGCTACCATACTATCACCTAATGTAGTCATACACAGCCTGTTTGCTCATAGGTTGGCTTATACAGAAGTAACTTTTGCCTACTGATGTTGCAGAAATCTTCCAGAAATCTCATCAACATCAAAATAACATTTTTCTATACTTCATATTGTTAACAAAGAGGTAAACATCATTAATATGTAAAGGCCATCTACTCTTTATTAAAAGTCTTGTCAGTCATTATATTGAGCTTTCAATTTTTTTTTTAATTTTTGCTAATGATTTTATTCAGTTACTATTTGAGCTGGAAAAACTCTGGGGTTTTGTTGGGGTTTTTTCCCCCTCTTTATCCTGATGGTTTACCCCAAACTTGTTTACCATCGTTGCTATGAATAAGCTGGGGTATAATCAGCCTCGCAGAAATAGCTTAAGTGAAGTGCATTGTGGGGTGGGAGTAGGACTGGTACTACTAATAAATTATCAGTAAGCGTTTCTGGTTTTTCCGAGGTGTCTTCCCATGTGAAAATAAATATTGATTAATTTGTTTAGATTATTGACTTTTCAGAGGATCTAGTTTTTATCTCTGTGAGAAGGGAAGTCAGATGCTTCAAATTAAACCAGTATGAATAATCAGCTTTGATTTTACCAGGTGGGATTAGCATGGCTTTTATAGCTCAGTCTTTGTCAATAGTTTTTCCAGTCAAGGTTTCTATCATTTCAGTAATAAGTGACTTCTTTAATAGTCATAAATCCCATAAGGTTTTTATACATATATATAACATAGTGGAAGGTCAAACAACTTTTTCCTAAATGAACTGGCAGGTACAACATATAGTGAAGCCTCAAATTCTACAAACAGGGAAACAAACAAAAGAAAAACAACAGGCCAAAATAAACCAAAAATTGGGGTTGCAATACACTAAAAGCTCACTGGAATGATAAAAGGCAAAAAATTTCTGAACCAAAATGAAGAGAACACTGTATCCTAAACACCACTCAGAATAAGGGTCCCATCTGCTACACGCCATTCAAATACATAAGATAATAAATACTCACATTCAAAGAACAAATTACACTGTACTTATGCCATTTCCTTTTATGCAGAAATGGAGTGAAAAAGCTAATTATAGCTCTACAACTCTGAAGAAAGTTGCCTATAATATGGCTCTGTAATATAGTTGGTTTGAATGGTTTAAACTTCTGGACGTTTTAGATTTGTATTCCAGGAAGTTCTCTGTGCAACCATGACTTCACAGGGTTGGGTATTTTTTTCAGGCATGAGACTGTCCCATCAGTCGATTATCCCACTGGTTTGGGGGGTTTTTTTGCCCAGCTGGCATAAGGTTCTCCTGCTATCATGTGCTCCTATTGTGAATTTCAGGAATAGCATATGATTTGTCAGGGGGATCTTAAGCAACAATGTCTAGGGCAACTACAAGTGTGTCCACTTTAGTGTTCTATATTAGATAAGGAGTCTCTTTACAGTTGTGCTTTGGTTCACCTTCAAGTGTTTTCAGAGTGCTCTAACTCAATTCTTCCCTGATGACCCTGAATTAGTAAGGTGCTGTCCTGTAAGAGTGCAACTAATGAGCTCTAACCCCTAATGGGCATTAGCTCACAGGATCAAACTGGAGCTAGTCAGCTATAACCCTTTCAAATATATTAACATGGACTGCTGGTCCTCTGCAGTGAATGATTCACTCTACAGATTTCACTCCTGTTGTGCCATGCTACTTGCTAAATTAGATATAGTCTATGTTCATCCTTCTTCTATTGTTGTATTTTCTACTGCTTCAGCAACTGTGGGAATGTACCTTCTCTACCTCATATGATTCAGAGAGGATCTGTAAGGGGACACACAGCTTTTGAAGAAAAACAAGCATTTTTAGATCCAACGATCTCAACTGGATTGAGCTTCAGAAGTATCAAGGACAACACAAGACACAAAAATAGAGTGGATAGTTAAGATTTGATGCAGCTATTTTAATTCTAATGTCTGATAAGAATGCCATGTCTGAACTGATTTCTTTGCTTGGTAGTAAATGCACATTTCACTGATTTCAGCAGAGATTATATGACAAGGGCAGAGTTCAGCCTTCATGAGAAGTCACTTCTGCTGAGAATGTGGGACTTTCAGTTCAAGCTTTCAACCCAAGTAAACAAGCGTGTTTTAGAATTTTTTTCAACCTGCCAGTTTACAAATAGGAATTTTAAACTAATGCATATTTGTCAAGCATGCCACAGTGTGAGAAATTCACTAGGGAAGAACAAAAGTATAATTTACTGACTGCAGTATTTTTCAAATTATTTAAATATTATTCCTCTCCTGTCTCCTTTCTCTGAACTTCTTACACTATATCTTACTGAGGACTGAAAATACAAGGTTATGATGAACACCTCCATACAAATGAGTAAATTTGTTTTATTATTCAGAAGAATGAAGGGCACTAGAAGGTCTTGATATTCCCAGAAATAAAACTGCATGCAGTTTGATGTGGTTTCCCCTGTCTGTGATTATGACAAAGATAGCATTAAACCCATTATATTTGAAACTGATTCCAGTTTAAGTCCTGTAGAAGAACTGTCAATCCATTCACTGGCATAACGGCTACACGCAATTAATAGGGCTTCCTAAGCTGGTGACCTCTGCCTGCTATCCTTCTGCCCTTACAGAGATCCATCTTTCTCTCATTCTTTTCTCTGGAAGCTGACTTGCTGTGGCACTCCCAACAAATGCCGGATGGACTAGTTTACATTTTTCAGTTCCTTGACTCTAAACATAGTGGTCTTCCAGTGCTTTCCAGGCTCCGTTTCACCCCACTTGCAGTCCTCAGTATCCTGGACCTGGCATCTGTTATCTGTTTATTTCTTCATTTTCAATTCTACTTGGGAGGCTTTTGTTTCACAACTGAGAACATTTTTCTATATTCCTCATCTCCTTGGTGTGCTGCCCAAATGCTCTAAATTTCCTGGAGTCCTTTCAGGCTTGTTCACTAGTTTGGGGCTGACTATTTCAAGGACTTTCTACATAAACTTTAGGCTTGCTGTTCTCTTAGTTAAAACTGTCAGATGATCAAATGCTCATTTGGTTAAAGACCTTGCTAGGACCACCACTTATTCAGAGGAAGATTGAAGCAGAGGGAGGTGGAGAGTCCAGACAGGATGTTGCAAGAAATACTTACCCATTCCATATCTTATGCTAAATTTTGTATTAGTATATTCTTGTGAGAATACTCCTTGAACAATACTCCTCAAAACATTCACTTTAAACAATTTGTACCAATTTTGCAGAATTCTTGAAAGAGGAATGTTGTATCCATTTGGGTCTGGTTTAATACATCCTTTAGCCATAACTTTCAGAGCTGTTAGTGCTGTGATCAAGAAATAAGCTTGGTTTAGAAATTAGAAAATGGCTAATATTAAGGGAGAAAAAACCCTCTGCCCTTCTGTTGGAAAATTCTGCAGATAGTGACAGAAAACAATTGCCATTGGTTTTTTTGTATTTTTATTTTTAATTCTGGGAACAGAGTAAAATGTCATCACCTTATAAAGTACACATTTATACAGGCTTTCAGAGATAAAGCAAACAGCATGTTCATCCTCTGTGAAGTGAAGTTTGAAGGAAACTGGATGACCACTCTGTTTACTGTATGCTCTGCCAACTGTGTTGCAAATTAATGTACTGAAGACTGCTGGGCAAAATGGTTTGCAGATTTTCAGTATGAGTGTGAACTGTTGCCATAAATATAGGTTTATAGATCAAACACTTGGCAGTGCTGAGAACATTGAGAATGATGGCAGCTCTCCACAGAAGGAAATGGTGTTTCGTGTGACCTTCCAGGCATCTTCCGTGTGGATTAGCACAGACACAGTCTCTGGATTGATGATACCAGGCACAAGCTCAGTAAGAAATGTGTGTTTATTACTGGAGGGTAAAGGGCATCTTTGCATCTTTGCAGCAAGTTGTTCCCTCCCTCTAAAATACTGTTGTTTCCTGTCTTCCAGCCCCAATTCTTAAAACTGCTCTGGGAAAACCAGACTTGAATAGCGCAGTAGCCATCACAGCCTGTGTAAACGGGCTCAAGAGCTGTGATGTTGATAATGAAACAAGGTTTGCATTTGGGCCTAATTCTTTAGTGCATTAAGGACTCTCAGTTCCACTAATAAGATCTGAGGACACTCAGCATTTTTTTGCAAGGAATTCAACACCTTGCAGAATTAGTCTCTGGATGAATTCAGATGAGTTGCCCAGGGCAGGTAATTATGATGAACAGGTATTAAAGAAATATTTGACACTTTAAGATACAATAAAAGAGATGCTGTTGTGCCTGGTCACTAACATCCAGAAACTGTGAGTTGAACAAAAGATTAATTGCTCATAGAATGTGTAAATACTTTTATACATTTTTAAAAAATGCCTCTGGTTAATTTTTAAATACCAGGAATCATGGTTTTAGGCTTTGCTTTTCAACAAGTAATCTCTTTCAGTTTTAACATAGACTGGAAATGCTCAGCCCTGATGCCGTAGTTCAAATTGCAGTCTGCCCCAAACAGTGCAATTAAAAAAGCAGAAGCTGTGGCATCCATTAAAAAAAAAAAAAAAAAAAAAAAAAAAGAAAAAAAAAGAGTAAATCTGGAATTTCTGGAATGTTGATCTTGCTTTAGGAGTTGAGGGTTAATAATAAATTATAATAAGTATTAAATTATTATTATTAATAATTTAATTACTTCCTAAGTTATTGTGCTTTATATCTATATTTAAGTATATTTAAGTATATTTAAAATTTCTTTCTAATAATTTAATTATAATAAATATACAGTAATAAACATTGGATATATTTAAACAGCATATTTTGTCCCAGAGTATTCTACATGGAATAACTTTTAACCACTACCCCACCCTCTGCCTAGTCTTCAATACAGAGGCTCTAGTGAAATTACAAAAGGGCCAACATTGATTTGTTTTCAGTGCTGATTAATACGTCAGATAATGTTTTCTCTTCTTAAGTCAATACTCAATTTTTTAAAACTATGATAATGGAAAACTAAGTACTTTTGGTTTAATTCTCACAACTCTAATTACCAGTGCTAAACGTAGCATATTGTTTTACTGTATAATTTGCTAGAAGATAGGAGATGGATGCCATTTAGAATATTTTCTTCTTGCTTTAGAAGATCACTTTTTCTGTGGTAGGCAGTTATAGCATTAACAGCAAATGCTGTGTAAATTCATTCTTGCAGCTACTTTCCTTCATATTGAATGCAGATAGAGAGCACTGAAGACACTGGAGCCATCAGGTGGCCCTGGAATTTGCAGAAGAGCAGAGTGCTTTGATTCTATTTCATACTTATTAATAAACCTGAGAACTGCAATAGTTTGTCATGAATTTCAGAAGTATGTGGAGGGAACACTGTAATGCATACATGAGAGAGAGGGCAAAATTTATGAAAAATTAGTTGAATTATAATCAGTTCACCTTGAAGATGGCTGAGGAGACAGTACTTGTTAACTAAAGGACAAATTCTTATATGGTTGCTTTTCATTATTCTGGTTAAAAATCCTTACAATTACAGAAGTATTACCAAAGATTGTGAATGAGTAATTGATGTACTCGACATTAGGTGGAGACAATCATTGAAAGCTTTGCTTTTTGGAACAAATTGAATTAAATGGCTAACTGCCACCTAACATTTGATGTTTGAAGGCATGCATGAAGATATACATGGCAGAGCTTTTTGCTGAGAAATAGCTTTTTACTGAAAGTCTATCTGAAATTGCAGTCTATTATGAACATTGTTGTGAAAGTGCTTACGAAACAGTGTATTAATCTAATAGTAAGTCTTGATGTATGGTAATTCTTTCAACATCACTTATTGCTATTGGTCACCTCAAAGAGTACTTTGCATTTTTCTCAGGCTCTCTGGGCAGGTTGGTGTAGCAATTTAAGCTGTTAATCAGAACCTTAAGTTTAAATCTTTATCTGCCTTTTTTACCATGATGAAATCTGCCTTGTATTGGGGCAGGAACTGTGCCAGTGCCATTGCACAAAGTGAGGCCTAGTCCAGTGGGCCTGTATGTAGTGTTGAACTGGGATGGCACCAGCTTGTCTTATTTAAATATTCTCACCCCAGGCCTTTTCAGGCTGCTTTTACTGTTGATTTCCTCACTTTCCTCATAGAGGAACGTGTTTACAAGTTCTTTTAGCTTCACTAGTAGCAGCCTCCCACTTAAAAATGTTCTCAGGTGCATACTTGCGAATTAATAACATGCACAGTAATGTGGTTAAGTTGAATTCAGTCCAAGCAGACATGTTCAGTGATAGGATAACTGCTCATGGAGTTGTAAGTGGAGGAAGTTCCTAAGACTTAATTCCTAAGAATTAAGTGATGTTTATACAGGAAAGCTTCCAGAATCAATAGTTTACTTGCAGTTTTGAACTGAACTCTTCAGGGATATGACTGATGAAATATGAGAGGAAATTTGAGAGGAAATGAGAGGAAATCTGCATTTGTACTTGCATGTGCATGGGTAGGAGAGAGGAGGAAACAATACAGTAACTTGATTTTTTTATTTATTTTGAGCAATGGAATAGCTCTGTGACATATTGTAATTTCTTTATAAATATTGATCCTTAAAATATGGTATTGCTGTTGTGAACAACATTTTGAGACACAGTCTTGGTCGCTCAGTAATGAAAAAGTCTTTAATTTAGAATCAAAAGGGATTGCAAATATTCATAGATATGTATAAACAATAATGACTAGGAAAAGGACCTAAAAACTATTGAGTTTAGGGATGATTTTAAGAAAGTCATAAGAAGGACAAGTAGAATAGTAGTATGCCAATCCACCAAATATTTTAATTGTTTCTGCACTAATTTGAGAAGTAAGGGAAATAAACAGGAAGAGCTGAAATCTTAATTAATGATCACAACAGCATCTCAATTGGCATATGAGACACTCAGTGGGATAATTCACATGATTAGAATATTAGTGGGTATAATTTGCTCCAGAGACATCTGCAAGGGGGGAAAATGAGAGAATGTATTGCTTTGCATGGCAAGTAGATCCGTAAAGAGATGTTACACATTTTCTGGATAAGGATAAAATGGCCAAATCAACTGTGAACCACCAGATAGGATTTGATTCTTGGGAGGCAGAAGACTTTTTCTGGAAGAAAAAAAAAGGCAAAATTTTCAGTTGTACAGACAGTGGTAGTAAAAATTTTTTAGAAAATAGATACAACAAGGCACAGAATTTCCAGCATATTGTTATACAGAAAAGCCTGGGGGGAGGGGCAGGGAACTAAAAAGAATATTAGATATGTAATTCTAAACACTGTAGAGGAATGGCAGAAAATGTGAAAGTAGCAAAAAGCCTGGGTGAGAGTGACTGTGAAAAGAGAAAGTTTACAGTCCTTAGAAAAGAAAATAAAAAACAAAAGCCAAAGAAATAAAGCTTAACGAAGTAGGCTTAAACAGAGCCTACTTCTCTTCCTACCTCTTATTCAGAGAACTGGTAGGAAAAATGTGATAGGAGGCAAGTCTAAGTAGAAAGGGAGTTCAGAGCAGTTCCATTTCCCTAAACAGACTAAGTTAAAGACATGCATGTATTTACCCTGGGATAGAGAAAGACTAGAAAATATAAGCAGGGATGAATTAGATAATGTAATGAAATCTTTAATGATCTCAAACAAAAGGGTGTGTACAGAATGTGGAAAATATAGGAAACTATTGAGGACATTAAAAATAGCATAAAAACCTAGGCAAAATCTCAGAAGTGCAAAGCTAGAAAGTGATATATTTTTGGCAAAAGGAGATGAAGGGAAAAAAGAAAATATTGCATAAATGGAATTCCTCCACTTAGTACTAAGAGAAGGACTAAGGAAAGAGTAGATTTACCAATCAGTAGGAAGGAAAACCTATTGAAAAATAACAGCTGCAGTACATTTAAAAACTTTTGTGATGATTACTTCATTAAAATTACTCTTTGGTTCTCAAAGGACTGGCTCGGGTAACCTTAGAATCTTGAACTGTCATTTCTGGGAATATAAAAAAAAGAGAACATTTTTAAAAAATTAAAAACTAGTGTCTGTCCATAAAAAGATAAACAAGGAAAATATGACAGCCAGTTTGCCTTCCTAGAAAAGTACTGGAACAATAATCTACTATTATTGTATGGATAATACTATCCATATACAGTTTGGGGTATACCCATATATGGTTTGGGGTTGTTTAGCCCCAAAAAGAAGAAGCCTGAGTTGGGAACTAAGACATGAATTAGAGAATTAGTTAAGAGAAGTCATCAATGAGGAAAAGATTTAAGTGAAAAAAAGTTAGATTTTTAACATCAGAAAAGAAAACTTTCTCATGCTGTGGACAATGATGCACTGGAATAAATTGTGTAGGACAGTTGGAAGTTTATAAGCTGTACATCTGCAAGGAATATTTTAGGTATCGCTGATCTTGATTAGGGCAGGGAAACTATGTAAATCATCTTCCAACATCCCCTAAAGCCACACTTTGTAGTTATTTCCATGATACCTTAGCTACTTAAATTAGTCTTGGTTTGTCGATAGGTTCCATCACGTTAAACTTACCAGAACTTGTATGTAGTTTTTCCATTTTACTCCTCAGAGAGCGCTATTCTACTAGCTTTATACAAGTTGTACTGAAAAATATTACAGTTTCAGATAGTGACTCACATTATTTTCTTTACTTCTACAGGGAGAAAACAGAACATTTATCTTTAAATTGTTTACAGCATTAGGTAAGTTGCATGTCTGTGACTAAGAAGTTAAGAGTTGTTAAGCAATACCAATAATAATAAAATAGTATCAGGACTTTTTTTTTCCTGGTGGTGCAACACTTGGAGAACAAAATATTTAAGGAACGTTTGTACCTTCCTTTAAAAAACATTCAGAATTCAAAATACTCTTCTTGTTCTCTTTCCTGAGCATCAGGCTTTTTATTCAACCAAGTTTAGTTTTCTTGTCTTGACATCCTTTTCCTTGGGGAAGGGGTGTGGATCTGGGAAGCATGTATTATCATAGGGATTCCCCAAATGAGGCGGTTATTCATACAGGGGCCTGTAGAGATCCTTGCCTGAGTTTGCTGAAGGTGCTAAAAGCTCACATGGGCTCAAGGGAAGACTGGACAAGTTTTTGGAAAAGATAAGCACTAATGGTCATTACATACTTTAAAAGATACATCTGGCATTGCCATTGGCAATTCCTTGTAGCAGCTTCTGTTTGAAGGAAGCAGGCAGGCAAAGGTGGTGCAAGGAACATGGCATCAGATAAAAAAGGATGGATGCAGAGAAGCTTACATTTAGTTTACAGGTAAGGTGCTAGAGATAACACTCAGAAATGTGCAATAACTGTCTGTTTGATCTGTACAAAGTTTATGCATTGTGGCTGATTTCTTTGGTGCATCTGTATTGCAGGTCCAGTGATGATGAGCAGGGTCAGACACAGCCCAGTGATCGCTCATCACGGCTGTAATGCCAGGGCAGACTCAGGATCAAGCTCTGGATCAGGAAGGTATGTGGTCAGGCACAGGCAAGGCACAGAAGCAAGGACCAAGGGGGTGGCCTGAAGCAGCTCCCAAATGAAGCAGGGGCAAGTCTCCCCCCACAAGTCTTTTAAGGCTCTTCTTGAACAGCTCTTCCTTCAGTGTGGTGTGAATTAAGATGGGTGCCACGTCAGAGAGCTGTCCTTGAGTACAGGCAGTTGAATTCCCGGCAAGCAAGGGCCCTGACAGTAAGCAAAAATAGCGTTGGTATGCCAGATGTTACAGAAGAGAAGAATGTTACATAAATATTAACAGGCAAAATCAATTACTTAGAAAATCTGTAATTGCAGGAAACAAATAATTGCTTTGTGAACCTTTATGATTCAAAATAACCCAACTTCTCGTAAAGTAGTGTTAATCCATGCAAGTCAACATATCGTAATCTATTTATGTAATTCTTCTGTGTGGAATTGACTGATGGAAACAAGGGAGTATTCAAGGTTTTAACTGTCCTTTCAAAAGTGTTTAATCAATAAGATTTTTCAACCAGAAACAAGTATATTTCCCCTTGAATGTTTAAATTTCAATTACACCCTGTGATGTATCACTATACTACTTTGCTTAAAACAGTCATTATTATACTGCATAAAGTTGGTAGGTCTCAGCAAAGCTGGTTTGGTTTGGTTTTCTGGGCCATGTGTCACCACAGCCCTTGTTTTGTATCAATTCTTTTGCAAAGAGTGCAGTGACATGCAACATACAGTTTTCAGTTTGAAGTATCTGTCACAAAAAGGAGACTCAATATTTTAATGACCCTTTTTGATTTTTAGAACCTTTGTATTTCTTCTGTTCCTTGGTTTATTCTAGGTATTTCTCCTACGATGGATGTTGAAAGAAAATTCCTATCTATTTAGCCTTCATAAGGATAATCCTCTTACTCCTCAGGATTCAGGCCACTAGTTTTATGTACAATATAAAACCCAGTATGGACAAGTCATTTCTGTGAAATGCCCTCAATTCTTACTGGCTATGTTTGGGTTTAATTAATGAGAATGTTAAGAATAAGCATTGTTTGAGATTTCAGGTATGTGCAGGGAGGGTTACTACCTTAATTATCCATAGAGAGAATTTATAACCCTGTATTTACAGTACAGATATTAATCCAGTACATTTATAGGCACATACAAAGATGTTCTGAGGATATTATTCATACATTTTCAAGGCAATTCCAGCATGTTTTGAAATATAGTTTCCACTTAGTATGAACATACAGTGCAAAGGGGATTATGCATTTGCTTTTTGATATCTGTTTTAGTCCTCTGTGCCTCCCCATCGCTCAGCAGTTCTGCAGAGTACGTACTGCTTCTGGGAATTTTCTTTCATCACCCCTTTCAGTCCCTTTGCCAGTTCACTTTCTCTATCATACCAGCTTTGTAACATTAATTCTCAACTTCAAAGTAATTAATTTATCTCCTAATATATAATTTCTTTGACTTTCCATTTCCTGTTCCATGCTGTGTTCCTTTATACTTCCAATATCTCTGTTTAACAACTGTTTTATTGCTGTTCCTTTATCATCTCTTCACTTTCTTCATGTCCACAGGGATATGGCAGGAGGTGGGTAAGGGGAAGGGATTGCATTCTTGAAATGATCTCTCCCCTCTTTTAAATCACATCTTGAGATTTCTTGTATGATGTTTACAAATAATTAGTGACATAATTACATAATTGTCTGACATACCAGATGTTACTTTTACTTATAGAAAAAATTAATACTTTTAAAACGTTATTGCTCATGTCATATATGAAATCAGTTTACAATCAAGTAGTGATGACACTTTGTGGGCAGGCTGTATTTTTATTGCTTCCAGTTCCTCATTATTCAGTACACTGCTTGCCATCTTATTCTTCAAATAATATCAGTCAGATAATACAATTTAATAAAATTATAAAATAATAATTTAATAGTAATTTATTCATTAATTATTATAATTGGTATAAGGACAATTTTGTATATACAGCTCCTGAGAATGAGGGCTCTCATATGGCTAGTAACTTCATATTATGACAGGTGAAATCATAGTTACAAATATAACCTCTGTGTGATCTTTTGACACTTACTGATGAGTAGCAGCCAACATGACAGAAATTCATACATAAATATTTCCCAAACCTTTAAAGTAAATTAGGAATGATTACAAGGAATAAAAGCCACCTCGGTGTTACTGGAAGGGTGGGCTCTGCAATTCACCATTAGCATTAATTTCCTGTAATAAGACTGTGGGGTTTTTGCCTCTTGTAACCTTGCCAAATGCTAAACATTTGGGTTGATGTCTTCCGTGTCATGTACCTGCCTTAAAGTTTAACTGTTTTATGAACATTTAACCCCACACGGCTCATCTAGGTATGAAAGCAAGGCCAGGTTGCAAATATCTTGTGTTGCAATAGAAAGGGAAAAAAATCTGAAACTCTGTTTAGTATTTCATATTTTATATGCAATATATATATTATTATTACTACATTATTTCCTACTGGTATATGCAGTATAATTGTAGCATCTGTGTTTTTGTAGTGAGAATTTCAAACTTGACAGGGAAATGGTTTCTGTAAGGAAGTGCCTTGTGACTTGTGTGGAATCTACTCAAATGTGTCTAAGCCAAAAACTTTTGAAGAATCCTATGTGCTTTGCCTAGAAGCTAAAAGCTTTGAGGTACTCTATTATTGGCAGGGAGTGACTGCTCTTAGTTCTCTTGCAGCTCCCACTGCAGACAAGGCAATGCTCTGTTACCACAGAGAAACCAGGCAGGAGTGCAGCTGGAAGGAGGACAGAAGTCTGTTTCTCTTCTGCTAATAACTGAGGCAGCAGAAAATCATATGCCTCGAATGACTTTCAGTTAGAGAGAAAGGAGTAGTCTGTGGCTTTGGAACCCAGGGAGACAAAAGCTGGGTCAGAAGGGTATAAAAGTTGGAGGAGGAAAATGGGAATGGAGAATGGGAAAATGGAGAAAAAGCAGAGCTAGCTGGACCAGAGGAGTGTAAACTAGTGAGTTTGATGGAGGGAGAAGTAATCTCCATTTGTGATTTGGATGCTCTGTTTAGCATCTTTAATGTAAGTTTGTATACGTAGGGTGTCATTTTCAGTGTTCTGGTGTCTCCCAGACAGCCAGGCAGATGTATAGGTGGCAATCTGAGATTGTTTTGTTTGCCAAAATTAGATTTTTCTTCTCCAGGAACATAATAAAACTTGCATAAGGTCTCACTGACACTGTAATCTGTTAATTCCAGGAGCTCAGAGAGAAATTGTCCTGAGATATGTTCCCATGACATCAACATTTAAATCCAGAAAACATAAACAATACTTTGAGAACATGAAAATTCAGACACTTACATTGACGTGACTACTTTTGAAGTGTGTAAATAATAATATGGTACTCTAAGAGTATGTTAGAGCCTTGTGTTGTGAAATGATTTAAAGGTGTACTGAATACTATTCTTTCACCATGTATTATTTTTCTGCTAGCACATGTTTAGAATTAGGCCCATGTAGAACAACACTGGGAAATGTCCTGTGTTGAAGCTGATAGAATCAGTTCTGCTTGCGAAGTGCAATGTTACATTTAGGTCATGTGCATTTCACATGTAAACTTGTAGGCGGTGGTGAGTGGCTGGATAGTTAACAGTGAGATTACAGTTGAAATATACTTAATAGTCCAGCCGAGATGGGCACTTTGGGAAGGAAGTGAAAATTCATGAGTCCCCTGCTGTTTGGCAGAGTGGCTTAGGGTGCATAATGCTGACCAAACTGGCACGTCTGAGCTGTCTGCACAGTAGTCAGCCTATTTTTATTCTGCAGGTACAAGTCCATTTTGTCAGGCAGCAAAATCTCTTACTGTGTTGTTTTCTTCTCTCTCTAGTCTGACCCTAGTAAAAATTAAGCCTTTATATGTTTTGTTTGAGGCATCTTTTATTAGAGAAGATAGACTACTAAAAAGTTCAGATGAGGCAAGGAACTTCACCTTTCGTTTTTACTGTGTTTGTGCCTGAGTATAATTAGGCTGGAGTTTGTGAGGCAGAAGAAAAATAAATACATGTCCTTACTTGAAACAGAATGTTCTACCTTCTATTTGGCCTCCAATACAACTCTCAGGGGATCCTAATGTTTAACCCAAATGTTTAATATGAACATCTATTTCCTTAATCAGCCAGAGGTGTTGCCAGGGTTAAGCCAGGAAAGCAAGTAGCTGGAACCTAAGAACTAGCAGAGCAGAACACTGTGTGTGTTTTTAATTGAAAGGGAGCTGAACAGCATCTTTCACTTGGATGAATATTGCTCAACAACATCTGAAATCATCCGAAGGCAGTCTTAAAATTCACTACCTTGTGTTCTTGCCTGTATCCTTAGTAAGTGTGAGGGGACATAGAGGGCTATAAAATCTCTGCTGTTGAGATCTCAGTCATCATTAAAATATTATTTGATATGGTAGTTTCACCTACACAAGGATTGTCACTAATCTTTATCAGGAAAGCATGTAAAACTACACATGGAAAATATCCCCCTGTTCACAAAAAGCTTTTAACAGTTGGTTCCCTTCTGAGCCCAACGCAAGATGATCAGTTGATAGAATACCTTATTTTGATGTCAGCTGCCAATCAGACAGCAACTTCAATCAAGATGAAACCTCCTGAAAACTGCCTTACTAGATCCAGTAATTGGTTAGCCTTGAGCTTTTCCAGAGCTCCAATTTCCAGACCTTGTATTGCTTTCATCCATTTGACAACAAATGCTTATTAGACAAAGGAAAAAAAAAAAAACAAAACCAAACCAAAACAACAAAAACTTTCAGTGACACTTTCAGCAGTTATTTTTTTTTAGGAATCTGCAAATGGATCATGAATGAATATGACTGACTAGATGGCAAAACATAGCTACTGCTCAGGTTCAAAAAAAGAAAGATAACCACTTGTAACAGACACCTAGAATTGTGTTAATCTTATCAGTTCCTTAGGCTTCAGATGAGAAGTCCTGTTTCCGATGGATGCATAAGGTTGCCTAAGCACATATAAATAAATAAAAGTCTACATATAAAATGACAAGATGTGAGAAGCATTACTTCCGGACACCTAAGCACCACATGGGCAGCTGCTCATATATCTTTTCATATTTACTGTTCAGGTTCTCAGGCTGACATGGAAAATAGAATCCTATACTAGACTAGCTTAAATCTCACAGACATTTGATGTCACAGGCATTAGTCTAGTGAGATCCTACACAGTCTCTATTGCTGGGCTAACTATTTCACTGGAGGAACTGCATTAGAACTGGAGCTGGAAAAATTCCTAAAACTCTATAGACACAATTTGAGAGATCTGCTTCCATAAAAATAAAACTCTTACCAAAGAAGGGGTCTTCTCCATATTATTGCCATCCACATCACCTTGGAACAAAGACACTTTTTCTCACCTTAAAATCCATGTTAAAGTTACTGCTATCATACAAATTAATGTATGCAAACACAGATTAAGCCTCTTGATATGTTGGGCAATGGTATTGTCACAACAGAGTGTGGCGCTGCCATAGTGTCAGGGCCTTGCGTATGCTACTAGATCTTAATCATCTTGACCAGCTTCACCTGTGGCATCCACCTACACATCCTCTAGGAGCTCCATCTATCTCCTGGGCACCTAGATCTTGTCTGAGCTATGTTAGAGCTGACCCATCTTGCTGACTGATCTTCCTGAATGAACCATAGACCTACAATGTAGGTTGCTTTGCCTTCAGTCCCCTTTTTGGCCATCTCCTGCTGTTTGTGACTGAACTCCCTGAATAGACACTGGACCTCACTTTGTCTAGGCCTATTCAGATACTGTGGGACTGTGACCTTGTTGATGAGGGCACTGTCTGTGCTATGGTGGTCTTTGGCTCTTGGCTTGTCCTCCCTCTTGGAGCAGCCACACTCTTGCTGCTCCTTGATGCACAGCTCAAAATGTCAATAATCCAGGTGTTGCTGCATATTGAGGCACAGGTGGATATTCAGAAGATGGAACATGACAAGGTCACGAAGGGCACTATATGCTATCCCTGTAATTACCCAGAAGTTGATACTTGTCAGACAGGCCAGGTATCTTATGCTGGTATTAGAAATCTGCCTTCTTTCCAGCTTTACTGTTGTTTCTGTTTAAAAAATACACAATGTGCAATAATAAACCGTATTTTATTGGTTCTCACAGTGCATATAAAGTATACAGTCATCCTGTAAATAGCACGCACGATTTAAAGAAAGAGATGGAGAATGTCAACATCCTTGAAAAGCTGTTGGGAAGTTGAACATCCTTGTTCAGCCTTTCCAACTCTTTCCATTTCATCCTCACCAAAACAAAATTACACTGATATAAAGGGCAAACCACCCCAGACTATTGCTGCTCTAGATTGCTAGAATATATTGCGGTACCACAACCACTATATATGTTGTAGCGAAACTTACTGACTTCTCTGTTGTATTCCAAAAAATCTCTGAATCAAACTCTCATGTCTTATCTGTATTCAAAATAAATCATAAGAATGTTTCCACAAAAAAAATTAATGCCATATAGAAAAGAGTTCCATACATATGTTCTAGTCTTTCCTTTTCCCCTAAAGGAAAACATTTGTCAGGTGAGGGAGATTTGGTGCTGCAGATTGACAGAAAGAAAAAGGATTGTGCTGTATGCGGTGAAATGAATGCATTTCCTGCTACTTAAAAGCCTGAAATTTCCTTTTCATGGGAAGGGAGGAACACACAGTTAAAACTAAAAGACCTCAAACTAACACCTAATCTGGAAAAAATGATTGTGCTCATCTTTCATTCCTATCCCTAATTGGTTCATCATTGTTGATTTGTGTAAGGTATTCATTGCATAAAAGCTTTCCTTAAGAAATAGAAGTCAAGTGTTCTGTAGTGAGTCTAAAGGAGATACCCACCCACACACTTAATATCGGTTGTATTTTGCATTAGAATTTTTGCCTGGTTCAATAATCACTGCTGTGGTTATTGACATTAATTATTACTATTATCACATTAATTATTGTTACATTATTAATAATAGCCATAAGTAAAAATCATGAGGCAAAATGCTGTTACCTGACTCAAATTGGAATGTGTTAAAATAAATGTTCATCTAGTCCAAAGATGTGTGAATGAAAACACAATAAAAACTTGTCAGGGAACTCTTTTACTCCAAAGCAAAGGAAGCCAGATGATTAATACCATGATAAAGCCATAGGAATGAATGAATATCTGATGGAATACCTGATAGAAATGAATGATTATTGCTACATATGAAAGAAGATACCCTACTCTCAGGAAAACAGGAAATGAAAGAGTGATAAAGCAAGTAAGGTATTTCATATCATATCAATGAAACTCATTTAATGTAACTTAAAACTTTAAAACCAAATTTTCTAAAAGGAAAAAGAAACCACAGTTTATTTTTTAGTTAATAAGTATATCAAACAGGCTTTTTAGATTTTCAAAGTGCCAAACTTCTTCAGGTTCTCCATCTCTACTGCTTCTTTGTGTTTGTGATGTGTTTACATCACTTCTTTAACCTCTAGCACAGTTAGGCAGCAGAGGGCACAGGGAAAAGCTTTTGTCTTGTAAGGCATATTGGATTTTGCCATACTCCATTCTTTTGTCTGTAATAGAGAAGGAAACTCTTGAAATACAAGGACAATGTCTCTCTCTCTTTTTTTTTTCTATTTTAAAAATTTTTTTATTCTCCACATCAATTTTTGTCTCTGCATTTCTACTAGGTTTTTCACTTGCCATGTGAAGGGTAGTGTCTTTGAGTGAAGAACTCTGTTGCTAGGTGGGAAATCAAAGTACTGTTTCTTTTCATGGGGAGATGACTGTATTTCAGTTTAAAATTCAGAGGAAATAGATCTGCAAAGAAAAATGTGGGAGGAAGTTTTAAGATTCCTTGGGGAGTCCTACGATGTGCAAAATTATTCTTCAAGAATCTGTGAATCTTTCAGATAATTTCAGGTTTCCAAATGTCTTGCTAGACCTGTTTAAGACTCAGAGATGCATTCTGAGATGTGGTAGATGTAGTTTTCTTACTCCTTTAACATTTATTATTCCTGCCGTATGCTTCGAAAGTTTATAAAGCTTTATTGCTATCAAGTTGACTATGCAATAGCAGTAATTTCAGGGCTAAGGGGAGAATAGACAGCAGTTATTACTTCAGGGCAACGCCCTTTAATTGCTATATCAGAAATTCATCTTACTCACTCTACTTACTGAAAATCAGCTGCAGTGTTTTCTCCCAAACTGGCCTTTTGAAGTTTCAATGGCAGCATTAGGTATTTCCTGATACTGTCAGTAAATAGCTTAAATCTTACTTATGTATTCCTATTTCGTATTACCAAGAGTATTTAAAAAAAGAAAGTGCTTTTACATATTTTATTTCATCTCTCTTTATTCAACAAGGTTGTATTGGAGTTTCCTCATGTGGAATGAAACCAAAAAATAAATACCATGTTTCTACCAACAGCATATGATTGGAGACTTCTTGTAATGCAGTATTGGTTACTGATAAGGTTCTTAGATTTTCTAGGCAAAGCAAACCAAGTTATCCCAAGAGTATTGACTCTTGGAAACTGGGAAATCAAAATAAATACCTTATAAAAATTAAATACTTCTGCTCCCTTGATTTACTACTGCTAGACTCAGCTATTTATCTGTAATTAGAATTAATGTAGCTCAGTTCTACTACTTTTACTTGTGCTTAAATCAATAAAGTTTTTTGTGTCTGGAGGAGTACGTTTAGACTACAAACTATGCCTAAGTATTCTTTTGTAGTGACAACCAGCCTAGAAAAGAAGAAAAATGGCAAAGTGGGGACTAAAAGAATTTTATACGAAAACTCAGGGTAAAATAATGGTCTTCTGGTATTCAGAATACTTTTATAAAATTAGTCAGTATGCCGTGCCACTGCGAGAAGAACTGAATCCAGACAGGAATTCAGTTAGGAATGATCCTAAACTATTTGGGAATGACAACATTGCATTTAAATACGTGACGTGGACAACCCTAGCTTCAAAATACTTGGCTTACATACAGTTTACGTGCATGAGGCTCCCTGTGGCTGCATAACCGTGTCAGGGCATTGATAATAAATACTGAGCTCTAGGCTGCTATGGCAACAATGGTAGCAGTACAGGAGTTAGCTAATTTTAGACTAGCTTGGGTATGTCTACAAAGATTGCAGTTATGCTACTGCCTATAGTAAAAACGTAATCTTAGATCACTTCAGCGTCTTAAAATATGAAGTATATCCTGAACACCCGAAAGTGATATTTAGATGAATGTGATGTGTTACTGGATGTTTGAGCAACTTCAGACTTTTTTTTTTTTCTTTTTGCTGTATATTCTAAGATGTATTGCAGTAATCAAATGCAAGGCATAAAAAACCCCACTGACCTCCACAACCAGAATACATACCTGAGGCAAAACCAATCTGCTTGAGATTTCTTTCAGTATTTAGTAGACTGAAAATCCAATAATCTCGTTGACAAGAAAGTTAATGTCCATACTTTTCCCCTGGGAATCAATGAAATTTTTCGAATAGGTATAATATTCATAGGCAATAGTTATGACATGAAGATGGGAACACAGCATCTAATTTTTACACCAGTGGGAGTAACACAGTGCAGTGATAGAGGTCACCTTGAATTACAACAGATACATGTTGCAGAATTCTCTGGTCTGGGCAGAATGACAAAATACCTAGTGCAGGTAGGCCCAAAGATAACTTAAGGCCTTCAGCAGCCTGCTTTCACTTTCCCTGTATTGCTGATGGCACATTGAAATTAGAATTTGATTATAGACTAATCTTCGTAAACTGTTATACCAAGAATGAATTCTATCAGGGTGCTTGAGGAAATGAATTAGAGAATTGAGCTGAACACTATCAGCTGCTGTAGGTTTTCAAATACAGTACCTGCTGAAGACAGATACTCTGACCCAGGTAAGAAAAATATTTTATTGTGGTTTTTTGTTTGTTTGGTTGGTTGGTTTTAATTATGGACTGATTTAACAAAATGTGCTTGCAAATCTGAGTACTCTTAAAGGTTTTGATAAGCTGCATATGCTTCCTATTTTGGAAGGTGCTTGAGAAACTTTTAGATTGAGGGGCCTAAATTAAGTATCTTTAGATTATTTGCCTGACACTGCTTCCATTATCAAAGCATGCCTTATTTTAATTTAAACAGAAGTTTGCCTTCATCACACAGCTGAGAATAGGAGTGAGTCCCTTGCCAACAAATTAGCTAAATATTCTCACTTTACACCCCTTACTACCATTTCATCCTGGGTTAGCTAAGTAACATTGTTATTGCATAAGCTACTTTGTTCAAAAAGAGTTGCCTTTTAAAGAAGGCTTATTTTAATGATTTCTAACAAAACACAAACCCAAAATCAGCACTGCTTGACTTTTACAAAAGCAAGGAAAAAAGGGCTTGATTTATAAAAGGCTTAAATCAAAGCATTGTCTATGTGCATACATGCATTTCCACACATGAGTTCCAGAGCCTGGAGAAGACGGTTTGGTGCGATGCACCCTAAATGAATTGTAGAATCATAGAATCATTTAGGTTGGAAAAGACCTTAAGATCATCGAGTCCAACCATCAACCAAGCCCACTAAACCATGTCCTGGAGTGCCTTGTCTACGTGCTTTTTGAATACCTCCAGGGATGGTGACTGAACCACTTGCCTGGGCAGCCTGTTCCAATACCTGACAACCCTTCCAGTAAAGAAATTTTTCCTAATATCCAATGTAAACCTCCCCTGCTGCAACTTGAGGCCGTTTCCTCTCCTTCTATCTCCAGCCACCTGACAGAAGAGACCAGCACCCACCTCACTACAACCTCTTTTCAGGTAGTTGTAGAGAGCGATAAAGTCTCCCCTCAGCCTCCTTTTCTCCAGACTAAACAGCCCCAGCTCCCTCAGCCGCTCCTCATAAGACTTGTGCTCCAGGCCCCTCACCAACTTGGTTGCCCTTCTCTGGACACGCTCCAGCAACTCAATGTCTTTCCTGTAGTGAGGGGCCCAAAACTGGACACAGTACTCGAGGTGCGGCCTCACCAGTGCCAAGTACAGGGGAACAACCACCTCCCTGCTCCTGCTGGCCACACTATTTGTGATGCAGGCCAGGATGCTGTTGGCCTTCTTGGCCACCTGGGCACACTGCTGGCTCATATTCAGCCGGCTGTCAACCAGCACCCCCAGGTCTTTTTCTGCTGGGCAGCTTTCCAGCCACTCTTCCCCAAGCCTGTAGCGCTGCATGGGGTTGTTGTGACCGAAGTGGAGGACCCGGCACTTGGCCTTGTTGAACCTCATACAATTGGCCTCAGCCCATCGATCCAGCCTGTCCAGATCTCTCTGTAGAGCCTCCCTACCCTCGAGCAGATCGGCCCTCCCTCCCAATGGCTCAAGTGACAGTGGTTGATAAACAGCACATTGTTAGACCAGAGAATGCAATAATGTCCACACTTACAGCACAAATACATGAAGATTTTGCTGAATATTGGAAATATGTAAGTTACTGCTCCTTACAGTAAGAGCAGTGGGATTACCACATTATCATTTAGAGGATTCCCCCCCCCCACCCTTTTTGTCCTTTGTATAAGAGGGTTGTTCCAGTGTGTTGGAATGTATTTTATAGCCTCTGAGATAGACCTTGACTAAACACTTTTGGAACTATAACATCAGTTCTGGAGCACTGGATCTGGTAACACAGGTGCTCTCTTTCAGGACTGTTGTTTGTTCTCAGTTTACCTGCAGTAAGAAGGTAGTGGGAGAAATGCGGAAGTGATTCTGTATGCAAGAAAGGAGGAGAGGAAAGTCTTGCAGCTTAGAAAGAGCAACAAGTATCATTGGTTTCTCTCTTTTTTTTTTTTTTTTTTTTTTTTTTTAACAGTGTATTTGTTCTCTTCACCTCGCTTCACCAAACAGCCTTTTTCCAGATTTGAGGATGGTCCTGATGTCTTTTTGATGATTATTTTCCTGACGCTGCCTGAAAAATGTGGGTTAGTCATAGATATCTAGCAGAGAAAAAAAAAAAGGTTTTGAAAAAAGGTCATTTGGCTCTAGTGCTGATAGAAGAAAGGAGGTTCACAAATTGGGTAACAGAATGGTCATGAATCAAACTTTAGGACTAATGTAACTGAAATGTACCTCAGAATTTGATGGAAGTTGTGTAGGAATAATATTTTCCTTACTTGTGCTATTAGCACATTTTTAAATCTCAGTTTTTCAGAAACAGGGGTATATGTGAAAACATGAAGGAGACAGAAGGCAAGGTGGGTGAGTGTCACTACACAGAATGTAATTCTGAAGAGTGTACTGACTACTGAAACAGTAAGCACCCAACAAACCATTACATTAGAAGGGGAAATGTATTATTGTCTCAAAATCAGCTTAAAAGCTACTGATGTGCCTATGAAGCTTTCACTGCAGAATTTAAAAAATCAAAACTGATCTTGTGTCAGCAAGATAACTTATTAGGCATATTGGAACAACTCCTGAGCTCAGTTGTTCAGAAAGCAACGTGCACCAACAGGTTGCATGGGCAAGCCCCAGCACAGCAAAATGGCTTCAGCAGTTAGCAGAAAGTACAATCTGGTATTTTCCTTAAAGTACATGCTCAGAGGATCTGTAGAAATGATTAGGAAAAGAAATATTTACCTCTTTGGAGGGATGAGGTGGAAATACAGGCTGACCAACTTTTACTGAGTATGGAGTAGTAAGGTCTGTGTCTGCTCTCCCAGAAACTGATAGGAGTTTTGCAAATAGGTTAGCACAAGCAGCTACTAAGTTTGGAGACCATAAGCAAGAAATGAAAAGATGAAGTATGGCTGGTAGACTATGAAAGAAACCCCTGAGATGTAACCCTGGCTTCTGTTCAGATTTTTTCTGTACAAACTTGTGCAAGGTCACTTTCTGTATGCAGTCTCTCTCGTTTGTAAATTAAGAATAATACCTGCCTGCCTTGGATTATTTATGCTGAAGATTAATTAAAATTCATAAAAGCACTTTCAGAATTTAGTGTTGCAAAAATGCTAAAAGAAGATTTGTAACTTTGATAAAGAGGAGACCTGTGATGAATGGTAAGAGGAAACACCACATAGTAGACAGCTAATGTAGTTAGAAGAACTGCCAAAGTTTTCATCAGTCTTTGTGGTGGACAGTTTTCCTGAATCTTCTACCTTTTTTGTGAAAGGATGGAAGTTTTAAGAATTATTATTCCTTAATTTTTCTTGAAAAATTGCTGTTAACTGTACAACAAAACATGCATGCTATGGAGATTTTAATGAGAGGCTGGCTTATTTTCATACTATAGAAGTCTAATTATGGCTTTAAATCATAGGTTGCCTCAAAGAATCTCAGCAAATTAACAATATGGGAAACTGACCATCAGTTACAGTGGAAAAGGAGACCCCATTTTCCCTAAGTGCTCTAACTTGAAAGGAGTACTGGCACAGAATTTCCTTTGCAGACATTGTGGCTGCTTTCTAATCAGGGAAGACGAAGAGGAGACTGACTCCTTAAATGTTTTTCCATATACCATTTTCTGGCACAGGTGCCAATCACAGTCTGCGCTTAAATTTTTGCTCCCAAATGGAAAGTGTACGTAGTGCCTGTGATTCAAGTTGTTGCTGGGGTTTTTTGCTTATTGCAAATATTACTGTACACTCCAGGTAAGAGTCTCTTCACCTCCCTTGATGCCTTGTGACATGACCTGGTGGAATTATATAGGGGCTTGAATTGGGTTCTTGTGTAAGCACTTGTAGAACAGTGTCAAGGCATTTGGGTGAAAAAGCAAATGAGATTCATTGAATACATCTAGGAATATTCAAACCATAGCACTGCCTGCCAAATTCTTGTGGTCATCTAGATACTAAATGTTGCAGACATAAAACACAGTGAAGGACATAATGACTCTTCATGAATGTAGTACATTCATAGAGTCATCTGTGATGGTTCTCAATGCACATCTGTTAAATTCTAGTTTATTTTCAAGCAGAATATGTGATTATAATATTAAAAGATTTTTTAGAATATAATTTAAAGTTCTTGGAAACATTCCTTTAATTATTCTGAGGTTATTGCATAGCATCTATGTGTATATAATTTCCAGATAATACTGCTGAAACAAATCCATTTTTTAAAAGAAAGACTGAAGAATCCACTCAGAGTTTACATGTGATCTGTTCTGTAGTGGTTTTATTTGTAATAAAACTAATAAAAAAAATAGTATCAGTTCTTGGGTTTGAAGAGTATCAATGTTTTATTATAGCATTTCAGCTTGCTTCCTTGCTGCATTTTTCCTTATATTTCCATGTAATTGTAGTGTAATATATATGTAATAATATACTGAAATAAAATGGAATTGGTTAAAAAATTATAATGAAAAGTCACAAATATCTTTCAGCAGTAAAAATGTTCTCTGTTCATTCATTTCAAATACCAAGTGATAGCACTTCTCTTTTGTTTAGAAGGTTAGTTGAAAGAATATTTGAGTTTATCATATCTGAAAGTCCTAACTGTATTCTACTATCATTTAAATTAATTTCCCTAGCTATAGATTATCAAATTAAATTTAATACTAGTAAACTTTTAATTGCATTAAAGGTTTTGCTGCTTGCTCCTTTCTTCTTACAGGATTGCCATCATCGCAATCATACTTAAAAATAAAAACATGCAAACATGGGTCACTGAGAAATGAAAAAAAAAAATTTATTAAGGCTTTGGATGAATAGTCTATAGTAATCATCAGCCACACATTTAATTTCCATCTTGATCTTAGCTTATACCCTTTTCTTCCAGTGGAGAATATCCACACATATGGGTGCTCCTCTTTTATCATTAATTCAGCAGTACAAAACCCATTCATTTCCAAAGGCTCCTTTCCTCCTCTGCAAATTATTTCCTTTTTTCATTGCTTTAAATTCCTCTTGGCCTAAAGTTCTTCACAACCTTTTCCTTATTTGTAGAAGAGATTCTACATTTTTTAATAAATGATTACTTCCTTGGTAAGCTTTTAAAATAACCCAGATATGGAACTGGTAATTTTTACACTCCCCACATCTAACATATGCAGCCATCAATTATTTCTAGTCATGCTACCAATTCAAAAGTACTTGAAGTGAACATTTTCAAATGGTGGTTGAGTGAGATTTGAACAGAGTCTTTGCACTATCCATGGCATTCATGCTTTGTAAAGCACTTGCACATGAGAACTACTGATAGACAGATGTTTCTGTCACAGAAGGTTGAGAAAAATTGACATTCTGTCAGATCAAAGAGGAAACAAATTCCGAGAAACATCCTACCTTCCTATATATTGAGTAAAAATCTACTATATTACTATGAAAATTGTCCTTGCTGATTTCAAATAGATGAATACGCATCATACATACATGTATATGAATTCCAAGATAGACTTCAAGTGTGACAGCTAGAATTCAACGTTGGTGTTTCTTTAGACTGAAGTAATTAACCTGAAGTTAACACTTGGCTTGATCCTGGAAACTAAGATGGAAAACAGAGCAGTCCTGTGGATCACAGAGTTTGTGTACACAGAATGCCATGTTTCTTGTTCCATCAATTATTTATACCTAATTAATTGCAATTATTGAATGTATATTTGCCTGTATAGTTTGGTTCAATTATGTCAATTATTATTGTTGGGCAGAACTGACCTCTGTATAGGTGTAGAAGTTTCCATTTTCTCTTACACTCTAAGTAGCAACTCATTTTCCTTGTTTCATGTGAAAAAATTTCTTCTCCTGTTTTTCCAGTAAACAGTTTTTCATTAAAGCTTGATTTTTCTGTGAAGTCTCATGCAAATCTGTAATTAGTTTCTGAGTTCCAGTCAATTAAATAATGGCCTAAAATAGTTCCTATTTGGAGTCTCATGGTATTTGGGGCCTCTGCAGTGTGAGGGTTACACTGTGCGGAAAGTCAAAAACTATAGAGCAAACAGTAGTTAGTCTCTTTGGGTTACGTAATTATTTAGTTACCTACCAAAAGGGGAAAAATGCTCGCTAAAAGAGAAAGCTTTGCAACAGCTGTGTAGTATACCACATGTCCCACTAGTTCAAGCACTGTAATAACAACAAAAACACATACGCAATTTTCTTTATGTTGAAATGGCTCTAGGTTTGGTTGGTTGGTTTGGTTTGGGGGGGGGGGTGTTTTGTTTTCTTTTAAATATATAATTGTTAAAACTGCATAAGTTTTATTTTTGCAAATACAGCCTAAAGTATTTCTGAAATTTACTGTGTCTGCACTTTTCCCTTAGTACAAGGCATGGCATTCATTTTACTCAGTTCATGTCAGTTCAACATTGCTGTAATCAATTGTATTGATTACAGTGGATTAACTGATGTATTTGTAGATGAAAGGAGGTATAGCTGAGATTGTCTCAATTACAGAAGTTGGGGAGCTTACTCTGTTGTAGTATATTCAAGGAAAGAGGAAAATAGACTGAAGACAGACAAAAAGCTCTCTATTGTACTTTGTACTGGGAAATTGATTTTATGACCTGAAATATGAACAGAATCATTGGTAGTTCTTACACTGCCCCAACTCTGCAAATTGTAATGGAAACCCACTGATATGACCTTTTTTATTTTTTTGTTTTCCTTCTTGTTGTATGTCTGTGTTTGAAAGATGTTAGTAATCATCCACTATCATTGTGGTCTACTATAATTACTATTATTACTATGTTTTCTTTTTATTAAAAAAGTGAACTAGATGCACAGTACATTTTGCAAATACTGATCCTCATCTCCCTTATGTTAATAGAAACCAGGAATAACTAAGCTCAAGAGAGTGTAGTCACTTTGATGAATGCTACAGTACAGGAAATTCAGCTTGTGAAAGTTTCCCCAATTTTTGTTGAATATCAAACTTCTGCATCCATGTTAGTAAAGAAATTGTTTTCTGCCCTAGTGAGAGCTAGGGGTTTTTTTAATCATGGCAAGGAAGATGTTTAGAATGAGTGGTTTTGCCTTCTACTTACTCTTTTTTCAAGGGTTAGGCAAACTGAATTTATGCGTCATGAATGCAGGCAAAGTGAGTTGGTTTAGGATTTAACATTACTGATTAATACCTTTTAAATGAAACGCATACTTCATTTCTCCATACATTTGCATAGTGTCTGGCTTTATTTTGCTTTTCTTTTTTAAAAAATCCTTCTCCTGCCTAGCTTATTGACAAGATCAGGATACCAGCTTAGGAACTTCAATGGATGAAAAGCTGCTCCCTGAGCACAAAAGCTAATGAGTTCTGGTTTCCTGCAGTTCTGTGTCCTTTCTCCTTCCATCACCGCTGCAATACCTCTAGCTCCCCCTCACCCTGCATGGTATCATTCTCTTTTTTCTATTTCTCCTAGCTCCTGCTGGTCTACAAGCAGCATGGGCTGTAACTCATTCCAAGCCAAGTGCTGAGGGCCATCTGGTAGGCTTAACAGAGCAGGTAAGTCTTGAACTGTTTAATTGAATGTGATTGGAATTTAATTCACTGCCAGAAATTAACTTGCAAAACTCAAACAATGCTTTGGAAAAAGAAAACCTGATTAAAAATTGTGGGTTTGTTACAAGGAATGGAGATGTCCAACTCAGAAATGGAGTTTTGGATTCAGACCCTGAAAAGTAAGTTTAGCTAGGTGAATGAAGTTGGGAGTCACCCAGCTTGAGGAACTTGGTTCTACAAACTAAGTTAACATATTTCATGAACTCATTTGTTAGAAACTGCATATGTGTTTACCATAGTTACTATTTAAATTTCAGCAATGTTGCATCACTCTTTTATCCTTGTTAGTCAATCAATGTAATTGTTTTTCAGTTTTCATATTCTCAGCTCATGCAAAACACATGAAGTTATTCAGCTGCTATTCTCCTTTTTTAAACTCTTACAAAATATGAAAATCCAAACAGACTTGTTTTAATGTTTTTGTAGGTACTTTTTTACTTGCAAAACTGGTGCCCTTTATTTTTGACGTGTCTTTTCATGAATGAATTAAAACTTCCTGATGAAATAACTCGGTACACTACTGTGGAGAATTACAGATCAAATGTTATAAGTAGTTCAATTGTCTTTCACATGTTTCTTTAGTCATTGTCTCCCAGCTTGTATCTTGCATTGTTTTCTTCTTATTGTTATTATTTGAAATTTTTTGCCTTCTTTTATTCCACATGCTGTGATACAGTGATTAAATATTCCCATTAGTGTACTAACAATTATTTAGGAAAACATCTGGTCTAAATAAAAATTAAGTTACTAATTTTCATTCTTGATTTTATTACTGATGGTTTGAAATTTCATGCACATCTGATAATAATAAGGCAATAAGTGTACCAGCCATATGGGCCAAATTCCGTAAATTCTTGCATTTAACTTTAGTGTTGGGAGTATGGGAACTTTATTGAAAGTACCTCTTATAGTCTCACTTCATTACCTTTAAGTTGTCTTCTGAGAATAGCTATTATATATCTTAGGAAACCTAGCTGGCAGGACTGCATTACGATATTGAGCTTCATGGTCTTTGCAGTAGGTCAGTGAAACCAGACTGGAATAGGCTTCTCTAGATTGAAGTAGGTTACTACTCTCTGAAGAGCTGATAAACACACGTGCTTAATGTTAACTGATTTGTTTATCGGATGAACACTCATATCAGTATGGGTTTTCATATGCAAGCTTGACTTTGTCCTTTTTATAGTATTCCTTGTGTTGTCCCTTGATGGTGTGCTGTTTAGGGAAATGAAGAAAAAGGGACTGTGTATGTTACAGACCCGCTAACACTTTTAATAAAAACCTTGGGAGGTGCTTTCAACCAATGAGGGGCTAGAGAACAACTGAATTCTAGGGATTTGGGGTAGGAGGTGCTTACAGGAGCTAAGTGAATCTGAATGACTAGCCCAGAGTATTTTTTTACGTGATTTCAACACGAGCCATTCATAGTTATTTGTTTTGCCAACTTAAAGGCACAGGTGTACAGGCTGGTTGAGAGGCTGGTTAACCACCTGCAGTGTATAGTTAACAAGAAATAAATATTAGTAGATTCCAAAAATCCTAGCCACATACTTGAATATGCCAGGAAAAATGTTTCCTATCCTTTAAAATGGACTCTTACATTTAAACCTTTTTTGGATCGTGCCTATTACTATTGCATGTTTAATTCTTGGTATTTTATTGCTGCAGCAGGGTAATTTAGCATTCAAATATTGAGTTTATACACCATCTAAAGTGTCAGCTTAAGAGATCCAAATATTCAGTTTCATGCTATGCTTCTACTTGCTTGGAAGCATCTCTTGAAATTGTCACTCGTGTTGTAATACCCCTATGTCATGGTTTAACCCTAGCCAGCAACTAAGCACCATGCAACCACTCACTCACTCCCCCCCCACCCAGTGCCCAGTGGGATGGGGAGGAAAATCTGGAAAAGAAGTAAAAACTCATGGGTTGAGATAAGAACAGTTTAATAGAACAGAAAAGAAGAAACTGATAATGATAACACTAGTATAATGACAATAGCAATAATAAAAGGATTGGAATGTACAAGTGATGCAATTGCTCACCACCCGCCGACTGATGCCCAGTTGGTACCCAAGCAGCAATTCCCCCCAACCCCACTCCCCCCAGTTTATATACTGGGCATGACATCACATGGTATGGAATACCCCGTTGGCCAGTTTGGGTCAGCTGCCCTGGCTGTGTCCCCTCCCAACTTCTTGTGCCCCTCCAGCCTTCTTGCTGGCTGGGCATGAGAAGCTGAAAAATCCTTGACTTAGTCTAAACACTACTTAGCACCCACTGAAAACATCAGTGTTATCAACATTCTTCTTATACTGAACCCAAAACATAGCACCATACCAGCTACTAGGTAGACAGTTAACTCTATCCCAGCTGAAACCAGGACACCCTACCTTTTGTTATCTCTTTAGATACTAAAACTGAGAGCATTTTATTTCACCAATTCTTTTAAATGTATTGCTCTAATTGAAGAGGGATTGCTTGCATATTTCATAATAAGAGCACACTCTGGAAAGAAATTGAGAGGCTGAAGATTTAAAAACAAGCACGCAAATGACAAAAACTGCAAAGGAACAGTATCAGAAATTATTTCAAATGTCATTAGAGATGAGCTTAGATTACCAGCTTTCTGGGATGGGTAGAATTCAGAATCTTATTTTAAAAAAATCAAATGCTGCTTTCCGCTGCATTTTTATTCCTACGATTTTTATTTAGATGACTAGCATGAAATAATTATTTAGTATTTAGTTTAGTATTAGGCATTTTTCTCTAGTGATTTAAATGAGATGTCGTTAATGACTAGGTACATGGTTTACTTCTCAGTACTTACTCAGGCCAATCTCCTGTATCAGGACCCATGTCAGTACTGAATTATGTGACGATACTATTTTCTGCTAAGTTGAATGTCTTTCGGAGCTAATGGAGGACCTTAATGAATTTGCTGGAGTCTAGATTAAGTTTTGTAGAGGGCAAACCATGGCTTTTTCACTTTTACTGTAATTATGAACCTTAGCAAAATATTACTGTAATTAAGGTAACATAATCCATGTTTAGTTAATTTCACATATTAATTGAAGTTAATAACTTCAATCACTTTAGTTATGGAGACTAATTTAGATAACATACACATAACATTTTGTATGTGCATAAAGGTGTATTTGCAGGATTGCAAGCAGTCACATTATCTACAAAAATCTGAAGAATTTGCTGCCATTCAGGAGGTATATGGTAACTCTCTAATTGTAACACACTGCAATGACAAATAGGCATGGATTAGCTTCTGCAACCCATACAAAAAACCCTAGCTAATAAGCAGCTGACGGCTGAAGACCTCACCTACAGTGGAAGACATTGATTTAGGAAAGACAGACAGCTCTCAGAAATGTGAATGTTCCAGGAGCTAGTGTGAAACAGGTGCAGCAGAAACTTACCTTCTACTTCTTTTACAGTTCAGATGGGTGCTATTAATTCAAAGCAATATGCTATACTTGAATTCCTTTCCTGTTAACTGTTTTGTCAAGACTCAGGTAGTCCTCTGGGAAGTATCCGTTATTTTTCTGTGAGAAACAGCAAACGTTCTGTTGTCTAAATTGAAACTTTTTTTAGTTTTGTCTGGCAGCAAAAAAAGGTTATTATAACAACAGTAATATTTAGCAAACTGTGTTAATAGTTATATTAATGGAATACGATAACACCTGCAATCTTAGGCAATTTAAAAAAAAATAATCTATTTTAAACATTTGGGTATGAAAAAAGTATTTGTATATAGGAAACTCATGTAACAAGATTCTTTTCATTGATCCATCAAACTGGCAGCATTAAAGGTTCTGTGGATTGTGTCAATCCTATTGATCAGAGAAGGAAAAGAAGCTTAAAATAATTTAAATACTAATTAAATATCATCAAAAGAAAATTAAAATTGGACTAAAAAGGAAGTCAGGTAAAATCCTGGTTCTACTGACATCTGAGGCAATCTAGGTCCTTGATTCATGCAGTCAGGGTTTCATCAAGTGTATAGAGTCCTGCTTTGAGGAGGGTGCAAGTTTAACATGCTCAGAAATTTTGGATAAAAATTGCACCATTGTACAGTTATGTATTTTCAGATATGAAATAAGAGCAATTGATCACCTAAGACTGATTAGTCATGACATAATTGATATAACTTCTTGTTCATTAGGTTAAAGTTTCATGAAAAACACAGACAGCTTATGTTGGGCATGATAATGTTATTTGATTGTCTTGACTCTAGAAATAAAATGCCGAGAGAACAAAAATAGTAAAATTCTTTATTACTGTCCCAATTCTTCACTACATAGGGTGTAATTCAAGAGAAAGAAGAAAGACTTAGACAAAAGTAAATGTGAGTATCTTTTTATTGTGTTATTTATTTAGTCTATGAGTTGATGTGGAACTGCAGAAAGTGCTGCATACCACACTATTACTTGATTTGAATAAGGATCTCCTTGGACTGTTGTTCGGACTCCTCCTTTTCTATAGTGTTTTCAGGCTATCTAATTTCCCTTTTAGCAGTAATCCATAAAATGCATAACAGGAACTTCAACAGAAATGTAGACAGTAGCCAGCTCTGTGTCTTTCTCACTTAAGCATTTCCTGTGAACACCAAGGACTTTGGAATTCAATTCTCACTTTTAATTTTATGAGTGTTCTTTAATATTCCTTTCATTTACTGGTTTAAGTTCTTTTTTTCTTTTTGGTGGGGTTGAATAGGCAATGTTGAAGCTGTGAAAGATATAATATTTTCTATTGTTTGTTTTCAATAGCTAAATAGTCTTACTTTTTTTTCCATATCCTGTGCAAAATTTACTCTGATTATTTTAAATTTGTACCTCAGTTACTGAACAAAACAAAGAAGGCTGCCAACAGCATGTTTTACACGATATGGATATCAATTTATTTAAAATGCTTTCTAAAATAAATTGGAATGCACTGTACTCTAATTTAAGTGTGCTTCTGTGTGGTTACTCAGGAAGCTGTTAATAAAAAAAAAGCGGGGGGGGGAAGTAATTTTACTGATACCTGCGGGAAAATCTAGAATAGTGGTCATTCATATTAAATTTATATCAACTTTATGAGGTTTTTGTCATCTTGACACATTTATGGAGCTGTTAAATTTTTGCTGCCTGGGGGATATAATGTACTTGATGTGACCCCACTTATTAAATCGGGACCATGCAAGTAACATTGATAACTTGTCATTCAAGAATAAAACAGAGCCAAGTCTTCTCTAGTTCTAGAGGAAGGACATATTTATCAGAGAAATAGGTAGAGAAATAGGTATTATGATCTATATCAAGAAGATACTTGAAAAGGGAAAGAAGGAGAAATATACAGGCACTTAATCAGGTACCTCACAAAACTTCTGCAATTGTTCATGGGTGATAAAACACGGCATGACTCATGCTATGATAGCCTAAAAGACCTTCCATTGTCCTAACATTAAACCTGAGTGGACAAGCAGATATACAGGATTTGTTATACATTTCAAATTTCCATATTCATGTACTTTATAGAAGCTATCTTTTCTACATGGGTATGCAAGTAAGCATACATTGTATTGGGGCCTTATATTATCACCATGTTATCATGACTGTCTCAGAATTCCCATGATCATTAAGTTGAATCAGATCCAATTTAAATACAAAACTTTTTTTAAGCTTTATTTATGTTGGAACCAGATCCAATAACCAAAAAATTTCAGTATCCACTGTTGTTTAGAGTGATCAAATTTAGAACTATTGTATCTAGAATAATTCTAAATTAGGATTTCATATCATTGATCAGGAAGATTTTGAGTTCATCAATAATCAATTCATCATGAAGAAAGTCATTGTGTTGCTACACCTCTGAGCTTTGTACTTTATTCTTCATAATCGCTCACTGAAAAAATGAAGTAATTTTCAAAAAATGAATACATTCATATTCATACCTTCAGATTCTATAGAACACATGGTATTTTTGGCTAAAATTTTGGGTCAGAAGGGAACACTTCAACTTCTTTAAGTATTTGTTTAATAACTTGTACACAAAGACATTTTGGTTAGATTCAAATTAATAGTAACACAAATAATTTTGTTGTCAGCAATTTTTTGTTGTATTATACCAAGCTAAATGGCTTTATGTTTGAAATTCCAGAGTTAATTTATGGGTTTATTTTCACTAGTTCATTTCTTTTTTCTGTGGCAGGGCACATTCTTCTGGTAGAAAAATGTATTCTCTGTTTCACAGCCAAAATCTTTCTATTTTTACTAGGCACCAACTGCACAGGCGTGCACATATTACTGAAACTCTCAGTAGGAAATATTGGTTATATAGCTTTTAGCTTCACTTAGGGAATTCTCATGGTAAATATTTCCATTTCTAAACATAGTACAATATGGTATTTACTGAACTGAATCATAGCCATGCAGATTCATAACTTGTGCTTTGCAATGTCCAAAGTCCCTCATTTTTACATTTTGTTTTATGTAAAGTTACCAACACCCTGGTGGTTCTCTGATATTAACATTGTGAACCTATTTACCTTTGTAAACTGGTAAAGAAGTTTTACAAGAATGTGTGTTCTGGAGAGCATTCATTGCAAATTTTTTCTGCCCAAATGAAAAGTATGGTGAGTACAGCCTCCTCTTTAGTATTTTATTACTTTAGTTTTCTAAGCGAAGAAATTCAATGACATGTGAAAACATATATGGGAGTTAATCAAAGTTTTTGTGTATTGGGGCCAGAGAATCCACCTTTTCTTATTCTTTCGTCTTTTCTGTTGGTCATTACAGTTCTTAATGCACAGAAGTACTCACAAATGATGAACCCTGAATGATGACATGTTCCACAAAGGCGGCTGTATCATGCAGGCAATAGGTAACTCTCTTTTTCCTATAAATTCTGGAGTGTCCGTATAGGTCATGGACTTTAAATCTTAAAGAGGTAAGTACGTTCCAGCTATTAAAAAAATAACAAAACCAAAAAAATCACTAGTAAATATTTCAGAGCTAAGTATGTCTTTGCTATTCCAACTAGCGACATTTAATAAAATTCTGAATGTAGTACAAAGTACATAAATTGTCTTTTCTGTGTTGAAGATAACTAGCTATGACTAATTGTAAAGTAGCCACAATGTTTTCTCATGAGAGTAAATTTTTTATGCTAAACAGGCAAGAGACAGGCAACTTCCACAAATCTAGTTTAATCCACGAATCTTCTTGACAGATTGTAAATTATAGCATCCAGAATTTTTCATCAGGGAGATGAATGAATGAAGCTGAAAACAAAGGTATTAATAATATCACGTTAAAGATATATATCCAGTCATGTGCTATAGATTATATATAGCACTGAATTTTAAGTTCTTCTTTCATTTAGGTAGCCATATTAAAAACTTAGAAAGTTACTTGAGAAAAGCAGTGGATATAATATTTGTTTTAAAGCCATTTTTACTGTTTCTTCAGTTCTTATGTTATTTATTAATATAATGCCAGCAATTTAATTTAGCTACTTTTATTTTTATCTTAGTGGGGTTTTGCGGTTGTTCTTCCAAAAGGTGTATTGCAAGTTCATTTACAACACTTTTCCTATATAACTTTGGGCTTAATTTATGAGGACAATATAAGAATTTTTAATGAAAATTGAACAATCCATGTATTTTTACAACTGAAAAATAGAATATGTATCAAAACTAAAGTTTTCTACATATGCATCCCCGTGTTTAGGAAAAGGCGGCCTTCATTACAAAGACTTCTCTGTTATTTTTTCAGACTAATCATAGAATTTCCAGAATTATTCTGCTCTGGGCCACATCTGTTTCATGTGGGTCATTAATGAAGGTAGAGGTAGCACAGACTGGTGCAAAATTATTTTGAAAACCCCACCAGAACCATGTTCAGATTATAAAGTGTTAACATACTACATAGTACTGTAGACAGACCAGTTACTTTGTACTTGTGACTTACTCTAATAAAAAAAAATTCTGTATTTAATATTCCATTTCTGATAAGGTATACAGATGTTAATATCAAATATTTTAGAAAATAAGGCAAACCATTTGAATTTCACTTGCTTAGTCATATCTGTTTGGAAAATGAGCCCTCTGTGTTTCCAGCTATTGTGGAAAAGACAAAAGGTGTCTTTTATAGCCCAATATTAGGAAGAAAAAACTTTTAAGTTTAGATTCATCTAGAGGAGCAGTTTCTCTTGAGCTGTTGACTCTATACCTGACCTAGCAAGTATCATTGGAATTTGGGTGTATGGGATGACTAAGTTAACATGCCAAAAAATTCTTATAAGGTATTGAAAAATGACTGTTCTGAGCAAAAGAAAACTGGAGAAACTTTTTCTACGACCTGATCTTTTGACAACTGTATCAATAAGGGCTTCTAGTTCCAAGATTCATACAAGGTTCCAGCTACAAGTAAGTTTATCTATTAGTTATTTCAATTTTTTCCAGTCTGTGCTCCTGCTATTTATCAAAAGCCAGTCAGACAAGATGAGCCTTCTCACTGAGGTAGATAAAGTATTTCGTTACAATTTCCATTATCATAGAAATAGAGAAAAATCATTCTGAACTGAAAACTATGTCAAAGTATTTAAAACAAATATAAATTGCAGGAGTTGAAATATTTAGCTCATTCATCCTGTTTGGGTCTATTTTTAAAGCCAATACTTTGAAATCTGCTTGTGGTTTTTAAATAAGCTGCTCTGTCAGGGTATTCTTCATCTGCAGGATGGTTTATTTCAGCTACTCACCTGTCTTCTCATTCATTTTGTTACTAAGGGGAAATAGGTATTGAACAATTTGAGGGGTGGGGGGGGGGGGGGGGGGTAATTGCCTCTTCAGGAAAAAGGAGAGCTGCAAATGCGTCAGCTTTTACAACACTGTCTTGGTATCAGTGACAAATACCACGATAAATGAGTTATTGTAGTGGACTTTTTAACTGCTAAGCAAAGGAATGTCATAACCATTTTAGGTGAAATAATGCAGGTTAATACAAGAAACAGACTTTTATCACTTGGATATTGCAGAATCACCAAATAACCGATAAAGATTAATGGAAAAGAAAAGACCGGTTTACTGTATAAAAGTCACTGAGAATACAGATTAGTTTAAGAAAGTTCAAAAAATATGTTTCTAACTTACTTTCTGCATTGTGTTAAACTATTCTTGGTGAGAAAGCAGTGTTTTTAACGGTAATATGAAATGGTAATTTGTGTGGCATTGAGCCTGTTACTATCCTTTAGTAGCTAACTTCTAGTGGAGGGCAACAGACAACAGCTGATAGAATTGTGTGAAATTCAGGAGTGAGAGTCCTATTTTTGTGCATTTTGTGCATATAAGAACCATGCAAAATACATATCTATATTTCAAAACTTTCAGCAACATAGCAAAACCATGTTTTTATCTGCAAAAGTAAAACACTTTTGTCCACAAAACTACTAAAATATGCTCAAGGAGTAGGGCCAAACTAGAGCCAGTATTTGACATCTTAAGCAGGAAAAGAGCTGTACAAAGTGTCAAATAGAAGAACTGAAGAAGTACATGCAGTGATTTTCTTCCCATTTTTGCTTGGATTTAAGAAAAAACCCACATATTTTAGAATAGCATTGACCTCATGGTAAATGAAGGAGATAACATAGGTACAATCACAGTATTATCTCAAAATTACTGCGGACCAGTACAGGTCATTTGTTCTGGTGAATGAACCACAAAACCAATGTTATGTAACTGGTATTTTTTTCACTTCTGCAGAATTAATGCCAAGGAGTGTAATTTTACTGAGTGCCTGTTGGAACCAGTAACTGGTGACAAGCCTTTGAGCATTCAGTGTCAGTTTTGGATGCTCAGCACCTTGCTGAGTGTCTTTGCAGATTCATTTTCTAATTCTGGAATTTTGTCATATTTAGGCATTTCATCTTGTTCTTAAATTGGAGTGATATGATTCTGGAGCAGTTGGGTAAGTCGGTGTACTCAGTGTACATCAGGTTTAGATCTTGATCTGGTTCCCAAGCAAGTAAAAGGAGAACTTCCTTGGAACTTCATCATCCAAGACCAGGCATAGTATCTCTATGGAGAATGAAGTTCAGCCCCAGAGGTGTTATTTAGTCATCTAGTTAGAATACTTTCATACTTTTAGTTGGAGAAACAAGTTAATCCATGTGTTTGTGAATGTGTAGATAGAAAAAAATCTCTTAAGATTTCATTTTGAAAAGAAAAGAAAAAAAGAACATGAATATACACTTGTACTTTTCACAAGCAACAATACTGTTCAGCAGGAAATAATGTCTCAAAGTGGTCTGTCACATCTACAATACTCCTAAATGTGTAAAATGTAATGAAGTGAACTATAAGGTGTTTCTCATGTAGCATTTAAAATCAAAGAAAGATCACTTCTACCATGCTACTCAAAGATTTACATGTATGTAAAGGCATGTTTAAATTATAACAGGCATATTAAATTATAAACACAGAAAAGCAAAAAACCAAATATCACAAAGGTACAGAAATAAGGACCTGGGAAAAAGAAATTTTTTTATCCTGCTCAATAATTCATGTTCTCACTTTGTCACGCTGAAATATTTATTTTGAAGGAACACAGGCCAAAAAAACCCCAACTTTTTTTTTCTCCTCACGTAAAATAATAACTGCAATCCAAAGCAATTAAGGTTAATACTATGTACAAGTGAAAATTCCCTTTTCCGGGACATTTTCTAGGTTATACTTTGTTTCAGTGAGTTTCAAATGACAAGTATGTCCGAGACACTTCAGATACTAAACCAAAGGTTTCTAACTGCCAAAAAACTTACCTGTCACGTATTAATTGATGGTTAACCAATATGCTGTCCCTGACAGTGAAAAATCACTGTTTCTTTTTCCTGAAAGAAGGAAGGAGTTGTCTGTTCCCTTCATCCCCGATGGAAGGAGGACAAATTATAGACTAGATAAATGTGAGCTTGGGGCTTGGTTCTGTCTTGCCTACTGAATTATTCCTCTGGTTCCAATTTGTAAGGCAGAACTTGAAATTTAGATCTTGCACGCAAGACCCCACTTTGCAGGCAGCATGCTGCCTAAAGGTACTTCCTCTGCCACTGCAGTACAGGAAGCACAAACTGTAGTATTTCTCCAGTTTTGTATTTGCTTGGCACTATACCTTAGGCAATAGTGCAGGCTGTTGGCCGCTGGCCCGTATACTTCCTGAATACATGAGCTTGGCACAAGTAGCCCTAACAGTGTAGAGGGACATATTCCTGTCAAAAAAAAAAAGGGTTCAGGACATATATGAAGTAGCTGCATTTAAAAGTTTCATAGAAACATAGAGACATCCAGTGACATATGGGAAAATATATTAGATCCCTTTGGAACTGCCAGCCACACTGACCACTGACAGTAGTGCATTATAAAAGCCATGACTCATTATATGAGATTTCACTGTGGGTTTGGCCATTGAGTCTTGCAGTCTGTGAAACTGTACATCCAGTCCTCCCACAGAGTGCTCTCTGCTCCTTTGTCTCTTTCATCTGAACTGCTCAGTGTGGCTGTTTAAACAATAGTATGATTATTTAAATCCCAAGAGCAACAATATAGAATTGATAAGAAAACGAGTAAATAAATTACGAGTAACAGATGATGATCTAGTTCATGGTGTGCTAAGGCAAGAGGATAACCTACCCTGCTCGTGCAGGTAAGGATTTATGGCCAGGTCAGGGGCTTTCTGTTCTCCCAGAAATATAGAAAACACTTCCAGTCCTTCTGCTGTGGCAGAAGAGCAGTGATGCACGCTGGAGGGAAAGGGCAGATAGTAACAACCAAAGAGTGGCTGTATGAGGTCAGCCCAGGAGAGACTCTCAAGCCAAGCATTCCACCTCTGCCAAAGAGATGAGAAGAGGATGCCCTGGCAAAGGCAGGAGGTTTTCCTGAGCTCCCAAGCATGCTTCTTCCAGCCCGCAACAATTTGTGCCTCAGGTAGTCATTAGGCCATGCTATCTTCTCAGCTTTTTATAAGTCCTTACATTGTTCAATTGTGGATTTTTTTTAACCCACATAAGATTTTAGTATCCACAACATCTTACAGCAAGAAGTTCCACAAACTAATTAAACATGTGACCATATAGTTACAAAAGAACCCAAACAACCCAACTCCCACATTTGTTTTCTGGCTGAATTCTTGTTTAATTTGATCTTCCATACTTCTTGGAGAAGACTGTTAATCATTGTTTTCCTCTTACCCCTCTTACCTTTTTTTAAAATATATAGATGCCTATCTTTTTTCCTATCAACAGTGTCTTGTCCAGACTAAAGAATCCCAGGCTTAAGTCATACCAGTTGCTTTTCTCTGGACTTTTCCCAGTTCTTCCATAACTTTACTATGTTGTAATCCAACTGCATACAATATTCAAGACACCAGTGCATCATGTGTTTCCATGACAGCATGACAATGTTTTCTATTTTTTTATTTTCCTTATTGTTTCTTGCATTTGATTCATTTTTTTTCACTGCTCCTGAGCTTTGAGCTGAAGTAGTGAAAACCCCAAGACACCACTCCTAAGAAAGCATAAAGTCCATTGTTTTGTATGTGAAATTCAGATTTTTTTTCCATATGCATCACTGTATATCTATCTTTCTACACCTAATTTTATCTGCTATTTTATGGTACAATTGCTCAGTCTTTACCCCCCCGAAATTGTTCACAGTTCACTCCTCACTATCCTCAATAACCTTATATTGTGAAACTTCATTCTTCACCTTCCCAGACAAGTTGTGAATATATTGAACAAGGCAGGTACTAGTACAGATCCTGAAGTATTCTCTGCTGAAAGCTGCTCATTCTTTTTTCTGCTTTTTTTGACCTTGAATTCATCCTTGTAGAACCTTCCCTTTTAATCTAGAGCTGGAAGAGGAACCTTCTTGAATGCCTTAGAAATAGACAATTGTGTCTTCCTTTTCTACACACTAGTTCATAATCAAGATCTGGATGTTCTGCTTTCCGGATGAACCCCAAAGAAAGCCTGTGTTGAGACCAATATGGGAGAAGTATTTTCCTCTGTGATCATGACTGTTGCCAGTGAAAAGTGTACAGAGTAAAACTAGTGTAGATTTAGTTACTCCTAAAATAACACCTTTTATTTCTGAGATATTCAGCCATTTGCAAAGCATGAGGCAGTACAACCTGTATATGGTTGCTTGCATTATCCTCCTTTTATAATTTTACTTAGGATTCCAGCCAGGAAGAAACAAGTGGAGCCCATTTGCCCTTAGTCATTATATATCATAAGATATGCCAGAATGCTGACCAAAATGATATGTGTTCTACTTAATGTATTACATTTTGTGCTTAAAAGTAAAAAGATTTATTGATAAAATTATTTTGCCGGTGTTTGAAGTTGAATTCCTTCTCATTCATTCATTCATTCATTCTGTTCTTTGTGCATTCTTAATATTTGCAACTCAAAGGATGGACCCAAATTTTACCCTCATTTTACACTGCGTTGAATCCAACGTGTAATGGACTGAATCCAGCATGAGAAAAACACAAGTAATGTTATCTTTCATAGAAACTGAATACCGGTGATTATCTGCTACTCTCCTTAAGGACGGCTGGGGAAATATATTCTAAACATCACTAACAAAACAAGTTCTTTGTTCTTGGTCAGATTTGAAAAGGGACAACTTTTCTGCAAGACTAATTTACAGTACTCAGAAAGCCATTATCTGTATCCCACTGGCAATTACTTTTGATTATTATGTATATGTATGCTTTAATAAGTGCTGCCTTTTGAAATCAGCTCCTCCTTAGACCTAATCTAGGAATAAAGCCATAATGCCAAGTTTATGATATCTTAGTGTGTTGCTATGGAAGTGATATTAGCAATATTAGAAATCCAGCACTGTGGGCTGTGTAGCAGTAGAATGTGATAGAAACTGAAAGCGTGGATGCAGTAGAAGAGGCTTTCATTTCAACACAAATATCTTTGATTCTTTGGAAAACCATCAGAGAAAAAGAGGACAGTATATCAGAGGACAGTAAGTATATTTAGATATTACAGTTTATCTTCATGAGGATGTCTAAAATGTAAGAGCATAAAGTTCTTAATTATCAAATATGTTTTCAGCAAATAAGTTTAAAGGTTAAAATCACTGCACATGAATTAATATTTTTATTAAGAAAAAAGAAAGGAAGATCTTTTTACAGTTTGCTGTTGTGGTCATAGGCTTCTTTTTCTTTCATGTTTTCTTAATTTTTTTATTTCTTTCTTTTCTTTTCATTTTGATTTTGCAATGGGAAACAGACCAAGCAGATGATAGCAACCTAGTTCTGTTCCTTTTTAGCTGTGATTATTTCCAGTGAGAGTTAAGGATGCCTGGCTCTGTCCTGGGCCCTTGTACAGTAAGCCTGTTGATATTGAGTGATTATTGAATAGCTCTATAATATATATTTATGTGCAATTTAAGGTACAAAATGATCGGTTGAAGTTTGTTACAATGTGCTTAGATGCATGGAAAGCTGAAAGACTGAAGAATGGATCAATAAAGTCATTACTAGATGGAAAATGCTATGAAAACATATCGGTGATGTACGATTAAACTGAAGAACAAAAATCATATACAATAACTGGTTCCAGCTTTTGACAGGAAACATGAGCCTTCAGGCATAAATGACTGTGAATGGCAAAATGCAGCTGCTGCCTTCATTTGAATAGCCTAAGGAAGACAGGAGAGCAATCAAAACATGCCCCAGCAATAAGCAATCATTTCAGAGCTTTAGCTGACTTTAAAAGCAATAGCAAGTTAGACCCTGAAGAGTACTAGACAGAATCCTGTGATGTGGCGTTGCCAACCCCTTTGGAGGAGATACAGTGAATAAAGGCATATTCATGAGAAAGGGGAAGTTCCATAGGGAATTAAGCAGCTGCAGAACCCGCAGTCTCTGCATGAAGCATCACATACGTTCCAGTTTCTGCAGCTGCCCTTCAGCCTCTATTCAGCTGCTGAAACACCCATCTTTGCTTCCCTCTTTCTGGTCCTAACGAACGCTCCCAAACAGCAGCTCAGGACTGTTTGCATGTTCTGCAGCAATCGGCTGCAGTGCTAATAAAATCAGTTCTCAAGTGCGCTGTTTTACATTTACTGCTCCTTTTTTTCTTTTTTATTTTAGTTTGCTAAGAACTTAAAAAGTGAGAACATACCATTTGCCCTAAGAATATGCTGGAGCTCTAGAGCTGTGCACACTAACTATCACAAATAAATTGCTGTTGTGAGTACAATTTAAGTGCAACAGTGGTTTCAGGAGGAAAGAAATTCCAGAGGAGGTGCAATCAGAGGTAACATATCCTCACAGCTTAGTGCGGTGCCATTTTTTTTAAGAGCCCTGGAGATAATAATAGCACAAGTCTGAAAACAGTAGGACCATATTAGCAACGCACTGTCCCAGCTAAAAGCCCATTTTTATTTTCCTTCTGGTTTTGAGGCAGACTTGATCAGCAAGAGGTTGAAGGTCTGTATCCTGCTGCCTGGTGTATTTTGCAGACCCATCCGCAGCTATCTTTAATCTTACTGACATCAAATAAAGCATTTTGGGAGAAGGCAAGAACAGGTAAAATAGTGTAAAATATAAAAATAAATTTATCTACACTATCAGAGGAGCATATTTTGTTGACCTAGCTCCAGATTTTCCTGCTTTACATAGCTCCATTTCTCTTCATTCACCATTCTCCTTTTTATTGCATTCCATAACTGCCAGAAACAAATGAAATCCAAAAATTCTGTAGAGAAAAACAAGTTAAGCACCCCCAGCTGTTCACAGCAGCATGAGCTGCTGCTCCATTAATTCCAATATGTATGTGCACAGGCCTCAAGCACAGCCTTGCCCTAGCAACTGCTAGGAATGCAGAATTATTGCTTATAATAAATCATCATAAGCCAATCGGAGCTCTGGATACCCTGGTGTTTTGACACAAGCTGTATTTGTGAGAACAGTATTTCCAAATGTTAAAAAAAAATAGGGCAACTTCATTTTGTTATTGTCTTTCTTGAACTTACTTTTGACTTCTGTCATAACATTATTCTTAAAAAAAAAAAAAGGAAAAAAAGAAAAAAGAAACAATTTCATTGCTAGTGTAAAGAAAAAAAATTTAAGTTGCTCATAGAAGTGTAGTACATTGTATAGCTTTGTTTACACGAGGAAAAATTTAACCCAAGAGCTGTATTAACTTGTGAAAGTTTCAACCATGCTTGTGTCACCATTCAGATGTTTGTTGTTGCCTGCAAATGAGTTCTGGGTGAAGGTAAATCAAAAAATAATGCTGTGTAGCAGAAATTGCTAAACTGACACCAAAGATATCATAAGTATTTGTGTTGCCCAACGAGAATAAATAAATAATTATCTCCAAGTCTTCTTGAAAGGTATGGTCATCAGTCATATGGCACCATTTTTTTTCATAACAGATCATTTCATAATGGCTAATGGAGTGTTCTGCTTAAAATTTCTTGAAACAACATGGCCAATAGCTATATCGGGTAACATGTCATACTTGGAGATCGTAAGTAAGGAGCTTTTCGGATATACCCAGAGTCTTATATAACTATAGGAAATACACCAGTTCTAATTGGTTTGGATTCACTTAAGCTGAATTGAGGTCTGGTTTATAAAACAAGCCTCATTTTTAATTAAGTAAATGTCCTTGCAATCTTTTGCACTATTTATCTATGTCAATTTAAACAAAACATTAATTAATTTTTTAATTGGAAGATATGAAGGTATGAAAAGGTTGTTTTGTTTGGTTTGGTTTTAAAAGAAAGCTCAAAGCCTACTCCTGTTTGTTTACCTTACTCCACTTTGCTCTCTGTCAGGATCTAAGTTAAAACAGCTCCAGTTCCTTTAACTGCAGTGAGAAAAATTCAGCTAGTGTTTGCAAGTGGCTTTAAAATTGCTACTGATATTTAGTAGCATGTTTTCACTGCACAGTTAACTAGACACTGGAGTTATAACTCACCTCAATCCCATCATCCACACAAAGAAGCTAGGTTTTAGTTTGCTCAGCTATTTAAATGGGACTACAAGCAAGTGTTTAAGCACTGTCTTCCAGCTGAAACCCACTGGTGAGGATTTGGATAATATCAATAAGCAAAGGATAGTCATACAGTGTTAGGGCAGGTGTCAAACGTAGCTGTCAGTCACCTGTATATACTGTGCAGTGAGAAGCCAATGCAAGTCAGTGTAATGAAACATGGGAGCTTACTGGTCTGCATGGTCCAGTAAGAAAGTGAGGTTGGGAGACAGTGAACACAGTGTTGTTTTGGGACTAAATAAACCTGCCTGTGTGGGGTTATTTCTAAAGAGCGTTCCAAACAGTGCTTATATTTTAAAACCTTACAAAACTTTCTGTACACAAAATCTAATTCTGAGTTTTGCTCAGTGTATGGACAATTTCTACACATTAGAGGAATTCACATTGTTAGCATTTACGTTAAGATACAAACATTAGTAAATGTGCTCTGCTAAATAAACAGGTAACACGTGGTTTGGGAAGAAATACAAAATAATACTGGAAAAACGTGATTGCTAGTATCTCTTAATAAAAACAAATTTTGAGTAAAATATCAAAACTGTTGAGCAAATTGAAGTCAGTGGTAGAAACGCCTTTGGAATTTGAATGTATGTGAAAAAAATGTATATGCTTTCAGATGAAGATAAAGCACATTCCTGCTTATATGACATCTTATTTTATGAATAGTGTACCTTAGACTGTTAATGTAATGTGTTAAAGGAAAACTATCAAAATTGGAACTATAGAATAATAGCACTAAGATCAGGAAGTAGTAATTATGTGGTTTATTTGACAGTTCTTTGCTTTGTAGAGAGATACAGAGCAGGTATCTACTGATTAACCAAATGCTTTGGGGATAGTTGGTCTGAAAAAGAAAGCAAGCTTGAAGGATCAGGAAAATTATCTGCATCACTTCCATTAAGTGTATGCATGGTGCTAAACTTCCAGAAAAGGTACTGGGGGGGGACATAACCTATGGATGCTTAGCAAGAATCTTTATCAGAACACATAAATCAGAAAGCAAATTTTCACTGTACGTCTGTCTAAACATTCATGCAGGAAAAAGCAAGTGCATGTTTACAGATCATGTTTTAAGTACAATTAAAAAAAAAAAAAAACAAACAAAAAAACAAACAACTCCCTTCTTTCCACCATAACTTGATCTTTATTTCTTTACGGGCTGTAGATGAGAGAGTAAAAGAGCAAAGGAGAGATTTGCAGAAATACCTTTGCACACCCCCATGATGTAATGCATGCATAATAGAAGTGTGAAAATTAGTGTGTTTCTTCATTGGTTGAAAAAGACTTAGAAAATATATAATTTATGGGCTCTAAAATGTTTAAAACTTTTTTTTCTGTAATGCTAGTCCTTTGAACCCTGGATAGAAAAAAAAATCATCCAAGTGACAGTTTTCTGCCTCACTTGCTCTTAATCGAGTTTACACTGTGGAAAAATCACAGAATAACTCTGGGTGTGATGCAGATGAAATGTAGTGAAATAAATCCCTGTGCAATGGATGCAGTTGTCAGAGCAACCACACTGTGGAATTGCTCTGATGAGAATCGGAGTAGTCTAGTTTAACCCCTGTTTTAGTAATATTTTATCTTAATTCCTTTACAGTCAGGGCTTTATTTCTCAAGCTGAGTAGTGTTGTCACCAACAATCCAAGAGAAAAAAAAAAAAAAGACCAAGCCAGTGTTAATTCAAAACCATTGTAGCTAGAAGTTAGTGCCCAGCACTGTGAATCTGGAGACTGAAGTAAAATTTGTCTCCTCTAAATTTAACGTGAGCTTTATTGTAGTTTGAGATTAATCTTGAATTCAGTGGCAGTTCTACAGCTGACTACATATGACCTTGATTTGACTTTGGTGAACTCATGAAATTCCCTATCTGTAAACTGGATGTCATTTTTCTGCTTAAAATGGATGCTGTGAGACTTAACTAATCAGTATTTTTTGCTTATAAGGAGCATGAGGTTCTTGTAACAACAAAGCCTATAAACAGCCAAAGCAGATAAAATCTTCATGAGTATTGCAAGGGAGAAATCACAGGCCAAATTGTTTAGTTAAATTTTGGTTATGCACTAAATTGCAAGTCATGCCTTGCCAGAATTATTTTGATACTCTTAAGAAAATTTCTTCTTGAAGAATGATAGTGAAAATGTAGGGAGTTGTCTTCTGTGCTGGTGTTAGAAAGCTTTCTTTATCTCCATAAGGTTTTATTTGGATGTTGTAAGGAGGCTGGAGAGGAGAATATATTTCTTCTGAGGATTGTTAAATGCTGGTACTGCCCTAGTGTCCCACAATAGGATTTTATTGTTGTTATTATTATTAGTTTAGCTCTGATGATTTTCATTATACTCTTTTGATTGTACTTTAATAAATGAAAGAATATTTCATTTAAGTTATTGCTTATATAGTTGTGACCTCAATTTTTATATATTTATATACACATACCATGGGTATATACATTCAATTTAAACTATCTAATAATTGTTTGGAACATTACATTTGTTGATTGCTTGCACAATGTTTATACCCAAACTTTTTGGGGGAATAAAATTGTAAAGGTCAAGTTTATTCTATCATATTCTAGGTTAACAGATACTGAGTATGAGTTAGCACATCATTGCATGAAAATGTAGATGTCTATTCTGCATACCATTTTAACAGTTGAAAGAAAAGTTAGTCTACTATTGGATTTTCTCATGTGAATTACATTACATGACCACAGTGCTTTGAAAATGCTTCATCAATCCAAAATAAAGTTCCACTTTAAGTTTCCATGTGTTCTATGATATATTCGGCCTATAACACCAAATGTTTTATAATAGCTGTACTGAATCATAGTTGGATTTTAGTCTCAGTATTGGCCAGATAAGAATAGCCTCAAGAGACTGATCTACATTAACTTTTCTCCCGTGACTCCAGAGCACAGCTTCCTCATCCATTTGTCTTACCCTGAAGCTCCTTTTTGTTACTCTCCTTTCTTCTAGAAATACTTATAAACTCAGTCACAAAAGTCTATGCATTTCTCGGTTCCCCAGTGTACTGGTATTTGAGATACACATCAAATAACAAGCAAGATATTGTGGGATGTATGTTGAGTCATACACCTCCTAATTGGTTGTCATTACTGCATGTCTATCATAAATCCTTCACTTATTACAGTGCTTGGGCTCTCTGCACCACAGTCGACCATGTCTCCATCCCAGGCATAAACTCTCTCCTTTCTTCAACACTCACTCTTTTTCTAATATGCCGCTTTCTGTTAGCCTTGGCTGATATTGCATCATTCAGACCATGATTGCTTGTCATCATCCTGCTGGGAAGGATGTTTCCTGGGCTGAAACACTGTGTGCAGGTATGTGATGTATCTGTACAAAAGTGATAGCCTGGCATCTTCCTTCTCCATCTCTCCTTGATTCCTACACTGCAGCAGATTTTTATGATCTTCCCTTTGATGGTGGCTGTGGTCTTCAGGAACCCAAAGCCAAATATGGGAAAAATTATGTATATTATTTTTTTGCCCCCCCCCCCCCCCCTTTTTTTTCTCTTCCTTTCGAAGTGCCCCATGCTTTTAGGAAATCAATTAATGCACAGATTTAAATGCTCTTATAGCAAAGCAGCATCAAGGTCACCATTGCCATGTTACGGGTAACATTTTTATATTCATTTAAACCACTTTGATGCAATACAGAAGTTATACAGGAGGGTCTGTTTGAAGACATGCTTCTCCCTTTATTCTGCCAGCAATAGCGTCTTGTTAGTAGGCTTATGCTATGACCCATGAATTCTGTGCCCATCAGTTCAAGCTGGATTTATAATAAAGCTATCTAATTCTGAGCAGATAGAATTATTTTCATTTTTATTGAATTTTTTGGTGGTTAGTTGGTGGCAGGTTTAGTCTGGTTCACTTGTGGTTTCTCTTCTGTTACCTAGCGTACTCCTATGAAATAGTGTAATTTACTGCATTAATTTAAGTGAAGTTTTAACTGAGTTTTGAAGCTGATTGATATTTTCTCGTTATAGGACTCTCTTTAGGTGAGCTGTTAAATACCACACTGTTACCATGGGTTCAGTTAGAATGGTATACTAGTTAAATGTTGAAGAGTATGATCATTTCTGTCAGTATTTCCTATTCTCTGTATATATCTTTCAAATTTGTAACTTTTTCAAATCAAGTAGAAGTTGTTTAAATCATGAAGAGATGACTTTTTATCAATCTAGAGAAAATATCAAGCTATTTAGATTAATTTGTGGGGGTTTGACCTTGGCTTAAGTAGGAAACTCATATTCATTATATTTAGGAAACGTAATAAATTGATTGGAAGGCTTAGACTGTATCATTTATCTTACATCATGACTTTAACAGTTAGGCTATGATTCTAATCAAAAAATGTCACTTTGGATTTTAAATCTATTTTTATCACCCAGAACATCTCATCTGTCAATATTTGATTAGAGGTCCTCGCTGCTTCAAACAGCTTTTCTCTGTCTGACAGATAATCTGAAGCTCTGAGACCATCGATTGAAGCTTCATCTCTAGGAGGGGGAAGAAAAAAAGAGCTAGAAAGAGCTAGGAGATAATTTTGGATTACACTTCAACCTGTGACTTCTGCCTTGAGCCCAATAGAAAGGCTGAATCTTTCTGTCTTATCACTGCAAAGACAGACTACTCCTGTATTGATTTAAACAGAGAAGTTCAAATAAGTTCCAGCTTGATTATTTCTTCATAACATCTCATCTGAGTTTAAGGGAAACTATGCTATTTTTTTTTTCTTTTCAGCCTCACTTTTTCTCCTTTTAATTTTCAGTGCAGTAGAATGTAAGTAAGTCACTCGTCTAACACAGGTACTTGGTATGCCTGTCCGCTGCGCTACACATACGATAAGAAACTTTCTGTTCAAGCACCGCCTTTGACATGATTACTTCATTACAATACAGTAACTGTCCTGACGATGAAAAAGAGGCTAAAATTTCAGTCTAAGATATATGTAAAATCAGAAACAGATAAATTGATTGTTGTTGGAGATCCTGAAAGGTCTTTTATGCCTACCTGCTATAGTGACAAGTGCTTGTCTAATCTATTCATGAATATGTCTTTTGAGAAAAACTGTAAGATATTTCTTGGTACCTGTAGGAAAAAAATACTACATTTAATGTTTTCACACATTCAGTTTAGTTCACAAATCTGTATTTGATAGTAAGTAGCTCAAGCATATTTTCCCCACACAGCAATTCTGAGTGCTGAAAATCAGGTGTTTATTGATATGTACCATAAATACAGGGGTAGATTTCTACCTTTAATTATTCCAGTAATTTTTAAATCTAAATGCATAGCTTGCATGTATTGCTTACTCTTCTTAGAAGGATAACTTGTGAGTTCTTCCTTCTACTGGCATATCTGGATCCTGGATAAGGTAAATTCAGAGCCTAACAGGCAGAAAAGTATTAGCTGACTAAACAAAAGCTATTGTGCATGTTTTATAATTTTATATTCATATCTACTGTGTTGAAATTTGACAGTATTCTAGGTTTGAAGTTAGATTTTATGTCAGACAGAGAAGTGTTGGTGAAAAGCTAAAAGGAAGGTGAAACTTTGCTATGCCTGGGAATATTTAGCACAGACATAGAAAGAGTTAACCTTTTTGTCTGGTGTCAGAATGGAAAGGTATTGATATTAGCCAAAATAATCAGGGACAGGAGTGAGTATCTGAGATTGCAAGACATCTAAAGATGTAGAGTCAAACTTATTCAAACCAATCATACTTGAAAACAAGAAATACAACCACTAAAAATTTGCCAGAAATTCTTACAAAGAACTCAGCTCTGTTGACATTCACATTAACAGCTAAGGATTTGAATGCAATATGTAGATAGCTGGAAGCCAACATAGGACTCAAAGGGGTTGTTCCTGAATTTAGCTGTAAGGTTAGAACAGAGATAGAGACCCTCAGTAATAGGTGTCCAAACAAATGTACATCAGAGATACTCACAATTATTAGATAATTCATATCTAATTAAGCTCTCCTTTGGGTTTCTGAACTAATGACCTGATTAATTTTGACTTGCAGCTTTGTCAGTTATGTTTTTTCCTTTTATACAACTGTTTTTGAAGCAAATTCACAGTATGAGCACAGAGTAGTGGTTTGCACACATCACAGAAATGCTATCATCTTCCTTGACTGGAATGTTTCTTAATCGTTCCTGTGAAATGCAATATTGTATCTACTTCAAGTAATCTGAGAGTTCCTTGCTGATTTAAGTTTAGATTAATCTGCTCTGTCAAAAGTCTTGGAAAACAATTAATAGCTTAGATTTATTGGCAAGAAAGGGCAGCAATTATTAATTTTAACCAAACTTCGTGTTGAGTCTGAAGATTTTTGAAGCTTTTGAAGCTCAAAGCAGTGACCAAGAAGAATGAACCTGCTCAGATTCTTGCAGTTCCAAAAGCTGCCAGCTGAAGAGTAATGGGTAACTTTACAATTAACTCAGTTAAGCTGAGTCATGAAATAACATTTAATGGCAGTCTGTATTTCCCAGCTCCCTGAAAAAAAGGATCTTGGGTATTATGATGGAAATTATGAGTATAGCAGCAAGAGAAGGTAAGAGCAATAGGAGAAACAAAATTAAGAGAACCTGTCTTTCTTTTGAAGAGAAGGAAAGCTGTTTATAGTGACAGATATGCACAAAACTTTCTCTGGGCCTAGATTTAAAAGATGATTAATTACTACAGAAGAAAAAATATATTTAATACACTTTCATTACTGCAGGAATGACAATGTCTTTTTAAATGATATATTGAATCTGCTGCCTATTTAATTTCTAACAACTATAGCTATAAGCAATAGCACTTAACAAAGTTAACAAAATTCCAATATTTGCATCAGCCATTTATGCTATGTTAAAATGTGGGTGAATAAACAGCAGTTAAATAAAGATCAAAGATCATCCAGCTATTATGCTCTGGAGAGCAGGTAGAAGAATAAGAAGTCAGTTCTCTTTCTATATACTAGAAAATCCACTCCTGGAAGAGAAAGTTGGGTTTGGGTTTTTTTTTTTTCCTGTCTTTTCATTTGTTCATTGATGTGTCATACATTGGGTTCAGCAGATAAAGTTGTGGATTTCTTTTTTCTTTTCTCTACTTCCATTCGCATTGTATCAACCTATTCCAACTCCAGAATTTCCAGCATCTTTCCTTGCTTTTCTATGGCAAACAACCCTGCTTTACTTGTTTCAGAACTATTTATTTTCAGATCGCCTTGCAAGATGAGATGGTGACATACTGTCATATACTGTCATACATGGAGATTAAGGTCAAAATACCATTCAGTTTGGTTGACAAACTGCGCTACCCATGACCTGTTTTCTAGACTATTTAGCATCACAAATAGCTCAATGGTACAGTAGTTTAAAGCAAAGCTCCTGCTGACTTCTCTTGCAGATGTTACTCTTCAGTATGCCTGCATATCAGGATCATAGGTCAGAAATCAGGTGATCGCTAATTATGTGTCCCTATTTAATGGCCATCCATGAAAAGTCTATTTTAAATGGCTTTTTCATTAGCACATAGGAATTCAGTAGCTAAGGAAAAAATATGATTGAGTTCTATGGGTTTTCATTCAGCTGCTTTAATTGTGAGATTGTTTTCGTGTGGTTGCTATAATCCCAGGTTTATTCTGGAGAAGCTGAGGTTGGGGAAGGAAGAACTGAGACTGAGGAGATGGGCTCCTATTATCAGTGTTAATAAGCAGCCTTGGATCTTACATGGTCTTCAGATGCTGACAGGAAAATACCTGGTGGCCTCAGTCTGAAGCATTCTTAGTACAAATGAAACTTGTCAGTTACAGTAAAGCTATCTTTTCTAAGCACATTAAGTTTTTATTTTTAAAAGGAGATAATTTGGGCAGACTTCCACAGGCATGGCTAGCTCATGCTTCCTATAAGAACATTCCCTGCTATATTTTCAGAGCCTGCTTTGAAACCATGGTATTTCTATAGCTTTCCAACTAATAGTTGATGAGAATCAATCACTAATAAGAATTTCTTTTAATATTAGGGAACAACACACTTTCTCTAAACTGCTTTTGCTAAAATTAAGACAAAACAAATTAAAGTAATCTTGCATGGAAAATTTCAGCCTTAATGATTCTATTATGTTAAAATTATAGATAATTAAAACCAGTGCCTTAAAAAAACAATACTAGGAAAACCAAAGGTGATACTCTCAGTTCCACAGTTCTAATATTTAATGACAGAAATTAAAAGAGGAGGGTTTTTGTATCTCTCCTCTTGCAGCAAAATACACTGTGCTCTGAAACCCCTGAAGTGAGCTGAAAACCTGTCACTAGTTGTAAATGGGCTTTAAACAAAGCCCATAATGAAGCCACAAAATAACTTTTACAAAATTTCTCATCAGAACAGACATTTTTCATTCTCTGTAGGATACAGAGAAATAGAAAGAGCTTTGCTGAAATTACATTTGTAATTGTTTCTTTTTATTCCAAAGCACCTTGTCCATCAGTTCAGTTCTTTGATGTAGTTTTTATAATATTGTTAAGGCAATTGGCCAGTCAAGTTTCTTTATACCTTTCTCAGCAGATGGGTTGTTGGGGGTCCCATCTCACAAATGCTAATCTCTTTTATTTATTTATTTGAAACTTTGGTTATTCAATTAAGTTCTCCACTGTATCTTTGAGTGAAAATGTGTACATGTGCATATATATATGTATGTATGAATACATGTTTTGCTGTATACACACACATATATAGTTATACACCAAAATGAACCAAAATATTTCTGGGTTTGCTTTCTGTGTTCAAGAAAAGAGCTGTCACTAAGTAGTAGCTGCTCATAGCTAACCAGATAGGAAAACTCTCAACTTCACTATTCTTGTGTGCACAGATATATTGACAGAAAGCTGGGAGGCTTTCACATCACCGAATAAAACTGGTTTAATTTAAAGGTAAAGAAGTATGTCAATTATATGACAGATTGATAGGACACAAACTGTTTAAGGAAATGTCTATCAGGTATGCTTACAGATTTAGCTTCCAGGAAGAAGATGCAGCTAGGAATGTAGTACTTTGATGGTTATATTAGTCAAGCTTTTAAGAAATCATATTCTGATGCTGTTATGCTTTTGGAAGACTCTTTCCTAATCTAATGTTATTTTTTCATATCTTGATAAATAAATCCCTTAGAACCTTCCAGAGAAGTGCAAAGCTTCCTTATTTTTCCTTTTTAATCATGCTTTAAAGTCTAATAAGGATTTATATCTTTTATTAAATGGTCAAAAAATTCCAAGAAAAGTCTATTATTCATTACTAAATTCTACCATGTATCATTATACAACCATGGAGACTAGTAAGACTCCTGAAGCTTTACGTCTCAGCATTGCTCATAATGCTGTCTTCTTTTAATATTTGTAGGAAAATGCCAAGATGTTTCCCCAAACCCAAAGGTGTCCTTTCTTACTTGCCTAAAATTAAATAGTAGGAATTTACAAGAAATCTCCTCTTCTGTGTATGAGAACAGATTTTTTTTTGAAAACTCAGAAACTTGAACCTTTCTAGAAATACCTTGCTATTCTTATTTAAAATAAAGCTATAAAGTACAATTAAAGGTCCTCAGGACTTTTCCTGGACAACCAAAAACTAGAAAATATCAAATTATATTGAACATCAAGGAGCTGGAATATGGGTGCAGAAACAAAATGAACATCTGTAGAGCTTCAGTTTTACTACTTTATGTTCATTTGAAATGAGAAATAACTATCTCCTCATCTTTCAAAACTGATGAAACCATAAATGTCCTGTATTATATCGATGCACAGGAGATTCCAGTCTCTTGAGCAAGCATACTCATTTTGTTGTTTGCATGTTTGAATGTCTGACAGAATGTGAGTCAATGGTAAAGAAAGTAAAATGAGCTAGTTGAGCTTTGGTCATTCCCCATTCCTTGCTGTATATAGACTGTATTTGCCAGGGTTTCAAGTTCAGTTTCCATATCTGTGAATGAGAGAATCTTATTTCAGACACCTTGTGAAGAAGCAGTCTTGACATATTACTTCAAAAGGGGAAACTTGGGTTGAAATAGATTACTGTGTGGATTATAGTCTAGAAGTACATATATCACTTCAGTCTTATTTGAATGTTCAGGTTCAGGAACAGCTTTCTGCTGAATCTAGTACTGACCTTAACGTCACCATGAATAGTCACGCATCCTATGAGAGAATTGGATGATTCAATGGAAATATAAATGGAAGCTGTTTAGAAAATGCAGTGTTAATATTTTCATCTTGTTTAAAGGAAAAGCATTTTTCTGACATATTGATCCAACTGAATGCCACTAGGTGGATGTTAGGAGCTCTCTATTTTGATATCTTAGTGGTTAGTAACAAAAAGTATGTGAATTTTATATTTTAAAAAATTGGAAAAGCATACAGTGAAAAGTACACAGAAAAACCAATCATTTAGTCACAAACACTCCTAAACCTCCAAAATATGTTAATGGTTTTACAGGTAAATGGGTTTATAGTTTCAAGTACCAAAGAAATTTGTTTTTTCTTCTGGTAATTTTAATCAATTCTTTTTTAATACCTGCTGAAGCTCACTCTAAATTTGACAAAGTTTTCTTTACAGAAATGTAGTTGTCAGCTAAAAACAAATAATGGGGGGTTTTAATATGTCTGGTTTTAATTTCTATCTCTAAAAATTTTCTTTTTAGTTTGGATATTTGACCTTTAGGATCGCATTTTCCTTTCATTCTGTATTAGGTTTAAGACCAGGCAATGCATTCCAAACAAAATCAATGAATTACAGAAGGAGATACATGATAATACTGCTCAAGAAATATTTGTATTTGGTTCTGAAGTTTGTAGATAAATATTCTGTAAGTTTGGAGAAATAAATATGTCTTTATTAAGTACTATTTTTATGCCAGTGAAATGGAGATCATTCCATAAAAATTTTATTGCATACATCAGTCCTTAGTTGCTATTACAGAAAATGTTGAGTTTCTATTCTCTAAACTGCTTTAAAGATAGTGTGAGCAGCACCTTTTTCAATGCATGCTGGTGCAAATTCAAGAAATCAATGGTAACATTTTTGCATTTGAAAGTAACACAGCTGCAGTTCTGATGTTGTGGTTGAAAGATGACAAGAGGTGTACAGTAGGACTAGATCAATGACTAGTATTTTTTATTCATGAGCTTCATTGTTTCCTTTGCTCTGGCTAATCCACTCAGTGTCATTCTTGACTCCTCTTTATTCTCTTTTGCAGCTCAATAAGCCTTCTTTCCATTTTATCATCAAAATCCATCCTTTCCTCCTTTCTGTTTATATCCTTGTAGACAATTTGTCCCTTCTTCCTTTGTACCAAAAATTTAGATACTTGATATGTCTTTTTCTCCCACACTTGCTTCTTTCTGTTCAACTCTGGGGTTTTTGCCTTCATATCTCTTGCAGAATCAAATTCAAGCCCTTTGCCTTGATTTTAATAAAGGGTCTCGCCTCACATGTCTAAACTAATAACTGCCTCTTGTTCTTTATCTTCTCTTGCTTCACATTACTGGTTTGTTTCTCATTGCTACTCTTCTTGCTTCCTGTGACATGAACAGTCATTCTATTATGTACTGTTATCACAAAGTCTTTCTAAATATACTTGCTTCGAGAAAACGCCTTACTCCTTTTGTTTCCAAAACTTCCAGTTCTTATATTTCTGCAGCAAAGTGTATAGAGGATAGTATTCCTTATTAGCAGTGATATTGATAAGTTAGCATGCTAAAATGAAGAGTAGGTGATGTGACGCAAGACTGACTGAACTGGCAACACGGGTTCAGATTCTCTGACCCTGTTTTGGTTGTTTTCCCTGACCTGCTACATTAGTTTTACAGCTTCAGCTGTTTTAGATGTAATGATTTACAAAACACAGAACATCAGCTGCCAAAAAAATGTCAGAGAGAAATGACTAATGTCCCTTTTTAGTAAGGAGGCTTGCTTTTTCTTTTTTTTTTTCCTTTTACTTTAGTCTTTCAGGCATGAATTATTCTATAGTATATTAAATGAATATGCTGTTGGTCCCCAGATTTTCATCAGTAATGAAGACTAAGAGTAAAACTCCTGATCTGAAACAAAGCCTAAATGATCCTTCCTACCAAAAGAGATATTAAAGGAAACAGGAGAAATCTAATAAATGAAATCTCTCCCATCTTCACCCTTGAAATGGCTGGTCTTAGATATGGTGTGCTCTGCAAAGCATCAGTATTCATGCCAGAGTAAACTGAATTAATAGCGCTGAAAAATGAATTATTTCATAGCATAGATTTTTGGGTTTTTCTACTGCAGTCTTTTTAAAAGAGAAAATGAAAATTCATGAACTTTCTGCTATGAATTATTTTCTTTTTTATAGTATTTAACTTCACTAGGCCATCACTGTGCATGTCATTTCTGATGGATAAAATATTCCTGCAGCAGCTGTACAACAATATAATTAAACATGTTTCCTGCTTTTGATGGATAAATTACTGGAAACATTTATATGGTGGGACAACTGCATTAGCCATCATTTCTTTGTCTGGTATATTGCACTAAAGAGCTTCATTCCTCTATACATACTATAACACGAAATTGTGGGGAGGGAAATCACAATCAGCTTAAAATAGCTGATAGGAGTCTTTTTAGTTTTGACAGTGGAGGTTTCTCAGGGAGTGGTGGTAAAATATTGTTTAGGAAATAAAAGGTCTGTTTTCAGTTTACTTGAAAGGAAGTTAATCTATTAAATGTCAAATTTGCAAATGTGATTTTAGAGTGTGTCAAAATTTGAGATTTTCCTTTCCTGGGGAACTGTAAATATTGCTGTTAGTTTTAACCTTGAAAATTAAATTATACAAGTTGAGTGTTGAACAAACACCAAAATTTCCAGTTGAAACATTTGTGTGGGTTTGCTTCACATTTAACCTGCATTCTTCAAGAATTTTATCCCACCACTCTCAATGGGATCACTCAGTCCCAGCTAATGTGCATCTTCTTTCATGCTCTGAGAAGATCTGACTTACAGGAAGCACAGCAATATTTCGGTAAGTGGGGAGACTCTGTGACCGGACTGGACATCTTACCAACTTAAACCTTGGAGACAAATATGGAACATGAAACACCTGGGATGCATTTTCTAAGAGATACCCCAACAGCTCAAAGGAATGCGTATATTAATACCCCGTGATTGGTATATACAGTGCAGATCCCTATATTATGAACTTGGTGGATTTACACTGGGGTGGTTTTGTATTTTTTTTTATTTGCACCTTTTCCCTCCCCCCTTAGATGTCAAATTGCTCTTACAAGAGAAACAAAGCAAGTGGGGCTACCCTGCTCACTTTCCAGTAGGAATACCTCTGGAAGACTGGTAGGAAGGAAGACAAGACAGCCACGCTGTTAGCACTGCGCCATCAGAGTTATCAGGTAACACTGTAAGTTGTGTAGTGCACTGCTGGGGGTAATTCTTACTTCTATATTACAGTATATAGCTACTAGTGTAGCTTTGGTGTAACTGCTTTGGTGTGCTGCAGATCAAACCTAGAGATGCTGTGGCATTGCACAATTAACACAGAATGCATCAATCGGGGATTTAGCATTTGCTGTCAAAAGGAAACTAAACTGCAGTAACAGTATCTTGGAAAAGGGGGATCTGAATTATATTTGTAATAGCTTATGGTACCTGAGTCAGGAAAGGATTTATCTTCCAGCTCTATAGATGATCAGTATCACCACTTCAGCTGTTTGACCATTTAATTTAGCAAAAATCTTGTGTGCTCTTTTCCACTGTTGTTTGTCCTTATTTCCCTTCTCTTTTTGGATGGTCAACTCTAAACACAAGTCCGCCTGAGTCCTGTCCTGAAAATGATAACCTACAGCTTTCCAGATACAGAAACACCAGCCACAAGGACAAGGGAGACCTATGAAGACTGGCATCAATGTGACTCTAGGTGGAAGAAAATCTGGCTTTTTTTCTTTTGTATAGGACAAATTCTGCTTGCCACAGCCCTGTCAGTATTCCACAAAACAGTCAGATATCAAGCTCCATTAAAAAATTGCTTCAGCAGACACTAGAAACTTCTTTAGAAGGAAACTTTTTTTCATTCCATTGAGACTACATTCCTAAGCCATGTGTCCAAAGCGTATACAGACATTCCCATAGCCTCCAAAGTATTTAAAGCAGAACAGGCCATTTGAACTAACTGGGAGATTTTTATTATTATTATTTTGAGGTTTTCATGATAATGAAAAGTCCTTTGAGATGGTTAGCAGTGGAATAAATGCATCTTACCAGACTCTTGGCTTGGCACTGTGCATTTATAGATGATACAAAAAGCATGCACTATAGGAGAAAAGGAACAAAGGTGACAGAAGGGAGTACAAGGGAAATGAATGGGAGGCTTTTCTGAGATCGATTCCTGCATTAACAACTGAAGCATCAGCTCTGGAACCCAATAAAGTGCACATGACAGATATTGTTGTTTTAAGTGAGTTTCAAATATTACTTCAATTTCTTCTTTAGGTTTATACAAGTCTCGTCTTATTAGTTCAAATATTTGTATTCCCAAAACTAAAATGAAATATGAGATGTTTGAAACTCATCCATGATGTTTATCCATGATAAATATGCCTAAGACTGTTCTACATTAACAGAAATATCTATGTTCTACTAGCAAAATGTTCAAGCAGATGAAGAGGTGCTATCTTCTCTAGGAATTTCCAGGAATAAGCTGGAAACTTAGATCCTGAAGTGTTACAATGGGCTTTCCTCCTATAGATCAGCTAGTCTGTGGAATGGATGTATTTGGCCATCTAGATATAATCCACTGACCTTGTGATAATCTGAAGTGCATTTCTGAATGTCTCATTCAGTGTAAAAATGATAGATGTGGTTTTTTGTTCCTTTTACCTCGCTTTATATTTATATGCAATTCAATGGTGAACAAATAGTTGGAAGATACAGTTTTGAAGACAGTGCACCAGAACCAAGATGCATGCAAGAGGATATGCCTGTGTACTCTACTACTGTCTTCCAAAGCACTGTTTTTATAAATTCCATAAAATAAGGAATTTTAATAATTGGTGGCGTAACCTTGAGTAAAGCAGTCGCTGTGTTTTGAAGCCAAACTATGACCAGTAGTGTATGTGCAGAATAAGATTTGAATGTAACTTTGAGCTCAAAAAATTTATTCAAGTGTCTGTTTTCTTATGTGACTGTGCCCAAAAGAGAAATACCACCTGCAGGTCCAAATAAGAAAACCAACCACTTTAATGTTGTTGAAGGGTTACATTGCGTATTATTTTTCATGTAAAATAGTGAAATTTGAACATACTTTGGAGAAGTGGTAATCAGGAATTCGTGCCATTAGTGAGAAAATCTGTCCATATGTTATTGAAAGTTGCTAGTATACTTTGTTTCACTCTCCAATGTATCGTCAAGCACACATTTTTACAGCCCTCAGTGTCTGTAGATACTCATTCTCTCTGCCTCAAAGGGAGATTGATCTCTTTTGTCGCTTGGCCATGTATCTAAATAGGTAAGTGGAAAAACTTACCAAATCTTTGACCTATATGAAAAGAGTTACTTCTGCTGCTAAAGGCAATGAATAATGGCAAGAGTGAAAAAGTTACACCTTACCTGAATTGCCTGAATATTTGTTTGAACAGAAACACTGTCCAACAATTGAAGAATTTGATTCAGTGATGAATACTGCCAACTACTTATTTTTATAGTCAAATCACTTCACTGATTGTACAATTAAAAATAATGAAGATCTTCCTTTAAAATATGAATGTTTTTACTTTTGCTTGTCTGTTTTGTCAAAAGCTGATTTCTCATTTTTTTCATATAAAAACATGAATCCATGAGAGAAAAAAACTGGAAGGTTATTGGTGACATCAAGGGTTGAATGGAAGAAATTACACTACCTCTAATCTGGTTGTCATTATTTTGCCTGTTACAGTCGTAAAGAAAAATGTATGAAAGGTATTTTGATCATTAGTTCCTGGATCTATAAATGGTAAGCTGTCTTTATGTTTCTGAGATCTTGATTTTATAGGATTAGCACATTAAATTTAATGCTAAGTAGGACTCTAGGACTTAGACTTTTGTCAATCGGTCAATTTATGGTTCACCTTAAAATTTAGTTTTTATTTAAATACTATGTAAGTATACACAGTGTAGACTGACCGCAGTAAAAGATTTCTTTTTCATTAAAAATGCAGCTCAGCAGCTTTGTGATAAATGGTGACATTATGTATATGCCAATCCCTTCTGGAAAATTGGAGCGATTCTAGACTTTGCCAAAAATTTGACATGCCACCCTAAATGTTTAATCAGGGATGCTGTGACATTCAATTGCACTTGTATATATGTGTCAGTCTAATTTTTATTAAACCTCTTCAGAATGAAACAGAATCTGCTTCTGGGGGAAAAAAAAAAAAAAAAAGGACTGAACCAAACTAATGCTATTAATATGTTTCTCTCTGGATATGACATAAATAATCTAAAATTAACTATGATCCTCACTTCACTGAGCACAAACTTCCCCAGTAAAAGTTTTGAATTGGAATAGAACTCAGAGGAGTGCTGTGTCAAATTAATGATCATGAAGCAAGGCTCACAGAGCATTAGTAGTCAGCTTCTGCCTTGGGTGAGACCAGGGAATAGATGCCATTCAGCCATCTGAACAGAATTTCTATAATAAAATCTGTCCTTCAAAAAACCAGAAGAACCTAAGGGGACTTCCCTGTGACTTCTCCATCGGTTGATTCTATTCTGGCCATGGAAAATACATGCTGGATTTCAGATAAGGGCCAGAGAAGCCAACTAAAAAGAAACATTATTAATCTGTTGGTGCCACACATTAAAAGGACTATACAAGTTAATAGTTCCAATCCTGAAAAACTTTGCTTGTATGTATTATCTCTCCATTTTTATATATAGCCTTACTTTGTTTAGTGAGACTAGCTGAATAATTTAGGAGATTTTAGCAGAATTTTGATTTATGTGTATGAGTTAAACTTCACAACGTGGAAAGTATGTTTGTATGAATATTTCTAGTTCATAATGATGCTCTTACTGGTGTTTCTTCAGATTGTTTCTTATATACATTTTATCTGCTATTTATCCATCCTCTGGTTTTAAAATAACAAAGTTATTAGGTGCTATTCTGCCACCAACAAGTAACAAACGTTTTACTAATGCCAGCTCATCCAGGTTTTAATTCCCAGTGCTCGTGAGAAAGTAGTGGACCCCATCGTAGTTTCCATATCGTTGTTTATTTGTTCTGGCATATGACACTGGGACATGGGGGACATGGCGGGGGTGCTCTATAAACACAGAACAGAAGCGTGCTCCATAGGATGACATATGCACAGAGGAAGTGGGAGGCTGGAACACAGTGCTGGTCAGTGCAATAAGTAGTTGTTTTGGTGTGTATTCTCTAAATCTTCTGAAGTTTTACAGAAAGCTTGGCACTGAAGAATAAAAAGATATTTGACGCATACTTAAAATATTAAAGGGAGAGAGGGCGAGTTCTCTGGTTTTATACAGCCAAAGCTTCCAGCCAAATTGAAAGGAGGAAGGAAATTTTCTTACAGCTGTTTCGGTCCCAATGTTTTCAGTAAGAAGTGGTACCCTATTCATTTTTTGACAAAGTAATAAAGTAAGACTCTAATACCTTGACCAACTCTGGATTGTAAAGCTAATGACATGCTCTTACTTAATCAACCCAAAATTGCAGAATTGCTGTATCTGTCAGCATTCTTTCCTACCTGGAAATTGGGTACAGTCGAACCCACAGAATCCTTTCTAGTCACTGAATGATTATATGTGTCTAGTGGCAGCAAATATTGTTGTTCTGTATTTTCTCTGGTGTAATGCTGTGTCCCAGGATATGTACTGCAACACTTCTAGCCAGACCCGATATCTACCTGTGCTGTTGGTCGTGAACAGGTAAAACCCAGGATTATATTCAAAAGTACAGATTATACTTGAAAAGAGACATCAGGTGATCTGCAGCTTTCGTGGCTCCTGCAGATCCCAGGTTCTTCTGAGAAAGTTGGTGCTTAGGTGTTACTACAGATTCCATGGTTTAAAGTAAAGAAAATCCCTATTTCGTTCCCTATAGTCAAGGTTTAGCAAGACTTACATGATAGACAGATGCTCAGAAATGTATTGTTTGTAAATATAATATAGTTTTGTAGTGTGAATGTAAAATGAAACATAATGGAATAGTTAGACCTGTAGAAACACAAAATATTTCCATCATTACAGAGAGAAAATTTCTATAGCAAGGAGGATTTGGGGTTCCTAAGAGAAAGAAAAAAATGTTCATAATTTATCCTGTATAAGATCTAGTGAGATACTAACTTTCTTGTCTGGTAAATGAATCTTTAGTCTTATGTACTCAACCATCGTTCTTGTTATGTACCCAGTCATCATTCTTCTATCATCAGGAAGTAGTTGCTATATCCAGCAACCCACTGAAATGCTGGATTAACCCAAAGGGAGAGCAATTAAAGGTGGAAAAAGTAACCTTTTGTCATGTGGCTGAAGCCCTAAACTTAGTCACAAATGCATTCTCTTTCGCTATGCTTGAGAGGAGATTTCTGGAAATTATACTATGACAATTCTAGAAAAGAGCAGCCTGCCTGTTTGCTCTTCCCCTCCCTTAAAATTTGCTGCCTCCCAGTTACCCTGGCATATGGTTAAATCATGACCTTCAGTCTAATTCATGATTAGATGAAGGATGAGGACACTTTAATGAAGGTGCTGAGGGCATTATACTGTTAAGCGTTGTTGAGGTCATTGGAAGAATGTGTTGTTCATCAAGATACTTCTTTTTCCCCTTACAGCACTTTTAATTTTCTGTTTCTCTGTGTTTTTATGTAAATGTCATAATTCTGGAGCTTACAAGTATTTCCAGGCAAAACTGAAGAGGCACTCAGACGAGTCATATGGTCTCCTTGGGGAACAGTGGAGAACTTTGACTATGGGCAAAATAGTATTGATTTAGTATCCAACGCTATCTCGTTTACTCCACTTGAAATATTTAGGTTGCATTAACAGTAATGCTCCATTTGGGCTTTGCTTGGCCCTTGGTAACCAGTTAGGAAGAGGAGGAAAAAAAAAATGCAGGCTGACGTGAAACGATCTGTTTGGTGTCTGAAAGCAGCTACCTCCCAGGCCTTTTAAGACAGAGAGGAAATGATACTGGATACAAAAATCTTCCCACTAAAAATGTCAGGAACAGCAGGCCTACAAAGGTGTTTCTGAAAAAAAAAAAAACAATGAGAAATCAGATAGAAATATACAGAGAAGTATATTTGATATTAAAACTCCCCGTGATTTGATCAGTATGTTTAGCAACTCAGGAAAAGTAGCACTTATGTTTTATATGTTATAGAAGAGAAGGAACAGCAGGAGCATAAAATACAGAAATGACTGGGAAAAATGATCTTTTACTGTAGTGCACAAAGTAATGTTTGTATTCTAGGATGAAATAGCAAACAACTGGAGAGCCCTTTTAATCATACTAAAGACTGTGTGGTGATATACCGAGGCCACGAAGTTCCCTAGTTACTGCAGCAGTGTGGTAAAGTCATACTGGCTATTCATATCCCAGCAGTAAAAGCAAGGAAAACTTGCCTTGGTCTTGCAGAGCCAAGTCGTCCATAACCTTAGTGTGTGGAGAAGGAAAAAGAGGTGACAAAATCTGGGGAGTCTTCAAAGTTGCCCAAGGTGCCCTTTATGGCAGAATGATTCCTAACCTCAGAGTAATATAACTACTACTTGATCGACGTATCGCAGAAAGTACTTTATTCTGTAATCTTGCAGAGCATTGTTTAGTTCATAATTTGTTTTTGAAATGTTTTATTCTACAGCATACCCATAACAGTAACTGCCATAACTTTAATGATGTTTTAATATCATGAGATCTCATTATAACAGTCTGCTTATTCAGTTTTTGCTGATAAGTGAAGTAAGAATGCCAGCTGTTCTGGTTGAATTACTGGATCCATGGATTACTAAAGAGAAAATTAATACAGTCATTATTCCTTTTTTTTCTATTGAGTAGCATTTAGAGGCTCCAGTCAGGATTAGACCGTCGTTATAATAGATGCTGTATAAACATTAAAGATGGCCTTACATGGTAAATGCAACATGCTGTTATTGTTTAGTTTAATGTTGAAACAAGTTGAGTTTTGTTTACAGTTTCAGGAAGAAAGGTCATGTTTAAATAATGTTGTTCATATTTAACTAATACAACTAATTCATTCATCCAAAACCTGCATAAAGACTAACAAAAAGTATATCTTAGATCTGAGATTACATGGAAAACTGTCTAAAAATTACTTCACCAATTTTGTACTGACAGTCTAAATATTGTGTTGCATACTGAGCTGGGGGTGGGGAAATGGAAGTAAAACAAATTGTTTTCTGTCACAAAACAACAGTGAATACAGTAGCACTATTTTATTTACAGCATAGATGTTTATTTAACCAATTTATTGGTAGCAACCTAGAGAAAATTGAACCAAGTTGAAAAAATATACCATTTCATCACAGACTGGAAAAAAGAATGTGTACAGATATGTTGCAATTTATTGAAATTTACTGCACCTTGAGATATATTGCATGCTACAGGAAAGATAATTTATCTTTATATCTCATGTTATTATCGTATGTGTCAAATAGAATTTTAGTTTGTCATATTTCTAAAAAATATAAGCTCGTTTCAGGAAAACAGTCATCACTGTACATGTATGTTTGTCATATTTATTTTAAAGTCTTAACCATCACCTTGCCTTGATTTTTCTTGGAGAGCTAGAAAGAGATGACCATCTTTCTCACTGTTTAAAAGAGCAAACTCAGCACCAAATGGGTAAGATCTCTGAAGATGATTGTGGCATTAGCTCATCTGCGGCGTGACATAGAGAAAAAAGGGTGCAGAGCATTTCTGCCGCAGTGTTCTAGTAAACACTTGGAATGAGCCTGTTCTTGGAACCAGAAACCTTCTCATGTAAAGAAGGTGCTACAAAAGCATTGTCAGTAATTTAATACATGGCCTTTGGACTTCTCGCGATGACTGTTGGCAAGTTTCATGCTGGGCAGCAAACACCATTTGTCTGTATTTTCTGTCTGATGCTGCTGGCAGGTTCCTAAAAAGATAAAAGAAGAAGGCAAACCCCACCAACAGTTGCATAGCCTGGAAATAATAGTGTGTGTATATTTAGACTTTTATCAAGTTGACATCATAACGTACGGCTTCTAAGAGGTGAGCTATGAATGGTGTGTATTCCATAAGTGAAAAGGTAGTGGTTTTCTGAATTTTGTAATAACTAAACACTTGAAGCTCAGCACATAACAAATTATCTTAATTGGTTTAAGCAATCAAGCATAAAATACTGTGGTCTGTTGGAAGTTCATAGCAGTAGTTCGTAGTGTCAGCAGAGGGGAACAGGCAAGAGAACATGGAAACAGTATGCAGCATTTGTGTGCATCAGGTGCACGGTCTGCTGACTCCAGTGCTCAATGCTACCGGCAGCTCTTTGATTCATAGATGTTCATCTCCCTGGCTCTGTGGATCAGGCAAAAGAGCAACCATGTTATTTTTTTATATGTGAATCCAAATGTTTACATAGCCAAGACATAATCCTCATGTTGATATATGCTGACACTACACACGCTGAATTTTGCAAGTGTTAGAATAGGCCTATCTAGTCTTTTCATTTTACGACAGAGATGATTATTTTTTTTCTGATTGGCAGATTAGTAAAACTACTTGTCCAGTACTAGGTATCTGGGAGAAGCTTCTAAATACCATAAAGGTTCTTAAAAAAACCCCGGAGTTTAGAAGGAGCAAAACCAATTATCTGTGATTAGTTTTGATATGTAATATTTTAAACTTAAGCTTTCTGACAAACATAAGTGATTTTTCTGTTTTTTTCCACTGATAAAATAGACCACTTCTTTGAAGGTTTCTAATTTAAAAAGTGACTATAGTTAGTCAAAAATTCACACAGGATTTTTTTTTTTTCCCAATGAAAAATGTTATTTTTCAAAATACAGGGTTTTTTAAAAAAAAATAAGTATTTAGATTTTTCAATTTTTAAGAGACTTGCCATGTCTGTATACATTTTTCTAATTCTTAGTGAAAATGCTACCTTAGATGTCATCATATTTCATTGTGATTTTTGTATACTAAAATGAACTTCTCAATCATCAAATGGAACTATTGAAGTAATTAAATTATTTTTCTTTTAAACTTCGGAATTGTTTGGGAATAAGAAGCTTCAGAATTTCACTTCTTACCAAAAAATTCCATACTGTTTATGCTATCATTCAGGTTTAACAATGACAAACCTTAAATAACAGATAACTCACTTTGATTATATTAGTATAATAAATACAAAGGTAAGCAGCTCTGTTTCTTTTCAGTTATTGGCTGCAAGGACAGAAGCTTCAAGTTTATTAGGCTGGGGTTGGAAAGGTCTTTGAGGATCTCATAACACGTTAAGTAAGTGACTATTTTTCTGCTTTTTGCTTTTGTCAGAAAACTCACATTTGAAAAAAAAAAGATACTGTTCAAGATTATATTATAGCTACCTTACTTTGGGGTTTTGTGGGTTTTTTAACAAACAAAATGTTTAAAAATGAAGATGAGAAAATAGATTATACTTTGCTCTTTTCATTTTGCATTCAATTGCATATTTTCATATAACTATGTATGTGTGTATAACTATGTAAATACATTAAATTTTGAAATTATATCATTGCAAAAACATTATGTCATACAGGAATAACAGTTAGCAATGATCACTTGGGAAAAAATAATGCAACTCATTTATATAAATTGAGAGCCCAGAGAAACCCAAGAACCATGAAATAAATATCTATAACATTACAGCAGATGAACGTAACTTCTGCAGAAATCGCTTCCAGATCTTAATTAGAAATGGTTATTTTTGACAGAAATCTTGTGGTTTGAATTAAGAAATGTAATAAAATATTTAGACTAGGAGTTAAAAATATGTTTTCCTTTACCCTTTGAAACAGGACTTAAATGGGAATGGAACACATACAGGGAATTTTTGTATTATTATTTAGCAGTACATTAATACAATATTATAGCCAAAAAAGAATCTTCAGTGTAGCAATCTTTTTGTATTAGTATATGGTCTATGGTTTAGTTGTATATTTACAGAACAGTACCTAACATGTTTGATCACTGCAGTGTTTCCCAGAATCACTCCATCACTTTTAGCAACAAGTCTGTGAGTACTATAGCTGGGTATGGCCAGTACAGGGCACAGAAACTATTTTCTGTATTCAGTTGGTTTTTTTGACATTATCACATTCTTTAAACAGTCTGACAACAAAAACTCCAGCTATTTTTGTTATATAACATAAGAGAAATACCAATTATTCCGTTACAGCTGATTCATTCATATCCAAACAAATTAATGTCATTTAGTAATGTCAAAAATTGAAGTTCAGCACAGCAGAGAAAAGTCCAGGAATAATATGTTTGCCCATATCAGTCAATCTTACTGGTATTTTGCAAGCCTTTTTACTCCTATCATTTTGTCAAAGGTTATACATGCAATAAGATATATGTGAGCATGTCTCAACCTTCATAATTATGACACAAACTCTCAGAACATATAATAAATCTTTCAATTATAGAAATATTCTATTTTGGGACCACTGTGGTAACTCTTGCAATAGCTCACTGTAACAAGTTTTGGGTTTTACAGAGATTAATTTTATGCAACACACAGATCAGTCAGAGCTCAAACAGTGAATAAATTAGTCCCATGTTGCACTTCAGTGCAGTGTGATTACTGATTGACAACAAGTATTGCAGGGTAACTTCAGTAATATATAAGCATCTAATTCTCAGCCACCATACTTCTGTAAATATTTTATATTTTCCCCTTTCTTGCTTATAGCTGATCCAGTTATTCCTTACCCTCTGTCATGATTCCTAATGACAGGAATTGTCTGGCAGTGTGCACCTGCAACAGAACCTTGGAGACATTTAAGTTTGATCTTATCCAGCCAAAGAGTTCCTGTCTCTTCTTTCCTAATTTCCTGTGATTCTGAGCTTTAGGGTTGGGGGGGGGGGGGGGTTTGGGGGGAGTTTTTGGGGGTTGGTTCATTGGTTGGCTGGGTTTTTTTGAGGGAATAAGACTAAGTGCAGAAAGGGAATGGGATCAGTTAGAATAGTAAATACTCTTGTCTTGAATCATATGATATTCCATCCAAGTGTCTAGTTTGTTTATTAATACACCTTGTCCTTCTAGGATGCCTAGACTATCAGAAATGTTAAGAAAATGTGATGAAATTTATTCTCCCTAAATCTGAGCTCCAAGGTATTCATTTTCCACCTTGCGCAACTGATTCAAACTCCAACTGATGTATAGCATGGCTGTATTACAAAAAGTGATGTCACATTAACTACGTTATACTTCAACACGCAAACACAAGGCACGGTGTAACAGCTTCAGCTGTTCACTGGTGTGGTCATGATATCCTCTGTCCTATTACAGCTGCTTGGATGCTCAGAAGAAAATTGACTTTGAAGGTTTCTAAAACTGTGTCTTTTATGGCAGACAGGTAAAGGGATGTGCAAATCAAAGGGCTGCTGTCATTTCTGGCTGAAGGCCAAACAACTTGGAACAATTCAGCAGAGAATTTGAATTGCTCACTCCATCATCTATAGTGGAATAAGACTAATAGTCAAAGTTCTTTTTAAGTGATCAAAAATGTATGCCATGGTAGGCTCAAAGTTTTGGAGATACATCTTGTGTATTAGGAGTCAAAATATCAGATTCGGATACTTCTGGCAATGTCTTTGTCTGGTGTTGCTATAATTTCAGCAGCACCTGACAGCTGTAACGGAGATCAATGAGTTATTGCAAGTAAGTTGCTTATTGTGTAGCTTTGCACTAGAAGAATATTTAGTGAACTTAATGTCAGTGTTAGCGACAGTGAAACCCTTTGGCAAATCTAGCAGGGAGTTTAAAAACTAATAAAGAAATAATATATGTATCTCACCCTCCTTGTCCCTGGAATGTATAAACCTGAGGACTCTCATATCAGGTAAGAGTAGATTTCCCATCTAATCTAAAATAAATTTTAATAATTAATTAGTTACAGAAGTATTGATATCTCTTCTGAAAACCTGATAGCAAGTTGGCCAGATTTATCATTTTCAGATAAACCTTAGATATATGTATCTTTGACCAGCACATCTTTCCTGTTGTCTGTGAGTGGCTTCACAAAGGCACAGTTTTCTTCCATGTTTATTAAAGATTATCTATCCTTATTTTCTTTAGATATCAAAGTACAGTTTGGCCTAAGTGGAGGAAAATACTGCTTGTCTTTGCTGCAGCTGGGGAGATCCTGGCCAAGGAAAGGAAGTCCAGAAATTTTCAAAGGTTATGTACCAAGTGCGAAGGGCAAGAATGGGGAGCGGGGGAGGCAGGGGCTGGAGGGCTGAGGCATTGAAATCCCACCACACAAGCAGAGGGATGCTCCATCGTAGGCAGAACTCACCAGGAGGCTGCTGCTGTCTTTGCCTTCATCTTCCATAGTAAATCTGCACCAGACCGTGTTGTCTTCTTGGTGCATCAGCATGCAGAAGAATGAACCATCTTAATAAGCTTCAAAGGTCTTCTTCCTCTCTGCTCATGACAAGAATTGGATAATTGCCTGTCCATTGGATTACAGCAGCCACCATGGATTACTCAGGCAAGGCAAAGAAATTTCCGTTTACCGGTGCTTTTGAATGTATCTGCTCACTCCTCTGTCCAAGTTTTACATCCCATCAGGACAGGAGTTCAAGCTCTAAATTAAAATAAGATTAAGCATACAGTTTTCTAGGTTTTTTTGGTTTGTTTGGTTTTTGTTTTTTTTTTTTTTTTTTAATGTATTACAAAATGACTTAATTAAATGAGGTTTGATTATATTAATGTCAGGTGTTCACTTTCAGACTTCTTGCTTTTCAAAATACCTTCAATACTGATAAAAACAATCCCAGCAAAGGTTTTCTAAAATGTAAATTCCATGTGTTTACTTCTGCATTTCAAACCTAAATGGTAGAAGCAGTTTCCTTTTAGCAGTCACATTCATTCTGGGTTTATTTATAATCTGCCGAGAACAAAAAAAAAAAAAAAAAATCTCAATGCAAGTTGCCTTATCTTAAATAGTGGACAATGGAGCCAACATGTAAAACCACCTATTAGCATGTCAGTCAGAGTGTTATTGTACTCCCCCAAAATAGCAGGTCTACTTTAAACAAGACTGTGGTTTATGATTCAGAATCACAAAAACTCTCTTTCTAAGCCAGTAAGGAAGACATCTGGGAAGAGCAGATCTAAGGCTATTCAAACCTCAGAGATTTTACCATTTATAAATTCAAATTATCTGCTTTCAGCATTGAAATAGTGTTTCAGAATGACAAAAGGAACTGATCACTGGTGTACAACAGGCTGACTTAACCACAGGCTTCACTGGCAGTGTGCAAGAGAGGTTTTGTAAATGTGGTATTAAGAATAACTGGTGGTTATCTTGTACTTGGTGTGAGCAAGAAAATAAATGCAAGTAAATATAAATGATAGTCCTTAGATGGCAGCTCCCTATAAATTTATGTCTAATATTAATAATTATACTTCTGAGAAAATTAAGGAACTGTAAAGGCTATTGAATTCAGATTTTAGATGAAGCTTTAAGAACCTTGGAGTTTGTCATATACAGAGTAAACAAAGGCAACTGAAGGACCTTCACACACTGAAAGTCAATGTGATTGAAACCGAAGCTGCAAAAGCCAGAGCAGAAACACAGTTCACAACTGTCTAGTGTTCATGAAGTGGTCAGATTCTGGTATGAAGTTTGGTGATGTTATTTTAAACACCTGCTTTGTGCTGAGAGTGAGACCTGGAATAATAATGCAATGAATAAGGATTCTGATTCCAGCACATTTGAGGGCAAAACTTTCATTGACTTCAGCTGAGCCAGGAAAACACCCAGGAGGTATTTTTGCATGTTGTTGTAAATATAGCACAAAACGTAGGAACTACACATTCTGAGATCTGGCCCAGTATATTTGAGACTCTTGTCTCTCTTTTCTACCTGACCACGCCACAGATTTCCTGTTCACCCCTTTTAACATGCATAGCATACTTTCTTAAAAAAAAAAAAAAAAAAAGGAAAAAAAAAAGAAAGAAAAGTATACAGAAACTTTGGTAACATACTAGCAGACCGACTTCTGAATTAGAGTGGAAGTATTTTGTAAAAAGTGAATTGGAAAACTCACACTGAATTTGTCAATGCGAAATGCTAAGTCTTGTTCTAATAGCTTTGCAGAGGATTTACCTACTGAATCCAAGTGTGTACACAACCGTGCTAAGAAATTTCAGACATGACCTTCAGCATCACTTTTGTTCAGGAGGTGGAGAACTGCCTCTCAGAAATTGCTAAGTCTGCACACACTGAAATCTGCCACTGGCTTCACGTAAGGGTAGGATTTTTCTCTGGAGGAGGCATTTCCAGTAGTGACGAATGATGTAATGGATTTTTTATGTGATCAAATGGACACTTAGTGTACGTAATTGTATTTCCTTAGTATCATTTACCTAAGTTCAAAATGTGTAATTCATTTAGTGTTTTATAAATTGTTATTTTGGAGTTGTGCCAGAAATTAGAACAAAAATTGAAATGACCGTAATATTATTTTTTAATATGGAGTGCAGATATAACTGGAAGGAACCAAATCAAGACATAATTCAGACTCATTATAAATAGCAGCTTAACACTGAAATGTGCTGATATGAAGAAAATAAGTACAGGATTAATTATACAGAAAAATAAAGTGAACACATGCAATAAACTAATTAAATGTGAACTTGTTCATAGAAAAAGAATGTTTACCCTGTTCAGAGATAGATTTAAGGTCTACTGATAATAAGAAAATCCTGCTAATAGTACTACAGGACATTAAAAATTCCTATACAGTATTTCATCAAATGATAGGATTTGAAACACAGGAAACTGCATGCACTTTTCATTCCTTTTAGTACCATGTGCTTTAGCAGGTTTTAGATATGCTGCCTTCTAGAAAGCTATACCTTCTAGATGGCACTGGCCTTGCAATATTTATGCTCTACTCTACTTCTCCTGTAACAGATTGGATCTTATATTGAAACCCTTCCAGGTTATTTGGACTATTTACGCCTCTTGCACCAAATGGAAATTAACTTGTTACATGATAAAAATTCATCAGGACAACAATTACTGTAACAAATATTCATTTATTCTGCTCTAAGTGTCCATCCTTGGAGTGTAGTTTATGGGAAATACTGACTTTAAACAAAAAAGAAATTTAGAGTTACACCAAAGTTTGTGTGTCAAGTGGTACACATTCAGTAAGAGAACTTGTTGCTAGGCTAATGGGGAAAATACAGTAAGGTCAATTAAATGTTCAGAAGTTTTTAAAAGGCATGTAAGTGTAGCCTTTCTTGTTAGACCCAGGGTTGCTTTAGCACAATATTGTAATTTGCTGCAATCAAAGCATGCTCTTACCACTTCAGCACTGTGTGCAATGCATTCAGATGGCATAATGTACCCACTTCTCCTATTTGCTACCTTCAGTACTCAAGGACACCTTTGAGAAAGGATCAATCATTTTGTGCACATCCACCAACTTTTAGAAAGGTTCCCAGACTACTATAGGGCCACATTTTTTGTTATCATTCATATTTTCAATTTTCAATAAGGTCCATAGAGCTTAGCCATTAGAATTGTCAGAACAACACAGAGGTTTTTAGCTAATTTTAATTATAATTCTATTCATCTTTATTATAGATATTTATGCAAATTGGTGGCTAATATAGAGATGGCCCTGAATTGAAATGTTGATTCCAAATACTCTGAAGCTTTTTAAATGGGTGAAGTACAGATTCAAATTTTGTGTTTCTCATGAGATTCCAGTTGAAAGGTAATTATTTCTGCCATAATTACTGTTAGTCCCAAATTTCTAAGTATCATTCAACCCTGAAGTCTCCTCAATAGTAAAGATGTTCTGTCTGACATGGTGAAATGAATATTGATGAAAATAGTGGTTCAAGAACAATAACAGTTCTTTATTAGTCAAAATTTCCACTCCAGAGACTTCCTGGCAGAGTTTCCCAAGCACTGATCTAACTCCAGCCCAAGACTCACAAAAGAGGATGGAGGAGTTTGTGGCAGGCAGGCATTGCTCTGAGCTGCAACTCTAAGAGATTTCAAAGCATTAAACAGGGCATGGACAAGGGTCTGAGGGTCATGGCCTTACCTCTGATCTCGTTTGTGCAGGAGTGAGGTAAAGGCTATTCCGATAAGTATGTGGAGCCAGTTCTCTCTATAGATGAGAGACGAGAAATGACAAATGGTCTCTAAGCACAGCAACAACTGTTGTTCCTGAACTTTTTTGTTTCAAAGAAGGATGGATTTTTTTTTTTTTCCACCCATCTGTGTACACTGTATACATATACATATTTCAGGAACAGATGAGAACCTTGTGAAATGAAATAATCTTTATTTTTTCTTCCTTGTTATGTTTTACCCGTAAGAGCTTTTTTCTTTTTTCTTGTTGTGCTTTTCTTTATTGTTAAGAGGTATTTCCATTTGCATTTAACTTCAGGTCAAAGCCAAGACCCACTGATTAGAAGGAGTGGTTTTGTGGGTTTCAGAGAAACCAGTATTTTTAAATCCCTGAGACAGCACCACTTACAGAGAGTGTTCTGGACCCTTTATGATGTTACATTATGGTGAATTTTATAATTGTTTACTACTGCATCAAGTTCTAATAAATGCCTCTCTAATAGGTGAATACTTTTATTCCTAAAATGTCGATTACTGTAAGTGATTCAGAAATCCTAATGAATAGTTATGTATAAGGAAGTAATTTTGAAAATTACTTTTTGGAGTGTGTAAAAACACAAAGAAATGCAGCTTGCTTAGGAGGTGCTGATGAGATCAAACAAGTCCAGCAGAAAATGCAGTTCTTGGACTTGACAGGAATAATTTTGTTAAGTGTGAGCAGGTATGACTCCCAAAAAGAATAAGCATCCAAATAAGAGGCATTTAATCTTACAATAAAACAGTGTTTGAAGCATTTGCAAACATTCATCAAATCCTTTCAGTATGGGCAAGGAATATTTTAGGCTAGATTGTCACTATCCTTTCTGAAAGAATTCAAGATATGAATACAAATGGCCTCTACCTGGATGGCTAATAGTAAGAGGCTAGAGGATGTCTTAGGATCAGTATTGAGACAGTGTCTTTGCACCCACAGCTGGCTTGAAAAGAACGTGAGGAATGACAAGGTCATGGGCTGCTTCTGCGTATGAAGTTTCTTATGGCAATGGTTAAATTTATAAGTTTGGCTGGTGTGATTTCCTGGTTGATATACCACAGCTCAGATCTGCATTCTTATGCATTTCTTCCCTGGGTTCATTTCTTTTGGAGAATTTATTTCTTGTCTGGGTTCAGTCCTAGAATATCCTTTTCCCCTCAAGCTTTCAGTAAGCCTCCTATTTCACTTGTCCTCTAAGTAAAAACTTTCTTCAATATTTCAGGAGTCCTACAGTGTTTCTACTGTCCTGTTAAAGTTCAGGTGCTGGGGAGGTTGGAGTCTATTTTTTTGTTTGGGTTTTTGGCGTGGATTTTTTCAGTAAAAGTGTAAGCCTTTTTTTCTGCAGGATTTTTTGAAGTTTTCCCCAGAGTGTCTGAGAAAAACCTTCCAAACAGCTTCTGGCTTCTTACTCTTCTTTTTCAGCTCTGTACACAACGCACACAAAAGTTTCTCTCTCCATTCCCGCCCCCCCCGCCCCGTAGAAAGAAAACCTTCAGAAAGGTTGCCTTTCCCTTTGCTTGCTATCTAGTTGTCTCAAACACTCTTATTTGAAGTATTCAGGTAGTGCTGAGTGAAATGTATTTATTTTTTCATTTGCTTTCAGGTGAGACTGGATTATCTCATGATGCCTTGCATTAAAATTTGAGCTATAGAGGATGATGCTGCCTACATACTGAGCCCTGTGTGCTAAGATGCCTGAGGATATGATGTGCCTGATGTGCAAACCCTTCTGAGATCCTTTTGCACGTGTCACATACCCTCTTCTGTCCGCAGTTCAGGATCCTAGGAAACTACTAGTATGAACATCTGCAATGCCACAGCGTTGTGTTCAGGCTGTGGCTCCTGTATCAGTAAAAGTGAGCTTTTAATTGCTGATTTGAATACAGAAATTAACACAGAAAAGAATTAGGTGGTTTAGACCGTGAAATGAAGACAGGAGCATTTGAACTGCCAATTCTTGAAATAGAAATGGTTCACTATTATGCCTGTAGTTTTACTGAAATGGGTATGTTATCAATTTCACAAAGACACTTCCACGCTGGCTGCTGTGTATGTAAACTCTTGTTTAAAATATCACCAGTGAGAATCAGCACATAGACACAGATAGTTATCTCATGTTACCTTCCTTAGGAGAGCAGATTTTGGCAGATGGGTACACCTAAAAATGCTCTGTGGTAAACAGCTGGTTTTGTGAAAGATTATTTGTTCCAAAAAGTCTAAGTAATCATTATTAGTCATTTTACTTTCTTAGAGGATGCTATTTTAGCAGACTGGCATCTGGGCAGTCAGACAGATTTAACTAGCATTACTTGAAAACCAAGAATGGTTGGTTATCAGCTGTCAAAGGTTCAGGTGAGGTATATTGATCTACGGGAAGTCAGAGGAGTCGGTTTTGATGAACTAGAGCTTCTGCTTTTCTTCTGTCACTTTGGATCAGGAAAGCAATGGCTATAACACGCAGTCTCAGAAAATGCTTCTGGTACTCAGACAACCATTTTCTCCAGCAAATGCAGTGAGTGACATGTGTGCTTTCATGGAAGCTCCTGGAGGAGAATCCAAGATCATGAAGCTCTTGGGAAAAAGGAACTCCAGAGCCTGACCAATTCAGTGTCTGCCTAGGGACATGGAAGATGTTTTCAGTCCTTTATGCAAGGTTTTAGTCCTAGATGACCTGGCTTTGTGCTCTGTTAACTCATAATGAGTAGCACAGATTTTAAGCTTCCTTCTGTGTTTCTTCCTAACCTGTTTCTGCTTTTGTTCCAGACTTTACTGTCACATATCTTTTCAGAGTGTTTTTAAGGCATCCAAATTGATGGCGCCTAGGCAGGCACAACTTCACCTCACTCAGAATTTTACTTTGAGCCCCATTATTGGTAATGCCTCATATATACTTAATATTCCAAAAATGGTGAAAAAAGTCATGGTTTCAATACTGAGGAAGGACGTTAAATTTTACAGATGGAGAGGGAGCACTGGAAATCCTGGAGTTTTCATACAATTATTCAGCACATTTTAGATCCCAAATTAATGCTGATAATCAAGTTATTTGACTGTATTCAGTTTTAGTAAAATTTATTAAACAGTATAATATTTCTAAAATACTAAAGTAAAGAATGTTACTCGGACATCAGATTTTTTTCAGAAAGGAAAATAACTCTTTCAGTGCAGACACTTCTGGTAACATGGTAAAAAAATAAGTAAATCATATTATCAGTGGAAGAAGGAAACAATCCTAAAGGAACATTTAATCTTTCCTTTTGTGTACACAAGGAAAGAATCCATACTGCTTTAATCTGGGGTTGTATTGGTTTCAGTTGGCTCCAGTGATGGATAAGGATGTGATTATTTGTGACAAATATGAATTTGTTGTAGGTATTTTATATAAAAACACAGAGAAGTGACAAGAAACCTAATAGGCATTCAGGCCACAGGGGAAGTTTAATCTGGCTTTGAACCACATTTAGTTCAGTAGGAGTGTACTGCACTCATCCTTGAATGAGATTTAGTTATTTTGTGCACAGATTATGATACCACCACAATAAGCATGACAAATGCTCCAATTTGAGCAGGAATCCCATCTGAATGTTAAAGATCCGTTTCTAGGCATTGCCTCTGGATTTTTAATTTCCTAACCCTGTTCATTATGAAAAATATATGAGACATCAGCAAGTCCATATTTTAACAAAGAAAATGAAAGAAGGGAAAGAAAGAAAAGCATCCAATTAAAATTCCCTAGGAGAAAGGCTTCTTCCCTATAAACACACAGACACATGCACATGTGCACCCACACACACACCCCCCCCCTTTCTCCATTATGGATTTCTTAATTGTTTTGGGGCTGTCTCCAGTACAGACATTTCATGGGGGACTTGACCAATATTGTGTTTTATCAGCTGCTCCTAAGAAGTGTTTACTGTACAATCTCTGTAGGATGGATCAAGCAGGTGTAGTCTGAAAAACGTGAGTCCAGTGTAACAAAGTGAAAAGTGAAGATATTTGCTGACAGCAAAAGTTCTTTCACAGGGAAATGCAGGTGACAAATTAAGAGTTTGTCATCAGGTCTCAAATGTATGTAGCCCAGTCTTCTTCCAGCAAACGAATGGTGATCACCCATAAAGCTTTTCAAAGAAATGAGAAAAGGAGGTAACGTAAAGAGAATAGAAATACATTTTGCACTTTGATTAAGTTTATTTGTGAGGCATTATATATGACATTAACTGACTTGTTAAAGCTCTCAAATTCGACATCATAAGGAATTCCTAAGACTTATGATTAGTGACTGTGGTCTTAAAATGTCCTTGATCTGAGCACACTTGCTATTTTTTTTTAGTATGAGATTCTTCATTAGTATTTTTATTGTTTTCATTTTTGTATTTTGTGAAACTATCCACTGGCTTCAGTCTGAAGTAGAGCTTTTATTTTGAACTACTGTTGCTTGTTCACTGTAATTTTAAACTCTTTTTGGCTTTTTTATTGTGCATAATAGATTGTCCTCATACAATAGCTCTCTGTACCCAGGAGGTTCTACTGAAGTTGGAAACTTTTAATGAACATTTGAACTGGGAAAGACTGGCTGATTGTTTGGAGTGTCAGTTGGACTGTGTTGATTATGGTCACATGAGTTATAAAACCTAATTTTTGTTAACATACTACCATTAAATATTTTTCTCTTAAGAATAGTTGCATAAACATAGCTCTCCTGTGTAAAATTCAGCTCAGTCACCCAAACCTCTATTTATCCTTTGGCTAAGTTCATGTGACTGATACACAAAATGATGCCTTTGTACATACACTATGTAACTTGTATTTCCATTTGTAAAGATACTTTGATTAACTATCTGGCGAAAGATAGCTGCCCAAATGCAAGATGATTCTAACAGAAAAGTTTAACTGTAGTATCTATTTAGTAATAAAGGTAAACTTTTATTTATTAAGAAAAATAAGTCTTTTATAATTGGAAGTAATCAGTGTACTTCATGTAATCTGGCAGTAAATGACTGTGAGCCCATAGGGCTACTTACGTTCAAAACCAATTTGGTAATCTTCCAACTGGAAATTACAATAAATTAAGGTCATTTCTCCAAGGAATGACGTAAACACTTAAGTAATGGAGCTCTTCTCTTTATGTTGAATCACATAAGTAAAATTAGAGCCTGCTTAATTACATCTATTGTTGAATGTTTCGATCAGGCATTTAAATACCTGCAGTGGGGCTCACAACCACATTTCTCCTTGCTAAGCTGGAAACATTAAACCCCCAAGCAACCAGGGTAGGCATATCTGCTCTGCACAAAAGGCAGTGGGAGAAAACAGGCTAACTAGTAAAGCTATCAAAAAAAAAAAAAAAACCCAGCCCTACAGATAGTGTTTTTTTGCATTTCGTATTAAAATATATATTGCTGTCTCAGATTTTTACATCACACCATGTCGTGGTTTAATCCCAGCCAGCAACTAAGCATCATGCAGCTGCTCACTCACTCCCCCTCCCCCACCCAGTGGGATGGGGGAAAACTCGTGGGTTGAGATAAGAATGGTTTAATAGAACAGAAAAGAAGAAACTAATAATGATAATGATAATAGTAATAAAATAGCAATAGTAATAATAAAAGGATTGGAATATACAAATGATGCACAGTGCAATTGTTTACCACCCACCGATCAATGCCCAGTTAGTCCCCGAGCAGTGATCCCCCCGCCTCCACACCCCCCAGTTTCTATACTGGGCATGATGTCACATGGTATGGAATACCCCGTTGGCCAGTTTGGGTCAGCTGCCCTGGCTGTGTCCCCTCCCAACTTCTTGTGCCCCTCCAGCCTTCTTGCTGGCTGGGCATTAGAAGCTGAAAAGTCCTTGACTTAGTCTAAACACTGAAAACATCAGTGTGTTATCAACATTCTTCTCATACTGAATCCAAAACATAGCACTATACCAGCTACTAGGAAGACAATTAACTCTATCCCAGCTGAAACCAGGACACACCATTAAAAAAAAAAAACAATTATCTGTTGCTTATAGCGGCTTACAGTTAATTTTTTCATTTTTTCAAAAGGCGTAAAGGTGTAGGATATAAGGATAAATAGGCATTTTCCCTTCTTCTTTCTCAGCATCTCCCTGTAATTTTGCAAGACACACTGTATCTTCAAAGGAGAGGTTGATCAGTGTACAGTACTGTGTGGGACCACACAGCTGGGTTGTCTTTAGCCTTCTCTGAACTCTGAAAATGATCATATGTAAATACTGTCATTTTCTAGTGTGACTATATGGAAAAACTCCTTTTGGTACTCAGAATTTGCTTCTTGGCATTTTTTATTGATGTTATCTTTAATCAAACAGCAAAGTTATTTGGTGACACAGATTTTTGGAAATAAATGTTTAGGCAGCTGAAGTCCTTGATGTGCTTTCCGTGTTTCAGTCCTGATAGCCTGACTCTGGCTTTTGAGATTCATACAGACTTTCTGATAGTAGTACTGCACGAGGAAAGATGATTCAACTTGGGGCCTCTATGTGCCTTCTAAGAGAAAAGACATCAGACTTTTGGGGGGATTCTTTGCTGTTCAGTTTACTTGTTAGCTTACTTAGTTCTGCACTCCAGGATCCCTTGTTTTCCTTCCTTATTTAAGACAGTAAGACCAGAAAATGCTTTATTATGGGGCTTGGAGAGGTAGAAAGAAAAGACAGTACTGCACTGAGCAGATTGGAATGTACAAATGCAGCAGGATTTAATTCAGGCCATTAGGTCTTGTGAGCAGTAGACACTAAATTTACAAACACCTGTGAATTTCATGTATTCATGTTTAAATTTCTTAGCCTATTCAGGTAAGCTGACGTGCAAGAAGTTGATTCAAGAAATGCAAAGAAGAACTACATTCAGGTGGATTAGCTGAAAAAGCCTGTGCAAACTATAGTTGATGTTGACAAGTGAACTATGGAGTCTGTGTTTTATTGAATTTTGTTCAGTTCAATAATGTATGAAAATGACAGAAGGAAATGTATTAAACTTATACATATGAATGTGACAGTCATGCATGAACATTCTGGACATAAAAACTACTTAATCATATTTCTCAGATAATAGTGTTTGATGTAGTTCTCAGAAGTACTTTAAATATAAACAGATAGTATTAATAAAGCAATAGAATTTAATTTTAACAGGAATTTTATTTAAGGTCATGAATATGCATCCAGGTATCTTCTGCCTCTGGACTAGATATCCATGATTTTCAATGCCTGCATAGCATGATCATAGTCCTAGGTAGTCAATTAAAAACCTATTATTCATAGCAACATATGAATAAGCCAAGACCTCGTACATGGCTACAAGTCTATATTGTTATAAGTAGCATCCAATCTTGTGTAGACAAAATGGGATGTTTCTGAGCAGTAATTATGCTTTTGCAATACATTCTAATTGGATGAATAAAGTTGAAAATGTTTTTCTTTTTATTTTATATGGAACCAGAACAGTTGTGGGTGGCAGATATTAAAAATACATTAAATCAATTTCTCTTGCTTATTTCACATGGCATTTTATGTTTCATTGTATATTTATAATTAGACTTTGTGAATATGTAAACGATACGAGTGACAAAATGTTCACCTTTTAAAGACATACGCTTATTATAGTAATGTTTAACAACTGAGTTAAAATGATTTTTAAAAGCTTCCTTTGCTCTGTACAATAACAAAACAAAACAAAACAGATACATTTCAACCTTGCTCAGAATTTAAAAACTTTAAAAATATTTATACTCCTACTATATGCCACTATTAGTGCATGAAACATGGGGTTTTCAGAAAATGGAGGAAAAAAAGACTAAATCCATTCATTGTGCAAAGATGATAAATGACTCTAAATTTACTTAATCCTTGCTTAAGGGTTTGAAAAGTCATTCTTTACTTTATCTCAATGGTGAGGAACTTGCTTCATTGAAAGAAAAAAGGTTTGCCATTGGCTTCAACAGAAACTAGAATTTTTTCTCCGTGAGGTGCAGAGTAATGTAGATATTTCATTTATTTTCTCAGTAGGGTGCTTATTATAGGGTATCAGAGAAGTTTCTCCAGATATGTACACAAATAAATTTCACCCAGTCAGTATTAAATGTCATGATGGCATTCTGGGTTCCAGGATCTGAATTCTGCTTTCAGAAGGATTCAGTGAAAATATTCAAGTAACAGGAATTTAAAAATGCTGTGACTGTGTTTTGGAATCCATTTCAAACACGGGCGGATTGGCTTCTCTTTTCAACTTCAGCCCAACTTCCCTTACCTGGCTGAGTGTTCTCGCCTGGACGGATATTTCCACAGGGATCCACACGAATCCCTGTCTTGTCTCTCATGTGGTTTTTATGTCAGAGGTGCTGGTTAGTGTGAACCTCAGCAGCACTCTCTGGGTGGCACCTGAGTAGAAATGCAAAGAAACACCAATGTATGTGTTAAAAAAAAAAAAAAAAAAGGTTTGATTTAAGGTGCATGTAAGTTAGTAATACTTTTTAACTGAAAACTGTATTCTCTTGAGGCAAGCTGTTTTAAAATTGAAAAGGTTATGTTTTGTATTTCTGCATACAAAGCACAAAATGGTCTCCTCTAGCAGGCTGATGTGAAAGCTCAACTAAATATGATTAGATTGTAGCTTTCTAGATTGAGATTAGTCCTTTTCCTAGCCAGAGGTAGAGACTAAGATAAACTTGAACTTAAGGAAATGCTTTATAACACGGCCAGTAGTCATGTCTCAGTTTACCTCACTTTGATTTCAGTGAGGATTGGAGGGTCCTCTGTACTGATTATATGGATTTTGTGGGAATACTAAAGTATAAACAAATTATTAAGAAGAGTGTTTGCTTATTGCATATTGGTTGGCTGAGACCCAGTATCACCTGCCTAAATGTTTGGCTTAGCATCAAAGTTGCAGATCATGAAGATAATTTTAAAATTCTGCCAATAACTAAAGGAAAGGTTAGAATATTTGTTCTAATTTTTCCCTCCTTTCAGTATTTCACTATTAAACTGCTCCTGCCAGAAGCAGCTTTTCCACTAGGCTTCTGTGAATACCCCCCTTTAGGACAGATCTTTTCAGTCTTGAAAGGCGGGGGGGGAACTAGAAGAAGATCTCAGAAAGATCTTAATACCCCTGCTCATTCTGCATATCATAAAGTGTAAAATGGATACCTCGCTTTAACCATCTGTTAGTATTTCTATTACAACAGCATTTATATAGCACGTTTGTTCGATGGTTGCTCTGTGGTAGACATTGCACCCTATAGTACAATACAATCCTACCTCCAAGAGCTTACGATCTTAAGGTCCAAGTCTTGTTATGGATCCCAGTGATGAAACGGAGCACAGAAAAGCCTAAAGAAAAGCCTGTAATATACAAACTTATGGACCTTTGATTGTAGAATTATAAAAGCAATAAGCAGTGCTAGCAGCAACAGGGAAGAAAAATTTCAAGCTCCTTTTGTTAGTTGATAACAAGGATCCTTTCAGCAGTGTCTAGTGTGCCAGCTAGCAGACTAGAGTCAGAGTACTTTAAGCAATTTCATTATAAAACCTGCTATTGAGAAATTTATAAGACTGCTATAAAACTTCACTCAAGGCTGATCAGTGCCAAAGAACATTCCTTTTCCACTTGAAAATAACATGTGGCTGCTGTTTATAAATGGTAGGGTTGCAAAAGTGGAGAGAGAGAGAGATTTTCAAAGGCATAAATTGGGATTAGACATCCATTCTCTGTTTCTTGGAATATCAATCAATAAACTCAAAACAAAAACAGTGAGGCAAAAAACTTTTACACAATTCCCGTGTAGCAAAGCATAAATTTTGATGAATAGGAGGAAGTAACAATGGAAATTTGCCTGCATAAATTCCGCTCCCCCCCCCCCCAACATGCTATTTTTTTTCCAACTCTGTCTTTTAAAATTATAATTAGATTTTGGATTATGTTCTTTGGGTGATTGAAACTTTAAAAGGACAAGTTGCTAGAGTTTCAAAATTATCTTCTATAACTTCTCCTTCATATAATTTTATACCTGCCCATATTGTCATTTTAACAGCTTCCTGCTGTGATAAATTGTAATGACTATCTGCCCATGATCACCTGTCAGCTATAAAATATTGCAATATACATTTTGAAATTGGACAAATTAATCTTTGCGTGATAGACTTTTCCACTGTCTTATTTCTTATATATCTCTGTAATATTTCTTCTTCTAAATTTGGCTGCCTTCTAATTAATAAAATTAAATAAGAAAAGTTAGACAAAGGAAATTAAATTCCAAGTTGCCAAAGGACAAAGAGTTTGAGTAATATACACAAAAAATATGACAAATCAGGGTTCCTGTCGCACCTCTGTTCTTTTTCTAGAAAATACAGGTTGTAACATCCCTTATTTTCTTTCTTTTTTAGTATGTATAGTGAGTATGCATGGTATTATTAACACTATATAGTTGCTGGGTGTAGTTTCTCCTTTCCATCAACAACACTCTAATTTCTAGTAAGGTGCAGTTGGTCCTCATCAATTTGGATATAAAAGTCTCCCTTATAAGCACTCCGCCTTCTCTGCAAGAACAAATTTGTCGTATGCTTTTATAGCACGTTCTTGACCCAGACACAGAAAAAGAAAGGGTAGCTCCAAATGTGAACAAAAGGTAAGGGTGATTTTCAGAAAAAGGGGTTCTTGGTGATTACTTTAAAATGAACAACTGAAAAATAAGTCTCCTAACAACTCTGCGGTTTTTAACTTTCTTTCTTTTCTCTGGTGCTTCCTTGTATGGTGGAAGATCAAGAGAATGCTGCTGATGAAAGACAATCTAGTGAAAAGGAATGAATGCAGACATATCACTAGTAAAGTGATCTAAGTCCCAGGAATACAACTAGAGGACAGGATGGTTTTGCAACTTACCTCTAGCCTTCCAAGTCCTTGGGTTTTGTGGGAACAGACTGACTTCTGCTTACAGGGTACAGACCGTCTACCTTCTCCCTCTAAAATTCTCAGACACTGAAAGGGAAAGTCCTGTAGAGTTGCATCTCTGGCAAAGATACAAGTTATGCCTAGATCAGTAAAATTTCTTAAAACATCTTTTAGTTGCAGTTAAACCGTTAGCCAGATCAAACTCAGAATTAAAGACAGCCGTGTGCATCCTATTACATATGATGGCCTTTTGCTCAGAATTGCTAATTTTAGAAAGGAAAAAAAGGACCTTTTAGAAATGTGAGGTAAGTCTTATCTAATCTAGCATCCCTGTTTCCAGATATGTATTGCTAGACCCACATAACAAATAAAGGAGAAATAACATTGTTGGATTTTCCTATACAGGTGGTTCATCCTTTCATGTATACATATACATACATGAAAAAATATTGTATATACTGTGTGTAGGGATGTTTTATTATGACATGGAAAATCTGCTTTTCATAGTAGCACATGATGGGAGGAATTCTTTTCCCCATATATGGCATGGAACTGAAATATGAGGTGTATGATTTTGCAGGAGAATAACAGTTTTAACTATATTACATGTTTAAAATCCCAACTGAACATAATATAACTTTACTAGCTCATTTCTCCTGAGGCATCAACACCATTTATCACTACTACTTCCATCTGGCATGTCTGAACTATCATGATCAGCATTTTATGTGGAAATGAAAGCATTCAGTATGGTCTCTCTTCTCTAATGCTCTGAGGTCAGATACAATACTGCTGGAGGCAGTGAAGATGCATTTTTATCACACACTTGAGAGACATCCATTTGACATATTTTATAGTTTCCTAGGCTAAGACCAGCCAAGTTTTTTCTTATTTGCACTGACCTGGCATGGGGTCATTTGCTGTAATAACAACCTAAGATTAATTCAAATAAGTTTTGCTATACTGCAGTGTTAAAAGTTTGGCACATGCAGCCAAATATTTGGGGGCTAAAAGCCAAATTTCTAGTACATTTTTTGCAGAGCTTAGAAAGGCCATGGAACCACTTGCCCAACTATTTTCACCCCAAGGAAAGGCTGCATGTGGTTTGCTTAGCTGAGGTCCTTGTGAAGAAGTGTTAGTTGCTCTCCTTTTCTCATGGAGGATTCATGGAATGCGAGCTGATGACTTAGTTAAGAGTATCTGTAGTTTAGGTTTAAAACTTCAATTCCAGTGCGTAAAAATATATGGCTGTTCCTTTTTACACCACAAATTCATGAGACTGTCAATTTCTAAGCCTCAGTAATCCATCATGTGAGAAGCAGTCTTACCACAAATATGTTTTATCATCAGCTCCTTCACAGCCATTTGTGATCATTTTAGGATAGACGAGGAATTCTGGAATAAAATATTGAGTCTGTAACTATACATAGATCACACCACAATCCTTAGTTTCTTTAGAATTCATGTTAATAATATATATATCCTTACATAATTGCAAACTCCATTTTTCACTGTGACATTAAAATACATTGTTTTTATTGACATTATACAGGTCATGAAAAATACAGGTAAATTTAGTATAGCCAGGATATGGTGAGTACATGGGAAGTTTTGGATACATATGAAAATTTATTCTGAGCATTGCCTTTTATTGCCTCATATGTTGGTTGGGTAATATTATGTTAAGGCAAAGAATCTTCCAAAAATTGTCATTTACTAAGATCAAAGAGTTGACACTTGATAGCAAGCACTGTGAGTTAGTCAGGAGAGAACAAGTTCTCTCTGTAGACTACTGCTTATTTTGCTCATAAAAAACCTACTGATCATCACTCACAGTGTTGTAAAAAAAAAAAAAAGGGTCTACATGCTTATTAATTTTCAGTAATTCTACATTAAATGTAGTGAGCAGCAGATAAAGGGTCAAATTCTAATACAATAGCCAGTGCTTCACTCTGCTATTGATCTTGTATTACTGAAAAAAAATGGTGGTGTATGATACCATGATACACGAAGAAGACTAGAATCTTCCTCCACATGTTCTGTTTTAAAACTGTAATCTCACAAATACATTCAGAAGGCTCTCATCAGCAGTTATCTGCTATTTACAGCATACTTACATTGTCTACCATGTTTAGAATACAGTTGGAACTAACAGTAGTCCCTCCTTAAAATGTAGTCCTGTGACACTACCCAGGACTTCTTATAGTGCCAGTGCTTTTCTACAGTCATGTTTCAGGGTGGACCTTCAGTTTAGAAATTTGTGAATATTTTAGCAGATATTTCCATTTTTTTTTTTAATAATCAAAATTTGGAATAATTCCTCAGTAAATTTCCTGTGGTTGACCCTGGCTGGACACGAGGTGCCAGGTAAAGCCGCTCTATCGCTCCCCTCCTCAGCTGGACAGGGGAGAGAAAATATAACAAAAGACTTGTGGGTCGAGATAAGGACAGGGAGAGATCACTCACCAATTACTGTCACGGGCAAAACAGACTCAACTTGGAGAAATTAGTTTAATTTATTACCAATTGAATCAGAGTAGGGTAATGACAAATAAAACCAAATCTTAAAGCACCTTCCCCGCAGCCCTCCTTTCTTCCCAGGCACAACTTCACTCCTGATTTTCTCTACCTCCTCCCCTAATAGTTTACCTAGGTAAACTATAAACTTAATATTGAGGCATAAGCCCAATTACATAAATATATTAATAGTTAAATTATATCAGTAGAAAGCCTCCAGCTATCTTCAGCATGCTTGGATCATTCAGAAACCCTTATGAGTAATTAAAATAATAAACATGTATACAATGAGAGGTTTTGCACATCAAGCATGAAAGATTCCCAAAACCTGAGATATAGAGAATACATTATCTGTGATTTCTCACTAAGTTTATTCTGATGATTACATAATTATTGTTGGTCCTTTTTGCAGTCTTTCCAATTATGGCCCTTGCTATGGGTGTTGCAGGTTAACAAAACTCTGAAGTCATTAATTTTACTTCTGAAAATTTTAAACAAATATCATTTTAAAAAGATAGTGAAAGATTTTCAAATAAAGTAGATGAGGTGTTTGTATAAAATTAAGTCCCTGCAGTCAACATTCTTTGATTTTGATAGCTGAGGACTAAATTTGGGTAATCACTTACGGGGTCATGAAAGTAAATTGCTGAAATTGCTCATTTTACTCTGGTAACTTGGTCCTATTGAAAATGGGACTTCTATTAAAGCTATCTTAATATTGTCTCTGTCTTGGAATTTTACTCAGAAACAGGTACATCCCTGTAGTTCTGTTATATAATATGTTTGATGAAAGCTTTTTGGGGGGAGGAAGCATCTCTGTACTTATATTAAATAGGTTGAAAAAATCAGACAGCAAATTGTTTCTAGAATTTGGAGCATTTTTTCTCAAATAATTACATTTGGCTTTTAAATGATGGTGGGCTTTCCCCCCCCCCCCGCCACTCCCCAAATCCTCCCTCATTCATGGAGAAAGCTAAGTACATAATTAGCTTCATGAAATAAAAATCAGAATTTTTTTTTTATATTCTTCATCCATTTTTGTGTGATTTTCAGAGATAGTAGGAATACCTTGCCAAGCAATTCTTTGTTTTCATATATCAAATAATGAGATAAAAAACAATTAAAAGGGACATCCTACAACAACTATATTGCCAGTCCATATGTGCTGTGTGTAACAAATAGTGTTCATTTTCAGGTTATTTTAATGCAACGCTGTAAGAAATACAGTAAACTATTTATTTATAAAATGGTGTTCATACTGCTTACTTGTGTCTTTTTATCAAAATGTGAAGTCTCTTGTTCTTATGTTATGCTTGAATTATTACAGAAAAGTCATTTTCATCACTCTTCTAGCAGATCTGAAAATAATGGAGGAGCATAAGATCCTGCCTTCCACTCTATCACTTGTCCTTTTAACATGGCATTCTACTCTATTTATTGAATCAAATTATGGTAAATGCCCTATGTAGTGATGTTTAAACTATTGTCTTTAAACTCCTTCTAAGGATGCTAGGAAAAGTAACAGACAAGTCAGTTCATTGTCAGTCAGTCTCTATGCATTATTCAGGAGTTCACAACTTTATAGACCATACCAGAGGTCTCCTGTTTGAAAAATCACTTTTCCGTGAAGTATTATTTATGTAAAAGTTTAGCAACTCTCCCATCAATTCTGTGGGGGACCTGAGACCAGTTGTCTGACTAAGCTGAAGTGTATCTGCTTCAGACAGAAAAAAAAAAATGGAGTAAAATGTCATTTAGATTTAAAAAAAACCCCAAAAACAACAAAAAAACCCACAAAACCAAACAAAAACCAAAACCAGATTTCACAGTTAGGTATTCCCACAATATTACAAGCACCACTTTAAAACATAACAGTGAAGAGTGGATCACATAAGTGAAAAGTTACCATCAGTTCAGCTATGGAAATCACAGCTGACCAGAGCCCAGGCAGAGCTCAAACAGATCGTAAGAACAAATCTGCTAAATTTACTGTCTTCAAGAGCAATCCCCAAATCATCTATCCTCTGCTAGAATGAAACAATCAGCAAAATGGGGGGGCGCAGAATCTCTGCTAGCAAAAACTTTGCAATAAACAGGCTGACTCCCTAGCAAACAAGCCTCTTAGAATCTGACAGGGTTCATGTCACCACAAACTGCAGAATCATTGGAAATGGAAGAAACTGCAGATGTCAGTAAACCCTTCAAGGCAGAGACAACATTAAGTTCAAGCAAGGATACAGGAGACTATGTAATGCTTTTCTGGAAGAAATTCAGAAGCAGCCCCTGGGACCACTCACAACTGAACCAACTCCTTTCATCATCTGCTGCAACATTCTAGTCATTATGTCTTGTACAGAATTTTGGTTTTATTTCTTTTACGTATGTATGCTACGAAGACCTCAGCTAAAGGCAGCCCTTCTTTAAGTAAATCCAGGTCCAGCTTATGTTAGGACATAGCTAATGCCAGGTTAGGGCCTGAATTCGAGCCCCAGCTCCATATTTCCACTCCGATCTGCCAGCAAACCTGGATGTATATACATGTAAACATATGTATGCCCCCGTCCAAGAGCATCTTTAGGGAGAGAGACAGCACAGGATAAGGGAAGCTTAGTTCCTAAAGGCTCTTGGTTTTTGGAATACAGGTGTTTTTTTCTGAATTCCTTGTCTAACACTGAAACCTGACTTAAGCATCCTGTTTCAGGGTTTTGAGCAGAGGAGGAACCTCCAGGTTAGCCGCCTCTGAATAGGAGGAAAACCGTTCCAAATCTACAAGCTCTCTCTCTGGTGCAGGTGACCTCTCAGCTGTGTCCCAGCTCCTCTGGATGGTGGCACGTGAGCGACTCCACTTCTGCCTTATGGTATTCTGCTTGCTGTGAGAAAGGAGCCTCAAAATGTGACCCCACAGTCAATGGGAGCACCCGGGGGACCAGGAGCCTGAGAGAAGCCCCCACACCTACCACCTGTCCAGGGTGGATAGTCTCCATGGTGCCCAAACTCGATCTTTTCCTCTACATTTCACTTCCACGTTGTTCAGATTTTGTATCACTAAGGTCAAAATTCTTCACGTGTCTTCTTGGGAAGGCTGGTCACTTACGCTAGGATCAGAAATCCTGTTAGGTGTTAGGGAAACTTCATTTTAGAAGGTAAAGTTTAGAGGTGTCTTTGAAAAAATCTCATGTGTTAATCTAGTGCTTAGTGTTGTGCTCAATGGCACACAGATGCAATGCATACCTTGAGGAGAAGACAACAATCACAAACCACTGAAATCTGTTATAAACTCTAAATTCAGCTGTGTTAGTGCTCTAATACAGACATTTAGTTTACTTTTAGAAAATAGATAATTCCAGAACAGAGGCAAGGCTGAAAGACCTTCACTGTTATTACAACTTCTGTTAACAGAGTGAAAATTACTTCTGCTCTATTAGTATAATAATACCAAATACAAATATATTTACATTATCAGAACTATTTTGCACAAATTTTTAAAACATCCATCTCTGTTAATACTGAAAAGCTGAATATTTTAATTATTTTTTCTTAACTCACTGCCTAGCCATTAATACTTCCAAATAGCTTTTCTCATTCTCTGAAAACATACATTTTGGTATTCATTGAAGGAATTAAAATTAGCACAGATTTGGAGAATTAAACATGACTGACTAGGATAGCAAAGAGTCCTGAGGGAATGGCTCTTCCCAGTTTTGCAAAATACTGTTGGAAACCTGTGGGAAATAACTAATCACCAAGGTTTTTTTCTAGCTTCCTATATCCTTTCATACTCTTCCCAAGAGATAAACATGTTTTATACACTTTCTAAAGGGGAGAAGGAAGTGCTTGATTTATTTATATTTGTTTTTTGAAATCTCAGACTTGGAATTCTTTGAGCAGTCAAAACAAAAATGGAAACTCTAAAAATCAGAGTTCCTAAATTACTACCATCCCAAACTAAACTGGGTATCTGTGTGATTGATTGCCAATGACATTACTGACATTACTGAGGTCCTGAAAGGCTTTAAGTATCCAGATCAAAAGCAGCTATTTATTATACTAAAAAAACCCACAGTTCATCACAAATATTTGCTTTTGTATTAGATAAGACAAGATTAGTGTAATATTGTATACCAAACAGTAACTCATCAAGAGAATAATTATCATTTATACATTGATTTGTAATTTTTTTTTCCAGTTGGTTTTATGTGATTTACATACAGAATTCATGTTGCTGTGAACGATGGTTTTGAGCTACCATCTTCCTGGTGGCTTTGAAAGTTTTATTTGAGCTGTCTTTATTAGCCTTCAAACATACTTATTGAATATTCCTTTTTTTTTTTTAATTATAAATAAGTAATACAATGAGGAAAACTATGAAAGCTATGAGAACTACTTGAGACGAACATCCATATTTGAGTGAAAAGTAAGTGTTTGTATGTTAGAATGTTTGTGTTGAATCTGAGTTTATGTACCACTTTCCTAACATGCAAGATATTAGACACTGATTTATGAGGATTTCTGTAATTCCCCTGCAGTTTTATCATGACTAAATTATACCCTTAGGTAGAAGTGAAATGTCAGTTGATGATTAGTGCACTGTTACACCTTTTCACTGGATGGTAATGGAAAGTGTCTATAAATCTACCTGTTAAGAAGTCAATACAGATTACACCAGCAGTTAACTTAGGGTTTTGCTATTCTTAGGTTGGCAATTACATGTCACATTAAAGACTTTTAGTAAGCTGAATTTCAAATACTTATCAAACAGTATGGTTTTCCACAGAAGCATCAACAAGAGTTTATTCTTCACTATTTTATGGTGATCCAACCAATGCCGGTTTATTGCAGAAAATGTACATCACAAATGAGCTGAGACAAGCTAAACAGACCACTCAAAATCTAGGAAGTGGCATTCACTTTCAGTGTGTGCACGATCATTTGTACAAGCCTGAATGAAATCCGTTATGTCATCTCTGTTCAATGAGGCTAGAGAAAGCAGAAACATTAGCATCACTGAACTGTCAAAAAGCAGACCTATTTGCAAGTGTTGAGTTTGAAGCGCAGAAGTACAGAACATTCTGCACAGGATCACCAGCTTCGCCTAACAGAGACACGCTTGAGATGTGGGCCAAATAAGTCTCAGGCATCACAGTTTAAAGGACATATTTCACAGCATGTTCATGACTCAGCTTTTTCTAGGTTTTTTATCATGTTTCAGAGCAGTATATGGTGGAGAGACGGTACAGGAGAGGAACTACCTCTGAATTCAGTGAAAGCAGGATTGGGCCCATTGCATCACTTCCAAAAGTATTTCCTTTAACTATGGGCAATACCAGTTAACAGAAACTACAGTTTGTAATTCTAGGTTTTAAAAGATCCTGCAGAAACCAATACACAGAGCCGTCAACATTTCAATAACAAGTCGTTGCATACCTCCACCTCAAGATCTTTTCCTTGGGCTTCTGATTTTTGTCTGTGAAGCTAGCATAGCATACAAAAGGAGTGAGGTGGCCAATTCACTTTTAAAAGAAGTTTTGAAATGGCTGTGCAGCTGAAGCATGACATAGTGTGAACAGTTCCTTTATCATTGCTTTTTTGTTTGGTCACTCTATGCTATGCCTACTTCAAAGTGCTAGGTCCCTGCTTATTCAGAAAAACAAATGAAAACACAAAAAGAACATGTGGAGAAGCGAGGTTCTTTTTAATTAATGCACTAGGAGAGTTTCCATAGCAAGGTGCCAACACTCTCTCACTTAGCATGAACACACTTCGGTGTTCATTTATTGGGAAACACTTTGGCTAATGAAGGATAAATATTTGGAGGGCTTGAACCTAGGTTGTTCTTCAGTGGTTTTCCCTGCAAAAGGAGAATGCTATTATTTTTTCTTCCATTCTTTGTTTACCTTATGTAAAAATACAAATAAAAACATATATACATTTACAGTGAGATTATATGGTTCAAGCTTTTGTGCTTGAACACCTGTACTGGAACATAGTCACACAAATGACCTTATTTTAAGACATGTGAAATACTTTGTTTACAGAGGGAAATCAGTGTCTGCAAAAAAATGTTGCAAAAAAGGTCACAAAAGAATCTTCTAAAGAGCCTAAGTCTTTGTGTAAATACAGAAAATATCAGCTAACCATTGTGAAGTTTAGAATTTATTCATGTTGGATCTCATGATGTCAATGCTGCTTTAGTAAAAAGTGAGTAAGAAAATGGTTCAATATTATTTTAAATGTAGTCTGCCTTTCTGCCAGTTATAAACAACATTTTAAAGACTATTCTAAAAGAAACTGAAAATCCAATTCAAAAGCCACTTCTTAAAAGCACTGAACAGCGCTGATACCAGTTTTCCCTAGCTTCTTTCACCTGCTTTCTGTTCTTGCAAACTGTTCTCCATTTCACATATTATTTCTCATATTTTCTGTAGTTAATATGTGTCTCCTGAGGTTGGATGTGGATTCAGCTATTCCCATCTACTTCATAAAGCCTACAATTAAGGCTGTATCTCATTATTAAAACTCATCTATTCTTTGGAAGAATTTTGAGCCTCTACTAATCAGTAAATGTAGCAAAAAAATTGGCACAGTACTTATTACAGAGAAAAGAATGTCAGCTAGATATGACAACTTGGACCAATTTTATTTCACCTGGGATCTTTTACAAAGTGCCATTCCTTGATTGCTTCCACTTATTTCTGTTCTCATATGACCTCTTTTCTGTCCTTCTCAGTCTTTCTTTTCTGCTGCTGCTTCTCACCTCCTTTCAGCTTTCTTCTGTTGCTTTTTTGCCAGGTTTCTATTGAAATATTTGGTGTTCATAATCATTTGGATGAACAATTGATACACTGTCTCTTGCTGTATGAATACTTACTATGCATGTAGCTTAATTAATATTTGCAATATTAATAGATCATGATACAATCAAAATGCTGGGATTTTGTTGGCATAATTTACATAAAGCAATTGTTCCTTATCTAGTGTAGTGTAATTAAAGGAGTGTTACTCCACTGATAGATCTTGGAGACTTTACTTCCAAACCTGTATGTTGTCTGTATCATCAATAATGAAGACACTGAAAACTTAAAATTAGACTAACAAACAATGTCATGTAGTTAGATAGTCAAATCTAAAAACTGTAACGCAAAAAAGTAGGTAGTAGCTTGCTCTTTCTTTGCACTAAGTAGGCATTCAGATAGTAATGGGGCTGTGAATAATCTGTGGATTTAATTCTTGCTGGAGCTGCTATACAGTCTTGAAAATGTGCCATAGTTTTTATCCTGGAAGAAGTATGATCATGAAAACTAGAAATAAACTAGACGTAAAACTTGAAAAGTAGATGTAAATTTTAAAACAGCTAAATGAGGGTAATACTCATCAAGGCCAACACGGAAGGATAATTAATCTTGTTGCTGAGTTTACCATTTAATATGTTTGTGTATGGAAGTCCAGGTGCAAACACATATACTTTTTAAAAATCATAACCACAAATTTACACCCCATCAATCTAGTAGCAGAAATAACTTTGTTTCAGTTGTTTATAGGTCTAGAACAATGATGTTGCTTAGACTTATGAAATCGAAAACTGGCTCTCTGATAGCTTTAGCTTCAAAGGTTTGATAACTGAAAAGGAGCTCTGTATAAATCCATGTTAAGTTTTACAGAAGCATTGGAACTTCTTTGCTGTAATAGAGAAGATAAACAGTGATTCCTGAGCATCACACAGAAATAGCAGTATGAAGACACTAAGAAAATAACTTGAGTGAAAGAGGAGATTGGGGCGGGGGGGAGGAATCCACTAGAGCTAAATTTGAAGAAATAGCAAAGAAAAAACATAACCTACAGCATATCTTCAATAAATGTGCGCAGGTGAAAAGTATGCTACTTAAAGAAACCAACAGTGGTTTTTGATACACTAGACATACTTAACATTTTTATTTAAGTCACACAAAAGAGACCAACTATAAACATAAGCTACAAAAGTTTGAGAAGTATGGCACTGCACATATAAATGAATTTTTTTTTAGATTTCAGAAATTTATTTTACACGTAAGACATCATTCTGACAGGGTCAAGCTTGTGCTGAGACCTCCCAAATTCTGCCCTACTACTGGTTTCATGAGTAAAGCTCAGAATGGAGCACTAAACTGAGAATGTAGTTTAGTGGGCATGAGATTACGTAGATAAGCAGATCTTAATCAGATAAGCCTGATCTTAATCATTTAGTTCTACCATCACAACCTAACAGTGAAAGAAGATTGAAGGTAACAAAGCAATGATTAGACAAAGTTGTAGAATCAGACTGAGTTGAATTTGACATTGCTAACTTATAGGGTAACAGCAGTGAAACATGTTTCAATACTTACAGAAATTTTTATGGGAAACGGAATTTCAATGCCTGTAATAGATGCTGATGTTAGAGGAACTGAGAAATTACAGACATATAGAGTAAGACTGGAGAAGAAAAAAAATCCCTGAAATCACTATTGCTTTATCAAAATGACACATTGCCTATCTATGATGGTAATTTTTTTGTAGGGGTATGACACAAAGTTGTCACTTTGAAATTGATAATCCAAGTCACTGCTAAAACAGGGAAAAAACAGCGTGTTGAATCTCAAGTCACTTACATGGAAGACTGGCAATAAAAGGGTGGATGAATTACCAAAAAGGCAAACAGTATCATTTTAGAGAGGTGATTTTAATATGCAGCTTTTTTTCCCCCTCCCTATTTCAGAAAAGGTCAGTGCTTCTGAACAGAAGTGTAACATGCCTTGTAAGACAGTCGAGACCCTCATAACACTGCCTGAAAGTGATTGTGCACCTCTTGACAGCAGTAAGTATGAGTGACAGACAGCACTATGCATTTCAGAGGTTAAATGGCATTAATAAATTCAGTCAGTGGATAGGTTACAAATATTTGGAATTACACAGCAGAGTTCTGTATATTGTTGTCGTCTTTGCCTGGAAAAGACAGACGTGAAATTAAAACTTATGTGCCAGTTTCAACAAGCGCCCTAAAAGCCTTAATTTCATGGAAACCTCATATTTTATGTTGGTTAGATCTGCGCTGGTATCTTGGTTGGCTTAGGGAGTGTGAGCTTGAAACTGCAAAACCTCATGGAATGTTTGACAGGTGTGGGTCAAACTGATCATTGGGTAAAAGGTGCATTTCTTACAAGTACATTGGGTCCAAATGGATTTTGTACTCAGAGACAAAACTCATGATATACAAGATACATGTCCTTACTAAACCATAATAAAAGCAAAAAACCCCATAAGCTAGAGCTCTTTGATACCAGCAATAACATCCATTTCTCTGGGTGTGATTGATTGAATTTTAGGATAATACCATTCCTACATTCCTGCCTTTCAAGTAGCACTTTGTTCTATGTAGACCCCAGTGAGGTCTTCTGCTATACAGTTTAGGAAAGGACCAGACTCATCCAGGTTTGTAGAAACCAAGACAAACTCCTGACTAACTTAGTATGGCTTGTACTCCTTGCATTCATAAGAAGATGAATGTCTGAGCTAATTCGTGCAGTTTACTAGAGATTTAGGTTTTGACAGAGTGCATTACACACAGCTGTGGTGTCTCATCAAAGCTGGTCCCTGCTCTCTCTGCTGCATAAACCAATCTCTACTATAACTTCACTCATATTCCCCAGTCATCTTCCTCCTCCTTTCTACCTGCTACAGAGAAGTGTGATGTGTTAATTACCTAATTAACACATCTTCTTTGTAATTAACCTGGCCTTCGCTTTATCCTGACTATCCACGCCAGAAAGAAGGATGTCAGGTGGATCAATTTACAGTAATCTAAGCTGCTTACAAGCATATAGGCAGTTTAAAACAAATAGTATGTTAAAAAGGTCTCAATAGGCAAACAAGTTTTATTACCAGCTACTGAGGTAGTAAAAAAATGACATTTTCATTAGAATAATATCTATACTGTACTCTCTAATGCCCAGTTTGGGAAAAGCTAAGGAACGTTTGCTAGAAAAGAATTGGAAAACATGCCCCACCGGGCAGAAAAAGGGAAGAGGAAAAGATTAGTCTGAAACAAACACCTGCTGGAAGAGTGCAGGACTAGAGAGAACGTTTTCTGACATCAGCCTTTGGGTGAGGCATTAGTCATTTTCTTCTGCTTGGAGCATGTTGCTTTGTGTAGGTGGGTGTCCTGGGGAAAATCTTGCTAAAGGGTGATTAGGAGCAAGAGGTTTCAGGGACAGACTACTGCTTTATTCTATTATTTGATTTAGGTGGATATTGTTATGGAGGGATTTCACTTTTAATTTGTATGGTTGCAAGTGCAGCAAAAAAATTTTAAACAACTAACGCTAATGAAAAAGGGTTATATATTGCTACAAAATACTGCTAGTGCCTTGCTTTTAAGTGATTGATCTCCCGAGTGGAATCCAAAACCTGATAGGAACTGTTCAGTGTAGAGATGTATTTTAAATCCATTCCCTCTCTAGAGCATAGGTGACCTACCTACCAGAGGCTGAAAGTTTTAATTTTTGTCTACTTTGGAACTCTGATGTGGAGGGATTTGTTGACAGTTCTCCTTTAAAAAGAAACAAATAAAGGGAAAAGGGGAGGGGGACACAAAACAACCTGGTGGTTGTATTTCTGTAATGTCAATGGTAGCTGATTACCATGAGAAGTCTAGTCTGTAGTATTTTACATATGTTACCCAGTTAATGTTTCATGAAAATATATAAATAGCCTTGGCACCTGGTGCTTCCCTTTGTAGGTAAGTTTGTTTTGTTTTGTTTCTTTCTTTCATAGTTGTTCTCTTTTTACATGGTCTTTTAACAACTGAGTTACTACATAAAAGGAGTTGGCAATATTTTCCTATGCATGTTTAGAAGAATTAAGAGGTCACTATTATGACTTTATGCATAGCTTTATGCTGAAGGCATTCTATGAATACTTTCAAGCAGTAAGAATCACAGAAAAATAAAAATTTTTTAAAAAAAGCCAGTTTCTTATATGATATAAGGTTTAGTTCAGAGATTGTGTGGTCTGTCTACTCAGCTCTGTCAGTACCGAGCTGTTTGTTGAAATACACTGAAGAAAATCTTTCAGTACTTGAGAAACTATTAGGATAAAGAAGTGGAGGCAACAATGACAATTTGAAGTGTTTTAAGTATGCTGAGGTAGATAAGCAGGGATTTCAAGATCTATAAATTCTGACTTAAGTGGCTATCTTCTGTCTAAGTCATGCTTCAGATGCCGAAATCTTATTTTAAATCAGGCTACTAAAGCTTAGGTAGGAGGTGTATAAACCCCAAAGAGTAATAGTTCTGTATTCCTCAGGTGCAGTGAAGAACAGCAGAACCAGATGGTTTTTTTGGTTTTTTTCGGTTTTTTCCCCCACCCTTCTCACAGTCTTTTTCTTGAGGAAAAGTAAGAGTTGGCTTTAAAAAGGCTTCCAGAAAGCCTTTTCAGCTTATTTCCGGAATTTGGCCAGTGTTCAAATGCAATGTAGTAATTAACTCATCCTCAAATTAGGTGATTTTTTCAAATCTTTTCTAAAGATAAAATTCTTTGTATTGCAAATGAAATTTCAGGAGCACCCTCTTGAGTGCAGTGCACACTGGTGATGCATGGCATGAAGGATGCAGTCCATATGCTGCTGTGTGACTCACAGGGGAGAATGCACTCAGTGCAAGGGGATGTTGTCAGCTTATCCTGCTTTTTTAATTTGAGTTCATTTGCTGTAGTTGTTCTTCTGGAAACATGATCAACTTAAAAAATTAGCGCCCAAGACACCTTTAATAGATTTGGGTACTTAGCTGAAAGAAAGCAAAACCCCATGACGTTTTTCACTTTGCTCTGTTGCAGTCATCTGCCTTGGCCAGAGCTTAAGACTGGGCCTGTAGATGTAAAGCGTTGCCTTATCTGTACGTCTACAGAGGTAGTTAGGGGCGGGAACACAGTCTGTCAGAAATTGGCTTGCTTCACTCCAAACTTTACTAGTTCCAGAAAAAATCCGAAGCGCCTTTTTGAGATACGTCATCAGGAACTGACGTTAATGAGTCCAGACACTCAGTATGCTGCAGGACCTGCCTACCATCTCGTATAACTGTAGGGAATGGGCTTGTCCAAGCAAGCACAGATACCGTTCTCCGCGTGGTCTCTGAAAGTGCATCTGTATGATTCTGAATGTCCTTACCAGCTCTGGGCACCGTGGCAGTGAGAACTGCAGCCTTTGGAGATGCTAGGGGTGTGCAGCAGCTTTTGATATCGACTCCTTTGTTTGTTAGGGAGGATCTGTACCTTTGAATCCCGGCTAAGAGCTGGCTGCCTCCAGACAGGAAGAAATTGGCTTCCTGGTGTTCCTCTAGGGATGCTACCTGTCTTACAGCTCTTGTGTGTTCTTCAATCCACTTTAAAGCAGTATTAGGAATTCTCATTCGTACCAGCACAAACAAATCTTCATTGAAGACAGTGGGGGCCCTGCACCTCCGGTACGTCCCACTGTCTTTAATGTCAGCATCACAAAGTAACCACACAGCACTCGAGAATGAGGTTCTGTGCGAGTCTTGCAGTTATTTCTTTATCGAGCACGTCGCTGTTCCAAAACGATGGGGAGAGATGGCAAGCATGGACAGTTGTATATGTCTAAGTTAAAAAAAAAAAAAAAAAAAAAATCCTGACCAATAGAGAGTGAAATAAACTACACATTATATCCCGAGCAACAGCCAACTAAATCACCCCTGATTATTCCTGACATCAGCCTCTGGGATTCCCTCTTTCCTCTTGAACTCTGTGCTGTAAGAAGAATTTACAAAATAAAAAAATTGCCAACTGCTATTCAAATGATAAGTGGTGCATGCTAATTACATTTTATATGGTGATTAATTAAAAATAACCATGCAAATGTCTAATTTAAGAGTCACTCAATTCACTAAGTCTTCAGACACTGCCTAGCTGCCCTAGGCATTTGGTGGTTAGGCAATTTATTCAAGCTTTCAAAATATTCTCAAAATGTCTAAGATAATGAACGTTCTTGAAAAAGTTCCAGCTAGCTTGGAATATATAAACAGAGGTTTCAGAACAGTAAAATAGCACTGCATATATTAGCATTTTTGAGCTGAAGTACTCTGTGTGTACATAAAAATAGACCAGGAAGGGAATAATAGAGGCTCTAAATAATCTGAATATTTAGCTGCAGTGCACAGAGGACTAGTTCATAGATTACTTCATTGGCTGAAGAAAATTAAATATAATCTTACTTAGACCCAACTTCTTTTTTTTTCTTTAAATAGGAAGCTTTTGATACACAGGTAGGCAGGGACTTTGCCTTATTCACAAATAAATATAATTGTAGCAGGAGACCTACGTCATAACTGTGACTTGGTTCAAATATAGTGAATTTTAATCAGTGGAATATGCAATTTACAGAACAGACTACAATGACCTAGTGGATGGGAGATTAAAATATACAATGTAAAGAATATTTTCACAAAGTAATAAATAAAAATTTACAGAAGTCTAATTTACCATTTTTGCTAATAAGAAATTAATGTTAATACTTGAATTGCTATTTTAGGATCTCGTTCCGTATGCCTTTTTTGGCAGAATTTTTATTGAATTTGGTCAATAGATACCCGCCCCCCCCCCCCAAAAAAAAAAAACCAAAAACAAACAAAAAAAACCAACCCTGCACTTAATTTCATGTTTCTGGTTATGCAGGAAGCAGTACTGTAATGACTATCGCCATGATTCTTCCTAGACAAAATACTTGTGGTTTCTGTATCATACAAGAGAACATATGCTGTTCCACAGCATTGTACTCTCATAACGTACCTTTTTTATTTTAAGTCTCTTTACCAGATACCCAAATGTTTTCCACAGAGATGAATGAGTCTTGGATTATGACAAATGGTCTTGAAAGCATCATCTGTACTGGGGCAGCTTCACCCCAGTAAAGGAATAATCAATACAGCCATCTTGAAAAAGAGAATGGTGTTGTAAGGGCATTAACCGTGCCTTGCGGGGCCAGTTGAGAATTGTTTCATCTCTGAAACTGTTCCAGTAGATTCTACATATAGAGTGTGTTTATTTGCAGGAATATTCTGGTATTAAAATAAAGAAAATTTAGATCAACAAGTGCAGAATGCACTTATTTTTCCTTGCATTAGTGATGTTCCTAATGCTCTCCAGATATTCCACCCAATTTTTCAAAAATTAATTCTGTAATAACAGATACTTGTTTTCTGGGACTATTCTAGTTTACAGAAGGCTATAAATAGAGTGATAAGCTTCTGTACCTGCAGACATTCCTACCTGCAAACACTTCACAAGCATAAAAGTAAAATTAATTAGGTATAGTATTAATTATGAAGTATTTCTCCAGGTTTTATAAATAGCAGTATTTCTTGCCATGTACAGTGAAACCCACAGTAGCTGAGCTTATATAATGACACTTTCCACTATTCTTTAAAATGAGTTTTACACACAGAACAATTATTTTACTTTTTAATGTTTAAATAAAGTTTACTGTTTAAATACTTCACATAGCAGCTGCATAGAATCATGAATAGTAGAGATGGAAAAGACATAACGTGGTAGATTTTTTTTTATTTTTTTTTTTTAGTTATCCTTTGTTCATACAAAACTTGTTACTTGTTTTCTAAAAAATTTTCAGTATGTTATCTATTTTGTTGTTGTTTTGGTTGGTTTGTTTTGGGTTTTTTTAGTTCTAAATGACTCAAGTGTTTCAAGTGATGGGATTCAGGTTACTTCCCACTGGCATCACCCACTGTAGATGCATCAACACTGGAATGTCCGTGTACCTACCAAACCTCCTCTTTGTGTGTCCAGAAATTTTGTTTGGTGTCCGTTATTCTGATATTTTCCCCAAATTAAAAGAGCTTTTTCTTTTTACTGATGACCTGCCAATGGAGGTGTCTGGTGTAGTTCTGGACTTTACTAGGTAATACTTTGAATACTGTACTAATTACAGAGAATTATTTAGTAAGCTCTGTCATTTCACAGTATCCTCTAGTTGCAAATGGAGATGCTTCTTCATTGAGCTAAGGTCTTGGGTTTTCATAAGGAGTATATTCAATCCATAATTTTTTTAACTTTGCATGAGGTGCCAGAGTACATGTTTATAGCTTTCTCCAGATTTGCAAATACAGCTCAAACCCAGTTTTTGGACTCTTAATGATCAAAATCTCTGTTTTCTAAAGTAGCTATTTTTTCCAATATGAATTAGCTATATAAAAATATCCTGGATCTCACCCATAGCCCAACAACTAAAAGTGATTTCTTGTTTCTCCAGCATGTTTGAATTAGAAATTAAATTAGGAAACTATTTCTTTTTTAAAAATCATAAAATAACAGATGGAAAATGTAATACATATCTTCAGCAAAATATTCTATTGCGCTCTCATCTTTTGATTAAATTCCCCCATGCTGAAAGTTCCCCAGATTGGTTTCATCGTAATATTAGTCAGAATCGGGTATGATTTTAGGTCAAAATCAGTGACCATCACTTGAATATCTCCAGTATGTAAAGCAGAGGTATACTATTTGAGGTATTTCTGCTATTTCTCTTTCCTTTTCTCACGTTTTTTTGGACAATCACAGGAGGTTTTATTGCTGCAGTTTCATAAGTATGTTTTATTTTCACCTGGTATTTGGCAGATCGGCTCTCAGCATCGAAATTATTTCCTGAAAAGCTTGCAAGCTCAATCAAACCATTGTTGAGAACCAACAGAGTAAGGAATAGAGTTGCTGGTTTTGGCAGAGCACTATATATTCAGCACTAATAAGGCCTGTTTCACATTGGTCAGCAACACAAGAGATCTGGCTAGGACCGGCAAGCGGTCAGTGACTCAGAAGCATCGATGTGCTGTCTTCCAGCCGCACTCTCTTTGTTGAGACAACGACAAAGGACAGGGCTTCTTGCGAAGGTGTATCACCGCTCTGAGCCTCCCGCCCGTATGGCCGTGAAGTCCACGACTTCCCTCTCTCACCCCACTAGAGCCTGCTAGGGCCCACTTCCACCCTTTTCTGGTAGCCCCTACAGGTATGGTTCCACCCCTGGGCTCTGTGCGGGCAAGCCTAGGCAGCGAGTCTGTGAAACGATGAGTGCATCAGGCAGATGTTAACTCCCCTTGTCCCAGGCGTCTACGCTTGTCTCCTGTGTGTACCCAGCAGCTATGTTTAGCCTGCAGAACAATATGATTCAACCAAGTTGCTAATTCTGATGAGCCCTAAATAACGCTGTTAATCAAATCGCTATTCCAATTGCCTGAATGATCTTCTTTCTTTCCCTTTTTTTTTTTTTTTTTTTTTTTTGGCAAATTTAAAAATATGAATGAAACGGGAAACTGGCTAATAGAAGGTCTTACTGAGCTTGTTCTCCCTTTTCTTTCAGAGTACGCAAATGTTACATATCTGTTAACATATAAAGAGTGTAAACGTAATAGGTGTTTATATTTTGAAAAATAATGATGACGCCATCTAATTCTTTGTAGTTCTTTTGTTCCATACTTTATTCTCTGGATTGTTTCTAAAGAATTTTAATAGAAAAGCTTTACATAAAAATTCTGCAGAGAAAAATACCTAAACATTTTCGAAGCTCATTTACCCTTTTTACAGACCCAGTTACCATAACAACTTGAATTGTCGCTATAGTAATATTCTTTTATTATGAAACACAGTATTTCTTATATACGAGATATTTTCATAAGCATCTTGACCTTCAAAATTAAAGTTATTTAAAAATATTTTCTGGAAGGTGTTTCATAGGACAACATATGCAAGGGATAATTTTTTTAAAAATGGGATCTGGTTTTTATTTAGAAAAAACGGAAAAGCTTGTCCTTGGAAATACCTGAAATCTTACATATTTTTATTGTGAGGCTGTTTACTATCCCCCTACAAATTTATTTTTTTTAGTCCCTTAATTAATTGACTTATGAAAAGTACAAAAGGTAAAGATTTTTTAAAAGCTTATTTTTGCTTCTTGCATCTTTCTCTTACATTTACAACGGCATTAGTTACTTGAAAGCTGATCATGTCTATTTATATATGTAAGAACCTGAAGATAAAAAAAAAAACAAAACCAGCTTTTCAAACAAAAAAAAAATAATAATTATAGTAAAATAATATGTCAATATAATAAATACATAAATAGTAGACTATATATTATTGCATACAATACAGCATTTGTAAAATAATAAGTTTGCCTTTTCTTATGCAGCCTGGTATAGGTTATGAGTGAAATGTCTAAATTTTCTGTAAAATGGTTATTTTTTTCTAGACCCAAACAATGAATTGTTAGGATACTAAAGTTTTCTGCCAGCTTCTGTTTATTTCTCCCTTTGCAGTTCCCTATTTTTTTCCATTTGTGAAATTTCATCTTATTTTTGCTGTATAATGAGAGGCTGGTTCCCAGCTCTTACTCTGGGTCTCCAAGGATAGAAGACAGTCGATCCCCAGAACTGTATTCTAAAGAGAGGCTTAGCAAAGATAGGTACTCCGGAGCAAGCTGTTTCTTTAAAAACAAACAAACAGGCAAACAAACCACCTGAAACAATAGAATTGAAGTTTTCAGAGGGATGCAATTCTTAAGCAAGGTATTTTAAAAACTTATGTGTAAACATTGGTGTCTATCACCAATTCTAATATTTGTTAAAAAGAAAATTGGATTAGGATGTTGATAATGCAAGTTAGGGATTTTAATTTCACGTGGTCTGATAGTATTTCTGATATCTATTGTCAGAATCGTCTTTTCCCCACCCGTGTGTCCTGCCTGAGGGCCACGTGTTTTGGAGGTGCTGTCCTGGGAGGTGAGAAATGTGGAGAACTGAACGTTTCCCCCTGTTTTGTAAGTGACGCTTTAGCGAGTAGGGTTTAGCAAAGGCATCGTGACTGTTCTGAAAACAAGTGATTGCTACCAATTCTTTTTGTTGTGAGTCCCATCCTTTAAAACATAAAAGGCAAAATTTAAGACCATGGAATGGAGCTCTTTGGGGGATTTACTGGAAGAATGTGTGTTTTGTCTTAAACAGACTGAACATAAGTGCTGAGCAGTGAAATATTTTTTTTCAGAACTAGGACATATGTAAGAAAATTCAAGATCAAAAACTCCTTTAGAAGAGAGTGTAATTAAACTGTGTTATAAGATGGAATTTGAGTAGATTTCAATGCTTGCAATTTCGGACTTGGACTGTTAGAAAACAGCCGAGTCCTGATTCAGATGTCTCCCTAGTGTTAGTGATACCTTTTCTGCAGTTGTAATAAATGTTGGTAAATTTTCCCTGTGACATCACATGGAGACTGTAGAACACGTTTGTCCTGATGTAAAAAGTGTTTAACAACTACAGTATCTCAATATTGAAGTTTTCTGGTATTGAGCATCTTTTTAGATGACACTTTCTGCTTCAGCGTAGCCAAAGCTATATCCTCCATAAGGAAGCCACTAAGCTAGTTTGCTTATGTCTTGTTCATACACAACTTTTTGCTGGATTTTGTGTAGAAGACCACAATCACTAATCAGACACTCTTCATGTGAGCAATTTTACACTTCTCTATGAATGTATTGACCTATGCATATGTAACAATGCTAAGAATGCTGGAGGTCATCTTTGAATGCAATTTAATACCATAATTGCAAAATCTACAAGAGTGTTCATTTTCTAGAAAGAAGGCCCGCAAGGCATATATGTTATGAAGAATTTCCAAATTATGTTCAGTTATTTGGCATTTGGCATTTTGTGGATTTTTTTTTTTCCATACCGTACAGCCTTTTAAAAAATATTCACACTTTCAGCAATTGTGCCTATAAAACACCAAAATTACTTTTAGTGCTGTCTTTCACTATTTTTCATTTTCATCTTACCATCGTTGTCTTGTTTCTCATTACTGGCTAGTCTGACACTATATAATAGGTCTTTAGGAGAAAGAGTGCTAGCTTTCATGTAGGTTTGAGACCATTTTTATTCCCAATATTCATCTTTATAAGAGTATATCTACTGTATAGACAGTGACAGTATGTGTGCATAACACATTATTAGTTATATATATCTAGCAATTCATAGTGCATATACACTATCAGTGTCTATATAATCTTCTATTTCTATATAATAGCATAGATAAACTGCAGGAGCAGTACTGCAGTCACAAATTTATGGCCACAACATAGACGCTCTGAAGTGATTACACTGATAGGTCTTTGTTGTAATAATGTGAAAATTTATCTTCTACATGTTGAGAGCAAAAGTTCAACAGTAGTTATTCTAATAGCTTTTCTGATAAGTTGTTATTATATAAGAAAGGTATTAAGTCTTTGGTTTAATGTTTGTATTGGAGACTATACTACATTCAACATTAAATAGTGTGTATCAGTGAAGTATTTTTACACCTTGAAAGGGCCAGGATCATATTCAGTGACAGTTACTCATCTCTGGAAATATTTCATTTTTGTTATTAGAAAAAATGACGGAGTTCTTACAACAACAAAAATTAATTTTGATTTAACTCTGGTTTCCCCTTATCCTAGTACATAATACGTTCTGGGCAAAATAAAGTCACCTTTATGAGATCAAAATCTGATACTAACATTAGGCCTGTACAGAAATGTGTTTTACTCCCAATTACGTTTTGTGCACAAGCTGTTGGAATACAAGATGGTTCTTACGATGCTGTAGGGAAAAATTTGGGTGCAGGAGCCAAAAAACACTTCTACTTGCAGAAGCCAGGCAGAGGTATACCCAGTCCAAGCTTGCCACTGTATATTTATTCTGTCCCTGCAGCAACATCAAATGATCAATGTCATGCAGAAAATCTGGGACCCTGGAAGGGTTCCAGTACTGTATTTGCAAAGGCCAGTAAGATCTGTAAGTCAGCTTGTGCTCAGGTTAGAGCAATGTGGCTGCACTGTACAAAACTAGATGTCATTCAGCTACTAATACAGGTGCCTGGAGCAGGGGAGTAGGGAAAATGGTCTACTGTAACCTGGTCCTTAACACACGTAACTCCTAAATTTTAATGTTAGGGAGGCCTGGGGAACATTGGGACTGAGAGCTTAATGGGTGAAGTGAACATTCATGAGAGAAAGTAGATTGATTTGCTTTTTGTGTACTGTCATCTATTTATTTCCTTAAGGTTTGTACAGAAGGACTCCTCTACATTCCCCTTTTCTCTTTCTGCTTGTAATTTTGCACTAGAGATATCGTAGTAATGCTGTTTGCAAGACTATGCTGTCCTTTGCATCTGAGATACTAAAAATGCTAATTAATGAGCTTTCTTTCCAAGCCCATCCCCCTCCTCATTTGTAAGCATTCTGTAAGCGTGTGAGAACAGTCATGCAGTACTTGTCAAATAGGAGCATTAAGAATTTGTATTTTCAGGGTCAGTTTGGAGACCTTTTTTTTTTTCCTTTTCTTGCTTTATGCTATGCACTTTCTAAATATAGCCAAGGAATTTTTTGGATCTTGTGTTGCTCTCTTATCATGCCCATTCACAGGCTTTAATGAAAAAACTACTTATCAGTGAGACTGTACGATTAACCGTTCACTATGTTCTTTTAAGTGTGAAGGGAAAGATATGCAACCATGTTGGGCTTTATAGTTAATTATAGGATTTTTCTACAAATAAAACCAAGCGGTTACACCTAAAATGAGTTCTAAATTATCAAGCTAAAAAGTGATGTTTTACCTTTCAACAGTATTGGAACTAGAGACCCAAAGCACTAAATTTAGTCCCATAAAGTTCCACTTAGACTTCTGAATTTAAAAACATGGTCCATTACTGTTTGAACCTTGGTATCAGAATCAGTATTGTGAAGGCAATAGCTGAATCCAAACTCCCCACAAAGACCTACCATTCATCCAGGTGGTCTGTGGAAGAGAAGAAAATGTCCCATCACATTAGAAAATGTTACAGTTGTGAGAGGCTTGAGGCTCTGCTGACAAAACTACATATGATTAAGTCAAATGAACATTACACTGATTTCTCCTCCTCCTTCTGCTGGAGGGTATTGAAGCCTCAGGTTTTAACAGCACTGAAATAATTTTGTGTGCTAAACTGTACGAGTGCAATTCTATTAATCTGAAACCTAGTTAAGCTGAGCGTATGCCACATTTCATTTAAAATTTAGCTATCTCTAGGACCATCCTTTTCAAGGTTTTCTTTAATGTTAGCACAGGTAAGGCTAAAAATTCAGAACATCATGCGTCTGCTTTCCCTGCAGATATTTTGCTGCCATGAGACAGAACCATAGCTTTACAGCCCTTTTTTTTTTTTTTTTTTTTTTTTTTTCCCCACCTATTAGCAGTAATCCATATGGAGCTATAATAACAGCACATAGCTTTTGTCACCCAGGAGATCAGGTGGTGAAACATCTACCAATACCTTCCCTACTGAGAGAAGCTTCATGCAACTTAGATAAACTATCAATTTTACAAATTTAGCTACCATAGATGATTTTTCTTACATGCTCTGAAATGAAATATTTGCATAAGTGTGCACACATTCTGCTTCACTTCTCTGCAAAACCTGTTTGTAATATTAAACTAACAGTTTCAGCACTTGCACATTATAACATTCCCATTACCAAGGACAAATTAGGGGTAGTAGGTAGGTCATAGTTAACATTAATGATATTTTAGAAGTTAAAACATAGGACTGTAGTAAATAAGAAAACATATCATCCACCAGTTCTCCGAGTCTTATGGCAGTCTAACCGAAACAGTTTTTCCTGTTACTGTCACACTTGTTTTGCTAACATGAAAACAAATAAGCCAAGCCAGAAGGACTCTTTCGTGAAGCATAGATCCAACCTGGAGTCATTTCATGCCCACTTCAACAAAGATCTTTGAAGGACAAATAGAAGTATTACTGTTCAAATGGCTTGTAAATGTTCAAACTACTTGTAAAAGTTTTGGAGAACAGTTGCTCTGCAAAAAACATGAAAACAATCTAAAAGTTACAGGTTTGTCTTTGGACCATATGCCTCCATTTATTTTTACTTTGCTGAATTCAAATGACATTGATGACACTATATAATTCATTAGCCAAGATACTGTGAGATTGGTCTTTTCTCCTGTACTTAAAAATATCAACCTTGAATGCTAGATTAAATTAAACTCAAATTCTACTTTCATATATTTCCCAATAAATCCAAATAACTTCGGTTAAGTTACTTAAGTTACTCTTTCTTACACGAATATTAATTAGTGCACAATATGGTCAAGCTTATCCTTTTTGACAATGAAACAGTGTATCTACAAGTCTACATTATGTGGTATTTTACTAACCTACTGAAAAAATTGTTATTTATAATAAAAGATGTCTATCCAGGCTTAGGGACTTTAAAACTTCAAATAAACACTTCAAAAATTACCTTGCTGAATTTAAGAAATTCTGTTTCCCATGTAACAGTGCCAATAGGTGGCTAAATAAAGATTACCTGAAGTTAAATGGTGGAGGAGAGCTGCTAAATCCTTAATAGTTATGTAGAAGACCTTCAGTCATTCAAAGCAACCCTTTAACGGGCTGGTCTCAAACAACATGAGCTTGCCATTGATTTCTGAAGGCAGAGGGTATTTGGAAAAGGTGAAAAATCTTAAAATGCTTGTTAAGAATCAGAGATAAATTAGTTTGTAGTTTTTAAGGGATGCGTTAGAGGTGGGGTTATTGTAAGAAGGGAATAGAATGAGAATTATCGTTGTAGTGTTGACACAAGAGGAAGAATTCATAATAATAAAATATTCTTGAATAATTTTGGAGAAATTCGAATAATACTAAATTGGAAAGAGAAGCATAACAGTAAGAACTTGATACAAATAAACTCCCAATTTCTCATGATTCTCACATCCTTGATTCCTAATGATTCCTAGCAAAATAAAATATGAGTAAGTAATGACAGCTCAATTTCATGCTCTTCAGCAGTAGTAGCTGAGTCTTGCTCACAAACAAGAAAGCTTGAAACCTAAATCGTTCCAAAGGTCCCCCACAACAGTGATTGTGCATTTGCATTACAGCTCATGTTTTCTGTTTAGATAACAGCAGAGCCAACAGCCCATTCAGTGCCTTCTGAAGCGCAAGTTTGTTATTTTTAAAAGATTAATGGTTCTGCAAAGCAGTAACATACGTAATTAAGAAGCCTACATTCCTACATTTAACCTGATTCAGTGCCCTACGTGTAAGAGAAATGTAAAATTTGGCATTCTAGTTGAGTTCTGTCACAATACAAACCAAAAGCAATTTAATTACAGAGGCTACAACAAAGCAGAATGAAAGCAAGACCAAAATTAGCTTGATCTAGTTAGAACCAAAGGCACCTTTTCATCAGGTAAGATAGAGGTCAAATTACAGATAGTGGTGATATAATTGTTGGATCTGGAAGAACTAGGAACAGCATCACAAAAGGAAGGCTATGGCTAATGGCAGCATTTACGATGTGTACTTGCAAGGTAATGGAGCCTGCAGTGGTTAGCATGGCAATAAGCTAAAGCCAAGCCGTTATATTCAAAATAGTATGTAACTATAACCAGCAGGTAGCCATAAATGCTAAGATTACTGCACAGGGTATTCAGAGCTGTCTGAATAGCTGTTTCTTGTTTAACCATAACCAATGCACAACAAAAATGCACCAAAGAGCATCAAGGACAACCATAACTTTTCTTTATCTTTGTATTTTGTTTGATTAGTATGGGAGATGGGTCTTATTTCCCAATTAACACTTTATTTTTCCCCACTAACACTATGAATATATCTAAATTGGCCCTGATTATGTCTGAAACCAGGAATTGTAAAGGAATATAAATATGGTGTGTTATAGTATGTAGAAGTTTAGTGCATTCCATCTAAGAGATGTTGTTGAAATTTTGGTTACAATAACTTGTTATAAAACTTGTATTAACATTTTTTCTTTTAGTAGTTATTCATCTCTGAGACTATTTTAGTGATTCAAAGGTAATTAATTCTAACATTGTGAAAAAAGTTTCCTTTGTGTAATAGATTTCAGAGTAGCACATATATGTGGGGAAAAAGAAGGGGGTAAGTGTCGTGCAAAACCAGGATGCAGCAAGTAAAACACACACAAGTAATGGGAGATAAAGTACTCTAAGCAAATTGTAGTGACTATAAATTTGGAGCTGATAAACATGCAGAGAGAATTCTTGGCTAGTTCCAGAAATTCCAAGGTAAACTAGTATCTTTCTAAGTAATAGTTCTTTAATACTGTATCTTGAGTAAATTGCCAAGAATTACAAAATAGTATGTTATGCAGTAATATAGATATCCGAAAGATATAAAAAAACCAAACTTCCTTTTTAAAAAGGTTTTCTTACTTTTTATGGGTAAAATGATAATCTTGAAAACATAGGGGAACCTTCTCCCCTCTATTCAGCACTGGTAAGACACATGGAGTGCTGCGTCTTGGTCTGGGCTCCTCACTACAAGGGAGACATCGACATACTGAAGCCAGTCCAGCAAAGGGACATAAAAATTATTAAGGGTTTGGAGCACCTTCCATATGAGGAAAGGCTGAGAGAGCTGGGACTGTTCAGCCTGGAGAAAAGAAGGCTCTGGCTTATCCATGTGTACAAATACCGGATGGCGGGGAAGGGAGGGAAGTAAAGACAACAGATGGTATTTACTATTGCTGTTTTTATGAGTGCCCTTAATGGATGTCACACAAAAAAATTAGGGATCTTGGTAGCTGTAGGCAGCTCCAGTTAAATAATTACAAATAGTGTAAAGGTTATCATATCTGATTAGGCTAAGGAATAAGAGAAAATACTGCTATGGTTAGGTTAATGAAAATGAAAAGGCAGAGTTCTGTCGATTTCTTCTCTGTAAGGAAATGTGCTCTGATACAGAAATAAATTTTGCATGGCCTCTTCTACTCCTGAAATAACAGAGTGGACCTTTAAATCTTCACGAATTGAATTCTTGTTGGTTCCCGACATCTCTATAGTAAACACTCTGGTAAGGCACAGGAAGAGGGAAGGAGGAAAGCCGATAAATAGTAATAATCTTTCAGAAAGCTTCATAAAGGCTTTTATAATGGTAATTGTGATATAAATATCTACAGAAACTGAAAATCTCAGTGGACCTCTGATAATAAACATAATTAGTAAGAAGTCCAGAAACTTGCACTGCATGGTTACTACTCCCTGGGGAAGGTACATTCCCTCCAAGACTCACTGCTAGATTATAGTTTCTGTCTGGAAACTTAAGGCCAATTTAATGGACATTGACTATCATCTGTGTCTTACAAGGCTTTTGTTTCCTTCTTTCTTTTTTTTTTTTTTTTTTTAAATCAGCCATGTTTACGTTACAACTTTACACACAGATTACTCACAGATCTTGCATACTACCTGAATTCATGGTGTAGCTTCTTGACCCAGAAACTATAATGATTCAGTTGCATCATATTACACAGCATGAGGCTATATTGTACTACTGCTCGTTATGGGACATTATTTTGAGTTCTCAGCAAGATGCAATATTCAAACGGTAACACTCACGCTATTTTTCAGTGTAAAACACCTCCCACATTAATGTTGCTTTCTTGAGACTGTAGGTTTGGATAGCAATTCCTGATTCATGGAACAGGTTTTCAGCTGAAATCTGCTGTCCTAAGGAGGAATGGCATATGAATGCTTTTGTATTTCCAGCTATTTGACTAGTGTAGTGCTTTTCAGAACATTAGTCTTTGCTGACAAAGGTACAGTTTGCTTCAGTTTAAAAGTCTACAGGAAAATTGCAGCAAGGCAGGCTGGTTCACGTAGCATTGCTTCAGCTTGCTTACTAAGCGAAGATCTTCCTAAATGGTATGATAATCCCTCAATGCCTTCAGTGACACATAAAAAGTAAGGAAACTTTGGAAGTCCATGGAAGTACCTGTCTGATGAGGTAATAATGTTTATTAGTTAAGGAGAATGTATTGTAAGGTTAATTTGGTGATGTGCTGAAAAATTGAAAGACCAGACTGGAATGGTGCTGCAGTCTCAAAGAATCTGATACACAGCAGGATTAATATTAGATAAGATAATATGAAATATGATATTTAGTGACTGCTCTACCTTTCGGTATTTACTTATCACGTAACACAGAAGGGTTGGATTTTTACCATAGCCCAAAGGAAGAACACTTGAATATGACTTGCTAAAATTGACCTTTACTTACACATTGTGACTTTTACATGGCAGCATTATGATAAACTGACTCTAGCTTCAGATTTATTACTCAACCCTGACCTTTGGTTATATTAGAATATAGCTTTCAACCAAACTAAATAATAATGTCTCTGTGAATGTAAGGAACTGGCAGATCTGAGATGTCAATTGCCAGCTCAATTTTCCTTTCACCTGGGAGTACAACATGTCACAGTGCTTTATTGATCTAAGAGCCATTAGAGTTCAGTGTTATAACTCTTCAGTTTTCCACACAGCGCAGTACAGTGTGCTGTAAAAGAGATGAAGCATGAACTGGAGTGTGACTCCAGTCAAGGCTGGTCAAAATTTGGAATGTGTGTTTCATCAGAAATAAGTATAATTATTTTGAATTTTTTTTTTTCTTAAGTTGGAACATGCAGCCAAAATCTCTTGTGAAAGATATTTAAAAAGATGCTTCCAAAAGTATTATTGCATAGTTTTTTTAGTATATTCTGGAAACACACTCTTTCTGAGATTCAAGTGCTTAGTTTTGATGTTACTGGAACACTTCAAACAATTGCATTGTTGCAACTACATTATGCTCCTTTTGAGTATGGTATAGTAAAACATTTTGATTTCATGATTGAATGTAATATTCAAAATGAAGGACATAATTTTACTGCAAAGAAACTTTTTGAGAACTTTTTTTCCTAAATGTCAGTGACATTGATAGATTTTGCTGATATGTTTTGTTTTCATAAAATCAGTATCTGCTGATAGAAACTGTTTAGGTAGTCAGGTTTCAATCTGCTGTAAACTAGGGGATAATAATGAATAAAAGCACCCCCTTGTCACATCTGTTCACACTTCAGAAGAATGATTGTATTTCTGTGTAAGAATGTCTTTGAAGTAGTGCAGCAGCTACATGTGCCTTTGCTTTTCTCATAGGGGCTGTAGGATTTTTACTTTAGAAAGGACTAAGATTATAATCCTATAAAAACTTGCATTATTAAAATAATAATTCATTTACTTAGCATCTACATAAAGATTAAAGAGTTTGGCCTACTGTTGTTATTATGCTATTAGTGCCAGGATTCTTCCGGATACTGAAGCACACGTCTGCTAGCATTCAGGCCTTAGCCAATTTTGAAGCATGTTCATAAACTTCTTAGTTGTTATTGAGTCTTAAAACAACTTGTCACATGCTTCTGTCTACTGTGCTGCAATGTGGATGAAGAGCAGAGGAACTTATTTTTCCTTTTTATGAGGCTCTGTAACTTTTATAATTTAATCTTTTAATATGCAGATTAAGCTGCATTGTCTCTCTCCAAATTATTTGTAAGGTATTCGTGTTGACTGAAAGTGAAAGTGACTAAGTAGGTAAGGTAGGTATCCATAATATAGAGGTATTTTAACAAGGTGTTTTCTAGAAGACACATTGTTGAATTTTTTTATTCTTCCAACGACATTTAATTAGTAGTGGAAAAAGAAAGGAGAATTTCTCCATAGATTAGCAGTGTATAGTTTCATGGTTTACTATTTCCTTCAAGCCAAATACATATTGGTGGGGGGTTTAAAATATTTTAGGCAGTTTTGTGTAACTATTTTAAGTGTACATTTTTCCTTCCTTACTCATGGTGGATAGAAACATACTTTAGAATCTACCAGAGCAACTTAATAATAGAGGTGATAAGTGAAATAAAAAACATTGATATAGTCTTAAATAGCAATGCCTTTCGAATTCCCATTTGTTAAAACCTAATTTTGTGTTTATTACACTTGAAAACATACTTAGGTACTGTACATAATGTTTTACACTTTTAAACATCATCTTTAAAATTCACTGGTAGTCATTCCACCATCACAAAGAGGTGTCCAGTCATCTTTCTTTAAAATCAGAACTGTTTACAACAGATACAGGATTTCACTAGTTCGTTGGCAGCAACAAGGTTACCTTTAAAATGTTCATGTTAAAGCAGAGGTGCTTTCTGGAAACAAATTCAATATGTGATGCTTTGAAAGCAGCCATCAGTCAGCAAAATGGTTGTAGAAAAAGATTCCACCAACTATTCCTCATTTCATTTGACTGATTGATCTGATAAGGCCAGTACAGCAGCAGCAGTTTGTTATTCCAAGCACTCTAAACTTAATCTCACTTAAGGGGGGGGGGGGGGGGAAGGAAGGAGGGGAATCAATTGTCATTTTCAGCTTTTTAGAAGACTCTGCACCTTATTTTACAAAACAAATACTTGTTCCTATTATGATGGAAGAAATAAAAATGCAACTTCTGTCTAGAAATTACTGCTTAGCTTATTGCTATTTTATGATCATTTCTTCCCCCTGACTGAGAACACAGTTTAATTGCTCAATAAAATTGTAAGTTTTTAAGACAAAAAAATCTACTATAAAATTAAATGAGATTTAAAAAAGGTATTCTAAACAATGTGTCAGTTCATTACACCAGTGCTGGTGGTTTTGAGAGCTGACAATTAGAGGGTCAGATTCATTAAAACCATAATGATGTCAGATGAAGTTGAGGCAGCATTTTGTCCGAAGTTTACAGTGTACTCTCAAATTCAGCAAAACACTGAAACAAAAATTTTGTGGAACTGACAACTACTGGGGATATGAGGTCTTTATTCACAGATAGCCCCATCTTCCCAAATGAAAGAAAAGAGTTGGATTGCAACACTTTGTGCGAGGGGGTTGGGCTCTGTGACATTTTATCTGTGAATTTCATTTACTGGGCATGCCTACTCTGCTGTTCAAAAATTAATGAGAAAGACAGTAAAGCCTAGGTTTTAAAGCTCCTGAGAAGAAGGTGTTGGAGATGCACCACAAGGGAAGGATTTTTGCCTGTAGCATTCTTACAGATTCACAAGATTTGCAAATAAAGCCAGTGCCTGACAGTTCGATGTGATGGCACTCCACAAAAACTCCTGTCCATCATTGCGTTCACCTCCACGAGGCGTTTGGTATTTCTGTGCTGGAAGAAATGCTCCAGCTTCTTTAACCTTCAAACCATAATCAGCCTACTTTTTCATACTGTCTTTGGCACTCTGTCAAAGCAAAAGTAGAGTTTTTTGGGGACTGGGGCCAAACAGCGGTCAGAGGGACAGACCCGGGACTAGTGTCTAGCCGAGGTTTTCCCCTTGTTCTGCTCACCCAGGAGATGGGCACCCCTGGTTTGGGGTGGGACCTGGGTGGCAGGAGGCCATCCCCCCTGACCTGGTGTCAGGGAGCAGCAGGCAGCAGTGGTGCAGAGAGCAGACTGCAAGAAACCATCGATGAGACAGCTTGAGGTCAAGGGGAGTCTTCCAGTTACATTTTGTTACAAAATCAAGAAAACTTAGGAGTGATCGGGGTTTTTTTAGAGTTACTTATACCAAAGCAAAATTCAGGGGTTTTATAAACCAATGCGATGTTAAATTTAAATTGTGAATCCTTTCCAGAATCCTGGCTGGGATTAAAGCGTATTGATGAAAGAAATACTATGGCCATTTTTACACATATTTGCTTTCAGTTTTTTATATATATTTCATTGTCTGTTAAACCCTTGCCTCACTAGAGAGCCTAAAATAACTTTCTTCTAAAGCTGAAACCAAATGGCCTTCATTATAATGAAAATAGCGTACTTTATTCTTCATTATTTTTTTGTTTTGCCATTAACCTTTGTAACTTATAGCTTTCCATCTGCTACTTATCTTTGTTCTACAGGTTGGAGAAGAAAGAATTCCATATTAATAAGCCCAAATTGAGTAACAAGATAAACTCACTGGCCTTACCCTCATCTTCAACCATGGAGGCAGGACTATTTCTTGCAGGTTGTACCCCTGAGTCTCAGGCATGCTTGTTGTCAGAGAAGTATAAATCTTTATAGGAATATGCTAGCAGAATTGCTGAATATCTCACAGTTCTCACAATCTGTTATTAAATTTAGATTCCATTTTGTGGATATTTCAGGAATTTGTGGATTTCCTCCTTGATGAATGGTGACATCATAACAACACAACATCTTTTACCATGCTGCTGAGCAAAAGGTGGTACAAATTTTGAGTCACTGACCACTTCAAGATGAATCATCTACCAACAGGGAACACTCCTCTGGACTTTGGTTACTCCATTTGACACTTCTGCTTTTCTCAGATTAAGTCTGTTTCCAGATGTCCTCTGAATATTTGTAGTGACAAAAAATATATGCATGAAGCATGTGGAAAAATGCCTCCTGTAGAAATGGAAAAGGAGAGAAAGATCCAACTCAGAGAAGTTCTGGACAATGATACTTATTGAAGTTTCTCGACAAAAAGGGAAATATTAGGTACTGTTTTATCTATTGCAACCTTGTAAAATGCAGGTAAAGATAAGCTAACTTTTCAATTCATGCTTGCAGTTCCTCTAACATACCTTTCATACCTGAGAGAAAAGAAAGCATATTTAAATTTACACTTTTTAGAAACAGTGGCTTTGAAATCAGGCATTAACACAGTAAAATTAATAGCCTAGTGTTGCAGCTCCTGAGCAGAGAAATCCTGTTGACTTGCATGGGAGTTCTCAGATTGCAGCTCAAAATTTTCATTTTGGATTATCCTGATGTATTTTCTTCTTGTAAATGTTTCATTTCATGTACAAAATTGGGGATGATATTAATTTTTCTAGCTGCTTCTAGCACTTCAGAGAAAAAAAAACCAAACAAAAATCTTCCTTGCATTGTTCTAGAATATGACACCTTTCATTAAAATAAAGTCCTAATGTCTGGACACTAAATATTACAAACATTACGTAAAACATAAAAATGTTATGGCCATTTTCACAACCCTATGCGTTCAGGTTTTTTTATATACTTCATTGTCTGTTAAGCCTGTGCATCACTAAAAAGCCTAAAATAACACCTTCAGATCTATGTGGGCCAAATCTTTTCCTTCTCTGTTTGTTAGTTGGACCTGGGGCTTTTGATAGCTCTTGATAATTTGTTATATATGAAGACACAGTTTATGACTGCTGCTGAGATTGCAACCAGATGTTTAATGTCACTTAATTTTCCATGTTATTTTTACCTGGATTTGTGAGTCAAATGAGTCAAATACTTATTAGTGCAATAACAGGTGTGATTGTACTATAGGTATCTGAGTAAGAGATGTATGCCCTCCTGCATAGAACTTTTATTAAGAAATGCCCTATGATTCTCAGAATAAATTCATCATTCAGAATTTCAAATGTTTTCTAAATAATGTTTGAATAACTCAATGTTCTACCAAAGAACTCTTTCACCCACTTTTGTATTGCCAAGGTTTTAATTGTTTAACATACCTGGAAAGCTTCACTGCAAGTGGTTGAGGTTGTAAGTGACTTAAAGCATTGTGGGAATTAACGTCTCCTCTTCTGATAAAATTATATGGTAATGCACTCATTCATTTTGAATGAACCTTGCAAAATTCAAAATTAATTGGCACTGATTCTCCCACTGTGTCATTTCTGAAGCAGCCTCAGTCCTCAGTCTGAAGCACTTTTTCATGCTTTTTGGTACATAAATTATACAGGTATACTTTGATATTTTATTTCATTTTAGAAAATCATGACCACCAATTGGAAGGAACCCTACTGCTCTTCAGGACACGTAGGACTCGGAAGCGGAAGAAACTTTTTATTTTCCCCTGCCAAGACAACTGGGTCAGTGAGTGAAGCAGGCAAAGTATTGAAGAGGTACCCATCTTCACCATAGAGCACAGAGAGAGAGAATTCTTTGTTCTTGGATGCTGTGTATTCTATAATCAGAATGTATTTTTCAACTGTTCTGGATGCATTTAAGTTCTAAGTGGCTCAGGATGCATGTAGCAAATTACTATACTGCTAGTCTATACTGGAAGCTTTATAAGACGTTCTGTATCCTGATTTGGTAACGGAAGATAAAACAAAGTAAAAATCAGGCTGAACGATACGAAAAGCATTGCTGCTTTGGTTTTCCTATTTATGAAGCACTGAACTGTAGAGTACTCTAATGATAGCTTGTATTAATTTTAACAAACTTGAAAATCTTGCTGACTAGTCTAACATTTAGGTGCTTCTTCATTCTGTTTCTCATCAACCTTTAGCTTTCTGCTGGAGGCACCACATTTGTTATGTTAGTGTAAATAGATAATTACAAACAGTGGTAAAATGGAACACCACCACTGGTAAAGCTAAGAGGCTTTTAAAAGCTTCATCCCACTCAGTTAAAAAAAAAAAAAAAATTAAATTAAAATACATAGATTGTGAGCATACCAGTTTTATTAACACAAAACCCATTTTTGTGCTGCTTCCTAAATAGCTCCAAATCTATTAGAAAATACTCCGTTTCCAAAAACTAGCATTTTCTGTTTCTTGCTTTCTACTTACACATGAACAGTGGAATTTGTCTTCAGAAACTACCCGGGGGGGGTGAAAAAAAATGTAATGTCTCTTCTCACAGATTGGTCTCTAACTAAAGGTTAAACTGTATAGCAGTTGAAACTCTGGTGATCCCGAGTCATCTGTTGGAGGTGATCTTTAGCCTTTTTTAAGCAGAGCTTTATTTTGCAAAGACACAGGGGACATGTTGTAGGGGAGATAGGGTATAATGCCTGATGTGTTGTACTGGAGAGCTGAAGAAGAGAATACTAAAGAGGGAATGATAAGTGTTAAGAGAATAGCTCAGGGCTCAGAAAGTCCCTCCTCTTCACTTAAGTTTAGGAAATAAAATAACCACTGGTGGTTCATTTGGATCCTTAACCCATAGCTGCATCTACTGATGCTGCTTCAAACTTTGCTTATCTTTAGGCAGACTATACTTTATATGTGTCCTGTAAACACTACAACTCTTAATGCTTTCTTTGGCCTTTTTTCTACCTTCCATTATCCTGTGTGAAATTCATCCTGGGAGCAGGCATTGGGCACAGGATTGCATGAAGTTTTCAAATTAAAACCGAAATGGGACATGGACTATGTGCTGGCCCATTTCCAACAATGAATTTCACCTTTTTTGGCATGAATTTCTGACTCCTCTTCTTCCTTTGTGAGAAGTCTTCTATTTCTGCTAAGAAGTCCTTGAGCTTTTTGGATGTGAATATATATTTTAGTCCTTTATTAAAGAATGTGACAAGAATACTGGCAATGAAGTAATGTCTCTCCATTCTTATATCTTAGTGAGATTGTTTAGAGAAAAAGTAAAAGAAGGAAATACAAATAAAGTGGCACTTCATAATACCTATTTGTAAATAATATCCTCAAAACCATGTTGGTGGTTTGTTTTTTTTTTTTTTTTCCCTGTCCTGTTTCAATATCAGCATATGCCCTAGGGGGACATTACAAAAAATTGCAAATGTGTTATTACCATTTTTTCATTTCCATGCTATGCAAAAGAGTAATCAATATTGCATCACTGTAGTTTTTTGATCCCCCTGACATTATTACACATGAAGAATACGTATTGCATCCACAGGTATTTGCTACTAACCTTGTCTTCATATGATTCTTGATAAAAATAAGGATAATATCCTGTCTTAAATCTGCAGATGTGGATGTATTCTGCAGTAATGTTTTTCTAAACATCAAGTTATAGAATTTACTTTTAAAGCCTGTTTAGCACTGACCTATCAATACTTGTGTTTTATAATTTAGTTAATTTGTTGGTTTTTTTCAACTATCATGGTAATTTTTAAAGATTTTTTTTTTATACAAAATTTTGTAAGCAAATATTTACGCATACAGCAATTCAATTTTCTGAATACTTCATGAAGGTCACGTTTTCGAGGAAACCATAGGCAGTTCAGGGAAAATATTCCTACACATGCACAAGCACACACACTGAAGCACACATGCTATCTTTATGACATCGTTTGTTATGATAGAAACAGAAATCAAGTATATTGGGTGTAAGGGAAATTTTAAGGCTAAAGAAAAATTAACTTAATTGCTGTCCTTGTGTGAAGAGGAGAAATGGTAACCGTACACAGTTTTCCAGGGGTATTAAAATAGTCAAGTGTTAGAACTGTGTAAGCAAATGTGTACTGCAAGATGGGAATGAGGCATATGGCAAAGTTGTTGAATATCTTATTGCAGGAGTTGTAAACTGATTTCAATTTAGGTCAGTCACTGACATTCCCCAGAACTCAAACCTTCAACAATCCTTCTTTAGCAATATTCTGCATTTGTGTCAAATGTGGTGTTTTTTAAAAAAAAAATGGAATATTTGTCTTGCATTTTTAAAGTACTTTTAAGAGGCCAAAGCACAAAGGAAGTGCTTTTTATCAAGCTAAATAACTGAAAAAAAGAAAAGTGTTGTTTTCCAACTTATTTTTTTATACTGTAGCTTCAAAGTGTGATTTACTGGTTGTTACACTGTTATAAATATGCTTCAACTGAAGAGGTGTTCAATTGGCTGTTAACACTTTAAATTAATCAGTGTGTACCTCACAGTCAGCTAAAACTCATTTTTGTGACTGTAAAGTGCCATCTTTGTCGTCTTCTAGTACAACATATATACATGCTTTACTCCACAATATCTTTAAAATAGCTCTAAAGTGATCTCCAGGGAGCATACTTGTCATGAGATAATTACTGTCCTGTACTATACGAAACTCTTGGCTGCCCTCCATGCTTTAGGATATCTCAGGAGAATAATCACTGTATTACAATGTCTTTTCTATTGTGATTTAATATCTTCTTACACTGATTGACAAAGCAGTCAAGATGAAATGAATTTATCTTGTACCAGTACTTTCCCGGCACAGTTTGAAGTGAAAAGACATTGGGTAATGCTGCTCAGAAGTGTACAACAGCCCTTCTTTCTGAAATTAGACTTCAGCTACCTACATTTAAAAAGCTATGAAATGTGACATCTGGCAAGCTCATTCTTCTCAACCTCTTTTTATAATCAGGCTTAAGATCTCAGTGGATATTCCCCAGCTGAAGATGCACAAAGCATAGCTGCTGATACAGTCTATAGGTCTTAACATACATAGGTGATACATAAACACCCAGCTGGAGAAGATGCTGACATTCAGCACTCGAGCAATTCGCAGTATGGGTCTCGTTGGGGTTAGGTCACCGCTGCCAGGTGGGGTTGGCTTGTGCAAAGCTAATCCAGATCCTGAAATACAGGAGTAAGTAAATCGGGAGGAACTGTGCAGGCTGACCTCCCTGACCAGTGAACGGAGTGGGGAATTGCTGAGGAAACTCCTGTGGGCATGTCCACCTCTTTCCTGGGAGATTCACACAACTGCTTCTCCTAGGCTCTCCAAGGTGTGTGATATACACCTCAGGCATACTAAAACTCGGGTATGCAGCTTCTGGGGTTAAAAAGGTTACTGTTCCTGACCACAAGCCACCCTCACTGAGCTTCATTGTCATATACCAGCATTACGTGGTGCAGCTTTTCACCTTACACCTCGCCCAGCCTCCGCGGTGCCTAGCTGCCAGGGCAGCCCCTTCTCACTCAGGGGGCACAGCCCACATTATTTTGGAATGTACTCTGACTTACGTCAGTAAAGAGACCCATTCGTGGTATTTTGAAAGGTAAAGGCAACCAGGTCAGAGGTAGCTTGGGAAATGGAAAGGAAAAAAAAAAAAAAAAAAAGCAGCAGCATTTGCAAATCCAAATGAATGTTTTAATTGTCAAAGGAGGCATGACTGCTTCTTAAAGACAGGAGTTTGGTTTTGCGAATGCTTTTGTGATTGCATATGCTTTTGAAATAGATGCACCTGCTTTCACAAAAAACAACCCCAAACTTAATTTTTAGTACCTATGTAATGCAGCAAGGAAGCATACGGAAAGAAGGCTGGAAACCATTTAAATCATTGTATGATTTATTGTGAGAGGAAAAGAAAGGTTATATGAGAATTTCTGATTCCTCTCTCCAGCTGAAAGACAGAGAAAAAGAACAATATAGCAATGGTTCGAGATGCAATTTATGATTTGCCCTTAAGATATTTATGAAACTATTATCTTTATTTCCCCTTTTTCTTCTCATATAATTTGATTTGTGGGAAAATTAATAAAAGAAATTACATACACAAAAGCATAGCCCATAACTGCTGCATACTCAAATTGATAAATGTGAACCGTACTCAGTGTGATATTTAACAGAAATGAAAATATGATGGTACTAAAGTTATATCTCTTTTTTTTTCTCTTCATTGGCTCTGCTATTAAATGAAAGGAAATATGAATATTATGCATCTTGACAATGGACTCTTACATAGTGAAACAGCATTTAGCATTATTAAAATGTGAGTTATTCTTGTAATTGCAATTTTTTTCAAGACTAAAACAGTGATTGATGTACATAATATACGCTTGATAAGTCATAGAAAATACAGTAACAGTAAATTTCTTAAAGCAATTAAGCTGTCTTTTGTTAACATTGAAATTACAGCCAAAGAATACTTATTAGGTTAATAATTGTATTTGTTGCATATATAATTGAGATTAAGGTAGAAACTAATCTAAACTGAATCAAAATGTATTTTTACACATAATATGCTTCTAATAATATGTCTGCTTGCTCAGACAGACAACCACAAGCTCAATCTATGCACCTTGATGCGGAAGTGGAAACACACTACCAGAAATCTCATCACAGAAAGGAAGCTTTGAAAATGGAAAAGCCAGTCCGGTGTTTTTTTCTTTCATGCTGGGGTAGTGTGGTTTCTCTGTTTTCCATGTAGAAAATAAAAATAAGAAATTTTCCCTACCTTATTGCTATGTTGATCTTCATCGGTTGTAAGATCATAAAGAAAGGTCTCAGATGCAACGGTAACAGTGGCTTATAAGCCTGAGAAGTCACTAAAAAGACTTTACCATTGGAATAAAATGAAAAATGTATTTGCTTGTAGGGCCTACAAAAGTCAAAAGAAGGTAGAAAACCTGGAAGAATGATTTGCGCAAAACAAATTGAACAGAAGTGCAGCACGGAGGTAAAACAGTGTCATGGTGACATGCAATGGAGGCTTTCATGGCTCAAATAAGAGTAACTTTCAGAATCATCTTAAAAACAGGAGTTACAGAGACCCTTCCCATTGTGGTCAAGAAACCATTTGCCATACTTTGACAATGCATGTTCTGTGGCTGTTACATGTTTTACAGAAAAAATATTTAGAAAATATTTCTTTCTTTATTATGTTTGCTACCACTTTTTGTGATCATTAACACTGATTCTTGTGTGTAAAAACTGAATACTCAGTGTGTGGGGCAAAATATATAATGAGCATATTGTAGAAATCTGTGAAATTATCTAAAAAAGAGCTTCAGTCTTACTGTCATAATGCAAAGTCCCACTACCTCTTTATAGGTTATAAAACAGAGGCCTCTTGTGCTTTTGGGAAGTTAGATTTCTTGAATTCCTATTATTGGAGGCTCAGTGAAGCATCATGTGCCAAATATTTCTCTAATGCAAAGTTAAGTGTTGCTAGTTTAGGATTGAATCTTGGAGGGAAAGTTCCATGTGTGAAAGCAAAGCACCTTATTTTCTTTTGAACACTGTAGTTGTCTGAGGCTATTCAGAGGTTATCCCATAGCTTTATCAAATTTTCTAAAGTGTGTTTCTAAGCAAATAATGAATCTGTTGTGTGCATATGCATGATTTTTTGTTCTAGCTAAAGAGTAGCACTGAAGTCCTGCCATGTTTATTTCTGGATTTCCAAATAATCTGCCTAAAGTAGTGTTTTTCACCCACTCGCAAACTTTTGGCATAAAGAGGAAGAGAACCAAAGGGCAGTAAAAGCTTTGCTTCTCTGGGCCTCTAGGTCTCCATGATTTATTCCAAGAAGCTCCACATGAATTTCCCCTGATGAAGTGATAACAACAGGAGTTTTGCCATTGTTCAATGGGATCAAGGCTTCGCACCAAACCACTGCCCATAATTCAATTACACGGTGTCAGCAACAGAAAAAAAAACGAGCCTTTTCTTCGCATATGACTTGCCTGAATCTGTGCTTTCTACTGGTTTGTAAAATAAGTGAAATATGCATGCCTGAGCATCCAGCTGTTACTGTTGGCAAGCCTCCAGTAGCACAGGTTATAGCGTCCCCGGGTTACAAATTAACACCATCATACTGGGAAAGTGGTTGGGTTTTTGTTTTGCTTTGTTTTTTCATTCCAAGTTTCTGCAAGTGTAGCACAGCATAAAGCTATGCGTTTGCTCTCCCCTGGATGGCAGGACTGACCTTCAACCAAATATTTAAGAAACTCTGCAGAGCCTGACGTGCTCCACGCTGCATGATTCAATGGGAAGGAAGCCTACCTCTACAGGAGGTCATCGAGAAAGTAAGATAAAGCAGCGCTCTGAAAGGAACAGCAGCAGGACATGGCTCAAAATATTATCAAAGGAAGAAAACTGTTTTCTTAAAGGGCAGCAGTCTCCATTGCAGAGGTAATACATTTGCATTGCGACACTTTTAGATGTTATGTGATTTTCAATGAGGTGTCATGGCATTCAGACACAATGCCACACACAAAAAGAGTTTTTATAAACTATTGTATGTTTTTAAAAACTGCCTGAATGTGTGTCTGCCGCTACAAAGAATTTAAGCAGTTAAAAGAGAAAAAGTTCTGCAGCTTCCTCACCTAAACAAAAAATATTTCTTTTCCCTTTAAAGGAAGGGAGACACATAAGTATTAGAAGTATTGGTTGCAACTTTAACTAGGGATGTCGTATAAAGCGGATGTGGTAACAGCACATTACAGAAAATATTTCTTTCCAGTCTCATTTTTTCTCTTCAGAATGTATTTCTGAAGGGATAATTTAGGCTCTTACATGTAAAGGTCAGGAACAATATTTCTAAAGAAAGATACAAGACCAATACTTTTCTGTACAACTTTGTGATTTATGGTAGCGTAGTAAAGCCTTTGACAAGGTTCATCTGACCTCACTACGCTCCTCAAGCCCTGCTTGAGCAAGTGTGTAAGCAGTTAAAGAATGTATCTCATAGCAAACAACGCCTAGTATTTGATTGTCTTCCTTTGTGCTTTTTAATGCAATTATACAGGATTTGAGACACCTGGAGCCTCCCAATGCTCCTTCAAACTCTTCTGCTCTAACACTGCAGCAGCTACTTTGGATATTTATTGAAATTTTGAACGAAGGCATGAGTGACAGAAGAGAGGGGAGTGGAGCCGAGGGGAGCAGCGTAACCCTCCGTACGGTCGGTGACCAGCCAGCCTTCCTCTGGCTCTGCACAGCTGTGAGGGCCTCTTCAGGTCCACGTCTCTAGGACAGTAGTTGCTGGGTAGGATGATTGCACCAATTTAATTAGATGTTTATGCAACAGCTCTATACCAGCTGTCAATTCTAGAAATCCACTCACTGAACGTAAGGGAAGGTGGTTCTTCTCCCTGTTGTTAAAAACCCTATACAGTTCTATGTTAGATTCACCTCCATAAAACATTCAAAAGAGTTGAGAAGCGTAGCATTATCTTTTGTATTACTTCTTTTTTAGTACAGCTACACATAGATCTCATATATGCATGTATACACACAAATGTTTATACACATATGCACACGTACTCTCACATAAGTGAACCCAAATTTATAATAGATTTTAATGGGTAAATAATGCCATTAATATTAAAAAATTCATTAAATGTCTTGTTTAACAATAACTTTTGATAATCATACACACATACTGTCATATAATATTGCAGTGTGTTTTAAATACTCTTTGAATGCTCTATGGTTATAATAATCAAATATATAACATCAAGACTGTCTGAAGGCGAAGGAATGTCAGAAGAAATACATGATGAGAATAAAAATTACATAAAACTAGCCTTCTAAGTAAGTAACAGTCAGGCATGGCACTGGCAAATGTCAAAACAAGTAATGATTATCATGTGCAAATTCATATCTGAATGACATTATAGAGTAACTATGCCATGAACCCTGTACCTTGTCTGAATGTTATATAATCTCTCCCTCGGATTTTGCCCAGTTTGTTTGCACTACTCTAGGTTTTAATATGTAATACGATAAAATAAATGCAAACATCTAAATTTAAATGATGTGCATAGTAGTCGTTTTGTTTAAACACCCCCCCCAAAAAAAAAACCAACTCACATCCCACCTTTAAAAAATCATAGCCATGACTAGATTTATTAAAAATGCTAACTGAATTATTCCAGTTATTGACAAATGCTTTGCAAATTCAAAATTAAAGCTACAAATGTATGATATGAAGCATCCTGGTTTATTTGAACATGATTTCATTGCCTTAGCATCCTCTTCTGTCAAAGTGCTTATAGCATTAGAAATGTAGCAATAGCCGTTGCATTGGGATGATCCTGCTGATCAGAGCAACAATCCATCACTGCTGTATCCCATCTCTGACAGTGGCCAGTCATAGGTGCATAGGGAAAGCATACTGAAAATAAAAGTAGAGTAGATGTATGATCCCTTAATATTTCTTCCAAGTTTTTTAAAAAAATCAATAAATTATGTTTTATTATATTATTTTCTCCTACATCATATACACAAGCTTTTGATGGCTTTTCTTTTATTACTTCTTTAATTATTTCATAACCCATTTTGGCTACTGCTAAATGCCATGGCAAAGTTATGTAATTTTACAATTGTTATTTTCTTTTGCTTGTTTTAAATCTGTTGCCTGATAGTTTAGGTGCATGTCACCTAGTTCAGTTGTTTTGGTAGGAAAAAGTGAATAGAATTTTTTTTTTCTCACTTAATTCAGAGCCTACATAAGCCTATAGGTCTCTATCAGATTCTCTCTGAGCCATCCCTTTTTCAAGGTGGATAATATATAGCTACCTATAAGTTCTTATATAGAAGCCACTCAATGGTTAGCCTCATCACCCTTTTTTCCTATCTCTAGTTCTTTTTGAAAGTTCTATTTCAAGTCTGTTTTACAGAATTTATCAATTTTCTTTGTGCATTGTTGCAGAATAACCTAGATTTCTCTAGGAAGCTGAAATTCTACCAGCGATCTTCCTTTCCTCTAGCAGTAAAGCTGATTTAAAGGATAACTAATATACTTAACACGTTGGCAATTTCACATTGAAATATCGAGCAACTATCACATGATCTGTGTGATTTATTAATATTCAATTTATTGATCTCTTTTTGAAAATTATCTATTAGCATGTCTAACTGAAACAATTCCTCAGTCTTATCTCCTATAAAGAAAGGCTGTGGTATCAGCTTAGACTTCTCTGCTATGAACATCAAGGCATTGGGATGCTCAACTTCTCTGTGATGGCTTTTTCTTTCCATAGCATCCTTTTTGTACCTACGGGATCTATCGACCCTGAAATCACAGATATTTGGCATGAGATTGCAAGGCCATACAGCTATTTGGCAGATTCCATGCTTATGATAAGTCTGTAAGATTAGTCATAGCTTTGGGGTATTTACTAAGACATTCCTCAAATCTTTCCTTTGTCTTGCATCATTAATGGTTTCATATATATGTTATGAGAGGTAATGCTTCTCCTGGCCTGATCTACTCCTAGCTTCCCTGCCTTTGATGTATTTTTGCTGTAAGATCATCCTGTTTCCTTTAATTATGGTACATCCTATAAATAAGATGGCCCTTTTTTCAAAGAGGGGGCATTTTAGATGTGCTTTTGGTGTGATGTCATTTTCATTGTGATTGGCTAGTGCGGTGTCTTTAGCTATTTTCCATGCTGTATTTTACCCTTTCAGCTGCTCTTTTTCATTTCCTTTTTTTTACAAGCTTCACATTTTTATATACCACTGCTAATTGAAAGTAAGCGATAGTATTATGAATAGTTAATACTGTATCTCTTTTCTTTTATAAGGATATAGGTCAAAAGTCACTATTTGATTGAGGTATTTTGAACCAAATTCTGCCCTTGTTCAGAACTAACTCAGTATTTTTTTTTCTCTTTTTGTGAGTTCTGCAATGAGTTGCTTTGAGTAGCAGTCATATGATATCAAAAAATCTATACTTTGCATTATATACCATCTGACATTTATCCACTGTGGATTATGTTCTCATTTATGGTTTTATTGACCACTCTTGGAACAAGGTATCCATTAATCAGTTTAATTGAGCCTTTCTTCTGACCTAAAAATAGATCAATCAAACTTCTGATCTTATTTACTCACACACGCTGAACTGTATTTACTATTAAAATGGATCCCAGAATTACTTTGGGAACCTTAATTTCACAAGGGCCATGGGAAATCTAGTCCACAGATAAGGAATGGAAAGAAAGCAGTTTTTATATGAGGAAGGAATAAAGGTCTTCCATAAGCTGAAGAAACTGATATTAAGAGTTGTTTAAAGATCAAAGCAAATTTCTCCAAAGAGCCAATATAGAGATAGTCCATGGAGGAACTGTGGAGTTCTAGAAGAGTGAAATAAAGTTGCCTACAGAGAATAACAGAGAATATTGTAAAACTTAATGATCACTAGGTTACACAAGACCCAAACAATAACTCTCAAAAGCCCCTATTTCACCCAAAACTGCAGGATAGCAAATTGCTTTCATGTGGAGAAAGAAGAGGTAGAAATTGTGCTTTAATTTAGTCTTTCACCACTTGGTTCAGGGCGATTTTGTAATTTGATGTGACAGGGTTTCAAGATAAATGGAAGAAATAAGTTTTTTCCCAAATTACTAAGGTATGCTTCATTGTGCTGAGTCTGTGGACTTGGTACGTACTGGATTTGTACTTAACACTAGTATTCCTTCTCTGAAATGCAAACATACTCATGGCACTTTGTACAAATGTCATTGTAAATGAAACACTAAACTGAAGTACTAGCTATGAATTGCCTATCTATGTAATCTGTAAATTACTTTTAATAATCCATAAAAGGAAACAGACTGTGACATGTCAAACTGTTAAAGGTTTTTGCTGTATCACAATGAGTGCAGTTCTGCAGAAGTCACTTGAGCTCTACATTTGCATTCATTCACTCTGGGGAAAAACTCCTAATGCCTCAGTTGGAGAAAGGTCTTCAGCATCTACTCCTTGTAGCCCCGATCTCCAAGACTGCAAGAAAAAGATGTTCCTGTAGCTGTTCAGATAATGTAGTCTCCCTCTCTGGCCCACAATCCTAGAATGAATAGTTGAAGTCTGGTGAATAGCATGGCATAACTGAACAGAGAAGAAATGGAAATTGTATCATGTTGTTCTGATTTACTACCCAGCATAAATGCATGATTCAGATGGGAAAAAAAAAAAAAAAAAAAAAAAAAAAAAAAGACCTTTCTGTGAGAACTCTGCAGAAGTGGAGTGCTTACTTTGAGTGGTTACTTTCATGTTGATGTACTTCTACCTCAGAACACTCTTGATGCCACACTAAAAGTAATGTTACTACGTAACATATGCATACCATAATCCCATCCCTCCAAAGAATACCACCAGGTTGGGTCCACTTAGAGAAGTGGTCTCTTGTAAAGCTCTTGTCAGATCTTACAGCTCCTGTATATACTAGTCAGCCTTAGTCATTGAGGACTACTCAAGTGTTTACAGTGAATTACAAAGAATTTATAGGATCATTGTGAGAGAGAAAAAACAGGTTTTGTCTTCAGAAATGCTGACAATCTCTTGATATAGAAAGACCAGTATGGGTGCTTTATGATCCATATCAGAGAAAGACTTCGGTGTTGCTGATATTTTAGTACAGATGCATAACAAGAAACAGTCAAAAGAATAGAACTACACAGCTGAGATTCAAATATGCTCATAAATCACAGCGTTTGGATGCGCAGTTTGCTTTGTAGCCCCAATAAGTCTCACTTGTGTCACATCAGAAGCCTTAGGCACTCTTGTCCTATGATGGCATCTTGTTAGCAAGCAGTAGACCCCAGCAGAAACAAAAGCTTAGGGCACCTCTGCCTAACTGCCCATGAACTCCAGTCTCATCAGAATTTTGCCTGACGAGAGACTTAGTTACTAATTTGATTTGTAGAAGAGCAAAACCCTGGCAAATTAAAGGCAGAAAACACTCCCAAGTGATTTTCTGCAAAGCAGAATAAATGCATAACTGCTTTAAATTAATCATATTCCATTAATTTCACTTAACAGCAAAAGTAGTAATTTTTTTCCTAGTTTATGAGTGAAGTTGTCTTGTTTGAAAATATCTATTATTGGAAGCATTGATAGTAAAGGTGGTTTATAGACAAGGCTTGATTATGTCAGTCCTTGATTCAAAAGGTGCCATTTAAACAGTATTATCGATGTCAGGGGACAAACAAGTCCTCATCACCTTACTCAAAAATTGCTTCAGGGTTCATGAGAGAAATGTATTTGGAAAACAGTAGGAAGATTTTCATGCTTAACATCATTACCACACAATTATGAGGAATGAGGAGTATTTCTCACACGTATGCCTCATGGTCTAGTGAAATAATTGCTCAAACACCTAGGTTCAAGATCAAACAAGCTGGGCATACTCAAAGTATATTTTCCCATTGTTTTCCCATTACAAGTTTTACAAGACATTGTAACTGCAGTAGAAGAAATTAAACAGGTGAGAACTGGAACAGATGGGTCTATTCTAGGTTTTGACATACAGAAGGACTTGAGAATCCCAAATGTTTTGACCTGTTTTGCAGGATCAGAGCTAAGGCAAAGATTCTCAATAATTCTCAAAATAGCAGCATTCCCTACAAATATAAAAATATAGAAGAAATGAGGACTTTAATGCTAGATAGAATGAAACATTTCTCTTGGCACTGGTATCCTGTGCTCTTATTCATTCTGCATGCATTCATTCTCCACTATCTTACCGTTTTTCTCCGTGATTTCTGTCACTCTTCCATTAAGAGATGTGTCAATTTTCACATAGAAATCTCTGCTTTTGGTACTCAGCATCATTCATTGTTTTATTTCCCTTTCTTTTCAAAAACTTTCTTTATGTTAAAGCTAAGCTAAAGTTTAAGTTGTAGAAATTATTCCTCTCCTGATTTCACAAACAGTTTGTGTATTAATCTTTACTCACTTTAGCAGTGCCACCATAGTGTAATGTTTAACTTGCATTAATAATTCCAATGACTTCATTTGGTTCCTGTTGTGGGACTGAAAGCCAAATATGCATCTTTAATCATGTGCCTAATGAGCCCATTTGGCATTCAGTCCTGCAACAGGAACCAGATGAAGTCATTGGGATTATTAATGCAAGTTAAACATGTAAGTATTTTCTGGACTAATAGTCAATCGTACTTAACTGTTCCTCACAGTCAGTAGAGATAACTAAAGTGAATTGTGATTATTATATAATTTCTAACAATCATGGAAGCAAAACACAAGTTCCCTCCTTGGAGGCTGTTTAGGATTGGTTTTTATTGTGAAATATAAAAGATACAGCCTACGGAGATGCATGCTATGAGTAACATTTAAAAGCATAACTTGCTGATACTTGTGTGAAAATCTGGAGAAATATGGTGATGGTGTCTTGCCATAGAGTGTGCTTAACTGCTATAAACCCTAGTGTTATTTCTATGTTCTTAATTATTAAAATGTCTATTTACTAGCTAGAAATAAATAGTGGGTTTTCTGTGGAAGGAGGTCAACACTGGAGTCCCACCGGAATCCCTATTTGAACCCATGTTGACTAATGTATTCTTAAATACCCTGGAAAGGGAGTTGAATAAGTGAGAGCAAATGGTTTGTTGTTAAACTAAATTATGGGAGTGTAGTCAAGAAAAGGACCAGCTGTGAGTAATTATAAAGGGACAAAAAACCCACTGAGTGACTGGATGATAGAATGGCTGATGAAAATAATGGTATGTAATGTAAAGTAATAGAAGGAAAATATTTGAACTTCATGTATGCAGTATTGAGTTCTGAGCTGGCTATTATTATTCAGGGATGAGATTATGGGACTGCAGCAGACAAAGCTATCCACATTACAATAAATGGTTTCGAAGAGAGCAGCATTTCAATGTACAGTGTTCCAAAAAATCAAACAATGTCAAAAAGAGGAGCGGACACAAAGAGTCATTCTGCCACTCTCTAAAACTATGGCATCCCCTTCTTTTGAAAACTGTGCACAGGCTTCTGCTTCTCCTTCTCAAAAGGTATAGAGTGGACCCGCATGGCAAGGTGTGACAAGGATACAACAGGATTTAGGGCTTGATTGGGCATTTGGTCTTGAGCATTGTGACTGCTTTCACAGACTAGCAAACCTCTGTCAGCAAGGTGAATGCCTGGGGGAGAGGACACTCCATTCGGCCCAAATGTCCAGTCCACTTGCAGATCTATGGGGGACGGAGAAGCCCCTGTGTAAAACAGAACACCTTTCTGGGACTGGTGTCAGACAAGCCGCGGGGCTGCGCATCCTAGTGCTGACTTGTTGTTTTCTGTCTTGGTGCTCTTCCAACTCTTCAAGGTTCTTTCAGTTTGTTGGTGATGATTTTCTCATGTCCCTAGGACAGGCAATCACAATTTGATAAAGGAAAACACTCCTTATGAATGGTACAGGTATCACACTGCTTAGTCAGTGATACACCTCAACCTCTCAGCCATCTTTTCCCAGTTATGTTTTCTGTGCTTTTAAGTGCTGCCCTAGATGACAGTGGAACTAGTCTGACACTTGCTCAGCAGCAGTTAACAACAGACTAAAAAAGCTTTTATAACACTGTTTATATCTAGTTGCAGTAACATTCAGATTTTTCATGCAAATTAGAGCTCTCTTTTTTTCTTTCTTCTGAAACTTGTATTCACATAGTTAAGCAGAATAATTTTTTATTCTTGATGTAGAAATAATTTTGAGGTCTGGAAAGGTCAAACGGCTCATGGTCTGTACTATTTTTACAGACTAATTGGCACAAAAAAAAATAATTCTAAAGCTTGGAAATTCATACCAGGAAAATCCTCGGTCTGTGAAGAACCTGCCTGTGGGAAGGAGCTAGGTAAGGGACAAAGGAGAAATACATTTCCTGTCCTCAGCCGTTTGTGCCTTTCCTAAGCAAGAGAGAGGGATAGAAGGTAGTTCTCACCATTTAGAATCTTTGTGCAATATAGAGCAGTAAAAACCACAGTGAAGATCCTTAGGGTAAGAGTAGATAATCAAAGGAACTAAATTACTAAGGCCTAGCTAGGTATCACTAAAGAGCTGAGAGTTGAGGCTCCCTTTACCTCCTTCAGCTGTGAAATGCACTGATTTAATATACCATGCTTTAGTTTTTAAAAGTCTGGATTTTGATCGTTTCTTCTGTTAGACTGAATCTGATGGGGAAAGTACATTTTCATTTGCAAGAAAAAATGCATTAGTTAATCATGAAGCATGGTGTATTCCGTAGATGTGGGAGATGGTCATGGGCATGGACCAGCTAACGCCTTTGACTGGGTCCTGGTCCCTATGAGATGGTAGGCATCACTCTAGAGCCGAATAGCTGTGGAGCAGTGGGATTTTTCAGACATGCATAATCCTATTTACTATGGTCATGACACTACAAGAGCAGAACAGTAGGAATGGATGGTGTCTAATCTTTCATATACTCTTCTTGATAATTATTATCCACCAGAGGGAGCTGCTCTAGAAATATTTAAAAAATAGTTTTTATTGTGATTTTTGGCTTCAAGGTATAATTCTTCCTCACCTTCAGCCTAAAGGAATAGACATGTTTTCGAAGTATGTGTACTGAAGTAAAAGATCAATCTTAATACATACAGTATGCCTTTTTATAACCATGTGTCACGCTTTTATCTTTTTTATAAACAACTTTCAATCCTAGGGTTCATGAGAAAAGCTAATGTGCAAGGCTCTGTGCCAGTCGAAGGGCATAGTTATTAAGATATGATATTAATGGAAATGACCTCTGTCAGTAAGATGGACTAAGCTTGCTTCTGAAGCCTATTTGGTCTTTACCAGTTTTATATTTCAGATGCTCCCTTAGGCACATCAGTACACTGACATATTAAGTTACAGAAGTAAAGGAATGTAAATTCTACCACTAAAAGTATTCCTACCAGTAAAGTAAGTAAAAAAGTTCAAACTTGTTCAAAATTTGCTGAGCCAGTGACTTCTGAATACTACATATTTTCTTTTCTAAATGCTAGCTTGGACTGCACAACAGTTGTTGAATCTTTCAATATTGGACTAATTTGATCTCTTATTTCACCGGTGTGGTATCTTCCTTTTGCTTTTCTTTGTTCCCCAGTGCTCTGAAAGAATCCATCCAGGTTATGGATAAATTTTATTATACTTAGTAATAATTAAAGCTTACTCATAGGAATAATACTGTTAAACCTGAAAATTAGATACATGTTTCATCATATATTAAGCTGCTAACATTTACACCAAATATTTCCTAAATCAACACTTTTAACAGCAAATTACATAGCAATTTAGGTCAAGTCTGCAGTTTTTAAAGTCCAACTATTTATCTTGGTCATCTTGTGGATTATTTTTCCAAATATGTGCAAATGAATAGGTGGTTTTAAGAACTGGTTGCTGATTTTGCTTGTTTTTCCATTGAGAGCAAATACAATCACGTTTAAGGTATTTTAAGATAAGCTTTTACTTCATATTGGTAGTCAACTGCATATAGGCAAACGGGAATGGCCCTTAGAAATATTCCTATCTATATAAATTTTAAATTTCCATGTATAATAAAACAAAAAGAGAGTAACTAGATGCATTTTACAGCATCTAGTTTATCTGTCTCCCTCACAAAGAAATATAATTACCTACCTCTAGAGCACTCTGAGAAAGGACAAAAACCAAAATACTTCAAGAGAAATACCTTAACAGCCAGGGACTAAATTTCTTTGCTGGAATACTGAGGGCTGTAGTACCTTATTTTCTAAGGCTATATGAAATGGTAATATGCCCTAAATGTTTAGATGCTTTGTTATCTACAGAAAATCAATATTTTTTGTAAGCAGCTGCTGAGTCTGATCAGTCATTCATCCATATTCTGCTTCAAAGTCTGTGGATGTGTTTTTTAACAAGGAGGATCTTTTGTATCAAACAGTAGGCAGATTAAATGCAATTTATTGAGATTAAGTTTGAGGCAGATTTCTGAGTCGACTTGCCAGTTGCATCTTTTTGAAAAGCTACAGGTAGCTGCAGCGAGATGCATTTACAACTTCCAATAAGCTTAAATCTAAATGATCAGCAGCATGCCTGAGGCTGTGGTGAAAAACTAGGGCAGATTCACTGCCTTAGAAGCCAATAAAGGCAAGTTTGCTACATGCTACAGCTACTGGCAAGGGAGAGCATCCATTCAGCACCTGCTATATTTCAAGCTCCATTGAGCTTCTTCTGGGCAGCTCATCTGATAGCCCTGAAGGAGAGTTTAAATTTGAGTGAAGTCCAAAGAAAAATCAAACAAATGTTTTGTGCCTCAGAGCACTAGATAGAAAGAAATTTTATATGTTGCATAAAGTCGTAACTAACATAGATTTGTATGTGCTCTACATAATTTTATAGGTTAGTCTTTTGTTTAACTGACAAAGGGAATGCCAGTAAGCCTGACACTGCAGCTTTTTTTACAGTTCTGGCAGTAGAAAGAGGTACTTTGGATACACTGTGATGTGATGTGATCTTTCCTGTGAGTATCTTTAGTGGTCACAGTTCCTAAGAGTCCCAATCAGGTCTGCATACTGGTCTTAACACATAAATTTATAATAGGAAATTTATAATAAGAAAGGCTTATTATTACTTGTACTGTTGTAATTTTTTTTTTTTTTCCTGTGCTTTGATTCATTGTGGATAAATTCTTGGTACAGCTTCTGCATCGGGAAAAAGCATCAAAGCATATGCTTTGAAGTTCAAAATATATTCATGCAGGTGGCCCACTAGATCCCCCCTCATCATGGCTTTCTTAAATTGGGACTGGTTGTCCCAGCTTCACACCAGATTATCAGCAAAGTATTTCATTGCTGCCTTAGGCTTTTTTGACAAGAATTAGCCTTTAATTTCATTTCAATACTATCAGCTAAAGACATGGTATTTTTCTAGACAGAAATGTCATGTTTTAGACACAAACTGTGATTTTTTTTTAATATTATTTGGTTTCCTGCCTTTTTCTATATTCAACAACCTAGACAAAACTGCATGAAAATAAACTTTTTTTTCTTCTTTTCATTCCACCCAATCAAACTAGAAGGGCTGCTGAGGCACTTAGGGCAGAAAGATATGTAAGGAAAAGGAAACTTCATTTTTCAATTAATTTATTTTTCATAGAGATAACTTTTTCTGAAGTGTGATTAGAGTTGAAGAAAGGAAAAAGAATTGCAAGGAACTAAATATTTCTGGAAGGCAGCTTCCCAGTTACCACGGAGGAAGGATTTTAAAATCCTTCTACAAATTTGGAGTTTCTCTCCAAAGGATCTGTGTGCTACTTCAGATTTGAGAAAACTAAGAGTCACGGGGAACATTGAAATATTAAAAGAAGTAAAGTTATTTTCTTTTCCCAGCACAAAGAAAAGCTATAGATGCTTCACAGAGATATAAAGGCAAAAAGGAATATTGTGAGACTGAGGCTATTTAGTCAATATATTGTCTAAGGGAAATTACAAAGTGATTAACAATGTGAAACAGACCCAGGGCATACAGCCAGGGATTTATCTCCTCTAGTAAGCAAGACATCAGAAGAGGCTATTGCAATGGTATTATTCAAAGTTTCACCAAATGCAGGTATTACTGGAGCATTTAGCCTTATCTCTATAGTAACTGGTCCGTATCTTTTGCCAAGATACCCTGTACTGAATCCAAAAATATTCCTGGATAAAGCATGTCTTCCAGAAAAGCAGCAGGTGAGTCCACCCATCCTATTAATAAGGGATTGCAGTAGTTAATCCCACTGATTGTTGAAATTGCATGCATTTTCTCATATGACTTTGTGCGATGTTGGACTTTCAGTGCCTGTTTCTTAATCTTGTCTTTTTTAAGTGTCATGCAGTGTTTTCTCCCTGTGAAGGTACTTGGGCACTACGTGAATTACCACTGCTTGGGGGGCTTAGGGAAAAAAAAGCAGTTTGCAAGGTCCCTCACAATGTCCATCAGAAGATGCATCTAATTACCCACCAACACATTTGACCTGGTAATGCTTAAATCTTTTTACTTTCTGTAGGCCCATTCTACCGTGCATTTTCCACAATGCCTTTAACATCCTTTATCAGGTTTCTACATCCTGTAAGTTTTAAGTTTATATTGAATTATTTTCTATTTCCTTCTTGCTGTTTTCTTATACTGTTAAGTACTGTCCTCACATTGCCCTGAACCAGGATGCACTTTTGGATGTAATTCTCATCTTGATAGTGGAATTGTTACTGCATGATTCTTGCTTTCTAGCAGCCATCTTATTTTTAAAGAATTTCCAAATTTCTTTTGACATCTTTCTCTTTAAACATTGTTTTCTAACCTGTTTTGCTTATGATGGCCTTCATTTTGGGTAAAACCACTCCTCTGAAAATTTATGTACTAACACAATTCTTAGTGGCTCGGACTATGTTCTTTCTCCTTACGGAGAAATCGGTGGGCAGCTGCATTATTGCTGTTGGTCTGTAGGTTCCGAAACAATGTCCAGTTCTGTTATTGATAAATCTTTATTCAACATAATGACGTCTGAATTAAATCAGAATTGCAATTAAAAGCAGTGTCTTTTGAGCCTGGAAGTTATCTTCTTCATTTACCATTGCTCTTATTCTACTGTTTGGTATCCTATATGCTTTAATCAAACTGTACTGCCCCAAATCCAGGTTTTCTTTATGCATGTTGGAAAAATTCTTAAGGATGAACTTGTCCTGGTAATATTTTTTAAATAACTGTTTTCAAATATTTGCATGATCTTTCTTAATTACCACAGTTTCCTAAATGTGGGGGGGTGTAAATTTATTTATTACAGTGATTCACATGCATTAAGGTTCTGCATTATCAGTACTTGATTTAGTTACAGATTTGTCTAGTATAGAGTGACTCCCTCTTTTTTTTTTTTTTTTTTTTTTAACCTTCTCTATCTTTGTAAGCAGCTTACTGGTGACTGTTTAACATTGCAAAAATCTGACTTGTTCTGCCAGGTTCCCGGCAATTCCTTTGCTCTTCTCATGAGTCATAACAATTCTCTTCCTTAGCAAAACAACTGGTGTTGGTTATATAAGCAGTTTTATATTCCTTGTCAGCTCAGCTGAACTTGTTTGCAATATGCTGAGTAGGAGTTTGCATGACAGTTGTCATCTCAGCACCCTTTTCTCCTGTTGCTAATGCAACAGCCTCCTTGATGTCCAGCTAGTCTCTGAGATCATTAGCTCATTATCATCATCAGTGGAGATGCAGCCTGTTCTCATTGTCTAGCCTTCTCCCTTATGGGGATGTTGTACACTATTTTGCAAAAACAAGTCTTCCACTTTGCGGTAGCTATGCAAATAGTAGTATGTCTGCAGCACTCCCAATAACAAATTGTGCTGCAAGAATAGCTCTAGAATTTTGCTAATACCCTGGAATCTTCTGCTATTGAAACAGGTCTCTGACGGTGAAGTATGTCATTAGAGGCAGCATATAATTTTATAATTCTGTGCCATTTACAGTTGCATTTTTACTTTTTCTCCAGGCAACTGGCACAATATCTTGTACTTAGTACTGAGAGCCTTCACTCTCACCTTAGCTGTAGTAATGCTTCCAGCTCTTTTTCTCCAGTCTCTGAAATACTGTGTAATTAGATACATCTCTTAACTGAAGAGTGTACAAATTAGAAAGGTATATTTTAGTTCAAATAGTACTCAAACAGTACAGCTCTTACTTTAGAGCTTACTTAACCTCTAACACTAAGACAAATGGAAATTCACTACTAACTCATGCTGTATATTTCAATAGCTAGTTTTCCCTCATGTTTAAATGAATGGTTTAAATAAATGGAGGTGGATTGAGTATGATAGGCCAACAGCTATGTATGAAAATGTACTCTGTCAGCTTTCTATATCTACCTCTGAATAGGAAGTACCCCCTTCCAAAATGAGTACAGGATGTGCATGCCAGTTGTACATACAGCCTAAAATATGATAGTCCCTCTAATTGCTAATACACTGAATGACACTCATACGTACAAACGAACACTTAACACATTTTTGTAGCTCATTAGCCTTTATAAGTATTTTTAAAGAGCACAGCCCTGAAAATTATCTCTCCAGAAATTTGCAGAAGTGACATCCTGTTACCGCTCTTAAATGAGGAAGAAATTTCATTCCTAGTGTGCTAGTTACCAGTGAAGTCACTGCAGGCACCTGGGAGGATGCTGTTAATTCTTTACATCAGCCAGGCAACACTCAGACAATGTCCAAGGAATCTTCTCCAGCTGTAACTAGGAACTGAAACCTGGGCTCCTCAACTTAAAGAGCGCTCTTTGCTTGCTTTAGGACAAGAAACAACCTGCTGTAATTAGACATAAGCAAGTCCTTCTGATAACATGAATTTTAGAAGGTTTCAAAGTGAAGGTTCACAAACCCATAGAATTGTAGTGCCATGTGCAACAACAAGAAGCCCTCCCTCTCAAACATACAGCTCTTAATTGATTTAGGAGAATGTCATCCTATGCCTGCATCAAACAGGCTGGACTGTCTATGACACTCAGTGATTCATCAGGAGTAGTAACTTGGCATTTGAACACTATTTCCACAAATTCACAAGCAAAGTAGTAAACTGGTAGGGTTTTTTCTTTTGAGTATCCCCGGTGTGACAAGAAGAGATGTATTAGGAAGCACCCATTCTCTCTCCTTCCAAGAATAATCTAGCCTGACAGGATATGGGGAGCAGCATTGAGCTTCACTCACGACTTCAGTCTTGATGCTTTTTTTTTTTTTTAAATGAAAAAGCAGTACATAGCTAGTACAAAATATCCTAGAATCGCTCTTATTTTACATTATTATTTTTTACTTATATTATTTTAATGTGTAGCTGAGTGTTAACATTTATAATGCTTAAAAAAAATTTTTAAAGAGCAGAACAGCTTTCAGTCTTGGAAATGAGATTAAGGCTTCACTAAAAAGTGATCTATATGGTGCTTTGTATTTTAAAATATGCTTGTGAATAGGGAAGAATAGTCTTTGCTTTATCAAGCTAATTTTGGAGTGATAATTTAACAAAGGACTGATTTATGCACTTCATCTCAGTTAAGATGCTTTATACTGAATGATACTTTTCATTGGCATATAAAAGTATTTACCTAAAATCAAAGGTGCTGACTGTCCCCAGGACACTTGATTACAGTCTGAAATCTTTGTGGAATGGCTTTGTTTGTATGATTTCATTTCTGAAATGGGGATTTCCCCCTTACTGGTATACTATGATATAATCTACATTCAGCAGCAATGAAACTTAATGACTGGCACCATACATAAAGAACTAGCTATATTTCAGTTAATGAAATAGACTTTTTGAAACACTTCTTCAATTGCAGCTAGATCTAAGAAATCGCTGTTATGTAGGGTATGCTGGAACAAAGCATTCCTGTAGGAAGCTGGATGCTCTCACACTTACACTACGTTTCTGATTCTCTTGCAGCAATAAGTGCAAAGCTTATGCTTTTGGCTCCACCATGGAGCTACCAATTGTAACTGCAACTGCACTGTTGACACTCATCATACGACTTGAATCTTAAACTTAAATGTCTTTATATTACTATCTCTAGCCTACCTATTTGTAGAATAACTTCAGAAAGTCACAGGACATTTTAAAAGCACACGATGTTTTATCAGGAAATAGTTAGGAAGAGTAGAAAGATTGCTAAGCTATCAAAAGTAATAATTATAGTTTGCAAGTTAATGCATTTTTGAGACTTTATTTAGAAATACAAACATGATGAAAAAATTCTTTTAAATTCTCAGTGAAGAAGGTGTTTTAGTACATTCCTATTCATCAAACAACACTTTAACTTTCTGAAGTTCTTTAACTTCATCATCATTTTCCTATGCTTACGAACTTTTGGTAGTCATAAAAATGTGCCTTCTTATTGAACCATCTTGGTACATATCTCAAAACTGCAGAACTTTGGTCTGTTTTGGTGAAGATTATTGATGTTGTTTCCAATTTGAAAACTGTAATATACTATTTATTTCATGTTTCATACTGTGTGATTTCCATGTTAGCCTCAGCTTTTAAATTCTATCACTGTCTTCCACAAAAGGGAAAACTGCATCCTCACACACCTGTAAGAAAAAAAAAAATTAAAAAATAAGCTCAATGCATTTTGAAATATAACAAAATGATCACACATAGTGACATGTATCGAGGTTTAACCCCAGCCAGCAGCTAAGCACCACGCAGCCGCTCACTCACTCCCCTCCCCACCCAGTGGGATGGGGAGGAGAATCAGGGAAAAAAAGTAAAACTCTTCGGTTGAGGTAAAGACAGTTTAATAGGTAAAGCAAAAGCCCCATGTGCAAGCAAAGCAAAACAAAGAATACATTCACCACTTCCCATGGGCAGGCAGGTGTTCAGCCACCTCCAGGAAAGCAGGGTTCCATCACGCCTAACAGTGACTTGAGAAGACAAATGCCGTCGCTCCAAACATCCCCCCCCTTTCTTCTTCTTCCCCCAAACTTATATGCTGAGCGTGATGTCATATGGTCTGGGACATCCCTTGGGTCAGTTGGGGTCAGCTGTCCCAGCTGTGTCCCCTCCCAACTTCTTGTGCCCCCCCAGCCTCCTCGCTGGTGGGGTGGGGGGAGAAGCAGAAAAGGCCTTGGCTCTGCATAAGCACTGCTCAGCAGTAACGAAAACATCCCTGTGTTATCAACACTGTTTTCAGCACAAATCCAAAACATAGGCCCATACCAGCTAATGTAAAGAAAATTAACTCTACCCCAGCCAAAACCAGCACATGTCACATAATACTCATCTCCTAGTACACCATCAAATAAGGACATAGCACAGTTCACATTGTTAGATTCACTGTGTTTTAGACACAGGTAGTTGAAATGGCAGTTATTAGTTTTAGGACATGCTTTGCGTTTATTGGGAAGATTCATCAATCCTTCTATCTGATACAGATTGCTGTGTGTGGACTAATCAAGAAGGATGACTAACCAAGCCTCCCCAAGGTAACCATAGTTTGAAATAGATTCTCCTGTTCCAAAATATTGGCAACTTATTAATGAGTCACTTTATGAATTTTCATTTTTCAGAATTTTAAGCATTCTGTGACTGTGCCATATTAATAAATAAAATAAACATGTGCAAAGTCTAATTCTGCCTTACTTCAGGCACCGTCTTTATAAAGTAGGCTCTCTGACACATAAGTTTCTGAAACTTAGTGCATGTAAAATTCTGCTGAACTTCTGTGAAGCTTTGGCCATGCAAAATACCTGGCATTCCAGCCAGGAAAAAAACAGCATCTGAGATGTTGTGAAGCCAGGAGCTTTATGGAGTGGATTCCCCCTAAAAGTAGAATTTTCGTATGTTTCATTTTATCCTGATGTATACTGAGGAACTTTGACAGTTTTCAACTTATCATCAATGTCCTTATACAGTCACACTGACCAAAACTACTTAGGCTGTGTACTCAGCTTGCTCCTTTCAGAAATAAGCAAGCAACAACAACAAAAAACCCTTAAGATCTGTTTAGTCTTCCATTTTTGGACCTTTGCTCTGAATCAGCTGGAGAAGAAATAGTAGGCTTATGTGACTCAGTACATAGTGGGTGACCCAATACATAGAAGCAGCTTTATTGCTTCTCTTAAAAGGCACTCTGACCCAATTCCAGCTTGGTTTCAATAAGGTTGCAGTTGGGCAGAAAAAATATTTCTCTTTCTGTACTTTGTCTGCTTCATTTTCTGTTCTTTTCCTTTAGCAGCTGACTTCTCAAAGAGACTAAGCCATCAGCTGTTTGAATTCAAAGCATTTTCAAAAGGATCCAGTTTTGAAATACTAATTCTTGAAAGAAGTAGATAATTGGAAAACCAGGTAAGACAATGCTTCTCGCCCTTGAGTAGGAGGAGAATACACAATTTTGAGAGTTTCAGACTTCTTCTTAACATTCATTAAGAAAGGAGGGAGGAATAGCATTAGTCAAATGGATTAAACAAGTCAGTCGAGCCCCTCAAGCTGGAAGGGACCCCTGGATCTATCAAGCGAGGGATCTGCTACTGCACATAGCCACAATACATTTTCCTAATCATAAACTTAGTAAGATCCTTTTAAAACAGATTAAGTTGCTTTTTCCTAATACTTGATGGAATTTTGGTTTCTAGTTAACATTTTATTCCCAATTTTCACCATCTTTTTTTTTTTTTTCCCCCTGGAGATTTTGTATATGATCTTGTCCCAAACTGTACTAAACTCAGTTTCACTTTTATTATTCTAGCGCTCAAGGTCATCTAGCTCTTCCTGCATAACAGTCTAATCTTCTCCTTTATTGCTGATGACTCTCAAAATGTCATTAGCATATACCTACTTTTGTGCCAAGATCACTAACATAATATTCAATAGCATTTTTCCCCAAGACCAATGCTTGACCAGCCTCTACAAGAGCTGAATTTCACACAGTGAAGATAGATTTATCTAAAAAAGAAAAGGAACATATATCTAAATTATAATCTGAAATAATGCATACTCCCTAAAGACATAAGTATATTTCTCAGTCAGCTTGATTGAGTACAGTCAGAAGTTCAAGAACGGAGCTGAAGGAAAAACAAAATACCAAATAACTCATGCAAATAATGAAAAGTGCTTCTAAATACAGGTCTATATGCAGATGGCATCCTTTTTCTTTCATAATAATATTTAATATGGGACATGGGTTAACTTTTTTCTCTGTACAGAACCTCAAGAGACCAGAGGAAATTTTTCAGACTGACTGAAATTTGAATTAGCTTGTGCTAGGAATAATGTTTTGACCGACAATGACCAAACACTGACATAGTGCTGTGTTATTAATCACAAAAACTAGGTAAGCTTGACTGAGACCCTTTCCCTTCCTGAGAATTTTTTCCCATTGTCTTCTGCACCAACAAAATAAAACTATTACCAAATACAGAAGTGCAGTCTTTCTGAAAATTAGGTAGTATAGATGTGCCTCTATAACTATATTTATGCAATTATGTTTGCTAAACCTACCATGAAAACTACTCATAGCAGTTAAAGCACATTTTCTACATGCTGCCTGTGAGCATCTCCTCCAAAACATGCTTTCCTGCTATGATTTTAGGATACTTTTCAAGAAGGTGTTCAAGCAAGTGTGCTTAAGCAGCTTTTTAAGTGTAGACGCATAAACGTGGTCAACAACTGTGTATTAAAAGCTGTTGGAACCCCAGCTAAGCAAGGGCAATTGCAAAATACAGAAGAATCTTTCTCGTAAAAGCATGGGGTGTGGGTTGCAAAACAGATTTGTGTTCATAGTGAAGACAGGTCCTTAGTTGCAGTGACCCAAGACAGCAATTACGTGATAACAGATATAAGCAGGGTAGTTGATTCATGCACAATGGCAGTTCCATCTTCACTCAAAACAAGACATAAGCAGTGCTCAGAAAACTCTTTAAATACTGTGGGGGTTTTTGCCCCCTTTTTCATCAATAAAATTTGTGCCTCTTCACAAGATATAAGAGTATGTGTCATTGTTATTCATGGAAACTGTCAGGCTTTTGAACTCCGCCGAGAAACATGAAGAGTGAATGACAGATGGAGACCGCTATCTTGGCAAGGAAGTTCTCTGCTAGCAGAATGCTGTGGTATGAGACCTGAAAGAAAGAAGAGATGACAATTTAACTTGTTCTTATATGTAAACGTCATCTGAAAAGAGGCATTTCATTGTGAAGTAGCCTGAGATGCCATGATACTAACTCCTATGTGTATAGGCTGATAATGCCTTCAGCCTTACCCTTAGATGCTAAATGGTCTTGAAAAGCTTGAAACATATAAGTTAGGCTTAATACCACTAAAGCAAACTGCTCTGGTGGCTTTCCAAAGGCTGGAAAGCATTTAACTCAGGTGTGATATCTTGAGAACATGAGCTTGAAGATTTTGTAAGAACCTTCAAAATCCCTACCTATTGCTGAGATGTTCAAACTGCAGTGACTCTTTATCTTGGTAAGTGCTTTGTATGATACGTTTTCACATGCCTGTTATAAGTTTTTCAGGTCAGGAACATGTATCAGAGTAATTAGCTCCAATATTATACATCCACGTTCCTGATGTGCCAATGCCCTCAATGCCAGGTCGTTTAAAGCATGGGAGAGACGTAAGCGAAAAACACTGCTCAACTAAGCATGTGTGTGTGGGAACACAGGTGGGTAGGAGAAGGAAGCTGACGGCCTTTCTGATGGCTGAAAGGAATAACTGAAAAAGAAAATTCATTTTGAGCTAAACAAAAGCCCTCATATACATTGAAATGGAGTACTTTCTTTGAATTTTGTTTAAAAAGGTCTTAGGGGGTTTTGCTATTTCAAATTTTAAAAGGTTCCTTACAGTCGTCATGTTTTACCTTTTTTTTTTTCATTGTTTAGTTTTTAACCAATCCATTTGCTTCCACATCAATTCAAATTCTGATTTTTTTCAGTGAGTAGAATCTATAATTACAGCAGAAAGCCTCTTGCTAATTTTTTTCTGTCTCATCTAGTATATATAAAATTGCAGATGCATGTACCTGGAAAAAGTTCTAGAGAATTCGGGATTTACTACTTGACAGACTTCATTAATCACTTCATAAAGAGCTCTTAACATTAGCTATTCTTAAATTTATTATTAACTTCAGGATGAAAGTTTTTTGAAAATCCATTTGGCTCTGTTCTTAGCTAATTTTTATCCTTGAACATGGAATGATCCACTTGATATCGTATTAAGTGAATAAAATTAGCTTCCCAAGATGTGGAAGACCCTCTACATCCTAGTTACAAAAAATGTTTCCTCTAAATAATGGGCGGGGGGGGGGGGAATTCTAAGTTACATTTGTTAAGATTGGGCATTACCATGGAACAACATTTCTGTTTCAGAATGTTAGCTTTTTCTAAAAAATAAGTTTGTCAAGCCACACAAACGAGTACTGTTTTATTGCCTGTAGCCTGATTCACCTCTCATTTACCCCACATTGCTGGAGCTAAAATGAAACTGTTCTTGTTCTCACTTGAAGGAAAAACTTCAAGCCAGATACATGTGTTCAGGAGCTCTAACTCTGAAGTGAAAGGACAGGACAGAATGCTTATTGATTCACATTACAGCAGCAGATGATGTTATTGGCTTTCCCCATGTCCATTTCAGTGTTGTCTAAGGACTATCAGCTCTCAAGTTAAGTTACTGCAGTTTTAGCACCTGGTGCTGCTTCTGACTCTTTGGAGGCAAAACAAGATTTAGAAACATACGGTAAGCTGGGTATTTCAAAACAATGGATTTGTGGATATTTTAACACCAGAAATTGCCAGCTCTCATGAACAAAAGGACAAACACATGCTCATGGAGATGTCCACACATTTGTTAAAATTGTCCCTGCTCTCAGTTTCCTGAGAGTTATTATCTTGTCTTTAATTTAGGGTATGAGGAGAAAAAAAAAATCCCCAGAACAAACCAAATGAAAAAACCCTCAGCTTCTTTACATTCAGGGTCACTTAGATTGGTGTAACATTTTTTTTACATCTGAGAGCCGTTAATACTTTATTTTCTCACCTTCGTGCTAATATGAAACTTGTTGCAATTATAGGTTTTAGCTCAAAGAATTCAGTATGTTTTTGATGAAACTCTTTGGTTAGTTTTATCTTTATTTCCTTCATAATATTCAGCAATGTCTCTATTTTTTATGTTTGATCCTATAATGTATTCTGAGTCCTACTACTGTTGAATATCCTATGAGCCTGAATGAAGTCTGAAACTGAAAAGACAACTTGTGATGTCGGAATTGTAATAGCCAAAAAAATCTTCCAGTTCATGACGGCTATTTTGAAATGTGGATAACAACTTCCATGGAAGAATATTAAATATGTGCTTAGTAAGACTGTAGATCAACCTGACAATAACTATTGGTCATTTAATAAGCATTTTTCTGAGTGGCATTCTAGTCCTTTATGTTTTATCTTTGGTTGGCTTATCTCTAGTCTTCAATGTCTGCATGTAAAATGTCAAATATATTAATCAGTAAAAAGCAGAAAAAACTCTTGCTAGTACCCCTTAGAAAAAATATTTTCTAATATAAAGTATTTATCTTGAGCCTTGTTTCTTTCAGCATTTATTTTCTTACTTGAATGTGATGGAATCAATATTGCAAATAGCATTCATACAGCTCATCAGAAATCACTGGATTTGGTGATTATAATTTTAAATAAAATGACATTTTCTCCTTAATGATGGAGCAATACGTAGTCATTAGAATCTAGGTCATGTAATTGCTGGGTTGCACCCCAGAATATATAAAACCATCATCTTGCCTTCTATGGCATCAATGACGCCTTTCTACAGTACATGATGGAATTCAGTGCAGTAATGCAGTATAAATGTGCTGCTTCTTACTTGCTTCATGTTTTTATATATATTTATACTAGAAATTTGCACTGATGGAACTGGAGCTGTCAGCATTATGATCTTCATTTAAATTCTCTTTGACAGTTTCCTCATCTTCAAATTTGAAGAAAGTATTTACATAGCATTTGTTGTCCTAGGTATACTTCACAGAAATTAATAGTCAACTCTTGGTGAGTTAGGGAAACGCTGCATGTTATTAGCATTGAACTGTTAGTAGCAAGCCAACACATTAGTTTACTCACTTTTCAAGCTGACATCTTGATCTCTGACACAACAGGGAGAGGAGAAGGTGCAGGCCATTACAGTATTGGAGGGGACATGAGGTCGCTGTGCATGCCACTAAAGTGACTTTCTTCGACCCACAAGGATGTGTAACGTACCCTAGGGAATGACAGGAAGGCATGGTGAGGGTTTGGGGCATGTGGTGCTCGGCTGGCTGGGAGTGCATGGAGGATGACAGAGATACGACCTGGTGCCATCTCATCCATTCATCCTTTTAATATGGTTAACTGAAATAAATGATTCCCAGTGCTGGACCTGGGCTTAGTCTTGGGAGGAACTGCTTGGAGCAGCCCAAAACAAAACTGGAGGCAAATGAGCAACAAAGTAATGTGGAGCTCCCTCTAGCCCATTCTCCTCTCCTGTTTATCAGTGTAGACATCTCCGAAGTTTGTTGGCGATGTCTCTAGCGAGAAATCAGATCTGAAGGTGACATCTGCTACCTTTTGCTATATTCTGCACATTTTAAAAATTTGGTGAGATGAGACTTTCAATCTTGTTAAGGAAGCTTTGCAGAACGTACTACTTTATTTCCAGTAATATAATGTTATTTTAGATCCATCCTGGATCAGGTTGCTTGATAAGAGTGTGAAGACCGTATGTATTATCAGAGAAAGGGAACTCTTGGATGTGAAAAGAGTAATGTTGATGTGAGGCCTTACTAGATACTTGGAAAATGTATAGCGAGCTTTCTGAAATGGGCCAGGGAGAAGACCTAAAAGGAGGATTGGTCTTCAAAAAAGCTGCATGCTTTTCCTAGCTAACAGAGAGTTGAGCTTGTTCTGTTCTTGTAAAGCTAATATATGCCTTCTGTTTGTTAAAAAAGATGATCTAAAAGAAGATAACTTTTTCATCCAACTTCCGGCAAATGTCGTGTTCCTGTACCATATTTAGGTCCAAATTACTGTGGATTTTTGTGAAAGGAAGAATGAGCAAGTATTTTTCCTGACATCAGTGTTTTATGATTACTGAGCTATTTAGAAATATTTGACATTGTACTGATTTTCCCTCTCAAAATAAACTTTTCTGATTACCCTTACATTTCAGTGATTTCTTTTGTGCAGTAGTGAATCTGCAGCTTGTGAGGTAACTGGCAAAAAGTCTGATCCATCAGCATTTTTGTTTGCTTTCTTGAGTTTGTAGTGGCACAGCAACAATGAAGAAGCAATCATCCATCATCCAGCTAGTCAAACAGAATAAAGATTTGAAAGTGGAAATAATGCATGACGTTAGCTTTATTCATTGAAGTTCTATGTGACTTTTGCTGGAGCAATAGTTTTTCTCTGGAATTTAAACCAAATTTTATAATTCTGAAACCGGAATAACATTATTTTCTAAATGCCAAAGATTTTCGGGGGGACTCCCCCCAAAAACTTTTCATATGATTTAGTTCTTTTCACTGCGACTAAACTTTTTATTTAAGGTAATGAACCTTTAAGCGTACTATGACTAGAAAAATCTCCACTGGCTAAAAAGAAGATGTCTTCAGTTTTGTTACTACTTCAATTTTAATAAATGGTTGTAGTATACTTCTCAAGTAAATTTTCTGACTCTATGCAGTAGTGCCAAACCTAATAGCTTAAAGTCAGGATCCAAAAATCTTGATAAAAGGAACTTCTCTTGAGTTTCTCTCTGGGGAGTGAATTTCTGTGATTCCTATATGAGTAGGAGGGCTCCTAGCTTTCCCTTTCAGCTGAAATTCTCAGTTAACTTTGAGAACAAGAGTCTGATTCTAAGAAAAACTCAGTGAATTGGATTTACAAAAAATATTTCCACAGTTAGTGGCAGTACAGATATATGATGATGATTTTGAAACTGGATGACAAAACTGGAGACAGAGGTGGCCAAAATGACTTAGAAAAGGAAGGTCAATAAAAAACTGTTACATGTATTGTTATTTATAGCCAGAGTCTCTATAAAAATGAGCATTTCAGTTTTTGAGGTGAATATGTTGAAACTTTTCTCTGCAGAATACATTGAAAATATATGTGCTCTGTGGGAGTTTGGAGGATCTTGGATTTTGAACTTTTGTAAAAAAGTACTTATCACATTGAATTTCCATTTCTATTTCTAGTATGCTACCAGTGTCATGCCTTTCCCTTGAGGTTTTGGTCGATCTTAAGACAAGTGATACAGAGAGAGGGTGTGAGGTGCTGTGAGGGGACCCTTGGAGGTCTGAGGATGAAAAGCAGCCATGATAAAAGCCTGTCAGTCCTAAATACCAGAATTTCTGATTGTTTGCAGCTCCGTTTCAGATCTGGGTTCCACTAGTAGAACAGATCCCTTTGCCCCTCTTCCTGCCTTTGAGAGTGGTTTGCAAGACTACGTGTTGTCTCCAGCTAAGCAGACTGAAACAAAACATAGGAACAGACCTGGTCACTTTATATCCCAAGTTACCTGGAGGTAAATACTGTAATCAAAGCAAACTCCCATTCCATTACTGTTATCCACTGTTTTATATGGCAGTATTACAGATGGTTAATTATCATTTTACTAGATTCATTCTCTGTTTAGAGCACATCAACCTCTGCTGTTTGTAACAGTGAACACAGAGGTGTGTACTTTATCTTTCGCGTGAGTGCAGAGTTTGGCTCCTGCGATACATGCGCTGAATAGTGGCTTTCCTGCATGAAGAGTATTGATTAGCCATGAGCTGGAGTCTCTTTTGAGTAATTCTATACGTAAAGCTGTGATCTCAAAAAATTTACCTCGCAGGCTGTCTGACTTCAGCTTCTAGGTTTGAAATGCATGGCTGAATAGCTTCTCAACGTCAAATCACTTGGTAGCTCTGATCCCTGCTAGGGTGTTTTACACTCTTCTCTGATTTTCTGTCCTAGGTCATATCAGAAGTCTTGGTGGAACTTTTGGCTTAGGAGGACACATGGGAGTGGGAATGAAAATATGTCCCCAATATATTAAATTGTGGTGCCAAGGTGTGCACGGTCTCAGAATGCACTTCTTTCGTTCTTTTTCATATATAGCTTGAGATTTCAAACAGCAAATACTTGAAGGTTTGAATGTATTCCTACTGAAGAAACTGCATATTCTGCAGCTCCACTACAAGTTCTTCTAGGGCAAGCATATGTTATCGCAACATGCTTAGATGTGCGTTTGCAGCTTTTAACTCACTGAACAGTGATGCTTTTTTTTTTTTTTTCCTTCTTCCTTCCTTTAAACTAGCTTAGTGTCTTAAAAATTCAGCAATTCTTACTAGGGCTAGGTGGCTCATGATTGTGTGAAAAAATTATTTGCTGAAAAACGTGCCTTTATTCTTTACAAAGCAGACCTGAATTTGCCAGTTGTGGACTATGACCCCAGCTACAAAATCATTCTCAGGATTCAGGAAATTAAATTGAATTTCATCTCCTGAGAGTGCATGTCTGCATTCACTTTGACCTCTGGAGAGGGACTTAACCAGCACGCTGTGGAATTCCAGTATGCAACCTCTCCTAAATCTTTTCTGCCAGTAGTCCTACTTTTTCTATATAATTATTATATGATCTCATAGCAATCATTTCTATACTTAGGATGGTTCTAGCTATTATGCTTTTTGCACTGAGTGGAAGAACATCAGGGCTGAATCCCTTCAGACAAAAAGGCAGCTGAGTCAAAATCTTCTATATGCTGGGTAAGTTTCCTAACCCTGGATGACGAGCTAAAAAAGTAAGTGGAATTTCTGACAAAAAGATCAATGGCCTTTGGTTTTGTGAATACTTCTAATCTTTTGGTGAATTCAGCTCTTGAATACAAACCCAAATTTTTAAGACTTGGTTGAACTGAATACTTTCTTGGTTAGCTGCGACAATCAAAAAGTGTAACTGCTTGCATAGCCTTTTTGGTGACCTTCTACGTCATCCTTTCAGCCTGGCAGGGGTGAAAAGAAAACAATGAAGTATATCCTTTGACACTAAGACAATAGAGCAAAGCCTTGCACGTGACACTCTTGTAAGCAAGATTAGTTTATGTAGGTCTTGCAACTCTCAGGGTGAGTGCAAAATTGTCTGGAAACTACAGAAAGAGTGAAGTATCAATGACTCACTCCCAAGTGTGGGAGGATACATTTTGCATTGCTCCGCAAGGATCTGTCCTGCATCTGAACACGCTGAAGTTCTTGCTAACAGTCTGGATTACAGAATACAAATTGTTTATTAAATTTGTATATGACAGTGGAAGATAGGCTTAAATTCAAAGTGATTTTGACAAACTGGATAAATATTCTGGGGAAAAAAAAAAAGATGATATTCAATAGAGACAGTGCAAAATGGAAAAGTATTCAGCCATAAAGATAGAAATAGGAACAATGAATTAGGCGGTAGTTACTTCGAGGGAAACAAAACCAACCAGAACTTAAATTGTATCCCAAAACGGTCATTACTTAACAGCCTGCTGCTGTTACAACCAAAGCTTGCATTCCACTTGGAAGCATGGAAAAAGAGTATACACTGTGACACACGCACAATTATCCATCTTTTCTCATAAACGCTTACAAGGTCCCAAGTAGCATATTACATCCAGCTTTGGACACCGCACTTCAAGAAAGATACAAATCAGTTGAAGACAGTCCTGCGGTAAGAGACATCAGCTGTTGAGATGTCCTGGAGTGCCTATGGAACAGTATCTGGAAGTGGGCTTTAACTATGTAAAGACTGAGGGGAATACTCTGCTTTCTGTCTCTGGTGGCTAATGTAATACTCTGAAATCACAGCAAGGAAGGTTCAAGTTAAACATTAAAGAAAAGTTTGTAACTGCAAGTCAGAACAGATTGCCTGAGGAGGCTGTAGTGGTGCTATCGCTGGAGGACTTCAGAATGGGTTAGACAAACACTTGTCAAGAATGACATAGATGTAGCTGATCGTGCCTTGGGGCAGAGCCACAGAGGAGCTGACCTCGCAAAGTCCCTTCCAGTCCTACTTTTATGTGAAGAGCATTATGCTGCTTCCTCCCACCCCACCTTCAGCGTTCAGAGTTCTTCTGTTCCTCCCCCAAGCTTTCCTTTATCTCGAGCTACTCTCCTAAAAATAACCTTTAACTGTCTCTTTTACTATTTTATGCATGTGTAGAAAATGCTTTCTGCACAAGACAGTTCTGTGGATGGACAAGATCGATCTCACCTGTGAAAAAGGACAGGACTACTTCTCACCATTTGTAGAGATGCACTTTGGTTACGGCAAAAGGATTCTCACTGCAGGGTTTAGACCTAGACTTTCAGAAATACTTCAGCCACCTATAGAAATACGGACTGTAATTGAAGGCATAGCTTTATATATGCAGGGCAGAAAAAAAGTAACTTAGATATACACCTTTATTTTTCAGTATTCGTTCTAGACAAATTAACATTACGAGTCTGGTACACGTTTTCCCACTGTTTGATGTGACAAAGCTGAAAGGGCACTAGGTCCTTAACCCAAGTGTCCTCCTGTTTTGCTGAGGGGAGTTAGTTTGAGAAGGAAGAGTAACCGCACCACGTAGTCAGAACGAGCAGCTGAACTCAGACCAGAAGCCCAAACGGCTCTGATGCAACAAGCAGGGTGGAGGCGAGAACCGGAGCGACACCGCTTCGAACATCTCCTTCCCTCGGTGGTCCTCCCGAAGCGGGGGGTGACCTCAGCCCCCGCGCTGCGGGGACCGCAGGGGCTGCATGGGCTGCCAGCCGGGCGGGATCGGGAAAGGCGGCGCTGGGGGGGGGAGCCCGGGGAGCCCCCGGCAGGTGAGCTCCCCGCCGCTGCCTGGCGCAGCGGGCCGGGCCCGCGGGCTCTCAGCGCGGTTCCCCCCGCGTTTCATGTAGCGCCGTAGAGGACAGACCGGAACGGGAATTGCAAGCCCCGTCCCCGGTGCGCGGCGGCGGCGGCAGCAGCAGCAAGCGGCGGCGGTGGCGGCGGCGCCGCCGCCGGGCTCCGGCCCGCGGTCCCCGGGCCGGGGGCCGCCCCCGCGGGGCTTCGCTCGCCCGCCGGCCGGCGCGGGAAGGCGCGGAGGCGGCTGATGGCGTACACGGGGCGGCCGGGATGAGGGGACGCGGCGGGGCGGGCCCGGCGCTGCCCGCCCCCGGCCCGGCCCGGCCCCCGGCCCGGCCGGCGCACGTGGTGGCGGGGGGCGCGGGGGGCGCGGGGGCCGCCCCCTCCTCGCCCGCTTCCCCGGCGCGGAGGGGCGCGCTGTGCCGTGGCGCCGGCCTCCGCGCTCCTCTCGTATTTTTATTTTTTATTTATTTATTTTTATTTTATTTGAACTCTTGCTTAGTAATTTGCGCGTGATGAGCTCATGATGCCGCGCCCCCCCCGCCCCGGGCCCGGGCAGGCAGGGGGACGTGAGGCGGGCGGGTGCGGCGAGCCGCGGGGGTTCCGCGCAGCGCTAGCGCTCCCGCGGTGCCCCGCAGCCAGGAGGAGGGGGCGCTCTCTCGGGCCGGCGCTGTTCGCTGCGCTCGGGTCGTGGGGCTTTTTCCCTCTTTTAATTTTTTTTTTTTTTTTTTCGCCTCCCCCTCCCGCTGCGTGTCTGGTTCTTTGCCGCTCCGTGCGCAGGTGGATCCATGAGCTCCCCCGGGAGCGGCACCGCCGCCGCGCAGCGCCGCGCCGGGGCGAGGGGAGCAGCCGCCAGCTTCGGCCCCGCCGCCGCCGCCGCCGCCGCCACCGTGGGGGGCGGCCCCGCCCGGGCGCGGGGTGGGCGGCCGTGAGGCGGGAGGGCGGGCGGGCGAAGTTTCTCCGCGGCGCCGGGCCCCTCCGAGGGACAGCGGGGAGGGAAGGACCTGGCCCCGTGGTGCCGGGGTAGCTGCTGCTGCCGCCGCCGCCGTCACCGGAGCAGCCCGGCTTTGGCCATGAAGAGGAAACAGAAGAGGTTTCTGCAAATGACGCTGCTCTTCACCGCAGCTCTGATTTTCCTGCCCGACATCGGCCTCTGGTCTCTCTACAAGGAGAAGCACCTGGTGAAGCCCGCCGAGCCTGCCGAGCCGCAGGTAGGTGCGAAGCCGCCCGGGAGCCGCTGCCCCGCGCCGCTCCGCGGTGCCCCGCTGCGCCGGGCGGCAGGCGGGCTGCCGCCCCTCGGGCCGCCGCCCCCGCCCTCGCCCCCTCCGGGGCTGAGCGGGGGCCCGGCGCCGGCGGAGGGGTCCGGGGGGCGGTGGCTGGCGGCGGGGTGCGGAGCGGTGAGCGGCAGCACATGTGCTCGTCCTGCCTCCGCGGTGGAGAGGGAAAGTTGTGGGCGAAGACCTGAGCCTGGCGGGTTGGGTTTCCCCGGGAAGGGCAAGGGCGAGCTGGGGCAGAAGCTGGCTGTGAAATGAGGAGGACGGGGGCTTTGCACGCTTCGTTGGTTAGCCGAGGGTGTTGCTGGGCTCTAATCTTCCTTACGAGGAGTGGAGTTTTTACTGCAACTTTTATTTGTCTGCCTGCCTGTAACGCTTCTTGAACTGATGTGTGGCTGTATGTCCGCTGAAATTGCTCGGGATCCGTCTAGGTAACTAACCGCCTAGATTTCTTGTTTCCTCTTCCCTTCTGCTGAAAACTCGACAGAAGGGACTGACAGTCTTTCTCTCTTCTGAATGTTGCTCATGTGCCCTGATACAGCTACGCTCTGTGTGTGTAACTGCTTTTCAGGCTGATGTCACAACCAACTTTAAAATCTTTCCAGTTTACAGTCTCCTCAATCACCGTTATTAATAACAGCAGTTGACATAAGCTGTTTTTTTCTTAAGTTATTCTTCAACTCGCTGGGTTTATTACGTATGGCTCGTAAATCACAGCATGACCTGTATTAAGTGAAGTTTAGTTTTAGGGAGTTGTTGTAATGCAGTGCTTTAAAACCCTGCCTGTAATTTACCAAAGCTTGTATTTGTTCTGTTCAACAGTGCTATGCTCCTACACTGTAATTGTCAGTGTAATTTAAATATGACATAAATATTTCATAGATCATTAGTAAGAAATTATGGGATTGTTTGATCTTTTAGCTTGTTTACCACTTGCATAGCCTTTATGTTAGAGCATATTAGACAGCATCATGTATCATTTTAGTGTATTAGTAGTCTTAAATTCAAAGGTCATCACCCATGTATATAATGCACTTTCCACATACTAAATGTATTTAAGTCACCGGCTTCAACTGAACGATAACATACTTGATTCTTTGTTAATATAGCTATCCATTACAGAAGTTAGTCCTCCAGAGTATCATAACTGGTTAATGAAATATGCTGAATGGAAGATACTTTATTACTACAGGAGGAAGTTAGGGATAGCTTCTTAATTTGAAGCTTACTTTGTCTTTCCAATTGTTTTAAAATGCAGGAGGTGTCAGGTGCTAGATTTTAGTAGGAAGTAATTTCTGCTGAAAGAAAATTATACACGATCATAAGTGTCTGTCATTAGTTTACAAGGTGCGTACTGTAGTCTTTGCAATTTCTAATTTACTTTGTGATTTAGGAAAGCTAAGGTATTCAATGCAAATAATTTCCATGTTTGTTGCACGGCTCTTTGAAAGACACATGCCTTGACATAAGATGAAATTTCTAATGTTCAAGACTGTACTCTAAGTAGAGCATGACTGGATATCACTCAGAGGGAAATAACTTTTTTTTTTTTTTAATAAAAAGTTCTGGGTAAAATGGTGGAAGAAAACCTTGGAGATCAGCAGCTGAGCATACATGAAAGGCTAGTGAGACTTGCTAATGAGACCCCAGCAAATTTTAAATCCTAAGTTTTCTGAAAGGGGCTTTTTACTAGCTTCCCTTTCTCTCTTTTTGTCCTTTTCTCCCCACCTGAATACTAAATAAGCAGTAATGGGACTGTTTAATGGGAAAACAATAAAAATGAGCAATGAAACTTTGAACCTTACAGCTGACTCTAATGTAATTCCGTTATCACTGTCAGAATTGAAGTCGTGTTGGCAATGTCATTACCCAACAAGGATAGCAGGTTGAAGTAGAGGTGAGTAATGCAATTACAGTACTTGTGTCTTTTGACGTGCACGTTATAACCCAAAATGCATACAAGGAGCAAGGGTTGAAGTACAAGTTTTGAGTTCAACTCCTTTAAATATAAAGGAAATTGCAAGAAGATGGTCAGTGTATTTCTTTGAGACTATGCTAGAAATGAGGTCATATTAGAAAAGACTGCATTAGAAATAGTGAAATAGTATCATAGTAGAAATATAACTCTTTTTTTTTTTTTTCCCCTGCTAAGTTAGTAGGACATGCAAGAATTTGAACACTCAACGCACTCATTCTTTGCCCTTGAGGTGTTCAATTACTCGATACTTAGTATGACTTAACACAAGTTTAAAGGTCAGTCCTACTGAAACTGCAGCAGACTTTTCTTATATATTCTAAAGTTGTGTTAGGTTACGTAGGTAGGTATGTATGTATGGTCAGCACATGACAGTGATGTGCAGTCAGACTGCTGTGGTATGTCCTGACCATGGAAGAGTGGCAGAGCTGTCAGTGACTTTAATAAGTTAGCCATAGGCTGAACTAGTTTTGCCCTCATGGGTAAAATGTGTGTCTGGCGGTATTCTGACACTGGCAGTAATGTTTATAAAAATCCTGTTTTAAGATCAATTAAATTAATGTTCTTGATTGTCAGGTGTTTTTGAGGAGATGGCATGGTGAAATTCTGATTTTCTGACTAGTTATAAACTAAACTTTCCAATTCATTGCTGAAGTAGACATCCCCAAACTTCCCTGTGAATGAGGGCTCTGTCAGCCTCTCCCACTACCTCAGCTGCTTGCCATAGCACTGGAGCGAAGGAGGAATAGCAGGCTGATGGAGGAGGCATTGATATCCTGACAGCAGTAAGCAGAGAAGCTGTTCAAAAGCAGTCCACAATGCAAAAATAATCTGTTTCTATCAATGGCAGAACAGTGTCCCCTGGGGACTGTGCCATTCCTAGTGCCTAGAAGAGGGCACTTGTGCTCTTTAGTGCTATGTAGAAATTCTAATATGACAAACTAAGTTGACTTTTTATTCTTTAAGATAGTGCTGCAATAAGTTACATAAGAGTATTTTTTTGTCTTCGTGCAAATTCTGTTTTTGAGCAGAGAAGCTCTTCTTTAGGAAAGATTAAAAGATGAGAAAATGGTATTGACAACCCTGATTTCGGACAGCATCAATGATTTTGATCACTGTACATTAATTCTATAAGCATTATTAACCTCTAAGTGTTTCATACGAGCTTCCTTTTTTTTAACCCATCATGTTTTCCTAAGGTTTTCACTTGCGAACTTGATAGGCTCAATCTTTATATTTTGATAATTGTTGGTTACTTTTGGTTTATCACAGTATTTAAAGTGGAGCTTCAAGAGTAAACGTACTGGGAAACAGGGAGATGACAACTGAATGAAGAAAATACCAAATGAAGTTGAAATGCATTAGGGGTTACTTCACTAGACTGCAATAGTCAACCACACTGGTACCCCATAAAAACGGAAAGAAACATATCTCACAACACTTATCACCAAATACCTATATTATGGACACTGGAAAGCTGCTGCAAGAAATTTGATTCTTTTATGTGAAGTTATTTTTCATATATTGAAAGTATATAAACAGACAAGGATAAAGCCTTACTGTAGCCAAATAAAGTAGCACTAACTTAGAATTGGATTGAACAGCAGCATCTCTTAGTCACAGATGCTCTGTAATACTTTTTCACAGGTGTATTACTGAAATGCTTTATGATGTGTAAAGTAAGGAAAGAAGGTAGACTTCTGGCTTTGTTTCACTTATGCTTTGGCGCAGTGGGGCATGCTACTTTAACCTCCTGATTTAGGCACTTCTGCAGGAGGAGCCCTCAACGGTGATGGGCCTTTATATTTTGGTGCATGCACAGTGCCCAGAGCAAAGACCAAAACACACCCATGCTGTGAGGGGAAGGTGTTGTTCCATGGGATGGAGTCATACTCTCTTTCCCTTGTCCTCTAAATTCTGTATTTCTGTCTGGTTAGCCCAGGATTAGGTCTTTCTCTTGGGATATGTGAGGTATAGATTTAAATTAACTCCTCACGGTAAGGAGAACTTAGTTCTTACAAATCCTGGGCCTGTAGTGTAGTTGGGAAACAGGCACAAAATCTACTTTCCAAACCTGGTGGCTGTGAAAGTACTGACTTTGGCTTCTGAATCCAGGAAGCGGTTTCAGCCTGAAATCTGTCTTGTAAACAGTCATGAGTTTCTGAAGTCTGTGAAAGAAGTGAAAATTTAAATTTGCCCCAAAGTGCAATGTTTCCTACTGTTTAGTACATGGGTTCTGATAATCATAATTGTTCCAGGACAGTTAACTCTGTTTACCCACTATTGATCCCAGTGAAGTACAAAGCTTGGGTTGCTGAATTCTGTTTCTGGAGCTGCATAAAAGCTGCATCTTGATTCTTACCCCCCCACTTAGCTGTATTTCCCTTGCTTTTCCAGTTGATTTCAACAGCTACAAGATCTTGTACTAAGTATGGTTTGGTTAGGACACAAATAGACAGCTATTTCCTATGATTGCACTGTCAGGACACTGTCAGTTATGTATTTAGTTCCACTGTTTCAGTTGCTTACCTTTGCTTTTACCACAAACTTGGGAGGTTGGGAGAGTTTTGTTTCTCTTTAACAGAGGAGTAAATAGAGTGACAAACAGGCCCAAGTCTACAAAAGTAGCTGCTTGACTATTGCTGATGTTAATTTGTACTATTTTGGCAGAGTGCGTGGCCGACCATAAAAGTACTGATTAAATGAAGCCTCACTTTCTGTGCTCAGTTGCTCAGTTTCTATGCGTGTGCTGTTTCAAGCAAGCCCTCATTTCTCTCCCCAGAGCAGCAGCTGGGACCTGGTGTGTTCAATCCTCTTTTATTCTACAGCCCTGTTCATTGCTGTGCCGGTGTGTCAGCTCCAAGAGCCCCTATACATGGCATGGCAAAACAGAGCTTAGTGTCTTAAAATGCAGTGCATTGGCAATCTGCATTTGCCATTTAAGTATGTAACAGTCATACAGTTAACACTTCTGTAATTCACTTCTTTATCTGAATTGTTCATGTATAATTTTTTTCCCCTGTATAGATTGGAGCCTACTGAGGAAAATACTGTTTGAGGTCTAAAACCTTTGTCACTTTTAAGATACAATATTATTTTTGGCAATTAACAGTATGTTTCTGTTGTAGTCAGTATACCAGAGGGAGCCCTCCTGTGGTTAATTTAATACCTATCAATTTTCAGGAATGTTAATAAACAGAGTATATCTTACAGGATAAAATGGACTGGTTTCTATATTTAGTTTTCTTTTCATTTAACTTGGCATTTGTAATGCATTTCAGCTGATATTATTGTGTGTAGTTACCTAGTTACCTTTTTTTTTTAAGCACAGTCATTTCAGATTAATCCAAATCAAAACACAAGGTCAAGAAACTTCTGTGTATGCCAGCATTTGGACTTGTAGAAAGACAACTGTGATGAGGGGGACTCTGTGGCCTTATCGAAGCAGGGGGATACAAGATTGCTCACTGATTAGGGGGACATATCTAAGCTGTGTTTTGTTTCCTCACTGGGACATGATGCTCACTTCTTTCCTAAACTTTCTCATCTCCTTGTGCAGGGAATGTAGCTCTTGTGTTTGGGTCCAAGGAACTGCAGCGCTACCGTAGCGGCATCCCAGTTGGGAGCCAGACTGCACTGTGCCACTGCACCAGCCGTTCTGTGGAGATGCAACTGTGTGTGTAGGCAGGTGTCTGTTCACACGTATAGAAGAAAGAACAATTCAGCTTTTCTTTCTTTTTTTTTTCTTTTTTTTTTTTTAATGCTCAGACAGGTAACTTATGGTCTTTGTCTAGCGATATGCTGATGCACACATTTATAGCAATTGACTTCAGCAAAACTGAGTGTATGCTAACTATTTCAATGGATCAGGGCCAGGAGCAGACATGTTTGGTTACTTTAAATAAGACTGAAAAAAATTAAGTCGGAGGTTGACAAGTTAAATACAATGCAGCTCTGGAATCCCAAGCTAAAAATCCTACATCTATCGTAAGTGTTCCTCACTGTCAAGAGACCAAATTACACTGAGTGAAAGAAATAGCAGTCCCAGCTTTTTAATGTTTCTTTAAAAGGTGAAAAGGCTTTATTAGGAGATGTCAACCTGCTGAACCAACTCCTTTCTGAGAATTCCAGTGTAAACTGGTTTTTAAGGTCAAGCTCTATTGTGATTTATTGGTTTCAAACTGGTTTTGACAATTGTCACATTTGGAGGAGTTTTAACTGCGTGATGGGCTTGGCTGGATAATCGTTCTCAACATACATCTTCAACAGAGAAATCCTTCCCTTCTTCTTTATGAAAAAATGCTATAGAAGAGACCTACTTGATGAGGTTTGCTCCAGAGGTAAAGGAGAGGAAGAAAATCTATTGCAGGAATTTAATAGGATTTTATGCTTCTCTTTCAAATTCTTCACCTTCATTTCCAGAATTTTCACACGTCTTTCTTCATAGAGAAGATGACATGACTCCAAGTCTATGCAAACACCTGGTGATTCAAGTCAGCTATTTAATTGCCAAACTAACAGCAATATATTAAGAGAATTGTAGGAATAAAAATAATGAGGTGTATGTGCAGCTAACATAGAAATATATAGGCTACAATATGCCACTGTTTTCTGGATGTTTGTACTCAGCAGGGTCAGAGCTGCCATGTTCCTGTTCAAGGTAGTGTTTCACAGGGACAATGTTATCTTACACTGCCATTTTAAGATCTCTTGGCAGATCTTATTGAAATAATTTCCTATCCCCTCTTTCTCCTGGTTAGATCTTGTTTATTGAAGACCTCTGCCCTCGCTTTTGGAAGCAGTCACTAGCTGAAATACGAGGCTGTCATCTAGCCACATGTGGATATAACAGATAACTACAGCATCCCTTTTCCCCCATCACCTCCAGTTGTTGGTTACCATCCAATGCTTGAACTTTTCAGCAAAATCTCTGGTGACAGAACATAACGGCATTTGACAGGTCCTTCACTGGATCATTTGAAACCACCTCCACAACAGTTTAAGCCTTTCTGCCAGACTTTTCCCTGAAGTAGTTGAAGAATATTTGCATGTCTTCTTCAGAGCCATGTGAGCAGTAATCACCTGTGAGAACAGCAGCAACAAGGAGTTTGGAGATTGGTGACATCTGGCCGGGCCGTGAACGTGCACTGCCCCGAAACTTCTGTCAGGTTTGTGCCAGCTAAGAGTTACCACGTCCAGTGCAGTTTCCTACACTTTGCCTGTTTTGTGGTGGGTTTTTTTAATGCCAAATTTACAGTGCAAATTGGACATAGTAGACTAGAAAATCTGGCCCATACGGCTTAAATGTTTCATCAATCAGCGGTAAACCATTGATTCTGTGCTTAAGATGCAACGGCGATTTAACAGTTTACTTCTGTGCCATACAGCGGTTTATGACAGGATGTGATACTGCTAAGAGATTTAGCTAGGTGGAGTAATTACCTGAACTAGAATTTGGTCAGGACACCAGTGTTAACACAGGGTGCTTTAGAAATTGGATTGCTCACTGAAGTGTGTAAGTGTATATTTATCAGACTAACTTAAGGTGCTCATTTGCTTAAAGAAGCATAATTTTTCATACTTGTACTTAAAATAGAATAACAGATGAGTTTATTTAGAAAATTTTAGCCTGTTTATTTATTGTTGCTCTCTGAAAATAGTTTTCTGTAAATTAAGTACTAGGAGAATGCAAACAAATGTTTAGCACAAGCAAGAACATTTTATAGCCAGCCTGTGACAAGTTCTGTTTATATATGAAGATGAGGAAGAGCAAGGGCTCCCTGTGTCTCTGTTCAGAGCCAATGTCTGGGAAACACAGGCCCTGCCCATGTGTTCCTGCAATGTTAATGGCTTCTGTAGGTGAGAGAAGAATTTTATCCTATATGTTTTTGCCTCACTGTGATTAAAATCTCCCAATTTTGCATTAGATAATTGTCTGTTGCAGGCAGTTTGTCTTTCTGTCATCCAATCCCTGGGCTAAAAGTTGTGCTTGTAACATTCGGGTAATGCTGCTGAAGGTTTACGTGGTTGTGTCGGAGAAGGCAAGGTCAAACAAGTGCTCGTGTACTTGGGAGGTTTGAGGTATTCCCACCCACAAGAGTTAGTTCCAACAGATACTGGCCACTGAAATCTCTCTTCTGCACAGATTAACTGTACCCTTGGCAAAATTTTGCCAGTCCCTGGCAAAGCCTGCACAGATGCAGCATTAGTTAGCCAGAGCTAAGTAACTTGAGAAGAGACTATAAATCGTACCAAATCTTGTGCTGAAACCAGTATCCTTCAGTGGTTCACCAGCTTTGAATCATTTGTCTTGCACAGTACATAACACACAGTTTAATGCAATAGTCCACTTATTTTATATATAATTTTTTTTACATGAGGCAAAATACCTACTGTGACCCTTGAATGGGGAAAGCCCTCATTTTCAACATAGCAGCACACCTCCATCTCTTGCCTCTTTCTCTCCTTTTTATTTGCTTTTTTGGGGAAAAACACATTTCAGTTTCTTTAGTGTTTTTGATATCTCATTTGATTGCTGGGTAAATTATTATATGGGATTGCTTGAATCTTGGAAATTTTTAGATTGCTTTTTCTACAGAGTAGTAGTTTCACATTAGCATGGGGAATGCATGAAAAAGACACATTGATGCCATCCTGCAAGAAATATATTGCTATTTTTCAGGCTCTGATAAATGACTACATTTTAAGTTGCATTTGATATGGATACAAAATGAATGACAGGCTTGAACGGATGCTGTTTTTCCAGAATTGCTCAACGTAAACTAAAGTGACAGTCAAATTGCTGATTAAATTTTGCAATTATAACACCAGTATAAAAATGTAAATCCAGAACTTTTATGACATTAAGTAACGAATTCTCTGCTAAAGTTACAAAATCGTTAGAGATGCAGCATACATGGACATAAAAAGTACTTGGGATGGCTGTAAAAATTAGCAGAAAACTCAAAAATGACATGCAAAAGCTTCACAGCAAAATATTCCTGCAGTACATTTAACCTGTGTTTCACATCAGATTAAACCTTTTTTAGCATAAGGGCATCCTTGACATAATTCCCAATGATGGTGAAGCAGTGGGAATTTCTCCAAGTATATGGAGACACTCCTCCTAATGATGGTTGGATTTTATTTTGATCTATATTACTTCTTGTTCTATATAGCAGTCTGAGAGAAGGTTTAATCTCTCCATTTTCCCTAAAGTAATCCATTTAAGAGATATAAGCCCAAAGAAAGTGCAGCCAGAACATACATATTAGTCTATGCTTTGCTAACTAGAAAGTGAAATTGCGTTCACCTCCACCGACTGCCTATACTAATAGAATTTCAAAACCAAATCGAAAGTTGTCATCTTCGGCACTGCAGACTGGCATGCCATGTGTGCAGGAAGGGCTGCAGAGGAGGGCAGGAAACTTCTGCAGCTCCATCAAGGAAAGCAGCAAAGCTGCAGAGGGCTGGGAAATAAATCTGACTGGAAATACAGTCCACTACCTTATGTGATCTTGCCCCATCTTCCCTGTCTCCTCACTTCATGAGGAGAGGATGCACCAAGAGAAGTAAAGATGCTGAGATGTTGTTTAAACCATCCATACGCAAAGCGTAGAGAGAAACTGCTTGGCAAAGAGTTGTTATTGACATGAGACTTACTTGTTATAAAACTGAGGTGGTATCTCAGCAAATTACTACTCAGAAATTCCAAGTGCTGCAGTTCATGTGCTGACCCCACACAGAGTAATAGTGCAGTCACTGAAGATAAAGGTGTTTTCATTGAAGCAACTTCAATATGAATGACTGAAAGAGAAATTTTTCTTCAGATGCTCAAGACGCATAACAGATGTCTCCTTCAGAAGCAATGAAGAAAAATTGTATTATATATTGGGATAGGGGAAATGGAGATGGCATCATGCTAAGCAGCAACCTGCTTCTGCATCTGGAATGGATGTGCATGACAAATTAACACAGGAGATCAAGCCCAGGACGTGTATTTACTGCCTGTGCATGTTGTAACCCCTTCAGACAGAGGTCTTGGAAAAACTTGCCTTTTTATTGTGTTGTAGTAATGTTTGTTCTGTGACTTACGAGAGTAAAATCTTACTGAATTAAGTTTAAAACTAAAATTCAGTGAATTGAGACTCTTCTTCAATGCATTTTAAAGAAATTATGAGAATAGATTCTTCAGAAATGGCTAGTAGTGTGGGCTTTGAGTTTTTCCTTTTATTTTTATATATATGTATACACACACTTGTGTATGTTTGTTTATGGGCAGGAGGAGGTGAGGAGACCATCTTTGCTTCCTACAGGGAGGAGTTTATTTTTCTTAATGTAACATGCCCTAACAATCCTAAGAGGAATGGAGTGATTTTGTGAAAGACACCATGCAAATACATGGGAAAGTGTATATTTATGAGTATAAATTCAGTACAATCTACAGTGTCTTTGGCATTTTCCAGGGTTTTTTTTAATAAATGTGGATTTTTGGTTTGTTTTTTTTTCTCTCCTCCCTCTTTATGCACAGATTGTGTGTAGGCTGGCTTTATGTTTGGTTTTTGAACAGCGATAACTTTAGACGATCTACTGAACTTTTTTTCCCCTCTCTGCTCTAAGTCTTGGAATATGTAGGAAGTAAAGATGTTGGCTTATTTCATTTATGCCCTTGATTCTTTCCAATCTTTCCTGTTAGTCGTTTCTACTCTTTAGACAATGGACACCCATATAGATTTCTTTAGGACATCATACACAAGGTTGTTCAAAAAAATACTTGCCCAAGGCTGCTGTCTTTACAATATACTTTGCTAACCTGCTTTTCTCCTGACATGTGTGACCTAAAATAATCAAACGACTGAGCTTCTCTTCCACTTAGTAACCTTCTTCATATCGCAGATTAACCTCCAATTTACTGATCTGGTTGTTAGAGAGACCAGCTACTCTCTTTTAATGATAACGGAGAGTGAGAAGCTGCCAGAGCGTTAGGATGGAAGTGACAGGAAGGAAACATGAAAGAAAGGAAAATGTACAGCCAGGAGAATAATAAGGAAAATACATGCCATCAAATATATTTCTGGAACTTCTAAGTCATGTTGCTGTCATGTTTCTTATGCCTTCTCTTTCATGTTGCTCTGATCTGCATCTCTGGCATATCTTGTTATCATATTATTATTTTTTTAAATGCATGCTAACTGCAACCTTCCTTCTCTATTCTAATTTATTATAGCATATTAGTAAAGCTGCTTTGGAATACCCTAGATTAATGATGCATTTAAACTGTTTTAAAATGACCCTGGGCTAGGTCAATTATTGAAGTAGTGCCAGTGAGGAATATTTTATTTTGATTGCAGTAAGCTCTTAGTTTTATGTTAACCGCATCGTACAAACATGACCAGTGGGCTTTTAATGTTGTAGTGAATTGAAAATGTGTGAATAAAGCATGCTTCATATTTTTATGTAGCAAACTGAGGTTCCTTCTCAAGAGGAGATTATAATCTTATTTTCTTCTGTTGTCTATGTGGTCACCTTTTTGCACTAGTGCTCTGAGAAACCAGGCTTGCCTTTTTGATACAAAGGCAAAAAAGTGCGGGCGCTGCTTATGGCACATTAGGTGTTGGTGCACTCGTCCCTGCTATACCCCCCCCAGTTTAACAGATCCATGCTACCACACCTGTACTTGGACAAAACAGTCTCTCTCTTCCTTTGCAGCCTGAAGGTTGGAAGGAGCAAGTAGTTCAGGATGTTTCAGTGTGGGAACTGTAGCTTGGTGTGATGCATTTTGAGCTCCTACCAAAACCAAGGGGAAATTCTTAGTGGGGCCGCCTTACTTCACTTCCCGATGCTTTGCGGTGTTTTTATGTCTGTAGCTGGAGACAGGCTTTGCAGAGGATGTCCGAGGAACAGCAGTGCATGTGGAGAGGAGGGCCTCGGTTCCCCCACAGTGCTGTGGACACAGACAGCGTTGACACCTGGTTAATACGCTGACATGGGGCTCGGGGTGGCCTCCCTGAATCGCGTTTGCCATGGCTGGGCAGAGTGTGGTGTCAAGCGGTGTTTAAATGTGAAGTGATGTGGTCATTAAGGTGGTCTGCGAGGTACCTCAGGCTGAAAATCGTAAGAAGAAAGTGTGTTTTATGCCTAGCTTTGGTACACAAATGGGAAATTTGTGGTGCAGGGTGGGAGAATCCTGTAATACAGATTATTTCCCAAAACTTTATTTGTTAAAGCAGTGCCTTTAATTTTTTTTTCTTGTAAAATTCACATCCTTCATTATTTTGCAGGTAACTTTGTATTTCTTTCCTTTTAGAAGTGGAAAGTGTTACTTGCTGTGTTCTGCTTTAGAATTGAGCTGGAACAAGGGCTTATTGCATATTTTTCAAAATGCAGGGATATGTTTTTTCGCATCCCGAATACATCTCTATGTTTTAATCTAGTCTGCTTTTCTGTTCACAGCTGTACTGTAGTTCTCCACTAGATTCTAACATTATGGGCAGCTTATGCTGCAAATTTAAAAAACAAACAAACAAACAAAAATAATCTCGATAACAAAATTCAGTAATGCAGTCTCATCTCAATAAAACTGGCATTGCCCACCCTTCAGCGACATTGGACTTCACAGGTTTGGCAGTGCTTTGGAAGCTTGAATAACTCGTTAAGTTTCACCAGTAACTTTAGGCTGTGGTTGTAGTTTTTTGTTAAATTGGTCCTCTGGAAGAGGAGCTGAAAACTGACCCCAGTCATAGCCCAAAAGTGCACCTACACAGAACTTGTAGAAACTTGCTTAAAGTAAACAGAATATGCACCTCCCCAGAACAATGTTTTCAACTAATTTAGAGGTCTGTTAACTATCTAAGAGGGATAAAAACGTTGTTTAAAATTAAGACTCCTGCCTTGTGTAAGAGAACGGTGATTTGGCAGTGACTGAGATGCTCAAGAGATAGCAGAGATCTTGAACATCAAGCCACTTAAGAGGAGAAACAAAATGTAAAACAAGACCAGAAAGATTCATTCCAATTGCTCCAGAAGAATCATGGGAAGGAAGATAAAAACACTTTTATGTTTAGCGTAGTTATTAGACTGGGGTACTTCCAAGGTGCTTGAAAACGAATATGAGCCATACGTAGGAAACAGGGGCATAAACAAATGATCTGTGGGATCAATAGCCAGTGTTTGGAAGATTCATTATAATGGGAAGAGTTTATATAATGGAAGAGAGAGAAAATAAGAAATGGGAAATCTGGGGTAGGATACAAGCAGAATTTTACTGCTATAGCTAAAGATCTCTCCACATAATCTTCTGTCTTTCTTCATCTAGCCCTCTGAAGTGAAATATGGATAAATATAAAATAATGTATATGGGTAAGTAAATAATCCTAGTTTTACATATACAGCAATAACTTTTGACATGGTAATTGCTACTCAGGAAGGAGCTCTTGATGCTTATATTAGTTTTATGAAAATGTTAGCTTTCATTTCAAAGAGGATAACAATGTTATGGCTACTGTGTAAATTCATTGTGTACTCTCAAATACTGTGCGCAATTCTTGTGCAATCGTAATCATCACAGATGGGTTGGAAAAGATACCTATCAAGGGTGACTGAATTAAGTAAAGGCTTCATTGTTGAGTGACTGATGAGATGACTGAGAATACGATAGAGCTATCTGAGAAGAGAGTTAACATGGAAGAGATATGCAGGGATTACTTTATTCACTCTCTTTCAATTGAAATAATAGCATCAAATTAAATACTGTACCAGGTTCAAAACAAATGACAGGTACAGGTCTTTGTACAATAGGTTATTAAGCTGTGGAGCTTTCTGAAGCAGGGATTGTGGATATTAAAAGCTTACATGGCTTCAAGAAAAAATTGAATACATTCGTGGAAGAAAAATCCATTAAGGCTAAAGATGGCACCTCTGGCTTGCAGTGTCCTTGAACCACCAGTTGCTGGAGGCTGGAAGGGTACTGTAGGAAAGTGAAGTTGTTTGTTTGCCATGTATTTATATCTTTCTTTAGGATCTGCTGTTGATCACTGTCAGAAGCAGATAGTTGGCTAGATGGACCTTTTTGTATGACTTCTATAAAAGTCATTCTTAAACTAATAATGTGTAAGTGAAAGTCATCCATAGTAGCTGCTGATAGGAGATCAAGTTGTGGAACAGGAGATTTTGAATGAGTTACTTGATGCTGGAGAGTGTTCTGGTAAGCCAGAAAGAATAATAAATGCCAGACAGGTTCAATGTTGCAGCTCTATAGTGAATTTGAGGTGTGGCACACCAAGAAATCAGGCACCTTAGGTGAAGTGTAACTGTAACAATATACATTTTCCTATTATAAATGCATGTCTTGGTGTATGAGTTAGTATTTGAAGGAGACTAAAGACACAATTTCAAGATTCTAAACTTTAATTGGTACTTATAGGGGGACTGATCCTTATCATCTCCATCCTTTCTTAGGTGCTAGCAACAGGATCCCAGTCTTCTGCATACTTAGTTTGCTTTTAATTTTTATGCAACATTTTCTCTTTTTCCCTCTCCTAAAGAGTGTTAAATTTTTCCTCCTCAGGGTAAAACAGGGATACATTGAATATGGTAAAGTGTCATAAGGAACATCTTAAGTCTGAGATTGTGGTATTGTGTCAGTATATGTGGAACAGCTGGGGGGGGTTGTGGTTTTTGTTTCAGGGTTTTTTTTGTTGTTGCTTTGGTGTTTGGTTTTTTTTTTTTTAATACCGAAGGGAAATATTTGCCTACATTGACACATTGCATATAAAGAGGAGATTATGACCTTAAAATGTTTTAAATTACTCTGTGAAATGTCTGCAGAGCTGTACATTCATTCCCCTGTAACTTGAACTCTTGAGTATGTATAGATATAAATGTGATGTTTTGCTATTTCCACATGGTTCTAATTTTCCTGGTACTGAACTTTGTTTGATATCAAGGCTGTATTTTGGATTTCAGTATGGATAGAATCTACCAAAGGAATGTCTATCTTAACAATCTAGGAATAATGAAAATATCTTTTCTCTCCCCCCCGCCTCAGTAGAGGTTACTTACAGGAAACCTTCTTCATTAGGATTCTATAGGCTGTGCTGGTCAGGGATTTGCCAGGTGCTTACCAGAATACCACTTAAGAGTTTGCTGACAGTAACTGGTGAAGATAAAAGCTCATCTCTCTTTTTCCCTTTTTTTTTTTTTTTTTTTTTTTTTGGAAGTGAATAGCATAATTAGCTTTGCTAATGCAAAGCAGTACATCTAAGATGGAAAAGGTGTTTTTAAAGAATCATGGAATCGTTTAGGTTGGAAAAGGCCTTTAAGATCATTGAGGCCAACCGTTAACCTTAGGACTACCAAGTCCGCTGCTAAACCATGGCCTGAAGTGCCATGTCTACGTGTTTTTTGAACACGTCCAGGGATGCTGACTCCACCACTTCCCTGGACAGCCTGTTCCAATGCTTGACAACCCTTTTTGGTGAAGAAATTTTTCCTAATATCCAGTCTAAACCTCCCCTGGCGCAACCTGAGGCCATTTCCTCTCACCTTATCGCTTGTTACTTGGGAAAAGAGACTGACACTCACCTCGCTACAACCTCCTTTCAGGTAGTTGTAGAGAGCGATAAGGTCTCCCCTCAGCCTCCTTTTCTTCAGACTGAACAACCACAGTTCCCTCAGCCGCTCCTCATAAGACTTGTGCTCCAGGCCCCTCATCAACTTGGTTGCCCTTCTCTGGACACACTCCAGCACCTCAGTGTCCTTCCTGGAGTGAGGGGCCCAAAACTGGACACAGTACTCGAGGTGCAGCCTCACCAGTGCCCAGTAGAGGGGAACAATCACTTCCCTGCTCCTGCTGGCCACACTATTTCTGATACAGGCCAGGATGCCGTTGGCCTTCTTGGCCACCTGGGCACACTGCTGGCTCATATTCAGCCGGCTGTCAACCAGCACCCCCAGGTCCTTTTCTGCCAGGCTGCTCTTCCCCAAATGTGTAGTGTTGCATGGGGTTGTTGTGACCCAACTGCAGCACTTGGCACTCTCCTGGAATTTATTTTTAGAATCATAGAATGGGTTGGGCTGGAAGAGACCTTAAAGATTATCTAGTCCAACCCCCCTGCCGTGGGCAGGGACATCTTTCACCAGATCAGGTTGCTCAAAGCCCCATCCAACTTGATCTTGAACACTTCCAATGACAGGGCATCCACAGCTTCTCTGGGCAACTTGTTCCAGTATGTCAATACCCTCATCATAAAAAAAAAATTCTTCCTTATGTCCAATCTAAATTTACCCTTTTTCAGTTTAAAACTGTTGCCCCTTGTCCTGACACTATAGGCCTTGGTAAAAAGTCTCTCTCCATCTTTCTTGTAAGCCCCCTTTACATATTGAAAGGCTGCAGTAAGGTTTTCCTGGATCATTTTGTACTTATTTGCTAAAACCTGCTTCTGCACTGTACTTTATGTATGATGTAGAAATTTGTTTTATTTCTTTCCTTCTTAAATACATGCTGGCTATATAGTGCTAACTTTTATATACAGGTTGCAGAGTGATACTGTCAACTATACTGTCAACCAGGTGTCAGGGCTTGAATTTTAGTATTATACAAGTCCTTGCAGAGTATTTCATAGCAAAACAACAGGATTTTCAAAAAAATAGACTTCACTGCCATCATCCTCATTACCGAAGTAAAGCTCCCATTGCCTTCAATGGGAACTGAGTTTTGTAATCAGTGCTGTCAGTCACCATCTGTACTGACTTTCTCTTTCATATCTGATTCTTACCATAGAGTCCTTCCTTTCTGGGATGCCATCTGTCAGGCAGTTTCTTTTGACTTGTTTCCAGCATCAACCTTTGTACTTTCTTTCACGTCCTCTTTTGTGCTCCAAGCAACCTCTCAAATCTTCATTCTCCCTGCTGTTTTCAAAATACGTTTTGAACATGGGTGTACACAATGAAGTACCCTAGCAATAATATCTATTACCAAACACTAGGCAACATCACGGTCATCTGAAGAAGATCTGTCAGGAGGCCGAGGCTTAGAAGGCATTGACCTCAAACCCTTTTCTCATCCCTACAAGTGATATTTCAAAGCAGTGGCTGATGGAGAAGTTTGAACCACTGATGATTTTGAGTCTTTTCTGTGGATAAAAGAAATTGGTTAGTATGGCAGTTAACCTAATAATAGCTTACAAAAGTGTCAGCTCTTACAGGTTTGAAAATAAGATCAAGTAGCATTAATCTAACCTGGTTTTGAAGGGCTTTTACTCAGTAAAGCCGTATTTATGAAGACTTAAAAAACCTGTAGTTTTGAGTTGATGGTTGCTAACAGTCCTGCATACAGTGTTTTCACCCTGACATAGTTAATGTTAAATGCCAACGATTTATTTGGCACTTCATAGGCAAATAGAATGAAAAGTGTGAACCTAAAACCTTCCAGTTTGAAAGAGAAAACAAAACATGAGAATGTATTAGAAATAATAAATACATAACTTTGAAAAAAAAATCATTTTTGAAAGTAAATCCAAGATAAGCTTAAAAAGGGATGAATCTTCTTAATGAAATAAAGATCAGTAGTTAGCATGTGGTTTAATTAATGAGTTTTAAGTATAATTCAGACACGATATTCACTACAACTCATGCATGGAGGAGATTTGTATGTATTTGAACAGCAGCCTTTCTTCCAAGTGGTTTCGGGGGTGTGATTTTTTCCAAACAAAATTTGAGTGAACTCTTGCTAGCTTATGAATTTGATTTGAACTATAAACAAGGATGATATAGACTTTCAAAGAGACGGAAAAAGCAGTAATTTTTATAGCAGTAGGCTTTTTAGTGTATATATTAAAAAAACCCCCAAACTCTCTCACATTGTGACTAGATAGCCTACAGGTAGAAAAAAACCGATTACTGTGTTCATATTGTATTCATTCTCAAAGGAAAATATTACCTGGTATGAAAAGCCCTGCTTATTTCAAAGGTTAGAAAATGTGGCAACAGACAATTGTGTAACAGAAAATTGAACTAGAGATTTTATAGGATCGACAACACCTTGCCATGCTATATTTACTCATGGTTATTTTGCATGAATAGTAGAAGGCTGTTGGAAAAGTATAACAACATTGCAGAATGATTAAAAACTGACATGCAGTATCTGTAGATAATTTCATTTGTTTAAATGTATTGAAATGAGAATAAGCAATATTCTTCCTAAGAAGCTAAGTTGGCGTAAGATACATGACTTTTTCCAAATATCAAATCCATTTCTTGCTGGAAAGTGGTGTGAATGACCAGGTACTGGCCTGTCCTTCTGCGATGTCTAGCTTATCACTTTGTGTCTCTGTGATTAGCTTCCCTTATTTTTAAGATGCAGCTAGAAAGAATTCCTCTGGATAGCAGATGAAGAGAGTGATACATAAGAACCAGATGACTGATGGTACTGCTCAGCTTTCCCTTACAATGGTTTCTTGAAGGCTTTTTGGTAGAGCTGGCTACTTCTGTGCCTTTTTTCCTAGAATAAGATAGCTGTGATTACCTTACACCTCCAACTGCATGGTGTCATTCTTACATTAAATCTTCAAGGTTCCCCAAGCAATCAATCTGAACTATTTCTGTTACGGAAAACTGTCCATTTTCCTCTTCCTTCTAAGCAACCGAATAGATATGGGAAAAAAAAAAAGCATCCTTTGAACTTTGCCACCAAAGTTACTTGTGGTGTCTTTCTGCAGAGTAATAATAGGTGTGAGCAAGGATGAGGAATCTGGCTGTAGTGTATCAGCTTTCAGCAGCTCTGATAGTTTACCAGACTCATATTTTTCAAGGCAAAGCTTCGGCAGCTCCTAATTTGGCTTTTCTTTCTGTCTGTCTTGGGATTTTTCTGATTAAGTTCATGCACTTTTAGCTGAAATGGGGGAAAAAAATTTAAAGTCTGAGGAACAACCACTGTCCTGTTGTCACTTAATGGCTTCCCTTTCCCAGTCAAATTTCTTAGGATGGTACCAGCCCTCACTCTAGGGGCCAGTGAGCTTGTGATGTCATAACCGATATAGAAAGATCACGTATATGATTAGGTTTTCTTTCCAGGCAGTGAATGATACACAGTTGAGGAGATGCTTGAAACTGTAATGGAGCAATGCATGGGAGTTTTTCGTAAGCATCAGAAAAATTTGTTGTTGCTACACACTTTGTTGGATGCCTCTGCCTTTAGTGATCTCTTCAAGTGTATTTTGTCAGCATGGGGGCTTTCACTTACTTATTTGTGGGCACAATTCCATCATTTTATCACTTTTTTTTTAGACCAGGCCCTGAGCTGTTATAAACCGTGAATCAGTCTTGTTCCTGCAAAAGCAGCTAATTTCAAACACCTTCTATGATACAGTAATCAATTATACATGCAGTCATCAGGGAATTGTAAAAAGACAAGGCATTTAATAGTGGGGGATCATATGTAGAGCAAAAGGAATCTGCAATTAGGAAGGATGCCTTAGTGGCCCTAGTGTACTTCTGTTTCTTGCTTAAGTCCTCTGATGGTACCTGGTCTGACTGAGCTTCTTCAGATAGCTTAGAAACATGCCTGTGTCTTAGAATTCCTCTGAAGTGGTAGTTTCCCAAGGAAAGTTGCCCACTTTTTATAAAAAGTCACTTTAAAAATCTGGGCATTATTAGGACCTAGGTAAAAATTACTACTACTTAATTTTACTATGTCAACTTTTTTTTAATAAACATTTGTTAGCTTTTGTTGTAACTATTTGCCTTTTTCACTTTATTTGCAATGAATAATCACAGTATATTTGCAAAATATTAACTTCTGTGTTGGATAGATTGGGTTTTATATCAGTTTCATGAGCCCCTCTCCAGCCCTGGCTAGTAAGAGGTGTTAAAGAGGATTTTTTTTTTTTTTTTTTTTTTTTTTTTTTGAGTTCCTGTGATGGATGAGTATGGAATAACATGCCCACAGGGAAAATTATTTCTTCCTAATCCTTGTCAGTTAGTGGTTGGCTTATGTCCTGTAGTCTGAAGACTTATATCCCATATACTTTACAGCTAAGTTCATACAGTACTTCATTTTAGCTGACTTCAAATTTTGTTCATTACTGACTTCCAGCTTGGGAATATTATTATTCCTTATTGTGCTGCACTTCGACAAAATCAGTCAAGAGGCCATCATTCTAACAGAAGGCTGTGACCGATTGCTTTAAAAATAAATGATACTTGCACTGACACAAGAGAGAAAAAAGGTTCATTAAAACTCATGTTGGAGAACTCTCATCACTCTTTTTCCATTGCATTTGACATTGCCTGAGAGACTGTTATATATTATGTTTATTTTTAGAGACTATTGTTCTCTTTAAACCTACTCTGCAACTGGAGGAAAGCAATAATGCTTTCAAACAGAACTTAAATTTACAGAAGCAAGACACTGCATGTTTCAGTTATAGTACGGGGCTATCTCATGAAAAATCTCTTAAAAATAAGTTTGACTTTGGCAGGGAAGAAAAAAAAAAAACCCATAAGGAGAATCACAGACTGCTTCAGGGCACACAGATTGAAAACCTGTGCACCTTTTATCAAGAATGGAATGACATTTATAAGTGCGACCTTCAGCACCTCATGCTTATTTTAATATTTTCTTTTGAAGTGCTGAAAAAGTAAACTAGTTTCATTTAGTTAATTTTTTTCCCCCAAGATTGATCTACTCTGCTACTCAATGTCCTGCTCATGTACAGAGCTCATAAAAAACTAATGTGTTCTATAATCATACGATTGGAAAGGCAAAATATCCTTTCAGAGCTAAATGGTTAGAGTAAATGAATTGGAGTATGTTTCAATTCATTTCTTAACGAATGTAATACAAACCAATAAGGAAATGAAGAATTATTTTGGTTTTAGCATAGACCAAAGCTAAAATGGAACTAGTTTCAATTAGAAGATACTTAAATACACAGGAGAATGTACGGTTTAACCAGAAAAATTGTAAAACAACAGATTTCCTGTATTTTGCAAATTGGTAAGCAGATTCAGGGAAAGCCACACATTATTTTGTTTGCCTTGTTTTCTTTGTCCTCCTCTGTGTTTCAGTTCCTGGTGTCGTGGTTTAGCCCCAGCCAGCAACTAAGCACCACAGAGCTGCTTGCTCACTCCTTGCCCCTGCAGTGGGATGGGGGAGAGAATTGGAAGAAAAAAAGTAAAATTCGTGGGTTGAGATAAAGGTGGTTTAATAGTACAGAAAAGAAAGGGAAAATAATAATAATAGAATATACAAAACAAGTGATGCACAATACAATTGCTCACTACCCATTGACTGATGCCCAGCCAATCCCTGAGTCCACAGTACTCCCTGGCCAACTCCCCCCAGTTTATATACAGGGCATGACATCATAGGGTATGGAATACCCCTTTGGCTCGTTTGGGTCAGCTGTCCTGGCTGTGTCCCCTCCCAACTTCTTGTGCACTCCCAACTTCCACTGGCAGGGCAGTATGAGAAGGTGAAAAGTCCTTGACTTGTTGCTAAACAGCGTTTATACTAACTAAAACATCAGTGTGTTATCAACATTATTCTCTTTCTAAATCCAAAACACAGCACTATACCAGCTACTGAGAAGAAAATTAACTTTATTCCAGCTGAAACCAGGACACCTGATTACTTTGCAGAGATAAAATACTAGTTATTGCAGGGGCCTTCTTTCTCGTTTTAGGTACCTTTTGGGTTTCTCTGTACAGTTAGCGTCAAATGGACAACAGGATTGTGGTTTCCAGGGGCTGTGGCTTCAGACTACCTTTGCAAATCCCCAATTTCAGCCCTCAAGACTGACTTTTGGTCAGGTGACCCAAGCTACATCATCCTATTTACTTGTAAAACACGCCATGCTTCTCTTTCCCGTTAGTACGAGAGCATCATGACTTGCTTTCACCTGAACTGAATGTTTGCAGGGAGAAAGAGATTCGTGACTAAATAAAAATTCAGAAAGTAAAGCTGTCATTATATATGCTATGTTGCTGAAGCAGCTAACACATTATAACAGCTGCCAAATTACCTGTAATCAGCATCCACACAATAGAAGGCACTCTGCATACTGATGAAGTTGTGATTAACACCTATTAACAATATGGAATTTGTCAATGAAAAAGTAAAGACGATTCAGTGCAATATTTGGAAAGAATTATTGTCTGTGAAGTTTCCTGACTCTGGACATAGTAATTTTAGATTGTTATCAGAAATTTGCTAGCAGTTTAAAAACATGCCTTGAAAAACTGTGTTCATAACTGCTAAGAAAAGGAAATGTGTTGCAAAATGATGCTTTAATGGAAAAACTAGTGGGTCTGTCCTCCTGGCTCTTCCCCTCCCCCTTCTGACTATATTAAACCATAATTATTTTTTTTAGGCACACCAGCTCTCTAATTTCCTTGGAATTGTCTGCCTACATTTTTTTTTTCCTCTCTCTTTCTCTCTTTCCTTGTTTGATTCTGCATCCAAGCTCTATAAAGCTTGCTGTAGTAACCTGTGATAGAAGAATGCACTGATTACTGTAATATCACCCTTGTGAATCCCTGTGGAATAATGTAGAGAACATGTGGGCTTCTCTGTAGAAGAGTTACTAGAAGAAGCATGTCAAGAAAATGTGATTTTGCTTATGCTCGGGGTTTTTTTTGTTTTTGTTTTTGTTTTTTTGCCAGTGCCCCCAAAATCTCTAGCAGGTAAGTAGGGACACTGAATAGAGTATTCTAATTATTTCTTATGTTGAATTTCCAGTCCAGGACTTGTCTTGGGACTTCATGATACACAAGTCAGCTCAGAAACCTCTTTATGGCTTTTAACCAGCTTGGAGCCCTAGGGTAGTGTCTCGACTCTGGTAAAGTCATACAAATCCACCTTTGGAATTTGTGAGTATGTGCTTTGACTTGATCGACTTAAGGCTAGGTCTGAAAAGAGGCCTGGATGTTAGAAGTGCTGAGCTTTTCAACACTTCACACTTAGGACAACTGCAAAGTGTTCCAGAAGCCTGTTGGACCCTGAGGATTCAGTGTCTTGATCATATGCTTACTTGTGACCTGCTTAACTTAAGGGCAGAAGGAATGGGCCTGCATGGAAGTAGCTGGAAAAAAATTGCTGCTTAAAATCCGATTCTTTCACTGCAGCCTTCTTAAGAAGCCAAGCTGAGGTGAGATGTAAACAGCTTTCAATGAGAGTAACCCTGGAGCTGTATTTTAATATCCTTTTGTATAAAGGAGATGCAGTGGTGGTGGTTTTTTTCCTCAGCATTTTTCTCTCAGACATTAACATAGTGATGTGAGCTTGTGTAGACTGAGGTACAGTTCCCTTCTTTGCCTGAAGGGAGCTAAGGGTCAGTTTTCATTTCTCTGGAGAAAGAAACTGCCAATTTTCAGGTAATTTTAAGACAAGAATGCTCTCCTTGCTCCCTGCTGAAGATACGTACCTGAAAAGAACTCAGCACTTGTTGGTTACTGTCTAGGGAAATGATGTTATTTTGGTGTCTGTCTCTCAAGTGGCTTAACTTCCGGGTATGCTCAGTATCCACAGCACCTAAGTGGTTGAAGAAATAGGGGATACTGGGCAACTTCCGTGCTGTGCTTGGAGTAAGAGGTTTAGTGCAACTGAGTTATCTGCTGAATAGTCAAGAGGTAGGTGCATTTCTGAACTAAGGAAGCCTGCAGATGAGGTCAGCCTATTTAGCATGAGTTCTGGAAATACAGTATCAAATATCTTAGCTTGGCAACAAAAAATTAGCTTCCTTACAGGGTTTTGTGAAAAGAGGTATCAACAAAGCCTGTCTTGAAGCACCCTCACTGCATTCTACTGAGACATCTTGTTGTGTCAGAGTTCCTGTTCATTCTCTTTCTGCACTGTATTTTGTCAGGGTTTTTTTTGACTAATCCATTAACAAAATGGGCTTGTCAAATCTCCTCATCATGGTTTAGAAAAAGAATAAATTTAGTGATTGTTAAGTTATTTGAAGATCAGTCAGTGTCTGTGGTAGTCTTGTATGTACTGCCAACAGAGTAGCGTCATTAGCCAAATTTAGGGTCTTTGTTTCATCTGCGTAATCCTCACTGGTGCTCACAGAGGCACACAGGTGTAGCTAAGAAGAATACCTTGAGCCAGAATGTGTAAAAACCAGAAGTCATATGCAGACAACTCTAATGGCAATGCTTTTTTTTATCATTGAAGAGTATGTAAATTTTAAACAGTTGTGGGGTTTTCGGTTGATTTAAGGATGCGGCAGTTGAGATGGAAAATTTGCAATGCTGTGCATTTTTTTGCTGGTGACATGACAACTGGCAGAACTCATGTGCTGCTCTGATAAGACTTATCAGGGAGAATTAACTTTGGGTTTTGGGCTTTTTTTGTGCATACATCTGTCACTAACATTGAAGCTCGGAAACTGGAAAAATGTGGTTTATTAGGTTAGAAATATTTGAAATGTTTACAACGGACAGGGAAGAGCTGGGTTCTGATGTCAAGTTATTAGACAAATTTGTATCAATATAGGACTTCTGTTTTTTTACAGACAGACATTTTAAAGGTACAAAGAAAAATTATTTCCTAAAGTCAATAGGCACCCATGTTAAAGGAAGACAAATTGAACTATTTGTATGTCCAGAGTTGTTCTATGAAAATGAAAGCTGATGTTTTTAGAACTAGAAGAAATCTTTAAACCTCAGAGGTCTGTATTTTATATGTGTAAACCCCCTTAAAAAGTGAAAGAGCATGATGGTGTAGGGCACTTAAGAGCATTTAGTGCTGCAACTCAGCTATTCTCAATGCTACCAGGAAATAACACTGCTTCTCCAAGGTGAGATATTGTCTGAACGATGTAGAATTTGGTGAGGGGCCTGGAGCACAAGTGTTATGAGGAGCAGCTGAGGGAACTGGGGTTGTTTAGTCTAGAAAACAGGAGGCTGAGGGGAGACCTTATAGCTCTCTACAACTACCTGAAGGGGGGTTGTAGTGAGGTGGGTGTTGGCCTCTTCTGTCAGGTGGCTGGAGATAGGACAAGAGGAAATGGCCTCAAGTTGAGGCAATGGAGATTTAGGTTAGATATTAGGAAAATTTTTTTTACTGAGAGGGTTGTCAAACATTGGAATAGGCTGCCCAGGGAACTGGTTGAGTCACCATCCCTGGAGGTATTAAAAAAGCGAGTGGACGGGGTACTTCAGGACATGGTTTAGTGGGCATGGTTGATGGTTGGACTCGATGATCTTGAAGGTCTTTTCCAACCTAAATGATTCTATGATTCTATGATTTACTGCCTCTTGTGTCTGTGTGTTGGTTTCCCTTGGAGATGGTGCAAGATCCTGTCACTGGACCTTGATGACCCCTAAGACCTGGGTAACTTGAACTCCGTGGAGACCATTGTGAGGTTATGCAGTAAGAAAATTAGAAGGGCACTGGTGAGACCACACCTCGAGTACTGTGTTCAGTTTTGGGCCCCTCACTACAGGAAAGACCTTGAGGTGCTGGAGCGTATCCAGAGAAGGGCAACCAAGTTGGTGAGGAGCCTGGAGCACAAGTCTTATGAGGAGCGGCTGAGGGAACTGTGGTTGTTCAGTCTGGAGAAAAGGAGGCTGAGGGGAGACCTTATCGCTCTCTACAACTACCTGAAAGGAGGTTGTAGCGAGGTGAGTGTCGGTCTCTTTTCCCAAGTAACAAGCGATAAGGTGAGAGGAAATGGCCTCAGGTTGTGCCAGGGGAGGTTTAGACTGGATATTAGGAAAAATTTCTTCACCAAAAAGGGTTGTCAAGCATTGGAACAGGCTGTCCAGGGAAGTGGTTGAGTCACCGTCCCTGGAGGTATTTAAAACATGTATAGACATGGCGCTTCAGGACATGGTTTAGTAGTGGACCTGGCAGTATTAGGTTAATGGTTGGGCTCAATGATCTTGAGGGTCTTTTCCAACCTAAATGATTTTATGATTCTCTGATTCTATCTGTGGAGAGTGGGAGTAGACGTGTGCTGGAGAGAGGGTGAACAAGCAGAGTCCTTTAGACTCTGGTGTATGAGTGTGCGTGTGCTGCCAGATGTGAAGTACCATCTGAGGAGTGCCAGCACTCTTCTGCTAGCTAAGGGAATCAAGGCAAATCAAGGCCTGTGACAGGGAGGAAAGGGCTGTGTAAAAGCCTGAAATTTCAGTTGCAGTTTTGCACAGTGATTCTTAGAATCATTAGTAAAGTATCACGAGTGAAGTATCAAGAATCATTGATTCTTTGGTTATTCTGGTTACCCAGAAGAACATTGGTCTTGGAAATCTCAAGTTATGCTGGGGAAAAAATGAGTAATTTTATCTTCTTGTTAATAGACCCACCATGAAGCTGCTTGTTTTCTGAGGGCTTTGTAAAAGGGAGGAAAAATGGCAATAATGCTGAATGGTGTCTTGCCAGGAGCACAGACATATACAGCCAAGTCTACATGGTCATGCAATTAGTTTTCACAGAATGAAAAAGGCAGTTCAAAGGAGTAATAAGTGTGCAGAATAAATTATGAGAGGGCAGTGAAAGCAATGAGCTTCAGTGGATTCCACAGTAAATCAACAAAGTTGTAAAGAGAATATAGCAAACCTAAGTAAAACCAAGAGGTTCAGAGATATGTGTCCTGTCATGTGTCGCCCCCCCCCCCCACCTCCCCAATTAGAGATTCTTAGAACTAAATTTCATCAAAAGGCAATGCTAAAATCTGTTAAAAATAGATATATTTTTAAAAGAAGTGTTCAAAAAAATGTGGTACAGAAGGAAAATTTCAGCAGCAGGCTACACAGGTACAATGTTTTCTGACTGGTTCCACAGAAGTGTCTAGCTAGCGGTATGTCTACTTTGAATTAGACACATATACATGAAGAGTCGTGGCCATGGACTTAAATACCATTGCTCTTGGCAGAATTATCCTGGGCAGTCTCCCGTTCCGCTTTTGTATACGTGGTACTGCAAACATGTGACTACTCTAGACTTCCCATCAGCCTGATCATCTGTCAGGGGATTATTCCTATGGTTCACCAAGCAACCAAGAACAATGAAGTTCTGTTTACCCATCCCTCACTTGCTTTCCTTTACTCCCTAAAACATACTGGATCTCCAATTCTTCTTTACACGCATAGGATTGGTCTTGCAGGATGAATTTTCCACTGAGAATAGATATAAAAATTTACCATGGTTCCCTGCAAGCAATAAAGAAATGAGAGAGGGGTTAAAATCTTGAATAAATAGCTAATAGCCAGCACTGTTTGACTGTATGATAAAAACTTTGTGAAGAAGACAATTGAAAAATGTATCTGGGTGATCAGATTTTCACAGTAGAGTAAAAAAACGAACTCAAATACAGTCACAGGCCTTGAAATCTCTGTCCAAAATATTTTAAAGGCTTCTATTTGTTCTGCTGCCTTTCAAAGATGATTTGATTCATAATTTTTTGTGTGTGTGACAACAGAAAAAACTGTAAATTTGTGATTCATTTGCAATGTGCAGCATGATTCAAGAAGTTTGACTGGTTCTAAAGCACAAGGTCCTTTCCTTCCTAAGAAGCTTGGAAGCACAGTGTGTGGAAAAAAAACCCACAACTTGCCATCAAAATTTTGTGTGTTTCTTGTTCACTTTTAGTTGAAGAAAAGAGTGGGCGAGGCTGTTTGGTGGGAATGGTGACCACCTGCAGAGTTGCAAGGCTCCTGACTGTAGCTGAGGCTGCCTACTCCCCTCACAGGCAAATTAATCTTTGGGCAGTGCCCTTTGCTTCAGTTGCTACGCTTAAATCATTAACCTACAATGGGAACATTTTCAGGAATGGAATAGCATGATTTGTATCTTTTATATAACTATTTTGGTAGTACTTGAAGGAATAACCTTAAAGCATTGTAATTTCTACAAATATATATGCTGAAATGTAATAAAGTTTCAGACCTAGCATGGAAAGCTAATGTCCCATCAAGGTTACTGTTTCAAGTTTACTATTTTCTGCTCAGCATTGGAATAACATGTAATAAAGCAATGCAGTTGTTTGGAAAATAATGTAAAACAAGGAAATATGAGATTCATCCAGCAAATGGAGGTAAGTGTATTGCAGAGAAGATGATTGATTTGGGGGGTTTTTTAGTGCTTCCAAGTTCTGTTTTCAAGGTGATTTTACCTTACCTTTATAGTCAAGGTGATTATAGAAAGTTCTCTACCTATTTTTCAAGGACTAAAGGACTCGATATTGTTGTGCTGTGGGTGTTTTTGAGATTTTTTTTGTTGTTGCTTCATTTTTGGTTTAATCTGCATTTTAAACATAAGGGACCTATTTTCCTGTGTGTTGTTTGGGGTTTGTTTTAGTTTGCTTTTTAAACCATGTGTTGTCACCTGTGTGCTTTTAAAGAGGGAATAAAATGCTATCAAAACAGAACAGCAGTGTTTCACATCTGCTTTGCACCTGGTTCAGAAGGTATAAATCTTAACACACAGTACACATCATGCTCTTATTCTTCATTCTTGACCAGAATTTTTTTCTTTCTTTTTTTACGGAAAATACAGCAACTTAAAATATTTTTCTGTTTGTTTTTTTGCTGTGGGTGATTGCGAGATAAATCTTTACTTGTTTATAGCTATAGTGGCAAACCTTTTTAAGACAGGCCTTTGCTTGTGCTCACATAGAAGTTAATATACTTTTAAAATAAATAAAATCCTGTCTGATCTAAGCATAGTTTCTCGTGTTTGTTTTTGTAACAAAATAAACATGATGTGGAAGTACACACAATCTTAACTGATGATCCATCTTTATGCCGTGATCTGATTTATGGACAGATTGTCTGGTTGCACTGTGTGCTAATAAAACTAGAGCTGTAAAAAGTAAATGATTCTTTCACGGAGATCATAACTAATGTATAGACTGAACACCCAGGGATTTTATCAAATTTGATAAATTCAGATATTGCTATTTGGGTTCAGATTGCCACAGTGTTACTTCAAATTTTTATAATCCTCTTGTAAGGATAATACAGGAGGATTATAATCATACTTTCTTCTCATAGCATCTGACTAGATGCGCTAACCCTGAAATGTTACTCCCAGCATTACCTTTTGGAAGACAGCAGCTGGTATTTTCTTCTCTCCTACAGGCTATGACAGTCTCTTGCCAGATTGGGGTATTGTGCCTCTTGCTTTCAGACAGATTTGGCTAGTTCATGAGTTTTCAGCTCTGGTGTCTGTCACCTTTTTGTGGCGGTAATCTGTCTCCACCCATCTGTGCAGAAGTAAGAGGTTATTCAGGTATTGAAGTGGAAAGGAAACAAAACAGCAAGTTGGATTGAATGTTAAATGAAAAAAACCTACCTGATAAAGAAACCTCTCTGGTCGAGAAGAGCAGGATGGAAATGAAGTTGTTGAAAGAGCACAGAAGGGGAGGGGAGGTGGCTGATAAGAGTAGACATAGGTAGATGAGCCTTTGGGTAGATTTTAATTTTTGTTCCTACCATGTTGATAGTTTGCCAAAAAAAAAAAAAAAAAAGGCGAGGGGGCAGGGAAGGAGGAATGCCATCTCTGTGTCTACAGCCAAATATACTCCTTGTTTAAAAAAAAAAAAAAAAAAAAAAAAAAAATGTATGATGCCATAGACCTCCTTCACATAGAGCTACAGCAAAATACAATAATCCATTTCTGCTTTGGAGGGCAGCTTCTGAGCTGTATGCTTGTAGAAAACTTAAGCAAAATTCACATACTTCAGGAAACCTAAGTGAATTCACTCTGTCACTATTGCTGATTGACTAGAAATAGTGCGAAGGATACAGAAACCTCATTATTTTAGTTTTTTTATATCACCATGCAATACAAGACAATAAATTAATCAAAATAGTCCCAAGGAATGTCCGAGACCTACATTTACTTTTTTTCTGGAAGGTATTTTCTAATGTAATTTTACATTGCCAAAGCAGCTTATTACACTGGATTCTCATATAGAAAAAATAAGTCAGTGTGGTTGAGCTGGATATGCTATTAAATAAAAAACCCCACACGTTAATTTCACTTATTCTGTAACTTCATGTTTGAATATTGTCGTGGTTTAACCCCAGCCAGCAACTAAGCACCACGCAGCTGCTCACTCACTCCCCCCGCACCCAGTGGGATGGGGGAGAAAATCGGGAAAAAGCAGCAAAACCCACGGGTTGAGATAAGAACAGTTTAATAGAAAAGAAAAGAAGAAACGAATAATGATAATGATAACACTAATAAAATAATGAAATAATGAAAGGATTGGAATGTACAAATGATGCGCAGTGCAATTGCTCACCACCCGCCGACCAGCACCCAGCTAGTCCCCCCAGCGGCAATTCCCCGCCCCCACTTCCCAGTTCCTAAACTAGATGGGACGTCCCATGGTATGGAATACCCTGTTGGCCAGTTTGGGTCAGCTGCCCTGGCTGTGTCCTGTGCCAATTTCTTGTGCCCCTCCAGCTTTCTCGCTGGCTGGGCATGAGATGCTGAAAAATCCTTGACATTAGTCTAAACACTACTAGCAGCAACTGATAACATCAGTGTTATCAACATTCTTCTCATACTGAACTCAAAACATAGCAACCTACCAGCTACTAGGAAGACAGTTAACTCTATCCCAGCTGAAACTAGGACAAATATAAAGTCAGAATTTATGCAACTGGAGTTAGTAACTAAAGTTTTGCTTATCCTGGGTGCTTTTCTGTGCTTGTGTTTTTGTGTGTGGTTTTTTTTTTCTCTTCGAATTCTGTAATGAACTTGGCATCTTTAAAGAAAGGTACACCATTATTTAGCACACAAGGTTCAAATGCTTTTTGTGTCTTTTAAATAAAGTTCCTTTAAACTTTTTTTTTATATTATTAGTGTTATTGTTACTGTGTAATACTTGAAGAATTTAGTGTGCTTTATCTTGGCAAGTCTAGATTAATTGAGATTGAGACACAAAAAGTATTTTGTCTTGCAGATCTTCTGTTGATTTAAAACATTAACTTATTTGTAGGAGTATTTCAGTGTATTCCATGTCCTTCTCTCATGGAATATTTGATTATAGTAATATTTCAAAGATAAAAATATTTTTTTTACGCAGTGGCATACTACAGCGGGAGAGTGGTCAGCATCATAGTTACTCGTCTTCTACTCCTCTGACTTTGCTTTCAGATACATATGCATCAATTCCTATTGAAAATGGGAATTGAGTGGCTCTGTACAAACACTTAACTATATGCATGGATTTCCTTATGATCAGTCTAAAGGACTTCTTATGCTGAATCTGTGACTTGAATGAAAGATTGGTCAAAAGGAGTCTAAAGACCCATAAACCTTGCTGAAAATCAGTTCCAACAAAACTGTTCAGAGACATTTTGTTTCACATTTCCTCAGAGTTTAAAATAATAGTAATAAAAAAGCAATTAAGAGGTCTGTCTCTCCCTCCCTTCAGTCTAGCCCAAATTTCTGAACTCGAAGTCTGTTTGCTCAGCTTGGCTCACTGGTCATTAAAGCTCCATGAAACATGAAAAGCGTTTGGGAGAGGTCTCGGTAGGGCAATTTGAAATTAACCTAGGCCAACTACAGTTTGTTTATTCTATGTTGTAGAATTTAGGGGGTTTACTGGTTATCTTTATGAGGTTGCAGACATTGCATTTATAGTTCTGAGTTAATACATACTTTGGAAAATAACTGGAGTTAAAGTAGTGCTGATATATAATGATAATCTGATTAAAATCAATTATCAATTTATATAATATATACAATTTTTTTTATTGCTTTTAGTGTTGAATGTTTCATTTTTCCTCTCTTGTCCATGTTTTTAATATGTTCTGCTTGCCTCAAAATAAAACAAATAATTCCTGTTGCATACATATTAGGCAGGGGAAAAAGGCATTTTAAAAAAAATTTTCAGAGGACTACACAGTTGCTTCTAGAAAAAAATATAAAACACTTTAGATTAATTTTCAGTGATGATGTTCTGCTGAGTTTGTGAGAAAAGAAGTGAGTTTCATAGGATCTGCACAGATGGATCCCTGCATCATTTCTACAATCCTTCCTGTTCTTTTTGTATCTATGCGTGTTTCAACAAAATGACTCACCAGCGTTGAAACCTAGATTTAATAGTCTGAGCTTCTAGTGTTTAGCTGGGAATGAATTAATCCGGTTGGTGTCTGACAACTCGTGTAATCACTGAGATTTTTAAGTATGAGTCTTTTTTTTTTTTTTTCCTTCTGTACTTCAGTTTTGTAGACTGAAAGAGAAACAGTTCGAGGTATTACATGGTTAACTTAATTAAGTTAACTTAATGCTAACATAATTTTAGCTTAGTTTTGGAGTGAAGACAGTGACGTTTGCAGGCTGTGGGAGAGGAGGGGTTGTGTGGAGGACAGAGCTGTCCCTAAGGTAGCACTGCTGGTGGTGCCTGGCCACAGCCCTCTGCGGGAAATGCAGCACACGCCAAATGAAATTTTCCTTTGGCAGATTCAAGTTTGCCATTTGAATAACGGGAGCCAAATCAACCGGAGCACTGTTGTGTCAGTCTACACCAAGGAGTTTGATAGCCCCATGATGCTAGTTTTGAGGGTGTGGGAAAGGAGGAAGGGTGGTATGTTTCTGTGGATAATTTTCTATACTGTCCTAGTGGAAATAGTTGTGCTGATGATGTTTCAGTGCAAGCCGAAGTCAATCCTATAGCTATGGGCTGTACTGAAGATAGAAAGCGTGTTTTACAAGCAGGAAGTCAGCCGTCAGGAACACGGCTTTGGTGAGAAAGTGCTGACTGAATAACTTATGAATGGCTGTTGGCCAGCTCCTGGGGAAACACAGAGGGAGCGTGCGTCTTGTGCCCTCCCCGTTACACCACACCGGCTGGTTGAGGTGACACAGAGCGGGGGTGTTAAGGGGTATTAATCCGCAGCGTGTCACCAACCATGCAAAACTGGTAGAAAGCAGGATCTGTGCCTGATGCTATCCATGAAGCTGTTTGGACTATGTGAGAAGGTGTGTCAGGCAAGGGAAACATCTGAAGTTACGCACGCACAGGTCAACCAAGGTCATTTAAATCACTTGTGAAACATCCAAACCAGCTTTAATAATCAGCAAGTTGTGGATTGCCTTTCTGCAGGCACTTGGTGATACATAAAACCCATTTCAAATAAAACAAACTTTTTGTCTAAAATGCAAGAGCTTGAGTTAGTCCATAAGCGGACTTCTGTTAAAAGGCAGTAATTATTTGTATAGAAGTATTTCATTAAATGAACAGTGTATTGAATGGCTTAAATTTGCAGTGGTTCTTGACACTTTTTACACGTTTTTCCTGTTTTAAGTATGACAGGAATGAATGCATTTTGCGTAGCTAACGGCGTGCTGTCACTGCACGTTTACTTTTTGAACGGAACCTTTTTCCGTGAAGTTCTCAAAGTTGTGGACTAGGTCTTTAGCTCTGCTCTATTGCTTGGAATCATCCTGGCACTACGAAGTGATTTTTAAATTGTCTTAACTGGACCCTTGGGATTTTCTTTGCTGTGATTCTACATCCCTGTTTAAGAGCTCATCATTGGTGTGGCCCTCACCTGCTGAAGAGTGGTAATTTGATCACTGACAATAGAATAATGTGCTTTAATGTGAAGATGCAAATGCAGTTAGGGTAGAATAATGAGTCAGTTCCTCGATCGTGTAGATAGTAGCAGCACCATTGACTTCAACAGACCTGTGCTGTTATACATCAAGTGAGAATTTGACTCAAAGCCTGACTAATGAACTCATTTAACTCCTGTGACTCAGAAATACGACTTTTTTTTCTTACTGTAGCATAAAGGGTGAGGTGTATTTAAACGGATTTAATTAACCTGTCTAAATTTGATCATCTGACTAATAGGTGCTCCTGTTCATTTAGGGATGAGGCAGAATCATTGTGTTTTCTAATTAAGAACTAAACTTAAGGCTGTGTGCCCATTTGAAATATGTAGTGTTTGGATTGGAAGGGGAGATGTGGAAAGAAAAAGAAAGCCATCTGAACACTTACTAGGAAGGAACTTGGCCAGCAAGGAAACATAAGCATTGCTGATCATTACTCCAAAAGAACAACAAATAGGTTACAGACTATGCTTTTACTTCATGTATTTTGCAGTGGTCCTGTGTGAGGGTTGGCACACCTGGTGTTTTACTTATCTTTCAAATTTACTTCTCATTCAATTTTCTTCTTTCTCTTGGTTCTCCCTGTAAGAACTGAAGCTGTAGGAAGGCTGGGTTCAAGGTTGTGTCTTTCAAGAGAGCTCTGATTCATCCCACCTCCACTTCTGGCTTAAATAAAGCATTTACAATATAAGTGTGGGGTTTTGTTGGTTGGTTTTTTTTTTTTTTTTTTTTTTTTTTTTGTCTTTCCTCTCTTGTTTTCCTTCCCTGTTCTCCCCAGTCCCCTGTGCCTTGACAGCTCAGGGTCTCCTTGTCTCCTTTACTGAGCTTACCACCTGCTTCCATGCACTTGTTATGTGTTTTACCAATTTCAGTTCTTCTGTGGCATTTCTCTGAATCACAGGGAAATTCTCTCTTATTTCCATCCCCTAGGGCAACTTTGTTTTCCCTTCGACTCAATCTGAACTACTGTTGTCTCTCTCTTCCTCTCTCTGCCTCCAAAACCATCATCTCCTCCTCTGTGAGCTGAAGTGACATTGCAAATGCTGTCTCTGTCTCACTCCTGGTTGTTCTTGGGTCATTTCTTCGCTTCTGGTTCCCTCTGTGTGCTCTGACCTTGTTACAGCTACTCTTCTTCCTACTGCCCATCCTCTTCTCTCCGGGATGCTCTGGAACTACCGGGAGGGATATTTAGGGCAGCACAAATTAGGCATGTGAGCAAATCTTGATGATACTGTTACTTTACAAGCTGATCATGACCATCCTCATCAGACAAATGTGCTGTCTCTGGCCTCTACTGTCATTATTTCTTGTGCTTGCCTTTTTGTTATATAAAACTGATCTTAATTTCTGCTTTTTAGAATCACTTTAGCTCTGGATCCTTGTTTGCCAAGCAACAGTGGGATGACTTTTCTGTTCTCTTTATTTCTCTCAGTTGGTGCGATTGATCTTATTTTACTGAAATTTGCCGTATTGAGGGCTTTGTAGAGAATGGATTTTTTCAGTTTGCTAGTAACTGAAAAAGTAGCAATTGAAATGAGTTTTAAAATATATAGTGAATAGTCATTTACCCTTCTTGTTTGCCCTATCTTTAATGATTTTTAGAGATTTTCAGACATCTATTCTGTTTTCTCCTCAGTCATCATCCTCCCAAGCTGGAGAAACCCAGTCTATTTAATCTTGCCTCATAAGAAGGCAGGTTGTGTGCTTGTGATCATCCATTCCTAGCACTACTAAAACTTATGAAATTAGGAAGGACCAAAATTTCATGCATCCTTCAAAATGTAGATACGCCTTGACTTACACAGCAGCACAGTAACGTTCTTTTATTACCTTTCTAATAATTTTTGGCATTCTGACTGTGTTCTTGGATATCTGCTGAGTGCTGTCTCTAGTACGCACTCTACTTTTCCCTAGCACGTATCATTTGTAATTCTGGCCAGTAACTGGAGAGAACATTGCAGTGCACTGACAATTTCACGTGGGCAGAAAGGCAAACCATGGAATTTGGGTAAAATACTGCAATTAGACTGGTGTAACTGAGTTTAAGTATATGTATCAGCTAAGGAATTCGAGATTGCTGTGATGGGAGTGTTTAGAAGACTGATCTATCAGGCCAGTTATACACTTTACTAAGCTAGGCAGTCACTAACACCACACCTCCTGCTAATAGTTTTTTGTACATTATTAATCTTTGTCACTGTGTATTCAAAGGAGTCAGTCCTTAAAACTTGGATTCTGCATAAGTTGTGAATATACAGTACCACAGAGCTGATGCAGTAGGAGATGACAAATGCTGGTAACACAAATATTGTTAGCATGAGCCAAGACAGCTTGAGGTTTTCCCACCTTCCCATTGTACTCTTCGACTTTCACAGCAGGTCTGGAGGAATTTTTCTTTTCTCACTCTGAATCATAACTAGGTGTTTGTCAGAGGAAAATGCTGGGAGGAGCTGGATGGTTCAGAAGAGCACTTGGGAATTCAGATACAGTTGTTCTTCAGATCCTTGTGACCTGACCCTACTCTTGGCAGCATGGGTAGAAAGATTCCCCTTTGCTTCGGTGTCAGGTGGGTCCTTACAGAGCTCTGTTGTTTTAATGGTAGGTCATATGAATCAATGCACCCAAAGTTCTCTCCGTGTTGGGAACTGCAAATCTCAACTCAGACAGCGCTTGTTCAAGGCCAGCAGGCCCTGGCTGTACGGTTCAAGGACGCCGATATTAACTTTCTCTGCGATAATGGCTGTCAACTTTGGAAAAATAAATTTTTAGAAAATTTCAAATTTATGAGATTTAATGACAAAAAAACCCCATTAAACTACTGGTATATTGTTAATGTCAGAATTTTGGTTGAGGTTAAGGACCAAAAGGCAAAGAACACATTCCATGACCAATCTTCAGTTACTCTAGCTTCTTGCAGTTTGTAATTTCAAGCCAATGGAGCTATAAAAGTTTACACTGGCTGAGAAACTCCTTATTTTTTAAAAGTACATCAACACACTTAGATTCTGTAAATATGGCATTTCAGCAGCCAGGAAGAAGAACAGAGTAAATTGATTCTCTGTACTAAACAAATGAAACATTTTTGGTGGGAATTCCGGGCGTGATGAGCACTTCAGAATAAAAACCGTATTTAAACACTTTAGGCATCAAAGTCAAATGCTTTGGTTCTTAACATACACACACACATATATGTGTAAGTTAAGGGTATATATTTCTCTCTCTGTCTCTCTCTCATTAAATTCAGTTGCATCAGCTTAACTGCAGTATTTTACCCAAATTACATGGTTTGCATTTTGCAAACTTAAAACTGTCAGAATATATTTGTAAATAATATATCCATATATATGCAGAAATAGATGTTTTCAAGTAAAGATCGAAAGCTGTGTTATAAATTCTTACTAAATTCTTACCAGAACACTGAAATGACTGTATACAGAGTTTTACATATGGCCTTGAGAAATGAAGCTTCCAAAGTTTAAAAAAAAAAAAATAAAAAAATTGAAGAAGGGAAGAAAAAGAAAGTGGCAGTAGCTTGTCAACAATACTTAACAAAGTACAAAGAACAAAATTTTCACAAATTTTATATTCGGAAAAATGATACTTTTTTTCACTCAAAATAGAGAGAATTCAAAAAAGTGAGTTCAAAGCATCAACTAATGAAATATGGTATCTGCCAATACTGCCAGACTTGCAAGAAAGAGACTAATGTTGCTATGACTTCAAACAAGATGTTTCAGGTTGTTTGATGATCTAAAATACTTGGGTTTAGTTCAAAAGAGCTCTTAAGAAAAAAAAAAATTTAAATTTTCTACTTTGTACAACATCAACCTGACATTTTCCCTAAATTAAAAAAAAAAAAAAAAATCAGCTTCTTGGAAAGCATTTTGAAAATTTCCAATGAGATTAAATTATTATACTTTTTAATTTAAATTTTTTCTGTCTCTGTTGCATTATAAAGGTTTATGAAGCCATTACTGATATGGATGTGCAGCCATTTACAAACTTCTTTAGTACTGTCAAATTGGTATTGAGAGACTTGACTTGTGTATAGAACTCATCTATAACTTATTTTGATTATACTGTAAATTTTGTTGTTGGCCTCAGAATTGTTGTGGGGAGGGAGAGTTATCTAATTTCTACAAATATTGTTATAATTTTCCACATTTTTATTCCTTTAGTCACACAGCACAAGCTCCATAGCATCAGTACATTGCAATCACAAATGTTCACAAAATTGATTATGTGGAAATACATCCGAAAATTACGTGTACAAATTTTGTACTCATGATACCCATAAGCCACTAGGACTGTATCATATGAATAATTTCATTGCAAAGTTAGGATGGTTCGTTGCTACAAAGAACTGAATTTTCTTGAAGTAAGAGGCTAGGAATTAAAATGAAATCATATTATACAAAAATACATGATGTGTTTTATCTAGATGTTAAGAATTTCTTCTCTAAAAAGGGAGATCATCACCTGGAAGTGACAGCTGAAAAAAACTACCTAGTCTCATCAGATCATTAAATAATTGCTGTCTACTAATGTGATTCAGCAAGAAAAAGACGTGTGACTGTAATTTTATGAGGAAGGAGAAGGGGAAGTGCTAGCACAACCCCACACACTGCTGGTGGTGCTGTGCCCTGGTCCCCCCTCTTCCCAAACGACGAATGTAAACACGTGTGCAGAGAGACCTCTTGGGTAACCAGAGGAGGGGAGATGGAACATGCAGGAGGAGATTAAAAGATCCTCTTGTGTTTTGCTAATCAGGAAAAAAAAACCAAACCCAGACAACAACCCATCTTCAAACATCCAGCACAACTGCAGAAAAGAATGCCCAAAATTACAAACTGGTCAGGAACACATCAAGTTGGAAATGTGGAGGTCCTTAAATGTAAAAATCATGCAAAAATAGACCATCAGAGCAGTAATAAAGGGGTAAAGAATCCTTGGAGACTATGTCTGACTAGTTTACGAAGTAGACTGAGCAGTTTTCGAGGTAGTAGGCAGCTGAAGTCAGTGTCTTGGGGGTTCCCTTAATGTTTCACCCCTACAAAATACTAAATTGTATTGAAGGCACACTCAAAAATATACTCCAAAAAGTAGAAATGCCACAGAAATGCTCAAGGGCTAATCTGTTTAATATTAAAGACTTTAGCTGGACAACATAATTAAAAATGCAAACGAGTTGTGTTTTTAGAAGACCTTCTAAATCAGTTTGGTATTGTAATACGCTGGATGCTTCTAACGCCACAGTTTTGGGAAAGTTCAGGGTGTCAGCCCCTTACGCAGTTGTACTTTCTTCCATTTCTGATTTGGTTTGATATAATTATGTTAGGTTTCTTTGAAACTGCCAAGTTACTCCGTGTGATAATACAGGTCTCTTATGCATAGGGGGTTGCAGACTTTGCATAAATATTCAGAAAGGGAATTTTAATAAGCAGATTTACTATGCGTACCAGGAACAATAATTTACAACCTAATACCAACCAACTGTGTTTCAGGACACAATTAGCGAATTAGGTGTCAGCACTTACATATTTCAGTGATGGTTATGTACTTTTTAAGAAGTCTTCTAAGCTCCTACGTGCTATTTAGATACCTAATTATTATAGGAAATCTGCCACCTGATTTTTAAATCTATTCAGTACTATTAAAGTCAGAAAAGAGGAGGGCAGCTTGCTAGCAGTACAAATCACAGAAATTAATTTATAAGAAATAGTCCAAGGTTTTAAGATAAAAGATTCAACTCGGGACCCGTACCTATTTTCCGAAGCTCACGATGCCATTCTGACAGAAATACCTCATTAAAATATTTCCATTTCTGTTATACAAAAGGATATCTGGTACAAGTTTTCAGGTCTTTTAGACGGTGCCAGCAAGCCTCCGAGGTAGGACGCTTCTGTTTTGCGTGGAAAGTGGAACCAATTACAGCTGCTCCGCGACAGCTTCGGCAGCTGGGATGGCGACGCGGTGAAGGTGCGGCCATTGCCCCGGCGGGGAGGCTCGGGCTCCAGAGGAGCCCTGCGTCATGGCCGGGGCGCTTCCTGCAATAGCAGCAGGCGCTGCTCTACCTCTGGTGCTTCAACGGGGGCTGCCTTTCATCTTGCAACTCAAGGAGAGGCCTGCTTGATCCTAAATGCTGTAGCGGTTGAAGCGTTTTTGTGCCCAGTAAAAACGATACTGTCATTGCTAATAACCTTAAGCTCGCTGTGCCTCGTGTGAACGGGCTTTACGCTAACAGTGCGGGGCCTGGTCCTGGCCTTTTATTAGGCTCATTATCCACTAATTCCGAGGACTTGCTGTGCAAACAGTGTCGTAGTGCTGGGTGCTGCTATGGTGTCGTACAGCCTAAGGGTAGGGGTAACAGCAAAGGCCTTGAAAGCGTGGGCGCGGGGTGCGAGCAGAGGCCCCGCAGCTGCCGTGCCCCGCTGATGAGCAACGGAAAGGGCAGCCTAGAGATCTGGAAAAAGGCCGGTTTTGTTTTAAGAAAATTAGCTAAGCAACAGGATGAGGCAGCTGCTGTGGCCTGGGAAGGAAACGCCCGGCAAGCACCTTGCAGCAGGTGGTGTAGGCCAAGGGGCGGCTGTTGTCTGCCAAATCAAATGTCTGACAAAAGGGCAAGATCCCAAGTGTGGGAGGGGGCAGATCCTCCTTTTGATTCTGGCTCCCCTCCCAGATGAGCTCTCTTCAGTCTGTTTGTCTCTCAGGGTTGAGACCATCAAAGTTGAGGTCATCATCACCTCAACGGAATCGGAAGATCTGAACAACAAAAAAAACCCCCACACCCCAGCAATTTCTTCTATGGTGTTAAAATGAATGTGTAATTTCATATCTCATCATTGATAGTGTCACGTTTGCATAATTTCCATAATACATCTGTGTTGCCCCTTACTGACAGAATATCTGTAGCTCATACTTTGTGAGTTACGGTTGGCAGATTTCTGTTTATGTCAAGCCCTGGATCGCAGAGTAAGAGACTGGGAGGGGCATAGTTCCATCTATTAGAGCCACCTATACTATAGTAGGCTGTAGAAGATATACTAGTATACTGCACTAGTATGGCGAACTCTGAGAAATGTGCAACTAAGAATAGCATATACAAAATGCAATATACAGGTGAGCCATAGGATTGACTTCCAATTTCTGCAAAGTGCTTTGTTCTGATCTAATACTACTAATTGCAATGTGGAGCCTTTTACCTGCAGGGTATGAGCTCAAATTGAGTACTGGTCATTGCTTGCTGGCTACTAGCTGCAGGAGGTGCCAGATCCAGTCCAACTTCCACCGGACAAAACCCTGTTTGTGTAGAGAGAATTGCAATCCCAGAGGTGGAGATGCTCAAAATCACTAAAAATTATTCAACAGCGTCCTTTTTTTTTTTTTTTTTGAAAAACATAGTTTGTTCTATCTTCAATCATTTCCCTGTCCTAGATTATAGAAGAGAGAGAGGCTTATTTTTCAGCATGACTGAAAACCAGTTCATGTTACTTTAGGGAGTCTGACTAATAACTCGCAAGCGAGAAGCTGGAGCGATCGGAAAGGTTCAAGAAAAGAGAGTACTTTTTCTTTATGAGTTACTGAATATAAAAGACTGATTATGTCTTCTGTTTTTGTGGGGGACAGAACTCATCATCACAACACTACCAACACCATCAATCTGAACAACCCGACGATTTAAAAATATTCTGTCATAGCATAGTTGTTCAGCTCCTTTCTCTAGAGTGAAATAATCTGATGTAGTATTGAAACTGCCACTAAGAATTGTTAATGTATAATTTATCCTTGCAATTAAAAAACATTTTTAACCAAGTGTCACAACACAGTGACAAGTAAATTAGGCTGTGATTTACATTACAGTGCTTTGCAACTTGATTTAGTGTCACTCTGGAGGAACTGACAAACAGCCCCAGTGGAGTAAGACACTGCTTTCAGTAAAGAATGAATTCATTTCCCATGTGCTAGCAAGGACTGAAAGATAGTTGCTGCCTGGTACTGAAACAATGATTCATATTTTTTGTTTGTTTTCTAAAATGTTAAGCAATACAATAGCAAAACTTTCTAGACAGAAAGAATACTCAGGTCAGACAGTGATTGATAACTTGGTGTTTTTATAAAACAAAACTTAGTTTAATGCCTTAAGGCTTTTTTTCTTGTTGTAGTAAGAAGGAAAGATGAATCTGATTATTTTATATTTTCCTTAGTCATTGCCTAAAGTTGGGAGCTTTGGAATGTCAGAATATGAAAACCATGAAGAAGTCAGGTTAAATGCTGCTAAATGAAACTCACCAACGGTAGGTTAGGTGAAACACTATTACCGTTGGATTTTAAAAAAAAATACGGTCCCTTAAATATTATCAGTAATACCAAATGTTCACTGCATTAGTATTTCGGGATGTCATTCACTATTGGTTTTGGATGCTTTCATTTTTTCTTATCTTACCTTCTTTCCAATGAGTACAATAGTGTTATAGAAAATAAGTGTGAAACTGTAATGTTGGTGAGATTTTTATTGAGGGGAAAAAGAGGAAAAAATTCTCATACAATGAGCTAAATGAGTCATCCATTCTCCTCATTAGCTATAGTTAGCTGTTTCTAGGGAAACTATACCAACAGTGATAGAGTGAGATTTACCAATTTGTTCCATCTGTACTTGCTCTTCTCTGGTAACTGAAAGTAGCTGAATGAACTTCTCAGTGTCCTGGCAATGTGAGAACTGTTCTTTTGGTCTGTGGGATGACTTGGTAGTTGCAGTGAGGTGGTTAAGCAAAGACTATTCCTGCAGTGGGAAGGAACTTCCATTGTTGTGAGATATTCGTAACGTTCAATCCTTTAATCCACAGTTCTTCCCTTTCCTCGTGTAAAAAAGAAAAGGGGGGGGGGGCAAATTGGTAAATTCAATTGTTGATTAATTATCTACATTTTATGGACACATTGTTCATCAGTCAAATAGTTGCTGGAGGTGCAAGATCTTCAGGAAAGCATCTGTGCAAGTGGATGGTGTTCAGTAGTTCACTGACTAACAGATCAGTTCTTCATTGCTGTTTAGCTGCCTGTAGCAAAAGGACAAAGCGAGGAGGAAAAATACCATAAAAATTTAAGAGTCCAACTATGACTGTTTTGTTATAACACAAGCTTTCACGCTCCTTAAAATCAGCAAAACATTTTACAAATATTTCTTGTTGGAAATGTAGAGGAAAAATGTATTATGATTTAACTGGGTCTTTATTTATTTATTTATTTTTCACTGCAAGAAAATTATCATTTGGAAAGAGCTGGTATTGCAGGGAGGAAGAATTGTGTGTGTATGTAGGTAGCATGTTAAGTATTTGTGGGGGCCTTGGAGTGGGTTTAGCAGTATTCTTTTATACAAGGGAGTATGTCTTGCTGTAGAAAATAATAGCATTATTATGATTACATATAAACTTAGGCAAGATGGTATGACTGGCATATTGTAATGGTTTGCCAAATAATAGAAAAATTACAGACCTTATGAAGTGTATATAGTGTCAGTGAATTGGCAGTGTACTTTCCTGTGTAACCAAGATGTTGCATAGCAAAATTTGGAAAGGTGTGTCCTGATGGGCATTATTGGAGGACGTACTGAAAAGCCTGTGGCTAGAAACTCTTTCAGGATGGGATAAAATGAGGTTTGTGCGTTTGTGTCGTCTTGCCTTATGTCTGCTATGTGAATTACACTTTGTCGTATTCAGGTGAGTTTCCTGAAAACAAGGAAGGTATGTATTTTGATTGCCTGTTTTTCTGCAGGTAATCCTGGTTTCACTTCATGAAGGGTGGGAAAATACCCTGTGGTACAGGGATTTTTCTCATCAGCTCCCTTTAGATCCTCTTCAAGAAAGACAATGAAGAACTGACAACAAATCAATCTCATCCAAACAGTTGCAGACAAGTCAGAAAAGGTGACGCTAATATTCCAAATTCTAAGCACATTAACTTCCTTTCACAATAAATGACCCCAGTGGATGTTCATACACAAATAGACAACATCAGCTATAAACCAGTAAGTACGAGCTCTGCAGGGCATGCTGTGACCTGCTTACTCCAAGGTTACAAACTCTCAACAGCCTGCAAAGGAAGAAGCAAGGAAAGAAGTGTGTTTCAATTTACAAAAGCTAGTTTTCCCCACCATTTTCAAATCCGAGTCTGAGCAAATTATGGCAGTTTTGGCAAAATGTGTAATCCTTTATATCATAAAGTGATTTGGCATTACTGTGACTTTGGGTCAAGTGCCAGCTATCATTACACAAAATACAGATAATAAGCAGACAGGTCTAGTGCCCAATGGTATTTCCAAGAATTTTTTTTCATGAGGGGTTACTCCTGTTGTTCTCATTCATCTGCTGTAGCCTTAGTACCTTAATGAAGCGTCCTCAAAGGTCCTGAAACAAATTGACTAAATTTGGAACAAATTACATGGCTTTTTTTCCCCAGGGAATATTAATTCTGCCCTAAATACACATTCTTAGCTGGGACTTACTATATAAGATTTTGTTAGACAAATGTCTTGCAGGCTAGAAAAAGTGTGGCAGTAGGAAGGCAAGATTATCTTTTGGTAAAGCTCAGGTGTAGCAGCTTAGTTTCCTGATTTCTCAGGCTAATGGCTTGAGTACTTTGCATACATAAGGCGAGGTGTGTCTTGGTGTCGTCTCCTGCAGAACACTGTAAGCCAGAAATGAAAACATTGTAAAGTGAATTTTCCTTCTTGAGGAAATTTCCTTCTATTCCTCCTCCTGCTGCCAGTGAAGTCAATAACAGGACTGACTTCAGAGCTGGAAGTTCAGTCATCTTTGGTCTTTCCTGTGCAAAAGTCACGGAGCAGAACAGTGGTAAGACTGGAGCAAGCGGTGTTTATTATATACTAATACGTCTTTATCAGGAGAGCTATGCAGTCATTCACAGTGAAGAAGGAAAACACTTCTGTGACCTGCCCAAGAAGAAGAACATTAATCTTTTGCATGTTTTGTAACTCTTGGAAGTTACTAATTTTCAAAAGGTTTTGGGGCGGGGTGGGTGTTTTTTCCCCCTTCCTTTGAATTCTCATAGAATTATTTGTATGTTGATGATCTAATATGTTGAAAAGATACTTAACATAAATGGAACGGTATTCCCTTGGTACCTTTTTTTCTGGGTGATCCAATTAAAGTAATAGAGGTATAAATCCAAAAGTGTGGTGAGCTTCGTAAAGAGAGAACTTCATACTGAAAAGCTGGGTGGACTACTGCCTGTTCTTTCCCAATTTTGGTATTAGAAAGATATATTTTGTATTAAAAAAAAAGTAGATAAGTCCTCCTTTCAAAAGCTATGAAATACTGTTGAGAGCACAGGAGCCAAGTTTGATATTGCTGATTTTTATAGATGTGACTTGAAAGGTAGCAAGACTTTTGGATTTTCTGGGCTTAAATTAATGTGGTAGGGTTATTTGTACTGTGTTCTCCTTGGTAACTTGCACTCATCTTGACTTGTGCCCTCCTTTATTTCTCTCCATGGCATAGGTCAACATTACAGAAAACCTCTCTTATGTCTGTCTAAAGTGATTGTATTGTGCTATTGATTTATGCGTGAAATATGTCTATGTTATTGTTCAATATAAGCTAGATTGTATAAGGGACATTACCTGAATGTGTATTGTTTTCTCAAGGTACATGATGATACCTTTACAGTGCTAATACCAGAACATGTGAAAAAGCAGAATATGGGTCGCAATAAATAGAGAGAAAAGGAAAATATTATAGTGTCTGAAGTATTGAATAGAGGAGCTGCTGGCAAACCATGCTGAGGGGAGGGACTGATTATTTCTCTTTTTTGTGTGTGACAGAGAGACAGAGATACTGGTGGACTTAATTTAATACTGTACTTATAAAAACAAAATGTAAGAAATCTTAAAAGAGAATCTAGTTTAAACTAAGTAGCTGGAGGCACAAACTGGTGTCTCCATCCCTTTATTCCTGCCTTTCTCCAAAGATCTGAGAACTGTGTGGCATTTAGTAAGAATTAACTGCTTGGAGCTGGGCTTCATACTTTCCGTAAGACTGTGTGTGGTTTACATGTTTATATACAAAATAACCTGGTTATCTACTGTGATTTGTTTTATGAGTTTAAACTCATTTTCTGGTGCGGTTAGGGTGGATTAGAAACAGAAAAGAGGCAGTGGGAAGGGAAAAAAAAGTAAAAGTGGCGGGACAGGAGACTTTAGGAGAAAGGTGATGTGCCAATAGCAGGAAAGGATCCTTCCATAAAAAAGAAGACATGTTTATTACCAATGGAAAGCCAAAGGTGCCTGGGGCTGAAAAAGAGTGTAAAAGAAAGAAAATCACAGTGCCTTTGAGTTTACTGCTACAAAGGAGGTTACAGAACCTTCATCACAGGACATGGACAAAGAAGAAGAAAGCAAAAGGAAGGTGAAGCATTTTTCTTTCAGGGATTGCTTGGCTTGTTTCTATTTAGTGTTTTAAAATACACACTAAATAGACTAATTACACTGTTACGAGTATTGTTATAAAAAATAAAAATCAATAGGCAGGTTTCTGTGATAGGTTTCTTCCACACCAACAATTTGGGAAAGTGCTAGAGGAAACAGGCATTTAAGAATTAATAAACAAAATATTTCACAAAATATATCAAAGCAGGTATAACTTCCAAGCCAGCTTAACTTTATTTTTAATTGAATATGTCACTTGTTGATAATTTTTACTTAACCTCAGCTCAAGCAAACTAGAGTGCATGATTCTTCCTAAAATTGTTAGATTATTCTTAAATTATAGGAACATTTGCAATACTGTTTGCATATGATAGGAACTTTACTTACAGAAGACATACTGTGAATACCTTGTTGCTCTATGTACTTATGTATCCTTAAAGCTGTTTCCGGTGTGGTTAATAATAAGGAGTTTGAAGGCATTCAAGTTTGTACAACGCAAAGATAGACAAAAGAGGGAAAGGGTTTGCATTCTTAATATTTGTATTTCAATAGGTCTTGGAAACAGCATAACAGCACTGGTTTGGAGGGAATAAAAATCTGACATTTGGGATAAATTGTGGGATGAATTACGTAACTAAGAAATTGGTAAGAAGTGGGATGAAATTGTGCTTCTGTACTCTCAAATTCGCCAGTCTGTTTCTATGTCCTGGTCTTTCAGTCATATCCAAGTAAGCACATTTTGTCCTAAAATTTCTCCGCATACCCTTATGGCATGCTATAGAAGTCCTCAGCACTGTGTTATACATGTACTGAGAAGTTGCACCACAGCCTTTACAGTCCTTCAAGTATATTGAATTGAAAACTACAAAATTATGTCTTGGGCTGTAGAAGGCTTCCAGCTGGGGCTGAGTACCATGCCATGAAGGTCCTTCTCTGAGCAGTGTGCACATGAGCCACTCTGGCCTGAGAAGCCATTTAGTTCTAGTACCAGAGATTGGTGCCGAGTGTGAAAAATGTGTGACGAAGTAGATACACGTCAGAAAAATCTGTGATGTAAGCTATTTGATTTTACACAGAAGCAGAGCGTAAAATTGTTCTCAAAGCCAACAGCTGGTATTCAGCATGGAGTTGGAAACTACCAGCAGAGCAGAGACCAAGTGAAACGTCTGCTGGCTCTCAGCTGATAGCGGTGCCGGTCTGGATGAGCTTTTCTTCATCTGCTTCCATCCAGCTCAGAAAAGTGCTACAGATAGTGTACGTGAAAACAATTTGATGTTTTGTAGAGCAGAGGAGAACTGAAACAGGCAGGCAGTGGTCTCTGCTAGAAGGCCATGTGCTGCAGATGCTGCCCAACTCGGCTGTTTGGCACCAGTGGTTCTCTGAGGCTCATCTCCCTGCTTCTCGTAGAAGGTGTCTAGCTCCATCCAAAGTGTTTGAGGAAGCTTCCTTACCTGTGAAGTAGGGATCAGGCTTTGTATGACTGCGGACCTAAATAACAATTGAATATGCAACCTGTGGTTTGGATATTTTGCCACAAGGAGATAACTCCCAGGCTGATGTAGGGAAAAAAATAAGAGTCACTTTTTGTAGCAAAATACAAAAGTATACAAACGTGCATTCAGGGAGACATCTTACTGAGAAACTAACTACAAGCAATAACATATGGAAAAATGTTTACATGTGTGAAAGAGCAATATTGTATATTTTCAAGGCTTAAGCTTACAGTTACGTTTGTTGTGCAATCAAAATCATGCTTTTACTGGCATTCTTTCTAATTGTAGAAAATTTATTGCTTTGTTAGATTCTAATGGTGTATCTGAAGTCTCAGAGTGGTAATTTGAGCATTTGCTAGTTTATATTAAGAGAAGTAACTGCAGTCTTCCATTCCCTTTTTCATCCCCCTTTCTCCATGTTCCTTTTCTCCATTTATCTTTCCAGGGAAAGATTTTGTATTTATGTACTAAGTGTTGTTCAGCACTGAGCAAAACATCCCAACCAGAAGAGTCCCTACTATTTAATGCTAAAGAGGAGGAATGAGTCAGGGATGGTTCTAGCTGTTGTGGAACTGAAACCCAAAAGATAGAAACATTTAATGTATAGGATGTCTGTGATAGATATTAATGTTTGGTATTTCTAAGTCTATTAATTATTTTGTTTATAAATGCATTTTATGTTAGCTGAGAGAGAGAAATAAGTGGTAATAGGAAGCATGTTGTAAAACTATCTGATCTTGAATTCTTAGGTTTTTAATTTACTCCAATAATCTACTGGTTGTAGTTTGGTTGCAGAGTCGCAAGTTCCAACCATTTAAAAAATTCTGGCAGCCTTAACAATTTTATGCTATGAACTTTCAATTTCTAAAAAAAAAAAAAAAAAAATATTCCAAAGACATACAAATATTGCAGGTAAACACTTAAAACACCTGTACCAGATTTTAAGTGGTATAAAGTACTGTAATTTTACTGACTTCAGAATTAATTCTAATGTGTTGAGAAACTGTCTCTTCACTTTGAGTCTTCAATAATTTATCACAGTAGCTGAGCTCGGGGAAAATTGCTGTTAGATTCCACAAACCTGAAAGAAAATGCAAAAGCTGTAGGGGGGGGGGAAATATTCAAATGAATGTTTACAATAATTGATGTTTGACATCCTGTTCATGAGCAAAAGTGTTTATTGATGCAGTTTATATATAATGGAAAAAGCATTCTATTTTAAAACTCAGAAGGACTTCAGAAATTGCTTAAGGAGACACTGAACAGTTAACGGTGAATCTTTTTAGGAGAAGAAATTCTTCAATGTTTGGTCTTTCAGTAGCGGCTTCTTCAATGATTTATCTGCTGTTGCAATATGATTTTTGATACACCTTATTAAAAAAGCTGTGGTTGTAAGTCCTATCACTGAAGCAAATAATTAGCATGAATACCATTATAAAACTTCTCTTTCTGTTCCCTCAATTTCAAGTAAGTGACATATGCGATGCCGATTACTGCCTTCCAAAGACGTAAATGCTGGAGAGCTGTTGGACTTAGAGCACATGTATTTGTAGCATTGGAATCTTTTGTGTGAATCCTTCTATACTGAAAGCAGAGCCGATGAGAAGGTGTTGTCTTACATTAACCAGCAGTGCTGTGTGGTAGATGCTATGTGTGGAATGCTCAGTAAACAAAGTGGGGCATAAAAAAGGTCAGTGAAATATGTGGAACTTTCAGGCTGGAAAGAGGACTACTTCAAAAAGAATAAAGAGTTTTGCTTTCATAGATAAACCAACAACCCAAATAAATTTACAGGTGAAAACACTCAAATAGAAGATGGGCATAAACACAAAATTCTGTATCTCTACATGAAGCGCATTTCATGCAATTTTGTCTTTTTTATACTCAGTGGCTAAGCAGTATAGTCCGTGGAGATTTAACTTATCTGAAGAAGGATTAGGTCTGATAGTCAACAGAGGAAGGAAAGAAAAAGCAGATTAATGCATTTGTAATTTGTAATCTGGATTATGTAGAAACTCCAGTGAGGAAATAAGTATGTTCTTTATAGACACTTAGAAGTGAATCTACGGTATTCATAGTACAATCTTGTGAACTATAGAAGTATATAAAAAAATGTCAGAAGAGGAAGAAGAAGAAGAAAAAAGAACTTTGCAGATAAGGCAGTTATTTTGGATGCTGTGATAATAAAGGAAGATCTGCAGGAGAGGAGTAATGGCAGTGCATTAATGAGTTCTGAAGCAGAGAGAATGGCAAAAAAAAGTGTTAACTTACAATTGCCACAGATGTAGGACTTCTAATTGGGGCTGCATTCACTGCTGTTAAGGACAATGTGTAAGGGTTTAGTTCTGGGTTTTATGAAGACATCAGCTGGGATGCCTCAACAGTTTTATTTTTAATATCATCCCTGCAGTTTTGTGCAATTCATAGCATTCTGTCTTTTCTCTCTTGATCTTTTCATGGTCATGTCACTTCTTTCAGAGAGTAGAAAGATGACTGAGGGAGACAGGCACCTGGTGTAATGAAATTGTCATTAGCAAAGATACAAATATTGAAAGGTTATAAGCTAACACTTAGTATTTAGGTATTTTTGCTGTATGATTTTCCTCTTTTCCACCCCCCACCCTCCCACACTCTGAGTGGAAATACTTAACTGAAGCCTGTTCAGTAAGTAAAGATTACTACTACTTTTTTTTTTTTAAGTGAAACTATATTTCTCAGTTTGAAATGGGCTGTGCTTTCTCTACCTCTTTTCGAAGGCTCATTTGTACACAGGCACACAAGCATGTGCTTTTTTCTGTGTACAGATACTGTAGTAGTTCTGTGGGGAATATGTACTCCACATTGTTTAAATTGGAGATACCCGTAATACTGCTTTTTATTGCACAGATTGCAAAACCAAACAAATAAAAAACCCAAGCTGGGCAATAGCCTACATGTTTATAGTAAAGGAATAGAGTTCTGAAACTGTAATCCATAAATTTGATCTGCTCATTATAAAAAATGTCTTGAAACTTATAATTTGACTTGAGGGTCAGTGAGAGATCTGGATGGGAATCCCAATAAGAATTGGGTTCCTTATTTCTAGTGGCTAACATTTTATAGGTTTTTAGAGACAATCAGCAGAGAGTCAATTCCACAGTGCTTTCAAGAAAAGTTAAAAATACAACCTTCATGTTTGGGGGGGGGGGCAGAGAAAATCTCTGCAAACCATAATCTGTATCCCAGAGGAGTATAAGAGTTTTGCGTGCTGTGAATACATTAACTACACATGCTAATGCAACGCTATCAGTACAATGATCTCCAGCAATATTGAAGTACATTCCACATTTTGGGCTTATCTAAATTTGTTAATTAAATACTGCATTTTATATTTGAAAAAATATGTTTTCTGTGCATTAAGGGCTAACAGGTGTGACACGCTGCTTATCTTCTAGTCATCAGCAATTTGTCTTCAACCAAATTGTAATGGAAGCCTCTGCTCTTTCCTGAATACTTCAAAAGGGGACTTTAAATTCTAAATTTAAACTCTAGCTGTAGCTAGAGCAATTGTTAAAAGCAGTGAGGAACACCTGAAGAAGTTTTGTCAAATGTAGTGTTTTAAAGTAGTTCATATTTGTCATCATAATTATGAATGCTAGATCTTTAACTTTTCTTAATATTAATAGCTACAGAGACTTGGACTAGTAACAGTACATTTTTCTTTCATAGTAAGCTTCTATAGATGGGCATGCTTTTTTCACTTGAACAAAATCCCAATGACATCCACTAGTAGACAACTGGTCCCTCTGTGTGCCATTTAGAAGCAGGAGCTCTTTGAGGTTCATATCTGATGAAGCATTTCAAAACCTACTTACCTCTAAGCACAGGATTTTAACCAGGTGATTTCGAAGTGAGACAATGTGTCACTTCTGATAAAATGAGGCCTGAAAAATTTTAAATTAAAAAAAAAAGAAGAGAAAACAATAATAATTATATCTACTATTAAGATTCTGAAAGCAGCTCCTTTCAGACCGTTGGTCCAGAGATGAGCGCTGCACCCTTGCTGAGAAGGATCCAAAATTGTACTTGCTCTGTATTGCAATGAAAAACAAAAACTTTCGCATGTTCTTTGTAAAATGCCACAATCCTTCTCCAATGTTTTCATTTTAGCCTGGTGATAAGGGTGAATCTGTAGCACAGGAGTGTTACAACTTGAACAAGTTCAAGGCAATGTCCTACCTGATAAAAATTATTTACCTCAGCAACCCACCTAAAATATCAGAGATACTTGAGTTGATACTGCCCAAGTAACTAAATGTAACTGACATCAGTAATGATCATTAGAGATAAGTAATGATGTTTAGCAGCCACTGCTTACTGCTGCTGGGTTTGAAACTGCATCTGCCCTGCTTCTTTATGGTGTCATTTGGAGTCATCAGGTCATTTAGCTCTAACTCTGATATTTCAGGACCATACTGTGTAAACTTCACCTGAGCGGGGAAAGCAAAGACTGCAGTCTTCCCCAGACACATGACCTTAAGGAAAGAAAGCACTGTTTCAGCCACAGCACCGAATAACTGCATGAGGCATCATGACTATAACCTGTCATTTTGTAGCAGGATGCGTATACTGTATATGTTTTCCGAGGTAGTTGGAGAAAACACCATTGCACAAAATCTGTGATGGTGGAAACACTTGCTGAGTACCGCTGAGTATCATGGATGTTTTCCATGAATGGAGTTCCTATCTTTGTATCTTAATGAAGTTACCCTGCCAACACTGAAATGTACCCAACTACTCTAAAGTGATCGTTAATATGCCTTGTTCATTCAAGTCAATGGAGATGCACAAAAGAATAAAGTTACTCATGTATGGGAGGGTTTGCATATCAACTATTGAACAGAAGGGTTGTTTTTTTCTGAAAAAATATTTATCCAAGCTTGACATCTACTGAAGAAGGTTTCTGAAATCTGACAGAATGAGCCAGAAAGAAAATAAATAATCATTGGCGTATTTTCAGGGGAGAGATGAAAGCATAATGTAAACATACTTTGCATAGTGAGGCACTGTCTACACTCAGATTCTAACTATATTAAAATATAGTTAGATAGCAAAATTTCCCTGGTATAGCTGTACTTTAAAAGAAAGAAAAAAGTGATTATGCAAAGCCTGGTGAAGGTTTCTTGGTAGTAAAGTATCATAGTAAAATCTGATCTAATCAGACAAAGTAATTGGTGGCATAAGGCATTTTGTCTAGACAAAAGCAAATCTACTCCAGCGGTGTTACTAGCTTAAGTATAATTTAAAAAGAAAACCTGTACACACCACAGTTGCCTAGTAAAATTTTAGAACTATAAAGCCATCTTCTCATAAACTTTTCAGTATCAGTCTGATTCCTCTGATGTTATAATGTGTCTGCATGCCAAATGCCCAGTGGTTACCCAGATGGATGCACGCAGCTGTTCACTCTGTAGGCAGCAACCTTCAATGGAGAGGTATTTCAAGTCCTCAAAGATGTTCATTTCATGACCATGCTGTGTAAATATAAAGTGCAAAAGGCAGACCTCGAAGAAGAAAGTACCATCACAACTGTAGAGAGTTCCAGAGTAAATTTTGGAAGTCATTGCTGCACCATTTTAAACCATTGTTTAATTATTTCATTAGTTCAGTTAATTGAAATTACTTTTAATTAATTTCTTAATAAATTTCTTCAATTTAGTGGAAAAAATACAGTGTGGAGAAAGCGTATCTAATTACTAGTGAATTCATAGTACTGCAGTTAAAATCCTCTCTTCAAATAGAGTATGCTGTATGTCTTAAAACACGTTTTAATCTCAAGAAAAGTACCCTCTCTCCTGACATAGGATAGAGTTGTTCTTGCCATTTCTTAGATCTGTCATTTTTATCACTAGGTAACTTCAATGGACTTTAACATTTTTGTAACATATGTAAACTGATACATACGCATATCAGACATCTTCTTAAAATGTCTGAAGCATCAAGAACATCAGCTTTGAAATACCAGGACAGATTAATGTATTAAGTATGAATCTTTACAGTCCTTTCTAATGTAGGCTTTAAAATTATTCATAATGCTTCTTTTATATTATAAATTATTGACTGGAAAAGCACAACTGAGCAAAAGTTTTTAAAAAGCTTTTATGAATCACCCTATTCTATGTACGCATATAGTTCTGTATGTACCTTCAGTGGTAAAAATATTTGGTGTTTTCTAACCTCTTCTGAAACTGGAATTAAGAGTAGGTGTTGCAGTAAGCTGTTGCCTTTGGGCACAAGAAAGTTACATTTAAAAAAGGCTACCTGTGCTTAAATGGAAGTAATGTATATCCCTTATTCACAGGTTATTTAAACATGTAAGATCCACATCCTTAGAGAACGAAATCTTGATTTTTAAATTCAACTTGGGAACCTAACTGCTATAAAGATCTGAACAATGGAAAACAAGATCTTATGTAAATCAGTAGGACTCACCATTTTAAGTGCTTCATCTTATTTATTTATTTATTTATTTATTTATAAATAAGCATATTTTTTCTACATTTTATATAAATAATATAAACTTATTTTTATCTTAAAATTTACAGAAAGATTGAATTGGTTTGGTAGCTCATAAATAAAGCTTTGCAAATCTGAAATCATGTTAATAACTCATTAAGTCTGAAGTAATTTTTTTTGCAGACCTTATTAATAAATGGTTAATAAAGTATGTTAAAAGATCTCATAATTCTCTACTAGCTAACTGTGTAAAACTGTGCTTTGCAGTTTGCAACATGAAAATTTAAATTGAGTTCCATCAGTTGATTACCAATTATTGCTAAAATGATTCTTTATAGCCATTTATTTCTTACATTTCTAATTTTCTCAAATCACTGGGTTCTTGCAATAAATCTTGCAATAACCAAGGAGCCTTAAATGCCACTTGGAACAGCCGTTCTTCCAGAGTACTGACACTCCTTCTTCTAAGTTTAGTTTATTTTAGTCTCTGCTTAAACTTGTGTATGGCCCAGTCCCATTATTTTAAAGGAATCTTGCAAACAGGACAACTTTAAAATTGGAGAGTTTCCAAATGTGCCTGTTTTTTGAGAAAAGAACAGAGAAATGAGATTATAATGTCTCTAATTGTTTTTATATTAGATAAGCAGAAAAATAACTGTGATAGAGGTTTCATACTGCTGCCGACTTTTTTCACTAGGACAAGATTGGTGTGGTTGATATCTTATATGCATCTGTACAAGATTTGTTATCTAAGAAGCATCATTGCCAAATGAGGGCTAAGATATAATGAGGGCATTACCGATGTTGTTGTTCATTTCCAATTACAGGATATTGTGTTCAATCTTAATTGACAGTACTTTAAATTAAACCTGAGATTTGGTTCCATAAGTGGCAAAATCTTCACTAGACAGAGACATCAAGTAGAGAAGGATATTCTGTTCTGTGTTCAGATGCTTGTTTCTCATGTGCAGGTCTTAATTTTCAGCAGTAATAATCATCGAGAGAGAAAAAGGGGCCATTTTAGTTATTTGTAATGTGGATATGTGTAAATAATTATGTGTATGAGACATATGTATGTACTCATGCTATTTAGTATAGCTATAATGCATAATGCTCACATACTTTCATATACATAGATGTAAATTCTTTCCTTATGGATTGGTCACATCTCTGTACTACCCCCACACAGTATGGTTGATAGTATAATATTTTCATAAAAAGGTCATTCAATATAACAGATGCCTGGCATAAGAAAATACGGTAAACAAAATGATAGAGTTTATGAATTACAGTAAGTACACATTTTATTATATGATACACTTTACATTTTACATTTTATTATAATTTATATTTTATGATTATTACAAAGATTGTAGCTCCTGAAATAATGTAAATGTTGATTTGATACTGGTACTAAATTGCTCCTTACTTTTAGCTCATACAGCTGTAGTTTTTACCTGTTCTATTGCCTGCCGGAAAGAGAATAAATAAAAAATAATGGGAACAAAAGATTTGAAGGCCCGGACTAAGTTTTGCATGTTCAGACTGCAGTTCCAGTGAAGTCAGAGAGTAACGATGTCTGGCAGTATAATAGCAACATGGATATAGTTTAGTGGAGGCTCCTGAAACAAAGAAATACAAAGGTCTGAAGTGCCAGATTACCTAGTAGGTAGCGTAGCAAAGGGTCACAAACCTATTGCTTAAAAGCCATCTGTGACTGAAGTTGAGTGTGAATGTAGGAGAAAGTGTGATACTCTTCATTATTTGGTTTGAGCACAACTATGTCTGATGAGTGTTTTCTGCTAACAGGAGACTGGGCTATTGCATACTGTCAGTTTTCAAGCAAGGATACCATTACAGGAGTTTGTAAGTGAGGGGATGGACTCAGAATTTCTGTGTAAAGAATTCATGTTTTCTCCTGTTTTGAAGTATGTTTGTATAGCTTTTTGTTGTCAGCAGAGACAGAATGTCTCTAGTCATACACTATCTGCTTAATGAAATGCCCTCTGATGACTCCTCTCTTCTGGGAGGATGGTACGAGTTCGTATTTTTAAGAATATACTTAAATTTGGGGAGTCCTGGTAAACAGTGTTCACTTTATCTCACTGACTTCCATAGAAGTATTGCCAGTGATCTATTGCCAGTGGATCCAGGAAATACTTAACATTTGGTACTTGATGTAAGACTGTTCAAGAACTTTAACTTCAGATGAAATAATGTGAGATGAAAACTGACGAGCAGGCAGGGATGGAGCTTCTACTCCTTGTACTATTTAACAAACAGGGTAGAAATTTGCTCTGGTGAAGTGTGAGTCTGCTTTAATCCCAGCTCTGCCCATTGGCTTTCATGTCTTTATTAATATGGCATAGGATTCTCACATTTCTAATCGGTGCAGCATTTGTACGGTGAGCCTGATGCTTCTGGCTTATTGCGAGTGTGCTGGCACATAGCTGCTAATTCAGCGTGATCTGGGTTTGCAGGTTGAGCCTGGCACGTCTAAGGAGTTGTGATGGTGCTGGAGTCAATACGCAGGTGTCAATTTTACTGCACGGTGAAGTCATCATGGCTATGTTGGACTCACTATTAGCATGCAGCCAGTCCTGTGCTTATGTGGTTTTATCTTCTTTACTCTGGACAAATTTCTGAGGGGAATAAAAGCAGACTGCATATTGCAGTTCTGACTTCAAACCCTTTCAGTAGTTGCATATGTGTTTGTATTGTGAGCAAAATGTTCCTTTGTTGCAGAGATTAGCTAGTGTTTGTAGAATATCAAAGTAAAGTTGAGGTGGCTTTTTGCAAAATTTTTCTTTCAAAACAAAATTCTAAATTTTTTCAGTCTTCACTCATGTCAAAATATAGTTGAATGGGTTGCTTTATGATTCCAAGGGTTACTTGGCAATCCATGACTCTCAACATTTCTGGTAAGGAAATGTAAGACTTTTCCCACAAGAGGAAAATGTTTCTCATGCTGTCTCTAAATTTATGGGTAACTTTATTTCCAGCTAGATTGCATAACAAAAAAACCATAACAAAACAGTCTTTTGGAAGGTTTTTTTAATGTATGCCAAGCATTAATATGTAAAGAGTTAATGGGCAGATGTACCTGAATTTTCTAGAACCAGGAATATATTTGAAGGGAGATGATTGTGAGAGTGATACAGCTGACTGTCACCAGCCTAGCAGTGAAAGAGGAGAATGTAACACAGCATAATTTGCCTGTGGGTCAGGATGTAAAAAAAGCTGGAGGGGAGACATACTCTAGTTCTTTGGGCCTATCCAGATGTCAGAGAAAGGAAAAAAGAAACAGTTGGGCAGTAGATTGTTTTCTCCACCCCTACCCACCCCCCACCCCCCCCCCCCATGAGTAAGTTCAGTGGGGACTGATTGTGGAACTGATAAATCTGGATAGGAATTTCTGATATTTTTATAAAGTTAGGCTCTCCAGTTAATTTTATTTAAATTGTGCAGTTGACATGTTTTCTCTCTCGTCTGATAATTCTAATCAGCATCACTGTACTACACAAAAATGTGTATCCTTAAAAAAAATTGAAGTTCTAGTCAGAGTTGACAGTCACTGGAAGGTTTTTTGGATTATATAGTCTTTTAAATTTAGATGTCATCTCTGAGGGGTGTTGAGCAGGGGAATAGCTTGTGCTTGACTTGGTGTATCTGTGATTGTGCTGTGTATCCTCAGATGGTATTCCCTGGAGCTGAACAACTGTACCACTCTGTTTCTGAAAAGGGTAATTACTGTGGTAATTTCTGGCATCAGAGGTAGTTCTTTTTCTTCATTTTAAAACATGCCTTTCTAATTCACAAATGGAAAATATGAGGGAACATAGGATTAAAACATCAGGATCTCTTCCTGACTTGGATAATGACTTTGTAGCCCGTTGAAGTTACACTGTTACATCTCTAGAAGAATGTGACAAATATCAGAATTTTAGATATTTCAGGATGACTTCAGGTAGTTTCTTTCATGGGGTTGGAAAGGGCCAAAGAGGAATTAAAGCCCTCCCTTCTAGCTTTCCAAGTGCCTGGGGGGATTCAGAGGAACATCATGCTGACTCGGTTCTGTAAAGCTGATTTGTAGCTTCAAAGGAGATGTACCTCACTGCTTTTCCTTTTGAAGCATAGCTGAGCTGAGGTCAACTCTCTTTTGAAGCCCCACAGTTACCAAGAACCCAAGCTCTTGTCTGCCATGTCTAGTCTTTTCTGACACTACTGAGCACTTTTGCCCATCTCTTGTGAATATGCATCCGCGAGTTGCGTTTGTGTTTGTTGGTTAAACATGTGTTAATATATTACACTGTCATGCAATAAATTTAGTTGTTTTGCTTTGGTCTCCTTCCTTACCCAATATTTGAAGAATTATTTCCATCAAGACCATACTAGTGTCCTGACCAATTAAGTCAGTGCTGGACAGTAACTCTGCTTAAAAATAAATGCATGAATAAATCTATCAAGAATGTTTCCTTTCTTAAATGTGGAATTTATTTCCCTAAAATTACATTTTTATTTAGGTTTAGAAGTCTTTGTTGCTAGGTTAGTAATTGCTGTAGGCCCTAGGCTGAAAAGGAGACCTTTGCCATTAATATAAGAGGCATACCAGATTCAGTGGGGAAAAGGAACTGCACATACTTCCACAGATTTGTGTTTTTCGTAAGTAATTTCAATGGAATGAGTTAGGTTCATATAATTTCCTAGCTATGAAAAATTCTGGGAATTAATCTCTCTGTTTCAAGTGTATTTTAGCATAAAAAAAATACTATGCGGTAAATATTTGTTCACTTTTGTTTGTTTGTTTTTTTACAGTTTGAAATGACCGGAGTTGTATTGTACAATTAAAAAAAAATAAACAAGTTCTATGAAACATTGTGGCATAATCCCTGACCTTAAAAGCATATTATATAAATTATATTAAAATTGGAGGCTTTAAAAAAAATAATATAATTCCCTTCAGAAGTACGTGCAAATTGTGCAGCAGATTGTTGGGGAATTTTTAGATATTGTATGGCTATGTCATTGTGTAATCTTTAAGAGGTATTGATGGTGAAGAGAGGCAAGCAGTGTGTTGAAAGTAACTTTACCACACAGTCAAGTGTTCTCTTGCCATAGATTAAAGCAAAGTGTTTGATTAGGGAAAATTTCATTTCTGTGGTAGATCACTTGTCTACACGTTGCTGAAATAGCCTTGTCCTTGGGCTTGTTCCATTCAGTCAGAGCTCTCAGAGTCATCAAGGTGGCCCACAGCAGCTTGCAAAACTGGGATTTTTATATGTAAATCCAGATGACCTACTTTCCACCCAGGTCCCCACTTCATCTTTGTTTCTTTATTGACTGCCTGTAAGTCTCCAGAACCGAAGGTCTCGGGAACATAAATAGAATTCAGACTATCTGGACTTGAGCTTTTGTCCTCAAGATAAAATGAGATTCATAGCATGTACAAATTGGTGTTTGTGTCCTTTAACTGGTGTTCCATACACAAGTGAATTTCGCCCTTTAAAAATGCTTTAGTGTTTGTAGTTCTTAAAAGAGAGGTTTTCATCCTGAAGTTTTGGGTTTTCTTTAAATAGCTCAATGCTAAACTTCTAGAAAGTAGGGAAAATTCTGCTTTCATCCAGTCTCTTGTGACTTGTTTTTCGTAAATAAATAGACAACACTGAGAGAATACAGAAGCCATGCCCAAAACAGATGGAGCACATTTAACAGGGAAACTTGGGATATCTATTCTAGCTACACATCATTTTCATAATTACTTTATGTATTTTTTTTGTGGAGAACTTTGTGATAACCTGCTTAAGAAGTGTATTCATTTTGGGTTGTCATGCCTGTGAATTCCCTCTTGAAAATAACAGAGGAGAGGAGTTGTTACTCTGTTTTATATTTTAACTTCTAGTGATCTTCTGAAAGGAGTTTACAGTCTTTCACTTTTGCGCCAGGAGAAAACTAGGGGGAAAAAAAGCACACCTTCAAAAAAGTTTTGTTGAATAGAATTCTATCATCTCTCATTGGACAAAGTCAAAAAAAGACTTTTCAGCCTTGATGGATAAAGTAATGTAGAATAAAGCAGTGTAGAATAAAAGAACACCATGCTAGTTGCAAACTCCTTTTAAATTCAATGTTTAATTGCAATAGGTTCCTTTTTTATTATTATTATTTTACCCATGACAATTTTTATGATAAAAAACCAAAAGCACAGAACAGACGCAGTTTTCTGCATCTCTTCTACCTAATTGTTAATTAAGATTTAATTTAATTGAAATTGGTAACATTTTTTGCTAACATTTTGAACTGTGTTATCATAAAAATGGTTTATTATTTAACTTTGGTCTCGGTGGCTCACATAACTCCCCCCCCCCAGCCCCTTGTGCCCCCAAGTTACTACACTAGCTGCTGTTTCTGTTACCTTTCACAGGATGCTCTGGAAAAGCCAGAAAGGTTCCAGCTTTGCTTTGATCTCACTTCACGTTGCATGAAGGAGGCAGTTCAGTTGCAAAAAGTAGCATCTTTCTTCGATCTTTTTGTCTGGAAACCATTTCTTGGGTTCAGAATTTTGCAGCAAGGAATTTTAGAAACTGAACCAGCTAGAAAGAAGAAACAATAGGGCCAAGTGAGTTGGAGGTAGACTATAATTTCTGCTTTTTTCCCCTCTCCATACTCCTGTAGAACAAAACTCCAAGCATTATAATTTTTTTTTTTTTCCTGTAGAGTCTCTGTGTCTATCCCTTCATTTCAGTAGTTTGTCTGAGTCCTTTTCCACAGGCTCAGTTAGTGGAAATGAGAATATTGAATAACCTTTGAAACAGAAATTATGGTGATGTCTTGCATCACCTGACAGATGAGAAAGGAACAACGGAAAAATGGAATATTCCCCTGCTTCTCCTCTTGCATCCTTACAGAAGAGCCAAGCAGAAATCAGTCCTATGCTAATATTTAATTTCTCTTTGTTGTAGTGGATAGCAACAGATTTTTCTTGGCTGAATACAGGTGGAAGGAAAAATTACTTTTTTTTTTTCATACACCTGCAGTAAATACTGCCTTAATCTGTATTCAGACCGCTGAAATTAAAGAAATGTCTTTTGCTGTCATGTGTCAAGTGTGACAAAGTATGCCAGAATCTGTCCCAGACATTCCCATGAACCAGAGGCTTTCATACCCAGTTGTTTTTAAGGATATAGAGATCTAAAACCAGTAGTAATAAAATTAGAAAACCATTTTATTTCCCACTCCAACTTACAGAATGTTTCTCTGCTAAAGTGAGAAAATAACGTGCTTATAAAAATGAGTTACTGTATTTTGTACAAGCAATAATGTGTAATTCTAGGTGTACGTGTAGTGGATACTACAAGGAGATTACATGTAGGTTCATAGAGGACTAGCAGGGAAACATGCCTTACCTTCCAAAGGTGTATGGGGGCTTTTTCCTAAAAATCCTCAGTAGAGATCTTTGTTCCTCAAATAGAAATGAAAGGGAGTCTAATGCCCAGTATCTGTGTAATCTTTGCTATAAGATCAGAGAAGGACAAGAGTACAGAAATTATAGCATGGTTAATAACCAAAGAGAAAAGTAATGAATTGATATTGAGGAAGCAAAGACAGACAATATGAATAAATTTGATTTGTTTTAAAACATAGGCCTGAAATGCTGTATTACTTGGAAATTGCTTAATCTTTCTTTGGACCTAGCTTCTTCAAACTTAAATCTTGTTTTCTTTGTACTTCAATACTAATGATACAGCAAGGTGTAAAATTTAAGCTTTGTTTAATACGGTTGGATGATTAATTATAAATGGAAAGTGAATGATGATAAGTGTACTTTATTAATCTCCAGTTATCTTTTCTACTATTATAATGCATTGGCTTTGCCTCATAGTATGCCTAACAATAAAGGAATATTAATACATCCTCAGCGAATAGAGCTGAACAATCAGTCATATGCTTTTATTTTGCTATTGAATACTTGTTTCCAAACCAATCTGCTGCAGAAAGACAATCGCTATGAATCAGCAGCTGCTATTATCACTAAATAGAGACTGTTGGTTGCTCTGAAGATGAAGTTTTCTAGTCTTTGTAAGATTTACATAAGTGTTTTTCTGAACAGAATGAAGAGTTATAATCTGGACATTTGGTGTTTTCATTTGGATCTTCCGGTTGCTTTCTCTTCTACTAGACCTATCATAATGCAGATGAAGTCCATACAAATAATGAAATAAGAACAAGTCTTTTTCTTCAGCGGCTTGCATATAAGATCTGATCTCTCTCATCAAAGTCACCGGCTAAGCTTAGAGTTAAAAACAGAAACAAATATGGAATTTGAAATTCATGTCTTTAGTTGTTGTTGTTGTTGTTTTAGTGAGTTCATTTCACAAAAAGATGCATGCTCTGTGCTGTCAGCTGGTGACAGCATTCATAAAGAAGCTCTGGCTAAGACTCGTATAATTGGAGCTTTTACAGGAGGATTTGCGTTTCTCTTGGTGTGGCAACCCCACAATAACTAGTAGCAGGTAGAGAGTGCCCTGGGAAGGTTCATGATCAATGGAGAGCAGCTGAACGAGGCAGCCCAAAGCCAGCGAGCTTGCTGAAACCTTTTAATGGCAAAATCTGTCCTGGATGGGAAGCAGCTGGTAGATGGGATGTTATTTGTATGTAGGTCTCCTGTTGTACAGCTCTTCAAAGAAGGGGAAATGCTTCAGAGGGGAGGCCGAATGGTCGTGGAGAATTTTTTGGCACTATTTATGAGTTAGTACTCATGAAAGGCTGGAGAAAAGGAAATTAATATTAAAAAGCAATGAGATTTAAGGGCTATTTTAGTAATATGAGGTAGATAAAGGTAATATGTGAAATATGATTTAATGTTTCTTAAATGTAATGTGTAATAAAGCGTAGATATTTTAAAATAATTAAATTTATCATGTTTATTACAGTAATACTTAAATATTAGTGACGCATATGGTTCCATAGCTCTGTAGTCCCCATCCCACCATAATTATAAACTCAATAGTATGTACAGAGAATGATGAGGGGTATAGGCTAGATAGCGTGCGATAGTGTGATTATTGCACATTTGAGGACTTTTGGCTCCCTGAGGACACCAGAAAAGCTCATTATAAAATGTCACACAGAGATTTTTAGGATAAGAGGCTGTGATCCATACCAGTGATAAGGGAGAACAATTTCTCCCCCCTTATCTTCAAAGTACTTTCATGACAGATGCCAGCAATATGGATGATTACTGTGTCATTTAAAAGGGAAAATAGAAAGCTAAATAATTGTATGGCACAACTGAATATATTCAGTGATTGTATTTTGAATAAAATTATTTTATATTTTCATTATTAGCCTTAATTTTAGCTTGTCCCTTGTTGGCTAGCTAAGTCATATTATTTCTGCTCCTTGAAAGAATGTGTGCATTTGCAAACAGTTCAGGAAGGAATCATGAGACTTTTCTGTAATTTGCTCTTTGCAGAATTCGGACTACTACATTTTCATAGCCTGTTCACTGAGAACGTAAGTTATTTTATGGAACGTATGTGCATTATATATTTCATGTGTACATACACACATTAATTTCCCCTTAATTCTTGCACCTCAAACTGCAGTGCTTTCTCTGTTCACTTCACTGATATTTTCACAAAGCCAAGCCTGTAATTCTGGTAAATGATAACGTTACAATGTAAGGTACAGTTTTTTTGTTGTTGGTTGTTTTTGTTAGTGTTGTTCCCTCCCTCCCAAATGCAGAAAAAAATAGAGCTGTAGATATTGTCTGTCTTGCTTTTTTCTTTCTTTTCCCTTTTCCATTTCCCTACCACTTCAGTCTCTATTACTTGTAGAATCAAAGCTTGAGTTAATAATTGACTGAAATTGGTTTATCTTTCCTAAGAAAATAAGAATTGATTTTTTTTTTTTTTTTTTTTTTTTTTTTTTTTTTGCTGCTTCAACTTTTAGTGACACTTGGGTAGGTCAGCATTTCACAGTCCTGTTGTTCCTAAGCTCAAAAAAAAATGTTTTCTGAGCAAATTTTTTTCCATAAAAGCAATGAAATAAAAGAAAAAAACCGAACAAACCCTACAATATACAGTAGATGATATATACTTTGCAACTTGTATCTTCTTTGGAATGTGATTCTTTGCATGTTTAATTGTGTATATAATTGCAAATGTGATACAAATAAATGCTACATACATACTGTGAAAAATACAATTATATTGGTATAGTGATTGCAGACGTTATTCTGAGAAAAGCAGGGAAGAATTAGGTATCTGCTTTTACCTCAACACTCCCAAACTTTTTTTCATTATTTTGAATAACCAAAAATTTAATGAAACCATTTTGACAAGCTGAAATAAATGATACTCTCTTCCTCTGCCTGTTCTTTTGTTGTATCTCAAAACTTCTACCTAACTAGGTCAGAAATTTCCATCATTTTCACTGTGATTTCTCCATGCAGTACACTTCCGTTGTAGTTGGTGAGAATTTGAACAAAGAACAGCAGTAAGATCAACCTCCCTCTGCAGAAAGATTTTGCATCATTGAAGCAAGATAGCTGAGGATGTGGCTTACAGCGATTTAGAGATTTTCTTGGGTTTTTTTTGGTCTCGGGCAGCTCCACCAGACTGTTTAATATAAATGAACGTGCCATGTTTAGTAGTAATAAAACAGATGGATGTAGAACTGTTATCAAAATGGACTGTATTAGAATAGAAGTTGTGCAGAACACCTTAGGCTAAGTACCTTTTTGTTCTCTTGTAACTGCATATGCAAATACATATCCTGTCAATATGTTTCTCTTCCTGCAGCTGGCTTTTTTTCCTTTATCTACAAATCATTAACCAAGGAAATGTCAAAATCCTGAGAAGAAAGGATTGTGTGGAAAAAATACTGTGTATTATAAACATGTATACTGACATGATTTATGTGTATTCACTGCAGGAAATTTTCTTTCTATTTTTGAAGGAATAGCTTTTAAGCAATTTATTTACCTACAGCAATAAATCAATGAATGTGTTACATCTATGAATAGATTTTGAAGTGTCCGCCAGAACATAAAAAATCTCATGGGTATTAAAAGCCATTATGTTCTGAAATTGTAACATATCTTGAGCTTCTTAGACGAGACATTCTTAATATAATCAGAGATGTTCACTGTAGTTACTGAAAATATTCTTGATATTGAGGTGGGATTTAATTTAATAAATTTAATTTTAAAATTTATTAATTTTTCCATGGAATTGTCTGTAAATGGTTGAGGTTGCATTTACAATTGTATAAAGTTTTTGGAAGCAAGTTTGTTGTTTGTGTAACTTTGGCTGAGTTTTGTGCATGTGCAAGTTGTAGTCTTTAAAACATGAAGCTGTACTTTGTATTTTATGAATGGTTAGTGCTCGCTCTTCTCTTCCCCCCACGCCATGAGTCTCTATGCTGTTAATCTACGATTACAAATCAAATACAAAGCATACTGCACTGTAATCAATTAAAGAGGGAAACCAATATCAAGAGCTGTTGTAATTCAGAACCAGCCCCGCCATGTGAAGTGTCTTGTTTTCCATTTAAGAATGCAAAATTAAACATTTTGAAGTAACAAATCCAAAGCAGTTCTCTTTAATACCCTATGAATTCAGAAGCACCCTGTTATTGATTAGTTGTGATTGATCTGTTCAACTTCCCAGTAGTCCCAAGCAGCAGAAGCAGCTGCTGTCCTGGGCATGTTTTCTGTGTGCACAGGCATGGGTGTAGATGTACACCTGATTCTGTGGATGGGTTCCCCTTTTGCTCTGGTGAAAAAAGTTATCTAGTTTACTATCCTAAATGTATTGCTTGACTATCGTACCTTACACCTTCCCAGACTGCTTCCAAGAATGCTATAGAAATGGTTATGGGATTACTTACCAGCCAGCCGCATGACATTGGATTGCTGTTCTCTTAGCATGAGTCTCGCTTTAAGTGTCAGGCTTACATACTCAGTTGTCATAGTTTTGTTGACTGTCTGTGACTGTCAGTATTTTAATGTGGGATGTTGGAATGTTTTAATGTACCGTTTATTAATAGAAGGTGGTTATAAGAGGAGTAGTACCTGGTGTAGAAATATGTAAAAATTACTTCCTCTAATTTTCTTTTTTTAATCCTTACCTGTAAAAGCTATGTTGTTCCACACATATATGTCCCAGGCTATAACATGTCTTTCTCTACTCAGGAGATTCCTTGATTTATTATTGTAGAACTAATTTATTGGAAAAAGAAAATCAAGCTTCAGATTTATTGTTATTCCTGGTGAAATGCTATGCATTTGACAAAGACCATAATCTTTGAGGATCTGAATTATTCTTTTTTCTTTTCCCTAAGACCTTGTAGTATTCTGGTATCCAAATCACAGATGACAGTGTCTTTTTATCACTAGCATTAGTTCTTTATTGCAAAACAGGTTGCACAAGGTGAAACAGAGTCATTACAGCAACTGTAAGTCCCTACATAATAACAAAATCTACTTTCATCTTGGGTATGATCTCATCTGGCAGAAAAGATAGAGAAAGGAGCAAGACTCCTATGTGATTCTGAGCTGTGTTAACAAATCCCAGCTTGGAGTTGAAAGAAATTTTAAGTGTGTGCATTCATAAATGTCTTATGTATACTTTAGAAAGTGATTTAGGAACAAGTAACCTCCAAAATATAGTGCCATCTGCACACTCTACAAACACTAAAGTGAAGAATCTTGCAAACATTTTATAAACAACAATATGTGCAGATTTCAACCTGTATTTAAGCTACACCAAATTTTTTGCATAAATTTGCCAAATTTAAAGAAAAACCTTGCACAACTTTTGAGAAAGTAGTGAGCTGGTCACTTATCCCCGTTCCCTATTGTGAACATCAAAGATGCGACATTTTGTTTTATATGTTTTTCCCCCGTGCAAGCTGGCAATTCTCCACAAGAACAATTTTCCAGAGTTGCATAAATATGGGCAGGTAGGTGTATTTTCCTTTAATCGCTCTGTAAAGAATCTTTCCTCTAAAGCATTGTGTTGAGCACTGGATAGAATGCCAGGGAACTGATTACAAAGATATCCATAAAAGAAAAATACCAGTCTCATAATTTTGTATTGATTACCTAAGCATTAGTGACTGCTGCACACCGTGTCTCATGAAATCACTGGATATGAAGTGTGAATACTCTTTAAAAAATTTTATTGACTTCAGTCTGACAGTTTTATTCTCACATTAGTAAATCGTCTCAAGAGTGCTGCCTTTTTCATGTGATGTGTCCAGAAATTCAGTTATCATTAACAGAACAAATGCTACATTGCAAGCATACTCTTACCGATAACTAAAAAAAATATTATCTCCAAGTGCCTAAAACTGCAGAGGAGCCTGTGTGCCTAGCTACTGAATAGTTGGAAAATACCTTCTTGTAAATATTTCAGTATTGTTTATGAGGGCAAATGAAACCAGTTTCCCTTATTCTGCACACCTACCCCCCAGGATCCTATGGTATGTGGTTTCCGAATAACAAATAAGGGTATTTTTCATTGTTAGCATCAATTTGTGGCTGCAAACCAGGTTTCCTCCTCTGATTCCTGTTGATTTTCATTCTTGACCTTTGTTTGCTTCTGTGGCTGCCGGCTGGGTATCTAAGCTCTGGTTCTTTCAATGAACCAAATGCCATAGGGTACATCCCTCTTTTCATGCTGAAGGCTTAGCTCTTCTAAAAGGAGTGCCATTTGGGTTGTAGCAGCTTTCTTACCGCTTGTGCCACAGAAATGACAAAAATACTACTCCCGTTTTCCTTCCTCCTCTCTGTTTGTGGGTACTCTCAGTCTCTCCCAGCTGACGGCACAGTACCACCCACACTCTTGCTACTGGAGGAGGTAGAGCTTTCACCACCCAGCTTCCTACTAAAGATTTGTATTTCAATGTCAAGATAAAACTCAGTTCTTTTCTATGGCAGAGAAAGGTCCAGGTGAAACTTACGATTTATTTTTATTGGTGGTGGCTGTTACTACAACACAGCTTAACAGGATTATAGTGCAGTTCCTTTTATACTAAATCCAAACCAACACTCCAAGCATTCCTAGTGTTTGTAGAGGTTTTGATCTAGACATGGCCAGTACAAATGCAGAAACCTAGTGAACAATTAAAAATCAACATCTCTGAAATCTGTGAAACTCTGTAGGCAGACTTGAGCCTTGTCATTTGTATCCATTTTTAAGTACCACTGTTCTTTCTTTTTTTGTGTATGTGATCGGGGGGGAGTGAGGGCAGTTTTGGGGTTTTCTTTGTTCAGTTTTGTGTTTACTTGGTGGTGGGGTTTTGTGAAGCTGGGGAGAGAAGTTTCTCCATGGGGAAGAAATAACAAAAGAGTGTTTCCTTTTTCTCATCTTGTTTGTGAAAGCATGACAAGGAAAGTAAGGTTAAAAACAAAATATAATTTCCTGTGAAAGTGACAGTAAATAGGAAAGATGTTTTGTTTATTTCTTTTGAACCAGTAGCAGACATAAACAAAAAAGTAAATGTTGCTTTGAGTCAGCCTGTGGTACTTGTCTTATGAAATAAAACTTTTGCATAAAGTCTTTTTATTTGTTCTGATGTTACAGAATTCTTCAATTTGAAACTAAAATAAGTAGCATATATAGTAATTTGTATATGCCAGTGGCTTCAGTGTTGAAGTATTGAAAAATTATGACTGAGGTCAGAAAATGTACGGTATATTTAGCAATGGTTAGACTCTTTAATAAATTAAGAAACATACACAATTGTTTGGTGGTTTTTGTTGGTTTTTTTTTTTAAGAAAATAGTTTTAAAGGATGCTCATTCATTTAAATTATGCTGAGAATATTCATTCAGAATGCACGAGTTTTTCATTTGCGTGAAAGAATACACGAGAATATTCTTTTCAGAATGCCCGTTTTTTAAAACACGCTCAATTTCTAAATGTACCTACCTCGATGTTGTAATGACAATGATCTAAGGCATGCATGTGCACGTGTGTGTGTGTACGTATACGTTTCTTTGTATCTAGGGAGCAATTATCCAACTTGTGAGCATCACTAATTTCAAACCGTGTCTCTGGAGCAGCAATCTTCTTCTCTTCCACACTTGCAGAAGAAACTGGTTTGACTTCTCTGTAAACTGCTTTTCACTTTGAAGGCTTTGCTTGTTTTTCTTGTGAGTTGCTGCTAGTGCCAGAACTGCTGTGCAAAGAGACGATCCTTCCCCAGGTGCCTGAGTTGGTGTGAATGCTTGCTTTTCAGGTGAAGTCTGCCACTTCAATGGCACTTGATACTATCCCAAGCACCTCCTTATTTTCAAATACAGGTTTAGGAATAATTTTGTGCTTTAATAAAATTGAGGGTTTGCTTACACCCTTTGCTAAATTGGTCACTGTGTCAGGTGGTAGAAGGAGATAGGAATCCAGACCTGTAATGTAAGGTTAATCCTTAGATCTTCGGAGTTAGGTGTATTCAGAGCCCCTGCAAGTCTTTGGGTTACAGGTGTGATGGATTCTTGGAGTTCTCTGTTCACTCTAGCTGTGAGAGGGCAAAGAGTTTCATGATGTTAAGATTTGTTCAGATTTATTTTGGAAGTGATATTTTTACTACTTCTGTGGACTTGGGCATTTGAAAGTTGTATCTGTTTCTTACAGAAATTTATTTTCTTCAAAGATAAGCACACCGTGGTTTAATATGATTGGCATGTCATAGACAGAAGTCATATATATATATATATATATATATGTATTTTATATTACCATTATTTATATTATAGCAGAAGCTTTTTGAGATCTAAGGTGTCATAAAGTCTTTAAAAACACATAATGAAGAGAACATACTTAAAGCAAAATGTTATCACTGTCCTTTCAAAAAAATTAGATTGTTATCTCTGAATCAAGATTTCAAGGTTTGTTCATGTTACCTTACAGTATGTTCTTTCTTACAACCCTTTGTAAATCCTGTAACTGTATGTCATATATCATTTCCTAAATCATTTAGCTACTGTACACTTGTGTGCTAGTATTGTAAAATGAGGAATACTCTGCCAATTCCAAGGATATTTTTACTTGACAGAATAGATGTAATTAAGAATGAACTGATTTCCTGGATGTATTTGAAAGTCTTTACAGAAAACTAATCATTTTCCTTTTTCTTTTACAAATAAAACTCTAAATGCTTTGTTGCTATTGTGTTTTGTTGGCAGAGGTGCAGTGGAGCAGATGTCTTCACATCAGTGTCAAGTCCTGTTGTAGAGGCTGCAGTTTGCAGATTTCTTTTGCTAATGGAAGTATGCAAGGCTGTAGGTCAAAATTTTCTTCTTCAGAGTCAGCTTGTTTAATGCCATCGTTGTTATGGTTAAAATCTACCACTATTTCAAAATATTGTCAAACGGTATTGGTTACTTGGTAGCTTGAATTAATCCCTTGTCAAAGCAATGTTCAGTTTGGAGATATTTTTAAGGGGTTTCATAATTTCTTTATCATAGCCCAAGTACTTTGGTTTTTGCAGTTTTGGCAAACTCTGAATGCAGCAGAGCAGCAGTCATGATCCTAACTACAATGTGCCATACAAGATGACACTGATGATTTACAGTTGACTTCTTATTTACAAAATGTTGTGATAAATGTGTTGGGTTTTCCCCCCCAAAAAGTGAATAATTGCTAACATGAAAGGATAAATTCACTTAATTTATTGGACTTTTTTTTTTTTTTAAGAATTAACTTTTCTCTTTCCAATTTAATGTTGAGGTTTCTTTGCATTCACTTCTACTAACTTCACTGCTTTATATGGATCATTTTTTTAATCCTCTAAACATTAAGATGCCCATATTAAAAGTAGGAGAAATTTTTGTGAGAAATTGTTCATTTTTCATTGAAAAAAAGTACCTGGTAGAAACACTTGAAAGTAGAAGGTATAGTCAAATTTCTTGTGTGGGAATGTTGCATCTGGAGGGAATTTTTAGCCCTAGAGTTACCTTCTGTAACCTGAAAGCTTTCCTTTTGTTCTTTAGAATATCTGGAAAAATAGAAGTTTCTACAAAACATAAGATTTCTGCCTTCTAATGAATTTTTACCACTATCCGATCTTTAATATATCTGGCTTCCACAGCATCCTACGTTGGCTGCTTGGAATATAAACTGCCTTTGATGTATGGCACATCTTGGAAGAGGGCCTTCCTAGGAATCCTTCCAAAATAAACTTGTTAAGAACAGGCACCATCCTTGTCTTTAGCTCAGGGGCAGAAAGGAAATAATATTCACCTTCTTTACTGAGAAGTCCTTTAACTGTAATGTTCATTGATGAATGTCTGTTCAGTGGCCCTTCTGCTGAGATTTCCAGAAGCACCTCGAATCTACGAAATATAATGGATTTCACAGTTCCTGTAATGTCTGAGAAAGTATTTTGTTATTTCAGGTTTTGTTTTTTGTTTTTTTTTTTTTCTATTAAAGGGTGCTCCCTTACAGCTTGCATTATGAGAAACAATAAGTAATGTTTCCTTATTCAACTTTTCTATACCATTCATGATTCTATAGCCCACTAAGCTGAAGAGTCTTGGAGCTGTTCTTGGAAGCTTTTCATGCCTTTGATCACCTTTGCCATTCTGTGTACAAGGTTTTTAGCTTAATTTTAGTTTAGTCATATGTTTTTGAGATAGGGTGAACATTGTGCAATACTCAAGGTGCTCGACTACCATAGAGTTATGTAGTGAGTGGCCTAATAATTTATTTTCTATTCCTTTATAATAATTCCAGAGGTTTTGTTATCCTTTTGGCTTCTACTGGAAAGAGATTCCAATTTCTGTTTTTTCCTAAGAGATAATAACAAATTTACAACTTCTCGTAAAAATTATCATAATAAGTGACTTTGTTATCAACACTCAATTTCATTTCTCATTTTATCAACTTACACCTCTTTTCCATGTAGCTTTACTTTTCATTATTCTGAATAATTTCAAATCATCATTAAACTTTGATATAACATTATACATTCCCTCTTCCATGTCATTTTTGAACATATTGAAAAATACAGAGCTCAGGACAGGTGTGCTGTAAAACTTTTAAGTACTGCTTACTTACTGTGGAAATGACCATAGGTTTTTCTCTTTGGTTTCCCATCTTCAATACATAATCTTCCACAAGAATGCTTTTGATCTTATTCTAGGACAGGTTAGTTTCTTTAAGAAATTTTTAAAAACTGTGAAAGCATTTTGAGAATTCAGGTAGGCAATAAGACCAGCCTATTCTTTCCATACTAACTGACTTTTAAGAATCCAAATATATTTGTGAAATATAACTTTCTTCAAGCTGATACTTACTATACCACATTACATGGAATGCCACCGGAATTGCTTTTCTGGTGGATGAAATTCACCCTTATGAGTCCTTCAAGTTAGTGATTTTGTTTGGCAGGTATATAATCAATTGTTTTATGATGTTACATAAAATATGCATGGGGTAATGATTAATAGAGATGGTACTGCATGTCCTCTTTATAGAGGTTTCTGTCTGCTGGCCACGTATTTGCCTAACGAGGCCAAGAACCAACATTATGACTTGACAATTCTAGATAAATGCTGCAGTAAGGTCTCTTATTCCATCAGTGTCTCCCATGAATTATGCCAATACCAATATAATCATTCCAATCTGCAGTAGTTTAATGAGGACAAATAGGCTCAGAGCTAATCTGCAAAAAGGTATGTCATGTACATTCTCTGTGTGACTATTCAAGTGTCTTCCATGGTCCTGATGCTGCATTGTTAAAATAATACGTGAAGTCAGTTGGGGCTATATGGTTGTTATATTTGGATGTAAAACGCCGGTGATTGTAACTAGTCATTACACCAAAACTCTACAGCCACAACACAGGATGTAAAAGAGTGTGAATGGTGAAGAAATGCTCTTTAAAAAAATGCTTTAACAGAATATAAATAAGGAATTGTCAGGCTCATAGTTAGATTTGTCAGCAGGAATAAACTCCTTTAACCTAATCAAACATTAATATCTCCTTCTCACTGACATTAAAGTAATGCTGTGAATAATTGAAAACTGTAGATTGTCATCATCCTGTAACAAGAAAACATTTTCTATGTATCTTCTTTGTTAGTAAATAGAGATACAATAATTTTTCTAAAATCTTTTCATCTCTCTCCATCTGAGGTGCTCAGCATAGTTCTCTCCTGTCTCTGTGCTGTATTTTTGCTTTGATGGGTAAATGGAAGCTGTAAACCGGTGTGACTAAGGCCATAACTCTAAGCTTACAATTTCTGTAGCTCGTTACTATTCTTTAGCCGCAAACATGCATATAATGTAAAGCAGGTATATTTCCTGTTTCACTGCATCTCTGCTTTATCTGGTGTTCTACTGCTAAGGACAGCTTTATAGAAAAGACCATTTAGTGGATATATTTGGAAATGTATCTTTTAAATTATTATTCTGAACACTGTGAGTATGTAAATCAGAAAAAATAATCTTCCTATATGATGTGTTTGTGAGAGAGTGTTTTACATACAGATGGTCTGATATCTTAATCACTTAGAGCTACATTCAGCCAAAAATATAGACAGACTCTGTGCCATAAGCTGGATAGCAGATCAAGGCAGGCTTCTTAACTCATTCAGGTGGCTATAGCAAGAGAGAGGGTGCAGCACTGTGCCTTACATGCAGAAGAGCAAAGGAGAGAATTTCTGTGTTTGCCAGAATTTGAGAGAATCGTCTTTAATATTTTAATTCATAACAACATTACTCATCTGGAATATCTGGAGCCATCGTATATAGAGTTGTTAAGGCTCAGTCTCTGGAAATGTCACATAGACACTGAATTTCTGGGTTTTTTATAAGCAAAGTCATGTCGCATAATTAAAATCACAAACTCTTTTTAGTGCTATTGTTCTAGTTCAGCATTTTTTTGCTGCTAAGAGTATTTGCTGTCTTCATAACTTTTTGGCTTACTTCAGCAAACGTTACATGAGTCTCAGCAAACTGTATCAAATGTATAAATCATTACCAGCTGGAAATCCTTTAACTTAACTAACTTCAGTGCAGCAGACTCAGGTCTTCATATAGAGCTTTCCACTTTTTGTTGCTTATTATGGGATAGAATATTTCTTATGTCACCAGGTCAAATGCCACCAGGGGATGTACAGAGGGATACAGTAAAGTTGTAACTTGGGAGGAAGCTCTCTCCAGCCCACCCTGTATGGAGGTTGCTTCAGGATCCTAGGTGCTACCTGGTGAGTCAGAAAATACCGCTTACAGTGATCCTGGAAATCTCCAGGTTCACATCACTGTGATGTGTACAGAAATTCAGGCACTGCAACAGAAATCTTGAGGTCACGGAGGATCACACTGTGTTTGGGAATGATGAGAAGATGCAAGATAATTTTGGGGAAGCAAGGAAAGTCTCTTTATATTTCTGAGAGATGTAGCAGTAGTAACATTTTGTGTGTGACTAATTCACTGAGGTTAGCAAAATCACAGGACTGGGTGAATTTTCAAAAAAAACTAGCAAGAGGGGAAACAAAGCAAAAGTAACTCTTTTTTTTTTTTTTTAAATTATGATTTTAAATTTTTTTTTTTTTTTTCACGTTTCAAGACCTGGAGGGGCTAGTAATTCTGATGATGGGGCGGGGGGGGGGGGGTGTTGGTGGTGGGGTTTGGGGTTTTTTTTTTTTGGTTGGTTGGTCAGGTTTGGGGTTTTTTCAGTGCATATCTTGGATAATCCAGAAAGTAGGTTTGTGTATCTAGCTAATGTAATACCATATGAGAAATGAAGTTCTGCTCTAGGGATACCTTGACATTACAGGGTGGCTTGACATTTTAAATACATGTGCTTTAAATGCTGATGCAGAAGTAGTAGGGCTTTTGCTTTGTTGGTTTTTTTTTTTTTTTTTTTACCCTCTTCAGAAGAAGCTACAATACTATTCATAATATTTAATACTTGAGGAGACTTGGAAGAAGAGCAGAAGGGAGATTGGTACTCTTGCTACTAATAATTAACAGTAAATAAAATAAAGTGACAGAGTAAAACACATGGAGGAAGCAGGACAAGAGGATTAGCATGGGATACAGCGTGCTTGCAGTTTTTGCCAGCCCAAATGGTACAAGATGGAAATCCTGCTGCCTGAATTGAACTGTGAGAGTGCAAGAGAATAAAAAGATAAAAATGCATATAAATATCACCTTTGCCATATGAGACAGGTTGTCTGTGTACAATGGAGGCCAGAGAAACAAGTATTAGCTAAAACAATTCTTTAACTTGCTGAAAATGGAGTGATTGGTAGAATAATAACCTAGCAAAAGGGCAGTGAAATGAACACTGAGGAAACAGATGTTATAGCAATAATCTGTTAGGAGTCCAGAAGCTGTTAAGAGTGTGAGCAATAATCCATTGCAAATGGTTGAGAAAAAACTGTAAATGTATTACAGCACTCACTACAGAACTACACACAGATTTCCCAGTTATACACTCAAGTGTTGTCAAAATTTAGCAGTATAATATCTTTTGTATAAGGTGTATTTCAATTTGGTAATGAGCTGCTAGTTTATATAAATGACCCCAATAGAGAATGCTGTGCTGAGTGTCAATAGGTGAACTAGTTTCATGCTTTGGCATAGCAATGTGTGATACTCTAGATCACAGCTATAAATAAGGAAAAAAACTAACATACGGATTGTGCGTGAGGGGGGATTTTTATTTTGAAGTTTTCACGGTTTGTTTTCCTATTGAGTATTTGAGCTTTTGGTCCTCTATAACAAGGACAACTAACTTCAGTTGCAAAAATTTAGAACAACTTAAAATTTTGCTTTGAAATTATGTCATGGCTGTATCAGGACTGGAGACCTAGGCTTCAAGGTGAGTATCTTGCAGACCCTAAAACTGAACCCAAATGTGCCGTGATACTGAGTTTTCATCGGGTTTAGCTGAACTACTGTTTAGCCATAATAATAACTTTTAAAAAAATTCTTTTCTTCTTGACATAACAGAATAATCCAAAATAATTGTTGCTTGCTTAATTCTGATCTGTTGCTCAGTCCAAGTGTTTTCCTACTTTTTACCATGCTCAGTAATTACTCGAAGCCAGTCTGAAGCAGAAGAACTGGTCTGTGTTATGTGCAATAAGCTTCCACATTCTTGGCAGAAACAGTCTTTTGTGTCTTCTTTTCCCAGTTAAATAGATTTATAATTAATAATGACCAATATTTGTATGTCAAAGACTTTTCAAACACTTAGTTTGAAAAACTGGTGCCTGCAACACTGGATGAACTTTCAGGACTCCCCTAAACATTAGTTCCTCTTGGTGAGTGCCAGTTAGTCTAGTAGTTTTCCTTGATGTCTTAACAGCTGTTGCTAATCTGAGGGAGGTTAGTTGAAAAACAGCCAGTTTGTTGATTTCTTTCTTTGCCTTTTAAGGAACTAGGGAATTGTTTCGTACTTCATGGTACATGCCTGCGTGGGTGAGAACTGCATGTCTGTGACACCTCTGCCGTTTACAGCCATGGTATTGGATTGGGATAGTGCCATATTTTCAGCAGTTGGTAGCAATTACTGGCACCTTAATTTATATATATAAAAATAAAACCGAAAATGGAAAAAAAGCTTCTCATTCTCCCTCTGTTGTGTTCAGCAACTTGATGACAGAAATTACATGGGTTTGAGCCCAGTAATGACTTTTCCTTTCTCTTACAAATCTTGCCTTTTCCATTTTTTTAATGTATCTTTTGTTCCAAGTGAACGCTCCGTTAGTAAGATTAAAATCACTATTATCAGTTCTTAACACTTTAGGGTGCCATGGCTATTCACTCACTGCTAATATTGCTGCTCCTGGCACACGTGGGACTTTGTCACTGTCAAACCTGAAACAAATAAACTCCTCATATCCATTGACACTGATAAGCTGATAATTTTCAGTTGCAATATTTGTCCAGTCCTCCTATGAAGAACTTCATTGAACTAATGTTATTTTTCTTACCCTTTTTGGCAGTGCTGCACTTGCTTTGCTGTCTTTCCACATTCAGTTTTTGATCCTTGAAAAACTTGCAAAGTGGATTTTTTTGCCATTTTTTGCAACTTCTTCCAACTTTAGGCACTGCCTACACTTGCATCACTTGCTGCGGTTTGTGTGGCTTGCAATACATGAGCTGGTTTTTGTGTTGTTTGGGTTTTGGATTTTTCTGTGTGGAGTTAATTATTTTGTCCTATTTGCTTTTGTTTTTCAGGAATATTTCTCATAGTACTTTGCATTATATGTCGATAGCATTCCCCATAGTGCAGTGGGGTTTCTGTCAACATCTTCATACACATTGTCATACATATTATGCAAGCGCCAGTGGTTGTAAACTGTTGCAAAGGTATGTAATGTGGATTGTATTCTTGTGTCATTTTCCAGACAGTTTTGGACTTTGACTATTTTGTATAGTTACTCCAGAACAGGTTTTTTTCAACTCTCTCATAAAGTTTTTATCCATAGTCTTCTCTTTTCTTGTAGGGTCTTAGGTTGCTTATAAGATCAGAAAATGTCAGCATACTCGGCTGGCACATCCTGAGTTTTTGCAAGAGTTATTTTGAGACATAAGGCCAGGATGTATCTTTGTGAGTGTTTTGGTCCAGAACAGTCTGGTCATGTTTCAGGTACTCAGTAGTCTGGAAGATTTTTAGGCAGATTGCAGTATTTGTGAATTTTGTTATGGTCTTAACATGCTTGCTTTAAGTTAACTGATACCTTATTGCCTTAAAAAAGGAAGAAAAAAAAGTGCATAAGAACCAGTTGTCATCTTCATTGAGAATAAGCAATATTTTTTAACTAGTACTCAACAATAATTTGAAGTGCTGTGTGAAATTCCTTTTTTCCTACAAATTTCTGTTCTTTTAAAGAGTCTTTTTAAACATTCTTAGTGAATATTATTTCAGCTTGCTTTCTGTATTCAGAAATTGCATAGAGTCATGAAGCTTTACTTAATAGTGCCTATAATCTAATCTGCATACTATAATTTCTGCGTAAGACAGGAACAAGTTCCAACAACTAGTTTAAACGGCCCAAGCCTTTTAATAGTACACTTCTTGACATACGATATTAGTATAAATGATCACGGGGTCAAAAGTATAAATTGTTTTAGTTTGCAGAGAGGTTGTTGCTTAGACACGTGCCAGTTTTTGCATGGTAATGAGGCAATTTGTTATTGTATGTTAATCTGTTGTTTTTCTATTTTAAAAGTATAATGAATGCTTGATAGGCTGAAATATATTTGCATAAACTATTATGGTCAAATTCATGCATCTTCTTTCTGAGTTTGTAATGAGACATGAAAATATTCTAATTGAAAGAGGTTCTTAATACGGTACTAGAGGAATGTGACACTGAAATATGTCATGAGAAATGGAACAAAAAGTGAACAAGACAGTGTTTTCTCTGAAAGAGATTTTTAGAAAACAACCAACCAACCAACCTTCCTTATCAGGAGAGCTTCTTATACTGTTTCTTTTCTGACCAAACTCTATTGAAGTGACCTTGGGAAAAAGATTAGCAATGGAGAAACCAATTCAAGAATTTAGTAAAAATTTTATTCATTTATGATGTGAGACAGGGAAGACATGTGCGTTATTTCAGTCAATAGACAAAGGGATTTGCTGACTTATAAGTAAAGCAATAGGGCCAAGGCCTGGCTCAGAGCGCTAGCACCCATTTCACCATACTGCTGTACAGTGAGCAATGTAAAGAACATGGTGTTGCTTATGCCAGCCACCACTCTCTTAAACAGTGCATCAACAAAATTCAGGGCTTGGGATGGCTGGTCACCACTCACAAATTTGTTTGGAAGTGGCTGCACTGATGTGAGGGCTTTGAGAGTTTGGCACATGGTATATCAGTTAGTTTTGGGGGCAGAGAATGGTCTTTGACCAGTTTTATTTACCAGTGTAGATACAGGTTAAATGAGTGCCTGCAAATGAAGTAATCAACTCATTTTTGTTCATCTTTGTTAGCTAGTGGTGAATTTATGTACTGCTTACTCCAGTTTACTACACACAATATAAATACTGTTTTTTTTGAACTGAATTTAAAACTCTTGGCCAGGACTCGGACCTGTCTGTCAATTTAGCTCATAATTTCTGAAAGTTTTTGCTCAGCGTTAAGTACTTATGCAACCTATAGTAACAGAGAGAATATGAAAATCAAGGTAGAGAATATTTTTTAAAGTGATGATCAATAGCACAAAAGATAATAATTTCTGTTATAAAAATTATAAAGTATTGATGAAATTCTGTAATGTCATAAATATTGATAGAACAGTAATTTATTTTGAGAATAAGACAGTCTGAAAGATGATGCAAAATGACTGAATAATATCAGAAAACTTGAGTTACTGGACAATTTTCCAGAAGCTCTCCTGAAAAAAGAACTGCTGAAGCAATGCTGTCTTCTCCTCTCAATGCCTGGTGTGCCAGCACAGCTAAAAGAGTACATTTATCTCCCTACACCTCATTGGAGTCCCTTATTAATGCTGACATCTGTTCAAATCTTAATTACCACATTACCACAAATAGTCCCTTGTCAAATCTAACCTAATTTAAAAATAGCTCAAAAGCAGAAGTGCAAAATGTGCCTCTATGTAATACAATGCTGTTTTATTAATAAAGTAAATGGATAAATCATTTGCATAACATTAAAAGCATCAAGATTACAAAGGTTTTATTCAGGTTTTGGAGGTTTTTGGCATGAAAATCTACATTGTCGATAACTTTTGTATATATGAAAACTGACTTAAATGCTTTATGCTTGTAAGGATGATCCATAATCTTCCTAGAGAAACTTTTTTTACATGATACACAGTCGTTTCCTAGTTATGTGCCCCTAGGTGATACCTTTTACAAAACAACTGCAAACATTATTATTAAAAAAGAAAAAACCTAAACCACCAAGACTGAAGTTATTTTTCTGTCGTTTTTCATACCTAAATATTGAGTACATTATCAAGTGTTTGAAATGAGCATTTGAGTAGCAGAATGTTAGAATATTTCCTGTCATCCAACAAAGAGTAACTCAGTGGCCTTTCTTCCTTGATGCACATGTTTTCAGAGGCATTGAAGGACCTTTAAAGGTCATTACCAGGTGTGTGCAGCTCCAGATGTGCCTGCCAAACATTACCACACTGTTTATCTTTCTTAATGACATTGTTCAAGCCTTCGCACAATCTTGTGGCCTTTAACCATGAGGTGAAGTGGCAAAATCTTGATGGTCAAAATCACAGCAAAAGTCAAAATTTGCCCCTTAGGGTTATATAGATGGATTGTAGGGCTTTCAGGTGCATCTAACCTGTGATCAGCTGTAAAAGAGATGTAAAGAATCTCAAGATGTGTTATGCAGGCTAAGAAAAAAGGGTGCCTTCTGGTATACTGCTCATCTACTTTTAACTAAACAAAAACAAAAAATGTGAAATGGACAGGGGAAAAGTATATACATATATCTGTATCTGGACATTCCTGCCTGGTCATTTAGAGCTTGATTACCAAGGCTAGTATCCAAAATGTGATTGTTAAGTATCATCTCATCCCAGCTGTTGGTAAAATAAGAGCTATCTCTGAAACTTGTAAATTTCCCTTACTACATGGGTCATTGCTTTTGGGGAAGGTTTTGAGGAAAAATATGCCAGGCTGAATTTGAGACCTTGATAATCCTTAGGGTTCTCCTTCGGTACAGCTCATCTGTGCAATGGGACTTCATTAATAGTTCTGTCAAACCTAAGAATACAAAAAAATCACTTTGTAGAGCACAACTTTATAAAATGTCAGCTAGTCATTCTTGTATCAAGTTGAATGAAACTGCTTCAGGGCAGGCCATGAAGTTGGTTGGTTGTTTCTGAAGGGGTGTTTCTGAGGTGTTAAAGGAACTCAGGAGGTTAAACCTGAGAAGAGGTGTCAGCAAGCACTTCTAGCCAGTGCGCTGAGGGAGTACTTTGTAAGAGGCATGTGTTGAAACAGTCCAAAAATTGTCTGACCCAGCCAAAAGCTGATTTGTGGTTCATAAACCTCTGGGTACAGAGAATGGAAGGTATAAGGTATTTATTTGCTCCTTCCCTGTCTGAAAGATCCCTGTAATACAGAAAACCAATGGTCATCCATAAAAGTAGCAATGTTACTTCTGTGCATCATCATGTCATTTTGTGCTTCTCCAGTTAAAACCCAGCTGCCTCATCTAGACAGCAGATTTCTGTGGTGATCTAGATGAGGTTCAAAGCACTTCTAATGCAGGGATCTAAATGTTTGAGAAATGGGGGGTTTCTTCTCTGTTCTTTGAGTTGCTTTCAATCTGTAAAAAGTAATTACCATTTAGATACTTTTCTTCTATTGTTTTTGCTGAATTATATGATTGTGGTAGTCAAGAGGAAGACAATGTTGTAAATCAATGTTAGTGACATAATCTATGAGAATTGCTCACTTAGTGTCTGTGCCTTAAGACCTCAGGCCACCACACTGTATAAACTTGTTTGATTTTAAGCACATAGATATTCTTACTGACTTTTTCTGATGATTTAATCTTTCCTTGTAAATACATTCACTCTCTGTATCTTGCCATTGGATAGGCTTCTAAATACATACTTATATGATACACTTATCTTGGGGGGGTTCTTTTTGTGAAAATAGCATACAGTAAAGAGCATGGTGCTAAGATACTGTAGGGAGGTAAATAGAGGTAACATTTATTGTGCAGTTCTAGATATATAACATGCTGTACCAACATTAAAGATCATGCCCTCTGATTGCATAAACTTTATTCCCTCAAAATGCAAGTTGTAATTGTTGTGCTTTAATTTAAATGTAAAGCACAAATAGAGTGTTATGTTGTCTTCGATGTTTATGCATACACTTGTATTTAGTTTGCAAGCTGAGATTACTCATATATTCCTATAAAGATTTAAGTGAAAAATATCTTCAGATAAGCTGGTAAAGAAAAGGAAAATCTAAACTTAGGTCTTACATTTGCAATTCTCTACAATATGTTTTAGCATCATCTGCCACCTGACTGTTAGAAGGCTCAGATGATTATGTTTTCTTTAAAGGTTTTTAAAACTGATATCATGTCTTTGAAGAGGTCTGATGAATGTTGGTATTTGGATAATCTATTGTGTATTGAGAATGAGTTTATCTGCTGGCTTGTCATACATCAATAACACTGAAATTTTTTTTGGTAATGCCTTTTGTGAATAAAAACTTGTAAGAATCTTTGGAAGTTTTGAACGAGACAAATCAATGAGCTGAAAAATCAAATAATGCCTTTCTCCTAAAAATTATGTTCTCTTGAGGTATTAAGAATATGAAATTATGACTAACGCAGGCAGCTGAATTTGCTGTTTTCTCATCTCTGTACTATCAGTAAAAAAATAACACATTCTGTTAATTTTCCCAAACTCTTGAGTGTATTGGGCGTCAATTTTTAAAGAGCTTAAGTGGGAATCTGCTGGACATAAGGTGATGTGTCTCAGATAGCTTTTTTTAATGCTAAAAGAACAGCAAATAAGCATTTGCTTTTATTTTTTTCATGTCTTTTTGTTATGCAGAAATTAACTTGCGTCTATGATCCAATGCATGCTAGATTCCTTCCTCCAAAAACAACACAAAACTTCCCTCTCTCCCCCTCCAAAGGACTGAAGGGTGGGACATGCAAGAGAAACAAGTTATTCTTACCATTGGGTAGCCTGATCCATGCTCAATTAAATACTATGTTCTTTGGCTCAGTATTACTCTGCTCTAGAGTAGGTGTGTAAAAATGATACCAGAGTATTTAGTAGTTTCTGGTTTTGTGTATTTCCTTACATCTAGTGATGAATTTTTTATTGTTTGTTTATTCTAGCACAGTTTAACACCATGATACGTCATTGGCTGAGTTAGCTGAATTCTCTTCTAGTGCAGAATGGCTTACCCACAGCTAATGAGTTACATCTGTGAGGTTCCAGCAAAAGCAGCTGATGTTTAGAGTCCATTTTGGATTACCAAAACTTTATTACGTATAATTGCATGATAGCAAAAAGTCCACTGACCTCTCTAGCCCACAGCTGGCTGCTGAGGGGAAATAATCTGTTTTCATATTTAAACGCAGCGGATTTTTGATAGCCAGTGGAAACGGAGTGTTTGTTGATGCATAGTTTAAGAGTTTAAATCTTCTAATGGGTATCTAGGTAATTGCATGCTTTTGCCTGTTAGAAGCAAGTGAATGAGGCAAGAATCAGGGAATGCTGTTCAAAATTGTTTTCTAATTATTGAGCCAACTACCTCAAAATATACCTGCAGCTCTCAATCCCTTCTAATTTCTGTCACCTTGCATCTGCTTTCTTAGTCCTCTCAAGAGCATTTAAGAACAACAACGCTTTTTAGCAGTCACAGCTTGCTGTCTGTATCCGGAGTGCTAAGATCAATACCATGTACTCTACCTCCAGAGGAGATCAGTGCATTTTATGCTTAAAACTTAGTGTGTCATCAGCACTTCTGTTTTAGAAATGGTAATATAAGCCTGCAGCACTAAGGACCTTGCTGAAGGCTTACACACTTGAAACCAGCAGCAAGTCTGTTGCTGTAATTGTAGTGTGTTGTTGCTGATTGTTATGCCTGTTGGGTGGGTTGCTTTAAATGTGTGCTTCCTTTTCCATCTTTTCATGTGTCAGTCTCTCAGAAGTTTGGAGGGGCTTTAAAAACAAAGTGGGATTCAGTAAATGCGTAGATGACATTCAGTGACTTTTGATGCGTTAAAAAGGAAGTAAAGTTCTGAAATGGACAACGAAGCTTTAGCTTTTCTTCCCCGGCAGTGAAATATTTTAGTCTCCTAGTACTATTTACTGAATTTTACAAATACCGTATAAAGTGTCACATCACTATATTGTGAAATATAGTCTACATGTCTCAGCAAATAATTGATTAATTATCTTTTCATCTGCAATGATCCAATTGCCAAAATTGAAGATGTGTGAAGTCAAGTTCTGGATATATCTGTTTTTCAAGATAGGCTATCCAAATGTTTACTGAAATGGGTAGAGCTGATCATTGCAGTACCTTGAACAAGAACAGGTTGTAGAGGCTCTGCTTTCCTGAGGAGCAGGCACTTTCTCAGGAGCTTGTCTTGGATCCATCGCATTTTCCCATAGGTCTTAAAAATTAGAATGCCTAGGTGGTAAATAGTAAAGCTTGCTATTCCACTAACAAAATAGCACAGTAGTTGTATGGTCTGCACATGCTATAGGGAGATAAATTTACTATATTTGCGAGTATGATTTGTCACCTTGGTCACGACTGTCCTGTAGAGGTGTCCTCAGTTGGTAGAAGTGCTTATGTGACTCAGTTTATTGATTTCTGAGACAGTATCTGTACAGGGGCATCAAATATATCTTGCTCCTCCTTCTCTGGTGATGTTCGCCTCTATGTACCATACTGAAAAGACTGTCTGGTTTTAATCCTGGCAATGATCTGCTTCCTATAAATTTAAGTTTCACACTGATATCTCAGGTAATGTAACAGCACACGCATTCCCATCTCAGTCTTCAACTATGGAGCTTTTGTTACTGGAATTACATTTCTGAAATGGCTGCTCACTCAGCATTGCATACTGCAAAGATAAGAATAATTCAAACTAATTATTCTTTGTTATTTGACTGTTAGTTTGATTTGATACCACTTGCCCATATTTATCATTACAGCATGTTGGGCTTCTTTTCTAGACGTATTCATCACCTTTCTTTCCAATTCAGTGCTTACCCAGTGCCGGTGAAGTCAGATATTCAGTCTCTTCATTCTCTTCTAATTCTCATTCTTTGCTGAAGGGGAATGTCTATTCATTCATCACAGAAGCACAGTCCTTTTTGGCTTCTCAAGTGAGTATTGCTTTTCTTTGAGTACAGAGAATGTGCGTTCTAAATTCTTTTTCACTGATGGGATCATATTTTTTGCTTGAATATGTTCATTGGACCCCATCTGCTGTGCTTCAGATTTTCTGAGCATCTACCTACCTGGGTACATGCATAATTGTAATTTATAGATGTATATACATAAATAGCTACACATGTGTGGGTTTTTTCCAGTGCAAAGGAGTGTCCTATGAATTCCATCTTTGCTTTGCCACTGTGTTTTCTTTGACTGCGTCTGATCTTGTCACCCTTGGCGCTTCTTTTTAGCCTGTAAACAGCATCCTTGTTGCCCACGCATAGATAGGGACAGACATCTTCCATGAATTCAGGTTATATTTATCTAATGGAGCATCTGTTTATTCTTGCTGTTCCTGAATTTTTTGTCTGTCCTTAAAAGCAGGACTGTCTTTTCTTGTATCTCTGAAAGATGTGCATCTTTGACACTACAGTAAACAAATAACCTCAGGTTGGAAACCGGCATGAGATTCATATCCCAAGAAGAAATTTTTCACCCTGTTAGGCATCAGATTCCTATTTGCTGCTTATCAAAGACAAAGTGCTGGCCTTCCATGCAGTTGTATATGTAAGCATATTTCTTGAAACAAAAGATAAAATTATATTTTTTAGAATATTCTTAGTGATGTAATAGTGACACTGTCATTTGACCAGTTCTGGCAAAAGGATCAACTTTTAGCATCTCTTGGAGCTGGGAATGACTGGTTTTCAGTTTAGATTAAATGCAGCTTTGTTTTTTTAACCTCTGAGAAAAAAAAATCCTGCATTACATAACCAAAACCAATTAGCTCTATATTCTCTTTCCATGTGTAGAAGACCAGTTTTAAGTCATTATTATTAATGCTAATCACTAAATGTTTAAGTATTACTATTCTTTAGTAAGTGTAAAAACATTTTAAAAAAAAACCATGAGAGAAGTAGCTTAGGTAAAAATGCTTTTACTTAGGTAAAAATAGGTATACAGAAGCATTCTTGCATGCAGTATTTTTCTCCCACCTATAAAATATTGATATAATTTTTTATTACTACAGTATCTATATTTTATTCCATGTAGCATATAATAGAATTACTGGTAAGGGGAGCATTTGTTGCAGTTAGCTTATTGTGATTGCTGTTTAATTTTCTGTAGCTTTCAATGTGCAAACAGCACCATCCAACTAATGTTCATTTCATTAGTAAAATGAGGAAATGTTATTTATATTAAAATGTAAGTAGGTTGCTAGAACAGCATCATGATATGGGCAGAATAAACTTAATTATATGCAAACATTTTTGGTTTTCATGCCATTCTGAATGATAGGAAATCTGTTGTGAATTCTGTTTTATTTTAAGAGATTTATCTTTTTTTCACATAAGGATCCAAGTGATGGAGCTTTCGCTATGTTTCTGTATTCAGTTTGTCCACGATTAAGCAGTTCTGCATCCTATACAGCGGCTGTTAGTTGTCTGTATGCTAAAAACTACTCCTTGCACTACTCCTTACTGACTATATTGATCCACAATGCCTGACACTCTGCGTACTGAAAGTGGCAAGAAAATTTTTGTAGTCGTCAGCATTGCATAAGCTAGTTCAAATAGTGTATCTTCCTCCTCCTGTGTCCAAGGTGTTCTGTCTCATGGGAAGTCACAAAATAATTTTCAGTGGTTTAGAATGGATGAAGAGAGTTTTTCTTTCCAGCCTGCAGGTAATACACACTCTTTTCAAGATAATTGTGTTGGTTGTCTGTGTCCCTAAGCACGTGGTCACTCTTATCTCCACTTCACTTGAAAAACTGTATTTGTCCATCATAGCAAGCATTTCTCTTCCTCTGCTGAGAATGACTTTGCGAAGTGTACTCCACTGAGCATAAATGCAATAAATCCCTAACAAGTGTTAGGAACCTTTCGTTCTGATCTGTAACTTCGCGAATCTGTTTTCCTGGTGCTCAGAACATTGATTGTTTCGTCGCAGTAGGTTATCCTTCAAGGGAAGAAGTTCTCAATTCTGGATGTAAACTTATGTTTATGAGTTCAGGAAATAGCAACTCCTAACTTCTTCTGGAGTTTATATTTATGGAAAATTTACTTGTCATGACATAGCCAAATAGAGTGCCCATGGCACAGCACGTGGTGGCCATGGCTGTCTGGGTGCACGGCTTCCCATTTAGATCTGCACCCATTCTGTACAGTAAGCATGTTTAATTCAGGTAGATTACATCATCTGCAGTTACAAGGGCTGAAACAATGCTTGAGATAAATTTCCTTAAGAAGGAAAGGATTGTGGTATTCTAGTATCGTTCAGGCAAATTCACTGATTTGTATTTGCCAGCTTTGGTTTTCATCATACTTCTCTTGAAAAACTTTTTTTATAGTGTTTAAATGCAGTAGATGCTTCTTTTGGAGTGTTGAAACTGGATTGTTAACCACATCTTACCCAATTAACCAGTGCATTTCACAAAAATAGTATCTCAAGGCTTGGAGAAGAAAAGCTACGATAACACTAAATAGTCAGTTCTTTGTGTTTTTTGATATTTTTTATTATTTTTATTTCTTTTCCCTTAGAGCATTAAATTAAAGGTATCCTATAAAGAAGTTTTAGTCTTTGTAAAAGAGCATTCTCCTTGGTGGAGGAGCACTATGTTTTGAGCTCTCAGGGAGTCTGATTACCTGCCAATTGAAGTAGTTCCTGAACAAAATCCCTGATTTTCTTTCCTACAAAGGGTTTTGGCAGCTATTTTGGGGGGGGTTCTTTTTAATTCCATGAGATTTATGAATGGACAGACACAGCAGTCATGCTGTAATAGCATAAAGGAGGAAATGGCAGAAGGAAGAAAAACTGGGGTTCCTTTCTTACTTTGAAAGATAACTTCATTGGTGTTGGAAGGAAAAAAAGTTAATTAAAAAAATCCATTATCATGTTTAAGTGTATCTATTAAGTAATTGAAAATTATGACAAAGAGTTATGATGAAGTGTATTCTCCTTAAAGGAGACATTTTGTGTCTAAGTTTTTCTTTTAGCTTTTTACACCAGACATCCCTAGTCTGCAAGCAAATTTTCATTGCAATTCATTTTTCAGATAGCTATCCAGTAGAAGGCCATCAGTTGGTTGCCAATTAATGGTATGTGATTTTTTGTTTACAAGTTCTCTCTTGGAATAATTCTGTTAAACCTCAGATTTAGGTAAGCTGATACCTTGCTAAAGAAAACTGATTTCTATTATTTCTCCTGCTTGTTTTGATATAATAGCTTCACCATGCCATTATTTGTCAGCTCTCTTCTGGGGTTGAGTTACCCCAAGAAATCTTCAGTATATTCAGACCCAAATAAGCTCCAGTACTGCAAGTTGCCACATGTCCATTCAACTCTGAGATCCTGAAGAATGCTATTTCATGTAGAATTGCGATCTTTGAAGTGTGTGAATCTGCTCTACCTCAGTATTTCCTTAGAGAGATGTTTGTATTTAAGACGTTACATACTGATGTGTCATTACTTTGATATTTCTTAGATATGTATTTAAGATGCTGGATTAGCATGGAGTTTGCGTTTCAAAGATTACAGCTTTCCTGTAAAATCTTTGACAATAGTGAGAGCAGAAAGTCGGAGCTTTGCTTAGGTAAGCAAGCATCAAATAAGTTTCTGAATTGTTAAAAGGTATCGAAGCTGATCTGAGATTCTGGGAGTTTTCAAATCTGGAGTTGTCGATTAAGGACAGATTTCAGTATTAACAAAGTTATCTGTCCCAATTTTGGTCATCTTCGATTGTGGAGGTCTGTAGTATCTCAATTGACATAAATGAATTTACATCTGTGACAAGTGTGGAAAATGGCTGCAAAACTGAAAATCTTTGACTGCCTGCACTTTAAAAGAAAAATACATAAAAGAGGATATATGCTTTAGTATTCTTACCTTTTTATGACAGCCATTGCATTTGACATTATTACTGCACTGCCCAAAGAAAAAGAACCATCTCTGTTATGCTTTGCTTTCATTACCTGAGTTATTTTAAAGAATAAATGTAAATTGTGGTTCTGTTGTTGGAGTGTGCCGCAGCTGACAGCGTTTAATTCTGCTCTCCTGTTTCTTTCATAGCATAAGCAGAAGCTGAATTACTTTGTTGACATTCTCTTTATATTACATTTATTTAAAAATCAATAAAGAAGCCATATTAAATAAATACATATATTTAAACTATGTGCTTTTTATTTTTTTCAGTAATTCTGTCTATGCTGACATTTTTCCTAGGAAAACAAACAAACAACAACAAAAATGCTGTATGTCCTATGTTACTTTGCAGTAATGTTGGTTAAGGAGTTTGTTCATGAATTTGGTAGGAAGGCTTTCATGTAGGTTATAGAGTTGCTTATACAATAGAAGTCAGTTAAGTCTGAAGCCTTGCGAGTTGGAAAAACTTTTTGAACTTTTACATAAGCTGTGCTCAAAACTGTTTTGTAATAACTGTCTGGAACTGTATTGGGAATGTATGAGAGAGATTTGTTTTTAAACTCTAAAACTTGGTTAATCTTTGTAGCTAACCCACAGCATACTGTCAAAAGAAGGGTTTTTTTCTCTTAACAGTGACCTTATAATGCATGTTTTAATTAAGCTTTTTCTTAAGTTAATTTTCTTTTATAGAATAGCATTAAAATGTAATGACAAATTCTGTTTTCACTTATGCCGTTTTGATTCCATTAGCTGGCACCAGAATGTGGTCACTGGTGTTTCAAAAACATATATCACAATTAAATACTTTGTCTTAGGGCAATATGCTTTCAGGAAATTGATTTTTGAGTTACACACTGAACCTGGTAAATCTGGGAAGCCTTTATATGCTACTAATGCTATTATCTGTCAGATAGGGAATGGACTTCCATGTTTTGGAATGAAGTCATCCTTTGCTTCCTGATTGAAGAAAACCTGGACACGGTGATTCGAAAGCATAGTAGTAGTCACACTGGGGTAAATCTTTCAAACTGGTGCTTATGCAGGTATATCACTGAGAAATGCCAGATGAAAATTGCTTTCTCTCTCTTTTTCTTCTTGATCAATAGGAATGGACTAAAAGAAAGAGCATTAACCCCTGTTTCCGTTATATCTAGGAAACAGCAGAGACCATTACAGGTTGTTTTGGCAGCAGTTTTGTGTCGTTAACTCTGCATGGGGCTACAAATACCTACCTAGCCACCCTCCACCAATTGCCAGTGTTTCATGTGATATAGGAACTGGCGAGTGTTGAGCTCGTTTTATTCTTTTTATTATACCAGATATATCATGACAATTAAGTAAGTGAGAGTAGAAAGAAGGTAAAGTATGTTCAGCTGAATCAACTGGAAGATTCAGCACCATGTTATTTGGTCACATCTTCAACTACCAAACCCAAGAGTTGAAATCTTCCAGTTTGAAAAATTTCTGACAATAGTTGCTTAAGTATAGGAAACAGAAAGACTTCAGATAACCGCTATTTCAGTTGTTTAACTTGAAAAGAAAAAAATATATAAGGACATAGGATTTTTTGTCTTTACTTTTGGATTAAAATGTGCTTCACTCAAAGCTCTTCACAGAGTGTCTATTTAGACTTGATTTTCTGCCGTTCATACATTTTTGTTGTCTTTACTTTTTTTTTAATGTATTTGTTTTTTTCCTAATTGCCAGCTCTATTTGCTAACCACCCTATCAGGCTTCAGGCTTTCATCGATTTTTGGAGGATTTTTTTTTTTTTTTTTTTTTTAAATTAGGAAGAAACTTTCTCCTATTGGTATTTTATTGATCCTAAAAAGTTTTCTGAAAGTATCCAGTTTGGGGTTTAGTGAATCTCATGATGTCTTAGGCTTCTCGGTTTCTGTGACGCAGTCACCTTTTAACAAACATCTCTACTTACAGGGTGTGAGTAAATGTTCTGATCAGTTTTGCTTTTTTCCTGTGTGCAGTTCATCATATGCTGCCTTGTATACCAAGGTAAGTTTTCAAGGTGTTTAGGCAATGGTCCACTTGATTCTGGAAGTGGTAGCAAATAAGGTAATTTATGCACAGGAGCTATTTTAAATGTAGCGGAAGTCCCCGTTGTGAGCAAGGATGTGGGTAAGAGAAGAACCTGGCACGGTCAGCAGGATTCCCAAACAGGAATTTCAGATGTTAGTCTGGACCTTCGTAGGTAGTGGGTGGTCCTTGAAGGTCCAGGGGTGGCTTAGTGAATGAGCAGGGTCCACATGCACTGGAGCCTGTGAAATCCTGAGTTGATTTCTCAGCAGCTGATAATGCAAAACATTAAAGTGCTGTACATTAATTGTTCTACAATTATTTTGACTTAAATGCTGCTACAGAGAGGAATACCAGTGAAGTGACTAAGCTAGATTAAACCCCAGTGCAGTCTTTGAGTTTAAACCTTATCACATTTCTGGTTTAAAGTTATTTATTGCTTTTTGTCTGTTCGTACATCTTGTTCCTAATTACAGCCAGCTGTAATTGAACAAGCAGTGTTTGCCAGGTTTACCTTTTGTTTTGTCTGCCTGATGGATGTGCTGAAAGGAGAAGGCTTACAGGATTCCCCCTCAGAAACAGGGAAGATTGATCAACTGTAATGATAAGAACAGCAGCATCGTTTTGGCTTTACCATGGGGTAAAAGCCTATCAAAATGATATAGTTAAAGAAAAGTGAAAATCAATTAGTCAGTGACTGTAGTTTTTCTGTAGGGGTTTTGTTAATCTTTTATCACCTGATTAAATTTCTGTTGCATACAGCTGTAGGAAATGAAAAAATATGCCCTCATTTTTTTGCTTGGTTTGACTGAAACAGGTGCTATTTTCTTTTAGCATTAACTTTCTAGTTTTTTTCATTTACAGACTGTCAGTTCCATTCCCAAAGTAGAGAACGTTTGCAGTCATCTCAGCGCAGTAAAGACACATGGAAGCTCAATGACTGAGACCACAAGTTTAGTCAGAGGAGTTTTAAAATCTACCCCAGGGTAGCGGCGAAATGACAAAGAAAGCAGAAAGCTGTCAGGGTGCTTTTTGAATCTTAGACCTGTGAAATTTGATGTTTCCTTACTTCTGTAGGCTCTGCATGTGTACAGAGGTCTGCCTTTTTTTCTTTCTTGTGAAGAGATACATACTGTGTACAGGATGATAATGCCCGTTTGTTCAGTTAGGCCATGTTTGACTTTAATTACGGTGTCAGGGGTTGAGCTAAAATGATTAAAATCTGTTGTTAGTGTATTCTTCAAGCTGAGAGACACCTTGATCTTTTATAAAAAAAAGAATAACTACAGTTAAATAATCTCGTTAAGGAATAATATGCAGTCATAGATCTCCCCCCCCTTTTTTTTAAAAATGTTGTTATTGGGAGGACTGAAAGACTTGAGTAATCAAAAATCAAGTAATGGCTCCATCCTCTTGAAGAGCTGCATCATTAATGCCATTGCCTATAAATTTTAATTAGGGTAGGTGCGGTTGTCACGCTGATGCACATGGGTAGCACTCCAGTGACCACGATAGGTTTTGGTGAGGGTTTGACTGGCTGCCCACGGTGCTTGTTGGGAGCCCGGGCAGGGAGGGAGGGTGTGAGGTTCCTGTATCAGAGAGGCAAGCAGCTCCCTTGGGGACAGGCACTCTGATACTGCGGCATAGAGATGGCCATGCTAGAAAATCAAAATAGCTGCCTGTGCAAGGGGTTTGAAGAGGAGGAGTGTAACGGTGGTGGTGTGTGCTGCATGTCAGCCTGGTGCAAGTGCTGACACTTGGGATGCTCCAGGCAAAGATATTCTGCAAGGTGGCCCCTGCAGGAAGCAATAAGGGTCAGTTGTTTTTAATACTTCATATTATATCATATATGGCATATCAGTTCAGGAACTGTTAGCTCTCAAGAAGAAATATTGGTCCGTGTTGTATACAGAGTAGCATAAGAGGTTACTACTGCCAAGTTAGTCCTTCTCCCGTCTTGTTTTTTGAAGAGTGGATGCTCCCCAAATCTTACACTTGTCCTTACTGATCTAATATCCCATCTAATTAATTTTCTTGATTTGTTTAAAAATATTTTGCCGCCTTCTGTTGGATCACAAAGCATTTGTTCCCCTAAAACTTGACATTGCCTGCAGATTTAGTGAGTCAGAAATGAAAGCACTAAATAACATGCTGTCTTAGTTGATAAGGAACCATTTGCAATAAGTTTTCAGGTATGTTTCCCACAGTCCATACATGAAAGAATTTGTTAATTAATTGCCAACACATCCCAAGAACTTGTTGGGCAGCTGTTTTCAGCTGTGTCCTTTATCAAACACGTACCTGGGTAACTGAAGCTTCCCATTCACACTAAGTCTGGGATTTTGGATGCTCCTGTTTAATCGTTTCAAAAGAAACTCTCACCATACTACCTTTTTTGATGATCCATAATAGAACTTTATTATGAATTGTATGTATGTACTTATATATGGCCAACTAAATAGCCTTGATAGAAAGAATGAACGTGTAGCATATCTGTAGGACAGGCAAAACTTATTTTTCTGACTGTTGCCGCTTCAAATGGATATGGTCTTTGGAGATTTTTTTTTTTTTTTTTAAATGCTAGTTTGTTGAAAATATAGTAATTAAAATTCTGAATATTTAAAAAATGCTCCGTTTGGAGAGTAAATACAGAAAATAGTTCAAAAAAATCCAGTCTTATGCTATAAATTATCCCCAAATAAAGCTTTTATCTAATTTGAACACTTTATTTTCTCCTAATACTTCATATGAAAAGCGTATCTTTGTATTGTAGTGGGGATGCTCAAGTAACACAGTTATTTCCTGAAATCCAGGAAAATCGGAAGTCCTATATTAGTATAATCTGTTAAATGGAAAGCTGTATGACTGTTGGTTTGATGATAAGCCCGTATTTCATTTAATCCACTTTTCTATAAATATTATATATGTATATCGTAAAACTGAAACAACAAATTATGTAATAAACTACTAAAAAAATGAGACTTCAGAAAAGACTGAAATATGCTTTTGAGAATTTATTCTGGCTACTAACCTTTCAACAAATGTTCTTAATAAAAGCCTAATCTGCATTGTTCCTTTTTATTGTCCTTTGCTTTTGCTCCCAAAGCTAAATGTGCCAGACATTGTAATGAATTCATTATACGTAGATGTCAGAATTGGCTTTGGCTCTTCACATTTGCTAACAGGTAATGAACTAGAACAAGTGACAGTCTATGCAGATTTCTTACTGTGAAGGCAGTTTTTTTAATTTGAACAGATGATCTGAGTACAGGGGCCATTAGCATAACCATAGATGGTGTGCAAGGGGTATTTAGCAAGAGAAGTTTCTTAGTATTTTTCCTTTTCCTTCTTTTGACAGAAATAGATGACATTTGATTTTGCAGTTACTTTGAGCCAAGAATACTTTTGTCAAGGACAGTGTTTCACTAACAGAAAACGCTAAATTATCTTGATGCCAAAACCTAGAAATATGAATTTTTCATGTGGAATATCTTTGCTGGTATGTTGTATAATGATCGTCCCACAATATACCACAAATAAATTGCTTATTGAATTAAAATAGGAAGGACTAACTACAGAGCATAGGGATCAGATCCTGGAGCGTGACATTGTCTTTTAAATTTAATTCTGTAGGCAAAGTAGACTAATTCATTTGCATCCTTCCCAGCATTACTTCCCTCAACTTTCACCTGCAGTCATCTTCATTACTTTCTATTTCTTTTTGATTTCTATGAAAGTATAAGGATTTTCATCTCATGATTCTGTCTATCCATTTTTATCCTGTTGAGATAAAATACAATTTTATAAATAGCAGTGAAAATATCCGGAGTCATATTTTGCACTTGAAGGGTCAAAACTTGGTGTGTGTCTGAATTGCACACTGCAATGATGATAAACATGGCCACTAGGATAATTTGTTGAGAGCTGACAACATGATATAAAACAGGAAGACATGGCCCGTGTTGTAAAACAGCTTGTAAGGGTTAATTGCTGCCTCTGGCTTAGCAGGAATGCAAACGGAGAAAAAAACCCTATTATTCACAGTTTGTTGTTAAAAGTCTCCTCAGGTGGTAGATGTCAGGATTTTGTATAAGTGTTTGGGTAGCACAAAGACAAGTACAGGAAAAAAGAAAGAATTGGAAGGAAAAAAACCAACAAAACCACAACCAACGGAAGGACTGTGGAGTTTCTGTGCCAACCCCTATATGGTATTTGCCTTGTTTCTAGGTGCCCTACACGGTTTCCTAACCTCTGCCTGTAAACTGTGATACTGCTTCCATTGCCTTGTCCTTTTTATAAGTTTGCCTAGGAAAGCAAAACAATGAAAGCAAGTCAATACATTTTACCTTCCATGCTGTGTCAATGCTAGGACCATGGGTGCCATCCTGTCCATGCTAATCTCCAAGCTTGGCTGTCCCAAAAGCAGGAAAAAAAAGGGGGACTCTGTCTTTGCTATCCCATGTAAGAACTTACAACATTTTGGTAAATGAGGATAAGCGAGTACATTGTAAAGTAAAGCTGAAAATCATTAAAGGAAGACAAACTGGGCGTCTTCAATTAGTTCCTCTATTAGTGGAGTACTAATGCAGAAAATCAGGGAAGAGGATCTAATTCACTAACACAAGCGTGAAATGTGTCTGAAGGCATCTTGATAAAGGCTGGCTTTTTCAGTTCTTAAAAACTGCTACCTGGGGGAAAAATGGCCATCTCCTTCATAAGCAGGCATATTTGAAGGCTGATGAAATATGTTTTAAACTGGAAGCAAAAAAAATTCCACGAAGTCACAGTTTTAAATCGAGTAAACTAAATCTCCTTCCATTATTCAACTTTTTCTCATGTTCCTTTGACCTATAACGTTATGTTTTTCTTCTCAGATAAGATTTCGAATGGTCTCTATGCTCTCTCTGCTGGCTCCTGAAGGCTTGTTTGCACCCAGTGACTAATTCCAAGGTTTCCAGTTCTTCCCCTTTCTTGCCCTCATGAAGCAATAAAGCTGTGCAGATACCCATGTTCAGGTCAAAGTTGAAAAAGGAACAAAACCCTTTGCTTGCATCACTTACTGTCCTGAATTTTCTCATTTTCCTTCCTTTCCAGAACTGTTCTTTTTTATCAATTTATTCCTGATTTCAGGATTTCCTGGATATGCTGGAACAACAGAAAACATTTCTATTTATTGAACAAAACCTAGAATTACATGTGCTACAGATGTAATGCCTGATTTAAAACTCCAACTCATTCAAGCAATTTGGTTTAGCAAACCTTAATACACAAATTAAGTCCAAAGTAGAGACAGGTCGTAACTAACCATTCATCTACTCAAACATAGTGGATAAACTGAAAAAAATTCCTAGATGTATGCTTTTGTATTCCTAACTCTGCCTTCTAGTTCTGAACAGATGGGGACTCAAGTAAAACAGTAGACTTCATCAAAGTGTTAATAATCACTTGATAAGAGAACTGAAACTTTCTACATTTCAGCAAAAAACACCAAAGAAATCAATAAGAAGGTAATTGTGGTCAAAATGAACTCTGTAGAAAATAAGCTTCCTATCCATTTATCTGTGGTTTGGTTTGTTGGGTTTTTTTGGTTTGGAGTTTTTGGTTTTTGGGTTTTTGGGGGTTTTTGTTTGTTTTAACTGTGTCCCCATTGCATTTTTTCAGATCTAAATTTATCACTACTTTTAAAAATTATTATTTATTTCTTTTTTAAATTTGTGGCCTAGCAGACACATTTCTTCTGACAACATAGTGTTTCCTGTATGTTGGTGAGGGGTAACGATTTATCCCTGGTGTATTAATCACAGGTAAAATAATAAAAGGGATCCTGTAATTTTTATTAGGCTCTTGAGTATACAGCAGTAAAACATTACCAGTAGGGTGGTAGTCTAGACGTGCTGTTCTCCATACAACCTTTGTACATTTTCTATTAATATCTTTCAAAAATATGAATTGTGATTCTCTACCATCCCTGATGGTGATGAGATGGTGAAATGGTGTTCTTTTTACTGAGATATGCGGAGATGGCTGCTCAGTAGACCTTGGACTAGTCATTTGTTTGGATTTTTTTAATTTACTTTATAAATGCGAGAAAGGCAACTGCTGGTAAATTGTTTAGATACACATTTAGAAAGACTTCATGGAAGCTCAGGTCTTGCCAGCAATATTCTCATGAATGTAGAATTTGTTTAAGAAAAAAGCAGAAAAGAATTCTTACTTTCTTTTTTTTCTTTTATTTTTTTAAGTGTTATGAGCTGCGATAATTGCTTATCTCAACCCTAAGTAAAAAGTTTAAATCCAGAGCTTATGTTCACAGAAGGTGAAACAGTTACACTGCTTTTGTGCTGCTGGTGGTAATAGGAATTACGCTGTCAACAAACTAAGGACAGATAGCAGTAGTTAAGCGTGAAAGCAAGCTGTCATTTCTCCAGGTCTTTATTCAGTGCATAATCACAGAAGGTCTGTTGTCAGGAGATTACAGAACTCTGTAAATGAAGCTAGAGAACATGCCAAAAAAATTGCCATCTCTACACCAACTGTTAAAGGAAGTTTAAGGTACCTTGTCTTGCATAGTTTTCGAAAAATGAAATGGAACATTTCTTTCTGACAATCATAGGAAAGGTTATTAAGCCGATTGGAGCAAGATTTGCTGGAAAATATGATTGCGCTACTAATTCACTAGCAGATTAATTTTATAAACTACATGCAATGGAAATGATTGATCTACCTTACCAATTTTTTAAAAGTGTACCGCATCAGGAAGCGTGCATGAGTAATGCTAAATAGTGTAGCAAAACTATGAAAATTTTTCATTTTTTAATAGGGAGATAACTAGAGCAGCCGTACGAAAGTGCACTGCATGGAATTGACTCATGATGGTAATTAACAAACTCAGCAAGTAAGTGTGTGGCCATCAATCATCCTAAAGAATTAAAGAAAAATCAATTAACAATTTAATTAAAAGTCATTTGATGACCTCAGTTATTCTGTTTAAATAAGATCGTCATTTCACTTCCCAGTTCAGAATTTAGACCAATTATTTAATTAAAATGCCAATGAAATATTGACCTAGTGAAACATTTATTCTAGGTGTTTTAAATATAGATTATCAAATTATCTTAACGACTACGTATCCCATGAGATAAGAACAGCGGTGCTCCTTTTATTTTATGAAAGATTTTTACTGCTGGTGTTATCCTTATGCTCTAATATAGAGGTGTTTTGTGGCAGAAGGGCACTCAGGGCTATTTTTATCTGCTCCTCAAATTTTTAGCTGTTATCTGAGGGCTATTTTTCTTTTACTCCCCTACAGTCCTTGCCCATTTTCTTTCACTTTCCTCTGATGAGAAAGCACACTGGGAATGAATTAAAAGTTTTTGTTAATTCCTTTCTAAGTGTCTCTGCTGCTGTGGTTTGACCTTTCCTTATATACAAGAGGTATCTCAGTCCTTGACTGAGTTCTGTCTCTTGTCTTTGGGAACTTCAGTTTTTCCAGATTTTGGATCTGCAAGATGCTGTTAACACTCAGTTCATTCATCTAGATTTTGTGTGGTGTTTTTTTTTTTTTTTTTTTTTAGTGTAATTAGATTAATTTTAAATATAATATTGTACTGTTTAAGCAATATACATTAGTCAGCTCCTGTTTTTGTTTGATTGGTTTTTAATTTAAAATAAAATACTTCTTTCTTTTAAATTTCTGCAGAGTTGTAAAGCTTCCTCTTGCACTTCTATCTCCCCATATTTCTGCTAGTAAAGGTTAAAAAATATATTGAATGTAAAAAGAAACATTGAAACTTAATATTCCTTGAATGCTTTCGTGTCTTGAGCAACGCAAGTGGAGGAGAAAAATATAAATAAAAATTAAATATAAACAGAATATAAAATAAGACAGTATATTGGCAGCCCTGTGCTGCTGACATAGTTAAGATAGTGGGGGACCTAATACAAAAGAAGTAATTACCACCCTCCCTGCCTCTGCATTCTGCCCTGGCGCACGCAAACATCTGCCACAATGAACATGTATTTGCTGAAGTACAAGTTTCTGATAACAGAAGGTTATCAGCATTATCATCAGTTGTCATGGATGGGAAGAGGTGAACTTGATAACTTGATCTTAATAATTTCCTAGGTGTCACTTGGCATTAGGACAAGCACAAACATATCAAGCAGAAATGGGGCACCCAAGCTAATAGCAGCTAGTTAACGTGGGTATTTCCCACTATGAAATGTATTACAAGACTTTGAGCAATCTTTATGCGTTTCCCTTGAGTAAGTTTCGGGAAATCTTCCTTCATCTGCATATGTTGAGATATTTCTAATGGGCCACGCTGATCAACATTCATGTGTGTGTGTGTGGGGAGAACATTTGGTAAACTTAGGCTCAGGATCATCTTCAAGTGTCCTTTTATGCCAGTGAAACCAGTATGAAGTTCTGCTTTTGGCAGTGGTCACTAGTAGGATATTGGGCTACATGGACCCAGTGTAACAGTTATTAAATTACTTGGAAATATCACTGAATCAGTAATACAAATAGACCATCAAGTTCAGTGCACCATCTTCCCCTATATCTCTTGAAGGTGACAGAAGTATGCAGTCTTTCTGCACAGCTCCTGTATGCAAAGGGACTCTGCCCCTCCCCGTCATTCCACATGTAGCGTGTTTTATTAAGTAGAAAGAAGGCAGTTTACACAATGTCAGTTTTACAACTCCCTTTGCTGATACAAGGAAGCACTGATTTTTTTTCTTCAGATTTATATTGCAAAACAAGCTTGAACTATTTCTACAAAGCTCTACGAGCACCAACTGGTATCTGTGAGGACTTACACTAGAAAATGAATAATTTGAGCAGTGTTAGGTATTTTTTTTTTTATACAAAAATTATTCATTAAACTGACTTTTTAGTTTAGACTGTTAAAAATGGGGAAGATGCATAACGTGTTATCTTAGTCACTGATGTGTGGAAGGTCACATTAAGTATTTACTGTGAACAAAGAAAAGTATTATTGAATGGGTCTTTGGGGACTAGGGGCCTCCATCCTTCAATCCGTGAAAGCAAGCTTAACATTCAGAGCTCTCCTTTCTTACGTTGCATTTGTATGTAAAATACAACAGATACCAGAATATACAGCCAAAGAGCTAATGATTATTTTTTTTAAACAAAAGTCAATAGGGGTGTAAAATTTATGTGAAGAGCTGAATTATAAACAGTCCCTGTATGTACATACACGGTGCACTCAATAGTTGTACTACAGAGTATATAAGATATCTATGCCATGGTAGAGTTGGTACTTCAAGTCAGTTGCTATTACAATTTGATGTCCTAACTAAATCTTGCCTACAGTACATGTAGTTTTAATGTACTAAAATATACTTGAAATGTGATTAAACTGGTTGTCATGTGCTTTGGAACATTTTACATCCTCTTTGTCTATCAGTATGTCTTCTGGATATGCTCACCCTTGAACACTTTTAAACATCTTGTTTCTCTTAAGCAATCATAGTCAGCAGTTATATGTCCATTTTTATTTCACTTGTAGACCTTTATATTGCACCCTGTCATTATGTGCTGCTTCACAATTTATTTTATAACACTCAACTATAAGACAAGGACTGTGTCTTGCAGTTTTCTGCACTAATCCAAAATGATGTACTGCGTGATTTAATAGACCAGGTCATGAGCCAGGCTTGGTTCTGCTAGCTGGAGTTTATTTATACTGCTTTAAAATGTGCATTTATCCCCTTCATTTTTTTCTGCCGCTACATGTGGTGATTTTGTGATTCCACATTTTCATCTTGACTGAAACTTAAGTTTAAAGCTAGTCTTACTGTAAGAGTACAAAATCAGTTTTTCTTTTGTGATATTTTAACTTTAATTCTGTCTTAGTTTTGGATGCTTAAAATGTGATTTTTTTTTTTTTTTTTTTTTTTTTTTTTTTTTTTTTTTTTTTTCTGTCTAGACCGTATGTCTCGAAGTTGCTTAAACAAGTATCTGGCCATATTAAACTTCACTGAAGAGATCTTTTTACAGTGTTGCATGTCATTTTTATAATGGTGGTTTGCTCATTATTTCTTTCTTTTTGTTTGGTTGTAAATATCTTTTGACAGGCACTGTTTGTTAGGAGTTTTAATTTTTGTTTCTGTTAGTTTTATGTTAATTCTTGCACACTTAATTCCCACAAACATTGGAAATTGGGGTAGGTTCTCCTGGCAGAGGCATCAATAGCACGAAAGACTGCAACTTACTTATCGGTTCCGCTGACACTGAATGATCTTGACTAGTTTCTTTGTCATCTAGACCCATAACAGTACTGCTAGCAAAACATAGCAATAACTTATTTTTATTGCTGGAAGAAAACAAATTTCATGTTGATGCATGTCATACATCTATTGGCAAAAATATTGCTGATTTACTAATACTTTTTCCAAGCAGAGGTTTATGTAAGTTTCTTCAGTTACCCTAAATTAAATAGACAAAAATTTATTTGGGCAAACTAGCCTAATGCTGTCCCTCCATAAGTACCAGCTAGTGTAGTATTTACACTACTGGGACATGCAGTCCTGCCTCTGCCCAATTTCCTGCTTCACCTCCTCCTATTCTGAGGCAGTTTGTGTATTATACTGCTCAAATGCTCAAAATGTCATGAAAATGCTTTTTTATTTTTTTTTCCCAAACAAGTTTAATAATTCCAAATGCAGTTGTAAATCCTCTTTTGTCTGCAACTTAACTTAAATTTGCGTCGTTTTTTGCTGTTTGTAACTTTGTTGTATGTGACTGAGCATCCTTTCCTCACAGCTTCCTGAGGCTGTGAAAGTAATGGATTCTCTTTTAAACCATGTCCAAACACACAGATGATTTTAAAACTTTCAGGTTTCCATGGGACACAAAATTGTGCCTTTTTTTTCTTTTTCTTCAAGAAACTATAGATATATTTCGCTAAGTAGAAGATAGGGTTTTTATAAAGTCGGGTCATTCTAAGAGCCAGAGATTAGCAGAACAACTCTAATATGTTCTTTGGAAATAAGAATCATTAAAATTTTAGTAATTTTCTATGCCATTTCCTTACTCATTAACTTTTTCCATCACTTCTAATGGAGTCTGCATGAAGCTCCTTTTATTTTGAACAGTTTTCATTCTGTTTTAAGCTTAAATTTAGCTATTTATATATATTCAGATTTTTCTTCATCATCTTACAATATAAAAGGGTTTTATTTGTTACATGATCTACTTTACTTGATATTCCTTTTACCACTGCTATAAACTTTGATTTTGTGAAGTGTTTTAGCATATGCTCTCTGTGAAAGATATAATATTGTATGAAATTTTATTGTCCTCTTTAAGATTGTGAAGACATCCTGTTAAGTGTAGTAAATTGTTTTAATGTATGGCAATGACTATTAAGAAAAATATAGGAACATAAAGCACCAGGAGCATATATTTATATTGGAAAGTTTGGTGATAATTATCTTTCACACTGTGTGATGAATGTTTCAGTATGTAAGTGGTGGCAATTTCTCAGTGATAAGTCTCTCAGGTATTATAAAGGCTAAGAGCAAAACTTTTGCATCAAAAGCTGTCATTCTCTTCTGGTAGAGCTATTTGTAAAGGCAGTCTGGAAAATAAGGCTTTCTTTATAATGACATCTGAAGTTTCACAGCATGATTTTTTTATCAGTATTTAATTTTCTTAACAGACCGTGCTAAACGTAGTTTACCTAGCTTCAGCCTTATGTGGAGATCATTAGTGTAGCAAAACAATGATAATGTGGCAAAATTATCTGAGCTGTGGTTTGTTCTTCCACCATATGAGTGAGGGGTGGCAAAACCTTTACCTCCCCACTGCAGTTTTCCTTGAAGTGCATGTGAATTTTATTAATCTGAAGCTTCATGATACACTTTTTGTATCATCCTTCCTGTAAGATACGACACCTCTTACTTTGCATGAAAATTTGGTCATATTTAAAGAATATTTAAGGTAAGTAGAACTTTCCTGGATGAAATTGTGACCTTGAAAACTTCTACAACCAGCAGAGCTTTGTTACACAAAGGCCAGTGCTTCTGCCATTAATCATAATAGTCTGTGCCTACAGCTATTGTTGGCTTTTCAAAGTGAATTATTAAAGATATAGGAACATGAGAAGTATTTATTGCAGATCATTTTATCAAGCCAAAAGGGCAGGAGTCATTTTGTACAGACTACAGAAAAAGGGATGTTTTTCCTGTCTGCGTTTACAGTAGGCCTGTAACTTTGTGCTTTTAGAATACATCAGCTTAAAATCAATGTACTATTTAAGGAACAAGGATTTGATAAACCAACTGCTAAATATTAGTGTCTTTATTCACAAAGGTATCTTCAGGGTTCTTTATTCCAATGCATGCAAGCTATGTCATCTGAAATCTCCTTGCATATTTAAGCAGCTCTCTTTTCTATTTCTGTGTATTTTTGGAAGCATACGAGTGTCATCACAAACTCCTAGGGGCTATCTGTTAGATAAAGGAACAAATACTTGACTGCCTTTTTATCTTAATTAAATCCTCATTGATGAAATCATGTATTGATTTATAGCTCACAGACATGCCAGGAACTTTGGGGTTTAGGCTCAAATGACAATACTAAAAATACTTTTTTAAAACAAAATGAAAATTGAATAGTAATATTACTTTCCCCAAAAGCTCATCGTTCTCTTTCTGTTGGGTTTAATTAGTTGAACCAAGGCCAGAAGAAAAAGAAAAAAAAGTATAATCGGCAGTCATAAGAAATACATCATTTAAGTGACAGTTATGTATAGACAGCGAAGAGCTTCTGAGACAGTTCAAAGTGTGGCCCCTTAATGATGCGTGCCCATGTCACTGAGCAGGTGGATAGGATTTTCCTGGGGAAGGTATGCATGAGAATGTTGGATGTTGTATACTAGGATGCACCAATTAGAAATTTCCAGTAAATTTCCAGAATTCCATTTACTGGAAATTCCTAACTGGTGCATCCAATGGCCATGGCCATTCATAACGGAGCATTGCCATGTGAGATTGACTAACAGGGTTTCCTATGAAATGATAGCTTGTTTTATGTATGTCTGAAGATGCGTATTTGCTTATTCAACCTCAGGTACTTCAGAGTTTGGCTCAGTACAAGTACATTGTGTGGCAGAGGGAAGGCAGGTTCCTTCAGAAAGTTCTAGAATGGGGTGGTACCACAGAGATGAGTTGATTCCTACAGCTAAGCCTAGAGAAGTGGTGAAAGCCATCACCACTGATGATACTGTAAGTGTCTTTGTTTCTCTGAGTTTGCAAAAATAAGAGGTAAATGAGTGTAAGTGCTAACTACATCATCCCTTTGTGCACCCATTGAATATGCTCACATGGCCTATTGCTGACACTTTTATATTTATATGTATATAAAAATATAAATATACATATTTATATTTTATATTTATATTACTGCTATCTAATCTTTGTTCTTGGTTGGTTGGATGCTCTCAGTTCCACAGTTAGATGGTATTTTAGTTAGTCAATGCTTGTTATCAGGTTATGGATGCAAATGTTCCCCAAAACATATTTATAATGGACTTTTCGTGAGTGTCAAATCAGAAAGGTTTTAAACTTACCGTATGTGCTGAAAAATTAATTGCATAACTACTCACAGGTGATGTGCATACAGGGATGCACCAATGATACGACCTTGCAAAGAAAGGTATGACCAAAGTCTACTCATGTAACACGGCAAATTAAGTTTAGAGAATTTTTGTGCCACAATTACCAACTTTTTTGGGCCATCTGAAATTCAATGCTTGGGTCTATACGTGGATTGCAAGTGATAATGTGTGTCTCATCTTTGGAACTAAGTTTGGAAAAAGAGTATTACAATATTAATAGTACTTAGCAGTACAGTGGCTGATAAGGCACGATAAGGCACAGTTGTGCTTTGCTTTCTTTGCTTCAGAGTAGAACTTAAATTTGAAAACTTTGTTGTTTGCAGTGGCTCACACAAGTTCAGTTCCCTTTTTGAAAGTATCTTCACTCTCAGTATTTGGTTAACTTAGGAAGTTTCTTTTCATTTTGTCAGTGTGAAATCGAAGCTCATTTCTCTGGGATACTGCTACTAAGGTATTTCAAGGAAAGCAAATTCCCGCCCCCCCCCCCCCCCCCCCCCCCCCCCCCCCCCCAGGAACAAGTGGAGATCTTATTTTTCTTTCTTTTCAAGGTGATAATTTATACATAAGGTGCTGTAAACAGATACTTACTTTGGATATAATAACTTGTAGATTTTTTTTTAACCTGAAAACCCAGTTAAGCATTGTCAAGATAAGCTGCTAAACCCTCTTATGGATAAACATGATTTAAATTATTCCATAGCTTCCTCTGAGAAGCAAAATCAGGAAATTTATTTGGGCACAGAAAGAGGACTGAAATGAGACATTGCAATACAGACATTGAAAGGAGATGATAATGATTTTATACATGTATAGTATTTTAAGCTGGATTTTAGCAATTGTTCAATATTTTAGCTTTTACAGTTGTTGCAGGCTTCCTGTGAATTCTGTTATTTAGTGAGGACAGTACGGAATGTTGGATAAAAAATGAGAATGCTTTTTTTCTGAGGGGAAAAAAACAAAGGAATATTAGTGAACCTTAGTTTCTCATACAGTATTAGCTTAGGAGCTCCTCTTCATAAGGAGTCTAAGTACGCTGAAGTTCCCTGCTTAATTACTGAGCTTGCAACAGTATGTAGTCTATTCCAGAGCTTCATTAGAATATTTTTCTCACTAGCAAACCATGCATCTTGCAGTAGTTTGAGGCCATTTCTTCTTGACCTGTTCATCAAAGATATGTTTCTGCTTTACATATTTTAAAATTGCCATTGAGTTGCAGCTCAGCTCTTATTTGTATATGAGAGCATTAGTTTGGAGATGAGAATAAATTAATGATGAAGTTATCCAAAATAATGAACAGTAGCACAAAGACAATGACGGTGATTAGAGATGGTTTTTTGAAGCCTCCTCTCCGGCCCTTGATGGCAAGGTCTGAGATCTTTTAGAAGGGTCAGTGTATTCCAGGGTGCTTCCAGGCACATGTGAACTCTGGGGAATAATGTCAGTCTTTGTTAGTGTTTCAGCTTTAATTTAGGTAATTTAGGTAATTTAGGTAAATTTAGAGTATGTAAGCTGCTGGGCCAACCTGGGCATGGGCAGCTGGGCCCCACCAACGGGGCACTGTCGCTTTCAGGGCCAGGCACATGTGTTAAATGCATTTCATGCATTTAAATGTGAATTTGATAGGGTATTTAAAGTGTATTAAATGTATGAGTGATAAAGCAGACATCCAGATTGTTAGCGAATTCCTTGCTAGTATATAGATCAAATAACTGTATTAAAGGTCCTATCACTGTGTTTAACTCATGCTATAAATTGGGTGACAGGTTTAGGTACATAACCCAGACAGGCTCAATTCTTATGATTGTTATATCCTTATAATTTGGGGAAGAGTCTTGTATTTCTGAAACACTTTGCTGGTTGGAGGACAGGAAGTATTTTGTGTGATGAGAATTTAAATTTTCTGAGAATTTTGCTCATCACAAATGGGAGAACCAAAACATAGATAAAGTTGAGTCTGCACTTTAAAGAAGTCCCCTCCTATTGTTGTATTCTGTGATGGATTTTAATTGTAAAAAATTGTAGAATTTTTTTTTAGAACTAATGTAATGACTTTGTATTGCTGTTAGTAGACATGAAAAAGAGCTGCATTAGAATGCTCTCTCAGCAGAGGATTTCATTATAAATAAAAATATGCACTTGGTTTAGGTAAGTATATATATCAATATTAACAGGCATTTAAAATCTTGACTGTAATATGTTTCATAAATTTCTTTCAGCCAAAGAAGGAAGAATGTCAGCCACTAGTAATGCTTTTGAAGCAAAGTAATACAGAAAATATAGTATAGTACTCCCAGAAGATGAAGGTGTGAATTTTCCCATACATCATCTTAATGGCAACATTTTCTACAAAATGACATGGGGCACTCCTTTCATATTTCATGACTTCTATTTGCCCAGCTTCAAAATGCCAAATGTGCCAGTGAACAGCACTTTAATATTCATGGGTTTCTGGGATGGCTTTGACAGTTGTCAGCTAGAAAAATGGCTTAATTAGAAGGAATCTGACTTGTGGTTTCTTCTTCATACTCAGCCACATACACAAACATGCAACATATATCTCCACATTTGTCTTCTACAGAAAACATAATTTGTGAGTGAGAGTATTCTTTTCCCATTACACTTGACTATGTTGATTTAAAATGCATTTTCATTTATTAAAATTACTAGAATACTACTGTAATGGAAAATATACTAGAATCCAGGGGAAAAAAAGATCTTTATCAGCACTGAAACTAATGATTTAAAATTGTAAATATGATTAAAATAGCATTAATATTAATTCATGTTATCAAAGAGACTAAACTACAGGCAACCGTTTTCCAGACAGCTGAGCTATTTGTGTAAGAAACTGATTTTTTAAGAGATTGAAGAGGAAGTCAGACTGTTTTGAAACAACAAAGGTTCAGGTGGGGATCATGTTCATACTGAATTATTAACAGCAGGAGAGGATAAGTTAACAAAACCTTCGGAAAGTAATTGGACTAGTCTGTAAGGAAAATCAAAGGTAGTGGCAGAACATGTTGTTCTGAGAGGAGGAATCAGGGAGGAATATGGGAATTATCCTAGTGGATGAAGCCCTGTGCAGTTTGGGGTTTTTATAACTTCTCATACACTTTAAAGAATAAGAAAGAGACTGTCAGTATGAAAACTCGAAAAGCATGTATAATATCAACTCCTTCCAGTTCATCCAGTACTCATTAAAAATGAGGTGATGATCAGAATGTGAGCATGTGCTTTAAAGAAAGTGCAGTGTTTGGCCCACACCAAAGGTCCTTGTTATAAATTAGATTTGAAAATATAGGAAGCTAAGAAGCTAAGAATCTTTAAAGTAAACATTAAATGATCACATGCTTTCAAGTCAGATATAATGTATTTTGTAAATGACACTGTAAAAAACAGGCAGGATGTTTCCTCTATAGTCCTGGCACACAGTATTTTAACAAGGATCCTGAGTTTCATGGGTATATGGGTAGAATGACAAGACTGTAGGGTCTCACATACAGCTTTACTTAAAAGCAATACAGCCAGATGGGAGAGAGTACAGTCTCTCATTAGTTTAACTTAACTATCTTTTGATGAAGCAAAAAACTCCATATTTGAATTCTATAAGGATTTTGTTGCAATTGGAGCTCTGGTTCTATCAAAACTCGAAGCAAATGAAAAAGCATTTTTTTTACAATTAGATTTTAATTTCATTTTAATTAACATGTTAGATTCAAACATGAACAGGATTTAGACCTTGATCACTGGAATTTCATGAGTTCCACTGTGCTTCCAGCTCAAAGCAATAGCTAACTACTTCAAACTGTTGCAATTAATGGAGTTTCTTCTCTATCTGAACCACAAGTTAGAGGGATTTTTTTAGTTAGAGGGATTTTTTAGTCAGAGGAAATACAATCCCAAGGCCAAGTGCAGATTTTGTGATCCAAATTGCATTAAAAGTAACTAAATATATCCATTTTAAAGTTATTTTGAACCCAGGTTGTGATTCCATTTCACCAGTAGCTCCGACAGTGTATTGTGGCGGTGCAGAGGTGGGGGTTTATTTTGCATTTTATTCAGTGCTTGATTTGGTCCTCATACCACTTGTGGTAGAGTTCTTAAGGAGTGCTGTGAAATCATGTTGTGTGTAAACTGCAGATGCTGTACACTGCAGGCAAATGGCAAAATGGGACATTCTTAACCAGTTCTTGACCAAAAATATTTTCCCCACTAAATTCACAATGAAAGTTTTATAGTCAGAAATCAGTTCTTATACCATCCTAATGGTTCAGTAGTCGTAGTAGTAGTAGTAGTAGTAGTAGATCTGAAGGTAATCTGAAGGTAAATTCATTATACAGAGAGTTCGTCACCATTTCTTGTCCTTTTCTGCTCTGTAAATATTGCTATGTGGTGGTAGGTCCGGAGCAGTAGAGATATTTGTGTTGACGACTAAGTGCTTTGCTGCACTGAGTAGTCACATAGCCTAGAGAGTAGCTCTGTAGAGCTAACTTCATGCAAGACCCATTTCAGAAAAATGAATAAACATTTTCTTCAATCCATCTTTAGTCAGGGAAGCACTTAAACACTTGTTTGAAATATATACTTAACTTCCTTAGAATTCAATGAAAAGGTATGGCATCTGAATTAAGTCTTGAATTCTTGAATTGAACACAAGGTTTAGAACTGATATCGCAGAGGATAAATCCTGAACTTTTCCTTCAATTGCAAAATCTGCAAAAGCATCTGATATTTTGATTATATCAGCTGTGAAATCTGTGGCAGTGGTCATTCATCTGCCCTTACAGTAATTCAGGCTTGTCTGAGTTACTTCACAATAATTTATTTAGATTTTAGTTACTCTAGGATTCTAATACATGTTTTTGCAGCTTCTAGAAATGTTTGGGGTTTTTAATTATACTTATCCCCTGTAAAAAAATGACTTTTTAAGAAAGACATTTGACTTGTTGCAGACATATGTTTTACCACAAGAGAACCTTTACTTGAATGTATTCATTGTGGTCAGTGCCACAGGTAATTAAACTTCGAGAGCGAGGGACAGCAAGGAATTAATTGTTTTTATTAAGAAATGAACATGAAGATTAATAAATAACAATGAGGGTAACCACGAAATGTTACTATACTGGCTTACTGTTTCCATTCATCAATAATTATTGTTATTTCTCATTTTAAATACTGATCCTCTAAGCACTTTTGTGCATGTATATATAAATTCAAATGAACTTCCATTAACTTCAAGAAGAGTTCTCATAAAATTATATATGCATAAGCTTTGCAGAAGTGGCATTTCAGATTATTAATATTCTAGATAGAAACCAGAGAATTAACTTCCACCTGCCATTAGCTGAAATAAAGCCATAGCTTTCACTGAAACTGAAGTGATTTATATCAGCTGATTTTTTTCCTTAAAAGTTTTTAGATTTGATGGTTATCAAAACTTGCATTTAGTCAATCAGTATTAGCAGTATTTAAGATCAGTTTTGCCACACAGAGATGGGAAGTCAAGGAGATTATAAAGATACTGAGGTAACTGTCTTTATCTTGGGTTCCCAGGTACGCAAGTATTTCCCTGCTTTTTTCACATAACACAGCATTGTGTTGTGGTTTAACCCCAGCCAGCAACTAAGCACCACGCAGCTGCTCACTCACTCCCCCCCACCCAGTGGGATGGGGGAGAAAATTGGGAAAAGAAGTAAAACCCATGGGTTGAGATAAGAACAGTCTAATAGAACAAAAAGAAGAAACTCATAATGATAACACTAATAAAATGACAACAGTAATACTAAAAGGATTGGAATGTACAAATGAGGTGCAGTGCAATTGCTCACCACCTGCCGATCGACACCCAGTTAGTCCCCGAGCAGCGATCCCCCCCCCCCCACTCCCCCCAGTTTCTATACTGGGCATGACATCGCATGGTATGGAATACACCATTGGCCAGTTTGGGTCAGCTGCCCTGGCTGTGTCCCCTCCCAACTTCTTGTGCCCCACCAGCCTTCTTGCTGGCTGGGTAGGAGAAGCTGAAAAATCCTTGACTTTAGACTAAACACTACTTAGCACCCACTGAAAACATCAGTGTGTTATCAACATTCTTCTCATACTGAACCCAAAACATAGCACTGTACCAGCTACTAGGAAGACAATTAACTCTATCCCAGCCAAAACCAGGACAATGAGTAATATATTATATTCCAGAGTAATATATTAAAGTAAAAAAAAAAAATTGCAGTTCTGTAGTTACTGTTGTCCGATGTGAGATGATCAAGACATATTTCAGTGCTATGGCACTTTTAAATAAGGAATACTAATCAGACTCTTTCATCATCTGGATGAGGAATAGGTCACTAGAGAATATAACATTCTCGGGTGACATGCCATTATACAACAGGGACATCTCTGAGAAATTCTTTGACGTGGCAGTATTTCTTAACATGATTTGCCCAGAGCTGAAGTCAAATTTATTGTAATCCTGCACAGCTAGTAAATCTGCCATCAACCTGTCAGTTGCATCAGTAAAGCTACCTTTTCCCAGATGTCAGTCCGTAAATCCTTTATTGTATTTATTGATTGAGTCACAGATTATTTCACCTCTGGCCTTCAGTTTCTGATAAAAGAACAGAAAGAATTTGTTTCTTCCTCAAAAAAAGGATGTTAACTTTAAATTATGGATAACATATGATGAAAAAATCTGCATACTGTTTACACATCGTCCTTGATGTAATTCATCTTATTTACTTCTCTTGTGAATAGTTTAGCAAGGTGTGGGTATTTTTCATGAATTTACAAGTGATTTTGTTAAAAGAAGTAGTAGACATCAGTAGAAAGTCTTGAACTTTAAATTATCATCTGCCATGTTCCATTTAGAGCATGTAGTACTTACTACATGTTCAGAAAACAGCAGGAAAGTGAGTGGAGTAAAGATTGGACTTGCTGCTCTGATGTGTATACACTCAAAAGACATGAAAGTAGTGTGAAATACACTGAACTTTTGCTCATGTTCAATTAACTATAAACTAATTTCAGTGTATCTAGAATCAGTTACAGTAATCATGAATTGATGGGGGAAAAAAGGCTGCACCAGTCAGCTGTAAAACAAAAAAATAAAAAAGCTGTACTTTCAGAGCAGTTGCTCAGAACAGTGACATTTTCAGTAATGTGCATTTCTTGCATCACTCTTACTTTTCATCAAGTTTCTGTCTAGCTTCGTAATACTGCATTATAGCCATGCTCAAGTTTGACATTCTAGTATTTTGAACAGATTCTAAATCTTAGCTTATTTTCCAGTCAAGTGCAACTCATGAAAGGAGGGGATTTAATTTTTTCAATGACAGGCAGTTAAATTCATGTGTACATATTCTTGGGTCTTTCTCATGTTGTTTTATACAAGAATATGCTATAGTACTAATTTTAGTAAAAATAATACAATAAAACATGCAGGTAACATGAAAAATTAGGAACATATACGATAGGCGGGTCCTTTTAATCTTCTATATTATTAAGAAAAAGACATTTGTTTAAATGTATTTGTGGTGGGTTGACCCTGCCTGGATGCCAGGTGCCCACCAAAGCCGTTCTATCACTCTGCCCTCCTCGGCTGGACAGGGGAAAGAAAATATAAGAAAGGGCTCGTGGGTCGAGATAAGGACAGGAGAGATCGCTCACCTATTACCGTCATGGGCAAAACAGGCTCAACTTGGGGAAAATTAACTCAATTTAATACCACTCAACCAGAGTTGGGTAATGAGAAATAAAACCAAATCTCAAAACACCTTCCCTCCACCCCTCCCTTCTTCCTGGGCACAACTTCACTCCCGGATTCCCTACCTACCCCGCCAGCAGCACAGGGGGACAGGGAATGGGGTTTACGGTCAGTTCATCGCACGTTATCTCTGCCGCTTCATCCTCCTCAGGGGCAGGACTCCTCACACTCTCCCCCTGCTCCAGCGTGGGGTCCCTCCCACAGGAGATAGTCCTCACAAACTTCTCCAACGTGGGTCCTTCCCACGGGCTGCAGTTCTTCATGAACTGCTCCAGCGTGGGTCCCCCTTCCATAGCGTGCAGTCCTTCAGGCACAGACTGCTCCAGTGAGGGTCCCCCACGGGGTCACAAGTCCTCCCAGAAAACCTGCTCCATGGGCTCCTCTCTCCACAGATCCGCAGGTCCTGCCAGGAGCCTGCTCCAGCATGGGCTTCCCACGGGGTCACAGCCTCCTTCGGGCACCCACCTGCTCCGGCGTGGGGTCCTCCACGGGCTGCTGGTGGATATCTGCTCCTCTGTGGACCTCCATGGGCTGCAGGAGGACAGCCTGCCTCACCATGGTCTTCACCATGGGCTGCAGGGGAATCTCTGCTCTGGTGCCTGGAGCATCTCCTCCCCCTCCTTCTTCTCTGACCTGGGTGCCTGCAAGGTTGTTTCTCTTACATGTTCTCACTCCTCTCTCCAGCTGCCGATTTCTGTCTGTCCTGCAACATTTTTTTCCTTCTTAAATATGTTATCCCAGAGGCATTACCACTGTTGCTGATTGGCTCGGCCTTGGCCGGCGGCGGGTCTGTCTTAGAGCCGGCTGGTATTGGCTCTGTCAGACACAGGGGAAGCTTCCAGCAGCTTCTCACTGAAGCCACCCCTGTAACCCTGCCCCACTACCAAAGACTTGCCACACAAACCCAATACAGTATTAATTTGAATATCAGCAAGTAATGATGGATAATTAGTCATGCTAGTAAATGGAGCACTGACATTACCGTGAGACAAGTCATCAGGTACAGTCTTCGCCAGTGGCAGTTTTTGACCTTTTGAATAATGATGAGATTGTTAAAACTGAATGGACGTGAGAATGCAAATTCAGAAGAAACAATTGCAGTTTGCCTGTTTTCCCTCCCTGTTTCTTGGCAGCATCAGGAAACATTCTCGGAAAGTATCTAAAATGTTAGTAGCTCTGAAGTCAGTGAAGATGAGAAGATGGACTTTGAGAAGTGGGGTGAAGATGTAAATCCAAGCCAACCCCCTTTAGCCTGCAATCTGCTAAATTTAATGTTGACAAACTCAGCAGAATAGCATGAAAAGAATAAGTTTTCAGTTTATGATGTTTGAAAAGGTTGTGCTGAACACTCAACAGAGAACTTTGAATTCTAAATTTGGAGTTTAAATAATAGTAATGATAATCCTGTATACAATATACTTATGTGGTAATTTCTCTACATCTGAAATGTATGCTTATCCTTTTTTAGAAAGAAATGGTACGGGTTAATGTGTGCTGTGAGTCAGTAAGTACTATGCCATTTCAGTGGTTTATTGAGGTCCTCAGTCTTGATGGAATCCTCAAAGCTACATCTCTTGGCACTTTTTTCACCAGCTCTGCAGTCCTTCTCTCCACCTCAGCCATCTCTGGTCCCTGTTGCATCACCCACCTGTGCCCTCCTTCTGTTCAGAGCCTCCTCAGGCCCTGCTCTCACCCTTCATTATTCATTGCTTTTCAGTGTCCGCTGATTGCTGTGGATCTCTGGCACAGTCATCCAAAACAGTCTGCCAGTTTTTCCCTTTCTTCTGACCTGAGTTCCCAAAAACTTGCATTGGTCTTTCCCAGCTGTTTCAGATCTTTCTGAAACTGTTGGGATATCCCCATTACCACAAAAGATGTATCATCCCTGTGGGCAAGGACACTCCCTGTCGCCTACATGCAGTAAAGTTTTGATGTGGCTGTGATCAAATTAAATTCATAGCAATCAGCAAGTAGAAAATAGAAAAAAAAATCCAATAAGATGTTATCTTATAGCGTCTCTTCTTTCTTGCCAGATCTGCGTGACTATTTTTTTTAATTCCTTCAGTATAAAAACTCTTCTAGTACATTCTGACTTCATTTCTTTCTTTCAAGTTCTATCCTAACATTGTAGATAGTTTAGTAATAGGGATACTAGTAAATCCTCAAAAACAACTCTGTCTAGCTACTTACCTGTTTGTATCTCTGTATTTCCACTTAATTCAGCTAGACTATTCATGATTATTAAGTGGCTGTACTTGTTATCAGGGCAAAAGTTAAACAATTAAGTAATAAACAAAGAGATATGCAAGGAAGAAATTAGGAGTAGAAGTGTAATTTGGAAATTTATCATAAAGCCCAGATCCTGTCTCTATGCTGAAGATTTAAATGGAAAGGTCAATATTTTAATATTCTCTTTGGCTCATCAGATACGCTATAAAATGTCAGGACTTTACTAAGTTGCATACTAAATTAATCTCCAACATTTTGGTGTCTCAGTCTTTGTCTGGGCCTGTTGTTTTTCCAAAGTGGCAGAAGACAGGCCAGCATTTTAAGGTTTTCAATAGGGAAATTTGGAGGGGGAGATGAGTAGCAGTTGATGTATGATCGTAAGAACCTTACCAGGTATGGTGTTTCTCAACATCGTTACACTGAGCTTAAGCATGGAAAGGGTACCTGCCTTCTTCCTCTTCTACTCACTGTCGCTGTTTAATTGACTGACCCATCAGCTGCTGTTCTTCATTGCTGTGTCCCCTGCAGCTCTCTATTGATTTTCTGGTAAAAAAGTTCACTGAGACAGCAGCACTTGAATCTAGGGTGGGGTTTTTTTGTTGTTGGACTTAGCTTTTGATTAGTTTAAACTTGTCTGTTTAAATAGGCAAGTCTGTGGTCTTCTCTTGCAATGGATATATAGTGTAGAAATACATTAAAGAATTATAGTGGCTTAAAACATTCATTAAAATTGAAATGCAGTAAACATTTGTTGTATCAGCAATAGGAAGCTGCACACCACTGGCTAAATAACAAACGTGTCAAAAAGTTATATTAGTGGAATTTTATTTAGCTTTTTTTCTTTACACTGTAACCTGGAAAAGAAACTCTAAATCTCAAAACACTGAGAAAGTTCAGTGAAAGTAGCTGAGATGGAGACTGAATTGCTTCAGTCATCATTAAAAAAGTATATGTTGATTTCATAAGACTAAATTGATAGAATTTTTTTTTCATTTGTAGATTTTAGCCCAATGGTTTTATAACCAAAAAGGAAATCATATTTTTCATTAATTTTTAAGTTCCTTGGTAAAGGAAGTTCTATACAGTATTACCATTCTTTTTGTTAAAAAAAATTTAAAAAATTCAGAAAATAAAAGTATTTTGAACAGTCAAGTTTTATTAGTGAAGTGATTCACCTCCCTTCAGCTCTAATGGAATGGAAAAGTGTGTGTCTAACTTTTGGTCTGTAATTATCTTTAGTTACACATGCCTGGCACCTATGCTTATCTAAATCAAGAAGGCATTCAGGATTAGACACATCCAGTTTGCACATGTGAAAGACTTGCTCCTTATCAGTCCACATATCCAACCTTTCCAAATTGCTAAGAACTTGGAAAACTCCAAATCAAATTCTTCATGGGGCTGTAGAAAACCTCCCTCTGCCATCTCAGAAACACTTTATTCTAGTCAGGACTGGAACACATGATCTCTCAAACCAGCATTACAACTTATCTCCTGGTATAAAATCAGTTGTGTATCTAGGCCTTTAGATCAATAGAGAGTCTGAGCAGGGCAGTAAAGTTACTGATAGAGGGCAACCCAGATTAAATTAAATCAGGACACATTCAATTAGGTTTAGCAGAGACAGTAGGAGGGAGCACAGCGTGAAAAAGAGCAGGAGAGAATTGTGACAGCATCGCATTACTGGTGACAGCTGATGTGCACCATGAGTGTCTTTTACATCTGCCTACAGAAACAGTATTTATTGACACCTGGGCTGAGTTTTTGGTGTGTATACGGGATGCAGTAGTAGTATAATTGCATATAAAAACAAATAGTAATGTAACATTAGTACAATAGCTGCATGTAAAACACTTGGTTGTTTCAAAGCCACAAGTTTATGAAGCCTGTCAATTCTGCCTTTCTCAAGCATAAAGCCCTGAAGAATATAATAGAACTACTTTATCTGAAACTACATGCTGCATATAATATTTTAAAATAAATGAACAGAACAGAACGCAGCAATTTAAGTGTTTGTCTGTTTGAATAGAGGGATGGAGTCTAGCCAAGAGGGTTTTTTTCTTGATATGAGAACATATGACAAAATTGTCCCATTGGCACTGAGAGAGTGGTTCTAACCAGAAGAATTCCCGGTCCCTTGTATCCATTTACAGTTGCGCACTGCCTACTATGAATTCTTTTTTGATTAAAAAAAGTCACACGTGCTAATTTAAAATGTAGTAGATTGGAAGGAGAGAGAGAAATAGAATGCTAACAGATAACGATTCTCTTTTTTTTCAGTTTTTTTTTTTTTTTAATTGAATAGTATATGTTGGATTGGTTTAGAAGAAGTGTTGAGGTCACAGATAATTCTGTTCCTTTATGTAAAACTTTACTCACTACCCTCAAATGAGAATGAAGGAAATCTCTTCAAAAAGTTTTTGAAGTATCGTTAGTACTTTAAAATAAAACTATCATAATACACAATTATTTGTTCTCATTCACAACTACCTGTGGCCTGTCCAGCTAATTTATCTAGTTGATGTCTATATTTTGTGTGAATATTATAAACTGTGGCATCTAAACTACACTTTCCAAGTTGATTTTAAAAGCTTCTGCTTCCTCACCTGTTGCATGATTAAAGTCGCTTGAGGTCTTGCAAATGGGCATAACCCTTGCTAGAGATTGTGATATTTAAAAAGGATTGCCATATCTTTTATCTTCATTCTGTTTTTTAAAGATTGAGTTACATTATCATTACCTACATTAACTTACATTACAATATGGAGAATAACTATAACATTGCTACGTATATCGGTATCAAAATGCACAAAGGCCACAGATGGTTTTAAGGCCAGTAGCACACAGCGCTGTACCAGCCTTCTCCAACGCACAGTTGGCTCTGTCAGAAAGTTCTCCCTTGAGGTTTTCAAGCTTGTTAGCTAAGCCAATATGTTATGTTATTGTATGTTTAGAACCTATGTGTGTGCGGTCAGCATGAGATATTCGGTGGAATTAAATACCAGCTCACTGGCAGACTGAAATTTGGAGTTTCAGACTCCCTGCCTGGTCTGAGTTCCAGTCCCGGGAGTACTTCCCAGTTCAGTCTCCCCAAACGTACTGGTGGTGGTTTCCCATTTTGCTCTTCGACACCCTTATTGCTCCCTGGGCTGTATGGTGAAGAAATCTTACCATCGGTTGCACACTGTTACAGGTGAGCTAGTTGTGACCTAGGATGATAATGATGGTACAGTACATACTGTCACAGAGTTCCATATCAATGAATTTCAGCCCCTTCTGTTTTTCTCAAGAGAATATTTCTGAATATGTTTAAGGTAAAAGTCAAAATCTGAAAGAATTAGGATGACAGAAAGTTATCTTCTTTCATCCTTTTTGCTGCTAGAAGGGAGAGCTCTGATCCTGCTCTCCACCTGTTGCATAACCCACTGCTGTCAGCTGGAAACAGATACGATCTATGTTTTTTATATATATTGGCATCCTATATGTGATGGTCAACTCTTGGATTGTTGCTAAGACTCTCGTGAGCTTCTTGTTTCCCTGCCAGGATGACAAGCTCCTGTTTTTCAAGCAACTTCTTGGAAAACAATTAATGCAGAGCAGCAATGAGCTACGTCTGTGAACTGCGGACAGTAAGAGCAGAAAGCTCAGACTTCAGATTTTCATTTCTGAAGTTTTATTCTGCAAATAGTAATGTACAAAGTTGCTTGTTTCGTGCAGGGTGATTTTTAAGCAACTCCTCTAGAGATTAAACGTTCAGGTTAAACATTCATAAGATTCTTCATTATCTACTGAATTTTTTACTGGAGCCGTGCTGCTGTGCGCAACATGTGAAAATATTGAAAAATGGGCTGGACATTTAAAATTATTAGTTCAACAGAGAAAAAAACCCATGTGTTTTCTGATGTCTGAAGTGTACACCGCTCACAGCTAGAAAGCAATTCAGCGTGATAAGTGTAAGCGTGAAATGAATATGAAAAGATTAATGAGAATAACAGAAAAGTTTTGGAGCAGCCCTGGGTTTCAATTTGTTCTCGGTAAAAAATATGTAATTATAAGTACTATAATCTTTTTTTGCTATAATTATGTTCTAAAAATTAGAGGATAATTAGTGCTAAGGAGTATTCCCTTGTATTCATTTCTTACTACGTGCTTTTTACAACACTCTCAAGTCGTTACACTCAGGGAAGTACTACATTTAAAACATGTAATCCTTCGTTTTCGAACCTTGATGCTATTTTCATGAACTGAAAACAAGGAAGGACATTCTTGCTACTTTTAAAGCCCCAAGTGGGGCTTGCATTATGTGTTTTCTCTTGAGCATTGCCTTTTTTGGGGGGGGTCTCTATCTATGATTCTGTAGTGGCTCCAAGGTAAGGAATTGTCAAAGCTCTGAAATGCAGCCAGGTCCTGTGAGTCCTGCTCACCCAGCAAATGTACCTATAAAGTACCTTGTCTGTTATCGGCAGGAGAAAAGCTCATTCAAAGTTCATTCTTGATTGAACTTCAAAACGGAAATCTCCTTATACTCTATCCTTAGTCTGAATTGGAACACTTGCCCCTATTGGCCAATTCTAAAAGAGAAAATTATAAATCATAACTTAGTTTTTTTCTGAAGACTTATAATCAGAGTTAGAAAATTTAGACTCGGATCCCCTAGAGTGCTAGAGGCTTCATTGCTAGTGACATCAATGGCAATTCCTTTTGAAAATGTTCCAGACTGGATGCTATGACACTAAATGTTTTAAATACTAGAAGGTCTAAACCAGTTTAGAAATACTTTAAATTGCACAGTCACATTATTTAATGTATCACTTTGAATTAGGTTATATTGTATTAATATCATGTAACTAGTATGAAGGAGTTAGTAAAGATGATGTCTCTTAATAGAAGAAAAAAGGTAAGCAGACTGGTTAAAGCATCAAGAGGAAAAAATTTGTGCTTGTTGGTGATCAGAACAAACCCATCTATTAGAAGAATATAATCTTTCGAATTCAGAAGCTAATATGCTTTATTTACTTACTACATTGCATAATAGTTTAGAAATTTATGCATCTGTAACATTTGTCATTACTGTTGAAAATCCCATTGATGGCCTTCACTTTTTTTTTTTTTTTTTTTTTTTTTTTTACTTTTTTTTTTAAAGTTAGAACAGAGCTGGAATTTATGCTCTGCTCTGTTACTATTTCCTGGGCATGTCTGGCAGCTGAGCTATTTGCTTGACCGTAAGATTTAGATGTCTGAGGACAAAAGAGGACAATTCATCTCTCAACCTGGAATTAAAGTCTTTCCGACATTTAGATGTAATACTTTACACCTCACTAAGTGAGTGTCGAGTGGAGTCACTGACATCTGACACTACAAAGACTAAAATATTCATGCGTATTATAAATACAGAAAGTAAGAAATAGTGCTCTCTACCCACATTCATTGCTAGGAGTTAAGGCCAATATATTAATCATGTCTTTGGTATCCCCCTCTGTGCCTTCATTCACTTGCCCAGAACCAAAGATAAGACATGCAGCTTTTGAGCAAGTTTTCATCTTCCGTTGTTTTGAATGCTGATCATGTTGGAAAAAGAAGGCAGAAAATCCCCATTTAAAATTTCCAGTATTCATCCTTTATACAATCCTCTTCAAAAAATAATCTTTTAAAAGGAGAAGGAAAAGGAATCCAAAATCAAGTTTGCATTCTTTATTGTATTAAAGTAATTATTACAACTGATTTTCTCTCTTACTTTCTGTGCTTTGGCAAACCAGAAACTATTGTCTCTCTTTAAAATATGTCTAAATAATTTAAAATCTCACACTCTGTAATGATTAGATGGAGCCATTCAGCATGTCATTGGCATATCCACTACTCAAAAAAAGCCGTATATAGAGGAATTGTATCAATCTGAAGATGGCCTAACTTCTTTCAAAAATTATCTGTTGCACACAGGAAAAGCTATTCTTTCTATTCTGTTCTGTTCTGTTCTGTTTTCCTATTTCTGTGTACCATTTAGTTTATCTTTGGAAAAAAAGAGCCAGCATTTGTTCTGTATCTTTTTTTACTCTTGAACAGGCATTGGGGCAAGCAAGTCGACATACAGTACAAAATGTACTAGAGCTATAATTTCTGCTAACTATTGTCCCACTGCTCCAATATAAATCCTTTTTTGCGAATATTTCTCCAAAGTGATAATACTTCTGGTTCTGGCAGCTCTTGTTCTACTTTTGAAATGCTTTACTGTTTTGTAGGCTTGCTGGAAGGAGCTGGAGTAAAGTGGAAGAGAGGGAAAGACATTTTTCTGTCCTCATTTGGGAATGTGTGTTTTTAGCTTAATGAGAGGAACAGACAAAGCCTGTGATCCACAAAGGCAAAAAACATTTATTTGAAGTAGTATTTCAAATGTAAAGAAAATACAAATGGATTTTTTGTTTGTTTGTTTGTTTCAGAATGTTGTATTTCTTTGCCGTATCTGTGATGGAAGAGAGGCAGATAATTACTTTTTGATTTGTAGGGTCAGCAATATTGCTTTTTATAAATCTGATTTTTTTTTTTTTTTTTCATTTCTGGTTTGTGAATTCAGTTATCTGACGGGTTTGTGCAAATGTCAGGTTTCAGAATGAATTATATGTGAATGACTTAGATATACCAAAGAAATGCATGAATTCAGCTGGGTTGAATATTTCTCACATACTTCTTCAACTCAGTCATTGCCCAGTCAGTTGTTTTATCAAATTTTTTGGTACTTTCTAAGCATAGATTATAAGATACCATTCTTTGTCATAGTATAAGCATTTAAACAGTTATAAAAGGGAAACAGAGGAAGATAAATTCAGTTAGTTTGGAAAAGTATATTTTCCAGTTGCACACATAACTGACTCCCAGAAAATTTAAGGAGACATTGATTTTTATTTGGTTTCTGCAGAACTCAAAGATGCTGAGCTTGTCAACACGATAAATTCCTTGGTACCCTTACTCTGAAGATTCATTGAGAACTGGTACCAAGGTTTAGTGTTGTTGACATGAATTTAGACTAATAAAAGAACCCAAACAAAACTGTACAATTAATTGATTATAATCCTGAAAACTGAGGGAACATTTACAGTCAGTTGAAATCTGAATGACTAAATATAAAACTTCTTCCAGATGAATATGTAAACATCAACCCCTATATGTTAGAAGATTCTATTTCTGTTAGAAAACTAAGAAAAACATTATTTAATTGCTCAGTAAAAAATAAATATCAATAAGTATAAATAAATATAAAAATGAATGATACTCTAATAAAGTACAAGAGGCATGGCTGTTCTGCCACAAACAACAACAAAAAAGTACTACGTTAACTCCCCATTTTTTCAAGAGAACCTTGATGAAAGCATAGAAATCTAGAAATGTATTTGTGAGAACCAAGAGCATCTGTTTTGTCCCCATGTCTTCTCTAGGACTTTATTCCAAATGCACAAGGAAACAATACCATTTTCACCTGGAACATCATCTTTGTACTCTCACCGTAATTTTTTTTTTCTATACCAAATGTTCTTGGTTTTTTCTTGTTCTTGTTTTATTATTAAATCAGTCATAGAAGTGTGATTATCACTGTTAGGGTTAGGGGTTTTTTTAATTGTTTGCTGTTGGTTTGCATTGAATTTCTGTCCCACCGAGTAGAAAGATTTTCAAATATTAAGGAGTTTCTGATGCTTTGTGACTAGTAGAGAAGCTCTGGGAAAGGTATAGGAATGGTAGCAAAACCTAGATTACAATGATGAGATTGGTAAAACTATATAAATGGGACTTTTTAAAAAACAGATTCTAAAGTTACCACTTGACATTACAAAGACAGTTTTGAAAAAGCTGCTTTTCAGCCTCTGATATTATTTTTGCCAGATAAGTCTGTAGTGCTCTTTGCCATATGTCAGAGTTTAACTCCTAGCTTGAATAGCTCTCTGTTGAAAAGTTAAATCAATGCTTGAGAAATAAAAGACAATTATTACTAAGAATATTACCTGTGTAATTAATTATTTAAATTTCTAGCTGTGCTTCTAAGATGCTTTCAGGAGTAATTACAGTCTCTCAGTTTCTTACAGCTGCGAGCAATACTGTCTCTTATGGAAATGGGCTGAAGTTCTAGAGACTGGGTGTGATATAAACTTGATATTTCATAGGTACCATATTTACTATAAAGTGATTATCTTTCTATGATCTGACTTAGTATTATGGAAGATGCTTGCGGTGCATGGGCTGTGAAAGTAATTTTTTTTTTTAAAACAGGTTGTATTATTTCCACCAGTGAAGTAGTTACTATACTGTAAGTTTGCTAAGTTAGACTCAAATAGCAATGACAGAAAATTCTGTAATAACCTTCCTAAGAATGAGAGATGCAGTTTCTTTGTGATTCCTGCTCTGTCAATACAGTCATTTCATGCACTTCTCCCTTATAAATCCCCTCCAAAACCACTTGTCTCGATTGGTGAACTGACTTGTTATAGTGAATTTAAGATGTAAATTTGCGACCGTTGGTAAATATAACACTAAGAAAAACCCTAAATGTCATTTAGCTAGAACATTGCTTTGAATGCCACAGCTTCTTAGAAGGGTTTTTTCATTAGTTGTTTTTAAGTCATTTAAACTATGGGGAGTGTTGGTTTTTTGTTGTTGCCGTTTCTTTGTCTGTCTTGGCCAGTACAAGAAATTTTTTTTTTTTTTTTTTTTTTTCATTTTATGGTTGGTCTTTAAGTTCTTTTTTATCACAGTTTAAAGTTCTTGGTAAGTTCACAATTTCTTGTTTTACCGTTTTAGAGTTCTTCAATTTCTTGTTTCTATGAAATCAAGCACTATGTCACAGGTTGCATGGAACAGCCCGTATGATATTTGATCTCTCTATTGTTTAAAAAGTTACAAGCCAAGATCTATGAATATGAAATTGTGTCTCTTCCCCAAGAACGGGTATACACTCAACATGAAGTGACTATGGCTCCATGACACCATTTTCCTCATCCTTAAATTTTAAGTTGGAGCAAAAAGAGGAGGGACTAGATCCTCAAAGATATTTAGGAACCTGTTTTCTTTTTTAGTCACCTGCTTCCTGGATTGAACTTTGACCCTGAAATTCCTAGTCAAAAGATGACCAGTGTCAGAAAATTAATTAAGGCCAGATCCAGAGCCTGGCTATCCTCCTAATCAATGCCTTGTTTGCTTTAAATAGGCACAGACATTTGACTGTGAATATTACTATAATTCAATTAAAAGAATCGACATGGGTATTTACATTTATTTCTAGATAGAACTTGTTACTTCATTTCATGTTAATGAGAACAGTTTCATGATTAATGTTACTGTGCTCTTTTCTTCATGTACTGCCTGTCATTTTGTCATATTACCATGCTCAGTAGAGCCAGGACTGACCCTGCATAATACACTGTCTTTTGTTCTTTTCCATGTATTGTTTTCCCCTAAATTTCTGACAACTTCATGTATCTTTGGAGAGCCCTTTTTTTCTTAATAGTTGCATCCTTTATAATTCAATACTTGCATTTGTGGATGATGGGGTTGGAAGGAGAGTCTGGTTCAATGACTCCATTCCAGCAGCTTCGAAGTTATTTATGACTTTCTACAGAATACTCATTAGACTCCCCCTCTGCCTTTCTCCATTCTTTTGTGAACACTTTCCAAGATGGTGACCCTGTTGCCTTTCTTTCAGCAAAACAACCCAATTAGCCTCACTAAATGTGCTTGCATTTGTTTAGGCTTATTTTTCTTCTCGTACTTTGAGGGCCATTTCTTCATGTTCTGACAGTAACTACTTTATATATACCTTTTCATTGTTTTCGTTATCTCTCCTTATGTATTTATAAAGAGTTACTATACTCTTGCAGTAGTATTTTTTTCTTCTAGTGTGTATTCACTCATTTCTCCTACTGGTTTCTTTATGCAGTATGCCTTCTAATTTTTATCACACTTACTGCTCTTGCATTACAGAATATCTTTTTACTGTTCTGCATGCTTGCTATCACTATTCTGACTCTACAGATTAGTAGCATATTTACAGTATTCTGTGTTAAGCTTTATCAGTACATCAGAAAGAGAAATTGCCCCACTAGAGCTGTCTGTACAGCCTCTCTATGTACAATCTCTAGCACACAGTGCTAATTTTGTAATTCTGTTTATGTTCACTATATTATATTTTATTCCTCATATCTTTTCCTGCAGCACTGTGCCCTAGTCGGTATTTTCTGTGGTTTATATTTGTCCCTTAGAGCTTTTCCTCTCCAAGTGTATCTTGATAAAGTCTCAGTCAAATGATTGTTATATTTATCCAGTAATATTATATCTTTAGTCAACATGTTAACCACTTTTTATCTTTGACTACAGATTAAGTTCAGAGTATGTGTTCTCCTCCTAATTCTTGAAAAAATTGTGATTTCACCTTATCCTTGCTTACCCCACCTGCTTCCTATTTGACAGAGCACTGGTTGACACTTGATCTTGCTTTTATCACCTTTGTATTAATGCTGTGCATTTTTCAGGTGTTCTTTTCTACTATTTTTGAAATTCAGGAATTCCCACTGAAATTCAGGGATTGCCGCCTTCTGTGGTTGTGTGACACTTGTGTTCAGGGCTATAGTATATTACCATACATGTAGCAATAGTTGTTAATTTCTGTGGCTGTTTTTGGTTATGCAAGCAGTTCTTAAGGTCTTAGTTAAGACATAGAGTACAGAGTATGGATTTGCAAAAGTTTTTCTCTCTCATAATGCCTTTCAAGACCTTCCTATTAATAGAAGTGCTTACAGTAGAGGGCAAAGGAAGCAATGCAGATGTTGACATGGTGAAGTAGCCAGTCTAACTGGGGTGAGGGTGTCAGCAGCACATCACATGCAGAGATGTTCCAAGCAGCAGTAATTTTGTGGGCTGAATGTTTAAGTAAGAGCTCCTGCTTCCACTCTCCTTTGATGCTTGACATTGAATCAGTCATACCTTCTGTGTGCTCTTCTCTTCAGCTGCACTGTGAATTTGAGCTGGATTAGATGCATGGCAGTGTTGCCACCTGTTTCATGTTACTTGATTTGTTCTTCAGCAACTCTTCAGTTCAGTATAAGAGAGCTCTTGAGTCTGTTGAAGAGTATCATTTGGGCTCTCTTGCTAGTAATCAGTGACATATTTCAATTGTAAATACAGTAGAAACAGATTGAGTTGTTTAACTTCTTATGGAGGAAATGGAAGTCCATTAACATAATCATATGGCTATTTAACTTCTGCAGCTATAGTATCCTCACTAGGCATGAACCATGGGGGGGAAGTGCTATACAAGTACACACACTCAACTCTTGATCTTTTTCTCAGCCTTACCAAGACAAATGTAGAGGTTCTACAACAGTTGTTTCAGCAACTGGGAAGAACCCAATATATCCCAGTTGAAATCAGCTGGATTTCAAGCTAGTGCTTGAGACATAGAAAGCTGAATATGGCATAAGATTACGCCAATAACTGATCCATTGTATTGTGAAACACCATGAGGCAGTATGCAGAGGACCCAATTTCTGTATTGTTGTTGTATTAGATATTTTTTTCTTGGACCATTAATTGACAGTTACAATATTGCAACATGAAGTATGAACTTGGAGAAGAAATGGTAAGCTACTGAAAAATTTGAGAATAGTTTATTTTCTGCATGAAAATAAAACATTATGCTATTATATTCCATTATCAGTGCATAATTGGTTTCTAACTGACCATTTTATTGATCTTCTTTTTTTTTTTCTCTTTTAGAAGTTGAGAAGGGGACAGTTCTCCTTTGATGGTTATATGAGGTGTCACACACTATACAACACAGAAAGTAAATATCATAAAAGTAGATCTCTGTCTGTCCATAGTTTGCTAAGTGTAAGGAATGTAGATGCAGAATTCCCATATTCATGTTTCTCATGGAGTTTATGTCAAAAATTCATTTTTTCTTGTTATTTCCAATAGAATAATATATGAAGGAGTATTTAGTCTTGAGAAAGTAATGAATTATATTACTACTTAATTTAATGTGACTTACACTACAGTAAGGCAATAAATCATATGCATCCTTAGATTGGCTTTGAAACATTTTTATGGCTAAGATCAGGATGTAAATTGAAAAACTGACATACCATTTTAGAAATAATGATACAGCTGCAGCAGGGATAGAGATGGCCAAGGATAAAGAGGCAGCCTCATTTTCTGAAGTAATTGCACCTGTACTCCTCTCATGATTTTTGACATTGCAGGAGTGAGGCCTCAGAAAGTGACTTCAGTTTATTGCCAGTGCTTAAGTTCTTGTCTGGAACAAAGAAAGTGTAATTGGGGGGCTCACATCTCTTATGAAGTGAGTTGTATGATTAAAAAAACATTTTTATGAATAAATTATGGATTTGTAGTTTACAAGGAACCCGTGCGCAGTGGATAAGAAATATTTTGGGTCTAATTATACAACTCTTTTTTGCTAATTGTTTTTGTGCCTTTGACTGTTCAAGTGGTTTCTTTCTTGCTCAATTGTTCACTCTCTTTCCTCTACCCCTTTGAGGTTAGGTAAATGAAGTTTGGGTTGTTATATGACATTACAGATCCTCTGTAGATTCAGATATTTCGATCAAGAGCTACCAAAGGTTTTGCTTTAAGAAACTTGTATGTTTTCATTCTTGGAGAATAGCCTTACCTGTCTTTAATTCTGTAGCTAACCTCACTAGTTGTGAATCTGTTGAATGAATATTAAATAAGAACATTTATTCAGTTCTTTATCTTTTTTTCAGTTCTAAGAAAAGTTGAATCGTTGAGCATGTCACCATACATGATATATGAGATTATTATGGAGCTACGAGCCTAAAAGTACCAATACTGTAAGAGATATTAACGATAATCATTATGTTTAACAAGATGTCCATGTAAAGGTAATGCATGTACGATTTTATTTGCCTTAGAGAACAGTTTAAATGCAGATGAGCAACACAACAAACTCGCATTTGAAATATGCAAGTGGAGTTGCACTATATTCAAACTTAGGAGACGATATCAATATGGCATGGCTGTTAGTATCTAATTTAGCAGGCTAAATTACCTGACTAATCTCCCTAGGATCTCTTCAAAGTATATGAGAGAACATGGCTTCTCCAGAGAGTAATTCTTGAGCAGAAGCCTAATTTAAGGCTCTGAATTGTCCTCTGGAGAAGTTTATTGCTCTCCTTTGAATAAGCCGGGAGCTTGGTTAATAATTACTAATTATTTATCAGCATGCTAAGGTAGGTATCCAAAAAGGAAATCAGAATGTGTATGAAATGTTGACCTAGTTACAGCAATTTGGGAAATTCTGTAATTTTAGGCTAAATGGCCCACTTTGGACTCTTATTTCTGTAGTTCCAGACTTCCTGTTGAGGAGCAGCAAAAAAAGGCTTAAAAGGACATTTACTAGAATATAAGATATTAACACAGGCCTCACATCAAGAAATCACAAGAGACCCTCACATAGCCGTTGGGCTAAACGTATGGGGGAAGACCAGGAGTAGATAGAGAGAGGCTGTTTAAAAGAACTCATTAATCTACAAATTCCTGGGTGTTTCTAAGAAGCAGTATCTTATAAAGCCTGATAGGTATTCCATCAGCCTCTGCAACAGATGCAGAGGTAACAACACAGTCATAAATATTACCTTCCTGAAGGTAAGTGTCTTTCCTGAGACCCCATAAATAGCAACTGCCGAATTACAGCTGGAGAACTCGGCTTGGGAGTTTCACAGCTATTGCCTTGTAACTAGCAGAAGCTGTAGTGTTGGTGTGGGGATTTTGTTGACTTGCCTTAAAATTGCATGGTGGTTACACTAATTGAAATGAAATATTTTCGGAAAGTCCTTAAATTGTTATCATAATTATAGGTCATTTTCTGCTTGGTAGGTGTTTGTTTGCTGAACATACATATAAATGTATATATACAAGTGCATGAGCTCATCAAGCAAACCTCTGAAGTGAGTTCAGTTTCCAGGCTAGGAAAAGCTTTTGAGTAGTACTGAGCTTCCAAAAGCCAGAATAAGTGTCTTGAGATTGAGCCAGTTTATGGCCTTGTAGGACCTCCTAAAATAGATTGAATTTGAGCTAGCTCAACCTTTTGCTTAGACTGTTTCCTAAATTCGAGTAATTGCATTAGAACTGTGAAGAGATTTATTATCCCTTCAGTTCTTCCACCTAATTAATTCTGGCCTAATTGTATCCACCTGACTTAAAAAGAATTAAAAAAAAAGAAAAAAGTAAATGGAATAATGATACCATACTAGAAAAGTCTACCTATTTTTTGAGGGTGGGGTATTTGGGAGGGGGATAGTTGGGGCGGGGGGGGGGGTAGCTTTATGAAAACATTTAAAATACCACCTAGGTTTTTGTGACTGCTGTGGGTATGTCTGTACTGCAGTCAGAATCTATGATGAACAGATTAGTTAGGCATACCTGTTCTACCTTTAATTGAGCTGGCCTGCATCATCAGTGATGTCACGGTTGCACAGATTTCTATGTGGATTATACTATCTTTACTAGACCTTGCGTATTAATTTGTGTGTGTTCTCTGCTATTGCTGTTCATATTCATAGGCTATCATACTCATGTATCAGTGAAGTAATTAGATAAAACCTCCCCTGATGAATTATTGGTATGTTGATTTGATGTAGAGATTTCTAACAGATGTTTAATGTGTTAATAGTATGTCCTATTCATTCTCTGCAAAATGAGAAGCTTGTTGAATAACATTTGTTTAGGTTTGCGTAACATAACAAAGCAGAGAGATTCAAGCTAGCTCAGCCTGGTAGAGCACTATTTTCAGATGGCACGAGATAATTGCGTACAGCTGCATGTTAGCAGCTAACACAGTACTCCACCTGGGTTTATATTACTCTGCTTCTCAGTGTAGGTAATTAAACAAAGCAGAAAAGATTAAATAAAATTTCCCTCTTTTATATCTATAGGCTAATATAAGTTCTTAATGTCCTGTTACGTAAATGAGCTTAAAGTTGAAGTATTGGGAGCAATGAAACAAAAAATTGTCTAATAATGATGTATTTAGTGCTATCCTTCATGTCTTACGAGGAGATACTCTTCTTGATGCAGATGGATCATTTTGACATGATTATTTTGGCATGTCTTGTCACAAATAGTCAGCTATGTTTGGCAATACAGAAAGTTTTATTTTCCTCATTTTTCAAATATCGCAACTTTCCTAATCTCTAATGGTTATAATTTGAGTTACTAAGCTCCAGTTCCCTATCAAGATGCTTTAATTTACAGTCCTAACATGACCAATGCCAGTAAAATGTTCTAGTATATTATCTGGCAGTAAATAAAACCTGTCAAAAAAATCAATAAAAAGAACAGTGCTTAACAAAAGACATATGCCTCATAAATAATATGTCATGACAACTAGCAGCCATAGTAACATATCTGAAGGAAAAGGCTGAAAAAAGTAACCAACCAGAAGGAGCTAATGGGTTATTTTTGCTAGAGATCTGCCATAGACTTTTCCTGTCACAATATTATAGCATTTGTGATAAAGCAAAAGGATTTGTGCTGTGATTTTTCTAGCATACTATAGAAATTTCAGATAGCAAAGATCAGCTTACATGAATTTTTATAAAGAACAAGTGTGTCACCCTATCAGTAATCCCTTTATATATGAGTATTATATTAGTATTACTCCTCTGTCTTAACCCGAGTTTGTCTGACTCATTGTTTTTCAAAAATATGTGATGCGCTTATGCAAAAGGCACATTTAACTACTTATGAATCATTAGTTCAAATCATAAAACAACATTTTGGAAGAAACACATCCTAATAGTTTGGAAATGACAGCTAGGTTAATGGATTTGAGAGAAATCTGTATGTTTCGCTAGAATTGGCAAACTAAATAACTTTCAAATCTCTTGATAGTGATGTTATTTTTATTTTATTTTATCTTTAAATGAGTATGCTGGAAGTATTTGTGTTGAAGGGGCATATTTGCTTTAACTCAGTATATGATAGTGAAGTGTAAAATTATAATAATAACATGGAAGAGCCACACCACCACCCAGAAAAAAACCTCTGAACCCCCACAATCCTGTCTCCCCAAAACAAGATGTAAAGGTATTGTGAAACACTAGCACTAAAAGTAAGTTTATAGGGAGATTTCACAGTAAGACTTAATTTGAGACTTGGATGAAGCCAGATTTAATGTCATTGAAAACTTGGAATATGAAGGCCAAAAAGTTCTTACACAGAAGATGGTGGAGACATAATGTAGGGGGTAGGGTATCATGCAGTAGAAAATAGCAGTAAAATAGTAATAAAATAGAATAATAAAGGAAAGCAATTTTGGAATTGTCACCTTGAATTGATTCAAAATTAGAAATTCAGTTAGAAAGGCCAGGGAGGAGGAGAGAAAGCAAGAAGAGACACAGTGTACAGCTTTAGCAGTTGCAGAAAAAAAGAATGGATTATGGCACGAGTGATTTCAAAGAATTTTTGTGCTTTACTTTTCATTTTTATTTTTGTGTTGGCTTTGCATTTGGCAGGTAAATTAAAATGTAAGTCTTCTATGTGTCCTCTGATGCAAAGAAGGATGAAAGAAAGTTGTAATGTAAATGCACAAGAGTTCCTTGAGTACTTAACGGGCTGGTTTATAAGAAGTTCAGTACTTGTCCAATTTATTTGCATTTACTCTGTGGGTGGCAGAACAGCTATTATGAAGTATTGTCTTCCAGTATTAACATTCAAAAAAAAAAAAAAAAAAAAGACATGACATTTAAGTTAAATGTGAGCCTTCACCAATACATTAATAGTTTTCCTTTGTTTCATTTGTGATTTTACTGTACAAAGAATTCAGTGCTCCTATTACTGTTGGTGAATTGAAAGTGTGTTATTATCGCATCAGCCTTACAGAAGCTGGAATGCAAAATGGTGGCAGGAGCGTAGCATCACAGCCCTCCTGATGTGCGAAGTGCAGAAGTCGTGCTATTTGCTAATTATGTACCTTTTCTTCTGTGAACAGAGATACTGAATAAGACCAGAAATTATAAAGTGGCGCTGACTACCCGTATCATATTCTCAGGAGAGCAGTGTCACAATTCAAACAGCAAAAGAGATCTTTTCTTGAAATTTTTAAATAAGAAGTTCTCCTTTTGGGATTAAGAACATTATTTCTGTTAATGCAGAGGAGAGGCAAAATGACCCAGTAGCTTCAGAGGTTGTTCTGGATGCTTTTGAAGCATGTCTGCTTCAAAAGCGCTGTGTGATGCTTTTGGTGGATAGGGTGGTATTGAATATGATTTCAGTGTTTCTGTATACTTACACAGGAAGCACATAGAGGAAAAATACCTATTGAGAGAAAAGACTGGTTTGGGTCACGTGAACACTATAAAGAGGATCATCTCAGCACTCAAGGAATCTGGTCCTCTGTGTCATTTGGGAAGAAACTCCAAGTAGACAGGAAGTCGAAAGGTTTTGAGTGTATTTCTGTTTTAATTCTCCATTGATGAGAATATATATGATAAATGGAAAAAATATTTCCAGTCAAATAGTACCAAGTGTTACTTTGTGGTGTTAGTAGATCTGTGGATGGATCTCACACTGCTTAGGATTTTCTACTGTTATGGTCAGAATACAGAAATTTGTCCTACTCAAAACACTACTGCCTATAGATCAGATGGAAATGTTTGTTACTCTCTATAAAAAGTGTCTCTCTTGGGGTGGGACTGAGATTAGTTATCTTCATTTTGACTTGTGCTAGGCCTGGATGTGTCTAATGTCACATCTCCTGTGTGCTTATTGGCACCTTCTGCTAATGTGAATGCAGGCAGCCTTGCACACTTCTCTGTGCCAGTATTGGAAATCTAAATTAAAATATGCTCTCAGCAAGCAGTGCCACAAAGGTCAACATGAGGAAGAACATTCTGTCTGCAATTTGGGCAGCATGAATGGTAGCCAAAGAAACCAGCTGTGGAAAACAAAAGAAAATATGAGCAAATATTAAATAGAAAAACATATTTAGAAACCTCAAACCACAGAATGGAACCCTAAAAAGGGATTTATGATGTATCACTTTTAATTCTGATTTGCAGTCTGTTATTATGATATAATCTGTGGTTCTCTTTAGGGAACAGCAAACAGCATCTGGTAGCTCTTTGGATTCCTTCCAAACTGCTTTGAAATAGATGTGAATATATAGAAAACCAGCATGAAGGACAGGCAGCTGCTGAGCATATCGGAATGATGAGAAATTCTTGTTTTTCAGGGTATTCTGTTCTTTATATTCTGATAAAGTTTATTGTTATGAATGCTGAGTTTAAAATAAAACTTAAGCAAGCTTCTTATTTCAAGTGCTGTAATACTGTTTCGCAGTGTGAATGTGTTCACAGCCATCATTGAAGGTTTCCATAACTGAATAACATAGGAATGTGGAGGCTAGCTGAGCTTACCAGTCAGTCTTCAGCACTGCACTGGAGTGACTCAACCGCTTTGAGGCTGTGTCTGCTTTAGGTTCACTGTCTCTTTGAAGCACCGTGTTGTGCCACAGCATCACAGCCAGGAAAGTCTGTCTGGGGATGAGGCAGCGTAACTGGGGAAGACCACTGCAGCTGGCTGACTTCTGCAGCTTCAGCAGCCTTTAAAGCCAATAGCTCAAACTCTACTGACAGAAAATCCACGTAACCTTTTGCAGATTGATGTGAGCTGACTCTGTCAATAGTTTAGGCTGATGCAAATGAGTTTGCTGCTGAGAATAACTGGAAACTATTTGGTTGTGTTTGCACAGTGCAGAATGCAAGCTGATGTATGCCATTTTTTAGTTTTGGCTTTGATGGGTGGCCATCGGTGGCTAAGTTTACATCAACAAATAGTGTTGATGGCACAACAGCTGGTGCTGAGGACCCAATGTCTAGTTTACGTGCGCTCCAGAGGGATTCACTGTGGACTAGCTCTAGACTGGTCCCATGGACTGAATGCTCGCTAGCTGTTAGCTAGTAGAAGATCTGGAAAAGCTCAGTTCTGTGAGCCTGGGCAGTTGGTTCTTGTCTCTCCACAAAAGTCTGTATAGATGTAGCCTAGAAGCCCAAGCAGAGGAAGACTACTATGTAGGTATACACATATACCACATTTTCCTTCCTTTCCTCCCTTGGTATTTTAATGAAATATAATCTCTTCCTTTGGAAAACTGTATTATGATTTAAGTAACCTCACTGTTATGAAATGCCTTTCAGTGTACTGTCCAATTTCTTTAAATTGTGTCATACTTTTAATTATTTCTTATAATAATTTCATACAAGTTCTGTGCTTTCCTTAAGATGATTGTGCTTAAATCTGTATAAAAGATTTATCTTCTGCACCATATGTGATTATTTTCCATTTATAGTTATTTACTTTAAAAATATGAATCATGAATAAGTGGTAAACAAGTATGTAAGAAAAGTAATTATATAGGATATCTAGATATATCAAGTAAAGGCTGATTTCCACCCCACACACTTCACACAGTTTCTTGTATTTTCCCTTCCAGGAAATCTCATCTCATGCTTACAGGATTTTTTTTGGTTTAGTAGTTTATTAATAGTTGCCTCACATAGTGATCCTAATTGCCATTTACTTGTCTAACTCAGTGTGCTGATCTCCAAAGATACTGATGACTATTCAGTGACTTGATGTCAGTGAGTGCCCAATATTGGGAGTAAGGTCCTTACAATGAAATGCCTACAACTTGTGATTTGTTTTTACGTTTATAACTTCCAACCTGCATGATTAGATCATATGTACCATATAATGCAAATCAAAGATTCATATAAAATCCACAGTGAGAAGGATGTATAGGAATTTTCAAGCCTTTTAGTGATGTCTCTGTTCTTCAAAAATCGCATTAATCGTGAACATGAATAGAACAGTTAAGCTGTATATTGCCACATACATCTGTGAAAATGGTTATAGCATAGAAAATCTCATATATGTTCTCACAGTGAAGAAATGCAATCCTAAAGAGGTGGTTATTTAATTATATGAAATATTACAGAATTTGAATAGTGAAAGACATCAAGAAAGACCTTTATTCTTAATGCTTTCATCAGTCATCTGTCTCACAAATTGATAAAGAACTGCCCCATCAGCAGAATTGTTTGATTTTTTTTTTGGTAAGGATTTGAAATTCCAAACATGGCATCCAAACTGAAGATTTCATGAAGTTGGGCTTTACTTGTAATGCGAGTAATAGTAAAATAATTTACACAATAAAACACACTTTCTTTTAATTCCTCATCAGCCTCTTAAGATGTTCTTAAACTAGGAAAGGTTTTCTATGTTTACTATACAATTTGCTTGCTCAGAAACAAATTCTTTTTTCTATCTATCTTTTACTTTAGGACAATTAATCGATTAATGGTAGGGTCAAATCATTGAGAACAGCAGTCTCTTAGCCTTTGTGATTTGGATTGTACTGAACAAGAGAGTCACTTAATTATTTTTAAAAGCAAAGATACACACAGTAATTGGGAGTGTTTGTCTATGTTTCTTTATAATATAAAGTCTGCTTTAAAGTAATTTGACAACAGAACATAAATCCCTATTTGAAGCAAAGGGATTTTTATCAGGGCCTTGATGTGTGAGAATGTGCATATAGCACTCCCCTCACAGAGGAGAAAGAGAATAAGCCTTTGAAAAGCACGGTCATTAGCATGGTCAAAAGTTTTGCCTTCCAAAAATAGATGAGTGCTATTTGTTGTCTCTTATTAGGGAAGCAGTAGAAAAAAAAATGACTCTGAATCCCAGCTTGTGGATACCACGGTGCTCTTGTAGGAACAAGAAGGTTTTAGTTAGATTATTACTCTTAAAACCCACCCACCCATATCGGACTGAAAAGTAGATTACTCTGCTTTAATGCAGTGGGAGCCTATTTGTTCTTAAAAATCTATGAAGAATATAATGGAGGTCATTAGCAAAGCAATTCTATTACAACTCTGCATGCAGAACGTTAGCAGTAAGCATCAGAAGCTGCTGGATCAGTACCTTTGCAGTTTGCCCACTGACTCAAGCAAAAATTGTCCTGAACTCTGTCAGAACATCTTGGGTGGTTACTTTTGTTGGGTTCTTTTTCTTCTTTGTTTTTTTTTTTGTTTGTTGTTTTGGGGTTGTTGGGGTTTTTTGTTTTGTTTTCTACATAAAAAGCATACCTGCTTATGGTGTGCTATTACATTATGAATTATATAACACCAAGTTGAAATGGAAGCTGGTAAATCTTACCTGTGACAAAAAAGCAATTACTTATACTTTGTAAAACTGTATTCATGTTTATTGTGCGCAAGCAGTACAAGGCATGATAGACTTAGTTAATTATTTTCTTCCTTTCCTTCAAGTATTGTGATTTGCTGAATGATATAGCAGGAACATTTGTGGCTCCTAGCAATCTTTACCAGATTTTTAACTTAAGTGTTCTTTTTTGTTTTAGCAATGGAAAATAGGCCTAATCCTGCTTCTTTGAAAGTCAATAGCAACATTTTAATTCAGGTTAGCTGAAGAAACTCAGATAATTTAAACAGATTAGTTGATGACATTATTATTAAACTCTCCAAATTCATTATTACAAGTATTGTTTGTCTGTAAATCTCAAAGTGTTCAAAAGACAAGTTTACAAGAGGGATGCTGGTGCCTAAATGTCCCTGCAGGCATCTAAATCAAGCATTTAAATGTCAATGTATTCATACCTCACCTGTCAAGTACTGAGAAGAAAACTCCTTTGGATTTTTAGTTTCAAATTCCATAGCTGCGTAAACTGATAATTTGCTGCTTCTCAGCATTTGCATGGCTTACTGAATGTGACCAGTGAGCTGAGCTGCAAGTAACCTGTTTGAATCATTGGCCCTATTTGTGAAAACAATGTATATGCAGCATGGATGCTCATGTGCTCTATTCTGTGGTGATGTGCAGAGGATGTCCTTAAATGAGCTGATGAGAAAAGAACTGCCAGAAAAGATGGTGTAAAACGGTTTTGCTTAAAATATTTTGATGAAATATTGGAGAGTCTGGAGTCGTACCTCCTCCCTTTTCTGAGGGATTTACAGTCAGGTTTTCATGTTAATCAGTTGGCTAGTCCTGTCAGAGACTTTCATGATGGAGCTGTTCTATTTAGAATTAAGTACTTAAATATCTTTTAAGCCAGAGAGAAGAACTCTGTATCCTAGTGATTAAGGCAGCCCTTCGGGATGGGGAATCAGGCTTTCAGATTCCACGACAACGAACATTTTGGTATTCTAAATTAAGCATTCATTAGAGCAGGGACTTGAACTCAGTCCTCCCTCCTCCCAAGTGAATACCCTAATCATGGAGCTATGGCAATTCCTACGTGTTCGTGATGATCCAGGGAGTATCTCAGGATTCCTTGTGGTGCCAGGGAGGTGCGCTACGAGAGTACGAGGACGAATGCAGAGTCTGTTACCATGAGCTGGCTGTGGCACTCTTCTGAAAGTGGAAAGCAAGTATTCAGATGCCCTTTAGTTGAAGGGGTTTTGAACCTGTGCTTTCTGTTATCGCATGTGGGTATTTTAACCAGTGAGCGACCAGGTAAAAGTGCAACTCCGTCAAACTTCTTTTGAAAGAATCGATGTTGCTTAGTTTTCAGAATGAAGCTCAGGACCCTGTTTCAGAAAGTTTCAGTTACAAATCAGGGGATAAATGCCATCCTCTGCCACAAGTGAGCTGCCTGAGCCTGTGGAAGGGAAGGGACTCAGCTTTCTTGTCAGCCTTTTGTAGTGACTAGCATAGATGCTCTGTGCTCAGCATGCTGACTGTAGTAAACTCCTTTCCTAGACACCTGGTTCTCCTTACACAACATTAAAGTGTCATGGTCAGATATATATACATAAATTTGTAGCCTTGTCCAAAAATGGAGGTGCATTTTGCAATAAGTTTGATTTAAAGAAAAATTATACATTATCTTATATAAACTTCAAGTTTTGAAATACTGCATAAAAAAAGATCTCTCTATATAATTTTCCCTATCATTAAAACCAGCAAATTACTTAAGTGAAGAAATGATAATTGCAAGTGATTTGTATGGCATAAGTGTGTGCTGCTTTGTAAAAATAATTGCAGTTCTTGTGCCAAATACTTTTAAATATCTAATTGATTTTTAATATTTTTGACAGCAGGTTCCTTTTGTGAGCTTTAACAATTAATATTGTAATAGAGCAATCTAGGGACTTCCATGATTTAGCTCAAACAGTTTAATACATTGTACAATTTTGCACTCAATTACTATAAGTAGAACTGATGAAGTGTCTATTAAGTTTGTTCAATATTTCTCAATATAATTTTCAATTTTAATTAGTTTCGTAGAATCCTAAAATGGTTTGGGTTGGAAGGGACCTTAAAGATCACCTAGTTCCAACCTCCCTGCTGTCCCAGGCAGGGACACCTTCCACTAGACCAGGTTGCTCAAAGCCCCATCCAGCCTGGCCTTGAACACTTCCAGGGATGGGGCATCCACAGTCTCTCTGGGCAACCTGTTCCAGTGCCTCACCACCCTCACAGTGAAGAACTTCTTCCTCACATCTAATCTAAGTCTACCCTCTTTCAGTTTAAAGCCATTACCTCTTGTCCTATCACTACATGCTCTTAGTTTATGACACTATTGAGCATAAGGCATAATGGTTGGAATTCCTAATGTGAGGTATCTGCATCAGGTTGAATATTTGGAGGGAGATTTTCAGGCAATATGCATATTTCAGAAATCACAAGTAGGGAAAACAATATTTTGCTTATTTATACATATTATTTTACTTTAAATAGTCTTAATGTCCTCTTACTTTGACAAGGGAAGGTGAAATTACATGGAGAAGGGGATTTTATCAAATCCATGCTTATTGTCTGCTTCATAGGCCCAAATTTGGAGAAGTTTTAAGACTTCTAATAATACCACTTTTTGCATTCCCAATGAAGGTGTTTCACTTCTTCCTAGGTAGCTAGATTTTCAAAGATATTTTTGTCACTTAGCATCATTAACCTTCATCATTCCATAGAGTATCAGAACAGAATCCTATGGACTAATAGGTGGGAAAGATGGAGAGGAGCATGTCATGGTGTCTCCTGAGGGAAGCTTAGAATGGAAAGTGTGGCAGATGAGGTCTGTGTCATAAGTGACGTGGGAAAAGGAAAGGAGAAAAATAGGCATAGAATCTGATAAGATTACAAGACAGGTATGGGGGAAAGAGGCTAGGACTGGATTTACAAAGGAAAGGCACCAGAGCAACGAGAAGTTAGGAGTGGGAAGAGAATCTGTACAATTTGATCTGGTGATGGTAGCACTGGGATAGGTGAGGTGTTTTGGAAACAGGGCAGTGAAAGCAGGATGAAGTACAGATAAGAAAAGAGGCAGATGACTTTGTGGAGTCTTGATTTCACCTGCATTGCTGGTGATTAGATTTGGGAGGTATTTTGAATTAATCCCCTTTTCTCCGTGTTACAAGATCTGATTCAAAAATAGTCATTAAGCTCTGAAGATCATTTGCATTCAGGACAGCACCAAAGAATGTGTTTTAAGTTCTGGAATAAAGTTGCCTCCTAAGCAGGGCCACAGTAGACATGGAAGGGAAAAGATAGAAGAGAAATTATTTTAACTTCATGAAATTTATCATCAGTTGCGCTGGTCCTGCCCTTGTCTCTGGAGCGGTTAGGAGCCATTAATATTAGGTATATATTCAAATGTGTGGATGGTGCCTTATTGGCTGATGGCTTATTTGATTGCAGATGAGGCTGTAAATTTATTTGTATGACAGAGACACGGCTACAAGATGCAGCTCTTTCAGCATGAATTTTAATTTGGTAGAGATAAGATGTCTATTTTCTCATTTGATTTAGGAGTAGAGATACACACTTGAAATTGATTATTTGGAAGGTTAATGCTATAGGAATCTCAAAATAGTTTAAAATGGGAAGTAACATCTGTCTGTATTTATGATTTCCCAGAGGAGGCAACTGTCTCTTTTCCTTGCCTAGCTTCAGGAGTAAGTTCTAGCAAAATTCAGCATCCATCAATAATAATTATTCATTGTCTTTAAATGTACTGAAGGCTTTGACAACGATACATTTAATCTACAGATTTCAAACTTAACAAATATGGTTCCTTAAGACTTCCTTGAAATATAGGATCCAGAGGGTGCGTGAGTTCATCTTTCTTCTTCATTTGGGAATGCTCATTCCCATGAGTTTTACCTTACAGAGTGCAAGCAATACCGTGATAAATACGTACTGCCATCACCTGGAAGCAAAACTGCACATTTCCTTGCTATGAAGAGGTGTGTGGGAGTTGGGGCACTTCCCCTCTCCTCACTCCCCGCTCCCAAGCTTAACTAATGGAGTTGTTAGTTTTTATTTGTTGTGTATCTGAAGCCACACTTGATAAGGTTCATACATTTCAAACGTTACATTTTCTGAACTTGTAGATCCTGATTTTATAAAAAGAAAGATACTTAACATAGTTTCATAAAAATCTAGTTGCTAGTGAGGAGGCTTTAACCATGATTGATAATTAGCATTATTGACTTGCTTCAGTACCTTAAATAATATGTTTCCTGCCTAGACAACACAATCACTTAGGTTACCTTCTTTGAATATTTAGTGTATGGTCTTGTTTCTTAGTTGAGAAAAGTTGAGAATGTTTCCTCTTCCATAGAAGAGTAGGAATTGCTTCTTTTCATTGTTTCTGTCAGTTCACTGTAAGTCTTTGGAAGACATTAATTTTGCACAGGTTGAAAATTAGGCCAAAATTGGTGCCTTTTGCATTGTTTAATTTAATGTAAGGTCTATTGTAAACATAAATTATGCTAAACTGCTAATTTTCCATTACTTCATCAATCATTAGGCAATGTAATAATGTTGCTTTAGTTTGCAGTTGACAGTTTTAGACAGATTATCTTTTTCTGCATTATTTTTGAGCCCTGAAAACTAGAAACTTTTTATAAATAAGCTTTTGAAAATGAACTGCAATATTTTTTTAAAAATGTGAAGGAAGCATTTCATATTTGACATAATTAACACAATTAATTTGTTAACAAGTTATAGGGTTTTTTAAAAGATAAAGTGAAAGGAATTTGTGCTTTCAAAATCAATAAAGATGGGACAGTATATCAGTGGGCATTAATTCAGGTCCTGGGAGACAATTTAAGGAAAAATTACATTAAGGATGAAAAAACTGAATCTTTAAAAGAAAACAGGACCACTGTTCCAAAGCACTGAACACTGGCACAGGTTTCCCCAGCAGGCTGCGAAATCTCCACCCTTGGAGATACTGAAAAGCCATTTGGACATGGTTCTGTGCAGCCTGCTCTAGGTGGCCCTGCTTGAGCAGGGGAGTTGGACCAGGTGACCTCCAGAGGTCCCTTCCGACCTCCAGAGGTCCCTTCCAACCTCAGCTATTCTGTGAATCTGTGATAACCAGGTGTTAAGCCTGTGTTGCTTAGAGGCTAGATTTTGGACTGGATAAGATCCTTGGAAGTCAAAGAGATAGGTGCAAAAACATAAATTTAAAAAAAAAAAAAAGCCCCCCAAACCTACCACATTTCAGTTTATTTATTTTTAATGATCCAGCTTAACCAGTATTTGTGGCTTTTATTTTGTTTTGCAGGCGTTCAGAGCACAGGTGACTCTAATTCAACTTCAGGAATTAATCTCTCCATTCTGATTAGTCTTGGTTTTCTCAGTGGCTTGAAAATGAAGCAAATACAACTGAAGCCAGATCTTGGTATAATCTGGAAACAGATTTAGTTTACTTTATAATTTATTTATTTGGGTAAATTGTATAGTTCAGGAGAATGGTAATGGGATATATAATCTATCACCTTGAAGTAACCGGTGTAAATAAGGTCACCATGATTAGTGATCAGAGCTTTTTTCGTATTCCGGTGGGTCACTGAATACCTTTGTGAACTGAGATTGGTTTCAGTCCAGTTCACAGACTTTCAATTTTTTTTTTACCTCAGGAAACATCAGCTTTTGCTGACAGTTTCCACAGACAGATCAAGAACTTCTGTGGTCAATCTGTTTGCAAGAAGAGCTGCAGGTGTAATGTATTTAGGTATGTTTTGATGCTGCTTGGTGGTATATCTGTAGAAAGTAGGTTGTTTCAGGGTCACCAGGTTATATAATGTCTCTGGATTTTGTTTGTTTTTAGAAATTAGTATGTTACTAATTTTAAGCAAAGATCTATAACTTTTAATGATGCCTTATCGTAATTTTTTTCTATTATGACAAATCAATTTATTTTGAAACAATTTAGTTAAAACTTTATTGCTAACAATGTTTAATTGCACACACAAAGCTGATTTAGATTCTATGCTTCTCTGCTTTTTTCTTCTGCTTTTTAAAAGACTTTTACAGTTTTTGGTTTTTTTTTAATAATTAGAACCTGTCAAAAGTCTTGAGTTAGTAAACCCCCGAATTAGTAAACATCAAGACTATGAATGGCAAAATATCTTAATTACAGGGTGTGAATAAGCATAATTTTCATGGGAATTTTGCTTGGAGATTTGTTAAGAAAAAAATCCTCTTCCATATATACTATGAGGCTGATGAAGTAATATACACTATGAAGGCTGATGCGAGGCATAACTGTGGCAACTTACTGGATCAAACCTCTGTGACTTTTCCCACCCTATCTATTGATTTTTCAACCGAGAAGCTACAAAGTTAATTTTTGCATGGCTGGGTGTGAAGCACCAGCTTGTACTGCTTTTCTGCTGCCAACCATTCTAGATAATAAAATTATGACATTTTTTAAACACTTACAGCAATGAAAGAATATAATTGACAAGTTATGCATAGATGCTTGTTATTTTGGATAGGAACATAAGCATATGAAGAAACGGGGGTTTAAACTAAATGCTGATGAAAAATTAAACTCATTTTGCATTCAGTCCATTCATTCCAGGTAAGAGATTAAAAACCTTGGGGTTTGTGAGTTTGAAAAATGAGGTTTAAAAGCTCACAAAAAAATACTGAATGATTTCTCCTGCTTCCCACATAGTATGTATAACCTTCTTCTTCTGTAACCAAACATGCTCACTATCACCTGTCACTTCATTCCTTAGCATGTGATGGAGCCATTGAGATCTTTGTTGTGTTCTTCAGCTAATACTTTCATCCTAGTTTGGACAACTCTGCTGTGTTCATTGAAGTACTCATCTTACCTTTGCATCTTAAGAAACAAAGAGATCATTAGGAGTCATAAGTTTTTCCATGCAGACATAATAAATACTTGATTTGATGGAGGGGACTTCATTGCAATATATTATCCATCAAAGTCATTGGTAATTACAACTTATCCCGAGACATTTTAGGATATAGCTGAGTAAGAGAAATACAAGCAAGTTCATTCTCCTGTTGTGTATGAAAAATATAAGATATGTTTAAACTTTGTGCTGCTGGTTCCACAAACACATACTGTCCAAACAAGATAACTGTTTGCATTGTTTTGGACTGTGCAGAAGGAGAATTTCAAGGGTCAGTGGAAGCTCCTCCATTAAATCTTTCTCCTTAACTTCAGTGTTAACATCCATGCCTCATCCCCTGGTCTGTCCCCTCTCTTTTTTTTATTCTTTACCCTCCAAGATCTTAGACAGACCTTAATTATTCCCAGTAAGAAGTTCTAAAATGATCACAATAAAATGTTTGATAACCATATTAAAGAGGCTACCTTGAATGTTACTTGTTAATTTATTTCACTTAGTTTGTATCCGAAACATACACAGTACGTGAAGATTTTTCTATTTCCATCATTTATGTGTGCTCAAAGAGAAAGAGCAAATAATAGAGATTTTATAACTTTTCTGCAGAGATTTTTGTGATGTAAAGGTAAAGTTGAAGGTTAAGCTCCCTATACTTTCCCTGCCTGTGTGATATATACATAGTCTTGTACTCATCAGTTGCACTTCTCCATTTCTTTCCTGTTTTGTACTCGCCTTCTACTGACTAATTCATTGCTGGCGTGTGTCAGCTGATAAAGCTTGTCTCTCAAGTTGATTCAGGCCTATGTAGAAGCAGACAGTTAAAAAACATTGCTTCAGCCACTTCCTTGTAAAATAAAATTGTCATTAAACTTTGTGTGTCCAAGGTGTGCCCCACAGTCCCGTAACATCCAGGACAGTGATTTGATTTTTCCAAACATCCATGCCATTCCATTTTGTGCCAATAAAAACTTGCCTTCATACCTATAATAAATATACAACCTGTAATGTGTACAAGATTTTGGGGATAGAAGGAAGAAATCGTACACACCTGCCAAAACATATAAGCCTTTATTCACAGAGCTCAAATAAATTGTTGCAGTCCAAGTCTATAACAACATAGCAAGAAACATTAATCCACTTCTTCATGTAGTACTCTGTCTCCTGACTGCTATTATCCAGCTATATGGTTATCCAGATTTTCAATATAGTATGTAGGAGTGAAGTAAGGATTATTTAAGCCATCAAGGCAGACTACTCAGATTATATTTTTATGAGTTAAGCTGCAGCTCATATTTTATAATGTTTGTGATTCAGTCATTGTGGATCTGAAAACAGGTATGGTGCTCTTCAGTTTCTTCCAAGAGATTGTTCATTTTGTTGGAAAGATAAGGCTTTTCTTTCAAGTCCTCAGTGTGAGACTGAGTCTTGCAACTGCTGATCTTCGGAAAGAGGCTGAAAGTCAATGCCATGCAAAGAGCTAAAAGGTCCTTGCGAAACACTGTTGCCATGTGGCTTCTTTGGCTAACTAGGATACCGGCATCTCTGGGACTTGCTAGTTGCAAATATCTTCCCAGGTAAGCTTCCTTAATGTTGCAATACAGTGCAAAAAATGCTTATGAAAGGGACATTGAAACTAAATCCATTCTGGATAGTTCTAATTATTTCGTTATTGCTCTAATATTGAATTTGAAAAAAAGGCTAACTGTAGTGAAGAGTAATACTTCATCCACCTTCAATTAATTCTGGATGTATGTCTACTCACAGTTTTCTATTGAAGTAAAAAAAGGAAAAACCTGTGAAAGTAATTTTTGTTGTATTTCTTTATTCTTTCTTATATAATTTTAAATAAATTCTCTGTATCATTGATAACTAAGAGTACATAATTACGATAAAGTAGTTACCATACTTATAGACATAAACCCCACACTTAAGTAAGCCCACACATTCAGACAGTCCTCTTCTAATCAGTCAGAAGCAGGGGGGGATGAAAAGCAAGACAGATTTTGTAGCAGTAGAAATCAGGTGAGGGTGAAAAATAGCAAGATTACTACTGAGAGATGCAGATTATGCTATGGGAGATCAGGCTGTGGGAGGCAGAGAAGTAGCTCTGAGATAAACTTCTCTTTATACTACTTCTGTGTACACACAACCACAGTGCAGCTGCATCACAGATTTTTTTATGTATAACCTCCAAGCTGTAAATATGAAAATAGTCTAAAGTGTAAAGTAAATCTGAAGGATAAAATTACCTTTAAAATAAGCTTTCATCTAGCAGCGTGTAGCTTTTCATTGATATGATAATGTAATTACCTAATTTAAAATGAACACTAGAATAAAACAGTAAAATACGTATCAAAATTATGAGGACCACTTCTGCTCTTAACAGTTACTAGAGCTGATGTGAACACAGTTCACCTACTAAGTGCCTCATGTCTTTTTTGTGCTTTCATCATAACTATTTCTGATCTGCCTTTCAAGCTGACCCCTTTGTAGAGTCACATGTTTGACAGACATCCTAGGCAGTGGCATTTCACAAGTGAATTACTTTGTCACTGGAATCAGTTCTACTAATATCTGTATTTTTATCTTCTGTCTTCATGGCTCTGAACTACTTGCATTCTTGAAAGTCTCCGTGTTAATAAAGCAAAGCAGAGCGCACAGACTTAGCAATGGAATATTCTATTAAGAAGCAGTTTGTGGTGTTGGGAACTCTATTCTTTTTGTATTGAAATAGGAATGCTGAAGAGAAGCTGCAGCTCTACTTTTTTAATGGTGCTTGAGACTGCCTACAGATGTGTCTTTCAAGCACCTTGAAATCCAGCTTTTGAATGTCAGACTTTACCATTACAGCAGGCTCATCTCTCTACACCTCAGTCTTTGTTTGCACTTGGTCATTTGATGAGGTGTCTTGTGGCCTTCTTGGTCTTGTTTTGCTCTTGGTGGTCCATTCGGGCTCCATTGTGCAAAAAACCCACAGCATTTAAAAACAAAATGGGATATGTCCCTGTTGTTGCTCTGCTGCTGAGATTTATCCAGTTCCATATCATCAGCTCCTGAGTAAATGGACATTCAGAGGTAATGGCCATGCTGGTGGGAAGCATATTATTCCAGTGTAGAAGAGCTGTGAAGTGCCAAAAGCTCTTGGTTCTTCTATCGCAGTTTCCCAGACAGAGAATGTCTGCTACCTGTCAAGCTTCTCATGTGAGATGGGTACTATAAATTTGCAGAGAGGGTTTTTAACATAAATAGCCCTCATGTATCAAAATCAAATTCATAACCTGAGACAAGGTATCTTGGAAACTCCCATGAAAATAATGCTTCTTTCTTTGGATACAGGAAATTAAGATTCTGGAACTCAGTTAAATTATTGCTATTGGCAAAGTAATTCCTGTCATATTTTGTGGGTTTAATTTTTTATTTTAGGATTATCATAGTGCCCAGAAGTCCCAGTCTTGGAGCATATTTCTCGGGTGTAAGTAGAATAAGGCTCCAAGGACAGCACTTACTTCCGGTTGTATCATCTTCACTAAAAGTGCTAAAACCTTTGTAACATTGATGTTATCCTGTTTTCTTCATATTGTCTACTGTGATGAAATGTTTATACCAATTCTCAGCTGTTGATCAAGGCATTAATAACTTTAAGTCATTTTGTTATTGCTGCAGAAAAAGTAATATAATGTAACATACTTTATTGCTCATAAGACCTTGCAAGTAGTATTCTTAATAAAACTTGGTAATTATAATTATCACCATTGAAGTAAGGAAGCAGGGCTCTAACTATAATACAAAAGCTGTAATTTGTTGTAAAAAGCTGACATTGTAACACAGAAAATTTTTAGAGGTGAGCCTTACTTTGAAAGACCTAAATAATTGCACCATAGTCCCTATGACAGGTTTACAATTAAGGAAATGGTTGAAACCTGTGCCCCACAGAAAACCCAGTCCAATATCCATTTTCAGTAGGTTTATGGCATCACTGTCTTGAGTTTTATTTGGTAGATAATCCCGTAAAATTATTCAGTCTTTTTCTTTTTTTCTCAATTTGATATACTGAAGCTTCTTGTATGCTAATGTTAATAGGAATTCAGTATAAGAGTTTCAACCAGCATCTTATCTACTATCTTGGACAAGGCTGGAAAGACTAGGGAAGATACCAAATGAAAGAATGTATTATGAACTTCTAATACTAATACAAGGCAATTCTTTCTTGATATAGAGGTCTTGAAGCATTGGAGTTGGCAGTTGTCATTTTCATTCCATCAAATGTAACTTTTGAGACTAGCCTGAATTTTTAATGTAAAGTTTTTAGATAGAAATGTGAAAAACATCCCAATTATCATTAAAAAACACCTTGAGACTAAAAAACTGAATTTTTTAAATCAGAAGGCTCTGAGATTCAAAATGTAGAGGTTCCAAATACTTATGGAAAGGCGTAATTTATTTTCATTACATAAAATCTGCATTAGCTAGAAAGCTGTGGATCATTCAGGAATGTGACAGCTGAGGGTAGAAGTATTTTCTCATGAGAGTATGATGATGCTATCAGAGAAGTAAATAAGGCATCTGCAGAATTCTGATAAAGAAAATGGTGTATCTTGATGATTTTAAGCCTATAGAAAAAGCTTGTCTAATCTGTCTCAACAGTCACTAAAGCAGCTGAACTCATTATTGAAAGGTTGACCTATCTGCTGTGCAGCCTATTCAGTTCTGTATCTTTCAGGAACGGTTTTTAAAGGATCATGGATGTACTCTATATCATATGCTTCAGTCTCAACATCACTGAGTTTTTGGTACAGGGATTGTGACTGAAAGACTTAAACCAAAAAACCTCAAGTGCGATTTATATCCTCCTGTGAAATTCTGCAGTTATCTGTTAATGACATTTAGAAAAAAAAAAAAAAAAAAATACTGCCCTGACACTGACGACTCACTGTTTGTATTTCCTCTATCTACAGTTCTTATTACAACTGCTAGTGCATGTTATTAATACTAATGTATGTGCAAATAGTAATAAAAATATTATGGTGTATGAAGCTGGTAAGTGTTTGGTTTAAAATATCCTAGAAGTTGTTTGAGTCAGGTCAAATTTTATCAGCCAGACATGATTATCTTCTATTATTCTTTACTTAACTTCTTAGGTATAAGCCCATGGAAATTTAGTCAACCTCAGGTAGGATCATGACATCCAAGTCTCATCTGGGGATCATATGAATTAAATTAAGACATTTTGAGTGACTGTTTCAACTCTAGAATCCCCTTGACTAAATATATTTTAGTTTTATTTTTCAGATTCCAACATAGGTTGTATGATTGCACAGCATCAGAACAGGGCTGAACAAAATTGGTTTTGAAAGGTTAACGTGGTTCATTTTGGCACCTCGGACCTAAAATGGTTTTGGTTTGGCATTTTGTGGTGGTGGTGGCTGTTGTTGTTGTTTTTTCCACGTCAAGCAATCTGGAATTTCTTTTGTGTTGTTTCAGGCAATGAACAGGGGAGAAAAAAGATAAATATTCACGCATCGGATCACCATGTCTGGATGCATAGTCATCTGTATTTTCACACCATATAAGTTGGAATATTCCTAGTGTTGATGGCAGGAGCAGGGATAAGTTTCTAGGTCAATGACAGAAAAATCTCAATTGGAAATAACATTTCCGTATGTTCTCTGCTCTTCTGTACTGTCAGCATATGTAGGGCATATTCTTTTCTCTTCTGTTTTTTTCCCCTTTGCTTTCTGGGGCATCCACTGCACTTGGACTCCACTCTGAACCTGATCTGCTCACTACTCTTATCACTGTATTGCAGGTGTGAATAATGCTTGTGAGCAGGTGGGGAATTGCTGAAGGTGTCCCCTTGCTTTCTGTCCCACAGTTAGTTGCTAGATCCTGGTGTGGCTGAGAGCTAGATAGACCGTCAGTTCTGAGCCCTAAGCGTGTCCAATGAATTGAAGTCTGCTGCATGAGTTTCTTTCATCTTTTCTGCAACATACAGGAGGTGTCTGTGCGTATTCTTAATTTTACCCTACTTATAATAATCATTCACTGTGCCCTGTTTAAACTATATCTAATTAAACTTTAAAATCTATGACATGATGAAGGAATACATTATTTAGCGTATATGTTTAGACAAAAACACGTACACAGGAATGAAATATGGACATATAATGCAAACTGGTAGTGCAATTAATATGGATTACAGTCAAATGAGTATATTTATGATTGCTTGCTATCACAGAAATATACATTCTTTTCATCATCAATATTCACACTTTATTATCTTAAAAAGGTCATGTACTTGTCACAATGTATAAGGTTTTTAATAAAACAAGAAAGCTGTTGTGCTTCAGTTTAAAAATGTAATGGTGCATCATCTATTCTAGAACTAGAATGTGTATTTTCTAGTTCCATAAACATTGATCACGCGTAGATTTTTGTTAGTTTACAATTTAATATGCACCCCTGTAGCAAAATTGACCAATATTCAATGCATTACTCTATAGCAAGTAACTCTATCATAAATAAAGGTCAGACATAACTTGAAAAATATCTGTTATACACTATGTATATATTACATATGCATATTATAGATGTGTGTAATATATATACACAACTATCTGAAATAATTTGTTACATTAGGGTAATGTAGGTCTGTTACATAATTAATATAATTTTAAAAAATACCAGATGTTTTAAGAAAAAAATACAGCAGTCATGTCAAATACAGCTTTTGACCATAACCATCATGCTTTAGTGCACATCTTCTGAATCTGCTCTTTGTCTTCACATATTACCAAATCCTGTGCAAGTGAGAGCACCAATTTAGTTGTCCTGATACCTGCACAGGGAACTTGTGCTGCTGTAAGCTTTAGACACTCAGAGGTGTTCAAGACAATTTGGAGGAAGAGCAGGTGGAGAGTGTGAGATCTGCTAATTAGGGTTGTCATAGCCTGAAGTGGTATTATAGCAGCTAAGCTATTTACACGGCTCCTGATTAAAAGCTCCAAACCCTCTCTCCATATTCCTCGCTCACTTGCTTGGCACATCTAAAAAGTAAATATAAGTAAACTCTTCTGACTCTAGTTTAATTCAAATAGAAAGAGTGGATTTAACAAAATGACTTGAGGTAGTGTTGCACGATTCTAACTAAAAGAAACTTACTCTCATAGCCAAATTTTAACCTGACTTGAGGGAGGGACAAAAGTGATGAAAATCAAACTTTGACCAGAGCTCCAGAGGCTATGTGAGGGAAGCAGCAATAATATCTAGCAGTTTGAAATTCATCATTCAAAACATGTCCATGCATGTTACTGCCTGGCCTACAACCATGTGGTCACAGGGCTGTTGGTCTGAAGTGTTCTGAAATCCTCAGCCTAAGGAGAGAAGCTTTAGTTGTTTCTGTTCTGGGCTTCTGGCCACTCCTGTAGTCTTGGGACTCTGGTCCAACATCCTCCCTTTAAACAAGCTGACTGCAGCATTTCAACTCTGAAATCAGTGTCTTGGGTCTCCCATGTGTCTACCCCATGCTCACTCATGCATACATTCCCTCAGCATCTGATGATGCTCAGGCATCAAGTTTAACCCATTTGTGGATATGCTAGATGGCAAGCAGTGTGGGCACAGCAGAGGAACTTTATAGCAATAGCCAATTTTAAAAGCACTTGGAGAAGGAGGTTCAAGCTGAGTGTTTGGATTGGGTGGAGAGGGCACCTTGCCCTTTTTTCTTCAATTTATGACATGAATACATGACATATGGTGTCAATAAAAAAATATCCTCTTCTTTTAAAAGGAATCTCTTTATTTCCACAAGTTCAGCTGGAAAATTCAACTCTCTTTCCTTAGTCCCACTCATCCCATCTGTGCAAAGAAAATGTATTGCTCCAGGGAACAGATGGTCAGTGGCTGTACTTTGTTGTGCTGTGGGCTCCCCATTCTGGATTAGCCACGTTCCTTGAGCAGGGGACTTTTCTGCAGTATAATATAGCAAGTACTATTATGTGAGTTTGCTAGATACTCAGCATGTAACAAAGAACAGAGTTCAGAGTACTATTCAACCAGGCTCCATTCTTCCCCACCAGATTTTCTGTTTCCGGATGGATTTGAATTTTAATAATATCCACCTAAATGCTATATATACCTATGTGTGTGCTCATACTTTCCTTTAGTTTTGCTTTTTAATCATAGATCTGCACTGGAAAAAAAAAAAGTCAACAAACAGTTCTAAAAATAAAAAATCCACCCCTTGTAATTTGACTTTAAAAATGTTTGCAGTCCCAGAAAGCACAGTATTCACCATGCAGAAATTAGTTTCAAGAGAAATTGATGATCAAAAGAATTACTTTCAGCTTGTTAAACAAGGATAGATTAAAAAAAATTGTAGAAACAAATGCGTAAGGATACTATATGGATGGTGTCACAGATATAACATTCATCCCTTGGGGGAAGTCGAAGTTTCTGTGAGAGTTTGCTATGAGACTTGATTGAAATTTGCTATTTAGAGCAGCCACAAAGGAAGCATGAAAAAAACTTTCAAGAGTATGTGAATCATCAGTACATACGTTCCAATACTACAGCTGTCTAGGAGACTTAGGCTTTCTTATTACAACTATGAAGCTATTTTAAGATAAACTTATATATCTTCTGAGTTTAAGTATTATATTAAATTTAAAGCATTAACAACACTATCTTCTTTTTTCTTTTGTAGAAAAAAATTTATTTATTTTATCAGTGAAATAAAACTTCCACCTTTTTTTAGTACAGAAGGATTTAATTTCCTTCTGAGAATGGTGAAAATAATGTGTTGCATATATTATTGAAATTGAAATCTGTTAATGAGTTTGCAAATAACAAATTCTCAAAAGTAAACTCAGAATATGTAAAAATAATATAAATAAAATAAGAACTGAATTCTTTATGCCAACATATAACCCATTTAATTTTTCTGTGGTGGCAATGGGCTAATTAATGGACAAAACAAATAGGTAGAACATAGATGTAGTTTATGCTTTGCTGTCATAAACACATAGGATAATCTTGTGTGGAAATGATATGCCTTTACATCCACCTGTTTGCTAGAAAATATTCAGTCTGGCAGGTGGTAGTACACAAAGGACCTTATGTTATCCTCAGGAAAAGGAGACTTGGGGACCGCTGTAAGTTGACAAAGTTTTTGCTAACTAACTGATGCATCATTGCTTAGGTCATCCAGATTGCTTGCAAGCTGGAAATGCTAGAAGTTTTTGGTGAGGCATATTTTTGCATAATTATGACCTTTTTTCCCCCCTCTCCTTTAAAAGCAAATACACATTATTCTCTGGAATCTGTCTTTTCACACTTGGAGAATGTTGGGGGTTTTTGATGGTACTTATCTTCAGTAGTAATCGTAGCTGGACACACAAACAGATTTCTGCAGCATGCCAGCATTTTTTAAAATATTGTGTTGTTACCCAAGGACTATATCTATGTGAAAAATTTAAAAAGCTGATGAAAATTCTAAGTGGCAGCTTTGCAGGAAAGCAGACAGACACAAAGACAAAGAGAACAATGCTTTCATGCCATCCAATTGTCCTGGTTTCAGCTGGGATATAGTTAATTTTCTTTCTGGTAGCTGGTATAGTATTATGTCTTGGATTCAGTATGAGAAAAATGTTGATAACACTCTGATGTTTTCAGTTGTTGCTGAGTAGTGTTTAGACTAAGTCAAGGATTTTTCAGCTTCTCATGCTCAGCCAGCAAGAAGGCTGGAGGGACACAAGAAGCTGGGAGAGGACACAGCCAGGACAGCTGACCCAAACTGACCAAAGGGGTATTCCATACCATGTGATGTCATGCCCAGTATATAAACTGGGGGGAGTTGGCCTGAGGGGATCGCTGCTCAGGAACTAACTGGGCATCAGTCAGCAAGTGGTGAGCAATTGCATTGTGCATTACTTGTTTTGTATATGCCAATCCTTTTATTATTATTATTGCCATTTTATTATTGTTGTTATTATTATCATTATTAGTTTCTTCCTTTCTGTTCCATTAAACTGTCTTTATTTCAACCCATGAGTTTTACCTTTTTTCTTCCAATTCTCTCCCCCGTCCCACTGGTTGGGGGGGGAAGTGAGTGAGGGGCTGCATGGTGCTTAGTTGCTGGCTGGGGTTAAACCATGACACCAGTTAAAATACTTTCTAAGGTGCTTTACAATGTTATGTAAAAACACTTCTTTGACACTGCTTGAATTAAGCTCCAGTGCACCCTCCATATTTGTTTCCGAAAACCACATTTAAGGATGGTGTACTCTGAGACTAGTCTGGGCTATATTTGCATTTTCCTACATTTTCACCCTGTAGGAAAGGGTGTTGTGCTCATATGGGCATCTCCTGGGTCTTCCCCATACAAAGGTACTGCACCGTACTGGAATTATTTCATTCACATGGCCTAATATATTTCCTCGTGGCACAGTATTTTAGGTTGCTAGGCTGCATAGGATCCAAAACATTTGTCCCCACCGTCAGTTCTATATGCACCAACAGAACACCATGCCCATAAGCAGTTATTATGTAGTATAATCCCTTGTGGACAGCATACCAAGTAAAATAAGGAACATGGGCTTTGCACAACATGCAAGAGATCAGGGGCTCGGGGCACATGAAAGTTTTAGATCTTCAGGAAAAGTGACAAAACACAGCAGGGTCTCCTGTCTGTGTCTATCCTCACTCCTTAGACCAGCTGTTCTTTCAGGCAGGCCCTTCTTGCATCTACAGATTCTCTTTGATAATGGTGGTTAACTGAGAGAAAGACTTTATTTAATAAAGTTTCATTCCATTTATGTCACCCACTACTCAGCGTCACTTCAGCCATGCTCTTTAGCAAAACCTTTTAAGGGTGAAGTCCTTATGTTGAGATGAAAGTCACCGCCGGTGACACTTTTGTAAGCCATCCAAGAAGGTGACAGGCATTCCAGTAACCTGTCAGCTGCTTACATGTGACAGCTACTCACAGTTGAAATAACATTCTTGAAACATAGGTCACACTTTTCGAAAGGCAGCTATAATGTCAAATGAAGGTCACAACTTTGATACAGATGTGTACAGACGTGTCTATTATACTAAACTGTTAGGATTAAGCAGGAAACAATAAGGTGTTATTTAGAATAAGTTAGAGACCATGAAGATTTTCTTCTGTCTGCATACATTTTTGACTGTATAATAGCTGTAATACTTCAGTATTTGTGATGAAGTTATCATCATACGACATTTTTAGTGCTGATATTTGATATGGTAAGTAACAGGAAGGTATAGGAAACACCTTTGGCACTTTAATAATTCTCTCTATTTTCAGTTAATAAGCATTCAAGCTATTGTAGTTATCAATACATGATAAACAATGTAGGTACGGTTTTTATTTCTATGTCCGCAAAGACTCTTTTATAGATTGAATATTTTTTACAATCTTAGATAATATTGCTGTGTCATGTGTATTTACTGTACCTGAATTGAAATGTACCAACTGATGATTCAAACCCTGTGAATTAACTGCAGTAATGAAAATTTGTTTGTGTGCTGCTCAGTGCTCTATTGCACACTACGAGTAATGCCTGTAGTCTTTTCAGCAGGCATTTCAAGGATTCAACATTACTGAGATTAAAAATGAAAGTTAGGAGCGTTACAGGTAACACTCCTTTATAGATTTTTGACATTAAGTCTGTTAACTGTATGTTGCAGGTATGAAAGAGTTTGCTAATATTTTTCACATTCGTTAAATGTAAATGTCAGAACAGAGAAACTGGACGACGCAATGTGACAGCTGGTATTTGACTGTGTTGCATTAACGCTGTGTCCAAGCAGTGCTTTTCTTGTATATAATACCCCAAATTTTTAACTCTGCTGTGAATAGTGGCCAGCTATCACGGAGCGGCCAGCATCCACACTATGCAGCTCCTGGTCTCCAAAACAGGATTTCTCGATGAAAAACACCTGATGGGAATTGGTGCTCAGAATATGATCACTGCAGAAATGTATGTGGGCTAGATGGCAAGGGACAAAAGCGTTCTCAGTTACGAAGAGCCACATTCCCTTGCCCAAGCACTTTTAAATGTATTAGTGCAGATATAGCCAGTCGCCTTTAATAGGCTGCAGTCTGCCCTGTCAGAGTATTACCCTTTTTAAAGCAACGAATTACATGAGATGTCAGTGCTTTCATGTAGTGCCTTGTTTAGTAATAGCTCCGTTATCTAGACCTGTTTGATAGATGACAGGCTTTTTCCAATAGTGATTTGACTTACATGCAGTGCAAACGATTTTTCTTCATGATTTTCCCTTCCCTTGTTGGTTTTATTTTACCTTATGTTCCACTTTTTATGACTGATATGCGTTATGGCAAGTATATTCTCTGACGTGTGGTCTTTCTTTTTAGTAGACAGTACTGCGTGGCTGTAGCCTCGTATTTTCTACAAAGAGAGGCTGCTGTTTATGGCATTTGTTTTCAGGTACGTTAATTTAATCGAACACATTATGGCCTTAGCAGTATGGTGTTTTTCTTGTAAATGATTCGTGTCGGGTCCAGAAGTCAGCTGGCTGCGTGGTTTCACCGGAGGCACTTTGAGGAAGGCTCTAGGCCACCATAAACTCAGGTTCATCATGAGCCACAGAAAATTGACCTCCATCTGTTGTTCCCCAGATTTAGTTCACCCCAGGCTTAGCGTATTTCTTAGGTAACATTCACCAAGCAACTTGAGCAGATGGTCTGCTATGGATGGTGCTGGGTTTTGGTTTTTTGTATTGCAGATTACCATGTGGATGGATGGCTCTCAGGCCTCAAGAACAACTTTCTGGAGAAAACTCTTTAAGTTGTGACGTTTCTTAGTTTCCAGTTCACAAGGGTGATCCTGTAGCAGTGGTTGTGTGGCTGCAGTTGTTGACTTTTTAGCTGACTTTATGCTGTTCTTACTTCACATTACGTAACGATTAATTAATTCAATCATTATTATGCTAAGTATTAATTCGCATTATATAATGGCCCACTTACTGATTTATATTTCTGTGGATCATGTACCTCCAGCTTTCTGGTGAGTTATGTATTTTTAAAAGACGCTTAAAACTGTTTTTCAGGCCGCCTGAACCTGGGAAAGCGAGGAGTATTTTCAGTGTAGGACTGGCCAGGGAGCAGCAAGGGCCCAGCCGGAGGGCCAGGCCGCTCCTCAGGAGCCTGGTGGCAGGGCTGAGCCGGGCCACCAGCACACAGCTGAGGGTCAGGATCAGGCCCAGCCAGGAGAAGCAGGGTGAGACCCAGCCCGGGATGGCCGGGCAGGGGCACGGGGACGAGGGGGCCGCCTGTGGGTCGCGGCCCGGCTCCGAGGCCCGTGGACGGGCCCAGTTCGGCAGTGGCGGTCACTCGGGTAAGGCATAGGCCCCCCCCAGCCAGAGTCCAGAGGGGGAGGTGTGGCACTCGGGGCCCTGACGAGATTATTCAGTATGAAAAGTACCTTACATAATACAGTTTCTTAATATACCGATTCGTTCTAAAAACTGTGAAGTGTTAAAAGAATGGCTGTCGTGTGATTATTTGCCATCAAGTTACACTTTAGTAATTAAGATACACTGTGAAAAATAATTTCGTATAGCGTTCATAATGATCACATTACAGTTATCTAAATTCTGTTTTGAGAATCACAATGCTTTCAGGTAATATTAATTCGTTGATGGAAAGAAAAAAAGCTATATATGAATTCAAATTCAAGTAAAACTCTTCCAAAAGATTTTTCTGCAGTGAGTTTTCCCTTTCCATATGTGCATTAGCTACAGGCACCTGGTGATTAATCAAGCACTGATTCAAAGGATGAGCCCATCCTTTAAAGAGGTGTAGAAAACATTAATGGATGAAAAAGAAGTTACAGCCAGTTGCCACAGAAATTGAATGAGTCTTGAGTTGAATGAATTGCTTTAGTTGAATTGCTTATTGAATGAATTGCTTAAGTTTCACTTGATACAGATATTGATATTATAGATTAGAGATTAAATGATGATATTTTTCATCCTAGAAGAGACTGTTAACAATAACTGAAGGGTTTTTTTCCACCTCTGGTATGAGAAGAGCTAGGTTATAACTTTTCTTGAAGCTCTTATTTCCTCCTCAGGTCAGCTTAAGGAGAACTATTCTCTCATAGTGAGAATTGTATGTGGAACTGAAATTGGGTGGCAGAAACATTAAAAGAAACTATTCTTAAACGATTTATGTATGTTGCTAAATACAGACAATCTGATATAGATGAATACCTGAACATAGATGAATGACAAATACTGACTTACACTGGTACTGAATCAGTACTGAATGGTAGTGAAGACAGAGCAGCTGATGAAAATGAAACTGTGGGCATATGACTGGTGCATGTTTGCATGCCAGGAGGTGTGATGGAGGACTTCTCCAAGTCAGGACATATGGGGAAGATGTTGCAATACCCAAGTGATGGATTTTCTTTAGGGTTTGTATGTGCAGTGTGGGCTTGGTACAGGTAAACAGTGAAATATAGACCTGACAAAGGGCTGTATCATGCACGTATTCTCCAGTAAGAGCAGGGTAACGTGAGGCCTTTACTGATAGTGCAATTTGGTGTCACCACCTGTGTGATCAGTGCCATGCCTGTGTGAATGAGATAAAGCGGTACTGGAGGGCAGGAATGCATGGATCTAGTTGACTGTGTAAAATCCAACAGGCATGCTTAATGTATAAGGGTGTGTATGAAGAAAATTGTATCTTACAAAACTTCCAGACCAATTATAAGAAAAATCCAGGAGCTTAAGTGTTATTTCTGATTTAAAGGTAACGTATGATATCTTGTTTGAATACAAATTGAAAACTTAAGGCTTTTTCTCCATATCTTCAGGGAGATGCAACCTTTCCTATTCATCCATAGAGCTGAATATTTGTTCAGGCATCAGCATCTCAATTACTGTTGTATCTTTCTCCCTGGCCTCGACAAAGAACAAGAAGGCGGCTACTGCCTTGACTATGCCACTCTGTTGTCCCTAATATAAAACATGAAGCATTATCTGCTTGATTTTAATCCACAAGTGGTTCAGAGATTACCCCAGCTCTCTCATTAGGTCTTGAAACAGCGAATCTCATCAGCCAATGGAACTCAGCCTAAACCCTTATCTCCCTTTTGTGTAGGTGCCTGGGAGGAGCACAAGGTAAACTTCTGTGAAATAGTGTAACTATTCCTTAATTAAAAAGAAAAATCCTTTGTTGTGATGACTGTATCTTGAATTTAGTACTAGTTAAGTGCGTAGCGCACTGAAAATAAATTTTTCCATGCTGAATCGTACTGTCTCATTGCTTATATTTCTCTGCTCGTCTGTTTAGGCTTAGATTGTAAACACATTTGGGCAAAACCTAGGTTTTGCTGCTGAGCACAGTAGGCTTGTGATTCTTAACTAGGGATGTTAGACACTGTCATAGTGAAGGATCTATAGTAAAACTTTAATTACAGCTGTTCTTGATACTGTTGCTGAAAATGTGTCCATGGGAAAAGTTTAATAAGATTTGCTTGCACTCTGACATTCCGTTAAAAAAAAAAGAAAACTTCTATTCAATAGATGTGCAGTTAGTATGAACGCAGAGGTGTGGGTGTTCAATTTAGCAACAAAACCATATCCGTTTGTTTTACTTCAGTTAACATGGTTCATGCTGAGCACAGCTAAGAGCATAACTTCAGTTTATTCCTTCTCCTTCACCCTGACTGGATTTGATAGTTCACCTGCAATTAGAGGATTAACAGGCTTCACCTGTGTAAACTCAGGGATGCACGTGACTATGCACAGGTGTTTCTGGGGGCTCAGATTTTACTGCTCAGAAAATGAGTTGGAGTAAAAGACTGTCAGAGGTTTGCTTCATTTAGCGTTTGTGGTGACCTGATCAGCTCTGTGTAAGTGATGGGCTTCTTCAAATGGCTTTATCTGAGATCTAAGGGTACAGATACTCATAGAATCATAGAATGGTTTGGGTTGGAAGGGACCTTAAAGATCACGTAGTTCCAGCCGTCCCAGGCGGGGACACCTTCCACTAGACCAGGTTGCTCAAAGCCCAATCTAACCTGGCCTTGAACACTTCCAGGCATGGAGCATCCACAGCCTCTCTGGGCAACCTGTTCCAGTGCGTCACCACCCTCACAGTGAAGAATTTTGGTATCTCTCTTCTCAAGTCACATGTATTGGTGACTGTTAATGTGGTGAGAGAAGCTGTAATATAATAAAAAGACCTTGCTGTGTATCTATCTTTAAATGTATTTCTGAGATATTTTACAAATTACTATTGAGTGGTTAATATTTCATTGTACGGTATGTGTGCCAAGCCATTGTATACCAGAGTGATGATACAACATTTAGAAGTGAAAATTTTCCAGTTAAATGAATACTATGCATTCAGAATATGCTGTACTAGCCATCATATGCTAGTAACTCTGATTTTACAGAATTACATCTTTAAATACAGCCTGGATACACAATTTTAGTTTCTATATAAAGTTAGGGAGATCTGTGACATTCGGTTTTGGGTTTTATCTATGGAACATCTAGTATTGAATTTTGCCTCACTATATTTATGTCAGATGTGCTAGACTGTGCCTCCAAATACAGAATATCTCCCAGGTTGGTTTTCATTTTGTAACTAGAAATTTTTATCTTCAGGGGTGGAGGAAAGGAATATCTGCTTTTATACCTGTGGGGAGGGGTTGTATGTGTGAATAAAATGGTAGAGGAAGAAAAGTAAATTACAAATATACAAAAAATAAGCCGTCATTTGCTTGGCCTATGATCTTTTGCTTTCCTATTCATCCTTAACTATTTTTTCCCTTGTAGTTTGGGTATGCTGACATGCAGATAGTGCTTATTACCTTATTATCTTTTCGTGTAATCACTGTGTGTTTGGGTTTTTTGAATTATTGTGTTTATAGCTGTAGGCATTGGAGTCTCCAGAACTGGCAATGTGGGAGGAGCAAGGGCCATCAGGGTGCAGCTATTACTATGATTTTGTTTGTGCTTTTGAATTCTTCATTTCAAGGTTTGTCAGCTTCCTCTGCAAGTTGTTCTCGAGTCACCCAAGAGATGTCTGTGGGCTCTCAGTCTGAACATTACTTTGTTAGAATACATACATGAATAGGACTATGTATTTAATTACTTTCCATTTCTTTGTGTTTTATATGAAAATTCTGCTTGTGGAAATGTATATATATTTCTTAATGGCCCTTTTAAAATCAGGTTTACTTGAATCTCTCTTTTTCATCTATTGTATGTTCTGGTTTTATGGTAGTTCTGTAGTTTTGACCTTTATTAGCTTCCCTTGTGAACTTTCTTTCTCTGTATATGAGCTAAGTCATAGCTCTCTGATGTTTCACTTTAATGTCTTTTTACCTGAGACCTCATTAATGTTTAATATTCATGGATGAAAAGTGAAATTTAACGTCTCCATGGATTCTAGTATATATTAAACTGACAATTTAATGTGTTTCCTTTCTGACTCCTCCCCAGACCCGAGACATTTTAAAGTTAAGGGTTTTTGGGTATTGAAATATCCAGCTAAGAGAAAAAGGGGACTAATAATATTAATCCCTGTAATTGTAACAGTCATCAGTAAAAAGTCAGTTTTTAAAGAGCAGCTACTTCATGGTGCTAGCTGAGATAATATAATTTTTTCTCTGTGTCTACGTGGTAGTAATGGTCCTGGCTGTAGAGAGAATTGGCCTTTAAGGGAGCCCTGGAGTTTGCCTTAGAGCCACTGAAGCGTAGCTGGATATCAGATCTGCTGGGGAACATAAGGATACTGAGTTCAGCCAAGGTAGCGCGGAGGGAATAAGAGTGTTTTATGTTTATGCATAAAGACTTAGCAAAGGCAGAACCAAGACTCTCCTAAGCTGTCAGCCAGAAGGCCTGGTGAGAGCCAGCCTGCAGGAGGACATGAGCCTGCTGGGATGAAAGTCTCCGCAAGGGCCAGGGTTAACTGGTACCACAGCTGTGCCCCAGCGGGAGGCTGGCAGGAAGGTCTGTTGTCTTGAGTTTACTGGAAAACCTGCCCTCAGAGGAGGGGGTTATGGAAATGGTCCGTAAGACCTTGCTGCAGCACCTTTTCTCAGGGGTGAGGGCCATGGAAAGGGCAGTACCATTTCTCTGTCTGCCATGGTTTTTGCAGAACTTACATGGCCCTTGAGCACAGTCTTTTCATGAATTCCTCAGTGCAATGGCACAGGAGGGTCTCAAGTACAAGATGCTTAGATATAGTAACTAACACTAACATTTTCAAACTTAAGTGCTGACATCAGCAGGAGCTGTGGGTGCCTGTGAAAATTAAGCTGCTTAAGTTAATATAAGTAAATGCAAATTCAAATACCTATCTTTGGACTTGGGGTGGGTTCTAGTTCTTAGAAGACTAAAGGTCGTCTTTAACTCAAGTAATGAACGCACGTTGGAAAAGAATTATTATCTTGCATTTTAAAGACTTTTTCAAAATCTGTGAAAGTAGTCTGTAGCAAAGGTGGATATAGATTCTTCTGCCCAGAGAACTATGATAATTAATTTTCATGTCAGTCTTCGTTTTTTTAAAAAAGGATTTTATGTTTAAAAACTTTCTGCATAGCACATAGCTCCAGACCTATCAATTTGGTGTCTATGTACTACAGGGGAAAAGAAGTCTGAGAAAACCTGAAGGTCAAATCTTTGAAGCTACGTTTGAGTTACAGTAGCTTACCCTGTTTGATGACGTGTAACCTTCAGTTCCTACCAAAAGATGGGGGACAAGGAATTAGAAATGAAAACTCAGTGTATCAGTCAAAGCTGTTCACCTTACTTTAATATGCTGTTCACGTTCTGGCTGTTGATAAAATTAGATTTAACTAATCACAGTACTCCATTTAGTGAAATATACTGTGATTGGTTTTGTAATTGAAAACTATTGGCATAATATGGAAAGGTCAGCTTAAATGGCATTAGACGGAGAAGATCATCTGTTTGTCCAATTTCAAAGTTTTTGGTTCAGAGGAAAAAAATGAGGTCATTGTTCGAATTTGAAATAGTTCATTAAAACCTCTCATAAGTCTTCCCTCCTTCCACTCCTGTTCCTATTTTACCACCTGGGGAAGAGTTTCTGTGCGTATCCAAATTCTTTAAATATGCTCTCACTGCTAGGGGAAAAATCAGCATTTGTTCAGGCACAAGCAGAAGTACAAGACCTGTTAGATCATCATTCCTAGTAGTTTGGTAATTTTAAGTATATGAATCCCATTGAACTTTAGTATCTTTTCAGGTTTGTGACATAATTTAATCTTGACTGCCTTAATTATGTGTAAGCATTTCAGTCATTTTCCCACTTTAATTAAGAGAATTCACTGCTTCTTCATAAAATAGTGAGGTTGGGTTGGAAGTATGAAGTATATGAATGCACAACATGGGTATGTTAGGCTATTTTGTTGTCAGTCAGGGAGGGAAAAAGCATGTTACAATAAATAATTTAATCTTTCTTATTTTCAGGAAATAGTCACCTCGAGGTACTTGTCTTATTTCTTTGTCCAGTTAGTGTTAATGTTTCTTGTTGGTTTGTTTGGGGTTTTTTAATAAGCAGTTTATACTTGCTATTCTTAGTCTTATCCAATTACTAACAAAGTAATGCTGTTCTCTTCAAAGTTTCATATACTCCCAGGGTCAGCAACAAGAGCTGAGAAGAAGTTGAAAAAATAAGAGCATTTAGTCTACAGGAGAGAATAATTTTCATGTCCATGAAATGTAGCTGCTGGAAGGCAAATATGTTATTCCTGTCCCTGGTGAAAAGAACAAAGAAATAAAAGGCTTAAATTACAGCAAGTAATGCAGGTTAGATGAAAGGGGAAGTTTTCTAATTGCAAAAATAATGAAGTATTGAAATAGATTGCCTTGAGAGATTGTGCAATCTCTGCTATTGGAGGTCTGCAAGGGCAGATTAGTTAGACACTTCAGGGAAGTGCTTTAGGCATACCCAGTCCTGATTTGAGGTGGGGCAAGATTATGTCTCAAAGGACCTTCCAGATTTATTTTTATGATTCTGTGACTGATGGTTGAATTTCACACAATAAAACATGGCTTAAAACTTTGTGTAGTAGTGAATTTATTTTTGGTGTTTCAACAAAAATGCGCATGACGGCAGCAACAAGAACTGCCATAATATCTTAGTATTAAGATTCTGCAGAACTTCTTTGGTATAATTTAACCTGTTCTTGCAATTAACTGGATTCAGTTAAAGAAGAGCAAAATCTATTCTCTTTTAGTATGTTAATAATGTTAGTATTCATTGTATTCTTATGTTATTGTTCAGTTGGTAGAAAGTAAGAGTGAAAACCTTCTCACATGAAGAGAGTATACTAAACAATGTTATTTTGTCAAATCTCCCTCAATTGACTTTATTTTTAGAGAGTTACCTATAAAAAGGTATTTGCGTGGGAATAGCTTGACTTAAAAACACTTAGAAGAAAGGAAAGGAAATTATTGTGGGAATGAGCATGAGATTGTGAAAGGAATGAGCATGGAGTTAAGTCAGATTCAGAAAGCATGATGAGACCAACCAAAAAACCCAACCCCCAAAACCTAAACCCGATTTATTAATAGCAGGAAGAAGGGTTATAGTGCAGACTGGAAAAAAATGTATTCCAAATATAATCTAACTTTACATAGGGAAGTGAAACAGAGTCTGTAGCTCATAGCTTAGGAACTGGTTTTTTTTAAAAGTAGATGACTCTTAGACTTTTCTCATGATCATCTGTGAACACGTACAACCACCAAAAATTTTAGTTCCTTTAGTTCCAAACTTCATCACGCTGGAATCACTATCAAGACTGCTGTTGGCCTCAGTAAACCCGGGTTAAGTTCACACAAAGCATAGAAATTGTCACGCTTCCAAAGACCTTGGAAGAGGTCTCCTTATCAGCTTCGTGTTGTCTTAAGAAGGCTGAACAAGAATGTAAACCTGTCAGTTATGTTCAGTCGGCTTTCTTTCTGCAGCAGTCTGTTGAGTTTGTTTGTAAATCTCTTAGACAATGGAAATTACTATCCAATGCCCACATAGGAAAGAACTCTTCGAGAGATCGAGTAATGATACATACACTGCAGCATCAGAAGCCTGCTGATAAGAGTTGGCACTTGCATTTGGGCAGATTAGTTTGATTCAAGGTCTTCTTTAAAGTGCAAGATAATAATTCTGTTCCAATGTGGGTTCATTACTTTAGTTAATTAAACAATGGGGTTTTTTTCTTTAATCCAGTGTAACTTAAACTGCAAATTCCAGAATTGGGTATTAATGATGCATTTATTTGGTATGTTTTAATATCAGTTCTTGAACTGACAGATCTTTTTGCATGAAGAGAGACTCCTAATAGGAACAGCATTACTTTCTGTGGGTTTTATTTTGCGTAAAAGTTTTACTTTTTAATATAGATAGTCTGGAGTATTTGTAAACAGATTAGCACTATGTGACACTCAGCAAGACAGTTAAGTGTCTTCCTCCTCCATATGGGCATTGCCAAAAGCTTGAGTATTCTGCAAATCCATGCCCTTGCAACACTGTTGTTGCATGGATCAGCAAACAACTTCAGAAATACTATTTAAATATATCAGTATTTTCCTTATGCTGTTTGTATAAATGTTCAGACAATTGCATAAAATAAAAAATTACTGTATTTCACCTGCATGCAGAGGCTCTTTCATAGTACAGTAATTTATCTAAAGAGATTAGAATTTAAAGCTCATTAAAACCCTGATTAAAAAATCTATTACTTTTCTATTGTAACAATTAAAAAAATGTACTCAGAGAAGGCTATTAGCTTTTGCAAACATTCTGAGGCCAAATTAAGTTTTACCTTATACTGCAGTCAAAAATATGGAATATGCTATCTCATTGCTGCAGAAACTCATTTTTTGTAGCAAATTTTTTATTTAGCACTGAAACATGCCAGGTACCAAGTTTGGCTAAAGTTAGTTTCTGCATCTGACCTTTCTCTTACAATGCTTCTATTGCAACGGGATATGCCAAAAAAAAAAAAAAAAAATCCATTTCTATTGAAAATATTGGTCAGCTTGGGTTATTTAAAAAAAGCAATAATAAATGGTAGCTATTTTTTTCTAATATTGCTGGGTCTGCTGGGTCAGTGGTATCAGATTTGCTGTAAAACTGTTATGAGCTATACCACAGAGATTTGAAGAATGTTACACTCAGGAAGAAAATAAAATTTTTTATAAGTAAAAGATGCATCAAAGGAGAAAAAAAAAATCGAAAATGCTTCTGAAATTGTTGTTGTCTCATGCAACAACAAATAAGTTGAAATTTGCTCATTAGTGATAACCTAACTGTAGTGATCATTCTGTACTGTTTATAAAATGTGTCCAGTACTCTGTGTATACTACCTAAGAGAAGATGTGCTTTTATTAAAAGAAATTCAAAGGCAAATTACTTTAGAAGTAAGTTAGCATAAGAAAATATGATTGTTAGTCACCACTGAACAGGTATCTCAAAGTGAAAAATGATTTGCTACTGAAAACACCTAACACTTGAATCCTACAGAAGCACTTTTTGTCTTGAGTTGGTGCAGTGGCCAATACGAAACAGCATGATTTTTAGCATAGTGAAAATCTAAAGACATTATTCTAAACTTGGGAAAAATGCATATATCTGAAAAGTCTACTAACAATAAGTACTATCATATGTTTATTATTCATCCTTGCAATATTGCAAACTGCAGGTAGTAAAAAAATTAATCAGTCCCCAAACCGTAAATAGATTTCTCTCTGTTTCTTTTTTTTTTTTTTAATTAGATTTTTAAAATTAACAAAATTACTGACAATCTAATTCTTTGCCATGGACATAGGGTTTGGCTTTGGGTTTGGTTTTTTGTTTTGTTTGGGTATTTTTTTAAATTATTTTAAGGAGAAAAGAAAGGCTGTTTATCTAAAAGAACATACTTATAATTTCCTATGACCATGTGGCACATGGCTAAAAAACCCCAGAAACCTATCATATAATAAGTTATTTCAGGAGTCACTCACAGTCATTGTTTATATTCATTCAGAAAGGTCTTACAGAGATCTTTGTTGGTTCAAAAACCAACCAATAGCCATGCTGGCAAAAATCCTGCTGAGTGTCTTCAAACCCTTTTCATGTCTTTTGATGTAAAAAATAATTTCTGAAAGAGGGAGTCATTAAAAATAAGCAGCATTAACACAACATCAGGTATGATTTTTAAACTTGCCAAAAATGAATAGTCAAGTATGGATATGGGCTCTTCTGCAAGCTTACCCTGTTGTGCTGGCAAAGCACTCTTGAGTTGAAGGAGGAGACCTGGAGAAGCAGCACAGTGTCAGCATGTGTTTTAGTTCATTTAGATCTGCCATAGATGCTTATGTTACTTGAGTTTGGTTTCTTTTCACCACGTTGGAATTGAGACAAGTGAAAATAAAACATTAAGAAAAGATTGGTTTAGGTGTTTTAGTTATTGAGCAAATCTGTCAGCAGCTTAGACCAGCAGGCAGAAAGAGGTAGGAGTTGCTTGCTCTTAGGAATCTTTTTTTATTATCCCTTAAGTCTAGACCCTACCTCCTGTCCTACAGTCAGTTGAAATTGTGTCATTTAGGAAGCCAAGGTTCACTGCCAGACTTTGTAGGCCACCGTTGGTAATGCATGGTGTTTCCGGTTCAACAGATACGGAGTCCAAACTCCTCTGGAATTCAGTGCATTTTATCCCCCATCTGTGTACCTAGTAATACCCTCGTCCCCCTCCAAAGGGACAGGAGCATCTGTCTTATGGGGAGAAGCTGAGGGAGCTGGGTCTGTTTAGCCCTAACAAGACAAGGTATTTACACCCATCAAACCAGTGGGAGACGGAACCAGACCTTTCTCGGTGGTGCAGAGGGAAAGGGCAAAACGCAATGGGCACTGACTGAAATACAGAAAAATCCATTTAGACATACTGTGATGTGCCCAGGATAGCTACTTGGTGCTCTTCTGTCCCACTCCACTGTAGTCTTCTGGGGATTTAGAATACTTTTGCCTGTGTTACCTGAGTCATTCTTAGCAGTCAGGAAATACGAATGTCAACTTTCAGGTTGCTTCTCCTTTATAATAGTAAGAGATGCCAGCGTGTAACTCCTTGTTCATATGACAAATTAACTGAAGTTGCCCTGGTCCTTTCATTGAGGCGATAGTAGATGTTTTGGAAATGCTAGATGTTAAAAGAAATGAGAAATAATTTTTTAAGGATAGTTTCAACATACATCGGAGTTGCAAAGCTCAGAACTTTCCTTGGTATCACCTGATATAGTCAACATAGTAGGCACCCATGAACCCTTTTCCTGGTAACTTGTAAAATACATGTGTTTAAAATTCTGCATCCTGAATGGCAGTGCATGGTCCAAGCTCTTAATCCATGAATGATGGATGTAAGACATTATCTGTGCTAGAGAAGCCGTTAGTCTTCTCATACCAAAGTATATTATTAAGCAACTGTAATCCTCCATAATTTGACATGATAAATTACAACTTTCCAGCATGGAAATGCATCCTTACAGAGTTCTCATTCACCCAGTGCTCAAGCACTCATACACTGGCTCAACAGGAAATTGTGATCTTTTTAAAACTCATGTTTTAACTTAGTTTTTTCTGCATTTTTGTGACTTTAACAATGTAACTGTAGTGCAGCAATAACAGCTTTTATACCTGTCCATAAAAATCTCAGTAATGAAATGCTTGGAGAGCTTGGCATTTTCTAAATAACATTATTAACAGCTTTAATTTGGAATTGATGACATGATGCTACTGGGTTGTCCATGATATTCTAGAAACTAAAAGCACAGAAAGTCTGATGTAAGTGTTTCAAAAATGAAATAACCTTGAGTCATTCAGATGTCGCAGACTAAATCAAGTGCTGCCCTTTTTTTGATGTGCTAGGCTAATTATTTCTACTAATGTAAATGTCAGTGCAATGAACACTTATTTGCTGTGGTATAACAAATAAATGGCACAGGAAATCTGAGCATATGAAGAAATGCATCATGTCTTCAACTCTATTATATTTCTTCAAGTCAAGGGTTTAGAAAACAATTCAGGTTCGTATTTTTAAAAATGTTTTTAAAGTACTTAAAAATAAAGGAAAAATAAAATTAAAAGGCAGTAATTATATCTGAAGGTATTCTGATTTTTTCTTCTTTTGAAAGATTCTGAGCGTTAGAACCCTTACCACCTTCTCTTGATAGCAGATAGTAGTTTTCTACATTTTACTGAACAACCTTTGCTTTGTCCTCAGTGTCTTCCAACCTAATGAGGATATCCAGATCTATGGCAGTCATTTCTCTGAAGTATGTGGGAGGGTGGCACTGTAGGATGAGGTCCCTCAAATGTTCCTGTGGCTCTCTTGTCTCTCCAGTTCTCCCTGGGCATCTCTTGTATGTCCCCGAAGTGCTGCTCCAAAGGGCAGCGGTTTTGGGAGGCGGTGGCTGGCCAGCAGCAGTGCAGGGCCAACCGAAACTGTCTGTGAGTGAATGCCACCGAGAGGTGGGTGCCCCAGTGGGCAAGGTGACTGCTGCCCACTCTCCCCCCCCCCCCCCCAGCCTGCCACGGCACCCGCTGCAGCCACTGCTCCCCTCCTAGAGGGACAGCATCCCAGAGAAGGACCCTGAGAAACATGTAGCCTGGGGGTTCACACCTGTCAGCTGATATTTTCAGGCTGTGTGATGCCTGCTCCTTGGTATCTTTAGGAAAGATCATGGTGGATCCAGATTGCTATACTTCCATTTAAGTTTGCAGGCGCTTAAGGACTGTATCGTACCTATTCGCTCTGCAAAATATCTATATGCAGATCTCAGTTATATTTGGTGGTTCAGATGTAAGATCTTTTTTGGGTTTTAGTCTAACACTGAAGAGATACAAGGAAGGAGAGACACACAGGTGATGTTCAGAGCTTAAGCATAAAGGCGTAGAGATGAGATAGTGTGATGTTTGGATTTTATACCTTTTCTATAGGTCAGACTGCCTTATATCAAGCACATCCATAGGGGAAATAATATTTTGGTTTTCATCTGTAATATCCTCAGCCAGTCACTGCCCAAGAATGGATTTTGCTTGTGTGTGCAAGTGAGAGAGCACTTGACTTCAGATTTGAGTGCTGTAGTGCTAATATTTCACTTTCATGGTCTCATGCTAAAATTTAGCATAAACAGAAAAAGGGGAAATCTTTCCAAATTAGTAGTTTTCATGACCATTCCAACTGTTGGGGAAGAAGCTTCATGAGAATGTCTGTCTTCCTATGCTTGTGATAATACCAGAAAAGAAATTTGGGAAATGGACACATTGTGATTTTGCAGCTGATTTATAGTAAACATACGGTGGTATATCCAGTGACACCACTCTTTAAAAAGTGATCCTTAACTTTATTGTGCTAAAGGAATGAATTTAATTGCTCAGTGGGTTCTGTTTTGTTTCTTTTTTTTTTTTTTTAATTATTGTCATTTGATCAGAGTAGTTGGTCTGAGTTGCTTAGAGTCCTGAGAGTTATCTGTGTTAGGAGGATGGAAAAAAAATAGAGAATTATCTGCTTTACACAACACTGTTTACAAACACTATACAGAATCTTTTATTTCAAGAACAAGGAGAATCAAACAGTGGTTGTTTTTATTCTTCTCTTGAAACATCCCTGAAGCTGTTTAATCTCAGTACTACTTTACAACCTTTCTTTCCCATGTGCATCTTTTCCTGAACAGGAACAAGTGCTTATGCTCTAGGTAAGATTATTTCTTAAAATTCATTAAACAATTGGAAATGGTTATGCTGATCAGCATATGATGTTTTGTTAATGCAGTATTTGATTGTATGTTGGTGTTTAGTAAAATAACCCTAGAGCTAGTAAGCAAATCCTCAGGCTCAAAGTGAATCTGTAATTATGTCGTCTTTTTTGAGAAAGGTGCATTTCCATTGATATATCATCTTCCTTTGGCTGAGTCCCCTCTAATTGTCTGCCTCCAAAGAGTGAAATTAAAAATAAATGAGTTATTCAATGGAGGCACTTGTTTCTGAGTTCGAGCTTTCAAATGTCACAGCAGAGAAGCTTTTTCCCCCCCTCTGAGGGATCTAATAGTCTGTGAGTGAGGTTTTGATAATTGTGCTATTTTTTGGGCTTATCATATTCTCTGTAATTGAACCAGATGTTGAGTCTTCTCTAGAGGAGAAGGATCTTCTGAGTCTGTGTAGTACTGCATCAGTCTTGCATCCCAAAAGGTTTGAGGTTAATGTGAAAATGAAATAGTAAGGCAGATGCTGTATGTAATGTTGCTGTAGGTGGGTAATGCCTTTCAGACTGAAACACTTAAAAATGTGCAACTCACAGCTGCATACTATGTGTAACAAATGGTTGGATGATAAATTGTTGTAGGATTTTTCTGACAGCCGGTCAAAATCCAGCTCTTTGTATACAGAGTGATATTTGCTATTATAATAGTGCTACAATGATAAAAATAGTTCTTGAGTTCTGTAGAGGCAGACTGCACTATTTGTGAGTGACTTACAGAAACGTTTTGGAGGGGAAAACCCTGAGTATGTTTCAGCTAATCAGCTGTGCTGGTTTCTCATTCCTATATATTGATATGTCACTAAAGAACACATATAAGCATCGCTTATATGGTTAGGGTGAGGTACTGGTGGGAGCAGGGGTGCCCGGGTCTTCTCCTTTTTTATACCTTGGTTTCCACTGGAAAGAAGCCCTACTGCATACGTTGGAAGGAACCATAATGTTCTCCAGTCATGCTCCCATTTCTTAGGCCCTAGCATATACCAAAACAGTATTGTTACCCTTGCAGTTACAGGTATATGTAGACCTAACACTTCACACCAATCTTGCAGTGTTGCTGCTTTTTAAATATATGAGAACCCAGAATGTGCAAACAACAGACTCCAGAATACTTTGTCTCCTATGAGCTATGGCTCAGTAATTTGCTTAGCCACAGATTAGTAATCCTTGATAAATATTTCTTTTATGGGCTGGAACCCAAGCTTATTTGATTATCTGTTTAAATGTCTAAACCCAATTTTGTGCTGAATTCATAAGGTGTTTTATAGCATGAATTTAATCTTTTTTGGTCTGGCTGCTCATATGTTACCCCTAAAATTCCTTTTGTTGCTGTCCTGGTTTCGGCTGGGATAGAGTTAATTTTCTTTCTGGTAGCTGGTATAGTATTATGTTTTGGATTCAGTATGAAAAGAATGTTGATAACACTGATGTTTTCAGTTGTTGCCGAATAGTGTTTAGACTAAGTCAAGGATTTCTCAGCTTCTCGTGCCCAGCTAGCAAGAAAGCTGGAGGGACACAAGAAGTTGGGAGAGGACACAGCCAGGGCAGCTGACCCAAAGTGGCCAACGGGGTATTCCATACCATGTGACATCATGCCCAGTATATAAACTGGGGGAAGTGGGGGCGGGGGGATCATCGCTCGGGGACTAACTGGGCATCGATCGGTGGGTGGTGAGCAATTGCGTTGTGCATCATTTGTATATTCCAATCCTTTTATTATTACTGTTGTCATTTTATTAGTGTTATCATTATCATTATTAGTTTCTTCTTTTCTGTTCTGTTAGACTGTTCTTATCTCAACCCACGAGTTTTACTTCTTTTCCCAATTTTCTCCCACGTCCCAATGCGGGGGAGGGAGTGAGTGAGCGGCTGCGTGGTGCTTTGTTGCTGGCTGGGGTTAAACCACGACAGTTGCCGCCTTTAGCATTTCTACCTATGTGGTGTGGTTAATTTTATTTGAGTTTAGCCCATCAGCTTATGGTTAAACATGTGTTCAGCAAAAATTCAGAATCAGGATCTATTAGCACATTCGATCTCATGAAGTGACTTCATATTCACCTACTCAGAACTTGTCTTTCTGAGATTGACCGTAGAGGTTGGGATGTGGTTTCTGGGCTTTCTTGTGCGTACTTACAAGTAGCAACACTATCTTGGTTATTATTATCTAGCCATTACACCAGATACTCATAGCCTGTGTTTAACAAAACCAGAGTTTGTTCTAGTTTGATGCAAAATAGTGTAAATTATCAATGTATCCAAAAAGATGGAGAACTGAGGAAAAAAAAGTAGAGAGTATGTAGGGAGAAGGCAAGGCTAGAATAAGACTATTAAATTATTTTTCCTTTTTTTTTTTCCTTATCCTTCCTTTGCTTACTTGCCAGCTAGAGATGTTTTAGAAATGGGGGCTCTTCCAGTCATTGTCATCTGGAAGAAGGAGGCATGTGAGTATACTTAGACAGAGTTTTACAATGGAGCCTTTTAGCAGTTTTAAAACATTCCAGAAGCTGTGTTTTAAGGTCTTCAAAATGCAATTTGTTTACCCTTAGGCAGAAATGAAATAGAGGAACCAGTTTTCTCAAGTGCTTTTGTATCTTGTTAAGCAATATAGTAACATCAAAAAAGAAAACAAAAATTCTTTTCAGTTGAGGGACTGAAGGCAGTTTTGATTTCTTCAGAGCTGTAAAATTTTCACTGCAAAACTCTTGCTTTCCATAGAGTTTGGCTGTGAAACTCTACATCCCTTCCTAAGCCCTGTTTCATGCTCACTGCAGAAGTAAAACTAGTGTGTACACAGGGTGAATTTCATGAAGTCCAGTCCCTCTAATGGCCACAATGTTCACTCCTCATTGAGATTATGCTGTCTGAATACCACTCTTAGGAAGCTACTTGCAAGGGCATTGTATTTAATTCCCTGCTACACTGAAAGAATATTAGAGCTAAAAAATCACCATGGTATCGATTTCTCTTAACAGTATGTATTTTGATGGGAGACAGTTAAGGGATTTATTTTAAAAAAAACAACCCAACAATCCAAACAAAACCCTCAATCATTAAACAGGGACTTACGATGGCACCAAGACGTTGTTTTTGGATTTGTTTGTTTCCCAATTCCTCTTAGGGCAATGTAACCCTTCCAAAATATGAGCCACAGCAAGACGTCAGTTAGCTTTGTGTGTATCACGTGGTATTTGGATTTATATTTATCCTTTTGCTAGATTAATTTTAGTGAATGTATTTATTTAACTATATTATGCTTGCAAGAGGGCCCCCTGGTACATTAGACTTGTAAATGTTATCAGGTAAAGTACCTACAAGTAATTAATATTTTCTAGAGTAATGGCATCAAAATGCAAATAGGCAACAGGAAACCAGCTGCAAACTCTGCTACTCGGCTTTCTTTCAGTGTGCTGCAAACTTGCCTTTTAAATAACTATTTTTAGGGAAATAAGACAGCATAGGAATATAGGGTCACAAAAATAAAGTTTATCCTGCTTTTGATAGTTTTGATAGTCTTGAATTTTTGGGACCAAGTGCTTTACGCTAGCTGTTCCCGTATCAACAAGGGATAGAAGCTTAATTGAAGCCAGTCTGTCTGGGCCTGACTTTATAGAGCCAATTAGTGCTTTAGAGTGGATGATTTTAGGAATTTGGGCTCAAGAATCATGGTTAACATTGTTGCAGCCTGCGTTCTACCTTACGCTTCTGATTTTAAGAAACAAGCTCTTTCATATTACTGTTAGAACATTAGCATTATTTGAACTCTGTAATTATTGAAATTAATGAGTTCATTTCAAGGAAAGGTTAGATATTTTGATAACATGAAATAGTCTTATCAGGGTATCTTCAATTCTTCTTCAGTTCTTCCAGGTGTGAACCTCTGACTTTTATTATATTAAAACATGACAACAGAGTGTTTTCTTGGAATATATCTGCAAAATTTGTAATAGAGGAATAAACACAGGCTGGATTGCATTTTGGTGATATGTAACATAAGTTGCCTTTGATATTAAAACTAAAAAAAGTAGGTCATGGTAGCAGAATGTGATGGAGTTTTCTCAGTAACTCAGGTATTTATTGGAGAGCACTGAGCTCACAACACTTTGCCCTGAATATCCAACATTCTCAGAAATATCAGCTGGGCCCAAAGCAGAGGTTTTCTGCGTGGATCTTTGTCAGCCAGGATTTCTGGGATCCTTTGCTTGAGGGTAACCAGCCATGCCTGGCATTCCTCACTTCTTGCTTACAACTCTGAAAGCCGTCAACCCCCAGTTTTAAGGATGGCTTAGCTACTAGATCCACACCACGTAGCTTGGCAAATATTTGTCTGTCCTAAAAAGAGAAACCCTAACTGAAAAGGCTGGGACAACTTCACTTGGAGCCACTGAGTATCATCCAGTATTGTGCTGCCAGTAGTGTAAAATCAGTAAGAGAAGATGGGTGAGTCCAATGTTCATTGGGTTTACATACTTCATACAGGAAGTTCAGAGCATCGCTCTTACATATGCGTAAGATTTTTGTAGAGCTTTCAATATTTCCTAGTAGAAGGCTGATCAAATGTTGCTTCCCTGGAACTGCTTTTCAAGTGTGTTTTCACCTGCCCTTTGATAACAACATTTGTAACATGCATTATACGTATGCGCTTTGTTCTGGACAACTTACTGGTTCAAGCCTAGAATTAACAGAACTAGAGTTTTCATGTTACTCCTAAGCAGCAATGAATTGCTTCCTCACTTTCTTCAGCACAGATACAGTAGATCATCTTCTTTGCTCATCAAAATTTTCTCTGCTTCTTTTACCTCATATTTTGTAAATTAAGCATTTAAAAAAAGGCTGACTTTATTTGAAACCTTCTGCGACTTTGTACTACTTCCTACGGATCTAAATTTTGTGTACTTCTAATGTGCTTCTAATGGTACTTTAGTATTTTATTTTTTATAAAATACCAGCATTTGGCAGAAAGAATGAGAAAAAAGAGAAGCTCTAGAAAGATAAATTTGCTTAGAAGCAAAAAGCAGTTCTTCGATTTACTCAAGAATTTGGAGTATGGAAAGGAGAAGTCAACTTACCAACTGCATGTTGCATGGGGGCTTTTTGCTGGGTATTTTTGGGGGAGGTGGGTGGGTTTGGTTTTTTCCCATTATCTCTTACCATGAAGAAAGATCTACAGGATTTAAAAGTGCTTTGAGGGTCTCTTTGCTCTGTGCCTCTGATGCAGTGAGCCTGGCCTTATGTGTTATGTAACTCATCATTAGCTATTTAAACAAACAACAACAAAAAAAACCCCACAACCCAAAATTAAAGGGGAACTTTGAAAGGTGCTGAGTAACTATAACTCCAGTTTTGCACAAGTGATAGTTTAAGGAAAACATCAAGGTACTTCATGAGTTGGAGGATGAGGCATTTTTGGAACCTGTTCAGTTTTAGTGGTCCATTTACTTCATGAGCTTCTTGCCAAGCAGTTGTAGCAGGACACTGCTGGAAAGAGAAATGTTAAGCACAAGTTATTTGACATACTTCCCTTAATTGTTTGTCAAGAACTAAATTAATGTTTTTTTTTCTCACACTATTTAGAAAAATAGCTTCATTTACTACAGTAAAGTTTAAATATTTGCATTGGATAAACTGAATGTTTTATTTACTTGTGCCATATAAATGTTCTTCTGTAATAATGCAAACCACATATGTATGTATATATTTATTTTTTTGTTTACTGTTTTCACAGACACTTCCACTGGGGCTGGGAGACGGACAGCTCTTTACCTGGACTGATGGCTTGAAAAGGAAGGACTGGCATGATTATGAAAGCATTCAAAAAGATGCTATGCGTTCAGGTATACATAAGTTCAGAGCAAATTTAAGTGGTTTATTCATTCTTTCTCCATATGGTTATTTTTTCTTTTATGTCAGCTAAAAAGCATTCCTAACAGGCTTTTTTTGATTGCAGCATGTCACAAGGACATAATGTTCTGAGCTGAGGGGTCAGACCAAGCACAAATACCTTATTTCTGAAAATAGCCAAGTGAAAATAAAAATAATGTGTTTTATGCGAATAGCTATTTAATGATTGTACAAGGAAATGGGCAAAAACATTAACAAAATATTTTTGATGTTGAAATCAGTTGTTACACTGTGACCAAATATAAGCAAAAGTGTTCTTTTCCAAAGGGACATATGTTACAACTGAAGCTGGGTGGTCCTTAAATCAGTGGATAAAACCTGAGTCCAGTACCTATAACTGCCAAGAACATCCGAGGTTATGTGAGAAACAGACGCTGACACTTTTACCGTTGTCGGAAGTCCAATCCTTTAGTCTTGCTAAAGCTACTTCACTTCATTCTGACAGTCTAAAATTATTTGAAAATGAGAGCAAATTGTATTTGTAGATACACTGAAGGACACTTTGTTACAGTGAGTAATGTCATTTTAATGTACCTTCACGTGCTGTATGCCATATGTGCAAAGAAAGGTTTGTGTTCCTCTTTCTGTCATCAGAGCATGTTCAGATTTGAATCTTTCTTTTATAATTTACACCTATTCAACATAAGATGAATTAAATTAAAATGAAGGAAGGGAAACAGCAGTTGAATTGCACCTTAATCAGTGTCTGAAAGTCATTATTTTACAAAGGGCAATCTACTATTATAAAATAAATTATGCTATCTTGATCCCACTGTCAGAGGACAGCCAACACCTCTGCCAAAATACCTCTATAACTGAATGCAGTTGACAGATTCATAAGGCTTGGTAAGTACTTAATTTTGCAGGGGCCTGAACAAGTAAAATATTTCAAGTGTACATTAATTTTATAAGCCATTTTTCCCTTTCTTTTTTGAATCTTTTTGATCACTAACTAAAAAAAATTATCCTTCCTTCCCACATGTGCTTAGGAGGAAAAAAGGTGGTGGGGGGGGGTGCAGTTATTCTAGGCATCTTAGGAGTTGTCAGATCAACATTAATTGTGTTCCAAATTGCTAAGTGTAAAATGACAACTATCTAAGAGAGAAGGTACGAAATAGAAGCAGCATGTATTTAGAAACATGCACATGTGTAGGGAATATCACATGTTATCTGGTTAGAATGGACCTTTCTGAGGGATATGCACTGATGCTTCGGCAATGTACTTTTGATTCCTGAATACATAATGTAGACCCCATATTTTTTGGAAAATAAACAATAATACTTATGATTATCTGATGGATAGCTATAGCATTGCCAATGTACTGCAAGCTATTGCATGGAGTTGACTAAGAAATTATCAAAACATGTTATGTAGCTTTGTAATTCCCACTCCTACTGGGAACATTGTAACTGTAGTAGAGTGCCCTAGTATGTGAATCTTTTTTCCAGTAAACTTCTGTTCTTGGTAATAATAATACTACTTAAAATATTCTGACTTACTTATGTTTTTATTGGCTTCCTTGTGATAGTGTTTGCTGAATGTGACCATTTAAGAAATCTTTTTTATTTCTATCTCATTATTATTCATTAGATTAACTTCTAATTATTTTTTTTCTTTGAAAGTCACAATATAGTAATACAAATGCAAAGGCAGAGTATCTCAATGCACTCTTTGGGACATACTATATAGTTTCTGTCCCTAAAAACATAACAAAATATATCTGAAACCAACTTTTAATTAAAAATCAATCTAAAGGCATGAAATAACACCAGTAAAAGGGCTTCTCAGGACATTTCAGGAAAGGCAGTCAATGCTTGTTACACAGAAAAGAAGAAAGGAGTGAAGGTTTTTTTAATTCAGTTTAGCTGTTTATCTGTAAAGCTTACAATTTCCTGAGCACTGGGAATGTGAATTTCATAAATATAATTTTGGAGAGGTGCTAGTTTCTCCATGGCTAGTTCTTCTATTTCAAGGCCAAATATTTTGATCCCCTTTTTTTCCACCAAATTAAAACCAATGTTCCTGAATTTGAGTGGTATCTCCTCAATGGAAATCATTCATTTTTTTTTAAAGCTAAAGAGAAAAGCCATTTGCAAGACATGCAGAAAAATGGTACTATTTCTCTTTATTTCAAGTGTTCTAGCTCATTTTTTTTTGGCTCTAAAATTACAAATGATCTTGCACATAAATGCCAAAGTGAGCTTATGTTACTTTTGTTTTTGTGGGGCTTTGTTGGACGACCCGAGTTTCAAATGTACCTTCATGGTGTTTCTACCATTAGTTCACGTTCTGTTAGCCTGATGGTGGTACTTGAGAAGGACTGAAGTGAATAATGGAGTGGCAAGGCTTTACATGTAGCCAAAACATAATATTCAAAGACTCTTGCAGAGACGGAGGCCTCAATAACTGGTACTGCTTTTTCAACTTCTCATTTATATGGAATTCGCTCATGATATAGATCCTTCCAAGGTCAGTTTCCTTCAGCTGCCATTATTTGCTGAGGTCCTTTTGAGTGGAAAACACCGTTGTGGGCTTCCCACCTGAGAAAACAAAGGATGGTACGATGCAATCACACCATAGCTGCTGCTTGCTGTCACTGTTCCATCAGTGAGGGTCTGAATCTGTCTGGTGTCTGCCTGTGCCACACAGTTTTTATTTAACGTTCTTTGATAGCTTAGAGTCCCACTCTGTAGGATATCAGTTTTACAGCAGAAGACACATTAACTAGTAGCTACACTGGTAATCTAAAGACCTGTGATATGTATTCCTGGTGGGTATTTCTTGGGATGAGGTGCTTACTTTTGGAAAATACATGCCTTCTGCGTTAAGAATAGGAGAAGCATATCTGAAGCTCTTTCACATAGCAAAGTCCAGGCATGCCTCTTCAAATGTGCGTAAGATTACATCTAGACTTGGACATCAGATTGTCTTTTTTTAGTGCCCTTGCAGATTGTTACGCTGTTCTGAATGCAGAAGCAATGTACTCTTACTGGATATATGTGTATGTGTGTGTGTGTGTGTGTATATTCTGTTCCACTGCTAATGATGTTACAGAAAGAAATAAGCTCATCAAGCAGGTATACCAATGTAAGATGTCACAGGTGGTATGGCCTGCAATTAAGGCAGCAGTCTGGGAGTCTATAAATTTAAGTATAATTTCCAGTTTTCTCACAGGTATTTCATTTTCTCTGTGACTTGATTTCCTGGAAAGAGGTAGCGCTTTCTGGCTCTGTTAAGAATGTTGTAGGATATTGTTTCTTACTGGTGGAGAAAATGCAAAGCAGTCTATGGAGTCATAATTCCTTAACAACTAATTTGTCCAACAGCCATATTTTTTCTGTACCCTAGTAAAAATCTGTAAATTAGCATGTGATGTGGGACTGCACTACTATCAGTTTTGCTTATCACAGCAAGTCCAGTGGGCTGCGCACAGGTTTCTCTGAGATACTGCGATGATCTTACTGATACTGTTGCACAGATGCACAAAACAGCAATTAGCCCCTACACCTATTCCCAGCTGTATCTTCTGTAACGGAATACCTACTGTACAGCCACCACTGAAGGGAAAGTATCATTCAGTCTGCTTGATTTTCCTCTCTGACTTCAAACCATATGTCATTTTGATTTAGAAAGGAAAAGAAAAAGCATACAAGCCACCTCTGGAATCGACAACTTGCATTTTCTGAAGGTAAGGGGACACACAGATGGGTTAAAAATTCCCCACTGACCGATCTGCAGATACAGTTGCCATGTGAGTGATTCCTTCATCTCCAGAAATACCCATGCAATACCAGCACAAATGGTTACAATTTAAGAAATTATTTCTTAGTGGTCAAATGCAAGATCAGTGAAACAGATACTTCATGCCATCCCAGTTAGGTCATTTTCTTGCAAAGAAGGAATGACTTGGGGATCCACAGGTTACTTGTGACGTATTTTTTGCTGTGTATAAAAAGACTAAAGCAGTCCTAGAGAGATATGGAAAGAGATTAATTTACATGATACTGGTAAAAGTATTATTTAGTCAGTCAGTGTAGATGGAATGCCCAGCCTTTCTTAAAGAAATTATGTATGGATCATTGCTGAAAAAAGAACATCACGTTGAAAGCATCATGAAGTTTAGTGTTGATGTTTTCCAAACAAAACATCCCAATTTTTTATTTCAAAGTTATGCTTTTTCTTGGAACTTGATTGTTTTAAAATCAAAAAAATTGAGAGGATTTTTTTTTAAATGAGTTATTTTTAAATCCCCCGAATTGATTTTTTTTTTCTTTGTCTAGAAAATTGGAAATCAGTTATTCATGTGTTCCTGTTGCTTACCTTACCTGTACAGAACTTTTGAAACTCACAGGGCAGCCAGATGAGACACAGGAATGATGCTGGTCCAGGTGATTGAGAGATGAGTCTGTTATGTTTGAGAAGATTTCCCCATACATATTTGTATTGCTGAAGGTTGTTCTTTAAAAAAGAAAAAAGAAACAAAAACCACACAAACAAAACCAAAACAAACAAACAAAACCCAGCCACACTGAGACACAGTATTAAAGATATTTGTGTGGGATATTATGCATTAGTTTATGTTCCTTAAAAGGCTAACTAAAGAGCACCCCTATTTTAAATGTACATATAAACAGACTAAGCAGTGTCTGTTCCATCTGTTATTGGAAAGAAAGACTGCACCTGGTTACGCTGTTCATTTAGGAAACACATTTCTTGCTGTTTTCAGCTACTTTGATAAATAACCTTTCATATAGCCAAATTTTTCATCCTCTATCCACTGTCACTGGAAGTATTCCATTCCAAAATTTCTAATTCTGTCTGGAATCTTGTAGTTCTTTGCTATGATAGAATGATTTTGACAGGTTAATTGTTTATTTTTTTGTATGCTATCATGTTTACTCTTGCTTTTTTAATATGAGTTAGGAAAAGCACCAGAACTACTTCTCTAGTACCAATTAATTTGCTATTTTACTTGCAGCTTATTTCTCTTTCCCAAGTTTTTAATGCAGTTTCAATATTTTCGATCTCTTTGAGTGGAAATAAGACTTCCAAAACAGTTCTAAGAATTTTAGTTGGTTAATTTTGATACAAGAATGCAAGAAGCCAATAGAGGGAATGTGCTGTTGGGTTGCAGAAGTACTAATTGCTATGCTGTTGGTAGAACAGGGAAGATGATAGCCCATTAGTTGCCAGTTATCCAAGCCCTGATTTACTAAAAGGCAGAAACGAGCGTTTAATGACTTGAATAGACATAGTGAAATGAAAATTATTTCATTCAGTCAACCCAATCACTTTCATTTTTCTCTGAATATTACTCTGTCATTACCTCAAAACCAGTGATTGAAATAGAGGAAAAGGAATGCAAAAGTTTACCTTAAAAAAAAAAAGGGGGGGTAATTCCTGACTACACAGTTGTGATAGATACTTTAGGAAAAAAAAAAAAAAGATGCTTAATTGTTTCCATTTTCTGAAGTAAGCCATTAAGTCAATCAGATATTACAATGGAGGGAGGGGGACGGACAGAATAAGCTGATCAGAGAAACTGACTTCATTGGAGCTGATATGTCATCTTTTTGACAAGAAATCAGCATCTAAAATAAGAGCTGTTTCTATTAATTTATTTTCCTCTGGGAATACAACTGATGACATGCCTTGATGAAGAATATGCTTAATTTGCATTAAAAAGTAGGAGAACTATAAACAAATGCAAATCTTACATCTGTCATAATTTTTGTTTCGGTAAGTAGTAAACAATGTCTTATTTATATCAGAAAAGCGTTCTTGCATTGCAGTTCAGAGTTTTCAGTGCACCCTATGTAAATGCAGCTTGCGTAGTAATAACCTAGGTAGCTACCGGTATGCATATTAGTCCAGCTACAGCAACACTGATTGTATCATGGCAGAGTAAATCTGCCTGCATCTCTGGATAGGGAAGAGATCCTGGATGCTGAAGCCCCTAATAATGCCATTTATCAGCTACTGACTTGGCAAGTTTCTTCGTTTCATCAGAGATTTCCCTACTTTTCTTCAGTTGTCTGGGGAGGACTCTGAGGACACGTCTATCAAGATGTTAATTTCAGGAGCATGGCAACTGCTTTGGCACCAATGGCCACTGATTTTCCAGCCTTTCTGTGTAGAACTCTAGGAGTCTGAGATCCCTGAATGCTCCCAGGAGGGATGAGATTCACAGAAGAGAGCCATGAAGGCCTAAGGTACTAATTCAAAAGCACCCATGAGAAGAAATTCTGTTTATTCCACCTCTATCTTTATGTCCTGGGTAGTGAGACTAAGAGTCCTAGAGAATCAGTCAATGTCAGTGTTACTCCATTTCTGAAAGTTATTTTATCCATTTCCCTCAAGAAATTCTCAGCTGTATGTGTTCATCAATTACGAGTAATAGCAGTAATGATGAATTACAGCCCTTCTCAGATGAGAGGAAGGATGCAAATGTGTAATTCTTGGGCTTTTAAAGAAGTACAGATTGAATCTTTATATTTTAATATGGTGCTATTTCTGATCATGAAAAGCTATTTCTAACTACAAGTGATAGCTTTCCTATTGTAAAATACTGCAAAGGGGGAACTGGAGGAATAGAAAAATGGAAACTTTCCAGCTGAGCAGAACTGACGGAAAACAAAAAATAAGGTTTAATTCTGAAAAAATTTTTACCGATTCTATTAATGAAATTAATAGCCTATAAAGTGATGTGGAAAGATTGCATACTGCAAGTTCCAGTGCGGTTTTTTGTTTCCAATTTCTGTTCTTTAAATATTGTCTTTTTTTTTTTTTCTTTAAATGGTTTAGAGATGTTTTTGACTGCTTGCTTGTGTATGCTGAAATGATTATGTTCTATGAGAGGCATTGAAAATTCAGTGTAATTGAAAGCAAATTTCTGAGAGAATGGTAATAGGTAAGGAGCTGTGTTTATAGCACAAAATACAAATTTATAAAAACCTTTGTCTTCAAAAGAAAATTGGTTAAAGAATTGATAAAGTGACTTCTAAGACATGGCTGTTAATACTTTCTATGTTTGACTGTTGAGCCATTTTGCTCCTGTCTGCTAATAAGATCTCAGAGGAAAAAACTTTTAAAATGTATTGTATCACCCAGTGGTTATCCCAGCATTTACCAAGCCATTTGCACAGTCTTTGTTACTCCTATTTGTATATTTAAATAGCATTTAGAAGCCTTATGTGGAGGGAAGGAATGAAGATTTTAATTCTTTCCTATATTCAGTATAGTCTTTACCTTTCTGCTTCTTCAAAATGTTATCTTGACCAGGAGAAGGGGATTTTAAAGATCTTGACCTTTACATGCCTCGGTGCAGGCATTTCATAAAGATTAGTTCTATAAACAGACAGTATGCTCTATAGTTCTACAAACAAACATTCATACAGATTAATTCTATAAAGAAACTAAACAGAGACCTAGAAAAAGAAGCGAACTGTATGTTTGTGATGAAAATGGAAATAGAATGAAACTGTATTCTTGGAGTGGAATGTTAAAAGGAGGCAAAAGAATCAAGAGTGCTTTTGTACAGCAATAAAAAGTAGTGAACACCTGAGATTTGACTTCTCTGTGACCTAAAGAAATTGTGCACTGGTGATTTTTTTTCCATCATTTCTGTTCAAGAATTTTTGAGAATAAAGTGCAGTAGAATAATACTGCCAAACTTCTGTGGTTAATCCTTATCATTTTGAACAGTGCCCATTCTTAAATTCAGAAGAACTAGTGCCAGAGTACCTCTAGAAGATACGAGGCAGCATCATACAGATAGCAATGGTGAATGTAATTCCCTATTGGTTATGAAAAAATTAGTTCTGTGATACCTATACAGATAAATATAATCAAAGTTGTGCAGGGAAAGAAGCGTATACTAAAATATTGATTTACTTATCCCATATTTCAGATGGGATTATACACTGGGAATTCTGTCAGCATTATGTATTAAACAGATTTACTAAATTTAATTTAGGCCTCTGAACTTGCAATTCCTTTAGAAAGCATTTGAGAACTTGCAATAGAATTGGAACTGTAGTGGGTGCCAAGGTCTCAATAAACACTCATAACCTAATTGTTCATAGCATTAATCATGAATAAGCTTCATGCAGTTTACTATGTCTTGTTCTCTAAAAGGGAAAAATGTTCATCAGTTTATCTTAATGCAACTCTGACATGATTAAAAAATTATAAAATATAATGTTAATCATAGCTTGTCAAGGAGATGGCAGGTAAAGGATATATAATATGAAAGAGATGGTTACAATCTACTGCAGTTACATAAAGTGTTTCACACATTAAAACACATTTGCTCTGTAAATACAAAGCACTGTAGATTATGATTGGATTTACCACTCTGACTCAAGCTTAATGGTCTGGATGTCCTAATGAAAACAGTGAGATCAGTTTGGAGCCAGGTGCCAAGCACAAATAAGGGTATTATACTCTCAAATATTGATTTGGAAAGAGAGGTTTTTCAATGATGCCTTCTCCAGAAGTTTAAACCCTGATATCTAGAAAATATGGTTTGTTTTGGTTTTTTCACAAGTGCTTAAGTTTTTCCCTGGACAACTACAAACTTGCCTCCTCAGATTGTGAAATGGCATCTCACAGTATTATTTAAGTGGTGATTTGGGGTTAGTACATACCCCCACTGGATCTCAAGTTACAACCTAATTTTACACTGCTGCAGAAGCAGCCAGGAAGTGTAAGGCTGCGGCTGTCTCTGTCAGAAAACTGTGCACAATAGAACTAACTCTTGCCACTTAAATCTATATGAAAAAGGAGTTTGTGTGCGGCTATGTCAGAGTCAAGCTTCCTTTTTAAAAGCACAATGAATCTCTGGTCTCAGTAGTCACAGCAAAGACTTGAAACACTTCTTGTGGTTGAAGTTAACTAGATTCTTCCCTTGTTCTTCCCTGCCTCCCCCCCGCCTTTGAAATTTCACCAGTGATAGCACTTAAATGTAATTGGTTAGCTAATTTTTAAGGACTACCAGAGAGGCTAAGGAAGGGGGAACAGAGTTCATACTACTTCCCTTTGTCTCATATTAATTAGAGCACTGAAAATGATCTTCAGTGTACCCTTCTGTGCTGGGCATTGGCATGTTGATTTTTACCATGACAGGCAAAAAGAAAATTGTATTTCCGGTACTCAGCAAGAAATGTCTATGACTATGCCGTAAACCAATGATACATATTCTAGCTTGAAACTAATGTTCAAATTTCAAGAAGTGCTCTGTTACAAAAATTATTAAAGTTGCCAGTATTTCATCTTTCTCTATATTTTGATCTGTGGGGGTAAGTGTGGTGTCAAATCCTTAATAGACCAAACTGTCCTCTCTTTAGTACCTTCTCCCCTTTTATTTGAATGGTGATCTCAGTGCTTACACAATTCTAAAAAGAGAGAAGCAAACAAGCCAAAGGAAAAATAAAATTTAAAGAAAACGCCAAGAAGTAGATGCCGTCTGCCAATTAACTTGTGATAGTCCCAAGTATATGATTATCTTTTCTGTACTGTAGTGAAGATCTGTCGGTGGCTTCACATCAGTATTAGTGATGAAGTGCGGATCTTGGTGAATGTATTTAATGTGTAATACTTGAGGGTTTATTAGAGTTGCTGCCTGGAAGTAAGTGAAAAAGAAGAGAAGCTTGACTTTAGAAGTTTTGGGGGGGGGGGCAGGGTGTGTGTGGGGGAGGAGGTCTCAGCCCAAATCTGTCTTTTAATTTGTCACTTGCAGTCTAGGAAGGTGTTTTGGGCACTGTTAGCACCTTGTTGTCTTTCTCCATTTGCTTAAACTTTTTCAGGACTATCTACATGAAATTTAATAGGAGTTCACCTGTAGATACCAGTTTTCTTTTTTTTTTTAAAGAGAAATGTATTTTGTAGTAATTCTGGAAAAGGAATTTTATCTGGATCGTCTTCTAAAACATGTGGCTCATTTGCAGGGAGAATTTGAAATGAACAAACAGCTGAGAGACCTTCAGACTAGATGTGTCTGTGCAAAAGGAGGAGGAGAGCTCTATAGACCATCTAAATTGAGTTGATTGTCTCTTGTGCTAGGTTTAAAAATTATTAAGTTTGTCAGTTCAGGGCAATTACTGCTTGACTCAGTGGCACAAAGAAACATTGTTTTCTTTTGTATTTCAGTTTCTAGCTGTTGCTTGTTTTGCTATGAAAATCCCAATTCAAAGAAGAAGGGGAAAATGAATCCTGACTAAACTGTGGCAAAAGAGCTGGAACAAGTACTTGACAGCAATTATAGCATATCAAGGCTATACTTTTCAATTCAGAAGCAATGACAAAAGGGAATTTTTCCTTACTACTTTTGTGCCGTCTTTTAAGTTTAAAACATGGAATAAGCTGCTGTCAACCAGCTTTAAAGACTATTTCTTTTAAAGATTTAAGGAGGACATTCCTTTAACCTGAATCCAGGTCACAAGACCCATAAGAGGAACTTTGATTTTAAAGGTTTGCCAAATGATTGACCAAGACATTTTTTGGGGTCTAATCTACATAGTACTTGAGGGAATTTGCTAGCAGTGTAGTATGCTGGTGCCACATATCACCTGCACACTAGTCAGTAACCCTGTGTGTTACAGACTTCATCATCTGGAATAACCATGATAATCACAAGCACACCATTCCAAAGAAATTAGAAAGCTCTTTATACTCTAAAATTCATCAGTTGCTTTCCTTAACATTGCAATTGTTAAGGTTCTTTGAAGATGATGTATAATGTATTGGTATATGATACTACCTACGTGCATCTATTTGACTTGATGTTGTAAACTTAGTTTTTTTCATGTATGGAAAATACAGTTTAGTAGAGGACACAGTTAAATTCACCAACACAATTTTGGGGTATTTTTTATCCTTTTGGCCTTCAAAAGGCCAACAAGATGTTTGAATTTAACAATCATTCCTAAAAAAAACCCCAATAAATTGTGCCTACTTTCCTGTCATAGCTTTTTTCTTTTGAGGGTATGAATTAAGTTCACAAGTACAAAAGTCTAGTATAGTTACCTCAATGCAGTTTATGACTTAAATATCTGTAAGGTGACTTTCCTTTCTTCTCCTTCCAGTTTTCATTAAACAAGCTGACAGAGGAAAATTATTGGACTGGTGAAACGATTTGTCTGACATCCAATCAATATATATGAAAAGGCAGAGATAAATGATTGTTTTGTTATAATTTGCCTTATAGACACTAGCTCATCAAATGATGCTCTGTAATCACTGCTTCTCAAGGAACACGGCTACATTTTGGCTGTGGTTATGTGACACAAAGTCATCTGCCTTCCATACTTGTAGTGGAGTGGTATCTGGGAGAATCTGTCCTCCTTCTAAGAAAAAGAAAGTAAAAAACGAAACCACATTTCTAGGAGTGACATTTTGTTCTGCCAACCTGTGTGAAAGTTCTGCTGTCTACAAGCTGGAAACAAACTCTTTTTTTAGGCAATCTTAACTAAAAGGCCTGCAGATGATATTGAAATGTGAATAGTAAGACTTGCCAGGAAATTCAATGGAAAAACAAACTAGTTTTAATGCTCAAATTAAAAAAAATAATCAAGATATACTGATAATGCAATTTAAAAATATTCTAAAAACATGGTGACAGTCTTGCTTTTGTTATTTGACAGTTAATTGACTCTTAAAAGAGTTTTATATTTTTATATTTTAAAATGATAGTTAAAGTAATTTCAGGTTACCCTATTACTTCTGTTTTACACGCTGATTAATTGGATAGCATGTATGTGTTTTGTAAACTTTCGTCAATGTCTATGAGGCTACTGATGCTTCTAGTTGCTCTTTGCATTGTTGTTCCATGCCAGCTTACAAAAGGTGAGACTGATCCTGAAGCACAGTGAGTACTGGTCTATAAATTGGGGAAGGAATAGTCCAGAGGGTGAGTTGCAGATACTGAAAGGATGCTGATTCCCTTGTCCTCCCAGGTCTGCTTTCCTGCTCTTTTGAGGAAAGGCTATTCTGGTTATTGAATACTTTGAGTCACTCTTCAGGGATTTTTTAGTTCAGAGGGTAATCTAATTTTAATATTGTCACGCAAAAATTAAAAGAAGCCTCTAAATAAATAGCATGTTAGTTTATTTGTTTTTTCAATACGTTTTGTTCCCAGCTTTTACTAAAGCAATTATACTGGGAAGAAATCCAAACTTCACGTGCTTCAGAAAGAAGAGTGAAAGCTGTGAGCTGTTAACAGTTCTAGAGGGCTGACATTTTAATTAGCTGCAATTAATCAGTAAGTTAAGCAAGTTGCTAACATACTGCCACTTCAGTATGGTATTTAAATGACTTTTTTTCCCCAGTTTATACAACTATCAACTTTTTTTAAAGTTTGTAACAAACTGTGATACAGACCATGTTTTCATCTGTTTTTTTTTCTGAGGAATCTGAAGTTTTACATGGAAGTTATAAGACCCTGAGCATTTCTTGGCAATGTCATATACTCATATTTTTCATTTCCTATCTGTTTTATTTAGTGGATAATAATTACACATCTCAGAAATGCTAATAAGTATACCAATAAAAAGATGGAGTCTTGGCTATAATTTTAGCCTGCTGGCATAGTTCAGTTCAGACCTATCATTTGAGGGAAGCTTAATGTCACAGTTGTAAGAACTAAGTTCAGGAGCTAAATCCCCATTTTGAGGTCCTTTAATGATAATCCTTTAGGGTAGCTGTCTGTCTGAATGCCTGGATGAAGAACAGTTTATGTTTTCAAATATTTTTTGATCAACTGATACAAACAAAAGGGAAAAGTGAGAAGGAAGGGAATTGATTGGTTGTAAAACCTGAATATACCACGCAGGGATTTTTTTTTTTTGCATTTATTTATTTTTAGCAAAGACTCTTAAAGGCATATTGAAGGATAGATTCTTTCAATAGTTTAAGTGTATTTCATACATTTTCATAGACCATCTGGATGATAAATCTATTGTAAAGGAAGTGAGCTCACTACTAGTGATTTCTGTCAGCAGCAAATCTGATTTTAGCAAAAGCATCATGGATTTTGGAAAAATGTATTCTGAAAATATAACTGAAGCAAAAAAATTAAGACTCGGTAATTAGAATGAATATCAAAAATTGAAAACATTTGGAAATGCCAAATGTAACCTTATACAGAAAGTCTTCCTCTATGTGGAACATCATTTCTTAATCCAGTCCAAGTCCTCTGTCATAATTTCTCTCAATTGAACAATACACAGTGAAGCTTTTAACTATTTTAAAGATGTAGGTTTACTGCTTAAGAAAGTACAGGAAAAATTAAATTAAACATGTGCAGAAAAACTTCCTGTAAGTTAGAGCATATCATATGAATGCAGTGATGAATTAATGGCAACAAAATAGACAAGCTAAGTGGGTTTTTCTCCTCTGGAAAATACGAGGAACAATGATTTCTTTCTGCTTTTCTAGTTTCAAATATAATTGACAAATTAAAAAGTGGAATTTCTGGTAACACTTCTAAAACAAAGCATACAATTTAAGTTAATCTCTGCTTTAAGTCCTGTTCTTCTGTTACCTGTGGTAATGGAGGGCTAGGGAAGTGTGTATGCTTGCTCTCTTAGCATGGTTGCTAAAGATCCCCTCCTTTCTCCTCAAAGACTGTATTTTTTGAGGGGCTTTTGATCATACAGACAAAAGTAGAATTGAGAATTGTTGTGTGCTGCGTAAATACATCATGAATCTGCATAATGGAATTTAGCATTTTTTAATTTTTCTCAATGAGAAAGAAATTTTTAGGGAGTTGCTTCATATACATCTGAAAGTTAAAGCTGTGTGCGTGTAAGACTTTTTGGGTTGATACTTGAAACTTTTTTTGTCTACGATAAAATGAGAAAGTATTGTTTTGTTCACAAACAGGATTTTCAACTTGCATATCTATCCTTTGATAATGTTAATTAAGTTTTTGTCATTTATATGATTTTGAAAAACAGAGACTGTAATTTTAAAAGTTTAGTTTGATTTGCTTCTTTTAACCCAGACATCAACAAAACGAAAGAAATTCAGCAAATACTTTTGGCTGAATCCAAACATCGGTTTTCAGCAAATTAAATTAATTTTTTCATAAAAGTTCCCAATGTGCATATGTGAGTTCCTGCTGAAATATGTATAAAAGTTGTCCTTGGGATAAATATTTAGTTTTGTTCTGTAGGTGATGAGTTGTCCTTTTGAACAGAAAATATTTTAAACTAATTATTTGAGAATCTGTTCAGTTCATGGCTGAAGGTGATTTTTTGAGTCTCCACCTCTGCCTCTCCTTGATTCCACAGCATATACTGACTGGAAATTTCAGTCGGCTTTAGTACAGGAAATTTACTCAAGTTTGTGTCAGGGATTTGAAAAATAGTTGGCATTAATTAGACTCCTGTTATTCAGAAATAGGTGAATCAATGGCAAGGGAGGAGGAGGGCTGTGTAGAGCTGTGCTCACAGCGGGTCAAGCATTAAGTTCAGTAACGGTGAATATATGCAGCAGTATATGTAGTATTGAAACAGTTTTCAGAAGAGTAATGTGTCTGATTTGCCAAAAGAAAATGTGAAAAGGAGAAGAGCATTGAGATTCAAAGTGTTACTTTGGGTGTGGTAGAAAAAAATGTATCCTGTTTTAAGTAAAGCAGAAGGACTTAGGTAGACCAATTCCAAGAACGGGAGGTAACTTGAGTTTCCGTTGTTTATCTGCCATAACTGCACCTTGCTATATCTTGTTAGTACAGTTCCCTGGGCTTATATTTCTTGTCTTGAGGATAATTCTAGTATCTCTGAATTTGTGGGGGTGCCTGTTTTTTTTATTAAACCAGGTCATTATTTGCATACTCAGCTTCAGTTTCATATTAAACTCACGTATTTTTCATTTTTCAATAATTCATATTAAATTCATGTATTTTATAATGTATAGATCCTAGTGGACCTGAAAAAGCAATAAAATACATATATACTACCTGAGGAAGTTACCTTCTTGGCCCTTAGTGTGCAAGTTCTGCTTGCTTATGAACACTCTTGTCAGCTTTACAGAAGGAAGAAGAATGGCCTTGTCACTGAATCAGGTGGCATAGTTCTTGTTCCTGGATCTGCCTCAAACTTTAACTGTAAATATTTACTATGTCCATATGTACGAACGGATTTTTTTTTTTTTTTTTTTTTTTTTCTGGTAAGGGTCTTACAGGCTAACTCTAAATTTGCTGGGAGCAGTGACAGCTCATGTATTCTTTCTCTGTAGGATATGCATCATGGAGTAGCGCTTCTAGTGCAAAAGTGACTACGCTATTGCACACTGTTGACTCATACATAGCTAAATTCCTTTTTACATGTTATTCCATCTTCTTTGTGTAACAGCCACAAAGCCAGCTTCTAGAGCTAGGTTCGGTTGAATTCATGAAAAAAAAAGAAAATTAAAAAATTAAAGAACTCCTATTAATAGATTTGTTACATGGCACATCCTGTGCCATGTATTCGTTTTCCTGTGATGGTATGCGGTAAATGACACATAGTTATAATACGTTTTAGAATGAAGAAAAAAAGAGGGGGAGGGAAAAGTCCCATGTTAATTAGAGCTGTTAGAACCCTATCATTTTGTATGTCTGGGCTTTCTAAAACAGTACCTACGCTACTGTAGTGTTGCATTAACTTTGTGGAGCTGTTTAGTTCCTGTATATACCTTGTTAGTAACACTTCAGTTTGAGCTTTTCCAAGAGATCAGCTTGGACACATGCATTAATTATAGAAGACCCACTGGTACTAGAGACTATTAGATGCAGTTTGTATGAATTAATTTATTTAAGCACTGAAACAAACACCTTACCACTATTAGTAGATTTTTTTTTTCAGGTAATCTTGTTCCATAGTAGGTCCTTTTTATCCTAGCAGGTCATTCAGTTACTAAACCAAACTGTGAAGCCTTTTTTATGGCTGAGTTCTGTTTCTCACATGATTGCTCATTCAGTGTTTGGCTCTGATTAATGGTCTACTGCCCGTCTGTTCTAATGTTAAATGAAAAAAGCATTCTAGTGGCTGTGGCATTTGGTGATAAGTAGTTAAGACTAAATAGAAGATGTACTGTGCATCCCTTGGCTACAGAGTTACGATTAGATTGAGCTCAGCCTGCAGAATGCTACTGAGGATATTGCTGCTCTGCCGTAGTGATAGAGCAACTCACATCAAAACAGCATGTGTTGCTGCTTATCTTGCATTGTACACTGCGGCATTCTAAATACACCGGACATACTAAATAGTATGGTCTTTTTTTTTTCTTCCTTTTTTTTCCCCTAGACTTATAAGAGTGGGAAAGGGGGTAGAACGAGTCTTGCTGCCTGCCAAGCCATTGTAGTACTTGCAGCAAGTGTTAAAAGCCATAGATTTTTTTTAAAATATTCTATTTATTTTTGTGAAGAGTTTGTTCAAGCTTTCAGACAATTTACTTTTCAGAGTTCATATGCTTCACCCTTCTGCTGAAACACAACAATGCCACTGGTTAACCTCATGACGTATTTGAAAGCAATCACTTTCCACACACACACTGTATTTTTACTCTGCAATGTATGTTGGAAATTCAGAGGCTGCATTTTTAATGTTTCAAATGGATGAAAAATGTGAGGGAAACACTACTCTAATGTTTCATAAAGCACAGGCTATAAGGTTTAGGAATTAATTATTGATTGAGAGAATGCACATATTTAAGATAAAGCACAGTGTCTTGATTCCAAATAACCAAAATGGAATGAGTGATACAAAAGTTATCAGAAGCAGAGGTGGATTGTTTCAACTGTTAGATGTATAATGCACCTTTTCTGCCAGGACACAACTGCCAACAGCAAGGGCCAGGTTGAAATTTAAAGCGATATCTAGTAAAATGCCTAGATACCTGCAAGAATTAATCTCAGGAGCACTGAGCTCATTTTTTCTTCTTGCAAATTAATTGACTCAGCAAACAATATTTTATTAAACAAATAACATAAGGGCTAATTCCTTAAGTATAGCAATAATAATTTTGCAGTCCTCTTTGGCAAGGCAACAGCTAGGCCAGCTGACTGTTCCCCACTCCTGAACTAAAACCTTCCTTACTTTGGGAACTGTGGACTCCTGCAATTCAACAAGGCCCAGTTCAAGTTGCCAGAGCTTTGGTGCTGTGACCTGGGGCTTCTGCCACTCTGCCAGATGCTGTTTCTTGCTCCACTTGCTATGCTGCTTCATTCTTCTGCTCACCACCACTACTGCTCTTCTCATCTTTTAGCTGCCCTGCCTCACCACTGTGTCTTTTGCTAGCTGTTTCTGTTGATTAGCTTTTAAGAAGAGCACGTGAAGCACTGCTATGCCCTTAATGTATACAGAATACTGGTAATCAGCTTCTCCTACTTCATGGACTCTTAAAAAAATCTTGTGCCATTTTTTTCCTTGCAGTCTGACACAGAAGTTATGATCTCAGATTAGCATGAAGAGTCAGTCCAGGTGTGGTTACTCTATGGAAATCTGGAAATTATGTCTAATGCAGTTAAGCTGTATTTCACAGGGGTTTTTTTCATATTGATATGCATTTCTTTTTACATAAATTCTTCTCAAATTTACGTAAAATAAGTACATTTCAGAGGTTGCCATTTGTCCCTCTCATCTCCTCTTCTCTCCAGGAAATGCTCTTACTTTATCTACCTCCTACCCAGTATGGGATTTCTTTTTGTTGAGGGATGGGGGAACACATCACTGCTGTAAGTGTAGATCTCGTTTCTATGTCAGCAACAGGTTCTTTTCATTTTTATCTCACATGAATGCTAAGCAAACCATACTCTAAAGATCCAACTACAGTACAATATGAATGTAGCCTTTTAAATTTTTTGAGCAGCATATTCTTCTCTCTCTGTTTTTTTGTTCTTGTGGTTGGTTTTTTTTGTCAGTTCTGGATGCAAGCAGGCAGTCAAATAACAAAATCTAAAGTTATATATTTTTCTCCCTTTTTCTCCCAACCTGTGCTATTTGTATAAAGCCATTCATGAAAAGAGAAGCAATTTAGTTCATATTTCTCCTGCCAGCCATCATGTTACTGTAGCAGCAATCCAGGAAGGACAAGGCCTCATATTTGTTCCCACTAACATTTCTATACCACTTGCTGAGGACTACATGGTGCTTGAAAAGAAAACCTGTATATGCTACTGGCATCTAAAGGGTAATAAAACAGTAGAAATTTGAGTTCTTTCTACCAGAAAACTGGAGTGAATTTTGGATTGTTTGTTTTCTGTAGTAGTTTGATATTGAAACAGTAATATTTTTTTTTATGTATTTATAAAGAAATTATTTATTCTTGCTAAAAATGTATTGTTCAGGATTTCCTTGACAGGGTTTTTATTTTTCCCAATTGCATAAGTAAGATTTGATTATAGCTGTGTCTGTAATGCTAAGGGAAAGCCTTTTATATTGCCTCAGACTTTGACAGAGTTATGTGATAAATAATTAAAAGTATTGTAAATCTTACTGCAATGGCTTTCCAAACTGTTACAAGGTAGAGTAGCAAAAAAAAATAAATAGGTATTTTTGATCCTTTTTCCATTGGTGTAAAATCAATTAAATTGCTTTCCTATAAATAAGACTCATGAAGTTGTACAACTAGTGGGATACTCTGAGAAGTTTGGGAAAAGTAGAACAGACTTGTAATGAATACGTTTCAGCTTCTGATACAAGTTTTATTGACTCTGAGGAAAAATATAATTCCAGCAACTTATCCCCAGTCCTCCTCCTATTTCTCATATAGTTCATAGAAATTGAAGATTGGGATCAACCTCAATAGATGGCCAAAGTTGTATTGATCATCTCCCTGAGGCACAGTATCATTTCTTTCTTGACTATTTATGGATTCCACAGTTCCCTGGATTGCCTATCCCATTGTTTCACTATTCAGACGGTTACAAAAATGTTCTTATTTTGTATCTGAAAAGCCATGACATATATATATACATTTTTTACTACTTGGATAGTCTCATTTGATATGAAGGCAATTACTTTCATGTGAGGCATATGCAGTTTTAATTTTCTCTCTCCATAACAAATTGGCAAAGAAAATTCCTTCATACATTTATTGAATTAAAGTTTTTGTACTTTTTACTGGAAATTAATATAAACATGCAAAACCACAAAAGGCATTTGTTCAAAGCAAGCAGAAAGGAGAAAGTGATTTGATAAAACAACTTCCTTTATCCCCTTTTTTTGCCAAGGACTAGTCTGTACTAGTCCCTGATTTTACTCTTGAACTAATTTTAGATAAAAAATGTTCACATACATGTCTTCTACAGATTTCAAAATACAAAATTTCCAAACACGATGAGGACTCCACCAAGAGTAGATACTCCACGAGAAGCTGAGACATTTACTGTCCAAAAAAAAAAATAAAATAAAATAAAATAAAATCTCTTTTGTGCATTTATCAAATCACCTCTCTGTTCAAGATAATTTAACCAGTATTTTAGCAGATGTGCTGCACCTCACTCTCCTGTCTGTGAGGATAAGGAAAAATAAGGAACAAAATCATTTTGTTTGAACTCAAATGGAAATTCACTCCCCAAAAAAGCAGAATGTGGCGGCAATTTGAATTGATCATCTGTTATACTTATCAATCAAAATAATATGAAGTCCATCTCCACAGCACAAGATGGCAAACTTGTATACAGCTGTGCATTAGGGAAATTCAGAAATGATGTGAAAGATACTACTGATTGCTTTAAACAGTTTTTGCTCTCTGACTTGGCTAGTTGCACTCTGACTCCCCTATCAGGGAGCATAAAAGGTTATTGTGTAGAAGTTTATGGGGCAAGAAGGTGGAAGATGATGTCTGACTCAGTGTTTTTATTCAGCTGATGATCTTTATTTCCCCTTCTTACACTTTTTCTTTGAAGCTGATAGGTGACTGCACTCATTTTGAATTTGTGTTCCTCTGTCTACCCTTGCTAAGAAGCACAATCACTCCCCCTGCCATGGGACTCCAGTTCTGTATTGAAATATTGCTCTAGGATAAGATTAGATATCTATTCTCCCCCTGAGAACTTTCATGAGAGAGGATAGGCTCTGAGTTTACATGTGATGTGCACAGACAATGTTGTACTAGATTATGGATGGAATATTTATGGGTAGTAGAAAAAATTCATAATATACTTTAAAAAAATGGCAGAATTAATCTTATCCAAAATAGTAAGATGCACTGTAAATAAGAAGACTTACTTATTTGTAGGTTCACGTATTAAAATAAACTCCTTTTATTTAGTAAAGAATATAGCACATGGAGAATTCTTATTCCCTGTTACAAATGTTACTGGATTAAAGGATGCTTGAATTAAAGGGTGTGCTTAAATACTTTTGCGAATTATAGTCTTGACTTGGTGTGACTGTGAAGTCGTGCCTGAGTAAACTAATAGCAGTGAGTATAAACAGTAAATAATACAGATTTGTACACAGTTCTTCCCCACAGACACTGAGTGGCTTATGCTCTTTATCCACTTAGTTTCCTGTGTTAAGGTATCAAGCAATTGCTTAACTTCCTTTAACTTATATGGCAAAGCCAATCTTTTTTACCATGCCTATTGAATTATAAATAATGTTCATTTGAATTATAAAAACAAACCCCCAAAACAAAACCCCAAAGACCCTGAAACCAGAACCTGTTCCAATGTCTTTTGTTGTTCATAATTTTAAGCAAGGTCCGCTATCCATTGCATGCGGAAGTAGTGCAGAACTCCTGTTGCATGTTCAAACTGATTTACAGCTGATATATTTTGCCAACAATACCCCTGTTATCATACCTGGCAACTGTACCAACATTGCTGATCCAGAGACGTTATTCTGCTGTTAAACATTTGTACTGAGTATACAGAATGGTTTTTTATTTTCTTGTCTCACCCTAATCCTCTTCATTTCATGCCATCTGTTGAACAAGAGGGTTTATTCTCCTTCTGCTGTATCGGTATTTAATATAAGCAGAAGATGCTTTAACTGAGGTGTTCTTGAACTATCAGTTATCACAAGTTGTCAAGCATGAAACTTAAACCTTTAAGGCTAGGTATAGAGTGTTTTGTTTCCTAGGAGACAGTAACATCCTTGAGTGGGGCTAAAAAAGCCTTATAGAGCATCTGATATTTGGCCAAGCCAGTACTTTATCTGAATGGCTAGAATATCTTACTTTACCATTTTTTTATCTGAATATCTATGGAGAAGCATTTTGTGATGGTGCATTAAAACCCTTACAATATAAGCAATGTAGAGATGTCAACTCCAAAAACGTCATAGTGTTTGAAAGAAAAAATCTACCCTATTTTCAAAATGTTGCTTACATTGAGTACTGAGTTAAAAATCAGTGTAATAACTCTCTTAAGCACAAAGGTTAGATAGCACTGTATGAATTAAACAGTGCTGTTAGGGTTCCCACGCAATGCAGCATTCTGATGGGATTTTTGGGCCCAGGTTGAATATATGTGTCATTCTTGTGCTTTTGGGTTCTTCCCCTCCTTTCCCTCCTCCTTGAAAAATCAAAATGCAAGTAACTGAACTAAAACTTCTGATTGTCCTTGGTTTCTGGGGTTATTTATGCTGCAGTTGTAAATTAGCCTCAGAGAGGGTCAGTATCTGGTCTTAGTGATGGCTTGGTTTTATCCATCACATTTGGTTGAGCCCCCTTTTAAACCCCAAAAGGCCAAAAATTCACCATCTGGCTTTTTCACTCTCTCGGTTCCCTTTATAGCCCTGATGCACTTTCTGAATTGCTATTTTGCCTTCAGGCAGAACAAATGGTATAGGAGGGCTTATATGTGTCTATTGGTGGGTACAGGATATTAAACTCCTCCATGCTCTTTTTCACCAGAATTTTACTATTCCTGCATTGTGAAGTTTCCCTTTGTCACCCTGGCATTTTAGGTAAACTTTTGGGTAGTCCAGCTCCAAACCAGTGTGCAGTGATGGCAATTTCTGTCAGTCATCTAGGAAAGCAAATCAGTGATGGAAGAGAGTTTGAATGTGCTTATGATAATTTGTGATGCTAAGGAGACTCATATATGGCAGTTTTCTGCACAAAGGGAACCCTTCAGGCCTACTGATTATCCAAAAGTTGTACTTAATTTTTTTTAATACTTACCTTCTAAGCTCTCTATTTCTTTCCTCCCAAGGTCACTCATAAGAAATGGTCTCTTTACCTGAGCTGTTTTAGAGAAATTGGCTAACTGCTTTCAGCTGGATCTGATAGATGACCACCTGATCCCCAGCTAACGGGGAGGAGCTGCAGGGTGAGAGAGCAAGCAAGCTGGGAGAAATATTTAGGGGATTCATAAAAGCTCACAAGCTCTTGTTAATGCTCTACGTGTATATTTTAATACAGTGTTAGGAAAGAGTCATGCTTCGCAATTTCTAGTGCACCTCATGGCCCAACTTACTATGTAAGTGCAAAAGCAATTTATAGACTGCAATTGGTCAAATACTTCTGCAGCACGATGTGAGAAAGTTCAGCCCGTTCCTGAGTTGCTCTAGCTAGCAACTCATGATATCTACTCTTTGGCTTATGCTAGTGATAGTGCTCCATATTCAGTGAGGAAAGGTGGAAGAGTACTTTAAAAGTACTTGTCTTCAGTTTCTTTAGCAGGAGACAATGTGAAGAAACTGTAGTGCTGTAAAAAATATTCATCTCCTGAATAGCCAAATGGACTTCTCTAAGAAAAGCAAAGCAAAGAATCCACCTTTCTTCATACAAGGTGAATAGCTGGAATATACAGAAAATTATATTGCAAAAACATCGATTAGCAGTAGTATGTCTTATCATATAGGTCATTTATTCTGGAATTTCCATTATATTAGTAACTACCTGGATAAATCTCTTATTAAAAGCAAATTAAAATAGTTACTTTGGGTCTACTCTAGAATATATGGTGAAAGAGAGGGGCTAAAATTTCTATGTCTTGGGGGTTGAATTACATTAGCTTATTGTTACTGTATTATGAAACAGATTTTATATAATTGTACTATTGAATTTGAGTAGTACTCTGACTCATCAGCTGCTCCTTTAATATTATAGTTCTTCCCCATATTTAGTATGAAATCATGAAGACTCACATAGAAGCTTAGTCTCAGATTTTATATTATGTTAGTGTGTTACGTGCATTTGGCAATGTTTGAAAATAAAAATTACAAGATACCTGTTAGTAATGAAATACCGTACACAGTTTTTCACAATACAAACTTAACTTGTTTCCTTTGTGAGTAACATTATTTTCATTAAGAATTTAAATGAAATTGTAATTATATGGACAAAGTTTGGAATAAAAAAAATGATTATTTTATCTGCAAAAGAATTCTAAAATTGAGTAACTATAGCATCTTTAATTGCATATTCTATGTTTTTAATGTTTGGTGCGCATGCAATATGAAGTAGAGCATTGACAGAGGCTCATGGGCTTTAAGGATACTGGATGTTTCTCTCAGCTGGTAGTTGCTTTCCTCTTCATCCTCTCCTGCAGCTGCTCCTGATTAGCTGAGGATCAGGTGGCCTTGGTCACTTATCAAATCCAGCTGGGAAGTTGATTAATTTCTCTAAAACAGCTCAGGTAAAAGGAGATATTTTCTTACGAGTGGGCCTGGAGGGAGAGGGACAGAGAGGTTATAAGCTGATCAATTAGCTGTAGAGGAAAATGTATCTTCTTGAGAACCTGAGTAGGCATGAAGGGCTTAGAAACTCTGACGAGTTCATCCTCTGCAAGAATGAGAAGAAAAAAGATAGTTGAGAAGAAGTGAAGGCTTTTATGTTCTGATTTTCTTTGAAGTGTTTTTGTTTGTTCTCTGTGCTCTGAGTGGAAGAGATAGAGGTATAGTTGCCTAAGGTAGGTACTAAGCTAAGCCAAGTGACTGATGATGAGAACTAACTTGGGAATAAAAAGCTGAAACAGAAAGCCTGTGCTTTGTCAGGGAACAAGCAGATGGTTTCTTTAGGGAACCAAAGTGACCAGTTTCTGAAACCAAATCAGCAGTGCTGAGATATTAGAAGCACTGAGTACATCTGCCTGGTCCCTTGGAGTGCAAGGGTGTTCAAGGAGCCCAGAACAAAACGTTTGGTTTCCTTACCACTTCTTCTGGAAAGTTAGACACTCTAAACTTATTCAATGTTAAAGTTGGTTTTGGAAAAGGTGGTGGGGGGGAGGAGGGGTGCTCTGACTGCTAAAATGTAAAGTAACTGAGTAATTGGGTTCCTCATATCAATCAAAAGGAGTATTGCTGGAACTGATCCATTTGTTCATAACTTTGCTATGAAAGCTTGATTCTGATGCAAAAAGGTCTTAGCGTAATTTACAATTCAATTTTTTATGCATAAAATGGCTTTAAGCTGATTGTGTCTCTGGAAAGAAGGAAAGCTAGATGAACTGGGTGAATTCAGAGGGCCTTCCGAGTCCTGTTATTTGTACCTACTCTGTATTTTTGTATTGGAAATAATAGGAATGTCGCTAAGGATTGCAAGAAGTTCCTTAGAGATGTTCCAGACACGGTGTACTAATTGAAGTTCAGTCTAACTTATTTTTATCTTTGTAGTCCATTTTGTGCTGTCAGTTTGAGGCAAATAATTGTTTTGTTTCATTGTAGGGAAAGGTGAACATGGAAAACCATACCCTCTTACAGAGGAAGACCATGATGATTCTGCTTATAGGGAAAATGGCTTCAACATATTTGTTAGCAACAATATAGCACTGGAACGATCCCTGCCAGACATCCGACATCCTAAGTACGTAAATTGTTTCCTGGACTATTTCATTTTAAGTTTTTATCTTTGTATATCTCTAAATAACCTGTTTTCCCAGAAGGTCAAATATGAACCCTCAGCCAACAAAAAGTGACTATTTCATTAAATAGGAAGTGGAAAATTTATCACTGTTGTTGAATCATTTGCTCTATCTGTCTTCTAAACTGACCTCTGATCTTATTAGTAACACATTAAGACTACAGAAGACCTCTTTTAATTGCAGAATGATTTTCATGGCATTTCTGAGCAGTGATTTGTTAGGCAGTGATAAATAACATTTCACATAGGTTTTCAGGTTCTCAGTTGGTAATAGCTGCAAATCTTTGGGCTGGGGGGCAGGGCGACAAGTTGCCTAAAATTTTTGGCTAAACATATGGACCAGTGTTTTCCAAAATGTTTCTTTTGTTTTTTGTTACATAAAAAGTGAAAGCAGCCCAATAGTTACAGCTTACAGGTGCTGATACTACAGCTGATTTACGCAGTATAGAATTAAGTAAAAACAGAATGAGCAATGATGAAATGCATATGAAGAATTTGGGGGGGGTTGGATGATGGTATTGTTCCTTAGTAGTAGTAATATCCTACAGAGAAATAGCATAAAGATTATTCTGGAAAATAACCACTAAGCTAAAAATGGTCACGCAGTTCTCGGTGAACATAACTTTCTTTTCATGTTCTGTAATTTTGGGCTCCCTCATACAAAGAGTAAAGCTTTCTATGTGTAACAAGAAAGGGCATGTATGCCTTTCTAGGCTTCAGGCTTTAGTCCTCTAGAGTCATTCTGAGCTCTGAAGGAAGGGGTGATTTATTTGTCTCTTTATGTGGTGGTTTTCCCTCTCTTAATTGGGTGTTATGCAAGTAGTGTATGGGGGAAAGGTACAGGAGTGTGACAAAACTACTTGTCTCCATGACTAGGTTTGTATTTTTCTGCAGGTACAATTCCCTTTATTATATGATGTTTCAGGTTAAGATACCTACTCACTTCTTAACCTATACAATTTTGCTGTGTGAATTAGTTTGAAATGCTTCAGGGAACTGAACAGAACTTGAGAGCTTGACAGAAGTTCTTGGGGGTGGAGGGGTGAAGAGAAATATCATGGTAATTAACACTTCTTGTTCCATCAAATGTGGAACTGTCCTTTTCAAAGAATGAACAGTATATAAATGTTTGCACAGTAAGATTTAAAAAAAAATAATTCACAGTGGAGGAATTAACAAAAAATTTTTTTTTTTTTTTAAATCTTTTGTTGGAGGCATTTCTTATTTAATTGCCATGTTGCATTGTTTTGAGAAAACACTCTTTATTTGTTAATTTGTGTGTATTAGTATTGTTTGCATAGAATTAAGTCAAAAGAAAGAACTTTTTTAACAACCTCTACGTTTTATATACTTGCTTTGCCTTCTAATTTGCCAAGTTACCTGAAATTATTCATAGCAAGAGTATTTCCAAGAAGTTTGAGTTCTAACGTACAGCTGTACACCGTCAAACCTGTGTTAAATTACACTGTTGGCATAATAAATATGCTCATCAAGCATCCTTCTCTATTAGCAAAACTGCAGAGGACAATTACTAAATACAAAAGGAAGCTGACATGTTTATCCTCCCTTCGTGTCTTTTGTAACTTGGTCTTCTGGCAACTTTTTTCTCACCCGCTACTGTCTGCACAGTCAATGACGTTTCCATGCATGTCCCCGGAAGCAATGTGAGCAATGTGTTGTCAGAAGTGACATATTAAGAACAAGTCAGTGCTACACCAGCCTTTCTCTGCCCCCCTTCCCCCTGCACAAGTCCTTTAGTGACTTTCACCTAAGTGTCTCGTTTAGGAAGCTTGTGTCCTTAGGTATCTGCATCATTTTCATGTTCCCATTCAGCTAGGTTCCTAGGGCGTTCAGTGAAGTCTTTCTATGGTGGATGTTTTGGTAGTGTCCTGAGTAAATTGATTTGGGTCGTGTCCTTCTAACCATCCTTATGTTAAGCTCTCGTAACACAAGTAGTCCATTAGTTAATTGACTGTATCACATTATCTAAATGTAAAGATAAAAAATGTTCTTGTGCTAACTTTACGTACTAAGTAGTACACTGATTAAGGTGACAAAGCTGGGCCCTATACTTTTGATGGTTACACCCTGAAGCAAGTCTATGTCTAGAACTTCCAAGACATGCAGAAGTCTGACAATGCTTTCTGACTTACTGGCAGAAACAAACCTGTCTCTCAGCTGCTGTGTGTTAAATATGATGCAGGCCAATCTCAGACTGCACTTCACTTTTGGAAATGTGTCCTCTCTTCAGAAGCATGTGTGAAATGTGAAATAGTTCATGCCTCTTAAGGTTGCTTTCAGAGAAACTCATTGGAAAACTATATAACTTGTACACCAGGAAGGGGTGTTCTTACTGAAATTCGAGTAGGTAATTCAGGTGAGGTATAGCAGACAAGATCTAGTTTGGTCAGCTTCTGAGTGTTATAAAGGGCTTTTGCTTTGTGGAGTTTCTAACCACCCTTCAGCTTTTAACTTTCTTCTTTTGCATATTTGTGAGGGATACTATTATTACAGACTTTGAGTTTTTGATCTTCTGTCTCTAGTGTATACCACTTGCACAGGGGCTTGTCTGTGCTGAAGACTAATTTCCTGAAAACCTTGTTGTTATGGGTTTGTGTGGCATGGAGTTTTTTGGTAGCAGGGGAGGGGGCCGCAGGGGAGGCTCTTGTGAGAAGCTGCTGGAAGCTTCCCCAGCTCCAAGTCAGACCCGCCTCTGGCCCAGGCTGAGCCCATCAGTGCCTCTGGGATAACATATTTAAGAAGGGAAACCTGCAGTGGAGGAGGGGAGTGGGATGTGAGAGGAACACCTCTGCAGATACCGAGGTCAGTGAAGAAGGAGGGGGAGGCGGTGCGCCGGAGGAGGGGATGCCCCTGCAGCCCGTGGTGAGACAGCAGGCTGTACCCCCCCAGCCCATGGAGAGGAGTGGGGGAGCAGAGGCCCCCCAAGATGGCTGTCACTCCATGGGAAAGCCTGCGCTGGAGTAGTTGGTGACTGAAGATCAGCCCGCAGAAAGGACCCACGCCAGGGAAGTTCGTGAGGAACTGCAGCCCGTGGAAAGGACTCATGTTGGAGAAGTTCATGAAGGACTGTCTCCCGTGGGAGGGACCCCACGCTGGAGCAGGGGACGAGTGAGGAGTCCAGCCCCCGAGGAGGAAGGAGCGGCAGAGACCCGGTGTGGGGAGCTGACCCCAACCCCCATCCCCTGTTCCCCTGCGCCGCCAGGGGGAGGAGGGAGAGAGAACCGGGAGCGGGGTTGAGGCGGGAAGGAGGGAGGGTTGGGGGGAAGGTGTTCTGAGGTTTGGGTTTACTTCCCATTATCCTTGGTTTGATTTGATTGATAGTAAATTAAATTGGTTTTGTTTCTTCCCCAAGTTGAGTCTGTCTTTTGCCCGTGACCGTAAGTGGTGAGTGATCCCTCCCTGTCCTTATCTCGATCCATGAGCCTGCCTTTATATTTTCTCCTCATCCCACCATGGCCGGAGGGGGAGCGAGTGAGCAGCTGCGTGGTGCTTTGTTACCAGCTGGGCTGAAACCATGACACTTGCCTAGGATTTGTTTTAAAGAACCAAATAGAATGGTTTTATTGCCATCAGTAGAGAAAAGTCACAAAACAATTCTTCAAATACAACAAAAACTGAGTGGTGAATCCTGTAATTTGGGTCAAAAGTTATTTAAATTGAAAGAGCAGCTACAGTAGTTTCAACATTTTTCTGAAATAACTTCACTGAAAATAATTTATTCCAGAGTCTTAGACCAAAGAAATTTCAAGTCCCACTTCTAAGCGTTTGGTTCTCTGGGAAGTATACAAATAGAGCAGATAACCAAAACTTGCTCCTTTTAATCCAAATGAACTTTCTCTTTCTTGGTCTCTCTGGAAATTGGGCTCAGGATTTGCAAAATACATCTTCTGGGAGGGGGATGGATGGAACTAAACAAATGCTTAGATGATTGAGCTCTAAGAAATTCAGGTTCTCAATTTATTTATTTTTTTTTAATATTCTTGGTTTTTTCTTTTAAGTATGATATATTTAAAGCAATTCAGCAAGATGTATTCAGATTGATGCTTCTTTCCTTTTTAGGAGACGAAAATGTGTGTGCTGGAAAAATCCCTAGAGAAATGAAACAGTTAACTTCCATTTTAAGGCTGACATAACAGCTTCCCTGTGTCCTTACTATGTTTCTATTGCAGGCCTCTAATATCTCCCATGTTTTTTTCTGTCTCTCACAGCTACACTTGAAGAATATTTTTTCCATTTCTGAGTGGTCTTTGATGTCTTGTGTCCCACTCTCATGTAAAAGTCTTCTCACAGTGGGTGCTCTCAATAAGTTACATTAGCTAATTCTCTGTTCTTTGTCCAGGATCACCCCCAGCTTTAAGCTAAAAAACCAAACAATTTTTTTTTTCTTTAATTCCAAATAAAAATCTGAAACAGGATTATCATCTAGGTTCACTGGGTTTCAGGACTGCTTTAGTGAAAGTAGGAGTTCTTGTCACCTGAAGTGGAAGGCAACATTATGAGTTTTGGGTAGTGTTAAGGGAGAAGCAGCTGCTGCCTGAGCGTTCACGCACTGATCAAGGAGTTGCACATGCCCCACCCGAGACTTTAGTTGCTATGACTGGAGTCCCTTTGCAGTGGGCGACTCCAGTGAGCGGATGGGTGCCCCTTTTGACTCCTCACACACAGGCTCGCCCTCAGGCACTTATTCTTCCCTCAGGCTTGACCCTAGGTTCCCTGAAGCACAATCTCTAATCAAGACCTTCAATATAAAAAGCGTAATTCATTCTATCTTTGAGCTGGGTGCTTCCGGAGGGGAAGCCCTAACGCTAAAATCCCTGGGCAGTTAGACCCTTGCAATCTAAGTTCTGACCCCTCAAATCATCGTCTGTCTGGTCCAATAGTAATATTTGGGTCTGGGGTCACCTTCTCTCTCACTGGGTCTTTTTCTCGTCTCTAGGTGGGTTCTTTCTTTTTCCTGTTTTTTAGGCTAGTGGTTACTATGTCTCCTTTTTCTGGCTCAAACTGGCTCTGGGGCTTTCTGAATCTTCTTATTCCTCCAATCAGAGAATAGGTCAACATTAAGCAAGAGCATTAAGCAAGCTACGAGTTCTGCTTTATCATGAATGACTGCTTTTAAGCAGCTAAACAAAGTCCTTAAAACCCTCGAAAACATACTAATAGCCTCACTAACCTATATACGTTCCTGTGCTATTGTAGCCTCACAATCTTATCCTGTTATTGCCACATGTTGTTTACATCTTATTTGGGTGGGGTCTGTGTGCTCCTGTAGCTCCGCTTTGCTACCTTCCACAACAGTAGTATTGAGAGTTGGCAATAGAATTGCAATTTAAGATTTACAAGTTCTGTACCAATATGAAAAATATTTCGAGACCCACAAGAATAGGGGTTTTATTTTTTCTTTTCACCTGCCCCATGCCACTTTCTGTAGTCTGGAATACAGCAAACCTACTAAAGCTCAGAAAAATGCTGGCGGTATTGTTTTCTATTGTAGAGAGACAAATGCTACTTATTTTAATTATTTAATATAGCAGTTACCATTAATTCTTCTCAACATTATTAAATATTCTGCCATTCATACCAGTTTTATTCAAACAAACAAAACTCAATCTGATTTTAATGAGGCTTGGGGGAATGCCTGCAGTCATCTAGTCTGAACAGTGAATATAAATTTTGTGGTATATCCTGTTTCAAACTCATAAGTCCTTGTAAACTAGAGCATCCAATTTTTTAACTTTTCATTCTTGAATCAAGGAATTCAAGTTAATTCCTGATACTGATACAGTTGCGAGCATTATCATTTACAATCTTTGGGTTTGGTATGTTTGTATACCTTGATTTCAATAACAGGTCTCCTTTTATCTACAGTTTGTAGATTAATTGTTGATAACTGCTGTAGTCACAGATCAGATGCACAAATGCTTGTTGGCTTGCCTGAATAATCTATCACAAGAAATCCCATCCTTTTTAGCTTTCCCTGGGCATAGATAGATTCACTTTGTACTGATATTCTTAATGTTCATATTGTATGTTAAGGATGCCCAACCTGATTTTTGTGATGTCTGGTTTTTAGCCTGTATGGGCTGGAGTCAGTGTTTCCAAGCATTGATTGCTGGTCTTGCTGTTGCTGTGTGAAGTGGTGGCCCTTCACTGTCACTCCCAGCAGTATTCCTTTTCAGAAGTCTGAGCTATGCTCATTTTTGTTACACATTAAATTTTTCACAGGCCTCAAGAAATGCATTTTCATATTCAAAGAAATATGCATATTTAGATAAAGCCTGTGAGATCTTCTGTGTCCTGAACGCTAATGAGATTTTATTTCTTTTTAATAGTAAAAGAAGCAAATTTCACTACCCATTCTGCATAACTGAAACTCTCCAACTCTCCTTCCTTGTCAGTAGCAGAAGCTGAGAGAATGCCTGAATTCTTTCAAAATACTTGAATGCAGTGTGGTTGCTGTCCCTTGTATTTTTAAAGAGGCTAAAATGACTATGTCATGGGATTTCTTAGGGGGAGTTGTTTGGTTTTTGTTTGGCTGTGTTTTTCTGTGTCTTTGGAACAGTTGCAGAGTTACTGTTAATCCTTCATTATGTTTTAGTAAACTTTGCAGAAGGACTAGAATTACTAGACTCACAGGGGAAAGGGATATATTGTATAAATATTATAGTTATACAGTCATGCAGTAGTTCATATCTGAATACTCTAAAAATTTTCGGTTATTGCATTGAATGTATTTAATTACTTTCTTTTTGTAAATATAGTGTATTTGTCACAGTTTAAGCTATGTATATTGTCCTTAAAAATAAAATTTAAAAATCCATCTTTAATCCAGTACTCGAAGATTCCAGTGAATTCCCTCAGCGTTCTATGATCTTAAAGAGAGGCTTAGGTTGTCCTGCTTCAAGACACTAAAAGAAAAATTATTTAATCTAATTTAAGTATGCTGAACTTCACAATATTTAATAAGACTTATGGAAGTAATTAGTTGTTTAGATCAATCTTCTATTGAATTTTTGATTATATGTTGGAAGAAAGTAGGAGAATAGAAGGTTTCTTTCTAGTTCTCATTTGCTTTGGGAAATCAGAAATGCCTTCATACACACGTACATGTTGCATTGCTTAATACCGCTGTTTACTAGTGTTACCTTAACCTCATCTGGCCACAGAGCAACTGGTTAAACTCAAATTGTGCTTTTAGTGGGGTGGTGAGAAAGTTGGAGGTTATTACTCTGACCATTTTTCAAAGTGTTTTGTGTAGTTACTGAATAATGTAGTGAAGGTGGAAAGTCATGTGGTCCAAAACATTATAGGCAACGTCCCCACTTCCAAGCCTCACCAGATTGTTCTCTCTGCAGTTGCTTCAAAGGCATCCCATTTGAAGTGCAGCTCCTCAAAACAGGATCAGGAATATTTTATACTCAAGAAAACTTGTGGCCTTCTGTCTCCATCATGCCTGCTGTCAGTTCCTCTGCACAATATGTATTGATAGTAACAAATAACATGGAATAATTCCCAAGTGCTTCCTGGGCGCTTTGCTTGTCTTTTCTTATGGCAGCAACAGCTAAAATGTGGCTGAAGATTGATGGTTCCCCTTCTGTCCTTTTGGTGAGAAACGGAGTGCAGTGTTTAATAGGCCACTGAGGAGGGCCCAAGCCTGATGGGTCTGTTTACTGAAAAGAATTTGATAAAAGAAATAAGCTGTTTATACAAGTGGAGGAAAGTAGTTCTTGTACGTTTAGATGCCTTGTATGTTACTTAGAATCCAGTAAAGCCTCCCACGCTGCAAGCTGCAGTAAACATAACTGTGAAATCTAAACTTAATAGGCACAGGAATACTGAAGGATATTTACCCTCCAGCCTGTTCTGTACATCTGGGATAGCCAAGTCTGTTAGCATTTGGCAATGGTTAAAGCCAGAACTTTTAACTCAAATAATACGGTACTAAAATTGGGAAGTACATGTAACTTCACTAAGATCTGTGAGAAATGTGGAATGTTTGGGGGATCTGTACCTTTGCAGTTCGCAGGTGAAAGTGATGATGTTATACACTGTTAATTTAATAGTATTATGAAAAGCCTCAGTATACCTTCCTTTTTCTTATATATCCATTCTTGCTTCTTTTCCAATTATGTGAATTTGCATAAGATGGGATACTTCTTAAGCAAATTTCAGCTCTAATATTAAAAAAACACAGGCAGTGCCAGCTGTACATTCTCACTGGCAACAGAATTAGCTGTTATACCTTGTGTAATAAGGACAGCAAATGTGCAGCAAGGCTGGAATGAAACAGTAACTTCTTTCTATTTTGCCTGGTTTGATTATGATTAACCTTATCAAGCTCTAATTTTCTGAAGGCTGCACTGGCCACAAGATGTGGTGGCAGGCATGAGAACTTACAGATCATGCTGGCACATGTGGTCCATGAGGCCTGATGGCAGTGCTCTCACAACATTTGCTCTCACATCTACTGGGTGTGATTTTGGTGTTACAGATACTGGTCAGACCTAGGAATGTCTTGCTAGTTATTTTATCTTGTATATTGTGTATGGAAGATGATGTTGAGAGGTGTAAGCCTGGTCACATATTGCTGTGAAAGGGAGTGGAGAAGACATGTAGGTAGATCACAGAAGGACTACCATGACATAGTAAGTCCATGGGCCCTGATGGGATGTACCCATGAATGCTGAAGGAAGTGATATCATTTTGAGGCCACTCTCATAGAATCATTTAGGTTGGAAAAGACATTCAAGATCATTGAGTCCAGCCATTAACCATGCCCACTAAACCATGTCCTGAAGTGCCCTGTCCACTCGCTTTTTGACTATCTCCAGGGATGGTGACTCAACCACTTCCCTGGGTAGCCCATTCCAATGTTTAACAAACACAACCCTCTCAGTAAAGAAATTTTTCCTAATATCTAACCTAAATCTCCCTTGCCTCAACTTGAGGCCATTTCCTCTTGTCCTATCTCCAGCCACCTGACAGAAGAGACCAGCACCCACCTCACTACAACCCCCCTTCAGGTAGTTGTAGAGAGCGATAAGGTCTCCCCTCAGCCTCCTCTTTTCCAGACTGAACAGCCCCAGTTCCCTCAGCCACTCCTCATAAGACTTGTGCTCCAGGCCCCTCACCAACTTGGTTGCCCTTCTCTGGACACGCTCCAGCACCTCAATGTCTTTCCTGTCGTGAGGGGCCCAAAACTGGACACAGTACTCGAGGTGCGGCCTCACCAGTGCCGAGTACAGGGGAACAATCACCTCCCTGCTCCTGCTGGCCACACTATTTCTGATACAGGCCAGGATGCCGTTGGCCTTCTTGGCCACCTGGGCACACTGCTGGCTCATATTCAGCCGGCTGTCAACCAACACACCCAGGTCTTTCTCTGCCAGGCAGCTTTCCAGCCACTCTTCCCCAAGCCTGTAGCGCTGCATGGGGTTGCTGTGACCGAAGTGCGGGACCCGGCACTTGGCCTTGTTGAACGTCATACGATTGGCCTTGGCTCATTGATCCAGCCTGTCCAGATCTCTTTGCAGAGCCTCCCTACCCTCAAGCAGATCGACCTGCCTCCCAACTTGGTGTCGTCTGCAAACTTGCTGAGGGTGCACTCGATCCCCTCATCCAAATCATTGGTAAAGATATTAAAGAGAACTGGCCCCAATACTGAGCCCTGGAGAACACCACTTGTGACCCACCGCCAACTGGATTTCACCCCATTCACCACTACCCTCTGGGCTCGGCCATCCAGCCAGTTTTTCACCCAGTGAAGAGTGCACTTGTCCAGGCCACAAGATGCCAGCTTCTCAAGGAGTATGCCATGAGAGACAGTGTCAAAGGCCTTGCTGAAGTCAAGGAAGATAACATCCACAGCCTTTCCCTCATCCACTAGGCGGGTCACCTGGTCATAGAAGGAGATCAGGTTAGTCAAGCAGGACCTGCCTTTCGTAAACCCATGCTGACTGGGCCTGATCCCCTTCTTATCCTGGACTTGCCATGTGAGTGCTCTCAAGACAAGCCATTCCATAATCTTCCCCGGTACCGAGGTCAGGCTGACAGGCCCGTAGTTCCCCGGATCCTCCCTCTGACCCTTCTTGTAAATGGGAGTCACACTGGCAAGCCTCCAGTCCTCTGGGACCTCCCCTGTTGACCAGGATCGCTGATAGATGATAGAGAGTGGCTTGGCCTCTCAGCTGGTTTTGAATGATCATGGTAATTGGGAGAGGTACCTGAGGACTGCCACAAAACTGGGAGGAGTGGCTGATATGCCAGAGGGTTCCTAGAAGCCTACGGGTAGCTGTGGAATGTAAGGGCAAGTGGTAAAAGGATAATTAGGATTTCTGAAACAGAAGTTAAAAGGCAGTTGAATGTCATGGGTTGGTTTGTTCCTGAAGCAGTGTGCTTAAAACACACTTTGAGATGACAAAAACCTGAGATTCTAATCCTGTTTCTTTTCCTTAGCCAGGAAAACAAACCTAGGCTCAAAATAGAGGCTTTTTATTGATTATGTTAAGGTCTGCCTGACTTTTGAGAGACAATCAGATAAGTGTGCTTGGTGTGAATGAATGAACTTTCAGTACATTGATATTTCTGCAATCTTCTCTCTCAAAAAAAGTGGTTTGGGGGTGTGTGCATGTGTATATGTGTATATATTATATAAATTGGGCTGCTTGCTGATATTTTGGAACTCATGAGTGATAAAGTGCAAGGTTTAAGCTGAAGTATAATTACAGTACTAAGATGCCTGCTGATGTAAGCTGGCTTGTGAGGGATTTTGAGATGGTATAAAATTACTATATGCATTCATTTTTTTTCCCAAGCCTAGATTTAATACATATGGGTATGTAGAATGTTAGGGCGATTTTTTTTTTTTTTTTTTTGAAAGATCTTTCTGAATGATGATGGTTTTATACCTCACTATGTTGGAAGACAATGCTTTGCAAACATAAACGTGCTTTGTGTCATAAGGCTTATCTGCCTCTTACTCTCTTCCCTTGGTCAAAGAAGTCTTTTGGTTTGAAGGACAAAGTGAGGCAAGCTCAGTGACTTTGATTTCTTCAAAGACATGCAGTGCTGCTGGAGAGACTGTCCAGGACAGACCAAAATGATGCAATTTGACATAAAGTAACAAGCACCTAATTTGGCTGTATCAGCCATGAAGAAGTCTGTACTGAGGGGAACATATGTAAAGAACATAGGGCTTTGCCTGTTTAGTTTCCAAGACGTGTTGTTTGTTACTGCATTTAACAGCAATAATGCAAACTATTTCTACTGTACAATGTAATCTTTTTTTTTTTTTTTTTTTTAATGAAAATAGCAATAATGTTTTGGAGAAGGTTTGTTTGTTCTAGTAGGGCAAATGTTGTGACATTTATTGAGGCCCGTACCCGGTAATGCCTGCTTGCTTCCCAGCTGTGAGCCACTGTGAAAATAAAGGTTACTTTCCCCTCCATCAGCTCACACCCAAGCTAATTTTACAGCCTTGTGAAATGGCAGCAGAAATTACTAGTTATCACTACTTTATCAGGCTCGTTTGACAAGGCTAGATTGGAACAGAAACACAGTGTGACTGAAGCTTGTTGCCGTAAATTGAATATTTTGACATGCTAAGACAATTACTATGTAAATCTTCACTGGAAAAATGTTTTGTTCTGGTAGCTTATAGAGGGCTTGTCAGTAGCTGGGAGTCCAGTGAGTGCTGTAGTTCCTTTAATAAAGGGAAAGAAAAGGTCAGATCTGAAAAAGCAGCTCAGCTAAGAGAGCATGTGCTGACAAGCCAGTGGGGGAAAAAAAAATAAAGGTTGAAAATCTCTTTCTGTTTTGCTCTAACTTTCTCTGGCGCTTCCTGTAAGAGCAGAAAATCGGAGGTGGGCTACTTTTATGATCCAGTATCTGCTGTAGTAGGCTGCTACCTTGCTTCCTAAATGCAGCAAAGGGATGTCTGCAAGACACTTAACTTCTCCTATGCTATTATCTATCCGAAAGGGAGGTTTACAAGGTTGTTGATGTGTCTCGAAGGCACAGAGCCTGGTAACTGACCAAGGCATTGCTATTGGCATCCCTTAGTGTGCATAAAATATTGTTGTTATATCCACAGGGTCAAACAAATTGCTGCTTTTATGAATCGGCTTTTGCTGTAAAGTGGCTGATATGGTGCCAGTCCTGCTCTCCTTTCTCATCATTTTAGAAGCCCATTTTCTTTCATGTGCTCTTCTGCAGAGGTAGTAGATTTCTGCATGTTTCTGTTAACAGAGAAGCTGTGAAGATGGAGAATTTTGCAGTTCTGCATCTTTTCTTAAGCTAATATGATGTTTCAGGATTTTTTTTTTCTACTTATAAACTCATCAGGGAATTAAACAGAACTATCCCTATACCTTGAAGTAAAAGGGTGCTATTTCTTTATTTCTGCCCAGTAGAGTAGGTTAACCTGCAAAATGAAATCATAATAGTCTTAGGACTCTCAGTAGTGAATAACAAGGAAATGTAATTGTAACTCCTTTTCACTACCTGTCTTTTTATGAGTGGTCCTCTTTTCAAGTTGTATTTTATTAGTGCCTGCTGCAAATAGCTTCCAGGTGTTTCTGTGAGAATTTTTTTTTTTCTTCCTCAGGCAGGTTAGTATTTCAGGAATAGAGGAACCTCTTACTATTCTTTTAATCTTCTAAAAGTCTCCCTGCAACTTTGAAGCTGACTCTAAAATTGTTTTATTCAGAAACTGGTTTTGACTCTTGTTTCAACCCAGCAGAATTCTGTATCTCAAAAGACTAACTAAATCAATATTAAGTGTTTTAAAGTAAGTTAAAGGGTGTGATGGTGTATTGTTTTTATGAATAAGCCTTGAACTCCTGGAGCCAAATGCCCAGCTGTGATAACAAAACTGTAGGAACAGCATGTCAAATACAAAGCTGGTACAAAGTTCCACTTTGTCAGTTATGTATGTTTAACATTTTTCACTATACAAATTATTTACAAATAAATTCTACCTTTTTGTAAAGAACTTTAATTTCATAGTAGCCATTTTCTGGTTACTCTGTGGTAGGTGCATATAACAAACAGTATTGTGCAGCTTTCCAAGTTTATTACTGTTTTGAAAAACAACATACTTGAATCATACATATGATCAGTGCTTAGTAATGTATCTAATATGGAAGGGAGAGAGGAAGGAGATTTTTTTTGTCCAGAGATAGTGAAGAGGTACTTACTGCTTAGAAAATGTATTTGGAAACAGCTCGTGCTCTGGTAGATAGGTCCTCTGTTTTTAAAAATCTCATCTGAAAGTCTCTAAGGCACAAATTTAATGATGTAGTATTATTCTTTGATAAGAAATATCAGCTATTAAGTTCTGAAATATCATGGAAAGAAAGACAAGGTTGATCAAGGATAGCAGTATTTGAAAGTGTAATTTAAGGTTCTTAACTTTTGATTCATTATAATAATCTTGAAAATGTCATTGTATCTGATTCATCAACAAATTCATCATTTGGTGCCAATTTTTTCATACATACATGCACAGGTGTTTGTGTCTATAAAATATTTTTCTGGCTAAGTCCACATTGCTAATGTTATCTAATAATTCTGAGGATTTGTGCGAGAGAAATGCATAATGCCCCTTGCACGTTCTCCTCTTCTAAACTCCCTTTGTTCTGAATGCTAATATAATAACTTCAGTAAGAAAATACAGGCATGAACTATTTACCTAGCAGGATGACATCATGGTTATGTCTTCCTAGGTATTTCTACCAAGACATTTGTAAACAATTTTCAAACTTCACACAGAAATTATTCTGAGATTTAAGAGTTTAATAAGTTTGCAGAAATCTATTAACATTTATGCTAAGAAATTGTATTTCTCGTAACCTCTAGCTACTGAACCTATTATTGAGCATTGTTCCACAAATAAGTACTGGTGTGCTGCACTTGAATATGTGATGTTCAAATGCAAGACAAGACACATCTTTAGGAAAGCATCTGCAAGTACTTTATTAAGGTCAATCTGTAGTAGTCTATTAAGTTTAAGCAGAAAATGCTTATGCTGAGTAGGAGCGCTTTTCTAGTTTCAATCGTCAGGGTCTTCTCCTCCTTGAATAGTATTCCTGCCATGAGTCCTAGATACGTACAGTTGTTTATTCATCCCCTTACTGCCTCCTAACTTGTCGATTCAGTCATTTGAATACTGCACTTCTGAAATAAAAGACCTTGCTTTCCAAGGTCTTAAAATAATCTCTTCTGATGGCAGCCATTTATTCATTTTGAAAAGTACAACCACAAGACTAGTTATTATTTGACTGAACTCTGCCTGAGAAGTTCTGCATTTTTAAGTGTCTATGGCAAGTGCATGGTTTAAAAATAGAAAAAATTTGAACTACACGCTTTCTTTAAATTAAAAAAAAAAGTCCACCTAGAGAACACAATGGACTTCCATTTTCCAGTTTGCCTTTATAATGGTACCAGATTGCAGTAGGATTATACTGCAGAAGCAAATTATTTTGGTTTAATAGCTAACTTGCCATATGGAGTAATGGTAAGCTAGGTTGTTCCCTTGTTCTGTGCGATCTTTTCTGACTGAGTGCAAGCAGTTACTGTGTGCGCGCTTAGGGGTGGAGGAGACATCCTTAGGAGTAACTTGTGTATTAGTTATATCTTCAAGCTTATTAGGAGGAAAGAGAATAGGCGTATCAGTACAGCATGCATGTCTGATACAAATACTCCTACAATTACATAGTAGCTAGAAACCATAACCAAGATCAAAATGTTGTCACTGTGGAAGTCAGTAGTAAGATGGAGTCCCTGCCTCCAAGAAAGTAAGTATTGGGTAGAGGTTCTGTGAGATTAACTGAAGAAGATTAATAGTATAAGCAGAATAGTCCTAATCACTGAAAGCCGCTGTCTTTTGAAGCTCTTAAGAGTTGGCATATTACATGTGTATGATGAGACTGCATGGTGTAAGAACAAGAGAGTAACACTCCCATACGTTGCTGGGTTCCAGTCCTGGCTGTGAAATGGGCAAACTGCTTGAATTCACTACCCTAGTCTGGCAGTCTATAAAGTTAGGAGTAATCCCAAATCTGCTCTCTGGGGAAGATCTGGGTCTGTTCAGTGAGGATGTGCCACAGGATGTGCAGGTGCCTGCTGTTCTACTGCACCAGGTGCTGATGATGTGGCGTGGCATATACCTAGCTAAAATGACTGATTGGGATCTCAGAATAGTTTGGAGAAGACAACATCAAACATTGAGCAATTAAGCCTTCAGTTCTGTAAATGGTCACTTACCAACGATTGATGAGGAGGCTGCATTAGTCATGTAACTGAACAAGGGAAGCTGAGGAAGAGGTAGTGTGAGGTTTCTTAACTCTAGCAATTTAACTTACAGGGACCTATACCTCAAGTACAACTTGATGTGTTTCTGAGCAAAGTGAATGAATGCTACCTCAAACATTAAACATTAAAAATTCTACTGAGCTATTTGGTTATCTGAGGAAACACAAGTATGGAGGTAAGGATGACAGTGGGAAAAAAATATAATGAAAACAGTGGAAAACTAGTCAAATAATGTGCTCTTAGCATCCTTAAATATTTATCCTCTTATCCGTATGGGCATGATGTTGAGTATACATAGATAGCCAGGACTGATTACTGAGAACACTTTCATGGCAATTACTGTGATCAAAGCTGAAGTGAAAAATCAGTTTGGTGTACTATTTTCAGGTAGACTGATTTAGTTTTCTGCCCTCGGTCCCATAGGCAAAGCTATCAAATTTCATGGGAGGTTTTCCTTCTGATGCTTTGTGTATGTTTATGCTAATGTTTCATTTAAACGAGCCATTTCACAACATATACGTGTCACGACCCGGACTGGACAGACCAGGGAGTCATGTTGAATTCAGAATTCTCTCAGGCTAAATTAAGGTGAAATGACACCAAACGATCAGTTAAACATTTTATTCATGACAGAAGCAAACTGAACTTGGGAGGTATCAGCAGGTGGCGGGGCTTCTCACAACGGGAATTGGTATGGAACTGTATTGGGTCTGGCTGAGATGGAGTTAATAGTCCCCATAGCAGCCCTCATAGCGCTGTGCTCTGCATCAGTAGCTAGAAGGGTGTTGATAACACACCAGTGTGTTGGCTACTGCTGAGCAGTGCTGGCACAGTGTCAAGGCTGTCTCTCCAACATTTTTGCAGAGCACGCTGGGGCTGGGCAAGGTCTTGGGAGGGGACATAACCAGGACAGCTGACCTAAACTAACCAAACAGATATTCCATACCATATGACATCAGCTCAGATATAAAAGCTAAGTAAAGGGAGACGGAAGGGGGGCATTTTTGTCTTCTGGAGCAACCACTGCGCGTACTGAAGCCCTGCTTCCCAGGAAGTGGCTAGACATCGCCTGCTGATGGGAAGTAGAGAATAACATCATTTGTTTTTCTTTGCTTTCACCCGCGACCTTTGCTTTCACTTTATTAAACTGTCCTTATCTTGACCCACGAGCCTTTTGTTATATTTTCTCCCCCCTGTCCAGCTGAGGAGGGGAAGTGATAGAGCGGCTTTGGTGGGCACCTGGTGCCCAGCCGGGGTCAACCCGCCACAGGAACCATCTCAGTAAACCGTGTAACCCATGGTAACCATATACATCAATTCAGGAAATAAGGAGATCCCTCCCGTTGAGTCACGAGGTTCAGAGCAGACCCCCTTGCCTAATAGACTCCTCCTCAGAGAAGGGCCTAGGGGAGGCTGGATCCACTCCTAGTCCCAGACTTGGTCAATGGTTTTATGTCTTAAAGGGATTAGGTGTAGGGATTATGGAAAAGGAAAGTGAGAACAAGACAGAAGGAGAAAAAGGAAGAGAGAAAGATTTCACCGGTCCTGGGTCTAGCGTTGGTTCAGTCATCCGAGGGGTCCAGTTCTGGTGGGCTTGCGTGTCTGGGGCCTCAGGTTGTGTCCTTTTATCATCCTTGCCCCTCCTTCGGGCGAGCACTCGAACTCATTAGGCTAATGAGGTAGTCTTTGGGCCATGGGCTTGGGGGGTCATCTGGGGAGTAGCTTCCCCTTCCCTGCAGTCGTGATCTTTGGCCACGCATGGTGAGCTGTCCTGCTCAGCACATCAGAACAGCATTATCAGAACAGGGAGCTGTGCACCCTCCGGCACGGCCTCCCCCTCCTGTTGCTGGTGGGTGCTGATGGGCTGCTTTTCACCTGGGGTTCCTTGCTGTGCAGGGTTCGTTGTTAAGCAAAACTTGCCCCACCAAAATGTTTGAGACATTAACTCTTTCAGTCCCCCACAATACAGAATCAAGTTATCTGAGTCAAATGACCAGTCTTCATCTTCACTTACCATTCAAATCAATCTTGTTACTGCAAACTTCTGAGTTATTGTTAAAGTTAATCCAGATGAAAATACCACTAGGGCAAAAACTGGTCCTGGTGGAAACAAACTAAAAATAACAAATAATACACTATTACTAAAAATTATTTGGAAAGACCTAGTAGTTGCAGCCTTTTTTTAATTCCCTACTGATTTTTTTTTTTTTTTTTGGAGGGGGGGTGTGGTGGTGGTGTTAATTCCTTAATCAGAATATGATGTGATACTAAAGCTCTACAGTAATACATCTGCCTTTTTCAGTTGCACTATGATTTGATAATGAAAAGGATAGCAGAAAGTAATGTTGATTGACATCAACTATGTTACAGTCTTTTCTATGCTGAGTTAGATGTTGGAGCAAACCTTTACTTGACTGAAACTGTCTGAACCGCCTATCTGTCTGTCTTAAATCTACTAACCTTTTTTGAATATCGATTTAAGGATTTATTTCCAGGCCTTTGTGGATTTCCCAGTATTCCAAGCTTTAATGAAAATACAATGTGTTCTTTGGACACTTTGTTCTGCCATTCAAACTACCTGAATAACACTGTCCACATAGTGCCTACATTTGTTTAAAGTGTGCAAGTAAGTTGCAGTGTCTTCAGGCGGAGGCTGACAACTGGAGTTCATGTGTGCAAGTGCTATCAATTTCTAAATTGATACAAGTTTGCAAAATTTTCCACTGAAATTGTGAGGCTTTGGAAAATAAAATTATTTTGCTCAGCAGTATTTGTAATATTTCTGTAGGAAGTCAGTTCAGTTTCATTTAACATGTATACCATAATTCAAAAAGTTTTACCTAATGAATATTAGTGCTCATTTAAACACTGTTAAAATTGGATGGTAATGGTAATCTTTTATACATAGCATTTTTCCTTTCTACAGTTAACCTTGCTTTATTTTTTATTTTAATAAATTTTGGTAAGATTGCATTCTTCAGGAAATATGAAAGACTCTCGAATTATAATTTCTCATTTCTTTGGAGAATCAAGAATCTCACTTTTAAAACATTCATTCCCCAGGGTAGTTAAGCTATTATATTAACCAAATTAGTTTTAGAGACTAGACATATTGAAATCAGGGTCTGTATTTTGCTTGGGAATGCTTAAAAAACTGTTATCATGGTAGGATTAGTTTGGTGAGAGCAAAAAGCATGTAGTCTTGAAAGTATGACTTCATAGTAGCTGAAAAATGCAATAGTTATTTACCAAGACATAGGTTAGAACCTTGGAACCAGCATAAATAATAAAACAAGGTTAGTTTGAAGCTATGTTCAGACTTTGTCAGCACCTCTCCAAATGCACACTACAGAATGAACTAGTGCTCAAAGAACAGTTCTAAAAATCTTTGATGCTGATACAAAATTTTTGCAGTTAATGGTAAAAGTATCTTTCTAGTAGCTTATCTGATAACTTGCTGATGCTTCTTGGTTTTAAACATCATTCTCATCAGTAAAACACAGATGAGTTGAAATATTAGATAAGCTAAATCTATGTATGTCAAGATTTATGGATTGATGTCAGTTACTATTGCATATTAAAAAAGTTATCTTTTCTGTTTAATACATAAATCATACATCTGTGTAGACTGGTTTATGTTGTAGGCACCATTAATAAATTTAAATATAATAATAGTTTATGACTATGGACTTCACTAGTTCTTTTTCCTAGGCACAAAAAACTGATCATTATTTCGAAGACACTAATGGCTTACAAGAAGCAATATCTGTGCTTCCAAGTAGTCTTCTTGCAGCCAGGGTATTTGGCATCACTCCTAAAATGCAGGATATAAAGAACCACACTGATGGACTTTGAACAAATGCTGTATGCGTATATGATTATTCTCTTGGTAAATCCAATGTCTCAGCAGTGGATGTCTAACTGCATCTTTATTGCAATTCATGGGCCTTTCCTGAGTGTTACAGCTATCCATCAGATTTGTCCTGCAGCCTATCACAGCACAGAGCCAGCTATACTCTGCTATAGATAATGCTGAATAGAACTTCAAATAAAAAGGATTTCTGTGCTACGCCTTCTAAAACATAGTAATCTTCTGTTACAGTTAGAGTCTCATGTCAGAGAGCAAGGGGCTGAAAATGAGCAGAATTTAACTTGCTGAAGAAAGGCAGGTAGGCCACCACTATGAAACCTAACAGACTGTCTTAAGAATAGAAGATGATGAAATTTAAGGTTTCATTTCTATGAATTTGAGAATCTGGCCAGCTTTTTTTGAGAAAAGTAGGAAAAGGGCATTTTGGTGGTTTGTGGCTCGTACTAGAAATCACTTCACATATAGCCAGGTACCTTTGCAATGACTATCAAAGTAAAAGTAAATATAAATGAGGATTAAAGGTCAAAGTGGAATGATGGAGATGTTAAGAAAATGTAAGATGTTTTCCTCTTCTGTCTTCTAAGCATGGTGCTTTCTTAGGACTCAGAGCAATCTATTCTGTAGGAAGAATGAAATTGTTTTAAACTAAGTCCATCAGTGTTGCTTCTCATCACTTAAAATATGCAATTACTCTGAAACCATCAATGAGAATATCCAAATGCAATTACCTTCCCCATCTGTATACACTTAAGGTTACGCTATTGACCATGCAAATACACATTTCAGTATACCCTCTTGCAAAAGGTATATTGTTATACAGGAGGGGCAACATTTTTAAAAAGAAACAACATTCTGATATATTTGGGTGGTTTTGGTGTTATTTTTTTTTTCCCCTTGCCCTTTAGAAGTTGTAGTCTGACACATGGCATTCTTTTGCTTGGTTTTGTGTGTTATTTTTGGTTTGTGTTTGTTGGCTTGGGGTTTTATGGAGATGGAGAACTTACTGGTTTTAAAATCATACTTACTGGGAGTTAAAAATGCTAAAGGAAAAAATCTTGCTTTCAAAAATAGCATAAGAATTACATGTATGTATAGTAGTTGCACTTGTTCTAGTCCAAGAAGCATCACTGTCGGCCAACAGCTGGCAACAGTAGGCGGTGGTTTTGGTGGGTGGTTTTCTTAATTTGCCAGCTGAAACAGCTACACATTAATAATGGGCTTCCTTTGTTGTACTTCTTCCTACAGATAAGAAAAAGAATTTTTACTGAACTCTATTGCTGCAGTGGATTTTTTTTCCTCCCAAAATGTTAGAATATATACTTAGACTTTTCTGTCACTAGGTAATGTGCACTGTTTTCTTCAAAACTTCACATTCTTGCAAAGTAACTATCCTTTTTCCAGTGTGCATATATGTTCTACCAGCAAACCGCTTATTAAGATTTTCAAAAAGTATTATTTTTGCAAATGGCTTATCATTAAATTAATTATTGCCACATTTTAAGAAGAAATGTCTGAGTTAAAAATTTAAATCTTATTTTTTAGGAAAGCATCCAAAAATTTGATTGTTTATTCACAACTACATAACAGTTAATCTTTTTCAAATATAGCTGTAGTAGCTATGAGTTCTTATTATTTCTTTGGAACATTTCTTCAGTGTAGTAGCTGTACGATAAATTGGTAAATATTGATTTCTAAGTGACATTTATAAAGTGGAAATGCAAACTAAGCTGCAAATATATGTAAATCAACATTATAACCTACAGCAGTATTTGATATGCATAATTTTTCTTTCTGAAAATCAGCAAAGATATCTGCTTTTTTAAACCTACAAGCTGCAGGTCTAAACCGTTTTCCTTTTTTTGTTGCTTTTGTTTGTTTATCACAAAACTGACATGTTTCTGCTTGGAGGGATACCTTTATCAGGGTGCGACTTTCTCTTGGGGAATGAGAAATCATTCAGTTACTTTGTCCTCAGAGCTGAAAATGCCATGCCATGTTAACAACAGAGGAATGTGTCCCTTTTCCCCCTTTTTCAACGAAACATGAAAGAAGAGATCCTATCAGTTTCAGTAACCTAAACATTATTCATGAAATATTTTCAGCTATTAAGAGAAACTGAATTGCAAGGCCATTGTTTATTTTTAAAGAATGGGGTTTTGCTCAAATATGTAAACAACACAATATTGAAAATTGTAAGGTTAAGCACTGATATTACATAGATGCTGTTGAATTAAGGTGCTGAAGGTGCAGTGCTTTCCTTTCAAAAATGAAAGGTTATTTACGTTTTCTTTCCTGTATCAATCTGCATTTTGAGAATCATGTGTTGTTTTATCTCTGTATTTAATAGCAGCAATCATTTTGGATATCTAGATGTGAAGTTGGAGTTTTATTTGTGGATGTTGTTTTGCATGTTGTAAGCACGTGTCACCCAAGATAATACTGAATTGTTTTCTGGAGTTTGTCTCTTAGTATAGTAGACTGTTTTTACAAATTTTGTCTGCTATGGACAAAAGAAGGATCATTTCAGATTTTCTCTTGCTTCATATTATGTTTCACAATTCTTTCTGACAAGAGGATTTGTTTTCTGGAAATAATGTCATAGAAGATGTGTCCTCTGTCATTTTGCAGGAAAAAGTTTCTAGTGAAGGAAAACAATCTAATTCCAGCCAGTTAAATTTTTTATTCATTCCACTTAAATTTTGTAATTGTTCAAATTTATTGTATGTTGTAAGCAATATAAATATTTTAAATGAGCTAGTTATTGTCACATGGAAGTGCTGCTTGATTACACTGTTAGATTTTATGCCAGAAACCATGATGGTTGAATGGCCCAAATGGATAGCAGGATATGCTGACTTAGACTTTTCAGTATGCTTATACAATTATTTTCTTGTCTCTCCAGCTGTAAGCACAAGGTGTACTTGGAAAAGCTACCTAATACTAGCATAATTATCCCATTTCATAATGAAGGCTGGACTTCACTTTTGCGAACAATACACAGTATTATCAACCGCACTCCAGACAGCCTGATAGCAGAAATCATTCTTGTGGATGACTTCAGTGACAGAGGTAAGGCCCAACCAGTTTTGTTTTAACTTGAAATTTATGATGCAGTGTGGTCCATAGAGAAACTAAAGGCAAGCAAAAAGTGAAGAGACCATAACCTGCTGGACTGCTTGCCTTGAAACACTGTTTGATTGTTAGCTGGATAAACTTGTATAAGTTGCTTTTGATTTACTTTGCATGAATACTGAATTTCATCTCAGAGGGAAGAGACTGTGAACTGTTCATTGGCCCTTATTAATACAGCGTTTTGAATATATTACTTCTGAAATACTGCAAATTTTAGTGTTTCAACATCTTTTCCTTAGGCTTCTCTTTTACTCAGAAAACCTATTAACTTTGACCATTTTGGATGCAACTCATTAGATTTTAATCCTGGAATTTTATTGAGTTAGACAGCTTCGTGTACTAGTACAAAATAGCCATACAGAGAAATGAGACTCTTTTGAATGGAATGTGAAAAACTGCTTTAGAATAGTTAATCAAAGTTTACATCATCTATATATAGTAAAATTAAGAAAACTGCAATCACTGAATGACTTCTGCCATCATTACTTCTGGAATGCAACAGAAGAAATGAATGCTCTGAGTTCCTTAAATGAAATTTATCAATTCCTTAGGTAAAATTCATCCATAACAATGATATGGAACTGGCAAATAGTTTCTTCTTTCAAATTTCAGTACATCTCTTAGGACTTCAAGCATTAAGAGCTTTGACTTTTCTTTGGTCTTTGGTGCTTTTTTGGTTGTTTCTGTTGAAACATCAGTTGCTAGTGTGTATATGAGCCTTGTTCCGAGTAGACTGATAGCGAAAGAGAGAATTGTGCTCTTTGCTAATGTTTTAGGTAAAACCTTTGTCTCAGGAGCTTACAGGAGCAGATTTCTGACCTATTATTGTGAGAAGCCCCTGGGTAAACAAGAGGAATATTAGTAGAGTGCTGCAGTGGAATCATTTTTGTAAGATTTTTAACTTTGTATTTCAGGGGTTAGAAAGATTAATGCTTCACACATCTATCTTACCCTCTCATATCTGCTGGTTTAGTTGCAGTATGTCCTTTGATGAACTGCCTCTCTATCTGTAATGCAATTTAAGTGAAATTGTAAAGTGAGTACAGTTCTGGCTATTCTATGTTTATAAAATCTAGACCATGGATGAAAGTTTTCAAAACAAGAAGTGTAAAGTAGCACAACAATTTTTCTGCAGGCTAACAATTTCCTAGTAGTAAACAACTTACAGGGAAGTCTGTAAATTGGTTTTGAGGTGTCTGACAAGTAAAAATGCTTCTTATACTGAGACAGCAGCTATTGAGGCTATGCTTGCTCAATATGGTGATACTGTAGCATTTTTTAATGAAGATCATACTGACTATTGTTGATATACTTTTAAAAGTGTTAATGTTTTAGAAAGCTTAGCTACTCCCCAGTTATTAGGAAAAGAATTAATGCCAGTAAACAGGGAATACTATAACTTCTGTTGCTCTTTCTTGCCTGCCCTAACTTAGGTTCTGCTGCTGGCTGAAAGTGTTTTGGGAGTAAACATTACCTGTAATATTAATTCCTATAACACTATAAAAATCTCCAAAATCTTCTTCATTTCCAGTTATATAAACCTATCTAACTTTTCAGTGGAACAGTTTTCAGCTGGAAGAAGTGGTTCATATAACATGGAAATGCTTAACAGAAGTGTCTGCTTTGAAAATCTGAAACTTATTAAGAAGATTTGTATGGAGCGGGGCCTAGAACTGTTGTACCATTAGGAAGATTTACTTCTCTGTTTTTTGGTATTATTAAACTAAAGATTAGAAATGCGTTTTTGAATGGTTGCCAGATTTGAACTTGAGCATATTTGCTACTGTATGTTTCGAGAAGAGCAAACACATAAGAAAAATGTGCTGGCATCTCTACTCTGAATTCAGTAACATTGAATTTCAAGTCAGGTGAATCATTTTGGCACATCTGAAGCAGGTTTAATTCCTGTATTTGTGATCCTCTAAACTGTACTTATCTGAGGCTATATCATGTTTTCTTGTGCCTTTTTTTCTTTTTCATGAAGTGGCCACACGTAATACAGTTAGGTTATTTTATGTTGAAAAAATGCTGACTGATATCTATCCCCCTCCCCTCCCAGTTCATAAAATAATCTTTAAAAGTGATTGAATAGATGCCTAGTTTAAAGTTATTAGGCCTTCACCCTTTAGTTGCTTTTTCCTAGACTGATGAGAGCAGTAAAGCAGCGTGAAAGACATTGAAGACAGATTAGGTCAAAAATTAAATAAGTGTGTTCAGTTGTTGTCAAAACTGATAGAATCATTGCAAGCAAAGTTTCCTGCAGTGTTGAAGCAGTATAGTGCTTAGTGATAAATCTGTATCCCTTTTTCTTATTGTATAATTTCTTCATGAAGCTTCATATGTCAAATAGCTGACAAATGGCTGTTACTTTCTTTTGTGAAATCAGTCATATACTATTTAAGTGATATTGTGTATGCTATACTTATTCCATAACTTTGTATTATAAAGACAGTTTTCTGCTAGGAACCTGAACATTGTTTGTTGATAGTTGAAAGTGAGAATGGGATATTTCAATAGCACTGTTATTTTAATAGTACTGATTAAATGACAAATGTTTTTTCTGTAGGGTGTTCTACTAATCAAACTTCTCCTTTTTACAAAAGTCTAAGAAGTTGTTATGAAAAGCCAGTCCCTGTTAGAAATAGAGTAGATGAGAAAAAGTAGAAACTTGAAAGCTCTGTAAAAGATGGATAAAAATGCTGGAGCTTTTTTGTTTTCTTAACTAATGCAAATATAAATACTGAAATGCACATAAAGAACTTTTGATAACAGATGATGAAAATGTTTTAGTGCACAGCCAGGTACCCTGCAGTTTGCTGGTTTGTCTGCAAAATTACTTGTGTGCCTTCATTTATTCATATTCACTTCTTTGGCTTTTGTGACCAAAACCAGAAACTTCAGATAGTTCATGCATAATGTTCACTGTAAATTATGACATTTAGATGTTATAAAAGTAAAAGGACAGCTGCACCTTTTAAAATATCAATATAAGGCAGACTAGAGACTTGGTAATAAGAGGGAGGTAAGCAAATGTTATGAGATTTGGAAGTACAATATTTAGTTATGGACAAATTTAATATAAAAAAACTACATGAATATAAAAAGTCATCTGTGACAGTAGGAAGGAAATGTAGATTTAAATATAGGTAAGCAAAGTTGCAAAATATCTTTGTTCATATAATTTATAGAGAATTTATATACTTAAAAATTATGAAGGAATGGGATGGAGAAAATTGAATTAGTGGAGCTCTTTGTTTCAACAAAAGTAATGGGTTTTTATTTACTTTGTAAACACAAATGGCCAAACGGTGGTGAACTGGTGAGATGGAAGGGAACTGAATCTAGAGTTCATAGGAGTTTTAACACATAAAAATATGTTGTCACTTAAAAAGCTCTATAAAAGAGAGGTTAATATTAGACTTCTACTTAGGTTGCCACAGAAAGCTATTGATAAAGGAACCTGGCTATGCTGTATGCTGGCAGACACTTAAATTTAAGAATGTTTTTACTCTTCCCAACTGATTTAGCAGTCAGGTCTTCACTAGAGACTTCCACTGAATAACTCAGTTCTAGGTCCAAGTACCGTAGCTTTTCCACAAAAGTTTAACAATATGCATACCTTTGCATACTAAGGTATGCAGAATATTTCTGACTTTGTGATGGATTTTGGGTTGGTTTTTTTCTGGGAGTGTTGGGGTTTTTCTGTGTGTGAGGGAGTTTTGAAATTGGCTGGGGGGGGTTGGTTTGCAGGTTTATATTTGGGGATGGGGTGTTTATCGTTGACATAGTTTGCTCTGAAGTTACAGTCTGTTGGCAGAGACGGATCTCTGAAAACATGGCAAGAAGCAGAATGTGGGCAGCAGTTTTAGAGGAAAGGGCAAAATGAAAAAGGAAGCAAGTTTTTCATTGGTTCTGTTACGGAACAGCTTGCATTTACAAAGGAATGCTAAAAATTCTAATTAATGTTTTAAAACTTTGGGGGAACATAGATTTGCGTGATTAATTAGTTAAACAGTTCGTGTAGGTTGCAAACACATGATAGGTTTGTACATCAACCTTTATTCCTTTTGTGTTTTAATGACTTTATTAGCATAGTCAGGCCTGTGAACTGTTACTAACACAGCACGTGCCCATGCATGTAAAATTGACTTACCAAGCATTTTTACCTTACCACATAGTTCTCTAACTGGTACAGCACCTATTATAAGAAAAAATAAACAATGCCACAGCCAACAATGAATTTATTAGCAGTAACAGTTATCGTGCACTCTTTTAGTTTCCAAAAAATCAGTCAGATTTGCCAAGGACAGAAACAAAGGAAAACTTAGCAGCCAACAGCTTCTTGCAGGACACAACTAGTTTCTGTCACTGGCAATGAACTGGTGTTTTGTTGGAAAATGACAAACTGGGAACTTTTCATTCATGTTGATGGCCCAGTCCCTTCTCATTTTTTCATCTGTTATGTTCTCCTATGTCTGTCCCCTTGCTTAGCTCTGTTTTCTGTACCACTACTCATTCAGGAGTAGCATACTGTCCCAAACCAGACACCATATGCTTTGTGCCAGATCTCTGAATAGCCCAGATTAATAATGTGCAAGTCAGTCTGCAAAAGCAACCTGTGACTACTTGATCAGAACTCAATTTAATTGGTCAGTGAATTTCAATGCCAGTGATGTGCTTTGTTTTGTGTGAATGTGAAGGAAGATCTGATCTATGGCCTAGTTACCCTAATAGCCTGCTAAACCCTTTTTGGCCTTACAGAGGTTGTCCGATTTGTGTTTGTTTTGGGGGGGGGGGGGGGGGGGGGTGGTGTTTGTTGGGTTTTTTTGTTTTGGTTTTTTTTTTTAATTCTAGTTCTGGAAATTATATTAGTCATATTATACAATAACAGTAGGATAAGAGAGTTTGTGCTAAAAGCAGAGCAGCTCTATCGGAGTATCAGATTGCTCAACTTCCCACTCAAGAAATACATGCTATTTGTTGCATGAATATGAAATTCCCTGTATTTTGCTTGTAGAAAGCTAGCTTATGTAACATGTCACCTGTGATTCCAATTTATGGATGCTTGGCTTCAGATCATGGCTGGATATAACTTTTCTGATGAAATGAAAGTGAAGGTTATATTGTATGAATGACTGTCTTGTCATAGGTACACCTCTGCTATAGACAGCATTTCTCTGATATGATGACAGCTCACTTCTCCAGAAATTGCTGTTGTCGTCAAAATATACAACATTTAAAAAAGAAAATTGGAAGAGGATGTTGTAATGTTGTGGAAGTCAACCTCTACCGAAGAAAATGCTTTTAATTTTGTCCATTTCCTTAAGTTTAGGAGCCCATTTTTCAAAATGGTATATAATTGCTCAATGACTTTTATTTTAAGCTGAGCTCTTTAAAGTTGCACAAGGGATTTGCTTTTCTTTAATAATTCTCCACCTCTATATATCAGAGACTATACTTTTGAACTCGGGTGTCTGTCCATTGCTGAAAACTAACCACCCTTCTCCTCAAAAAAAGCGTGTGCCTGTGGGCACTGGGGCACCAAACAACACTTCCAACAGCATCCATGCTGAATGCATCCCAAAAAGTACATGGACACAGCTCATTAGTGCTTTTCCCAGAGACACAGTAGGACAAGGAATGGGGCAGTATTAACTGTTTGTGGTAAGGTGGCTGGGATTGCCTCCTGGTGCTGTGTATGGCCAAAGTGGTTGCAGCCAGGAAAATGTTCTATGATGTTCCTTTCCTTTGAATAGAAAGGATATAACTAAAAAGTGGTTGGTAGGAACAGAAGTCAGAACCTGGACAAGACGTGCTGGAAGTCGGAGAGGGCCTAGCTGCTATCAGTGGTATGTGTGGAGGCAACAGTGGTGGCAGATGGAGGGGCTGAGGACCATGCTTGCTCTTGATGGCAAGTTAACAGCTGCCGGACTGTGTATGGCTTCTCAGAAAGCTGTGATAAATACAGAAAAATAATTCTGTGCAAGTAATTTTATGGCAATATTTTATGACAAATCACTGGGTTTGTATATGATGGTGAAAGGTTTTGTTTTGCTTGTTTTGTTACTGTTCTTTATGCTCTGATGATATGGGACACTGAGCATACTGAGCATTGTTTATGTGATTAGAATACCCCTTTCTGGCAGAAAAAAAAAAAAAAAAAACCAACCAACCAAAAACAGTGGGAGGAGAAAGGCGGAAGCAGGAGCATCCCTGCTTCTACAGGTATTCCTATACTAAAAATGGGGGTTCCAAGTGAAGTTACAAGTAATAAACTGCTGCTGAGTAAGGTCAATGAGCTGGGGATAAATGCTGTGCTTATGAGCCTAGACTGCTTTTGGTACTGATGCTAGCTTAACTCTCTCTCTGGCATTATGTTATACAGCATAAATATCTACCATAGGAGAGCTGTGCTGATGCAACTTTCTGCTACCTACATAAGATGTCCTATGCTTGGAAGTTTATAGGATAGGAAAAACTTCAGAAATCAGCTGCTATACAGCAGGATAGACTAACAACTGTTGAGAGTTAAAAAGGAGTGGGATAAAGGTGCACAGAAATCTGTCACCTTGAGTAACTGCGTACTAAACTGAAATAATTCAGTTGAAAAATTAAGGCTAATTCTGTTTCAGCTTTACAGATGAAAACAATTTGTTAGTGCTGTAGTGCATGTGCATCAATATTTACACCAGTGCACTTAAGTCAAGCTGACTTTAATATACAGCAGTCCTCTGGAGAACACTAGTCATTTGGTACAGACTAGAGAGATCCGCCTCATTTTGGAACGTCTGAGAGAGAAGATAAAACTAAGCGGTGAACACTGAATTTGAAGCCCACTTACTCTAATAGAAGGCGTGAGGAGTTGCATTATCTTTTTCATCACTATTTTGTGTATCATATTGGCAAGAACTTTGAGAGGTGGCCAATGTTATTCCTATACCAACAGCAAAATCTGTGTGGTGTTACAACTTTCTGAAGCAAACTGCTGGGTATTGTTAATAGAAAGAAACGTTGGGTAATAGGAAAATAAATGCTAATAAAAGTCCTTGGATAAGGCTTGGTACTTGATGTAGAAATATTTGAAATTGTCTTTTTTTAAAAAACAAACAAACAAACAAAATTGTGAGTGTCTGTGTGGAACTGCAATGAAAACAGCAATTAAATAAGCATATACTTTTGCAAATGGAATTTTATTATTCTTCCCCCCTTCCTTCCTAGGTTTACCCAAAATACAGCTCTGCCAGAGAAGTTTGTGGTGAAAAGTGTTGTTATATCAGTAGGGAGCAGTTCTCTGAAGTAAGTTTCCAATCAGCTGAAAGTGCTAGGCCAGATCTTGCCATCTTTTAAAATAACTGGAGACTGGGCAACCTGGAAGTGACTTGCAAGGAGCAATCTCTGCCTGCGATATAAAATGGGCCTTCTGTGAAGTATTAAGCATACAGACTCGCCTTGCTACAAGGATTAATAAGCTGTTAGTAATAAGGCTGCTCAGTGACCCTACCAATTACAGTATGATTCTTGCAGTAGACATGATACCTAGAAAGAAGACTTGCAAGTGAATCGGTGTCATCCAAAAGTCATCCCAAATGTAGATGCTGACGCCCTAGTTATTTGAAAGCTGTAAACTTCAGAGAGCTGACATTGCTATCTTGAAAACTGTTGTCAAGTGTGCTCTCATTAACCACAGTGTTGGCAGGTATTTGCAATACTAGACCTAACTCAAACAGACATTACGTGTAAGAAAGCAACTGTGAATCCACATACCTATGAGGTTTATAGCTGAATAGTTATACCTGAAACACATAGCCTTACCACCTGGGAAACCTATTGCTGCAGTCAAGTAGTTACACAAAGGTAAAGATAAATGTTTTCTACTCCCTAAAGAATTTGTGGTGGCTTCACCCCTGCTTAATGTAACATCCCGGAATGCAGAGTGATCCCAGCAACTTCAGCTGCACTGTTCATATCACTGATAGAGTAAGCAAACCTTTACAGGAGCAGAGTTTAATGCAGCAAAATTTTGAAGTAATGTTGACTTTAACATTAGCATATTACTGCTTCATGTGCACTACATCAGAAAAATTATGAGACTGACCCTCATATAGGGTCAAAATCTTTTTATCCAAAGTTGATAAAATAATGCATCACCATATCTAAAAGGAGCTTTTTAAAAAAAAAAGTAAAAGGCCAAATAGAAAATGAAACAATTTCAAGATGTCTATAGTGACTAGAGATCTAACTAAACACAGGATTTACATTTTTATACTTGGGATATCCAGCTATAAAATGCCTCTTTCATCTCCTCTATAATGCACTCACACAGATGTTATTTGAATTTTATTAAACTTGGACTTGCTTCTGGTCAAAATAAAGTACTGTCAGTGTAACAAGTAACAAGTACAATTTAAAAGATCCGAGCATGAGTTGGAATAAACTGATCTGAATCAGTAATACCAAGTTTTCTGTTCTTCACTGTCCATTCTCAATTTTGATTATTTAATTTTATGATTTCTGCTATGGGGTTTTTATTCTGAAATTACAGAGTACAGGCTTTTGCCTTCAGCTCCTTCATGTACCTTGCAATAGCAGTTTCATTGCTGAAGGCATTCTGACTTGACAGAATGGCTTTACCAATGGGAAAAGAAAGGGTTGCGCTGAGGTTGAGGAGAGTTCAGCTTAGAGTAATGGTCATCTTGAAGGCATCTGCAGCCCATCTCAAAATGCTTTTTTATTTGCTGGAGCAAAAGCTTATTGTCACGTTGTGAGAAAGGTAGTGGGAAGAACTTCAAATAATTGAAATTGTAGACTTCACCTAGATGGTACTAATTGGGAATGTGGCTGCTATGGGAGAAAGTTAGGAATACCCCCACATCCCAGTGCTGCCTGCACTCAGGCAACTCAAATACAACTCAGCTGTAAAAAAGAAAACTCCAGTCATGCAATGTTAATATGAAAACAAATCTTTATTTTCACATAGTTCCTTGAATTGGTTATAATAGATGAGCAAATTCACTTTTGAGTACTTGTGGAGTCAGAATACGAAGGTTGTGTTTCTGCAAGCTCTGTGTTGGTGAGTCTTTCTTGGCTTGCCCACCCTAGGAAATGCTTGCTGGGTGTGCATCATGCTGATGGCTGTAGGCTGCATCCCTTTCTTGTGTGAATGTGCAAAGAATTTTTGAGATAAGAACCAATGGACAGCCTATACTTAGCAAGATTGTGTCTTCTGTGTGTCAACTTCTAAAAATGCTTATGCCATACTTGTTGTCACGTGATACCTGAAGTAGATTCAGAAATAAATTAGTATATTCACTCTGAGGAATCTTGAAATACTAGAAGCGTATTTATTTGTGTAGTAAATGAAATGCTTTCTAGTTTTGTGGGGGGGGGGGTTTCTACTATGCATCTCAGCTTTGATTTACATTTCTTTAAGGTTAAATTGAATTATGGCTAAAATTAAATTATTATAAAATTCTTCATGTGGAATACTCAAATTTGATCTCATAAATAGGAAATAAAATTTCTAAACCTGAGTAAACATTGGTTTCTACATTGCCTTTTCTCTCAAACATCAGCTGTTTACTTTCCACTCAAAAAAGCATTATTATATTGCAGTGATACATTAAACAACTTTACAAGAGACTTGAACAATTAGCTCACGGTTACCTTCTTCAGCTGTCGTAATTAATGAACTATGGAAAAGATGCATATTAGTAGCTGAAAAATGGGAAAAGATATAGATCTTACACATTGCCCTACATTCTTTCCTTTCTTTTAGTGTTGTAAGTTTCAAGAAAATTCTTTTTTTTTAATTACTTTTTTAAAATGTCAAAGTTGATGGTATGAATTAGGTGATCTTGGAAATCTCATTGGCATTTAGCAGTTCTTAGCTAGTACTCCAAATGTATTACTTCCACAACTTCAGTGAGTAGTGTAATGGAGATGTTAATTAACTTTTACGTCTTTGGATGATATGTCTCCTGAATAAAGCCTTCAGCATGAAAACCTGTAGTCAGATGATGTGGGATAGCAGTTGAAGTCCACTGCTTTGGACCTCTTGCAAACAGTCCATCTAAACAGAGCAAATTTTCTTTTCAGGGTGGTTCAGGTTCAATATTAGGTGTCAGGACTACAGGCCTGAGATGTTATATAGTAGTATTTTTCATGACCTAATCAACTAGGTTTTGCTCTAGTATCAACATAAAGAGTTCTTGCCAAACGTTAGTTGTCTGTTATTTAGAAACTTAATTAAAAATTAAAATTTATTCATGATCTCTTTCATACCTGACTGTTGTTTTAATGTTATCCTTACTTTAAATAACTCATTATCTTCTCATTGTACACAGAAAGGGCTAGCAGCTTTGTTTTCAAAGTTAAATGCAGTTTAATAAGGTGTGACAAGCTTTTGAATTAACATCCTAGTAGTCTTTCCAAAGATGGTAGTTTGTTACAGTCAGGGTTGTCTTAATTGCAGCATTTGAGTTCAGCTAAATAGACTTTAAAAATATCTTTCCCCTTTCTTGAATGCAGACCTTCAAGTAGACTTATAATCACCAAGCAAAATCGTAACATCCTTAAAGAACAGGCAATACCATTGTGCATGCCATGAGATACGTTTTATGCATCTTAAAGAACATAGCTTCAGAAAACCTTTTACATTATTTTACCATATTATAAATGTTTAGTGTTTTGTTTTGTCCTTTGGGGTTTTCTTCCCCTCCTGTTTGCAAATCACAGGCACACCTGAGATCTGCTAACATTATTCCAAGTATATTACCAGTAGTATAAATGAGCAGTTATTTTCTTGTTCATTCACTGGTACCAAGTGAAGGTAAGAAATAAAGGTGGGTAGTATAAAGAAAACTATGAGATGACCAAAGCAAGAAATTATGATCCTCACTTGTAAGAGAATTTTAAACCCAGAGTTCTGGTAGTAAAACACTGTGGTTTGGCCTGTAAAAGCCCTTACAGTCAAATACTGGGTGTAGATAGTAGCTTCTAATAATTTCTCTGGGAGATGGCTGGGAGAATGTTGATTTCATTGCTAACTATATGCATTTTTTTCCAGACTAAATGCTGGTGTCTTTTCTAGACTGCTTCTTATATGTGGGATTCCTAGTGAGTGTTTAATTTTCAAATCTTAACACAACCTAGAGAAAGAAAAATCCTGTAATAAGTTTAGCAAATGAATGCCTTCAAAGCTTTATATGTGAGGAACAAAGGTTTGTCCTGTCCTATTAATTTGGTAACCCTGACAAAATCAGAAATGTTTAAAGAGCTCTAATAGCTATTCTGACCTTGCTTCAGACAGAGTAGAACAGAAAATAATTTCAGTTTCCATTAAAGCTCTGGTATATTCTATTTCTGTCAAAACAAACAAATAAAAAAAGCTTACAGAATATTTTCTATGAGTATTAAAAGAGCTGCAATTCATTTGTATGCATTTAATCTTGATGCTTTTCTGTTGAGATAACACAATACATAATTTGAGAGCATTTGTTTCTGATGATTCTTTCCTGGCTAATGGCAAGCAGTTCCATGATCATCTGTATTTATTTAATTTATTTATCCTGCATAAATGAAGGCTGTTGCCAAAAGCATCTATTTTGTTTAGTGTTGTATGTGTTTATGCAGATTTTTATTTTGTGCAGTCAAAAATCAAAAGTGTACTTATGCGTGTTTGTTCATTGCTCTGTGCATCTTGGATGTCTCACAGGAGGCATTAATGACGTATGGAATTGTCTAGCTACAAATCTTCTGTACAAAAAATACAATTATAATTTTGATTAGCTTGAAAAGGAATATTATTGTTGCTCTCAGAAATCACTATCCAGACATTTCAGTCAACTTTGGGGGCCTTTCTGTATGTGCTGTTTTCCCAAATTGAGCTCATGCATCTTTCAGGCAGATGGGCAATTTTATGAAGTTTATAAATGGCTGAACGCTTTAATGGATCTGTCATGCATAGTTTGTTTTTTAAATGTTACTGATTTGTGAACACAACATTAATAAATTGTATCTACCAATTATAAAGGATTTATTTTAATAGGACTGGGTCAAATCAAGCTTTCTAAATTAAAGTAAGTTCCACATACAGTGGAAGATTTTGGTGAAGAGAGTGCCAGAAGCAAGATGATTTGGTACATGCCACGAGCTTTTGAGCATTCCCCTCTGTCTTCCCAAGTTACAGATATAAAATATTTTTACCTGCAATAGTGATTTTTTTTTTTTTCCTTTTTCTCCCCCCCCCCCCCCCCCCGCCCCCACCCCCTTTTTATCCTGTTGTATGCTTATGCATTAAGGCTGCTGCTTAATTCCACCGAGACACAGACAGCACACAGAGGAATACAAATTTGTTGATTTCATTTATGGTCAGTGACTTAGCAACCTTTGTTCACCTGCTGTAAGAACCCCCATATCTGCCCTCCCCATGCACAAATTCAAGAAATAAGCATTAGGACAAATGCTTCAAACCTGAAATGAAGCTAATACTGAAAATAAAATTCATATATCTGTCTTAAAAAAAAAATACAAAAGAAAGAAAGAAAAAGAAATGTGAAAAATGTTTATGAAAAGCTAATACATAATGTAAAGCTTGTTTGAAGGTAATATTTCCAGTCTATTGGCCTTATTTTTTTTCATAATGTAACACTGGCTGGAGAGGTGACCAGACCACCCAGGCTTGAGAGAGGCCAAACTCCTGCAGTGTTTCGGCAAAGCAGAGTGCACGATACGGAAAATCCTAACCATTTAGAACAGGCAATTGTTAGGGATTTTGCTTTTATGTGATGGAGAGAACACTTCTAATTACATCTGTAAAACATACTGCAAATATGTGCTTGGCATTCAGGGATGCACATTTCCAGTCTCTGCTGGTTTCTGGTTTTGGAAGCTTGAGTGAGTGTTGCCATTGTCAGAGAGGTGTGAGGGGTTGGGGGGGGGGGGGGGTGTTTTGTTTCTGGTTTGTTCTGGTTTTTAAAGATATGTAAGCTAATTTCTCTTACTGCTAGGTCAGGATACTTTTCCACAATATTTTCTATCTCTGAAAAAAATAATCAGAGGGAATGCATAATATTAATTTACATTCAAAATGTTGATTCTTTACTAGGGACCTAATAATCTTTAATAGGTAGAAATCTCTCAACAACTCTGGAAGAGGATGTCTGGCTAAGGTGTCTTTTTCCCCTTTGTCTGAAGGGCAACACACCTAATTTACAAAACAGAGTTGACTTTTTTTGAAAAGGTGCTGTTTGTGCACAGCTATCAAAATAGCAAACTTGTTGCTTTAGATTTAGCAAGATAGACATGAGTTTGTTATCTTCCTCCATTTCTGCCTCATTTAATTGCAGAAGAGACCCAAATTAATTTTCTTTAGATGTTTGCACGTGTGGAAGCCTTTTGAAGAGAGCCTTCCCATGCCACATGGATTTTTCTGATGTCCTCTGGCTATACTGAGTAAAGTGGTTGCCTGTTCAGTCCAGTATTTTATTGTAAGAAATGTGAAATTTGATTGCTGATCCTTTTTCTTTAAGGATTTCTAAATGTTCTGATCAACTAATTAATTATCATTGCCTGTAGGGAATGCAGCCTGTACAACAGCTGGGTGAGAAGGGGGTGTTTTATAAGAGTGGGGAACCTTTCTGGGCATCATATGTATCCCCTAATGTTAAAGGCCAAAATACCATTAAAGTTGTTTTTCTGACAAAAATGGAATTATATATTGAAAAGCCACACAATACTGATTTTCAGTCTGAAGGATGATGTATTGATGGGGAAGGAGAGTTAAAGGAGAATTAATAAGGCATAAGATTTCTAACTTCCATTGATGTATATGAGTAGCGGTTGTTTCTGCTGCAGCTCCACAGAGTAGCTGTGAGCAACCTTCCTTTGCCTTTTGCAGCATTTTCTGTATTTGTGGTACAGTATTTCTACTCAAAACAGAAAGTCACTCATATTTAAGACAAATTTGTAAATATTTGAACTTCAAAGTTTCTTTTTAAAAATGTTATGCAGTTCTGATGGGAAGTGATGGTGCTTTAAAACATGTTTCAAGTACAACTGATTCATTTAGATGAGAACTGAAAAAAAAATTACTCAAGGATTTTAGTCCCACAGTCTGTTCCATAAAGTAGTTCCAGGTGTGTAGAAAGAAAGAGATACTATGTGCAAACAAATGTAATGATATTGAAGTCAGTATCCTTTAGCACTGCAAAATAATTCAGAACAGATGTTAGTCTTGTTCTTCTTTGAGTGGTTTACCTATTGCAATTTTTAACTTTAATTTAATTTTAATAAGAAAGCAATGGTAGATTATGCTAATGAATGGATAAATGAAAATCATCCAAACTTATATTTGAGTTTAAAACTATTGCTGTCCTTGAATGTATTTGAAAAGACTAACTGAAGTGCTTGCTTCCTATCTGCAAACCTCCTTCTGTTTTTCTACTGGCAGTTTGATATTAATTATAGGAAAGAGATTTTGTGCTAAAAACTAATAATACATGAACATGGCACTGAAGTGTACTACAGGACAAATTAAAATATGTGCATCTAGTCAGAGAGTTATTAACAGGACCTTAAATATCCTCCTTTGACATATTACCTGGTTTTTTTCTTTGGAGGAAAGTTAAAGATGTTCTTAACCAGTGAGTGACAATCTGGATGCCAGCTATGAATGTAAGAGCATGAAATGTAAAATAGATTGACAGTGGCAATTATGCTGAAGCTTTTTTTTTAGTTTGTTTTTTAAAGTGTACTCCCGTAGTATGAGTGATTAAATGTTAAAGGTAATTGATGATTATTACTTCTGAACTGAATGGATTATTTCTATAGAGTCTTGTAAGTGTTGCTAGTTGAGGTAATTTTAACTGAAGTTAGAGCTTCAACAAGAATTGTGAGCTAATTTCTTCTTCCCCTTTCTCATGTCCCCACCTTTTTTTGTTTGTATTAGTTTTGTGAGGTGTTATCTATTTCAACTTTGTTTCCTTCTTGGAGCAGGCAACTTATGCTGTACCTGTCAAATGTTATATATTCTAAAATGCTATGACTTTATACTGTAAAATAACAGTAGTTATAAAAATGCAATTAAAAGCAAGTTTCCTTTATTTCAGTGGGATAGACTTTGGGAGTCCTTTAAAGAGGTGTGAAATTCTGTAAACTGTATGCAAATACAAATAGTAAAATAATCTAGCCCATTTGTTGGTCATGGTGTCGTCTTCATTTTCGATACGAACAATCACTTGCATTCCACTGCATTGTAGTGGTTTTCATTTGTCCTCTTTGGGTACTTTCAGAATTCATGTAAACACCAGTAGAACAGGTGGACTTGTCCTAGTATAATACAATTATGTTGACTGAAAAAGATCTGTGATGAAATGGCTTGTATGTCTTGTAGGTTATCTAATTAAGCTGGCACATACTGGGTTGAATTTTAGCAACCTGCTCTAGGTCCAATTAAAACCCGAAACTCAAACCCATCATGCCCAAGAACTGTTACTAAAAAAAAAAAAAAAAAAAAAAAAAAAAACCAAACAAACCAACCACCCAAATCCCCCCAAAACCAAACCACACCCAGGACTGAATATTATCTTATGAAATCTTTGGAAAAACGTGGCATAGTGATTTTGGTTTCAGTCTGTTTTGCAATCGGTTTTCCTTTCCTTTAGGCAGATGATGTTTTATTTCAGGATAGAGTCACCTTCTATTCCAACGTATTGGCTGCATCACAGTCTCTCTGTGATGTGAAAATCATAACTCGCGCGGCACTCCTGCGTTACACAAGCAGCAGCATGAGCTGTGAGGCAAGTCAGGGGTACAGTGATCTAACTGCATGCTAGTCTGTATGAAATAATTTTTAACTCTGAGGTGCTAGTCTAACCTTTCTTGCTATTATAAGTTGTATTGCAGAGGCATACGTGGTTTTCTGGTAATGTATCCTTGTGGAGTGTTTCTGTAAAGCCACTTAAATGTGTATGCCTTCTTGTCATACAAAGGTAAATATGAATGAGGTAGCAGAACCATACAAACAAAGTTACATCCCTGCATGCATATGAGAGAGTAGTAGTGGAGGAGAAACAGAAATTGTCTGTTTCCCGTCTTCACTCTCCTCCTTCAGGCTGTGTTCTTAGCATCATAGGAAACAGATTTTTCTTGCTTCTTTTAGTTTTTTGTCCAAAAAAGAGGGTCCCTGAAGCTGAAACCCCTTCATAGCTATGGAATGTGCTACAAAATCCCAGGGAACCTGAATGATTCCGGGTTTCAGTAGCTGAGGAGAAAGAATAGGGATTGTGGTGAAGTAATTCTTGGAAAAATGTGTATTGAAAGGGAATCTTGATCAGTGCAATCTGGAGGGAGCTGAGGGCAAGAATGAGAATCTGTTTTGCAGGAAATGCAGAAGGGCATCATAGCAAGAAGGGGTGACTGGTAGAAAAACTCAAGTCACACCACAAACATAGTTCTGATACAAATATTTTAAACTTTGAGATGCATTTGCTTTTTAAGTTTTATTTTTCTGCGTAAGGTTGCATTTTAAGATGACTCAGCAGTATTTCTCTTAATTTCTCAGTGTATTAATCAGGTATCAATCAGACATCTAAAAGCCAGCTCCCATTTGCTGTAATGGTAAAAGCAGATTTACTGATTATATTTATATATGAATACAATATATAACTGCAATTCTTCCTGTCTGCTTTAGCTGGACAGAGCTTTGGAACGATAAGGTTATCCTAGTGTTTCAGATTAGTATGTGATACATCAACCTCATTGCTACAATATGTCTCTCTAACATATTTGTGAGTTTAAATGGAATTATTTAAGTATTAGATGTAAATATAAGCAGTCTAGTAAATTTAGTATTCCGAGAGGCGTATTTCAAAAAAACAAGTCCAGAACTATGAGCGATTTTGGTTGTTTGACAGTAGCATGCTCTTTTATTTAATTGACTGTTTTATTCAAAGCCATGTTGTAAAAAGTATTATATAAAGCTTTCTAAATCATTCAAAGAGTATCTTGCTGTAAAAAGATTCTTATTGAATGTTCAAATACAACTCTGTGGTTTGCTGCCATATATACATATTATTTTAACTCTGTTGCTTTTAGAAGTATTACACAGGAAAACCAGTAATATTAGATTTATGGAAATTGTTCTTCAATTCAGTTACTCTTTTATTGGTTTGTCATTGTATCAAATAAGAAAGATGTTTAGTATGTATGCTTTTTGAAAGAATAAGGTGTTCTAAAAGGACCAAAATAAGCATGCCTCTTCTGTGGCATGCCAACTCTCTCCTTTAAATTAGTTACAGAAATGCACTGTGTGAAGAAACACATTAAGGCTTTTATGAGCAACACACTTGCTTTTACCCAGCTTCATAAGAAATATTACTGAAAAGTGCTGAAATGGGTATTTTGTGTTTTCTTTCATATTTAAGTAGAACTAAGTTGCCTCAGGACTGAGGTCAGTATCTCTGACCAGGAGTTAACAGCTGCCCCACCGTGTCTCATGAAAGCGATGGCTGGCTGGCTGGCACCCAAAACTGGCCAAGCACAGCGAATGCAAGGGAAATGGATTAACGTGACTGATAATAATTACCTGCAAATCTGATTTTCCTCCTTTGTGTAAGACTCAGAAAGTGCAGGGGCTAATTAAAATACTTAGATTAAGCCATGAGAGATCAAAGAGATGCAAAACGGCTCATTTCTGGGTCTCTGATGAAGCAGCTCTGGGATGATATAAAATGCCATTCTTTGCTGTTTTTCTGCATGGCTTTAGGGTACTAGTAGTTGTCAAGGAGATTTGAAGTAGAGTGATTGATGTGTTAAGGTAAAAAGTCAGTGATGTAATCTTCATCCCAGAAGGCATGTTGTTCCTTGGTATATCGCCTGTTTTACAAGGAAAGGCTTAGAGTAGATTGATTATGTATGAGGAAGAGTAAGCTAGAAGAATTGGCCAAGAGAGTGTAGTATTCATCTGGACAGTTTCCTTTTAAAATTGAACAACAACAACAAAATTAAGCAAGTGATGATAATGAAAAGCAAATAACCTTAGGGTGAAACATAAGTGAGAAATGTATTGTGTGGAAACAAGAAATAAGCTGTCTTTGTATCCATTGGAACAGGAGTGTATGTTTCCAACTATACGTGGATCTATCTAATGCTTGTCCCTTCTGTGTTGGGCAACTTTGTAGGGCACATTATTAGATACGGTGGCATCTACAGAGTAGAGTTTGAGAAAGCATTAAGATGGTATTGTTGTTTTCAGGTTGTGTATCTTTCTAATGAAAATTACCTTTTTAATTCTAACTTCATAATTCTTATGAATTATAGCCTGTGGATATACAAAGTTGTCTAATGCAGCATCATGATTTTTGTTCTATGTTCTTTGAGTTTGTAGTGCTAGGTGGCTGTCCTCCAAGATTTATTTGAGAGCAAAGAACAAAACCCCCCAAAAAACAAAAACCAAAACCCCCAAAATGTAAAACTTTGTGTTTAAAGAAAAAAATAGGGAATAATGCATCTTATTGATTCTTACATTGATTACATTATTTCTTCCTGTTTATGTCAGTGGTACTTCTGTTATATGAAGCTGTCTAATTTTATGATGAAAGCTGGTGAGTGATGGGTGCTTTTGATAAGTTGTACTTCCTCTCTGATCAGTACAACTAAGCACTGTGACTTTTACTGCTTTAGGAAAGGTAGAGTTGAGCAGAAATTAAAGTACAAGACAAAATTAAATCTAATTAATTTCTGGGAAACATATTTAGAATTTCTCTTGGACATTTCAAGTTATCCTTTTTCTGTTGAGCAATCTGGTGTAAGAAACTTATTTTTAATTGGAGCATGTCTTAGAGGAAGAGAGGATTTTTTACCTTAATCCTGTTTTCAGCTTTTTAAATTGTGTTTAAGATCTGTCTTGAATTTCTTTTCTTGATATTGGACATCTGTGAGCATATATAACTCTGAAGTCATTCTTATCTGCCTGGTATTTTGATATCGTGCAGTAAATTTGCTTTGCTAGTATCATAATCTAGTTTTATTTTTGTCTTTTTCCAATCACTTTTCAACAGGGAAACCAACACCATCTTATCTAATTGAGCAGAATGAACTTAGCCTCCTTAAAATTCCTGTTGCTTTGTATGATGGTCACATACCAGGGAAAGGATCTCATTCACTACTTTGCCCAGAAGTACCTCTAGCCAGCTGGAAAGCTAACCCAGCAGATAAGATTATGCATATGAGAAGCTTCATGCTGAACGGGTATTGCTGCTGTTGTTGTCCAGCGATATTGGACAGGCACAGAACATCTTACGTTAACATCTTACTGTTAACATAATACGAAAAAGATGTGCTGTGGGAATGTTCTCAGGTGGGTCTCAAGATTTGCATACATTTATGCTTGTTTTGTGTTTTAAACTTCTACACAGTTCCCTGGTGCTCTGATCGGATCTCTTGCCTTGCCAGCAGATTATTGCGCAGCAATTGGAAACATTCAGTTTGTGGTGCGTCAAAGCACGTGTTAATGACTCCAACATTTGAACAGTAAGACAAATGTTTGTTTGGCTCTGGGATGCAATGAAAAGAAGATGTGTATAAAGTGCGGTGTACTCTAGTGGCATGACACAAACAATGAATAATAAGGAAAGTTTATATTGTTTTAGCACAATTTGTTGGAGAAAGTTAGTGTCTTCCCCTTACGCCTATGTGTTATTACTGTCAAATACTGTCAGATTAACCTCTGTCTTGGGAATATGACACTTACTTGAATGACCATGTATTTCTCCATTCCTTTTGTTTTAATGGCCACTGCAGTTTTAGCTTCTGTTTTAATCTCAGTTCTGTAGAGGTTGCAAAACTTAAGAAATTTCGGGGGGGTGAGCATGCCTCAGGTCACTACAGGAGCTAAGGCAGGGCATACATTTTTCTTAAGCCTGCATTCAGCAGAATGAGACATCTAGGGCTGATATTTTCCCTGCAGTTTATAATATCTTGAGTGTTGCTATACTGCTGTTACAGCAACTTATATATCATGTATTGGAGAAAAGTTAACAGTATAAATGCTTTTATGCTAATAAAACTGCCCACACTGAAGTGATACAATCTTCTAAAGGGGTTTCCTTAATTGTTTAATGCAGGATAAACACTGAGGTGGATCATGTTTAGCCTTGCTGACCTTACATTGAAGTGGAAGGTCAGCAGCTATGTAGGGCAAGTTGCTTCCATAATTTGGCTGACCTTATTGGCATTATATTAATGACTTGCAATTTCAGATTATGTCTAGCCTCAGCATAAGAGTTAGGTTTGAAAAGAATTTGATAAATCATTAAAATAGTAGATTATGACCAATGGGTTAAAATGATAAAGTTATTTTGGTCACAGAACTGTAGTTGAGCACTGAAATTGGTTTTAATAGAATAAATTATTCCATTATCAGTTTAGTTTTTCTATAAAGTAAATTTTAGAGTGACACTTCAGGATATTGGTGAATACACCAATATAGCAGCATAGCATAAATTATTTTATGAAGTAAATAAATGAGAGGACTTTCACTTGGTGCACTTGATCCTTAAAACCAATTATCACTGTCTGAATTTTTCCAATTTCAATATGAATTTCAAATGGAAGATTTCAAATGGAAATCCATTTAACTCTGAGGTTTTTTTCTGAGAAGTTGTGCACTGCAGGCAGAATGTAAAACGGGGATGGCGGAGAGGGACAGGAGAGAGTTACCTGTGATAGGAAGAAGGGGACCAAATTACTCTGAATGGTCTCCTTTCTCCTAATGCCTCAACAAGAGCTTTGCTGTAGGCTCTGTTCACCTCTCCCCACCTTGCTAGCACTTCCCCAGTTTTCTTTCTTGGTGTTGAGAGACAGCTTGGTCTGGGACTGTCTTGTGATGTGATGGACTCTAGTATTTTTTTAGTAACAGACACAAATTGCTCTCAGGGTGACAATAAATTATTTGGGTGTTTTCAGTGTTCCTAATTGCTGCTTTTACAGCCTTTCTTGCAGGGTTGTCAGGTGTGATTTAAGCTGACTGTAGGTCACGACTGAAGCAAGAAGAGACTGAAAAAGTAAAGGACAAAACAGCATAACAAATTATTGACATTATCAGTGCTTAACTTTCCTCTCAGACCATTATGGTTACTTAAAACATCATCTTAACTTTTAAAGCACATACTTTCATAGCAATTAGTTATATTTAGTGTATGATGTTGTATAAAGTATACTGTAATCTGTAATGTATTGCTATTTTAAACACTGAACAAGAAACTATACGTGCATTTCTTATCCATCCAGCATCTACCAGACTTGTAGGCTGCAGATCAAGTATAATTTCTGCATTAAATGTGGTCACGCGTCTGAAGTATGCTGCTAGACAGATGATCGTGAACAATCCATTTGCCTTGTGAGGTGAATGTTGATGTTAGCTGTTCAGACACTGGAGTATTTTGCTGTTAACTTTGAAGAAAGGAAGCGAAAATAGGTCTCTTCTCTGTGCAATTTCTAAAGCTTTGTACTTTATCCAAGGATCTCCTCATTTTATTGTGTGGTGGGTTTTTTTGAATTAAGTCTGTAATGATGTTACAATGTCACATGTGAAAATTAAATGCTAGGGGCTTCTGACCTGACCAAATTTTATAGGAGAAAAAAGTAGACTTTTGAATAAAATACATGTTTTATTCCTATCTGTTCATTAACACTTTTGCAATAATGCTACAGTTTGAGATAGTCTTCAACTTGTATGTGTTTTCATAGATGTTGTGACAGCTAAGCAGGGAATGTAGGAGAAATTAAAATAGATAGCCTTCTCAGGAGTCTGAATTCAGCACATATATAGGCACAGTTGTCTTGGCTGCCTTCTGACTTAGCTAAGTCTAATTGCTCTTACCTCTCAGAAGGGATGGTTATTCTAGGCATTAACTCAAATTTGGCTTTTAATCTTTCTTAAGAAATTATCTACTGAAACTTACAGCACAGCATCTGTATTCACTTTATATTTTTGGAGACATTTTATGTTCTAGGTAGTTCCTAACTGCCCATTAATAACAGCAGCAAAATTCTTTCAATAAAAGCAGAAATTATGTCACAAGGGCAACTTTTTTTTTTGTTTTTAGAAACACACTCTTAAACTATTCTTGAGACTACATTTTTAACATTTCTCCAGAAAGTTTTTAGATGTACACAAATGTCTTGCAAGTGAACAGATGGAAGCACTGCAAAAGTAAAGTAAAATAAGGAAAGAAATAAATGCCAACGGCCCCTGTAGGGCTGAGTTTCTTCAGTTATCATTTTATCCTGTTGTATGATCCTGCAGTCAGCTGCAGACTCTCTACAGCAAGAACTGGTTTTGGGGAGTGTGTGTCTGTGTATGTCTAGCATGGTCCTGATCTCAACCGATGCATGTAGGAATTACTACAAAGCACATAAAAAGTATAAAGAAATGGGTTGCCTCACAAACAATTAGTATTAATTGTGTCTTTTAACGGTAATTAGTAGCAATGGCTTGAATATTAAAGAATGCCTTAGTCTGAATGAGGCTTGCCATTATGTGAGGCAGTTATGCTTTTCTGTTCATGAATTATTCAATTCCTTTCTCATTTTGTGTGACAGGTTGTACCTTCTTGGAAATGCATATAGTTTTCTGTAGAAATACCTCGCAAAATTTTCTAACACTATATATTCTGAAAACTATGGTATCCCAAGTAGTAAATGATCATTTAAAATGGTTAACTGTTCCTGTTTCATGCTAATGTGCACTGTTAACCCCATGCTCCTAACTCTGCTCTTAAAGTTTCCTTCTAGAGCGTGAATGTCGATGAGGTTGATGCTATACACAGTGCTTCTTAAAGCACTTTTGTAAGAATTGGATCATGATTTGGAAACTTCATTTAATTTCAATTAATTTCCCATTTAGCTATGTACAGACTTCAATTCCCAGACTCCTTAAGCCTGTGAATATTGCTCATTTTTTCTTGTCATTTTCTAGAATTAATTGTCACAACCTCGGCAACCAAATTTATTCCAGTTGCAAAACGTAAGTCAAACTTAATTTTTGGAGGTGAAAGCCAGTAGTGTATATTAAAGCATCCTGCCACCTCCCTCCCTAGTTAGCGGGTTTGTTTGCACTGTGAAGATGACAGCCAAAAGGGTTAATGCAAATTACTTTCTTTAGAATAAGAAACTGGGATTTTTCATTATTTCTGACATGAAATTGGGAGAGATAAGGAATGGAAACATAGTAGCAAATTGGCTACATTTTGCAAAAGAACTCAGAGAAGCTTCTGTATGTTTGAAAAACAAAACCAACTTAAACTTTCTGGGTGAACTTACCTAGAAAGTAAAAACTGGAAAAAAGCAGGCACCTTTCTTCAAAACAGAACTACAGTTGCATTAAAAAACCAAATAAACAAAAAAAAGCTGCTATGAAATTCAATTATAACTTAGTATCGCTGTTATTTGATAAAGACTACAGTAGAAGGTAAAACCAGAATTTATTTTAAGGTTATGTGTGTGTTTTATATATATTTTTTTTCTACTACTTCTACACCTATCCTTGCATAGACAGCATTTTTGTGATAAGTACACAATATACACACTTTTTTTTTTTAATATAGCTTTTAGGTCTGCAATATTTTTCTCTATCCTTTTCACTTCCCCAGGTCCACTTTGTAGCATTTGTGTTTCTATTTGCCCTGATATTTATTGAGGCATAAACCAAATCTGTAGACAGCAAACTGTTCTCTTTAAATAGGTAATATTAGGATTGCATCCCCACAAATGCTTTTTACTGTTTTTAAAAGTATTTCCGGTTGTGAAAGTGGTAGTATCTTTATTGGTCTTCATAATGATTTTATTTATGTAACTGTTTATCTATGTCTATGTATATATTAAACAAGCCTATTATCTCATCTTAGTTGATTTTAAAGTACTTTATCGCCTCTGTTAATCTGCGTGCTTTGAGTTCTAGTTGAAAGCAAAATAAACAGCACCTCTGCCCCCCATTGGAATTTTTTATATCTTTTGTAAATCTCAGATATGGAAACTTAAGATCTACCAGGTCTGTTTGGATTGCCTAATCATAGCTGAATGTTTTCCACTGCAGATATTCTTCTGGTGTATTACTGATCTAAATAACTTCTTAAAGTTTGTTTGCAAAAGACTCTAGACTGTACTTATACAAAGCACCTTCAGTAGCCCATTGCTTATATGAAATGCTTACAATCTTTTTAAGGCAAGTTTCATCAGGAACTTAGTATTGTTACAGATGGGCTTTAAAGAAAGCATACTCTTACAGAGGTATTAAGTTGATACTCTTTCATACTGGGATTTTAAAATGTTCTAAAATGTTTGCTTTTTGCCTGGGGAATGTAATAGCAGCTTCATTGTAGTGAAGTGAATTTAACAGCTGTCATATTTGCGACAATCGTACAAAAATAGCAAATACAAATACTGATTTTTAAATAGTGTAAATCACGCAGTAAAATGTGTATCTTTAAAACTATCTAGAATGTCTAAATGCTAATGAAATGAAAAGAATAGTTTCTCAATAACCACTATGTAATAATAACCAGCCAGTATAATATTAAGTGTAAGCTTATGTCATCATCATCATCATTATAGCATTCTTCTCGACTTGTATAAATTTTTCTTCCCCCAAAAAACAAGTCTTTTTATCACACTGTCAATGTCAGCAGTTCCATTTGTTTTGTACCAATCTGGACAGTATACTCAAAACTTGAATTTTGCACAAAATAGAGTGTCAGACAGCTCAGACCTTAAACTAACACATTACAACAATCAGTGAATTCACTTTTCCACTTGCTTGTATCCTTTACAGTAAAACACTATTATAAATGAAGCTCTCTTCAGTGCTAGCTGCAGTGTTCAATTTGGCTTTATTGTGATCATCTAATACAAAATTTGTAGAGACAGGAGTACCAACCATATTTGTAGGTAGCAAAAAGTATTATTACTCGCTGTTGATCTTTCAGTTATTCTGAAGTATCTGGAAACCCAACAAAGTCTACACTCTCCCATTTTGAATATCCACAGATAATCAGCAATCTTCATACAATTCCTTGTTCTGTTTTCCCTGTTGAGCTGACTGTATGCCATCGACCAAAATTATAGTTATCTATCATTAAAGAGGTACTGGATGTCTGGGACACAGTTAAATTCTTAATTTGGGTGGAATTACAAGCGTTACCGTAAATAGTCAGTGCAATGCTCCATAGCCTATCCCCACAAGGCTGATACATACTTAGGAAAGAGTAGAACAAGTCAAAAAAGTAGTGGTGCTTACATGAAATACCTTTCCAGCAATCTGTGGCTTAGTAACTCTTTGAGGCAGAAGTACTAACTTCCTTTTTAGAACTTGGTGGCTTTTCCTTCCAGGAATTTGTGTAATTCTTTTGAACAGTGTGTTGTGGCACTGAGTTCTGTTTTTAAATGCATGTAGTATAGGACAAGTACCTGTTCACTTGCATTTGCTTTCATACTTGTATTAGAAGAATCAGTAAACAGAAGCAGTGTTATCTCTCTACCTTTCCTCCATCATTCATGATTTCACACATAAGACTTGTCTTCAGTCACCTCTTCTGCACTGAAGACTTTTAGTCTGTCTACCATTCCTACCATTCCTTGTTCGGAAATATTTTTTTCTACCATCTCTTTTGCTCTTTCTTTCACTGTTTCTACCTGTCTTATATCTTGCATGATGGCAGAGAGAGTGCTGTAGATAATACTAAAGATCCAGGCACACAGGAATTAGAGTGGCATAAACAGGTTTTATATTTTCTTTGCGTTCTATTTCTTATTTTGATTACTAGTGAATATTGAGCTGTCATTTCCACTGAGATGTCTATTTATATCTAGTATCAATATTTTTTCTGCATAGTAGTAGTTGTCAGCTCAGTCCATCACATATTTGAAGTTAGCCTTTTCTTTCCCATGTGAGTTATTTTGTTTATCTACATTGAAATTCATCTGCCATCCAGTTATTGATGGGAGAATTTAGTCTTTTTTACTAGCCTTTTTGTCAGCAAAAAAAATTGCAATTTCACTATTAACTCTTTTCTGAATCATATTTGAAATAAGTTGAAAAGCAGTCCTTAACTAGGTCTTTGTGGAATTCCAGTATTGGTTTCCCTCTGATGTGAAAACTAGCAATTTGCCTACCATTAATCTCGTTATTAGGCATTAATCCTTTCATGAAAGAAATTTTCCCTCCCTAGCATTTTAGTTGCTTTCTCTTTTTATGTTTGGTAAAAACAACACACAGATTCTGTAGGATGATGTATTATCCATATGTGCATAAATTCCATAGTTTTTTGCACTTTCTATCAGTTTCTTGATATTGGTGTCAGACTTTAGGAGCTGTAGTTTTCCAGATTCTGCAGACACACTACTCGTAAATACTGAGGCTACATTTGCCACTTACTGTTTCTCTAGTGTCAAAATGCGAAGTGATAGTTATGTGCTGCAGTTGCAATTCAGCCATTTCATGCTAGGATTCCCTTAAACTCCAGGTAGAGTAGCTTCTGCTTCCAACATTGATACTGATCATATTTTAAACTTGTTTTACAGCTTCTTATACTAATGATTGATTTCAAGACAGATCTTCCACCACTTCTGTGATAAGTAGAAGTTGTAATGTGAAAATCACCACAAACTCTTCTACAGTGGATGCAGGTGCCACGTAATTTGCATAGATTTCTGCCGTTATCCTAATTGCTTTTATACAGTAGTCTTACTTTTTGGCAAGCTTCCCTCTTTGGAAAAGAGTATATTAATAGGTATGTATACCTTTGCAAGCTGTTCCTAAATGTCTTTTTTTTTCTTCTTTGTCCTACCTTCTTGAGGTAGGACACTCAATTTTCTAGCTGTGAGGTTTTCTAATCATTTAGACTTGACTTAGAGTATAACCTTTATTTTAAACAGGCTTTGATGCCTTACTGTTTGACCAGGTGAACTTCTTTCTCTCACTCTCTCTTTTTTTAATTTGTTGTACATTTATTGCTTTGAGACTGAAGTGTGGTTTGTTTCAAACGAAACAAAGAGTACCAAAGCCAAAAATCCCTCAATGCTTCAGAGGTGCGTTTTACCCTTTCAGATGCTCCTCTTAACATTCTCTTACTGAACTTTCTTATTTTGATGTAATTCTTCTTTGACTATCTTACTTCAGTCTTCTGCAAAAATGTAGAATATAGGGAATTTAAAAATCTGTGTGGAAGTTGCATTAAATTATTCAAACCTTATCTTGAATACTGCTCAGGATCAAGTAAAAACTTGTTTCTCTTCATGTAGTTTTCTTTACTGTGTACTAACATATAACACTTATTCATGATATCAGAAAATAAGTCTTTGAAATTGTGTCCTGACCTGAACTTTAGGTAAATTGCATTGGTAATGAAGTCATTGCTGATTTTGTAATGTTTCCTACACACAAATCTTTCTAATGTCCATTAGCATATCACAGTCATTGATACAATCCTGGTGGTCATTTAATTTGTAGCACAGTACCATTTTTCCCTGATCGGACCTGAAATGTCAGTCCATATTTACTGCCTGCCAAAAACCAACCAACCAAACAAGTCAGCATAACAACAGAAATTTCGCTGCACTGTTGGATGCTAGATTGCCACACATTGAGAGAATTGAGGCTGTCCAGTTACACTGATCAGTGGCTTACCATGGTCTTTTCTTTAATCTTAACGAAAAATGAACAGTTTAGTGCTGCTCAGCAACTCAGATGACAGTCAGTCTTTATAATTTGTTTTGGGATTTTTTTTCAAGTAGGATCTATATGCATGTGGTCTTTAAGTATTTAGCCTCTTAACATCTCTTCTGGCAAGCCAGTAGAACCCACAGGATTTAGTAACCCTGCTATGTAAAGGAGGGTAACTGGTAAAGTCTTGCTAAAACAGAGTGGAGGAGCTGATTATCTGTTATTGCTATTGTGAGTGTATCAGACTGGCTCATAATAGCAAATAATGGACTTGTTACAGTGCTTGCCTCTTCAGTGTCAGCCGATATAGTATCTTCAGGACATTTGGATTTCTGCTGATCCATTAGAGAAGCATAATATAAATAATTATACCTGAATGTCCTTCCTAAGCAGACACGGTGTTTTTTTCACACAATCTCATCTGTCTCCTCTTTCTAACATGTTTTGTATGTTTTTACTTCTTGATGTTAATGTATTTATTATAAACAATTGAATGTACACCCAGCACTGCATTTTTCTGTATCCTGTTACAGCCTGGCCCCAAGTGATCATGTAAGAGAACTCCTGTTGGTTAACCACTTCCATTTAAGCTTCTTCATGACATTCAAACAGTTGAATTAGTCCTCTGTTGTTCTTACTCATCCAAGGGATTGACATGAAACCATGTACCTAGAAAAGAGAAATATTTCAGAAATGTTTTATAAAATGTAAAAAGCGAAGATTGTTACATTTACTTTTATTAAGGACGTGAAAAAAACAAAGACATAGCTAATAGCTGCCTACTGCTCTTGATCTGAATAGACTCAAGTCTTCAGTGCTGTCTGCAAAATAGATCATGATGAAGCAAATGTTGGCCCTTTGACTATTTCCTCACTGCAATTTTTAGCGGATTTCTATATGTATCGTTAGGTGCTATGAACACTGTGACTTAAGCTTATGGAGAGTTTGTGGTGCATAAATCTTGGCTCCTTTTTTAATTGCAAAGAATTGTGACTATTATGTAGCTGATCTTGCAAATTCAAAAATATTCAGTCCTTTAATTATGCTTACTTTATTTAAGTGCTAAAGGCCGCAACAGGCCTGCAATTGCTAGAATGCTAACAGCACATAATACAGCCAATTGCAAACAGCAGTCTAATTTGTTGATTTCAAGTGAGGTGTAATTATATTGCTTCATTTGCTGAGCAAATCATATGAGAGCTTCTCTAAATCAGCCTTATTGTGTAATGAAGAGCTAATTACAAACAGCAGTGTTCTTGCAGTAAATTTATGGTGAGTGCTAATGCCAGGTTGGCACTGGTATGACAATGGCTCATTAGTACATTTACAAAAGCAACAGTGGAACTCTGCCCAAAGCACAGCAACTGCTCTCTATTTCGGGAGACCAGAGCGATTACCTCTTTCCCTTCCATTGTTATTACTTAAAAAAAAAAAAAAAAAAACCAACAAAAAAACCAAAACAACAACAAAAAAAACCCAAACACACCCCCCCCACACTTTTGTCACTTCTTGGAAGGAATTAAATAGCACTTCTAGAAAAGCCCACCGTAAGATGTAATGACTTGGAAAGCACTCTTCCTAACCTTTAAGGCAGGTAGGCTTTGAAAATGTTGTTTAGCCAGAAGCCTTTGCCATTGGTGACAGCTGGGAGGTCTGGTATGTCCTTTTGCAATTCCTTTTCTCCCATTGTACTTTCATTGCATGGAGTCAAGGGTCATCTTGGCAGCCACAAGGCTAAAAGAGAATTTCTGATAGAATTATGTTTGTGTCAGCTCTGTGCTGATTGAAAGATTTTTAGATTTCTATATTTTAATTTTTTTTTTTTCTGCTTAAGTTGAAATTGGTGATGACCTGATAGAGCTTCTGTTATTTAATTCTAAATTATGTTTACTGTCAGATCAACCAACTGAAGTGGAAAGATGAACTGGTCACTGTACAAATTCACAGCACGGGATAAATTCTCTAGTTTTTCTGAAGTTTCCATTAATCTTTTGGGTTTTATTAATTTCTTCGAGTTCCATGAAGCATACTTTCTTATAGGTACTTTCAAGCAATCAGAATAATTTATTTCTGAATAGATGCGTGTAATTGCCTGTTCGATTTTAAGCCTGACACCCACAGTAGATTGAATGCTATTTTACACAAAGGCTTCTAATCTATTAAATGGTGCACTGGGACTGTTTTCCTATGAAATTGCCTGATACACTTTCTCTCTTGGCACAATAGCACGGAATAAATTTCTTCCTGTATATCTCCATCCTGCTTGCTTTCTCCTGCAACACAGAATAATGAAGCTGCGGCTTCTTATTATTTCCTCTCTAATCCTGCTTAGTGACAGGTGACCCTTGATGAATGGTCTGATTTGGACAACCACCCCAAATACAGAAATGCATATTCATTAGATCAACAGCAATGGGCTTGAACTTATATGAAGCAGACTTCTTTGAAAAATATTTGATATTTAACTCCAACAAATTAGTGGGGTTTTCCCCCACAAGCTCCAAAGTGGCTATTTGCTCTGATGCCATTGAGTTTTGACTGGTTTTGGAGCTAGTATGTAGCATGAAGACAGACCAGGCCAAATTTCTAGATCAACACCTTGTGGTCTATAATGAATTCTTGGAGAAAGGATATAACAATGTTAGTAGGAAGAATATAGTAGCCACTGGTAGTTATTGACTCTCTCTGGGCTGTCATTTTATATAGCCTCCAACAGAAGGCATGTATGTGCAATGTTATTTTGAAATTCCAGAGAGGAAATAAGTACATGCAAATTTCATTTGATTATACATTTGTTAGGCACGGGGAACACCTTTTTTAAAAAATCACTATTTACAAAGTGTTCTGCCTCTTCTGATGTATACATTCTCAATGAGAGATTATAGATGCTTTCGATTTTAGCACCATATTCTAACATAAAATCTGTTTCACTAAACAGATCTGCTCCAAAACTAATAAGTTAATAACTGCTAGTAAGACTACCAGCGGAACCATATTTTTATGTTTCATGAGACATAGTCAAAATATTGTGGTAGAGAATTTCATAGTTATTTTTATATTTCCTTAATTGTTTCTTTGTTCTCTGGAGAATGTGGGGAGGTTGCAAAGGCACAGCAAAAATTATTTCCCAGAGTTATTCTCCCAGTTTCCAGACTAGACATCAGACAGAAGGGAAAGGTACTATGGTTATATATTAACCCAGTGTGCATGTTAGCCGTACTACTCTAGAGAAGAATCTGTAGACAACTACATTTTTTTTTTCTCCTCTCCCTTTCTATCTGACAGAAGAGTACTGTCAGTAGAGTACTAAATGGTTATTGTACTGTACTGAAGTATTTCTTTCTCATTTATGAGTGGTCTTCCTGTTAATCTGCAGGGCTAGAGTTCAGAAATTTCAGTTGTCTCCAAAATAATTTTAACAGAACACTGTCATATTCAGCAAAGTTTGCACTTTGGATGAAGACTGGTCTCTAACTTAGAGGTGGCTCCCGGCTTTCTCTTTTGATCTTGGATTTACAGGCTAGTCTCCTTATCCACGCTTTCAAAGAGCACACAGTCGTTTACTTCTTCCCTTGATCTCCTTAACCAAGATTTGTGTTACGAGATAGACCTTTCACAAATTATTCTCTTACTTTGATTTCCCATTAATCTGAATTTTAAAGCTGAGTTCAAACCAAATTATTCCTTTGCGTGGGGAGGGGGAATGGAACACAGGAGCAAACTACCTCAAAATGGACTGGTGCCTGAGGTATCTGCATGATTTTTTGTCTAGTTTCTTGTGAGCACCAGCATTGATACTTTGTTCCCTTTGGTATTTGCATTTATCGTTTTTTGTTATTGTTCTGTATGAAATCTAGATCATGATTCCTCTGAGTAAAGGACCTGGGATTTTTCTGTGTTTCCGGAAAATAAGATGTACGGCTATGTATCTTTCTTGCTCTGTCTCTTTTTCTCTTTCTTTTTTGCAAAAACCCAAACAAACAAACAAACAACCCCCGCCTACCCCCTAACCCCCCCAAAAAAAACCAACAAGTAAAAGTTTGATGCTCTATGAAATTAGTAAAAATTGGATTTAGTTAGAGCAAATGTAAAACAACTTCAAACATAAGCCTGTAGCTCTAAGAACTGTCTGAAAATCATTGGGTGGGATGAGATGGCATTATATAGTTTAAAAAAAAAAAAATTAAAAGGCATTCTTTGTGAAACCTTCATGTGAACCAGCCCAAATAGTCTTGATCTTGCAGAAGTTAGCATGAAAATACTGATGAAAGTCAGAATGCTTATTATGGTACTCTAGTCTCCATATGCTGTATCTGTACCATATCTTATTTTGCTATTTTGTGTTGCTTACATTTGATAAGTCTTTTTAATTTTCATGCTTATGATGCCCTCTTGGGTGTACTTTACAGAACTGGTGTCTAGGGTTTGGTTTGCTAGTGAAGAAAAAAGGGAATGACACGCCAAGATTGATTAATGGTTTGGCCCACAGAGCAGGCCGAAGTCATAGTGACTCAGCTGACTGGAGATGATGAATAGATGTAAACTGCAGGATTATTCATGCATGTTTCTGTGGCAATACTACCATTGAAAATTATTAATGTAGATTATGGATAAATATGGCATTTCTTTTAGGAATGCTAACACTATTTTTTGTGTTGCAAAACTTCACTAATTCAGTTATGTCTGATGTTTGCTGTCAGAATGATTTTACTTTTTTTTACATAACATGAGAAATAATTTCAAAGAGTGTTTGAAGTGTATGTGTGGCATAAGAAGAGGAAGATACATGACTTTGTACTTTGATTTTAGAAGTTTGCACGTTTGGATAAGTTTTGCCTGTGAACATGTATGAATGCATGCACAATGCACACATTTGTACTCTGCATATTCTAGGCTGTACAATACTATTAAATCACAACTGTCTGTATAAGTATTAAGTAGGTACCTTGCTAAGTACTTCCATTTAGACAGCAATTTTTACTGGTAGTAGAGTGTCTCATTTTGGTTAACAGATTGCTAATCATTCTGACTGAAATCATCTTGCATTCATGATCCTTTTGTGGAACTGTTTGGTTTGAGGTCTCCTGAAGCCAGCTGTACTCAAGTGTTACCTGTGTGTGTTCAAGTCTATGTCTATCCTTTAATTGTGCATTTGACCACTTGTGTATTAAAGGATAAGGGTTAACAATTGATTTCTATTTATCACTTCATTAAACACCACTTAATGCCATCCAAAATCATAACCATTACACTGATTTCATGCTAATAGTGTCCTGTTTCAGTAACACTTACTGCTGTTCTGTATTGTTAGCGGAATCAGTTTCCTGGGACTTCTTAGTGAAATGGCAGTCCCAGTTCAGCATATCTCAATTAAGCAAAGTATTTTGTAGCAATGCATTACACTTACACAGCAGTTCTCATGAAGCATTTTACAGTCGTGTATGTAGAACCATTGGACTACAGCTCCCTAAGTGGTAGAGGGCAGCTGTTAACTGAGATTTTAGACAGTGCAGATTAATGACAAGAGGAGAAAGTTTGAACAGTTACGTTAAGGCAAATATATTTTGTTTTAACATGCAGCACAGGCTCTTCAATGTCAGCTCAATTCAGTCAGTGCTGAAGTTTGAGAACTTACCTGAAAACCCTTAGAATAAATAATCTAGGACTTTGTCATTAAAAGACCCACGTATTTTCCTGTTCCATTCTCCAAACCCTGTATTGGTCTCCCTTGAAGGAGAGGAAATTTCATTTTATGTGAGAGGTTGCTTTGCTTTGGGACTTCTTTGCAATATTGCAAATATGCTATTAGCACATCTTTTGGTGCTACTGAAGTACTAATAGCTTGTCACTCGGTTCAAGCTGCCATCTTCAAAAGGAACATTGACTGGACTTTGCTCCACACAGCCCCATTTTTCACAAATACTAGCAATAGCTTGACAACTGGTCGTTTTTCATCCTCATTTCTTTAAAGAGTGCTCATATATTTCCTCTATCTAGAACAAACTATAGATGAATATTAATAATAATTGTAAATGGAAATATGTTCATACAACCTTTTGGAAATTAAAGTTATTTATATTCATGCCAATTTCTGGTTGAACGTGGTAGAAACTTCAATCATCAAGGCCTTTCTGCTGCCTTGAATCCATCTAAGAAATGTTTTCTTCCTAAGGTGGGAAAAGAGGGGATTTTGAGATTACTTCAGCTTTAAGCATAAAGGTCATATATAGACTCCAAAGAGAAAGCCCATTGTATGAGCTTTGATATCCTGGTAATAATTTGGGGTTATTTTTTCTGCATAATAAATATCACTAGTTGTATTAAAGCTTTGTTGCCATTCCAGAAATGGTAATGGATCACTCACACCAAGATGTCTCAGCTGAAAACCATCACTGAAATAAGCAGTTGAGGTTAGTAGTAGCAATCTGAAAGTGTTCAATTCACACAGTTTAGGAAACTAGGACTAGTTTTCACTAAGTGTGAAAACTAGTATTGGCAAAATAAATTTTGCTGAAGAGAAGAAAGGAGAGAGAAGAGGAGGAAATTAGGTTTTTTGGTATGTTTGTATTGCAGCTGCAATGAGATGAAGATTTCTAAGGAAATCAGGTAACTGAAACCAGCATTCAAGTGTGGCACAGAAACTCCTTCCACTCTTCTATAGTGTCACTGCCAAGTTTGTATGGTATTATCCAGATAGCAGAAATGTATTGTGTTATCCATATTGTGAGGATAGACTTTGGGGTAAAAGGGCCCAGAACTTCTTGGGTGAACTGTCAGTTCACCCTTTAGGAAGTAAAGCTGAAAAACACATACTAGTGAAAGGAAATAGATAAGCATACAAAAAATTTTAAAGCCACCGAGACATTCTGTGCATGAATTTCAGATAAGCTTTAAAAAAAAATCCAATTAGGGCAGCAACATATTTATATGTTGCTTTTCTGAAACACGAATAAAATTATGTAGTTATGTCCACATTTCTCATATATATCAGATTCTTCTCTTAATATCTGAGGGGAGAAAAGGACAGAGTTGTCAAACTATCATTTTCACTTGGGATATATAAATTGCAACATAAATTATGGTATGCTTGTAGGAAAATATTAACTAGAATGTGCAGTTGTTTTGCTTTCTTAAATTGAATGGCAGTTTATTAAAGGAATTGGATCAAGGACTTGTAGTTGGTACGAACACAGTACAATGGATTTCCAGTATTAAAAAGGTGATACTCATTTAAGCACATGGAATTGTGACTAAACTCTGAGGTGCATTTTGCTATTACAGTATTTTTAATGCTGGCTCCAGAGTATTATTAAAACGTATTTAAACTTCAGTAATAAACTGTTGAATTATGTAAGATATATTTTGAGCATACTTTTCATTAATTTTCTAGTAAATTAGTTTACTGATGAAAGTAGTTCTAAAAAATTGAGTTTCTTTAAAAATATTGCTTGATTTCTGTTCTTAAAAGCATCTTAAACTAATTCTTGGGAAACTAAAAGTTGCGCTCACACCATTACAGATCTGAAGTTTGTTATTTCTGCTCAAGTTTTGAATTCAAGTATTTCAGTGAACCTGTTACCAAGCAGAAATTACTTGCATAAGTTAATTGGCCCATTATTATTACAAATTCATACATGGGAATCTTGATAAGTTCACAAATACTGCATGAATAGACTGGGGAAAATAACAAAAGATCAGTTTTGACCTTTCAGAAGATTTTTATCTTAAAGTTTGGTGGCATATGTAAAAATGGTAAATGATATCTCTAACCTTGAGAAAGTATCACATTCCTTAATTATAGGGAAACTGCTGTCAAATGTTGTAAAATCAAATGGCTGATATTTATGAATATATTAGTTGTCCTCCAGTATCTTCCAGTCATTCCATATAGCCTTGAAGTCTGACTTCATACTATCCTGAGGAAGTATTTGTTTTTTCATCAAACACCACCAGAATCAAAGTCAATAAACCATTGTTACTTTGAGTGTATGAATCAGACCATGGGCAAAGACCTTTTTCCTAAGCCACACATATTCTAAATTGACAGACATCAATTCTTTTCAATGGGAATTCAGTGCAGCACTATGTAAATGTTTATTTTAAAGAAGCTAGCATGGTACAAGCTGCTGAAATAAAAATTGATTTTCTGTTTTTCTCTTTTTTGGTGGTGGTGTTGGTCAAAGAGGTCCCCAGTACTGTTTTACATGTGTACAGACACTTTTCATGATATGTTTGTAATACTTGACTCTGACACAGTGCATTTCAAACTACTGGTGAGAAGTACTTTACTGGGGAGGCCAGCATTACTGTCTCAATTCTGCAGATAGGGACAGGGAGGCACAAACACAGTCACAGTTTCTCTTAAGATCACTAAACATGTTAGTAACAGGAGAAAGACTAGAAGTCTGGTTCTCCTTTTTTTTTTTCCCTTTTTCTTCCCCAAGCAGTTCTTGACATTTAAAAAAAGAAAAATGTTCTGTCCTGTTTATGAAATTGTGTTATTTGGAATCTTCTCATGTCAAATTACTGACTTAAAAGCCTTGTTATCTGATTTTACAGTATAGGCAATCTCTTCCTACAAACAGTATACCTTCTGACTTTCTTTTTCTTTTCTTCTAATACAGTATTATATAAAATAGACTTTAAAAATGTCTCATATCACATTTTGCCATTAGCAAACAAATTTGTTAAACAGTTTTTTAGTCTCAGAAATTAAATTGGCCTTGATATCCAGGTAAACTCAAATGCTATATTAATTTAGTATAACTAAACTAGGCAGGGTGTTTTCCCATTTTGCCAGTCCTGCTCAGTGCCTGTCATTATGCAGCAATGTTCATGGGAGCCTTAGGAAAATTACGTTTAAAAGTCTCAGGACATATTAATGTGGATTCTTTTCTGCAAACAGACTTGGTTTGACAAGCAGCTGTTGGAAACATGAAAAGTCTCAATTCTTTGCAGCATCCAACTTGCATGCCAGTCAGCTGGAGACCGAGATAAATCTCTGCCTCTGGAATGGGAGGTAAACACTTAGTCTAGTGTGTCGATATCTCCTGAGTTCTGGTTCCAAGATTCGCAGTAGATTGCGTTACTTGTTTGGAAATATCATTCAACTTGTTTTTCTCATCTGTAAAGTAGGATAGTATTTACTTTTAAAACCCTTGGAGGGCAAGTGAGCTGTATGCAGAAAATACTCAAGGCATTTGAATTCATGTTCCTTCCTCGTAGGTCACTCTTAACAAGTTAAGTATTCCTTTACCTGTCTGCAAAATTTAGTTTCACGCTTTGAAGGTTAATTTAGCTCACTGCAGAGTTACAATGGCAGATAACTTAAATGTGACAACATGTGAATGTTCTCATATAAGAAACCCTGCCCTTGACTCTCACGTTTCTTAAGCTACATGATAGTTTAGTGGTGAACACTTACAGCCATCTGTGAAGATGGCATGTAGCCCATTTCGAATAGGTGCCAAATAAACATGTTTTTAGATGAGAATCTTGTGCAATACTGCAAATGCTATCTCAGCTACAGAAAGGTCATGAGTTGTGACAGTTTTGCAAGCATCTTTTTACACTTCATGATACATGTTGACACTAACATGCCAGAAAAAGAGGATTTCTCTTAACAGTGAAAGTAGGCACCTGTGCCTGCCCACAAGGAAAATATAGTAGTAGGAGTGACCTTGAATAACAGAATTTGTCAGAAAACTAACAAAAGTCCTGTAGCAATTCTCTGTTATTAATCTAATTCCAGAGTGCATTAGTAAATTAAAGAACAGGGCACAAATTTCAAACTTTTCAAAGACACTGGTAACTAGTAATGAAAACAGCAAGTGCTCCCTCCCACAGACTGTCATCTTTGGGTTTTGGCATTGTGGTTAGATGAAAAGGGATATTACAGATTTGCCATTTGTCATGAAGCTTAGTCATCTTTATTGCAGCCAGCTTAATTAGACTTCTAATTCAGCTCAGAAAACTTGTAACCTTTGGAAAATATCTAATTGATAAAGTTAATTGATAAAGAGAAACTTTCTGCTTTGTATTTTGTTATCATTTTTTTTCCTTTAAATGCCTGCCTGCCTTTTAGCATTTCTCAAAGAATTATTTGTAAAGTATCATCTGCTGTAATTTTCAGCAGTGCACCAACTTGCTAATGAGGTGTATTTAAAACATTGAGTTATCATCATATAAAAGCCTTTGAAGAAATTTTGTATCTTAAATATATATATATAAATTTTAAAAAAAGGTTAAAAAGCATACTGTGGATGGTTAATATTTAGAAATTTTGCTTACATGAAGACATAGTGTGTGTTTGAGCAGCCTTATATATGATTTCAACCATATTTTGTCATTTCAGAACTCATCAGAAATCATTTCACACTAGTTCCCTCTTTAGAATCTTAATAAAAGTTCAGGCATGTTTTTACCCAGAAATGATCTTAGGTGAAGTTGCTCTGAAGAGTACCATTTGAACTGATTATTTCTCTGTGTGACATTAACATCATCAGTCTTACGTTTGAGCTCCAGTTTCTTTTTTTTTTTTCTCTATTGTACAAGAATATAAGATTTGTGAGAAGAATCAGTGGCCTAACACAAAGTTAATCAAAACATAAATAATTCTCTTACAGTCATACTACTTCCCACTGCATATGTGCAGTTTTCACAGGGCTGAAGTACCAGAAGAAAGGATTAATTTATCTAACTTGATTATCCTGAAGAGAATAACCCAATTCACAAAATGATGGGAATGGTAGAATAATTCAAATCCAACCTGTGCAATTACTCATAAATCTGAATGAAAGTGAAGATAAAAATTAATTTATCTTGGACAGAAAAAAAAAAAAAAAAGTAGTATCTTTTCCAAAATGGTTCAGTTTTCAGTAGTGAATAGTTACAGTATGAGAATGGATGAACCGATTCATTATTTGTGAAAGTCTCTGCCTTCACTATGCTGATGAACTGTTATCCCAAGTTGTCTTTTCATAGCTGGAAGGTATTTGTGCAGGTGCTGCAAGATCTGCCCTTATTTTTCAGCTGAGGACATGATTATGGTGTAATATAATCAGTACTACTAATGTCATAAACTGCAAGGGCATAATCTGTACCATCTGTGGAATATCAGGAACTGTAACACAGTATCTCTGCGTTGGTATGCAGTTGGAGTTACAGTATTGTCCTCAGTAATGAATACAAAATTATTGGTTTATTTGCCCTCAGTTATGACAATGATTTATGTTACTCGAATACAGCAAGTGGAATTGGTGCAAATTTGCTTCAGAGAAGGCCAGTGACCAGCAGAGAGGTTGTAGTTGCTGATGAAACATAGAAGCATAAAAGAGGCCTAAAATGCAGATTTGTTTTGGACTGTCTCTTGTAGTAGTATTCGATGCGCGAGAAGGGTGGTCCTTGCAAATAGCCCTGAGCTTGCGTTTGCGCATCTTTGGGCGGTTGTGGCTTTTGCCACTGACCTGCTGTGTATATTTTGGTAACAATGTTCTATATCTTCAATAGCTGTTCTTTTCTGATGAAATTATATATTAATGGGTAGGGACTGTTTGTTATTCTGTACAGTGTCTGATATAACACATTCTCACACTTGATTAGCTCCATCTTATGTGTTACTATAATAGGCCCTCCTCATCCCCTCACCCCTCAAAAAAGTTTTGTAAGTCTAACTGATTTTTTGTTAGTCATGTTTCATTGCTCTCTACTGTTGGTACCACATCATTCAAGGATTTAAATTCAGAGAATTAATTTTTGTGGAACAGTGTTTCTGTTCTGTTTGTTCATACTCATTTTATGTGTAAGTTGGAAATAGCCTTTTATTTTTATATGTATGACTAAATTTTTAGTCATATGTAGTGTTGATATAAAAAAATATTTGAGCACCTAGATGCTACTAGATATGTAATGAATGAAACATGATGGAAACAGATATTTAAACTTTTTTTTTTTCTTTTGACTGTTGATGGTATGTTGTCCTGTGGCTCTATCAACATTCTGTTTAGTGGAGTCTTCAATCTAGGACTTTTAAGAAAAAAAGTTTGTCCTTCCTAAAAGGACTAGTCATTTATAGAGTTGAGGTATAGACTTTGAGAGTCTCTTAAGTACACGATCAGAATTAAAGCCAAATTTCACTTAATGTTGCTGCTGTTTGTCTTCACTTTCATTAATTTCACCACCACGCCATCATGCTTGGGAGCTCTGAATCATAATTTTTTCAATCTCCAACACATTTTTCCCCAAGGAGATGCTACATTTAAAAGTTAATTAGTTTCCTCACAAATGTACAAGTCAATAAAATTGAGTTATGATTATTAAAATCATAAAAATGACATCAGTCTTACAGATCTGGAATATTTCTGAACATGTATTCATCACATGCAAATTTCATTGGGATACAGATCATCTGCACTTCATGCTCTGACAAGACAATATGCTAAGAGAAGGATGAACTCAAAAAAAAAAAAAAAAAAGACAAGGTCATGTTTAAAAACAAAAAAAGAAAAAGAAAAGTTAACTGGTGCCAGCCTGCAGAGCTCTTTTGCTGTCTGACCTCTCCTTTCTTCGCTTTCACTCCTCTTTCACGGTTGTAGTTTTCATTTGGATAATTTTGGAAAAGCAATTAAGTTACTTGCCTGTGTAAATGTGCTGGCAATAACAGGACGGTAAATGCTTGAACCAGTAGTGAATAACTTAGCTACAAGTAAAATATCTGAGGAAAGAAAAATAACAACAGGAAGCAAACAGCAAGTTACCAGAAATCTTTGTGTCAAGTACATTAAAGTTCCAAATTGCTATTTTTGGCAAACAATTTTTTCAGGAAATTCAGGGTTGTGTGTGGAAAACATGTCACTGAATATGTGTATCCTACTACATAAATAGCGTAAGTCAATAGGATGTCCAGTGGCAGGGCTATTGTTCCTTACTCTCAACAGTGCAATAGTGTTGCCATATTTAGACCTAACAAATGGGTTTAGGAATGGAATGAGCATGCATGTTTTCTGTAAGGGATATGAATGTTGACAACTTTTTTCTGTTTGCTACTTTCCTTTGCATGAGATTAAGCTATTTTATTCTTTCTCCCTTATTCCTGGTTGTCGTGGTTTAACCCCAGCCAGCAACTAAGCACCACGCAGCCGCTCACTCACTCTCCCCCACCCAGTGGGGTGGGGGAGAGAATCGGGAAAAGAAGTAAAACTCGTGGGTTGAGATAAGAACGGTTTAATAGAACGGAAAAGAAGAAACTAGTAATGATAATGATAACACTAATAAAATGACAACAGTAATAATAAAAGGATTGGAATGTACAAATGATGCGCAGTGCAATTGCTCACCACCCGCCAATCAACACCCAGCTAGTTCCCAAGTGGCCATCCCCTGCCCCCACTCCCCCCAGTTTCTATACTAGATGTGACGTCCCATGGTATGGAATACCCCTTTGGCCAGTTTGGGTCAGCTGCCCTGGCTGTGTCCTGTGCCAACTTCTTGTGCCCCTCCAGCTTTCTCGCTGGCTGGGCTTGAGAAGCTGAAAAATCCTTGCATTTAGACTAAACACTACTTAGCAACAACTGAAAACATCAGTGTTATCAACATTCTTCACATACTGAACTCAAAACATAGTACCCTACCAGCTACTAGGAAGACAATTAACTCTATCCCAGCTGAAACTAGGAGACTGGTCTAAATATTTCTGAAGCTGTTGCTGCTATTGCTTTGCAATTTGTGTTGCTACACTTTTGTAGAGTTCTAGTTATGGATCATTTCCACTGTGGCTGAGAGTTAAGATATGATTTTCAGTTTAAAAACTCATAAATGACATTTGCATAAATTAGTAACTCCTACTATAGGTAAAACTACTCTTGCATATGCAGCTGTGCTCACAGTGATGCTCAGTGGTTCCTAATCAAAATAGCGAGGTGTATATGGATATCAATAGGGTTGTGCTCTGGCTCTGATAGCGTTATGTATTTTTGCTCTTGGAACATGGAATAGCACATGTGCCTGTTACATCTAATGACAGTCAAAAGCTGGGAACCAAATCTGCATAGGTTTGGTTGCGCAATTGCAGTTTTAAAAAATCTTGATTGTTTGGAGAAATTATGTGGAAAAAGTAATTAATTTTTTTGCAACAAGGCAGTTCACAAGGACAGATGTGGTGGTGTTCCTTTTAACAGAAATATTCAACTTACTAAGTATAGGATGAGGAAATCTTGGGTATAAGTAGGCTTGAGAAAATGTGTGTAGATATCTGTAAGTCTGTCATCTACATGTATATCTAAAAGTGTGGTACAGTGAAACTACAGCAGCCAATGAGTCAAAAAAAAACCCCAAACCCACAGTTGTATAAAAATGCAAAAGCTATAGTGAACTGTATAAACAACAGTACAAAAGATGGTGCAAAATACTTTTTCCTCCACTCAGTTGTAGTCTTCATGAACCTTCACAAAAAAAGGAAGCTTGTAGATTTCTCCCTAGCTTTATCCTAAAGGCATTTTTTACCTTTTCAGCTGGATGTAAACTGCCACCATTTCACAATGGTTGCCCTTTCTTCTGCCATGAAAGTACAAGAAAGATTGAAAGGATCCATAGTGGTCTGCAAGTACAAGATATGTCCACATGTCTACAGCGTATGTCTACATTTTTCTAATGTACTTGTAGTATGGACTTTAAAGCTAACATTAAGAATGTGACAACTCCCCTATAATTTTTATATGAAATATTTTAACACAAGTACTAAAAATAAGGCTGTTCTGAAGCATGTCACATCTATGCAAAGCTTACTTCCCTCCATTTGGTTTCTCTTCCTGAAAATATAGTCTTCTATTTCTGTGCAGTTACTATTAAATGATACTGTGAAAATAATTTTATAATAAAACAGGGAAGAAACTGTTCATAAGAGTTCGTAGGTTCAGAAGAAACAGACTGTTTTCATGAGAAAAGCTTTATGCTTTTTCAGTAAATAAGGTTTTTAAATATATTCTAGTAGTACTTGAAAACCTCACTGACATACTAGCATCTGTACTTAAAGTCATAAAGGTCAAAGAGGAGACATGGCCAAAATGTGACAAATCAGTGTAGCTTCCACGTGTTTTCAGGCTTTCCCAAGGAGGATTAACAGCCTTGTAACTAGTGACAATGAGTCCTGATACGTTTTTTGTGAGTTATTGCTTAAATAATATCCTTTTTCCTTAAACTACAGTGTGTAATTTAGACTTCAGTTTGAAAGATATTTTTCATAATGGAAATCTTTCTCATTCAAAAAAGTTGCATTTTAGGAACTTTCCATCAGAATGGATCTTCAAAGATTATGTACTTGATGGTAGAAGTCATCAGCAACAAGACTTTTCAGTCTGTTTAGAGGAAAAAAAAAAAGGGGGGGGGGGGGGAGAAGTCAATTTCTTTCCAAAGAACAAAACACAGCATGTCTTCCAAAAGTTGATGGCATCACTGGTCTTCCAGTTCTAAGTTGTAACAGTTGAGATACAATAAAAACATATTCCTCTGCGCACAGCCAAAAGCATTAGAAAATCTGCCAATCATTTTTGGTATCCTTATGTGTTGCAGCACTAGTTGGTTTTGTTTGGGGTTTTTGGTGGTTTTTTTTTCTTTTCAAAAGGAAAACCGTATGGGGGATCTTTTATCTCACTGGTTTTCTAGCATAAATGAAACTTGTAAATTATACAGCTTTAGCTTTTTTTTTTTTTTTAAATTGACTTGCATTGCTTAAGCTGTAACTGCCAAAAACCTATAGCATATAAATTATTAGGTGTATTTAAGCAGTTATATATTTCTTCTAAATTTTTAAAATGAGAGGCAACTGAATATTATGGGTTTTTTTCCCAATATTTTGACTGAATGCTCTGAAGTACTTTATTTCTGCTTCACTTTCAATGGCAGATTTCCCTGGCAGTTCAGTAGCATCTCTCTTGGACAGTGGAGCTGGCCAGACATCCCTCATAATTATGTAGCAGTCGTGTGTGCCAAAAAAACCTAGTGAAATAACTATGTACTTTGGAGGTAGATAATTTAATGGTATCAATTCACAGCTATGCAAGTGAAATTACTGCACAAGGAAAATCAAATACTTTGTAAGTATTTTTATTATGTGTATATAAACATATAGGCACTTTTTTTAGTATAAAGTGAGTTACTGAGATTTAGTCTTTATTTTTTATTTTAATCTTTAAATTTTTACTCTTCATTTTCAATTTTATTGACCAAGCAAGCAAGATAAGCAACAGCAGTACAAGGGATATAGCTGTTGTGGTAAATCTGTAATCATAGATTTATGATAATGGTACAGACTTTACTTGAGCCTCATAGGGTTATCTTCCTTCAGCATTACTTCAAGGAAGTAATGAGGCATTTTTCAACAGCAGCAAGAATTTTTAGTTTTATGCTAAGAATATGTTCAAAATCATATCAATTGGTCTTAAATATTTGTCTTAACTGTTCAAATCACTTTAGCTTTTGAAGTATGTGTTGCATTTCAAGCTGACATGTTTACATCGGATCCTCCTTTAGATCAACTGCTATATTATCCCTTATTCTAACTGAATTCTTCTAAGTTCTTATGCATTATTTTTTAACATACTGAAATATAATTTGGCATTTTTCTTTTTCAAATGTATTGTTATAAGCATATTTTGATGCTAGATAGATATCACAAAGTCCAAGTTTGCCTGCTGGTAGTTAAGCATACTTACACATCCTCACATGAACTCGATGGGAATATATTTAGCACCTGTTATTTAATAAGCATTATTTATATTGTACAATAGCTAGAGATTATCAGTTGAATCTGGTAGAAGCTGGTTTCTAAGTAAACCAAAGGAAGAGTAGTTTTTTATGAAACGCAAATCGTGCAGCTGTAGAATTTAGCAAGATATTCCGTATATGGAATAACAGTGTGGATGGGTTCAAGGCAAGACTGAAAAATTCATTCAGAAATACATAGAAGCCAGGTGGCTCTGAAACTACCTTTAATGAAAATTGTTAGAGTCTCGAAGAGCACTGGGGGAAGTATTGTGTACATTTGCCCTATTTTTTCTTTAATTTTCCCTGGACATCTCTTTATGGCTTTTGGAGACAGGAAAGTTGAATCAAGTGGTTGCTTAGTCTAATCCTGTACGCCCATTCTTACATCGCACCATGAGCCGTAGCTGAGTTTGCGTTCTGAAAGAAAATTGTTGTTGCCTTCTTCCGTACTGCCTAGATTTATTAATAGTCTAAAGTATTTACAGAAGGCTCTTAGCACAAAAAACACTTGTAAAAGTTCAGTATTTGATTTTGATCTGAATGGAAATGTTGTATGAAAAGGAAGTTGGTTAGAAAATCAAGGTTCTTGTTATACCTGTTGGGGAAACAGTAGTAAATTTACAAATTAAATTTGTAATATATATACACACACAATATACTGCATTCCTAGTATGTAGTATATATCTGAATTTTATTTTTCTAAATATGGAGTCTGGAAGGTTATTCCTAACTCTACGAAAGCATAAAGGTCAAGTTACAAAGTCAAAACCTGTAAATAGACCAATTAAAAGTAATTAAAATTAAATTTGTTTAGGTATAGTACGGCAGAGAATGGCAGACACTCCTTTAAGTCCATCAAAAGAGTAATATGTAAAATGTTGTAAGTTGTCATTGTGAAATGATGTGTTTGTGCACTTAGATTTTGCTTTTTCTTGTCCGTAAGATTCCAACAACCTACATCTTCACATTTCTTGTGATTTACACTGTGATTGTAGTTGTAAAGTATGTTCAGGCTTAATCAGTACAATGAATCTTATGGAAAAATTGATGTAGCTATTAGGGAAAGAAAGTAGCCTTCTGAGTAATACAAATCTGAGTTGTTTTGAAGAAAAATTTTAATCGTCTTTGGGTACTTGCTGGGAGAATGAGACATTCTTCTGGAGTCTATGGTGAAAGGAAGCATTTGATCATTTTACACCCTTGAAAAAGTTGTGGTAATATTTTCTTGGAGTATAAAACAGATAAGAAATAGATAACATTTTAAGTGCTGCTTTGATCATTTTAAAAGAGATTCAACATCAGAATCAAGTGTATTAGATTTCAGTGAGGAAGGCTTTTTTCTTGCAATACCCACTTGGTGCCTTAATGAGGCTTAACAGGATCCTGCTGAAAAATTTTAAGAAAACTGCTTCAGGCAAATGTTTCATGATGCATTACCTAAACATACATCATTTGGGATCCGATGGCCTCAGTTACTGGAGAAACACTGGATTTAGAGTCAGTAACGTAGCCAATTTATCCAAAGACAGAAGGTAAACTGCTTTCCTACGATTCATTTCTTCACATTATGACAAAAAATTTATCAGACTTGATCTTACCTAACAGGAGATTTAACGAGAATGTGTAATTATTTTTGACTGCTAAATAAGTGAGGTGAAATAAAAAAAAAAATCAGTAGCAGATATTACTGGTTTTGATTCATGCATATGCATATATATATATATATGTATGTATGTAGCAGTCTGTTTTAATGTAGACCTGAACTCAGAGATGGCTTACTTTTAGCTAAGTCTGCTTCTAGTGGAGAACAATTTCTATCTGACTTTTTGTTAGCTGATTACTTTCTTTCTATTTAGTTTGCTTTTTTTCAAATATTACGACTTGAATTTTATTGAAAGTGTTCTTATGATGAGTAAAGCTGAATGGAAAGTTCCATTTTGTAACTGATTTTTTACTAAACCAGGGAGTTGGAGAACCAACTGGAATTTCCAACCAATTTCCAGTTGCAAACATCTCTTTTTTTTTTTTCTTGAAAACATAAGTAAAACATTACACAAAATTTGCTTCTTTACATAAAACATTTAATTTCGCTGGAAGGAAAATACTCCTTTTTAATCTTAAAATAACAGAAGTAAACTCCAAATCAAGATAACGGTTGCATTTAAAGCATTTTAAATGAAAATTCTGACTTCAATTTTTATTTTTTTGATCAGAACAATTTACTAAATTTAACATGAACTTTGCAACCATTTGACTCCAAAATGCATTGCTCAGCAAATTATTTTAAAAAATTTTGGCAAGATCTGATATTGAGTCTGATTTAGTTATGAGTGCTGATGTGTTAACAGCTACCATCTGCTATATGTAAATGGAAAAAGGGAAATACAAAATAGAAATAGTTAATGATGTACTGTTATCATATCACAGGCTATGCATTTATTTGTCTATTCCACAGGTTGGTGAGATGAAGTTTTTACCGAAAATAAAGTTACAGATCAGAAGCATAAAAATTGTTCATATCTCTCACATCCCAAGTTTGACATTACTCTATTAATAATATTTCCTTCTTAAAGGTTGTTTCTAATTTTATATGTGTAATTACAGTAGCAATTTATCAGATATACCTGCTTAACTAATTACATCTGTTCAAATTCTATTATCTGTGCCTTCAATTGACTGTGAGCGAAGATAAGTTTAAGGGCCAAGACTGCCTCTGTAAAACTAGAAATTGCAGTTTAAAACCTTTTTAAACATATACTTTCCCATGTGAAGAGTTGTTATTCATGTTATGCCACTTAAGTAAATTATGGGCTATACTCAGAAATAAGACTATAGGGTAAAATCTTTAATGTTTATGCAGGCTGTGGGATTGACAAGCTGCTTGTGTCTAGTAGGTGTAAGTCTGATTTTGTCAGACCTACAGATGCTCTTGAACCAGAGTTGTGTGTGCATCTATTGAGGACAAAGGAGTGCAAATCCAAAGGACAGAGACTAATGTGCTTGGGATTTTGTGTCCGATTTTACTGTGTATATACTTAATCCATTTTGTTGGACTTGTATTACATAAGATTCTAAAATCTTAGATGTACATTTGGATTTCCAGCCTTCCGGCTGCTTGAGGCAGGCCTGCCAAGAAACTGCATCACTGTTGTAATGAGTGATATCACTGATGTTGCTAGATATTGCTGATTTCCTCATTTCTCTGTTTGCACATAACCTGCCTCAGATTAGCTCTTTCCTCTGCCAAGCTCATGGTCACAAGGCTCTGCAAAGGCAAGGAGTCGACAGTAACCCTAGAAGGAAGTTGCACAGTCTGGACTGAAATTTGAGGCCATATGAAAACTGCTTTCAAGATCAGCGCCTATGTTTATCACATTCCAAAGACCAAAAATAATTTTGTATATATGGAGTGATTTCTAATACAAAATTTATTTCAGAGCAAGATAGGATATGGAGAGATTATATATACCCATACTTTTGTGTTAGTATGCTATTTAATAATTTTTCAGTAACAGCATGTTACTGTTAGGGAGACTCATTGTGTTGTGCTGACCGAGTCTCAACTTTGGTGTAGACAACTAACTAGGTTTTCTGGGCTTGTTATTTAAAGTACTTCAGTGCAATATAGCAAAACAAAATCTGTGCAGAATCTGTTCTCGCTGGCAGTGGTATGGAAAGATTGTCTCCAAACCTGGGTGCCTGTTTTTTTACCACTTCTTAGCTAATCATGTTCCCTCCTGTAAGCTCAAAGTAGTTACTAGGTTATAGCTATTTTACTAAGGTTTTTTTCGTCTGTTTGTTGGGTTTTTTTTTCTTTCTTTTGCTTGCCTATAACTTTAATGATTTCTGTAAAATTTTATTTGTTAAACATGGTGAGCTGTTCTTATTGAAGGCTTTCAGATTTCTTCGGTGGTTTTGGTTGATACCAACAAATTCACATACAGTTTACAGACATTTATAGACATTTTTTTCCCCATTTTTAAACAGGAATTGAAAACATGACATGGAAGACAGACCGATCATACCACATAAGTGCTTTTTTTGCAGTTGTATTGAATGCTTCTGAACTAACACCGCAGGTTTAAGCTTTCTTAAATAACACTGTTCAAATCTCACTTGAACAATTATGTGAGTTGTAATTATACCAGTGACTAATGAACAGCCATCATTTATAAAGTATCCTAATCAGAAATGTTGCTGATGCTAAATGAAAAGTAATGAAAGGGTTTCCAGATTTTCAAATTGAAGTCAAATTGAGTACTTGAATTAGTCAAAATAATTGTGTAATTTGGACAATGGATTCTTGGTTTTGATAACTCTGCCTTGAATAAGTATCTTCATTGGTAGACAAAGGATAGTGATTTCTAACTATTTGTTATAAACAGTATTTTGACACATTTATTGAACATCAGTGGATTAAATCTAATTGAATTTTGATTGTCTAGCACATTTGTAATGGATTACATAGCAGGAGTCATTGGCTTATATTTACAGCTATAATATACTACTTAAAATTCAGCCTTCTCATAAACAATTTCATTTAATGATTCTGTTTGGCATATTAGAGTCAGCAATGAATTGCAAGAACATGCCTATTGCCTGTTGTAAGCATGCTTTTGTAGAACAAGAAAATAAAAATGTGGGGGTTTTTCTCTAGTTGGGTGAAGGGGAAAGTCTAATTTAATTATGACCGACATTTCCTACTGTTAAATAAGGAACATGTAATATTGAGAAAATGGTAGGGCCAGATGAGCAAGAATTTCATTTGGGTTTTTTTAATCTCATGACACTTTGTGACTAAACTTCATGAAGAAATGCTCTCCCCTTGATTTAGATTAACTTTTGATCTATAATAGTCTGTTTACAATAACTTATCAGCAGCCTTTCAGCACAAAATTTTGTAGCCTCGTTGATCTTTGACCAAATGTATTACACAAATGTTGCTAGTAAATCTTTCAGTGATAATTTTCCAGTGGGTAAAAACACATCTAGGTAAAAGTACATTCTGGGGACTTTTCAGAGAGTTCATGTTTGTGCAGAAAATGTGGAACAGCTGAAGCATCAAATGGAAAAGGAAGGGAGTCGACAACTGCAGTAGCAGACCTGGAGTGAGACCACCATATGTAACACAGATTTGGGAAGGAGGATGGAAGCACCTAACCTACTGCCTTGGTAGCCAGAGTGCCTTAGTAACCAGGTCTGCCCACACTCGCTCTTTTTTTCAGGCACTGCAGACCTCCCCCAGCAGTTTTCTTCAGAGTCAATGCTGAAAAGTGAAAACATCGTGTCATGATGCTAGGGTCTCTCTTATTAAGCTTTGAAATAAAACAAGACAGTTCATTGTCAAGAGCTGATAGTTTTACCAGGAAACAGTTTGTCAGCATGGTATTCATTCTGAATTCTAGTTTATATACCTCCTTTCTGGTTTGAAGAAGGAATTTTGCTGCACATTTCTCTCTAGGTCTAGTAAATTCTCCTCCTATTGATGTATATATTCTGATTTTTTCAGCTGTAGAATAAGCAGTAGCAGCAGGCTGCTCCTTGACCTTGAAAAACAGTCTTTTAATGTTTTGCTGTATCTGTAAGTGTTCTTTAAAAAATGCCTCATGTTTATTACATGGGTATTAATGGATCCTGAAAATACAATCAGCTTTTTTTTTGTGATTACCACTTCTTTCCTTTGTAGTGCATAACTGTTTATATACAACATTGTGAAATAATTGCTGTACTTCAGCAGCTGACAGTACTCTAGATACCCCAACGTATTCTAAGATAACAAAACGGATGCTATTAATGCAGACCTCCATGGACTTCGATGATGTTCTGTAGGAGGAGCTTGAAAAACTAATTTCCATGAGTATTCAAAGATGTTGGGGAATACAATCAAATATAGAAGATCCACATTAGAAGGCAAACATTAGACCTGCCTAGTTATTTCTCAGACTACGCTTTATGATATCAGGAAAAAAATTTTACTTATTTTAACTTTGAAAGGTAATTTCATCATTAGCCTTGAGTAGGGACTTTTTTTTAATACAAATGGCTTTAAAATGTCTCTTGTCGCTTATGTTGCTGTTGTAGCTTGTAATGTCTCTAGTGTTTTTTCTGAGCTTGAGTTGTTCTTTAAGGAGCTTTTTCTGTCAAAGATTTAGAAAGAAATAAGGTTTAGAAAGAAATAAATAACTGTACATCGTCCGAATATTTCCTGGGAGGAGGGAGGCAATAGCTTAATCTCTTGGTCATTTGCTGTGGCACTGGCACTTGTCTTTCTAATGTGCTGCAGCAGCTTCTTTGAGAGTCCACACACATCAAGTGAATGGCCAGAAAGCAGAGGAAGGCATTATCCCTCTTCTCAGGACGGTGACGCGCTCAAGGCTGTCTCTGCAAACTACTGCAGCTCAAGAGTCAGAGCGGGATTTGGTTGCTTCATACGGTTATGGTACAAAAAGTCTTTGCCTCTGTTAGCGTTGCCCTCTCTAGGCCTGGGCTAGAGAACAGCACATATAGCAGGGCACAAGTAGAGTTAAAAGCTCAGGTTTCTTCTGCATTCGAGAGTCTTCTGGATAGTGCATTGCTCAGAAGTGACAGAAGTTGCTGGGTTCTGATGAGTTGTGGGGAGAAGGGACAAAAGAACATTCCATAGAGAAAAGGGTATAATAGTTCATTGCTTGTAGCAAATCTGTAAAGGTGAGCATTTGCTTGACCCTTTGCCATGCCAGTCAACCATATAATGACTTTCAGAAGAAGTCCTGTAGCTGGTAAGCCTCAGCTATTACTGCTGTTTCACTATGGGTAACAAATTGCAACCAGAAGCTGCTAAGTTGCCTCTCTAAGTGCCTTAAGTGGGAGATCTACATGACAGCCTTTTGCTGCTTCATCCAAAGCAAGCTGTCAGCCTTTGATAGGTTAGAAGTTTGGCAGGAAGTAGCTCCTACAGGGAGCAAGTTTAAAGTTAAAATTTAAAAAAATTAATCTTGGGTTGTTCCATTTTTCTCCTTTGCCAGACTTCACAATGCAAAAAAGTGGTCTTTACACATATCTGCTTGGATTAGTTGATTCTTTATGTGAATTGATATTATTGGGTTTCATCCTCCATACTGATAGTTTTGCCCTCCATGGGCAAATGGAGAAAGATTGTAGGAGGTCTCACTCTGGCAGCCTGATTGTATATTTGCTGGACAAATAGCCCAACAGTTAAAATTCAAGATTTTCTCTCAAGAATCTCTGTTTTTCTACCATATAGATGAATCCTTCTGATGTAAAGGCTTTATGGATGTCTGAAAATATAGGATACACATTCTCATGCACATGGTGTGCGTGACAATTAACTATGATGTAAAGGCAAACTTCGGAGGTGTTATTTGAAAACTTGATTTTAGCTGACTTACATTGATACTTTTCTAAATACAAGTCTGAAAGCGAGCAGAACTTCCAGACTACTTGACTAGGGAATAGTTGTGGTCTTCTCAAACAGTGGGGACTTCTTGATTTATTTTTTTTTAACAAAAATTTTTGTAGCCAGTATTTAATATAGTATGTATTGTGCTGCTTTATTTCTTCCATGCTGGGAGGTTCTTTACCAGAGTGATTTAATATGCTGTGCCTTATTTAACTGCTTGCTCGTCAACTGGTCAGACAGCATAGAGGTTCACAGCATTTACCTTCATGTGCTAGCTGGGCACTGTATGTACCAAATGATCTTTAATCAGTTCAGTAGCAGGGGGCCAGGATCTGAGCTAAAAGTTTGACGCACCTTTGTTTTGACATACTGACAACTGTGTCCTTGGGTTTGGATCTGTGCTTATCCGTTAACAACTAACTGGTCCATTTGAATGAAATTTCCCAAGTGTTAAATTCTGTTAATTCTTTACCAGTCCTTGGGGAATAAAGAAGAAAATATATTTTTTTCTACTGGGTCTGTCCCTCCAGTTTCTTATGAATAAAATTCTAGTAAATAAAGCTTAGTTAAATACATTTGTTTACTCTAACCCTTCTGAGAGAGTGTTTCATGTCAAATAGAATTAGAGATGTACCAGACTCTTAATTTGAGGTCTAGGTTTGGCACAAGAATTATCCTTTCATCCTTTCACGTGTGAAATTGAAGGTTCCCTGCTGGCTTAACACAGCCTTTAACTCAACAGCTGAGCACTTGGCCACAGTGCTCGAGCTGTGTGTGTCTTCCTACATATAATTCCTCCCCATGCCTGTTAATCTGGGGAGACTATGAGAGAGGCAGCCCAGCATGTGCCTATTGCAGATTTCTATGCAGTTCTGCTGGCACTTAAAGAAAGAACTGAGCTACACAATTCAATCGATCTTTTCCCTTTGTAATGAATATTTGTACCAGCGGTCTATATTCAGACGTCTTGGAGCATTTCAAAAAATGACTGTTTGATAAAGATTTTAAAATGAGAAATAAAGTAATACTAATTAGTGTAGTTATTTGTGAGTACCATAAAATTCTCCAGTTGTCAACAATAGCTGCAACCAACAGCCCATGTGTGGAAACCTGATTTGTGCCAAGTGTGTTGTTAGCATCAGTGTGAAAGATCAATAGGTACAATTGCTTAATACTGTGGTTATATCTTTAATGAATCAAGAAATATTTTATTTATTCACAGTAACAAAATTGCATAAGAATGAAACATTTTTCCAGTGTGCCTGTTCCTTCTGTGAAATTTTTAAGTGATAGTTGCCAACTCTTCCTGGTTCAATCAGTTTTCTTTTCATGTATGATGTAAATCAAAAACCTGCCTACAGCTGAGGAGACTAACTTCTCACAAAAGAAAACACTGTTTACCAGCTCTGATAGTACTTCAGCAAAGAAATTCTTTCAAAGCATTGGTACAGCTAAATGATTTTTCCTCATATTCTTGTACTCTTGCTGACACGTTGATAGATACTTATAGACCATGATGTTCTATTTGAAACAATTTCATACATACCTACTTTACTTTTAGATGGAAATGATCTGTGCTCTCTTCATCTTGTTCCTTACTGCCCCAGACTTGGAAGGCACCCAACTAGACAGTAAAATCATGTCTTGTAGTATGGCCACCATGCAGAATAAGCTTCAGCTACATACTTTGAGTTTCTACCCTATCACAAATACCATACGAACACAAAACGTACAGATATAAGTAAAATCACTACATCAGCCTTTCCTAGTTTTTTAAATGTGGGGCATGATCTAAATACCTTAAAAAAAAAAAAAAAAAACCGCTATTTTTAAATTGGAGTGAGGAAAAAAAAAAATCCAACAAGCTCAAAGGCTGGAGTCAGGGACTCAGGAATGGTATTTATAAAAGATCTCATGACCTTTCAAGACTTCATAGATAAATTTACTGTATCTTGCTCTGCCTAAAAATGCACAAGAATCTAATGCAAGTGGTGATGCATTAATTGTACAGCATAATTTCTGGCTGGTTTTTGTCAGAGTATTGTTGAAATTGGCATCCTGTCCAAAACAAATTCTGCACTTGTGAACCAAGGTCCATAAGATTAAAAATTTATTTGGGTGCCTGTCTGGATATTTGAAGCACATCTAATAAAGTGGATGAAAAATATATATGGATATTCACAATTCAGTGTTTTCAAAAAGTAATTACTACATATTTTTCCTTTTTTTGTATTTTGAAAATATCTACTGATATTTACTAAAATAAAGCAGCTGACTGTAGCAAGTTGTGTTTCCTAATGAAGGTAACATAAACATTATGTACTCAAAGAACATTTTCCCAGCTTTTAGGAATAGTGACACTAAGCAGGAAGTTACGATTTTCCTTTCACCATATCACTTTTAGAGAAAAGCCATCCTGCAGTAGATAGCTTATCAGATGTAAGAGTATATGTTGAATGGCATAGAAAAGTAGTCCACGGTTGGTGTTGCTTCATGCTAAGATGCATCATTTCCATTCTAAATTTTAACTAGCAAGGAAACACGATGAAGCATGTTTTATACAATATATTATTTTCTATGTATATATAAAAAATTAAACATTATTATATGAACAGTCCCTTGGTTACTTTTTGCCCCTGACAAATTACATCCTTTTCATAGTTCAAGAAGAGGTAGTTTTCTATCCTCTCATCTGCTGTCCTCAGTCTCTTACTGCATATCTGAAATGGAAGTGAAATAATTTTCTTTTGTAGTCATGCTAACATTATTCCTCTTCCCCCATATGTAATTTACACAATGTATTCAATAAATATATGGTGTGGGTTATTTAAAATTCTGTGATTGTACCTAGCAACACATTTTTTTGAACATGTTTTTGAACATTGACTTTTGTGCCCTTCTTTTTAAATGTGTTCCTGTTTGCTGCGAAGCCAAAGACTACTGTATTTGTCTCAGATTTTCTACATTCCAATAATAGTTTAAGAGGCTTTAGGAAAATATAAGCTACAATCTTACATAGTAATGTGCAGTGCTCATAGCTGGAGGAGCATCTGTTTTTCTAAAACTTCTGTTGTTATAAAATACATTCATGTCTTTCATCCAAATACCCAAAGTAGCAAAATGCAGTTAGGTCAAAGGGAAGATTTTGAGAACTTTTAAGCAGGAGGTGGCCCTGGCTAATTGATTGCTTTATTAAATAAAATCTAATAGTACACATTTTGGGGAAAAAGTATTTAGTGTAGCATGGTTCTGCGAGGTGTGAAGAATTCACTCTTTGTAGTATTGGCTCAGTAGTAAAGAGCCAGGGTTTGATTCAAGTTTTAATAATGGTATAAAGAAACAGGAGACTACAAGTAATTGTGAAAACACCTTAAATTTGGGGGAAGGGGTTTATTTTTTTTTGGAGACAAATATTAAAAAAAGCATCAAAACATAGGAGTTAACTGCTGTCATTCTTCATCTTTGAGATTAACAGTCTAATGAACCTAAGGATGAAATCTGAACTGTTGTTCTGGTTTAACTATATTAGGATATGCCATTAATTATAAAGAATATGTTCTACTAAAGCTAATAAATGTAAATGATAGTTTTATGAAGTCAGTAGTAGTATATGAAATGCATTTTAGACTAATTAATAAATTACAAGACTAAAGGTTCTATGCAGGGCAACTTCTTGAGCCTTGGAGGTCGTATTGTAACTGTATAAACTTTTCATGATTAAAATTTAAAAAGTACACATTACTTGATGTGGGTCAGTGCATGCTCACCATGTGAAGTGCATTTCGAAGATCACTAAATGGCCAGAATTCTAGGAATTACTGAAGTCCACTAACATGTGAAGGTTTTTATTCATTGCACCATTGTCCTTTTCTTGGGACCATGTTGAAGAGTGAATTTTATTCTAAAATGCTGACAGATGAATTCTCAAGATGAGAATTCAATTCAATTTTCATTGAATTTGAAAAACTGATTGTTTTATTTGATGTAAGAAGTTGTCTATCTTAAACTTTGTTATAAACTTCAAAAATATATTAACTCCCAAAGGTTAAAATTTCTTGGCCCACCTTCATGTATATGCCGTTTTAATGATTCCTCAGATTATTTTACTGAATGAAGGTGTTAGTGTGGCAACTTAATATTTGAGCTCCACCCCAGTAGGCAGGAGTAAATGAGAGGTCGGTCCATTTGTATTTATGTCCAGTCAGGTTTTTCACTTTCAGACTAACTACAGCAACCCAATGTGAGCATGAGTTCCACTCCAAATTGAAGGAATGTTTTAGGGTTTGGAGTTTGGTTTTTGTTTTGGGTTTTTTTCCAGTCTTGAAGGGAAGTTAATCTTAGGCCAGACACAAATTAATGTCTTGTTTACTTAGACTCACTTGAATGCTTAAATCCCCAATTGGTGTATATCTTTGTAGCAGTAGGCATTTTTGTCAGTCCTCAATGCAGTGTCTCTAAGACAAAGTTAAGAACTCCAGAATCCCTGCTGTACACTTGCATTAGCTAAGAAAAAGTATTTATAAAGTATATAAAAAAGTATATGAGGAAAAAAATGAGGACTTCTTTTTACTTAAAATGCGTGAAATCCTTACTGTCTGCTTAGTGCTTGAGATTTTTAGTCTTTATTCTCGAGAAAGGCTTCTACTCTTGCACTTCTAGGAGCAATTTCCATTGGAGTCATAGCACTATTCATGTGCCTGAAATTACACCTGTGCTTTAAGGATTTCTGGGTCAAGGAAATGATCAAAAATATAAACAATTTGTTCATTGTTATTTCGTTTTCTCCTTTTCCCCTCTGTTCACTAGAACTTTGCGTAAATCATTTTACTGAAACTAATAATGGAGCTATGGATGACAAAAAGTTATATATTCTCGCTTTGCGAAGAAGCTTGTAGTGCAAGTAAAAATACTTGTCTGTGTCCATTTTTCTAAAGAAATTAATGACTTTGAAAACCTTCTTTCTGAAAATACCAGACTACTGAATGCACAATGGTTAGCAAAAAAAAAAAAAAAAAATTAAAAAATCTAGCTTACACGTTTCCTAATTCTAAAATATGAACATTACACTGTTTAAAATGCAGATGACCTGAATATTCATGGTGGTATTTCAGTATTTCTGTAAATTATTGCACTGTACAAGCATACTTTTTGAGGGAGGAAGGAGAAGGCATCTTCTGTTACCTATGTATGTTGGAAAAGAGAATTTGCTGTTGAGGATTATGGCTTTATTGCAAGGCCATAAACACTCATGAGCATTTTTGTGTATGGATATAATTGTGCTTTTATTGGTTGGTTTCACCGTGATGACAAAGGGGTAGATCCATGGATCTGAGTGACTGCAGAGGGTATCACAAAAACTTGTCATAGTACCACACCTGAATGGAAGTTTGATCTGGTTTTGGAATGAGCAGTCTCAGATATGAGTATGACTCCATCCTGGTGTGTAAAGCATGTACTTATTCCTTGTTTGAATATAGCAACTGAAATACTGTTTAGAACTTCAGTGTAAACAGCTTAATACATTTATGTAAACATCCCAGGCTGCACTCAAAAATGTGCATATGTATTTGGAGTGGGTTCCTTTTTGTATTTGCCTATATTCTAATGTTTTGATGTGTATGAGATAAATGCTCTTCTCTTACGGCACAGGGCTGTAATGGAAAAGAATTAAGCTTAAGGTAATACTGAAAAAAGTTTTCTTTTTGAAAGTCCATCAGCTCCCTTTATTTGTAAATATGGATGTAGGTCCATGCACCATAATAATTTTTTTTTCATTTCTCTGTAAGAGACTAATAACACAGAATGATGTTTGAAGTAAGGAGAAATTTTCACTTACTACTTTTATACGCATTTTATGTCTTTTTTCATTCCTCAGTTTGAATAGTCTGAACAATGTAATTTATAACAATAGGCTAGAATGACTAAATGATTAGCTCGCCAGCCTGCAGACTCTGAATTTCTGCTACTCAGAGCTGGCGGAATTTTTCAAATCTGTTTCTTTGCTTTGTGTGCTTTCATAAAGACGCACTTTCCATTACCACAGTGTGATAGTTTTGTAAAAGTAATTTGGAAACCAGTTTTTTTTCAAAAACATAATTAAAATGTAATGACATTTCTGTCTTCACTATCTTTTGAATTTACTTTTCATTTTACTAATTTATTTCTGTATATTAAATGCCAGTATGTTGCAGTTAGTTTGGGGGCAGTCCACAGGGATTTATTTACTTTTTTTTTTTTTTTAGTTCTTCAAGATTGCAGTGAGTGTCACTGAGAAGAATCTGGCAGACGTCAGACCCTTTGAGTAAATTTAGTCTTCCAATTAAGTGCAGCCCCCTTTATTCTCCTTGGAAAGCATGTTTTCTTCCTTAAAGCACTAAAGTCATTAAACTGTGCTGCACAGAGGAGTATGAGATACTGAGAACCACACAGTGAGCATTCAGAATTTGAAAGATTTTTCTTCCTGTTAAAAGTTCTAAATTTTAACTTCTGTGCGTCCCTAAACAATTGGAAACTATTCTCACCTGACAGTAAGGATGGAAAGTGTTCACTGACTTAATGCACAGGCATCTCAGTTTTGCAGAGTGAGCATTAATCTGCTGTTAGTTGCATGTATAATACGCAAACATCCCAGTGAACAAAACAAAGATTCTGTTCTTCTCAGTGTAACGATGCTGGCAGGAACAGGACCACACTGTTCCTACTCGTGGCAATGCTTCCAAAGCTGTTAGAAATATTATTTAATTGGATTAATATCTAAGACTTGTAAAAAACTTATTTAGTGGAGTCTTTCACCTGGCATGCTGAGGTGGTGAGAGGCAGCTCAGTACCAAAACTCCTGTTCAGTGAGAAATGGCTAAAAGAATAATTGATGGACTGTCCTGAGCAAAAACTGCTTTGCAGTTCTTAATACAGTTAGCAGAACAGATGATACCACTGGTAAACATTTTTGGCTTAGACTTAATTGTGTGGGGGGAAAAATTGTGGAAGATACTTGCTTTAATCATTTGTTTGAAAGCAACCGGAAGAAATGATGCTATCAGAATCTGTAGACTAATGGAACTGTCTGAATAGGTAGGCTATTCTTCTTCCTTTATCCAGTGTGTTGATATTTGGGGTACTGAACATTACTGTGCATTTTGTTAATTTTACTGCTTGTGGTTCCCTGTGGAAAAAATAAATTGGTAAATATTTTCTATTCAAACAGACAAAAATGTGAAGCAAAGAATGAACTGAAGTAGTAAAATCCTCTTCTCAATAAATTTTATTGTTTTATCTTTTCCCTTCTACCTCTCTTTCCAAATTCATTTGCTTCCTATCATTTGCTGTTCTTTTTTTGTTAATAGCTGGGATTCAATTTCTTTTTTTTTTTCCTCTACCTGGGTAACAATTCAGCCTACATGCCACAGAAAAGCAGAAATGCTCTTTTAGCTTCTAATGTAATTAATAATTAATACAGTTCATATAATGTAATTAATATAATTAATCAAAATCATTCAAGTGAGATCTTTGGTTTTAACCCAGATAAGTTTCCAATTAAATAAGGAGAAAAATACTGTTAAAGCATTTATATCAACTTTGATGTGTAGTTCCATAGTAACAATCAGGTGATAATAATCCTAGTAACTTTGATTACGTGAAGAATGTTCACCATTGAGTTAGTTACCTCTCAGGTTTGTCACTCCATGGTAGGTATTGGAATGCATGCAGGGCAGGATTCCGCCTGCTGGTTCCAGCCTAGCAATTTGAATCACTCAGGGTACAGTAGTTGCTTGACAATGCTCAGCACTTTTTCAGGTGCCTTTATCATGATCAAGACTGTTCAGTACTTCTTTGCATCATCAGACTTCTGGGTGATGAGTCTGGGACACGGATCAAGAAGAACGGAGAGAACTTTCCAGCGTGGTCACAACCAGGTCCTTGATTTCTCGGCTTTGATTTTCTTCACGCCTGCTAAGCCTGATTTAGATGACAGTGAAAACTATTGGGTCAGCATCATCTATCAAATTACATATGTTAACAGTATTGTCAAGCAGAAGATAACCTCAGTGAAGTATCGTGGTTCCTAGTGAACAGCTATAGAAGTGCTAATTAAATTCTGCGTAGTGCATACACTTGTAAAGGGAAAGTAACTTGTGATTTGGGAATCACGGTGGTTCTTCCGTCTGATCAGACCAACTGGCCAGATGTTACCTGACACATCTGTCACACTAGACAAAGCCTACAGTTCTTTTGTTTCTATATGGGGTCCTTTAGCACATTCACAATCTGGTATCAGTAGGTGAGTTCCTTTGCCCAGGCTGCAGTGCAGTGTAGATCCCTGAGGTTATGCTGAATGAGCTAGACTTGGTGAACTAAAGGACTGAAGGGATGACATTTCAACAGAGAAATGGGCCATTTTAAATGCCTTCTGACAGTTTCAGCTATTTTGTTCATTTAATCTGTTATGTTAGAGAGAGAAGATGAGGAATTCCTTTCACATATGTACTGTCATTTCACTCAATTTAAATTGCAGTATTTGAGCATTCTCTGTGCATGTTTGCAGTAAACGTGAGGCATAGTCAATGCAGTGTGAGTGTGCCAATACAGAGAAAGGGATGAACACAGAAATGATTCGTAAGAGGTGAGAGGCAATTGTGACTCTAATTTCTCACGCATTAACTTGTTCAATTATTCAACTCTGATACTCTGGAAGTATACAGAAGCTGTGTGGAAGGATAGAGGAAGATGTAAAAATAATGCAGAGGAAATTTTTTCTGCTTTGCAGTCTCACTTGTGTTGCTTGCAGAAAACCAGGTCTTTGTGAACTGAAATCTCCATGCTTGTATGTCTGTGCAGTCTAAGACAGGAACTAAGGAGAGAAAAGTAGTGGAAAAGAGCACAGCAACACGTCTGCAATTTCCCTACTTCTGACTTTCTCCTTTTTTTACTACTACTGCTGATGTACAGAATTTGATGAAAATAGGTACAGGTCAGATAAGGGAGAACGAATGATGTAAGGTGGAATTTATTTCCAACTGTAAAGAGTGCATCCCTCTGCAAATTCACATCTTTATATGAAAATGATGTTTACACACAGTGCATAAACTGATATGTTGCCAAAAGCAGTATACATCTCCATATGGAAAGCAATAAGAAACACAATGAATGTATCCCATGAGAGGAGTGTCAGCATTTTATTTTGACAAGTCTGTGCGTTTGTATGTGTTTACATATGTATGTCCATGCTTATTTAAAGTATTTTTTAAATATGAACTAAATTCTTACCACTGAATTCTCGCTTATTTTTGCTTTTCTAGGAAGACAGCGGATAGATTTTTACTATTTAATTTCTGGGTGAACATTGACCTGACATGTCCACATATTCAACACATCTAGGAGCAGGTCCTCACCTGATATACTTGTTAATTCTAGTGAGTCAGTGGAGCTACTGTAATACTTACATATCAGCTATAAATAAGCTATAAAATAGCTTCTCTTCTTTTCCTAAGAATTTTTCTGCCATTTTTCCATGCATCTTTCTTCTGGCTAGCCAATACAGAATCACAGTCTTAAAATGTTTACAGCTGTTATTTTAAATTTTTTTTTTTTTTTTTTTTTTTTTTTTTTTTAGAATTTTATAGAAACAGTTATGCTCTAGGTATTACTTTCTAAATGTCCAGTAAGTCCACAGAAGTTTTAAAGCACAGCTGGGAATAAAGATCCATTTTGATATAATTTGCTGATCAAGCCTGCCTTGGATTTTTTTGTTCCTTTATTCCAAGTGAAGCCTCTTGTGATGTGTTGTCACCTTTTTTTATTAGTATTATTTCATCATTGATGTTTGTCTGGATTTAGTTTATTACAACTGAGAGCAGAATTCAGCCTCGTTACTGAGGGTGTCTGAGCAAAAGTTATTGCATTTTTTCATGATTTTTTAATTACTGGGGCCAATCCTCCATTAACACTGAGTGAACTACCTTGACTTTTACCCACTGGGATTCAACAGAAAAATACAATATTTCAAGAGATTTTACAATCAAGTTTTAAAATTTCCTTTCTGTCCTCTTTTACGGAAGTAATTCTAACATGCACAAGAAAGCAACCTAAAGTTAATTAAGATATTACCATGGTTGTGCAATTAGAGATGTCTTCAAAAGTAAATAAAAGGGAGGTCAGTGAAAGAGGCAAAAACTCTTGAGTATAAATACTAAGTTTAGTTTGTTGATTTAAAAAGTAAACCACCTTAGAAAGATATACTATTCATTGTGTTTGCCTCATTACCTTTGCCTTAGTGCTTGTAAGGAGATGGTAGGGATGAGTCCCAAGAAAGCCACCTGCAGGGAGAGTAGATGGAAGCAAATCAGGCTTACACTCAGAAAAGGTGAACTGTTAATACATGTGAAAAATGTGTTTTCCAATATGTGTGAATGAGAGAGTCTGCCATGTTTTGTTTGCTGCCTCCCTCAGCAGGCTTCTCCGTGGCAGTTGTTTCACAAACAGCTGAACAGAAAGCAGCAGCAGAAAACCTCTGGTTGGAAGGTCACCACTGCTAATAACACAACTTACTGCACAAAAATCCTTAGTGACATATTTTAATGTTTTTATCCATGTGCTTTCTTTCCATAAGTAACTGGTAAAATAAGTAAAATGCTGTACTACTGCTATTCTGTGCAAGAAAATCCCATGACAATGGAGCCCACCTGCTGTTTCTTGGGATAAGGAGGTTGAAACAATCTAGAAACCCATGCCAGCTGTGAAAGGAGGCTTTTCAAAGAAACTAAAAGAAAATTTGTAGCTACCAAAAAAAAAAGGCAACAAAAGAAGTTTAAAAAAAAAACCCTGAAGTACGGATTTGCGTGTTACTTTGCTTGTACCAAGCAAAATCAGAAAACAGTAATGAAAAACACTCGTAGCTACTTATAGATGAGAATAAAAACTGTTTTCTGTCTAAAATCAGAATATGTATTTGTTCCTAATCTTTCACTTAAAGGATTTGGGTGCTGTTAATGCATGCTGCTATGTTGAACTGTCCTAGGCCAGGGGCTTTTTGCTATTTCCCTTTCCCTGAAAGCAAGCCTTGAGTATCTAAAAATTCAGCAATAGAGAGGGGAAAAGTAGAAAACCACAAATAAACATACATGTCAGATTGCATATAGTTTACATTCTCCCATAGGCCACCAAGGGTAGGCTGTTTTCAGTTTCTGTTACAGAAGACGAGAAAGCACCATACGTTCTCTTGAGCAGATCTTCCTGTGACCCACCAGTCAGAGCTGACAGCTTGTCCTGCTGTTTTTCTGTGTTGCCTCTTCTCCAGATTGAACGTGCGTGTCTTCCTAAAGCAGAACAGACGCATGGGTCTCCCACTGGGAGTCTATTTCCATATTGCCCTATATTGTCTCTGTTTCTGATGATGTTCTGTTCAGACAAACACTGCCTACTGCGAAAGCAGGTGCTCTGTTCTCAACAGCACCTTTCCCATGGGATTCCCATCTTCACAAGTACAATGCTCCAGGAGGTGACACTCCCCTATTTCAGTTAATGGGTTGTGGTTTTCACTTTTAAGTGCCTGCAGCTCGTTACTGCTTCATCTTCCAATGTGTGCATACAGCTGGAAGAGAACAGCTTTAGCCCTTTTCTCTTTTCAACTGATCTCTGAACTATTGTTCACTAATACTCTGTATAAATTTTGCAAGGTTAGTCACCAAAGCAAGAGAGCCCCAAGCTTTGTTTAATACCTTACTGCAGTATTTTCACCATTTTTCTCATAAAAGCCCTTTTATATGTGTTCTAGTAGATTTGCTGTAGTATTTGTGTGTGTTCGGGGGGAGGTTCTGAATCCTTTTACAAGTTTTCTTCTCCCCTCCTTGCTTCTAAGCTATTGCATGCTTTTCTGATTTTTTTATCTTTGTGGGTTCTTCATCCCTCTCCTGTGATAATCCAAGCCTTTTCCTTCTTGTATTTTTAGTATCCCAGCCTTCACCATAACTATATTCTTCCAAGAAACTGAAGGAGAGATGAAATATATTTTAGTGTCTAGCAGAATTTGCAAGCATTTGCATCTGCTCTTGTGAGTCCTGACGTTTCTGAAAACAAAAGTTAGTAAAGTGATTGCTACAAGAGTATCAAATCCATGAGGATCAATGTGAGTCAGCTTTAAGGCATGCGTTTGCTTATTTGATGTTTTCCTACATGTACTTGCAAACACGTAACTGCCATTTGTGCCAGATATCATGGTGTATTTACCAAAACTGAGTTCATAAACATGGCCTCTTAACTAGATTGTGTACATCTTTTTAAAAGGGCCTGTGCAATCCTTTAAAAATATTGACATACGAAATGGAGTAGTTTTTCAAAATGTGCTTTTCTCGTTTTGTTTTTTTTTTTTTTTTTTTTTTTTTTTTTTTTTTTTTTCTTTCTCGTGGTTCTGTTTTTATTTTGTATTTTTGTTTCTTCTTTTTTTTCCACCCTCACACAAGTCTCGCTCATGGCTGTTTTCTTAGTTTTCACATTCAGACTTTATTCTAGCCAATTCTTTGCTGCAGAATTGCAGTATTTGTCAGTCTGATCTGGGATATCCTACATTGTGCTTCACAATTGTCTCGAAATCTTTCTTTGATAACTATGAATCCTACGGTGCTTTTTCCCACGAGCAGCTGTAGACTAAGTGCCATGTCTTCCTTGATTGTGAATGAATCCCAATCCCTGTATTCTTAATTTTGTGTTGCTAAATCTGTGTGCTTGATTTTGACTTAAAAAATTATCTGTGTCCCTTTATATAGAGGTAAAACAAGAACTGAAGTTACTTGTATATCATAAGGCTTTAATGTTCTGAAATGTTTGTGGATATCAGGCAATGCTTATTACAAGAACATCATATCAAATAACCTTGCAAAAAGCCGAGATGCATTGCATTTCTACAGTGTCTCATCCAGTTGGCAGTTAACCTGTTTGAGAACAAAACTGAATTGTTTTTGATACTTTTCTATTGGCAAACTTGTGATGGTGGTTTCTCATCTTGTTCTTTTATAGGTGCTCATGTTTTTCTCTATCGTTGTTTTTGGTTTGGCTTTTTTTTTTTTTTTTTTTTTGCTCTAGTGTTTTTCTGGGGGTTGAAACTATTTGGACTAGTCTATAAATTGTCAGGTCCTCAGTTTTTCTTCCATTTTATAAAAACAGATACCATGTTTGCCCTTTTCCAGTCCTCTGGGATGTTCGTCCTCCATAAGTTCACAATGATGGTGTAGAGAGTGCTTCAGATGCTTACTTGGTTACTCGAGGGTGAGTTTCATCAAGTGCTGTCAGCTGGGCTGGGCCTTCTGTCCTTAAGATTATTAATCCTGTTGAGTAGCTATGCATAATTTATTGTTCTTATGAATATTCTTTTTTGATTCAAGTCTCCTTGAGAAGATCTCTTTAAAGCAGTTACATTATGTCCCTTATGTCACAGTGTCTTTCTGCCGCATCAGGTTAGTTTTTCAGGAAAGCCTTTAATGTTTCTTTCTAGCAACTTCCACCCTTGCTTAGTCTGTGGTTTTCTCGGTAACCCTGTTTTGTAAAACTCTGTGCCATGATGTTCCTCTTGATGCTGTCTCTAGTGCTGTGCATTTGCCTCTGGTGATATTTGAATGAATCCCCACATAGTCAAGGGATCTGAGCCTGCAGCTAGTAATGCAGTGCAGCAGAAGATGCTTTGCAGAAGGAAATAGTAGGTGCTGAGGAACCAAAATCTGCACTGTTATTATTAGAGGGAGTCACTCTGGACTAGTTTTACTCTCATCCCGTTGCTTGAACATCCATTAGCAATAAAAGGATATTGGATGTGCTTCTGGAGAGCATCTTCTGATTTAATATTGTGTGAAGCAATCCAGTTTGCTTTCTCTGAGCCTGTTCCATGAAGTGTACCAAAGCACAGTAAGTGGAGACTATTGGCTGTGTCATTTCAGAAGTAATTTCTGATTTTGGCTACTTCTACATTTAGTTCTAGTTAATGTCTTACAGTTTGGCTGCTGCCAAGGAATTAGTTTATAGAGAGAATGAGATGAACAATAGGCAGTGCCTTCGTTTCGGTCCTCATCCAAGTGATGTTTTTGTAATTTGCTATTTTGGGGAGTTGAATGGTCACCCAAAGTTTCAGAGATTTCATCTTCTGTATGACAGTGATGCAGTCTGTATCTTTTATTTAAATAGGAGGGTTTCCTAATCATCAAATCATAGGTTATTCTAGGTTTGGTGCCCTGCCATTACCTTCCCTCCTGAGGCTGTGGCGCTCCCTGTGGCAATAAGGCAGAGTGAGAGCAAGAACAACTCTGGTCTACTCTTCGTGGGTTTCATTCCAGTGCCGATTTCTGAAAAAAAGTGTTTCTTTTTCATTACACTTCCTTGTATGCTTGAAGAAAGCCTTTCTTACATTGTGGACTTTATTTGGGATAGAAACTGAAAAATGTTGAATGCCAACCAAAATATTTTGTTTCATTTCTTGGTTATTGACCTCCAGAAAACCAGTTATTTCCAGAGCCAAAAGTCATTCATTGTCATTGCCCTGAAATCTGATCAGCTGAATCCCATTTGATTATGGGATACTGTTTTGAGCGTTGGCAAGAAGATGGGAAAGAAATGATTGCAACTTTTCTTAAACTTAAAGCCAACAACAACAAAAAAATCTTACAGGCAAAGATTGGTAATAAGATGAATACTTTTCTGATTTTTTTTTTAATGTGTTTTTAACTGGTCTTCATTGAACACAGACTGCTTTATCCATTGGTTTGTAAATTAAAATTACCCTGACTGGTTTTTTTTAACTATGAGTTCAGGAGTTGAAGTGATAGTTTTTTAGCTATGAATTTCCTTCATTGTAGCATGTGTATACTTTTGGTTTATTATTCTATTATTTAAAGTAAAACAATAAGCTCTAGCTAGGATAATTTTGTATTATCAAAAAGAACATGGGGAAAGTAGTTTTCTATTTCAGTATTATGCATGAGCTTAGACTAAATAGTAGGGTAGACAAAAATGACAGTAAATGCTAAGCATGGTTGCATAGATTAAATACGCTGAGCATCTTAGTGAAAGATTTAGTGCATCGTAGTGAAATTCCCTAACTAGTCCTCATCAACACAGGTATGGGGAAAAGAAGATGGTGAGGAAAATGTTGATGTTATTTCTCATTGTCTTGATGTAACAATGGAGAAGTATTTAAGAAATTACTAGGCTGAGAAGATAAAAGGAAAAAAATTGCTCTTTGTCTCATGAAGTATAACTACAACATGGAACTCATTCTTCCAAGATACTATGGATGCTGTATGTGTAACTGGGTGTGCAAGAATTTTGTCAGGTGAAGTCATACAGACCAGATTTATTGATTACTGAGCAAAATGATGTTCCAGGTGCAACTGCTTGGTCTGTATTTCCCCAAATTGCTAGCTAAGGAAGCATTACTGTGGGGGGATCACTCTATACCCAGCTGTTCCCTTCTGATTTTCTGCTACTGAGCAGTGTAAGAAGTGGGACAGTGCAGCACTATGCCTTCCTCTGGTCCTGGGTTGGAGCAGTTTTGCCTTCAGTGAAGTGTGGATGGATGCAAGCTGGATCTGATCCCTGGCAGATGGTCACGTCCATCTAAGGCATCAAGCCTGACCTTTCAGCACCACAGTCAGGCACCTCTCAGGCTTTCCAGCCGGAAAAGCTTGGAACTACCCAACTATAAAGTCAGTTTTGTAACACCTGTTTCTACCCAAATTTGTGCATTTGCTCTGGGACAGAAGCAACTCAAATTTCCTTAACAGGAACCATTTTTATGGTATAGGTGATCTGTCTGCTTGGGTAGCACCAGACTTAATCTTCTGAATTCAGAGGAGTTGAGATAAAAGGATTACACTCTAGCAACACATTATTGACTAATACATTTGGTGTTTAGGGAGGTTGAGCATGTAGGTGAATCTATTTTTGTCATTAAATTATTCTAGGCTGCTTTTAAATGCTGTTGTATGGATATTAAGGTAATAATTTCCTAGCTTACATTTCATCTGTATCTCCACTGAATCTTTGCAAAGGCAACTTCGATGTACATGGTGTTGTACACATAATAGACACAAAATAGATTATATTTTCAACTTTCAGCAATAAGAACAAAATGCTCTTACAAACTGCAAATGTGTTCTAATAGGTCTTTAGAATGTTTTTGCTGCCTTCTTTTTTTCCCCCCACTAAATTCATGTACAGTTGTTACTGGTGAAACTGTATGTTCTAGTATATATTTAGTGCAGATGACTCTCTTCCATATGCAGTAGGAAGAAAAACCTAGTCTGCTTTTGATTTAAATGAAATACGAAGGCCTCAAAGAGGGACAAAAGCAGCATGTTGATGCTGCCTTCAAGACCTTAATATCACCTTAATACACTGAAGGAATGAACTCCTTAGTTCTAAAAGTAATTCCTACAGAAGGTAGAGAAAGCATTTCGTCAGTGCAGTCTTGCTACAATTTTTCTTCGATTGTCTGTTTAGGAAGACCATTAACTTCCATTGTAATTCCACTGGTATCTTTCATAAATATTTTCCCCAATGGAAAGAAAGACATCAATATTGTATAACTATAGTTACCTTCCATAATCAATAATATCATCAGACTATATAAACTTACTTGCTATAACCCATAATGCTATTACGGTGATTTAATGCAGGGTCTTTTACATCAGGCAAACCAACCATAAAGTCTAGAATACATTCTTGATTCTGAATTCAAAATAATGTAACAACTAATGGTTAATTTTTATCCTTTCAAGTAACTTGGGAAGGATGTGAAGATTTACAGATGTTAGCCCGTGCTATTTAGCAGATTAATGCAATTGTTATTTTACTGTGGTGTTGATTTCCAGATATATTTTTAATTCTGGAAAGAAATGCTCTAGTCTTGCCTTCCAAATACACGCTAAATCCATGTGACAATCTATCCCAGATTACTATGTTATTTAACCTACTACATATACAAATGCAATATGCAATGTATTTATTCCATGTACTTTGATGTTGTTTGCTTTGTTTCAGCTCTCCCTGGACAAATATGTTCAGAAATAGGCCTCATTCACGGGGGTTTGGGACACAACTACTGTAAACCAGAAATCCATAAAGTTGCCTTTTACTGTAATTGTTTCATGTTCCCAGTCCTCCCTGGATTATTTTGCCTATGCATTTCTCTTAGTCATAAATTTGATTATTCTACTACAGTGATTTACTCTGAGAAAATTAATATAATCTCTTTAAAACTCTCAGCTGTGAGCCATAACTCTCTGAACTACTGTTTAACTTTCCAAGCATTATAAATGCATTTCCCTAGCTGCTCCATGTGGAAGTCATTTCATAGCAAAGTGTCATTTTCCCAGTGAACTGATGGCATAGAGTAATAATAAGTGCAAATAGTAAATATTTTTACGTCTTGCAGTACAACAATCACAGAATGCCACCCCATTTATGAGAAACATTAAAATAATAACTTTGTGTTTTAAACTTAAAATCCTAACCTGAGTGTGAGGTCTGATGTGTCAAACAGGTTCAGAGCTATATAACCTGCTGATATAACCTCATGAACTTAAACTCAGTAATGTTGTGGGTAGCTTTTTGGACCATAAAATTCAGTTATGAAGATGTAGTAAAAGTATGTATAAGAGAGATCCAATGCATCAAAGAATATTCTGAATCTTAAAACTTTAATGAATAATACTGCTGTGTTGCATACCTTTAAGTACAAAGGACAAACAGCAGGCAAAAAATATATACTTTATTTGCCGTATATACCTCATCAGATAATTAATGGAATGCCATTAAAATGCTTCAAGCAGCAGGTGCTTCAAATATTAATTTGTAATTGCTTCAAATATTGTGTTTCAGAGCATTATGCTGCTTGTCTCAATTATTTGATTACAGTATTTATAATTTATATGTAGTCAGTTTTTTCGTCATACTGGTGGGGAGGATTCTTTACCTAACTGTAAAAACTCTGAATCATGATTTCCAGAGTGATAAAAATTGTGTAAAGGAAGAGACTTCTTACAAATGGTAAATGCAGTCACGGACACAGACACACATATATATGCTTTGTGTGTATAAGGGTCACATGTCTTTCTGCATACCTATGCAAAAAATTGTATCATTTTCATTTTTCTTGGAAGGAGTTTAAGCATCTTTAAAGTAATTTAATTTCTCATACTAAGAAAACAAAGTTAATATGTAGATGTGAGAACAGATATGTCAAAGGGTAAATACTGTTTAGAGGAGGAGGAGGCACTGAATTCTTATCACCTTGTTGTCATGCCTTGTGACTATACACATTTTGAAGATGGTTAAGGTAATAAATCTATATAGGATTGTATTTTGCTAAATATTGCCTCCAAATGTGAATTGACAAAAAGATATGCAGCTTACCTAGAAAAGCAATGCATTTGTTCTCTCCATATCTGAAATGAAGACTTCTCAATAGGAGTTTCAGAAGGGTGTATGTTCTCTTGGAAGAGAAATTCATAAAGAGAGAAAATTCTTACTTGTTTTTACAAAGTAGAAGAAAAAAGGTATCAGTTGTCGTATGGTTGAAGATTTTAGTTGCTGTATAGAGGCTGTGTTACCACACCTTACTTTAAGACTGCCTGTGACAGCAAGGAGTGTGGCCCAGAAGGTTCCTTCCAGAGCAGTGGTGTTACGGGTGAGGAGTGGTATATATCTATGTTGACCTGAGATAACCTGTGAGAAGAAACTAGATTTTCTGGTGTTCAAGGAAGGGGGATTCTGTTCTTTAACCCTTTCCAAGGTGGGTTTCCTCTCCTCTATCATATGTAAGCTATTCTGCTAGGACAGGCATGGAGACTAGGGGGAGGAATAGGAAAAAGCAAGACAGTTCCATGTTCTCACTTGCATTTCATGGAAAGTACACCTATCTGTAGAGTAAATACCTTTAGGAGAAACTGTAAGCTTTGTAAAGCAGTGAAAGTAGTGTAATGTAACAGCTGTAAAGCTGTATCATATTAGGTATTTAAGGAAAAAATAAGGAAAAAAGTCGTTGTACTGATTTCTAATTATCTTGAATTTTTCAAGGCTCTGCTGGTCATAAACCCTGTCATAGGCAGGCATATACTAATAACTGCAAGCCTTGCATTTCTACAGTTTCTTGTTAGGTATCTGTGATATTTAAAACTGTATATAAATATGTTTGTGCTCAAAAAAAATTTTTCTCCAATTATTATTTATAATGGTTTGGTTTATACAGAATTTTCAAGTACCTGCTGGTGGGATTACTTGGAAGCTTTTTAAGACTTTGTAATGCATGCTTAGGACTGCAATAATTGCTTATATTAGCTTTCCTCTGTTATCACAATATAATTTCAGTATGTACATTTGGGCAGGGGGGAGGTGTAAATGCATACACAACACATTGCTTTGGAATACATTGCCTGTATAAACATGTATTCTTCAATTTTCCTAATGCTGCAAGTGTGCATCTATCATTAATTTCTATTTCTAAAACAACACCACAAGGTTCCTTTTCCATCTGTTATCATGTTTCTGTATTCAGATAAGCTTCTTTATTCTACCGATATTTCCTCTGTCAGATGTACTATCTCTTCTAAGAGAAACCTCTGCCTTTTTTGGTGAGCACTGTGAGGTTGAGGTTCTCTCCAATGAAGAGCAGGCCAGTGGCTGCAGTAAGTGAGAGGGTCTGGACTGAAGGTGGTTCTTCTCCTTAGTAGCTTTTTTTACAGTAAAAACTAATAGCCAGACTTCATTATAAAAGTGAAATTCAATAAAGGTAAATAGATCTTAACAATCTATGAAGCTAACCTTACCTTAGACTTTCCAAAGGATGTTATAAATACTTAATTATCATTGTAAATAAAGGTGATGTTATGCTACTGACAAGGGTCATAAATGCCTTTTCCCATTAGCAGTCACTATGATGTTTCTATTTTCATAGAAATTTGCCATCGTCTGTAATTTTCCTGTGACACAGTTCTTGAGACTATTTCATCAATAGATGCACCACATTTTCATGGTCTTCTGAATGCTGCATCCCATCTCTACATGGAATACTTGCTGCTGTGATAACTTAAAAAGCATAGCAGCTTTTTATATTGGCACAGTTCCATTCAGTTCACTGAAGTGGTACCAGTTTACAACAGCTGAATTATTATTGTTTACGTACCAGTGATGAGTAAAAGCCTTATACAAGGGTAGAGCTCTGTTGAGCTTTGCAACTCCCCATGCATTATTTAAAAATTATCAGGTAAATGATACATGCTGTAATAATTCTAAAATGAGTAGCAGTACATCTATGACCAATGGTAAAGACTGTGTAAATGAATTTTTGTTTTGGAGCGGACCGTCCTAATATTAACTCCAAATTAGGTTAGGCTGGTTCTCCAGTCCAGAACACTCTACTGATTTATTCCTGTACATTTGACCTTGGCTACTGAGATTCAGAGAACGTCTTCATTATAGCTGTAAGAGTTCACATAAGTAAGCACCACAAGACCATTGCCACATGAGTTTGTTTCAAGGTTGCTTTACTGTAGGCAGTGACAGTGACATTATAATATATGTTCTCTGAGCTACTGCCTTAATTTTTATTTTATTTTTTAGTCATACATGATTATTCTAAGGATACTGTCTTGACAGCTTTTCTTATAGCTGGCCAAAACTTTACATCCAAAATTTCTTTGCCTCTTACTGGCTCAATGCTAGTGGTGAGAAATCTGTTAGCTCTTGCAATCAGTAAGCAGCAGTTGGTCCTTTTGTCTCTCCCTTGGAAGAAAACCTCCTGTCTCATCCTGAAGACCTGTACCTGACTTCTGATGTTACCCTGGTCAGAACCTCTTTCATCATTTTGTTGCAAAATTTGGTTTCAACCCAAGTAGCTTGGGTTTTATCTATCTTACTCCTTTTTATTACCTAGCATATTCATCTTGTTAATGTGTACCATTACATACCTACTTTAGCTTTTCTTTTCACCCTTCTTGAGGAGGCATGTCTCTGTATCAACCGTGATTGCTAGTCCTTGCTGCTTCTGACTGTGTAGCATCTGACTTCATGTCAGGTAGTTCTTCTTTCACCACCTAGATGTGCCTCCTTTATGGCACCATGGTACCAGTTTGTGTCAGTTGCTTCTCACTGACCTTGATGGCAAACAGCAGCTCTAGGCTAAATGAACTTAATTAGTTTGTCAGCCTTGAACTGCTGCCTTTCAAGTCTCTCTACAATATGGCAGTTGAGGGAAACAGAAGGCATTGGGTGAGACTTGTGAGAAGAACAGTGATACTGTACAGGCTGTAGCAGGGAGCCCTGGAGACAGGTCAAAATGAGACAGAAAGGAGAAAGCGCTGTTAGATGAATGACTGATTGATTTGTCAGCATCCCTTGCAGTTCTAAATTAATTTATCATTAATGACTTCCATGATTAGCATTTAAACAATGCTCGCAAGTGAGATGTCCTGAAAATTAATATATTTTGGATTATGGTCTTATTGGAAAAAGTATTAAAACGCTTATTAATTACAGTTTTTTGGGGGGGTCAAGGAAATACAGAGTTTGACTATTCAAGTGTAGAACAAAATAATTTTAGTTCTGCTTCAAGACCTGTTTCAGTGAATTGCATAAATGCCCATGTTGGACTCATACTGAAATAAGATTTAAATGTTGTGATTGTTTTACTGTTTCAGGGTATAAATGCAAAAGCCAAATGAACTTTCACTGCACATATCTGCGTTTTGTCAGGATATGTTAATACAGAATGATTCGTCCTCAGCTTTTCACTCTCGGCCTCCTACTTATGCGTATTCTGGAAACATTAAAGCAATCGATAATTTTGCTGCCGATCTACACTGCTTTTGTGGATAGATTGCTCAGCTATGTCACATATTTTTTAAATAATACAGTGATTATTTCATTTGCAAATTTTTATGCTGTTGTGTTAGCCACATAAATTGTAGTTCAATGCATATGAGTTCCTGAATAATTAGGTGCTGTAGGATCTGGCTGAAAATGGGGGTAAGCAGTCGGTGTTGTTCCTTTAAACATACGCAGCTTGAAAAGCAGATGGAATTGTGTTCTCATGATGTTTAAGGACTTTTAGAGCACTGCATATCACCAGCATCTGGAGACCAATTACTGAAGAAGCTCCATAGGGGTCCTGCCTCAGGGTTTTTAGTTGGATGAATAATATATAAACTCTATAGTTTCCCACAGAGAGCAACTAGAGCAGTATCAGAAGGAAATAAGCCTTTTAGGACTTGAACTGAAAATGAAATAACAGCACAGGATTTAAAATGAAGGAGTTTTGCTTTTACATACAAAGTCAAACATAGTATATTAGTTAAATGAATTCAGATTTTTTTTTTTTTTTTTGCCTTTATCATTTTGAAATCTTGCTTTTCCTAATTTTGGCACACATCTATTTGAAAGCCTTAGCAAAATGCTCTAAGTCTTCTTCAATTACTCCAAGAACTAGCATACTAAATTTCCTTTTAAAGAAGTGGTGGAAATGATCTTTAATATGTGCATCATTCATTTTATAACACAGGTTCAGCATTATAGTACTCAAACCGTAATCAGATTTCTCTCACCTATCACTGTGTCTGGCTCTGCACTTTTTACAACTAGAAACTGATTGTAAAATGGCATATCCAGTACTATTCAAAGCCCTCTTTCAACTCATTATATCCTTTCAAATTCCTAATCATTGTCCTCTGTTTCAGTTTACTTGAAAACAAAACATATTTGGAAAGGAAATATAAATATTTGAATGGAGATACTTGGATCTGGGAAGAAATGTATGTCTTTTGCTTAATTGTAACAGAAATTCTTCTCTACTGGTTCATTGCAATACACATGCAAGTGGAAATTCACTGAGTAGGCACTTTAGAGCTGAAGACTACATTAGCTGGAGAACACTGTAGAGACCTATGCAGAAGAAAACAAATGAGAATGTAGCTTTTATTAAAAAAAAAAAACAAAACAAAACAGAAGCCAGCATCGTCATTGGTGCTATGCTTGTTTTAGTTTACAACTTCCTGCCAGATATTTTGGGTAAATCTGGAATCCCAGCCCCTTGAATTTTTAATTGTGGTAGTAATTTTCATTGAGGCAAGTATTCCTACCAACTTCAGCATAACTATTCAGCTGATTATGCAGCTGAAGCATCTGCAGGTTTGATCATGACACCAAAATCTCCCAAATGAAATTAAAATTGAAGGTAAAAAGGTAGCAGTAGAATGACGTTCCTGGGAGAAAAGGATCAGAATGTGTGTGGAAGCTATATGTTGTAATAACATTGATCAATTTGATATTCAGAGCTTCAGAAAAACAAATGCAGCTTACCCTCCAAGAGAATAGAAAGTGCTATACTATTAATTAAATAATTATTGGCATGCAGTGGAATGCTAGAGCCACAACAAGAATCAGGGTGTAGTTGTGCCAGATGACATATCAAACTATATTGAAAGTATGTAAATTATCCTGCTTTTTTGCATGAGGAACTTGCCAGGAAGTAAAGGGAAAGTAGCTACCCGGACTAAGTATCAGGCTAAACTGAACCTGGCTAATGTAGCAGAGCTCGAGTTGCACTTTAATGAGATTAAAACAGTCCCTTGACTTTGACTGTTCCAAAACCTGTATCCTTATCTGAATTGTCTCAAGTTGTTCATGTGCATCATTGCTGTCTAGGACTGGTAGCGTATTTCTGATGATGTTTGAAAGTCATTCATCATCTCTCATTCATTCCCTGTTTTTTCGTTCTAGCCTCCATTTTCATTCATGAATATTGTATCTAGTGTGGGTTAGTGGTACCTAATCATCCTTTGTCTGGTCATAGTCAGCACACTGTGCCACTGCTTCTTTGTGAAAACAGCATCAAGAAGGTTATTGACCTTGAAGCTTAAAAGTGGCTAATGATAAACTTCATGCCTCCAAGTTTTTTGTGGGAGTTGAAAAGGTTTGGTTGGTCACAACAATAGAAATGAAAAAGGGTTCAGAGTGCATAGAGATAGTCAAAGTAGCAAGTGAAATAAATTATGGTGAGTGTTGGAGCAGGGTACTGAAAACTGGTGAAAAAAGAGAAGGCTTCCAGGTGTCACTTCAAAAAAAAAAAAAATTTCTTTCCCTTTTAAATTCATGCTCCCATTACAAATTGTTACGGATGCACGCACAATCAAATCCAACAGGTGTTAAACCTCAGGTTTATTCTTCAGTAGAAAAGTTAGTTAGAACTCCGGTAACATTAGTGAACTACAGGCTCAATGATGTAAGGGGAATTAGTACTACGCAGCCGACTTAAGAATCCTTGAGATTTAAAAGTAATGATTCAATGATGCGCATATCACTCACCTAAAAGCTGAGGGCTCTCTCCCTCGAGGAGTTACCTCGGGCGGTGCCCTGACCCGAGGGGGAGTCCCTGACTGCAGACCCGCTGCTCCGAGGAGGACTGATTCCAACATGTCCTCTGGCGGGACCCCGTTTATACCCTTGTCAAATCTGATCTGTGGCCATTTATTCCCTTTTGGCCAAGAAGGTCACCTCTATGTTCCTGGCACGTCTCGACTGGCCAGTTCAAATTTCAACCTGCGGCCTCGAGGGTTTAGGGGTTTTTTCCCTCTTCTCCCTGCCTGGAGAAGTTTCATTTCCTGCCAAGGAGGCAAGGGGGCAGTGGGGGAGTGTACTGCCACACAAATATAGCCTAAGGAGCACAGGTCAGTGTCCAATTTTTTTTTTTCCCTGCCTGTTCTTCAGCTTTTAGGTCCTGAGTGTCCAATATTGATTGACATCTGAGCTACAGAAACCATTATGAACTGGCCAGGATGTCTGAGATGATTCAGGAAAAATGAAAGAACCAACAAAGTCATTGCAAAGTCAATTATGATAGCCATCGCTATGAGAAAAAAAACAATGTCAGGAGGGAATTTGGGGTGTGCACATGTGTTGTTGTTGGGTTGTGTTTGGTTTTTTTAACTAAGAAAAGTGAAGACTTCAAAATCAAACAATCAAAACTTGATTTATGTGGAAACAGGATCTCTTGGTAACTTCTAATACCCTCCCAGAACATGCAGGTGAGCTGAATCTAAATCCCTGGAAGCACAGAAGTATGTGGTTCAGGTATACACTGTCTCCATAACATCACTTTTGAGCCTGCAATCTCAAGTGATGCTGCTACAAAGCAATAAAGCAGCTTAGAAGCATTTCTGCTTCTACTGATGCTATAAAAGAATATAGAAACAATGCAAACGGTCCCCCTGAGTTGATCACTATCAATTTCTGTGCAGAGTGCTGGCTTAAGTCAGTCCGGGAGGAGGGGAGCTGCTTGTTTCTGCCACCTGCACGCAGGGACTTACCGTTCCCTCTCAGGGAGGATTGTACCTAAGACGTTTCCTTTCCTTATCCATTGGTCAGCCACAGATTTTGTAGCTGAATATGCCACCTTTCTTCTGAGCATCTTCATGGCAAGATCAAAGCTCTGTGGGCTCAGCATAGTAAGTCCATAAAATGAGAAGTCTGTAAAAATAGTCAGTAATAAGGCATGCTTGATCCCTCCAGGCACAGAGGCACAGCTCTCCTAAGCTGCTGGAATGAATCCTTCCACTCTTCGGTATAATATAGTTACGTCTCTTGCAATAAGGACTGTTGGACTGTATTCAGCTACATGTGGGAATGGAAATGCATGCACCAAAACAAAAGTACAAAGAAAAAAGATAACAGCACATTCATTTTGAATGCCTTTGTTTCTACTTATAACAGCACTTTTACTATGCCATTACAATTCCTGGGGATGGGAGACAAAACAGTACCTGGTGTAGCGTGTCATCTAGTAACTGTTTCTGCTCCATGCCCTTCCATCTGTGAGAACTAGCTTACACTGACTTTACACTGCAGCTGAATATAAAAGATGTAAGCTTTGTATATGGCCAATTTTAAATTGGCTTTTATCCATCTAGCAACTTCATGCACTCATTTTGGTATCAGATATACTTGAGAATCTAATTATCAATTAAACATAATCCTTATCCTAATTTGTCTAATATGATTCTTTTGTTGTCTCTCAGTTTCTGCATAATTGAAATGCATTTTGCAGAAAATTGTAGCTTATAAACTTTCTTTTGTGTAAAGCTGTATTTGACTCAACTAATAAAACTGTTAGTTAAGTTACAAAAGCAAAACCTTTTCTAGCAGTGGTAGAAGAAGAACAAATGTAATTTGATTTCAGTTCTGGACTTTATAGCATTGAAAATGAGAAGAAGTACTTCTTGATTTGCAAATTGAGCAACTTCTGTATTGGACCCATTTGGGGAAAGCAGGTATCAATACCAGAAGAATTCATCTTTACAAGGTGGGTTTTTTTGGAGGAAAACACACTTCAGTGTGTTCTAGTAAGTTGAGAGATGCTTGCTTCATGTCCTGGGTCTCGGCCTCTGGAGAGCTTGCTTTCTCAGTAGCCTGTAGTGATAAGCAGGGCTGTCAAGACTCTTGATTTTCATCTTCTTACAACTTTAGTGCTGGACACTTCCTTTGAAAGCTTCATGAAATATTAAAGACATGTTTCCTCTGTTTTTTCTCATCTAATTCAACACCTGTACACATTTCAAACAGATCACTTTTTCAAATCTCTCTCTAAACTGGTTGGGTCTTTTAGGACTACTTTTGAGCAATCTCTAACGATAAAAGCTTAAAACCCAAAGGCAATCTGTAACTACTAATCACAATAGATGGCTTTTTTTCTTTTTTCCAAAAAAATTGCATATGTTACTACCTTTTTCTGTTATGCATGCTGGAAGAATTTTTGAGTAAAAATAATTGTGTTTGCATGTATGTATGTATATGTATAAAAATCACAATTTTATATATATTTTTTTTTCCATCTTTTTGTAATGGGTGTAAGGTAGAATTAAGAATCATCTGTGCTTTTCCTAGCATCATCTGCTATGCTATACTTTAAATGAAGGGTTGCTTGAAAAATACGTTCAGCAACTTATTAATGAAAAATTAATTCTATTCCAAAATATGCTGCAGTTTTACATTTTTAAGGTTTGTTTAACCTTTTAAAGCTAGTTTAGCATCCTAAAGAAAAAACAAGTGTTTCAACTGCCATATGTAGCGTATGTATGATTGTATATGATTGTACTCCACATTCTTGCAATGTTTACAAAACATAGTATTTTATTTAAATATCTATTAAATAACCTCAGTCCTTTTTTTTTTCCCTGCTGATTGTTCTGTCAAGAGATGTTTAGTCAAAAACCGTCATCTTTCCAGCAAACTAGCTCCTTTGTCTGATTCATCCGTTGCTACGTGAACGTGGCATTGTGACTGCTCAGCCATTTCTCAGGAGGTAAACTGAGAGGTGCCAAGCAATTGCATAGTTCTCTCCGTATTTTTGGCATTGTACTAAAGCAGACTGGTCACAAAGAAAAAAAGTTCTCTTTGACCAGACATATCCTGCCAGGCTACTTTGATAAAGAAATTACCTTTTTTTACAGTCTACCACAGTGTGGCAGTAGTTCTTTTTGACTACCGTGAGCTGATCCTGGCTTCTGTTGCAAAGCTTAGGCATTTACTGCTCAGCATCCATCTGATAACTTTCAGCAAATTCCAACTCTTGTCCTACTGATAGTGGCCAGGTTCCAGGAGTGTTAACTACAGTATAGTAGAGATATAGTATGATCTTTTAGCATCCACAGTATTCTCCTCTTTTCCCTTTTTGTGGATATTCAATGCGGAAATTCCTTACTTTATTAAATGGGTAATCAAGACTGGGATATCTCTGGCAGGATTTTCCCGGGGCCCACACCCCTGCATTTCTACTGGAAGTCACTACTTTCAGCTTTGAGCTGCCCCCTTCAATACTCTTCCTTTGCTCTTTGCTCTTTGCTGTTGTTTCCTCCATTTAATCTTTCTTCTTTCTTGCTGATGGTGGCAATGGTCACGCTATATCTCACTGTACCAGTTGATTCAAAAGGGCGTCACAGACTTGCAGCTTTCATTTTTTATTTACTTGTTATTGTACCCTTACACAGGTATGAACCCTAGATGCAGTATTACTCTGTTAAGGGATGCCTTTGTGACTAAGTTCTGTTTAGTCCAGTGTCACAGTGTGGTCCAAGTCTATAGACTAGAAAGAAAACTTAGTATATGAGGTAGCTGTGTGTGTACGCACTGTGATTACAACTATAATCAATAGGTTAAATAACTGAAGTATTAAGAAGGTTGTGCCATCTTCCTTTCAATAACCTGATTCAATAGAAATGTACTCATTCATAAAACTTTAAGGAGTGCGGTCCCTGTAAGCTTGTGAGAGGCGATAGCACCTGATAAGGTGTTCTCTTCGAAAGGTCAGTCTGGAGATAGCAGCCTGCTGCTTGCTTCCTGCAGGTACCTGAACACGAGTGACTGTGCTCTGATTTTGTTGCATGGAGCATATGCAAGAGATACTTTTGATGTGGGATGTTAATAGTTTTCTTTTATATTCAGAGCAACCAGAGAAAGGCCAACCAGTCTGTTAGGTACTTCTAAATAAATAGTTGAGCGTGTTATGAACTGGATCTTTAGAACAAATGCTGAGCATTAAACAAAAATAATACATTTCCTTTTGAGTGAAATTTCATTCTTCTGTGTGAATCTTGCCTCTCTACAAGGTCAACTTTATGGAAATTTCTGGTCTGTTGATGGAAAGTGAGAGTATCTGAGGTAGACTTGTTCACTGACTTTAAAATATGGAAGGTGAAATTATGGGGTTTTAATTCCAACTCTGGTGACTAGGCGCAATGCACAACAATATATGCTGATGGAAGTGACTAGATTGCTTTGTCAGCAGCCATGCAGAGAAGAATACTGCTTTGTCTTCAGAATAGCCAGGGATTGTGATACCTAGAAGATGAAAAGGTGTTGTGTTTTGTTTTGATTTTAATTTGGAGAGCTGATATATGCACTGAGCCCGATGAATGAGTACGTGCCTGTATTACTTGTTAAGAGAGGAAAGTTTATCAAGAGGAGGCAGGGGGGTTTGTAGAAAATGCCTTAAGCGTCTGAATCCTGAGAGTTCATAGAAGCTGATGTGCAAAATTTCATTAACAGAAAAACTGGAGATCAGCTGGAGGTTTATGATACTTTCTCAAGCTACGTAGTAGCTTAGCCACTGGAGGATGAAAGGACGAGACAATTGCTGATGTCTGGGCAGTATGAATGATGTTGCACCTCGAGCTGTATCAGCAGTGATCAAGGGAAATAATTTCAACTACGTTGGTTGTATAAAATTTGCTGACAATTTCAGAAATCCAAGGTTTCTTAAAGGGAAAGTAACGGTAAATTATCTCAGTAAATTTCTACAAAGCTTTGAAAAGTTTCGTAGCTCTTTCTCAAAGGGGAGGGAGAGAAGAAGGAGGGAATCAGAATTGTTACCTGAGAAACTGGCACTGTACAATAGTCAAAGATCTGATGAATCTTCTTTGTCATCTCTCACGTTGGTGACTTCTCCAAAGACAGACGGTGGTTATTTCTTAGCTGTTAAAAATGAACTGGCTGCAGAAAATAGATAGCAATTTAAAAATGCCCTCTGATGTTTTGCTGACTGAAAGGTGGAGCTATGCTGACTAAAATTCATTCCGTGAACAGTGCCTGGAGTTTTAGGACATGTATAAAATTCTGATGTAGTCCTTCATCTCACATATTATTTACCATAAGGACCATGTTTCCTCAGTTCTTTGAGTTATAACATTATAGTTTAGGGATTTTAAGTTTGGGGTTTGGGGTTGTTTTTTTTTTCCTTCTCAATGTAGTTTAACTTGCGGATACCACCTTAGAGGTGTACCTAAAAGCAGGTAATGTTGACTGAAAGGCTGGCTCTGAAATAGTGGCCAAAAATGCAAATTAGGAAAGGAGTTGAGTAAAGAAAATAGAAACATAGTTATGCCATTTAATGTACCCTTGATCCATCCACAAGTTGAATCCTGTGTGCAGTGGTCTTATCTCAAAAAAGGCACAGCAGAATGCTCAAAGATATGAAATTGCTTTGCTACAAGTGTTATGGATGCTGAATGATTATATTGATTTGCGAGACTGGAAAAATTTAAGGCAAATTCATTGAGGGTTCATAAATACATAGGCAAGCCCTTCACCTCAGGACACTCTGAGGTTCACACTTTTAGAAATAGAGAGAGGTGTGGGAGGATATAATCGTAAACTCATCTGATTTCATATGCTTTCAAAATTACCTGCTATCGATCACTCCAAAAGATGCTGGACTAACTGAACCCACAAAGGACTTCTACTCCAAATTGTTTCAAGATAAAAGTGAAACTGAGAAATTATGTACATTAGAAATTCCTTTTACAATAAAATAAAATAAAGTTAGAATAAGAAACAATAAAATCCAGCTTTAGAAAACTTTCACACAGATTTGTTAAGCTGGGCAGGTGACCCTGCCTTAGAGCACTTACATACCCTCTCTGAAGTGAAGGAAATTTTCCCTGGTTTACAACTGCAGAGTTACTCCACTCTTTATTTTTCCAAGGAAATTAATTTCTAAAAGTATAGTCTGAACAGAAAAATTATAGATCAGTGAGTAATTATTTAATGGGAGAGGAATATTTATGGGAAAAGAGATACTGTTGTTTTAAGAAAGTGAAAGGGATTGTGTTTAATGGAAACCCATTTTTTGGTTTTCTTACTGTTATTGAGGTATCATCATTACTGTTAAATGACCATCATGTTAATTCTTCATGAGAACTTCTAATTTAATGATTCAGGGCTGAATTCTGCTGCTCACAAATAGAAATCTGGAGACTTGTCTCAAATTACTGCAGGTTTATTCCAAGTTAATCAATGTCCAGTTTTGAGCCTCTCTTTTCTTGGTGAAAAGACGTTAATTAAATAATCCAAAATGGAATTTTAGACTATCCAAGTACTCAAAAATTAACCTGTTCTTTAAAAGGTAAAAAGAAGTTCATATGTAGTGTGTTTTCTCAGTCTTTCATTGCCACCTTCTCCCTTTCTTTGTCACAACAGGAATCGCAGACAAGTTAGTCTTTAAAAGTCTGGTCCCTTTCCAGTTCCATGAAATGTGGGACATTATTTCACTTCTGTGAAATAAAGATATTGACTTTTTTTGGTCATTTTTCCTTTTGGTCTAATTTTTCCTTTTGATCTAATGCAAAGGAATAACACTTCAAGAAAACAATACAGCTGGAGTTGTAGGCTTAACAAATTCAAAGAATGCAAACCAAAATTATCTGCCAGGGAGTGGAGTTAGACTGGACATAAAGGAAGCTGAGCTAATGGTGTATTAAAAGCCCATAAAGGAGTAGTAGAAAAAATAGAAAATAACATTAGATAAAACTTCATTATCACTTTCTAATTATTGAAATATAAATTACTGCACCAGTATTTTTTCCCGTCTTATTATCTGTATAAGATCTTAACGTGTACATCTGATACTAGTTGTGAAAACTGTCAAGAACTTGAAACTTTAAATTAAAAAAAAAAAAAAAACCACATAATTTCCACAATGCCAAGGTTAAATGTTGAGACCATTTGTCATTTATTTATTGCTACTTTTTAGTTCATACTGTAGTTGTATGCAGAACATGTTAATCATTATAAAAACAGAATAATTCTTGCCTCTACAGTTTTCTGTTTGTCTTTCAGATCATATTTTTGACTGGCATTTACAGATTCTACGGCAAAGTTGTTAATTTAATTTTGGCATTTGTTTGCCAAGGGAAGGAAAATAATTTCTGCTGTGAAAATAATATGGAAAGTCTTCATAATTTTTTATTGAAATGTTTTCCCTTTAGAAAATAAGGTTTTCTGAAAATCAGTCATTTCTTCTGTGAAGAATTGTCGCTTTCATTGAAACACTTCAACAGTGTAATAATAGAAAATTTAAAAAAAAAAGAGATTAGAAGCGATTTCAAAACCACTTTCACTTAACCTTGCATCATAGTTTACTCTTGGAAATCAAAACAATTCTGACCCATTCTTAGATTTTAGGATTGCATATATTTTAACTTTTTAGCTTTGCTAAACAGTTTTGAAGTGGTTCAAAGAAGTCATTCTGTAATTATCCCTACATCTCCTTTCTTTTTTTCTTTTTTTTTTTTTTTTTGTTCTTTTGCTTAGCTTCGCTAAACAGGCAAATATAAATAAGAAACAGTAATAAATTATGAAGCACCTGAACACAAACTTGTACACAGCATAATGCCTTGAAAGCTTTGTAAAAAAGACATATCAAAGAGTAGCCCTGTTGTTCTATTTCAAGACTTGGGAAATCTGGTTTTTGAATGATATATTAATGGAAACAGGATTTCCAACTATTTATTAAAGTCTAATGAAAGTTTAAATAAAGTCTAATTAAAGCTTAATGAATGTAGAAAATGTTAATAATATAACAGTGTTGTGCTGTGTATGTGTGCTGTGACAGTGCATGCTATCCTGAACTAGTTGGCAGAACATGGGCTTTTATAGTTCGCAACTACAACCTTCATGAAACTTTCTTTTGATCTTGCAAGTTCTGTGTATCTTTAGAAAGTGCGAGCAATCTGAAAGGAGAGCATTGTAATCTAGTGCCCAGGCTGAAAAAACTGTTCTCCCTTTAGTTGCAGTTCCTTATTTCCTTTGTACTTTCAATATGATATTTGTAGCACCCTGGATCTGCAAATGCATTTTTCCTGCAGCTGTCACTACTTGTTAATGGTTAATTTTAAACCTGTAGCAGATATAAAAATGTTGAACTGTTGACACCAACAAAAACAATACTTTATGAAGAATACTGTAGGTTGTCCTAAGAGTGCCTCCTAAAAGGCTGCAAAAGCATCAAGATGCAGAAGGTAACCATGGGCTCAGTTAAAGCTAGCCTGCATGGTATCAAACAGCATGAGCTCTGTAGCTTTTATGGTACCAAATCTCTCTACAGCAGCACGACAGGTGTATGGACCATACATCACTGGGGCACTGAACACTCTAGAAAGTCTCTTTCTTTTACTGCTTTCCAAAATGCAAATTTTAAAGCTTCCTTATCACTTGTTTGTACAAACAGGATGAAGTAAGTCTGGATTTTATCCAGAAAATTGAGTTTTTAAGTGTCTCAGGAAGTCAGGTACAAACTGACTTGTCTTTTTCAATTTAAAACTGCCTGTTAAGATTTGAACAGCCTTTGTAATATGGAAATGTTATGTTTGAACAGCTTTGAGAAGCTGATCGTTCTTGTAACTGTGGGTTAACCTGGTAGAAGTAGTTACTAGAGGAGGTTCCAGGATCCACTTTACAAGATTTGTATGTATATGTCCGTATAGATAATATTTTGTGTATTTCCAAATATTTAGTGTATTTCCAGAGCATTTGCTGTTCTGGAACTTTTTATCTCCTATCTTTGGAAAGCGGGCCAAATAAATTTGGAAAACTGTAGCAAACATAAGCAATTCTATTCTGTATAGATAGTTATTGGGGGTGGTGTCTGTAGTTCAAATAGATGTCATTAAAAATAATGATAAAATTCCTTGTAACACAATTGCCTGCTTATAAAACCATAGTAAGTAGATCCAAAAAAATTCTAGAGAAAAAATGGAATAGGTGTTTTATTATATTTACACATTTTGTGGGTATTAGATACAATCCAAACAGTATAACATTTAACGAAATCTATTGATGACTAAAATATATAGCTGTGAAATGTGTCTGTTATTTCAAATGTACTTAATATGGGGATAAAAAGGAAGTTTTGGAAATTTTTGAACCTCTCTTTATCTTCAGTGACATTTGTCTTCCCATTAATTACACTTTCCATTTGTGCCACTTCATTGGAAACACTCTTTTTAGGCCTTCGAAGGACTGAAGAACTCTAAATTTAGAATTTGGGGGAAAAAAATTCTTTTAGCACAAACAGACCTTTGGCAGGTTTAACACATCCGTAACAGCTGTTATAATTTGCCATAATTTTTTATGCAACATCATAAAGAAAAGGCCATAACTCCCATCTCTAAATGCAAGTGGTGTATTTCTTCCTGCTTCTCCTGCTGTGGACTGCCAATTATCAAGAGTGAGTAATGAAAGAGTGAACCCTTTGGAGCAGCCAATTCTCAGAACCATTAGTTTTCTTTTATACTCCAGCCTAATTCCAGGAATGTGCTAGATGAAAAATAAGACGTATCATGTCATTTCAGGATAATACCATGTAATTTTGGGGTAATAAAGAATTCATTTCTGGAGAGAGAAGTGATCTGATATGGAAAAGTTCAATTTCTTTCTCTCCAGAGAGCTTTATCTCTTCAGATGTGACCTTGTATAATTAAATATATTTCAAATATCAAGAGAAATGGCAGCAGAGCAGACAATAGAATTCTCTATTTTATGTAGAAATGAAATGAAATTATATGAAGCAGTCAGTGTAATATAAGATGAAGTAGATTGCTACTATTCATTGTTTCCAGTGGAATTCCTGCTGTTTGATTTTATTCATTACAGTTTCATGAGAAGGCAATTGTATTGTGTCTGTGTGACTAGAGTTTTAGACTCACACTTAATTGCATTAATTCAGAAAGTACTGGCAAGAATCAGTACTTAATTGCTGTTATTACTTGAATATAAAAGAGAAAAGAGTAGATGTCCACTATACGAGAAGTTACAGATTTCACACGTGAAATACCAGATGCTTGGAAGCTACAGTTCTGATTCTTAAAGGAATATGTTTAATAAAAGAGGATCTAAATCCAACAATAGATTAAAAATATTTCAAAACAAATAAAATCATTTCTTTCCCAAGCCACCAATTTTTCCTAAAAACAACCAACCTCACTAATCTAAGTCAGATAGTTTTGACTGTTTTGAGATGACGTGCTCAGACACAAAAATTCCTTTATTTTCTGCAGTTTGAATCCTATTACATTAACATACCTGGTAATATAATGACAAACTGGGATTGTCTCAACATGGTTTTAAATCTGGTTTTGTAAGTGTCAGTCCTTATTACAGTCCTTATACTGAAGGAAAGTGACAAAAGATAATGGTTGGTGACATGTTAACTGCTAGAAAGGAGTGCAGGTGGCTGACAATGTAATTCCTGAAACCAGCATGCATCCTCTGCTGTACTTTCAACATTTTACATTCAGTCTTTTTGAGCTGTTCCTTAACTGTAGTAGTTAATGGTGGTGCTCAGCTAATAATCTTTATTTTTATTGTGGTGTTCATTGGGTTACTTTCTGAGTAGAGGCGTAGGATTCCTTCTCGGGCTTGAGCTCACATCTAATTCAGGTGAGCCGTGGAGTGCACTAAGGGGGAAAGAACGAGCATGCGTTGCCCCGTGTCCTCACCCTGTGTCTCCCGGCCTTGCAGCGTGGCTGGAGTGGCGATGGCAGGCTTGTCCTCGGGCCGCCTAGGCGTGCGCATCCTGAGTTAGCAGGCTTTTTGGAGGTGGCAATGTGGATGCAGAGTCCGAGTTATAGAAAGCACTGCACTTTAGCCTGCGCTCTGATATGCTCTCCGGAAAGCACAGCAAACATAATTTTTGTAAATGTTTTCTTTAGCTCTGATTTTACAGCTTTGGCACCAAGTGATACAGTAATGTCAGATGCTATCTAGAAAATGTATAATAGCTGAAACTCCTAGCAATGGATTGGCCCTAGGCCTTTTCTTCGTGAGTGGTGTCATTTTTAAAGCAATAACATAACTTAATGTAACATGGTAAATTTTATTCTATAAATGAAGCCTCCTAGAAAATTAGATTTAGATTTCCATTCACTTAGGGTTCTTGTGGTTAATGGCATTTCAGTACTCGCTGAAAAGGCAGTTTTAGGAACTTGTGGTCTGAGGTAGATTAATAATATAGCAAGGTGACTCAGTATTGAGGCGGACTTTGTTTCCTTCACATCATATCAAATGTGAAGGAATGTAAGGCTTGAGCATAAAATCATTAATGTTTTTCTGTATGTTTTGCTACAAAAAGAGTGTGCCAATTTCAGCATAAAGTGTGGCGTGGCGTTTTGGGTTGGGTTTTTTTTTCCATAGTATTGATTATATACTGCCCTCCACTCTGTTTGGAGTGGGGGAATAGTGTGTCAAAGAAGGTCTGTCTCAGAACAGTACCTTATATTTTGGTAAATATAAACTCATGTTTTATGGCAAGATAAAGGCATGGGTTACACCTGATTCTTGTGGAAGGCAGCTTCTTGGAGTTCCAAGGGGAGATGAACCATTAAAATGTCTTTGAACAGAAGGGCTTCTACGTGTTCTGCACTCTGACATGGCAACCTTTTACTCTACAAAAAAATGTTAATTTTTCCATGATGTTATTTCTTTTGAGAAAGATAGTGGGGTTTAGAATGGGATGCAAAAGAGAGGCATTTTGAGCTGATTTACTTTGCCAGTGTCTCAGCTGTTGGCTGATGCATCTGTGTCCAGAAGAAAGTTTCTTTTATCTTCTCTTGCAAGTGTCCTTCTGTGGACATGATCTCAACCACGGTTAGAACAGGAAAGCATTTCATTATACAGGTCCAAATACATGCCAGCTAGCTTAATTCTCTCTTGTAATTTGATAATCTAGTATCTTGTGAAGTCAAGGTGAGGAAGAGTTTTGAAATAGATAGATGGTTTCAATGTAACCTCAGAATTAATGTTGCATTCGTTACCTTCTGAACTATACTACATCCTTTGTGGAAATCATGCTTTGCTGAGAGTTTAAATCATTTCAAATGTACCTTGTTGCTGGGCTTTTGCAACTGATGTACAGCTCAGTTCAGTTCATAAAAGTTTGTTGTCTTTCTAACTCTAGTAAAACTCAATTTCATTGAAGTTGCCAATTAATGTATTTTTGTACTGCTAAAATATTCACTTTTATTCTGTAAATTGCAGTTTTACATTTCAGTTGGTTCTAAAATTATATGATTAATTTACTGTTTGTTTTTTTCAAAGTGCAAATTGCATCTGAGTATCTGAACATGAATTATGCAGATTTTCATTCACTTTAATATAAAAAGTCCTAGTTTAAGCTTATTAGTTTCACTAATATGACTCAGTATCAGCTACACAAACAAATTTGTTTGAAATGCTTAAGAGTTACTCATATTCTAAAGGTCCTAGAAATTTAAGTAGTATTTTCTACACCCCAAGGGTACAGAATACATAGAATAATAATATATGAGAGGAATACATGAAGCCACGATTATTTTGGTGTTTTGTAGTCAAATAGTCAGGAATTGGAGCTGAAGAGTTAGTTTCATACAGATACGTACATAGTTCCCCTTTGTATATTCTTTCTTCCAAAGAAAAGGTAGTTGATCATGCAACCCCAGACTTTCATAAAAGATAAATGCAAAATAAACAGATTTTTCAATGATGGCTTAAATGGATGGCTGCTACCAGCAGGATAGGGATCTGATCATGCATGTCATATGTTTCCCCATCTGTTCCTGTGTGTTGCCACAAAATGACATGATGATGATAACAAAGGATTTGATAAGAGGGTGACTGGTGTATTTGTTTGATTTTTACATCATAGCAGTGCAAATATTTCCATGAAATTATAGTAGTCTTTGGCAGAACAATCTCAGTAACTGACCTATTCTTGCTTTTCACCCTCACCTCTGTGTAAGCCTAATATGCTCTCAGTTATGTTGCTGAAAAAATTGCAATGATTATGAAGAATTTATATTGATAGTGCTCAGATGTAGTCCTGCACTGTTACATGCTTGTGCAAAAGTAGAAAGAAAGAATTTCCTTAGAAGAGTTTTAAATGTAATTTAAGTGATAATATTTTATAAAGGAATGTTTAAAATAAGCAAAAAACCTCTTCTAATATAACATTAATTCTTGTGTTGCCAATATCTGAAGTAAAGGTAGATACAGGCTTTCAATGGAAGTGTTATCTTTACTGTAAGTTTACTTATATTAATCAAAACTGTTTTTCAATTTTCTGTTCCCCCTTTTTCTTTTCCTGTTCACATTTTCTTTCTTGAATAAGTGTGTGTGTATAGAGAACATTTTTATGTGTGGTGGGGCAATAAATCTGTAGACATATGTATGTAGCTGTCACTAAATTCCATTTGAAGTGATGGCCTGTGAATGAAAGGCATGGACACCACACATATATATGTCAGGCAAGTGCAGCATCTTCTGTCTGGCTCCCTGAAATCTCCTGATCCAGCTGAGTCCTACTAGTAGTTTGAATTTTCACTTTAGAACTTCTCAAGGATGAGCACAAATGATACTGTAATAACCTAATTGTGACCTTCTACTCAGGTAAATCCAAACATTATTCTTTGTTTTATTAACTATATAATGGCACAGTGTAGCTTCTCTAGAGACTGGATTTGTGAAATGCTTGTCTTGAGAAGGGGTTTTGTGAATATTCACTAAAGCTGCAAACACAAAGCATATAAATTAAAAAGAGTGAAGGGAAGCTCCAAATAATTTAGCTGCTAAAATCTCCATCTCTAGGGAACTTATGCAAACTACATTGAAAAGACTGCCATAGGAATGACAAAAACCAAACCTCTGACACAAACCTCACCCACATCTGTCAAATTTCAGTTCTCTGTTGTGAATCAAAGGCTCTCAAGAGGATTTTTTCCTTTTTCTTTTTTCCCAAAGCAAAGATGCTAAGAATTGGGGTTTCTTCTCAAAGAAATGTCCTGGTTTCAGCTGGGATAGAGTTAATTGTCTTCCTAGTAGCTGGTACAGTGCTATGTTTTTGAGTTAGGTATGAGAAGAATGTTGATAACACACTGATGTTTTCAGTTGTTGCTAAGTAGTGTTTAGTCTAACGTCAAGGATTTTTCAGCTTCTCATGCCCAGCCAACAAGAAAGCTGGAGGGGCACAAGAAGTTGGGACAGGACACAGCCAGGGCAGCTGACCCAAAGTGGCTAACGGGGTGTTCCATACCATGGGACGTCACATCTAGTATATAAACTGGGGGAAGTGGGGGTGGGGGAATCGCTGCTCAGGGACTAACTGGGCGTCGATTGGTGGGTGGTGAGCAATTGCACTGTGCATCACTTGTATATTCCAATCCTTTTAGTCTTACTATTGTCATTTTATTAGTATTATCATTATTAGTTTCTTCTTTTCTGTTCTGTTAAACCGTTCCTATCTCAACCCATGAGTTTTACTTCTTTTCCTGATTCTCTCCCCCATCCCACTGGCTGGGGGGGGAAGTGAGTGAGCGGCTGTGTGGTGCTTGGTTGCTGGCTGGGGTTAAACCACGACAAGAAATAATGTATTTTTTCTACTTATTTATAAGCTGTTGAACCATTTTCTGAAGTTACTCTGATGAAAATGAAAATAAATCTTCATTACGTCCATGACATGGAACACTTCAGTACTGTTCATTTATTTTTGTAAGGTTGACAAACTGAAAACAGTCTGGTAACAAGGAATTGTTGAGAAACATTGTTAGTAAATAATGCTACAATTTCCTCTGTATAACATTTCTAGTAAGCACCTTCAGTATGTACTGACCACTTTTTAATGGTAATGTATTAGGCCCAGTATGGATTAGTATGGTACCATTTTCTTCTAAAAGGTAGATAACCTGGGAAATAAAGAATTTGGTAAATTACCAACAGAGGGATTTTGTAAAATAGCCAGTAGAAGGATCGAAATGTTTCAATTCCTTGTACTTTGACTTACCTGTACAGTCATGATGATGCACTGAGCATCAAGTTTAGAATCAAGTTTCTTGAACATTAGTTTTCTGTGACAGTTCACATATCCTTATTCATTTACAAATGTAAAATAAGACAAGGTTTTATTCCTACTATTTTTCATTCTAATTAGAAAGCTAGTAGTCAGGAGCATACATTCTCTAATATCACAGGAAAAAACAAATGAAAAAAATAATTACATTAGTTCAGAATAACTGTATGGAATTCTTATATTCATGAGCTACCTTAACCTTAAATGAAAACACCTAACTAACTGAAGCCCTGGATCATGCTACTTATAAAAGAACAGAAAAAAAGTTTTCATTTTGATTAAAGTTTTCCTTTGATCTTCCTTTTGAAAGGCAAAGGAATTTTTAGTGCAGGTATTATTGTTCCCATTACCTACAGTTCTCCTCTAGTGACTCTTTTCTCATGGGTTCCTAAAAAATGCCTTGATATATGTCTCATAAGTTTGCAGATTAGAAGAGTAAAAATTAGTAATGTTCCAATCATTTTGTGAAATACTATGTTTTGAAGTGCCTTTTTCTTTGGTCTTTACCTTACAAAGTTAAATTTTATGGAGTTAAAATTAGAATATGTCTCAGATACTAAAAATTATATTTTTCCAACTATATAGTGGTGAATCACATCATATTAAAGTTTTTATTTTAACAATAGTTTTCCAGTATTTACTTACTGAGTAGAAGAGATAATAGAAAAGAACATTGTAATCATAAATAATGTAGAAAATAAACCAAGTATGTATTTTTATACTAACCACTTAAATAGCATCTCCACCAGTCTAGGTATGACTTAGTCCTGAAAATGTGACAGTTGGGATCAACAAGATTAATGAACCTCAAGGTCTTACAAATCCTCTAGCCCTATAAAGACAAGGATTCGTTCATCTCTGTGCACTGCACACGGATGCCCACCATCAAATAAACCAAATAGGTATAAGACGTTAGAGTTGAACATACTATCTTTTTAACATGGAGAAGCAAACCAGCCATAGAAAGACTGGACAGCAGCAAAGCTGATGCTTTCGCAGAGCTAATTATTTGCTTTTTGAAGTGTTTTTCTGCAGTACTTTAGAAGGGAAAAAGAGATGAATCTCTGAATGTTTGCTCTGATAAAAAAGAAAGCTAGTGTATAACAAAAATGTATGTCATTAGCCCAGAAGATTATGCATGAGACCACCTGTCGTGGTTTATCCTTAAGCCCCAGACAGCCGCTTGCCCACTCCCCACCAATGGGATGGGGGAGAGACTCGGAAGAGGAAAAGTGAGAAATCTTGTGGGTTGAGATAAGGACAGTTTAATAAGTAAAGCAAAAGCCCCATGCACACAAGCAAAGCAAAACAAGGAATTTGTTCACTACTTCCCATTGGCAGGCAGGTGTTCAGCCATCTCCAGGAAAGCAGGGCTCCATCACATCTAATGGTGACTTGGGAAGACAAACGCCGTAACTCTGAACTTCCCCCCTGTGGCGGGGTGACCCTGGCTGGATGCCAGGTGCCCACCAAAGCCTCTCTATCACTCCCCCTCCTTGGCTGGACAGGGGAGAGAAGATATAACAAAGGGCTCGTGGGTCGAGATAATGACAGGAGAGATTGCTCACCTATTAGTGTCATGGTCAAAACAGGCTCAACTTGGGGAAAATTAACTCAATTTATTACCAGTCAACCAGAGTTGGATAATGAGAAATAAAATCAAATCTCAAAACACCTTCCCTCCACCCCTCCTTTCTTTTCCCTCCTTTCTTCCCAGGCACAACTTCACTGTGGATTCTCTACCTATCCCCCCCAGCGGCACAGCGGGACAGGGAATGGGGTTTACGGTCAGTTCATCACACGTTATCTCTGCTGCTTCATCCTCCTCAGGGGCAGGACTCCTCACACTCTCCCCCTGCTCCAGTGTGGGGTCCCTCCCACAGGAGACAGTCCTCCATGAACTTCTCCAGTGTGGGTCCTTCCCAGGGGCTGCAGTTCTTCACGAACTGCTCCAGCGTGGGTCCCCCTTCCATAGCGTGCAGTCCTTCAGGCACAGACTGCTCCAGTGAGGGTCCACCACGGGGTCACAAGTCCTGCCAGAAAACCTGCTCCATGGGCTCCTCTCTCCACAGATCCGCAGGTCCTGCCAGGAGCCTGCTCCAGCGTGGGCTTCCCATGGGGTCACAGCCTCCTTTGGGAAACCCACCTGCTCTGGCATGGGGCCCTCCCCGGGCTGCAGGTGGATATCTGTTCCACCGTGGACCTCCATGGGCTGCAGGGGGACAGCCTGCCTCACCATGGTCTTCACCATGGGCTGCAGGGGAATCTGTGCTCCGGCGCCTGGAGCATCTCCTCCCCCTCCTTCTTCACTGACCTGGGTGTCTGCAGGGTTGTTTTTCTTGCATGTTCTCACTCCTCTCTCAGGCTGCCATTTCTGTGCCTGCTGCAACTTTTTTTCCTTCTTAAATATGTTATCCCAGAGGTGCTACCACTGTCGCTGATTGGCTCGGCCTTGGCCGGCGGCGGGTCCATCTTGGAGCCTGCTTGTGTTGGCTTTGTCGGACACAGGGGAAGCTTCCAACAGCTTCTCACTGAAGCCACCCCTGTAACCCTCCCCGCTACCAAAACCTTGCCACACAAACCCAATACAGCCCCCTTCCTTGTTCTTCCCCCAACCTTATATGCTGAGCATGACGTCATATGGTCTGGAATATCCCTTTGGTCAGTTGGGGTCAGCTGTCCCAGCTGTGTCCCCTCCCAACTTCTTGTCCACCCCCAGCCTACTCGCTGGTGGGGCAGTGAGAGAAATAGAAAAGGCCTTGGCTCTGTCAAAGCACTGCTCAGCAATGATGAAAACATCCCTGTATTATCAACACTGTTTTCAGCACAAATCCAAAACATAGCCCCATACCAGCTACTATAAAGCAAATTAACGTTACCCAGCCAAAAACCAGCACAGCGCCTTTTCCGGTTTGTAGTGCAAGCTCAACTGGACGGTATTCAGGTGTCAGTAGTGACACTCAAAGTTATCAATCCTGTGTAGCTTTAAAGAGCTGCAGGATCTTGAAAAGTTTTTAGAAAGTCTATCATATTTCAGTCAGGGTTCTAAATTTTTCATAACATAACTACTTATTGTGATCGTCCTTAGCTAACGCATTCTTCATACCAGCAAAGAGCTACAGGACTTGGTAAAGTGGTTGTGTGAGTTTTAAAGCAATCCCTGTGGGCCGTCTTAAAAAAAACTGAGAGAAACGTACTTGAAATTCTAAACTTGTGCTCCCTTCTGGATTTCATTACTTGTGTTCAGACCAAAACATCACATTACCTCTTTATTTAGACAACCACACAATGAGGAAATATTACCAAGTTCTCTGTTTAGTTGAGATGATCGCCAGATACTTACTGTCTCTGGAGGATAGTTGAAAAACTTAGAGCTGAGATGCTCCTTTCTTCTCTGTTACCATCTTCAATGATTTTTTTTTTAGCTTTAGGTGTATATTTTTAAAGATATATAAGAGTAGGGAGTCACAAGTTGTGGTATATGAAATCAAAAAGGTAAATGTTTATTCATAAATATTTTTATATGGAAAACAATAAAAATGACATTTCCATCTCAAATATCTACAGCTATTTTTGAGTTTTTGAAAGTGTTCACCAGTACTAGGTTTGGGGGTTTCTTATAAGATTTTATTTCTTGCAATGTAAGATTTCCCAGCTACAGGGTTAGCTGTGCTTTTGTCTCCTTCTGCATGTCTCTGAATGCTTCTGCGGAGGTTTTTAGACATGAACCTTTATTTCTCATGTAATATTTTCAACTGGAGACAGTACTGTGATGTAGCAACCATTTTTGTTCAGCAGGTCTGACGGCCTTTAGTGCTTGTGATTCTTTTCTTGGCTGTGGGCACTAGCATATGTAACAATCAGACAAGCCTTTTGAAATAACAGTGTTCATATTAACAATAGACAAGGCCTTTTAAGAGGAAAAACACGTTTAAAAATACTCCACACACTTATTTTTCTAAAGGTCTTGCTACTCTGTAATTTCTAGCTGAACAGACTTGCTTTCAGTTAACCTTAGTAAATTGTATGTCTTTCCTTGCTCTCCCTGTTCCTAGTTCCCTACTGTGTCTAGAGTGTTGCTTTTTAAACCTCTACGTTCTTTTGATGTCTGTTATGCTTCAAGCTAAAAGCACTCTTTTTCTTTACAGAATTATCTCTTAGCACTCCTTTAGTATTTGCAGATAACTGACTTATCCTGAACAGTTCTTCATTTCTTTGTACCAGACCTTAAAACAGACTAATACATGTATTTAGTAACCTGTGCACCAATATAGCATCACCTGGTATATGGGTGAGCAATTCTATAGTTCTTAATTTTTGTTGAATATTTTTAGTTTAAAATTATTTTATCAACTGTCAACTTTGAGGCTTTGAGCTCATTCTGCATCTTGCAGACTAGTTGAGAAAAATTGTTTCAGGTTCTAAGGTGAGCTGAAGTACTGCCATGCAGGACCTAGCAAGACATAAACAGTATTCTCTGTTGTGTACTGATGTCCTGACCTACATTAAATCATAGATTAAATTCTCACTTTACACAATTAAGTATCGTTCTGTTTAATTCAATATAGCTACATGGATTAATTCTAGCTGTGGTTCTGTTTCAGTAAATTCCTCTTCAGCTTACAAGTATGTAAGGTTGGACCATTGTAATATACACAGGGGCTATGTATTATTCCAGATTCCCAGACTCCTTGGAGTGCTGAAAGAGAAAAGCTATTCTCTAAAGGATGTTATTAAACCTTTTCTGTAACTTCAATATATGAGACCAAAAAATAGCTACATCATTATTAGCTAATTCTGACGATTGCTAACAGCACCAAAGACAATGATTCTGGTACTTTATCAACTCTACCAAGGGGATCAGTTATTGGTGGGAAAGCAGCAAGGTACAAATAAAGTCAATCAGGGAGAATAATTTTCATTTCTCTAAATTCAGCTAAAGCAGTTTTTAGCAGCTATCTTGGTACTACTTTAATCTGCCACGTATTAAGAAGTTTTCCTGGCTAACACTGGCTCTTGAAGATGTGTCTTCACAGACTGTATAATTGCCAGCTAAAGCATATTAAGGGGAGTTAACAGTTTGATATTTTCTGAGTATTCCACAAAAATAGGTACCAGTGTTTTGCTGAATGCAAAGCACTGTAGTATCCAGGATTTACAAATTCCACTGTGCTGGAATGCCCTGATGTTATTTAATATCCATGAAATCTTTCTTAACACAAATAAAATTAAGATAAAAGATGTCTATTAATGTACAAAATCCAAAATTAACTATACACAATTTAATGAAAGAAAAACATGGTTAATTGATTTATCCCTAAACCAAAAGCAAAAACTTGCTGTCCCCTTGCTCCTTCCTTCATGCAGCTGATAATTAATGTGATCAGGAATTCAACACTGGTACAATTCTGTTAGCTTTTAACTTTTTGTAGGGAATATTCAAGTTCAAATTTTCCTCTTGAAAAAGAGTGTTGATCCTTCAACATTCTCCTTTTGTGAAAATATTCCCTAAATTTAAGTGACAAATAAAGCTATAATTCCCAATTTTCCGTGTTAACATTTTACACCCAAGAATTGATGTAGCTGAGTTAGGAGAAATAACATACCAGGAGAACACTACTTACAATTCTCCTCTCCTACCCCTCTAGTTTTTTGACTGTGGTGAATATACATGGTCACATGAAGAAAAGACAGTCCTACATCACTTCTTTCCTTTACCTGCATCCCTTAGGTTGCGCTTGGCAATATGTGCCCTGCTTGAATTCCTTACATACTGTGAGGATAAGACAAAGTAAGATCTTTCCCTTCCACACCGCTCCTGAGGTCTAGCACCTCCAATTAAATGAAAGGCTATAAGCCCATGAGTTTAAAATTATTCTGGCTTCTCCTCTTCATCAGAAGGTACTTTTAGAAATTGCTGATTGGCAAATATTTCAAAGCCTCTCATCATACTTCAAATGGAAGCTGGGTCTCTAAAGGGTTCTGCTGTTATAGGGGATGTATTTGCTCCCCCTTGTTGGTTTTCAGATCTTGTCTCAGTCACTCGGTTATCACCACAGATGGGGGACTGTTTCATCGATGTGGGTTACTCACCATCTATACATTTTGGTTATTACTACCAAATTCTCCGAAATGCATACAGTTAAGAATTCTAAAGGTTGGGAATGTGATGTTTGGCATTTAATCTAACATTGTAATTTGTGCACTGTAAATGAAAAGATTTTGCAAACAGGCTAATACCCAGATGTTCTCTTATGAAATGCAATCCGACTAGTATTATTTACTACCTTGATTATAAGTGCATCTCACTAATGAAAAAATGCCACGAATCATTTCAGAGGCATCTATTGTTATGAAGAGACGATATCATGTATCAAAACAGAAAATCTTTTTAATGAACAAGACTTGAAAGCAGATTTGAAAGAAACTAATTTTTTTTTCTTTTTTCTTATTCTAAAATAGATACTAAATGACTTCTGTAACACACATGCAGGAAAAATAAGATTAAGCACTTTTTTGCCCTCATTATTTCTATGTTTTCATTTTTTGTTTTCATTTTTCATCTTCATTATTGGAAGAAACAAAGAACTACAGGTTTCCGGGATTTTAATTGCTGTTTATTAACTAGTAGATATAGCAGGGAGATTACAGGATTGTGTAAAGTCGTACCTACCTTTAAATCTGTGATTGTGAATCAAATGCAGTATCCACTCTTGCAAATAATCCAAAAGGACCTTTCAGTGACTAGTTTTAATGTTTAATGGCAATGTGGTGGTTGCATTGCAAGACAGATTCTAAAAACTAATTTTATAATACTTAATACTACGAAAATTTAACAGCTACAAAAGATTTAATGTACATCATCTTTGGTTCCAGTTCAATTTTTTTCTTTACTACTTATTTTTACTTTGTTTTACTAGTCAGAATATCTCAATGTTATGATATATTGCTTCCTATTTCATATAAAAGGTCCCTTGATGAAAACAAAGTACTTTAAAATATTAATAAATTCATTGCTGAAAGGAAGTGAAGCTACAGAGGTGACTCTAAAGTCTCCTGCAGTTCATAGTAATTAGTGTAACTTAAAGTCCTGCATGTGTAAGTGCATATGCACTTCTACTGAGTATTCTATGCTAATTAATGAGGGATAGAAGGATAAGATCTTCGACCTTATCCCTTTTCACCTTCTAGGAACTTTGTGAGTTTGACACATTATTATTAGTTATTGTTTAAAATACTGAAATACTCCTTGGCTCACATAACTCAAATACATTACACAAGTGCTTTAGAAGTGTTTATAATGCTACTTACCACATCAACTAATGTAACTCATTAAGAAGTATTACAGTCTTAATATACAATTAACATTTAAGTCAGATGTAGGCAGCTGATTTTTTCACTGGTTTGTATTTCAGTATTCTGTTATTTTTCTTGTGTTTTTCAGTGCCACTAGGTAAGAAAAAATGCTGCAATAGTCACAGTTGTATTTGGGCAGGTGATGTTTAACGGTAGCCTCCATGTCAAGTCTGAATGTTATTAATTAGTTAGCCTTGGTTTTGAAATTAATAGCTCTGTCTTTCAAATCCTACCCCAATATTCATGAAATACAGAATCTGAATTTCCCAGAGCCATAGACTGAATCTTCTGAAATTAAAGCTTCCAATGAAGAGGATGCCAAGTACTTCCCAGATGGTGGATCAGGCCTTTACAGTGCGGATGATTTTCAAGGGATGTAAAATAAAGTACTTTTAATTATTCTGTATGTTAATTTGAAATGTCCTCTCAATATTCAAGTGGGTTTTCATTCCTATTATACAAACTACTAGCTTTTTGAGATGGGCACACTCTTTTACCTGGAGAAGCAGAGACCTTGCATGATTTTTTTAATACAGAAACATTGCAGGACTATATTTTCCTGGTAGTTATGAAGATTTCCAAAATGATGTATTAAAAAAACCTGAACCCTGAGTACAGGAAGGAAGGCAAATAAACTTTTTTCCCCTTTTGATTTGCAGGGCTTAAGAATGCTAAGAATTAAGTTGGAATCAGACAAACATGGTAATACTGATAAATTCTGTTTTATTAAGTCCTTCAATGAGTACTACAAATAAAACATTGCGTTCTTGTTGCCAATGGTTTTTCTATGATGGGGAATAGCATAGCGTACTTCTCAGCGTCAGAATGCGTGGAGCTTATTTACGTGGTAGAAATGCTCACAGTGTTTTCTTGAAATGAAAAAACCAAAAATCTCTGTTCCTATATCTGTGCCTCTCTCCTCGTGTTTACAGTGCAGATGTTGAGTAACCAGAGTCATCTGGAAGTCAGGTTGGTCCTCAATGTTCTGAGTCTGCAAAATCATTTAAGCATTTGCATGACTGGTTATTTAGTCTGAATTTCCTGTGAAATAGCCCTTGTTTGTTTTTCCACCTAAACCTTCCAAAGACAACACTGCTTAATCAAGGGAATTGCTGTTATTGAAACTTGGCTAATAGGAAGGATCTAATACCAGAAGTGACTCTCTGTGCTGCCAATAATCCTCAAACCGTATTTGAAGCTGGACTTTGTCTGTATTTTTGGATACACTTAAGTAGCTAGAAATTAGCTGAAGGGGGAAAAAATGCTGAAAATAACTTGCCAGGCCCAGTCTAATCTATATGATGTAACTGAGTGTGGTACATGCTTCCTTCAAGGTCAGTTACTGCTAATAATCATAGTAAATGTTGAATCAGAAGGAGCAAGAGAATATTTTGAGGAACTTTGACTTGAAATTCCAGTGTTTCTGGGGGAGGGGAGGAAATATGCCTCGTAGTGCTTATAAAGTAGATATGATCGTGATGCAACACCACTGGAGCTATAGTATTTAAGATGCTGTCAATAACCACAAAATTGGCTTACAAGATAAATGCCAGAATTACAAATCTAGTGACATACCTAAAAATTAGGACAATGTTCAAAAGTAATAAATCCAGAAGTGACACAGTAGGAATTTCTCAATGGAACAAATGTCCCAGAGTATAGTAATTATTTTCGCAATTTTTCACATCAGACCTATATGAGTGTGCTTAATTACAATTCCCTGGGAACAGATGTTGCTAAGTTATCCAAAAGGAACAAGAATCACAGAACATAAGATCCTCTAAAGTCTAGATGTGCAAGAACCTCTGAAAAGTCATGCCTGCTCGAAAGTTGTCCTCTGTTTCATTTCATAATGGGCAGCAAAAGATGTTTTTATGGAGGTAGAGTAATATACAAAAGAAAAAAAGGATATATTCTAATTCTTCCTATGCAAAAGTTTTACATTTGACAAACTTTGAAAAGTTTGGTGAAAATCTTTTTTTATTTATTTAAAATTAGGAGTTAAATCTGTTACATTTAAAAACTGAATACCTGAGATGCATCAAAAAGGCGCATTTTGGTCATGTGCCCCAGAGGAAAAAAGGCCATTGCTTTGTAATTATTGTACGTGCAGGGCTGTTTAGGAAATTCATATTGTAAAAATCACCTTGAGTTTGGCATACTTGCTTATGTCTAAGCTCACAGCAAATCATCATGCATTTGATATCATAATTTTCATGTGTCAGGATAAAGATGTTAATGTGGAGAATAGAGGGAAGAGAGACAAATACTTGTTGGGGGAGCTAATTATTAAGGGAGCCTCTAGTGGTCTGCATACAGGGTTCCATCAGTAGTCTTGGGGGAAAACAAACAAACAAACAAAACAGTTTTGCTGCTTGTTTCACCATGTGGGGAAAAATGGTACTTATCTTCCCCAGAAGGAGACTGTGAATATTAAGTAGTTAACATCTTTGATGAGCTTAGAAGGTAAAAAGTGATTTAACAGTACTGGGTTTTATGGATACCTTTTAAGATACCTAGTAAAATTACTTTGTGTCCAAGTATTATGTATAAATAAGCAAAAGTGTTGTATTTTGTTGTAGTAATTCAATATTATCTGTCAATTAGTAATACTAAACTCCTATTGATCCTAGGTATTTCCACTTGCTTTAGTAGTATGGGGCCTCTGTTTATGGTCTTTGAGTTAATTCTATTGATCTAAATAGGATATTTCAAGAATGTGGGCAAGTAACCACTCCGATAAATTCACTGAAGAGATTCCCATAAGTGGTTTTGCAATCCTTAAATATAGTGCTATTCCCTGTGGTGTCTTGACATGTAGGAAGTCCATTTATTGGGTTGATAGTATACAGTTACTTCCATAGTTTATAAGCAGCCATTTTGTGTATTATGTGTGAGTAAAAGAGGAGCCATTTCTGCAACTTCAATCCCTATTTGATTTGCTCTGTCCCACATCTATAGATTTTTTATTATTATTACTTCCAAGAAGGCTTGCTGGTGGTTGTATTTACTTCAGAAAATTTGATACAATGTGATGTTACAGTCACAACCTACTCAAAGCAGAGGAAAAGTAAAAAAAATTGCTTTAGAACAGACTGTCAGAAATACTAGTTGATGGGGAAAAAAAGGTGGGAAAATGTGATGGTGTCAGGCTGACTCCAACAGGGTAGTTTCAAGGATAAAGAGTATCTGTTATGGAAGTATGAGCAGAGGCTGACTGTCCAAGCTGTCTCTCCAGCCCTCTTCTAGTTCCCTGAAGCCTTTTTATTTGTGAAAAATGGCCTAGGACTCATCCCCCTGACAGAAAATTCATTTTTGCACATTGAACTGAGGAGCCTTGAAGTAGTTTTGGCAGCTACTGTGAGACTCGTATAAGGATCCAGCTTTCAGATTAGTCCCTGGCACTCAAACTGAAAACCAGCATAAGAAATGCACCTCTGACAAGTTGGCTAGCACTGTGTCTTTTTTTTTTTTTTTTTTTTTTTTTTTTTAATATTTGAGGTCCACTAGTGTAGTACTTTTTAAAATTTGTTTTAAAATGTAGATCAGTTGTTTCAGTAGGAAATGCGTTCGGAAAAAAGCAAGCAAGGAAAGTATGTTGTGGTTAGAGGAAGGGAGAGGGAATGCTAATTTACCTGAAATATTGTTATTTTTTTCCAAACTGAAAGAATATAACTATTACGATAAGTCATTTAGGATTATGTGGCTTGATCAGTCAAAGTTTCTTGTGGACTATAGAAATTAAAGGTATAAAAAAAGTAATAATAAAAGCTGTGAAAAAGATTGCTACTTGTGCTATCCCTATTGCTGAGAAGACCATCATTACAACAATTCTTTTCTGCCTTTTCTTCCAAAAGCTTTCTAATCTTCATGGCAAACCTTTGATGTTTAGTAGCAAGAATCCACTTGGAGTTTCTATTGTCCTCTGAAACACTGTGTAGATTTGGGCCAGATGCAGCATATTAAAATACTTATTTTCATTCCTTCTGTTTTTCTGTGTGGATGCTGGAATCTGGCAAATCACCAAGTGTTCTGGCTCTCATTGCCATAATAAAGAAGCAGTTTCAGAGAATGCACTCAGAACAATTTTCAGTTACTTTAGCTGTCATCACGTAGGAGGATAAGAGGACACCTGTTGTAGCCTTACACAGTCACGTTGCCAATTGGAGTAGGTCTAGGTGACTGCTGAGGGGCAAATGTAACTCACTATACAGATTCACTGCTCACTATCCAACATTTTGTGATAGCATAGTGCCAAGGGCCAAGCTTAGTACTCAGTCTGCCCTTAGCAGACCGTGTTAATTCTGTTGGCTTTATGCTAGCTGCATCCATCATGTAGGTAGCCTCTGGTCAGGCTAGTGTCTTGGAGAAGAGCTAAGGGTGTCTCCTGTGTTGTTCAGGTACCATTCAGATGCTAGGAATTGCGCAGCAGCCAAATTTAAATCAGGGCTTAGTTTTGGTTGATGGACCTTGCACAATATGTATGAAGTAACAGCTTCAGAAGGATTTAAAAAGAAATTTCGTATTGAGGCTTCTCCATATCAATAGCATATTATACCTGTAACATTAATACAGTGCAACATTTCAAATACCTGATATATGAACTAACTTTCAGTGACTCTCCCAAGGTGCCTTGCTTTAGTGTCTTGAAAACATGCTGTTTTCAGCTTTAGTAGTTGAGGCAAGAGGCAAGAAATTACTCAGCTCTGGCTGTCATCTCCTGAGATGAAGCTTTCTCAGGCTGATGGACTTTTGTGTTGTCTGAGACTTTCTCAGGCAAAACACTGATTTAGTGCCCTGGATCACAGTTCTTAATTTTAAAATTAAATATTCCTCTTCCTGGAGTATGTCTGTGTGTGGGCAACCTTGTTCTTTTATAAGCCTGTCTTTTATGTCAGAAAGTGAGTGTTCTTTCCTGTTACAGACATACACTATGGTTTTCAACAAGTAGTAGGAACCCTCAGGCCTTGATTGCTATTGATCAGCTAATGACGGAAATGGCTATATGTCTAAGCAGTCTCCACTTTTCATGTGATATGAGACAGATGTGCTTAGGTCCTTTTCCTTTTTCCTTTTTGAACAAGCAGTCTAGTTGTGAGTCTTGCTTAGCAGCACCTTTTCTTCAGGAATCTAACTGTGAAGTTGTATTTGTAAAAGAAAAAAACCCAGCATCTGTATTTTCTAGGGAATGTTTGTTAGGACCTGTTTGGTTATCATACTAGCAGTTTGCAGTCAATATTCTTTAACATGGACTTTTCCTGCCTAAGGCATGTTTCATGTGAATAGACGTTTTTTTGTGCTGATGGACTACTGTCAAAGCCACCTATTCTATATAAGTATAATCAATATGGTACCAGTATGTAATCATATAATGTGTATTACTCTGTGAGATGCTGTACAATTTTAGAAGACTTTTACCAGATATCTGTGATAACTTCAGTTTTGGTGGACACTGCCACAGAGACTTAATTCTTTTAGTATTGAGAGCTCTCCGGTTGCTTCTATAAGACAAGCAAAATACAAATTTTTCTATCAAACTCACCTCTGCAACGAATCTTGATCTTGTTATTTTGGGGCACAGGCAGTGTTGTATCAATTTTACTAATACCGGTACCATTCATGTGATAAATTCTCTTGAACGGAAATCATCTACTTAGGGGAGACATTGCAGTTTTTCTCTGGGGTTAGTCAGATATTTCTGACCCTTTCTAGAATCGTTCAATGTCTGTAATCGTGTTCTTCTACAGATCATAATCTCCTGAATACCTTATAGCACGTTGAAAGTGATTATGTGAAGTTCTTTAGGTACTGAATACCATCCAAATGGCAAAAATGGCTTTTAAGGACACAAGTGAATGCAGTGACCTGGTTATAGCACCTGACAAAATCTTGATGGTATCTCAAATATTTAGCATCCATCATCTTTCCTACAATTTCTCCTCATATATTTGTTGATAGTACAACGTGTTCCATCCTTAATCTTTAAACAGAGAAGCCCATCAACTCTTATTGTGATTAATTAATCCTTTATGGTTTTGCTAGATGGCCAAGTTATACATATCACATTATTGCTCTCACCAACCATCTCTACTGGTTTTAGCCTTAACTAGCTAATTTCAAAAATATTATTTGATGCAATGTTACCTCAGTACTTTGCTGCTGAGATTCTTAGGTATAAACAAGGTGTAGATACCTCAAAAGGCAAGGGAAGTCTTAAATACTGTCAGAAGTGGGCTTCTGTTTGTCTTTTGGGGTTTGTAGTGGTTGGTTTGTGTTAATATTTTGCACATTTAAGAATGCGCATATTAGCAATTTACAATGAATTTATTTGATTGCCAGAGGAATTGTGAAAGAAATCTATATTTTAAATGACATATCAGGAATGCTATCTTGATTTGAAAACTGGTACATCATCAACAAGGTATTCCCCAGCAAACAATAACATGTGTTCCAGAGAGAATTGGAGAAAAAGACAATTGTGTTCATCATGTCTTTAAATGAACTGACTCACAGTATGTTGTAGGATTTGGAGGGGAGGAAGAAGCCATCATAGTAAACAGGTCAAATGTAATGAAATGGTAAGAAGTAAAATGTGGGCATGAATAAGGAGCACAGTTCTTCATCCCTTAAAATAAAAGCTACATAATTATATCCCATTATTTATGTTACAAGGGGAGGGCTATGATTAAATTTCTGATCAGTATTAAAAATGCAAAATCATAGTAATTAGACTCATGTTCTTAATATTACAATCTGTTTGTTATTCTCTGATAATATTAGCATTCTCATACACTTAACTGTGCTTCATTAAGTTTTATTTTCTACCATTAGACTACCCTATACATCAGCTCTTCAAGGTTTTAGATTAATTATATTTTAGTCATGCAGTAGTCCATACTTGTATGGCCTAATTAAATACATCTTCACTGCTAATCCAGACAGGTAATTAAGAATAATATTGACATATAAAAGTAAACTGTTCCCTGAGCTGTATACGCAGAAGGGGTGTAGTTGTGTGCTGAGGGTAGAGGTAACAACTGTTTTACAGGCAGCTCCGGCTGGCGGATTGACTGGGGCAGGGACGGGTACCTCTCTCAGAGGAAGCTCTTGGTCCACAACGCAAGAGCAAGGCTGCCGCACTTTCGATTTTAGAAATGGAAAAATTGAGTCCCCAGCGTATACAAAGGCAACTGAGTTGTCAGCTGTCTGACGCTAAACATTAGGAGTCTTTCAGTTCTTGGTGACTTAGTTCCATGTTTCCAAAGCAGTATATTTGATGGTGTGTCCTGCCAGGAGCTAAATAATTACTTTCTGTGAGGATCTGCTGTGCAGGCAGAACACCTCTGACTCTTTAGCTGGTCATCCTGTAAATCTCTTCTAAAATAACAGCCTGTGCTGGGATGCCTGCAAAATACCTGTCTTTCCTCTACTGGTGATGCTGATCATTTGATTAGTCAGACTAGGTGCACTATCATCCTGATTATCCTCTTGTTGCCTTTTGTCTTATCCATAAACTGCAGACCTTCGTATTACATGTGCTTTGTGCGGCGATGACTCTGATGCTTCTAGAGCTGAGTCTCAGTCAAACCCTGCCTGTAGATTCCATGTTCTTTTGTGTAACATTTGCTCTTTTCTGTGCCTTGAGAATAGATTGAAGCGCAAAACTGTGACAGGGGGGTCGATACTCGCAAAAGTAGGTGTAACATCTGCTTCACTTAAGACAACTTTTAAACGTGGTGCGCTCTCTTGGACGAAGTCCTCCAATCTGACTCTTATCTACCGAAGGACAGAGGGCCACATACCTTGATACACGTTCTTTCTTTGCAATGCCACATAACTTCCAGTATTTTGTGCAAGACTATGAGCAATGGAAAAATAAAATAAGAAAAACTGCTTTAGCTTTGGTTTAAGAATTAATTGAATTATTCAGGTTTGCTTTGCTAGGTAAGGTGTACTGTTCTCTGTGTCTAACAGCTCTCTGAAACTTCGTAATGGACAGATAATGAAAATATTTCTCTTTGCATTTCCTAAGTATTCCTTTCAGTATGAGTTTCAGGAAAACAAAAAGCTAGAGGACCAAGAAACTTGTAAATTAGTTTAGCTTCTCATCAGTAACGTATTGTCCAGTGTATTAACATTTTGTTCTGTAGTCATAAAGATACTTTTTTCTGTTGCTCTTCATCTGTTAAAGCTATTATTTTTTTTTGTTTCTGAATTCATAGGCTTCTTTTCTCCTTGCAAGATTCAGTTTATTGTTTTATTGTCTATGTTTTTCTCTGCGTGTCTTCTGCATTGTATTTTAAGCTCCTAAAGTAAATGGTTGCCATTTTGTCATCTTTCTAACTGATTTCAAAGCTTTCTCTTCTGAGGAGGAATTCACTGACGTGCTCAGGACTTTCTGCTTTCCGTAGTCAGTGTACGACGATACTCCCAGTGGCCTCACTTGTAGTTAGTGTGAAATGAGAAACTGGCAAGTAGTGCTCTGTTGGGATGGAGTTATTACACTTTGGATACTGGATGATTAATGAGGTTTAGGTCCAGAAAGGAATATTATCATAATCTGATCTCTCTTGTATATTTGCATGCAGTATACCTGTGGTTTTTAGAGATCATACACTCAACAGCACCAGTGCAGCTAGAACGTATATATCTTCTCCCTCTGCACTGAAAATATCAATAATTCCAGATTAAAAGACCTGCTGTGTAACCAGGCCTCTACAGAAGACAGCAAAACTTATCTGAAGAGTTAATCTCTGGCTGCCGGTGTGTCCTCATTATCTTCTTGAGCAATGATTGATTTTTCTAACAGAGCCTGAAGAGAGAATAATGCCAGTATGATTTCTAGTAGTTGTATAAATAATAGGGTGGTGTATAATATTTTGTGACTGCACAACTTTGTGTGCTGGTTTTGCGTGGGTGGTATTTTTCCTACGTGTTTCAGTTGAGTCTATTGATTTCTCTGAGTAAGAAAGGTTTTCCTTTTCGAAACTCAGTATAGGGACAATGTTTATCTTATTGTGCTAAACCTATGTTGCATAGGGTTTTGATATCTGGATTCTCTGACTTTCATGATGCTGTGATCTCCACAGGGTTTCTAAAGCTGGTCTCTTGTCACTTTCTTTCTCTCCTTTTTAAAGCTACCAAGAGATAGAACAGAGAATAATTGCTGCCATAATCACTGAAATTGTTTACACAGCTATGCTATTTGTCAAATTTCATTCTGCTTAAAAATGGTTCTTTATAGATCCAATTCACCAAGCATCAATAAAGAATAAGGACAATTAAAAATTGAATTTCAATGCAAATGTGGCCTTTTCCCTATTCTGCATGAACACACATTTATCAGGCTCATAAACCCTGCTGTTGACAGCATACCATTGAAATAACCAAGAAACATCCATACTGTTATTGTTTCATGAGCTTTTGTTATCAAGATTCATTTCCTTCCAGAAAAAAAATTGCAAAAGGTCAGCAACCTGTCATAGAAGTCTGTACAGAAACAGCTTCGCAACATACTTGCCTAAATTTGCAAATAGTCTGCGACACTGATGGGCCTGATCCCCGCAGAGCGACTTGTTTGAACAAGCATTTAACACAAAACTGATCTCATGCTTCATTCAAATAATTCCATTATTACCGACAAGTTGTGATTATAGAATCACAAAATGGTTGAGGTTGGAAGGGACCTCCTGAAATCACGTCATCCAATGTTCCTGCTCAAGCAGGGTCAGCTAGGACCGTGTCCAGTCAGGTTTTGAGTATCTCCACGGATGGAGACACCACAACCTCTCTGGGCAATCTGTTCCAGTGTTTGGCCAAATTCACAGTAAAAAATAGTGTTTTTCATGTTCAGATTGAATTTCATGTGTTTCCATTTGTGAAGTTAACCTTGTTCTTAACCTTACAACAATCCTACGTATAGGAGATGTGACACAGTCCTTCAGGGTATAGATCCTTCTGTGTAGAGAAATCTGACAAAGTTTCAGCAAATATTGCCGCCTGTTATTTTCTTCTTTAACACTTTTATTACTTTTTAATTAATGAAATCTATACCAACCATTTAGGCAAGGACAGGCAATGGAAATTTAGTTTTCTGTTTATTCTGTAGGACTATGCTTTTAAATAAGATTCTTTGCAATCTAACAAATTGTTGGATGAACTTCACTGACTAAGAATATTAAAATTTACTTTTCAATTTCACACTCAAAGATTCTGTAATGGGGAAACGTAGACGTTTAAATTTTAAGCCACAGTAAATGGACTTATATTTAAAATCTGAATGTTTGTTTATGTACAGTAAATGCCCTAAAATGAGGCCTCTGAAAGGCAAATGATGAGTTACAAGACTCCTTTCATCTCAGGAAAATTCAGTCTTAGTCTCACAATGAGCTGTAATAATAATTTATGTGAAATCTAAAATCATAAATTATGTTTAATGCATTGATGCGTGATATACATAGCAAAAAGTACACTATCGGTCTTGTTGAGACTGTACCACCAAGCAATCCATTAATGTACAGGGAGACTAGAGGTTAGAATGAGTGCAATGGTTTGTGACTGAGTGGCTAGTGAGTTCCCAGAACAAGCCTCCAGCTCTAGGTCAGACATACATACTGTGCAAGTTAAGAGCAGAACTGATAAGAAATTAAATGGTGCTTTCACCTTTCCAAAGTATGGATTTATTTTTTTAAAAACTTTACTCGTTAATGGTAGTCATGAAAATGATCTCGCTTTTTCTCCTTATCTTTTCTCCATTACTGGGTAGGGGCTGGTAGTGACTGCTCATATTTATTAGTTTTTATAATTACATTGGGATTTTTTCACTAGCATAAGAACTCCCTTGATCAAAGCCCTCTTAGAATTCAATACTAAAAAACAATACCATAGCAGTGATTTAAAAGATTTCATGGTCAGGAGCTTAGACTCCTTTCCAGCCAGCAGCCAAATTCAGAATGGAATTAAATGGTCTTCCATACTTGGAGCTAAACCTGCCCACTACATACAATGTTGGATTTGGATTTTTAAAACTGTTGTTAAACTTTGTGATTAAAAACAAAAAAAAAGTGACATCAAGAGCAGTTTGTTACATTAAAAGATTATTTTTATATTGTGTTATTTTTATACAGTTAAGTGTAGGCATGTTTTGGTTAGAAAAACAAACATCTGAGATTGCCATATATAGATATGATGTGTGATCCTTCTAGTAATACTTTTTTACATTAGTATTAGCCTTATTCCAATAATGATACTGCTTAATAGATTTCTGTAGTGGAGATCATCATCATCATCATATCTTTACAGAAAGTTGTGAGCTACTGTCATCTGAAGTGGTGTACCAACAGTGACATGTTTGCCCACGAGATCTGGGTGCTAAGCAATAAGGCCAGAGCTGTACAACTTCCACTTATTGCATGTGAGCTGCATAGTTGATTTTTGGAAGGGCAGAGTGTGTTCAGTACTCTGAATGTGTTGGCCTTGCAGTCTTTATTGTTAGTGTTTCTCTATGATGATACTCTTTTCAAATCATGAGTACTAAAGAGAAATTCTCCTTAGGGCTTGGAATAGCATATTTATGCACACACCGAAGCTGGAGGAGGAAGGAGAAAACACTGTATCCCCTAAATTTTTCCTATTAAAATAAAACAACCTTTTTCCCTTGTGTCATAGTGTTTTTTGCTGGAGGACAAAGTGAATGAGAATGCATTTGCATTTGGAATTAAATACAGTCATGGGTCAATTTAATTTTTTCTACACTTAAAGAACAAAATTTAAAAAATATCTCCCTACTTTTAGAGGAAACTTGTACAGTTTCCATCCACATTTGACAGTTCTTTCATTTATAATGGTAGTTCCTTAGATCAGCTTCCTATTTGGTTCTTCTTTTGCTTTGTAAACCCTTTGTTTGGATCTATAGAAACAACATACAATTCTGCTGCTGAGTAAATGTGGTGGAGGATAAAGGATCATTCAATCTCACAAGATGAATTGCATTTGTGAGTCCAGAATTCTTTTATGTGTTTGGAACATCAAAACGTCACCCTATTACAACAGGAAATATAATTTAGACCACTGGGAAGAAAAATCTGTAACTTTATTACATAGCTATTGGAGCAGTGGATTTTTTCAATGGATAACTTTCCAAGTGAAGATTGATTGAAATCCAGTTATATAATTATTAAACTCTTCGTACTCTTGATTATCACTTACGCAACTGATTCCAGTGGATTTGAATGGGATTATTGTTGTGAATAATTGCTCCACCTGCATGAGCAAAGATTACAAAATAGAACACCCGAGCATTCAGGTCAGACAGATTTTACTCTTTACATCCCTAACACCTCCAAAAACAAACGCCACAATGTGAGGATACACAAGTAAAGTGGTGTAGGAAGAAGGTTTTTTTTCATCAGTAGAGATACAGAAGATACAAATATGTGAAAGTTAAAAAACAGCATCAGGAGAAAATTCACAGATAACCAATTAGGTTTCATGGAGATCGATAGCTACTGCAGGCAATACAGCAAGGGCTGGGTTTGCTACTTGGTGGTGATGAGGTGGCCATTATCAGCAGATTATTTTATGAAGACAGCCTGTGATGCTGAGGACATGTAAACTCTTTGTGTTAGTTTCGTGCTATTTTATGAACTTTTACTGATGACATATGCCATAATTTGCTTAAGGCTTTTGTTATAGGCTTTGGTAAAAATTCCAAATTGAATTGCTAATGGAACTTTGTTGTTCAGTAATATAGATGAAAATATTAGTTATATAAATATTGCCACATGTAATTAATGTCCCTAGTGCCCTATTCATTTGCATCCTCCTGGATCCCAGTTGCAAAACTAATAGATTTGCTACCAGGGGACATTAATGGGAGGTGGTACTACTTTAGCTCTGTGCACATTCCTATTCAACTGTCTTTATTGTAACTTGATTACTTTTCATTCAATTCTAAAAATTGCATTATATCAAATTACCATAGCATAGCTTCTGATATGATTTTCTCACAAATTAAAATACTTGTTATCGCTATACTTGGGTTAATTTAAATCATTAATCATGCTGTATTTCAGTGTTCCCTCGAGGAATGTTTCAGGAATCACCAATAGCCTAGTACTGCTTTAGTATCATTAAATATGAGTTAATTTTGCTTTGAGTAATACAGAGAGAACTGTATTATCATGTTGGAAGAACTGGATGTCAATACTTAAAATTGTGGAAAGTATTTTTTAATGGATAATTTTATTTAGTTTGCAAGTTTCCACTTACCAGGTCACATGGTACTGAGACAGGGATAATTGTCGTAATGTCTAAGGATTTGATTATTTCTATACCTTAATATGATCAGCTCCGAGTTTGCTGCAGGATTGATTTTTATTCATTTTAGTGATAACAAAGACAGATGCATCTAGCACTTTCTAGTCAAAGTGCTCAATATCTCTTAAGGTCTTTAAGCCTAATAAAATCTTTAGTAGGTAGGATTTTACCTCAGGCTCGGTGAGTGTTACTTAAATGCTAACACAAACTTTACAGACCAGCCCAGAGTACCCACTGCTTCAGCAACGCTAATAATTTAGATGTCCCTGTGCCATTACACCACACAACCAAATGGCACCTTTCTGGGCTCCCACTGTTTTTTGCAGAGACTCTCTCCCTGTCAGTTCAGCAGTTAAGGTGCCCAAGCACATCAGCAACTGCAGCATTGCCTGTGACCATCCAAACCAGTTGATTCCATGTGAGACAAACACAGCTCACCAGGCCAAGGACGATGCCTGTGACAGCCAGAGATAAAGTAGTCTTGGCCGAGGAGTATGGTTGTAGAAAAAGCCTTTTATGGAGACTGATGTACGCCTTCTACATTCTGTTCATGTGGAGGGTATTTTACAGTGCCTTTTATTGATAAAGATTTCCCACCATAACAAGAATAACTTGCTTTCATAAAGGCAGAAGGAGCAGAGAATGATTTTCAACCAGGTCCACTTGGACCATTTTAGGGCAGATTAACATTGCCTGCACAGTGATTGTTCTATAGGTGGATTATCCTGTATGTAATTTGATAGCTAAGTCATTTTCCCTAAGAAGATAAAATATATTTCTGTGTATTTTGAGCTGTTTGGCTCATTATATAGTCATCTTTTTGTTCTTCTTCACAGTGTCCTGAGATAGGCAAGCCACCCTAGCCCTGTTATAAGCATGGTGAACATAGTTATGAAGAGTAGTGAATTCCAGCTTTGATTCAGTATTAGGTTTTCAGACCACAGTGTTTAGTTTTATCTGCCCTGGCTCTCTAAATTTTCTCCTATATTTAGGCTACAAAGATCTCTGTTCAATGCAGGTGGAGAATTTGACGGTTCACAGGGTTATACAAAATGCCATACTCATCAGGAATTCACTCCAGAAAGATACGAGCCTTGACTCACCAAATCTCGGCCCTGTTTCTAAGTCTTACCATGCAATGGGTGCCACTTCAATATTGTTTAAGTCAGAAGCTGGTGTGTGCTTTTAAAGATCTTCCTGTTGTCCCACTTGACTGTGCTTTCGCTCATGTCATAAAGTGTTCCTGGTCTGAATCAGCTTACCTTCCTTTGCAGCCTGGTTGCTTTGCAAAGCCATCACAGACTCACAGAATGGTGGAGGTTGGAAGGGATCTCTAGAGGTCATCTTGTCCAAGCTCAAGCAGGGGCAACTAGGGTCAGTTGCCCAAAACTGTCAGGTGTCTCTTGAGTATCTCGAAGGATGGTGACTCCAATTAGCTGACCATTGTGGGGAAAAACTGAAGAACAAAAGGCAACAAAATGAAAGTATATAAAGCAAAAAGTTTCAATAAATAGCCAATTCTATGGCAAAAATAATACCTAATGTATAAAGTAAAAATATATCCTAAAAATACATTCTTTGGGATCATGGAAAAAAGAGAAATTATATCACTGCAGCATGAAGATTATGGCATTCCCATAAAAAGGATAAGTTTATGATAGGGGAACTACTGTTTGGATGCTGTGCAGGTTCCATCTCCTGTTTGTAATTAGCTTTTGTTATATAATTTTTAACTTGTCTTTAAGAAGTACTTGATTTCGAGGGAATTCAAAGCCCTTATGTGAACGCCGGACTTGACCTGTTCTTTCAGGTCTGTATTTTGAATGTCAAAGTAAACAGAGTGTGGTTTCTTGGAGATGTGGGAGCAGGTGGCAAAGAAATCTGCCCCTCCAAAAATCCTGTAATGGTATTCATTCTTCCATCACATAGACAGGAGAGAATAAAACTGGTAATCTTCAAGATGAGCATGGTGATCCTTCAAATCATAGTCAGTTATATCAGATTATTTGATAACATTTTATGTATTATTTCAACAATTTTTTCTCTGTCATAACAGTTTTCAGATGTCTTTATAGAACTGATGTAATTAGAGGAATTGTCATTTTATCTTTTCTTCTAGTAAAATCTCGAGTAATTCAGGTTTACCGCCTGTCACTACTCAGAATTCTGGTGACTTCTGTGTGCTTGATCGATAGTTTTCAAACTTTCTTGTCATGTAGTCCTCTGGATTTAGAAACCAAACCAGTGGTTTTGAAGTGAGCATTTCTATTTGAAATCCAGGAGGCAGTCATGAATAAAACTATTTTATAGACAGAGGTTTAATACATTTAGTTTAGCTTTTGAAACATGGGTAAGAACGTCCTCTGATGCTCCAGTTCCATTTCTGAGTTAAGCAGAGGGAGGGCAGTGAGTAGAACTGCGACTATCCTGTTAAGCGTTTAGCAAAGCAGTCTTTTTCATCTCAAATATGGGAGTATGTGCTATATTTAGGGCATTAAGTCCCTTCCCTGGAGCAATGGGGAACTAGGAAGACGATTCTAACCATGTCATCAAAAGCTTTTGGTTAATGGGGCTCTGAACAAAGCTCCTCTCTCACTTTTCTTTAAGCTTTGGTGTATTCATAGTGTTCTTGAGGTTTTCTTTCATATTACTTTTCATGTCTTCAATTTAAGTAAAGACATCATTTCAAAGTAATTTTCTTTAAACAATATTATACTCACTCCTTTTTTATGTTCTCCTCTTTGTACATTTCTGTGCTCTGTTAATCATTTCTTTCCACACTAGTAAAGCATACAGTAAATCTCTAACTGTTCTGTCATCTGTTTCTCTTCCTTTTCTGAAAAATCACAGGATTTTAGGGGTTTCTGTTTTATTGCCTTTCCATTCTTCTGTTTACCATCTAAAACATGAATAACAATGGATCTTTCACTACATTGCGTTTTCAGCACCTGTTGAATTGAGTCCTTCATTTTTTTTATGTTCATGGCATCCTCTTTCTACCAGACATGACACAATTCTTAACAGCAGATACACACCTAGATTCCTGAAACATAAAATTGTGTTGTATGTATGACCAATGTCTTGTTCAGTAAAAAAAAAAGGGGAAAAAAAAAAAAAAAAAGAAAAATACCCTGTATACATTCTAATAGCAGATCACCTCCTATTTCTGCCTCAAATACTGTCTAACTTTCTTCAGATATACACTTCTTCAGGGGAAAAATGTAGTATGTGTGGTGACTAACAACACAGCTAATCTCTAACTCATTAATTAATCTCTTTGTTGTCATAGGCATTCATCCCTTGACACGGAAAGGCAATGTTTCCTCTTCATTCTTCAAGTTTTTACTATGGGATAGCAGTATATTCTTTAAGCAGCAGTGCCCCAAGCTATAACTTCCATCTCCCATCACTGTTTGTTTTGGGTGGGAACTGAGTTGGTAGGTTCAGTTTGGCCCATCTATGCCAACAAATGTTCCGATCCTCTTAATCAGAGATATGCAAAATGTAAGGTAGAACCCATCCTCCCTATATGAGTAACTGTTGTAGCAATGGAGCTCCGATTTTGTTATTGCTGTGTAAAGGCAGCATGGGAAGTATTATTTCCAATTTTTGCCTTTTTGGAAAAATCTGCATTATTTTGTGAGGCCCATGAAGGACAGAAATACTGTTCACTGTTGTGTCCTGGTTTGCGTTTTTTTCAGCTGCACTTTTTAGCATATCTTTTCAACGTGTTGATCATACGAGCACAAAATTCTTCTTATACATTTGAAGAATGAAAACTGATTGTGTTGTCATCTAATAAAGGAAGGCAAAACTGAGAACAAAACCATGTGGAAAAGTTGATATACACGATTTCTAAAAAATATGTTTAGATAACGTTCAGTCAACAATGGTCATTCAATGGGAAGGTGCTTGCATGTTTCAGGGATGTTTATAAAAGTAATTTTAGCTGCCCCTTAACTTTGTATGTGAAGGAAGGAACCTACAACATAGATTTGAAGGGGTATATTGTACTGAGACAAAAATCTGTCACCTGGTCCTTTGGGAGTTAGTATGTCAAATTGTTTTAATTCTTAAGCAGTAGTCTTAAAATAACCAGATGGGCTGCAATTCCGAGTGAAACTAGGGAAGCACTGTCAGCATTGTAAACTTAATAAGGTAGGTGATGTGGATCAATTCGTGCTGTCCTTGACTTTCTGCTTCTATTAGAATTCTGGAAGATCATTAGCCACCTCTGGGATGTATTTGATTAATAGGCTTGGTTAAACAAAAGAGGTGAGGTCAAGCGTGATCTGAAATTATGAAAAATGTGTATTCCAAAGGGAATTTCCACTTTCCAAATTACGAATGAGGGAAAGTACCTTCATTCTTTTGATTCTGATTAATTTAACTGTGTTTTATCATAGTGATAATGTGTAAGAGCTTGGTTTTAGCTATAAATAAAGTTTTATGCTATACTGCCCTTTTTAGAAGCAGTATGTTAAAGTATGTACTACTAGTATGCACGTTAAGCAATAATAAACTTAAAAGACTAAAGAACTTAAAGTTCTAAGGAAATAGTGTATTTAAAACCATGATACAAATTCTTTAACTTAGAATAAGATAGGGAAGTGCACATCTTTGTGATGTCCTTTTTTTCCTCTGAAGTTGATGATGTAGTCTGTATTTTGCATCAGCACAATTTCATACAGAAGACAATTCAGCCAATTCACATTCCATTATCTATGTGCACGTATTTATCTGTGCCAGAGATGGAGCTATTGGCTGGTCGTTACAGAGGATGATGTTATGATGGTGTAGAAAGAGTGAAAATGCAAATATATTTCAACCATTAGTAATCTCCATATTTTTCTATTCCCCTTCCTCTTCAGTCCTTGCTCTTCCAAAATTTATCAAGCAGATCATTTATTTTAAGCAATGATGAAAAGCAGAAATCACATAGACACATGAGTAACACTATAGTTTGCTTATCAGGCTTTGGTTTTTTTCCTGTTGCTCCTATTTTCTTCTTCAGGTCCATTGGTTTATGCAGATTAAGCATGCTTTATAGCCTAAAGATGCTATTTCTGTCTACTTAGTTCCCCATGAGATGAAAACAATGAGTTTCATTGTCTTTATTTCTGTGCTATTCACAATTAGTTTTATGATCTGTACCAAGAATGTCTGTGTCTTATAAATCCAATCCATAACTCTCACTTCTCTGAAGATGGCAGTGAGTCCCTGGAGATACAATATGACTTCATTTCCTTATTATAACATCTTTTTCGGCTTCTAAATTACTGCTGTCCTAAAAAATGCTGCCAACACAGGTAGCTGGATCTTAATCTGGAACATAGGTATCATTCTCCTAATTAATAACGAGTAATTTTTTGTTTATTAGCTTCCACAAGTATGAATTTGTCTTGTTTGAATAGGAAGTTTTGCCTTTTTTTTATGCAATTTTTATTTGCAAAACTTTGACAGTTACATCAAATGGTTTACCAATAGAGTAAAGCTGACTGGGTTTTCATCTTTTCAGAGCCAGTATTACTCGGTCAGCATGTGCGTGCTCATAACTTAAAGATCTGGAGCAGTTTCTTTAGTAAGAACTTGTTACTGAGATACCATCTTTCTGCAACTATTTTGGTTTCCCTTTAAACAAATCAGTTTAATTTTCACTAGGTACAAATGAAATTCAGTGTAAATATATGTTTACCACAGCTGTTTCCTTTATTGACAGACTTCACAAAATCTTCTATTTCCAACTCCATCTGCTGTTTCTGACACAAAAACAACAACATACTCTCTCTTAAACACAGTCATATCAATAATGGAAGATGTGCCAGAAACCATATAAAGCCTAGTGTAGGGATTTTATTCAGCTGATACCAATTTTCCCAGAGTTGTTCAAATATTATGGTCATATGTTACATTTTAAAACTCTGATCTGTTCAGACATTGGGTCATTGTACAGTCAGATTTACAAAGACAGGATGTATATTCTGAGTGCCACCAAGTGAAAAAAAGCATTAAATATAAGTGGCCCTAAATTCTTAATCTAATGCGTATGGGAAGGCCTTTGTTTTTCAGCCCAGTGTTGTATTACCAGATTACATTTTACATAGTATTGAAATTGTTAGAAACTTAAGCAACCATCACTTTTAGGCTTTTTCTTGTTTTTATACATTGAGAATCACGTGGAACAAAATCCTGATGAAGGAAAATCTCCCATTCGCTTAGCAAAAGGGCTGTTTCCAACTGCCACCTTAGTGAAAAAAGCATTTAAACTTACTTACAGGAAGATAATGTTACAGGAGAAGACATGACAGCTTTCTTATACAAGCTTTTTAAGAAGAAAATAATCTTTTTCAAACATACAATGTAACAGTGGTTTTCAGACTTTTGCTGCAGCAGGCAGGTGTTGGTTCATCAGGCCCAAGTATTGCCCAGGCTCCTCTTTCAGGTTCTTCTGTGATTCTTCACCATTGAGCATTGACTTTATTATATTAAAAAAAACTTCATATCATCAGCAAACTAACGTCACCCTGTGGTTTACCCCTTGTTTTCCAAGTAATTTTTTAATATACTGAATGGTATAGGTCCCAGTACATGCTATGGCAAAACTTCACTGGCAATCTCCTGTAAGAACTAACCATTTAATTTTACCCTCTACACCGTATATTTCAGTCACTGTATATTTATATGTGTCGGGTTTTTTGTCTTATGCTATGGCTTATTAAATTCCTTAAAAACCTTGTGGAAATCCAAGTGGACTCTATCAGCTAGACCACCCTTATCTCTGTGTAAAGCAATCTGAAATTTTGGCAGGGCAGGATTTCCTTTTGCAGTAGCCTTGCAGGAGCCATGCTGACTTTTTCTGTATTTATCCAGGCAAGGTGTCCTTCAGTTATACCTTCTTATAATTTGTTACTGAAGCCTGTAATTCCCAAGGTGTTCTTTGAAACTTTCTCTGAAGATTGGTACCTGAATAAGAAAGTTTGAAGACAGGCAGAGTTTAAAAGCCTTTCTGTTCCACTTATATATAAAGCATGCAGCTTTCATAGCTTTTATTAAAAGCAGAGCTAATAGTGGTGTAGCTGTGCTGGTCTGAGGGCATCAGTGGGGCAAGAAACAGGTCTTTTGGGGTAAAAAAAAAAAAAAAAAGAATTCTTGAATCCCTCCTTTTATGGTTACATATGTGTAAGCATTGATTGGTTTTACTGCAGATTCTATGTGTAATTATATATAGGTACATATATATGTATATGTATACATGTATGTTACATAATTACATGTGGAATATAAATGTATATTATCTTCTATAATATGTAACTATACCTATATAAAAGGATGTATTTTTGGCTGTGCATTTACATTTGAATGTGCATATTTATTTAAACTTCTATGTAAGTTGTTTTAACATGGAAGATTTTTCTTTCCATGTTTTCGTACATAGACAAAAAAGGCCATTTTTTTATCATGCGGGGTTCTGGAACACTGACCATGCAAGTATACAAGCTAAAGCTGAGAGCCTTTAAAACCCTGGAAATTAGGAACCACAGGAAAAACATCTGCTACACCAGAGAGAACTAAGTTTGGTTTAGCGTTTTGCTCGTGCTGTTTCTACTACCGCATCTTTTCCCCTTACTGCTGAAATGGAATGTGCTGCCTCCAATTGTTAAATTCTTTTTATCACTTTATTGCCAAGTGAAGGTCAAGTCATAGATAGAGCGTTAGCATAATCCCTCTTCATGGTTCCTAATTCTGAAGCACATTGCTTCTGTTAACCACACGTTTATCATCTACTCCATGCAAACTGCAGTAGTCCTCTTTATCACATTTTTGGTTGCTATATAATAATAATGTCAATCTAATGTTGTAAAAAGAAGGAAGCTGTGTGTAATAGATACTACTTTTAAAGTGTTTAAACAAACTTTAAATACAGCAGTGCTGTGTTTCTAATTTGTCTTCCTGAATCCCTATCTTGTAATTACAGGAAGATTTTTATGAATTATAAACCACTTTTTTTTAAATTTATGTATTTTTAAGGAAACAATATGGAATAACTGCTTTTGTGAGTGCCATCCAAGTCAGACTAATAAAATATGAATTAAGATCTCTTTAAAAATAAATTGGAAGCAAACATACTCATTTGCCCTTGTTATCTAATGAGTCTTTTACATTTTATCTTTCACTTAGGATATTGTAAGAAGTTTATTGAATATTAAAATGTATATTCTATGTTACTAGAGCTACAGAGCTCGTTTCAGACAAGTTATGGTTTTTTTAAGAAGAAAGATCTTTCAAAAAAAAGTAGGGAAGATTTCTGTCTACACTGTGTCTCTTTTCCAGAAAGCATTGATATATACCTGTCTGAAATGGCAGTATGATATTAGGTGTTTGACAGTTTCATCTGCATGGTGCGTATAAAATACTGGAAGTGATATTTCTGTTGGGCCATACTTTTATGAAGTTTTGGTTGTTTTTACAGTTTTTTAATACAAGATATCTCTTTATAATATGTTTTGCTCCTTGTTTGTAGAAAGATGGATTTCATGCCTTCACACTCAGGAAACCTACTTCTTGTGCTTTTGCAGACAGCAGCAAGTTTGGAGGGCTTGCAAAGACATGGAAGGATGAGATTAACATTGAAAATTATTTTGACAAATAAGTAAATTAATCTAATAAGGAGATGCTATTCAGTAAGGGCTAGTGCAATGTTTCTATGCTTTGAAACAGAATATATTAATACATATATAAATAGATATAATAAGAGAAATAGAAATAATTAGCAAGTAGAGAACAGGGAAGCTTACTCAGTAGCAATTACTTAGAATGGGAACTTGGGGCTATGGTGCTTCACAAGTGTAGTTTGACTTAATAGTCTTTTTGTGTTGTCAAAGTTTAAAATGCTTGCAGGTGATATTCCTATACACACATCCTATATTTCACAGAAATGGCAATGCCTCCATTGACGTACACTATTCAGGTTTTGGTTCCACATTGTGAAAGTTTCTGGAGTAAATGTTTTTAAAAAGATGTGGAAAAATCAGATCTGTAAGTCTACACTGTGTTCATTTATTCCATTTATTGACAACACTTACCATCTGGTAACACTGGAAAAACACAAGACAAATAGATTAATATGGTTTCAATACACAAGATTTGAAGTAAAAGTTTTAATCAAAAGGCCGTGTAAGCATAGATGGTTGTTCTTTGTGAAAGATTTCTGTTATTTTTTTTATTGTAAAAAAAAAATCCATGGTAGAGTGGCAGCGCAAATCAGTTGGTACAAGATTTGCACACAGAAGAGCACAAGAAGCATCTTTTATGGCATCCTTTGTCTATACTTTTTCCTGTTCTTGCTGTTTCTTAGCCTTCCCTCAGTTTGGTGCTTCACATGAAATACTAGCTGGCAAACTGCTTTCCACCACGCACACTACTTGTATCCCTAGAAGCTTTCTTGGGCAGCCATCCTTTTGTTTCGTTTCATTTGACATCCATATTGAGCACCATAAAATTCAAAGTCTGTGTTGAAGAATCCATACCTATTTACCTATGTGCACTTTCACACTTACCCCTGTAGTAAAGTAAGCCTCTATAAGCTATTTCACAATTTTTGTTTCAGACTTTGCTCTAAACCTTTCTGGAAAAGCAGCATGAAATGAAACAGTAAGAAATCAGTAGCATTGATAAGTTCCATGTTATGTATGTTTTCCCTTATGCTTTTTTTTAGAATGGAATTATATCTTGGATGACTTTGTTTTCTCTGCTGTCTGGAGGCTTCAAATGTCTTAAATCATTATTTTGCTAGCATTATCATCTCAGGATCTATGGCAGAAAATACAAACTTCTTCCCAGCTGTTTTACTGTAGCAGTATTTATTTTATCCTTGTGTTTGCTGACCTGCTTCTCCACTAACAGCAACAGCAAAGGTATTTGGAACCCAGTGTCCTTCAGATTTCTGCTGTTCTTTTTCCTGTGAAAAATGATAATAAGCAAAATTAATGGATTAATGTAACTAATGAAACAGAGAAAAAAGGATGTTATCGGGGGAAAAGAAGCTGTAATTTCATTAGAGCTTATAATGACTGGCAAAAAGATTCAAAAATGGTTGTAGTGCCAGGCTGATGGGAAAAAGGAGCAGCAGCCAGTTGTTCATGATGGCTCTCTGAGGAGTTGCAACCTTTTAGATATATTTTCCAAATAGACTGCGTTGTGTTGCTTCACATGATTTAAAATATAGACTATAAACAACTGTATCCATATTAAAATCAAGCAACATCCCCATGCATTCTTCCTCTCATAATAATCCAGTGTCTCTGCACAGACACATTTATTTCATTTTTTTTTATCCATAGATTGACTTTGGAGAAAATCTCGAGGCGGGGGGGGGGGGGGGGGGGAGCAGAGCAGCACTGATTTCCTGGGCACTTCACAAAGATCTGATGCCTCTATTTTTAGAGTATTAATCAGACAACTTTCTGTAATACTAAACCAGTAATTAGTTGAACTACATTGAGGAATTTCATAGTGTGCAGTTCTTGCATATACGTTCAAAAATTTGGACATGCTAATGAAGCCACAGGATTTCATTTCCAGGTATGCTGAAAATTTAGAGGATCATATGCTTTACTGTTCTGAGCAAATCTACGTTCTCTGCTATGACAAAAAAAAAAAAAAAATCAATTTAACCATTTAAAAAGTAGATGCTTTGAAATGATAGAGAAGAAATACTCTAAGCCCTACAATACTTTCCTTTAATGTGCAACTATTACTAGTATGATTGAGAGATGAATTATTTCTGACCATTAGGTAATCGCTTTACATGCTGAAATGTGAGATTTGATCACCTTTGTTAAAATAGCTTCCACAGCTAAAAATGTAGTTGGAAATTATAAAACTGCCAGGCAGCTCTTCCAGCCTGGGAACCAGCAGCTTCCTCCAGTGTTCTCCCTGAAGTCAACTGCTGGCTACCTTAAAACCTCTTGTTTAGTCTGGGCTGTCCATCATAAGGCACTTTGTTCCTAACTTTGCTGTTGACTAGATTTACGTGGAAAAGTGTTTCCAGGTGGTTGCAGGGATAGGTGCTTTCTTTAATAGCATATAATAGAAATTCAGCTAATGGATTGCATGTTTCTTTTCTGAGCCAGAATATAAAGGCGTGGTTTCCAAGCCATTACCTTAAAAAATTTGGTTTAAGACCTTTTATGCATGTACATTGTCATGGTTTAACCCCAGCTGGCAACTAAGCCCCACGCAGCCACTCACTCACCTCCCTCGCAGTGGGATGGGGGAGAGAATCAGAAGGGTAAAAGTGAGAAAACTTGCAGGTTGAAGATAAAGACAGTTTAATAGGTAAAGCAAAATCCATGTGCACAAGGAGAGCAAAACAAGGAATTCATTCACCACTTCCCATGGGCAGGCAGGTGTTCAGCCATCTCCAGGAAAGCAGGGCTCCATCATGCCTAACGGTGGCTTGGGAAGACAAATGCCATAACTGAATTTCCCCCCCTTCCTTCTTCTTCCCCCAGATTCATATGCTGAGCATGACGTCATATGGTCTGGGACATCCCTTGGGTCAGTTGGGGTCAGCTGTCCCAGCTGTGTCCCCTCCCAACTTCTTGTGCCCCCCCAACCTCCTTGCTGGTGGGGCGGTGTGAGAAGCAGAAAAGGCCTCGGCTCTGTGTAAGCACTGCTCAGCAATAGCTAAAACATCCCTGTGTTATCAACACTGTTTTCAGCAGAAATCCAAAACATAGTCCCCTACCAGCTACTGTGAAGAAAATTAACTCTATCCCAGCCAAAATCAGCACATATATGGATGCAGGTACTTTTTTATGTAGAAAGTTATGGTACTTTAGGTAAAGCTTGTGGAGCATTATAGCCATTCAGCTTGTAATTTAAAATAAAATTGAGGTGTTATAGTTTAGAACATATGCAATAACTGATACAAAAATTAAATATTACACTTCAAGGGGATTAAGGTATAATTTTAGTAGGAATGTAATTTTTAAGATAAAATCATTTTACATTTCTGCTGTGTACAGTGATGTGATCATATATTGTTAAAAAATCTGACTTGACACTTCTGCTTAAAGTTTTTATTGACTTTGTGCTAGACTCTAAGAGTCTTTAAGAGAAAGGTGGTACAGTTTGCAAACAAAGTAGTTAGCTTTGAATGTTGTTTCTGGCCTTTTCATTTATCCTAGAAATATCATTAGGAAGTTCCCCTCTGCTAACGTACAGTATTAATGGGAAATTATATATGTAAAATTCTTTGGTTTATATGTTATATGAAAATTTATTAAGAGTTTTAGAGAATCGTATAGACACAGAAAATAGACAAATTTTTATCCTTTTGTAAAAAAGAAAGAAGACAGACATGAAACAATGGAAAGTGAAAGATGATCTGCATAAACGTATAGTCTTCCTCTTTATGCCTTTGTTAAATGTAGGAATGAAAATTGTAGGTATTTCTGTTCTTCTGTGTAGTTAGCACAGTTTTGTACTAGGGCGTACCACAGATAATTACAGCTCTTCTTAATCTCTGAAAACTTCTGTAGTTTGACATAATCAGACAAATCTCCCTTCATAGTAATGGTTGTTTTCTAAATTTTCTGGCCATAATAGGTTATAAATGTTATTAGAGGAGTAACTCAAGTAACAATAATTGAAATATTAATAATTTTAACATTTTAATTTAATAATTTATAGTGAATTTGTTGCTCTGACATGTGTCTAAGCTTATAAAGAAAAGAATATTTGGTCCATATTTTTTTGAAACCTAAATTGCTTCCTTTCCCAAATATACCAGAGTAGTGTGAAATACTTTAGCAATAATATATAAGGAAGTATGCCATATTTCTCGTACTGTTACATCTTGAAAATGCATTCTATGGCATGCCAAATACCTGAAACCATACATTGCCAGGATTTTATCCACAGCCTATAGCTAGGAGGTTTTTTAATAGAAATTATCCATAATTACCCCATTGCTTACAGTTCACACACAAATCTGTTTCATAAATTTTGGAAGCCATGTACCTTTCTGCAGAAATTATCAGTAATGAATAGCATTCACTTATTAAATGCTGATAAGTGGTGTAACATTTCCTTGTCTCACATTTATGAAGGATTTTTCCAATATGAATGAAGACTATGGGTAGGGTGTCTTTAGGAGAATATGTTTATAGGATCTCTCTCTTAATCAGCAGGTTTGTGGACTGCTCAGATATGTGTTAAAACATACGTACAACCCACTCCCTCCTTTAAGGTGCTTTCATATTTTCCTGGAATTTGTCCTCCAATGCCTGATGGCAGTGAAACTGAACTTAAACTTGTGGTCTTGGAACAGAAAAAATACATATGATTCTGTCCTCCTCTAAAAGTCAAAGATGTCCATAGTAGAACACATGTCAAATTACTTACACAAGAGATATTTTAACGAAGGTGTATTATAACAGAGAAGTTTCAAATCAGAAAAGAAAAGCTTATTTAATTACTGAGGTTTACCATTTCTTGTGAGGTGAACCATGATTGATATTTAGGGACCTCATTCCACAGGTTTCTTGTTTCACAGAAATACTGGTGTGTTTCTGTCAGAGTATAGCCATCTGGTTTAAAATTTGCACAACCTGTTAGTGTTCTAAAATGTGCTTCGTTGGCATGTATGAAAGGCACAATGCTTCCTGTCAGAAAGAAGTTCCATAGAAACACTGTAGTGGAATAAGGGAATATGTATTTACTTACCTAGTGGAATATATACATAATAAAATATCTATTGCCTAATTCTGTCTAATATTTAATAAACTTGTGATATTTGAGATAATCAGATATATTTCTCATTTTCATATAGAGGCTAAGTTTTCATGCATTAACTTTGCCTACAGTTTGGAATGTTTTCTATGGGCTGGTTATTGTCTTGTCATGTGACAGTGTTTTTACAAGTCCTAATCCTTGGCTGTTGATCCCTAATGATAATGAGTTCTACAATTTAATATCATCATCCTTACTGTTAGTACAGTAATTACAATTTTTTTCTTGGCTGAGGACATGCCTGTTGAGTAGATACTGACAAACAAATGGTGGTGTTTCTGAGTAAAATTTCTCAGTGTAATCTTTTTAAAAATGAATCAGATGTATGCTTTTTGCAATGCAATATTCAGAACAGTCTGAGCAATTGCAAGCAGCCACTCTCTTCATGCCTTACCATGCTGATTCACCACCCATATCAGACAGTGCTGTCATATATTTTATAAAAATGGAAAACTCTTCAATAAAACACCTTTAGTTTTAAAAATAGCAACAGCAATAGAAAACCTCTTTTTATTTATTTTTTAGCCAGTTAATTAGATTACAGCTAAATTCCTTAGAGGAGACAGTACAAATTTCTGTATGCAGAATTTCATTTTGTAATTTTGCATCTGTACTTATTAGTGAAAAAGTACAAGAATGTATTATAGCTACTGAAGATATTGCTTATGATGTTCTAAGCAGGGAATACTTACGGGTTTTGTTCCGAATTGACCCAGTTGTGAGAGCAGTTGGGTCATTGAATGGTCCACGTTGTAACCAAGTGCAAGTTGATCGTAATGCTACAAGAAAACTACCCGAAGACATCTCTCTTTTTTTGGTTGTTTTTTTTTTTTCCCCTGAAAAGCTGTCTCATTTTAGCCTGCCACTCTCATGCAGTTAAGTTTCAACATAGGACTCAGTGGCATACAGCCAATCTATGTTTGTCATGGTCTATCATCATATATCACAAAAGAGCATGCATACACAGCTTTCCCTGCAGCAGGATTTTTCTTCTCTACCCCCACCATTCTTATTTCACCTTAATTAAGAGCTCCACTCAATATTTATATTTCTGTTAAAAAAATTCACACTAGGAGGACAGGGGAATAAAAGGTTATGCTTTGAAGGGCCAATTCATTAGGAGAAAAAAACATACCTACTTTTGTTTTCTGCTGATAGCTGACCAGTAGAGCTGAGAGCCTACGCCTCTTTCTTCCATACAGCATGTGTGTCTGTTTTTAACAGAATTGAATCCGCAAGGGACATGAACAGGAGTAACATTTTCTGAACAACCAAATTATTTACTTCTTGAGATGCCTGTTGCCTCTACCTACTTTCCTTTGACATAGGAAGCAATGTAAAGGAAAGAGGTAGGCTCAGAAGACAACATTCTCCTCAAATTCTTCAAGAAGGCCACTAAAGACAAGTAAAGAGAGCAAACACAAGTCTGAAGGCAGCCTTTAGATGTCAGACTTCTGGGAATCCCACTTTGTGTAACTGAATTTGCTGTAGACTACTGAAGGGTGAAATAGTAGGTAGTGTCTAGCCCCATCAATAGGTGTCCATCTGTTGACATGACTTCAGTTTTAAACTCTAAGAATAAAGCTTCAGCCTAAATATAAAGTAATGCTCAGAAGTTTTACAATTTATCGTAGTTCAGAATCCGATTTTTCTTTGTCATCTTAAGAAGAAAACCACGGTCACTGTAAAAGTTTCAAAGTTTTCAACTCTTTTTATGATTATAACCATGGTTCATTCCATCAAGGATCAGACACAGTGATGTGATTTTTAGAAACAATTAAGCAACACACTCAAATTCTAAGTGTCGGATACTATAGAGTCTATATACTCAGCATCTAAAGACACTGCATTTCCTAAATTATTTGTTGTGAATTACTCACTCTGCTGTCAGCTGTCTGTTGGTAGGTCCCTGTAGCTAAGGGACTATGCTGACTGCTTTGATAGGTCTTCCTTTTTCTAATTGCATTTCTTTGCCCTGTCTTACAAAGTATTTTCATTCACCTCTCAGTCCTACTGGTTGGTTGCTCCAGTAACAAGGACTGTCAATGACTGTGGTTAGTAATTATGCTGATGCAGGCAGACAATCCATCATGGTGGATTTTGTATGTGGCGGCTGATAATTAATCATGGGGCCATGGTGCAGAAACTACACAGCATAGTAGAAATTTGTCTTCTAAAGGCCAGTTCAGGGTTGGAGCATAAAGAATAATGAGCCCATAGCTGGTAGCTCTTGTCTACCAATCAATCTTCCTGTTTTGCCTTTTAAACTCTTCTGTAGGGTTTGATGAAATCATCCGTGGAAGTGATAATAATAGCTCAGTGGAAAAAATGCACATTTGAAGATTTTGCTTTGATATTCTTGGGTGGAGGTTTTTTTATGTTTCCATCTAGTACATAGTAAAAGGAGTTAGATAAATTAGAAACTGGATATATTAGTTTTGGCACCAGGTGAGGGGGAGAAGTCTGTGCAAGGGTGAAAGGTCTTGTTGCTATACTCATGACAGACATAAAGTATCCTCATAAGATGAATAGAAGATGCCTGAAAGTAACATGAATATTTGCTATCACACTTTGGCAATGTATCTGGAGATGACTGATGTTCTGTCAAGGCATCTCCGCTCAGATTCATTGAAAATGTTCTTCCTTCTAAGGATTCAGTATCTTGGCTGTAGGTTATTGTATGAAAACCATTAGAAAGCCTGAAGTTCTTTGTGGCTTGTTCCCTGAACTTGCCTAGTACTGGCTAAGGTGGCGTTGTTCCCACAGACATTGTAGTCCAATGTTTCCATAATGATAGGATCCCTCAGCCACACTGGATGTAGTCGGGGAGAACAGATTGTACTTAGCTGCAATAATAAAGGTTTATGAAGATTCAGGAGAATAAGCCAGCATTCATTTTTGTCACTGTCCTGATCCAATGTCGGGGAAGGTTTCTATATGATCCCAAGAGCGAGATTAAGACACAAACGAGGTCAAATGCCGTATAGTCAAAAGAGTTTTTATTATCAAAAGTATCAAAAGTGGAAAATGGTAGCGATAGGATAGAATGGAAGAAAAGGTAGAAATTAAGCAAGCAGTCGGGATAGAGTTGCAAGGATAGTCACCACCATGGATCCAGCGGCGTCCCGTTGGTCCTCAGGCCAGCAGTCGGTGGTGGGAGTTGCAAGGATGGTCACCAGCACAGATCCAGCGGCGTCCCGTTGGTCCTCAGGCCAGCAGTCGGTGGTGGGAGTTGCAAGGATGGTCACCAGCACGGATCCAGCGGCGTCCCGTTGGTCCTCAGGCCAGCAGTCGGTGGTGGGAGTTGCAAGGATGGTCACCAGCACGGATCCAGCGGCGTCCCGTTGGTCCTCAATCTTCAATTCTTTGGTGAGGAAGAAAAGGCCCCCTCACCACTTGTTTCTAGGGGTTCTTTATAGGGCATATTTCGATGATGTCATGCGCTGCAGGTTTCATTTATCACACAACCTTCGCGTGATCGATATCAGCTCCAGCCCAGTTTCCTCCCCTGGATGCCTCAATGGCCTGGTAATCGTCCTTATGGACAGAGGAGTGTCCCGCTTAAACCGGCCATCTTGGAGACAAAGGGCTCAAGATGAGCAGTTCACATTTCCTTGATGACAGCCCAGTCCCTCATACCTAACAATCTTTGAGGCAAATGGTTCGAGATAACAATTCAGCCTCTTACAGTCACTTGACAATAGCATCTCACAGCTTCTCTTTGAAAATTTTGTCAGTTTCTTCTCGTTGATTTTTGTTTTACTGATAAGTTTCATATTCCTTGCAGGCTTTCTTGACCCTTGCTGATAATTATTCTTTTACTTTCTGGCACCCCCAGCACTGGTTAGTGGTATCAGCTGATAGTGTGTACCCTTCCTCATGGTGTTTGAAGATAATCCTACAAGAAGATATGTCTCACCTATAACTGCCAGTCTTAGAGCTACTCAGTTTTATCCTTTTAGTCCAGGATCCCACAAATGCATTGCTGCATCTGAGTGTTAGAGCATAGGATGCAGACATGGCAAGCACTTGCAGAGCAATTGCTACCTTAGTGAACACATCAGAGGGAAATTTGGCCTAGTGACCAATAAAGAAGAGCTGGCAACAATGATTTCAGTGTTGCAGTCTATACTTGTTTCTACCTGAAATAGTTTAGTCACAAAAGGCAGGTGAGATAGGATTCCACTCCTTTTTTCTTCCTGATGAACACTCCAGCTGAAGCTAGCCTGGCAGAAAGCTAGTGCAAAAGATCAATCTTTGATTTATTTTTCTTTAAAGAAAAATATTAAAAAAACAGTCTATAAAAAGTAGCACTTTAGAAAATCGTTAAACTGAGTGTAGTTTTTGTGGTGTTTTAAAAGTTAGTGTCTGTCTGACAGCAATAGGATACTGAATGAGATGGACCTTTAGTCTGACTCAGTATGGCTATCTTATTAATAAGAATATGAGCCACACTTCTTTGAAAGCTCCATGGCCACTCATGTTCTTTAGACCCAAAGTTGTAGTGCATCAATTATATCCAGTAAACCTTGAACTAGTCCCCACATATATCCTAAATAAGCCTTGCCTTCCAGCCCAGTGGGTTGACTTCTGACTATATCATGTATGGCTATACAATGAGTATTTAATTACACTGTCCTTTTCTCCTAAAATGGGAGGTGATTGTTTCATCTACTGGTATTAAGCTGGACTTCTAATGTTCTGTCACTGATGATGTTTCCACCACTGAGTACTTTTAAGTATACATGGGCTAAGTATCTGCCATAAAAATGAAGTGACAGTTCCTCTTGTCTCAAAGTAGAGGGATGGACTAGCTACCTCTTAAGACCCTTTCAGTTCTCTTTATTATATTTTGATCTGTATTTTACATAAAAGCACAACAGCTTCTTAGTAGTACTTCTGGACAGAATTCGATGTATGCATATGTATGTTATTTATTGACACTATATTGTTTACAAGGAGCATCCACACTGCTTTTGTGTCATGTAGTTCACTGAATGCAAAGCCCTGAGTTCATTGTTTCATTATTGTTCAATTCCTCCTTTAATTGTCAGAGTTCACACCATGTGTATGGACGTTTCTGTCTCTATTTTGAGTTGTAACTGTAAAATTCTGCCAAAGTTTTCTTCATCCTCTGTCTTTTCTGTTCCAGTGAAATCTTTCATAACCTCAACACGTTATTCCAGAATTTCATTTGCTTTCTGGGATGCTTCTTTACCTTGCTGTTAGAACCATTGTCAAGCTTTTTTTTCTCAGATTCTGGATACTTGAAATGATTGTTGCTTATTTGCTAGAATTCTGTAATATTGACGTATTCTATATTAAATAGTAATGACTTTGATGAACAAGGGCCCTTTTCAGAGATACTATTGTCTGATGATGAGAAAGTAGTGAAAATTTACAAGAAGGGTCAGAGGGAGCATCCAGGGAACTACAGGCCTGTCAGCTTGACCTCTGTACCGGGGAAGATTATGGAACAGTTTGTCTTGAGTGTGCTCACATGGCATGTGCAGGACAAACGGGATCAGGCCCAGTCGGCATTAGTTCATGAAAGGCAGGTCATGCTTGACCAACATGATCTCCTTCTATGACCAGGTGACCTGCCTAGTGAATGAGGGAAAGGCTGTGGATGTTGTCTACCTGGCCTTCAGGAAGGCCTTTGACACCGTCTCTCATGGCATACTCCTTGAGAAGCTGGCATCTCATGGCTTAGACAAGCATACTTTTCGCTGGGTGAAAAACTGGCTGGGTGGATGAGCCCAGAGGGTTGTGGTGAATGAAGTTAAATCCGGTTGGCAGCGGGTCACAAGTGGTGTTCCCCGGGGCTCAGTATTGGGGCCACTTTAATATCTTTATCAATGATCTGGATGAGGGGATCGAGTGCACCCTCAGCAAGTTTGCAGACGACACCAAGTTGGGAGGCAGGGTTGATCTGCTCGAGGGTAGGGAGGCTTTACAGAGAGATCTAGACAGGCTGGATCGATGGGCTGAGGCCAATTGTATGAGGTTCAACAAGGCCAAATGCCGGGTCCTCCACTTGGGTTACAACAACCCCATGGAGAGCTACAGGCTTGGGGAAGAGTGGCTGGAAAGCTGCCCAGCAGAGAAAGACCTGGGGGTGCTGGTTGACAGCCGGCTGAATATGAGCCAGCAGTGTGCCCAGGTGGCCAAGGAGGCCAACGGCATCCTGGCCTGTATCAGAAATAGTGTGGCCAGCAGGAGCAGGGAGGTGGTTGTTCCCCTGTACTTGGCACTGGTGAGGCCGCACCTCGAGTACTGTGTTCAGTTTTGGGCCCCTTACTACAAGAAAGACATTGAGGTCCTGGAGGGTGTCCAGAGAAGGGCAACCAAGTTGGTGAAGGGCCTGGAGTGCAAGTCTTATGAGGAGCGGCTGAGGGAGCTGGGGCTGTTTAGTCTGGAGAAAAGGAGGCTGAGGGGAGACCTTATCGCTCTCTACAACTACCTGAACAGGGGTTGTAGTGAGGTGGGTGCTGGTCTCTTCTGTCAGGTGGCTGGAGATAGGACGAGAGGAAATGGCCTCAAGTTGAGGCAAGGGAGATTTAGGTTAGATATTAGGAAAAATTTCTTTACTGAGAGGGTTGTCAAGTATTGGAACAGGCTGCCCAGGGACATGGTTGGGTTACCATCCCTGGAGGTATTCAAAAAGCACGTAGACGGGGTACTTCAGAACATGGTTTAGTGGGCTTGGTTGATGGTTGGACTCAATGATCTTGAAGGTCTTTTTCAACCTAAATGATTCTATGAAAATCCAGAATCCAAAGGACTCTGGATAAAATTTTTCTTCTGGACTTTTGTGCAGCTGCTGCCTGATGTTGAGCAAGTCACTTTCCTCTCTGTGTTTATTTTGCAGTTTGTAAAGTGGGACAAGATTACCCTCATCTTTGACAAATCTAAAAATAAAAAATGTTACTGGTTTTGCTATTATTTAGGCATCCTGGGCAAAAATGGTAGAACTTTCCCCTTGCCATATAAATGATTTAGCATAGGAAAGACCTATAAAAAGATCTATCATCAAGAGGACGAAAGATTACAGAAGGGTGCCTGTTTCACTCTTTTACCAGAAAAGTAAGGACCTAAGATTTAGCCTCAGAGCTTAATCAGATCAAAAGCACTACTCAGTCAGCAGGAAGCTCTGTCTGTGAGACTATACAGGAGCAAACAGGGGAAAGTGAAATCAGGGTTTGCTGCAATGAGGAGACAGACGCGTCTGGACTTGATTGTAAAAATGGAACTTTTAATGTTGAAAACTAAAGTGATGCACATAGTTTTCTGATCATACATAATGAGAGTCTGTACAGGAAAAAATAGTTCTTTTTGGTAGTATGAGCTGAGGTGGGTTCTCTGCTATTTTTTCTCCTCTGTCTTGAACTTCACAGAAAGAATTCAGGGAAGAAAAGAGGTCATCATCTCTCCCAAGAATTTGTTCTCCCTTTAACTTCTCAGTTACACTTCACAACTTTTCAACAAACCAGCTTTTTTTATAGTTTGTTTAGAGCCACTGCTACCTAATCTCTTCCATGTCACCCTTTTCCTGATCTGCTCACCTCCCTTCACTGCATTATAATGTTAAATGTATTAAATGAGGGTAAGAGTACAACTTGCTGCCCAAGATCAGTTCATCTTGGAATTATCACATTTTTCAGCCTTTTTTCTATTAATTAATAATTTGCCCATATCTTAAGTATTATCGTCATCTCCTGATTTTTTTTTTTTTTTTTTTTTTTTTTTTTTTTTTTTTTACTTTAGAACAGAAGGGTTTTCAGATTTGGGTTTCATAACATTGCCATTTTGTCCTGCAATTAAAAAAGCCCTGATACTTATTAAAACATTGTCAAAATTGTCATCATACTTCCTATGAGTAATGCCAAACAAGGCTAGCCCAGTGGTCTGGATTCACTTACTGGCAGCCTTTAAAAAAACACAAAACAACATTAAAAAGTAGAGTGAGAGAAAGGAAAAAGGGGGGGGGGGGAGGACACCTTATTTGTTTTATTGTTCTCTTCAATGGGAATTGGATAATATGGTTAGATTATTTTCCCATCCCTACACAAAAAAATGAGATTGATAAGTAATAAAGTAATACTGTCGTATGTACTGACTTTAATCTTTTTTTTAAACCATGAAAAATAGTATTAAATTAAATGTATTACAAAAATTAAAATGCAGAAGGAAAAAGATCACCAAAGAGCATTCAATGATATCACAAGCAGTTATGCTCTAAGGACAGATTTAAAAGTTGCAAAAGCAAGATGCATTTTAATTAAGGCAAAACTATGTGTAAAAGGGAGGGACTGCAAAGCTGAAATACACTGTAAAAATAGTGTAAAACATTGAGATCTTATACAACTTGCGACTATTACACTCCTTGTTTATTTCTTTCTTTGCATTTTCCTTTCCTTTACCTGTAGCACCCATCCACCTCTCCATCCAGTCAGTCTATTGTGTCTTTCCACAAACCTATAGCTATCTAAAAAGGACATCTCTCCTTTTCACTTGTCTCTACTCTGCCTTGGCTTGTTTCCTCATTTAGGTCCTCAGGACTACCATAAGATAAATAATAATAATGACTCTCAAATATTTAAAAAATCCTGTTTGTCTTACTGTTTGAAAAGGGAGAGCAAGGAGATGGGCGTATATCACAAGGTGAAGTACAGGAAGTATATTTAGAAGCAGCACAACTTGGTACAAGTGTCAGAGGTTGTCTGGTTTATATCAGTAAGAGTTTTACAGATTACTAAAACTTCTTTTGAAGTGTTTTGAAGTCTGCGCCATTTACATGCTGTAAACCTACCTACAGGCAATGTTGTCAACTAGTAAAGGGTAAGATTTTTTCATTCTGTTTGTAATTAATACTCCATAGAAGCTACCTTGTAGTTTCTACCATTGTAGCATGGAAGTCCTTCTTGCCCTTCATCACTGTGTGTCCTTGCTTGTTGGACAAAAATGTTGATACAGTTGGCGTAGTTTGAGAGGTAAAAATGCTACATGTGGAAATTGTTTCCTGACCCTTCATCTGGTCATGTCATCTTCACCTTCATCTTCATCATGTTGTTGTCCTAAAAGCGGATTCGCTACCTGGTGTGCAATAGACCAATCTCACACACTCAGGAGAGATATTGCTTTATTCTGCGCAGGGTGCTCGGTGGACTTTCCGCAAATCAAAGCACACCAGATTAATCAGGTGTGTCCCTTTTATACAGTAACAATTGCATCTAACTTATTAAACTACTCCTACGTAATACATATTCAAACTATCTAATGTATATGCATAGGATTACATAACCATGACACATCAGATGCCTTCTCTGCATGCGCGGGGGTCTGGGGTGGTCTTCGGTGGTCGCTTGAGGAGGTATCCCCTCCTCACTTCGACCACTAAGTCGCTCTGTATCGGGTCAGTGGTTCATTCTCCTGCCAAGAGGGTTGCACCATCAATCAGGAAGAATAGGAAGGATCAGAATTGGTGCTCCAGGTGAGGCACCATTAAACAGGAAGAAAAGAAAAGATCAGAATGATCTTGGCTAACTAACTTAATTTGAAACAGGACTTTCTAATCTACCACAGGATTTTCTGGATTTGACATCAATGTAATTCAGTACTTGAGCAGATGCCAAGAGGTGACTCTATCACAGGCAGCAGCGTAGCAACAGGATTTAAAATGCATCGGACTGACCTGCTTAAAGCTACACTAATTGAAGTTGGTACACTGTAAACTGGTAAACAGAGTGGCACTAATGAAATGTTGAGGTTAAAAATGTATGAGTCAGCATAGCAGTTATCATTAAACTATAATAAAGACAACAGCCTCAAAATGTTTTGAGACTACCAAACAACTGTTTTGGCTGCACTGTTAGAATAAGATTTGTAGCCTTGTGTATTGTAGAAGTTAAAAATTTGTATGGTGGCACTAAGCATAAAGATTAGATGTACAGATTGGGTTAATATTGCCTCATAATATTTTTTTTTACCAAGATATATCCTATTTGAGACATGACCCCCCCAAAATTCTTGATATTTCTCCTAAGTCAATGAAGTGCTGCCTATCACTGCACTAAAAGTACTAGAGTATCTGTTATACACAAATGAGAGATCAGTTTAAAATAATACATAAGAACAAAACTCTCAGCTGCTCTTATAGGAGCATTTGCCCTGGCAAAATAGTTGTTCTTTGGTTGTAGAGGAAGGGTCTAATACCCCTTGCTTCCTCCTGCTTAGTATTTCTCACTGATTATGTCCGTAGTGTCAGTTTGTAAAGGTATGCTGTATCATTTACCCATGGGATTTTTTCCCACTGTATATGCTGTAAATCAGTGCTATCCTCCCTGTGATCCACTTAACTATGACAATTCTGTTTACACTACATTTTATATTAAGAGCTGTTTCCATATTTTTTCCAGCGGTTGAAAGAAGTGATGCTGGGTTTATAGATGTATAAAATGAGGATAAGGTGGTAAGTGAGAAGAGCCTTGGAGCTAGACAGTTGTCAGAGGGTCAGAAGGGGACTAGCAAGCTAATGCAGCAATAAGGCATGAAGAAATTGAGTTACATGTGTCCAGGAAGAGATGCAGTTGTGTTGACATCTAGCTTCCAAGGTGAGGTCCCTGCAATGTGTAGGCTTTTAAGGATGATTTCCAAGCTTAAGTAACAGTTTTAGTTGGTGGGGAGGTCTAAAGGGGAGCAAATAGAATGCTTTGGAGTTGGATCAAAAGAAAACTGTTTTGAACAGAACAGGTCCTGGGACTACGGCAGGATTGCAAGGTAGAAATACTGTGTGTTTCTGGGAACTGCACTGCAGGAAGGAAAAAATAGGAATTTTCTTCATGCTTAGAGTTGGGCAAAGCAGCAGCATATTAGCTGTAGGAAGAATGTGGTGATGAATAACTTGCAGACAGACAGACTTGAAAACTGAACCCATTACTGCTTCTTTTCCTTACCCTAGGGAGTTTCTAGGACTTGAGCCTGAAACTTGGTGTGGACACAGGCTGGGGTTGGTTAAAAGCTAGTTTCTGATCTTTAAGTCAATTCCTGAGAATTTAGGAAGAGTGAGGTAGAGATCAAAGGTTAGAAAGAGCCATTTGACCTGCTTCCTGCCTTCTGTATTTCTTTTAAGTAGAATACACTGCACATCATTTCTGAAGATTTTTAAGTAGTGATAGCACAGTCCAACTCAAGAGAAATTGAGAGGATGTTAGTTTTCATTTTTTCATAAAGGAGGATTGGGCAACAACTATTTTAGCAACAAAATTGGAAAGGGCATGGTATTTCCAAGATAAAGAAAAGTAAGTGCTTCAGAGGAGAAAGAAGTGCTGATGTTTTCCACACTTTGCATTACTACATCCCCATTTGGGGACATTTCTGACAGTGATACTCACATTTATGCCATATTTGTTTCATGCTTATCAAAGTTTTACAGAAGTTTGACATATCTTTGGCTGTTGCTCTGGGGACAGTAAAAGTTATGTTCATTACCAGGATGCATGCTAGTTTCTTGGGAGATAATATAGAGGAGGAGTCATGGTTGCATGTGACACCCCCAGCTGGAGAAGTCATGAGAAGATTGCTGGCTTTGTGTATGCTCTGTAAAAATGTCGTTGAAATGGTAAAATATGTCTCTGGAAGAACAGTTTTTACTTAGGCAGAAAATACTTCTCTAAAAGACACCAATAAACAGAAAAGTACAGTGCCAAATATAATTTCGGATGCACCTCTATTTCAGTTGCTACTAAAAATCTATGAAAGAAAGCCAACAAATGGCAAAAAAAGCAAAAGAGGTAAAAACTAATACTTCATGAAATTTCTTACAGAAAGCCTACAAAATGGGGGGGGGGGGGGGGGGAGGAATATCTATCCAATTTTCAAGTTGTCTCAAAATTCCAGCTACATAACCCTTAACAAATGTCTCCATAAATACTGTAATTCTCCACTGCTCAGTATCATCACAGCTTACAGCTTCATCCTTCTGTTTGTCCTAAGGAGAAAAAGTGTAGTAAATCCTTTTGAAACATTAGCAATTATTTTAGAAGCATCATATCAGATTGCTTCGTTACTTTTTTCTCAGTTAAAATGTTTATTAGATAAAATACTGAAAACAACTAGTTTGGATTGAATTAAACATTTTGATCACAATGAGATGTTTTGGGTTTGAGATTTTGTTTAAATACTTTTCAACTTTTAGTGAAATTGTGGCATGAAATTGAAATGAATGATTAAGTCAGAAAGTGGAAATGTTTCATTTGAAAATTGGTTTGACTGTACATTTCAGTGTGTGTGTGTGTGTGTTACTCAGCACTGACTTGCTTTTTTGCTCCATTTGACAAGAATGGCCTGGTAACTCTAAAACTATTGTTAACTCCACATTTTTTAGAGGAAAAAAATTCAGTTAGATTTAGTTTTCTGTAGTTGTATATTACCATATATATTTTTAAACTACTGTGTCCCCTGTGTTCCCTTTGGTTGGGGTTTGGAAAGGAAGAGGCAGAAGTGCAAGGAGACAGTTGCTGTCCATTCTGACATGGACTTATTGAATCCAGTGGAAGAACAGCAAAAATGGAGACAACAGACTCAAGTCTGCATGTTCCTGGGCCTTGTTTAGTCTTTTACACCTTTGCAAAATCAATGTCAAGCATAAACATACTAGGTTTTGTGGCATGCCAACTTTTCACTCAGTTTTCACAGAATGAATTACAATGAACAGTTCCCCTTTGGGCAACCAGAGCACAGCGTGCTTCGACTCTCCTCTGATAAATAGTAGTATTGTGCATATAATTTTTTCTGCAGCCTATAAGAGCATGTTAGACTGTTTGCCATTTAAAATAACATTTTTAGTGGCAATGTGTATGTTGTGACCCAGAAGTTAGTTTAATTAGCCTTAGTCCAGCAGGTTCATTCAAAACTAAAATTATGGCATGATCCATAATACTTAAATTAAACAAAGTGCGTAAAAATGGCTTTATAATCAAATAATTAATTGAAGACTCTCAGGGACATTTATTAAGTGAGAAAGGTGCACAGAGAGCACAGGCAAATGCCAGAGAGGAGTCTGTAATCAGCGCTCCAAATGTTTTTTTCGTGAGCTTTCCATTAACTGAAAGTAATCTTGATGATTACTTGGGGAAGCATTTAGTTTGATACCATGCTGGAGGGGAGTCCACTAAATAAACTGGGCTTAAGTGAGTCTGTGGAAGGCATTGACAATAAGCTTTCAAGATTTCAAAACCATGGTGCAAAGATCTATGACTGCTGTCCTCTGTGAAAAGAAACATGTATTTGTATGCACACATGTAGTCACACACGTAAAACATTTGGGTACAAAGCCACTACACTGAAGGCACTAGATGGAGGAAAATTCCATAGATTATGTGATTTCAGCCATTAAATACTGGGATTCAGTTGTCATGTTACAGATGCTTGTTTTTCTTGGGACACTTTCAGTTATAGGTTGCAAAGAAATTAATTGATTTTGTATGAAAGTCAAAAATAGTTGAACTTGGACAAAGTTTCTTCAAATGCTTTACAACTGTAAGAATTTTTTTTTTTCTTAAACAGAAGGAAGTGCAAGTATTTTCTGACTAACTCACTAACAGTATGTATCACATATCTGCTTACTGTATCTTGCCAGTTTCTTACCACTATCAGGTGGGCTTACTGCTTTGTGTTTAAAATATCAACCCAGATCAATCTAATTATGCATTATCCCTCAGGCTTAACTAAATATTTGTAGAGAGAAAAGAGAAAAGCTGACCTGTGCACAGAGGAAAAAAAAATTGCCATTCATTTTTAATTATTAAGACAAAGCAATTTTTTGTTTGTTTGCAAGTATTAATATGTCTTTCTGGAAATTGCTTAGTACAATTAAATTAATAAAATATAGTCATTCTTAAGTAGAAAACCTTTCAAGTTCTGTAAATAAAATCATTGCATCAATGGGTAACTGAATTAATTACACTTTCCTGTGAAGAAAATACTGCTAAAAGAGAGGAAGTTTGGGCATCTTAGTTAAATTCTTGACTCTAAGAGCTTTCATGCCTAATTTTGGCACATTTCTGGTTGTCTGTACATCCTTCCCTTTCCTCATCTAAAAAAATCGTCAGCTTCCCTAATCTCTAGCTATGCTGTCAGGAGTAATTCACTAATACCTATAAAAGCAAAATGGACTAAAAATAAATAAATATACAAAATAGTTTTGACCTGGATTTCCCTAATCTGACTTACAACACAGCTGCATAAATGCTTGTGCCAGCATAAAAGGAACAAGATCAAGTGTTGGGGTGAAAAGGTGGGCAAATTGCTTCTTTTGGAACTACCAGCTTAAAATGTTCATGAAATGTCACCTTTAATGGATCTTAGAGCCCCTGAGTACACAAAGAGGAATCAATCGCAGCCTGTTTTAATCATACATGACCAGTTCTTGCTAAAGTTAGAAGGAAAGCTCATTGCAACTTCAAAACAAGCAAGGTTTTAACTCACCTGAAAGAATATAATTGCCTAAGCTGTTCCCCATCACAACTATATAACTCAAGCTTAAAAATGCTTACTAGTATACAAACTCTGCACAAGTACTAATCATTTTCCAGATTTGGAAGCTTTTCCTTTTTCTTTTTTTTAAGAATCAAAAAGTAATTGAAGTTGGAAGGGAAGGGACCAACTTCAGGGGTAAAGCAAGTTGCTTAGGGCCTTGCCCAGTTCCGTTTTGAATATTTCTAATGGTGGAGATTCCACAGTTTGTGTGGTCAAGTGTTTGATCCATAAAAAGCTACTTTGACAGAAACAGCACTGGTAGTCAAGCATAAGATTTACATATCTTGAGAAATCTTTCCTGGCTTATCATATCGGTGATTTTAGAGAAGTGCTTCAGATCATTTGCACACCGTCTGACTGGTTCCCATTCCTCATCCTTGTTTGAAAATAACACCTTCTCCAGGGTTGCTGGCTTTGCCTGCAGGTTGTCACCTGTGGGGATATAGCAATGTTCAGTAGTTATCATGCAGGAAAGGTAGGGTTGTTTTCATGCAATTAATTCTGTAACCGCATCACTTAATTGAGAGCCTGCCATACCTTTAAAAACAGTAGTATAATAACAGTCCATTCACTAGAAAAAAACACCTAAACACTACAGTAGATTTCTTTTCATAAAATATGCAGGATTTGGAAGAGACAAACAGTACAAAAGGCATTTCATTAGATGAAAATTTAAAGTTAATTTAACTAGTGTTTCTTCATCAATTCATTGAATTTTGCACATTGACTTCCTTCTGTTAATGTGCCCTTTCTTCTATCTCTTCAACTGAATCAAAATGGAATGGAGGTCTGTCTTTGCTTCTAAAATATTCCAAGTGAAATTCTTCTGGTGCCTACTCTTTTTTGACAAGTATCCCAATATGAAGAGTTGTCTTTTAACTGTCCCACTCCAGTGTCTTAAGATATGGCAAGCCAGGTGTTCAGGAGTTTGAGAACAACTACTGTTGCAAATAAGACAGCTGCAATGTGTTATTCATGCTGTAGTAGCATCTAAACCAAGAAGGGCTAAGGAAATCTGTCAGACAGAAATCTACTTCTCCAAGCTTAATTGCTGCAGGGGAAGGCTGGGTGTAAGCTCAGGCACTTGCACCTTATCTCCCTCTGAATTCTGCAGAGGATCTGAATGTGGTCCGACAAGGCATTAGTACTTAGCATTGTAATATTTACACACTGGCATGGTTTACGAAAGCTCTCTTAAATATTCTGTATTTCTGTGGGCTGAAATGGGAGTTATAAAGATGCGTAATAGCTGTTGGCTTTGCTTCCAGACTGTATTAAGATACATTGCTTCTTCTATACTATTTTGTACAGAATATGTGCAGTACTGTCTTTTTATGGAGGGATGAAAACTAGTCTCGCTTTTCTTACTGTTTTGGAGGGGGAAATTGTGTGTACTTTTGTAGGTAGTTACTGACAAAATAATTGCCCTCTCCCTAATAGGAAAAATGTTGTGTACCCATATGTCATAGCTGAAGAAACTGTAACTAGTCTTACCCTGAGATATTAGGATTTTGGAAGAGAAAGAGAATAAGCATAATGGATTGTGCTTCTTACTTTTGTTAATGTGTAGATACATTCAGAAGATCAAGAAAGATTTTACAGGAACATGTGCAGCTACCAGTGTTTTCCATTTACTAATTCTAAGTTTGATTACGTGTAATCTAAGCTTGATACATGTGGGAAAGTGGATTTTTCTCTTATAAATTGTGGAATTGACACCATTTTGTAATAAGCAGGGCAGAAAACCCAACATCATTGGGAAGAATGGCAAAAGATCTATTGGTGTAGATATCTGTTTTCATTTATCTTACAAAGTGATACCTGAAGTATTTGTGGCAAGGTCTGTAGCTGTAAGCTGAACAGCACCAGGCACATGTATGAATACTTAAACTCAGTGATCAAGATGGCTAAACATTTTAAATTTATAGAAGGGTTCCTAGTACGGCTTAAGCCTAAGAGAACCAACCATACAAAACAGTTCCCAGGCATGGTTTGGGAGATAGCAGGGACCATGACTATTGCGGTTATGCAGGTTGGGGGTTGGTGTGGTTGTTTTGGAGGTTCAGAGAGGTTAATAGCATGGTTGTCACCAATCCTCAGCTGGCCTGAGGGCAAAATTTGGCAGTGAGTATTTCATGAATATAGATGCAGTCTGTGAACTCTGTATGTCACATTGACCCTCATTTCACAGGTTACCTGGTTAAGCCTTACCTGCTGGCTAAGCTCCTGTACAGCATGCCAGTACTATACTAAACAAGTAGACATCCTCAGGTGCCTGAAGCTCCACCTAAGGCCCTGCTTTCAACTTGGAATTGAAAGCAGATGTGGATCTGGTCTTGACTTTCAGTCACACCTCATATGCAGTCCACTGGGGCTAGCTTCCCATTCCAGACTTCTACAGCGTAAAAGTCATAACAGCTCTGGTAGTAACCAAAAAACAGACACGGAAGATCAGGGAGGTACGCTAACAGGAGGTATGCTAGGTATAGTCTGTGCATTAGCAGGAGGAATACATATAAACTTCCATGGCTCCACCTTGTTCTTTGTCAGCTCTGGCAGTCCGTTGCTGTAGACTCAAATGCAGATTTACTGCTGAATAGCATAAGAATCATAGCATAATTCTGATCATATGCATAGCAGCATATAATGAAAGCCAAAGAAAACAGTAGAATGCTTATGTGAGACATCCTGATATCCCAGTTCAGTTTGCCCTGGAAGTGGGACATTCCTACCATTTTAGATATCTAAGAGGAAATCACTGAGCAAAATTCTGTGATCTATATTATGCAAAGAGTCTTGTTAAATGGTAGGAACCATCTTTTCTGGTCCTAAAACTACTACTTTTATTTAGCTGAATGTGAGCTTTTCTGCAGTCCCTTCACTATGATGTTGGAACATCTAACAGTTATTAATCAATGCATTCACACAGCCTCTTAATCAAATAGGATTAAATATAAACAATTCGGGTTTCAACAGCAGGAATTAAGCAGCAGAGATCACATGATTTATTGAAAATGAGAGAATCTGCAGCAAACCAAAAGCAGAACACAGGACACACTATTGTGAGGTGCAGTAGACAGATACACAGATACACATATATTATAAATAAATTTTCTAGTCCAGAAGGATCACTAATATTTAATAACATTGCAGCTGTTACACTGGTAACTGAAGTTAGCTAAACTCTTTGTAGCAGTAACAAATACAGATATCTCTGTTTCTTATTATTATATGTGTGATGTGATGGTTCCTTGCAGTCAAGTAGAGGGGTCTGTCTGTTCCCTCAGACTATAAGGTGTTAACCCATAGCCAGTCATGGATAGCAGGATTGGAAGCATCTTCATGAAACCAACTTCTCTGTCTCCCACTTCAAGACAGGATGTCTGTGTGCTTGTCCTTGCTGACAGATGTTTGTCTAACTTGCCATTGTGGTGCTCCATCACCTAGGCTTACTTATTCCTCTGCTCGCTTCCCATTTCATTTGTATTTCTAGACTGAATCTCTTCTATTGCAGTTTAAACCTATTACATCTTTTCATACATGCCATGGGTAAAAAGAAAGATCATTCTCTTCCAATTTTAGTTCCAAGTTCTTTAATCTTTCCTCATGTTTTCTAGGCCCCTGATCATTCTCACTGCTGTCTTCTGGAGCCACTCCAGTTACAGAAATTGGTCACGATGAGTGGTATCCAAAACTGGGCACAGCATTTCACCTCAGATTGTGTCAGTACTGAGGCAGCTTATGGATTTTTTCTCCTGTCGTGGTTTAACCCCAGCCAGCAACTAAACACCATGCAGCTGTTCACTCACTTCCCCCCCCACACATAGTGGGATGGGTAAGAAAATTGGGAAAATAAGTAAAACTCGTGGGTTGAGATAAGAACAGTTTAATAGAACAGAAAAGAAGAAACTAATAATGATAATGATAACACTAATTAAATGACAACAGTAATAATAAAAGGATTGGAATATACAAATGATGCACAGTGCAATTGCTCACCACCCACCAATCGACGCCCAGTTAGTCCCTGAGCAGCGATCCCCCCACCCCCACTTCCCCCAGTTTATATACTAGATGTGACGTCACATGGTATGGAATACCCCTTTGGCCAGTTTGGGTCAGGTGCCCTGGCTGTGTCCTGTCCCAACTTCTTGTGCCCCTCCAGCCTTCCTGCTGGCTGAGCATGAGAAGCTGAAAAATCCTTGACTTAGTCTAAACACTACTTAGCAACAACTGAAAACATCAGTGTGTTATCAACATTCTTCTCATACCTAACTCAAAAACATAGCACTGTACCAGCTACTAGGAAGACATTTAACTCTATCCCAGCTGAAAGGACATCTTCTTATTTTGAAGACTGATGATTATATGAGTCTTATATGTTTCTATTTTTTTCCCAGTATAATGATTGCCTTTTCATAATAACTTGACCTTATTGACTCGTATTCAGCTTCTGAGAAGGGCAACCAAGTTGCTGAGGGGCCTGGAGCACAAGTCTTATGAGGAGCGGCTGAGGGAGCTGGGGCTGTTTAGTCTGGAGAAAAGGAGGCTGAGGGGAGGCCTTATCGCTCTCTACAACTACCTGAACGGGGGTTGTAGTGAGGTGGGTGCTGGTCTCTTCTGTCAGGTGGCTGGAGATAGGACGAGAGGAAATGGCCTCAAGCTGCAGCAGGGGAGGTTTAGGTTGGACATTAGGAAAAAATTTCTTTACTGAGAGGGTTGTCAGGCATTGGAACAGGCTGCCCAGGGAACTGGTTGAGTCACCATCCCTGGAGGTATTCAAAAAGCGCGTAGACGGGGTACTTCAGGACGTGGTTTAGTGGGCATGGATGATGGTTGGACTCGATGATCTTGAAGGTCTTTTCCAACCTAAATGATTCTATGATCTACTATAAATCAGAGAACTGTTTTGAGGAACTACTAGATGAAGGAAACTGCTTCCAATCCAGCCTTTTTACGACTGTTTATTTGTCCCTGAATGTTGGGCGGTTCCTTTTGTTGAATAAAATCCCTTTTCTTCAGTTCGTTTCTCCAGTTTGAGCAGATCATTTTGAATTCCAATCCCATAATCTCAAATCTTTTAGCATTTTTCAGCTCCCTGTTATGTGGAAACTTAACTGATATGCTATTTAATAAATGGTATGCCCTTTTTCAGATCATTAATGGAAAAAATAGAGCAAATCCAGGACAGATCGCAGCAAATCCACGTATGATACCTCTTTCTATTTTATAAAGTTAAGAATCACAGAATCCTAGAATGGTTTGGGTTGGAAGGGACCTTAAAGATCATCTAGTTCCAACCCTCCTGCCATGGGCAGGGACACCTGCCACTAGATCAAGTTGCTCAAAACCCCATCCAACCTGGCCTTGAACACTTCCAGGGATGGGGCATCCACAGCTTCTCTGGGCAACCTGTTCCAGTGCCTCACCACCCTCCCAGTGAAGAATTTCTTCCTCACATCTAATCTAAATCTACCCTCTTTCAGTTTAAAACCATTACCCCTTGTCCCATCACTACATGCCCTTGTAAAAAGTCCCTCTCCAGCTTTCTCGTAGGCCTCCTTTAGGTACTGGAAGGCTGCTAGAAGGTCTTCCCGGAGCATTCTCTTTTGTTCTCCAGGCTGAACAACCCCAACTCTCTCAGCCTGTCTTCATAGGAGAGGTGTTCCATCCCTCTGATCATCTTCATGGTCCTCCTCTGGACTCGCTTCAACAGGTCCATGTCCTTCTTATGCTGGGGGCCCCAGAGCTGAACACAGTACTCTAGGTGGTGTCTCACGAAAGCACAGAAGAGGGGCAGAATCACCTCCCTTGACCTGCTGGCCACACTTCTTTTGATGCAGCCCAGGATAGGGTGGCTTTCTGGGCTGCAAGTGCACATTGCTGAGTCATGTTGAGCTTCTCATCAACCAACATCCCCAAGTCTCTCAATCCACTCATTGCCCAGCCTGTATTTGTGCTTGGGATTGCCCCAACCCATGGGCAGGACCTTACACTTGGCCTTGCTGAACTTCATGAAGTTTGCACGGGCCCACCTCTCAAGCCTGTCAAGGTCCTTCTGCATGGCATCCCTTCCCTTCAGCATGTTGACTGCACCACACAGCTTGGTGTCATCAGCAAACTTGCTGAGGGTGCACTCAGTCCCACAGTCCATGTTACCAACAAAGATGTTAAACAGTGCTGGTCCCAATACCAACCCCTGAGGAATGCCACTTGTCACTGCTTTCCACTTGGACATGGAGCCGTTGACCACAACTCTTTTGAGTGCGACCATCCAGCCAATTCCTTATCTACCCAGTGGTCCACCTGTCAAATCCATGTTTCTCCAATTTAGAGACAAGGATGTCATGTGGGAGTGTCAAATGCTTTGCACAAGTCCAGGTAGATGATGTCCGTTGCTCTTCCCTTATCCACCAATACTGTAACCCCATCGTAGAAGGCCACCAAATTTGTCGGGCACGATTTGCCCGTAGTCAAGACATGTTGACTGTCACCAATCACCTGATTTTCCATGTGCCTTAGCACAGTTTCCAGAAGGATCAGTTCCATGATCTTGCTGGGCACAGAGGTGAGACTGACTGGCATGTAGTTCCCCAAGTCTTCCTTTTTCCCTTTTTAAAATGGAGGTTATGTTTCCCCTTTTCCAGGCAGTGGGAACTTCCCTGGACTGCCCGAGAGGGCCCACGTTTTCTCTAGTCTTCCTTTTATCACCAACATACCTATAGAAGCTTTTCTTGCTGCCCTTGACATCCCTTGGCCAGACTTAATTCTATCAGGGCTTTAGCTTTCCTAACCTGATCCCTGGCTGCTCGGACAATTTCTCTGTATTCCTCCCAGGCTACCTGTCCTTGCTTCCACCCTCTGTAGGGCTTCCTTTTTGCATTTGAGTTTGTCCAGGAGCTCCTTGTTCATCCATGCAGGTCTCCTGGCGTTTCTGCCCGACTTCCTCTTTGTTGGGATGCATCGCTCCTGAGCTTGGAGGAGGTGTTCCTTGAATATTAACCGGCTTTCTTGGACCCCTCTTCCCTCCAGGCCTTTATCCCATGGTACTCTACCAAGCAGATCCCTGAAGAGGCCAAAGTCTGCTCTCCTGAAGTCCAGGGTAGTGAGCTTGCTGTGCGCCCTCCTTGCTGCCCTCAGGATCTTGAACTCCACCATTTCATGGTCGCTGCAGCTAAGGCTGCCCTTGAGCTTCACGTTCCCCACCAGCCCCTCTTTGTTGGTGAGAACAAGGTCCAGCAGAGCACCTCTCCTCGTTGGCTCCTCCATCACTCGGAGGAGGAAGTTATCAGCAACACATTCCAGGAACCTCCTGGACTGCTTATGCCCTGCTGTGTTGTCCCTCCAACAGATATCGGGGTGGCTGATGTCCCCCATGAGGACCAGGGCTTGTGAACGTGAGTCTGCTCCTGTCTGTCTATAGAGGGCTTCATCAGCTCGGTCTTCCTGGTAGGTGGCTTGTAACAGACCCCCACTATAATGTCACCTGTCCCTGCCCTTCCTTTAATCCTGACCCATAAGCTCTCAGTGGGCTCCTCATCCATCCCCAGGTGGAGCTCCATGCACTCCAGCTGGTCATTGACATAGAGGGTGACACCCCCTCCTCCTCTCCCCTGCCTGTCCTTCCTAAAGAGCCCATGTCCCTCCATTCCAACACTCCAGTCATAGGAACCATTCCACCACGTCTCTGTGATGCCAGTAAGATCATAGCCCTGCAAGCGTGCGCACGTGTCTAACTCCTCTTGTTTGTTCCCCATGCTACGTGCGTTTGCATAGAGGCGTTTAAGTTGGGCCCCCGATGAAGCGGACTTACCGGCTGGAATTCCTTTGTGCTGCTCTTCAGGTGCTCTCCTGCTGACCTGTGATCCCTCTCCAGTCTCTGGGCATCTATTGCTGGCACTGGCATCAAACTGGTAGGAGTGGGATGGATTGAGGTTCCCCTCCCCTGACAACTTTAAACTAAAGTTGTACTCTGTGTGTATATATATATAACATACTGTGTGTAATTTTCAATGGCTAAGAAAATAAGACTATGCAAAATGAGATGCACTTTAGTAAAAGGTATGTGTTTCACGTTCAACTCATTTATTCCCTTTAACTTAAAATGTTCTGTATGAATTTGAAAGGTGTGATGGGAATGAATGACAAGTATCTATAATTCAAGTTTTGTAATTCAAATGTTCATATATAGCTTGAGTTTGTCCTCCTTCCCTGATAGGAGGACAATTTCTTTTTTTTACCTTTTCATCCCATTTTCTTTCTGAGGCCTCATTTTAAGCTATAGAAGTATATTGAAAACTGGGGGAAAATAGGGAGGTAATGTGACATCTTTCTGATCTCTGGTGTCAGGAAGCATGTACAGACCATCAAGTCATCTGAAAATTTTAAAGCTACACAGAGGCGCTTGAATAGGATAAAGGTACAGTTCTGTTAGTCTAATTGAAAATCTCATCTCCTCTGTTAATCAGTTTTTCTTCTATTACTTTTAGTATATTCCAGTATTGTCCTGGAATCATTTATAGTCAAAGAAACACCTTGTGAATTTCTCATATTAAAAACAAGCAAATGATACCAGGTAGAACAAGAGAAAAATAACCCTGGTGCAAGTTTTAACGTGACAAAAAGCAAATAAACTCCTAAGGCATTTGTTCCTTTAGTCCAAGATTCCATTCACACTGAAGGCTGATTATGTACTGTGTTACCTGTTCAATCTGAGACAGGCACAGAATAGTTCGGTCATTCCTCTGACAGACTTTTTTGAGCTCCTGTTTCTGTGGTTCCTCCTTCAGGCTGGACAAACTGCTTGAGAGAGTGCGGATGTGAAGATAATGCTTTTTTCTTTAGCTAGCAGCTGCCAGATACCACAGAATATCAGATTTCATTCCTTTCCTTAGGCTGTGCAGAAGCATCTGAGGACAACAAATTCTGTCACATATTCACAGCCTCATAAATATTGAAATCCCTGATTTTCTCTGTAAAGACAGCGACTGTGTATTTTTATATCCATAAATAGAGCTGTGAGTACGCTCACCGGGAGCTTTATCCAATTGCTGTCCTTAGCACATATCTGGGGGGAAAAAAAAAAAAAAAAAAGAAGAGCCATAAGGATCCAGCATTAACAGATAGTAGTTTAAAATGCCTTTTGATATTTATATGTAGGGAGAATTACAAAATGGCACTCTCGGGCACAGAATATCTTGCTGCAGTTTTCCCTGCACCTGATATTTTCACTTGCAGTCAGTCAGATGATGAGAGATCCCATTTAAATTCAGTGGAAGAATGTGGAAGCAGGTGTGCCAGAGGAAGCCTGCACAGCTTCCCCAGCTGCAGAGCAGCCGCCGAGGACTTGTGTATGGCAGATAGGACTTGGGTTTTTCTCAGTGGCTCGTGTGGAATACAGAAGACCACACTGTTCTGGTCTGCAAATTAGAATTTTCTAATGCAGAAACTTGCCCAACGAGATGTCTGCTAAAACTGGGAAGAATCAGGAGATTACAGGCCAAGGGGTTTGTTCTGTCCCACTGAGCTCATGAAAAGAGCATGAAGCAGCTCCTGCATCTCCACTTGCTGCCTACGGCATTTTTTCACTATAAACTGGAAGAAGCCAGAGCTGTTCTTTCTCCAGTGTCTTAGAAAGGTTTACCTTTTGCTTTCAGTCAGATCAAATTACAGCAGTTGTGAAATCCGTTATGCACCCTTCTGGGAAGATAAGCAGCTTTCAATCATAAATCTGTAAATCTTCACAGATTTTTTAGGCTGACAAAGCACAAAGCAAATAAACAGTGCGTGAGAAGTTGTCCACTGGTCACCAACAACAGGCAGCCGAGAGTTGAGCTAGAAGTTCTTCCAGAATTTGGCAAAGCTTCAGACATGTGGAAATTGTTTGAAGAGGTCGTGAGATGTCTTAGGTGTCTGCACTGAAGGAAGTGACAAGTCTTCATGTACATATAAAGCTGCTTTGTAGAGGAAAAGACCATCTCAAATTCATGGTGGACAATATAGGACAAAATGGGCCTAACTGCCTGCAGCAAGGCAGATTAACGTTAGACTGTAGGAAAAACTTTCTCACTGTAGGAGGCATAAAACATTGGAATAGATGGCTAGGGAAAGTGAAGACATCTTTATTCATAAAACCAGATTAGCCAAAAATACTTCAGGAATTATGTCCCTATAGGTATCCCACCTTGGATAGTAGGGAGAGACTTGCAATCCTGAAAGCAGAAGCACGTTACTTAGGTATTCAGTCCTAGCGCACAGCTGCTGAAATAGGGTGTCTGATTCTGGACTTTGTAATTCAGGAAAGACAGTGATAAAAATTGAAAGAGTTTAGAGGAAAGCCATAAAAACATGCATTATACAGGAGCACAGTCTATGTAAATTAACAATGCAAATTTTAGTTATTTATAGGTATCCACACAAAAATAGAAATGTGATACTAGAACCTTAGATCTGTGAAACAAAGATACAATCTAACAGCTGGAAACTGAACTTAACAAGAACTCTGCTGGAATCACCTCCCTGGCAATATTTAAATCAAGTATGGATATTCTTTAAAGACAGAACAAAAATACTCCAGTAGGAATTAACTGATCTACAGACTGTTAGCAGAGTAGACCAGACAATAGCTCTGGATTTATGCTGAAAGAACTGTCATGTAAGTGTTGCCAGAAGCCCACCCTTTGTGGGTTCAAGGAAAAAAAAAAAAAGGAGATGGAATTTTTTCATTACTATCTTAGGAACAGCAATAGGAAGCTGGTTCTATTGCTTTGGCAAGGAAGGAGTAGAAAGGAAGTAAGAAAGCACAGCCATATATTTATATGAATCTAGAAGAGTTCCATTGTAAACGTGCTTCAAGCCAGTTGCAGAGGATGGGGAAGGAAATTGTTTGGATTTTAGTTTTCTTTTTAAATCTAGCATCTATTCTAACACACACCATAATCTAATTAGTTCTAGTGAAATAAATTACTAAAAAACAGAGAAAAACATGAAGTAATAGAGATAAAAGAAAGGGGGGTATTTTTTTCCAATAAATATAAGAGAGTTCAGGGACAACTGAGTCACAGATTACTGAATCTTTATATTAATAGTCAGTTCAACAATCCTGTATCCATCAAACAGGACTTGTGTTTATCAGGTTGGGAAAGGAATGTGTTAAAAATAATACATACGATAGTTATAATTATCTAATCTATATCAATAATATCATATATTAAAATAATTAAGTATCAGTTCTTGTGGTAGACCATTTCATGATATAATACAATCATCACTTAGTTTTTAATATTTTCTGTTGATTGCACATGCCCCCTTTCACTCTTACTATGTTCTTAAAGTTACCTAAAGTATAAGTCCAAAGCACAAGGTGAAGTCAAAAAGTATTATCTGAGTCTTTCTACACTTCAAACTCACAATTTTTCTGTGTTCTTTCTCAGATTGATCTTTTACATAAGCTGCTTTTATAGCTTCCCCTGTATGTATTCCACATTTTTATTGTTTATTTGGGGTTTGGGGGAGACAGGGGGCTAGCCTGTATTTCTGCTGAAAGCTTTCTAAAATGAAGCTACAACTCTTGAAACCTCAGCCTATGGCTTGTTCTTTGGAATGTAACATCTTTAATTATTTTGTGTATTGAGAGACAAATACTGCTAATAGAGGATTTGCTCTGGATGACAGCAGCTGATTCATCAACCTGAGGTGTTTTGATTTTTTTTATTTTCTTTTTTATGAAAAAGCTTATTTTAAATCTTGCAAAATGCAGACTTTCAGACAATGCTTAAAAAGTAGAAAAATATAAATATATTGTTTATTCATCTGACTTCATAAAGTTTGGGGTTTTTGTTCTCTGTGAAGTAGCCAGGAGATATATAGGATGCTATCGGAAACTACTTTGGAAGTGATATACTAACATAATGGCTTCCTAGAGTTGAGGATATCTATGTGTAAGTTAGCTATTTAGAAAGCTTTAGTGTCCAAAGTATTTTAGGTCCACTTAGGTTAATATTTCACCATAATTTTAGTAGCTTTGCAATGTAATATAAACTTAAAATCTAAGCTTTCTCTCAGTGTTTGCAATGGGAGCTCTAGGAACTAATTCATAAATATCTTTATATTGGAAGCATACTGTATGTGGTGTTGTAGAAAGTTACCCACCATAAAATGAATTGTTTATTACAAATATTAAAGTGGTTGTGGTACGCTAATGTAAGAGCCGTATATCAAGCTTGGAGTGCTTAGCCTTATCAATGTGATCTGAAAAAAATGTTCTACCAAGAAAGGATACCGATTTTGAACAAAGAGATGTCTTTTATTATCTTTGCAAGCTATGCAAGATCAATTTTCAAGCTGTCACAAACAGTTTTTTATGTATCTATCATACCCTTGTTTTGCTAACATTCGGGCACAAACCATACAGACTGTATGAATGAGCATATGATGGCACAGGAACGTCAGAGTTTGGAACTAAGATTTGCTACATATTGGGATCAGCTGAATAACACCGTATAAGCCAGGCTTAGTGTCCTGGCTGGCTGAGGCCCTGGCATTCAGAGCTGTCAGAAGGAGATATGCAGTCTATTTCAAAATCATCTGTGTTTGATGGCATGGGCCTGCTGCTGTTCAGCCGTACCTGGAAACTGCAGTTCCCCCATCACTTACTTGCAGTGGTTCAAGGTAACTCCCCTTAACCAAGATCTGGCTTATCTGGTATATTTCATACTGTGATGCTGGTCATATCCTGAGTTGAAACGTATGCTTTGAGAGCATGGAAATTAATATCTGACCGTGTATTGAGTATTGGTCTGGTCTACAGGTATGGAGTCCAGCAGACAGCTCCTCTGAAGCACGCTGTTCTGCTTCAGAATTACTTTTTTCGAGCTAAATGACTGAGAGAGGTTTTCCCCACCCTGTAGTGCGCTAGGAGAGAGGACCAGTAGGCTTAGTACAATATTTAAAACAATCATAAACAGTAGATTATTCCAGGGCTTTTTGATACCTCCTTATCATGTTGTTTCAAAGCAAATGGGCAGTATGGGAACAGTCAGACATGCTGACTGACGTGTTTTTGTGATTGGTGTCAGCTCTTCCCAGTGCTTCACTTTCCCCTCACGCTTCCAGGATGTACCTATGAGTGATAAATCCTTCCATTTGAATAGCCCTTGCATCGCTTCTTTTATGATCTATTGAACTATAAAAGGACTTGCACATTTAGACTCTGAATCTCAATATTTTCTAGGTGTGAGTGTGCACTCTTCTATCCCAGGGCAATCTCTGTTGGGAAGATGATTTTCAACTTTAGCATCTGTGGAATTATCAACCCTTTTCCAGAAAGAATTCATCTGGGAAAATATGGGTGTGAAACATTAAATTTTAAGGAGAATAAAATATTTTAAAATACTGCCAAAGAAAAATTTCCTGCATCACTATAATCCCTTCCCAGCCAGAGGTATAGCTCATTTCTTTTCTGATGTATGAGGTTTTACAAGATCTCTCTTGATTTTCATCCAACGGTGTTGAAGTTCTGAATGATAAATCCAGCTTATTGGAGTACTGAAGGACTTTCAGTGTTAAATTACTCAGAAGATTCCTTGCCTGCATTTGAGCTTCTCCTCAAGACCTAAATGAGCAGAAAGAACTAAAAGCAAGTGTGCTGCAGAAACAGTAATAGCTATTTCTTTGTTTCATTTGAGCACAAATCAGAACAAATAAGCCTTTCTTTTATGTTCTGTGAAAATAGAAATGGTTTCCCCCTTAATATTGCACTGTCGTTAAGGCTTTTGCTGCGTTTTTTTTTTGCAAAGTTGCAAAAGTAGAGGCACAAACCTTCATTTCACTGCAACAACAGCGAAAAGTCTTTACTCTTTAAGTAACAAGGAATTGTTACGAAAAGCTCAAGAAAGTAAAGAAACAGCTGTACAAATGATAGAACTAGCTGTGGCAGAGCTGACACCAGTCTGTGAGCCACCAATTTAATGCTCACACAACCACACCTTGCAAACTAAAGGTAATACCAAAAAAAAAAAAAAAAAAGAGAGAGAGACCTGGGAAGAGGAAGAAAACTGATTGAAAAATTCCTGTGTATTGCACAGCACTGCATGCATTCAAAATGCTTCCCTTTCCTCATTCTTTCAACAAGCAAGTCTTTGGGAGCTTTTTTGGGGTGAGGCTTCTGTAAAATTTACCAGACTGCTTTGCACTGAATTTTTGCTTTGATTTGAGAAATGCTTGTGCTGTAATATACATTAAAGTAGGCTGTATTAAAAATCGACATTAAACTTGTAATTTTTACCTACAACGTGAACAAAATTCAAAACACTGGCAGTCCATGTTCGCTGCAGTTACTCTACCTAAAAATCATGGTACATGTGGGAAAAGATACTTCCAAAGACTTGGTTGCACTTTCAAGGGGTGGTGGCAATTGAAAAGCAGTTTGCAGGTTCGCCTTAATATGAAATATTTTTTAAGCTTTTGGGGGAAGAAAATTATTTTGGGGGAAAAACTGTGATTTTGGACTGAATTCTAGCACTCAGTTTCTACTTCGGTGCCGCCATTTGAAACAAAGTCTGCTTGGAAAACAGAAAATTCTTGGAAGCAAGTTCTATAAAAAGACACATAGGTGACAGCAAAAGTAAAGCCAACAGTCTTCTGCAGTACTCCTTGATATGATGTAGTATGCTATGTTACTAGTTCTGACATTTTTCAATAACACTGCAAACCTAAATTCTCGCTATGAATCCCCTGGCATGCCACTTTTGTCCCCACTCCCACCTAGCACCCACTGATACAGTTTGTGAGTTAACTAAATTTTCTTGGTTCAGTTCTCTTGTAAGAGTTACTTACATAAGTATGACAATTGGCTTCAACTGGTGATGGCTCTGGAAGCTTTTTGGTGCTTTCTGTCTTCAGTCACTATGATATTGTTTGTTTTACTTTTGACTTTAGTAACAGATTTTTGTTTATGAAGAGTATAGCTTTTGAAATGAGATTAAAAATCAGTGAACTTAAAAAGCTGTCTGTTTACTCAGTGTCAAAACTGCATGGAGCAGAAACATGTGCCTTCTTACACATGACCAGAATGACTTTAAGGAGGAGCGTATCAGTTTTGCTGTAGATTTAATGTATACTGTAAGAAAAGCTGAAATAGAAAATCTAAGGCAAAATGCAAATTCAAGGACTAAAAAGAGAATGAAAACAAAGTAAACCTGCACAGACATAAAAAGAGAAAAGTGAAAAAATGCATATCCTATTACACACTGAATTTCTCCCTGTCATAATTAGGTCTGCCAGCAATGTACTCTGCAAATATGAAACAATATGTCATTCTAGAGTTTATAAAAACATTCATATCCAAATAATTATGTGTAGGGCATATTTAATTAAAAGATAATCTACTGTCACTGATGCTAAAGGTAGTACATCTATTGTAGCAAGACGTTTCTAATACAGCTATATATAGCCAAATATCTCATAACACGTCAAGTTCAACCTTCAACAGTATCACAATGGAAGGTCTTTTGTATCTAAATCTTAATGTCAGCCTATCTCTTTTTGTAGGTCATGTTAACAACACTATGATAAGGGTCATCACTTACTGAAAGGGAAGAAAATTGTTTTCATAATGTAAAACTTGTGGCATATGCAACTTCTACAGAAATCCATAGGATTTAAAGTATTTTCCATTTCTTGGGCAAATATTGCAACCTGAGCCTGATGTATACTAATATACTGGAAGAAAGTTGAAGAGTAAGTGATCGGTTTTTCTAGCTTATGTATGTATTTAGGTTATTAAAATCTTTAGACGGATGTAAAGTACTTCGGAATAAAGTTAAGTCTGCGATAGTGTTCCCTAAGTCACTCAGGTGTCCACAGTGAATAGCACCCTGTTCCCAGACAATGGTGGCCTTGGGAATATGTCTCAAAACTCTTTGGAGGACAGCAGACAGTTTCAAACCCTTATCTGCCTTTGATCTCTCCTGTGACTGCCGTCTGGATGAATTGTGGGTAAAAACAACATAAACTTGGCCAAAAGTGTGTGTAAGGAACAGCATTTTAAGGTGCTCCTATACCTGTGAACCAGCTGTAACTGGTGCTTCTCTCATTCCTCTTGACTGTGAAGTCAGTACAGTGTCTTCACCCACCCAGTGTGAATCAATCTGTCTGACTTGATGACACACACAGTGGAGGAGGAGGAGCACTTGCACACTTGGGCATCAGTTTCACTCTTGAGATGTGGTTAATGGCTAAGATGTAATTTAAGATATTCCTTGCCATTGGCCACTGTTGCTGTCTCACTTCTGAGATGAAATAAGTAGCATTTCCGCATTGTATTGTGCCATCACCTAACCCATCAGTGTTCTTTACCCTAAAATTCCCAGGTTATTCCAGGCAGCACAAGCAAATGTTTATATTCTACCAAAGTGACTTTTCAGTTAGGGACTTCAAATCTCTCTAGCTGAACTTGAATATCTGCTTATTACTCAGTTTTAGTAGTGCTGTGTTGTAGTCTGAAAAGAGGGATTTATTCTTCTTGGAGTTGTGAGAAACTTTATCACAGATTATTTTTTCACTCTAGTCTTTCAGACCTTAAGGGTCTGAGTTTTTTAGTTTACGGGGAGAGTATGAAATTGAAAACTTAGACATCAAAGTTATCAGGTTTCAGGTGTTTATCATCTTTGTATGAGTCATATCAATCCATTAATGAACTTCAGTAAAATTTCTTTAAAGATTCCAGGTAAGGGTTGTAAGCCAAAACAGGTAACTTTCTCCTGGATTTGGATGTATTTGCATATACTTCATAAGGGTCATGTCACAATGTCTGTGCTATTAGTTTTTGTAGGAATTTGCATAGCCAGTTCCTTTAATAGGAACTTCAGGCTGGTTTTGTGTCTGTATGTTGTGCAGGGGAAGATAAGAATCAGCAAGACTGTTTTAATAGAATGATGTCCAGAAGATGTGTTTGACAGTACTATATTACTGTCTATCATTCTGTTATTTCTTTTTGTTCTATATTGCTGGTCTTGCGTCAGTGGCACAAAGTACTTTCTTGTTTGCAGGGAGGTCTATTACAGATGAAAAGGATGACCCAGAGTGAATGGCAAGCAAAATAAAATGTTATATTAACCCTGAGCTGACTCAGTACTTACTATTGTCTTTATGCTGAGATCCTGAGCTGCTGCCACTCAGTAGCCTCCATAGTGTTCCTCTTGCATCACAAAGTTTTGATAAAAGCACAGAGTTTATTGTTACAGAAAAGTCAGGATTTCAGCTAAATAGCAAGCAGTAAAATGGGGGGGAAGGCTACCAGAAATGTTGTCCAACCTAGTTATTAATTGGTTTACAACTCAAAGTGTTGAAAACACTGTGACAAGCTTTTAATTGCTGGTGTGGAACTGTCGTGAATGACATTTTGTTACATGGCCCTGGTTTAGCAGCAATTTAGGATTTATTAATATTTTGAGATAGATCACAAGATTAGGTTGTATAACTTTAGCAGTACTTAATTATGAGCCAATTTAGCAGGGTGATTCAATGGAATTTGTTACAATCAAATTTGCAACTTAGTTAAAGATTCGAAAATGGCAAGGATCACCTGAAACTTACAGCAGGGTTGCACACAGATGGAGGTTAAATCAAATCACACACATGCACAGACAGATAAAACAGTTCTGGATTGCACAGACCAAATAGTTCCAAACCAAATCACACAGAGATGGGCAAAATAGTTCCAAACTGTCCTGGTTTCAGCTGGGATAGAGTTAATTGTCTTCCTAGTAGCTGGTACAGTGCTATGTTTTGAGTTCAGTATGCAAAGAATGTTGATAACACACTGATGTTTTCAGTTGTTGCTAAGTAGTGTTTAGACTAAAGTCAAGGGTTTTTCAGCTTCTCATGCCCAGCCAGTGAGAAAGCTGGAGGGGCACAAGAAATTGGCACAGGACAGAGCCAGGGCAGCTGACCCAAACTGGCCAAAGGGGTATTCCATACCATGTGATGTCAAGCCCAGTATATAAACTGGGGGGAGTGGGATGGGGGGATCGCTGCTCAGGGACTAACTGGGCATCAGTCGGCAGGTGGTGAGTAATTGCATTGTGCATCATTTGTATATTCCAATCCTTTTATAATTACTGTTGTCATTTAATTAGTGTTATCATTATCATTATTAGTTTCTTCTTTTTGTTCTATTAAACTGTTCTTCTCTCAACCCACGAGTTTTACTTCTTTTCCCAATTTTCTCCCCAGTCCCACTGGGTGGGGGGGGAAGCGAGTGAGCGGCTGCGTGGCGCTTAGTTGCTGGCTGGGGTTAAACCACGACACAAACCAAACTGCAAATGCACATGCACAGATACAACACGCACACACAGAGGTTAACCTATGATCAAAATTTCCCTCTCATGAGTTTCATGAAGTACTTTTATGTGCCAGCATTCATCAATGGACAGTCAGTAAATGTCATGAAATCAGGCCTTTGAGAGCAAATGGTTGCTAGAATAACCAGAGTTTTCTGTATTGCACTGTTATTTCTTGTGACAATGTAGCCTGATCAGTGCCATGTAAGATGGTTTAGAAAAAAAGTCATTGTAATCTGAAACAGAACTGTAAGAGTGCCTTCTTGTGTGTGGTCACATAGCTGATGATTTCATCTATTCACTCCTGCTAGCCTTGAAAAGCCAAGGCAGCTATGAATGATTGAACAGTATTGTATTCCAAGTCAGCAGAATTGTTTGTCAAAACAAAGCCAGCCCAATGAATAAGTTAGTAGAGATATTTTGGCTCATATCTGCAGAATGCATTAATAAATACTGTATTTTTTGGAGTATAAACAAGGATGAAAATGTAAGGTACTCCTAATTGTAGGATATGACCTGGTCAGGGGTGAGTGCGATACTTTTTAAAGGTGCTATATGGCTGAATTATCCCTCCTGAGGGTAAAGGCCTGGAAGAGAGATGGAGACACTAAGACTGTCAGCATCTCTTTTAGATGCTTGGAGAGTGCTTCCTCTGTCCTGAATGAGGCATTTAATGACTGTAATGTTTATGCATATGCATGTCTGCACAGTTAGGGATTGCTGCTGCTAAGTGGCATTCAGAGAACCATCTCACTGCCCATTGCTTCTGGTAGGAAACTTTGATTTGAGGGATTTGCATAACATCCCTTCATTTTCTTAGGCAAGCTACAAGTGCCTGTTTGCATGCCTTTGGCAAGAACTGCTCGGATCTGTCCCCTGGAGTTATGCACTTTCTTCCAAATAATAGGAAAGGCTGAGACCATTCTTTTAAAGTATGGTAAATGTGGGAGTAAAAATTACGCCATATGTACTTGCCAGAGGAAGGGAAGGTTAGTGAGTTATCACTATGTAGCATAGTTTCCCTATGGAAACTGGAAGTTTTTATTCCATGGACTGCTTACATATTTTATCCAATGGATATTTTATGCAATATCGGCAGCAGGGTGTGAAATAGCTACCCTGTATCAGGCAAAGGGGATATGCATGTACAGGCTCACACACGTGCACACGCACAACGCTGGGGGCCTTGAAGAATGTATTACTGGCTACTTAGGTGCTGCAAAGATTAGGTGGATTCTGGGAACTGCGGTCCTAGACAGACACATACATTTTTCAGAGGGGTTTTTGTAGGTCTTTTCTTTGTGAGTCTATTCTCATAATATTTATTGTTATAGGTTGAGACCGAAGATTTTCTATATGTTGGTTGTCTAAAAGTGGTAGTAGTTCGTTTGATTAACTATGTCTATATTGTTCACAGGAATATTTGAGAAAGGATCCTTATATTCAGTATTCTTTAATCTGACAGCAGTGGATATAACTTTCTAATCCTACTGCCCAGTCGATCATTTTCAAACGGTATTTTGGCCCATGCTATCAAAATTAATTCTTTCTTCAGTAAGTACTTTTTAAGAATGATTTCTATGCTGTTAAATCATTCTAAAATTCAAATCACTATCATAAAAGTAATGCATTAAAACACTTGAAGTTTTTTTCAGAAACACTACTCTCACAGCATCAAAATGGATATAAGCCAATATTTCTCCCTTTGAAAGGCCTCTTGGCATGAGTCTGGTGAATTTCTTGAACACTTTGTAAATATAACTTACAGCCAAGTGTGGTTTACAGCTTTGAAAGCTAACCGAGTTAGATTTATTGGACTAAAGTGTTAGATATGACATTAGTTTATAGCCAAAATGTTGTTGTCTGTGGTTTCTAACAGTTTACATTTGTATTTTTATTTATGGGAAGGAGACTTCATGCTATGCAAGTTTTTAGTCTGAAGCTTGTAGTTAGTGCTGACGAAGATCATCTCACTACTGTGCATGAAGTCGAGACCACCGAACCCCAGATCTTTTCCACCACCCAGAGGGCTCCTGAACTTTTTGAAGTTTCGTTTCCTCTTTGAAACCATGCTTCTTGACTCTTAGGTTCACAACTCAAGTATCAGCTAATTATCAGCAGCCGAATTTTTGATGGGTTTGTGCTTCTGTTCATAACTGAGCTCCCCTAGTTTGGAAGCTGCAGCCTTACCTGCGCTGCTGTGTTGGGCATCTCCCAACTGCTGTGTTGGGCTGCACTGCTCTGTTGGGCCACAGGAAGCATCACGAGGAGGATTTGGTGTTTCCTGTCTTCCCAGCAAGACAATAGTTGTTTCCCTACTGTAACTCAAAATTATGTTAAGTTCCTACCTAGTATTTTTAGTATGTCAACACAGGACAGTTCAGAAGGTCCCTGTCTTAACTCCCGCTGGTGGTTTCAGGCCATATTACGATGACCTGTGCCAGTGAAGTTGGCCTTGTTAAAAAATACCAAATCATTTTACAGAAAATGAATCAAATCTGCTTGTTATTTCCCTACCCAGCAAAAAATACTACAGGGTATAAGCTGCTGTCAGACTGCTCCTCCCACCACACCAACTCCTTATTCTCACACCACTGCCGGTATCAGAGAGTCACCAGAGGAACCCTCAGCAGATGAGACTGCTGCGCCTGAAGCGCCTGCCACAGCTTGTCTTGCCTACCTGCTCGCCACTGGAAATGAACATCAGCCAGCATAATGCTGGCTCTGGCTCTCCACCGCAGGACTCGCGTGCACGAGGTCTGAGACTGACTGAGTTCAATCTTACTTGGCGCCGCTCTAGTTCTAAAAAGCCCAATCCAAACTAACATACAAAGAACCCCACCATTTTAAGCACCTTCTTCAAATAAATGCAGACAACCTATCTGTGGCATACATCCCATCACTGTATAAAAGGATCTTGTCCTCAGCTTTCTGCCCTACAAGTCCTTCATTCCCTAACCTATCAAATCCTTGCTTCGCATCTTTTTTCTACTTCTTTTCCTGATTTTGTTCTTGTAAGAATCAAAATAAGCCAATCACTCTGTTGTCCTAAAAGCGGATTCGCTACCCAGTGTGCAATAGACCAACCTCACACACTCAGGAGAGATATTGCTTTATTCTGCGCAGGGTGCTCAGTGGACTTTCCACAAATCAAAGCACGCCAGATTAATCAGGTGTGTCCCTTTTATACAGTAACAATTGCATCTAACTTATTAAACTACTCCTACGTAATACATATTCAAACTATCTAATGTATATGCATAGGATTACATAACCATGACACATCAGATGCCTTCTCCGCATGCGCAAGGGTCTGGGGTGGTCTTCGGTGGTCGCTTGAGGAGGTATCCCCTCCTCACTTCGACCACTAAGTCGCTCTGTATCGGGTCAGTGGTTCATTCTCCTGCCAAGAGGGTTGCACCATCAATCAGGAAGAATAGGAAGGATCAGAATTGGTGCTCCAGGTGAGGCACCATTAAACAGGAAGAAAAGAAAAGATCAGAATGATCTTGGCTAACTAACTTAATTTGAAACAGGACTTTCTAATCTACCACAGGATTTTCTGTATCTGACATCAACTCCAGCCATGGCTAGACCCTGCGCTCCCAAACCTAGCAGTGCTTTCAGTTTGCTGCTTCTGAGGATGCTGGTGACAGGAAGAGCACGTATTCTCTCCTTGACGTCATTGATAAATCTGCTGCAGAACATATAGTAAGTCTGAAGTGTATCCATAGTGATGGGGTGTCAGAAAGTTTCCCTAGGGCCTCTGCTGCTGTTGAGTTTACTACTCTGTCATAGACCAAAATCCCACTTGTGACATGAACTGAGCAACTTCTTGCGTTGAAAGATATAGTGCCTGATGAGAGACCACAATGTGCCAGTAATGCAGGATGTTGACACCTCCTCTTTTGGCAGTTAGGCAATTGAGGCCCATCCTCAGTGGTCTGAGGTGTATGGTTAAGACACTTGGGTTTCAGGCCAGCCAGATACCATCCAGTGTGAACCAAAAGCCGTACAGCAATTGTGGTCATAGTGTTAAGTCTGAACAAGCACGATTCAGTTGTGCAGAAATTGGGCTTGTTTCGGAGCTGGATAGCGTCAGGTCTGTTTGCAGAGTGGCCTGAGCAAACACACACAAAATCTCCCATGTAGACACATAAACCTTATGAGTGATCCTCAGCTTAAAAAGCCATTGTATTTTCAGGCTTTCAGTAGCAGGTCTTGAAGTCTATTCACTAGAATGAGGATGCACCAGGCGCACTGCTATTGATTCTCAGTACATTATTTTTCTTGTCTTTGCCCTTGAGTCTTTTGGATGAGCAATGAGGTCTTGACCACTTGGGAGAATGGGATATGATCTCATTTATACTGCTGTATCTTCTGGCTTGAGTCCAGAGAAGTTATTTGACCGCAGGACTTGCAAGCAGTGTGGTTGATCTAGATTTATGTTAGAGTACAGTCTATGAAAATCTGATCTGTTCTATTTAAGAGTCAGAAAATTATGGGCATTAGCCTTAATATCTTGGGGATATTTGAGTTCACGTGATTTTTTGATAAAAATAACGTCTGTACTCTCAATTATGCGTAGTAGTCTTCCCTTTCTCCTCTGTACCTCTCCATTGAGTAATGTGATGTGAAACATTTCTTAAGCTGCTTGGGAGCACTAGTTTTTAATCCTGAGAAGCAATTCCTCTGCACCTTAAGAACAAAATGCAACACTGACTTACATGAACATAAATCCAGGTTAACTCCCCTAGTTTCTGTTGCCTGTATTTGTAATGATATAACCAAAGGCAAAATTTCATCTTATATAAAAACATTTTTGAAAGTAAATTTCAACCTTTCTCAAAACACTATTTTATATACAGTTGTTGGTGCATAAATCATTAATCATGTTATGCAATGCTCTGATAGGGACATCTCAGATTTTCCCTAGCTTGCACCCTATTTCGTTCCCCAATATTGTAACATATACGTGATTTATGCTACAACACATCTTGAGGAATGCTACGTCCTACAGGTGAGTGTGCATGTTGGAAAAGCACCTTACCTCATTTTCTCCCTTCCATCCTACCTCAGAAACCAGGACAAATTTAAAGCTGCTCTGGTGAGCTTTCCTTCAACCTTCACACTTTTTCCGCATTGCTTAATTGTATTTAATAACCATGAATGGTATGCAGTGTCATAAAGGCTGAACATCGTTTGCTCAGCCAGAACCTAGAATACATTTAACAACATATTGAGAGTGAAGACATATCAATTCAAATGTTTAGTAGCTATGCATATTAAATGGCTGTTAGTAGAATCATCAAAATCAATACTTCATCTGTGTCTCAGGATGTGACTGCACTGGAGTTTCATTCATTCCTTGTCTAATTATCCCTAATCGGCTGCTCCACATGCTCAGCAAGTGAAGTAATTGAGATAATAAAGTTGTATTAAGGCCACCCTGGCAATAATGCAAGTGTTTTGGATAATAGAAGAATTTTGTTCATTTTGTTGTTTAGTAACAAAAATATTGCAAATAGGTTGTGTAAGAAAAATGTAATTTTTAGTCAGGTATTCATATTCTGCATATTTATATATCATTATTATTGTTGCTGCTCAATTTTAACAAGACATCGTGTTTAGGTTTTTAATCTGCAGTAAATCGGCAAATGGAAAAGCCACTTGGCTTGAAATGGTATTTATATATTCATTTTTTAAGATCCCAAAGTAAGTGGCAAATATTAATTTGTTTGAGGGCAAAATGATTTTAAATTTTATATATAGGAAATGATTTTTTTCTTCCCTGTAGAGAACCCCAAGTACGGTTTTAAAAACTTTACTGGTATTTCACTAGGGTAGGCAAGAGACTCTCTAACTGGTATGAGTGCTGGCAAGAGAGGAATGCAGAGCATGATAAAGCAAGTGCATATGCACGTGCTTAGCTTTCTGTACCATGAGAACATCTCATGCACAGTGAGAACACCTTGATTTGTCCTTGGGTCCCTCATGCTGCGTACAGAGTAGGCACATGAGTTTGTAGCTTTCGGCCAGTGGATTCTTCTGCTTCTTTGTTTGTATGGTGGGACAGGTTTGTTAACCTAGGCCCAGTGAGAAAATCAGAAATGTACTGCTGGATCTCAGCAGCATTTTCAGAGAGAAGAGCCCAGCGCAGTGCTTCAGTAACAGAGTAGAGCTGCCAGTACTAACTTCCATAGAATAAAAACAATTGCATACATAATAAGCATAATCTTTTTTTGAATACTACTGTCCCATTTTGCATACAAGCTTATGTGTGTATTTTTCTACAGCCTTGGCCTTAAGAGGGAAAATCAATCTCTGACCTGTAATCCTGACTTCTGTACCTAATGGGGTGGCCACGGGCACCATAGAGCCTATATGCCCTGGACACCTAAGAATTAGTGCAGGGTGTGTTCCTGTAAGAGATCTGAACTGTAAATAAGGAGATAGAAATCTTTGTCTTGAAGTGTAGGAGGTCTGCTTTTGCCGTAGGTGAGATGACTTCACTTGAGATTTGAGAGTTTCAGACAGTTTCCCACACTTAAATAGCATTGTGAAAGGCTTGTAGGGGCTGTTATGAATTGTTTATAAAAAAATATGTTGAATTAATGTGTTACTTGAAATACCACTAAAAAAGTAGTATTTTTGAGTTTTCCCATTACAAAAGACCAGCCTGGAGGTCATTTTCAGTATTTGCAGTTCTTCTGACTGTTTACTAAATGTATAAATCATTTGCTATTTTCACTCATCCAAGTAGCTTAGTGTAAGATATTTTCAAGTTGTTTCACTCTCAGTAATAATAATTTATTCCACTTATTAGTGTGGCTGGCAAAGAGTGGAATTGCTACTCTCAATAGCAGAATTATGACTGTCGGGAAACATGATAATCTAACCCCCAAGTATTCTAATAATATATACTTCTAATGAACAGTCATTATTTTGAGAGGAGCATTCACCTTTTCTGAATGCTGTTGACTAATAAAGCTCATGTTGAAGTACACTAGAAATCTGAATGTAAGTTTGGGGGTTTTTTTAAACAATTCACTTTTGAATTGTAATTATTTGTGATATTATTTTAAACAATGTTATTTATTTTCCATGTTATTTCTAATAATCTTTAAATAATTATTCATAGTACACAAATTCAATACGAAACCAAATAATTATTGTCTTCCAAGACACCCTGTGTTAATTATGACAGCAAAGTATAGGTAGTATTGATCTTGAATTTTGACTGTCTTTCAGTAAAAGGCAAAACATTTCAAAGGTGCTGAGTTCCTTCAGCATTTCTGGGGAGCCTGGAGTAACAGATTTGAAATGTTTTCTGTTTGCTAAATGTCAGTCAAAATAATTATTACAGAGAAACTATTGCTACTGAAGCAAAGGAAAAACATTTATTTTTGTAGAAAAGGCATTATCAGCATTATTCCAGGGCTTCTTGCCTTCCCAAGAATTCAGTTGTGATTGAATTTTCATGATATTGCACTTTTACAGAAAAATTGTTAATTGTGGAACTTTATGGCCCTTGGACTAAATTGTTGAAACTTCATGTTTTCATTGAGAGGTCCATTTCTGGAGGATTAAAACTCACAGTTTCACACACAAGTAAATTTTAAGCATTCAAAGTGAATCCCAAAAGCCACCTTTTTATTTGGTTTTCAAATGTATTTGCATTTTAAGTACATCTGATAAGATCCGATTACTATAAGCTTTAAGGCAAACTTGTCTCTCTTTTTTTTATTTTATAATTATGCTATTTCCTAGTATTTTGTCTTGTTATTTTGAGATATGCTGCGAGGACTGGATTTAAGTATTGATTTCAGTAGCTTTATAACAAGCGTGTAAACATTCACGTCAGACATGGTTTGTGTAGCAAGATGCTGAATTTCTTTTATTTCCAATTAGTTGGGAGGTGGAGTAACTGTAAGAATGCTGTTGTAATGGTAAGTCCAGAGAAAGCTAAGGGTGGTGCTTCAAAGATGTGGAAGAAGGGACATCAATGTTTGTGTAAGTACAAGAGGATAGTTCCCTTTTGGGAGCTGGCAGTGTGCAGTAGTGATTGCATTGTTTATGGTCATATCAAGGAATAGTGTAAGCCTCATCTTAAGGTGATAGGAATATGCCAGTCAGTCGTTTCATCTATCTCTTCCTTAATCAAAGGACACTGACACAAATAATGCAAGAAAAATACTGCTCAACCTGATAAAAGTCTTTAAATGGCTGAAAAATTCCTTGACCATCCTTGAAACAAATTTGCATTGTATTTATTTTGTCTGCAGAATAATACTACGCCAATATCTATAGCAGATTATTCATAAACCTGGATCACCAGCCCATCTGCTCAAAGACTGTTTTTCTTCTTACTGTATATTTATGTTTCTATTTATTTTAACTTAATCAAGGGTAGAACATTTGTTGCTAACATTGGTAGAAACGCTCATTTCATCTAATAGGTCTACGTTCACACTGTGAATTTTTTTGGCACTGTTTAAATTATTTCACAGCAATATTCATACAAAGTCTTTCACCTCTGTAAATGTTTGAGCTATTGTGATTTGAATTACAGACTGCTAACCTGAATCCGTCTCACTGACTTCCTTAAAGTGAGATTACTTTTTATTAATATTTATTTTATTTAGGTAACAACTATTAGACCTGACAATCTAATTGAAAAAAACTAGATTCATTATATTACCTACTTTAATGAAAGACTTGATCTGTATTACAAACCCTTGTCTCCCCTGTACTCTTAGGCCGTCACAGCTACATAACAGTGATATTAGTAATTCTCATGCAGACATAATTTTCCTAAAGCATCAGGGAGTCTCTTGCCGTGAGTGGCATTAGGTAACTAAATTACCTATGTACTGTTTAAAAGAACTTACATGAAGAGAATGAAAAGATAGGAGACTACCATCAACAACAGCTTCAACCATTTTCTTCTTCTTTCTCTCTTGTGGGTTTTATCTTGTGTCTTTTGTGTCTCATATCTTCAGGCTTCTGCCTTAGCATAAAACAATAGGTAGTAGGAACTTGGTGAAACTTGCTCTCAGCTCCTCAGGAATCCTCTCCTCATATATTAGAAATTAAACTGGATCTCTGCTCTTTTGGAGTAGCATTAATAGTTCCTGACATTGTGTGTATACTACGTATTTTAAATTACCATTTCTTGTATAGACATGCTGAAAGAGCTTCTCAGAATTGATTTCTCATGATGTTCAATCAATATCTGACTCAAGTGCCTATCACCCTGTTCTCTAATCACTCGCCTGAGCAGCAGACTATGAAATTCTTCAGCTAACTTGAGTGAGAATATTTTAAGGACATCTCTGAAAGCTTAACTTTGGGAGTTTGATTTTGCCTGTTTTCTTAGTCTTAGTGCTGACTGCAAGCTTATAAAAAGCATTTTAACTTTAAACAATAAAGTCCCATTTACCTGAATGAGACTATCCAGATTCTTAAAGCAAAGTGTTGTGGTTTAACCCCAGGCAGCAACTAAGCACCACACAGCTGCTCGCTCACTTCCCCCCCACCCAGTAGGATGGGGGACAGAATTGGGGGAAAAAACAGTAAAACTTGTGGGTTGAGATAAGAATAGTTTAATAGGACAGAAAGGAAGAAAATAATAATGATAATAATAACAATATTAAAATGACAATAATAATAAAAGGACTGGCATGTACAAAACAAATGATACACAATGTAATTGCTCACCACTCGCTGACCGATGCCCAGTTAGTTCCCGAGGAGCGATTCACCCCCCAGGCCAACTCCCCCCAGTTTATATACTGGGCATGACATCACATGGTATGGAATACCCCTTTGGCCAGTTTGGGTCAGCTGCCCTGGCTCTGTCCTGTGCCAACTTCTTGTGCCCCTCCAGCCTTCTTGCTGGCTGGGCATGAGAAGCTGAAAAATCCTTGACTTAGTCTAAACACTACTTGGCAGCAGCTGAAAACATCAGTGTGTTATCAACATTCTTCTCATACTGAATCCAAGACATAGCACTATACCAGCTACTAGAGAGAAAATTAACTCTATCCCAGCCAAAACCAGGACACAAACATTGAGCATAAATATCTGCAGCATTAAGTCTTTTTGTGGTTGTCTCAAAATAGATGAGCCTAGTCTGGTCTCCTGCAAGATCACACCACATTTTCCAAGTATTGTGTTAATGGAAAATACATAATATAATCTTTCTCAGAAATTGAGTTTTTATTCATCCCTGGTAAGTCATTGTTAGATGTAGTTGGACATAATTTGTAATGTTCTAGCACACAAATGAGCATGCATGTACTAACGTGAGGAGATCTGCAGTACATACAGAGTGCAAATATGGTGATATGGTAAAGTGTAAAGGTTTAAATTAGGACGAGAAAACCATCAGACCTTCTGTGAATCCCAAGTTAATGTGTTACTAAAGCTTCTAGTTCACACTGTCACATATTTTGTATACGCCACATATGATATATACAAGATACTTAAGAAATCTTTCAAACTTTGAAGTATATATGTTTTTGGCATCTTGACTCATAATGCAAGGGATTACTCCTAGGGTAAATATAAAATTCCCTGATGTGGTTAGTATCTTTTACTGTTATTGTTGAGTGTGTAAGGATTTATGTTCATAATAAACACCGATGCCATTATCATCCTGTATGTTCATCATTATCATCATTTCCTTTCCCTATATCCAGTTCAAACATCATAGATTTCTCTCCTCTAGGGTCTAAACCTTTTGTTTCCAGACCCATATCATGACTGAAGTTATCAACTCCACTTGTTCAGTGCACAAACTAGTCTAATTTTGCAGATGTGGAAAGGGAAATGTTTCTCTATGGAACTGAATGTATTGGGGGGGGGGGGGGGGGGGGGAGAAAAAAGGGTGAGTCTCTGTAGGCATTGCACTATTATGCTGGAATAAGCTCCAAATCACATCCCAAAAGAAGAGCCTTACATAGCAAAGAGTTTTGCACAATCAAATTTGTAGATAAATCAGTCTTTGAGCTCACAGCATGGACAAATACCTACCATATCAGTCCTTAAGTAACTGCATCATGATTGAATTTTTAATGGGTAGTGCCTCTATTAACATTTATAAATCCCTTTATTATATGCATTATATCAGTGCCAAAATTTATTCTTATTTCACAATTTTTTTCCTATTCTGACTCTTCTTTGTGAAACTGATTTTCTAATGTGTAAGGTGTAATATGATAATGAGGGTTATGCCCCAAATCATCAAATAGACTCACAAGTTTTCTTCAATGTACATCAGTAATTTGGGGAACTGATCTAAACTGCCAAATAGGGATCCAGATTCTAAATTCATTAAGCTTAGACCAGTTCAGACCTGCAATGCTACTTTGTTTGTTAGCTTGTTTTTCCCAGCAGAATGAAAAATGCAAAATGCAAATGCATATTGATATTTAGAATCCTTCATGGGCCAAAGCTCAGAGATAATAACCACTGGAATTTTGTATTAGTTAAAACTGTTTTCATTTTCTAGAGTTGGCATGATCTTAGGTTCAGCCTTCACAGGCAGACAGGGTCAGTTCACCTCCAAGCAGAGTCCCAGGCATCCCTAGACTCATCGAGGTATGAGTGCGTGACCGGCTTCATCCTGATTTCAGTACCAGGACATGTACCTACCACTCCCTGGGCTCTGGTTTCCACTGGAAAGGGACCTACCCACATAGGGGCTGCAGAAGGCTGGCTCGAAATGGGGAAGAGGGTAGGATGGACCAGATCTGGAGGCACCCTCCACAGAATCTGACTTTCAACAACCTGACTATCAGTGAGCCACAAACACTCATATAGCATGGTAGTTACTTAACGAAGGCTAAATTGGCCAAGAGAGCTTGCTTTTTTTGCAAGTCTGATAATGCCTAATGACCAAAAGCGATTTCGCTACTTAAATTGCCTTGTACTATATTAGGTACACCAATAGGAATTTTGTCAGTTAAAGCTGTTGTTGGGTTAAATTGTTAATTCATGCAGATATTGAGACAACTTTGCTTGCAGTACGCTAACTTCTGACTATAGAGTTTCTTCAATGTGTACATTTAATTTTAGTTTAACAGTAGGATGTGTTAAAGCAGAGGTAAAATCTATAGTCTTGCACTGTAAACATCAGAGGCTATAAAAACATCCTTTCTGTGGCATATGAAATGTAGCTATTTACCATTTTGTTCATCTTTGTCCCAAAACTTGCTGAATAGTTTTTGGTCACCACAACTTGGTTACGTCAAGTCAGAGAAAAAGGAAATATTTCTGTCGCCTTTCCACCTCTGTTTGCCTGTTTTTACCACTGAATAAATGCCAAAAAAATACACTTTAATGGTTGGTAGTTAACAATTTGTAAACAGTTCCAGAGAAACATTTTCACAGTGTCAATCAGACTGATAATAATCACAGTAACACATGCAGTCACCTTGGAAGCTGGTGACAAATTCTGAATGTTGTAAGTCATGGAGTGGTAATTATCACTTCTAATGAAGAGCATCTTCTAAGACCTTGTTTAGGATGTACAGATTAACATTCTACTTTTTGAGGAGATTTGTCAAGATCATGGATCAATTCTCTTTCTGTATTTTTTTGCCAGCCATGGGCTGCATCCATATTATTAGTATTACTGGATTACATTGTCCAGTAACATTTGCAAACCTACTTGAAAAAATTACAAAGCCTTTTCTGGACATGCTAGAGAGTATAACAATGATAATTCCTCACTGTCTTCATCTGCCCGAAGCCGTCAGTGTGCAAGCTTTATTTCTACTTGTTATCTACTATTCTGTCAATCTGCATTTGTCTGCTCTCCATGTCCTTGTCCATGTGCAAGTGTTGTCACCTGCACTAGTAAAGGTGCTTTGGTTTTTTAATTTTTTTTCTGAAATTTAGGCCATTTGAAATGAGTTAAGCCTCACTGTCTGCCAGTCCCATCAGCACTGTGAATATATGCTCTAGCACATGTGTTTGTGTGGCTGTTCTTCAGCGTGTACTTCACACTTCAGTCTCCACATCCCATTGTGATGCTCTGCTTCACCCTCAGCACTGCTACCCCTGGCAAAGCGGGTGGCATGTGGAAGGAACAAGAGATTTTTAGTAACTACTGATGACCAAAACATTTTGTTCACGAAGGAAGATAATTATAAAGCAGAGATAATTCATAATGTAATAATCCCATCAGTTAAATTAATAGCAGTACTCAAAATTATGATTTTGCTCACAACTCTCCTCCTTATCTGAGTTACGGTGCTTGGATTCGTAAGTACTTGTGCACTGCTTTTAAGTCATTGTACAGTGATAAATATTGCTCACTGATTATATCCAATTCCATTTTTCAGGTAGCTTTTACAAATGAACTTGCTGAAGAAAAATAGCAGAAAGTGTGGTCAGAATACTTTTACCTATTAAGCTTTTTCATTATTAATGAGAGTTTTAAAGGTATTTAAATACTTATCTCTCATTGTTAGCAAGGACTGCTCAATGCTTGAAGACCTTTAGGATTCTGGCCATTACTTACCGATTAGCTTATCTGACATGGTGATTGCTTGTTACAGGATTTTCTCTACTTAGTTTAGCCATATCATTTAATGAGAATATACAAATGTAAGCAAGGAAACTTTTCTAAAAGCACCTGACTCACTACCATTAATTCCTCTCACTTCAGATAAAGAAGTAAAGTGATCTTCAGAGATTAAATAAATGGCAAGTCTTTTCCTAATGCTCTGCAACATGTGGCTGAACTGTGAAAATTTTAGATAATGTAGAAAAATCTTCCTGCCTGGTGTGTGCAATTCATAGCTGTTTGAAGTTGTTAATGTGAGTAATTGTTGCTAAAGCGTATATTCATAAGTTATCCTTGCAGGGATAAATTGTGGAAAGTAAAAAGAACATGAATCTTTCAGTGAGGTCTTTTTGAAAGCAGTCTTTGCATTTGGCTTCAGCAAGAACATTTATAGGATCTAGATTACTCTTGGGGAGAAATTTTCAGTTCCGCAAGACAGTAATTTAATTGCTACTGCAGGATGTATCGTTTCATGCTTCCCATAAGCATTGATCTGTGGTAACAGCGGTCGCAGTTTTCCAACTCTACATTGTCCTGCAGACAGTTTGGATTCAAGAGCAGGTGTTACTGTTGCAATTAAAGGGGAAAACGCAGCAACCAGGTAGAAGGCAAGTCATTTAGATGATACGAAAAATGAGGAAATATAGACTACAGTGATTTAGAAAAAAAATAAAATTCAGCAGAGCCTGGATCCATGTATTTCTGATGGGTCAAATGCTGCGTTGTTTGAAACTGGGATGTATAACAGAACGAAAACAAAGAAACAAGTTGTTCTTTACATACAATTTTCATGCCCGATGACAGAAAAATCTGAGAGATGATACTGTGGATCAGATGACTATATACAACTATTTCTGCTTTGCTACATTGGCTGAAGTTTTCAGGAGAGATCTAGTGCAAGGTAACCATTTTTTAAATGCACATATATTCACCTTGCGTTTGTTTTCAGAAAAATTCAGAACAGTCATAAAAACTTATTGGGTGTTTAAAAGTGCACGTGGGAGTATTATAAAATATTAAAAAAAAAAAAAAATTGTCCTGCAGAGTCCTTTTAGTTTAGTCACTTTTGCAAGTCTTACACAACATGAAATACATGATGTCATTCCAGTGCAGAATACGTAGGAGTGTTTCACAAAGTTACCAATAGTAACCATTCTCCATTTTTACTAAGGCAATCACCTTTTTCGCTCAGAAACATGAGTAGGGGATTAACGTTAGCTTTTAATAATGAAAAATGACAAGTGATGTCTGTCTTTTCCCCTAAAACAGTGCCCCCAGTCTAGTTTTATTCTTTAATCTCATATAACTGTAGCTCTAATGGCAATAATGTAGTGTGTGTGAAAATGTATGAATACATAATTGGCTGACTTGGCTGACTCTGCATTTTTTTTTGCAACACATCCATTTTTGTCCAGGAAGAGAGACTGTGAAGAAATGTGGAACCTATGGAAAAATAAAATGAAATTAATCAGAAGCATGCAATAGATTCAAAGTTACAGTTTTTCTACGCAGATATGTTTAAAAAATAGGTGAAATTTTGGACAAACAAACTGGGCTTCACTGAAAAAAAGAAGTGAAAGTTTCTGCAGCCTGGCAATTAATTTGGTGAAAACACCAAAGTGTAGCAGAAATACTTAGAAAAGCTCAGTCATGGTATTAAATTGACTCCTACTGTTTTGCCAAATCTTGCATTAACATCCAACTTATTAATTAATAATGAATTATTTCCTCCATGAACATAATTTATTATTCAAAGTGTTTAGTGTCCTGAAGGGGTTGGCTAGTTTTATGTACCTATTTCTTCCTCAACACTATTTTCCAGGTTACTTTTCTGAAGACGTTTTGGCGCACATGTGGTTTTTCCCTGTGTCTGTGGATAAATTGATGGCAAAGAGTTTTGGATAAGCTACCTAGTTCACTTCAGTGGATAGATCCCAAGGGATAGCTTACATTCAAGGAGGCCAGGGATGTGTCTTAGAATAAGGCCTCTCATGCGTACGTTTGCTATTATTGGTTCCTGCAGGTAACTTTGGTTCAGAAAACTTTTCATAAAATAAATCACCCTGAGTTTGAGTAGAATTATTTGTTCTCAGCTTTAGCCACCTGAGATGGTAATTCGTTCGCTTTTGTTGTCTAACCAGTCACCAGATTTAGATGGGATCTTCACAGGGAGAGAATTTCCTATCTGCTGTCACCTCCCGTCCTCATGTGCATACACACACAGGTAGAGTGTTTTGCATTATTATTTGGGGGCAATGTCTTAAAGACCTGGTGCTACCTTCTGCAGTCCTTAGGCTACACTGGCTCATTGGAGTCAGAAATTTCCCTGCCTCCCCAGCAGTTCTTAAAGCTCCTCCTGGTAGTGACTCTTGAGGCCTTCACGCTCCCCAGAAATTGAGGCCCAGGAAAAATGAAATGAGACACGAACTGAACTGGGGTCCCACAGTACCTTAGCGGCTCTGGTGAACAGCATCTCTCGGAGAGATTGTACCTGGCTGAGGTTTAGTGAAGCTTGTGCCTGTCTGAGCCATCAAATACAGAGATGGCGTTATAAATTCTACCTCCTGTTCTTCTGTATATGCTGAAGTTTTCCCTGTATAGTTCACAAATTATCTATTATATGAAAGTCCTTTTCAGAAGATCTTGGCTTAAAACAAAGTGCATTTTCATAAACTCACTCAATGTATTAAAACCATTGCTTCTGTGTGTAAAGCTGCCTCAGTCTTATGGCAGATACTGAATCATTACACTAACAAGCCCTAAGTCCCATGGTAAACCACTGTCTGATGAAACAGCTCTGGTGTTCGGAGGCTGCAAAGGGTCTTAAAAGAAAAAACAATATTGACATTGACGAATAGATGAAATACTGCCTTGCTGACTTTGTTGCTTTCAAAGTATTCTGCAGAGTTTTGCTAGAGTAGTTGCTGAAGAAAAACACACAGTAGGGTTATTGAAACAAGAGATTATGAAAAGTCACTAAGATATGTTCAAAGGAAACTGAAGTATTTTTTATTTTCTCGCATTCAGTGAGATCCTTCCAAAAGCGTAATGTAAGTGTACTGTTATATACAATTTAGTCACGGAAAACAAAAGAGCACACCTTTGTATCCAAGAATTAGAATGTATTGTTAATCTAATGTTTTAATTGCCTAATCAAAATGCCACAATCAGTTAATGTAGTGCAATTTAAATTGTATTTACACTTATGCAAATTAGCTAATTATTCCTTGTTCTTACTAATGATGCAATTAAAATAGTTTTAAGACAGCATCCTATTATCTACCCTTTTCTCTGGTGTTATGCTCACCCTCCCTATGCATTGCTCCATTGAGTTGAGTTCTTTGCCAGGAGTATGAATTTGAGGGTGAGGGTTTCTTCCCCCCAGGGTTAGTTACTTAGGGTTAATTTTTTTTATAAAGACTGAGGCCTGTTGCTAGCACTTGGCAATGCCAAACTGAGTGGTCCACAGACCTACAATATGCATGAGCATTTCAATCCTTAATTCCCTTGAAAATTAAATTTACATTTGTGTAAAGCTCTTGCTTTAAAGAGTTGGCTGGTAATCTTAATAAATAGAGCACATTACCTTTGTACCGAGGGAAATTTCCTGTTACGGGAGTCTCTTATCCTCGAGAGAATTTCATCTGGGTGAAGTGAAGCATGTGTCAGTGAAAGAAAGAAGGTAGCATGTTATTTCCTGCTTCTGAACATCTCCAGTTGTTCATTTGGAAATCAGATTCATTTGTATTTCATTTGTCTGTGAGTTTTAAGTGTTCTCCCTTTCACTCTAAGCTGCAAAGTGAACTAAATTACAAGATGTATTGCTAAGATGCAGGCCCTTTACAGCAGAACTAAAAGCCCAAAATTTTCTTCAGTGGAATGATAGGCTGGTATGAATAGAAGTCATATTCATTTCAGAATATTGTAGTTACTTGTAGTTTACCTTTTACTTATGTACTCTCTACTGTTTTGGTTTTTATAGTTTTCCCGTATTCAGCTTTGCCCACTGTAGCTTTTATTTACTCCCCTGTTATTTTTCTATTGCTCCTATTTCCTTTCAGCTGTTTCCAAGAAAATATGAAACATAACTCTAGAAAAGAATTCAGAGGTCTTGCTCTCAGGTAGCTTTGAAATTAAGCTAAACATGTTACTTGACCTTTAAGTGCTCTCACAGTTTACTTTCCAGAGCCTGATGAGCATCTGGCACTCCAGCTGATGATAAGTGATTCTAGGAATGTCTTAGTGAATCAGAAAATTGAGTCATTTAATTTGGGGGGGACACAATTTTTTATTCATTTCTAAAAGTAAATCCACTAAATGAGAACAGTTACAAAACTGGTATGGGGGTCACTGGTGGCACTGTTTCTCTGTTTGCTTGTACTTGCTTTTACCTATACCTATTCTGTGTGGTTTCTACCTATTTTACTTGGGCCTAAGCAATGCCCTTACAAGAAGAGGAAAAAACCAAACATTGGGGAATAAGTTATTAAAAATTAAACAAAACCTGACAAAAATTGAGAAAAGCAATTACAAACTACCAACTCTACAGGTCAAATTCCAGATAAAATGCAAAAATACTTGTGTTTTTCCCAGGCAAGCCATTGCTGGAGCTGCCTTAGAGATTAGTGAGTTGACTATTGGAAAGGGACAGCTGCCGGCATGATTCTGAGTAGTTGGAGGAGGTCATCTGTAACACAGTACCTCTCTTGATATGTGACTCACACAATGAAAAGTGTTCCCAGGGAGAATATTTTCTGCATTGATGTTTTTTGCATTGCACCTACATGCTTACCACAGTAGATCTTCACATGGGTGGTTTTCAGCTTAGAGTGCAGGGGACACTTTGATTAAAAAGGTTAAATGTTTGCAGTAAATGGCAACAACTTTCCCACTCCTTTTATTACACCTTTTTTAAAAGACTTTCTCTGCTAAAGGTGCGAAACCTCACACCGGCACAAAACTAGGGAGAAGAGTAAGTGACACGCTATATGTGAACCACAACATTTCTAGTTCAGCAAAAAGATGGTGAGGGCAAGATGCATACAGTTCTGATCAGGACCAGTGGGGCTTCTTGGATCGGCCAAGATATTGACAGTCTGCTGAATACTTTAAGTAAAAAGTACTTTAAAATGAAAATGAGAATCTTTTGGTTTTCTGTTCATGCATTTCTTTAATTCAGGCATTTCTGTTATAGATTTAAATGCAGTTCTGGACAAAGTTAGTTTTCATATGTTAAGGAAATCTGAAATACAAAGGTTATTTCCTCTATTGAATCTATACTCTGTAGTTTTAACAGTAATAAAGGTATGAAAATTGTGTTCAGAAGTACAGCATTTTGTCCATCTTTAAGGGTCAGTAAAATGCTGTAAAGCAGATATGACCAGTCCAGTTTTGAAATAGCTTTACAGTTTCCAAGAGCAATAAGTCATGTTCATGGCAATGATTTATTTTTCACTTGATATCTGCTAATCTGTTAATCCTTTACTGTCATGTCCCAATTTCTCAGGACGATGACTCAGGTTTGCCAATTCCCAGGTCAGGATTAAGGTGAAATGACACCAGGGATCCTTTAACTTACAAAACTCAATTTTTATTTGCTCACGACAAGAATCGGCATGCTCACCACCAAAATTGGTATGCTCACAACAAAAATTGGCATGAAACTATGTCAGTAAACTGTGTAACACATGCTGACCCTACATCACCAAACATATACTACAGGCCTTGCTTATTTGGGAATTGGTTCAGGGAAGACAATAAGGAGAGCCCTCCTGTTGAGTCACGAGGTTCAGAGTGGACCCCCTTGCCTTCTAGACTCCTCCTTAGAGAGGAGCCCAGGGGTGGCTGGATCCGCTCCTAGTCCCAGACTTGGTCAACAGTTTATGTCTAAAGGGATGATGTGTAGGGATTACAGAAAAGGAAAAAGAGAGAAACAAGACACAGAGAGAGAGAAAGAGAAGAGAAAGATTTCACCGGTCCTGAGGCCAGCTTTGGTTCAGTCATCTGAGGGGTCCAGTCAGCCGAGGGGTCTGGTTCCGGTGGGCTTTCGTGGGTGGGGCTGCAGTTTGTGTCCTTTTATCATCCTTGCCCCTCCTTTGGGCAGGCACTCGAACTCATTAGGTTAATGAGGTAGTCTTTGGGCCATGGGCTTGGGGGGGTGGTTTGGGGAGTAACTTCCCCTTCCCTGCAGACATGAATGATCTTTGGCCATGCATGGTGAGCTGTCCTGCTCTGCGTATCAGAACAGGGTATCAGAACAGGGAGCTGTGCACCCTCCCCTCCTGTTGCTGGTGGGTGCTGATGGGCTTCTTTTCACCTGGGGTTCCTTGCTAGGCAGAGTTCCTTGTTATGCAGAGTTTGTCGTTAAGCAGAACTTGCCCCAACACAATGTTTGAGACATTAACTCCTTCAGTCTCTCACGTTTACTTATGAAAGATTTGAAAAGATCACGAGGAGGAGACTGTGTTTATACAAGTAAAGGCCAGATGTAACAAATTCTTGCTTGGATCTGGATTCATGTGGCTGTCCATATGGAGAAGGAACGAGCCTAAGGCTCAGCTTTCCAAAGGGATTTAGAACAGTCCATGCCATCCTTATTCCTTCTAACCAGAGAGGACCATGTTACTGTAAACTGTGTTAACATATAAAGTAAAAAATACCAGGTTATATCCTACGTCACATCCTCTGTCTTTTGACATTGCAAGACAGACAACAGTTTGGGGGAGGGAAGGTGATGGAGGAGTGTTCAAAATAAGCTCTATAGAAATGTGTGGGCATAGTCTGAGCCTAAACACATTGTCATCATATGAAAGCTGCTAGGAGCTTGGATCTGCTAGTTAATATTCAATATAATATTTATTTATTTATTTATTTAAACTTTGAATGTTAGATGTTCATTTAATATTCAGTATGTCTTTCTGTTTCTTAAATTCACATCCTTAATGAGGGAACCTGCCAGACGAAAGAGGATGTGAAGAGCATCAGTGATACTGCAGAACAGTTGTGACAGCTGAGAGATAGGAAAAGACAGGTTGATTCAATGTGTAAGACAAAGGGAGACAAAAAGATAACAAAGAAAAGAAAACTTGATGTCTCCTCTTCCAAAGCTTGATTTATACAGCAGCTCATTTATTTGTTCTTTTTATTGTTTTGAATAAAAAGTGAAAAGCCAATCATCTATCCATGAAAAAAACATGGTGTTATTGTTTGATTAATAGCTCATACTGATGTTAGGAGATGCCTAATTATGCATCAATGTTTGCCTCATTATGTAGAGGAACATCATCATAGCAGATTAGTCTATGAACAGAGAATGGTTTCCTTTTTGATAATTAATTCTCATGCTTCAAAGTATGTAACCCAAACAGCAGTCTAGTTCTTTCACTGTAAGATTTCTACACACCTAATTTTGGAAGCAAACTGTTTGTTGCAAATAATGAAAGAGAAAAAAAAGACACCTGACCTAATCTCAAAAACATGACTCAAACAGATTGCTTTTCTTTGCCAGTAGGTTGTCAGAGAATTCCCATGGACTGCAGCTTTCTGAAAACCTCTTCAGCAATATTAACTCCATCTTCTTTCACTGCACTCCTTGACATAGAACTGACTGCAAAGGTTATACCAAGAACATGGCTAACTTTTGCAAACAAATGAGTGAAACAATTTTGAGAACTACAGTTCTAGCTTAGTAAAGACAGAAACTTTTCAGTATTGAAGTTTCAGAACAGTGGATGTATTTCCACTCTAGACAAAGTTGGAAAAGAAAAAACTCTTGAAATAACAGCTAAGAAAATAAAGTGTTTGGATGGTGGAATCCAGCAATCAAGAGAAGGAACTGGATACTTGCTTCAACAGTAAGTGTTCTTGAAGCTTATAAAGGCCTGCATTCCAGCTGTGAAAAGTCTAGTAATGCCGGGTGCTGTGTTGTAGGAAATAAAATTCAGGAGATAGAAAAGTGTCCTGGTTTCAGCTGGGATAGAGTTAATTTTCTCTCTAGTAGCTGGTATAGTGCTATGTCTTGGATTCAGTATGAGAAGAATGTTGATAACACACTGATGTTTTCAGCTGCTGCCAAGTAGTGTTTAGACTAAGTCAAGGATTTTTCAGCTTCTCATGCCCAGCCAGCAAGAAGGCTGGAGGGGCACAAGAAGTTGGCACAGGACAGAGCCAGGGCAGCTGACCCAAACTGGCCAAAGGGGTATTCCATACCATGTGATGTCATGCCCAGTATATAAACTGGGGGGAGTTGGCCTGGGGGGATCGCTGCTCAGGAACTAACTGGGCATCGGTCAGCGAGTGGTGAGTAATTGCATTGTGCATCACTTGTTTTGTATATGCCAATCCTTTTATTATTATTGTCATTTTAATATTGTTATTATTATCATTATTATTTTCTTCCTTTCTGTCCTATTAAACTGTTCTTATCTCAACCCACAAGTTTTACTTTTTTTCCTTCTGATTCTCTCCCCCATCCCACTGGGTGGGGGGAAAGTGAATGAGCAGCTGTGTGGTGCTTAGTTGCTGGCTGGGGTTAAACCACGACAAAAGGATATTTAAAAGTTTATGGCTACATACATAGTTCTAGCATTTGCACTACTAGGAATTTAAGGCCTCTTTCAGTAGGTTAGAGAAACCTCGTTGAGTACCTTCATGTTTTATTCTGCTGCAGTATGCAGAGCTTAGGTAAATTCATTCCATAGTAAAGACTTGATGCCTCAGAACTCCAATTCCTATGTCAGAGAGGGCATTTTTAAAAAGGCAAATGTTGATACAAAAGTTGGAAGACAAAAGCAAGTTCCTGATATAATAACAAACTTCAAGGAGAATAAGGTATTGCCCAAACTTTCTTTTGTATTTTGAAATCTCAGTTTCAAAGTGTATTTCAAGGACTTCTCTTATTTACAAGAACAAACCCATGCGCTAGGAAAAAAAAACCACTGAATTCTTGAGGAAAAGGACTAATTGCAAGCTCTGTTTAGGATCTGACCATTTACCCAGGATGGTTAGCACATAGAATGGACAAGAACTACAGAAGTGTAGCATCTTCAGTTAGGCAGAAAGTTATTCAAATTTTCTATTAGGAGATGGCCATATTCCAATATCTTAAGGTGAGTAGAGCCTAAGGTTTGCGACGAGTTATAATGTCAGTAGAATTACTCTGGGAAATAAAAGTGTTCAGTGTAGGGAACTGTACCAGAATTTTATGCTACTTAAAAAGTAATTACACCAGCTGTATGACTTCTATTTCCGCCCTTCCCAAGGACCAATGTTACTGTTCTCTGCAAATATAAGGTCAGTGCCATCCTCGCAGCAGTGTTTCACCAGTTCTCCCTTACAGTCTGTCCTTGGCATTTGAGAGGTTAAAAAGAGCAGTATGAGAGAAAACTGTTCTCTGAAGACAGCACATACTGTAAAAGTCAGTGATATATTTTGGAGGAAGAACTAAAAATATGTCAAAGATAGTTGCAGGCGAAGCAGAGAAAATGTCAGTGTAAAGACAGGTCTCAAAATCTACAAGACTGTGTGCAGTGTTAGAAATATGTTCCCCCAAAAAGTCTTGCTTGACAGGTCATTGTTTACAATTTTTGACAATTAATATTGTCAGGATGCAAAAGTGTGACTCAAAACAAGAGGATGGCATTTGTGAGTAATGTATTGATCTCAAGGAAAGTTACACTTTCCTGGATTCACTTCAAAATAACATTCTTCTAATAGGCCTTGCAACCTGGAAGAAACCTCACAACATGCTTCCCTGGGGGGTGAGTTACTGTATAAATACCTGTGTAGTAAACAGACCTGTTAAAAAGAATCAAATTTTAATGCAGCAAGGTCGCCCTTTTGACAGGTCTGTACTATGTAATTGTGTCCAGAGAATGATCTGTAAAGGCAGCTGTACATTTCTTTGTTATCTTACTGTATACTTATGAGAGTTTCCCTGATAACTAATCCAGTTGCCCAGATTCTTGTTTGAGCTGTAGCCACAGTTACATTCATTGAATTAGTGGTGTACAAAAGTGCCAAAGTAAGTGCGTCCATCCGGGTAAAGTCTTCATTGTAAAAAATTGTCGATAAAAAAAGGGGTTTGCAACCTCTTCTGCCTTCCTTCTCATCACCTGAGTGGGTGGTGTGTCCCTGAGCATGCTTGTGTGGGTCACATGAGGTTCAGGACTACCAAGATGGTACTGGGAACAAATCCTTCCCTGTTTGGTTGAACTTTATTCCATAAGCCATGCTGCTGCAGTGGTGAAGCTATTGCAGGGAGCAAAATATTCTGCAAAGTGCCATTCAACATGAGTCGTATGGTTTCTTTTCACCCTTAAGTTCAGGCACTGTACTTTTAGTGCTCTCAACCCATACAGTTAGCAAGAGGACAAGCAGAGAGGAATGTAGCTTCCATTTCCTCTTTGTGCGCTAAGAGCTCTCTCCCATTTAATCTGCTGTATCATTAATTGGGTTCAGTTTCTTGATCACATTCCAATTCGGGTGATTATTATATTTACCTTGCAGCAAAAATAATTTCCTGCTAATTAATTTTTACTTCCTGCTTAAGACTGCTTCGCTGTATATTCTTAATGAACTTCCTCATCTATCTAGCATGAGGTGGTTGCATTTTATAACGTGTCATTCCTCTGGTGAACAAAATTATTCCTCCACATATTATAGCTGGCAAACCATTTGGATACAACCAGAGGAACAGAGCTATAAAATTAACATATTTCCTCGCTCTTCTTTTCAAAGCTAATATTGGGGAAGCATTCAGAAATAGGTATGGGCACATATATGAAACAGGGCGTCATAGGCTCTCTTCAGGCAGTTCCAAAACCCTTTTCTGAACATGGACGTTAAAGGGATGTGAAGAGCCTGAATATATGTAAAAGATAATTGCTTTAAATTAGATACAAAGAAAATACAAAGAAATAGTAACTGTCTTTATTTTAAATATTTTAGTTAAAAAGATCTTTTTCTTTTGGGGAGATATATTTAGTTGTCCTGGCTGCAACAGACAGGCCAAAAAGCAGAGGTGGATACAAGGGGGTTTTTTAATTTGTTTAGTTTTGTGTATTAAGCAGGTAAGATCAATTAATGAGGAGTAAGTGCTTAAGTTCTTTTTGCCTCAATTGTAAGGATACATTGAGCATTGATTAATTCCAAGGATTTAATTGTGATACGTAAAATACAATTTTGGTAATTTGTTATTTTGGAGGCTTTCAGACGATAAATAATGAGATCATTTAGTCTTTGGGTAAAAGGTAGCCCCACCTTTCTCCGAGCTGGAGGCCCCTTCCTTAGAGCTAGACTGATGCAAACATAGCAGATGAAGGCGTCTGCTCTCAGCTGTGGAAAAGACATGAGTTATCATACTACAACACCAGTGAGGGTATCAACAACTACCTTGTACAACTGGTAGTTGGAATAAATCCATAAAAATGAATAAACATCTCTCATTCTTTCCTTATGAAAAGGGAAAATTCGGAGCCGTGTCAGCACTGCCAACAAACTAGCAAGCCAGCCCTAGCTGCTCACGGGGTGGTCTAACTTACTGTGCTAAATTACTGCAACCTAAAAATGAAGTGTTTCACTCCTTTCCCTGCTTGCACAATCTGGAATGGAAAAGTACTTCAAGAGTTTAATGATACTTTCATGGCATGTGTATCAGAAGTCATCGCACCTTATATCTAAGTAACCTCCTGTGTGTATTCAATTACCTGAACACTCGCCTTGTTGACAAAGAGGGCGTAGGTGCTTCTGTGCTGGCGACAGAACAACTGTGATAACAGTCACAATTACATGGGCTCAGGGAAGGGGAACAAAGAGATGCCAGGATCTCTGCATGTCTCTATTATGTTTCTATTGACTGGACCTATAGTCTGAGAAAGTCTCAGCAAATCTAGCTAGCCTCACAGATTCTGCAGTCCCAGTCACTCCTTTCATGACTATATGAAAGCCCATACACTACAAAACAGATTTGTTCGGAGAAGTTTATCTTAAGTCTATCATGAATGAAATCAAGCTAAACTACATATTCACCTGCTCTGTTCAGCCTCCTGCTCTTAGTAATGCAGACTTTTTCAGGCTGTGCCAAAGTGCGTTTGTCGAGTGCAGAGGGTCTTTCAACTTTAACAGGCTGTAGTTGAAACTTAACATTGAAATGAAGGTGCTACCTGGAAGTTTATAGTCATTGATGTGCAAGTGATGAACGGAACTATTGCACATTCAGGATGCTCTCCATAGCCTTGTAGTACATCATCCAAGAACTTTGGCTCATTATTAATATCAGAAAAAGAGACTGCTTTTTAGCTTGCCCCAACCCAGCTAACCCAAACATCACAGCCAGGAGAACAAGTTTCCAAGTGATTGGCACAAATGTCTCTCTAAACAGTGCTACTTCCAGATCAGCAGTAACTACATAGCTTTTCTCAAGTGATCTTATTCTTAGGTGTGCAAAACTGTTTGGAAAGAATGGGTTATCAAATGAGATTGCTGTTAGCCAATTGCTATTATACCAAGCAGTTATAAATTTTGCTCTTATTTATCAGTCTATGTTAGACTTACCATATCCAACAGTTTTCACAATACCTGTCTGCTTCTAGAATGTGGTTTAGTCTGGCATGGCTGCGGATCAGATGCTAAAGTCTGTCTGGCAGAAAACCTCCGCGTCCTTCCTCCAGGATTACTCAGTCAGGACTAATTAGGAGTAGAAGACTTTGGATCTGGGTATCTGAAGAGAGAATACTATCACGCTCTTCTAGGTGAAAAGTAAAGGCACAATGGAAGATAACCAAAAGACTGGGCAACCATCAGAAATGGCAGTCAACTAGAATGGGTGACCAACTAGAAAAAGGTGCTACTTACATCTTTGAGAAAGAGAAAGGAGTGGATCCAGTAACTGCAGACCAACATCGGCTCACTGCCTGGAATGATCATGAAGCACATCTTCTTGTTGGGTGGTGCCTAGCCATCTGCAAATACATGAAGGACAAGAAAATAGTATAGGATGGTCATCACATATTTATCAACTGCAAATCATGTTTGAACAGTCTGATTGCCTTTTATGATGATGGTGGTCAAGGGAAGGGTGATGGATGTAACTTGCATTGACTTTAAGAAGTTTTAGTCCCTGTAACATTCTCACTGGCAGACAGGGGAAGCATGTGCTGCACAAAAAGACTGTTAGATGGGTTGGGTCGATGGACTCAAAGGGTAGTTAATGGCTTGATGTCTGTTTGGCAGAATATCTTAGGTAATTACTGGGGACAACATTAGTCAATATCTTCACCAATAACCTGGATCATGAGATAGTGTACCCTCAGCAAATCTGTGGATGATACTAAAATGGAGAAAATGGTCGATACATCAGATAGTATAGTGTCATTGCAGAGAAGCTCTAGGATTGGGCAAAATAAACCTCATGAAATTCAACAAGGAGTGCTAAATTCTGCACCTAGGCAAATAACCCCATGTACCAGTAAAAACGTGAACTGGCTAGCTGGTGTGCCATGAAGGACCTGCGAAGGTCCCAGGTGAATAGGAGACAGTGGTGGCCTTTAATCACCAGGAGGGCAAACTGCACTGGGCTATACTAGGATAAGAGTGAGCAGATAAAATGAAATTATGCTTTTTATTATGTTGGTGCTGCATACACCTCTAATTCTGCATTAAGTTTTGGGCTCTGCAGTTCAAGAAGGACAACAAAAGCTGGAGTCAGTTTAGCAGAGGACTAGCAAGAGCTTTCATGGGCCAAAAGTATGTGACCTTTGAGAAGAGGCTGAGGAACCTGGGCTTGTTTAGTCTGGCAAAGCAGCAGCTAAGCGGTGGTCTAATAGCTGCTCACAGTGGCTTGAACGTCAATGACACAGATGGCAGAACCAAATTCCTCCTGGTACTGGCAGATGGTACAATAAGAGGCAACAGCCCCAAGATGCAGCTTGGCAGATTTAGTTTGGACTTTAGGAAAAAGTTATTCACCAGAAGGGTAGTGTGGCAGTGGAGTAGCTTACCCAGAGGTGTAACAAGGGGAATTGTCCTTCTTGGAGTCTTCGACTTGGTTAGAAAAAGTGGTGTCTGACCTGGTACAGCCTTTGCAACATTTCTGTGTCTAACCAGCATTTCCAAACAACCTTCTGCAAATAAGAAACTTGAAGGAAAACTGGAAGAAAGAAAGATTATGTATCCACATTCATGGGCTTGCCTTATATTCTCCTTCAGACTGATTTGCTCTTATGGTAGTGTATATACAGGCAGTGAAAGTAAAAATAATGACAATGCACTGGAGAGGCCTATTTTGTCAACTGCAGCAGAAAACAATAACTTGAATAATCATAGACCACTAAATTTCCTTTATGTATTTTCTGTCAAGCTTAAGACTTAAACTAGACAGAAGCATTTCAGTCATCAAAAGATTAAGCTGAGGTGTTCCAGAAAAAATGTATGCTCAGGGCCTCAGGACAGACGTGGAGGATATCCTTGGTAATTTTACCTGGGAAGATAATCCCGTCTTGCAGAAAATGACATAAAGTGATAGAGGTCCTTTTCATGATGAGAGCCATGGATGCTGCATAAATGTACTTGCAGGTTTTTCTGTGCATATTGGGGACAAAGCTCTCTGCTGCTGGCCGGAGAGAAAAAAAGATTGAGAAAAATCTTCTTAAGCTGGCCTCGTTATTGTTGCATGTCAAAACAGCCATTTGACAGCTTTAGTTTTCACCAACAGAAATAGTCACTTGCAGATTATTTTACTGACCTAAGATCACAGACCACTATGGTTTTGGCCGCGTTGCTTCCTCCCATATGCCTGTGCTGAGGTAACAGGAGAGGCCAGCATATGTTTTCTACTACTGTAAATTTTTCTTGAACTATTTTATATGGCTCATGTTGGGAATGGCAGAACAGCTCAAATTACATACTTCTCTGCCAATTAAAGTTAAAAAGAAACAGATTTAGTTCAGGTTGTTTATCAGGGCATTTAGCAGGCTCTGTTGCTGTTCTTAATTATTTGATAATTTGCAGGTCAATGGTACTATAACATAGGTTGTCAGTACTTTGGATCAGAAATTGGAGGTGCTACAGAAGTGCAGAGAGTAAGCTGTGTTACAGACCCAGATTTCAGATGGACCTGCCTGTCTGTCCAGAAGAGAGGTGTAACAAAAGGCTTTATTTTCTTTGTGTTTTCCTCCCTCTTTCACAGTCCATGCTGCAGTCAAGCAAGTCCTGAAGGCTAACTCTAGCTTTCACATCATCTTTTAAGCCTCTCTTAACACCTTCTCAATAACCTTGGAGGAACATTGCTTGTCACATGGCACATGTTGCCCCAGGGTACCAGTGTGATAATGAAATATTTCCTGTATGCATCCCACCAGGAGAGAAGAATCGCAGTTCTGCTTCTTACTACTATGATTTTATATTTTTTTTTCTGACAAAGGCAGAACCTTGATTTCCAATTTATTTCTGGGCACCAAATTAAGTAACTCTGCTTGAGTATATCTTTAATTACTATGACCAGGCAATTGTGCGTCTGCTATTCTTTTAGAAAAACTTCTCCAGACTTTAAATGAAGACAGAAAAGGCCCAAAACAATTGCAATGGAGAATTCGTTTACAGGCTATCACTAGAAGAGACATAATGCTTCCCTTTATCATCACTTGTCAGAGCAGTGACAGCCTCTAAACCTCCTGCCCGTGCATTATTCTTTATTTGTCATCACCTGTGCCAACTCTTGCCCTGGCAGGTGCCTGGCATGTGTCAAATGTATGATTTATGGGTTCATTTGATCAACACTGTGAAGAAAAGAATGATGTATTTTCTTTTAAATTCCAAATTAGACATTTACTCCCCATATCTAGTTACAGGGGCTTTGGCTTCTTTATATCCAAAGTGCACCATTTGTATCTCACTGTAGAATTTAAATACTGGCTTCTCTCTTGTGCCTAACTCTGAAAGTGAAATGTATGAAATATTACAGCATATAGATGAAAACATCCTACCTCCCTGTTTTATTGTCATGGCAAGCTTGCTTGAACAGTTTCCTTTGGTAATAAATGGGCAGAATGCGTTGTCCCCTGGACATTTAAAGGCCTTTTTATTACAGGTTGCTTTCTATTTTACACACCACATTATAATTTCTTTCAGAGAATTTCTTTAGAATTATAGTTTTGCTCTGACGTTGATTGATGCATGTTTACTTGGGCACTTGAGTTTACTTCCTTCTAAATGTATATGTGTAATATATAGGTTTTGTGTGTGAGATGTTTCTTCTGGAGATAATATTAGCAACACAATAATTGGGAACTGTGAGAAAATGCAGTTGTACTATGGGAAATAAAATATCATTTGGTGTTCTGTGAAGGAAATTTATGGAGTTCTGTGGAAAAGGGCAGTTTATTTTGATATTTTTTTGGAAAAGACAAGGTTAAAAAAAATCAAAATTTGTTAGTAATTGCAAGCACCTAGACTATTTGTTAATCAAAATTATTCCCATACAGAGAATTTTAAAGTCTTGTCTAGTCTGTTTTAAGCAACACTTGAGCTGTGAGATTCCCAGGTATTGTCTTTGTCAGAGCATCTATGTCTTCATGACCCCTGGCTCAAACATGGGCTCTTTTATTAAATAGCTAGCCTTTAAAGTCAGCTGCTGACCACAGGTCCTGCAGAATTGACGTTTTGCTTTTAAGAGTGTCACCTATGATAATACCAGTATATTGAGTAATGCGGGAGTGGCTTTAATGAGTTGTTCAACACGAAAGATATGTTTTTACTACTTATACAAATAGTAGAAAATACGACAGTTTTCTTTAAAACTATTACTGTTCTACTATCTCTGGCTGTTACTCTGTGTTTGTTTGTGCTTTTAGAGATTGGTAAGATTTGAAACAGATAGTGCCACAAGACATTGCAGGGTAAAATACAATATGGGAGCACTTTCATATTGATTTAAGTTAAAAAAATCATTACTTATGGATCCAAAAGGGATTTTTTCCTCCACTTTAAGATATTTTCATTATCACAACCATATTGGAGTTTGTCGTTGAACTTAAATACTTCATGATGTTTTTGTAGTTATTGAGAATTTTTCCCAAATAAATTCCCAAACTGCCTTCTTGGCCAAATCTCAAAACTAAGGATATGGTAGGTATTGTTACTGGCATCTGTTTGACTATGTTATGACTTTTTGTTAGGATATTACTAACATGTAGCTGTTTTAACAAACCTAGATACCTTATGTATCTCTAGTAATCTATATACTTTGATTCATACATAGACCTGATCTTTTTATGTTACTTGTCTAACTGAGCTCTATAAAAATTAACACTTATTACTTTTGTTTCTTCCTGATTACTTCCAGATATGTCTAAATGAGGATGCATTTAGAATTCTGTGTGAACAAGACATGCAATTTTGTTTGTATACTTCTTCTTTTTTATGAGTTGTTCTTTGAGCGGCAAGGAGAAAATAATAAAATTATTCAATCGTGGGACTAATTGAGTAGATGAAAGCAATTGTGGGATATATGATTCTGGCATCAAAAGATGTGCTGGATGTTTTAATGCAGTTCTTCACAAATCAGATGACGTGCTGTCTGAAATGTGCGAAGAGCTATCTGAGAGAGAGGAAGGAAGGTGGTATAGAGAACTTTTGTTTGTTCCACAGAATTTCACATATTATTCTCGCTAAAAAAAATTAAAATATTGAAAATTTGAGAGACCTCTTTTCCTGAGTTTGCAAGGAACCTGAAGCAATGAAAGGATAGTATGAACTACCATTGATTTCATGGAGTTCAAGCTTCAATACAACTGATGACAATCAAATTATATTATTCAGCTCTTTTGTTATGTAGCAATTGATATAAGAACAGAAAAGAATGTATTGTAATATGATAGTTTACATCATCTCTCCCTGAAGTGTTTTCCTGAAGAGGTAGGCACTCAGCTTTCAGAATTTGTTCGCTGCAAGATGCGAAAGGAATGAAATTTAGTCCTTTGTACAAGACTGAATTTTGCTGAATTTATGTGGCCCAAGACAAGTGATAACAATCAGAATGCATGAAAATAGTGCGTTTGTATTAGTTCATTTAAACATCGGTGGTGACCATATTCAAACTGTCTATTGCAAGGGCCTTACCTTAGCCATTGTGACACCTATACTAGTGAAGGTCCAATTCAGGTATGCCGTGAATTTCAATACAGGCAACAGAGAGCCTACCAACACCATGAACAATTTAGGTTGTCCAAGTAACGCTCCTGCTTCTCTCCATCAGGGAGTTTAGGTGCTTCCTTGGTAGCTGCCTTCACGTACAAAGAGGCAAACTACCTAGAACCAGCTCACAGGGAATAGTAAAGCAATCGCATCTGATATGTACCAAATTCAGAGCTATAGTCGGATCCTCTGATCAGATGGAGTCTCATCAGTGAACCCATCTCTGAGGGTAGGCAGGCGAAGATGGATGGAGGATTTGCACTGTAGCCAAGGTGTTAAGTGCTTGCTCCCATAGTCGGAGAGCTGTGTTCAGGCTGAGTAACCCCAATCTTTTTATTAGTTGATTGTACAATGTGCAGCAATGTGGTCTTGATCTTGGTGCAGGGTTTCTATACATTATACAGTGCAAACAAACTTAAGATTTGTGGGTGGAAGAGGTCAGAGGAGAAGGGTTCGATGACGTTAGAGAACTACACGAAATTTTGTGTCTGAGGACTAACAGAAGCTACGGTACCTAACAGATTAGGTTTGATTTACTTTGAAAATATGTAATATCCTGTCACTTTGAAACTGTTTCATTTTTTCATGGCTATGAGATGATACAATTTACAACATAGAAAAAAATCCAGACTGACAGCCCTAACAGACTTTCTTATATTACCTGCAAGGTCTCTGTATCTTTGTTTTTAAGCTCTATTTCCCTTCTTCTATATTCCTGCACTATGGGAATAGCCTCAATGGAGCTCATAAAAACAGGAAAACAGTTCAATAAATATACACTTTAGACAGTCTTGCACGTGGGCACAAAATGATCTAAGACTTGATTTAACCTCAGTTCAGTCATGATACTGAATTGTAGCTGGTACCTTAAAAGAGTCAGAGTGGCACACAACCCTTGTCCTGTGAATATGGTTGATCATAAAAAGACCACCATTCAAAGACACAGTACATCTCTTGTCATTGTGACTGTTGGGGGATTGCGTTGGGTTTTTTATTGAGTACATAAGTACCAAAACAGGATAAAAAAAGAGATACCTCTTTTTCTCTTATTTCAGAATTTAAACATGTATTCTACAATCAACCAGAGACTAGAAGACAAAAACATTTGATGTTTATCTGAATGTCATTCTTTTTTTTTTTTTTTTTTGTCTCAGACTTGGCCTTCCTCACTTGATCTAATACTTTTCCCAGGTAGTACTATGAACACAAACCACTCTCTTGACTCAGCAGGTATCCAAAGTGTTGAGTTTCTCCTCCAGAAAAACCCAACCTGTTCTGTAATCCTTGCAGGCTGATGTTCCCAGGTCTCAGGCTGCTCCCTCTTCTGTGTCAGCGTACATCAGGATTCCTCAGTACAGAGAAGCATCCCATGCAGTACTCTCCCACTAAATACATACAACTACACATCAGTATTTCTACTCCTTCCCAATCTGCAGGTAGATTTGGAAAGTCTTGTGTGTTGGTCAGCTAGGAAGAAAAGGAGCAGAGACAAGAAGGAGCATGTGCAGGGAGCTCGGTTTCAGCAGAGCTTGATTTTGTTTTAACACAGGATCCTGTATTCTCTGCACTGCGACTTGTTTGCTTGTTGCCTTTAATCTATGTGTCAGCATTATGTGCGCCAGGGTACTGCTGAGTGGTAGTCCTTTTGGGCAGTCCGTAGCAAACTTCTTGCAATCTGTATTGATGTAAGGTCTGGATCGAGGCCTGTACTGACCATAAAAGTCCAAAGAATTAGTAACTGATATAAGAAGAAATCATAACGTGGCAAACCCATTTCAGTGAGACTTAGCTTGCAACCCCTAGCATCACTAAATGTGGCTTATCACCAATTTTAATTATTGGAGACTAAGCTTTCCTCTCCCTCTTTCCCTGCCAAATGAAATTACCAGATTTTTCCAAAGTAATGAGTCTGACAAGGTGAGGTGTTATATCAAAGACAAAGGATCAGGATTTCTGTTGTAAATGTATTTAGGAAGAGGCAAAACTGCAGGGTGTTTTTTGTTGTTAGGTCTTTTTTTATGATTCTTACTGTGTGTTTCTAGTCAGAAGAAAAAATTTTCCCAAAGATGCTGTTTTGTGATACAAACCAAGCCAGGTTATGCAGATAAGAGAACCTATGAACTACTCTACATTTGCAGCTTAATTTTATTAGGAAGTCAGCTGTCCGTTTGCTTCACACTGGTATCCAACTATTAAGATCTTCCTTCATGTCTGTTTCCCTTCTCATTATAAAAACAATCTAATCATGCTAGTTTAACACTTACTTTTTAAAAATTTTATTCCTTGCATAGTTCTTCATAATCAGTTGATATAGGAAACCCACTTGGAAAGCACACTGTTTATAAAACAGCATGCCAGAATGTTTATCTGGCCTTGGGCTGCGGGAACCAGAGGATGGATGAATATCCTGCAGTTGTTTTGGCCATGATTATATCGTGGATGGCAGGTTGCCAGTAGCAACTGCAGTAAAAGGTCCAGAGTGTCAGTGTCTTCCTCTGTGTGATAAAACAGAGAACATTTGCACTTTCTGAGCTGTCTCAGGGAGGATTTGTGGCAGATTTTGGAGGACTCGAAGTGATAAGAGATGGAAGTAGATAAGCTGCTTGCAGGTTGTATGCCAACCTGTCCTTCTGTTGGCTCCTCCAGGCCTGGCACCACTGACGCTTTTTTTGCCCTTCTTTCTAGAACATTTAAAAGAGAAGCTGGAGGAGTACATGGTCCGTTTTGCCAAAGTGAGGATTGTACGTACCAAGAAACGAGAAGGGCTCATTCGGACCAGACTGCTAGGAGCCTCGCTGGCTAGAGGAGAAGTCTTGACATTTCTGGATTCCCATTGCGAAGTCAACGTGAATTGGCTGCCTCCCTTGCTTAGTAAGTGTATGAGTGTTCATCAGCCATTAAAATGAAAGCGTACAGCGTAGCTCAAGCAATCGGAGCCATGTCCCTCAATAGGTAGGACATACACTGTATAGAAGTGTTTGGAGCTCTGCTGCAGTGTCTGAAGAGTCAGTATGAGAGAGAACTCAGAAATGCGGGCAGCTCCATTTTATGGTTCTTGTGACTAAAGAACTGGTAAAATTTTGAAGTATCACTTTGGCCTATTAGAGTTACAATTTATTTTATTATTACTACTGCTGAATACACTTCTAAATCTAGTATTATGCTATGCCCTTACTATACACCTGAAAACTTTTGTTATGCAGGTATTGTACTCCTTCCTAGTCCTCCACATTCCATTAAAACAGCTTTTGCTGTAAATGTATCCAAGACCTCAGAGTTAAATCCAGTAACAACTGCATTCACAATAGGAAGCTGAGAAAGAATGATTTGCTATTGACTGCTTTGCTGGATTCCAGCTGCAGCTGGCAAAGTTCCATTAGTCAAAGAAATGGAAAGAATCAATTGTTGTAGTCTAGGATTTCACTTCAGGAAACAATGTCCCCTTTTCTACACACCTGACTACATGCAAAGCGTATGTGCTATGCAAAGTGAGTGCTTTTTTGCTAGCAAAAAAAAAGAAAATTTCTGAGTTTACTATTAAAGAAATTTGTATTAATTAACAGAGTATGTAGTAAGTACATGACAGGATAGGGGTTTACCAATTAATGGTTATTGTTTCTTTAATTTTGTTGCTGGGACTGTTTGGCCACACAATCAGCTGATAAAGCATTTGCAGCCAAGAAGAGATGCTGTTCTGCTAATAAACTGTCACTTGAGACAAAAAAAAAATACTAGTAACTAATTTTTCTTCAGATCAGTAACAAGATAATGTACAAAATTCCAAATTTATATCCTTTCTAGCTTCTATATGAAATTACACATACAGTCTTTTCCCTTGTTACCACTTTGCCCTTAATCACAGCATCAGCATTTTTAAAAATAACCTTTGTATCTTCAAGTAAAGCCCAAATGGCATAAAGGAGCAGAGGGAAATACAAGTTTCAACAAGCCTTCCACAAGCAGCCCCAACAAGTAGCCATTAAGAACTCTGGAGTACTCTACATATACAGCCACCTTTCCTCTGTTTTCTGATTTTGCCCCACTGCACATAATACATTGCCACTAATGAAAAAAAATCTCAAGAAGATTGTCACTCATCCTCTGAAATCTTTTGCTAAGTTACTGCAGATGAGACATGGCCCTTCTATTTTGCTAACTTAGACATGGGAAAATTGCAAGTTGCAAAAATGGTTCCTTTTCTTGCTTTCTTGTCTGAAATGAAGGTACATCTAGCTGGGTTTCACCCTATAAAAACTGAAAAATAAACAGAATGGTCACAGAGGATTCATAACTGCACTTAGGTTGCGGTTGGGTATTGAACTGATGATCACAACCCTCAACCTCAAGCCAGAAAACTGGAAAGATGAGAGAAGCTTCATCAGGGACCAAGTCCCAGTTCTCCTTAGTTCTTAAGTGGAATAAAATCTTTTTCTTTCCACATAGAGTAGAAATATGCATAGCTAACTAGCCAGAGGATCTAGAAATTAATCTTGAGGAATACTGGAGCGCAGAATCAATAGGCTTTATTTTGAAAGAGAAAGTAGAGCATTGCCTGAAAAAGGACAAATACAGAATGAACACATAGCTAGTATATTTAAGGATGCCCTGTGCCCTGTTTTCCTAAAGGGATGAGAGAACTTTCTCATAACCATTAGGTGGCAAATATTTACTATACTGAAATCAGATGACACCTGGCTACTAATAAGAGTAAAGTTAATGTATTTTTGCAAGTGTTTATCTAAAGATCTATCTTGTGATTCACTCAGCACTGCCTGTGACTGAATGTCATTCAAGGAAACCACAACAGAGGATATACTGGGTATTTACTGCTCTGAAGCTGCCCTATTTTAGTTCTGATTGTATCTTCCATGTGTAGTGAAAAGTCATTCAGCCCTGCTCTGGAGTGAAGACTGCCAGTCTTTGCTGAGAAGGGCAGCGGTTTCCACTGGTCTAAACCAGGTTTTGTTCAAAATGAGACCTTGAAAGTTAGAGGACAGGGAGGTGGTGAGGAAACCAAGAGCAATCACATAAAGACAGTTCTCAAAGTTATTTAGGTATCTAACTTCTATTTTCAGAGTTGACTATCAGTTTTTAGACCAAAGGAAGACTGAGTTATTTCAGTACTTGTTAGGTATCTAAATAGCTTTGAGGAGCTGAGCTGCAGTTGTTTTCAGTTACAGTCCTTTGTTTTGCTTTCTTAAAAACAGGTGCAAAATGGCTTTTCTTTATTTTCTTTAAGCTTTATTTAGTTTATTTCTTTAGCTTAAATGGGTTTCTAAACTGAGATAAGCCACTCTGAGATCTCAGAGAGTTTTGCCTGATGTTCACAGAGCAGGCAGCTGTAGTGATGTAAAAATGTTGGCACACACAGCTGTTTGTTATCACTCCTCAGTAGTATAAAGTCAGCAGAAGGAAAGATGTGACTTGGGCTCCAGCTGCTGTAGTTGAGAGTCTAGTGTAGTGTGAAGTCATGGTTATTGCAGGTAAGAAACTGAGTGGCAAACCAGCTGAAAAATGCAGGCACATCTTTCCTTCTGCTGATGTTGCTGTGGGAGCAGTAAGAGGGGAGGTGGACAATAGATCAGTAGTGCCATAGGCTACTGGAACTAGGTTTGTCAAAACAGATTTTTTTCCTGACCAAGACTGAAAACTATATCATGATTAGATCATGCTTAGCAAGTTATCAAGACACCTGCTAGCTATAGCTGTTCATCTCCACAACGTTTGTATGATGCATTACTTGCCAGTGGGGAGACAGAGAGTACAAGTACTTATGACAACTCGGATAACAAGAGATAATTTGCTGAGCCGCTCAAATGTTGTCACCATCTGTAATCACATATTTAAGTAGGAAAATAAGAGTATTTGCAATGTGGCATTGTTACTTTAACCAGGCCAAATTGAAACAAGCACTTGAAATTAAAGGGGTGCATCTTTCTCATAAAGATAAAAGCTACATTTTTGAGATAGTGACTTACGCAGTATTGCAAACTTCTGTTTATTGCCACATACGCACACTCTGCTTGATACTAAAAGTGCTGAATTCAAATATGTATGTATATATTGCTTAAAATTGCTAGGGAGAAAGCTCTAAAAAGTTCCCTCTTGTTCCCTCAAATCTGCAAGATTTTTACATGTAGGATGATGCTTATGTGTCTGTTCTTCCCTTTATCTGCAGCATATATGCATTGAAATAATGCATGGAAATTTTCAGACCAATAGGAATTTGAGAGGATGATGAGTAAAGGTGATGGAAAAGAAACTGTAAAGCATTTCAGCTGTGGCTTTCAGTGCCTTGCGTTAGGAGCAGGTGGGATAAAGAGCAGTGGCTGGCAAAGGTAGCAGCATGTTCACATCTGTAAAGCTATGATACTACCACTCTTGCAAAATGTAAGCTAGCCTTACAGCCCTTTTTTCTGTTTCCCAAATTGATATTGAGGCTACATTTAAGCCTAAGAAGTATGTATGCAGAATTCATTATTTTAGGCATACTGAGAGAAACATTGAGGCTGCAAGTTTGATTACTCTGCCTTTTGGCGTGCACAACTACAAACACCCTGGTTTCTTCAAAAGTCAAGATCTTCCTGTCATTCCTCATCATCTCTAAAACGTTTTGGGGGCTGAGAAGTAAGTTCTGCAGAAACACACAAGAACAGGCAGGTAAGCATCATCTTACTTGCAAAGTTCTTGTGGAGTTGCAGAAATGAAGACTGGGATTGAGTTTGAGCATGTTCTAATAATTTTCTCCCCGGTTATCTCTGCATGTGACTTGGAGATTTCCAATCCTTTAGTCTATTTAAAGGCAGTGGCTTTTAAAGATCAGTAGAAGGATGCTAATATATTATGAGTCTACCTTTGACCTGCTCCAGCCAAATCAATTCCATTTAGTTTCTCTCCTCCAATCAGTTTAGAAGAGGGGGATCAGAGACAGATTATTATAAGCCCTATAACTATTAGCAGGACCATCACAGGAAAGAGATTATATAAAAATGACTTTACATAATGATTACAGATAACAGTACACAGTATACCAGTGAATGTAATCATATTTGGCAATAGCAACAGTAATGCAGCCATTATGTCTGAGATTAGTTTCCTAGAAATTTGTGAGAGCCTGTGCTTTAAATTTATTTCACTATTAAAGGACAAGGATGTAAAAACCTGCTGAACTTCCAGGCACAGTAATTTCTCACTAGTGGTCCGTCAGCATTGTTCCCCCATTTGGGCAGTCTCTAAACAACAACTGAGAATAAATATGAAAACTACAGGTGTTTTGCTAAAATAATCTTTTTTTTCTTCATTTCAATCCTTTAGAAGCAAGGAAGCAGAATCTGTATTATTAATCATTACACCAGCATTACCTGCCTTCCTATCTAAGTGTTCATTCCACACTCATCCCTCTGATTTTTTTTAGGGTATTATCAAGCACCAGTGAAATCTAATCCTTATTAAAAAAGAAGTTTTCCACATAGGCCCTACAATATATTACATTTTGTAAAGAATCTAGGCTACTATTCAGAGAAAAAGCTTTATTATACTTAGAATTTTGAGATTTTGTTTTTTCAAGGGTTCATAGGTATTTTACTGTTCTTTCATGCCAATGCAGCTACAAATTTTCCCTGTACTTCCTCATTTCAAACCATTTATTCTTCTGCCTAGTTCTTGCAGTTGGAATATCTTCTTTACTTTCCTTTATTTTATGAGGAGCTCTATGGGATTAAGCAATAGGATTCACCAAAGCAGACTCAGGCCTACCCTGCCCTTATACTAGAGATAGGAATTTGATTTAGCCTCACAGATCTAATTTTTTTTAAAAGAGCAAAAAGAAACTCCTTTCTTTAGAAAACAGGTGAGTAAGAATAATACCATGGGGTCTTCTTTATATCTCAAAGATCGGTACAAAAAAAGGACACAACCCCTGTTTTGTTCTTCATGTTGGAGTTTGCCTTTAATTTGTAGCATTTAGTCTCAAAGCTAGAGACACTAGAGCCGCAGGAACAGTAGCTGAATGGTTGCAAGGGCTGATTCACATTTAGGACCACAAATCTCTCTCGTGGGAGCTTGCCATACACAATCCCCACAGCTGAAGGTGTATTTTTACATTTTGCTTGCTGGCTTGTTCTGTAACTGACAGATTGGGGACAGCTCAGAGTAGCAAAGTGACAGAGATACAGATGACTGGACTCCTGTGGATCTCACAGGGATATGCCTCCCTTTAAAGAACTGCAAATGCTTCTAATCATTGCCCAACTGCATTAAGTCCACTTTAGATAAAGGTTTGATACAGATTTGAAAAATGAAATTATTTGGGGGCCATAGGGAACAAAGCAAGCAATCTTCAAACATCAGAAAACCTGTGGGATTCACTTTGCAGTAATATGATAGATGGCTTGACTAGACATGCAGTTTCCTATTTTCTACTTTCATTTTTCAGACCAGATTGCACTAAACCACAAAACCATCGTGTGTCCTATGATCGATGTCATTGACCACAATCACTTTGGCTACGAGGCACAGGCGGGGGATGCCATGCGAGGAGCTTTTGACTGGGAAATGTACTACAAAAGAATACCGATTCCTCCAGAGCTCCAGAGAGCTGATCCCAGCGACCCCTTTGAGTAAGTAGCAATAAAGGGGAGAGTGGAACATGAAGCAGAACAAGCAAAGAAGGTAACTGTAGCAGAAGAATCCAAGCCCAGAAATTTCCATGTAGGCCACTTCGTACTAATGAAAGGTAGTAGAAACAAACTGCTTCTATACAGGTTGATAAAACCTCAAAACTAGGAAAAAGATCAGGGCAACAAGTTGCAGAATTCACAAGCTGCGCCTGGAAACACAAACCTTCCCCATCTTTTCTGGCCCAGTGGTTGTACATAAAAGAAACAGGCACATACTTGTAGTTAAGAGAAAGTATTGACATTGGACAAGGAGTGAATGTGACTACAGTTATTCTGTTTATTCCACAGAGCACTTCCTGAACAGCCTTCAGTGTAATGTTTTCTTTGCTGGAGATTGATGCAATACATGCATCAATAGCCAAGCCCACATTCTGCCAGCAGATGCTTTGTTTATGATTGGTGATATTGCTACTGTATATGTATTGCTGTAACTTAAACACAGGGCTGTCAAACCTGAACAGTGTCAAGCTGATTTGTAAATAATTTTTTATAAGCTAGCCTCCAATCCCAGTGTTGTATAGATCAGCTCATTCACAGCAATGATCTTTTACTTTTCACAAAGGTAGAGCCTCCTTTTTCCGTCTTCCTTTTTCCGTCTTCCTTTTTCCGTCTTCCTTTTTCCGTCTTCCTTTTTCTGTCTTCCTTCTTCCTTCTCTCATGTAAGGATCAGCTAGGATTAATCCGCATCAGCAGTGAGCTGACAGACAGACAGACAGACGTGGTTCAATGTGGCAAATTCTCCAGGTCCCTCGCACAGCACGCATCCCAGCAGGTCTGGCAGCAGGACTGGCTCTGATGCCGTCGGTAGCCCTGGCTGAAACTCCATGCTGCAGGTTTAGGCAGTTTAAAAACTCAGCATTTTCCCCACCCCAAAACAAAACCTGGAAACAATAGCAACAGAAAACCTGTGTCTCTGGCCTAGACTCTGTGCTATTTTGAAGTAATGGATCTGATTAATGCAGAAATTGACCCTTATATCCAAGGAATGACCAGCTCTGTATAGGGAGAAGTAGGACTCAGTGGGCTTATTTTCATTATTCTGCTTGTTCCTTTTTACTTACCTCCATCTAGGCCCATCAGTCTTCATCTTGCATTGGTGTAAGTGCTGATGAAGTACTTTCCATCAGCTGCCAGTGTGACCACTCCACAACATAGATGCAGCTATTGCAATCACATAACTCTCCGGAGCTCCTAGAGCCTCCATTGCTCTTCCACAAGTCTTCCTGGTCCTCTAAGCAGATGTAATTTCTTGCCACTTACTGAAAGTTACCTAGCACATCATATAATTTGATTCAGCATTCAAAGTTTGTGTATACGTAAAACTTCTATATTGCCAGCATAGCTACAGGGTTGCTTATCAGCCTTTTCACACATTCAGTTTGTAGTATGCATCTCTCGAAGACAAGAGGCCTGAAGAGGGGACACTCATAGGAAACTTTCTAGAAGAGATGAGACTTTTGTGCAGTACAGAACAGATGTGATTTTGCATGAACTGTTGTTACAATCAGCATGGCAGCAGTTGATACCCACCTTGCCCTGCCTGCATTCATAAGACACACAGATTCGCAAGAAACAACATATAGGACAACGCAACCTATAAATCTCTTGTCATCTGAGTAGTCGTCTCCCAGAAGGGTGGAAAGGCTTCCCAGTTCTTATACAGATCAGTGAGTCTTCCTTCCCATCACAGGATCCACATCAGAGCGATTGAAGGCTGGCTGAGCTAGGACAGTATCTTTGCTCGAAAGTACCCTCTGCCTAGAATGGTGAGGGTATAGAAGTGCTTTAAATAATCAGTATGAATTTTGCTTAGGGGAGGAATTCTTTTTTAATTCAAAGTCAATACTGCTTTTCTCATAGGGCCTTCTCTGTTGGCACCTTGAGCTTTTAATACCTTGCTTACAACGAGTACGGTAAACGTTACAGACCAATTTAGGTATCGGTAACTTCATTGACCAAGACAGCTTCTACAGAATTAAAGAGACAGAACAGTTTTCCTTTAGGTGCATATACACTAAAACTAGAAATGGCTTCAGCTAGCACAGTGATTATTATGTTACTATTTTGTAAGCAGTAGGGTTTTTTTTTTTTATTTAGGTTAAATATTTTACTATTGGTATCCTAATAGCTTTATTTCTTGCCAGCAGCATCAGATCTGAGCTGATCCTTAATGAACTGGAAAATTGCTAGCGTTTTTAGTAAAACACCAGTGAATAATGGGTATGTGATCCAAAAATTGCGCTGATGAGTTTTTTCCCTCACTTAAAATGCCAACTCAGTATGTGTGTTAAGCAGAAAAGGTTGCATCAGCCTAGAAATAATGTACATAAAACCAGATCAAACTACAGAAGACCTAAGAGCAGTCATTGTATTATCTGAATGATACGTTTGCTTTCCATCTGCACATGATCAAAATACTGCTGCAGCAGACATCAGCAGAGTGTTTGCTCTTGCCACAACAAACTGAAGTGTTGTCAGGTAGGCTCTTGGTGTGACAGTAGCATGGAACTTACTGAGCTCCAATGCCAGCTGAGCTAGTCTATCTGGAATTAATTTTTCCCCACTTTTTTTTTTTTTTTAAGCTGTACTCCACTATGGTCGGTGTTTGACAGGTACTCTCCTGTTGAATGCAGTCTATCTGGACATAGCCTTTCAGTTCAAAATCCCTCTTGTGAAGAATCTAGACATTCTCATCCATTTGTGGTGTGAGCATGAGCATGGTTTATTGTCCATACACCTGTGGTGCCGCTCAGGCAGCATCTCCACCCGTCACTGTGACAGAACTTGGAGCTTCATTCCAAATCTCAGCTTTTCCTGATGTACACCTACACCCATTCTCAGGCCTTCTGCAGTTGTTGGCTACAAGTAGCTTTACACCAAGATTTGGTTTGATGTCTATGACTATAGGACTGTATAACACTCTCAGAAGCTTCCAGCCTGCCCAGTGTCAAATTCAGGTACAGATGATGTACTAGCACCAACCTGGGAGTCACATGACAAATTTATAACTGCATTTGGATCAGGTTGCATTCATCTACAAAATATATCGTTTTGGTTCACATGTAGTTTTCACTGGCCATACCAAGTTTCCCGTAGGTTTCACTGAACCAAACTGTAGCCATATAAAATGTATTTTCAACCAAAGCTCCTATGTGAATTATTTGATATTGCTCTATGCTCATTGTAGTGTTTAGGAAATTCTAACAAGTATTCTATAAGTGGATCTCATTTAGCCTTTAAGATTAGCTATTTTTCTGAAAGATCGGTGTTGCTGGTTTTCAGGATACATTGAATCCTTAGAGGTATGGAAATCAGACTTCACCCCTAATAATGTTGCCTTCCCATCCAGAGACTAAATCTGTGAACTCCTTGTTTATTTCCCTTTCTCATGTGCCACAGAAACAAGAGAATTTTTATATTGCATTCAACTTATCTGTCACACTTGCAGCTCATCACAGTTGGCTCTAGTGATTTTTCTCTTGCAATTCATGTACAACTACCCCAGTATATTCCAAAGGGGGATGTTTTCCTCTGATGCATTCGGGGTTGTGTAAATGACATAGAGCAAATCAGTGTTCTGATCTGTTGTAGGAAATTGTCAGACAATCATGAAATTGTCATCATGTCACGTTGGTGCTCACTGTCTTGATCCCAGGGTCAATGATCATTCAGCAGAATTTGAGATGACTTGGGAAATTTTCTTCTAGTCCATAAGCAGGGAGGACCAGAGATGTTTACATCCTTTGTGGGAAGGTTCACCTTGGCTTATTATCTCTCGCTGGTTTGTTTCTCTGTCAGGGCAGAGGTTTGGGAGCATGCCCTTACGGGACATACGGGTTTGGGACATTAAGAGCGTGCTCTTGTGTGACTGTTTCTTTCTGTGGTGCAAGCACTCTAGTCTCTGGAGGAGTTTTCCTAACCCAGGCGATTGCCACTTAAACTAAGAGGGTAACATTGTTACTATAATGGACTGCGATATACAGCCTGTCAGTTTGTATGATTTAATAGCCTGCCTGGGCTAAAAGCTCTGTGGAAGTTTAAAGCAGAGGTTTGATATGCTCAAGCCTGCTGGGGATGACTGCTCTTTATTTCCTGGCAGCACTTACATTACATCAATTCATGTTATCACATGCCCAATCTGAAAACGGGCATCAGTGTCCATTCATGACAAGAAAACATCAACAATACAACTCAAAAAACTATTTGGAAAAAACACAAACTAATTGAGATGATTAATATGGCACAGATCCACTAGGGTAGGAAAGGGCTGCACAGGTCCTCGGAGCAGTTTTATGGTGGTGTAACTTTATGATGCAGAGGGAGGGAAAGGTGCAGGTGAGACCTAACAGCACTGCTGTTGAATTGCAACTCAAGATGGAAATCCTAACCAATGAGAGAAGTGTTGTGCTACTTACTGGATGCCAAGACTTCTAGCACCCATCTGGGAAAGTTAGTAGTTTTTTGGTATATGACCGCTCCTTACTCTCCAAGAGTTCCTTGTTTGCCTTCTGATGTAGAGCTGTCATCTCCAGACCTCCCTGAAGGGTGACAAAGCTGAAGAATCATGTAATTCTAGCAAAGGACCAGAATGATAGTTTGGCAAATACTGGGCTAGCCAAGGAAGTAGAAGCAACTTTGTAACCTCTGACAAGGCATTTTAGTTCCTGTACTCAGCTTCCTATTTATAAAATAGAAATTTAATCACTCCACCATCGCAAGCCTGCTTTGGGTATGAGTCTAGCAAAGGTTATAGGATTGAGTTCTCACAGTAACAGGGGCCACTTACGGTTTATGGATGTACTTTTTGGTAAAATTTTGGACATGCTGAAGGGTTGAAATTAGGTGATAAGTACATTTTTCTCTTCCCTTGCGTCACAGACTCTCAACCTTGGATGTAGTGTATGACCTTAATATAGCCAGTTGTGTGTTAGATTGGAAGATTACTTGGCACTTTCTGTTTAATTGCATATCTAAAACCATATTATTATTATGCAAGCTGTTGTCAGCATGCTCTTTTATTTGAATTTGACATACTCTCAGAAATACTTTCTGCAGCTCCTTACTTTCAGTATTTATATATACTTTTTACAACATGCTGGTGCAAAGAAAGTCTTTGCTAAGACTGCATTTCAAATCTGACAAGTACTTTTACAATTTTGTGATCATTTTCTGAAGTTTAGAAAGTGCTTTGGACAATGATTTCTGTTCTATAGCTCCCAGTGCTTTATAGTGTGTGTCTTTTATGGCCGATTTCTGCCTATAAACATATTCATAAAACCTCTCACAACCAGAAACAATCATCTATTTTTTTAAAGCCCGAGTATAATCTACTGTTTTGAACTGTGCTACAGGAATGTTTGATGAAAAGGCATTATTCTACAGAGAAGCAGTCTCCAACCAGTATGAGTTTGTGTAATTTAAGATCCTGATTTATTGTTTCAACAAGCTGTGGTCTGTAGAAGACTGTTAGTCGAGATAACAATAGCTTTTACAAACTGCCATCCACCCATGGCCCCATGAAAATCTCAAGATTTTTTTCGATGAAAAATGCTGACACTGACACACCATTTATGAGTGAAGATATGCATATTCAATCATTTTCCCCTGCCTTTGGTGGGATTTCAGTGTAGAGGTTCTGTACAGCCAGTACATTTGCTCTGAAGGCCAGTTCAGAAGAGGTAACTCTACAGAGTGTAACCTGTCAGAATAAAAAAAAGACCAAAACCATCAAGGATAAAAAGCTGCTGCTGGTATAATTTTTATAACCACACAAGAGTCACTCAAGGAATTAGTCAAGTACTGAATTCAGTACTAGCTGAATTGGGTAGATTCAGGCTTGATACACAACTTCTCACTTGAATGTTCCTAGTGGCTTGTGCCTCCCAAGACAAAAGGGAACTGATTTTGTTCATAATGCCTTGATGCTGCAGTGCCAAAATAGCTATGTTTTTTCTGTGTCTGTGGAAACTCATATTTCCAATTTTCTTTCACACTTGGAGCTTCATGGTTAGCATAAAAATGTAAACATCTTGAATGTACTGTTTCTAGGGCTGTGTTAGCCTGCTACTTCACACAAGTATTAACTTTAGAGTTTGACAGTCTATATGCCCATATGCTGGGGCAGATTCATAGAGTGGGTCACCAAAACTACCAGTAATTAGAAAACTAAGTCTTTTCTGGACATGAATTTAATATTTCTTTACATAAAAGAGACTGGGATGGTGGCCAAGATGAAGACAGAGATATGTTGCTCGATGCATACAGGTGAGCTATTTAACACTATCAACATGCTATTGATACACAGATGACTTGGCTTTCAGAATTTTAAATCATATCTGAACAGTTTTCCATGAAGAAAAAGAAATAATTATTTCTATTTTTAATTGTATATTTTTAAGCTGTTTTCTCTAGAACTTTTCTGCAGAATTTGGTGACACCTATTGGTACTAAGAAACAGAAAACCAACACCCTTCTCTTACATTTTATAGTGTTTACCAGCATGAAGTTGGAAGTGATCTCTACATCCACTTCCATTTCTGTTTGTTTGTTGTTGTGGTTTTTTAAAGAATGACCTATTGCTATCTAAAGCCTCAATCTAGTGCTACAGTTGCTTCCAAGAGAAGAAAGAACAAAGACTAAAACAACTAATTTTGTTAGACCCCTCTGTGCCAAACTACTTCCAAATCTGTACATTGATGCAAGTTCCATACATGCTCGTTGGCTCAAGTTTACTAATACTCTTTAGGGTCTGCCAGATACTCCACAGTATCACAATGTTTTTTTTTCCTTTCCCCTCCAATGCCCCTGGTTCTTTTTTCAGAGGCAGCGATCAACTAAGCATGGCATGGAAGCATCTTCACATGCCGATATATACCTTCTGATTTTTTGTTTATATAGAATAATTTTGACTGTTCAGCTGTCTTGGCATAGGACCCCCTTAGCCCTGAGGTGAACAGATTTTTCTGGCTTCCAGTCTGAAAAAATTAAGCTGCCAATGCAGTGTGTGCTGGAAGCATGAAAAGAAGGGGCTGGGAAGAAATTTGCATATAGCCAGTATTTTAGTACTATTCTTATAATATCTAATCGGAAACTTTCTAGCCACAGATTTAGCCCCTTTATAGTTTGTCATGTACACTGGGAGAAGACCTTTTAAGCACTTGAGGGCTCATGTGAGATCAGTTCACTGTTCATTTTCAAGTAAATTATCTTATTTTTTCAGTCTCTCTTAATAAGTCATGTTTTCTAGATGTCTGATTATTATCTTTGCTCTCCTCTGAACTTTTTCCATACTGAGAGCAGATACTGCACTAGCCAAAGCCTTATCATTGCCTAGTAGAATAGGTGTGTGACTTTGCTCATCTCGGAGGCTATGTTCCTGTTTATAGTTCCTTGATGTTGTTGATTCATGCCAGGCTTGTGCTGCGGTGTAACCTCCACATCATTTTCTGCAGAACTGGTGTCTAGCCAAGTGTTCATCATCCTCCTCTTGTAATTCAGATTTTACATGGCTGAAGGCAAGGCATTTGTCTTCCTATCTGTTTGCAGTGCCATGCCCAAAAAGGTGATCTGTCTTCATTATCCCTAGATCAGTGTGATACATTGTAGCTGAACATTTTGAATTTTATCTTTTTTGCCTTTGTTTACTTCACTTCTCCAATTTGCTAGGATTTTTGAACTCTGATTAAACCTCCAATTTTTACATCCTATTGCAATGTTATTTGAGCTGTATTTGAGGTTCATGCAAATGGCAAACACTTCTAAATCCTGATTGTGAGAATGTCTGTTTCGTCCATGCCAGAAATCAGGATATGCAAAGTCTCTGGCTTTCCAACAATACATCCAGTGGTGCCTCTGTTTTCTCAGCCAAAAATGCAGCATGTACCACTTCTGTGGCCCTGGAAAATTTGTCAGATTTGGAAGCCTTGCTTCCTGCTGAGCAAACCTTTATAAAAAGGTACACAAGACTTCCTCCACATGCTCTAGAAGGCATCAGATTTACAGCACAATGGCAGCTGGCTCTTCAGGTCGCTTTCCAGACCTGAGACCAAGATCTAGGACCTCATGGGCACATGCTCCAAGATGATACAGTTATGCACAAAGCCCTATTTAAAGCTCCATGGAGTAGGGTTGCTGGATTGCACCATGCAGGTTTTTAATGCAACACTGAACTGAATCAGATGCAGGGCAATGTTTGCAGATACTGTCTCAAGACAATTTCCATTTTGATGTTGGGTTATAGGTGATTGCTTCTTAGTATGTCTATCAGCAGTTTTTGCATCTCTCTGACAGTCATTATATCTCTTCCATATTTCTGTAGTTGTTAATCCTGACAGTTATCTGTGAATCAGATCTTTTATCTAAGACTTGAGTGAGAAAAAGAGAGTTAATACAAATTTTGTTTAAAATATTAGGAGAGTTCAGTATAGGTATTGATGTGATGAGGACCTTAGAAATAAGACATGCAGGATCACTTTCTGAATTATCCCCAGGCACACTGGCATCTGTTTTCTTTTCATGTAAGTAACCAAAATATCGTTATTCTAGCTGGAAGACAAGTTTTGTCAAGAGGCAAAGGCAAATGTCTCCAGCAACCTGTGAGGTGAAAATTATGATAAACACTCCAAATTTTGCTGTGTTAGTTTATTTATAAAATGCAATGCATATCTTTTGAGAGACCAGGAACGAATGAGGCTCAACACAGTTGACATGTTCCATAAACTGCCAAGACAGTATCCTTTATTAGGGAACGAGATTCATATATCAGCTTTGCTCATTTCTGAAAATACCTATTTTCTTTGGGGGAAAACAGCATACAACTATCTCTTCAAGTGAATTATTTGGAAAATCAACCCCTCTGATATTTTCTGTTGTTCGGTTGGTGTGTCAGTGTTATTTTCAGTGCCGGAGAGGAGCTGTAGGCATTAAATTACACAAGTCCATTTGCCCCCTACGGAGAAAGAGGTGCCTGCAAGGAGAGAGGAGACCCCGCTCCCACCGCTCTCCTGGTCCTCCCGCAGAAAGTTTAGCTGATTCTGCAGAACCTCCCTGGCTTTTTTGTGCTAGGGCAAATAACCGCTCTGTTTTCCCATGAGTACAAATGACCCGTGGACATGCAGTGAATTAGGAGTGGAAGAGATGGTGATAAGCCAGGAGCACAGGGGGAGAACAGTAACGTTATTTTTCCCTTTCAAAGCATTGCAAACATGCAAAGGACCTCCCAGAGTACCCGAGGAAAAGGTGAACAGCGGGAAGAAAGTCGTTTGGAGCAGTATTTTCAGACCGCTGTCTGGGGACCTCAGGGTAGTGCTTTCGAAGAGACTCCCAGAAGGCACTGAAGGAGAGAGCAAACTTCCCAAGTTCTTGGCCCACAGGAAATGTTTCAAGTCCCCAGCTTGCTGCTTTGCAGTAGGTTTTAATGCCTAGCCTATTTTGTAGTGATTCTTTTTGACAGAATGACAGTTTAAACAGCAAAACTCTTCAAAGCACAATCTTTGTTTGTTCCTGACTTGTTCAACCAGCATTCAGGGAAGAAGAATAGTCTTTTGTTAGTTGTAGTTACAATATAAATAATTAGTTGATATAGCTAAATCATATGGGCCCTGTTATTTCAGGGGTGTTCTCATTTGACCTTAAATCAAGCAGCATAACCAAGACAAAAAAATTACTATAAATGTCCAACTATATTGCCTTAATTTTTACACTTTATCTTATATTACTGTAATTGTTTGCATTTCCATTTCTGCTAAATAGGGTATTATTATTATTCTATAGCAGAGTGATGTTAAGAGATACAATTGCGTTTTTGTGAATCACAAGATATTATTGCTATTGCAACCAATTTCCAGTATGAGTTCCTATACTGATAATGTAATAGATTCATAAATTTTTAATCCCAAAACAGAGTATTGTGACTGTCTCAATGGAAGTGGTAATACTTTAAGAACATTCATATATCTACTGGAAGGTAATAACATGCTCATAATTTCTGTAGGCATGAAAGGACTCAAAACTTGCCAAAATGCGGGTATTGGGATAACTGAGATAACTAACTACACATTTTTTTATACTGCTTTTTTTTTTTTTTTAATGTGTTATAACAGAATACTGATCAAGTTTTTTTAAAATACTTGACAACACGTGGTCAGGTATTAGAAAATACATCTTTTGATCTTTAAGTTTTTGCCTTTTTACTTTTATTAATAGTTTGTTGAATATGAAAGTTTCCTAAGCTCCACAGGCACAGTTGACTATAGGTGGTAAGAATGTCTGTGGCAAGGAAGGCTGATAGATGGGCCTTAACTGCAGACAGATTTCATCTGTCTCATCTAATGCTTATTAAGAAATCTAACCTCGGTTAAATTGTATTATACAAACCTTCAATTGTATCAAGGACTGCCAAATAGCTGTTTTCTGCAGTAATGACTGGACTTACATCTCCACCTACTGGCTGATGGGGCAAAGTCCCATTCAAATGTTAGTTTAAATGAAATCCTAGTGTTTTGCCTGTGAAAGCTTTTCTTATGATATTAAAATAATTTACAGCCACGATTTTCAGGGGAAGTTTGTTCAAAGTTCTTTGGCCACGTATATAATGAAGCCACTGACTTCAAACTCGCTGACCTATGCATATTAGCCTAGGTCTTAATATAGAAAATATGACAAGATTTTTAAATCAGAATAAAAAAAGTATTTAAACCCACCTACAGATCCTTTCAGTGGGAATGCAGGAGCACATCCAAGAGCAAGTACACAGTAGACCTGCAGGAAGTTATTCCTATGTAACTCAATAAAGCTTAATAGCATAACAAAAATGATGTCACTAGGGAAATGATTTTTTAAAAAAGAAACAGAAAATCTGTTGTAGCAAAGAACTCATACAGCTGACCTGTAGGGTGATTATGAGTGTTGGCGTCCAGCAGAAAAAAAGGGGGGGGGGAAAAAAACAAACAAAAAAATCCCAATCACAGTTTGGAGGTTAGCAAAGAGAAGAGGCTGAAATTTAGTAACAAGAAGTTCAAAGTCAAAGTGAACTGATAATGAGAATTTCTTTCAGAATAGATTTCATCCATTGGTAACAGTAGAGGAAGAGAAATGCTGTTTGTAAAAGCTGATGATCATAGACAGTGATGACTTTCCAGTGTGATAACAGCTGTGAAAAGGGCACATGCAATCTTGGAACTTATTTTGGTGTAGCCCTTGGCCCTTCATGGTTACAAAATATTTCAGAATCTTAGCTGGCCCCTACTCCTTTTCCTCACAAGTCAGGTTATCATGTCCTCTCAGCCTCAGATGGAATCTGTCGTGCTTCTGTTGTCTTTCAGTCACTACAACTTCTTCCTCATTTCCCCAGGGAGAGGGGGGAACACAGAATAAATAGACACAAAATTACAGCATGAGGTGTTCTTTTATACCTTAATTTTCTCCAAAGATTTTGCTTTCTTGTTCTTTAAGATGGGGCATTCACCTGTGAGAGCTGATGTCACGTCCTCTCTACCTGCACCTGAAAATCTTTGACTGGCATTTCTACTTAATTTCTGCTTAATTAGCAAGTTGCTGGCTTCTGAAAGCTTCCTACTAAAGATACATTGGTAAAATCTTAACTGTTGTGAGGATATTAAGTACAGAGTCTCCTTAGTAGTCATATAAAGAATAAATACAGTACAACGTGTGGTGAAACTAGAAATCTGACGCCTGGGCTGAGCAATAGTAACTCTCCCACACACACACTCTTAGTTTTACAAAGACTCAGTTTAGATCAGATACCCCATCAGGTGCAGCTACAGAAAAGTCATATGAGCCACTTGGAATTAAGCATCTTTTTCTACAGAAGTTCATGTTAAACAGTGCTAGAATTCAGATGATAAATAAAATAGGTTTCTTCTAAATTTTTTTTTGCCCTGAGCAATTTCTTCAAATAGTTACAGAAATAACTCAAAATAGGAGCGTGCCCTGAATGGAAAAACAGCTATTACCTAGCTGGAAAAGAAATTTTCCAGAGATGTGGAAGATGACTGAAAGGCGCTTGAAAGGCACTTTGCTCTGTATCTGTAAACAATAGGCACCAGCAGAAATATTAATTACATAGTGAGACAATAGCTGTAGTTCTCAAGATAGCTGATTTTTGAATGGTTTCATTTGACTTAACTAGCAAAAGTTAATTATGAAACTTTATTAAATTAATTTGTAAATTTCTGCATGTTGTGACATTCTGGATGTAATCGAGAATCCGAAATACCCCGAGAGCAGAATTGAAACAGAAAGATGTGGAGTTCAACTCATAAAGCCACGACACCAGCAGGACTAGAGGGCTTCCTGCAACTTGACAGCAGCAGAGATGATGCCTCAGATCTCTGAAAATGCTGGTCTTTCTGGAAATGCATTGAACACACCCAAGCAGCCAGGTTGTTTAAAAATACTTGATCTGTCAGATAACTCCTGGTCTGTTGCTAATGAGAAATTGCATCCTGTTTCAGTCTTCACTTCAGCGGCCTCCTTTAGCCTCTTCTTTTAAAATACCGGATCCATAATTCCTCTCATTGTTCTGGCACGGCTCTAAGTTTAGTTTCATTTCTCCTTTTTTGAAAATAGCAGGCCAGATTTGTATGCATCATCATACTGCATGCAATCCTCAGCAGTGCTATTGATCTATATCTGCTGGAAAGATCTCTACTAATAGATCTTAAAGTTGCGTTTGCCCTTTCCAAAGCTTATCTGATACTTGTTTCATCCATTCCTGAACTATCTGACCTTGCGTATCTCAGATACTTAGAACAGCTATTCTTGCAACAGTTCAAATGATCCAGTCTTGGTTCTGATGAGGTAATGGGCACAAGATGTATGGGAGAGCAGCAACATGAGATGTATTTGAAAGATTGCCTGCGAACTTTGGTGTTGCTTTTCCAATACTTGAGTCCATTTTCGTTCAATAAGTGTTGGTGTTTTTTCACTTCCATTTCTAATGAAGCCTGAAATTAACAGTGCTTTTTTGCTTACTTTCTTATTTGCAGCAACATCGTTGATAGTGATGGCATGGTACTGGGAATAGTTCTCGTAAAGTTGGAGGCAGAAGTGAAAAGTATTTTGGGTAGGCCCTGTATGTTGGGAGGAGGAGTGTTCGAGTTATTTGATCCTTCCTGATATAACTAATATTTAATATCTCTACATTTCAACTACTACTTGTTTAGGGGCGAAACAATCCATGTAGATCTAAGTTAAAAAGCTGTTTTGACTCTGAACTCTTGTGATTTGCATGTGTAATAGCATGGAAAATACAATACATTTTTAAGGGAAGAATTATCGCAGTTAATTATTCTGAAACTTCTGAAAACCATAGATGAGCATACATGACCGGTGAGCAAGATTTTAGTAAGTAAATTTTGCCAGCTGGAAGTGTGACAGGGATGACTAGCATTTTGATATTCAAAATACTCCTTGAGACTTCTGATGTCTTGTATATTTGCTATCTGTTTAAATAAACTTGATGTTAGCCATAAGGTCAGAGTCTGTTAATATTTACTTTGGAGAATTCTGCCTTTCTGAGCCTTTTTTGGGTCTGTCTCTGGGTTTTGTCCCTGTAAGAGTAATGTTAACATTATACACATCCTTCCAGAGATATGATAATAATGGAAAAAAGTAAACTTTGGTGTCCTTAATCCATTTTTCAAAGTTAGGTATTTCAGTCTGAAGAATGTGCTGCTTTGGAGATTCTCTTGTTGGGACTCAAAAAATCTGTAGATGATGACAGTAGCTGGAGCAGTAGTAGCTCATCGCAGTGCCAGAGGCAGGGCTGGTAACTGATGTGCTGTCAGATTTGTTAGCTAAAACAGACCCCTGGGGATTTTCATGACAGCTTTCCTTTCTGCACATTTGATATTCCATATTTTTGAATTATTCAGCATTGCTGCTGCTAAGTCAGATAGTGTCTCTGGAGCATAATTAGCTAAGCAATGGTTAAAAACAGGAAAAAAGAAATGTCCCAATTATATATTCATTGCTTTGTGAATACTTGAATAGCAGTTTAAAATACCAACTATAGTTCACAGGAACCTGCAAGGCAGGGCTGGGAAACTCTGGAAAAGATATCCTGGTCTCAGTCAAGTTAATAAAAAAACTCCTATTGTATAAAACAGCAAAAGTTAAACCACTCAAGATATCTAAAAACAGATAGATCTAAACTAATGCTGAAATGTGATCTATCCTACATCCATCTCACTGTTAAGAGAAATGGAAGGACAGTCCCTTTCTCCATGTGTTAAATGTTTTGGTTGGTCTTTTTCCATGCCTCACCCTTTTTGGAAATTGAAATTAATTGAGTTCTCACCAAGATAACAATGAGACTACTTAGCTAGTGTTTGATCTACTGCTTTTAGTGCTGGAGCTATGTTTTGCTAAAAAAAGAGGAGTGACATTTCAGGATTGGGAGCTTGGTAAGCTTTTGATTAGGTACCTACGTGCTTTAATATTTGTCTCATGGTAAGTCAGAGTATTCCCAGTTGGTTTCCTTTCAATATGAATAGGCTGGTTTAGCTTAAAAAGCATTGCTCTTCTTGGCAACCATCATGCATCTCTAATCTATGGCAAAATGTACTATCAGGTATGCAGAATACATAACCTCTGTCTTTGCCATGACTGATGTATATGGGAGAAATAGGCTTTGCTGGTGGTCCCTTGGTCAGTACCAAGTGAACCCACTTTGATTTTTCCTTTGGAACACAGATATTTGTGTCAGATGGCCGCTGGCTAAAATGAACCCTTGACAGTCTCTGAAAGACAGTGGACACATTTCTTCTTGGGATTGAAACAAATTTTTAAGAAATGAAACGAGAAAAGTATTTTGTTAATTCCATGAGCACTTAATGAAAAGAAATTACTTTTTGTTTCTTTGACCTTTCACTAGGAGCTTTTAAAGATCTTTCTTAAAAGCTTTTGTTTCTATCACAAGCTTTCGTGAATGTGTTATCGAAGCATCCCACTGAAATAGAAAGATATTAATATTGAATTTAATAGATGAAGTACAGAACAAGTGACTTACTGGAGAGGCATGTGGCAAAGCTAGGAACAGAGCAAAATTCAGTGTAATTATCACAAATATCTCCTCCGTGTCTTGACAAAATAATTAGACATTCTGGATTTGGATCATTTTGGTATTTTGAATCATTATTACACCTGAGGTCTTGTGGAAGGAAATAGCACTTTCCCACTGGAACATGGGACTTAAAGGGCTGTGCTCTTTCTTATTGCTGGATGTCACTGGTAGTGCAGAGGCTTTTTGTAGCTATCAGCATTTGAATTTATGAAGAATTTGTCAGCCATCCAATTGTCTATAAACTCTCTCATACTGAACTCAATACACTACGGTGCTGAAGTGTTAAAGTCAAACAGAAGTGTCCACAGAGGACTGTTGAGGCCAAATTTTGCTGCCACATCTTAGGCCTTCTTCCCCCATTTTCTCCAGCTGTTAACTTTCTTTATAATTTAACTAATTTAAATTAAATAGTTAATTCAGTTTTTGGCAGAAATTGAAAAAAAAAATCAAGCATTTCCTAAAATATTTTTGGACATTTAGCTGTCACGTGTATACCTTTAAGAAAATAACACAAAAATAAAGTCCACCTATATTTAATGTCAGCTACAGCTCCTTTCAGTTTGTCTTCAGTTGTTGCATACATAGCTTTATTATCTCAAAACACATGGAAATTATATTTCAGCTTCTGTGTACAGGCCTTATTGGAAAGCAAATGGGCAGCCGTATATTTACACTGAAGCAAGGAGAGACAGCAGTATCGTACCAGGTGACTCAGTTGACTGGTCACAACCAGTACAGCTCAGAATATGGAGCTTTTGATCCATGAAGATAAATTTCAAAATATTATTAATGGAGTAATTTTGAATGACAAAGACACTCGGAGAAAAATGTGCACAAGTATTTTATAGGCCTAAAAAGAAGCTGATTTCAACAAGGAAAATGCTCTGATTTTGAGATTTCTGAATGCAAATGTTAATATTACGGAAAAAAAATGAGAATAATCAGAAATGCTGGTATAAAACCAAATGTTGTGTTAGAATTGTTATGTTTTATCATTATCAGAAGTAAGCTTGATTACTGAGTAGAACATCCTGGAGGACAGGCTTAAAGCCAAATTAGCCATCTGTCCATATTAGTTACCTGCAGGAGTGATGTCAGAGTTGGCTCCAGGGACACTCCAGCTGGTGTTCTCCGAGGGAAGTACTGGATGTCATCAGTCTGAGTGCACCTTGCAGACGCACTTTCCTGCCCTGAAGGCAGGGTCAACACACTCTGATAATAACAACAACAAGCAGAAGAGGTGAGCCAGGGAAAAGTTGTTTGAGGCAGAGGTTGTGCTGGCTGTGGCTTCCCAGGTTCTTCCAAAACGGGAGTGATTCTGCTATTCTGATTTCAAGCACCCAGAAACCTGCAGATTTGGGGCATTATTGCTGGTGCAAATGATACTGCTGGGTGCAGCATGACTGGAAAGGGTGGGGACGTACCGTTCTGGGTCTCAGAAGCAGCCTAAAATTCAGAATGCTCCCAGCAGTGCTCTATCAAGAACAGCAGATGCAGGGATTTCCCCAGTGATTTGCAAATCTGATCCAGAGAGTGAGGAGGAGGAGGATTTGTGTGGTACACAAGATTATGTATACTTGCTATGAAATTTTGGGACAGGCAAGAGTCAGGTTTATTGAATGGCTCTGGATGAGGAAAGAAGGGAAAAGAAAAGGATGATCGTAGGTATTATAGAATACTTAATCTGCGTTTGGAGGCTATTATAAATGACCTAATCAGAAAGAAGTGAATAAGGCTCTCTTTGAGCATGGATCAAACATTAGAAAAAAATACTAAATAACCCACTTGCAGTTATCTAAAAGATAATAAAATTATTAATATGGGCTTGTCAGGAACTGACCCTGTCATAGAACTTTAATTTCCTCCTTTGACAGAGGATATGGTGCCATGAGGCACAGGGAGAACATGACCAGCTCCCTGCCACCAGGTTGGAGAGAGGATGATCCTGCTGTGGGGCAGTCTGTCACACTGCTGACTTAGTGTTGCCTCCTGCGCTTTACAGTACCCACCTCCAGGAGCCATGTAAACTCAGTGAAATGGCAAAAAAAACCCCACACTCAGGAAAAAATAACTAGTTTTCTAGCATTTGAGTGAATTAAGCAGTTTGAGGAGGACAAAGCTACTCCGTGGGGAGGAGACCACACACCTGCAAGCTACAGCGGGGAGGATTAGAGGAGTGAGTGGGGAGTGACATCTCTCCCTTCGGTAGCAGCAAGATATTAGATGTGTTAAGCAATATTAGGAACTCGGCTACTTAGAAGAATAGGGAGGCAGTAAATGCCATCTTCCTTCCAAGGCTTTTGGTGCTGCCAATGTTGCTTTCTCATAAAGCTGACAGAGTGTGGATACATCTTTTATTTTCATCAGATGACTACACAACAGGTTGAGAAGAAATTGCTGTCAAAGAGTAGCTGTGAATGGTTTGATGTTAAACTGTGAGATTGTGTCAAATACTGATGCAGGTCCCTGAAGCAAATGTCGCTGCAGAACCCCACATCCTAGTTCTGTTCAGTATCTTCATTAATTATCTGAAAAAAAAATAGGTAGTAAATTTTTAAAAACAAAGCAAGCTGGCATTGGCAGGGGCTTACAAGTCATTGCGAAGACAGGGTCGAAATGCAAGTTGGTCCTGGCAAATTGAAGAAATAATTAGAAGAAAAGAACATGATATTTGACACTGAAAAACATCGAGTGCCACAGCAGGGGAGAAATTTAAAGCATGAATGCAAATAGCTATTTAGTCAGCACAGTGGCGAGAAAGGATGATTATATATTATATTATTATATTATTACTTATAAGTAAACAGCAACGTTCAATTTTCATTGTGCAATGTGTTAACATCCATAAGAAGTTGCAGGTAACTGTTCCAGTCTGCATACTTGTGAAGTTGCAGGTGCATTGCTGTGTCCAGATTTGATCACCGTACCTGGGAACCATGCAATAGTCATTTGGAGACTCCAGCTGAACTTCAGTTGTTCCATCTAGAACAGAGGACTGAGAGGGAGAACATCGTATCTGTCTTCTTACATGAAAAAGGTCATTAAAAAGGGGATAGTGATTAGTTGTTCCCATGGAGATTTGGGAAGGTTTTCAAACAGTTGTAGCATTGTCCCCCCTTTATTTACTGAAGTTTGCTTCAGGCAAAGGCAGTGTGTGAAGTGATCAAGAAGACAATCCGCTTCATCAGCCCTTAATATTTTAAGGAGTGCTATATAAAACTCTAGTGGCGATGGTTTACTTGTGCGCAGCTATTGTTTTGCTATGAAAACTGCATTTCCATGGACAAAGAACAGTGCTTAGTGATTTGTTGAATTCTTCAGCTCAATCAAGGGACTTAATTTAGTAACTGAGATGTAGGAAGGAGCATTCCTCATTCACTGAAGTACTTCATTTATGTGTTTGTTTCCTAAGAGGGAAATATAGCATAGTAATTAAACCTTTTGTAATAAAGTCAGTCTGCAAGGCTTACAATAACAGGAAATGTTTGACTCTAAAAAGTTTTATTTTAAAGATTAAGATTATATAGTACTGAAAAGTAATTCAAGCAAAAATTCAAACAATATATTCAGAGTTAACATTAGGGATGTGTGCGAAATCATATTTCAAAAGACTTTTTTTAAATGTAGCTTCCTGCATAGTAGCCCTGCATACATTTTATTTGGTATTATAGGTCAGTATTTGAATTCTTAAAATTAAAAATAACGTTTCTTAAAATAAGGTGTTTTCAGCAGCTAACGAGGCAGGCATGAATGCAGGATGTATAACTGCACTGAGGCTGTAGGAGACAGGCCCAGCTAGAGCAGTTTAGTGGCTGAGGAGAGCCCTCCTCATGTATCAATTCCTAAACAAACACCTTTTTGCAAGAATTGATATTTCAAAGGATTATTTACATCAGCAGACAAGCCATGCACTTCCTGAAAATGGATTATTTTTATGTTTTGCTACTTACTGCAGTAGATTGCGTGCTGACTTCTTATTAGAAAATTTATTTAAAAGATCTTACATTAATCTCCACCTAGAGTACAAATTAGCTGTGCTTCTTCGATAAAACTCAGTAGCTGGAAAACTAAACTCAAAATCTTTCATGCAAGAAGAAAAATGTTCTTGACTATATTCCCTTCTCTGAAACAGGAGCTTTTTATTACTTACACTATTTGTCAAGAATATGATACATATTTCTTGCTGAATACTTGGCTGTTGGCTTTTGTCTTGATAATGAAATACATACACACGTGCTCTGAATGTATCTTGACAGTGGAGTGAACTTCATTATTCCACAGAGATGTGAAGATCTATTGTAGGAATATTGGCTCGGTTGCGTGGTGTTCATCATGTGGACACCATTGCTCATGGCAATGGGAGTTTGTGGAGGCTGATATTATTCATTTGGAGTTTTGCCTGGCACCCATCTTTATTATTAGTGCACAGCAAATAATATGTTGATCTTGAAGAACTACCAGGAATGCATACATGGATCTTTTGCTGGCATCTACTGTGTACTTTCAGAGTTGCTCAAGTTAGCAAAGCAAAAATAGGAAGACTTTTTTCACTGTTTCTTAATTTTCTTTAGTCATTACTTCAGATGGCACCTGTACAGACAGTAATGAGAGTCTGTCCCCTACAGCAGTCATATTTAAAAACTGAACCCCAAACAGACGGTGCATCTCTTGCTTCATTGCTCTCTGATTTAATAAATCCCGTAGGAAGTGAAATCAAGTCTCAAGGTGAATCCCTCCCCTGTGATGCAGGGAGAGGAAGGTTGTTTTGTATGTTGCTTCTACATGGGGAGTCGGAGTACGCTGAGTTTTCTCCTTGGGAAATGCAGGTGTATGAACCACTCCCAGATTAACGGGAAGGTATCTAAAGGGTATTGGTACAGACAGGGTGATGTATGGAGGAAGAAAACTGCTAATGCAGAGCATGCTGTGTCAGATTTGCTTGAAGCTGCTGTCCCTGCTCTGAAAAGAGAAGCAACAAAGACAAAATGCTGACCTCTGTGAAGCTCATTCTTCTTCTAAGAAAATGTACTCAGTCTTTCTTTCTTGCTATTACTCTTTGTCAAGAAATCGTATCTTCCAGCTACAGCAGGTTTTGGCCTCCAGGAATAGTTGCATCTGCAAGTGATTGAAAGATGTTGTCAGGAATCCACTTCACCTGACCCCAAAAGACAGCTTAGTTGTGACTGAATTGCTTTTCTGCCTCCACTGAGATTAAGCCTCATCACTAAACAGCAGACTCAGTTATGAATGGGTTTCTTTTAGCAATACTTGGAAGCAGATTTTTTCCCTTTAGCTTGTTTGCTTTCCCACTCGTTCCTAATATTAGTTGTTAATGGAATAGCATCTTCTGTAATTACAGCGGAGACATGGTTCTGCTGTTAAAGTATAGTTATGAGGGGAAAATATTTGCAGTGTTCTGTTCCATTTTATCTTTATTTATGAACATAGCATTTAGAAGAATAGCATCCTGTGTATAGCTTCAGAAGGAAAGCTATAAAAGTGATTCTGTCAGTGCTAATAATCTCAATTTTTGACCTGCAGTTCTGTGTTTTATAATGTACTTATTTGTGTTTTGCAATTTGTATTTAATCGCGTGTCTGAGAAGGCTCGTGCATAACATTCTTCCTTTAAATCTTTCATTAGTTTTATTTTCTTGCCAGCAGAATATGGCTGAATGCTACAGCAGCTGCTTTGCAACTATAACTCTCCTCTCTCATTAGTGGTAATGACAGCCAACAATTTACTGTGTGTATTAAGTTTGGTTATGTGTTGTTGTATAACTGAAGTTTTCAGGAAAATATTTTCACAAACGTAGGACAACAAATGTCAGACTGACCTAATTACTGTTCTTCTCTACAGTTTCTATGGGCTTTCCTCTGGTAGCTGGAGATGGAGTGGTTTGAAAATGTATTCATTAGCAAAGTATTCAGATTTATTATCCTGCTGTTTATGGCATCATAATTCCCATTTCTGTTTAGCTGGTAGTCAGGGAATATTTTTACTTATGAAAGTAAAGGAATGACTGCCCTAAGTGGAGGGAGTGAAACCTGCTGGTGAGACCCATGCTCCCTGGCTTACGCTAGCCAGAGAAAAGCGTCCCCTGAGGGCTCCCCCCTTTCAGGGGACCTGGCGGAGTTTCCCGGATGGGAGTTGGGGAACGAGGTAGGATGGGGTCAGTGTGGGTAGCTGGGGACTCAGGTCGAGAGATCAAAAAGGAAGGAGGTTACGGTGACAGTGTAGACACAAGCAGTCCTCTCATCAGAAGACTTCTGTGCTTCAGATGCATACAGCTTTTGTTCAGTTAGCATAATCCGTGCTGAACTTGGCCGTTGCCACTAAATAACAGACGATAATCTCAAAGATTAAGGGTAGATTACTGAGCAGTCCAACAGAGGTGATGTAAGTACCTGCAGGGCTAAAGTGACGTCCCATGGTGAGAGGTTTCTGGGCAGATGGAGCAGTGTGACTCCTTGGGGAAAACAGATGATTTGAGGTATGAAGCCCGTCCGTAGGCTGACACTGAGTGTGGGTTACAGCAGCACCTTGACCTCTTACTCAGATTCGGTTCACACTTCCAAGAACAGCCTTCGCGTTTGAGGCTGAGAAGCTGGGGAAAAGTGGAAACACCTCAGAGTGTGGACTTGGGGCCTTAAAGCAGCCACTGACGATCCTCTTTGAATCTGCATTTGAAGTATTTCCATGAGGAGCTAAGAAACCTATTAGATCAGAAGCACTGAGCACTCTTTGTGTAGTCTGTAAAATGATAACAGTATTACCAATTCCCTCCTATGAATGTCATCTATTTAACGAGACTGTCTGTCATTAACCATCTAGACAATATAGAGCCCCTTTGTTCGTGGTGGTGAATGTGACCGTGATGGAGGAGATCAGATGAAACAACAGTTTCATTGCGGCTGGTAGCTGCCATTTCTAACAGAGATTATTCTGATTATTTGTTATTAAGGATTTGCTTTTTCTGTTGTGTTTTTTGTGTTGGTTTTTGGTGGGTTTGGGGTGGTTTGGTTTTTTTGTAAACTCTTAACAATAAAGCCTTTATAGGTCAGTCGCAAGAGTCCTTATTACCGTCCAGCTTACCGTCCTGCCAGTTCAGGATTTGATATGCCTTTTGTGTGCTTTCTAATTTAATTCTGAAATGATAAGGCTTTCACTAGCAAATTTTTGGAAATTATTCAGGGGTGATTGCCCCAATTTCTCCAACTCTTCAGATGTTTCTTAAAATAACCATATCGTTTTTATCCATATACTATTAGTCTAGATAAATGCAAAAGAATAGCGTTTCCTGAAAGCGAGTCTAGACAGGCGTCTTGGGATTTGAGTTAATGCAGTTGCAGTGCTTATATGTTATTGTTTTCAGTTCTCAATTTTTTCTTGCAGTATTTTCATTATAGATACGTATAGGTTAGGGTGACCCCTCCTGATCCTTGCGCTGTCACGTGGCAGGCAGTGGGACCATGCTGGTACAAGAGTAGCTGCGCTGTGTGAGCCTCTGGATCCGGGAGGGAGAAAGCCTGCAAGGCAGCTTCTATCCGTGAGTCACCCAAAAGCCAGCTGTGTACCCAGTCCAGCCCTATCCCACATGAGGCAGGATTACTTCTGGGGAACTGCCATTTTCCTGCTCTTGAATTACCCTCAGAGGTCCCCTTTCTGCTTGCTGTTCTCAGAAATATATCTTGTACCTTCCAGCTATATGAAAATTTTAGCGTGCAACTCCTAGGGTCAGGGAGGTTGGGCTTCTCACTGGATGGAGGTACTCTGTGTGTGGGCAGCTACACTACATAGGGATTCTCATTTCCAGCTCTGAGAGTCGTACGGTTTGTTCAGAATAGTTTCCACTATGGCCTATACAAATTAGCAGAACTCTTTGGCAAATTCATTATCCTTATTTGCCTTCAAGGTCAGGTCCAGAGTTCACGTACAACAGCGTAATTTCACTGGCAATGTATTCTTCATACACTTAAACCATCTAAAGACCCAGCTGGAGGTTTGCAAGACATTGGCTGCAAGCAGAACTGTGTATTCAGCCATACAGTTTTCTAGTGCTTCACCTCTGGATATGACCATTTATCAGTAAATAGTGTAATAACCGTACTTGTGATGCTTAGGTAAATCTACACTTATATTTAGAATAAAAGAAAAATGTGATATTTCAACCGGGATAGACCATGTTCCTCTCAGCTGCATACCAAAATATTCACATAGCTGAAAGAGTTTCTAACAGAAATGAGCATTCATAACAGCAGTCAGCAACTCTTGCCATCAGAACATTTTACTAACAGTTAATGAAAGCTGTCTACACACTGTTTTTTAAAACAACCAGTTCACATCCAAATTCTGAAAGCAAAACACTAGATATAACTCTTCTTTGAGGAAATAAAATAAGCTATTGGGTATCTTCTGCAATTCCTGACAGCCTTGCTGTTGAAAACCTCAAAAATATTAATCTCCCATAGATCACAATGTAGATATTCTCTCTCTAGCTCATTATTGCTAAGGCACATTTCCATGCACTGTTAGTACAGAGTGAATGAGCTTATGCAAATGTGGAGAGCTATCCCTAGACCAGACTTTCATTTTATTTTTATTATCAAATGGAGATTTTTTTTTTAATGTGATTTACTATGATGATAAAACAGGAAGGTTCATTTCCCTGGGCTTCCACAGCCCTGCCTGCCCGTCTTTACAACAACATCAAATTAAAAGCAGATGCTGTCATGGGACAATGAAGTGCTCAACCTCATCAGTTTTCAGCTCCTTCATCCTTCATCGTGAAGTGCTTTCCAGTGTTTTTCTGTCAGTTCCATTTTTGAAAAACTGCTTTCACTGTTTCACAGTTTTTACAAGAAAATATTGTTGTGCCTCTGGTGCAGACAAGGAGAAGTCTAATTTTGTTGTAGTTAAGGACTGGCTTTCAGAAACCTGGGGGCTGATGGGGTCCATCTGTCAGAGAAAGGGAAGAGCATCTTCAGTCACAGGCTTGCCAAGCTGGTGAAGAGGGCTTTAAACTAATGTTGCTGAGGGAGGGGAACCTCAATCCATCCCACTCCTACCAGTTTGATGCCAGTGCCAGCAATAGATGCCCAGAGACTGGAGAGGGATCACAGGTCAGCAGGAGAGCACCTGAAGAGCAGCACAAAGGAATTCCAGCCGGTAAGTCCGCTTCATCGGGGGCCCAACTTAAACGCCTCTATGCAAACGCACGTAGCATGGGGAACAAACAAGAGGAGTTAGACACGTGCGCACGCTTGCAGGGCTATGATCTTACTGGCATCACAGAGACGTGGTGGAATGGTTCCTATGACTGGAGTGTTGGAATGGAGGGACACACAATGGAAGGCTCTTTAGGAAGGACAGGCAGGGGAGAGGAGGAGGGGGTGTCACCCTCTATGTCAATGACCAGCTGGAGTGCATGGAGCTCCACCTGGGGATGGATGAGGAGCCCACTGAGAGCTTATGGGTCAGGATTAAAGGAAGGGCAGGGACAGGTGACATTATAGTGGGGGTCTGTTACAGGCCACCGACCAGGAAGACCGAGCTGATGAAGCCCTCTATAGACAGACAGGAGCAGACTCACGTTCACAAGCCCTGGTCCTCATGGGGGACATCAGCCACCCCGATATCTGTTGGAGGGACAACACAGCAGGGCATAAGCAGTCCAGGAGGTTCCTGGAATGTGTTGCTGATAACTTCCTCGTCCGAGTGATGGAGGAGCCAACGAGGAGAGGTGCTCTGCTGGACCTTGTTCTCACCAACAAAGAGGGGCTGGTGGGGAACGTGAAGCTCAAGGGCAGCCTTAGCTGCAGCGACCATGAAATGGTGGAGTTCAAGATCCTGAGGGCAGCAAGGAGGGCGCACAGCAAGCTCACTACCCTGGACTTCAGGAGAGCAGACTTTGGCCTCTTCAGGGATCTGCTTGGTAGAGTACCATGGGATAAAGGCCTGGAGGGAAGAGGGGTCCAAGAAAGCCGGTTAATATTCAAGGAACACCTCCTCCAAGCTCAGGAGCGATACATCCCAACAAAGAGGAAGTCGGGCAAAAACGCCAAGAGACCTGCATGGATGAACAAGGAGCTCCTGGACAAACTCAAATGCAAAAAGGAAGCCCTACAGAGGGTGGAAGCAAGGACAGGTAGCCTGGGAGGAATACAGAGAAATTGTCCGAGCAGCCAGGGATCAGGTTAGGAAAGCTAAAGCCCTGATAGAATTAAGTCTGGCCAAGGGATGTCAAGGGCAGCAAGAAAAGCTTCTATAGGTATGTTGGTGATAAAAGGAAGACTAGAGAAAACGTGGGCCCTCTCGGGCAGTCCAGGGAAGTTCCCACTGCCTGGAAAAGGGGAAACATAACCTCCATTTTAAAAAGGGAAAAAGGAAGACTTGGGGAACTACATGCCAGTCAGTCTCACCTCTGTGCCCAGCAAGATCATGGAACTGATCCTTCTGGAAACTGTGCTAAGGCACATGGAAAATCAGGTGATTGGTGACAGTCAACATGTCTTGACTACGGGCAAATCGTGCCCGACAAATTTGGTGGCCTTCTACGATGGGGTTACAGTATTGGTGGATAAGGGAAGAGCAACGGACATCATCTACCTGGACTTGTGCAAAGCATTTGACACTCCCACATGACATCCTTGTCTCTAAATTGGAGAAACATGGATTTGACAGGTGGACCACTGGGTGGATAAGGAATTGGCTGGATGGTCGCACTCAAAAGAGTTGTGGTCAACGGCTCCATGTCCAAGTGGAAAGCAGTGACAAGTGGCATTCCTCAGGGGTTGGTATTGGGACCAGCACTGTTTAACATCTTTGTCAGTGACATGGACTGTGGGATTAAGTGCACCCTCAGGAAGTTTGCTGATGACACCAAGCTGTGTGGTGCAGTCGACATGCTGAAGGGAAGGGATGCCATCCAGAGGGACCTTGACAGGCTTGAGAGGTGGGCCTGTGCGAACCTCATGAAGTTCAGCAGGGCCAAGCGTAAGGTCCTGCCCATGGGTCGGGGCAATCCCAAGCACAAATACAGGCTGGGCAATGAGTGGACTGAGAGCAGCCCTGTGGAGGAGGACTTGGGGATGTTGGTTGATGAGAAGCTCAACATGACTCAGCAATGTGCATTTGCAGCCCAGAAAGCCAATCGCATTCTTGGCTGCATCAAAAGAAGTGTGGCCAGCAGGTCGAGGGAGGTGATTGTCCCCCTCTACTCTGCTCTCATGAGACCCCACCTGGAGTACTGTGTTCAGCTCTGGGGCTCCCAACATAAGAAGCACATGAACCTGTTGAAGCAAGTCCAGAGGAAGGCCATAAAGATGATCAGAGGGATGGAACACCTCTCCTATGAAGACAGGCTGAGAGAGTTGGGGTTGTTCAGCCTGGAGAACAAAAGAGAATGCTCTGGGGAGGCCTTCTAGCAGCCTTCCAGTACCTAAAGGGGGCCTACAAGAAAGCTGGAGAGGGACTTTTTACAAGGGCATGTAGTGATGGGACAAGGGGTAATGGTTTTAAACTGAAAGAGGGTAGATTTAGATTAGATGTGAGGAAGAAATTCTTCACTGTGAGGGTGGTTATGCACTGGAACAGGTTGCCCAGAGAAGCTGTGGATGCCCCATCCCTGGAAGTGTTCAAGGCCAGGTTGGATGGGGCTTTGAGCAACTTGATCTAGTGGAAGGTGTCCCTACCCATGGCAGGGGGATTGGAACTAGATGATCTTTAAGGTCCCTTTGACCACTGGCAAATAGATGACCTGCTTTTTGTAGCAATGGCATGGCTACCCAGGCTCCAGTCTCCCTCCCTGTCAGCACATATTCATTTTAGGCTTCTGCATTAACCCCCACAGACAGACATAAATAAAATATTAAAATTACCTTTTGTCCCCATTTCCTTTCTGCATTTGAAGCAGCATGGATGTATAAGAGTAGAGTGGGGGCAGTTGCTGGTGGTACTAGTGAAGAACTGATCAGTGGAACAATACTCATCCACATCCTCAGTTCCATGACAGACCACGCGCCATATCATTAACTGTGTGTCTCATCCACTTAGCCTAGCGTGAGGGCTCTGTCTGCCTGAATCAGAGTCACTAGGGGTAGTTTGCAGGACCCTGAAGAAAAGCCGATTCCATCAGCATGCTAGGCAGCAGCACCTTAAAAGACTTTGCTAAAAAATCATGAGCAGGTTACTGTAACTATACTTCCACTTATTTAAAATCTTTGCAACTCAGAGATGTTCTGGAAATGGCCTTTACTAACTATTCAGTCTGATCTGGTATGTGAACAGTGGGGTGAACAAAAAAGAAAACCCACTGAAACTCCTGTTGCCATTTGCTTCAATACTAGCTTTCACATTTGCCGACCTAAACCATTCAGTGTTGCACAAACAAAGCTTCAGCCTGAAATGCTGCAGGAGAGCCAGAAAAAAAAAAAAAAAAAAAAGCTTCTGTTTTGTGTGGAGTTTATGGTGGTGATTGTAATTCGACTGCCTTTTTTGTCTTTTTTCAAAGTTTCCCAACTGTTGCAAATATGTATATGGTGCTATACAGCAGCATGTAGTATAGTTATCAGAGTGAGCTCTTTTCCTCAGCTGGCATCCATAAAAAGAACCAAGCAGTTGTTTTACCAGCCCCCATGGAGTGTACATGGTGCAGGTAACGACACAGGTCTGATGGATGCAGCCCCGCTGGCCCTGCCTGCAGAGCGGACGCTACGGTGAGCAGCGCTGCCGGAGCACTCTGCGGTCCAGCTGGCTTGGTCCGCTTGTGAGGTTGTGCTGGAAGGTGTGAGCAGCGCAAAAAAGTATGTTGCTGGAGCAGTTTGTAATCCCCAGTTCTGAAGTCACTTTTACACATTAGGTACCAAGCTATTTTTCTGAGCTGTGGTGCCTTTAAATCTACTTTAATCTGGAATAAGTACATAATGTTTTAGAGTTACAGAAATCAGAGTCATAGAGTTATAGTAATCCAAATAACTTAATCAGAATTACTTGTAACTTTTAATAGCAGACTGTTAACTGTTTGGATTTGTTATCATTATTTGTCTAGGAATTTCTCTTGGGCAGACAAGGTCTGAATTAAAGGACTATTTTGGAAATAAGAACCTATGTTCAGGCCAGTGGCTTTGTTTTAAGAGCAATCATTTATCGTCTTTAATGAAATTTAAAAATTTCTCCTTGACTTTAAACTTTGCTTATGATGCTATACTGGGCTTAAGTAAATCAATAAAGCAAAAGTAAGCACTGGAAAAGGAAGCTAGTTCTCTGGTTTATACCTCTACATCTAAAGAGAGGAAGATAACATTGTAATTGGATAGTAATTCTGTTTAGCTGCTGCCTCCATATATTCGGAGAGAACATCCTTGAAGGTAGTGATGAGGTTTAATGAACTGTTGTTATTCCCTAATGCTTGGGAGGTGGTGATGGAATTACTGTGCAACCAGGATGGATAATCTAAAGATACAATGCTGGCTTTGTTCCTTATTTGAAAATAGAAGTTTAATGTCAAATGAGATGTCAATTTACCTGTGTGTTACTTTCCATAGACAGGGATTTCCTTGTTAGCTTGAGCAGATTTTTCCTGTTTAAAAATAAGTTGTACACTCAGGTTAGAATATTGGCGTTGCCTTAAAATTCCAGCCTCATGTTTCATAATAACCCAGAGGGGTTATTAAGAGGGCTTATAGTAGGAGGTTCATCGTGCTTTCATAATCAAAATAATTGGATTTTCACAATAATCAGAGACAGGGTGCCTTCCTACACTTCTGAAATTCTTAGGCTGTGCTAAACACTACTTACCTGTTTGAATTCTGACCTTGGGTTAGCTTTAAATGCAGAAGCTAGTATAGTTGGGAATGTAAACAAGTCAAGAAAGAATATATCCTTTTCTTAAAAAAAAAAAATCTTTTTTTGTGTTTAGTTTTAGGTATGCTTCAAAGTGGAGGTTACCAAAGTACAGGAGGGATAAAGTAACTTCCTATTTTAGGGACAGTTGGTAATATTTTGCCTCAGATCAATCTTTATTTTTACCTTTAATTTTCAGAGATTATATTTTCAAGGGACAACCTTGAATAGAAATGGTACCCATCAATATGAAAAGGTACTGTCAATTGATGGAGTTGTGTTAAATTTGGCTTAGAGGTTGGGATTTTTCCCCACAACAGTTCTTACTCACTTCCTACTAATAGGCTGAAGGTTTTTTTGCTGCAGTTGAGCTTTGTATGTCCAAGATCCATGTCTGCTCATGACATGAATGCGGTTCAGCAGAAGTGCTGCTCTCAGCTCCCCTTTCTTGCTTTTACAGCGCTCAGGTCTCAGTCTTGTAAGACTGCTTGTGTATCGGACCCGTCTCTTTACTACGACTTGCAGCATGATATTCCAGTTGTTCTTTTGCTCCTCAGTTTTATCCTTCTGAACACCTTCGCCTGTAATTCATTTCCAGAAGCTTTCATTTTCTTTTTGCTTCAGGATGCTCATTTCTGCTGACCCACCTCCTTAGTCTGAGTCCTGTAGATCTCTTCTAACAATAATTCAGATAGATTTTCCTTGGATTATGAGAGGTAATTATGAGAAGGGGAAGCCTTCTCTTCAGAGTCTTCCATCTCTACTCACCTGACTCACCTCTTCTACAGCTTCATTAATTTTCTAAATATGGGAGGGAAGGCTAAATGGGCCTCAACATCATTACCAACATAAGGGCTTATCACTCTTTTACAATATGATTTTTTCAATGAACTTTAGCAATGTGTTAAGAAAAATATGCAAAATATGCCAAGAAGCCATGTGATGAGATCACAGTGCAAATTTTTATAAACTGAACCTCAAACGTTTTTAGAGCTTTCTTTGTAGCTGACTCTCTGCAGCTGACTTTCTGGCTGTGCATTGGAGAAGAATGGGGTTTTATCTTAATATTCCACTCCCCCTCCCCCCCCCCGCAAAAAAAGTCTAATTAAAAAATGAAATGTAATTCTATAGGCCCTTATGAGTTAATTTTAGGTAATGCAACTTGGCTGCTACATGTTTCAGCACAATGATCTATTTTAATACGATTTGAACTGATAGGTTATGTAAAAACTAAGCCTGATGCCTTTTTCTGTCTTTTTCATACTTGTAAAAATATTTGCTTAAATACCAAAAAAAGTGATACAGGTATGATGCCACTTGCACCAGTTTCATGTAATGAAACCAACTGATGATTGTGTAGCACTTTCGTAATCTCCAACAACAGTCACTACATAAGAGTGCAAATTTTTATCCAAATTTTTTGAACTCTGTTGGTCATGAGAAATTTGCCACATTTGGCATCAAAATGAGGCCTTGTTGCAATTTTAGTGGAGAGAGTGTTGATTATGTGGAGATGTAGGCTGCAAAAGTCTGAGTCAAAGTAAATTAGCCCGGATCTTCATCCAGCCTAACAGTGCCTTCTGCACTGGGAAGTAGCAGAAAGCTTGTGTAACTTTGTCACAACCTGTCACAAGCAGCTACTATCAGTAGTGGGTACTGTTGGGTACATACCCGCTCTCCTGCCACATTAGCATTTCACAAGTTTGAGTCGTTCAAGAAAGATGTTACTTTAAGTTAAAACATAATGGAACTCTGCTAAATCCGAATGCACCCCTGCTCTGGAGAAAGGAATGATTTCATTGTCAACATTGACTAGAATTTGAATGGAACTGCTTAAAAAGCAAGATACTTATCATTGCAAAGTTAGTCATTTTGTGCTAGCCTACGCATGAGTGCTCTTTTAAACTGAAAAAAAAAATCAGGAGAACTTTTAGCACAGAAATAAACATGGGTGAAATTTTAGTGCTACGCCTCTTCAAGGACAATTTAATTATCACTTGTAAAATAGTTGACTGGGTGCCAGTGAGTAGAAATGTATGAAACATGCATGCATATACACAGGTATTTATCGTAGGTAAGATGGAGGCAGCGTGCACCCATGTTAAATCTATCAACATATGATGAATTTTGCAAACAACTCATTAGAAAGATATAGTGAAGGAAAACTAACATAAGAATAACCCAACTGCTTAGGAGTGACAATAAAATTATACAACAGTGAGTCTCACTGACTATACCTAGAAGAACAATATTGCAGTTAAAAGTCAGCTGATCAAAAAATGGCCCAAGAGGTCACAGATTCCTGTGCTGAGACAGAAAAAGAGTTTGATTTAGTGAGACTGCAAAAAAAACCCCCACCCCAACACAAGCCAGCAAAGAATTTTGTAACTTCTCATAATTTACATGCAGAGGAAGAAAAGAGATCATCTATGAATTTTCAAGGTAAGAGAAAGAATGACACGGACTTAAAAGGAGTGTGAAGTTACTTGCATTAGAAGCGACTGTGGTATACTGCAAACAAATGAACTGCATAGCGGGGTCTGGAATCATTACATTGCAAGAGTGATATATACAGTGCACCTAAAGGATTCGTGAAGATGTGAAAAGGAAAGAGGAGCTTTGACAGCATGCACAAAGACACTTAGGAAAGTACCTGTGCTAGATGACATGTGTAGTAGGTATGCTGATGTTGGGACTGGAAGATGCCCAATGACACATCTATTTAGTGTCATATGTCAGTAGGTGAACGTAGGTTTTGTGATCTATTATTCAACATAAAGAAAACATTACACTGTGCATTGATCAGTGTTGAATTGAGATGATGATGCTGCATATTGGGGCACTTTGGAAAGGGCTGATAGGGATCAGTTGCTTGGAACAGCTGAAATTTGGTCATTATAATCGTATCCAGTGAATGGCATATTGCACTATGCATCTCTTTGTATAATCCAGACTGATTAAAGGCTCTGTGCTGACCTACCGAACAGAAACAGACGAGTGCCGAAAAGATGTGTCCACCTCATGCAGAATACGTTAGACAAACTGACCTTCAGTGCCAAACCACTCAGACAGTACTTCTCATGTGGAATGTTTTTATAACTATTTTTAAGTTTAGCAGCCTTAGCCTTTCCAGCTTTTCTGATGTTTTGGGAGTCTTTGTCCTTTTAAGTTTTTGACTATAAGTATTTTACAGCTTCCCACTGTAATTACTCACATAATATTACGCTACAATAGCTCAAGTCTGATTGTTTAAGTGTCCCGAGTAGGACATTTCATGACAAATTACTTCTACAAACATAGCTTGATACTTGACATTTCTATACAGAAGCCATTAAACAAGAGATTAATTCTTCTCCTTTGGGCTCGGGGCAGTTCTTATCTGTGTGAGTGATCCTATTGACTACAAAAAGACTTTTTATATCAGTCATGATTGTAGGAATGGACTCTTGTCTTCATATTTTGGACACAATTTAAGGCCTATTCAGCAGCAGCTGCTTGTGGCATGGAGTAGAATATATATCCTGTGCCAAGTGGTCAGGTTCACACAGCTTATTGCTCATCCCATTCCAGTGAAAACCAGAAAGCCGTCCTGGTTGTCCTCTCCATTGCTTTTCCTGCAAAACAACAAATGTCAGAACATATTGTGGAACAAGAAAGAATGGAGCAATATTACACGCAATTTCTTTTTCCCTTCCTTTTTTTTTCAGTAAGTGCAAGAGCTATGAGATTGCTGCTGTTCCAGTCGTTGTTTGGTAGTTTTGCTAATTGTAATAAATGTTTTGAACTTTCGCATCTAAATAACAAGGGGTTTCTTTACTCAGTATTATCACTGGAAAATCTACAGATTAGTTATAAAGTATCATTTGTAAGTATCTGCCAATTATTTTGCAATTTGAAGTCTCTGATTTTTTCATCTTCTGTCCGATTCACCTGCCTTTTTCTTAGGCCCTTCACTGTGTCAAGAGAAATGCTCATGAAAGATATTGTACCAAAGAGAATTAGACAAATCCTGCATTTCCCCAGTGATTTCTGGGACTTCATTTCTTCTGCCAGTAATGATTTAGTTATAAGCATTCTCCATGCAAGTCCATCTTTATAAAAGGACATTGTGTTTTGATTATTTAGAACTTGAAGTCACAAAGGGCATGTTGTAATTAGGTTTGTTTCAGTAGGAATTGAAAATGTGTTGTAGTAATCAGAATCCCCAAGGGAAGGTTTCTAATAAAATCTCCATTGAATTTATTCATATGTGGAAAGAACAGTCAATATTTGAGGTATGAAATGTCAATAAAAGTAAAAAACTGTTAGCATTCAGTGTATGCTACAGTGCACGGCCTTGCCAGTTAGAGTATTGCAGCTTTGTTTCCCAAAGCTTCTATGTGCTTTTAAAAATATAATCTCTAAAGAAAAATAGAATTAGTCTGTTAAAAACAGAGCTCCCTAGTCATGAAAATGGGTAGTTTGATATAAGATATAATCTAAAATCTATATATTTAAAAAGCTATCTTATAGAAGTGAAAGGCAAAATATCCATAATGTTTTTCATTACCATGAATGCAGGTGAGAGGATCATTTTCTAACATTCATGCGTGTGGGGATTCGCTGGCATCCTAATGGTGGCAGAGGCCACTCAGCTGTCTGCTTGCTATTTTATCTTCTCCACTGGCTTGGATAAATGATAGCAATATAAAAAGTGTTAAGGCAGAGAAAATATGGCAGAATGTTGTTCCATTAATTTCATGTCCTCTTGAATAAACTTCTAACTTACGCATGGATTCCTGTGATATCTACCAGTCCTGAGTTCACTGCCAAATCCTAAATCAGTGGCAAACGGGGAAGTTTTTATTTTCCAGTCGGTTCTTCAGGGATGGTACCATCTGCTTCCATAGCCCCAAACAAACCACCAATAGTACTTTAGAACAAAAATGCCCCTAGGTGGGATAATTTTCCCTCAGGGGCTGCAGTGTTACAAAGCACACAGCATAGGATCCAGTTTCATGTCAATTCTCTGATAAGGAAGCACTGCCTGGAAGCCATCTAGGTCTCTCCTACGTTATGTGTCTTTTCTTTTGTTGACCAGCCATCCACAGGAATGTGTTCCTTTTAGCCTCTTGCTCTAAAACTCATAAGGCAAGTGTTGACCTGCACTGAATGAACTGAGCAGTTGGGTTGGACTTTCTTCAGCCTGTTGTCTCCTTCCTGTTCAGTGGAGATCCATTTGTATCCCCCTGCCACCACAACTTCAAGGAATCAGTGAGCAACATTTAAATCCTGAGAGCTGTCAATGTATTTACTGCATTAGAAACATGGTCTTCTTGGTAGTGAAAAAAAAAAAAAGCTTAGTTTCCAGTATAAAATTCCTGCTTAGAAATTAAAAATGCATTTTTCATTAATATTCTCTAACACTAACTTTAAATATCCCATGTGTTTTCTGTATTATCTGTGGAAAAGGCTGAGTTAATTCAAGTAAATTCCACATGTTTGTTCATGGAATAAATGGAAACAGCAAATTATTTGCCTATGAGTTAAATTACCACTGTGAGACAAAGTTTAGGAGTTTTAAATGCTGCTGTAGAGAAGCAGATGTTTAACTCCCAACAGCTGCTCTGTAGCTGTCCGCTGTCACCTTTCTGCCTTCTCTAGCCAGCACCTATGAGACTGAAATGAATTGAAAAGTTTTGCTAACTTTCAAATGTGAGTTACTTCGCATGGCGTACTGAGACCACATTAAACACTTTGGCAGGTTTCCAGAGTCCCTTTCTTTTTCTGTTACATAGGTTTATTCAGTAATGAACAGAATTTTATTTTTTTTAAAAAAGGAATTTGTGCATGACTGTCTGCCATGCTCTATATCTATCTACATTGCCTGTTTCTCATCTAGAGTCCATTTTGGGGTGAATAAAGGTAAATGCTGTTTGTTTACAGTACTTTTTGTCTATGCCTTCCATAGCTTTGCAGTTTTGGAAGCCAGACCAGCTGCATTCACACAAACACACACACAGGCACGTGCACGCACGCACACACATGGTCCAAACATCTTCGTTACTGTTTGTATTGTTTTATCCATCCTTCAGGTCTCCTGTAATGGCTGGAGGTCTATTTGCCGTTAACCGGAAATGGTTTTGGCAGCTGGGAGGCTATGACCCGGGATTAGAAATATGGGGAGGAGAGCAGTATGAAATCTCCTTTAAGGTAAGTCCTTTAAGGTGAATTAAGGTAAGGTAAGTACAATACTACTTTTTTCTTTAGGAATTCCCACTAATTTCAGAGAATTATGCCATAAACATACGCTCCAGAAGCCATACAAAAATCACACTGAGTGCAGTTCCCTCTGAAAATGTGGTAGCTTACCGCCATCAAAGAATGAAGTTCTACCTTGTCCCTTTCGTCGTCTTCTCCATTTACCTTCTCTCAGATGCTGCGTTTACTTCATGCTCAAGTGCTGAGCCCAGCTCAATAAGCCCACAGAGAACTAATCCAGAAAAAAAGAAAATTGCATAATTTTCTGCCCAGATCAACAAGTTTAATCATCTCTGGGGGTAGACTCCCCTGGAGTCAGCTCGGGGAAATGGGTGGAAATGGAAAGAGAAAGTCGTAGGCAGAAGGACCCCTTACAGTAGCAGTGAATCACTAGACTAGCTTGTCTGCTGTGAGCTGTTATCTACAGGCCAGCTTTTCATAATCAGATGATTTTTTAATTGCATTTGAATTATTGTAATGACAAAATATATGGAGAGTTTTCAAGTGCTCAGGTTATGTACAACCAGCCACGGTATATCCTTATGTCCTTCATGTGGACATGTGTATTCAAATCAGTTACTTGGCTTTTACATGTCAAGTTGAAAGTCTTGTTACTTTCCACATGTAAAATAGGTATTTCAATTAGTTTGATGAGGACTAACATGTCTAATTTTGAAAATTGAGTTTATTGTGGTCTAGTATACCCAAAGACATAAGAACTTTACCTCATGGCCTCTACATGCAAAGATTTTTCAATGACTTGATAGAATTTCATGACATAGATGAATTGAGTCAAGCATATTTGCATAAAGCTTGGAACTGAAATTATGATTCACATTTAGCTTCAGGATCTTTCCAACCTACTTCCAAACTCCGACAGTGTAAAAGCTCAGTAAATAAATTCACTATGTCAGCCATGACTAATATCATGCATCTTGCTGAATCTGAGTTTCAGCAGTGATTAAAACAACAGAGCTGAGGCCATTCTGTTGAACAAAACATACAGCGTGACCCGACACTGGACTGCCAGGCTGTCTTTGCAGTTCTCAAGAACAGCAAAATGGTTTGTATTAACTGTGCTACTCTGCTGTTTCTCCATATCATTTTTATACCCCAGCAAAATAGAACAGGAAGGCAGGGGAAACCCAATAGCTAGGCAGTGTATTTAGAATATATTGATTTACTTTTTGTCTATTTAGCTTGTTTCACAGGCAAATGTAAGTAGTCACTAGTAGCTGTCACAACGGTCTCTGACAGGTCACCCATGATTTTATTATCCTATTTCAAATATTCCTTTTATTCATCATCACAAAGAATATACTTGTAATGCTCTCCAGTCCTTGTATAGAAACCATGGTAACAGCACTGGAAATTGAGATACTAGATTGTCCCAGTGTGTTTTGCTCAAGTGATAGGTTTTTTTGGAGGCAGCTGTGTCACACTGGGTCTCATTTCACTCATATCTCCTGATTCATCTCATTTGTATACACTAACCTTAGGGTCCCTGTCCTTTCTTATTAGTGTTAAAAGAAGAAAAAAATACTCTTTAGAAATGATTGCCAAATAGGAACAACTTTCTTTTGGAAGAATTTAACAGATGTAAGTTTTAAAAAGAAGACTGCTGTTTGGTTTGGAATGACAAAAGATGGGAGAAAAATCATGGAGGCAGAAGGGAAAAACAGAAAGGACTGGGGTTTGTTATATCAGAATCACCAATATCAGCTTGGGAAAGGTTTCTGCTTCAACAGTTTCTACTGTAGCTATAGATTCAGTCATCTTAAAACTTATTTAAATGAGGACAAGTTAGCTAGACAGTTTAATTTACCAGCTTTATTCACAAAACTTGGGAAGATGGTGGATTTTCCATCTCTCTGTAATTCACAAAGACAGTGAAAAAGCTGGACGACCAGCCTCGTTCAGTTTCCTCGGCTACTTGAGTGGGTCTGAAACTACATCTTACCTTTTCTTAGAGTGTCCACATCTATGGCCTGTGGAAGTGTCATAGGATGGGTGCCCTGTGTTGATGCCATGTCTCACATTAATGTTATTTTGCTTGGCATATAATTATTTGGAGCGTCCTGCCTCAAGAACATCTCTAACCACCAGATAGTTAGCTATTCTCACGTGTTTCATCTTTGATTCAACTAATTCTTAAGTATTTTGTAAAAATAGGACTGATTTGCTTTAAGAAGTCACAAAAGGAAGCCAATTTGAAAAGTCCCATAACTGTGGGAAATTTGTGTTTAGAGGACTGTTTCAGGCTGATCTTTAACCTCAGAGACAGACACGGTGTTCCTTTTATGTCCTTCATTATGTCATTTTTAACTTTGAGATTTATTTGTACAAAAGCTGCAATATAAGGGTAAATAAGTAAACAATCTATCTACTATAAACAGAGACCATGCTGATGACATGACCTTCCCAGTGTCAGACTGGGGATTCTTGTGGTTAATTCAAATACAGCGATGTAGTTATGGAGGGATGCATGCCAGAGCGAGAGCTGTCATGTGCTCCCTGAAATGGAGTAGTGTCTGGTTCATCTTGAACTGGTTGCCCCGCTCTGTGAGCTGGAGTGAGGAGTGTTTGCAGATCATTTCTGGTCCTCAGTGATGCATTTTAAACTCTGTGCATCGACAGACTACTGTAACCCTTCTGCTTAACAATTTAACAGTAGGTCCAGGTACTACAGAGTCCAAGTAAGCTGTGGCATGTCTTTAATTAGCACCGCTAATGTTTTGATGCAAAGGAAAGCTTACAGGTATGTTCAGGAAGATTTTTCACAAATGTGTGTGTCAAATATCATGTTTATATGTCCAAATTCACTGGTGGCAAACGTGGAATAACGTTTAAGAAACAGTATATGTTTGATATTCTCTTGCCTAATTTTATTTGGAGAAGAATTTCCTAGATGTTCGAATGAAACTTCACTCCACAGAAGCATTCACACATTATACAGGGAAAAAACCACTTAACAATTAAGATCCTATTAAGGAAGAGCATCTTCTCAACCAAAAGCCTCTGCATTACTGTACCAGAGACATCCACAGTCATGCCCCCAACTCAAGTTACAGGAGTGTTAGCTACAAAGCAAGTGGGAAGCCATGAGTGCAAAGTGTGGGCTTAGAGAGTCAAAGAAATTGGATCTTTCAGAAAAGTATGATGGCTAGATCTGTGCTAGTCAAGAGTCAGTAAAATAGTTTGTCTAAAGTCTTCTGACTTAAGGAATTACTAGCTTCTTCATCACGAACTTAATATCAACTACTCTGCTCTGCTCACTGTAACCTTCTACTGCACTTTGCAAACCCCAGACACGCAATGAATTAAAGTCTGGTGCTGGATCAAGGGCCATCATGCAAGCTCAAAGGAATCACTAATAATAGCAAAGCCATATTGCTTTATGAGTTCAAGATGCTAAGACAGAGTTCAAGGACTGATTAAAAATTAGATTAGCAGGACAAGCGGTTGCCTGGGGAGTCAGGCAGCAGTTCCTGACAAGAAGAGGTCGAAGCAGATTTAGGAAAGGTACTCAGGCTGGGAAGCTTGAAGGGAAGGTGTCAATTCTGATGTTTCTCTTTGGCAGTTTCACTAGGTGTGACCTGGGGTGACAGACATCAGGCTTCAATGCAAACCACAGACCTAACCAAGTCCTTTTCTGGCGGGGAGGTTGCATTAGCTCATTGTACAGACACAGAAGATGGGTGGTGTGAGCAAAAATATATGTTTGTGTGTGTTTGGGGGGGAAGGGTGTTCACTGGAAAGAGAAAGATACTACAGAGAGTGAGTCTGCAGTGAATCTAAATTTACTGCAGTATAATGCAATAAGTTTCTCCAAAATACAGTTCACTTTATAATGTTTCTGTGACATTTGGAATTGTGCCATAGCAGGAAAGGAAACTTCCTCAAACTTCAGGCATGACTATTCCAGGTGCTGAGTTGTCAGGAGCACAAAGAGATAGGCTAAAAAAAAGCTGCTGCTTAAAAATTTGCTTGACCTTTATTTCCTTGGCTACAAAACCCAACATATTTCTCTTTCATTCTTTTCTTGCTTGCTAACATTGCTGCAGAGGACAGCAGCAAGCATAGCGCTGGGTGCCATGCTGATTAACTGCTGTTTCCAAATCAGAGCACATGCATGCACATTCAGTGACTGGTGAGGCAGCCACAACCCGTGTCTCAAAATATGACCTCTTCATTAAATAGTTCCTTAGATTAATTTTTACATAAGAAATAATGTGCACCATTTTAATTTTTTTGGCAGCATAACCTCAGGATCGATTTTTTAATTAAAAAGATGTATGATATCTTACTGACGATACTGTTCAGCGTGTGCTAGACTTGTGAAAGCTGGCAAGGCGCTGGACCTAACCTGATTAATAGCATCTCTTCTCAGTAACCAGGGAAGCCACTATTTAGGAAATCCTAAATTTAAATCTCTTAGAAAGGCACAGTTTATGTAGTAATCTCCAAAATGTAGAGTAGTGAAATCTCCTGTGTTGGCTGAAGATCCTTGTGGTGAGTTGACCCTGGCTGGACCTCAGGTGCCCACCAAAGCCGCTCTATCGCTCCCCTCCTCAGCTCGACAGGGGAGAGAAAATATAATGAAAGGCTTATGGGTCGAGATAAGGGCAGGGAGAGATCACTCACGGATTACTGTCACGGGCAAAACAGACTCGACTTGAGGAAAAATTACTTTAATTTATTACTAATCAGATCAGAGTAGGATAATGAGAAATAAAACCAAATCTTAAAACACCTTCCCCCTAGCCGTCCCTTCTTCCTGGGCTTAACTCTGCTCCAAATTTTCTCTACCTCCTCCCCTCCAGCAGCGCAGGGGGACAGGGAATGGGGGTTGCGGTCAGTTCATCACACATTGTCTCTGCCGCTCCTTCCTCTTCAGGGTAGGACTCCTCACACTCTTCCCCTGCTCCAGCGTGGGGTCCCTCCCATGGGAGACAGTCTTCCACAAACTTCTCCAACATGAGTCCTTCTCATGGGCTGCAGTGCTTCATGAAGTGCTCCAGCATGGGTCCTTCCCATGGGCTGCAGTCCTTCAGGCACAGACTACTCCAGCGTGGGTCCCCTGCGGGGTCACAAGTCCTGCCAGAAAACCTGCTCCAGCGTGGGCTCCTCTCTCCATGGGTCCATAGGTCCTACCAGGAGCCTGCTCCAGCACGGGCTTCCCACGGCGTCACAGCCTCCTTCGGGCATCCCCCTGCTCTGGCGTGGGGTCCTCCATGGGCTGCAGGTGGATATCTGCTCCACCGTGGACCTCCATGGGCTGCAGGGGGACAGCCTGCCTCACCATGGTCTTCCTCATGGGCTGCAGGGGAATCTCTGCTCTGGCGCCTGGAGCATCTCCTCCCCCTCCTTCTTCTCTGACCTGGGTGTCTGCAGGGTTGTTTCCCTCACATGTTCTCGCTCCTCTCTCTGGCTGCTGTTTCTGTGCCCACTGCAACTTTTTTCCCTTCTTAAATATGTTATCCCAGAGGCACTACCACCATCGCTGATGGGCTCGGCCTTGGCCAGTGGCGAGTCTGTCTTGGAGCTGGCTGACATAGGCTCTGTCGGACATGGGGGAAGCTTCTAGCAGCTTCTCACAGAAGCCACCCCTGTAGCCCCCCCTGCTACCAAAACCTTGCCATGCACACCCAGTACAATTCTTTACACTGGATGTTCCTTAGGCATTGTAAATCATACCCTAACAAAAATGCTAATGGTGATACCCTAGCCTCTTTGAAGCTAGTCACCTATATCTAGAGTTGTTTTATGCTTATCCATGCCGACACATCTTCCAGATTCTCTTCGTCCCTGTTTTCCAACACACCCCTCCAAGTTCATTAATCCCTTTCTTTATCATCATCATTAATTCCCTCCACTGCTGGCAATTTTGGCAGGAGTTAGTGAGTGGGGGAGCATTACCACTTGTCAATGCAGTTGTAATCTATATGAAGAACTGACAAACATGGAATATTGCCACTTTTCTCAGCATTTTAGAGGTGCCGGTGAGTATTGTTGAAATACCCACAGTCATCAGTTCCCAGTTTACACAGTACGGTTTTAATATCTCTGACAGGAAATCCCACTGCACCACAAGTAAATGGTTTTGCTGTTTTTGAACCCATTGACTGCAGATTTGCAGTCAGTGATCCTATTTCTCAATTTTTTCTTGCATTTAGCTGAACATTCCCAATACGTGGAAAAGTTCACAGGAAAGTATTCTTCTTTCTCCTTTTCTACAACTGCTAAATCTGTTCTTTTGGCTTATATTTCAGGAAGAGTGGCTGAAAAATCCCATAAAGTTTTTATATTCTTATTTTCTACAACTTTTCAACCCCACTGTGGTAATACATTTCTTCTGTCTGTAGTCCATCCCTCTTGCACAATGCTGAAAGCACCACACTGACAGCTTTGCATGACGTACTTTATATTCCTCTTCCACCAGTTTACTGTTTGTTTGGTTTTTCCATCCGTTTTGGTGTCTCTCACTGTTGTTTTTCTTGTTACTGATTCGGCAGCAGTATGTTTCTCAATTCGTTTTGAAGCCTGATCCAAAATCCATTCAGTCCCCCCTCAATCTTTTACATAATTTGCTGTATGTTTATGTTCCTGTTCCACAGCAACACATCCTCCACTGCTTAAAAATCATGAGTCTCTTACTGCAGTAATTATGATTACAGTGTAGCATATGGATTGGAGTCTCATTCTCTTGTGCACAGTATTTACATTTTCCAGATAGTCCCCAGGCTGGATCACTCATAAACTAGAGAGATAAGACAAGGGGAAAAAAACCACAGGAGCAAGCAGAATTCAATTTTAAAGACAGAGTGATGTGAAAAGAGGGTGATTCACCCAAAATCTCACAAGAGCTATAGAACAGAGCCAAAAAACGCATCTGTGACATCTAAGCTCCAGTCAGGAACAAAGCCACGTAACCACAGCTTAATCTCTTTTAAAGCTTGTGTTAATGCCTGCCTTTTGCTTTCAACCATTCCTATAAAGTGTTTTGCAACATTCTGTTGGAAGGAGCTATATAAAGATAAATTGTGATATAGTATATAGTTGACACATAAACTACTCTTCTTTTGATCTTTCCAAGCTGAAATTGCATTGTTTGGGTTTCATCTTTGGTTTTTATATCTCAGCTGCAGACCAGATTCATTGCTTTTGTAAGAAGGAGACATTAGCTATCTTGAGAGTTTCACTGCTTGCTTCTTAGATAAACAGAGATGCATCAGTGTTGTGATATCATTTTGCCAAATGTCCCACACCACCTGAATTCCTTTTGTGGTACACTGGAGGTCTGTAATATTTAACACAGAAGTCATTCTCCAATTTCTTGCATTTAGTGCATGTGAACATAACAATGCACATTTGAAAGACAAAGTTGCCAGAATTTATCTTCCCAGGAAAATATAAAAAATGCTTTTAAAATAATTCTGAAGCTGAAAGATAAATAGGAACAGCTGCTAAATGTCCTTCAAGGCAGCCCAAGATTCATTTCAATTACCCTGCACAGTGCACCTCAGGTGCAGCACAGCATTTTCAAGTTTTATAGCTATCAAATATAAGCCTAACACAAAGTGTTATTTCCTCCCACTTGTTATTGCCTCAGCATATCTGACAGGTTTTTTTTCTAATTCCTTTTCTCCTTTTCTTTTCTTATTCTTTTTTACTGATATCCTACTGCTTGAGAGGAAATGCAGTATATGTCTACTTCAGCTCTCATTGTCTGAGTTAAAGTAATACTGGCCTATATACATCTATTTCTGCTTTCTTGTCTTTTAAATTTGTTCTGTGGCTAACGTTCGTCTGAGTCAAACTGCTATGCTGTCCACTCTTCAAAGGCTAAGAAACCTTGATTAATCACTGTAATATCTTGTCTAGCCTTTGAAATCATACCTTAATTTTTTAAAAAAGCACAAATAGTAAATATATGTCTACACTTTCATTGGTACACTGGGTTGTTTGAAGACAGCCACAGAGAGGAGGTTCCCACTAAAAAAGGTACAAGTATTGTACCATACAAACAAAGTATTGGTAGAAAGGTGAGTAACGGGGTTTTTCTAACGATGGCATTACCCAACTTATTTTAACACTATCATTTTTATGATTTTTTAATATGTTTATGAACATGTTTTCCAGTGAATTAGGTGATGTGTTAAAACGGGTGAGGATTTCAAGGTTTTCTTTAAGAAGCAGATTTTACAAAATGTTTTTGAAAAGAAAATAATGGTCATGTCTACATGGCATTGAAAGACTGCTCTGGGCGGTAATGAGCTATTTTGGCATGGAGAGCATTCATTTGGGTCTCCATTTCCAACCCACCAGTAAATTTCCTCCCTGAGAAGGACTGTGCTCACTAGGAGACCAGACGGGATATCCTCACCGCAGAAATAGGTACTGAAATACTCTTCATTCTGTCAACATACGTGTTTCCATTTGGCAGAGTGATGCCCAGGACAACTGCCTTTATTACCCTGTGCCACTAACCTGCAAAATTTGCTTCCTCTTCTGAGATGCTAGCGTGCACCAGAAGCACCTGCCCAGAGCTCCTATGCCTTAGTTAACTCTGTGATGGGAGGTGGTAAGTAGCAGCTTCCTGAGAAGCTCTCGGCTGTACCCAACTGTGCAAGGGTGTCCGTGGAATTTCAGGACAAAGCCAAGCACATGATCTTGCCCCGCTTTCGGTGGTTTCAAACCTTCCTTAAACATTTACTCTAGCCTATTTAGGTTTGCTCTGCAATGAGGTGTAGATCCTCAAACATTTAATTACCAGCTGTCAGCTGGATGTTATGGCTAATAGCTAAGGGACTGTAAGGGCTAGTACAGAAATGATCCATAAGAAGCAGCTTCCTAAATCACTTTGCAACTCAAGCCTTCACTCTAACCCCCATCTTCTCCATTCACAGTATGAATAGCACAGTCAGTCTCAGGGGCTGAATTCCAGTGTGCTACCTCCAGCAAGTGCTTTAAGTCATGCTCAAGCACTAAGTTATCCCATATTGCAGTGTTTAGCATCTGCATGTTCAGATTACTAAAATTTAGTCCCAAGCTCACAGTCACACTGCCAGGACCAAGCAGATATACCCACTGTAACACAAAGAGGCAAGCACAGCGGAAGAGGCCGAACTCTTCCCCGTTTTCACTATTGTTTTAAATGAATGGAATTAATCATTTTGTTTTCCCGTGATTTCAAAAAGCCAATAGCTACAGCCAGCCGGTGAGCAGGACAAAAGAGACGGAATAAGAAATATATGGTAAAAAAGTGTAGAGATGCACATTGTTCTCTGCAGGCTTCATGCTGAACGTCAAGTATTTGTGGTCACATTATATTTTCCGATACTGTTTTTTTAAGGGTCTGGTTACTGTTGTTTGAATTCAGAGTGTATCAACTTTTGGATTAATTCCTTTCTATATGGAAATTGGTGGTGAAACTTTCAGTTGTCGATGTTCTGCTCTGCTTTAGCCTCAGTTGCAAACTTATTTCACACTATTTTGCTCCAGAGTGCATCAAATACAGGTAAAATTCCTTCGTATAGGTAATGCATGGACCTAAATTCTCATCTAGATTCATGGAGATGTTTCATGAAGCATCTTTGTGTATCTCCCCATAAAGAGACATGGAAAGGATAAGCCTTCTCTCTTTCTCAGCTTTGGTGTGGTTTTCTTTTAAATTGGATGGAAGGGGGTTGGTTTTTTTTTTTGTTTTCAGTCTAAAGGCTGAAAGCTGAGACCATAAGTGTCCCTTACGTGGAATAACAGTCATTCTGTTCTAAATTTGGAGGGAATAAAAAATTGTTTAGCCAGCAGTAGGAAATAATTTTTATAATACCACTGTTTTCACTCTGAATTTATTTTAAACTCTTGCTGTGTGGTTTGTTTTAGGATACTTAAACAGTTCTGCTTGGGGGCTTTGGGGGTGGTTTTGTGTTGTTTTCCATTTCTCTTATTTGCAACGTCAAATTGCTTTTTTTGAATCAGAAAGTTATGAATGTTGTCAGTATGCTGTGCAAGTCATCTAATAGCCATGTTGGAGTTCAGTGGCTCTGCACTGCCAGAGCTTAGAAAATAATGCCCATAGGTTGGCATGATTGCCATAGTTCCTCTGACATGGCACACAACCTTGCTCTCATGTACACCTGGTAAAACCTAGTCATGCTAGGTGAAGAACTGTGAAGAATTCCCTACTTGCTGCCCATCAGGATACAGCTTGATTTTTAGAGCCGTGAAGTACTTGCAGCTCCTGTCAGTTTTGACTGAGTTTGGGTTGCTCAGACCTGAAGCATCAAACCTGTGTACTCCAGATGGTTCCATCTGTTTCAGTATTAAAGTATTAATGATCAAATGTAGCAGCATGCTCTTCTTCCTCTGCCTACATAAATTTGATCAGAAGGAAATTGATTTTTGTTCCTTTTTCTTTACAAAATGAGCATCCTTGCAAAATGAAGAGCATCTTAATATTTGAGCTCTGTATTCACTATTCAAAATATAAGCCAGGTGTTTTGGGAAAAAAAGAAAAATTTACTTCCAATTGATGGCTTGATTTACTCACATAGCCTTCTTTTGAAATTTTGATCCTGTACGTTTTAAACAACAGATACAATAATATCTTAGTTGTGTTGCAGGAGGACCATTGGTAGATATTCTAAATCTGGTTTATGATTTTATTTTGAACATACTCTGCTTTTGCAGTGAGATCCCAGGTAGGAGAGTCTGCCTTGTTACCTAATCCCAGCTATCAGCATGGAAAAGGCCACTACTATGACTGCGGGAGGGGTCAGTACAGAACAAGGTGTCGTTTTCACATACCCATTACTTAAAATGCCTTTTTTGCCTCCTTTGTTTCCAGGAATCATTCTTTCACTTGCTTTCTGTCTCCTTTCCAGGTGTGGATGTGTGGAGGTGGCATGTTTGATGTTCCATGCTCTCGAGTTGGGCATATCTACAGGAAGTACGTCCCGTATAAAGTCCCTTCTGGAACCAGCCTAGCACGGGTGAGTAATTGGGTCTTGCTGTTTTTCATTTTCATTCATCATCAGTCTCTTCATTACCTGTGAACTAGTTTCCAGTAAACCATTAAAATGGAAAATGAACTTTGCTTTATTTTTCTGAAATGAGATGTGCAATTGCTGCAGTTATGCTGCCTTCCAGAGATAAGATTGCCAAGAATAAAATAGAAGCTTAAAAATACAGGGTTGGACATCTCAGCACAGAAGCGCGTTTCATGCTAATTCAAAAGAACCTAGGAATAACCTAAGGCTTACGGTTCTCAAATTGCACAGTGTTGTCAGTCATAGTTTTTACAAGCATGACCAATTTGAATGCACATTTTCTTATTAGTCAGCAGAAAAGGCAGAATCTCGTGGAAGGGATGTTTTTCTGAGGCAAAAGGACTAAGTAACAATGATTTGAGCGACTGTCTAATTATTGTGTAAAACCTGGTTGTGGAATACAGCCAGCTTTGAGCCATGTAAGTGAGAAGTTACAAGACCTCTAGACATTTCTCAAAGACTACTGAACACATCCATATCCATGAGGGGCTTTTTGCTCAAGAGAAAATGTTCTATAACTTTCTGGAGATGTTCACGGGATGTCAAAAGATGGGAGACAGAGGGCACAGATGTAGCTTCCAGGCAGATACTAGTATTTATTCATGCTTGAGTTTAATCTTTTCAGGTTTAGAGGATTTATTTTTTTTAATAAAATGGCATTAATATTAAAGTCTGCATATTGCCATAGGGTAATATTTTATGAATCATATTTTTTCTTAATAATGAAAATGTGGTATGAATAAAAGAATAAATTTCTTGCTTTAAGGGGGAGATGTTCTTGGTTTCAGCACCACGGGACAAGGCTTGCTGTAGTAACTGCAGCAGAGGAAAGAGGCCACCTGTGCTGCCTGCCTGACAGCTGGCTAGACAGAGAGAAGGATTTGCCTTGAAAGAGCATCAGTGCAGACAGTGCGACACACAATACAGTAATGGGATTAGTGGTGGCATTAGTGGTGGTGACAAAAACTCTATTGACTAAACTGTGAGATGAAAATCTTCCCCCAATATAGCTCTGCGTAGTATCAGAGTTGCCCCATCCAGATTTTTGCACTGGCTGAAATAAACTGCTTTGTTTATGGTATCCACTGCAAAAATCACACAACTTGAAACAGGAAATCCAAACCTCAGTCTCTGTTCTTCTCTATTACAGCACAAAGTATCTCATTAGCGAATATGCTGTCTCGTGCATTACCTGTAGAAGCAAAATACAATCATTTCTATTTGGACTACTAGCATCTCATACAGTTCAAAACTTAACTAGCTTTCACAGAGGCACTGTGAGTACTTAGAGCCATCAGGTAGCCACAGCCTGCAGCCTCCTTGTACCATTTATTTTAGCTTGATTTCGATAAATCACTCATGAAGTATTACCAAAAACCATTCCTGGTTATAAAAATGAAATCTCTGCCTGTGCACAGACTGACTGCCCTGTATCTTGTGGGAAAAGATCTAGTGTGCTGATAGGATGGGTCTTGTCCATCCCATTCAAATAATGCATAGTTTCTTCTGTGTTGTGGGGGTCCAAAACATGATGCTTAGGTAAATTTCTGGCAGATATTTATCAGTGAAAGAAAATCTGAATTCTTAGAGTCCCAGCTTCTTTCCAGTACAATGTTCTAAACCAAAACATTGATGTTAGGATACATTGCATCAAGGCTGCCAAGAGCACAAGAAAATTCTGTATGTTTTAGTGTTTGGGGCTATCTCAATAACTAGCCAGGGAAGAGAGTTTGGTCCCTGACCCATCAAATTGTGTGCAGTTTTAAGCCTAAAAATATTCTCTTTCATCCAAGCTGGAAAATGAAAAGCAAGGATGTATTCATCTTTGGTGTGTCAATCCCTTTGATACAGACCACTTGCGTTCCAAATAAACTGTCCCAAATGGAGCTGTTAGCCAAAATAATACTAGGGGAGTATGTACCAGGAGTGGCCTGGATATTTCAGCTATCTTTGCATTATCCTCCAAATATTGTATTGTATTATATTATATTATATTATATTATATTATATTATATTATATTACATTATATTATATTATATTATATTATATCCTCCAAATATTATCGCCTACCCCTTATGAGTATTTTATCTAAAACTTCCCTCTAGTTCAAGAATATAATGAATAACACACTCAAGAATATCTGGAAATATTATCCCTGCTGCCAAAGGCAATACTTTTCACTTCTAAGTAGTTTCCACAAAGGTTTTTACTAAATCCTTTTCCATCTGCTGCTATATAAAGAAGGATGCTGGAGATGCAGTTCAGAAAGGAATGAGCCCTACAAAGCCCAACTGTGATTGTATAAATGATTGCAAGAGCCCCTTCATTAATCAAGGGGGAATTTTCCCTTGTGCAGATACTGCATTAAAGAATGACAGATTTTCCCATCCTGTCCCACAGCAGCAGCACAAGGGATATGGAGGCTGGAGTTAGGAAGAGGACAGAGCTTCTAGACAAATTCAGGAATAGCCCAAATCATGCCATGGGTTTGCTTTCAAGCTGGTTCAGCTTATGTTTACCCTTCACAAATAATGCTTAAAGTGACCATTTTACCTTCCCTTGGGATTTCAGCTCTCTATATCTTTTAGCAGCAAGTTTCAACACAGAGTTTCAGCCAGCTGCATAATCTAGATATCTTTTTAAAGAGCTGTAACCTGACATGAGGATCACATATGCTTTATTAAATGAGAGACTTGTCAAAAACTCTGTTCCGCCTCCCCATCACTAAATAACCATTGTTATTTAATAACACACAATAACATATTGGGTGTACCACACACAATAGTATGTATCGTGACATCAATTTTCTATGTCCTTCTTATTGTATTTCTTACCTTCTTATCTGTCACTCAAGACCTGCAAAACCTACGCACGTTTTTTGCTGACACATACCCCATAAATTGAAAAGCATCCACATATGAAACACTCTGTCAGTAAAACTGTTTGGTGGTACAGAGCAAAAGTAAAGCAAGCTGTAAACATGCGGAGTAGATTTATAAAACAGACTGTGACAACCAAAAAAGCTGAATATTTTTGTCTGGAGATGTCTTAAGATGTTGCTGCTTGCCAAATGCAGTCTGTGTCCAATTTACAGGTAATTGCACATAAAGAAAGATTAATGGGCATGCAGATGTCAACACTGATTCCACATTATAATGTGGAAGCACCACATAATTATTCATTCATTCCAAACCTGTCAACCTCTGCACAAAACTGCAGTGACTAATAACTAATTTTGCCTGTTTGTTTTAGTTGAGACATATATAGACATATATAGAAAGCAAACCCCCAAATCTTAGAAGTCCTATGCAAGATGTTGCCCTATTAAAAACTTCTGAATTATTTTACTGGATTATTTTAGTTGCTTTGTGGTATTCTTGACTGTTGCTTCCTTTTTAACAATTCTAGCTAAGCCATTTTCTTTTAGCCAGTTACCTATGAAATTAGACTTTAAAATATTATTAGCGTTTTCTTGTAGGTGTATCTCAGTTTATTATTTATTTTATTTAGTTTCCTATTGGGGGGGGGGGGGATTTTTTTTCTATTTGTGATTCTGTAAAAGCCATAAGAAATTTATCAATAAAAGCTCACTGTTCCATAGGATATGCAGAGATGAACTCAGAATTTCAAAATATATCTACAGAAATTTTTTTCATTTGCAGGTATTTTACACAGCATTTTAGCATTAACTACAGAACATTAGAGCATTAGGCCTTTCTGAAGGGAAGGGCAATCCCACTGAAGTTCAAGTTTGGATGCTAACCCAGCAGCGTGGTGAATCCTAACCTTAAGTTGAATTCCTCCCTGCACGCCAGGACGTGGGATCCCAGAGCACAGTGATCCTCTGACCCAGCAGGCACAAGCACGATGACATTTGCCTCATTACACAGTGTCGCTGAATTGGAACTTGCACGAGTTTGGGTTCAGGAATTCAGCTGATAAAGGTGGGTTCAGATTCCCACCTGAACCATTTGCTCAGCCTTTTCATGTGGCTTCAGAAGGGATCTTCAAAGAAAATTACTGTAGCTATACCATCTGGTGCTGTGACCACGTTTACACTTTTGACAGAGCTTCCTTTAATACTGTGACCATTTGGGGGGGGGGGGGGGGGCGGTCCCAGCTGCAGATAATGTTTGGGATTTTCTTAAAGCAGCCCATGAACATTTTCTTTTCAGTTTCCAGGCAAGTTAAAGAACCAAGGAGAATCAGTTAGGTAATGGCTATGTTTTCTCGTGACTAGAGTGCAAACCGATAGATGTTGCATGCTGTTAAGGGAGCACTGCTGGCACTTTTGCAATCACCTCTGTAGGAAAACAGACTGTAGCACAAAGTCAGTTATGATTCAGCAGTCACAGTAAGCAGCTGAAACATCAGCTTAGAATAAGCAAATTACTTAGGAATCAAGCAAGAATCACCGTCTTGCAACAGCACAGCTATAATATATAATGATGATGATTATACAATACAGCTTTTAAGTTTCCATTCTAACTTTTTTCATTTAACAGTTTTATAAATTCATCATTAAAGTTATTTGAACCGAGATCTCAAAGAGAGTGCTTACCAAAGAAAATCTTCAAATTAAAATCTTCTAATCCCTGAATACAAGAAAGTCAAACTAATTTTTTTAAATGCTAATATTTTATATTTTCTCCAATCCGAATAGAAGTTTTGCTTTTAAGATAATAACGCAACAGGACAGGCAGCTTAGCTATCCAAAAGGAATACAAAGAAGATGGAGAACTAGATGTTTCTGGATGATAACAACATCAAAGTGGTGGTAGCTACTTTCCAGGATTCGTTCAATAGGCTAGCGCTGGAGCCCAAGTTACTTGACTAAAGAAATGTATTTGGAATCAAACCCCTGAACTCTCTTCAGGCTTAGCTGCAGAGGTGGGCTATGGTCTGTACGTGCCCGCAGAGTATGGGTCTGTAAAGCGAGCATGGCGGTAGCCAACAAATCTGCGGAGATGTTGTTCCACTGCCACTGCTTCCCGCAGCTCCCCTGCGGCCAGCCTGCAGAGACCTGCAGCTGCAGAGCTGGGGGCAGGCAGCATCCTCACCGGGACCATGCCCATCCCTGCCCTCCGAGCCCCGCAGGCTGGCCTCAAGCAAGCCAGCGAGCAGAGATGTAGCCTTTAGTCAGTGGGCTGGTTTGGGGGCTTTTTTTTTTTCACTTTTTTCCAATGTGTACGTCTTAGAATTTTTTGCGGTGGAGATGCAAACCTTTACAGAGAGAATGAAATCCTGGCTGTTTTCAGATGACATCTGTGGAATTTTAGTTCTAGGTATTTGCAGACTACAGGCTGAGAATAAATAGTCTCTTGCTTCTCTGCCAGCTGTGCTAACTCTCACAAGATTTATTTATATACACCACTGGCTCTGTCACCTAGTTAGCATACTGTCTTCCATGGAGAAGCATTTCTTTTATGCCTGCAGACATCTCTGTATTCGGTTGGGGTTGTTTTACACAAATACAAACCATTGCTGGAATGAAACCCAGTTAAGTTTTAAACACAGTTAAGTGTAAAGGACCAAAATAAGATACCCAAGAGGGGGAAAGATTGACAAACACTAGCACTGCCTAAGTTAAAAGGGAGTTAGGCAAGAAGGGCAAAGGGATGAAAACCCCCATTTAGACTTAACTGATGTGGGCAGCTTAGATATTGAGACCTGAACGTCAGAAAGCTGTAATTAGTGTCCAGGAAATGTTATCTTGTGCTTTCACTGTAGAAATACACAGAAATGAGAAATGATTTTGTTCCGACACTGATGGAAGGACCTTTGCATGAAATTGAGGGTACCATTTAAATCCTTGCGAGTGCTCTGGAGTTTTGTACCCTGCTGCCTCTGTCATATTAATCTGTATTTGTTGGATGGGCTGCTCTAGTCATACTTTGTTCTCCTCCTCCGTGATGATTTATTGTGACTTTATGCTACCCGTATTCCAGAGGAACATGAAGTTGTCTTGGCTGGCTGGATCCCAATGCACTTTTTAAATACAATTTACATAAAACAAACTGTATATTATGTTATTTCCAGCCAAATGAAATACAGCTGCTTCCAGAAGTAAACAGGGCACCCATTCTGAAGTAGCAACAACCCTGTGCTTCACAAAACAAACAATAAAAAACATTTATATTAGAAAGATGATGTAGGTGGAGTGAAAATAACCCCACTGGAATTTTACTAGGAAGGAAAAGAGATTAATATGTCAGTTGTTGCAGAGACTGTTAGGTTATTTTTATCAAATAAACAATTATATCCTCTCTTATATTTCACAACTGAAATACAGTCAGGCCTCAGATGTGCTGTGGTGATTCATATTTGATTGGTGTAATGGAAAGTGATTTTTGATGTTCAGGCTGGTGAGAGGTATTACTATCACGACAAATAAGCCTACACCAGCTGGTGACATCCAGCTTCCTGGAAAATGTTCAGATTAAATGCAGGACAACAGGAACTCATTACAGGGCCCAAATGTTCCTGTAGTAGTTTAATATTGACAAAAGTAAAGTCTGTGGATTGGGGTCAGGGTTGGTCTCATGCAAACAGTGAGACAGGCACAAAAGCGGAAAAAACAGGTTATGCAGGTGAAATGAAACAAATAATAAAACCATTGTGCTGCTTTAGTGCCACCGGATAACAAAAACCTACTTTAGCACATCTGGAGAAACTGAAAACAGGAATTACATTTTTATATTAGTTTAACTGCTGCATCTGGAATGTCAGTTGGAAAAGATGCAACTAGAGGATGGATTTGTGCAGGCTCGCAACAGCAAACAGGCTACAGCTAGGTAGCTCTCTTACCAGTGCTGTCATTGCAAGCCAGCACACCAGCCATAGTTACAAAATGTGGAACTACACCTCTCATGTTAGGGACCAATCTAGTTAAACCTTGCTTAGAGGGAATATTTACGAATCTGTCCTTTGACATGTCTCTGCCTCACTCCACTTTTCCATTCTCACGGCCAGCGTCTACTTTCTTCTCACTGCATTTATTTGAGTAATATCACGTCTCTTGAAAATGATGGATGATCTTACACGCTTAAAAAGAAGGGACAGTCATTTGATCAGAGAGATATATCTTCCCTACTCACTGAAGAAAGTGAAAGGGACAAAATGATCCATGAAAAATTTCTTTTTTTCAAGTGGAGAAGTCCTCATTTATCTCTCTCTTTCTCCAGTCAAGTTGATTTAAACTCTTTTATTGAAGTCCGGGTATCAGTGACATTGTAACTTACTGTCTTGTAGACTATTGCTGAGTGAAAATACAAAACAAAGTCACAGTCTTAAATGTCTGAGTTCATACAAACTTAAAGAAAACTTGTCTAAATGTAAGCCTGATGGTAAAGGATTTACCAGAAAGTAAAACTGTAACAGTGGCACAGAACATAATTATATCAAGAATGCATACATAGGCAACTGATGGCAGCTGATGCGTCAGTCTTAGTGTGGTTGCCATCACTTTTGTATGCATCTCAGCTTCTGGGTGACAGCTGTCACAACCTTACATATAGAAATATGTATCTACTGAAATATCATTGGGCCTTATTTATTCATGTACAGAAATTTTTCACTGAAAATGACAAGAGAGAACAAATGATCATTGGTCTGTCATGGATGGGTCCTAAGAAACTTCTCAGATGTCCATCAAGAGTCCCTGTGACTTCCTTTACATTGTGTGTCAATTCATGTAACTGATTGAGTTGATCTTCATTTAATTGCTCCTATTTAATTTTTATTTTTCCTTTTTTTCTATTCAAAGACCAGGGTAACCAAACTGGACATCTGTAACCTTGCAATGAATCTGACAACCAAACTAAGCTACATCAGTTTTCCGCTGTAGAAACATGTTTCGTTTTTCCTTTCCGTATGCATTTAGATGAGGTGTTCAGATTGAATCCAAGCAAGTGTGATCTACCACAAAGATATCCCAAAACTGATTCTTCTTATTGATAAAGATATTTGATGCCATTTGAGGAACTGGCATTTGAAGGAGTTTTCTTTAGAAGATTATGCAAAGAGTAACAGAGACAGAAATCAAGCAGATTGCAATATAACTCTTACTTTGTTCTAAATTCTTTGTAGATTATCTTCACCGTGAGACTGGAGTGCTTAAATGATGCTATAAGACATTCACAAAATGCCACCTAATCTGGTAGGCTCTTAAACTCCTTTGACCTCTAAATTCTGCAGCAGTACACACACACACACACACACACACACACGGTGAAGTCCTAACAAAGTTGAACCGCTTAGCACCTGAATTACAGCTAGACTCTGTCAAGATTTGGTAGCTATTCATAACCATGCCCACTTGTGGGCGTAATATGTTGACATCCTCAGATTGTGTCTAGCCTGACCTAAGGCTCAGGCAAGGGGGAAGTGACTGTCCTCCTTTCTCCACCATGTCAGACATTCACCCAGATTGTGGGAAGGGCAACTCTGGGAGACTCGTAAAGGATTTGAAATCACATCCTTACCTTACAGTAAGTCACTTGATCAGTAGGCCTTAAAGTGTTCAGAGAGGAGTGCTCTCATTTTGGTTATGCTCCTCTACCTTTCTGTTGTGATTAGGTGAGTGAAAGACCAGCAGCTCAGGGACATAATTTGCAGAGAAGAGTTATGTTCCTAGGAGGTTCTTCACACAGGGCAACTTTTCATGCTGTTAGACAGCCACAGAACAGGCATCTTCAGCTTAGGAGAGCTCACTCATCTCGTCTTGGACAGCCTGTATTTTTGCTCCAGGAACATGCATGTTCTAAATAGGAATGTAAATGGTGTTTGCCTTTACTGTGCAAGGTTGCACCAGAGAGCTTTCAGGACAGCAGCTCTTCCTGACTGCATTCAGTTCAAGTATGGGGATTAACTGCAATTTCAAGTTTTACTACTAGTCTGTACATGTTTATGTTAAAAGGAAGTGTGGTGATTACTGAGCTTGCATCATGATAATAAGGATAAGAAACCCATGCTAATTGAAGGCAACAAACCTCTTTAAAACGAGTGTTTGGATGCTGAGTGCTTGCTTCCTAGTAACTGGCAACTTCAGAGCGAGCTTCCCGCTACTCCAGGACGGAGAGTTCCTTGCAGTCATGTTCATAAACAGTCTGGAGATATGGAGCTAGCAAATCAAGAGTTTGTATTTTTAAAAGGGAACCTATTGAAATTCAAAGGGCTGCCTCATAAGGGTTCAGCTTATGACAGCAATGTATAAACATGCTAAGGATAACATATAGGTTCATTACAGGATCTGGCAAGGTTTGGGAAGATTTTTAGCATATGATGGAGAAAATGGTCTTGGAAGAACTGGGGAACAAAGTTTTAAATAGATTTGTCTAAAGTGTCTTACCTGATACTTGGGGAATGGTGGGAAGGACTGAATTATTTTTTTTCTAATGCAATGTTTTGGTGGGTTTACGCACACACACTTGGAAAACAAAGGACTTTTTGACTGGTGAATGAGAAGTTCGAGCCAGTGACCAGGTATAATATCAAGATTTCTGTGGGACTCCTCTTTTATTCAGTTATAACCATCTAAAGCAGAATGCAGTTCTTTTAGTGCAGCCAAATAACTAAAGAGAAAACTCCAGCAGAGCCTACTCTTGATATTGATGGGATAAGTCACTGCTGGAGTTACTTTGAATTTTTCTTTCCTAAGAGAATTTTTTTACTGTACTTTTACTGTATGGTTCTTTTTACAGCATGGTTTTTAAATATGAAAATAGCACTGTCAGATAAAGTGATTGCAAATAATAATATATTTTCTAGAACAGTCTTAAACTGCATTTGTATTGTAGTAAATGAGGTGTACAGCATTACAGGGGAAGATATGCTAGAAAGATCACACCTATTTCCATGATTTTGGCTTCTTAGTTTAATGAGCTTAATCATATTTTGGCCTTATCTACAAAGTCTCATGACATAGTATTTTTACTTGTCAGGAGATTGCTGTGTTACAGGGTTTCTGCCAGAAAGGTGGGATTGTCATTTAGATGTTGTTCTTGAATTTGTTCTGGTTTTCTTTGTCTTACCCAGTTCCTGTATTCTTGAATTCTAATTTCTTGTTAAGTAATTCAGGTTTTCATGAAATTACAGCAAAATTCAACCTTATGTGGGGCACGAGCCTTTTTTTAATAGGGATATGTGTTGTGAATTCTTATACTCCTTTCATTTTACTTGCTTTATCCCTGCAGGTTTTAACGTATTTGCTTCACGGAAAGAAAGCACATAGAAACTTATCTTGCAGTGTCAGCTAAAAGTACTTCGTTTGTTCTATATCTTGCTGTCTTTGTATTCAGATAAGCCTTATTAGTTCAGAGACATTTAGTTTGTGTGGATTAATAAAATTCAAGAAAGGAATTTTCAAATGAATCTTGAAAGCAAATCAGAGTACGAATCAGGCTTACTTATATGCAGAGAATGTTCTGAGAAGAAACATTACCTTATGTTGATGATAATCAGATGTATATTGTCCTCCAGCTTATTACAGAGCGAATCTCAGAATTTTGCAGTTAGCGTACTATAAAAAGAATATTACAAAACTTGATGATCTTGTTTTTACAAGCAAAGCAATAAGAATGCCCTAGTGTCTTAGTGTTATCCAGTGAGATGTTGCTTTGTTGGTGGGATAAGAGGTTATTGGGCAGCTGTGGAAATGCAGAATAGACTAAGCCTGTACTCCACTACAACATCTGCATATAAAGCTGTGTGGATTGAGTTGCAGGAGGAATTTTAAAAACAAACAAAAATACAGAAAAATTTGCCCCGGGCCTATTTAGACTCCATGACATTAAATAACAATAAAATATATCTCTTCAGTCTCACCTATTCAGGATTTTTCCTTACAAGTCTTTTTTTTTATTTTATAATTTGAGTCAGCTAATTTAATTAATTATAATTTGAATAAATTCTTATGCAACAAAATAGGTAATTCTGTTTCCTGTAAAATGCCAACAAAAATAAACTTTGTGGGACATAAGCCAGAACTGGGTTTCACGGAACAGAAATAGTCTTAGATATGTCTATAGGATGAGTGCAGAAAGCCACAAGTTGCCATACCTATCCCATGAGCTGCTTTGCTTCAGATCAGCTCTACTTCAAGGTTATGTGCTATGCTTTTGCACAGACTGGCTAGCACACCAACACAGCAAAGCTTTCAGTCCAAAGGTAGTACAAAACCACCTGTGAGATGGGGCAGAGGAAGCTCATGACTGTTTGCCCCCATACATGCGCATGTAAGACCTGGCCCTAAAATTTAGGTAGGAATCGCTAGGTGACTACGCAGTATGATGACAGCTGAAAATTCATATGCCTTTCAAAGGCAAAGGAATAGTTTGAACCATTCCTGCACATCAGCAGGTTCTGAACTAACAGGAAAAACACATAGGTACCAATGTGAGCAGCTGAAAGAAAATTTCTCTTCAACATCCATCATTAATCAAAAACCCATGTGGAGATGCATAAAGAATATGAAGGAAAATAAGATGTTCAACAGACAGATGACTGTATCAGCAGGAAAGCAGGGTACTTAATACTCTGTAGTGTTTGCTCAACGCTGTAATGAAGATAGCATACGTTTATTGGTATTTTTCCATGTTTTAAGACTGAGAAATCAGACCAGCTAAGCTTAAAAGTTGTGTGGACTACTGATTTTTTTTTGTTTAATTCTCCCCATTAGAAATATCATTCACTCAAAGCATGAAGAAATTAATGATTGTTTTTTTTCTGCTGCACAGAACCTGAAGCGCGTGGCAGAGACATGGATGGATGAGTTTGCAGAGTACATTTACCAGCGACGGCCTGAGTACAGACATCTCTCAACTGGTGATATCTCTGCCCAGAAGGAACTTCGCAAGCACCTTAAATGTAAAGATTTCAAGTGGTTCATGGCTGCAGTGGCTTGGGATGTCCCCAAATATTATCCTCCTGTGGAGCCTCCACCTGCTGCCTGGGGAGAGGTGAGGAATACACAAATTAGATCAAATTTAAATGAGTCTAACATTTTACATTGCAGGAAATTAAAATTATGAAATTAGATTCAGCTCCTATGATAAATAGTGTTATTAAGGGAGTTCACACTGATTGGAACAAACCCTGGACTAGCCATTAAAATGAGAAACCATCATGTCTTAGAACAATCGCTGTCCTTTTTATAATTCATTACAATTTTGTGTGTACAGGCCATAAGACGCATGCACAATGAGGAGAAGAATGTGAAAAAGACTGTGTAGCACTCATTATTGCATGTCACAAGATGATTTTAGATGCTGAGAATCACCTTAGCAAAAAGGAGGTCTGAGGGCAACACTTTTTTTGCATATCCACTTATATACCTCCTCCTGTTCTTACAAGGACAATTGTGTGTAGGTGGAGTTAGGTTTGCTCTGTTCTGCTCGCACGTGCAAATGTGACAAGCAAAGCTTGGATATTTTTCTTCTAGAAAGACTGGTTTTGCTTAGCTTGTGATCTGCATTCTGTAGGTGCTGTCATGACCGAGTACCAGTAGCAGACAAATGCAATTTCTCTTTTGGGGCAGAAAGGGAGGGAGAGACCACCAAGACAGAAGCCAATATCCACGTATCACTCCAGAGCAGGGGCAAGCAAACAGCCTGCTGGAACTCTCCACCCGTGATCAAAGATTCAGACCTGCATTCAGACCTCTCTGAAGAGCAGAGCCGTAGCACACCTTGCTTTGACAGTGTGTTTTGTGTAGAAGAAATGAAAACACAAAGAGTGCAGGGACGGGAAATTACTTCTGTAGCTGCGCTGAAAAATTGCAGTGGCCTTTTACTCCTAGGAACCACAGTGGATTCACTCCATGGAAAGGTGGTATGCAGAGGGCTTTTTCCTCTCAATTCATTAAGATTTATAAAGAAGGCTTTGCTCTTTCAGTGTATTGTGCTACTTTTTTAAAAACCGTAGGAATATCTGTACTGTGAGTTCTGGCCTTCTCTAATTTGCTGGAGATTTTCTTGGGGCTCTCAGACAATTACCTTTTATATTTGAAACCAAAGGATGAAGTTGAAACTTTGACTAAAACATTTGGTAAGACCCCTCACACCTCTGCATATCCCCAGTGGTCAAGGCTGGACCATGCAGGGGATTTCTAAACATAGGTCCCTCTACTATTCTCCAGAATTTATTTTTAAAAATGCAAATTACCTCATTGCAAAAATTTAAAAATAACTTTCTGTGGTAGTAGCAGTCCTTAATTATTCTTTGTAAGCTACCAGTTACAGATGTTCAAAGGAACTTCAATTTATGTGTGTCTTACTGTTTGCTACTTCTTGGCAATAATTAATTCCTTTGTTAAAGTTTCTTCTATCTTTGATACTGCTGCCCACACTTTATGGGATTAATGTATACCACGAGGTAAGGAGTTTATCAGTAGAAGTGAGGCTGGATCGGGTGCTGTGACTGCTACTGTGATCTTCCTTCACCATCTTCCACATATACATGTGCATCCTTGGAGGACTGTGATCATGAGATGTGTAATTTCTCTGGCCAGCTGAGCAATCCTTAACTCAATCAGAGGGTCTAAGTGGAAGAGACTGTGATTCAGGTATTCATTCTTTTCACAGCAATATTAATATACTCTTTGCATAAAAGCAAGACTTTTAAAAAGTAAATCAAAGATCATAGCAGTGATATCAAATCTGTACCTTAAAAGCACTTATTGAGTTCTTAGGAAGGAAGTGAAGACCAAAGGCTTTCTTTTTCCCCTAAAATGCACTTCCTCTAAAATAACAAGAAGAGAAGTTTCAGCCCTACTACTCTATTTTTTCCTGAGACTGTCACATTCCTGTGAAGTTTTAATTAATTTGTTGGCACTTCCAAGGAACTTGAACAAACTTGAAGGTCAATGGCTGTCATAATTAGAAGCTTGAAGAGAAAAACAGACTGTGTGTTATTGCTTTGTAAGAATCAAGGAGCTCTAGAAACCTTGCTGATTATACACACCAAAAGTCTGTGCCAAGACTGACTGTCATTTAGTACCCTCTCTGCTTCCACTTGGAAAGACTTTACATCTGCTTGCCTATGCCAGCCTGAGAAAGAATAAACAATGAAGTACTCAGACAATTTTTGGCTCCAGTATTTTGATATCTAGCTAGTAAAAGCGTGTGGTGTGAAAGCAGCCATCTCATAAACAGCCTCTGCACAACTCCTCTTTTTCTGCAAACATTTATTTAAAATCTGACTCTCACATTTCTTGACAAAATCTGTTCATGGTGGAAAAGAAGGAAATTTGAAAAACAAAAAAAAATCTTCTTCGCTACACTTGTCATGGCCTTCTCTCTTCTGCATGTTTGTGCCTTTTGTCCTTTGTAGCTGGCAGGGTGTACGTTCCCTTGCTACTCTGTTCTGCCACGTAACATCTGAAATATGGGCAGTAAAGCAATGTAACAGCGAATCCAGACAGATTAAGGTTAGTGAGACTGTCAGTTCTATGTCTGGGTGAGATAACGGTACTCTTCCTCTCCCACTGTGGGAAAAAGGAAAGTTTTCAGTCAGGTTTTGTTCTTATTCTTCCAAATATATTGGAAAGTATGCTACCAGTTGCAAAACAGTAATACCCATCCCATTCTCTTTCTAAGACAGAATAATTTATTTGTAATGTGTATTTGAAATCCTTTTGAAGGAAGTTAAAACAATGGCAGCATTAGGTGAGATTTGGACACCAAATGTTTTCTTAGGAAGTATTCATGAATCTACAAGCTGTGATCCAGCATGAATATATTATGCGCATATCACAGCTTCCAACAATAGCTTTAAAAACACATTTTACAGTAAAACAATCATATAATGTCAGCCATTGTCATTTATTTGAGACTTCATGAGTCCTATAGTCAAGGGGATATGAAAAAAAATAATTTGTTTTACAGTCAAAAGGGAAATATTTAAGCGTGGTTTCACTTGCTGTTACATGAACTTGTTATTCAATGATTTAATACACAGCAAGTGTCTCAGTCACTGCAGCAGTGCTAAGCTGTAGGACCTGAAAATACCCCTTTCTCAGTCCCGAACTCCTGGATTTTACAGAACTGTTTTACAGCACTGACATGAAAATGTCACCCATGAAGTTAAGTCAAGTAGCACATTTGAAAAAGGATTAAAGCCTAAGAACTCACTAACTTCTCTTTTGATTACTTTCTTTTTTTAAAGTGTCATCCTCATACCCTTAATGAGTCAATCTCAGCCCACCAAGTGTCACACGTCTGTTGTACAAAAGCGATACAACCAGCTATTCCCCACCCTGCACAGACCAAGTGCTGCACAGCTGGGCTGTTCAAATTCTTTCATCGGGATCAGTGTCACACTGAATAACAGAGTCCTCTGTTTCTTCAGTGAGGCCTTTGGCACTGCTTGACTTCTTTTAACTTCAACTTTTTATGGCTCACACAAAGGATAAATACTTTTGAAATTACTATGTATCAGTTGACAGGAAAGGTAGCTCATTTTTCCATATTTGATCTGTAGACATTGATGGCCCTAGGGTTATCTGAGAATGTAAGCAGTGCACTAAAACTAGCTTTAAGTGCTGCTCAAATGAAAAAAAGCAACATAAATGAACATTGCTAATGTCTTCTAAGAGCTACAGCCACTTTCTTATTTGAGGCATTAAATCAGATGCATGGAAAGTGTTATATAAACTGATAGCACCAAAGTGCCTCTTTAGTTGCTGTATTGAGGCACCCTAAGGATAGTCCCAGCACCAGTTCCACATTCATCATTCTAACAGATGACCATATCTAATATAAAGTTGTCTTTAGATTGCTACACCTTCCCACTTTTTGCTTTTGGTGCAGACAGTTTCGTGCCGTCATGAGCATGCAGGGTAGCTCCCAGGACCCCTGGGAGTGCTTCTCCCTCTCAGGTTCACTCTGCCCCCAGGAAGGCTGAAATGTCCCTGGGTGACAGCCTGGCTCCAGTGCAGGCAGGGCAAGGCTGCAGGAGCCAGGACATCGCCCACTATCTCAACAGCAAATCTTGCAGGAACTCGTTTGCCTGGGAACAAAGTTGTAGAGTTTTAGAATTGTCAAAGAATATTGGTCAATATAACTGCAGTACTCTGGGAAGCTGTAATTTCTCCCTATAACTTCTTTTTCAGCCTAAAGTACATTCCCTTAAAAGGAAGGAGGAAATTCACTTTGCTTTGAAGTATAGGGGTGTGGGGGGAGGTTGTCTTGCTTTTTTCTCCATTTAACATGGAGCATGCTAGTGTCCATTACACAGCTCCCACCAAAATGTTCAAAAATCTCAAAATTAATCCTAGCAGGTTGTATCAATCGCCTATGACCCTTCTTTTTCCTCAGAAGACTCTTGCTTTTCCGACAAGAAGATTATCATGGTAATCAAGACATCCATTGCTTTCCAGTTTCCATTCTATGCCTGCATACTAATGACAAATACTACGGTTTTGAGAGTGTAGTGCTAGACCATCTTAATCTGCCTCTCCCATGGGGATCTTATTAAATCATATAACTGCTGGCTTTCTGCAAAACTCCAACATAAATTTAACCAGAGGTCAAGTAATCTGGGAGACCATATATTCTGCAATATGTAAACACTGTTTATGAACCCCATTATTTATTTATTTATTTATTTATTCTCCTTTCTTGATCGGTGTCCAAAAATATCTCTTTTTTTTTTTTCCCTTAAATACCTGTCTATCAAATCAGCAGCTTCAAATGTCAAGAGGTAACAGTGTCTTCTTCAAACCTAAGGTCTAGGCTTTCAGGCCTTCTGTCCTCCCGTGTTCCAGCTCCTATTTTACATCACATTCCTCTTTCCCCATCGCAGTGCCAGCGAGCTAAGCTACTTCTTTCTCAAGGCCTGGCATACTCTGGAGAAACGTCTTTTTAACACGGGCTGGCTAACTTAGAGAAAGCAAGCTGTAGGTTTAACCTAAGTTCACTGCTTTTTGTAAAACCCATGGATTACTGCATCTAGGCTTACCCAGTGATTACCCCTTATGGCTTGCTACCTCATTTAAAGCACAGAAGTCAGACGCTATACCAGCAGAAATCCCACTCAGGTGACACGTCTTTGTTTTCCAAGCGTCAGTGCAGCCCTGAAAAGCCTGTACATCCTTGCCTAGACACCTCCAGTGTAGAAGAGGGAGAAAACAGACCCCTTAGAGTTTGTATTCTCTGTGCTTTTACGCCTCATCTGCTCTCTATGAGGACTGCAGGGCCCATAGTCTTAGTATCTGTGTCCCACCGTGTGTTAGGATGGCATTTCAAGAACTAAATATGCAGACTTACATATAGTGTTCTATGCTTTTTTCAGAATGTCTTTAATTCTGAAACAACCTTTAAGATCACTGCTAACCATCCTTATTAGTCCATACAGACTCCTCGAAAGCATGCTTTTCCTGTGTGCTTATATGTGTGTACAAATGATAGCATTTAAGGTTGAGCAAATAACCTTTGTATGCAGCAACTCAGTGCCCTACCTGCACGGGTGATAAAATCTGTCTCCTGTTCATCCCCAGTCTCTACAATTACACAAATACAAATGTTGGAAATGTGAGTGTATTACCATCACTTGCTATTTCTTTGCTAGTTGTAACTCATAACCTCAAAAATCCAAAATCCATTGTGCTGTGTGACTGGAGACAAGGCAGTTCAAATGCATATTGATGTATAAATGAGAAAAAAGCCTCTCCTTGCTGTGCTTCTGCTTTCCTTCTTTTGTCCGTGAAAGCATCTTAGGGGATTTGCAGGCCGTGTGGTGCTGGTGCTCGGCAGAACATTCCCCGTGGCTCCGGCAGCAGCACGATGGCTCAATTTCTAGCAACTGCCAAGGCCACACAGAAATGCCAGAGAACAAAAGCACAGACTTGACTGAAATGCCTCTATTACAAAATGAAAATGAAAAACAAACCACGACCCCTCTGCAGTTGAAAGGAAGGATAAAACAAAAAAAAAAGGGATGAGCTAACACGTAAGCTGCAACAAACCAGAGGAAAAACTAACTCAAGGAGACCTTTCAGGAGCAGAGGGAAGAGGAGAGGAAATAAAGAACAGGGGAGACAGACTCCAGCAGTGAAAGAACTAAATGTAGCTTCAGCTCAAACCTTTTCCAGAAATGCATTGAACACATTTACCAGATAGTCCAAATGACTCAGAATGGGATGGAACAATGCCATTGAGACAAAATTATGAAAGCCCTTTAATCCAGTAAGCATTAATTGGATGTGGAGTGTATTCACTGCCATTTTACAATTCTGAATCACATAAATATACCCCAATTATTAATGGCAATTGTTACCAGCTCCACTTTAATTAGCTCGCACGCTCTAAGAACAGAACTGATGTATCATTTAATTTTGTATTAGGCCAGTAATCTTTATTTATACAATGTAAATTTAAGTGCACTGAGAAATGATTGAACACTCTCAAAAAAATTACACTTGGCGTAGGTATTTCACGTGAAACTTTAAAAATATAAAATTAAAGTCTATTCCTCAAATTATTCTTTCCTGTATCTTTTGCTGGATGATATGAAAATAAAGGCAGGGGTTTTGAGAACTAATCACCTTTCATCCTTTTTTTTTCAGTTAACATGACCCTTTGTACTGGGGGGCTGCTCAGTGCTGGGTTTCTGCATCTGGTTGTGTGTATGAAATGCTAGTGTTTTACCGCATCTATAGCAATTTTTATTGTATTTTAAAAAGTAAAAACAATCTATAACTGGGCTTGTGCAAGTTTTAGAAGAATAAGTCTCTCAGCTCTGGTGAAGGCTCAAAGGTTCTTGGAGCTAATTGCTCAAACTGATGCTCCCCCATCATTTGCCCAATCTGCTCTTTTCTAAGCTAAACAAATACAGCTCCTAAAACCTTTCCTGAAGGTGATGGTTTTTACATTTTCTCCACTTCCTGTTGCTTTCCCATCTGTCTAAATCTTTCTTAGATCATGGTGAATAGACTCGATTCCAGTCCTCCAGAATGAGAAAAAGAGCAGAGTAGCTCTCCCATGTGTCTTGCAAGCATGAGGATTGCCCCTCCTTGCAATGTTTTGTGCTATGCTGAGAAGTTTTCCATCCTTTGGATGTGGATGAGGTATGCAGTGGTGATGTTTACATTTGTCTAACATAATATGGCAACAACAGTGACATCTAAAATATTTTCCTTGGAAAGATACAAATGTCAACTCAACTGTATCACCATTTGGCATCTAGCTTTTCTTTTTTTTAAATAAGGATCAAAGGAGTGGCCAATGTCAAAATATGCACCTGCTTTCTATATATTATACATACAGAATTTGTGCATGTTTCCATGCATGTATGTACATTTTGATTACTCACTCAGTTTCTGCGTATCTCATTGACAGAGTAAGGTTTTTTAAGAAATCCTGTTCATTCTGGAGGTGACTAAAGGATTTTTAAATAGCCCAACTAAGGTACTTAAGGAGAAACTTGCATGTTTTTGCAAAATAAATTTGGGATTTTACTCCTTTTGGTGGCAGTGGGCATCCTACTCCTTTTCAACCCAGTCTTTTAAAAAAATATATGTGGCAGCAGTGGTAGGTAACTGGTATGACAGATAGTCACAGATTAATTATTACTCAGTTGCTTCAGTCTCAAAAATGAGATTTTCCTTTTAAGAATAAATTACACTGCAGAGTGTTTGCAGAAGGCGTGCAGACAGCACAAGGAACCTCCATGGGTAAGCATAGTTTCAGTACAGATTTATTAAGTACTTTTTAATTTTATGCACTTCAGGCACTAGTGTGTAACCTTATCTACAATGGTGTTATTGTGTCAAAGTAAGAACAAGGATCGGAAAAGGGCGTGCCTGAGTTTTCAAGAAATACTGCTCCAAAGCCTGTTAAAGACTCATACAGAAATCATTTCCTCTTAATACAGTTGATCTGTCTTGCTCTGGTAGGAGGGAAGAAGCAGTCAGACCAAGCTTTGAACTTCCTGGACCTTTTTTTCTCTTAGTTTCTTTGCATGAAAATATTTCATACAGACTTACCTTTCATTTGTTAAGCAGACTATTTCAAACTTTGCTGCTTCTAAAGCTGCTCTCCAAAAGAGTAAGGACGTGGCTTCCTACCCTGTAAAAAGTAGTTCCCACCAGTTTTATGTAACTAATGGTCAGTCTCAAGCCCTTCAGAGCTAAACTCCTAACGCCCTAATTTTGGAAGCTTTATTCCGCTGCCTGGTTTAATGTGAATTGTTGCTGCTTGGTTTTGCAGATTCGAAACGTGGCAGCCAACCTGTGTGTGGACAGTAAACACGGAGCCACAGGGACTGAGCTGAGGCTAGACATCTGCGTGAAGGATGGCTCAGAACGGACGTGGTCACACGAACAGGTATTTTAACAGCAGAAAGAGAAAAACAGGGTAAAATTGTTGCTTCTCTTTTCCAGTTTCTAAACATTTCTCTAAGGGCTTCTCCTTTTCCTAAGGCAAAGCAGGGTGTAGAAATAATTTGTGAATGATTGCTGACCTTAATGGCTTTTACAAAGTACTCTTTAACATAACCTCGGAAATTCCAACTGCCACCCAGGCTGCGTGTTAGTCTTCATTTCCAAAAGGAATTCAGTGCCCAAAGAGCTTTTTGGTGCCCCATTCTCCCCCACTGTGTCATGAAAACATGTTGATTTTGGTTCAGTTACCTGAAAATATTTTAAATATAGTACCTGGGCTTGTAAAGCTCTAGTGGTTTTCTGCTTTTATGCTTTCATCTCAATAAGCTCAATAAGCGGTTATATTTTAAATGAGTGTGAGGCGTAAGTGAGATAAATGGGTAAAAGCTAGAAAGAAAGGGTTTCAGAAAGACAAGGAATGATAAAGACTCAAAAAAGCTTTTATCTAGGTTGGTTAGGTAGAAAAAGATGAGCTCTCAGGAGTACGGAGGAAAAGAGCTCTGATTTGTACTCATTGTGGCTGTGAGTGCCACAGGAAAGGGATCATGACCCACAGGCTGTGGGTCTGGCCAAGGTGAGCAGAGAATCCAGATGAAAAGTACAACCTAACCGTTGATTAGCAATTTTAGTGAATGTGCCTTTCATGGGGGAAAGTCCCAGATTAGAAAAAATTCCCAATGCTGAGGAGAAAAATTGACCTGGCAGTCGCACGTGGCACTTTGTAAAAGCTTAAAAGCTCAGGAGAGAGGAGTTCTGAGGGGTATTTGAAGGCTGAGGTCAAGAAATCGTTCTCTGAGGATACTGAGAAATGCAGGGGGAGAGGTGCAAGTGAATGAAACGGAGAAGCTGAGGGATGATCGCAATTTAGGTAAGTGCCAATATGGGAAAAAGAAAGTTGCTGAAAGGAGACTTCTTCACATAGCTACCACAGATAAAGCACAGTGATAGGATGCCGAGACTAGATAAATATAATCCTGTTTTGTTCATGAAAGGTATCCAGTAATTCAAACAATTAACTGAAGGAAGTTTTATGGTCTAGACTGCATCACCACAGTGCTCCCTGGCTTTAAAATCCGCAAACCTGAAGATCTCCAAACCCTCCTCAAGAAGGGAGGCAGTCCTGAGACTGCCCGGGGTGAGAGAAAGGAGGGAAGGAAACTGGATGAAAAGGTGAGAGAAGAAAAAAAACTAGCAGGGAAAAGGGAGACTTGAAATACCCTTTGAAGGAGACAGTACTTGTGAGGAAGGGGAAGGGACGCAAAGGGAGAAGGACGGGGAGGAATCCGTGTTTCAGCGTGCTCCAGAGCATTGTGACGTCTGGGATCAGGTCGGACGTAAAGGTCTCATTCTACGCTAACGATGAAAGGTGACTTCATTAAAACAAGCGGGGTTAAGCTAGCACGAAAGGAGTTGAGCCGACCGGCTCCTCGGCTGGCCGAACCAGACCCGGGGAGCCTCAAGCAGGCCCGCGCTTTGAGGCGCGCTCCCGGGGGGGGGGGGGTCACCACGAATTATTTCTGCCGGGCTGGCGTGAAACCGCTCGGCGCCTTCTCGCCGCCGGGACGGCGTGGAAAACACCGCGAAGGGGACGCTTGTCCCACCCGAGCGGCGCGGCTGCGCTGGGCCAGGCCTGCCGAGGCCCGAGCCCCGCCGAGGCCCGAGCCCCGCCATTTCGGTTGGGCGCCTGCCCGCGGCCGCTGAGGCGAGGCGGGGCGGAAGGAGGGCTGCCGGGCGGCGGGCGGGCGGCAGAGGGCAGCTCCGCACCAGCGGAGTGGCGTCGGGAGCGGGGCCGGCTCCATGAGCGACGGGGGGTTCGGCTCTTCGGCCCTCAGCCCCTCTCGGTTCGGTTCGGGTTTGGGGGTTGTGGGGTTTTGGTTTGGGTTTTGGGTTTTTTTGCTCTAGGAGGGAGCGCTGCACTCGCAGGTTGTTCTTCCCTCTGACAGGAACGTCGCTACCCGTGGTTTAGCCGCCTGTCAGTCAAAATCCTAGCGAGAAATGTTAGAGAATCTTTAGAAGACAGTTGGGGTGATAAACAAATACAATTATGATCCATTTATCGAGATATCTGTGGATATAGATATAAAAATATAATATATATATAAAAATATAAGGGAATTTATTATAATAAATAAATAAATGTAATTTCACTTTCTCTTAGAAAGGAACCTTATTTTCTAAAACCAGAAAACAGAAGTTTTAGAAGATTATTTTGTGTTCTACCTTACCAGATAAGGACCTGGCATAATGTAGAAGGACCTGGCATAATATCTGCTACTGTATTGCTGGGCATCTTTTTATTTGCATGATTTCAGTAGTGGTAATATCCTATTGGTTTCTGGATTAGTTTTGAAACGAAACAAAACTAATTTTACTCAAGTATTTCAGACTCCTGTTACGAGGCACCTTCATCTGGCTGATAGATTTCAAGGGTGAGTTTGTGCAAGGTACAGATTTTAAAGATACCAGCTGAGAAAGAAAGAAGTACCGAATCAAGATAGGAGACCTGGCTGAAACTCAGCATTTCTATCCCATAGGAAATGGGATAGAATGTGCAAAATATTTCATCCAGAGGAGAACTTTCAGTTTTCCTCTAGAAAAGAAATTCTGAAAATGTTTCCTTTCATAAGGTCAAAACATTTTGGTGATGCAGGACTTGGGGGATTTTTTTCAGAAACAAGATAGCATCCTTTTCCCCCTTTTTCCTGAAGTTTCATGCAGCTCACAGGGCAGGGACCATACGCACTGTGTTAGTACCTGGGCTTCCACTACTCTAGCCACAGCCAATGCCTCCATGCCCTGTAGCTCCCCAGGATCCTGCAGGGCAAAAATCTCAGCTTCCAACCTGGCAAGCAAAATCTGTCACTATGTTGGTGACAGTCAACAGAAGTGAAAAAATTCCCACAAAAGTGTGGTTTAGGTTGGTATATTTTGATGGAAATTTCTCAGCGAGCTCTCCTTACTTGATCCCAAAGGCTGCCGGGGCAGGAACGTTACCTGTAGTGCGTGTAAGACCACAGTCTAATGAAACATCTCAAACATCCAAGAAGAAAGGGTGTGATCTTCCACTTGCACCACAGTAAGCCATGAAGATTAACTTTGTTAAAGAACGTTTGGGAAGAACTGCCGAACACCTGACCAACCCTCAGAGAGCTCCTCTTTATTGCTTATATCTTCTTGAGTTTGTTGCCGACATGATTTCTACCTACGCCAGTAGAAACTAGCAGTATTATTGAAAATATCAAGCATTTTATTACCGTATTTCAAATAGCATGGATTGACACTGAGCTGGTCTTTTAACGTCTGGCATAATTTTACACAGAGTTCACTGGCATACTATAGTAGTTTGATGTGACCAGTGCAGCAGGCATTAGTGCTGACGCTGACGCTAGACAGAGATATGATCCTTTGTGCCATTTGATCCATGTCACGTTACCAGGGCAGGAATTAAAAGCTGACAGTCTCAGCAGCCGTGCTGGGGGGGCACAGCCCTTTAGCAGCCCCCAGGAGAAGAAGGAGACCTTCCACCCCAGGGCTGTATAAGCCCCGGCAGGCAAACAGCAGACAAAAGGTTCGTGGGGCACTTGCAGGCTTTCTGCTGAACAGGAGAAGCAAGGATGAGTGTCGCTGCGGTTTCTGGAAATTTCCCCAAAATTAAAAACCAGAGGGGAAGGAAAGGGGCAGGAGGGTGGCATGGCATGGCATGGCATTCTTCTGCCTCTGTCTTCCCAGAGCTAACTTCTGGCTTCAGGGGAAACTGGGACTCCGCTGAACTGATAACCAGCAGCAAAGGAAAATGACAGGCATCTGTCTTTCTCCTCAAGTCCCCCAGCCTGGCCAGGGAGTAGGTGGACAGGCATCATCTCTAACACAGCCCAGCAAGTAGCCGTGAAGCCTGCTCAGCTTGCTCTTCTCTACTTGGAGGTACAGTGCGAGTTGGAGCCCAGTTCCGAAACACAGCGTTTCATCTTTGTGCACGGCACATGCTGTCCGCTCAAGTCTAACGCCGTAGTCAAAGCACACAACGCCAGCTGACGGACCCCAGCCAGGAAGCGAGTAATTGAGCAACGTTGTCAGGCTGGAAAGTATTAATGGTATCAAAAGGGCCTTTGTCCTATAGATGGTCCCAAGCCAATGGGTGTATCAGGCAATCATTCTTCAGGCCCTGTGCCAATTATAAATGAAGCTGGAAAGCTGTATTTTCCCTAGTTACTGCGTGACAGGGCTAGGCTGCATGAAAAGCTAAAGCACGAGGGCGGAGGGGTTGCTTGGTTGCAAATGCAGAGGATGCTTTTACAGGCTCTGTGGTATGAGGGAAGGCGGTGGAGGAGAATGAGCATCCGCTGAGCCAGGACAGAGGGTTTCTTGGGTCCAGCAAGGAGCAGTGAACAGCAGCCCTGCAGGTTGCAGGTGAAGAACCAGCCTGCTGTTTGTTAATAATGTTGTTAAGATTTAAGCGCAGCCTTGTTTCAAATCATCAAGCAGACAGGAATGAATGAAGGGGTACAAAAGGGTTTGTCCATTTCTCACAAAATCTGATGCAGATAGCTCCTAACAGCTTAGGTCAAAGGAACAAGAAAATCCAAAGTGACGGGTGGTGGCAAAGCAGAGCATTATGTACGCAGGACTTCAGCTAATAATGTGTAGCATTGTTGCACATTATGCAGCAGAGAGAGAATTTTTATATTGGCCAGATCTAGTGTTCACTAGAGAGAATTTGCTGTATAATGGAGGATAGCTTAGAATGATGAGATTGGGACTGTAAACCTTCAAATTTTGCCTGTAATTACAAGATCTTAATATTAATTGGGTGTATAGAGAAGTACAACCTTTTTTCTGATCAATTTTTCTTCTCTTCTCTCTCTTAGTCCTAAAACTGAGTTCCTGCCCCTAACAATGTTGATTTTATAATAGTATCACTAGGGAGAAGACGTACTTGTTTTAAAAATGAAACTGTTTTACAAAACGGGAGGCTAATAAGGAGGAAAAAGAATCTGTGCTAGTCTAAACTTTGAGATCTAGTATTACACAGATCCCAGTTTTCAGTGGAAGGGAATAAGAAAAACCCTATCTGTTACCATGTCTTGACTTTCAAACAGGACACGGCCCTGGCCGTCTTCAGAAACCACACAGAAGTGGAAAAGCCAAAGGGATAGCCTGGATCAGTATGATCTGATTTAAAGGCTAGCTTGAGCTCTTTCAGGTGTACCGATGCATTCAGCGGGGTAGTAGTCATCGGGCCAAGGTCCAGAGAGCCACAGGAATTGGCCCCTCAGCTCACCAGTCATGCACAGAATGAGAAATTGGGAGAGGCACCCACTGGGAAAGACGAGGCAAGTCCTGCAAGAGCATCTCTCTCTTGTAGTGATGAGAGCGAGAATATCACAGAACCACTGTTCCACACCATTCCTCTAGGTATTTGTTATTCATCACTTTGAACTCTAGGTTTATTACTTGGCTGTAGAAAGGTAAAGGCTAAGAGAAAGAAAATGGCTTTTGTTGGTTTTTCCCTAAAGGAAAATTATCTCAGACTTCTCTTTTTCTAAAGAAACAGCAGCGTAGCTTTTTTCTGTACCAAATCTTAGTTCTGTCTTTGCTTGTGAAATGATGAGTTATCTTTGTAGGGAGTCCGTGATGGTGCTTCGAAGAAACATGAAGAAAAGTGGAGAAAGACTTAACCTTTTGAAAAGCAGAAATTGCTTTGAAAATTAAGTTAAAGCTGTCCACTACATTTTACTGCAGATAAATGTAAAATGCACTCTGGGAGAAATAAGAAATAAGCAAGACACAGGGGCAGATTAAGAAAATGTTGTCTAGAAAACCTGTAATACAGAAGTAAATAGGGAGCAACAGCAGCTAACAGAGAGCACAAGGGCTTACAATAAGACACACAACAAAAAAAGGCAAATATGCAGATATATGCTTGTATTTTGTGCCTGCAGGCCGAGGGAAACAGGAACACCTCTCAAATGTGGCATTTGGGGGATGGTACAGCATTGAAGATGCAGCATTTTAAAAAGATGTATCTTTTAGGAAGACCATGGAAAGAAGATAGCTGTCACAATGAAAGGGTTAAAACCTGGAAACCACAACAGAAGTATTCAGGATCAGACCCACATGACTTTGAGCTTGGATTTGTAGGTACTGGTTCTATCGGGGAATGTACACGCTGCAGGGAGCAGGGTGCTAGATAAGGGACCGCAACGACGCTGAGATGAGGTAGTTGCAGTGCTGGAGGCAGTCTGAGCACAATATGGGGAGCTGCTTCTCTGGGTAAGGAGCCTGTGTGCAGTTCCACATGAACCATCACAGCTGAACAGTTTCCACTAGCAAAGTTTGCTTGTTTAAACAGAGCTTCACTTTCCCAATGTTATGTTTTGGTTTATACTATGGAAAATCAAAAGTCATGCAGAAAGCCAAAGAATAGCACTGACACCAAAAAGACAAAGGCAAAAAAAGAAAAACCTCACAGCTCTCAGCAGAGCTTCTAGGTAGTAATTTACATTCTGCAACCTGTTTTCTGCAAGGATTGGTCCATGGGAAAGAAAAATGCACTCTGCATCTTTTAAATTTGGTGCTGTCAGACCTGTCACCTTCATCTAATGATTGAAAGACTGCAGTGTCACAGCATCATTTCAGACAGCTGGTGTCTAAATGAGAAGGATTCCTCTAACTGTGAGCCTCCATGATTCCTCTCAGGCAGCGAGAAAAAGGGCTTTAACAAGCTGCCTGTAGCTCACAGGTTTCACAGTAGAAAGATGAAGATCATTTAACGTGTGTTTTGGGCGGGGGGGGGGAGACAGTCGAGAGAGGATATGCTAACAGTAACCCTTATAAACAGAAGGAAACTGATGATTAAATGTGGGAAAGATGCTATGATGGCAAGATCTCTCTAGGCAGCTTCTTCAGACCCAAATGAGAGCTAGAGGAACATCACTAGCAGAGGCTTTCTGAGTCCTAGGTAGCTGTAGTCCTGGTGCAAACGAGTGCTGCTTTAACTGGGGTAACTAAAGGCTTTAATACAGCTTATCCCCTCTCCTCTCCACAGCACTGTGTTGCCAGAGATTTTTTTTCCTTCCCTGCCATAGGGATTGTGCCTTCCTGGGGTATATTCCACATTGCCGCTGATGCACTTTAATTAAGGCAGTTGGCATCACTGAATCGTACGTACACAGGCAGGATCTCATTTCACCAGCAGCTGGGATGTGCGGAGTAGGGAAACATGCATCAAGCTTTGTGTGTGGTTTTAAATGTTTTTCACTAGTAATGTATCATTATATTGCCTGATTGTTTTTCTAGCTCTTCACCTTCGGTTGGAGAGAAGACATCCGCCCTGGGGAGCCACTTCACACCAGGAAGTTCTGCTTTGACGCCATTTCACACAGTAGCCCTGTCACACTGTATGACTGTCACGGGATGAAGGGAAACCAGCACTGGAGCTATAGGAAGGTTGGAGTCACTGTGGGGCGTCTCAGAGGTTCAGACTGTCTTGAGCCTATATTCAGTTTAGCACAGGCTTGTGTTTTCCCATCAGAGAAATTTTGTTTTAAAATCCACCCTGTCTTATTCCAATTTAATTCTGTGGTAATCCCTCTAGAGTATGTTCCTTTTGAGCGTTCAGCTATTTAGGTCAAATTTAAATGAAAATGGATCTGATCCAGCTCAGAGGGTGTCTGTGTTGGATCTGTTCCCTGAAAGGTGTTTTACCATTCTGGCACTTCAAGATGCTTATGTCATTTTAACAGAGGCACTGTTGGAAATATTTTCATCCAATGTGACAGCAGCAAGAAATGCTGCTCATGAGTTAAATATTATTATTTTACTACATTTTAGAGGTTACAAGTGGCAGAAAAATCTCCCTCAAAAAAAAAAAAAAAAAAAAAAAAAACCAAGCCCAACCCAACATTAAAAGCACTGCTGTAAGCCCAAAGAAGGCAGGAGTTTATAAACTAAAGATAAGCAGCTTAGACACTACTTTGATCTGCTAAGTTTCAGCCCATTTTTGTAGATCACTGGAAACAGGAGGTCAAGCTAGAAAATGTCAGAGCCTCATTTAGGGCAAAAAGTCCTGATAATGCTACCAAGTTGTTGTTGTTAGTTTTTTTAAATGGATAATCAGCAAGTTGCCTTGATTAAAGATTTCACTAATAAACTCTGTATTCTATGCAGGGTAGGGACATACATTTCTCTGAAGCACTGAGGATTTCTCTCACACATCTTTCATTTTTCTTTGACCACTGTGCCTTGCCCACCGCCTTGCTTAAGCTGAGGCCAAAGTGCCAGGAATTGGTCTTTGCCAGATAAACTTCAATACTGCTTTCTAGTTTGAAATTACATATAGTAGAAAACTAATTCAGAACCATTGAAAATAGGTTTGCCCCAACCCTTTTTCTGAGTGCCTACTTATTAGCCTGTGCCTTTTTTACCCTATTTATGTTACAGTTGGAGATCTACCACAAGATTTTCCAGAAGTGTAATCCCTTTGAAACTGAGGTATTACCTGTAATAAAGTTAGAATGTATGGGCCACATATTTAGAGGATATAAATTGTCAGGGCTCTATTGCTGCATATCTGGCTTTATAATGCCGTAATAATACCTTCTTGCTTCAAAACCCTTCCGATTTATCTTTTTGCCTACCCGAGCTGCAAGAAAGAAGCTTTCATACCTTTAGCACTTCATTGGTGCTTAATGTAGCCGGTTCATAAGACAAAATGCAGGTCTGGAGCTGCCCTCTATAAGGCTCATCACCTTTGATGAGGACAGAATACAGCAGATAACTAAAAAAAATGATATTTGAAAAAAATACACAGTGTGAGTTCTATTAAATTCTCTGCACAGCTTCATTTTTAATTTCCAGAAGGCTGACAGGGCTCATATAAAAATTCTCAGTGCAAGGCAGGCATTTCCATCTCAGCAAGAAACACCACAAAATTTTGTTATGATGGAAGTACTGACACAGTCTTAACTGTAATACCAACCTGACAGCAAGCTGATTAGTTTGCATAAACCTTCAAATTAAGAAACTGCATTGGAATAGTAGAATTATCTATACATGGTTTTCTTTAGGCTTAGTTTTAGTTTGGCTACACAGTGAGTAGTTTTTTATTGTTTCACATAGTCTATATCCTCAGATACAGGGCAGATTTACATTAGAGATTTTTGGTGGTACAGCTATACCTCTAAAATCCTAATGATATAATGCTTATTTAGTTTTGAAAGCACCTTGGCAATAAGATTTATAGTGTGTCCCCCCCCACCCCCTCAAAAAAAACCAAACTGTACAAGAAAAGGATGTTATATCGGTTTAACTGTATCTGTACTAGAGCCCTTTACCTGGAGGATGGTATGCTACTAAGATTGCACCCTAAATAAATAAGAGTAGTAGTCTGGTTAAGCAAGAAGTGCCTCCTTTTAAAAAACAGAGAGCAGGTCAGCAACTCTGTTCTGTTCTCTGCACCACTTACAGACACTGTAGCTTCCTAATGGTCACATATCCATCCTGCTGATAATTTTTCCCATGTTCTAGGAAAAATGACCTTGTTTGTCAGTATCTTATAAGATGCTTAATATGAAGTGTTTCTTACCATGCTGTCATACTGTTCCTATAAAACTAGAAGTTAAGAGGTTTTTATTCTTTTAAGGATGAGTCTCTTCTCATGATCATTTGCATCCTCGAGCCACTGATAAGAAGAAGTTAGGGCTGTGAAGTGATTACGAAGTGCTGCAAATACAGTTTGAAGCCAGGCACTGTTTTAAGACTCCTTATTCTTATAGCATAGAAACCCTAACAACCTGTATTTGGATACTGGCAAATAAAAACAGCTTAAATATTTTAGTGGCAACTAGAATACATTTATATTTTACTTTGGGTAAGGAGTGCTCTTCTGAAAAAATTTCCAGCTTATCCCCATTACCTGCACTTTGTTTCTCATTGCAGTGCAGTCTCAGGTTGTGCAAATTGGATTGTTTTCAGATGAATGAAACCAAAACTACCACTAATAAACATGTGTCAAAAAACTATTCTTATTCCCATGGTGCTTAAACTACATCTGAGCAACTATTTGAAAGTCTAGTAAGTCTGTGATATTAAGTAATCAATTTTTTTAGGACCAATCCAAAATACTGGTCTACAGCCAAGTGTACCTTTAAGAAAACCCTGTAAGAAACAATGGAGTAGAATGAATCCAAGTAATACTGTAAACACTACTGTGGGTTGGAAATAGAAGAAAGTGAGTTTAATACCAGGAAAAAAAATATTGACACCATAATGGGGCTCCCATCAGTGATGGGAGCAATGTGAGAAATTAGATAAATAAATGTAAATAACCTGAAATTATTAGAGATTTGGGAGAACAGTGGCTTCCCAAGCTAAAGCCATTTCCTTGACTCTATTTGAGATTCCTAAGCATGCCAGAGCCAAAGAGCAACAGTGCCTACAAATTTCCATTCCTCCCAGTGAAGGAATACACCTCTGGTTTTCAGTGTAGCATCATTCTGTGTTGACAGGTAATAATACATCAGTTCTGATAAAGTATGATTCAGTTTATGTGCCTTAGTCCCATTAGTGCTATTTGTAGAACACAAGTATCCAAGAGAGGGCTGATTTAGTAGGTCTTTAAAAAGAAACAGTTGTGCAAAATCATTTTCATTGTACGGTAATTCTACCCTGAGCCTAGTGATTATGATAGACGCTAGATTGACAACGTCAAAAACTGTGCCCAGAACAGTATGGTTTGCTCATACTCTCCTGACAGCTTCAGGGACAAACTGTAAGAGTAAGTTCACTCTTCACACAGTAGGCGCATAGATTGTTTCCTCAGACAGCCGAAGACATGTCATCATGATGGTGGCTTTTACCATATGGACATCTGTCCTACTGAAACTGCGCTGGGGCTACCAACTAATTTCAGATAAACTACCGCAGCCACCAGCTGATAATGACTTCCAGTTGCTGTTGACCTTGGCCATAGTTACAGCAGTGACCTAGAAGAAATGAAAGGCTCTGTGTTTCATTACCAACCCTCTGAACTGTTGAGGCCCATTATCTTATGAAGAAGTTTCTCCTTCTGCAAATAATCTTCAGACTTGCCTTCATGCAGAAGCAAAAAAAAAAAATCACTCTGCTGTTTTCAGGTGTTAGAAGTGTCTCCAGAAGAGCTCTTGTGGTTTTCTAGTATTGGTGTGAATAGGAATTTATATATTTCTCTTGGAAAGTTTTTCTCTGGGATGCACGCAACTGTTACCCCTTAAAGTCCTGAGCCTGTGGCCACTGAAATCTGTAAGAGCAGCAGGCTTTGACCTTAGGTCAGCATAAGCTTGAGATGATAAATTAATGGGCCTTTATATATAGCTAAGGCAGCCAGAAGTTTTTCTAGAGTGGTAACTGTGTCCCAGTTCTTATAAGATGCTCTTCTGTCCTAATAACCAGACTTTCTAAAAGAAAGCACCAACAATGCTTCACTCAAAAAATTGCATCCCCTGGATTATTCTGAGAAGAAAGACTGCCAGCTTTCTTCGGAAAGGCTGGAGTGTTTTTCATAGCACGCTTTTTGTACTGAAGCCATTTCCTTTCTTCTTGTACCAGCTATCCTATTAAAGCTTCTAGTGTTCCAGCTTCAGCTTCCTAATAGCTTGGCTGACCCTCATGCCCAGCTATAATGCAAGGAAAACCAGATGCCACCTTCCTCCAAGGCCCCACAGCAGGCCAGGTGGCCGTGGCAGTCACTGTGTCCTGATTTTGGGCAGTGCCGCTCCATCAACCTCTCACAGAAGGGCAGGAGGAGCTGGCAAGGTGCAAGTGGGTGCCTGCACCACCGCATCGGGTGCTTGGGAGTTCTGGCAGGCCCACCTCCTCCTAGGGACACGACAGCCCTTTGTACACGGTACAGTTAGCCCCTTCTTGCAAGCTGAAGTATCCTACCTGCTCACCTCATAGAGCAAAACAGAACACGACGGAAAGGCCTCTACCCGTTCAGTTTAGTCCTGTTGGCTTTGACAGCATTCCTCTGAATTACAGTCTTGTGAGTGCATGTGTTTACCCACTGTTTTGGGGGAAGGGCAGATGCTGGAGATGAAAACCAGTGTTTGTGAAAGGCAGATGTAACACCATCGCCCTCAGCCAGAGCACAAGATGCCTTTGACTTTGCTCTTTGTTGCATATGTTAATATAAAAAAAGGGCATTGTACTTTACCAGTGTTTCACAACCCCCAAAATCAATCAATTTCATCTTTCCTAAATTTAAAAAAAACCAACAAAAAAAAACCACTTTCTTTTTCAAAAGTGTTTTTAAATAGCTACTGGTTCTTATCAGTTTATTGTGTTATATTTATTTTTGTCTTCATGCTTCTTTTTTGAATGTGGGGTACTTTTAGTTAAAGAGAAGTTTCTGTATGATTGTTGCTCAGCACGCAGAGCATTTTTTCTGAGTTTTTAATCAATTGCAATTTGACAAGTAGCTTCCCACACACACATACAAACTGGGCAAGCAGGCACATCCTGGATTAGTATTAAAATACTGACAGGGCATAGAGGGGAAAAGCCTGGATGTGGCTTACCAAGAGTAATCTGAAATTTATTTCAACACATACAGTAAATGTATAGTCCTTGGAAACTTTCAAACCATCTAATCACTCCCACATCTGTCTCTCTCAAACACTTGCCTACGTGAACTAAGTACGTTGAAACTACCCAACCTGCATATACCAGTTGCTTGTCTGGGTAGTTTCCACTTTACCAAAGATTCACAGTCAGGTTACTTACAATTCACTCCAGTTTTGTGAAGTAAAATTAATAAAACTAATCATAATAAATATCCTTTTTAAAGCAACTTAATCCGTGCTTATCCTCCCAAAATCTCCATAGGGAGCTAAAACTGTGTTAGGATTTCCTTCTTATTAGGAGAGAGAGTGTTTCTCAGTGCCTGGTCTTATTGAGGCGATAGGCAAAGTCAGCATTTCATGGGGTGAGAACTGAGATCATCAGTCCTGTGTCTGTCTGTCCATCTCACCAGTTAAAAATGAATTATTAACACCTCCATCAAGTTGAAGAGTATCCATTTTCCAGAGAGGTTGTTACAGACCCTCCTGCCCAGAAGCACGATAGAAACTGTCAAAACCAAATCCAAACAAAAAAACCCTCCACTTTTCAGGTTCAGACGTTTAAATGGGCTCCAGGCAAGCACATGACATGCAAAGATTATTAAAAGACATTCTATTTTTTCATTATATTACGTGGTTGTTAGTTGAAGACCAGAAGATGTCTCCTCATTCTTTATTGAATCCCCAATTTCATGAAGGATAATAACTCAAGGGAAAAAAAGACTCCATTCTCTACAGCTTCCTAATAATAGCTGTGGTTATTACACAAGGTTAGCGTGCAGAGACCACAAAATCATTTCAGATAGGGCTGTGTTAATCTATGTTCTGTAAAATGAGAACTCTTCCAATGACTTGGCATTTGCTTCTTAATTCTATTTTTTTTTTATTCCTGTAGGACAAAACTTTGTTCCATCCAGTAAGCAGCAGCTGCATAGATTGCAACCCAGCAGAGAAGAAGATTTTCATGAACAGATGTGATCCTTTATCTGAAACTCAACAGTGGATTTTTGAACATACTAATATGACTGTTTTAGAAAAATTTAACAGCAAGGCCAGTTCCTAGAAAGACAAAAAAAAGAAAAAATGAACACACCTAATTACGTACAGACTGCAGACTACATTTTTGCCAGCATCTGGGTCAAAGGAGTCAGGAATTAAGTTTCCTAGATCCAGGAAATCTGTTCTGAGGATTAAGAAAATACCACAGCAAGAGCCAGCAGGCTGTCCTTGTGGATGTACAGTATCTGAAGAACTTGGCCAAGAGCCTCACCGGATGCTGCTGAGAACTTCAGGCTGAAAATTCCCTTGCTGGTCAAGGGAAAAACTTTGTTTAAAAACTGTTTAAAAGTACTCCAAGTTAATAAAGTAAAACAAAACTCTAGAGTTTCTCAGGTCAAATCCTGCTGTAGTGAGTAGCTCAGAACAGACACTATAATTTGGGATGGGTATATGGTGTGCATGACGGCTACAGGAACCTGAAGAAATCCCAGGTTTTAGAACTAAACATGCTGGTAGAAGAATAATGATGTCCCAGCACTCCCTAGACAAGATATATGCTCTGTTGACATTCTCTTAATAAAAGGCTGGGTTAAGCAGGTTTAACCCTCAGAACTGCTGCGATTACTTTTAAATACCTCCCTTTTACATTCCACTCATTACCAAAATAGGAATGGTAGAAATCTTAGGGTCTAGAATTACACTGTAGTGAAGCATGAAATAAACTGTAAGGTTTTGCCATCACATTCCCCCCCTTCAGGAAAAAAAGTAAAGCAATCAAATTTCTATACAAGATATATTTAGCAATTGTGATTCAAATCCCATTGTCACACAAGGTGAGATTTTTTTTTAGTGACAAATATAACAGCAGCAGCTGCAGCATAATGGAAGGCTTGTGGACTAGCTATCTTTTCTAAAGGTAGAATCCTTACCAAAATATAAATTAAACTGAAAATAGGCTGGGAAAAAAAACCACATCAGGAGAGTAGGAAATAATTGCATACTGCATGCTGAACTAGGTTAGTCAAATTAACATTGGTACACTGCCATGACCTAAAAGCGTGTTGACTCCCTGCAGTGCAGCTTAAAAGATCTTGCAGAGATCTTACAGTGCTCTTGACAGATAGGAGTGGAAAGAAAAATTGACATGAAACTAGTTGGGTGGTTTCAGAGTTTTTGAAATCTGTGATGGGAATCACATGAACTTTCCAGAGTTAGCAAGTGAATGGTATTGTAGATCTCACATGACGGAGGAAACAAGAAGTGCGAACAAGTTAAATGTTACAGTATTTTGGTACTTTAGGCACAGGCACAATTCAGGGTAAGACAGACTTCTGTCACACTGATGATCATTATGGCCCATGGTGTCCCTCAGACCCATCAAGCTGTTGGCATGAGAGGCCTCTAAAACAGTAGGGTGGCCTACTGTTCTTCTCAGCAGAGATCAGTTAATACTGATGTGTGGAACATAATTGATAAGTTTGGGATTTTTCAAGGTAAGAGCAAGTATAAATTTATAGCAAGTAAGTATATGGCCTGCTTTTACTTGAGAGATGAATTTACAGATGAAAGCACCATAAATGCGGATACATCACATCCTTTAAGAGGTGGCTGTAACAGTGCTTTCAGGTTCCAAAAATATCACATGTAATTAAGTTGCTTATTCTGATTGCTGGAGAGGTGGCTGACTAACCAAAATACTGATGTGCAATCTACCCTGTTTTGAGGGAGTAGGGTGACTGTGTTTTGTTTATTGCTCCTTAAGCTGTGTTTATGCACAAAGAGCATTGATTGCATCCAGAGGATGGTTCTAGTGCCAATAACTATGTGCTATTTTATGGCAGCACCTTGTAGTTCTAGAGTAAGACCCAAAATTATAGGTTATAGGAACTTTTTAGGAGGGGAATGAGATCCTGTAGCACTCAGGATGCATGCACTTGGAAAATTGTGAAATGCATCCATACACTGAGCAATTGCTGCAAGTTAGCAAAGAGATCTTTCAAATACTCTGAAAGAAATGTGTCTGTAGAGTTAGACTTCTCCTTTTATGATTTTAAAATAAGTGAGCTTGTTTAGGTACTGTTTAAATTTAACTTGAAGATATGGTGCACTCAGGAACGGAAGCAGTAAGGCTACTGTATGAGGATACTTCAGATTTGTTTAGTTATCAGTACACAGAACCAGACTAGCCACTGCAGACTGTCAGCCTTCCCAGGTGCAGCATCATTTATTTGCAGCCTGAACGTGAGGAAAGAGGGTTTGGAAAAAGAAGAAAATGGCTGCCTAAAATGTAAATGCAGCCCTCAAGCTGCTGATTGTAACTGGCCCCAAACTGTCAAAGTCCTGGAAGCAACACTGTATGCCCAAAATAGAGAGGCGAAGGAGAATTGCTAAACCAGCTAAGCAGTTTATGTTATGCACAGATTGGCAGGGTTATATCATTCAGCGTCTGACTGCATCTCAGTGGTCTGATTCTGAAATGTCTAATGGGAACTAGGCAGCCATTGGGGCAAAGAACTTCTATGCCTTTTACAACCCTCATTGAGTAATATTGCGCAGCATCTTGCACTGACAAAGGAAACCTTCCCCTCACTCGTAGCTGGACACGAATACTAAGCTCTAGCAGTCCTTGTCAGAAAACAATCCACATAACTAATATTCAGATGTTCTGGGGGAAAAAATATGATCTACATAATGTTTTCAGGTTTTATAGACAAAATATACTAAAAATATATTGGAGTTTGTTGTGGGTCAGCAGTGAGCAACTGTTGATCAGTCTGGAAATATAAAGGTTAAATGAAGGTCCGTATCTTGAGGAAGGTTCAATAAGACCTTGCCACAGTGCAGCATAGAAACACGCACATGCACACACATATATGTGTGTCTGTATATGTACATATGTATATGTGACCAGTGGAAAGAGGTAGCTGAAGGAGAGAGGTTTGTTTTCGCTTCATGGGGTGATCTTTCAAATATTTAGTGTAACCAGAACTGCACAGAAAAAAAATGATAGACACATTAGACTGATAGTGAAGACAGTTATCTCACTGTTCTCAGCTTAAGCAAATTACTCTTCTTTTAAAAACTGAGACAAAAAAAGCTAGCATGCAGCTTCACCACAGACAACTGTAATCCTCCTCCTATGGGTAGAAGGTGGCCCTAAGGACAGTGCTTCAGAGCTGTGCTCCTGTAACGTTTGGGATGATGGATTTGCAAAATGGTTATGACTTGCTAAGCACAGGGCTCCTTCAACAGAAAGTTTTATTAGTAATAAATGGTCACCCCTACCTCTCAGTTAAATTCTGTCTTCAGCATTCTCCAAAGCTTTCCACTGATAACAGTATTTCATGACTAATTTAACATTCAGAATTTCTTTGTCTTCCTACAACCATATCTTTTCCACGCAACAAACATCTGAACAACTTGATAGGATGGACAGGCTTTAATATGCATTTCTTCAGAAGACTATGAAGTTTCTTCACAGAATTTTTTTTCTAAATACCCGATAGTTCTGAACATATTTTGAATCTAGTGCACAGGTAGCATTAACTGATGGGAGCTCATCGTTTCACTGGAGCTATACTAATCTGGCCCAGCTGAAGACTTGCTTCAGTTTTTTCAGTTAATTACTTTATGACTGAGGGCTTTAATCAAAATGCCTGAAAAAGCAGATTTTTGTATCTTAAGAGTTCATCAGCACCTACCCTAAACTTTTTCCATTTAAGGTTATCTGACTCTTTTTTTTGTGGCCAGCAAACTACTACTACAGGAGAGAGCAACTGGAAAAACTGGAATAAACACCAAGTGCAACTAAAACTCTAAAATCACATGTGTTTCCCTGCATCTATTCCAGAATCTAAACTAAACAGAAGCCTTGGAGGAGAGGGCTTAAACGAGAGCGGAGGAGCAGGGAAACAAAGCATTTCACATGTTGGAGAGCAGCCTTGTTGCAGGGGCATGACAAGACTTCACTTTGGGCACAGTTTATTTCAGAAAAATGAGGTGGCTTTAGAACAAATGTTTCTGCAACAGTATGGATATTTTAATGATATAATGCATACTTCCTGGGTGTTATAAGTTTACGAATAAATGGTCTGTAGCTGCTGAACTAGGTCTTCCTCATGATAAAGATAGACTAAGCTTGAAAGGAAGCTGACAAGCACTTAACAACCTTTGATTACTGGCAATTTACCAGGCATCAATGTCTCCATGAACTCAGTGAAATTGGATGCCACAGAGATCATAGAAGAAACATATATAAATAGCTTAACCAAACTGATTTGATGGGTTGCACCTCTGTAAGAGTGGATGTCACCTTTGTTAAAAAAGAAAAAAAGTCATCATAATCAGAATTCATTTGCATTTTTACTGATAACTTCTGCAGGGGACTGAGTGAGTGTGACACTTTTGACCTACGCAGACAGATTGGGGATGGAGCATTTTAGGAAGGCAGTATTGGGAGGCTTTCAATGTGGCTGGCACCAGGGGTGTATCCATTTTCTGTTTAAAGAGCATCAATCTTTAATGCTGTTAGCCCAGCGTTTTTCAAGAGAGCACAAGATGTACATTAAAAAAAGAATATGATAATGGGTTTATTTTTGTTTTTTTAATTCATTGAGGTTCTTAGGGAAACCATTTCAAAACTCTTGAAAACAAAAAAGGTGATCAGAAGTAGGTTTTTTATAGCTGGTATTAGTATTATAAAGTTCATTAATTCATTTGTTTAACCCTCTTCAAAATCTGTTCCATATATCCTCTTAGAAAGAGCACAAGGGTCCAAGAGTGCTTTTACCTAACATTTTGAGCATCTTGTCCTGTCTGAAAGTTTTGAAAGACCTTCAAAAAATTAGGAAGTATAAACCAAAAGGTAACAAAAAAACCCCAAGGAAAAATACCAGGCTATTATGTCTAGTGTACCAAGAGATTTTTGCTAAACTTCTTGTTTTAAAATAGTATCCATTGACTGGAAAAATTTAGATTAATAAGTAATGTAGTTTAGTAAATCTTTAGTGTATAGTGCTTTGTATTTAAGATTTTTACTCTTAAAAAAATACCAAGTTTTAGTGAATTTGTGTAGTTAGTTGCTGACAGGGTTTTTTTTTTAACCATGTGTAATACATAAATCTGTGTGAGGTATCCTGTAATCTCATATCTCCTTGTTATAATTCTGAATTAACTGGACTGAAGAAAGTCTAAACAGTGGGGAAAAAACCCTCTAAAAACTATCTAAGAAACTTGTGTAAAAACAAACAAGGAGAAAGTTTAGCTAGAGATGATCAGAAAAATGCATCACATTTCCAAAGCTTCAGTAGCATTCAGAAAATACATTTGCTCTGTGCGGTGGCTTTCTATTCTTTCCGTGTATCCTTAATATCAGTGGTACTACTCCTGAGGCAGGACTTCTGAAAATTATGTGCCATCATTTGGCACAGTAGATGGACAGCATAGTGCCAGAGAAAAAAAAAATTACTTTCTAGGAACAGTTCCTGAAAAAATTGCATTCAAACATTGCAGTCTGGTATGCCTTAAGAGTCTTAGCTATTTATAAGGTTCCCGATATCTTAGTATTTTTGTCTTTTTTACAGGACCTGGTAGTGCAGTAGGTGCTTCAGTGGCCCTTATGAAAACAACGCAGACAACAGGAACAAAGAGGACATGGGTTAAAACAATAAGAATTTGTGGTTACGTGAAGGTGTCATGTCCACAGCACTGTCAAGCAGGTTAATTATACACAAAGAGAAGTTTGTTTCTTTTGTGTGGCCACTGTGGTAGATGCCCAGCTTCACAGAATATATGAATGAGAAGGAGGGCTGGCAGGAAAGCTCGTACTCAGCAGAAAATGTAGAAAAAGTCACAATGAGCCATTTTAGAGAAGCAGATGAATAGAGCGTTGAGACGGATATCACGGACAGCGTAAGGGACGTGAGGGGGGTTGCAATAAGGCAAGTCTGGTAAGCGGTACTATCTAAAAGACATTAAGAGATAGGAAAGGAAAACTTGGTCCTCTTTAACCTTAGCCCTCATTAACCTTGGCAGTATCCCTAATGCTTTGTCAAAGTATTAGTTGATTTAATTAAGTTAATCCTTCACCTCTCCCAGTAAATGAAAGAAGTTGGAAGGAATCACAGCCCAAGCAAATTTCTGTTGATCAGTGTGGAGCATCTAATTGGCACAAAACACCACTAGGCAGAGTTTAGTGAAAAACCCCAACTGGCACCAGAACTAAAACAATATTATCAGCCTGAAAGATCTGTAGGCCTCTGGCATCTCTCCGTGAAAAAAAAAAGTTTCACTTGCCTAAAGGAGTGATTGATGGTAATGATCCTAGATTAAGAAGATCAGGAATCATGAGCTTGTGAGGAGGTGAAAGGCCAAATGGTGAGATTAGGAGTTGGCAGTTTAATTGAGAAAGGAAGGAGGAAATACGTGGTAAAAGGGAAGAAGCAGGAATTGGGTTTAATTCTGGATATGAAGGGAGTATGACCTGCAAAGGTCAGCCACTGATAATTTTGGATACCTCTTCACACCAGGGCTTGCATGTTTATTTCCATCACAAATATTCAGGAATTGAGAGGCAATCAGTTCCACCGCCTCCTACAAAGGACTGACTTAAATTTAGAATAAAGAGAACTGCATAATCTGAAATGTATTGATCATGAAATACATGAGTGCAACTAGAGCAAAGCTTTGCTGGACACCAAGCCAGTGCTGAGTTTTCCAAGGTATGTATGTGTGTTCCTGAGGATACTTTATGGATAGTGTATAGAAGCAGAACACTATGGTCACTGTTTTACCTCAGATTAATATTTCTCTGCATCTCAGGCTTTTTTGAAAGAGGAAGAGTATTTAGCTAAATTTTCCAGGAAATGTCAACCCAGATCAGTACAAAGTAGCTCTGCCTACTCCGTATGTGGATCAAGGCGACCCGTGTTTTTCTTCAGATATCATGTACAGCTCTTAAAAAAAGAACAGTGTGGCTCTGTTTTCATGACTCCTTGCAGCATTCACCTCTTTTTATCCATTTTGGTTATTTTCTTTATTCTTTTTCCTACTTGGTGTTTCTTCCCTTCTGCTGGCTCCCCATCTGCAGGATTCTGCCAGATGCTGGTCCTCTTTCTTCCCTCCTTTCTGGTTTGTGCTGAGAGGTGTTTCTGCTGTTGCAGATCCCTTTCTCAAAATAAGAGTGACTAAAGCTGCTTTGATCTTGACTTGGCAGAGCCACAAGCCCTTCTGCCTCGGGTACTTTCCTTGCTGCAGCTTGTGCTAGCAGAGGGCTGGGGAGGAGAAGGGCACCTGAGGAGAAGGGAGACGTTCTGTCTGTATGTGTCAGTCTCACGACAGATTTTGTCCATGGAAGAGTTATAGCTCGTAGCACAGACAGACAAACATCGTTGAGGGAGAAAATTGCATTGGTGATCTACTTTCTCGCCCATCTTCAAAATTCAGTGCTACCCAGAGAGGACAATATGTAAGAACAGAAGCATCTTATTCAGTGGCTATACTTCTTATGAATGTTTAGAAGTAGCTGAATTTAAGCTTGGCAAGCAGGTTTTAACGCATGATTATCCTTATTGAGCTAATGTAGATACAAGAAACTGAGTTAGAATTATATTAAAATGTGGTTTGTATAAGCCACCAAAGGGGTTATAACAAGTTCAGCTGAAGGCATTATTTCAAATCTGAAATGGATGTGTAATCTCTGATGAATGCATGATACAGGTTAACCTCTAGTCAAGCTGCAGAGAATCAGAAGGGCTTTCCCCAAAAAGAGAGAGATTATCTAACGCGCAGCAGCTTTTGCTTTCAGCTGTACAGGGCTCCAATTTCTTCCCCAGTATGTCAGCAAAGTTACTATCTATAAAAAGATGTCCCTATGATTCTCATTATCAAAGCTGCATTTGCAGAGGTGGCAGTAAAACATCACTCTTACTTTCCTATTAGCAGAGAACCCTTTCATTTGTTTCCTGTTTGTTTTTATACACCCCCAGAGTCATTTATTTGTAACCAGAACCCATGGATAGAAGTTGTGCCCTGACCCTTCATTAAATGAGTTCCTAGGAAACCAGACTACCAGTGTGAAGGCTGTACAAATGCACTGTTAAAAGGATTGTCAGCCAAGGAAGAGGGATTTCGTATAGAAGAAAAATAAACCCTCCTAAAGTTTGTTTTCCTTTATTCCTGTCATATCAGCCTCCAAATTGCAGCTCCTGCTCTACCTTGAAACTTTTCATGGTAATCTACACCTGGAGGGATAATGATGCTTCATCAGGGCTCTGCTGCCAGTTTTCCATGCAAATCTGCACCGTGGCTACATAAACCTGTTCTTTAGGGTTGGGGATCATTCTCCACCGTTGCTGTCCCTGCAGGGGGCACATTCCTTCCAACTTTGGCCTGACCTGCAGTTTTCCACCTCAAACTCTGTTGGCCAAAGTAGCTCAGTATTGCCCAGCTCTCGAGATGATGCGGTCCGTTGCACATGTCTTAATGCTTCACAGCAGTCCAGTCCACGTAAACACTCACACAGTTTACCAAGCATTAAGTGGCAAAGTAGAAATTTGTGGTCCCTTCTGAGCCTCTGAGATGCTTCTATGTATCCACTAGCCTTTCTGATGGTCAGAGTGTTTTCCAGGCATCTCTGTGAATACACACCCTTTCCTGCAGGTATCCTGCAAAATATCCATTTCTCTCACTTTTCTGAGAGTCTGGAATTACAGCCTTCACTCACTGTTAAACAACATTCAGGACAAAACATTCCCTGGCGATTCAACTATTACAAACTATTTTTAAAGGGCCAAGAAGAGCTGGAGACAACTTTGTGTAATCCCTAAGCAATGTGCTAGTAGGCAAGGCAGCCAGTGATGAGCTGGGCTGATAGGCAGCTAGTAGAGGTCAATCAACAAGTGAGACGGAGTTGTCTAATTTTCTGGGAATCAAGGTCAAATTCTTTGGTTATTGTAATTTAGGAAATATAGCTCTCTGAAAAAATGGGGAAAACATTTTCAGGTGTGTGCATTTGAAGTATTATACAATAGACTACAATTAGTAATATATACATTATAATAAGTAAAATGAAAACATACACTTCTGTGCTGACTAGTCTGAGATAGTTGGCTTAGATGTTATTAAACAACAGCTGTAGAAGCTTTGACCAACTTACCGATGCATTAAAATAATGTTTTCAAGACATGCTTAAAGGATTTACAGAGAGCACATGCCTGTAAATTACTAGACTGTAATTAAGAAGCTGAACTATGGAATAAAAATTGTACACCTGTCCTATTTTATATTTGGATGTATTACGTTACAGAATACAAAGTAAAAGAAGATTGCTGAAGTAGTTTCGAAAAAAATTACCATGATCTGAATGAATAAATACCTCTCAGAAGCTACACCATTAATGTTTCGATTTGTTGTACATCTACTGCTGCTTAAATAACCAGCTGTGTTGAGTGGGTGAAGGACCGGACAAGCCCAACCAGCTGCAGGGCTGCCCAGGGCTGTATGGCTGCTCGCCATTCCCACAGCCCCCAGCCACACCAGCTGTGTAATACCAACAGAAAGAGAAACCAAAGTCGTCTTCTCCAACGAAGAGCACACTTAGCTCTGGCAATAGCGTAAATCGTACCTTGAATGGCCACTTAAATAAGAGGTAAATACAGAAATGAGGAGGACAAAACAGTCGTACACACATAATAGTCCTCAAGTGACAAGTAAGGAAGCGTTGAAAAAGCCAGTGAGGACTTGATTCTAGTAAAAAGTCATGTTAAGTAAAAACTTATTTGTCCCCCTTCCACACCAAAAAAAAAAAACCCCAACCTAGAAATTCCCAGTGCCACTGGTTCTTCTTCTACCTACAACTGGTAGGATATAAAATACATCATCTTCCTAAACAGGATTAGCCTACGGAAGGTGGGTACCCACACTGCAGAAGTTTAGGAGTCATGTAGAGGACCAGTAAGAGCCAATCAATCATCTTCAAAGACTAGGGAAGGAAGAGTTGCTTATTACCTATTATTTTATTTATCTTTAAAAGCATGATTTTCTTTTTTTTTTTATTTGCATCTCTTTACTTTAAGCTCTATAACTTAATTTTATGCATACCCATACACTTCAGTTCTTCCGTGCTGTACCTCTACCCTAAAACTTTCTAATCTAAATTAGTTGGTTAAATTCATCCCTGACATCCACTGCATATGGCAGAGTTGTGGTAGGATTTGACTGGACACAATCTGATTTTTATTTGTTCAGGCAGCTTTCTGAGGGAACAGTTAAAGTGAACATTGCTTCTGAAGACCTCTGAACAGCAAAAGTAGCAAAAATAAGAAAACTCTAAGCATGCACTGAAAATACACGACCGTTCCTTGTGTAGAGAGCTTAAAAGGGTGCTGTAGTCAAATGCAAGCTGAAGACATCCCCAGCTGCAAAAAAAAAAAAAAAAGAAAAACTGATATTTTCTACCTAAACTGTTTGGGACTAATTCCTTACAGGCAGTTCTACTGAATAAACCTTTGTAAATCTCTTTCCAGAATGATGATAAACTGAAATGGTGATTATAACAACACAACAAAATACAGCGAGGGGGACTTTATGAGTAGCAAAAACTCCTATCGAGTCCCTGTGAGGCTGGAGTCATTAATGTTACAGGCACTACCCTTGGCAAGGGAACAACTAGGAGCAAAGAAAAATTATTATTACAAGAACAATAAAGTGCTTTAGATACATCAAAAACAATTAGGCATTAGTTTTAACATAGCCTAAAGTTAAACACAGTAAAACAACAAAGGATTCTCCCATTTGCATCATTGAAAGTTCACAGGCTTGGGAAAGCACTGTGTGTAAAGAAACCAGAGAGCCTTATGTGAATTGTGTATCAATTATCTAATTACCCCTGATAACATCAGGTGCAAACCTTCAAGGAAAAAGCTTTAAAGAGCTTTTGCAGGTAAGGACATATCAGGAAAGTACTAAGACTTGAAGCAGGGAGAGAAAGAAAGGAGGAGGGACTGTAGCTTGTTCTGGAATGAGTGGCATGACCCTGGTTGCAGGGACAAGCGATGGAGAGGAGTTGCGTAGCAGTTACTGGTGCACATTTGCCAACTGAGAACACAGCATTTCAGCATGGGAAGAGGGACAAGGAGGCTGAGCAGGTTTCTGCTTTGACTCTTCTTTTACTTCAGGGTTGAGATGTTGCCACACGTATTCCTGCTGGTCTGGAAGCAGAGGAGCATCCAAGCTTGGCTCCTACATCCTCGCCTCCCTCCCTCCCTCCATCCTCTGTGATGCCTGTGGATGGGGAAGGGTGAGGGCAGTTTGTGATCTTCCCGGCTGGGCAGCTCCTGTGCAGGAGGGAGACTGCTCCGACAGAGGAGGTCAGCAGCAGCTACAAGATACCAGCCTTCAGATGCAGCTCCACGACAGCAGCAGCTGTTTAGAAGCGCTTGCAGTGGCCTGGAGTTCCATCACGAGAATCCTGTGACACCACCAGCTTGTGCATTAGCTGCCTGTTAGCTCAACGGTGGTACTTAAATCCCTGCTTCTCCGACTGGTCATTCCCCGCACCAGTTGGAGACATGTGGCCTGTCTGCACAATCGATAATGCTATGAGCTCTGGTCAACAAACTGCCGCAGCCGGGTGGGAAGGAGACACATTTGTGCACTCCTAGTCAGCAGAAGGGTCTCCTCCTTGGTTTTGAAGGGGGATTGGAGTGGCCTTTTCAACCAGAGGCCTTGGGGAGTGGATGCAGAAGAGGGTGTCTGGTGGGGTGTTTGTGTTTGGATTATTCCAATTAATTCTTTTTTTGGCTTTTGGGTTGAGGGGAAAAAAAATCAGGATTTTTTTTTTTTTTTTTTTTCTTCTGCCACTAAGTGATTCTTAAGTGACATTCACCACTGTCTTAGTTAAACGTGTCTCCTGATTTAGAACTAATAAGCTTCTAATTTAAGGAAATGCCAGGGTGAACTTTCATTCTGGCAGGGGGAAGCAAAACTGACAAATAGAAAGAAAGCAGCTCTCAACAGGCAGGCAGGCAGGCAGACAAGTGGGAAGAGCTGAGAAAGCAGAGCCAGGGGACTAAGCCCAGCAGTAGTACCTGCAAGCTAACTCGCAGCCCTTTGCCAAAGAGGTTGGCTCAGTAGCTACTGCCTGAACTAGACGAAAAGATGGGCACTGTATCTGGATTACTTGGCTATCCTCATCTCCTTGGTGCTTCCCAGCACCTAAATTGAGAGCATGAAGCCAGTCATCAGTGGGCATCCCCCTGAAGTGTCTCCTTAGGCCACCCCACAGGCTTCAGGTGACCCAGGAGGGTCCATGCTGGCACCAGCAGCACCACCAGCACAGGAGACTGCGGTCAGGGGGGACTGCTGTCACCTGAGCAATCCCGTATCTCCCAGCTTCTCGCCAATCCCACACAGCAACAGACCATACCAAAGGTTGTATAAAGCCTTTACAGATTCACGCTCAGGGGTTTTTGAGCTGTTTTGCTTCAGGGGCTCCTGTTTGTACCTCCTGATTAGTGGCAGCTGTGGCTCCACCATTTTCATACTAAGAAACCTGCGTTTGCAGCCACCTTAGAAGATATGACCCTGACTCTCCAAGCACTGGAACGTGCAACTGAAAGGAGACCACACCAACGCAAAATCAGGTCAGTGACTAAACTAATGTTGGCAAGTCAAGTGTCAGTACTGTAAGGGAGCTCATGAAGTCATGTGCAGTTCTCGCTTAGACCTGATAGCAAGAACTGTCTGCTTAGCTGTTTCTGAAATAGCAGCTGGGATGGGGAGGAAAAGGTGGGGAGACAATATTGCAATGTGGTCCACTGAGAATGCGGATGGTTTTGCTACTAAGAGCTTGTGAATGTAGTACCAACACGGGACACCAGCTGATTGGCACACTGGCACTCTGTCTTGGATAACCATGGACATAGGACTATAAAAATCCACGGCAAGCTGTATTTGCTGGTTTCAGTTTATTTCTTCTAAACAGCATGCTACAAAATTAAGACCTATGCCTCTGACCTTTTAGGAGTTCTAACCTGCTTTTCAAGGCTCTAGCTCAAGAAACTAAAGCCTGCCGTATCTGCTCGCTGGCCACTTGGCAAGGATGATGGTGTGATGCGCGCCTTGCTGAGCAAAGGTAACATGGCATTGCTTCCCATCCCACCCGGCTGTCAGCATGCCCAGTGCTATTTGCGTCGCTGCTGTGCTTGTTGCCATTTCTGCTAAGATAAGGACAAAACTTTTTTGCAGTATAGGCAATACCAGCAGTCTCTTAGGCTGTTAGGCAACATAGCATGGGCTAGGTGAGCTACGGGATGGAAAAAAGGTAGCTTTACATGTATTATCTGGCAGAATATCTCATTATCTGATGCTGTGTGGCAGGCTGGCAAACATTTCTCAAACATTTTTTTTCTGTGTAATTAGAAGAGAGCTTAGTTCTTTGTTAAAAGCTTTGAGTACAAGATCCTGCCTCTTCCCTCTTTCTGACATAGCTTTTGCACTAAGAAATGCAAAGTACTAGAAGAGCACATGTTGGTTCAGGAGCTACCACATTCCAACTTTCAGTAAATGAAAATCAAAACCCAGAAATTCCATGTCCTTTGTGCTAGCTACTTTTGGTATAGGGGATGTTGCTGAGCTTTTGTTCCGTGCAAAAAATCTTTCTCTTGCATCAGTCTTTCATCTGACCCATTACTGAAATAATCTTCAGCTAGCTTACTCTTAAAAGGCTGAAGCTGTGGTGATTCTCAGGACAGACTTGTCAATGCATGTGTGATGAAATTAAGGAAAGTCTAGCCATGAATAAGGTCTATTACATTTTCAGTTCCCCTGAGAGCTTCCATCAAAGTAAACCTAGAGTAAAATATTTCCCTTTTAAAGCGCATGTTTGAAGCAAGGTGAACTAAACTTTCTTCTATTATTTGCCTGCCACAACATTCTTTATTTGGTGTCTGAGCACAGTGGTTGGCATATGCAAATATTGCAGCTCATTTTTTAAAAAAGCATAAGTGTTATATCAGTAATAAAGAAAACAATTTGCATTTCAAATGAAGAGACAACAGTATATCACAAAATATTTACTCTACCCAGAAGAGCAGCAACTTACAGATAATTTAACGGCATTTTAAGACTTTTTTCTTTTTTGTCGGTATGTGTTTATACTTAAAGCTTACAGCTTTGTTTTTAACTAAGGTTTTCATTTGTGTGCTAAGTAATTTTCTTTAAGTAAAACGATTAGATTTTAACTGGCTGGTACCTTTGAATTTACGTTCTTCCAAAAGCAGTAGTGGTTTAGATCTGAGTTTTTATAGCATGTGGCACGTAAGGCATGTCTAGTTTCTTGTGGAGTTTCTCAGATTATTTTTTTTAATAGCTCATAGTCTTTATTCGCTTTTCTGGAGAGGGTGAACATAAGCTCGTAAGTGTTCTCCTTTCAAGCAAGGTAGGAAACCTCGTTGCCTTTGTTAGTTTAGTGGTCTTAGACCATTCACGGAACAGGAACATTTTCACTGAGAATGGCTCTTAGTCCTTCTTTTTCTCTCTGGCTCGAAAAAGGAAAAAAAAAAAAAAAGAAAAAGAAAAAAATCATAATCTCATTGATCAGCTGGAGGAAAAAAAACTCTCCACAGCATCTATTTTTCCAAAGATCATGTAGAGGTAATGACAGGAGAGGGGAAGAAGCAGCAGGGAGTAAGAAAGGATAGGAAGAGCCCAGTTAACCCATCGCCCTCGGGCAGACTCTTGCAGTCTCTTGGTCTGGCTGTGTCGTGTGAGCAGAGTGAACTGGCACAAGGGAGTTTTGTACCGCCATCGTTAGAGTGCATCTGGTCCTGAAACTGTATTGCAGGTCTCTCTTTAAGCTTTATTGATTGTAATGGCAGCAGCTGTGTGCAAGGACCAAATATGAGCTTACTTGCATGGTAATGTTCCCATAAGCAAAGCCAAACCCCAGCGAAGGCGCTTGGGCTTTGCAGTGCCAGATAGTTTGTGAATCTGACTGTGAACTGCAGCTGCTCACGTGGTGGGCGAAGGAGTCTGCTAGTTCTTAATGAAATACAGTTTACAAGGAGAATACCTATTAGTGCTTGGCTTATCGCCAACAAGATGGAGCTCGTGGGGCTGCTGTAACTCCCCTTGCAGGGTATGCCACCACCCACTGTGCTGAAGCACATGCTCTCAGGCCATGGTGAAGTTAAGTATAGAAGAGCTCCCAAAATGCACCTTTGGAGTTACCAAATTCAGAAAAATGTAATTTGCTCCATAAACCACTTAGTTAGCTATCTGCAGCAAATGATGCCATGTCAGATAACCCAGGCAGCATATATAGATATGGAGAGATAGAGAGAGATGTCTCCTTGCAACACCTGAAGGCTTCGCCTAATTGCTGACTTACTTGTGGCAGTGAAGCCTGAGAAGAAAGCCCCCAAACCTTTTGACTGGAGCAGGGGCCCTGGCTCCCACTGCCATAGCAACAGAAGTGCTCCTTACTGAAAAAACCAGCTGAGTCCAGAAAAGGTCACCAGAGACCTTTAGAAACCCTGGGAAGCTTTATCCTCAAAGAAGGAGGAAGAGGCACAAGTCTGAAGCTGGAAAGACAAAATGGTTTGCCAGTGGCAAGCATCCAAAATTCACCAGTTTACCTCATAAAGTATATTTTTAATGTGTTTGTATTGACTTCAGGGCTATTTGAGCTCTCAGTGGGTTTTTGGGGGAGTGGAGGGTGATAGGACTTGGGGACTGAGGATGGGAAGATTGCGGTTTTCTTTAGTTGTCACGGCTAGAAGTTATTCATAAAGCTGCAAGGACTGAGGCCTCACGGAAAAAGCCCCAGAGTTGCAAGAGCTGGCATCAAAAAGGAGAAAAATATCTTTCCTTTGGCTTGTTTTCTGCACTCTCCTGCTCCAGCGCTTGGCAGAGCAGCTGTAAAACACAGCACGCTGCTTTTGGGGACGCTGGTTACAGTACCAGGTCTGGGGTCGTCAGAGACAGTTTAGCCTTACCGCTTATGACAGGCTGAATTTGTGGGAACTGTTGGGTCCATTTACTGGGTCCAGGCAGGATCATCCTCTGGTTGGAAAGCTTTTTAAAGAATTACAATTTTTTATGCACCCTGTCATGCTTAAGTCTGTAAATGATTGCAGGAGTTCACTCTTGCATGCTTAAAGCATTTGTGTAACACTTCCTTAAACCTGTATAAACTATGTCTGATGATAACTATTTCGAGAAGAAAAGCATTTTTTTCCACCAAAAAAACGTGTATTAAAGCTGCTGGGGTTAATACAGGGAAGAGGCTGAATGCAGAGCAGCAAACACAGCCTGGCTCACTGACCTGAAACACTGCACTAGCCAAGGAACAAAAGGCTGACTCTGGTCTCCTTCCCTTCGCCTCTCCTAAAGTGGCTATGCCAAGTAAATGTCACTGGGCAGCAAAATGAAGCAAAGACAGACACACACACACACACCATCCCTCTGCATTTAAAGAGGATCAGCTAAAAGGTGCTGGATGGGAATGTGTATTGAGGATTCAGCCGCATCTTCTGTACTGCAGGCTCTATTCCCAGTGCATGCTAAGCAAGTAGGTGATTCTGAATGCAGGAAACCTTTTCTTCAAAACAAAAACACTTTAAAATACCTACAGAACATGCTTGGTGTTAAAGTTGTATCACTAAGAAGTTAAGGATTTTAAAAATAATTATAAAAGCATAGTTGTTACAAGGAACAAATAGAGCATAGATAAGAATGAAGCCTTGTAAACACCTTAACACGTGGAAATACTCAACAGTCTTAACTTTTCTTTATGCTTTATTTTTCTACCTGTCATTCAGCTTTTCATGTCTATCTGTAATGCATGTCATTATTGTAACCCTAACATTTCTGAGGGTCTTTAAGAAGTCTGCGGCTAACAGTTTAATTTTTTTTTTTTTTTTTTTTCCTCTTCAGGGAACAGTTAAATCCAGTCAGCGGGTATTGCCATCTTAATTATGAAAAAGCCAATATACTTACACAGCTTTGGGCAGTGTGAAGAACAGACCCGGCACAAGCCTTAGTACTTTGGTTATCAAATGATGACTTAGGCATATGTATAACTTCATGATAACAGGGTCATCATAAAGTCACTATCCCATAATCCCTGAGGAAATGGGAGGGCAAATGAGGCCATGTGTGAAAACCTCTAAGCATACTAGATAGCCCCCCCCCCCTTCCTTCCAAGAGACTTGCATAGCATTCTTATTCTCCAACTATTTGTAACTGTGTTTCAATAGCTCATTATTAACAGAAACAGCTGGTTAACCGAAAAGCTGCCAATGAGGCAAAAACTTGGAAGTCAAGATGTGGTATATGGAGGAAGCAGTAGAATAATATGCTTTTGGGGGATTCAAAGTGCTTCAGCACGTGCTTTGATTAGAGAATAGCAGGATAAGAGGTAGTTTAGTTGTGCCGGGGGAGGCAGGCGAAGGAGGGGAAGAAAGAAAAGGCAACAGCACATGCCTGCACCCTGGTTCACATCAGGGAGCGCTAGCCGGGGCTTTCAGATCGAAGGCTGTCCGGCAGCACCCGGGGGAGCACGCACAGCAGCAGGCGTGGACGGGGGAGTGCCAGCCTTACCTCAGACAGCGCAAATGCTCCCGGACCAGCCGGCGCAATCAGCGAAGCCAACCCACCTTGCCTGGCACGGCCAGCCAGCCACGTGGCACGCTGGCGTACCTGTGCTACGGCATCCGTGCCAAAGCGAACAAAGGCGTTCAGCTTAATGCAAGCAGACCCAACCCAAATCACCAGGTCAAGCGTACTGCAGGCCGTAATTAGATGCTAGGTAGGCTTACTTGTCATGCAACTTGATGTGAAATAATAATACAAAGTATATCGGGCTATGAAATGTCAGGAACAATTGTGGCAACCAACCCAGCCTGCAAAACCCGGGCATTTTAGATTAACGCTTTAGGTATTCCTAACTTGGAAAACGTGGCGCATGAGTCTACCATTTTGGATTGGACTGAAACTTCGCATAAGATATCTGCACGTTACTGCCACTTGCACTTAAGATAGCTACAAGTTGCTGCCACGTATTGGTGGAAATGTTGGTCAGGCAAAGAAAGAGAGCAAGTAGCCGGTTAAAGGAATGCGCAGGGCAAATATTTTATGCATACAAATGCTAAGTGCAGACTGGAGGCAAATGGGACAAAAACTGCAGCACAGAGCAGCTGCTGCTAAGGGTGACACACCCTTAGGTTGTAAAGTTGCACGTTAAGAGTAGATGTTCACGAGCTCCTGGAGCACAGCATGTAAGCTGGAAGAGAAGAGGGTAACTGCGCTGTAAAGGTTGCATGCTCTGAGCGCAGTGTTTACAAGCCAGCAGCACAAAGAAACTGATTTTTTGAAAATCTTTTAACTCTAAAGAGTAAATCTTTAAAGCAGCGCAAGGGCTTCATGCGCACAAATCTCATTATTCTGAAAGCTGCTTAGAAACTTTAGCCCTTAGAGTCAACATACCACAATGCAATTCAGAAGTACAATTTCAAAGAGTTACAAATGCTTCTAACAATTAGCTAATTTAAAAAAAAAAAGGGGGGGGGGGGAAGGATAGGATTTAAAAGGATTTAAAAGGAAAGAATTACGGAGGGGTTATATGTTAAGAAGGAGGTAATTGAAAGGGATTGAGGGGGTACAGTAGGAAGTGGATGTGGTTAAGGCATTTGCAAGATTAGTTGAAGAAAAGTCTGGTAAAACTGGAAGTAGGAAGCCAAATCCTGGGACAAATGAATATAGTTTCTTTGATGTATTTGGAGCTGCATGATTTATACATACTCAGCATCTGGCCTGTGGACCTTAAGAATGATTAGGTAAAAATAGTGATGAGAGCTTATTAAAATACAAGCAGAAAAAGTAGTATATAGTATTTGATGCACAAAAGGTACTTGTATTTTCAGAGATGAAACACCCAGTCAACGGTACGGAACAGCTGCAGGTAGTTCAGCCTCAGGGGTCTTAGGGAATTAAGCAACTTAACAGTAATGAAAGCTGTGACTTGCTATGCAAGCTGGTTTATTGAAAACAAAAATTGTCACAGGATTTATTACTGCTTCAGAGATCAACTGTGAGTTTGAAACTCATTTTCAAATATGTCCTCAAAGAAGCAGGATGATATGAATGTTAAAACTTGTGGAGGGGGCAGTTGGAGGTGATGAGGAAAGCTCTGGCATGCAAATGATACTGACTTTAATTAGTGGAGATACACCTTTTGAAATTCCTGCGGGGTTTTTGTAACTATAGAAAACATTGAAACTCCCGCGTAAGTGGGTTGTGTGTGCATGTGTGCGTGTGCTTGAGGTCTCAACTTCTTCCAGGATTAAGAGACTGTAAGTACGTGCACCATCCTATAGGTGCTCTAGTAACAGACTGGACTAGTCTGTGCTAGGCACTGAGCAAACATGGGACAAAGATACACAACAGGCAGTGTACAAAGCAAAAAGACAGCAGAGAAAGGTAAATAAAGAGCTGAACCAGGTCAGCATGACAGTACCCAAACTTTGTACTCCCTTGCTGAGCCTGCAGACCTTCTAGGATCTTTTTGCATACTGAAATTTCAAAACCAGAAGGCAAGGGAATCTCTGTCGTGACGTTAAGCAGACTCATTTCTAAGGTGACTCGTATTTCATTTTCATTGCTTCAGTGAGCCAGTGCCATGTTCAGAGCACTGTCAGCGCTGAGGAAGAATAGACAAGCACTGAGAGTTGCATGGTCATAAAAATAAACACTGTCAGTGGGATACATAAAATAATGTATTGAATTTGAAACATGACATCACAGGAGAATGAAGAAAACCAGATGCATCCGCTAAGCATTTCTGGACAGATCAATTTACATAATGCTGTTCTTAAAGTATGCAACTTTATTTAAAAAGTCAGACAGGACAGTGCTTCAGATCTGGGATAACCAGCAATGGACAGCAGATCTTTATTATGTCAAAAGAAACAATAAAAAAAAAAAAAGCACCATCTTTTTTACCTTGGTGCAAACCTCATCAGGGTGATCATCCCCAGGGTGCAGGTATTTGTTAAGGACTTTGCCTGTCAGAAGCTCTTCAACCATGAGAGCCATTTACTGAATGCATCTGCCTATTTGTCTTTTATACCAGGTCTCAGGATTCATCAGCAACAGACTGGTATTACCCTAAAGTGCTGGAGGCTTGTTTGATCACTGTGAGAAGCATTTCCCACACCTGCAAGTAGCAGGGAGAAGGCTGTGACACCAGAAGCTTTAAAAAGTTCTGGCTTTTTCTTAGTCTATGTAGTGAGTGTAGATGCTGATGCTGTCGCTGGTCCTCTCCATGCACTGTGGGCAGGGTGAAACACTTGCCTTCATATTGGAGATTATTGTGATTAATTAAACAGAGAGAATCATTAAATTGTACCCAGATAATTGACTAGGAAACTGGAAATCCGGGTATCAAGGTTGGAGCCTGCTGAGGAACTTATACTGTATAAAACAATCTTTTTTTTTTTTTTTTTTAGGGAGAGGAAAGAATGACAGACTAACAAAAGGGCAGTAGCAGGAAAGGAAGGATTTGGTGAAAGCTTTGAATGATCAAAGAGGACACCGTTATCAGATGAAGCAATTTCTGGGAGGCATACAGTGAACTATTTTAATTTTTCAACAACAATTCAAGTTGTGCAGCTACTCATAAAAACTTAAAAGCTCTTTCTAAGATAACTGCATGCATTTTATGTGTACTATATGCACTTACTCTTTCAGAAAGTGCAAGTTATTGATCACTCCTACCTAAGTTAATAGTGCATCTCTGTCTGGATTGCAAAGCAGTAACTACTTGTTTAATTAACTTCTGTAGGTATTACAGGGAAAATTATGCCTAACAGTCTAAAGTACAGATTCTTGAATGTAGGGAATTTTTAAGTTAATGTGACTAATTCGCTTTTTGAATAACAACTTTGTGTTTTTCTGCTGTGTACAGAGCAGTAACAGTCCAAGTTTAGCACCTGTATAATCCACACAAATAACTCCCCTCTGCAGTGCTCATCTATCTCTGTTTCATCAAGCTGATATCATGAAGACTACAGATAACTCAAACAGCTGTAACTTTCACTAATAGTCTACAACCTGCTCAGATACTTCAGGCAGACAAATTTGAGAGGCTGTTCAGAAAAAAGTGGTGAAAATTTAGTAGCTTAGTGGGCATTGTACATGATGGGGAATGACGAGGTTACAAAGCATTTTGGTGTCTTCATATTGCTACCACCACCAAACCACAATTCATACAGTGTTTGAACGGAGCGATGAAACACAAGAAGGAGTAACATCCCTAAAGCAAAAGGACAAATCTGCTATAATCCCTCAGTAACTGTGCTCTGTCCCACACCTTCGAGCTTATTTTGGTATCTTGATTAATGCATAGCATCAGGAAGTCCATCACTGTTAGAAACACTTTGACAAATCTAATTCATCCATCAGCTCTGAATTGAGCTGCATGACCAAAATCCAGGCAGAGCCTACCTGCCTTACTGCACACTGTTGCTGCATGTACTTGTAGGACACTGAGATACAGCCAGAAACGTGGGCCACGATGAAAAAGATAAGAGTTTCTCCCCTACAGCAAAGTCCAGTATCATAGTAGGGGACCTTGGTGGAAGAGCAATGTGCGTTGTGACAGCTTAGACTAACGTGGAGTATTATTAATGTCACATCACCACCCTGTGTGCATTTTTTACCTGTCAAAATGACATTATGTTATTACATATCTATGGATTCATTCTAAAACATTAAGCGCAAGACAGTGGAATTTGGCACTTTCACAGCATTGGCTATGGAATGTGATACACCTATATGTACTTTTGCTGCAGGTGCACTCATCCTACACCTAAGAAAATCTGCTTTCCTGCTTCTCATGTAAGCTAAAACATAAGACGACTTCTCAAACACAGTATGTACATGTAAGGCATGTTAATGCAGCTACCAGCTGACCCATGACTGCACATTTAAAGGGCAGGTAAATCTTAACTCAGGCAAAACTCATGGTTGATACTGATTTGACTATTTCTCAAATGAAATTTAAAAAAGAAGTTTTTCAATATGGATTTTTTTAATGTGTTGGTATCAAGCATCTATGAATAGCATTTCCTGCTTTAGTAATCAACTCACACAGGAAAGGAAATCACATGAAAAATCTGCATCTTATTTACATTTGTTACATTACATAATGCTGAAGGTATAAGTAGAAGCATTTAAATGAGGGTTTTGACAACAGTGCTGTACCAAATGCAGTGAAAATCCTTTTGATGTTTAATTAAAGGAGATTGTAAGGACATAATTTGAAAATCTGAGGGTGGGGTTAAAAAACATACCTTGCCCACTACAAAGATGTCTGTGCTGTTCTGGGCCTATGTTTTAAGTGCGTATTAATAGGTCTCCAATAACATGTATTTCTTGTTCTGCAAGTAGTAAGTTGTCTTGTCATCTAGTACTTTACCATCAGGTATAAAAAAAATCATCTGGCTTTGTGCATACTAGATGAATGCGTGCTTATAGAGCACTGATTTAAAAAGTCACAATACTTTGCCCTCAGGATGCAAACGTGGTGCTGCTTGAGACACCCAGCACCTTGCATAATTGCATATAAATTTGGCATTGCTAATTAATGCTCTATTTATAGTACTGTGATTCTGTGCATCACTATTGTGGTTGCAGTGTAGGATGTAGTGTATCCTTAGTTCAGTAAGTGTCTGGGTTATATTGTAGCTGCCCCCAGTTGTGTATCCACTGCTCCACAGTGGCAGCTCATCTTGATTTAAGCACCTCCCCAAGCTGGTGGGTGTCTTTGCAAACTGTTTATGTAATTCTAGTAATGACCACGGAAAACTGTAGACTGCAGTTTAAAGTCCACTAATACAATTTAGCTCCTTAACTTCCACCAATCTGCAACAGGCTTTTAGGTGGAATTCTTATTTTGTAGACCTCCTGTATTTTATGATCTTAGTTTGATTAAACACCTTGTATTCACATTTGGCTTAGAAAAAGAAAAAATATGTGATTCTTCTGAATAGCAGCATCAGATTTGGAGTTGAGAAGGCCATAGCTGGTAAATTTCATCCTAAAAACAATCGGGGGTGAAATCTTGGCCCTATTTAAATCAGCGGCAACATTCCACTAATTTCACGTGAAGGTATTCACCCCTACTAAATACTTTATATCCTAAGGGCTCAATAAGTTGTTGCATAAACATTATGTAGTTAGACAATGAAAAAAACCACTCCCATTTGCCTTTAGAAAAGGGAAATTCCTCACCTAAAGTAAAAACCTTTGCTGCCAGGTTTCCGTAGGAGAAGCTGACAGAGGTAATCCAGCAGTGATGGAATATTCTGGGATTAATTAGACGTGGCCTAGATACATGCCGGAGAGTATCAGAGCTGACCTAAATGTTGCGAGGAACAGTGCCTTTCTCTCCTCCTTTCTGTTAATCAATCCTGACACCAAAGGCTTAGCAGGCCAAGTTTGGAGAGAGTTTTTGGATATAAGCCTGAAAGAGAGACAAATTGTTACATTAATTTTTATTAATATTGTAAGTCTGGTTATTTAAATCTAAAATGTATCGAAGACATGTTTTAGCTTCCTATATCTTGTAGGTTAGTAAGAAGTCAACCACGTTTTTCAAGCAGTTAGCCAAGAGTCTACAAAAGCCCTGCTGTGGATCACTGTGCTTTAACAGAATATGAAGTTTTCCTATTGCTTCTACTTTGTCCCAAAGCACCATTTCAAGGGAAAAAAAAATCAATTAATTACACAGATGCTGTATTCATTTTTCAATATATACAAATATGTCAAAGTTGTTGATAGTAAATGAGGAATGGAATAAACTACACTTCGGCCTAAGGTTTACAGGAGCAGCTTTCATTACTCAAAGGGTCAGTGAATGGGAATAAGAATAAATCAGTAATTCTTCAGTTTAATTTGAAATCATGTTAATTGGAATAGTCTTCTGTTCTAGAAGCATGCTTTTCAAGTTGCAACCAGTGAAATAAATTGATTTATTATTTTTTTAAGGACAAAACTCTAAATTAATCTTTTCCCACTTATTTTGTAAATTCCAACTAACGTCTAAACCTAAAGGATGTCCCTGAGTTGATCAAACTACTCAGGACAAAGATTTAGTTAAGCCAGTGTTAAAATAAAAGTACAATCTAGAGGTCTGCTTCCTGCTAATTGCATGCACCTGGGAATTTAAAAAAAATTTTTGGTTTAATTGGAATACTCAGCCAACTAGTTTTTAAGTCATTGCAGTTATACATTAGAAAAGGGACTTGAATGGCAGTGAACTGAGAGATCTGGAAACCCACAGTATTTGAAGATGGATGAGATCCTGCCATTGTCACTATTACTTGTCACAGGTGACTAAAAAGCAATGGAGTTCAGCCTGCCAAGATGATGACTTTATTACTGTTCTTCACCTTTATTTCAAAGTCTTTTTGACAGGCCTAGGAATTTTTTCTCTTTAGTTAGTTGTTTCGAGGTTTGGGGTTTTTTTTTGGGGGGGTAGCTTTCAGTTTGGGACAAGGATGGAAAACATACTCCCCCCCAAAAAAAAAAATTGAAAGAAGTATATGTATCGATACCTGAGCTAAAACTGTACAGGTTGGAAATCATTTAATTCATATCAAGTAAGGATATCTATAGGTAACTTTGGACCCGAGAAAAGAGAGGAACATCCGCAAAACAATGCATCTGCATGATGTACTAAAGCCCTTACGAAATCTATTTCATTATGGTTATATTTAGTAAAAGACTTGAATGTGTGCAGTGTTATGATCCAACAGCTGCTATTGCCTGCAATTCCACGAGCAATTCCCACAAAACATGCCTTTTATAACAGAATCATTTCATTGAATTACTAACCAATACAATTTGGTGTCAGATGATACATAATAGAAGTAATCCACCATTTAAGAATTTGTCTCCAAGTAGCAGCTCGGTAAGAAAAGCGGCTGCTCAGCACCCCGGCGTTGGTTCTCAACCACTGGTAATATCAAACTTAGAGCTTATGAAATCTGCAAAGAAGTAAGAAAGCTCGGAGCTGTCTAGCAATGCTTTAATGATTCTTTGCTACTAAGACTCTCAACTTCCAGTTATCAATTTGTGCTGGAGGCTTTGTACCACAAACTTTAAATGACTAATGGCAATACTCTTGCTCTCGTTTTCTGTTGCAGACACCTTCCCCGCTCCCCAGGCATCCAGGGACCCCAGTTTGAAAATCAGACTCCAGCTGATCTCAGTGATGTTATTCAGTTTCTATTATTTCCATGTTAATGTATAAACCTATCTACTGGACTGGACTTTTCCAGTAATTATTAATTGACCTTTACGTATTTATGTAAAATGAGGCAGACGACACTTTCTGAAATAGTACTTTGCTCACTTGCCCTGTGACTAAGTTAAGGAACAACAAAAGATACATGGTTTAGGGACTAGTAACTATTGCACGTCCACGCTTTTCTATGTAACAACTTTTGAGTGTCTTTTTTTATTTGTCTATGAAGCTTCATAGGGCTTTATCTTGTTCAGATTTGACATGTTGGCTTTATTGAACTTATCTAATGCTTTGCAAATGTTTATGCTGTTCATCAGTTAGGTTTTGTTTCATTTTGAACAGCATAACCAGAATATAACCTGAAGAAAAAGCTCTCAAATTTATTGAAGATTTACAGCCGATATAGCAGGTATGATACTGAATAGATAATAGCCAAGTTACCAGTTATTTGTTAGACTATCAACAGTTTATCAATAAATAGTAAAAGTCCACAGAAATATGAAAATATCATTAATTTATAGTTGTAAAATGTCCCATTTTGTACCTCAAATGCACTGTGGATCTTGTTCAGACTGACAATTTCATGGAGTTAACGCCACTAATTTACTGTATTATAAAAGTTTTTTTGGAAAAGTAAATCAGCATCTGAAATGTGGGTGTTTACACCGTTCATTTTTTCAGCGTAACAGAAATTGCAGCAACCTATTTCAATTTTCTCTGCCCTAGATTCAGGAAATGATGCAAGTTAATTTCTGTTCGAAGTGCTCAGAAATATGACACCTTAGAAAAGGATATTTTCCGGACCTGAGATATATGACTACTTATACTTACATCTGGCTCAAAATACAGGTGAGAGTTCCTAAAAAAAGCCACTTAAAATAATATTTTACTTTTACTTTCAAAATGGCAAAACCATGCTTAGAATCATTCCAATTCTCTTCAAACTTAAATGAAACACCCACGTAACAGACCATCCCATCCGCTGTTTTAATGAGATCTAAATCTGTCATAGGATTGTCAACACTCATCACAGTGTGGATATTTTGAGGACCTGCAAATCCAAAAGAAGTCAAATTTCTTTAGACAAAAACAGTATTAATAATACAACATCATTCATAAACATTGATTGCTACTCAATACCAGAAAGGCAGCTGAAAAAAAAAATACAGATTTTTTTTATTTTTTTTTTTACATTCCAGTCTTCAGGACATAGGTAGAATCCAGACCAGTACAAAATAATAAGCTCGCTTACTGTTGTTGCGTGGGAAAAGAGAAGAGGAGCTGGAGGTGATATTGCAGGAGGAAAACTGACTAAGTAGGCATGACAGGAGTATGGGGGCTAAATATGACAGGAACTTCATAACATGTTCTTCATAAAAGTGACAGGAAAAGCAAAGGAGGCAAACTGCACTCTGCCAAAAGCATCCATTCAAATCCTGAAATACTGAAGGATAATTTCTGGTAGGACACGCGTTGCTAAACCTCTGGCTTAAAAAAAGAAGGATAAATGAGAATTACAGGAAGAATGGTAGTAAAGACTAGAGATCATGAACACAAAACAATGAAGATGAAGCCCATCTCAGTCTAATTGGCAAAAGCATGTATTAAGTATTACTGAGAGCCACTTATTTAATTTAAGTACTTTTAAAACAACGCAGAAATTAAGAATTTAAAATCCTGTACTTCAGTTCCTTTTTATCAACTCTGAGGTTACATATACACACATTATAAATATTTAGGGCATATGCATGCCAAACGGTTTCCTTCTGGACTATTCCAAGCAGCAACCACCTCATTAATCCAGAATCTCACTGCACATCCCTCAACGCTGGGGACACTGTCAGAAGGGAGCATGAGCCTGTTTAACGTAAGTTAAGGTAGATCTAGCCAGGCTTCTCCAGCCACACGTTGAGTGTCTACCTTCTCAGATGCAAACTAGGGAAGTTGTGTCTTGGATTGCACCCGGACACCCCAGGACTTCGATATGCAGCACTAATAGATCTGCTGTAGTCCTCATACACTACACAAGTTTTCCATAAGTGTCAATGGGCAGCTCGCCTTAGAGCCGAAGTAGCAATATGGAAAACTGCATAAGCTTTGCTCAGAGGTGACCACTTCAATGCAAATGACCTTAGAAGGGCTGCCAGTGGAGTAGGGAAGGTCAGAAGGGATGGGAAAAGGGATTGCACAGAGCTGGAAGTTTTCACTGGAGCAGAGGTGTTGCTTTTGTTGAGAGTATTCAGTTTAGGAAAGCAAGTTACTGTCTGCCAGCTGGCATTTTCCAGCACTTTCTTCTTTAATCAAAGCATGACCAAGTTTGCCGTTACAGGAAGCCTAGAGTATATTTTGTAGTGAAATACCGCACTAAATGAAGTGTTGGTAGATAAATCTGGAAACTTGTAAGGAAAGTGAAATTGCTTGAGGTCTACAATCCATTGCTAATTTCAAAGAACCTATTTACATGAAAAAACCCACTTGTGTTTTGTGCTTACTGCGCTGGGTAGAAAGAGAAGTTGGTCTCTGACTTGCAGATTTTGCAAAGGAGACCTATGTGTTGTCAGGAAAAAAACCCGCAGATGAGCAAAAGGGGGGGTTTATGTACAGCAAAGCCTTTACAGCAGCTTGTATTATGGAACTTTGTACTACATGACTTTCATCTAGATAGGTACAAAAGTCTGTAGGAATTTCCTCTCAAACAGTGTGTTAATGAATAAGCAGAGTGCTTTATTGCGGCCAGATATTCAGGACAAGAGTGAAGAGGCATATCCAGATCATGATGCTTCTCCAATGCGAGCAACTGCATGAGATTTTGACATTTGCTAGTGACCCTGCTCCAGACACCATCCCCCAAATCCCCAGCAATAAGGTAACTTAGGGACTTAGGGGATTGGTAATCGGATACTTCACCTCCAGGTCATTGTAGGTCTCTGGTTCAAGAGCAGCAAGGCTTTGTAATGACTTAAACACCATCAGATATTTATTTGGAGGCATATGAAGAAGCAAACATATGATTTCCGTGCAGCAAGCAGTAGACATGTCCACATAGAGATACAAACATTATGACAGTTGCCAGTCTGTTAGAAACATTTGAATGACAGAATATCACTCTAACAGAGATGATTAACTCCCTAATAACAGTCAGGATTGTGTCTTGTTTTAGTGCTGGCTGGGTAGTAAAAGCATCATGGTTTATACAGTATTTTGCAGCTGAGAGAGGGAAAAATTCATGTTTAACCCTCCCTTTCTCCCTCTCCAGGTCATAAAAGACTTTTTAAAGTAATTTTGAATGTTACTGGAGGCAATCCAAAGCCAACTTTAATTTGAATTTTCTGTCTTAGCCGGTACGAATTCAGCAAGAGTGAAAATATGTTCTGCAGGTCTTTTTAGGCACTTTACTACATAGGAAAAACTGTAAGTGCAGAATTTGAAACTTCAGTGCATCCTTAATGAGGATAAAACTGAAAAAAACTACTTCCAAGGTCAGTATTAACCTGATACGTCTGGAGTCACTGTATGGCCTGTGTGTGAGAAAGAAAGGCAGATGATGCTCCCCGTTGTGCAGGGGCCAGGGCAGGCAGGTGTAAGAGTAAAACAGAAACATGATGCCTTCTCCAGTCTCCTGTCACGGGCAGTTCCAGAAGAGAGAGGGGCTAGCTGACATGAACACCCTGTCCATTGGCCCGTACTGCCTCCCGGTGGGCACCAACTACTTCTCTTTCAGGGGAAAACACAGGATTTTTTAAAATGCCCAGTGCAGGAACCGCTGTCCTCGGACAACTAGCAGGGGAATTCACTGATGGCGAGCCTTTTGGTATCTAAAACCAAAACACAACAAAACTCTTGGTCACCTTCCAGTATGCAGCTCGCTGTGATAATCACGGATGCATGGGTCACCCGTGGGTTTCTGCAAAACATAATCCTCCATTTAAAAAAAAAAAAAGTTTCGGCAGGCAGCCTTACAAATGTGAATTCATGTAGTATCGACTCGCACGTAGAGGGCTCTGTTCCTGTCACTCTCAGCTTTGACAAGCAGCAGCAGAGGTATCATGTCACATGGCTGCGGCTGGTTTTACAGTACCCTCTGTGCAGTGCTAAGAGTAACTTAGTTTTTCTTTTCGCTTTTCCTGAATGTGCCCAGAGCACCAGCACAGGACAGTAAAAAGGGATCCCAAAAATGGAGAATAAAACAACGGGAGGAAAGAGAACCTTTTGCCACAGTAATGTCTCCAGAAAGCAGTGAAAGAAAAGTTGGGGGGAACATTTCCACACCTTTGACAGCCTACACAGCTTCACAGTTTGTAGCCCCAACCTGCCTTTTCCTACCTGGCTCAGAGAGCCAAGGGATCTGTTTAGAGGCGGACACCTCAACTCTACGCCTTTCCCAGCAAAAAACCCAATCCCTCCCACCCCTGTGCAGGTGCTGTTACCTACCTGACAACAGTCACGTAAACCTTTGCGTTGGGATGTTTGTGTGGTTACTGCAACCGCAAACAGGGAGGGGGCTTTGGGGAAAACACCTCTGGGGACCTGTGGAAGCCAGACGGCTCTGCCAACACTCCTAAGGATAAGAGATGTTGCCCATGCTTGAAACATCGCATTTGTCTATGTCTCGTACCACGATCTTACAGAATGGGGAAAGAAACCACACAGTGCTACAGCCCAAGTTGTATGAATAAACAAAGACTTCTGTGTCTAGGTGTGTCCAACTACAAAGGTCACTTAGGTGTGGGGTTTTTTTTTTCTCCAAAGTGATCCTGTTCAGGGTGTAATATCCCGTTTTATTTCTACAGTGCTTATCACTTAAAGTTAACGTTCAGGATCCTTGGATCTGATATCCTGCCAGTGCCCACAAGAAACAGAACTGAAAAGCATCAAGGCAAGCGGGTAGTACTGAATACACAGAAGAGGCAAAAGTATTACATTGGAAGTATTGTTCTTGCATCGCTCTGCTTTGTGGAGAGCTCGTACTATCAGGTTTGTGTGTGTGCGTGCATGCACGTGTGAGACTCCTTCAGAGGAGGAAATAGGATGCCTAACACTTAGGGCAGAAAACAAGTAACAAAACACACGCAAGGTAAGGGCTGATAACATCTCTCTAATCTCGTACTTCATCTCCTATCCTCAAGAAAAATCTGTTGACTTGTCAGCGTTCCTCTGCCCAGGCTGCACGCTGCAATTAATGGGCCTGCGCTACCCTACTCCTACGACAACCGCTGAAGTTTGCACCTTAATTTTCACAAGTCGCTGCCCCGAGCGGACTTGCCCACCCAGCTGAGAAAAGCTCAACTCCCCCCCCCCCCCCCCCCCCCCCCCGCGCTCCTCCGTCCCTTCCCCTTTCCCAGGTGGGGTGCGGGCGCGGTTAGCCCCGGCCGCAGCCCGGGCTGGAGCAGGTGCAGGTGCAGCGGCAGGCGCACGCCCACGCCCGGAGGGGCCGGCGCGGCGGCCCGGTGCGAGGCGCCCCCGCCCCGGTGCGGGGCGGCCACGTGGAACCGCGGCTCCCGCCGCGGCTACTTCCTGCTCCGCATCACCCCGGCCGCCGCCGCCGCCGCTGCTGCGCCCAGCGGGGAGGCAGGCGCGGCAGCCCGCAGCGGGGGGGACTGCCGGGGAGGAGGGGAAGGAAAAAGGAAGGGGGTAGGGGGGGAACAAAGTTTGTACGTGCGGCGGCGGCGGCGGGAGGAAAGCCTCCGCAGGCGGGCGGCTGCCGGAGAGCAGCGGCGGCCGGGGGAGGAGGGGGAGAGGAGGAGGCGGCGGCGGGGCCGGGCCGTGCCGTGCCGTGCCGCGCCGGGCGGGGGGCGGAAGCCCGCCGGTGCGCGGGGCCGGGCGCTGCGTGCGCGGCGGCGGGAGGGAGAGGGCGGGCGGGCGGGAGGATGCGGCTGAAGCTGGGCTTCCTGCTGCGCGCCGTGCTGCTGGCGGGCAGCTTCTTGGGGCTGCTGCTGCTCTGGTCCTCGCTGTCGCCCCGCACCGAGGAGCCGGCTCCCCCGGGACGGACGCGGGTGAGTGTGCGGCCGCGCTGGGCGGGGGGACGGAGCGGGTGGCGGGGCCGCCGCCCGCGGGGTGACCGGCGGCGGCGGCTGCGGGCGGGTAGGGGGCGGCTGCCCGGGCTGCGGCCTGCGGCGCCTGCAGGCCCGAGAGGGGAGCGCGGAGCGGCGGGGCCGGCCCACGGATCCGGCGCCGCGGCCCGCCGCCGCCGCCGCGGGGGCTGGCCGCGGCGGGGCCCGGGGCCGTCGCGCCGCGATGGGCCCCGTCAGCCGGTCCGGGCGGGTGTCCGGTCCGCGCCGCCCCGCCCGGCGCGGGGCCGCCGCAGCTCCCCCCGCCCGCCGGCGGCCGGGCCGGGAGCGCGCCGCCGGTGTCCGCCGCCGGCGCGGTGGTGCGGGCGGGCAGTGCTCCGACGGGGCCCTTCCCCGGGACCTCCCCGCCGGCGACGCCCCGGGCGCCCAAACCGCGTGGGTCCGTGTCCCCTCTGGGGGCTTTCCCGTCCCTAAAATGAGCGTGCTGGTGTAAGCGGCGTGAGTACCCTGCAGAGGTCTTCCCCCAGAGCGAGCTTCGACAAGGGCTGCAGGTGTTCCCCTCTCCCGCTCGCCCCGCCGCCATGGATCTGCCTCCTGGCGTTTTACTAACCGAGCGGCAGGTTTCGCCAAGGAGAAGCAGCAGATAGGTAATTTAAGAACAGCGCACGGAAAGCCCAACGGCGTGGGATTGATCGTGCGGGCGGTGCAGGTCTCCCAGCCCGAAACGGTGGGGCGACCGACCCGTGAGGCGCGGGCTGGGCAGCCCTTCGGCTGAAAGGGACTGGCAAGCTCTAGATATGCTTCGGGTCAGGCAGGCAGCTCTGCCGAGCGAGCCTTGCCGTGGCCTTGTATCCATCCGTCAGGTGAGAATAATCTGACCCTTCGACACCCGGGTCTTGGAGTCAAGGGCTTTTTCCATTTTCGCCAGGTGTTTTAGAGCTGTCGACAGTAACTGGACTTAAGGAGATCTGCTTGAAGTAAGATTAGTCAAGATTATAATGATCTTCGTAAAGTCATAAAATTTTACGGTGATTATCTTAAAAAGTGATCTTTTATGATGCGTTCACTAACGATCTTGGTCCTCTCTAGTGGGCTGCTTTGAATAATTGTGGAAGGCAAGCGAGCTGACAGAATTCTTGCTTTTGAAAACTGGAAATTACTTTGGACTGTTTCAGCAGATGCTCTGTCTTCTGAAGCTGTTACAGTTTGCTGTGTCTTGGCAGTTACTGCTGAGATAATAGGCCGTAGTGGTTCTTTTGGAGATACACGGTTTATTAAGTGGTGAAGTTTCTGTAATCTGTTCTTCTAGATACAACGTGGGCTTGTCTGTGTACAGAAAAATCTTCAGGAATTTTACTAGCATACCTCCCAAGAAAATGTCGGGCGGTAAACATTTTGCATCAAAACCAGTCGAATTACTTTTCCTGCTTAGGAACGGGTAACAGACCCGTAAAGTGACATCCTCTGGGAGGGGAAAAAAAAAAAAAAAAGTTGCGGTTGCATTGCTGTGTAGGTCAGTGACCATCTTCAGATGATTATTCTGCGATGACAGCTGAAATATTGCAGTCCTACAGCATGCGTGCTCTATCAGTTTATTCAGGTGCTGTAATGAGTCATGCTGTCCTTTCTCATGAGTCTGAAGGCTTTTGCTCAGAGACTTTTGAGCTGAACCCTTGTATCCACCTCCATTCGCTTGTGAGGTCTAATTCAGAAATCTTTTCTAGCTGGTGCACGTGGCAATAAAGGAGTTGGAAGAATTTTTACAGTCCAGCCCCTGATAAAGCAGCACTCTGTCTTGATTACCCATGCCTTAACTGGAGGAGGAAATACCCGTCTATGACAGCCACCTCAGGAAATAATTCAGTCTTTGCTGGGAACAAATACAATTATATTAAGTAAACACTGTCAAAGATGAAATCTAAACAGAATATCTGGTTCATTAGCTATATCAGCTGTTTACTTGTTGTGATATATATGAGTGGGTAACACGTGCTTCTTCACCGTTTCTGGGAAGCAGTATTGTTATTACTAAATTTGTGTTTTGATTTGGACTGCTTTCTTCCTCAAGCTGCTCAGGTGAGGACTAGTTAAACAATAGTGAGCGGGCTCGCTACTAGCAGTGCTCCAGCATATTTCTGGGGAGCTGGCAGAGCCCGGGAATACATCCGGAGGCAAGGGCCTTTGGATCCTGCAGTCCTGCTAGGTGAGGCAGCGCTGACCCCATGAGGTGGGCTTGTCTCCGGGGGTATGCTCCCCGCAACACCTGTGCGTTGGTGCAGTTCCTGCACATTGGAACTAGGAGTTTAATCATAACTGCTTCTCTGAAATGCACTGGTGGCGTGCACTTTGTTAAGTCATACAAATATGTTTGCTCTGTTGTTAGTTGCCAGAAAGTTTGTTAAGCTAAAGATAACAGAATAATTCTTCTTCTTCCCGTACAACACCCTCCTCCTCCCTTTGCTTGTGCTGAAAGCTCTAGCCAACAAATGTAGAATTCCCCCTCAGACAGTACCAGCTTAAAATAGAATTTAACTTTTTATAGCTAACCTCAGGCAGTACCCTTTCCCTCTCTGCACTGTAACCCTGGGCACTTTTTAATAACACCAAGGCATTAAAGAAGCAAAGATTATAAGTTCTGCTCTGTTGTTCTTTTTATGTTTATAACCTTGAATCTTTTCCTGCTTACAGTAGCAGACAAGAATGGGTAATACTGAAGATCTTGTAGTAGTGTTATAACTTTAGAAAGTTTTGTGTTTTTTTTTTTTTTAAAGTATATTCTCCCTTCAAACATTGTGTTAATGTTGTTTCTACTGATTGTAAAAGATTTCAGGGATCTTTTGGAGAGGCAAGATGATTAATGTACAGAGAGTTTTCAAAGAAAAAGTGAAAGTGGAGAAGTGGCTGTTCAGGAAGGAAATGAGAGAACACAGAGGTAATAACAGTAATACAGACAGTTGGAGGTAAGACCTTTCTTTCTGATAGAAGACTGCCACAGATGTATATGTTCTGTGAAAGCATATTCAGAAGTTGGGGGGACAACCAGGTAACCCCACTGTGGAACTTTGTTTCTGCAAGAGACCGTTTGAGGAAAAAGTGCTTGCAGGATTCAGAGGGAGAGGTTAAGTATTTATTTATCTGCATTATCAGAAGTATCCAAACAGAATAAAATAATTCTTATCCTGGAGAGCTTTTAGTTTCCAATCTAAACCAAACAGAAACAATGAAAATATATTAAGGTCTATCCTCAGAGTCTTTAAAAGCATATCTGCTTTTATGTAAGTAAGGACACCTGCTAACTGATAGTAAGGATTACAAGGGTACTGAAGATTTAGGCAGGGACACTCTTGTTCGTGGCTGTGAGAAAAGATTAGGTAGAATCATTGATTTGATTATTATGTGCATGTTGTGGGGTCTTTTGGATGTTTTCTGATACCTTCTGCTCTTCTGGATCGAGGGATCACGGTTTTTGAGCTAGCAGGAAATGATTGAGGCTATTCATCGTAAGAAGATTGCTGTAGGGATCCCAGCTATAGTACTTGTTGGTCTCCAGCGAGATGTGTCGCTAATGATCAGCCTCAGAGGTACAGCCTTAAAAGCTGGTGTCATCAAGGAGTGGGTAGAACAGCAGGCAGAACCAATGGACTGAAACGGTAAAGAAAGATTCATTACTGAAACAGCTTATTTGGAGGAATAAATGTAGTATATACATGTATATACTACATATATATGTACATATAAATGTAGTATATAAAGTCAACTTTAACTCTCCAAATCTGACCAATTACAAAGCGTTAAAGTGACCAGATTAGTATTCAGAAGCTTTAAAAGCTATGTATGATTGAGGTTGGTGGTTCGGGGGTTTGGTTTGTTTGTTTGTCGGGGTTTTGGGTTTTTTGGGGGGTTTTTTTGAAAGCTCTTTTTAGCTTACCTGAGGCAAAACTCGAAGTACAACTTTGCATGCTCATAGTCTATGTGGTAGTAGTATGATCAGTGGTGTCATACTTACTGTAATCTTCACTGGAGCAATCCAAGAAGCTGATAGAAATGACCCTATTCATTTGTCTCTGTGAAGGACAGTAAGTAAGAAAGACTGTCCAGCGTGTTACTAATCCCCTTCCAGAGCCTAGGAAGGTAGTAAAAGATTTGCTGGAAGTGTGTGTCTGACCTTGCACAGGTCAGAAATGTGGTGGCAAGATTGGAAAACCCACAAAATAAATTCCCTGTTCTGCCCTCTTCTCGTGTGCAGCAAGGAGAACTTCCTGAAATCTCGGCATGGGCTGCCTGGCCTTGTGTCTGGGAACCTGGTGCTTCAGATTCAAAGCATTATAGTATTTGCGGTATTTCCTGACTTCAGCTAGCCTGTAGCCACTGCACCTGAGCCACTGATGGGCTGCCATTAACTTGCCTTGCCATGTATTGAAGGCATTTAATTTTCTGTGTCTGCAAGTGACATGTTCTCAATGCGCTCTCCTTTAGGGAGTATTTGTTTATCAACAGTTCTCAGACTTTCTGGACTGGGTTCCCAGGGCTTTTTTTGTGTGTACAAGTAATTAGAAAACTGTCACCTTCAATCCTACCACCCCTGAAAACGTGCCCATCTCCTACGCCAGCTGTGCTCTCAGTGCTCTGTAACTAAACGGGAGCTTTTGAGGGCACAGTCTCCCACCCTTAGACTTTTATACCCTCGTCTCTCCACCAGGTTGGTCAGCTGTCCTTGCTGCCATAGATCACGGCAGCCGTGTCGTAGCGAGGGAGGAGCGGTTGCCCTCGGATCGGGAAGGGAGGCTCTGCCGAGGGCCCTTCTGCAGGTGGCGATTCTGGCATGTCCCCCCGGTTCAGGAAGCCAGATGGTGGGCTTGCAGCTGCGGCTGTGGGACCTCACCGACCGCCAAGTTTAAACATTACAATTCCCACGTGGCCACTAGAAGGTGGAGAATTTATGATGTGGAGGTGGAGGAGTTAGAAAAAAAGAAGCAAAAGCTGAATGGACGTTTTCTGAGCTTTCTGGTGACACCCCTTCTCCCCCACTTTAAGGACCACTAATATCCTGTATGCCTTGGCTGGATTGTCACTGAGAACTTAATGACAAGTTGCAGACTGAACTTGAGGTGTTATTGTGGTTTAAATTAGATTCTTTGCAGTGGAAGTCCCAGCGGAAATTCTCCACTTTCCCTTAAGGAGTAACGGCAAATGTGCTTAGGAGAGAAACCGAGATGCAGGAGTCTGAAGTTGATATCGTTACTGGAGGAAAGGGAATAAGGTGATAAATCTGATGTAACAGGGAGAGTGGTGTTCAGTAGTGAAGGGATTCAAGTTGTCTGAGTTTGGTAAAGACGTGATACATTGCGGTATACAGGTGATCAAATAGCAGAATAATCTCTCTCTCTCTCCAATTGCTTTGTATAGTTATCTAGACGTTGGTCACTTTTTTTTGCTGGTTTGCCTTTCTGTAATGGGGTGAGACCTAACACAAGGAGCGCCACATCAGTTCTGCCACTCCGTCATTACCTGAAAGCTCAATGCAATCATTCATCATCTGGGTGTGAAAAGCTCCCTACAGGTGCAGGGCTAGACATGGGCACGCTGCCTTCTACAGTCAAAACCGTAATAAGTCACTACTGCTTGTGTGACAGCAGAAATGAACACCTTGGCAAATTTTTCATGTTCAACAAGTTCGGTTTGAAATCTGTGCGCAGGGAGGCAGTGAGCTTGCTATAGCCAAAGTATTGCTGTTGTAGGAAGTAAGCATCGGGTTTTTTTTCCTCCTCTCTTTATTACAGTAATCTTTAGTGTTGCTAGGACAGTAATAGGCAAAATGTTTTGAGATATTAAATGCTAATTTTTTTTAATGTGTGCTTTCATCTAAATTGGCTTTGAAAAAGCTTGTCACCCTTGGGAGAGTGTAAAAACCCCAATCCCTACCATATTAAAAGTGAAATCTTTTGACAAATGCTTCCAGTTATGTTGCAGAATAAATGACCACAAAGCAAATTATGTGAAGAAATGGGGGAAGAAAAAAAAAAGCCTACATAATTCCTACAATTTATGTATACATACATAGATTGTATTAAAAGTTTCTTGAACTCTTTTGTCATTAAGATCCCTTGTAATAAGTTAGGTAAATAATTCATTATTATCTCAATACTATTAATTATGTAAATGTCTACTCCTCCAGAGAGAGCAGTGTCGCACCATTTTATACGTATGTGACAAGATTCCTTTTGTTCTATTCTAGCCCCAAGTGTTACCATTCATGAGTAATGTAAAAGAACTGAACAGCTGAAAAATCAAGGATCTTAAGTTAAGGCTGGTGTTTGCTTTTCAAGAATCCCATTGCAGGAGAAGGGGATCTAGAGCATCCAGGGAGCCTTTGGCAGGATCCTCAGCATAGGACGAAAGGTGGCTCTGCACTCTTAGGTAAGATTATGCAATAAAAAACTTAGTGATTGTGTCTGATTCGGGGATCACACAGGTAAAACTATCCCACTGTTGCAGCACCTAATGGAGAAACTGTGAGTAAGACCACCAAAATAAAGAAGGATCAACACAATGGGTTGGGTAGGTTGTCATTTGTTCTTTAAAAAAAAAAAAAATAAGATAACAGAAGTGATAATTCGTGCTGCTTAGTGGCCAAGCAAAGGGGCATTAAAAAGAGCATGTTATAAAGTCCTTCTTTAAATAAAAATCTAGGTAATAGTTAACTCTCTATTTTAAAGGTCATGAGTTAAGATACGATGGCTAAGCTGAAGTAGCAGAAGTTCTGGTGCTAGTAAATTTAGTTATTGGAAAAGGCTCAGTGGGTCATCAGGATGCCAGCCTTGAGAGAAGGCATGTCGTATCCAGAAGTAGATAGGTGGGTTTTTCGCCACATGGCCAAGCAGCATGCACCTTCCCTAATCCAAGCTCAGCAGAGTTAAAATTGCTTGTATTGAGCTGACGTTCCCTAATGAAAAATGACAGTATCTTTGTCCTATTTTTGTCAGATATTAAATCAGCATTACGGGAGACTGCCAAGTGGAAATAGGGCAGGATAAGCTGTTATATTAATAGGTTTGACTTATACCTTGGGGGGGCGGGTGGGATGCTTTTTACAGAAACTAGGCCATATAATCTGAGAGAAGGATTCCAAGTCTGGTAACAGTTACGTTTAATTACTAGATTTCCTCCGTAAGTATGGAAAACAAACGTCTACTGTGAACGATTAGTTTAAAAATAGCAACATGCTGTTTAAAAGGCTGCTTCCTCCATCAGTTTTCTTTAATCTTTTTGTGAATTAAAGGGAATTTATCTTGCTGAATCTGCCCTTAGCAGTCCACCTGCGCCCCACAGCGCTCTAGGTTTAGACACTGTTCTGGTGAGTGAGGTCCCCCCCACCCACGACCAAGAGCAATGTGAAGGTAACGTGTTCAGTAAGGAAAATGTTGGCAGAATGGCCTAACAAAGGGGAGCAATAAGCAGCCAGCGGCATGCATATCTTTGCAACCTGTGATCCTGTTTAGGCTTGGATTTGGGGGTATTCTGGCCTTTCACCTAATATAGGTCTTAAGGAGAAAAAAAATTAAACTCAGTAGATTTCTGTAAACTTAAACCAAAGGTTAAGGTTGTACTTTATAGCAGATCTCTAGGTGGGGATTTATCAGTTTAATTATAGCCTCCTCCTCGCAGGAGCTTGCTGGGAAAGTGTTTTTGTGGAAAAGGGGTGTTTTGTTGTTAAGAATTGCAAAAAGATACAGAGGAGAAGGCTAATACTTGTATTCTACCTTTGATTTTCAAATAAACATCCTTATTGTGTTCCCCCTGCTTGGGACCAAACAGGTTTAAAATACTTGCTTACTCACTGGAATATCATTTGAATTGGTAGGTCTGAAATTTGAAAAAATCTGTAAGAATTCTTTGCTTAGTGCAAGCTGTTTTTGAAATGGGTTGGTGCTTTCTTAGGGATGCATTTTATAGCACAGAATTCCTATTCTCTGAAAACCCATTGACTTCCCATGTGGGAATAAAAATGTTATTCATACCGGGCTACATACATACAATACATTATTAGTAAAACAAAAATGGCTACTTTTTGTAATGAAGATATGATGCTTAAAAAAGGATTGTATTAAGCAGGAATTAAACATGGTTCTCCATGCGCAAGTATGCTTTCTTGCAACTTGCAAAACAAATTGCTTTCCCCTCGCCCCTGCTCTGTTATAATAAACTGTTTGCTGCTCTATGGTGGTCTGTATTTCTTTTAAGTTTCTCTCCTACCGCGTCTTCTTGAATCCTTCATTCTAATCGCTGACTCCAGTAATGTTTTTTAGTATTGCTCTGGTTTTCCTAAGCTACAACTTATTTTCCTTTGATTTCCTTGTGGAACGTTCAGTTGCAAATAGCAGCAGTCAGCACTGATGTGCAGTAAACCCCTGAGCAGCAGGAGAGAATTGTAGGAAAGTGCAAGGTAAAAACAGTATACCAGTTTACATGCTGTTTACATTTGGAAAACTTTCTTTACAGTTGAAAGTCTCAAAATACAACTGTTAATGAAATTAAAGCATAAGCAGATGGTGCTCAGCCCACAAAGTTTCTTACTTATTTTGTTGTCTTTTAAAAAATTGGCAATGAAAATAGCTCAGCAAGAGTTGTTCTGACTTGAGTGAATACAGTTGATTTTTTTTAATAAGGCAGAAAGTATTATGTTAAATAGTGTGTTTTAGAAAAAATAAAATATTTTTAATGACATTTAATAAGTTTTTTTCATATTTGAACATTTTTGTCTCAATTTGGGGATTAAAATTTGCTTTGGTTTTAACCTGTAGTAAAAGATTTCCCTTTTAAGGATGACTAAATAAAACAAGGAGTAGCATTTCAACAGGGCTGAAGCATAGCAGCACCCCATTTTATTTCTCAGTTCCTGCCTTTATGGATTTGAGATATTTAAGCAATGTCTTTGTTTTGAGCTAGTTAATAATTCTAGATATGTCAAAGAAAGAGATATTTATAATTTTAAGTTGGCTGTAGAAAGTGCTTCATCTGTAATAACATTTTGAAGCAAAGCCAAAAAAAGTAACCAGGCTGCCTGTTAAAAGCATCTGGGATGCTAATGTCATGAGTTTTCTGTTCCTCCTATTGAGGAAGGAAGACCAAGAAAGACAATATTGAGGTAACGTGTTCTTCAGAGAAAATAAGTTGTTCTCTGCATGCTTTAGTCTTGAAACAAGATTTGCTACACTTTCACTTAAATGAGGCCTTGAAGTCAGCTCTTCAAGGCTTGTAATATTTGTCTTTTATAAGCCATGCATGTGTCAATGGTGCATTTATCATGCACGTTCGACTGCTTCACCTGCTCTGTCTCTGCTAATCCATCTCCCACAGTGTTATTCTAACATGCCAAAGCCCCTGAGAAGCTTTAAACAGCAGCTATGAAATATGTTGGTTTTTTCTCACCTCTTCCACGTTTTCCACCCTTACTTCCCTCCCCTCTATGAAATATGTTCCTTCTCCACAGGACCAAGACCTTCACTAGTGATTAGCTTAAAAACAGTATCTCGGTAATCTGCAGAGGTGAAAAAGGGTGGGAGGTGGGTTTTTTTCGTTGTTTGCTTCTTTTGATGGAATATGAGCTTTTAGTGATTGCCTGTAAGTGTACCACCTGCCTCTGATCGGAGAGCTCTTAGCCAGAAGCTATCAAGTCCAGAAGGATGGTGCATGCGTCTCCTGTGCCTCAGCTCCTGTGGGTGTGGGAGAAGAATCGCCTGCTGCTTCTTGTATCACTTTTTGGAGATCCTCAGCTCCAAATGCTGCTATTTCATGCAATGTAAGGTACTCCTACAGCATGAGATTTACTGAGTGTGTAAAGTGGTCTCGAGTACTCTCTGTGGAGGTATTCCAGCCCTGGGTGTCTGAAGCAAGACTGCAGGTTAGTTTCTGGGATGCATTTGTGTGATCTCGGTGTCTAAGAGTTGAAGACTCCTTCTGTCTTCTGTCCCTCTCTGTGTTTTGCAATAGCAATCCAAAATACTTGCCTTGAACACTTGCTTATTTTTTAGTTATGTAAACAGTACAAGAAAGGCTGGGCTAAGGAAGGCCAAGAAGCATTGACTCAACACTGAGGCCGTGAAGCTCTTTGAGCAGGTCCAGGCATGAGCTCCTCCTTCAGGGTCACCAGCAGGAAAAACATCCTCAAGGAAAGCAGCTGTCCATGGCGCTGGAATCAAGACTGGGAGAAGACTTTGATGTCAAACCTGGGCCAAACAGTTACTCTGGCCCAGCTTTGGCAACGTATGATGAGACCCTTGAGTGCTCATATACGGAGCAGCAGGCAGGCGTCCAAAGTGTCAGTGCCATCGCCATTATTTCATGTAGAGAAACGAGGCTTCGGAGGGCGACTCTCTGTAAGATACAGAGTCGCCGTATTAGAGAGCAGACTTACCTTTTCCACAAATAGTCACGTCAATCACCTCTTGGGGAGTTAACAAGTTTTGCTCCTGTTATTATCTTCTACCAAGGCTGGTGATGACAGGGGAGTTGTCAAGCTCATGTGATAAAAGGGAGCAGACTGCCAGGATAGTTCATGTAGCCTTTAATCTTTGTGTATGCCTGAGGGGCCTTGGGAAAAGAGGATGGCAGGGAGCAGGCTGGATTAATTTTTCTGGATGAAATGGATATGTCCTGGGGGTTGGCCTACTTTAAAAATAATTAGAATTCTTTGAAATCTGCTGTCCTTGAGCACAATTCATCTGTCCTACGTCCCCTTTCTCTGATTCCCATATGCCTAGATCTCGTGGTTGAGAGATGCCTTGTGCCTCTTTGGGAGGTGTTTGTTTTGGCAATATTTCCCAGGGGTGCATAATTTCTAAACCCAAGCTGACTTGCACATATGTGCGTGGTGAAATGTGCACAGGGACTGCAGGTAATCAGAGGTAGCTAGTTAGGTTTTTGCTGTTAAGCTGAGGACAGAGAGGCTGCTGGGCTTACAATAAGGCATGCGAGACACTGATTTTCAGATCTTAACATAATTTTTATATCTCCTGGAAACAATATGGTATCTTTTTAAAAAAACAAACAAACAAACAAAAAAAACCCCTTTTTTAAACAGTCCTGTATGTTTGCATCAGGTGATGCAGGTATGATCGGATCCTTATGAGGAGGCTTGATGGTGATCACTGATTGACTGCAGCCAGCACAAGTCCATGTTAGTGTAATGAGGTGCATTGATCTCTTGTTATTCCAGGTTCTTATTCCAATCTCATTCTCAGCTGAAGGATGAATACCTCACTTTATTTCTTTTTTTCCTGGTCAGTTTTTTTTTTTCCTCATTCATTCTTTGTGGGAATTTGGGGAGTTAATTAGGCTTATTCTCACGACCCACTGTTCAACAGCTTAAGAGTTTTCTTGCATCGCAGTAAGATATTAAATGATATGGATATCTGGAAATAAGGGAGAAAGATAAATGATCTGACTACTCTTGACTTTATCCTCTGTAATAGCTTGGGCAGTCTGTCTTCTAACAGGTTTGTCACAGGATATAAAATGCTAAGGTTTTTATGGGGGAAAAAAAGGGTTTCATTTTAAACTCTGCAGTTCATGTCTGTGATTAAAGAAGTCTTCACAGCCTTAAACACTAAGCACCAAAGTTTTCACTGATAGAACTTGGCCAGTTAACGTTGCTGCAAAGGAGAGGCAGCTTGAACAGGTTTTTGAACAGGTTTTATCTTGCATGATATTTCCAAGAATTTAGTCTGTACTGATAACTTGTCAAAATACAGTTTGCAGTCTAATCCCAGCAATCCTAATTTTCAGGAATGGTTCACGGCTGTTAATTTCTAAGAAACAGGCAGAACTTTTATCTATTCATTTGGTTTATGTAACAACCATAATCTACGGCTTAACGTTACCAAAGGCATAATGTTGCAGGCAGAATTCATTACACTTTTTAGGTCAGTGCTTCAAAAATATATTTTAATAACAACTGAATAATCTTGACTCTGATGCCTTAAAATGTTCATCGGTGAGAATGCTTTCACGTATCAGAAATAATTGTATTTTATTGTCTTCCTTTTTGCATTCTCAAACCTGAGATTTCCTAAGTCCAGAGCAATATACTTTTTACATATTTACTAAAATGCACGGGCATTTATTTTTAAGCCCGGTTTTACTGATGAGGAGGTTAAGGTTTTGGATACAGAATCAGTGTCTTACAGCTGAACCCATTAAATATTGCTGTATGTAGTTGTATATAGCTGACTTTCTGTAAGTCACTTTGGCTTTACAAATGGAAGCCTTCCAGCAGTGTATATTTAGGAGATCTATTCATAGTCTAACACCAAACCCCAACAACTTCCCTGTAGGAAGTCCATTTTCTCCCCCGCATGCATGTGTTAATTTTGTCAGACCTTAATGTTGCTTAACTGTTTTTATACTGTATCAGCTACAGGACTCAAAGAAACTTTAAACCATATAAGAGACCAGTTATGGCAACTCTGATGTTTTACAACCGGTGCTGGTTTTATCCCAATGCATGTTAACCTCTGTGATGTTCCTTTGCCTTCATACATTTTTGCTTTTAAAGTTTTGGTTTCTTTACTTAGTTTGATTTCTTTTGTCTGTAGACTGAAGAAATGTGGCCAGCACTAGACTGGCACATTCCCTAATACCCTTTCTTATCTAGCTGCAGTGGCATAGAAGAATGGATACGAGAGTGAGAAAATACTTACGTGGAAGGCAGTTCTGCCTGACATTTGGGTGCATTTTCTAAGGAAAGGGTAGTACTGGAGATCTAGAAATATGTGTTCAAATCATCATGCTGAGAAATTTTATATATATTTTTGATGAGAACTCTACTGAGGCTTGGCGCTTTCCTGAAAAGGGAGAAGTGCCCTCACCTAGTGCAGGGCAACCACTGGTTATGCACGCTTTCCCTCTCCTCCCAGAATTTAAGAACGTGCAGCTGTCTCCTTAATTCTGTAGTAAGAGGGAAAATAATCTTCTTTTTGTAGGTTTGGTTCAGAAGCGGAAAGGGAGATTCATGCTGCTAAGAATATTTAACAGAAATGTCCTTTTGTTTAGGGCGTAACGGTGTTCCTGCGTTACCATTAGCGCTTACCACAGGCAGTGCTGGAAAGAGAGTCCTGGGTGCCTTGGGGAGGGGAGCAGCAGCCATTACGCAGGCCACCCGACACGCTCTGGTTTGCTGTTACAGGCTTTCCCTGCGCAGGAGCACTTGGAACACCCAGACTGAGATGGGGTCTGGGCGCGGTGACTCGGAAAACCACACGACCGGGCAGGCCTGCCTGGTTTTTTCTGATGCTCTTAGCGCACTGTGAGCGTCTGGCCCTCAATTCAGTAGGAACACAAGCGTGCTGCTTTTACACCTGCCCGTCCTCAGCACAGCAAGCGGGTCTCCTCCAAGGGGGAAGAAAGGTTTGGAGAGAGGCGCTCTGGGGTTTTGTGTTGTTCTGGGGGAGCGGGGTTCGTTGTGTTGTGTTGTTTTGTTTTAAAGCTATAAAAGAAGCAAACCCTCCCTTGAGCCAGGCAGCTGCTCTGCTGCCAGCCTGCAGGTACGTGTTCTCCCCGGTGCCCCGCGGAGCTCCGGAGGAGGGCCCCGGCGACGGAGCAGGGCTGCGCGGCCCTTGCCTCTCGGCTGTATGCCTGCGCGCAGGTAATGGTTTTAAGCAGCCTGGGGAGGCAGCTGTGTTCCGCGTGTCTTGCTACTAGGGCGTTCTCCTCTGTGTTTTTCAGCTGTCCCTCGCTTCCAGCAGCATTTGGTATTGGTGGTTTGTTGTGGGTTGGTTTTTTTTTTTTTTATTATTATTTTCTCCCCCACACTCCTGTTTTGAACTAGCTCGGCGCTGGTGTTCGCCCTGCTTGTGGACGCCAGTTTCATTTGTCTTGCCCGCTCAGCTGGCTGCGGGCAGTCCTTGACCCGGCTCAGCGCGCGGGTGTAAGCCTGTGCTTGTGCTGGCGCGCAGGCAGGACAAAAATGTGTAGCGGAGAGGTAATCTGCTTGTAGAAATGGATCCATCCTACTCTAGAACATCAGCTTGAAAAATCCAGCACCTGTCAGACAGAGGTTTAAAGCCACAACAAATTAGCAAAAGTAAAAATGTAAAGGCAGCTCGTCTGCAGCGGCTGAAAAATACAGTTTTCGTTAACTTTCTGCAAGAGCTAGGTGCATCTTGTAATTCGTATTCCTGTTATTCCACAGTTCACCTTGCAGCAGAGATGAAAAATATCACCTTCAGGTTTTACTGTGTATCTGCAGTCTTGGGAAGATAAACGTCAATGCATCGCATCATAGTATTGACGTTCAGAAGTCTTCCAAACTTTGCTTTTTAAATAAAACAGGGAAGTCAGCCTTGAATCCCTTTTACTCAGGAGGAAGAGTAGGCAAGTGATTTTTTTTTTTTTTTTTTTTTTTTTTGCCACATCTTACATAAATCTGACATCCTTTACAAATCTACAGTTGTCATATTGTCAAGAATTATACAGCAGGAAATGCTATACTAAACACAAGGAAAATACACTGTTTCCAGGTAGAATATTATGTCTGAAATGACTTTTACTGCTTGTGGCTTTCAGTTGCTCACTGCTAAAGAGATGCACAGAGTTTCTGTTGTTCATGTTTCTGTTGAAATTATTAAAATGGAAAGCTGAATAGTAGCTTACTTTTAAGCATTTATATTTTTTAATTGAAGTGGGTTAAAAAGTAAAAAATTCCAGCTTTAATGATGTCAGAAAGGCTGTCCAAATTTCTTACATAAGACCATAGGATTATTCAAGCTGGAAGGAACCTGAGGAGGTCCCCAGTCCAACGTCCTGCTCAAAGCAGGGTCAACTGTGCAGTCAGACGGGTTGCTTGGGGCTTTGTCCAGTTGGGCCTTGAAAACCTCCAAGGAGGGAGACAGCACAACCGCTCTGCCTAACTTGTCCCACTGTTTGGCCATTCTCATGGTGCCAGTTTTTTTTTTTTTTTAATATCCGGTTGGATATTTCCATCAATTTCACCAAAGAACACACTGACACCTCTTCATTGCTGTCCCTGATATTTTTAGTGTGCCATGAGACTTAAAACTGTAGAACTGTTTAATTGTAATTTAAGAAAAAAAATTAGTGGGTTTTCTCATTGGTTTTTGCATTGGGGTTTTTTTTGTTTGTTTTGTTTTGCTTTGCTTTTTTGTTTATTTTAGTTTACTGGAACTGTTTAGTGGGATAGTGACTTACTCTGGTTTTCTCTGTCTTACCTTAGAAGATTTGTCCAAGTCTACATTGTATGATAAAGTAATATATTGAGAAAGTGTTGATATGGGTAACTCGCATGTGACAGTTTTAAACAGAGCATATACCTTTTATGTTGTGCTTGTGTGCAAGAGCTTTTAAAAAGAAAGCACCTCATCCCGAAAGGTGACTGATTAATGACTGCAGTAATATTGGTTTGGTTGACAACCATGTGAATGTATTGTCTCTTATTAGAAGAGGCTCTTCTGTATAGCTTTTCCTTAGTATTTTCAATATAACAGTTTTGCAGGTTATTGAAAGGTAGCAAAACACAGTGGATTTTAATTCTTTTGTAGTTTGATGAGAGTATCATCCTTGCGGATTGTGGTGGTTTAACCCCAGCCAGCAGCTAAGCACCAGGCAGCTGCTCACTAACGTCCCCCCCCACCCAGTGGGATGGGGAGAGAATCAGGAAAAAAGTAAAACTCGTGGGTTGAGATAAAGACAGTTTAATAGGACATAAAGGAAGATAATAATAATAATAGGTGGTGGTGGTGGTGTTAATTATAAAATGACAATAATAATAATAATAAAAGAATTGGAATATACAAAACAAGTGATGCACAATGCAATTGCTCACCACTCGCTGACCAATGCCCAGTTAGTTCCCGAGCAACGATCTGCACACCCTTGCCCCTGGCCAACTCTCCCCAGTTTATATACTGGGCATGATGTCAACACGGTATGGAATACCCCTTTGGGCAGTTTGGGTCAGCTGCCCTGGCTGTGCCCCTTCCCAACTTCTTGTGGCCCTCCAGCCTTCTTGCTGGCTGGGCATGAGAAGCTGAAAAGTCCTTGATTTGGTATAAGCACTACTTAGGAACAGCTGAAAACATCAGCGTGTTATCAACATTCTTCTCATACTAAATCCAAAACATAACACTATACCAGCTACTAGAAAGAAAATTAACTGTATCCCAGCTGAAACCAGGCCAGGATTTTTGGGTTTCTTTTGCTGATTCTCTTTTGATGTACAGTAAACAAATCTATATTGTTTACTGTCCTGTCCTGGTACATCTGTCAGTTCATCCTTCTCAGGTATTTGATGGCTTATGCATGTAGCTTCTCTTTCATACTGAAGATCGAAATGCTGACATCTTTCTTCTTTTGCAGTTCTTCCTCTTGGGAGGAACTGTCTCTCCCCAGCCAGACATTAAGTTATGAACTGCCTTACTGACTTTTCCTTCTCCAGCTGCTGGCCAGATTTTGCCGTGTTAGAGACAACAGACTCTCTTTCTTGGGGACTGCAGAGAGCTTTTGAAATGAGTTTTCTGACAGGCTTTAACAACATTGTCTTTGTTAGAAGTTAAAGTGCAAGGCTAGCATGTAAAGGTCTTCATTCAGCGAAGTGCATTCCGATTTAAACACCCATTTAATGACCTGGATAGATCATAACTATGCTTTGCTAATTATCTTTTCTGTGTTAGATGCACTGAGTGAAGGGCACCGTTTTCATAAATGCAGTTATTAGCAGCTCCATTTGAAGCGTACCAGGAGTGTGCACGCTTAGGGCTTGTGAAAATCGCTCCAGCTGGGAGCAGCGTTACTGGGGCAAGTATAACATGAGGAAAGGCTCGCTGTTGTTTTGAGATCAATTTTTAACCAAAATTCCATTGTCGTTATTTACACGGAGAATCTGAATTGCCAAGACTTCTGATTTCATAACAGAAATGTTTCCGAGGAGTGAACATTTGTTGAAAAGATTACAGTGCTTCAGGGAAATGCCTCTTGCTATGCTGTTTGGATGGTGGGGGTATCCTGCGGTTAGACCCAGTGCTGAGAACACCGACTTTCACTCGTTGGAAGCAAGATGGATCCTCACGCATCTTTGTATGCTGTATGCCAAGTAATTTAAACAGTAGAATGCTGCAGTCCAATTGCAAAGGAGTCGGTGCATGTGGGAGGATGCTGTTCATTTGCATCTTTTCCAGACGTGATCAGAAATGCTGGCCAGAGCGTACCTGAGCTGGAAACGCAAAGGTCACGTGAAAACTCTCTTCAGGATCTGGCAGACGTAGGCAGGTCCCTTGGAAGATGTTCAGGGCTAGAGGTGGATCCTTGGTGCCATGTTAACAGAAAGCAGTAGGATGTCGGTTCCCAAAGTCAGCTTTGAGAGCAATGTTTTGAGTGTTAGTCTCAGGCAGCTTCAAGTTTAGATTGCTGGCACCACAGTGAATCATCTGCACAAACAAAGTAAATGTCAAGGCAGTCTGTTTCTTGTGAAGTCCCAGTGCGGCGTTTCTGCCTCTCTGCTAGGTCTTGTGGTCTCAACGTGAGCGTGGTGGCTTCTGTAGTCGAAATAAAAGATACTGCATGGAGAGTGCAGAGCTGAGTGCAAGGCTGGAAGCATAGTGGAGAGCAGACAGGTTCAGTGGAATCCGTTTGAAGAAGTTTGTGAATTGTATTACAGTATTCTTGCTGGCTGTCGATGCAAAGAACCTGGCTGTGCTCACACATGATGTGGCTTCTAAAGCAAAGCTATGAAATAGGTTTTGATATTCATCATGTTTACTTCACAGCAAAACAATTAATGTCACTAGCTGTATTTGTCACAGGAAGAGTACTCAATTTATCTGGTCAATAAATTGGTTCTTACTAGTTTAGATTGTTGCAGGTCTTTTTTCCCTCTTACGCTTCAAATGCATGTATTGTGTTGATTTATTTATTTTTTAAGTATTTAGGACAGATAAGAACTTACCTTACCTCAACAAATCAGTAGAATGTAACTAATTTATTGGCAAATACCACACAGATTCTCTTTAATATCCTATGTAGTAAAGACGCAGGAATGAAGGGTCAAGGAAAGATGAGACAGAGAACACAATTGATTGTAACAAGTGATTTCCCCTCACTTATCTAGTCAAGCAGTACACAAGGTAATTAGGTAAATACTCTGAATTTCTGAAATCTTTCGGGAGTTCAGATGAAACTTGCAGAAACGGGTCGTAAATTGTATGTGTAATTTTTATACAATGCAGCTTTTGGCTTCAGCTGGCTGTTTCTTTGAAAAAGCTTTCAAAGTGGTAGGGTTGATCAAATTGTGAAATGCAATTTAAAAAAAGAAGACAGAAATAGGCTGTTGTAAAGCTTGAGAATGGTAACAATATTTCAAGATAAATGAAAATCTAATGCAGTTTGCTTCTTAATAGCAAGAAATATGGAATGAGATTGACGTATGTGTCTTTAAAAATTGAGGCAGACAAGATACAGCGCAGAAGTATGCATTCTTTGTTCAAGCATGTCCATCAGTGATGGATTTATTGTATTGTAAATGTCATTTACTTGCTGAGGTATATAAGACAAATGCATGATTTTTAAATATCCATCTGTCTCAGATGATTGAGAAACAAAGATGAAGTTCCTCTGCGGGCTTTAACCAGTGCAATGTTCATAGCTGATGCCTGGAGGGCCGGAAAAGCTGTCCTTAGCTGCTTAGAACATGAGGATTGATGGTAGGTCTTGTTTCTTTCTGAGGCTTTTTCTCTCTGGAGGGAAAAATAATAGAAGTTGGGTATTTTCAATAGCAAAGTTACGGATTATAAATTGTAACTCTTTGGTCTCTTACTTTTTAAATTCAAAGCATATGCTTATTTTTACCTGCTTATGTCTACAACTCAAAATTTGATTACTTAAATTTTGATTGTTTAAGTCCAAAAGAAACAGCTTCATCTATTTCTTTCTTCAGTCTACAGAGAACACTCCTAAAAGGGGCTTGGTCTTAGTAAAATGAAAAGCATTGCCCCCTCACAGTCCACTGTGTAACACTACTACACGGGAAAAGGAGAGTAGTCCTTCCTTTATGGAAGGAAATTAAGCTGGACATATTAGAAGTCCTTAAGAATCTCTAATGTCCATATGAATAAACATGGGTTCTATTTTTAAGATCTTATTCAACCATGTGCATAAAATGAAGGCTATTCCTGGAGCAAGAGAGAATGTGGAAGGAGCAATGACTCAACTAGAAAGGTCACAAGCTTCATTGAATGTTGAAATGCAGTGACGGGAACAAATCTTGTACTGAACCTCTTCGGTGATGCTGTGTTTTACGCCTTTCACCTTGGAGGGCACAACTTACAGGGAAAAAAGATGAAAGAGGTTTTGGGGATGGGAAAGAGATGGCTCGTTACTGCTCAGCCATTAAGGGCTGTGGAAGAAACTTCTTGGCAATTGTAGCAATGCCTTGAGCATAGGTGTAGGACTGGACAAGACCAGCTGCGGGGCACAAAAGAGAAGGCGATGCAGCTGAAGATCATGGAGTGCAGGAGTGAAATGAGAAAGTACCAGAGAGGAGGTCTTAGTGATAGAGATGATAGTGTTCTGGATTATGGCAGTATTGCAGTGAAATTATTCATTCTCATGGCTGTTTCCTCTGTCTTCCATTTGATTGCAAAAACTATTGGAATTGTTTGCCAAGCACTTGAACACATGTGCGTGTGGCAGTAGTAGAATATTACTGTGGAAATAGTTAAACTACATGGAACAGCATATACTAAATTGACAAGACATCAATACAACACTATATTTATTTTCAGGTATTCAGGATCGTTTCCTCTTAATTTTTATTAATTGTTAAAGCTGAATACTCTTAGGGATCTACAAGGGAAAGAGGTCATTTAAGCTAAGAAATGGGACGTGCTTTCTGGTGTGAATACCGTTTTGCTAATCTACTTGACTAACAGAATATTTGCTATTCTGCTAGCCTCTAATTGGCAATACAGGGAAAGATAGCAAAGCTCAGATGAAAAATCAATGCATTTTTTTTTTCTGAAGAAGGGAAGAAATAGTCCAAGAGTCATAGGTACCTCACTTGATACCTGGAGGCCCTTTTGCATCTTGCAGTCAGCTCTGATGGAGATGATGTCTTAAGCAATTGTCCATTTTGTTCTTAATACTCATAATTTTTCCAGTCAAGCATTTATAAAATTCCTCTACAGAGAAAAATTGTGGACAGCTGTCTAATTATGGTATGCTCCTTTTTTCCTTGTATCCTAGGGAAAAACTTCATAGGCCAGCAACGTGTTGGTTATTCAAATTATTATGAAGCAATTTATTATAGCCCAAGTATGCTTCCGATTAATTTTACTGTAAATGTGTGATAATAAATGCCTTTATCTTCACTCTGTTTTGCTGGTCTTGACTTGAAAATCTATTTTTCTATTAACAAAAAATGGATTTTAGTTTATCAGGCCTCATTAGAAAACTGTATCTTAGGGTTGTGAGGTGTTCTGTATTACATGGTCCAAACGCATGTCTCCTAGGAAAAGCTTAGGGAAGATGGAGAAAAGCATCTAATACTTGACTCTGAAGCCCTTGTATGCAAGTTGAAGGGCAGAGTTATGTTTTCCTTTTTTTGTTGATTTTACTGTTTTCTAGATGTGTTATGTGAGCCATTCAGCACTGTTTTCAAAATCTGATCGAATGCGTAGCATTGCTCCAAACCACATAGCCATGTGCAAATGTGGTATTCCTCATCACTTGGAGGAGGGAGACAGGGAGAAAGATCTTGAGTTTTCTGCCATCCATTTCTGCAATCCACTTTTCAAAAGGGGTTTCCTGATATTCAGCTTTTGTCTAGAAGAAAGAGTTAGAAAAAACTTTTGCCTCCATCTTCTGCCCCTCTAAAATAGGGTAAGCAATGGCACCGTCTTAATCAAAGCAATGTAAACAAAACTGGAAATTTGAGAGAAATTAAAAGGAGAACAGAAGGTTGCATTTGAACAAAATACATAACAACAAATGTTTACAGAAATGAGAGATGATAATATTGATTAGAACCAGCCAGAAGTCTGAGCGTTTGGAGACTTCCCACAGCCTTCATCTGCTTAAACATTTTTCTGGGGTTGACTGTGTCCCTAGAAGCCAGTTTGTTGCCCTTTTTGTTTAGAAATGCATCAGTTTGTCTACTGCTTTGCTGCTCCTGTGATACCAACAGCAGCTGGCATATTTGCTTGAGGAACAAGTCACCTTGCTGAACCTCTCGTGCAGCAGGGTACCCCATGGATTGCCTCCAGGTTGAGAAGTTGAAAAATAATTATTTTCATTAAGAGAAAACAAGGTTTAACTTTCTAGGCAATAAGCGTTGTCCTTCCTGTAAGTAGATGCAACTTGACATCCCTTAAGACTTCAAGTGGATAGTTGCTTGCGGAAAAGAAGGAAAACGATTGGGTCCTTAGGGTCTCTGCTCTCAAGACTAGACAAGAAACTAGACTTTGTTTTGGAAAGATAGGGGTCAGTGTCTGGTGGGCTTTGCTTACCTGGGACAGTGTTTCTCCCTGGTGCTGCAGTAGAATGATAACTGTGCCCGAGGGCTTGGTGCTCTCCTTGCTCTTTGGCCTGTTTATGGGGCTTGGCTGTTACCATAACAGTGTTCTGAACAATTAAATTACAATAAAATATTTTAAATGGCTGAATTTAGCATGAAGTGAGTCAACCAGCATGTGAATTTGATTTTTTTTTTTTTTTTTTTTTATTTGTGCGGCGTGTCATCTATGGTATAGCAACCCATATGGTGCATTTGAGGGTAAACACACTGAACAGGTGCTTCTTTGTTGGCTTGGAGGTCTGAGTCACTGCAGTCTCTGAGAATGAATTACTGTGGATGATGCTCTGCAGAAGTTTGCAGTTGAAATACCATGTTAAATACATGCTAATGACAATGTAGGCTGCAGTATGTAGAAATTTGTCTGTTGTGCAGAGAAAGAAGGAAGGTTATGAACATTTGAAAAGCAGTTGATGGCAGACTCTTATAGCTGAAGCACAGTCTCTGAGTCAGCTGGTGGTTGATTAGACCAGTCTTAAGTACTTAACCTAAACTGACTTACCTTGTATGATGTACAGTATTTGTCTTGTCTCGATTTGTGTCATGTTCTATTAAGAAGAGGGGGCCGGGATCAGTGCAGGCAACCTTCTTTGCAGGCAAGGAAATCGTGTGGTCTCTTGTGGTCTCTGGTTTCTTGGGGACCCAAGAAATTGCACTTTGATGCGACAGAGAAAGCCCCTTGATTACAAGAAGCAAAAACACACCTGAAAAGATGCAGTGTGTAGGGAGATGCTTGCTTTTATGCTTTTTTATGTGTTCTGTCCCACTTGATCACTTTGGCTTTCTTCTACTGAAAATGTTGATTATTCTACTTGTAATAAACTTGTAATCAGTTCTTGCTGTTCTGAGTTTAAAAGCCTTTCTGTCATCTTTGGTGTGCTGTCTGCGAGGAAAGGATCTAGGAGGCTTTGGATCATACTTCTGTCTTATCCAGGGTCCTCTAATAACTTTTCTATTCTTCTGCAGCAGGCAGCTGCAAATGTGGTTTGGTTTTTTTATTGCACAGGCTACTAATGCCAACATCTTTCCATTTCTAGAACATGGGAGAGACTAAAATGCAACATCACCTTAGGTAATACAGCAGCTTCATTTATGATTCACTTTAAGAATATTTGTGTTACTTGAAAATTATTGTAATCTTAATAGTAAGAGGCTATTTTGCCTGCTTTAAAACTAGCCTTAAGTTACAAAGTTAAGCAGAGATTTCTTTAATATCTGCTATTCAGGTATTTGTCTGAGTCCTCCTGTTTTAGATCTAATTAATTGCTATCCCAGATTACGTGGTGCTTTCTAGAGCCATAAGCAGAGGTGCATTGCTTGTGGCTACCTCCACAAAGTTCTCGGGCATCTCTTAAGTGGAGGCTTTGAGTGAAGTGGATCTCTGGCAAGACTTCTTTAATGCAGCATGACTATTGAACTACAGATGGGACCAGGGGCAGTATGGGTCAAGTATAATAAACTATGACAGTACCAGGAATGGAAGGATGGGATGTGTAAAAGCTGAGTAAGAGTTGAATCTCAAGCAACAAGGAAGGCGAGTTGAAAGGTTTAACAGCTGGTTTGATATTCCTCAAACACTGAGTGCCAGTAAAAACAAGGACAATAAAAGACTGCTATTTCTGACAGTAATTTGTTCTGAAGCACTCATTGTCTTTATTTTTACTTGCTTTCAGTCAGGCAGAGTCTTAATTGTGAAACTGCCTGTCGCTTGCCTGTAAAGCAGTGCAAGCCAAAACAGCACTTGTGGCAGGATTGCATTGCTCTGCAGGAATTGAAGTGATACGTGGACAGCAAGGCCAAAGAGGATGACAGAAGCATCATTAGCGCAGACGAATTCCCTTTGCAAGTGAAAGATAATATTGCAACAGAACCATTTCATTTAAATGGGATGCTTAGGTGGGTATCATACTGACTTATCTAAATGTGGATATATATCTTTAAACAAGGTACTCTGCAGGTAAATGGGTAAAACTCAGGATTTATGGTGTTCCCCTCTGTTAGGCAAATAGCTGGGCAATCAAGTTATTTCAACTGAAAATAAGTATTCTTGCATTGTTAGAAATTTGAATATCAGTGTTACTTGTATTTACTGATATGCCACAAAAAAAAGGGAAGGACAGGGGGCAGAGGCAGTTTCCATAGGATTTGTTAACCTGAGAGCTTCCATAGCTTAAAACAAGTTTGCATGCAATGACGTTGTGAGATGTTGGCTGCAGACCATGGCAGTATGTAGCAATAGCCTGAAGTCAGTGTCCTGGATGAGTGCTTCTGTTGTGACAAGTAGACAGTATCTTCACAAAAATCTAAGATGACAGGAAGAGCTAGTTGGTCTTTTTGCCCAGGGAACTCTTACAGCAACAGCAACCATTTAAAAAATAAAATAAAGTTGAGAAACTGAGCCTTATCTTCCACAGTGTCTTTCTTCCACTCACAGGTTCAAACACCAGCAGAGATGACCTCAGATGTTAGTGAATATTGTTAGGTTTTAGACTCATTGGTGGGTAGCAAGAAGTTGTTTTTACTGTTTTTTTTGAATCAGTGATACAGAGACTCACATAGATTAACGCAAGTCACTCGGAACTTGAATGCTAAATTCTGTAAAACTCCTTCATAATAGCAGAACATTGAGCTGTTGCCAAATTCACATTTTTACAAACAGTTCCTCTCCTTTATTATGTGCCCTTTTTATTTTTGAACATGTGACTTGCTTTTCCATAAGCAATGCTCTCAAACCTCAGGAATGTCAACCCTAAGATAGAAGAAAATTGTTGATCTTACTCCCTAGGTTGTTTTGCCTCAGGTAACTCGGGTAATTTGGGGGCTCAAAGATACTGCTACTTAATTTTATTTTTTTTTTCAGTGGGGTGAGCCGATATTAATGACTGCTGTTTACTGAAAACTAAGTTACTTCTGCATTTACTTGCGTAAATACTAATGATTGTCCTGTTTTGCCTTATCAGATAGGACATAAGGAATGAGTGGGAAAAGGGATTTTCCTCAATACTGCTGACTAGCAGTTTTATTACAGGTATCTATCCCTGGCAAAACAGTTCCTTCTCAAGGAGCTACTCAGGAAATCGGAGAAAGTGGACAAGAAAAAGTAAGCTGGATAAAGGATGGTGCAGGGCAATGAGTAGTGCATCACATATCAATCAGCTTGACAGATGCTGTGAAATGTAGGTGAAGGGGGAAGTTGCCTTGCTTTTTTTAAATTAAAAAAACCCAAAAAAACACATTTTAGCTTTCATTCTTCAGATGTAAGTGGGAGTACAATACACAGTCGTCTAAAACTAGTGCTGAACACGCATTTCTCTAAGGCTGCTTGTGGCCCTTGCACCTCAGTTACACTACGGAGTTATGTATTTTTTAAATGACTAGAACATACCTATGTATAAAAATTATGCATATAATGTAATGCTTGCTTGTTTAGATCATCAAGGTTCTTTTTAATTGTTTGGAGTTTTCTTTGTGGCTCATAAGTGACTTCTGACCAAGTCTTGTGTTGATCACTCCAAAAAGTAGACTGATGCGGTCATTGTCTGGTAGGATTACTTGCTTTTTGGAGATGCCATCACAGTAATGTGTTTGTGGTACAAAACTGTAGTCAAGTTAGTTCTGTCTACCAAAGCTTACTCTGGGTTGGTATAGCACAATTTACACAGCTTTAGTGCTAATAGGTATGATTTAGGTCTTGTTTAAGTATGTTTTGTTTCCCCTAGAATATTTGACAGGGCAAAAATCTACTATGGAGAGATGGCATTGGTTGCATAATGGACTTTGATGTTGTCAGTATATCTGTCAAAATTGAGGGCAACTATGAACATAAGAACATAACTCACAGACTTATGTTTTCCTGGAAACGCTGGTGACAAATACCATCAACAGTATGGTTTTTCACTTGAGTTGTACAAAGCATGCAATTACAGTGATTTAGCAATCTGTTGTTTTTACAAGCATGTGTTTTTAAACTTCAAAAGTTTTCTATACTTTAGTGTGAACTTGTATTTCTCTCTGTGTTTCTACAGTTCCTATACATGCTCTGTTCTAAGTTTACACAAGTTTTAAAAGTCACTGTAGGAGCTACTGAGCACTAAGTATGCACTCCATCACCTTTGGAGTGCCTCTGAAATACACTGACAGAAGAAGCCAAAGCAAGAGAGAGACAGTTTTGCCCAGGCGCTGTGACAGGGTATGCCCCTTTCAAGCCAGGTGGCTTGAATGCCACTGCTCATATTCAGCAAAGAATTCTCCTGGTCCAACTTCTGCCCTAATTTGAGTCAATGTGGTTGCCTTGTGATGAAATTGTTTGATGGAAGGTTTTGCAAAATAGGACTTGAAGGCAGTGCTGCATGTGGGGCTTAAAACAGACTTTTTTTGTGCAAAAAAATTTGTAATTATTACAAAGGACTTTTTAACTATTTATTTGTTTTCTGAAGTGATGGCAGTTGTGCCATAGATCTTTATCCTTGTGTGAGAACCTGTGGATTTCCATTTGTGTGTGCTTTTGGTTTTGCTTTCCCCTCTGCAGCTGGTCCTGCAGTAGGTAGAACTTCGGATTGCTTGGATAGAGGTTACCACAGGTGGTGGAAGTGGAAGGTGTGCAATCCTACGGGGTCCCTTTCACAGTCAGCCAACTCTCTTGTGAGAATCATTGCTCATTTTATTTATTCTGAAGTTAGTGGGTATCTAGAGTGAAATCTGTTCAGAAATACGTTGTTGGATGTGTTGATTTTCCCTTTTGTCTGTGTTTGATCCTGTATACTGAGAAGTCTTCCCATTTTTTGGTCGTGAGAGTGTTGAGGAGTCTTTCTATCATGTGGCACAAAAAGAGTTACAGGACTAAGTAATTTGGTGTAGCACTTTATTTTTTCCATCTATGCCCTGTAACCTGGTAAGTAAGACCCACACATAATGATTCAAAGCAAACTGAAATATACTACATGTTGGGGTTTTTTCTCTCTCTTATTAGCTGGCAGAGCAGAATCATGCTAGAAGCTTGGCTGAGAACAGGCATTATTTTAGCATCTTCCCAGCATGACTCTAATCAATAAGGAAATCTGTGAATCCAGCTTGTAGTCTTTGTTCTTTTTTTTTCTTTCTTTTTTTTTTTTACAAGGTAACTGAATAAATTGGAACAACCCCCTCCTATTTACTCAAATAATTGAAAATGCTAGGCTCCGTATCGTTTCTCTCCAGTGGCCTTTTTATTCTGATAAACTAGGAGCATGGCTGCATTAAGTTGAGGCAAACAAAGCAAAATACTTTAAATATGTTCAAATCCTTGCTAAACTGATAGCTGTGTGGTCTGTGTCAGAGTATCTGTGGCAGAGGCTCTATTCAAAATGCTTCTTTTTTTGTGTAGAAGAGGAACTTGCATCAGGGGAGGTCTGAGAGCTATTGGTTCATCCTCAGTTAAAAGTCCTTGAACCCTTCCTTATGGTAGAAGAACATACATTGTCTTTGCCTTTCATGGCAAGTGCAGTGGTGTAGATGCAGCCAAGAGTTAAGAAGGGTAAAAGCTGGACTGAAGAAAATAGAACTACGTAGGGATTGGCCTCCTACCTTACTAAAATATTAAACTGTATCAGTTTTTATAGTTTTTTCATGAGGAACACCAGAATATTGCAACACTCGGTATCTGTCTTTAATCAGCTGGGTATGAACATGTATATTCTGGGAATGAAAGGGTTTTTTAATTTCCTTTTGCGTCCTTGGGTAATGAGACTACTACTGGATTCTACTTAATTATTCCCCTTTTCATTTTTTGTGCATCACTGATCTTTGTCTAGATGAGCAAGATGCTTTTATAGGCATTGCTTTAAATTAGCAAACTTTTTTCAGTATGATAATCTTCCATTTTAGAAATTAAGCAAATCCACTTTTTTAACATCAATTTGTACTTCAGACATTATTTCATAGGGAGTTTTAGGGAGTTGCCAGTCTTGCCCTGGTTGACTGAAGAAAAGCAGATTATGCAACTTTTACATTTGCAGTTTTATTGCCAGCGACAGCTCCAACCTTCCTACCAGTTGACCAATCTTGCAGCCCTCTGAAGACCTCTCCCACTTTTTCCTTTTACTTTGTATAATTTAGAAACATGTTTCCAAAAGGATACGGTTATGTTCCCTGAAACTTCAATTGCATTCCTCTTTCACAAAAAGGAAGAACCTAATTTGCAAAAAAAATTATACCAAATACCTCCTTCTTTTTTTTTTTTTTTTTTTTTTTACAAGTCAGGAATTGACTGTATTTATGTCATCTCTCTGTTTCCGAAACACCCATTGCAGTGACTCATACATAATCCTCTAAGGAGTGAAAAGAACATTTGAAAAATAAAGAAGCACGCGCTGAACTGGAGCTAGAAAAGCTGGCAGGAAATCCTGGATCTAGCCCTATAGAAAAAAAACAATGATCTGTGGAAAAAAAACATTTTTCTGTATTACTGTATGTAAAGAGCTTACTATGTGTCCTTTATAAAGATGTAATGAGATTTTGTTGTTGTTTGTCTTCAGATGTGAGAGAATTCACAGATTTTTTTGCTTCTCTCCCCTCATTTTTGGATAACCTAGAAGTGCAGTGCTCAGATGCACATCATGCTCACTGCTCACTTCTTCCAAGCCCTCCCTTTACCTTGTTGTCATTGATTTGTCTCTTCCAAAGTTTTTCAGACTTTTTTTAAAGACTTTAAGACTCAATTTTAAGACTACCTTGTTTTTCTACTTTAGAAAGGTTGTTGTGTTTTGGGTTTTTTTAATATGCATGCCTTCTAGTTTGACTGTCATTGTTGTATGAATCTTTTAGAAGTTTGATACTACATTTTTAGCTGAGCCAAACTTTTAATCAGTGAGGCACACTGATTTAAAAATTATTTCTTTTTGTTTTGATATGTCATTAAATAATTTTAAAAGGGCGGGGGAAGTCATAATTCATAGAAGACAAGAAGCTCTAGAAGTTCTTAACTAAGGTATTGTGGCTTATATGATGACCAAAATAGTTCTTTGATTGTGGTTTGACTTTGCTTTTTTTCCAGACAGTATTTGGAAAACCTTTGTCTGAGTTATCTCTGGAGACATGAATAACCTCCAGGAGCTGTGGTCTGCAGCACGCACTTAAACACTGCTGGTTCCTTTTTTTTTTTTTTTTTTTTGTAAAAATGCCCATAAAACGCTGAGATGGAGTTAATTTGCTTCGTAGCATCCCATATGATGCTGTGGTTTAGATTTGTGACAGGGGGAGTCAGCAGCTGTGTGGTGCTGAGCTGCCTGCAGGGGTTAACCCACAGCAAATAACAAATGCCTTCCATCATATCTGTCCTAGGTACATAAAAATTGGAGGAAAGAGGTGAATGAGTGTGTGTGTCTGTGTATAATTTTCTTGGTTTATGCAGTATTTTCCCAGGCCTGCAAAAATGGAATATATTTAGCATCTGGAAAGGAGCAGCAAATAAATACATTATAATGCAAATTGTGTGTAACAGTTATAATGAAGCTAAATGTAATACAAGATAAGTCATAGTTCCGACGACAGCAAAATAAACAAATTACTTTAAGAAGTGTTATGTTTCAGCTGAAGACCTGGATAAGTGGAAGCTCCTAACTGTTATGAAACAGGTGACAGAAGTGGAATGAAAGGATATTTAATTTCATGCAGACCAGAGGCATAAGAAATTCCTGCCTGATTGAGACTAGTGATCCAGGATGGTGTCTGAGAATGGCAGCATGTAAACCTGGCTGCTTTCTATGCTCCCTTCCCTTTGGGCTCTTCCAGCATCCACAGCTGTTGAATTAGAGCTTTTAGAAGGTACCTCCGTGCTCAGCCCTTTTGCAGTCCGCTTAAGGCCCTGTCATCCATCACGTTGCCTCATCCCTTGTTCAACTGTTTGTACCGTCTCTCTCCACAGCCTCCTGTGTGGCGTATTCCAGGAGATCACTGTGCAAAGAACATTTTTTGGTTGATCTCCAATCAATTTTATCAAGCTCCTGCAGTTCTTGTGTTTGGGGTAAATAGTGGGTTTCCACTCAATTTATCCATTACCTTCATGATTTTCTAAACTTCAGTTGTATCCCTCTCAGCCATCACATCCCCAAACTGCAGAGTCTTAAGACGAAAGGCCAGCCTTTCTGATCTTTCATCTCAAGGCACCTATCTGCCTTCTCCTTCATTCTGGTTGCCCTGCTCTGTACCTTCTCTAACTCCTTTTGAGATGTGGAGACCAGAACTAAATATTACTGAAGACATGAATGCCTCAAAATTTTGTGCAGTCAAAATTATGCCCTCTTTAAGCATCCTTCCTGATGGTGCCTACTATTTTGTTGGCTTTTATAGCTGCCTCCGCACTTGGAGCAGGAATTAGATGCAAGTTGGTAAGAGCTGAGTGCTCAGCAGTGTTCTGACAGTCGAGTGGCATAGCCTTCCTTTTGATTTCTAGGGTAAGCATGAGATGATGCTCTCTTCAAAAGTCCTCTTGGGGCTTTATTTATAGATCCATGGCAGCCTTCTACCTCCTTGCAAAATGTGCCTTTTCACACGCCCTTATCCTTCTCTTTCTCATGCTGGCTTTTGCGTTCTTCAAAAAACGGAGATGGCAGAACAGATTCATGTAACACTTCTGCATTTTGTACGTCTTCCCTGTTTAAACCAGAACAAGCAAGAGAGAGCAGAAAGTTTCTTGAATAAACTCTTATTATTTTGAATTGGAGCCAGTCTGTCTCCCATTGTTATCATGTTAACCTAGACGTATTTTATACTGGATTTTTCTTAATTTCTGAAGTTTTATTATGCAGAATGATATGTGAGGAAAACACTGTAATGTAGTAGTAAGTATTGTGTGGTTTAGTTAAACGTGGACATGAGTCAGCCTTGTGCCCTTGCCGCAGTAAAGGCAAACTGCATATTGGGTTACACTAGGAAGAGCTTAGCCACCAAGGAAAGGGATGTGGTTTGTTTCCCGACACACAGCATTAACAAGCCTGCATCTGGAGTACTGTGTCTGGTTTCTCCTCCTGCGCTGCCCAGCACAGGAGAGAGATTAACAAATGGAGAGGACCTAGCAAAGACCTGCTAAGGAGGTTAGAGGGCTGCAGCACGTGACACAGACCTGGAAAGGGTAGAGGAGCTTGGCTTGGTTTGGCTGTAGAAAAGTCTAATGGGGAATCTAATTGCATCTTTTCACCCTCAAAAGTGAGGTTTGCAGAGAAAATGGAAGTAAAATCTTCGGAGGGGTGCACACAGTAAGGACAAGAGGCAATCATCACAAGATGCAATGTGAGAAGCTTCCACTGAGGTATGAGGAAAAATACCTTCACTGTGAACTGGTCAAGCAACTGGAACAGGTTGTCCTGAGAAAAACAGAGGTTTTTGGGGTGTGACTGGACGAGCCTCGTGAGAAACCTGGTCTGACTGCGAAGCTATCCTTCCCTCCAGCAGGTTTGAATAGGTGACATCCTTCTGATCTCAATTTTTGTTTGATTCTGTATTTGTGAATAGCTAGCGAGACATTGCTAAAATGTGTGCGTTGTTCTCTGCAGGTTTCGGTGTGATCTAACATCTGTCCTGTTTACAAATAGATGATTTTAGCAGGAAATCTGAACTTTCAACAGTGTTTCCCGGTTGTCCTCTTGGACAGTAGTATTGGAAAAAGCAGTGACTGTATGTTTTGGGGAGCGTTCGTGGGTGGGGCTGTTGTACTCTGGAGGCTTCACACTCGGAGACTTCAGAGCCTTTCTGTCCAGTTTCTTCCAAAATCACCCACCCTTTTCCTAACCCCACCAACTTCACTGATCACCAGAAATGCCGAGCAGTTTTCAAAATCCCAGCCTTTGTTCTCAGCGAGAACTTCAGATCTCTTGGTGTGGAGGCAGGGAAGAGTGCTCGTAAAACGGTAAAGTTGTTTTAAACAAGGGTGCAGGAGATAATCAGTGCCGGTGCCTGGGGCAGCTCTCTTCAGCCCCGGCACTGCTTCCCCAGGCGGGTCTGTCTGTGTGGCCGTGCAGCGGATCAGATCAGGGCTGCATCTCATTTTTGCCTGCTGTCCCCAGTGCCCTCAGCGTACCTCACGGCTGCTGTCGCAGCAGAGGGAGCGGTGTGTGGTGGGAGCAAGTCACGGGGGGTGAAGGGTAGGGATCAGTTGTGGCTCGAGGCTGCCGCAGACGTGCGTGCCGGATCACACGTAGTCACGGCACTCTTTCCCAGCACAGGAGCGTGTTGAGGCTGTATCTAGCAACCACCGAGACCCTGCGGAGGTCTCAGCAGCTGGTATGCGCAGCCTCAGAAACACCCTGCGTCCGAGGGTGCTCCCAGGGACGCCGTGCTCCGCGTTGCGGCGTTGTCCGCCTCCGTACCACCCTCTCCTTCATTAAATGCTCTGTCGGTGCTCCCTGCACGTTGGTTTGGTGTGCTGCCTGAACGAGGTTCAGGTTATCACATCCTACGTGGGTGTTTGGTCTTTGGGAATGCTTGGGGCGTTAGGCCATTTCCAGGACCTGCTCGCTAAGGTAAGTGTGGGCAACGGCTGGTGATGTTCTCCAGCAGCCAGTTGCTTTAGTAAAAAGAGTTCACTGAGCCCCTTAACAGAGACTTCTCCCTTCTTGCGTAACGTATATTTAGTACCTCAGTGCATTAAGGTACTGGATTTAAATAAATAAAGGGTCACCAATTTATATGATCTCCTGCTGTTTCTCTGTGTGTATATATAGGATGACAAAGAAGCCAACAGACCCATGCCAAACAAAGGAGACCATGGACTAGGAAATGAGAAGTTCAAACCTGTGGTACCTTGGCCTCATGTTGAAGGTGTGGAAGTGGACTTAGAATCCATTCGGAGGAAAAATAAGGCCAAAAATGAACTAAATCATCATGGTGGTGGTGATAACAAACAGCAAAACATCATCCAGAGGCAGTATCTCACATTTAAGCCTCAGACATTTGTATACCGAGATCCTGTTTTACGACCTGGAGTCCTTGGTAATTTTGAACCCAAAGAGCCTGAGCCTCACGGAGTTGTTGGTGGCCCTGGAGAGGAAGCGAAGCCATATGTTTTAGGACCAGATTACAAAGAATCCATTCAAGCCAGCATTAAAGAGTTTGGGTTTAATATGGTGGCAAGTGATATGATCTCACTAGATCGGAGCGTTAATGACTTGCGTCAAGAAGAGTAAGCAAACTTTTTGTTTTCTTTTAGTTCTGGTTTTATGGGATTTAATTATTTTCTTTCCATATATCTTAATTGATGCTTAAAATAATATTATTAATTAGGCCAAATACTTAAGGTTTCTTGTCCTGACAGGCAAGAGTGCTGTACTATACCAAATGTTTCCGTATATTATTCTTAATGCTGTTGCAATGATTCCTTTCATGAATACTTTATCTATATTGATTTATCTCTGAAGTCATCTGTTTTAGTGTCTAATTGCAGGTATTTGCATGTTCCAGGTCCAGCCGCAGTCTTCGTTGCACTATCTTCTTTTCTTAATCCGTAACTTCTTAAGATTTGTTTTTAAGAAAGAATGATTTTCTTTATTATTTCCTGCAGAAATTCCTACACTAGTTAGTTTATCAGCTTTGGTTTTACCTTGATGCTTTAAAAATTAAAACTAACTAAATAAATAAAGAGAAGAGAAACAAAGAAATATTGTTCCCTTTAAATAACTCTGCTTAATTACCTGCATTAACAGAAGTATAGATCTGCCATAGTGGTGTTTCAGGTATGGAGCTGATGGAAGAGTAGTCTTCTAAAAGTTTCCCACCACGTTTATCATAAAGAAGGAAGCAATTCTAGAAAAAACATTTTTTACTCACTGAGAGGGTGTCTACTTTGGTGTGGGGAAATTCTGGGAAGTTACTAACATTTGTTCAATAATTACTAACAGGTTTACACAGTCTCTTCTGATCTTTGGTATATGCTGGAGCCAAATTTGTTCTCAGGCTAATCTGCATTTGATACAATTTTCCTTGTTAAATATCAGCTAAGGATAGGTCTTTTGAGCAAACTGATTGATTGGTAGGGGTTTTGTTTGTTTGGGTTTTGGGGTGTTTTGGTTTGGTTTGGTTGGTTTTTTTTTTTTTTTTTTTTGGAGGGGAGGGTATATGAATTCAGATGTGAAATGAGGTACTTGCCTGTTTTCACTTCCCCCTCATCCCTAGCAGTGGAGCCATGCCAATCCTTGGACTGGGTGCCAACCTCTGGGTTGTATCTTTCCAGCTGTGGCAGCTGATCTGTTTGGTTGGTCACTGGCTGGTTACTGAGGCTCTGCTGTGGCTTTTTATGGTGGTTGTTTTTCCATTTTGCGAGGTAGAAGAGAACTGGCCAGCTGTGAGTCTGACTCATGCCTGTGCATGTACGGCTGCTTGAATTTACTACCTGGTGCTCACCCATTGAAAGTGAACGAAGAGCACAGAGTACAGTGTTTCCCTTCCATCGTGCCGTGTTCCTCAGGTGACTTACTAAAGGTTTCCACTTGCTGGTAGTCAGAGGAGAGGACCATGCCTGTCTGCTGCCGGTGGCGAGGAAGCATTGGCTGTCCTAGGGTTCACTTCAGTTTTCTTTCTTCGCTGCGATCAACGTTGGACCTCTGTGCTAATGAGATTTTTCTGAAGGGGAAGAAGTGATCTGGGTAACGTAGGTCAGCATTTTCTTTCAGGAGGTTATTCCCTAGACACTGCTGCTTCTGCTGAGGCATTTGCAGCCACTGGGGCCCCTTTTGTAGGAGGCAACAGGACTAAGGAAACTCGCAGAGAAAAACCATTTCCCCATCGGGTGTTAACTGATGCAGAGGGGAGCTGATGGCAGGAGGTCACGTTAGCAGAGCTCGCTTTGGCCCTGCCTTCCCTGGAGAGAGAGGGGGGAAGGAGCTGGAAGCACGCTCCCCTCCTCACTCTCTGCTCCACAAGGACAGCCAAGCAGAAGTGGCAGCGTGTCACGTGCAGGTGGGACTGGGCTGCCTCTGCCCAGGCTGTCAGCCATATATTTGGCAGCAGAGCTCAAGTACTCCCTCCCCCCCGTTTTTCCCCAAGGTGGAGGGCATCAGAGAGCATACGTATCTGCCAAATAGTTCCACAGCTATAGCTTCCTGAAGTATTCTTGGCATAATCTCAGAGTTTGTCTTTGCTTCTGTTCTGAAGGGAAGTAATAAATGGAAATTCCCAAAGAAGAATTAAATGCTTCGCGTACTTTGAGGAAAAGGAGAGATAGCCATGTGACTGATCAGAGCGGAAAAGATGAAATTTAGAAACAGTTTCCTCCAAGCACACTTGCAGATAAGTCTTCCATGGAGGTCAAAGCCAGCAGCTCAAATCAAAGTTACATTTTATTGTTTAATGTTCTAAGCAAGCAAACAAAACAGCATGAAAAACATGAACAAAAGGCATCTTTCAGGCAACTTTATATCAAAATACTTCATGTATTGAATACTTGGGATGCTTGCAATTGCCCTAAATGGGTTAAAGGTTTATAGCTTCTGTGTGTCACCTGGGAACAGCAGAAGAGAGGGGAAGGCAATGTAAGATTGGCTGATACTGCTATATGCTTTCAGGTATCAACATACTCGCTTTCCTGCTCATCCCCTGATACCAGTGGGAAATGCAGCAAAAGGTAGCAGATTGCCTGTTGGATGCACCATTTATTTTCCTCCCACTAATCTGTTTAAAAAGTCCAGAAGCCATTTTGGTTGATAAGGCTGATCAACATTCAGTTTAATCCTACCAAACAGCAGTATAGTCATCTTTTTTTGGTTAATGGTATCTTGGCATTGCTAATTGAGGAAGATCTTTCGGGCAAAGACCGTGTTCATTCGTTCATAGACATTCCAATCCAGGTAGACCTCACCTCAGCCTTCTCTTCCTTTAAGCATCAGAATTTCTAAGCGTCACCCTAAGCAGTCAGGTTTGTTCAGTGAAGTATGCCAAATGCTTTCCCAGGCAGTGCTAGCGGGAGTGAAATAGTGCTGCAAGAACTGTCTCTCTCAGCTTAAAAGCCACATAGCCTTAGGGCTTGTCCCTGCTGGAGGGGGAAGAAGGAAGAAATGCTAATAAAGGGGGATTCAATGCTGCTGTTTAGATTTGACTTTGGAGTCGGACACGTTGCCAAGATGATTTGCCAGCTGCCTTTATTGATTCAGTAGGAACTTTTCTGGTGATTCTGGGCAGCCTCTGCTGCTGTAAAAAGCCTTAACTCTTGCTGCGCCCTGTAGAGAGGAATAACGTTGGATGGTGCGTTGAAGTTGTTTGTCAGGTACGTCAGAATATTTCCATTTTGCCAGTACTGCATACTGTTGCCTTATGGATTTTAACCAATCTGTTTTGAGGTTGAAGCCAAGCACTTCTGTTGGCATACAGCAAGTCATAGGTTTGATTAAACAAAATCAAGAATGTATGGGGATATGTAAAAGTCAGTGTACAAAATCTCAAAGATGGCATCATCTCACTGCAGCCTTTCAGCACTCTGCAGGAGGGCCAGGGGAGTCATAAACTGGGTTTAGGTGGGAGCAATACCTATTTTCCACCTTATTTCTAGTTGCAAAGAAGTAGAGCAGGTTTAGCAGGCCCTGTCCAAAACCTCTGTACAGTTGCTGGAAGAAAACTTTTTCTTAAAACTTGGTAATTTTTACCATTTTTTGATTTTTTTTTTTATACTGATAGGTGGCAGCCTTTTACTTGTAAGAGCAGTCATGTATATTGAATTTTACATGTTGTCCCTGCCTTCTAGCAGACCTGTGATAAAACTAATGTTAGCTTTAGGGAAGAAGGATATTAATTCAATTGCTCCCTGGATATTTTTTTTTTTTTTGTGATCAGGAGTCTGCACAGAGGTAGAGCTGAGGTAAAAATAGAGTGATAAAGTTTCTGAATTATCTTGGATTCAAGACAAACACACCATGCTAAGGAAATAAAAAATGGACCTAGGTTTGAGGATGAATGCTGTCAGGTAACAAGGTGTGTCCTCTCAAAAAAAAATTTGTAACTGAAGAGCATTGCTGCTAGGGAGAACAAGAAGTGAGTTGTTTTACAGCATAATGAGCCACTTGTTCAGAGCATTTTAAAATAAAATGAAATCTAAAAAATACAGCTATCCTGGGTCTGAACAGAGATCATTTTTCTTGACAATCTGGTCTCTAGCTCTGGCCAATAACATATGCTTGCGAGAAAACATACCAGAATGGACTAAGTTTCATTCCTGGCAACCAGTGGGCTTGGACACTTGAGCCAAAAATTGCAACAGGATTGTCATGCTTCATAGACTTTTTTCTGTGCACAGACTTGTCTTTTAAATGCATTTATACCCTTGGAATTAATGACATCCTGAGTCAGTGACTTTTTCCAGGCTGAAGAACATGGTGTTTGTTTAACCTCTCCTCCCGGATACTGTCACGTAACTCTGTTACTCTGCCACCCTGTGATATGGGAATATGGGAGATATCTACATCAAGCTACTATATTCCTTCATATTCCTTCCTTATTATTCTTACCATTCAATTTGCCCTTTCATTAACTCTGAGCTAAAATGCTCAAAGGGCTATCCATGTCTGACTCCAAGATCTATTTTTTTTCGAATGGTAATGCCAAGTTCAGGGTCTATCACTGAGTATGTGCACTAAGACTGGTCTTAACACTCCACATACATTCATTTGCACTTGCAGTGAGCTCTCCTGCCAGCTCATTTCCTTGATAGTGTCCTTGAATTATTCTGCAGCTGTTTATAGTCATTTTAATTGCAACTACCAAGAACTCTTTTTTTATTGTTCAGTTATGACCTGGAAGAGGAGGTGGACAGCTTGGTGCCCAGCACAGACACTTATGCTGCTATAGCGACAAACTCGTTTAAAAAATTGGACTGAACAGACAGTTTTTACACTTCAGTTATTTATCTAAGAGATCTTCTATCTTACCCTGCCATACTTTGATGAAGAACTTTGCTTATAAAGAAAGCAAAGAACCTCATCAAAGGCTTTGGAAATCAAGTTACTCCGTTAATAGGCTCACCCATGTCCACATAGTTTTTGATTTCTTCAAAAGATGATAATATATTTCTGTGGCATGGCTTTCTTCCACAAAAGCTGTGTCTATGGTTTACTGATTTTGTTATTTATTACTAGCTTCTTTTCAGCACAGAAGTCAGACCTAGTGGTCTGCAATTCTTTTAACTCCCTGGGGCCCTTTTATAAAAATTGGTGTCATGTTTTCCTCCTTCTGTTTGTTTGATAACAAGGCTGGTGTCAGCAATAGTTATACACCACAATAGTTTGTCAATTCGTGTTGCATTCTTTTGGAAATACTGGGTTTATAAAAAAAAAAAATGAAAAAAGCAATTAGGCTATTCATGGCAGAAAAATCCAGTAGAAGCTATCATGCAGGTATCTATTATCTCCAAATTACAAAGTCCCTAAGCTTTAGGTAGCTGAAGATAGGAGCATAAAATGGGAAGTATTACTGCATGCTTGCCCTGCTTTTGTTCTCTTCCTCGGGTATCTGGCGTTGGTCACTGCTAAGAGTTCAACGGAAATACTTAATTTAGCTTTCCTGCTTCTGAAGTGGTCTCTTTTCATTTTGATCATCTATCAGCCCAACAGACTTTCTGGCAGGCATCCTACTTGTGGTGGTTGAAAAAAATATTTCAATAGCAGCTTTTATACTTCAGTAAGCTGTTTCTCAAACTTCTTTTTTTTTTTTTTTTTAATCTATCATTATTTACATTCAGTTTGCCTGAATTAGTGCTCATTTCTGTTTTCCTTGTTTGGACACCACGCTGTGCATTTAAAGAATGTCTGTCTTACTACTAACAGCATCTGTTTTTCAATCATGCTGGCTATCCCTAGTTCCTGACTAGGCTTTTTTTTTTTTTTTTTTTTTTTTTATGATTAATGATAAACACTCTCAGCTTCTAATACGGTGTCTTTGAAAAAGCTCCATGCTACCTGAAAGCATTTTACCCTTAGTTTCTCTCTTCAATAAGCCAACTCACTTCTTTGTAGTTCCCCTTTTCAAAAGGAGGTGTTACTAGGACACCTCTCTCTTGGCGTTAGAACTTCAGTGCATTTGGCTACAATTAGAGCGTGGCTTCTACACAGGTATGTCTTCAGCTGAGCTCCATGTTGCGCTGAGGGCTCAAAATATGCTGCTTCTCCTGTGGGTTCTGTGATGCGCTGCCCCTGGAAACACTAACTAGTGATGCCTGAAATGGTGGTCTCTGAAGCACGGTTTGTATTTACTGTGTCTCCTGAGGCAGTGGGAGTCTCCTGAGGCAGTGGGAGTCTCCTGAGGCAGTGGGAGTCTCCTGCCTGTGTCTTCTGTCCTCTCAGGTGCTCGGATTCCTCCGTACATGTCGCAGGTGCTGTCTGAGTCCTGCTTGGGCAGCCGGTACTTCTGTGTGGTGGTATCGATGGCTTCCCCTCGTCTTCATGCTGGAAGGTCCCTCGCACATTTAAGCTCTAGTAATCTGGTTTATTTTAGAGAAGGCAGTCCTTCCTGGATAAAGTTAATCAATTCCAAAAATTTCACCAGGTACTAATGAATTCAAAACACGCTGCCCTACACCATTTTCTCATCCAGGCACTGAAGCTCTGCTTCTTGGGTTTTTGGCCGTTGCCTGGAAATTCGGTAAATCCAGCTATTTTCTGCCTCTTCCCATCTGGAAAAAATAAATAAATTGTCCATGTCCTCTCCGCCCCACGGCTGTGGGTATGAGATGCTGAATGAGTCCTTGGGCCAGGCCTCTGCTGTGCTTCTTCCAATCTGTTTTACTACTTTCCATGGTGTAGCTAAAGATAGGCATGGCAAAGCAGACACGGTGCTGGCCAAAGGGGCTGTGGCATTTGGAGCTGTGGGTAAAAGCCTCACTGAAGACACTTGCTGCAAAATCAGTCCTCCAATTCAATGGATTTAAAATAGAGACCTAATTGAAGTTACTGTCACTTTTAGAAGTCCAATTGCATGGAGTCTGTGGTTAATGTTCTTTCATATGTTCTCATTGAAGACATTAGTTCTGCTGTATGACTACCTATGCAGAAAGTGTTGTATAATAATCTCGGTATGTTTAAAAAAATATTAATACAAATCCCAGTGTTAAATGTTGTCATTGTGTGTTGGCCTCCTTCTGACGAGGCAGAGGCAAACTGCATTTTGCTTTTGAAGTCATTATCCTAAATGGATCCTTGCAGGACATAGCCTTATGCTTTTTATTCCCAGAAGCTGTTGCTAATAGCTGGTTTTTGTGGGGAGAAGGTATTAATTTGGAGTTAGAAGCTTTTTCACGGTCAGGATGATGGATATGCCCTTTGTAAAACCACGTTGGCTATTCCCAGTCACCTTCTCCTTCATGCATTTGGAAATGACTTCCAGCAGCATATGCTGTGTCATCTTTCCAGGGGCTGAGATTAGGCTGGCTAGCCATAGTTCCCTGGATCCTCCTTCTTGAAGGAGGGCATGGCATTTGTCTTCGCCAGTCGTCAGGAACCACTGTCAAGTACCGGGACCTTGTAAAAATGGTAGAGCGTGACCTCACAATGACATCACAAGCTCCCTCAGCACCCTTCGGTGCGGCCCATCCAGTCCCATGGACTTCTGCATGTTTATCCCATTTGCTGCGATATGTCCAGTGAAGTGGTCCCTGAACCACCCTTCCTCTATGGTGGATATTCTTTCACTTCTGCAGACTTTGCCACTAGACGCGGGGACTTGGGAGGTGTGACAGCAAACCTTGCAAGTAAAGACTGAGGGAAATCAGGTGTTAAGTGTCTCAGTCTTTTCTGTGTCCTTTGACACCAAGTTGCACCTCATTCAGCATTAAGCCCGTGTTTTCTTTAGTCTTCCTTTTGCCTACAAGCCCTTCCTGTTGTCCTTCCCATCTCACAGATTTCAACTCCACCGGAGCTTTGCCTTTAATTCTTTCTGCATGTGCTCAGGCAATGTTTCTGTACTCCTAGGTAGCCAGTCCATGCATCTACCTTCCCTACTCTTCCTTTTTTGCATTGGAGCTCCATCAGGAGTTCTTGGTGCAGCCAGGTGGGCTTTCTGCCATGCCTGTTTGACTTACTGCATGTGGGAGTGGGCTGTTCCTGTGTTTTGGGGAGGTTGTCCTCAAATAAGCCATTCCTGGCCCCTTTTTGGCAAAGGTGTAACACCTGAGATCATGAACTTCTCATGGCAGGTGTTAGGAAACATTCAAATAATGGTTTCTCTATGAAAGAGTCAAAAAGGGAGAAGAAACTGCCTGATGGATAAAACCGCTTATGACTACGAGTGTGGAGCTCTGAGAGGAGGCTATCTGATACATGGCTCATTTCAAGAGCTGCACCTGGTTACACAAGACCAAAGCAGTGTGAGTTGTTCCAAAGAATCTGTATTCAGTATTTCAAAAAAAAAAAAAAAAAAAAGGTATCTACAATGCATTAGTTGCAGTAGTCTCTTTGTAGTTTCTTTTATCTCAAAAACACTAAGGAGCAATGCAGGTTTTCCTTGATGAAGTTCACTTTCACAGTAGAACACTCCAATCCACATCTGCCATTTCTATTGGTATATTTTGCTGGGCTTGGGTCATGCTTATTGCACTTTGGGTTGAAATTTAAGTCAAGAAGCTTTCTCTTAAAGTATATTGTAAGTGATGCTCTGTGAAACTCCTTATCTGTCCTATTAACTAACTTACATTACTGTAGAGCCCTTAAGCCAGGGATGTTCATACTGTTGATCAGATTTCATGCCAGGGTAATTACTGTGTTGGCTGTAAGAAAGGATCAGTGCTCAACACGCATTGCTCAGGCTTGATATGCTGTTGTTATCCAACCCATGGAAGACTTGCTTACATATTTTTCTTACTGACCCAGAGGGTTTTAGTATTTTGACTCTATTTAAACTACATTTTTTTGACAGCTTCTTTTGACAGATGTTGCAGGAATCTTATCCTGAGTTGTTTGACTGGGAGAGGAAGCATTGTGATTCTTTGTGCAGGTTTATGGCATGAGACAAATTAATCTCTTCCTGGATTTTTATTTTTTTTTCAGTATGACAATAGATAACTACTGTCTGCTCACCAGCGTGAGCCAGAATTTCAACTGCATCACCCACACACATCTGTCAGTCTGACCATGGCAAAATAAATATTTTAAAGTGTTTTTTTTCTTCCATGGATTATCCAGTTTGACTTTTCCTTTTTAATGATGTTATTGCTGTTACAGGGCATGCCCCCTGGGCCGTACAAATTTGTACTTGAATAATTGGATCTGTTGCCATGGGTCACCTTTTTACTTCAAACAGAACAACTGGTAATAAGCTTTTGTTGAAAAAACCTTGAAAAGTAACTCTTCCTTGCTTGAGTACAGTGTTCCTTGTGTACAGAAATGTATTTTTGGAAAACTGTTTTTGCAGCTCACAACATTTTATAAAACAAATCAAAAGGGAATGAGAATGGGCTTGTTTTTAAAAATCATACATGTAGTTTTGAAGGGCGTTCGTTTTATTTTTTTATTATTTTTAGTACAAGCAGAGGAGGGAATTCTTGCCAAAAATAAAGCCTTCTGACTTTACTTACGAATACATACATGCAGAGCTGTGTGTTGGTAAAGCAAAGCTGTTAGTAAAGATATTTTTCCTATCATAGTTTGATGGTGACAGCTTGGACCCTTTGGTTGGCTGAAGTGCTATTAAAAGTATCAAACTGTATAGAAAATTTTTGGTGCTGGAGTTGAGTCAAAAAAATACCAAAATCTTTAGTTGTAAACAATTACTCAGGGTGTGAAATAAGGCAGATCAATCTTGGCTGCTCATTAGAAATGGCTGGTCTTTTTACTCTGGACAAATAACATGAATTTAGTATGTTCTTTTACAGTAAGTAGTTAGGTGTCCAGTCAATCTTGTTGTAGCTAAGGAGATTGACTAGAAAAGCTCTGGAGTGGAGCCTGCTTTCTTCAGGAATGTGATTAGTTCCTTAATTATAGCACTGTGCAAATTACATGTTTGATACTGTTATACGAAAAAAAGATTTCAGTAATTACTGTTGGTATCTGTGTCATTGGAAATGGAGCATTAGGGACTTGGTTTCATTTCGTGTGGTACCTTGGGAAAATCTTTTATTCAAGTGCCACATAGTACACTGGAACTGTTCTGTAACCAAGAAAACTAATTTTATAGTATGCGCATAAATCTTTGTATGCCTTACTGAAGGCTGGGGTTGAGAATCAGGTGAATTATAGTGGTCACACTAAATCAGGAAGGCTGGCTTTCCTCTGCAGGTTATCAGCTGCCTTACTGCTGGCAAGACTCCTGGAGGAAAAAAATGTGTTTAAAATGTAATTAGCCATGTATTGTCAGAGCATCTCCTTGTGGTCAGGAAAGATTTGAATTCCAGGCATTGGCCTTAAAGCAAAACCAAGCATTTTCTGTTAACGTTTCAGGTCCCAGTAGTGAAAACTACAGTGAAGATGGATCCTGTCTCTTTAGTGTTGGCTGCTAGCGTTTCAAATTTTAATTTTCAACAGAGAAATAGTTCACTGGAAGAGTACAAAGAAGTTGACAGAGGCACCAGGTGTGTTATCTGTAGTTGGATTTACTTACCTGTGCATTTGAAATGAGAAGACCAAGCTCTGAACAGGACCTCCTGCTCAACAGAAAAGTATAGTGCAGCACCTGGAGTATATTTAAATACTGCCGTAAACCTTGACTTTGGAGGAGGGGGCAGAGAGAAGTCTGAGAGGTTTCCTGCAGCTGCTTGTGTAACCTTCCAGGTGCCGTCTTGCATCATAGAAATTTTGGGGCAAATGGCAGAAGCATTCTGTCAAATGAGTTGTAATCTGAATGTGAAACTAAAAAATTAAATGAACTTCTTATGCTCTGTCTTGTTCCTGTTAACCAGAACTTACTGTGGTAAAGCATTTAAATAAACATGTATGATATAAGTCATAATTCAGTCCAGCTGAGCGTGGGCAGGAACTTCAAGGTTTAATCTCTGATGAGCAAGGCATGGTGGAAATAAAGTACTTCTGTGGGACTGAGTCCACTGCCCCAAGCTTCTTTCTAGCCTTTTGTTTATGATATTAGGTAAATTAGGTTTGTTATATTAGGTAGCGTTTGATAAATCCAAAAGTATGCGCAGCCTGGATTCTCTTGAGCTGTACGTAAGCAAATGCATCAATCCGTAACTTCGTAAACTAGTGCCCACCTCAGTGGAGAAATGCGGAGAACCGCCACGTGCAGCGAGTTGTAGCTTCTTGCCAGCGTTTTCTGAGGACGCAGCGCTATAGCTGCTCCAGAGGGGAGAGGGGAGCGCATCGCCACAAACTGCTCTCGTGCGCCGGCGCCGAGTGACCCGCTTGCCCCGTCTCCTCCCTGCACGGTGCGTCGCGGCGCTGCAGAAGGGCTGGAGATGTGCGGAGAGATACTGCGCCGCTTTAAACCAAACCAGGAAAGAAGAGGGCTTTGGCTCCGTCTCCCTGTAATGTGGCTTCCCCTTCCCCGAGGAAGGGGATTTATTTTGACCTTCTACCTGCCCCAGCTCTCCTGCCCTGTGGTGTTTATTGCTTTAACTTCTTCAGTGTTGGGCAAGTGACACTATGGGCAAGAATCTGGTGGTTGAAAAAAATGCAAAGTGTATTCCTTTAATTTTCATGTTAGCCCTGACGTTGGGTCTCTGTACAAACCTTGCCTTGAATTTGGATTGTGGCACTTTCAGAGGTATGATAGGAGACGTAGCTTGTGCTTCCAGGGGCACTAATAACAAAATTTAGTCACATAGCCTTGCAGGCTACTTCAGGAATGGAAATAGATGAAGCTTGTAGCTATTGTAAAAATAGGAAATGCTGTTTCAGCATAGGTTTAAGCTGTTAGGTAGTGTGTAGTAGAGGTTTTGCTGCTGTCTGCTGAAGGGGAGAAAAAAAAATTTACTCAGCTGATCAAAATGTCCTTCTTGGGTTGTCTGTTCACTTCTCTTCCAGAACCCCTGTTTTTTGACTACTGTAATCTTACATTGATGTTGATGATGCATAAAAATACTCTTTAAGGCTTCATAGGTAACAAATCCAGTATTAACTTCAGATTTACTTAGTCATACCTTAACAAAGAAATGCCCAGTTCTGTAATCTGTTTCTGCCTACTCTAGACTTGGGCAATGATCCATCTGACTTGCAGGCATCAAGCAGCTGGTCGCAGCTAGGACCTTGGTGGCTCAACTGTACAGATGAGCAAACTGGTGAAGGTGTTTCGTGAAAGAAACTGTCATATGTCTTCTTGGGCGGTGATGCAGTAGTCATAATAAATTGATGATTTAAAATAACAAGCAGCCCTGAATTCAGTATTAAAGTATGTAGATGGCATGCTGTCTGCTGAAGGACTGTCTCCTTATAAGATAAGAACAGGCCTTACTACAAGAGGAAGCTGCAAATGAAAACAGAGCTCCTAACATTTTTGGGCTCTGCTAGCGCTAGACACTCTCAAAGAGTGAGAAAAATGCATGCACTATAAAGCAATTATCAGTAGGTGATAATATCACTATGAATCTCATATCACTTTAAACATGAAATAAAACTTAAAATACAATTTAAAATTGTGAACAGTTTTATATTAATGGAGAAGAGAGATTCCTTTTTTTGTGTGTCAACTACAATTTCAGGATAAATGCTAACCTGAGACCTTCAGCTTTTCTACTGATTCAGGGTTCTCGGCTTGAAACAGCTGACTCGAGCTTCTTAGGAGTTGGCTGCTGGAGTGGTTACAGGAATGTGATGGCAACTGCCTGCTGTCTTGGAGAAATGGGTGCTGCTATGTTTTGGTCTGAGCACGCAAGTATAGTGCTTTAAAACCCAGAGAGGGAACTGATGTGCCTTTGGAAAGTGCAGGTGCTAGTTATATAGTTGACCTGAGGAAGATAGTATCGGGATAGAGAGTCAGTTGTGGCCACGATACCTCTTACTTTTCTCTGGAGCTTAGGTGCTGGTATGCTAGGGGAAGTTCGGAATTCAGGATGACATGAGAAGCACTTGTGTTGGCTCAAGATCTCAAATTGCCCTCCACGTATCTATCTTACTGGGGTTCACCCTTGAATTGCTGTTGAGGTGCTCTCCTTATTCCCTTGCATTATTGCTTGATGCCTGGATTTCTCTTCCAGTAGAAGCAGCCTCTAGCTTGGGCTCTTTTTAGCCTGAGGAAATTTAAGCCCACATCTGCAGCCGCAGTGGTTGCTAACAGGGAGGCTGTAGGGTCATCCAGTCCTTGGAGCATCTACCCACGGTCACGTTGGTTGGGCCAGGGGACATCAGTAAGAGCAAGCTAATGAATGGAGTATAAAGCTGCAAAAGCAGAAATTTCCTCAAGCCGAGGAGTGCTCCAGCCCCGTATGGGTCCCCCATAAAAGGGCTCCTCTCCTGCTGTGGCTGGCGCATGACTTTGTGATTGAGGGACAGGGACGTGCGTGTGGCACAGTCTCCAACAGTGCTGTTCCCTCCCAGGGGTGGAGAGGGAGTAGGACTAATTCATGTCTTAAGTATGCAGGCTAACAGTCAGAAGAAATGTTACTCACCCTGTTTCTCCATTAGGTCACTGCTGTATCTTTCAAAAGGTTTCTTCTCGTTCCAGTGATGAGTCAGTCCATGTTTTTGCTCAGTAACACCAGTGCTGATTTGGGGACGGGAAGTTTTTATTCATGGACTGATCTGAAGGCGGTTGCTTCCTCTCACTCCTGAGTTCCCTGAGGCAAGGAAGCAAACAGAGCTGCTCTTCCCTGCAGTGCTGCCCTCGAGGGACGGCGTTGCCAGCCCTTCGCAGATCGGTGCGTGCCTGCTCCTTCTTGCCCCGTACAGTAACTCTTTACAGGGGCCAGGAAAAGCGATGTGAAATGTCTAGGGGCAAGACTAGCTTAAGGATGCTACCCTCTCATTCCTACATATCTGCTGCAATGTGCCGTCCTCTCAGCTATACCAATAAGAATTCAAACTAAATTTTTTTAAGTGAGTTTGTTTACTGATTTGGTTCACAGTATATAACCACAGCTGGCCTGCAGGCTGCACCTGAAAGGGCACCGTGCTACCGTATGTGAGCAGGACAGCACCCAGGGATGAAGCTGGAGGTGAAACATATTTCAATCCTCTTTGTCACTGAGTCTTTTGTACTTTGAATCTGCCCATGCCAGTTTTCAATAGCTTGCAGCTTTTGCCTGGACACTCGTATCTACTTGACCCTATCTTTTAAAACCGAAGCATGAGTCTGGAAATTCAGCCTTTTTATTTTCCTTTTCTGGCCCCTAAAATTTACAGGGAAACTAGTACTGTAAAATTCAGCTTCAAACACAAGGAAAATGCATTTCTGGTTTCTTGGTATTTGGTTTGCCAACCACTGGATGTCAGTGCTGCTCCACTGAAGAAAAGCTCTTCCCCGCTTCCTTCCCTGTGGATGTGAAGGAAATGAGAGTGGAGGCTCCTGATTTTTGTCGATCAAATACTTGAGCGACATTTGCATTTCCTGGAAAAAATTGCCACAGAGATTAAAATATTTCTTTCACTATTCAAACTTCTTCAATATTAAAATAAAACTGCATGTATCGAAAACAACTACCATGTTTCAAACCTCCAATTCTCAATGCAAGATGAGAGACAAGATCGTGCATAGGAGTTACTGCAGTCTATTGGAGCTTATGGGCTTGATGAGTCAGTCTGTGGACTGTCCAATAAGTGAAATAAAGCTTCTGGAAAAAACTAAAAGTATGATCTTACTAGAGGTATAAATGTAGTGCTTTTATGGCTTGCAAATGGCACATTTAGCAACACATGATTTTTCAAGTTTAAAAAGTAAAACTTGCTGACAGATGTGAGGAGATTAAGTTGGATATGTAGCAAAAAGCCTGTCTAGACCTCTGGTTTTATGTTTTAAAAAGGTATTAAATACAAATCAAAAAATGCTTAAAAATTGCTCACAGATGTGTTGTTCAGTTCAGGTTTTTGTAATAGGTTTGGCTTTTTTAAATTACCTTAAGTTACTTACTGTCTTTCATTCTTTTGCTCTTCACCGTTTTGTTCCTAAATATGACTTACCTACACGGCAGGAAGTGAGACAAGTAAGCAATCAAAAGATTTGGGTTTTTTTGCAGTGTTTCGTTTGTTTCTGTTGAAGGCAGTCTGAAATGTTGTAGCTGGCTGTCTTTTTTATTGGAGAGCAAAAAAGTTTCCTAGCTAAACTGCTGAAGGTGCAGGTCAGTGGCACAGTGCATCAGATACTGCCTTCTCCTTTGAGGCAAAAGGTGCTATTAATTTCCACTGTATTTTACATGGAGCTCTTGAATGGTGTTCAGCTGGCATGCTGATTTTGAATGTGTAACACCCCATTTTCCTCCATCTTAACATAACTGTATCACCAGAATTAATCCGGGTGAATATATGTGTAAAGCAACGCAGTTCTGGTATTAATCTGTTATTAAACACACAATGGAAAATCTTCTACGCAGCCAACTTAACGTACCTAGGTAGCATATCCACTTTATCTCTGCAAATGGCTGAATAAGTTGTCTCTTGTAGCTTGTGCTACAAATGCAATTTGTATTTGTATTGCAATCTCTAATCAGCTGAAATCTTTTGAGAGGGATCTGTGGAAGGAAGGCAACAGTGGCCCGAACTGTGCATTTTAAACAGTCAGTCTAGCACTTGTATATTGGTAGCTGATAAATATGATTAGCTGCAGCTACTTAAGGCATAAAAACAATTGAGCTGGAGGATTTTAGTCAGTAAACCGTACTTGTAGAGATTGTGCTGTTTCAGAGGTTGCTTACGGCATGCCTGAGTAAGAGAAGAAATGCCTTATTAGATTGGACTTAGTTACAAACTGTTTTGATTCTGTAATTTTCTTTTCCCACAGGACCAAAATTAATAGTTTGTTTCTACCAATTTCTTTTTTTTTTTTTTTCTGGTGGGTGAGAAATACATATTGATGCTGTTCCCTGACAATAAGTGAAATACATCCTTCTTTACCAAAAAATGCTCTTTAAATACCTGTAGATCTGTTACATGAGTTCTTTCCATGTTTAACTTCATTGAGTTTCAGAAACTCTGGTTATTTCTGATGATTAAGGTAATTTTTCAAACACAGGAATGTTTATGTGCATTTAAGCTTTTTATTGTATAGAGAGAAATATAACTATGGAAGTCTGTGCATCTGTAAGTTTAAAAGTTTCTATTTGTCAAGAATAATTTCTTAATACATAATAGTTGTCTGTGAAAGGTCAGATTCTCCCTCGTAGAGACTTGACTTGCTAAAAGATGAAAAAAGGAAGTCTTTTGCCCATTGAAATCAAAAGTGCCATGTCTCTGGATTTGGTGATAGGAATTGTATTATTATAGTTGGGAAAGGGGCTAGTGATCAGGTAGGGAAACTTCCAGGTAAGGAAATAGCTGGACTGGTTGTAGTTAGGGAGACTGTTCACAGTCTCATTTAGGGATGCAGTTGGGGAAATGGACACTACAATTGCAAATGAAATCCATTGTTGATAAATGTGATTAATAAATATTGGAAAGTGTGGACTGAATTACTCATTTTGCTTGTTTCTAAATCATCTGTCATCCTTCAGGAAAAAAGACCTGAGTCCAGGTCCACAGTAAAATTGAAATGCAGTGTGTTTTAAATGGATACATAAGTGCTTTTCATGGCACGCCAAGCTGGAACCCACTGATACAGATGCTTAAATAGAAAAAATCTAACAGGAATGAACATAGGCAATAGTTACATTTCCTGTGTCACTCTTTCTGACGCTGGTTAGTCTTGCATGTTTGGTTGATGCAATTGTCATCTGTCATGTTGACTACTAGAAAGATGTATGTTATAGCCAGATACATGCTTGATTGAACCTGTTACTTGAATGTCCATTCAATGCGTTTGTAGGGTTAGAAACTGTTTATTTTGATCAAAATTTGTCATCTTGTTGTTGTGATAGCATTTCTTGTCAAATTTTGTAAAGGCATTACATTTTCAAATGATCTATAAATTCTTGGCCTTTTTCTAAAATTTGGCAGCCCTTCAGTGTTCATTTTCTCACTTTATTCCTTGTGAGTTTGCTACATGGTTTTTGTTTGGTTTCTCACATCTCTCTCGTTTTTTTCCCCTCTTCTCCTTTCTTTCAAGGAAGGAGCCCATTGAAATTGTGCCAGGTTTGAAACCTGTCCTTGGCAGTCTACTTTTTTTAAATTTTTACTTCTATCTGTTAAAAAAAAAAAATGTACAATTGCACAAATTTGGCCAAAGCTGTTAACCTTCTTACATCTGGTGAAATGTGACTCTGCATTTTGACTAGGGAATGGAGGGTTGAATGGGTTTGGTAAGATGGTGTATTTTAGCTATGTTTGTTATACCTGAAAGTTTAACCATGAATAATAAATAGTAGAGATCATATCTTGTCTGCCATGGGATTACATTTTTCCCACAAGTAACTGCTTTTCTGACAGTTCTTGCAAATCGAGATAGTCTTATGCAGAGCAACTGACATGAGCATTTCATGTGCTGCTGCTGTACTTCTAGCAAGTTTACTTACTATGTTCAAATCTCTTTTATTGTGAAAGGGCAGAAATTAATGAGTTTTGCCTTCCTACAACAATGTTTGTAACTTTGCTAATTATGCAGATTCTGCATGTGGACTGTATAAAGCCAACAGAAACCCTTTACAGACAGTCCTTCTACTGGGTAAATCTGATTTAAAGAGCCTTGGAAAAAAACAGCACTGTCTTACTGCGATGTTATGCAGTAGGTTGAGCCAAAGGCACAGTCCATCCTAAATTGTGATATCTGATGTTTTGAAGGGGACCCCCATTTTGGCAGATGCAGTTTGGGGCTTTTTCTTCCACTGTTCTCTACTGGCCACACAAGCAGCGAGGTGGTGGTGGTGGTGGTAGGCATGTCTCTCGGCAGGGTCCGTGTAATGCCATCCACCTACACAGGAGGAAGCATGTAGCTGTTGAGGCAGGAGTCATTGTTCACCAGCTGCATCCTTCCTCTTTCAGAAGGCAAAAAGGCTTGCTGGCTGGAAGCAAGCTGCTCTTTGGGTCTCATACCTCTGTGATGCTTAAGCTATATTACCTTTTATATCCTGTTTCTCTTTTAATCTGAAGAATAGCCATCAGTGAAGATTGCATTTGCACAAAGATGTTCTTAAGCAGTTCTGTAAATCACAGCGTGAAAACTAATAAAATCAAATCTTTTTACAGATGCAAATACTGGCATTATGATGATAACCTGCTCACCTCCAGCGTTGTCATTGTCTTCCATAATGAAGGATGGTCCACACTCATGAGGACAGTTCACAGTGTCATTAAGAGAACTCCAAGGAAATACTTGGCAGAAATCGTGCTGATTGATGATTTTAGCAACAAAGGTATATTTGGAATATTAACCGAATACTTGTAGAAAAGGAAGCTTTATTTTTTCTTTAAATAGTTTTCTTCTGGTTTATTATGTGCCATGGAATTGAGTTAACTCTGCAAGAAAAGTAAGTTGCTTCTTCACAGTCCTTTCAGTTTTCAGTGAAGGGAAAGCTCTTTTCCGATGAACTGCTTTCATAAAGGTGGCAGTCCTTCATGTGTGTTCAACTGTTTGAAATACAGGATTTGTGGTGGACTCTCTACCACAGTTGTGGAGTAGTATATAGTAGAAAGCTGGGATAGCTAGTACCTCTGTTAGCTCTTATGAAAACAAGTAGTTTTAAGAGTATTGAAGGAGTTTAAGTTAAGCCTATTTAGGAATAATTTCTTGCTTCATTCCATATAGGAGTCCAGATTCCAGTTTTTAGGGGGGTTGGGGTTTTTTTTTACTATCATAAAAATGTATCTAAGGCTATTGAATTATTCTGATCCATTTTCAATATCTTTCTAATTTCCAACATCCTTTTTTAATTAAACAGCACGTTAAGGTGTTTATTGTTTCTTATTGGGGGGAGGGGCTTTTAAGAATTTAAGTGTGTTTTAATTTCTGCCTTTCTTTGAGTCTTGCATAGCAACATTTTCAGAAGTCCAGAGGTTTTCCTTTTCCCTTGTAATGTACATTCTGGTCTTGGTTTATAGTCAGAATGCATGTACTTAGGTGTGATTCTTATATACATAAACATACACTGACTTTTTTCCTTTAATAGTGATATCTTCAGTGTTAATGCAAATTAAGGCTGAATACAGAGAAGAACTGGAAGTGGTATGCTAGAGATACAAGATGATTGATATAGAGGAAATCTGTCTGGTTTTAAGCTTTAAACAAATTTCAAAATAGTGCACCAAAGCTGCACAGTCTGCAAGATTTTATTGCAGCATAGTTCTTGAATAGAAGTTGACAGAGAAAAAGAGTAGATGCACAAATAAAAACATAACTTTGGGTGTGCAGGATGACAGTTTCTTCTAGACGATGATCATGGCTTTTAGGAGCACAGGCGAGTTTGAACTGGTCAGCAGCATAGGATACGTTCCCTTTACCCTCCTCTTTGTTTTTATAATAGCTGAATTGGGTAGTGGCATGGAAAGCAGATGACTCTGTTCTGAAACTCTCCGTTTTATCAAGTGATCTGGGCTTCTCCCAGTTCTAGCCTGACAGGAGGTTGTTTGCTGTGGGTATACCCACTATAAATTTTAAAACTGAACTCATCACATAGTTGGGGTTGGGTTATACTTTTTTGAGTATAAATCATCATTAAAAGTAGTTATTGTATGTTAATTTTTACATCACACCTTTAGGTAGGTAGGTATCATTTTCTGTTTGTTTTTACAGGAGAGGAAAAGTTACCTGTATTGTAAATTTGACTACATCTGGCTTAGTCTAATAAAGATACTGATTGCTACATTATAGTCTCCTGTATCCTTTTACAGCTTTTGAGAATTTGGCTTAGATACACACACACGCTATAAAACAAAAATATCTTCTCTCCTAAGGGATATAATTTTAATAATGCAGTCAGCAGACATGTGCTGTGTTTCTCCTTTTCGGCTGGGATCACAGCTTTCCTTCAGAGCTATTCAAGGACTGAGTCAGCTGTATAAAATAACTACAACACTGATGGTCTCTAGAAAAATTACCAGATTTTTTACTGATGATTGGACTCAGTACTTGGGTTTCACATGAGTTGTAGGTGACTCTGTGCTGTGTATATGTAATTCATGGAATAAGTTTGTCTGGCATAACAACTTGTACTACAGTTTTCCAGTGTATATCGATTGTTAAATAAAGGCAGTATTTTTCAAGAAATTTGTTTTGAAATACAGAACTTTACTTACGCTTTCTGCTCATATATGAATGGTTAGCAGATACAGCTAGCTTGGACCTAACATCCAGCAGACCCTTGTCTCTATATTTCCCACACTTCATTTTCCCAAGTAACTTTCTTGAATCAGAAAATTCAGTAAAGCAAGCTCGAGATGCAATTTTCTCATGTATGAGTGACTGGAAAACAAGCACGGACTTGGAATGGCTCTGAACACCTTGCTGCAACTGTGCTGTTTCACTATAATAATTCTTCAAACTGCTTTAGGCTATTACTTGGTAAACATAATTAACTTAATTTCAATAATTCAAATTGCATTCTAGGTGAAAAATGGCCAAGAGAGTAGAATCTTGCTCCACTTCTTTCTCCCCAGAGAGAAGCATGAACTAGTACAGGCTGCGAAGAGTGCCAAGCTGCCTGAAGAGATCTCCAGTTGTTAGGCGAGCTGCAAAACACGAACAATCTTAATCATAGCAGAGCTGCTGGTGGCTTTTTGCTTTTTCAGCCAGAAGAAAAGCAGTGCTGGCAGCACAGATACAGGATTTTCTCCTTCCCCACCTGCTTTCAGACTGCACACTTCATACCTGCCTTTCCACCCAGGAAAAAGCGTCTTATGCTTTTTGAGACCAGTGTTGAGGGACACAGATGCTGGACTGGGTAGACATTTGCTCACACTCGGTGTGGCTGTCCTTATTTCTTAGCTGCCGCCTTCTCCAGCGATACGAAATTAAAATGGAGCGTAGCGGTTGCAAACACTTCTAAAGGCTAGCTCATAAAGAGCCCAGCCTGTCCTCCTTTACGAGAAATCCTCTTTCATCAGAAAGGAGTTACAGCTGCATAGAAGCTTATATATGTTATGCCTTACAGGGAGGAACAGTTGCAATGCTTGGAAAATGTTCTTTTCATTGTAGTTCTTTATACAGAGTCAGTTGGGAGCAGTCTTTTTGCTGAACGACACTCTCTCTTCCTTCCTTAATCTCTTCTGCAAACAGCAGGGTTTAACTGTGGAAGACTGCATGGAGAGATGTGCTGAGTTCTGCTCGGGCATTTTTTCCTTTGTCAAAGCACAGAGGGAACAGTAACAAGAAGATGACGCCAAGCTGATTGAATGATGCTAGTTCTGGTATTTTCAATGGAGACCTCTGTATTAATGCATGTTAGAGTCCAAGAGTGTCGCAGCAGCTTCTATCACAGTGTCAGTGTGGCCACACTGCTGCACGTGCTTTTTTTTTTCCCCAGTTTTTCTTGTGCTTCTTGATAGAAACAGTTTATTTTGCTGTGAGTGCTATCTGTGTGGAGGATACAGCTGTTCTGGAAGGGCAATGAGAATTCATAACACCAGATTTTCTGAAGCTCCCTACAATTACAGTTGTGTATATAGGTCTTCAACGACTACTTCTTATGTATTTAGGTACCAGCTTTATTTCTTTTTGAAGCGTAAAGGTCAGCTGGTGCAGCTTGCTTTTGTAGCCCGTGCACCTGTAAAGAGTGACTGCAAGGTAAATACCAATGTTCCTAGTAGTGTTTAAAGGCTTTGTCTACCTTTTGCATTTACTTATTTTTTCTTTTATCGCTATCTGTATTTCCCACTAATGCAGCATCCTGTAAGATAACCAAAGGGGAAGTAATGAGCGTAGAAAGGTAACAGTATTTTTATTAACTTGTTTAACAGTGCTTGCAGTGAGGAAACTGAAGCATTAATCAGCGCTTGTGTTAGAGCTGAGAGCGAGCACCCCACGTTAGTAGTACTACAGTACAGGGGACTCAGGGCAGCTGCTTTAGGGATGACTTCTGATACCATTTTTCTAGTTCTCAAACTGGCATGCATGAGTCGAGGGGAAAAAAACTGCTTTCCTCCTCCTCTCCCCCCTTGTAATCTGCAACGCCTAAGATCTTTTTGGAGAGAGGGCATGTTTTTAAATAACATTGATCCATGCTTTAATCATGCACTGAGACATGAGAGAAGAACCCAAACAAGGGAAGACCAGATTAGGTGGTTATAATATTTTGAAAGGTAAAATACACATTTTTAAACAAAAACCAGAATGCTGTAAGGCTGTTAACAGATGTCATAAATACATGTTCTAGGTGAACAAAATTTAATGTTGGCCAAACAGTATTTCTAACTGTAAAAGTATCAGGATTTTATACACTACTGTCATGCAGGCTTTGTAGTATGAGAAGGAGGGAAAATTCAGTTTTCCTGTGGGAAATAGCACTTGCTGCTAACCCTGGCATGGTTTCAGATAATGGACTGCAAAGTCCTGAGACTTGTACTGTAGAAAAACTTTACACAATCAATATGACAGGTTTTTACAGCTCCCTGTGAGCCTTACATAGTTGAACATTTGATAACTAAAACATTTGGCTTCGTAGGCAGGAGAGCTGGAAATAACTTCAGGTTTTAAATCTTTAAAACATTCCTGACAGTTCTTCTGTAACATGTACTTGGAATTTGCAGAATAAATAATGGTGTGGTATAAAGATTCTCTTAGTACCACTTCAGTATGACCTCATAACTCTTGTTGATTTTATCCTATAAAAATTTATATCACAGCTATCATATCATATATTCTATATATATATTACATGGCATATTATTCTATACAGCATGTGATAACATTGTTTTCTCTAGTTTGATATTTATGTATTCTTGAAGTTTTCCTAATGCACAAGGGTTTACAAAAGAAATTGTAAATATGTGTGGGAAAGGAGAAGAGGATACGTAAAACTTTTAGTTGAGAAACCTTATTCTTTTATGAAGTTGAAGAGGAGGGATAACAAGAGTATTAAAAGATAGTGGTTTCAGAAGATTGTTCTTTGGTATAATTGCTGCATTTTCAAGTTTGGAAACTTCACTTCCAAAAAACACCATTTCAGTTTCAATTATTTATTTGTAGCTTTTGTTAAAACTATAATTCTTTAAATACTGTTGGCAAGAATATAAAACATACTGAAATGTAAGTAGCAGCAAGGTCCAGACTTCAGTCATTTTCATTCAGGGTGCAGAAAATGTTGCTGCTGAAGCAACCTGATGGCTTGTTGCTGCTGGAAGGGACATCCTTCTCCTTCCACCTCTGCACATCCCCTCTCCTGTTAGATCAGCACAGGCATGGCATCTAGCAGCCTCTCGGAGCTGGTGCAAACCAGTGCGTGGATGCCTCGGCTGTAGCTGAGGTGGTTTATTGTGGTTCCCAGCTGAGAGAAACTGAAGCTGCAGGCAATTCTTTTGAGCCTTTCAGTACAAAAATAGATTTTAAATGAACACTGCTAGTTAAAACAGCGTAGCCTCAAATGGCCAGTGCCTGACTGCCGGCCCTTCTGCCTTTGTGAGTTTTCTCAACAGAATCATCTGTGCAAAAATATTATGCAATACTAGGATCCTTTTTTTCAAATTGTGTGGTAGGAATGTGGTTTCCAGATCAGTTTGGCAAAGACCAATGTGCAAATACAAATCTGTAACCATTTAAGTGTAGCCCATCTTGATTCTTAGGCGGTTACTTGTCCCTTTACTGACCAAGTCCCTTTGGCTAAAGGTTTCCTGGCTCATCAGTATGATGAGCTACAGCTCGTTCACTGCAATTTTGGCCCTCCAGTTGTTATTAATTTCATTAGAAGATTAGCGTAAGACCACCCAACCCCAAGAGGGAACAGGTCTAGATGAAGGAGGGCAATAATTTGAATATGGTGGGTTTCTCTCTGAGGTTTCCAGGTGTCCTGGTTTCAGCTGGGATAGAGTTAACTGTCTTCCTAGTAGCTGGTACAGTGCTATGTTTTGAGTTCAGTATGCCAAGAATGTTGATAACACACTGATGTTTTCAGTTGTTGCTCAGTAGTGTTTAGTCTAAAGTCAAGGATTTTTCAGCTTCTCATGCCCAGCCAGCGAGAAAGCTGGAGGGGCACAAGAAGTTGGCACAGGACAGAGCCAGGGCAGCTGACCCAAACTGGTCAACGGGGTATTCCATACCATGTGACGTCCCATCCAGTATAGGAACTGGGAAGTGGGGGCGGAGAATCGCCGCTCAGGGACTAGCTGGGTGTCGATCGGCATGTGGTGAGCAATTGCACTGCACCTCATTTGTACATTCCAATCCTTTCATTATTGCTGTTGTCATTTTATTAGTGTTATTATCATTATTAGTTTCTTCTGTTCTATTAAACCGTTCTTATCTCAACCCACGAGTCTTACTTCTTTTCCCGATTTTCTCCCCCATCCCACTGGGTGGGGGGGGAGTGAGTGAGCGGCTGTGTGGTGCTTAGTTGCTGGCTGGGGTTAAACCACGACACCAGGTCTAATAGACTGACAGAAAATTTTGTGAGGCAGAAAGTGAGTGAACAGAAATGTTTAACTGAAAAGTGGTGCCTTCAACTGCACATGCGACTTTATCTGCTGAGGAAAGACCATGTGCTGAAGTGTAGAAGCTTCTCTGCCTGGCTGAAATACAGGCAAAGACCTGAAAGCCACTGTGTGATATATGGAAGTGACTGGGAATTGTCCACCCGCCTGCCCTGCGGTGTGGCCAACCCCTTCAGCTGCTTTTTCTTCAGATATGCCAGAGCCAAACCTGTGCCATGAAGTCAGAGAGCTCCAAGTCTTGATCTCTTCATGTTTAGTGTTTGTGAGCGGTAGTATGAGCAGTCGAATTAAAGATTCTTCTAAATGTCTGTAGATATTTTTAAGTAGAGTTGGATTTGGGTTGTATTAAGAGTACAAAACTGTTTATTATTAAACCTCACCAAAATGTTTTTTTTCTTTGTTATTTGATAGCACACTTAAAAGAAAGGCTGGATGAGTATATTAAGCAGTGGAACGGCCTTGTAAAGGTATTTCGAAATGAGAGGAGAGAAGGTTTAATCCAAGCTAGGAGCATTGGCGCCCAGAAGGCTAAACTTGGACAGGTAGGAGCTGGTTCACGCACAAGTCTGTCGTATTTTTCTTTTTTGGGAGGAGAGGTGGTGGTGGTGGTGGTGGTTCTATGTTCAAATAGGTGTGCAGAAACGTAGTATTGTATTATCGATATTGTTTTAAAAAGAGATTAATTCTACTCGTTTAAACTTCTTTTTTTTTGTTTATAATGAAAACATTTCAGTGTAAATAAGCTTAATTAAATCATCATGATCTCATATACAGAAATGTAAATGTCTTTACTCTTTTTCTTTTGAAGGTTTTGGTTTACCTTGATGCCCATTGTGAGGTGGGAATTAATTGGTATGCGCCACTTATAGCTCCTATATCTAAGGACAGGTAATGTTCTCCCATTATTTCCAGTGTCTGGCCTCTTAGGAAGAAAAAGTCACAGTAACAATCTTTACTTTTCAAACTATAGTCAATATGTTTTATATCTATATCTATATATATCTATATCAAACTACATCAATATTTGCTGTATGATTATTTTATTATCTCCCAGCGTAAAAGTTATGTAAGGAGGAAGGAAAGTAGTCAGCCAAATAAATCTCTGGATAATTTATTCTAATAGGCATACTGAATATTTTGCTTAGTGTAGATTAAATATAAGACAGCTTTTGTCTTTTGCAGTGATCTGAGGGACTGTTATAAAAATGTTCTGTTCTGGCTGAATAAGGAACCTGATTAAACAAAATAACTAAACAAAAATGTGATTTTTGGTAGAGGAAAAGTAGCAGTAAGTGTTTTGATTTAATGGGGGTTTAAAGCCACCATGATCTCAAAGAGTTTTATAACTTTCTCATCTTTGGTCTTGCAATATGGTCTTATTTGTTTCCTCTGAAGCATTTTGGAGCATTGTCTCTAGCGAACCAAGGCCAGCGCTTGAGCCTGTCTCTGCCTCAAGCCCAGGCGCTTGCTCGGAGTCAGTGGTGGAAATGCCTGCGCTGTGTGCGTGGGATCTGCGACCGGTGACAGAGGAGGGACATCCCCAGGGGCTTCATTTCTTCCAGCTGTTGAAATGCTGCTGTTGCTGTGTGCTACCGCGCTCTTAGCTTGTGTGGTCAGGGGGTATGTGTGTTTAGGAAACCATGTGCTCGTGTAAACTCTGTAATCCCACAAAATAACTGCTTAATCCTAAAAACTATTTGTTCACCTGTCGTATTACCGGAACTTTCTTGAAGAGGTGGATTTTGTGTGTTTTAAAGGCTGTAACTCAGCTTCAAGACTGTATTTGGACTTGGGTGCTAGAGAGAAGATGGAAATGCTTGTGTGCTTCCATCGAGTGCGTGTTACTCTTTTACACGAGAAAGGCTGGTGAGAACAGGCAGCTTTAGAGGCATCCTCCAGCACCTCCCGCACAAGCAGAGGTTACATGAGGACCAGCGATGCTGAGGCGTGCGGTGCAGGAGGGCATCGCTCGGCAGCCTTCTTCCGAGCCCTGGTAGCCTGGGTGCAGCGTGCTGCTGCTTCTGCCTCACAGAAGAGCACGGCGTTAGCGTTTCTTTTCACCCCGCTTATTTTCCTATCTCAAAGGATTTGACTTAAAAAGATGGAAATGCTCGCAAAGTTTGGTTGACCGGGAAACTCATTTGGAAAATTGGGGGAGAATAACAAGATAATGTCTTTTTCTTGGTGAATATTGTATGTGATAGATCACAGCGAGGAGTATATTGCAAATCAAACAGGAAAAGTTCTACTGAAGACTGCTGCTAGGAGAGCACCAGTAACATTTTTTTAATCCTGAGAGGCTGGATTTGCAGGGCAGTCGAATAGGACAGAACATTGAAAATCCTTGTTTACACTAGTAAAAGCTAAGAGCTTATCGTAATTGATGACAGCTAAGATCTGATATGAATAGAAATTACAAGAAATAATAATACTGTGAGAACCCTAGTCCTCTAAGGGCTCCTCTGTTGCCTCCAGCAGTGCTTTATTAGAAGACCCATGTCAAGAAATACACATAAAGGAAAAAGTACTGATAAACAAATTGATATATTAGCATTTCAGACCTAACTTTTCTGCTTTCAGAACCTCTTAAAACATAAAGAAAGGCCTATCTCTTTTTTCTTCTAATGAGGCTTCATTTTTCAATAATGTGTTTACAAGTGACTTTTCATATAAACTGCTCTATAAGCTTAAAAATTAATGGTGTAAACTTCAGATTAGACAGATTACTCTTCTGAAATTGTATTTTGCTCTTTCTTTCCCTTCTATAAATGTTTCAGAACTACATGTACTGTACCTCTAATAGATTACATAGATGGGAATGATTATTCCATTGAGCCACAACAAGGTGGGGATGAAGATGGTTTTGCCAGAGGGGCCTGGGACTGGAGTTTGCTATGGAAACGAATTCCGTTAAGCCACAAGGAAAAGTCCAAACGAAAACATAAAACTGAGCCTTATCGGTAAAGCGAGCTGTTTACATACTGTGAATCTTAATGAATAATTGTCTAAACCCTTTCGTTTTTCCCTCCCCCCCTCTTTTCCCATGAACTACGGTCGGTGCACGTGTGCCACGCGGGTCCTTGCACATAACTGCATCTTCCTTGCCACCATCCGTCACCCTGCAGAACCACATGCACTGTGCCGCTTATAGATGTCATAGATGGCAACACTTATAAGATTGTGCCGCAAGGGGGTGGTGACGAAGATGGGTTTGCTAGAGGAGCGTGGGATTGGAGTATGCTATGGAAGAGGGTTCCCTTGACCAAGCGAGAGAAGGAAAGCAGAAAGACAAAAACTGAACCGTATCGGTAATCACTAAATCACTTACCCGTTTCTTTTTTTTCTGAAGTCAATATTGATCCACTAAAACTTGCATGTACTTCTAGCCTGAAAATCTTTGTATTTCTAACCACAGCAGCTGCTTTGTTTAATCAGACCTGTTTACCACAGCTGACTATTTGCTCAAAATACCTTTGCTACCTTGTGTTGCCTCTCCATTCCTGCTCTTGTGTGGTTAATAGGGCGCACATTAGAATGACAGGGTTTTGTCTGGCAGAATAAAATATCGTATGACTTTGTTTCCAGGCAAAACTTTATTTAGCGATGATACTTTTTTAAAAGTAGTGTTGGAAACAACAGTGCTTATTTAACCATTTGATTTGAAATAACGAGCATGCTGTGAGTCTTTGTAATAGCCGGTAATGCATAAAATCTGTAGCCTGCTGTCATGGCTTGATGCATGCATACAGCTCATGGATTATGCAAGTGCATCAAAAAAATCCCTTTTGTCGTATTTCTCCCACTTGCTTCATAATAGATCACATCTGACAAAGAAGCATACTGTTTAAGAATCTTGGCTAGATATTTTCTAAGGTGTCAGTATGTTTGGGGATTTTAATTTAAGACACACAACATTAAAAAAAAAAGAAAAAAACACCACCTTATTTTCTGGGAAAACTCCAATAGCTTTCACAGAAGTCCCACCTTTTTCTGATGCTTTGTAAGGGGGTATGTTTTCTTCCTAGCAAACAGAAACTGGCTAGAAACCCTAGCTTAGAAGCTAGGGTTTCTGGATGGCTTTTCAAGACTGGGAGACTGTGGTTCTGCTGTTTTTTATTACTTTCCCCTTCACACTTAACTAATCGTGTTACTACATTTGAAAGCAATCCTCACATCTTCAGAATCTAATGTCTTCTATTGCTTGTATATATGATTTAAACATGGTAAGAACTGATGCTGGTAATTCCCTATCCTCACCCGTGATTGTTCTCTGCTAAAATGGCAACACATGCAAGGAAGTTATGAAGCTTTGATCTGTTTTGTATACAGTATAAATAATACCATTTTCTGACAAGGCTGTCCATATTGGAACTTTAATATTTGCTTAGAGGGGGATAAACTATTTCAAACATCACTGTTGTGTTCTGTGTTTACCATCCAAACAGGTCTTAAAATCCTTTAAACTGTTCCCAGAAACACAGAACACATGTTCTCAGAATGGTTTAAAAGATGACTTTATTTTTAATAATACTTCCAGAGTTACAATGCTTCTTTTAAAAAGAGACGTTCCCTGCATCTGTTTATGTCCAGGCTGTATGCATTTTGTTGCAGCAATACCAGGGCAAGTAGGACCACGTAAAAGTCTTGCTGAAACCATAGCCAGGATTGCTTAGTTTAAAAAGAAGACAAACAAACAAAAAAACCTCAACAGCTTAAAGTGCAGAAACAAACTTTTTGTAATGCGAGAATTGCCCCAGGACTGAATCCTTCTTTCAGTAATATTGTGCTTACCTCTTCATATCCTATAAAAGTAAAATCCGCATAAGGTCAGTAGTTTATGTGTTCTTTAACACACTTGACAGCACGTTGGAGGCCAAGACTGAAACTTCAGCATCTGAGGCCTCTACACTTGCCAAGTCTTTATGGTGCTGAGGAAAACCAAAAATGCAGGCAAGCCACAGGGCTGTGCTATGCAACGTGCTTCTCCCTGCTGTGCTCGCTGGCTTCCTACCCTTTGAACCCCTGTGATGCAAAAGCAGCGTTGGAGGAAAATACAGTAGGCAGACAAGTAGAAGGGGACATTTAGGAGTAACTCAGCATCTGATCAGGTGATTTGGAGAGCAGATAAACTGATAACCATTACACCTAGCTGGTAGACCCAGCAGCTCAGTTTTTGTTGTTGCCCTGCCCCTGCTATGCAGAGGGGATATATGTTAACCCTACGGGTTACTTTTTCTTAAGCAGTTCTCCTCCAGACATTTGTGTGCAGAAGGGAGATAAATAATCATTGCTGTTAAAAGGAGTACCACTAAGTTAAAAATCTAATGGAATGAAGAGACTGAATAGTGCTAGAAATGACCCATCTCTCAATAATTTGGTCATGAAGGAATATTTCACTTGTGTTTTACTTGACTCACCAGAGTGATCTGGACTCTTGGATCCTCCTCCTTTCAGTGCTGCAGATCATCTGAAGTCAGAAAGAATCAACTTTTTCCTTACCAGCTTTTTTTTTTTCAATTGCCAGCTTAGTAGGGACTCCAGCTTGTATCCATTAAGATTTCTATATATTTATTGATCCTCAGGTGAAAAATGCTTGGTATGTGCGCTGGAAATGGCTTAACATGCCCTACTCTCTATTTCAGTGTGAGCAAGCTACCAAAGAATTTTGGTTAGAGCTATTCTGCAAAAATGCTCTAATCCAAACTGCCACATCTTTTTGACACATTAAAACTTGCTAATTGCACCTTGGCATACATGGAGGGATTTACAAAGCCATTCTAAAAAAAAAGAAAACCTAAACCAAAATGGAAACCTTCTACAACTTGATCCAGGCCCTCTTAAAAATTTCACTGAGTATAACGAAAAGTGTCTCATATGGCAGTGGTAGAAAAAGAGCCAGAGGGAGAAGATAGAATGGTATTTTTTAGCTGGAAAAACTCTGTTGCTTGTTTAATAGACAGTACGTTTCAATGTGGCAGCTCCTCAGAGTGTAAACCTAAGTCTGCTATGCGTTCTTATGTGTTATCTGAAAAACTTCAACAACTTTCAAAAGAGAAACGTCTTGTCAGACTGATTCTTACCTTTGTTTATTTTAATAGAAGCATGCTGGCTGGCTGAATGGATAATTCCAACCAAAATTTTGTGTAATTAAATTAAAAAAAAAAACAAAAAAAAAAAAAAAAACCAAAAAACCAAACCCACAACATAGTAAAAACTGGGACTTCACTAGAAATTATACAGTTGTCGCTTCAGAAAATTGCTAGAAGCTGATGACAAAGCTTTATGATTTTTCAGTGTATTGCCATTTATCTGATCTTTATTATATGTTAACAGTGAGCTGCTTCCTTAATTAATGCTTTCTCCAAGTATTACCATATCCTTTTGGCAGAAGGAGTTACACTGTCTTACTCTTTCAGGTCCCCTGCAATGGCTGGTGGATTGTTTGCCATTGAACGCGATTTCTTCTTTGAACTGGGTCTCTATGATCCAGGGCTTCAAATTTGGGGTGGTGAAAATTTTGAAATTTCTTACAAGGTAACACCAAAAGTTGAAAACTAATTCAGTCTAGTAGATCTTTTTTCTGTAAATACTTCTGTTTGGCATTCAGACAGACCTACCTCTGATTTGTACCACCTCTTGCCTCATGAAGCCCAGAAGGTTTTGTCGTGAGGAGATGTTATGGCAGAGATATGTGTCCTCAATGTTTCCTTGTGGGCTTTGGGGCAGAAGTCTTCAGAGAGGTGGCCCAGTGCTGAGACCCAAATGCTGAGTAATCTAGATTTTGTTAATGGTTTGGGATCACACACACCCCTAAATACTTAATCTGAAAACAGACTGACAAATTTGATGGGGCGGGGGGGGGACTGAGTGCTCTTATGGTGAGTACAGAAAAATTTGTTTCTAATGAAAGTGATTATAGAGAACAAGTAGCATTCAGTTTATGCATAGATGCCTGTAAAGTGTATAACGATGCAACAAAAAGTAATCTGTGCTGGTTTCCTCCTCCCTACCATTTTTAGGGGTGAATAATGATCTCGTATACTTCTCAAAATTTCAAGAACTTCTTTACGAGAGAAGTCTTCATAATTGAAACGTTAACTGCATAATTCATAATCACTGCAGAAGATTTTATTTTCACTCCTAGGCACATGCATGCTCTTCAGTTAGCAGGAAATGTAAGATGATAATCATTAGCTTCTTGTAGCTTCAGTGTTCATAATGACACAAGTGGCAGACGGCAGGAATCTGTCCCAATTAACAAACAAAAGTGGAGACATCTAATATCCTCAGTAGCGATCTGTAAAATCATAGCTGAATTTTACTAAAAGTACATTCAGAGCTCCCCTAGCTACTCTTGCTCTTCATGGTTTTGAGGAGAGCTCCAAGTGCACTTGCTCAGCTGTAAATCCATATGCAAAAGGTAGTTATTAAGGATGTTACACATACAGGGTCTTTATCCTTCTAATTCTCCATCTTGCTTAGAGCTAAATCATGATTGAAATTACATACAGGAGTTTTGTGATTGAAGTGCTGATTATGTAGAGACCTCCAAATTGGTTTCATGTAGATCACAACTAATCTGAAGAACTAAACAACATTTATCAGTCTTGCATGCTGACTGCTAGATAGCAAATATAATGGCCTTGCATATCTGAGGGGTTTTTTTGATGAAAATTAAGAAAATTAATATGATGATGCAATGAAGGAAGTAAACTATTCTGCCTATCTTTCCTAATACTGTTAAATCATATTTTTAATCTGGAATTCAGACTAATTTGGAACATCCCCAAAGTTAGCTTGAATTTCGATTTGATGCTACATTTCAAACTTGTCAAAACTATGAGCAGCTATATTCAGATTTAGGTATGTTTTCTTTTCCGCATAAATGCATTATCCAAGGACGTGTGGGAGGGAGTGAATTTCAGAATGGTAGTATGTTTTACCCATTTTTTTATTTTCGGCTACTATAGTTAGAGAAAAATCTGTTTGTACTTGGAACAATGGGTTACCAAAGACATCCTTATCTCCTACTAGTCTTTATTAAGAGAAACTTCAATGTGATGGGCATCTTAACCAAAACCCATCTTAGTGATGGTATGTGAATTGCTTTAATAAAATCAAAATATTATTAATTCTGTCATAATAAAAATTACCCAGTTCCAGACTTTGTGCACTCATTCATTACTGTTGTCTTAAAATAGCGATGAAATGAGATGGCAAACTTTTTAAAAAGCAATTTAGTTGAGTAATTTCATGGCTGAGTTGAAGATGTACTCAATGCAGCCTTTCATTTCAGAGACCTATTATGTTATGCTTACATCTGAAGCGAAAATATTTAAATCTATCGCACAGTTGGTATAGTAAGAAAAATAGTTGATGTTTCTCCCACAATTTTGTTATCTATTTATCTGTCTTAAATTCCTGTGCATATATATTAATAATACCTTTGCTTTAACTCGTAGATCTGGCAGTGTGGGGGAAAACTGTTGTTTGTTCCCTGTTCTCGTGTTGGACACATCTATCGTCTCCAGGGTTGGCAAGGAAATCCACCCCCTGTGTACGTTGGGTCTTCTCCTACATTAAAGGTACTGTTTTGCTGCAACCTTGAAGGTGGTTTTTGATTTTGGATAACAACAGTTTAAGATAAATCTATTTAAATTATTAGTAGCAATTTAGAGAGCACTTCATCCAAAGCTGTTCAGTGTCTAAAGTAAAGATGGTCATCCCCATGGGAAGGAAATCTTTGTGCCAATCCCAACTGTTGTAAAGACTAGAGATTCCTGGAACCCATCTTCTTACTCCACCCTGCCCCACCTTTGAGGTACAAACCACATTTCCTATTACTCTCAACACCCCAAGCCTTTGCTGTGCTGTGCCCAACTGAAGTACGAACGACTCTAGTCACTCCGGGAGATGATGATCATGGGTTTGAAATCACCCTTTGGTGATTCTAGGCTGAGGTAGCGAACGCTGTAATGTAGCATCTCTCAGACCTTTGTGGCTGCATTTGTTAATTAAGAGGCAGTGAATGACACCTGGGAAAATGGCATGCTCTGCACTTCATCGTAAAGGTTGGTAACTCCACAGGCACCTTGCAGGTTCAGAAGTGTTGCTTAAGCCATGATTTTAAAAATAGACATCACCTCAAGAAAAGAGTGAGCCAGCTGCCTATATCTGAAGAAAAAATTTGAATCAAGAAAAACTGTTTCATGTAAGTTTGCACCTACCAGCAGGAA